>NC_138825.1:80692421-83292421 GCF_965183815.1 Platalea leucorodia
GTACAAAAAAAAAAAACCCTGTACTCCTGACTGCAGTACATCCAGCCATCTGGTGGAATACATCAAACATTTAAGCATGCATAGCAATATCATACAATGTGACAGAAAAAAAAAAAAAAGGATAAGAATTCCATTTCTTTGAAAACATCTTTCTATATAGTATAATTCAACCATCATTGAAGTAAATGATAAAGCTAGTATTGAATTTGATAGGACCTCGATTTCTCATATATCATATTTTATTGACAATGTGGAAATGAAATTTCAGGAGAAAATATTTCTGTTATTTATATGTTTGCAACTGCGGAAATGACTGTAAATACAGAGTACCCCTTATTAAAATCATAGAGTCATAGATTCATAGAATCATTAAGGTTGGAAAAGACCCTTAAGATTATCAAGTCCAACCATTAACCTAGCACTACCAAGTCCACCGCTAAACCATGTCCTCAAGCACCACGTCTGCTCTCCTTTCAAATACCTCCAGGGATGGAGACTCAACCACTTCCCTGGGCAGCCTGTTCCAGTGCCTGACTACCCTTTCGGTGAAGAAGTTTTTCCTAATATCCAACCTAAATTTCCCCTGGTGCAGCTTGAGGCCGTTTCCTCTCGTCCTATCGCTTGTTACTAGGGACAAGAGAGTGACCGCCACCTTGCTACAACCTCCTTTCAGGTAGTTGTAGAGAGCAATAAGGTCTCCCCTCAGCCTCCATTTCTCCAAACTAAACAACCCCAGGTCCCTCAGCCATTCCTCATAAGATTTGTGCTCCAGACCCTTCACCAACTTTGTTGCCCTTCTTTGGACACACTCCAGTACCTCGATGTCCTTCTTGGAGTGAGGGGCCCAAAACTGAACACAGTACTTGAGGCGCGGCCTCACCAGTGCCGAATACAGGGGCACTGTCACCTCCCTGGTCCTGCTGGCCACACTATTCCTGATACAAGCCAGGATGCCATTGGCCTTCTTGGCCACCTGAGCACACTGCTGGCTCATGTTCAGGCGGCTGTCAACCAACACCCCCAGGTCCTTTTCCGCCAAGCAGCTCTCCAGCCACTCCTCCCCAAGCCTGTAGCGTTGCATGGGGTTGTTGTGAACCAAGTGCAGGACCCGGCACTTAGCCTTGTTGAATCTCATATAGTTGGCCCTGGCCCAACGATCCAGCCTGTCCAGGTCCCTCTGTAGGGCCTTCCTACCCTCCAGCAGATTGACACTTCCACCCAGCTTGGTGTCATCTGCAAACTTACTGAGGGTGCACTCGATCCCCTCATCCAGATCATCAGTGAAGATATTGAACAGGACCGGCCCCAACACTGAGCCCTGGGGAACACCACTCGTGACCGACCGCCAACTGGATTTGACTCCATTCACCACCATTCTCTGGGCTCGGCTGTCCAGCCAGTTTTTAACCCAGTGCAGGGTGCATTTACCCAAGCCGTGAGCAGCCAGCTTCTCCAGGAGAATGCTGTGGGAGACAGTGTCAGAGGCCTTATTAAAGTCCAAGTAGACAACATCCACAGCCTTCCCCTCATCCACTAAGCGGGTCACCTTGTCATAGAAGGAGACCAGGTGAGTGAAGCAGGACCTCCCTTTCATAAACCCATGCTGGTTGAGCCTGATGCCCCAATTGTCCCACACATGCCCCATAATGGCACTCAAGATGATCTGTTCCGTGACCTTTCCCGGCACCGAGGTCAGGCTGACAGGCCTGTAGTTCCCCGGATCCTCTTTCCGACCCTTCTTGTAGAGGGGCGTCACGTTTGCTAGTTTCCAGTCATCTGGGACCTCCTCGGTTGACCAGGACTGCTGATAAATGATGGAGAGTGGCTTGGCAAGTTCCTCTGCCAGCTCCCTCAGTATCCTCAGGTGGATCCCCTCTGGCCCCGTGGACTTGTGAACACCCAGGTGGAGGAGCAGGTCGGTGACTGCCACCTCTTTGACAACTGGGGCTTAATTCTGCATCCTATCTCCATGTCCTAGCTCAGGGGCCTGAAAACCCTGAGGATGACCAGTCTGACTATTAAAGACTGAGGCAAAGAAGGCATTAAGTACCTCTGCCTTCTCCTCATCCTTCGTGGCAATTTATCCCTTTGCATCCAACAAAGGAGGGAGATTCTCCCTGGCCCTCCTTTTGTCACTGACGTATTTGTAAAAACATTTGTTATCTTTAACGGTGGTGGCCAGTTTAAGTTCTAGGTGGGCCTTCGCCTTTCTAATCTTCTCCCTGCATAACCTCACAACATCCTTGTAGTCCTCCTGAGTCACATGCCCCTTCTTCCAAAGGTGGTAGGCTCTCCTTTTTTTCCTGAGTTCCAGCCAAAACTCTCTGTTCAGCCAGGCCAGTCTTCTCCCTGGCCTGCTCGACTTATGGCACATGGGGACGGCCTGCTCCTGTGCCTTTGAGACTTCCTTCTTGAATAACACCCAGCCTTCCTGGACTCCTTTGCCCTTCAGGACTGCCTCCCAAGGGACTCTGTTAACCAGACTCCTAAACAATCCAAAGTCTGCCCTTCTAAAGTTCAGGGTGGTGGTTTTGCTGACCGCCTTCCTTACTTCTCCAAGAATTGAGAACTCTATCATGTCATGGTCTCTGAGCCCAAGACAGCTTCCCACCACCACATCGCCCACCAGGCCTTCTCTGTTCGTAAACAGCAGGTCCAGTGGGGCACCTCCCCTGGTTGGCTCGCTTACCAGCTGCATCAGGAAGTTATCTTCCATGCACTCCAGGAACCTCCAAGACTGCTTTCTCTCTGCTGTGTTGTATTTCCAGCAGATATCTGGTAAGTTGAAGTCTCCCACAGGGAAATACAGCTCTATGTAGCTAAACAGTACTTTTTTTAAAAAAATGGAAAGATACATAGTTGCCCATCACACTTTCTTATTGTGTTCCCAGCATATGCCTGTTCTTTCACAAATGCAAGGATGTTCCTGGAAAGTAAGTAAGTAAGTCCAGCATCACTCTACACACTAGTGACATGGATGGTCTTAGATATCAGTCCTAACACATTAGCATCACTTCCTGTGATATTCTGTGCTTTTAAGAAATTAGAGGAGTATTCACAAAAGTTAATTTTCATTCAAGAGAACCAATCTTCCTAAGCTTATTTTATAACCTGTAGAGAGATATTTACAAGTAGGTATTATATTTATATCCACACAGCTGAGAGTGTTAACAGATTATTACTTTTTTTTAGAATCAGAAGATACTACCCCCAGTCTTGTGACAGTCATTAATTTTTTTACTGCCCTGAAAACTACTAATTTATGCTGTTATCCCAAAATCTGTTCCTGAGCACAGAATCATCAGATTATAGGAACTGCAGTTTAATCTGCCCTTTCCCCACTAAATCTCTATAAAAAGACACCTTATCATATTCCTTTAGAGACCAGAGAGGAACTTCATGCCACTAGAAGAATTCTGCTTACATGAATCTCCCAGTTGCTGGCTATGCTACCTTTAAGTCATGAATGTATCAACAGAGATGTATAGCAGAAGAGATTAGAACATTACATTATGGGTAAAAATTGGGCAGGTGAAACAACTGCAAATCCTTATATTGGGAGGGAACACAACTCTGATCTTTACAGGTGGTAAGACTGATGTAGCTACATGGCCTCAAGCCCACTGAGTGATGTAAGAATGCACAAACTTGCTGAAGTTAATGGGAAGCAGGACAGACCTTTCATAACACTCCTGAGTACATACATGTTTGACTATACTTTCTAGGGACAAATGTAAGAATAAAATCTTGACACTGGTAAAGCTGATATTGACTACATCATGGAAACTGAAAAGACCACAGCCTAAAGCTACATGTGCTTCTTGCTTAAGCAGAAGGCATAACGACCTCCCAAAAAATGTTATTGCATCTTCAGGGAGCAGTAGTAGAGCTTTTGGGGGTTATCAGGACAAGCTAAAACACAGCTTCAGATTCACAATAAACTCCCATTGCCCTCATGTATAATGACAGTCATAGTACATCAAAGAAGCTGCATGTATGCCTTAAACTTTTTCTACACTGCAGTATTTACACCTGAAATCCTTCATAAAGTACAAGTAAAGGTTGCTGAATTGAAAGAATGGAGTTCAAATGGGGCTTTTAATGCCTACTGTTCTGTCTCAGTTTCCTATTTCTTGAAGCTAACATGAACAACATAAGACTTTTTAGGTAAATCTGTAGAAAAAACCCACAATCTCTGCAAACAAAATATGGGTGACAAAAGAAAAACCACTCAGAAAATATAATTAGGAACTAAATCATACCATATTGTGCTGAAAGACAATAAGAGGTGAATGCAAACAAAAGAACAGTACTGCCTTTTCTACCCGCTTTAAATTAGAGCTGGTAGTTAAAAAAAAAAAAAAAAAAAGGCAAAACCTTCAAAATTCCTATCAGAATAAAATGTTTTAGTTGGAATTTGCTTGAAGAAGATCTGCATATGGAATAACAGTTATTAAACTTTATTTTTACTTGTTTAGGTTTACGGCTTGCAAGTTAGAACTGTCTCTTGAAGAACAGATTTATACTCTGAATCTGAAAATACATCAACACATGTATAGGTGTAGGCACACATGAACCTATTCCCTTCATTGGGATTGATCATATAAAAAATTAAAAAAGAGAGAGAGAGGTCTCAGTCCTTGCATTTTAATAATCAAAGTTGGTTGCCTACAATATCCGATTCTTTTTTTTTTAAGAGAGAACTTAAGCATTGCAGCATTAATGGGACTTCCTGAGAAGTTTGGAAATACTCTTAGGATTGTTTGAAAAGGCTTACTGCACATACATAGCCCTTATATTGTGCTAGAAGATTATAGTATATGGAGCATTATTAGTTCATAATTATTACAAGTCTGATCATTGATATATAATTATAAATGTTTAAAGTAAGCTTTGATAAGATGGACCATAAAAATTCCATGGTCATTGTTATAGTCTGTTCCCTTTCAATTGCTCTTTTTAATAATTCCTGCATTATGAGTCCACCTATTATACATAATAACATATTAAAGACTTAATTATGTACTGAAGTAGTAATGAATAATATCCTTCTATATTAGTAAGCATTAAGTAATGTTCTGTGAACTTCGTTAAACACTGACAACTCATTCATAGCCAGTACTTCACAATTCTTGTTTTTTTCTAATCCAAAAGATGTCTTTTTAAGATTCTGAAGGGAAAAACACAAGCATTTTCTTTTTCTACTTTTGCACATTTTATAATAGATTGGCACTGATTTCACTGTGTAAATGATCTCCTTGCACAAACTTGTGTGGTCTTTCAGAAAGTGCAAGTTACTTCAGCCAAATGGGGAAGCTTGAGGTCAGATTCTATGCTTGTAATATTTGCTCTTCCAAAACGAATGTTTTGAAATTTCACTCTATCAAAATAGAGCCAAAATTTTATCAGTGTTTGGTCAACTTTATATAATCTAGAAAGGGAAGTAAGATATGATCATAGCTTCAATAAGCATGACACTTTCAGCCCAGCAATAATAATATTCACAACAAATTACTCACAAACTACCCATAAAGAAAAACATACTTCACTCCAAACTTTGAAAATAACCTTTGAACCCAAACCCGCCAATGAATATTTTGTCAGCATGAAAAGATATGTAGGAGGTCATTAAATATGGATTAATAAAATGCAAGTACTTTTTGTAATTTTAAAAATGTTAAAGTTTAATTTTATGAAAGTTCTCTCTTATTTGTGGCCAGAGTTATGAGACTTAAGTTATAAGGGGGTTACTAGTATGAAAATCAGGTTTTTTTTTTTTTTAGTTGCAATTGGACTGCAACCTGTACATAGACACAGTGCTTTTACATCATTAATTCCTTGCATTGCCCAGGAATTTCCAGCCAGTAATTTGCACAGATGAGCTAAAGGACTGGCTTGAGACAATGGGCCAGAATGAAACTTGGTGACTGACTGGACCTTCACAATTAAGTATTTGACTGATTATTACAGGTGGAAATCTGGAATGGTTCTAAAAATTTCCTCCAAGGTAACTCTTGGTATATCTAGTCCAGTTAATATTTCTTAATGTGTTGATTGACCTCTTGGGCAGCATGTCCTAAAGTGTCCTTGCTCCAGAGGTGATCAGTTTATGCATAGATAAGACATTTGTAAGTGGTCAGTTGAAGCTGTTCCTGCAGCAAAGGTCACATAACAGTCTTTTGTATGTAGTTAAGATACTTAAGAGATGTTTAACATGTTGTACCAAAACCAATGAATTATGCACATGTGATGGTGGACATGTAGGACCATGGCGAGCTGAATTACAAAAACTAAACATAGTGATTCAAGCAAAACAGTGACTCAAATAATCTCTGTCAATTCAGCTGAAGATGCCACTGAAGGGACCCTTGCAACAGAGATTCCCATTACTACCAAATGGCTACTGGTTATCCTTTGAGTGAGATTTAATTCCCTGTGTGAGTGTTAGCCTATACCAAGATTCCAGTATTTTTCCCCGCCTTTAACAAACATTTTCTCCAAATGATTTCAGAGAAATTTATGATCTCAGAAGTGATAATTCCCACCTTTAAGCACGGAATATGACAAGCTGCCTAATATACTTTGGTATATAATGGTGTTTTGTTGTGGTGCTTTGAAGGAACTCTATGTTGTTGTCAGAGAACTTTTGGTTCTTTTCCAGAGGTTGCAAATGACCTGCAGAGGTCATACAATCCTCTCTGATCATGACTGTTTTTTTCTTACATTCTGAATAGTAAAGTGTAAAGGAGGAAAAATTGATACCACATTTTGCCATGTTGCCTCACATCCTGCTCTTTTGTATGGCTCTGCTGAACAATGAAGATAAGGAAGGCAGAGAGTTCATATGTACTTCTGACTGCCAGTGAGATAGATTTATTATGGAAAGCTCCTAAGAGACCAATTAATATCACCAGGGTTGTCAAAATATGTGTACCATGAAGAATACAGGCAGCCCATCAACACACTGTGAAGGTAAGGTCACTGAACACAGGAACACTAGGGGACAAATTTAGTCAGAATGGAGTAAAAACTGAGAACTAATTAAGTGAGCTGTAAAACACTCACAACAGCAAAATATTGCCTAGTCTAAAACTGCATTTTCTAGGAAGATGCATTATTTTTGTTGAAGAAGTACCACAGCTAAACGCTGAAATAAAAGGCAGGATTAAATATTACCCCAACAAAGCTTGATGCTTCCTATCTGTGAGAGTGGTCATGGTTCAGAAATGAAAATTTAATTTTTAACTTAGATGATTCAAGTAAGGCTTCATTGTTTTATATTACAAAAGGAGATACTGTCAAATGTAGACATCTCCAACATTTAATTGTGATCCCTGTGATTCACTGTTGTTCAGCCAATGCTGCTCAACTATTAATTGTACTCATCAGTGTCCTAGGAGCATAAACTGGGTAAATGAGATTTGAGGTTGGGGGATGATAGAAAATTGCTAGACATAACCAATACTAAGGAGGACAAGAAATTCTTGAAGGAAGAATTACATAATCTAGAAGACCAGGATGATAGAAGTACTAATACAAAATGCAAAATCATATGTGGCTTATGATTTTACCTTTGCCATTGCCTAAGTTATTGCCGAAGCAAAGGCATTGAAGCAGTGTCTGCACTGTGTTTAAGAGCTTGGAACAGTAGACAGTAAAGTCAACTGTGTTCTCTGACTAAACTTCACAAAACCATGATAACATCTATAGGATATCTATGACTTGAACAGAATGCTGTATGACGACAGATGAACTTAAGCTGCATACAGACTCCATCTGACCGTGCTCCAGGGTAAGATGTTTCTACCAGGGACTCCGAGACCAAGTGATCTAACTGCAAATGGCACAAACATATCTGATCGTACAAGGCTGAACATAAGTTCACACTTTGATGTGTGCTTTCCAAACACATCTGGGAAAAAAAACAATAGCAAAAAAGGCAAAATAAGTGCACACATGCAGAATATCTGTGGTGGCAAATACAAATCCAACAGTAAAGCCGACCAAGGTAGCTAGCAACTGGCCATGAAACAACCTTTACAAACTTCTTGTATGGTTAAAGAGCTTGACATAAGTTTGACTTAAATTTCTACTTACTGTGCTGTAGCTGTCATTCTTCTGTCTCTCAATTTATAATAGAAATTTTTACCACATTGGAATGTTGTGAGAATAAATACATTAATGATTCTTTTTTATTTTATTTTATTTTATTTTATTTTATTTTATTTTATTTTATTTTATTTTATTTTAATTTTATTTATTTTTTTTATTTTGGTAGTATTGTGTATATAAATGCCTACGTAAATATAAATCTTCATGAGCCGATATGTTATTTTGTTTGTTTATTATCACTGTAAGGGTATTAGATTTCAGCAATATAGGACCTAAACCCTTAAAATCAAAACTGTGCATCACATCAGCATGGTCTTCAGATGTGCATTTGTGTGCAAGAGACAGTTTTGCCACACCCTATGCCTTTTCGAGAAGCAAAGCTCATTGAAGCAAAGACAGGGTTTTGAGAGTCGATTATGCTGAGGCAAAGGCTGTCATGAAAGTAAACATCTTCTCCTCAAATAACTGGTAGCTGATATGATTATACTAGCACTTAAAGTTGTCAGAGATATTCATTAACCTTTACAATGAAGAGTGAGCACTCTCCAAAATAGGTATGTATCCTTGTATAGACAAACAAGTTACATCCTATCTCTGTCTGGACATAACAAATCAACTTGTTTTCAAGTTTTATCTCTAGATCAACCTTCATAATATTGTTTTGAGGGCTCTTTTGAGAACATGTAGTGAGATATATGGTGAAAAATGTTGTATTTCTGCAAAACTGAGATAACTGTGTATCACTGACTTGTGGTTTGGTGCCATTTATTTGTGCTACAATATAAATAAAAAATTGTTAGATGGTTGTATAAATATAGTTGGGGAAAGGAACGTGGCTTTTATAAAGGGAAGTCCTTCCTCGCAAGTCTCGGGCTTTCTAGAATGGGACACCAAGTATGTAAGTAAGGATAATCTAGTTAATATAGTCTTCCGTGGTTTGCAAGCAGATTTTGGCAATATTTCTCAGCAAAGGCTTTTAGGAAGGTGGCCGAGGCATAAGAATAATGGTAATTGGTTGCTTAAATAGTTGATTAAAAAAAGCAGGATTTCAGTAAATGGTCAGTTTTTGCAGTGGATGGAGATTACCAGTCGAGTTCTGCAGCAAAGCGGGCTGCAATCTGTATCATTCAACATGTAAATGACATGAAACATGAAGTGAAAAGATTGCTGATGACAAGTAGGGATGAGAGCTGATTTTGAACAACTGCAGAAGGAGTAAGGACTGAGTGGCTGGGGTATAGAATTATATCTAGACAAATATAAAGTGACATTTTCAAAAAATAATCTCAAAAAATAATATGATGATCTCTGAAGTAGCTGTTATTGCTGAGAATTGAAATCTTAGTGGTATGAAACTGTCAATTCAGTATGAAATAGCAGTCAAAAAAGAAAGTAAATTTTCAAAATTGTTAGGAAAGGAATACTGAAAAAAATGGGAAATATTATGATGCAGTTTAACATATCCTTGGTTTATTCATATATTGAATATGGCCTGTAGTTCTGGCTCTCATATCAAAAAATGTATAGGAGAACTGGAAGAAAAGTAGTTGTGATGGTCACAGGTCTGAAACCTCTTCCATTTAAGAAACAATTGTGCAATATTCGTACTATAAAGTTGTTTCTAGTCTGGAAAACAGACAACAGAGGAGGATTATGACAGAGGTCTATAAAATCAGACACGGTAGGAAAAGAATAGATAGTGATTAAATCTTCACTATTTCTGCAAGTACAGGAACAAGGAGTGTTAAGTTGAAGGTAGTAGGATCCTGGTTTATGAAAGAAAAAAACAAATACTTCACACTACAGGTAGCTGTGCTTGGGAATTCCCAGCCTTGTGAGTGCTGAAGTATAGGCTCAAAGATCTCAAAGACCAGAGTCTTCCCTAGGTATTCATTTATGACCACTTTTCTGACTGGTTGTCACCTTAGGCATAATTCTGTACCTAACACAATTGAAGGGTCTTCCTGATGGGAGGAGCCATAAAGGTGATCTGGTTATAATGGGAAAAATACTGACAGAAAATGTCTGCTAAAACACTGACAGAAGAAGATGCTTGCCAGCCTGGGAACTGCTAGAGAGCTGCTAGCCTGGGAACCCAGCCTGTGAACTAGAAGCATCCTTAAAAGTGCAGCTGGCATCTTTGAAGTGCAGCTGGGTACCTAAAAAACTAGAGAAATCCTGAGATACCATGGTTAAGAGGAAATACAAGAAACTTCAACAGCAACTTATAGAATCATAGAATGGTTTGGGTTGGAAGGGACCTTTAAAGGCCATCTAGTCCAAACCCCCTGCAATAAAGAGGGATATCTTCAACTAGATCAGGTTGCTCAGAGCCCCATCCAGCCTGACCTTGAATGTTTCCAGGGATGGGGCATCTACCATCTCTCTGGGCAATCCATTCCAATCTTTCATCACCCTCATTGTAAAAAATTTCTTCCTTATAGCTAGTCTAAATCTACCCCCACTTAGTTTAAAACCATTACCCCTTGTCCTATCACAACAGGCCCTGCTAAAGAGTTATCACCTGGAAAGTTGAAAAATAGTCTGGAAAAGGGGGAAAACATCCTGAGAAAGTGGGAATCGACAACTGCTATTGGCTATTCTAGCAGAAAGAACAGAGAAACGGTCTTGAAAAATAAAAATTGGTCTGAGAGAATAGAAAACATCTTCTATTACCTGTCCCGAGTGAAAAGTATAAATTAGCAACATCTATTGACTGCTCCAGGTGCTAGTGTCCTACATTCCTTTATGTCTCTGTGATAGAAAAATTACTAATTTTCTACCCAAAGTGAAGCCTCTCTCTCTCTTCAAGAACTCCCTCTGCACCAGCTTTTCTATGAGATCTCCTAGACAGATTGGACCCTCACCAGGGACACGTGGCTGACTCTAGACTCCATGATGTGGATCATCTTTAAAGTGAGACTTTGTCCATCATTGATTGGCTCCTCTTCAGGGAGGCATTTCAAGGCCCTGCTTCGGAGAGTGATTTTGAGGCCCCGCTCCTGGGAGTGTTTTGATTAGCACTGTACCTGTACCACTTTGAATAATATGTATATAGGCATGCATGTAAGTAGTTAATCATATTTCCTGCTTTACTGATGGTTGTCTTGTAGTAATTTGTAATATTGAAATATATACTTGGCTGCTACTATTGATTGCTGCTACTACTGACTGCATTTGCTATTGAAATATATATATATATATATACCTGCTTATTAATCACAAGTGTATTTGCTTTGCTAATAGTAATTTGTAGTAATCCGTAATAAAGAAGCTTAGGAAATAAAACCTCCACGTCCTTCTGTATTAGGAAATCCTGCAAACCCACTGTTGCAATCTTTGCACATACACAGGTCAGATACCTTTTATAGGTCATGACACCTCCTAAAGGAGAGAATAACCATGGAAACACCAAGTGATGATGGGAGGACAGGGGTTAGCAGTTCACTTATGGCCACTCTTCTTTTGCCTGAAATACAGGCATTTTTTAGACTTAACTGCAGACTAATTTTTTTTTTTTTTTCATCTGTAGCACAATTTATAATTCTGTTATATACAATTTTATCAAATCATTTACAGTATCATTGTCTATCAGTAGCTCTGGATCTGTAACACGTTTATTCCTTGATCCAGTTTTTGTCTTTGCTTTGTGGTTCAGGTTAGGTTTCCCTGTGGTTCAGTTTAGGTTTCCCTGTTTTGATTCCTGCCATCAAGAAGTTAGGCCATTATAATGATAGTCTCAACATCAATGAAGTCAAATAGTCCAGTCTGATTTATTGTTTTCAAGAAAAATGAGAGGAGAGTAATGACTCCTTTCAATCAGAGTGGGAAAAAAAGTTAAAAAACTGGTCTCACATCTCAGCTTTCAGATAGAGATCAACATTTATTTAGTTACTTCCCCAAGACACATTACAATTTATAACTGTTCCTCTCCTTACAGTGATGTCTCTGAATAGAACAAATAAAGAAAGCCAGAATGGAAAAAATTCTCACCTATCATTGTCAGATGCTATATTAGATATTTTCATTTATAATGCTAAGTTAATTTTTAGTTGTCACAAATTTCTAGTTAAGAATCCTTATAAGAAGATCATAATAATTTATAAGCCAATTTTCTATTGGCTTCAGTGAAATTTAGAATAGGATTTTCGTGTTGATAAAAAAATCAGTTCATTTTGCAAATGAAAACTTATTTTTACAAGATTGGTAGGTGGTTTTTTTTTGTTTGGTTGGTTTGGTTTGGTTTGGTTTTTTTACTTTGGTCTGCAACTCTTGTTTTTTTGAAAATTTGATGCTCTCTATTCATCTGACAGTGAGAGTGTATTAATTACCAATGTTTTAGACATGAACTACTCTTCCATACACAGGTCCAATCAGAAAGTGACATTTGAGCTGTTAATAAATTGAAATAGCTGGCCTTCCTTGATAGATCAACCATTTGCACTATTGTCTGTTTTAAATTTGTTTCTTAGTGGAGATCTATTGCTCTTCATCTGATTTTTATTTTTTCCCCACAAAATATGAAAAGAAGTGGCCACAAATTAGTGAAGGAAAAATTACAAGACACTATG
Source organism: Platalea leucorodia (assembly GCF_965183815.1). NCBI lineage: Eukaryota > Metazoa > Chordata > Aves > Pelecaniformes > Threskiornithidae > Platalea > Platalea leucorodia. The sequence goes on from NC_138825.1 coordinate 80,705,105, forward strand.
TCAATATCTATTCAAACTTCCTTTCCCTTGAAAATGAAGTACAAACTTAAAAGTGATGTCTCAGGTTTTGTTTTCTGGTTTAAAATAAAACAGTAAATAGTTAAAACCAAGAAACATTTCCCACTGAAAGAACATTCTGGCATTTCTATTTCTTGTAACTGCTAGAAATAACGGCTAGAGACTAGTATGTGGGGAAAGTAAATCTGGATTTGAAGTTAGACTAAGATGAACCCCAGTCAGCAGACTACAGAAAATATAGGTTATTTGTCTCAACTCACAGAGCGGAACAGAGGTGTGACTGATCTTGGTTATCAGAAGAAATATGAAGACTAGGTAAGGTGCTGTACAAGTAGAATCTCTTTCAGATTGTATTTTGTCCAAATAAGTGAAAGAATCAATAAATATTGCTTAGTTTTAATGAACTTGCTCTTGAATTATTTCAGTCTTGTTTCTTAAAGGGAAACTCTTACAGTATGGCACATAGTGGGCTATGATGGAAGCCCTCCCCTAAGAAGAGCAAACAGGAGACTGCTGCCTTTGTGAAGTGAGTCCATAAGGCCTCAACAGCCAGCAACGATACCTCTGTCTGGATAGCCATGAGACCTGTTCCATCTCCATTTTCACCGTTATTTTCCATTTTAACCACTATTTTCCATTTTATTGTCTTCTCAGTTATTTTTAATTATTCTGTTTAGTTTTCTTGTAATCTCTTTTTACCCATGATCCTTCTTTCTCTTTTTTTTTTCATTGCTGTTTTAGGTATCTGTCATAATAATTTCTAGAAGCACTACTTTGAAAAAAGAAAAACATAGTAATGTTGATTTATCTCAGCAGGTGAAAGTCCTGTTAACTTTTCACATTCAGTAGCATTTAAGCAGTGATATAAATTTCTCCCACAATACTCTGTTTTGTTCTTAATTCAAATTCAAGCGGCCATCTATCTTTCTGAAAATTGGATGTGTGCAGTCACCCTATCTACAAAAAATTTGTGTATCTAACTGAATGCCTTTGAAATTCTATGAAAAATGGTGCATCTCTATTCCTCAAAATACAATCAAGTAAGATATTTTATGTTAGGTTATGTGCCAAAAGCTCATCCACAAAAGAACACAGAGAGACAATGACAGATGAGGGAGTCCTGGCTACTTGCAAGCCCATCACAAGGGCTATCAGCCCAACTCCACAAACCCAGAAAAGCACAGGAGCAAAAAGGAAGGCAGAAAACCCAAACTAAGGACTCAGAGGAAGGTACACCCTATCCGGACCCCTCCCAAGGAGGGCCAAGAAGAGCCTCAGCCCTTTGTAAAACAGATGTAAAACAGACCAAGATGAATTAATGCTGTAGCACCTCTTGGCTTGAGGGAGATTGCTGCCTAGGGGTATGGGACACATTATGGGGTACAGGGGAAGAGCGTTTGGGGATTGCACGAGATTTATTATAGGATGTTTAGGAGAGGAACCACGACCAGGAAAAGGAAGGGATTTAGGTGATTTCTGAAGGAACAAGAGCCAGAAAGGCCTACATTTTCATTAGCCTTGCTTTTGTCACCTATGTACTTGTAGGAGCCCTTCTTGTTGTTTTTGACATCCCTTGCCAAATGCAGTTCCAGCTGGACTTCGGCTTTCTTCATCCCTGCATGCTTGGACATTGTCTCTGTATTCCTTCCAGGTTATCTGCCCGCGTTTCCATCTTCTGTATACTTTCTTTTTGTGTTTCAGCTTGGTCAGAAGCTCCTTGTTCATCCACACAGGCCTCCTGGAATTTTTTCCTGACTTCCTGCCTGTTGGGATGGACTGCTCCTGAGCTTGGAGGAGATGATCCTTGAACATCAACCAACTTTCTTGGGCCCTCCTTCCCTCCAGGGCCTTATCCCATGGGACCCTTTCAAGCAGATCCATGAAGAGGCCAAAGTCTGGTCTCCTGAAGTCCAGTGTTGCTGGTGTCTCTAAAGGTGACTTCATGATGAGGGGTCAGCTACCAAGGAAGTTCCATCCAGCTCTGTGTGTGTGAGCGTGTATGTGTGTCCATGCCTGTGTGTGTATGAGTGAGAGGGTCTATACTAGCAGCTGGATTGGGGCTGCAGTCTCAGGGGCTTGTATATCCAGGTGCCAGGAGCTGGGAAGACTGGGCTACAGGGGCAGCTATTGGAAAAACTGAGTGCCTGGGCCCAGCTGCTGAAGCGATCCACATTTTACATACGTGTATACGTAAAAAATGCATATGTAGTCTCACTAGTGGACCTCTATTCTGCTTAGCCAAAGAGGGGAGCAGGATGAGGCCATTGGTGCTGTCTGTGTTCATGTGAGTGCCCTGTGTGTCTGTGATCCGTGTGGCTGGCTGTGTGTATATGTGCATAGGTGGTGTATATGTGTGTTCTCTGTGTGTGCGCCTACTGGGAATACATTTTTAACCTCGTTAATAATTGGACCTGGTGGCAGGGAGCTGCAGCAGCCTCACTTCTCTCAGGTTGTCCAATCCAGCTCAATATTTTCCCCTAACATGTTATAAGTACAGAAGTCACATCCTGCAAACTACCAGGCACATGTGGCCTACAAGAAAAGTTAGATAATAAATATGTTCCAACACCATTTTTTTTTTTTGCTAAAAATGCCACACCTGAAATGGTGATTTAAGTAGCATAAACGCTGCAGGATGCTTGCGCCCTGTGGAAAAAGATCATCTGGCTTCCTCTTCCTCAGTTAGCTAACTCATTGTATAAGAAAGATGTTACTTAGAGCTGTCAAACCTTGTTCATTCCTTTTAGTTTCAAAAGGCTTCAGCAAGGTGCGTGAATTAACAAGCTTTAGTCCAATGAATCGTAACTTAGACAGTAGATGGCCAAACTGACAAGTTAAGTTAAAATGGATAGACTTATGACATAATCATGATTGATGTTAAAGGAATTTACACAAAAAATACAATTTCTAAGTGTAGCTATTATATCAAGGAGGATATAAGACTAGACAAAATAGTCACTTAAACTGGAAATAACTTTATAAATATGAAAAAGAATTTTGCACTCTCCCCTCCTGCAAAAAAAAAAAAGCCAAAACCAACAACCACCCATACATCATTGCGAAGGATCCCACAATTAGAGTGATAAGGCCCAACATTGATCTATGAAAAAACTTTTGGATAAGGCTTAGGGAGAAAGGGGTAAGACAGAGAAAGAGGTTCTAGGGAGATTTTTAATGGGACTGAAATATTCAGAAACAGTTGACAGCTAAGAAACTGTTGTGAGTCTAGTTAGAATGGAGTTAACTTTCTTCATAGCAGCCCATAGGATGCTGTGTTTTGGATTTGTGACGAAAACAGTGTTGATAACACACCAATGTTTTGGCTATTGTTGAACAGCACTTGTGCAGCATCAAGGCCTTCTCTGTTTCTTACTCTGCTGCCCCAGCAAGTAGGCTAGGGTTGCGCAAGAGTTTGGGAGGGGCCACAGCCAGGACAAGTGACCTGAACTGACCAAAAAGGTGTTCCACATCATCTAACTGGGGGTTTGGTCTTCCAAAGTAGCCTTATCTTGGAGACTCGCTAAGAATCCAGCTGCTGGTGGGAGCTGGTGATTGATTGCTTTTGCAGAGAGATCCCAGCTCTGTATGGTTACCTACTCTAATGAAAAAGAGTATGAGATGGAGCAGGGGAGAAAATTACTCTAACAATTTGGAAAAATAAATATATACTCACAAGTTTAGATTCTGAGAATGCTGTCTCAAGAGCTTGCCGATGTTATATTCTTTATAATTCCACGTTATTAGTGTAGTTGTCACACTGATAGTTTATGTAAGTTTATTCCTTGTCTGGTTGAAGGAAATGTATTCTTTCTAAAATATATTTGAAAAACCTTCTGGTGATTTGATAGCATTATTAAAATAAAATAAACTACATTAGGAAAATATATGTCCTTTCCAGTTAGAATAGAATAGAATAGAATAGAATGGAATGGAATGGAATGGAATGGAATGGAATGGAATGGAATAGATTAGATTAGATTAGATTAGATTAGATTAGATTAGATTAGATTATTTCAGTTGGAAGGGACCTACAACAATAATCTAGTCCAACTGCCTGACCAATTCAGAGCTGACCAAAAGTTAAAGCATGTTAATAAGGGCATTGTCCAAATGCCTCTTAAACACTGACAGGCTTGGGACATCGACCACCTCTCTAGGAAGCCTGTTCCAGTGTTTGACCACCCTCTTGGTAAAGAAATGCTTCCTAATGTCCAGTCTAAACCTCCTCTGGCATAGCTTTGAAACATTACCATGTGTCTTATCACTGGATACCAGGGAGAAGAGCTCAGCACCTCCCTCTCCACTTCCCCTCCTCAGGAAACTGTAGAGAGCAATGAGGTCACCCGTCAACCTCTTTTTCTCCAAACTAGACAAGACCAAAGTCCTTAGCTGCTCCTCATAAGACATTCCTTCCAGCCTTTCACCAGCTTTGTTGTGTTCCTCTGGATGCATTCAGGGACCTTAAGTTGTGGTGCCCAGAACTGCACACAGTATTCAAGGTGAGGATGCACCAATGCTGAATACAGTGGGATAATCACCTCTTTTGACCAGCTGGTTATACTGTGTTTGATGCACCCTAGATGCAGTTTGCCCTCTTGGCTGCCAAGGCACACTGTTGACTCATCTTGAGCCTGCTGCCAACCAGCACCCCCAGATCCCTTTCTGTAGGGCTGTTCACCAGCCACTCCTCTCCCTATTTATACTTGTGCTCGGCATTACTCTGTTCCAGGTGCAGAGTCCGATATTTGCTCTTGTTAAATTTCATTCCATTAACCATAGTCCATTGCTCCAATCTATCTAGTTCCCTCTGCAAGGCCTCCTGTCCCTCAAGAGAGTCAGGAGCGTCTCCCAGTTTGGTATCATCAGCAAACTTGCTAAAGGTCCATCCAACTCCTGCATCCAGATCATTGAAAAATATATTGAACAGCATTGGCCCTAGAAATGAACGCCACTGGTGACCGGTCACCAGCCAGATGTAGCCCCATTCACTACAACCCTTTGATCCCTGACATTTAGCCAGTTCCTCACCCAATGCACTGTAAACATGCTCATCCCACAGTTGGGCAACTTGTCCAGAAGGATGCTGTGAGGGACAGTATCAAAAGCATTAGTTATCTCCTGGGTGGTTTCTAGTCAGGCCAAAGTTTATAAATCCCTCCCTTCTCCCAAGGCACACAAGAAGACAGTGTTCAGAAACCCAGACCTGGAGAAAGGATTATACAAGGATGAGTGGATGGCTAGTTTTCTGTTGTCTTACATTTATAATGAGTTTTATAATACATAAACTTTATTTCAGAACACTGTATTTCCATGAAGCTTTAAACAACTTCCTCTAGTAATTTTAAATGTGATTCATGTGACAACAAACCAAGAAACAGTTTCTTATTTCAAATCTCTTAAATAATCTGGTCTTCACCATTTTAAAATAAAACAGTAATTGTACCTCCCAAATTTGTATCCCCCAGACTTACAGGTGTGGAAGACATAGGAAACAGCAGTAGTATCGACTGAATTGAATAATACCAAGAGTGAATATTATTAACTGAATAAAGCATTCAGTTATTCCAGTCTCAATCTGGAGCAAAACAAAAATATGGAGTGTGTGTTTCTTCATGAAATTTTACTAATATCTCATTACGAAAAAAAAAAAGTTTGACCATATACATCCTCAGTTCAGCTTATTAGACTGTGAGTCAGTAGATTGGAAAATTCAGTGATTTTACACTTGTTGCATGAAGATTCAAGAACAGCTTTACATAAGACAGACTAAAACTTGCAGAACAAAATCTTCACTGAAAAATTCTTCTAAGCCAAGAAATACTGCAAATGACACAACCTAAGCTTTAAAAAAAATTGTGTTTCTCTCTGACTCACAGCAGAAGATAAAGGATAAGCTCCTTTTCAAAACTTATTGTACTTTAGTCCATTATAAAAAGAAGTTGAACTATTTTCTTATTTAATGAATGAAAACTGTTATTTGCTAGTTCCTTGAAAATCACACCTTAGTTGAAGATTAAACCTAAAGAGTTTATGGAGCTGTGAATTCTAAAAGGAAGAAAGTTTTCTTTTGCTCTCTGCAATTTAGAAGTTCCACCAAAAAGAATCATTAAGAATTCTAACCTTGTTACAAAACGCGGGAGAAAAATGATTCTTCTAGGGCCTGATTAGGTTCAGCACTTCATGTACATCTCACAAAACTCTTCATTCGCACAGGGTCATCATCTAATTTAGCTGATAGAAAAAGATCGAATATCTTTTGCTGTACTTCTGCACTTCTGATTATTTATCTTATTAATCAGAAGACTATCCCATATAAATGATCATTCAAAAAATATAAAGCTTTTTCTTCTATTTAATTTTAATTTTATTGTGTAGTTTCAGTTGTATTCTTATTCTACATTTCTTTAACTCTTTTATCACTGAAAGAAAATGATGGGGTTATGGATGTGCATGTGCTTGTGAATAACACTGTACTGTTGTTATTCTGCTGTTGCATATGAATGAATTGGAGCAGGCCAATCTGTTTCATTAAAACAGTGTCATGCTGGACTGGAACTTAATGGAAGAATGGCCAATATTATTTATTGCTCATATAAAGACACTTTCAAACCTCTGATGACCCTCTGTACAAAAACAAGTTTTTATTCAAGGATTTCACCATCTAAAAGACCAGTGAATACAATGCTGAGGGAAAAAAAAAACCAAACAACTACAAAGGAAGTGAACTGTTTTGATGCTTGGAGTGGAACATTAAATCTGCAATCAATCAGAAATAAGATTAAATTTGTTATACCTTGATTGAACATTAATGCCTAAGTCACTATTCTATTTCTCCTGTCTCCAGCATGAAAGATGTGGAGGACATGCAGGTTATATGTCACTCCAGCAACCAGAAATGAATGATGCAGGACAGGTACAGTTCCCCTCTTCTCTTCCAGACAAAGGAAATATATTGTACTAACAAACCCAGGATATGCAGTATTTGAAAAGTTACAAAGAAGTGCCCTTTGTCATACCAGTATTCTCCATGATACAAAAGTAATTGTTTCCTTAGGTTCTGGAGGAAGGATAGGATCTAATGTGCATTAGATAAGTCAGTTCAATCTACTCTTTTACAAAGATCTGCCTACAGCAAAATGGCCAGCCTACTATTAACACAATTCTGTAACCAGCTACCTTTTCCACTCAATGGAAACGATCAACCACCCATTATCATTGGGTCACCCAATACTTACCTTCAGCAAGTATCTATTAATCTGAGACACTTCCTTTCACATCTTACCTACTTTCTGCATACCTCATTCACAGGTATTGATGTATTCTCACAAAGTGTTGACACTCAGTAAAACACAGCAAACAACCCAAAATCAGCCAACCCCACAATGCTATTGAGATTATTACAATAAAGGACATTGTTCACATGCATCTTCCACTAGCTGATAGACAGTTCAGATGAATTGTACTTGTTGGGGACATTATTTTATTTTAATAATTATGAGATTCCCTCAGCTCCCTGTCCATTTAATTGATTAACGCAGACAGGTACCTGCACCAGGATGCCCTCTGGTCCAGTATAAGAAGTTATTTTCTTTTCAATACAACCTTTCTAAACATTCACCAGACAAACTTAAATGAGGTTAGGAAAATCAAAATAAAATCATAAAAGAGGAATATTTTCATCCTTAACAGCTTGTCTAAGTACTTTATGAATCTTTGTGTCACCCCAAAATCTACAGAAATTCTTGCAGTACAAAAGCAAGAAGAAATATTTATTGGATAAGAGTATGCAAAGATCAGCAAGGTAAAATATACATTTTCAATAGAAAAGAAACATTAACTTTTCATCAGATATTGACTGGAAGAGACAATAATCCCATTTGTACTACCATAGTTCCAAAAGCCTTCTGTATCAACTCACATAATTTCAAATCATTTAAGTTCAGAGAGATATTTTTGTTTTATTTCATATGCTAGTACTTTAGAATTACCTACAACTTTTTTCTACTTCTGTCACAAAAAAAACCATAAATTTGAAAAATGATCAGTATAGAGATTTCTGTGACCTTTCTGATTTAGTATTGAACCTCTGGCACAGAAGGGAATTTTATGATGGTTAGGATGAACTTTTGGTTTCAGCTACGGTAATTCCCTAGGTCTAAAGAAATTGTCAGAATAGTGAGAACAATGATGCAGAGCCCTCTCTTTAACTGATTTTGGCCAGCTTTCTAGACAAAAGCAGAAGCTAGAGCAAAATAAGTGTTAATTATGACAATTTTTAAATGACAAGTATACCTTATATTTTTGAGTTTTCCATTATTCCCCTGCCTTTTTTTTTTATATATTCTAAATGTGACTCCTGAAAAAAGTCTGATGCCTTTAAGACCTCCAAAGAAGTATTTGCTTGAATTAATTTTTCCTTTCTAAAATTATTTTCCCACCAATTATATACATAGGAGTAAATTTACGTTCTGGCTGTCACAATTGAATATATTACATTATTACTATTTTTAAAATTAAACTTAAACTCTTCTATCTTGGTCCTTAAAGATATATTCTTAAATCCACAGATAACTATAAAAATAACTGATCAGGCTTCTAAGAAAAAGCTTATAATAACTTATGCATAAATCATGAGGACTCAAAAATTTACACTGGAACGAAATTCTGACTGACTTTAGGCACTCATTTCCAAAACTTTCGATTTTTAAGCTTGTTCTCCACCTCCCTTCTCCTCCAGTCCTGCTGCCCTTGATCAGTCACTATTTAACTGCAGAGGAAATGTGAAATTAACAATTGTTCAGACTGAACAGTGAGTGCTGTAAGACTTAAAATTTATAATGAATTTCAGGTCAAAATAAAGCATGCAGTGAGCTTTGACAGCTCCTAAGAGGAAGAAAAGTAAAGAAAGGAGAATTATAAACTTGAAGTTGGACTCTTAATGTTTACTTAAATTTTGGATTAGGTATCTAATCTTTCTTTGTAAATAACCCTTCATAAGTATTTGCAGTTTTTCAGATTATGACAACTTTTCAACCTAAGAGTTGTTTTCAAGGTTGTTCAGGTTTTGCTCATTTAGTTTTTCTACCTATTATATGGCATTTTCTTTCTCTCCAGCAATAAATCTTTATGGCTGTATAGCTCTCCAAAAGGATGATTCAACAGTGAAACTAGAAGTGCTGAGTTTTAAATGTATCAGTAGCACTATTTTAGTCAATGCATAAAATTCAGCCTGTTCTGAAATATTGTCCTCTAGACATTAGACTTAAATTTTTGCTTATACCTCTCTAGCAAAGCTCAAATGATGTAATAATTACACTAGTAATAGAAATGATGAATGATAAATGTAAAGAAAAATAAATTCTGAAAATTTACATAAGCGTGACTAAAAGTCACAATGACATCTTATTCATCAGATGAGCAATAAAGAAGTAAAAATTCTATAATATGTCTGAATAATTATGACAATAAATACATTGACATAAATTGGGTTGTAATGTTTGTATCAGATGATAATTTATCGTTTAAAGGTATGCAGCTAATATTTCAGATTTAAGTTGTCACCCAGTAACCCTGACTTGTTTAACTAACTGAAGTCCAGTAAGACTAATTTGAAAGAGAATCTCATGCTTACTCAGAGCCATCTTTCAAATGTGTCAGTCTTCTGAATACATCAAAATAAATATTTTTGTCTTGTCATATGTAATTTTCAAAGCTTTTTTTTACTCATAACAGGATCTACAGGTGACAGTTTATTTTTCAGATGCAAATTTTCCATGTGCTTAACAACCATGTCTGTATTTGCCAAGCAGCACATTTGTAATCCAACAGCTAGACATCCTAAATGCAGACCAGTAATTAAAGCCTCTTATACGTATATCAAATTGGCCTGATAATCACAGGTGGGATAATGTAGATTATTATTAATGCAGGGCTCCATTGAAAACTAATATAATATCCTATTTTACATTTCCATCCCTTCTGTTTCTTTCTTTTTTCTTCTGTTACTAAAAAGAAGTCATCTTCTAGTCTCAGCCAGTGTCCTCTCTTCTCTAGGTGACTTAGACTGTAGTGTATAAAGATGCACACTTTTGTTTCCTGAAATTGGTAAAATTGGATACAAGATTTTCTACACTCAGGACAAAAATTTTTCTTTACTAGCAAAATTTTAGTTGGCAGTACAGTAAATGTTACACCATAATATTTGAAATAATATTGAATAATATCTGTTAAGAATATTTTGAAAATACGTTAGAGAAGTAGGCTTAATCTTATATTTCCATGACTTAATTTTCAATACTCTAGTAAAGTTTTCTTATTCACTTTTGCTTTTCGTTGCCAGATAATCTATCTAATGATCTTCAGGAAAAGCAGCTACCTAATTTATAGTGTGGTCTCAGTCTAATTATTGGCATCTTCCATGGAAGAGTTTCAGTGGTTGTTTGGGAGGCTAGTAGGAGGCTCATTACTTTTAGAAACTGTGCAATGTGATAAAAAAAAAAAAATTTTCTCTTGCATGTGAGCTGTCGTAAGAATATGGGTGTAATGAACTGAAATGTAATTCAAAAAAAAGTCCCAGGAACTATATATAACCTCAGCTTCCATTCAGAAAAAAAATCTGGCTAGTTTCATCTTTATCTAAATGACTATCATTCAAATACAAAGACCCTTCAGGTTTTTTATAATATACCTCATTTACATTAGTGGATGTTTTCTAATCAAAGTAACATTTGGATTTACATACATGTTTTTAGAAGGACTGGTCACTAAACAACAATCTCCAGCTGCACATTTTCTTTCTTGTAGCAGTTCACTTGCTGAAGTGCTAGTATTAGCCCAGTGTAGGAGCAAGCTTACTTTCATTCATGTCCATTTAGAATTTCAACCCTGAGGTGATACCATGCTGTTTTCATTAATTTTCATATTAATTTATGTTTTCCTTTAAAAATTAACTGGAATATCAGATACTTTAGATTAGTGTATAGTAAAAATACATCCTGTTCATGGATGCCTGCTTACTGTTTTAAAATATGAACAAGGGCCATAGAGCTGTAAAATTACTTACAGGATTATGAGCAAGTTATGTGCACTTTTTTATCCCTAATGAAATGATCAAATTTCTCGCACAGTTTTTAGCAATAGGAGTATATTTACTAGAGCTATAAGACAAAGCAGTAATAGTCATCAACACAGTTGTCAAGAGCAGACTATGCTATTTTTTCCTGCCAGACTGGATACCATGGCAACACCTGGTTAGGAGAAGCTGAAGAAATATTTGAAGGTTTGCAGTTGTTAAAGCCATTGGACTGTAACAGACACATATTAATTGCAAGTGAATATGACAGCATGTACCAGATTTCTGAAAGGGAAGAAAACATCAACATCATTCCAGACTAAGGAACTGGACAAGAGATGAATCAAATACTGTGATGTCTTCACATCACACTTCAAACCTGGTGTCATGCTTGTGTACTGATCATTTACAAAGTCTGTGGAAAAGGTGGAATTTTATTACTGTGGAAATATTTCCCAGAAGAACTTTAAAGAGATGGAAAAAAACCCCATTGCTTGACAGCTTAAAAGGGCAAAAATTATACATTTAGAAGTATCTCTAAAAACATTTCAGAGTTCCAATCAAGTGCAATCACAGTGATTTCGTATGAAAAAAAATTGTGGCAGCATGAAAGTTTCCTTGGATACTGCTGGCAAATTAGCTTCCAGAAAGAAGCAGTACTTAAACCTAGTATGTACTTTTAGGGGAGTTATGACAGAAAGCTATTTTTGTTTTGTCTATGCATACACGATTGGAAAAGATGTTAAATATACTCAGATGGGCAGCAAATATTTTAATATAGATTTTAAATTCTGTAACTATTGTATATGCAGGCAGCAAATTATAATCTTCTTCAGACATGTAAGAATGCTTGTAGCTGCTTTTATTTCAGTATTTCAAAGTGTGAATGTTTTCATGCATTATTGAAATGACATTACACTGGAAACAGGTATCATTGACAACAGTTTGACTGCTTTTTCAAGTCAAAGAAAAATGGTTTCTGTTCTTGGATCGAGCTGTTTATACTATGCTACGCCTTCTGTTATATGACAAATGCCAAATTTACTTCTGATTACATAATAAACAGAATATGAACTAAATTAAGTAAAGTTAATCGTGGTGCAGTAAACCTCTGAATAACTTCTACGCTTCTTAATTCCATGTTAAGAGGGAATGTGCCTGCTTGAATTAGGCATTGTGTTAATAGCAGAGAAGGTGAATGTTACAGAGAGAGGGAAGCTAGGCTGGAATTTGAGAAACTGATATAGGTCCTGTCCTCTGCCATAGACTTCTTGTGGGAAACTGATAAATTCTCTAACGCTAAATCTGCCAATGCCAAATCCAAAGATTAGGCTCCTGGCCATCACAGCAGAATTGACAGCCCTGGGCTGCTCGGTATTTAGACAGAGTGAGGATCTGAAGAATTTCTTCCAAGATATCTGAGCAGTTGTTCAGAGGACCAGAATATAGTACCTGAGAATGACTGCAGACCACAGATCCAGTTTTAATTGAATTTTAAAGTACTAATGGAAAACACATCTTTTTGGTATTTTTTTTTTTATACAAACCAGTCCATAAGAAGTTTTTCTGACATATTATTTGAGATATTACTCTTACACATGTGATATTTTAAAAGGCAGTTACAGTTTTGAAGTAAAACTGATTTTTGCAGGTTAGAGATGTCACAGACAGGCCTCATGTATTTGAATAGCCTCTGCAACGGAATTGGATGGCCAGAATATGTCCACATATGAAGCATAAACCTCAAGTTTTCTGCTTCTTCAAAATACACATTTAATACCAGGCATTTTAGGCCAAGAAAGTTATTGTAATTTTTTATTTAAAACAGAAAGTGAAGTATTTGATTGCAAACCTAAAGAGACAAATAAAGCAATAAGAACAGTTCCAGATTATATTCAGTACTGAAACTTTCTCAGCTAAGTGTTAAGTGAGTCTACGCCCTTAATTTGGTTTTGTACTAGATATCATAATGATATGTGGATTACTTCTCCTTCTTGTCTTTGGAATGAACTCCTTTTAATTACAATTCAGTTGATCAGTTTGCTAAAATTAGATGCTCAAGGGTTACTTAGCAGCAGCCAGGTGCCATTACTGATCCTCTTCTGGGTCTGCTTCTTCAGAAATCTTTAACTGGGCATATGGAGACTCTGCAAGCAGTATACATACAACTTCAAAGTATAAAGTAACTGCTTCTCGGCTCAGGCAGACAAAAGACAGCTAGGGTTTAGCTGTCAGGCTAGGAGCCTGCACAGTCACCAGCCCTGAGGCAGCACCCAGAGAGTCATGGCTGGGCAGGCAGGGTGGGTCAACAGGGTTAGGATCAGCCTCTGCACCCCAGGAGCGGACCCTCCATCTCGCAGAGCTGCCTTTGCTGCCAGCTCCATTGACACCTATGGCTGTTGCTCAGCCAACGACTCCAAGTGAGCCCTGCACCACACTGACCAGCTCAGCAAACATCCCTATTTTTTTCTTATTTTTATTTTTCCTGTAGGATCTTATGCCTACCTTTGTTGTTGTTTCTTCTCTTGACTTCCTGAGCTACTAATAGCCTTGTCTCAAAAACATCCTACCTCTCTCTGTAATTCTACCTTTCTTATCTCTCTGTACACTTCTCTCAGAGCTCTTTTTCAGCAGTCTGAGTAAGGTTACATGGCTGAGCCATGGCAGAGCTGGGCCTGGATCCTGAGTAGATGGACCACTAAAGCCCTTGCAGGGGTAGGAAAGCTCACTGTAGGGACTAATGGCTACAAATGGAGGGTTATTCTGTGGAGTGTCCTGGTTTCAGCTGGGATAGAGTTAATTTTCTTCTTGGTAGCTGGTATGGGGCTGTGTTTTGAGTTTAGGATAAGAACAATATCGATGATACACTGATGTTTTGGCTCTTGCTAAGTAGTGCTAAGTTGTTGCTAAATAGGTGCTAAGTGGCACTCACACTGGCCAAGGACTTTTCCAGCTTCCCCTGCTCTGCCGGGTGCAGGAGGGGGCTGGGAGGGGGCACAGCCAGGGGGAGTGCTGACCCAGACTGGCCAAAGGGCTATTCCATACCATATGATGTCATGCTCAGTATATAAGCTGGGGGAAGAAGAAGAAGGAAGGGGGGACATTGGGTATGATGGCGTTTGTCTTCCCAAGTAACCGTTACGCGTAATGGAGCCCTGCTTTCCTGGGGATGGCTGAACACCTGCCTGCCGATGGGAAGTAGTGAATGAATTCCTTGTTCTGTTTTGTTTGCGTGCACGGTTTTTGTTTTGCCTGTTTAACTGTTCTAATTTATTTTACTTTAATTATTAAACTGTTCTTATCTCAACCCACGAGTTTTCTCCCTTTTACCCTTCTGATTCTCTCCCCCATCCCACTGGTGGGGAGTGAGCGAGCGGCTGCGTGGTGCTTAGTTGCTGGCTGGGGTTAAACCACGACAAGGAGGAAGTTATCTTTCTTATTCAGAGCTTCTCGAGGACAGTTAGGGCAGGTATATAATTCGATATCTCAAGACTGATGTTTGTAGGAAATATCTAACTCCTAGCTAGCTACTTTTAAGATTATTTTGATCATCTTTAAATCACATATAAGAAAAAGAACCTTTACCATATGTTCTAGTATATTCACAGCGTTTACCACATTCCTCTCTCTCCAAGGAGGCCATACACATCAGCTACTTTGGTAGTCATCTTGCTAGCCAGGCATATGACTATGTATGTTAGCAGAGTCCAAATTACAAGCTTTGTTTTGCTGGTTTCAGGACTCCTAGCATCACAGGTTTTTTCCTTTCACTTAGCTGTTTCTAACTTACAGTTATTACATTTTTATTTATTATTCTTTTACTCTTCTTAGCATAAACAACAAAATAGTGAAATATCCTGTTTTCTTATGAGGGGAAAATAACATTGCACCATAGAGTCAGTTAGAGTTGTACACACTGTAGATATTGATTTATTTACAAAGGATCTGAGTCATTTAAACTGCAATTACATCACATGAAATTGAGGTGGATAGAATTCAGATACTTATCCCTGAACAGAACTAATTCTTTAATCTCAAATGTCTGAGATATGTGAAACTATCTGCTAAATGAGTAGGCTTTACTTGTTTACATAAGTAAGTGGGTATAGCAAAAAACATTCCGAATATTTTATTTGCTGATGTTCCTAGAAAAAGCTCATTGTTGTCTTCTACTAATAGCAGATATAGCTGAGGATAACATTTCACAGTTTCAGAGAGGATAATAGGAATAACTTTATCACTGACAAATGTAAAAATTTTAAATTGGTTTGAGAATGTAGTCCAACTTCTTTGTATTTTCATGTTATTCATGTTATGCACACCTTATTGGTGAGACAAAGTTTGTATTCCAGTGCTGCCAAATTTCTGTATGCATAAAATCTAGTAGGAATAACATTTCAAATTGAAATAATTTTTAAAAAAATAAAACAAGAACAGTTTTTTAGAATGCACTTAAATTCAGTTGCGTACATTTATTCATATAAGTAACCATTGAAACAAACCATTGAATTTATAAAAATACAGTATGTTTGGTGCACAGAATGTTTTTTTTTAAGATCTTCTAAAATGTTGGGACTCTTTCTCGGTCATTTTTACAGGAAGAAGTAATAAATTCTGATCAGCTCATATAATCAGACAAGCTTTTAAATAAACAAACCTGAAGCTTCTCTGTTATTTCCAGATCTATTAGTTGGCCTAATAAGAAATTAGGAATATTAACTTGCTATGCCAACTTAATTTTTCTTATTATATGAAGAGCAACTCCTGGCTCTTTACTCGTGCCTGTAATAACCACTACTAAAAGATGTGTGGCAAATGTTGAAGCTATTTTTAAAAAGGGCAAGAAAGACAATTCAGGGAGTTACAATCCAGTCTGCTTCACTTCAGTCCCTGGGAAACACATAACATAAGTCCTCCTGCTAACCATTCCTGGGCCTATGAAAAAGAAGAAAGTGGTTGGGAGTAGCCAGCTCGAATTTGCCAAGGGTAAGACCAGCAGTTGTCATCTACCTTGACTATTTGCCGCCTTTGCCTTAGTTGTTAATAGTAAGACTAGTTGTTCTCTGAGTACCCAACTGACTGAGCTGGAAGACAGGGATGGGGAGCAGAATGAAGCCCCCATAATCCAATGGGAAATGGTTAGTGACCTGCTACATCACTTAGACACACACAAGTCTATGGGGTTTGATGAAATCCACCCAAGGGTATGGGGCGAGCTGACAGAAGTGCTCACCCACCGCTTTGAATCCTTTATCATCAGTCCTGGCTAACAGGGGAGGTCCCAGGTGACTGGAGGTTAGCAAATGTGACATCCCTCTACCAGAAGGGCTGGAAGGAGGATCCAGGGAACTGCAGGGCTGTCAGTCTGACCTCAGTGCCAGGGAACGTTATGGTTCAGATCATCCTGAGTGCCATCACATGGCATGTACAGGACAACCAGGTGATCAGGCCCAGTCAACATGGGTTTATGAAAGGCAGGTCCTGCTTGGCTAACCTGATATCCTTCTATGACAAGGTGACGATCTTAAAGGTCTTTTCCCACCTAAATGATTCAATGATTCTATGCAACAGAACTTTTGTCACAGTCTCCTGCAGCATTCCTGTTTCCAAGTTTTGACATTACAATCAAGATTAGATTAGATGGGAAAGAGGTAGATGGACTAGTAAATGGAATGAAACTGGCTGGATTGTCAGGCTCAAAGAATAGTGGTTAATTTTTCATATTTCACATGAAATTTGGTTACAAGTGTAGTTCCTCTATCCTGCAGGGTAGCAAGCGTCTATTCTGTAACATCCTTTTTATCAGTGACCTGGAAGATGAGACACAACATGCCCTCATGAAGACTGCAGATGATGTCAGACTGGGCAGGGAGACGGGTGCACTTAATACGCTGGAGGGCAGGGGGCCTTTCAGAGGATCCTAAACTTGGTACAGAAATGGTCCAACAGGAACCTCATGTAATTCAACAGATGTCAAGTACTACATGAAGAGCAGACTAACTGCTCTGCATCAGCATGGTCTAGGGATTGACTGGAGCATAGGCAACAGATTAAGAGAAGTTATTAGTCCCCTCTATTCTGCCCTCATTAGATGATATCTGGGACACAGTGACCAGCTCTGGGCCTCCCAGTACCAGAAAGATGCTGATAAACTTGAGTGAGTTCAGCAAAGGGCCACCAAGATGGTCAGAGGATGGAGCCCAAAACCTGTGTGAGGAGAAACTGAGGGAACTGGGATTATTAGTGTGGAGACAATAAAACTTCTTGGGGGAGACTTAAGAGCTAACTTCCAGTACCCAGGAGGAGGTTGCCACAAGAAGACACAGCCAGACTTTTTACTGAAGTTGTACAGCATGCAAACAAGACACAATCATCAACCTATCATAAATTGAAATGGGAGTTTCCAATGGGATATAAGGAGAAAAGAAAATAAAATTCACTGATGGGATAATTAAGCACTGAAACAGGATACCCAAAGAGGCTGTGAAATCTTCCTCCTGGAAGGTTTTCAACACCCAGCTAGACAAAAGCCTGAGCAACCTGATCTGAATGCATTTTAAACAGTGCTTTGAGAATTTGACTAGAGATGTCCTGGGGTCCCTTCCAACCTGAATAATCCTGCAGTTCTGCAGAGATATTGCAATTCAATGAACAATAATAAATTGGAAACTTAGCAGATAAAGGAAATACATATTCTATCTTTCTAGCTCATTTAAGTTTATTATCTGTTCTGAAATATGAAGTCGATTTTATTCCTATAGACATCAAAAACTCTTAGGAAAATCTTTAACATTTCTCCCTTTATTATATTATCTTCTATGTGTTGTCCCTAACATCTTCATTGCTTCTACTCAATCTATTTGAAACACAGCAGCTAGGTTCATTTTTATAATTTTTCAAATTGTCAAGCATGTATCTGTGAATTCTGCCACTAGTCCTCTTCCTTTTTCTTATGTTCATGTTTGTTCCAGACACTTTCAGAATGAAGTACAGCTTTTAACTAAAACTGCAAAAAGGTCAGATAACAAGAGAAATTAAATTACAACCTATGCCTTCTTGTAGTATTGTAAAAAAACCCCACCATATATACCAGGTAAGAATAATCTTCCAATCTCAACATCTAGTAAAAGGCAAGAGGGAAAGAGAAAGAGAGAGAGAGAGAGAGCTTTGCACTTATGGAAGAATTATCTAACAGCTTTGTAAATGAGATAACTGAAAGTAAAAGCTGGAAGGTCTTTGTGGCCCTATAAAAGAAAAAACAGCATTCGCCAGATGGCTTTACAACACATTTTAATAAAAATGTATATAAATGACTCTGGCAGCCCCTAACCAGCATATAAAAAGTCTCTGTACAATCTGGTTCCTCCTCATTAGACTTTAATCTGCCCCAGATTTAACTAATAAGTACTGCAGAAACTAAATCCACAAAAATGTTCCTTAAGAAGGTGAATAGTTATGCTTAATGATAACCTTAATAAGTAGTGAAAACAAGTTAATAAATTAATTTCTGATCAGCTGGCTATACTTTTAAAAATACATTTCCACTTTTTTTGGGCTGGAGTATTGAAGAAGGTCTTTATCTCCCAAGGAAAAAAAAAAAAAACAAACTTGTTCCAAATGTTTCTTGAGGTCCAAGCCAGATATTTTCTGATGAGTGGAATATATATATACACACATATATATAAACACATATATATATATATATTTGTTATACTTCCTGTTACCAAGTACCAAGAAATTTCTGCCACCCAGAACTGCACTCTGTATGAAACATATATGAAAACAGAAGTTACATATTATCAGAAAAAATTATGTACATTTATTTTGTTCTATTTTTTCCCCAACAATATTTCTTGTCTATGCTGAATGAATTGACCACATTCACGATCAAAGGAAAGAGGTATTTTAGAGTGAAAACCATAAATCTGTTCTGGAGTATCCAAAACAAAATCTTGTCATTTTATTTCTTAAATTATACCAATCAAGCACAAAATAAAATAAACAGAAAGGCCAAGCAACTAGCAACAAAAATCCAAACAAAAAATACCCACTCACTTTCTGTGGAATGACAGTCTTTATAACTGAAAAAATTACTTCTGTGGAAGAAAAGGACTTTTATCAATTGCGATGTTATTCATAATGCAGTTCAAGAATGACCAGGAATGTATACCGAAAAATCATTCCTCTAACACAATGAAAAATTAAAACAATTTTATCTTAGGGGGAAAAAAAAAAACAAACCACAAACTCAAAATCAACAACAAGAACAAAATTAAAAACTAAAATCATTAGGGCTTTTTTTTTTTTTTTTTGTGAAACCCTTGTGCTGTCCAAATATGAGGAAGCTAATATAATTTCTTTCTTACTAATATCAACGTGGTTTAGCTACTATCAACCACTCTTTAAAGTGTTAGTTGGGTTCCTGATATTTGGTGTGCTAAACTTCCCAAACAGAATACTTCAAAATACTGCTTTGTAGACTATCTATTATACTAAAAATTATCTTTCACATCAAGTTTGTTTCTGGAAGCTGCAAGTATAGTCAGACTCTCACTGAAGGCAATCTTTCATTGTCCTTAGGTGCATTAGCTCCCACTTAGTTAACTGAATAATTTTTGTTAGGTTTTTGCAGAATCTGCCATGTAGCATTGAATCCATTGCATTGACTAGAAATATCCCCAAACATTCCGGAGGCTTATTTGGGAACAAAGCTTCTTTTTGTGAGCCATTAATCCAGCAGAAACTGATTAGAGTGGTGTTAAATTATACCTTTTGCTACTTGGGAAAGTAGTGCAGCCATGCCACTGTCTGTAGTGACTTTCTAAATCTTTTAGCTCCCACTGCAAGAAGTTATCTTTTCAGTAAAGGTTGTTTAAAACAGTTATTCAAGTCATTATGTTTATTTTTAGTATTATTATTTGAGGAACACCTTTATTATACAGTAAAGTCAGCTATAAACTCTTAAGAAAGTTCTGCTTTTCCTTTCCTTTCCTTTTTCTTCCCTTCTCTTTCCTTTTTCTTCCCTTCCCTTTCCTTTTTCTTCCCTTCCCTTCCTTTCCCTTCAAAAAAAAAGATTCTCTTTCAGCCAACTGTTAATGCCAAATGCCATTTTTAGTTATTCTTTAGTTCTTTCAGCTTCTGTGGTATGTTCTGCAACCACATCAAATGCCAGAATTGTTAAACTTGCATCTTTCTCATTTGCAATGAGAAGAAAAGCAAACAAAACAATATGCATTTCATGACATGTACACTGCTGTATATGGAACTGTGGATGTAATTCCAAGAGCCCTAAATTACATGATTATTCTAAAGGCCTTTACTAAGCTCAGCCAGTCTGTATTAATTAATTTCGTCATGTTAAGGCTCTTGATGATATGTGTTACATAAGTAAGCATCACCGAACAAATGAGTCTGGTTTAAAACCCAAGCACACATATTTACATTATCACGTGGATACCTGCATTAAGACATCATAAAAAATTTGGCCTTACACCTGAGTTTTTCTGTGTTTCCCAATCAATCTTCTTCTAAATGCACAGCTTATACAAAACCTTAAAACAGTCTGTTGTTCTGCCCTTTTGCATCTTGTTGGTAATTTCCCATATAAGTAACCACTTAAACCCAACAATATTATTTCTGATCTTACTCATAGGATGAACAAGTTCTATTTTGAGGGTAGTAACACAGAACTTATAACTCAGATACACATGTTCCAAGAAGCCACAACTGATTAAGTGCTCTGAGCACCAGGGGAATGTGACAAAAATATGATATTTGCTATGCTGATATTTTTTAAATTGTGTGATGGTTTGGAATCTTAATACAACAGAGTATTTTCAGAAAAATAAGGAAGACTTTTGGGACATGAAGGGATGATGTTCACAATTTCTTAGCAATAAATAAGGAAGAGTCAAAAGCAATAACTCAGAAATGGTTTTAGGAAAGAGTGGAAAAAATAGTTATTACTATAGAGTTGTTCTGAAAAAAAATAATGCAATTCTTATGTGTGTATATAGATAAGCATGGGTTTAAGAAAGGCTGGTCCTGCTTGACTAACCTGGTCTCCTTCTATGACAAGGTGACCCGCTTAGTGGATGAGGGGAAGGCTGTGGATGTTGTCTACTTGGACTTTAGTAAGGCCTTTGACACTGTCTCCCACAGCATTCTCCTGGAGAAACTGGCTGGTCATGGCTTGGACGGGTGTACTCTTTGCTGGGTAAAAAACTGGCTGGATGGCCGAGCCCAGAGAGTGGTGGTGAATGGAGTCAAGTCCAGTTGGCAGCCAGTCAAAAGTGGTGTTCCCCAGGATTCAGTACTGGGGCCAGTTCTGTTTAATATCTTTATCAATGATCTGGATGAGGAAATCAAGTGCACCCTCAGTAAGTTTGCAGATGACACCAAGTTGGGTGGAAGTGTCTATCTGCTGGAGGGTAGGAAGGCCCTGCAGAGGGATCTGGACAGGCTGGATCGATGGGCCGGGGCCAATTGTATAAGGTTCAACAAGGCTAAGTGCCAGGTTCTGCACTTGGGTCACAACAACCCCATGCAACGCTACAGGCTTGGGGAGGAGTGGCTGGAGAGCTGTCTGGCGGAAAAGGACCTGGGGCTATTGTTTGATAGTCAGCTGAATATGAGCCAGCAGTGTGCTCAGGTGGCCAAGATGGCCAATGGCATCCTGGCTTGTATCAGGAATAGTGTGGCCAGCAGGACCAGGAAGGGGATCGTACCCCTGTACTTGGCACTGGTGAGGCCACACCTCGAATACTGTGTTCGGTTTTGGGCCCCTCACTACAAGAAGGACATTGAGGTTCAGGAGCGCATGCAAAGAAGGGCAAGGAAGCTGGTGAAGGGTCTAGAGCACAAGTCTTATGAGGAGTGGCTGAGGGAGCTGGGGTTGTTTAGTCTGGAGAAATGGAGGCTGAGGGGAGACC
The DNA here is from genome assembly GCF_965183815.1 of Platalea leucorodia. Taxonomy (NCBI): domain Eukaryota; kingdom Metazoa; phylum Chordata; class Aves; order Pelecaniformes; family Threskiornithidae; genus Platalea; species Platalea leucorodia. Next base: position 80,727,125 of record NC_138825.1, read on the forward strand.
TTACTGCTCTCTACAACTACCTGAAAGGAGGTTGTAGCAAGGCGGGGGTCGGTCTCTTCTCCCAAGTTAGAAGGCATTGGACAAGGGACTGGAAATGGGCTCAAGTTGCACCAGGAGAGGTTTAGATTGGATATTAGGAAAAACTTCTTCACCGAAAGGGTAGTCAGGCACTGGAACAGCCTGCCCAGGGAAATGCTTAAGTCATCATCCGTGGAGGTATTTAAAAGACATGTAGATGTGGTGCTTAGGGACATGGTTTAATGTTGGACTTGGCAGTGCTAGGTTGACGGTTGGACTTGATGATCTTAAAGGACTTTTCCAACATAAACAGTTCTATGATTCTCTGTTACACACACATACCCATACATACATAATACACACGGATACATAACCTAATACAGGATGTCAGTCTGAATGCTATGGTCTAGTCCAGGATAAGCTGTTAGACTCAGTTGATACTTCTTGCTGAGCAGGAGAAGAAAGGTGATTATTAAGTTGGAATATTGCAGCTGTGAGACTGATACTCCCGAGAGTGCATCTTACACATAATGAATTTGCTCCTCCATAGAGATGACACTAAAGATGAAAGGAGAAAACATAACGAAAACGATTGCAGAAAAAGGCTTCTCAAAATTTTCTTAAAATAAGGCACAATAACAGGAACAGACAGAAGAAAGGAGAAGGAACAAATGGAAGTACAGGCCAAACCAAAATAAAAGAGGCAAAGAGGGATGAGGAAGGAGTTTATTGTTGATGGAAAAAAAACTTCTCCGTTAAAGTTAATTTACTTCTAGTTGAAGCTCTCAGTGAAGTTACTTAGGTCAGATCCTGGTCACTAATCTCTAGGAAAATCTTTATCCTTTTCTAACACAAGTGTGGTGCTGCATAACCAAAGCTTTACCTGTGGTTTACCTTACCTGGCCAACACAGCAAAGACTTGTCAGAAAGGGAACATAGGGGAATGCTTGTCAAATTCTGTCATGGCAACGTTTCCCTGGAATTACCCACAGTATGGTTTTAGAACAGCTAAAGATATTTACAAAATTATGTCAGACTCAGACAAATAATACGAATTTCAGCAATATGCTTCATGGCTGAATTCCCATCCTTTTCTTCAGTGTTTCAATGCTGGATGGAGGAAAAGTCTTGTCTGTAACTCCCTCTGATATTTTTATTCCCTTAATTCCTGTCATAAAATACAGGCATTTTAGAAAGAAAAGGATTATAAGCAAGCATCATCTATAAATAATTAATCATCCCGTATTATTATTTATATACATCAAGATTCCCAAGCTCTATCCTTCCTTTACTTACAAAAGCTTCATTTACTCTGGAGATCCCTTTCCTCAGTTTTAACACGTGTATTCTTGTATATAACCCTATCCTGTTTCATGGTGATAGTGCCTATATAACCATAACTCATTAAAGCAATGATCTTACTATTCCCAATAAAGCTGTAATGTTTCTTTCCTATCCTGTGAGGAAAGAAATCAGGCCTAATTTTGAAATGGCAATGTATGTCTTAACACCTCAATGTCTTCACTCAGGGTGTGCTTCCAAAATATCCTAAACTAATTGAATTGCTGTCAGTCTTGGTCCTATTATCTCACTGCCTACAGTTTCCTTTTCCTGTCCTCTTTGAACGTGCTCTGGCTTTTTCTTGATTCTTCCTTAAGGTATTTCAAAGTTATTTTTGCCACTTTGAGTTGGAAAAAAGCTTAGCAAGACAAAAGAAGTGCAAAGATTTCAGCAAATACTCCAGTGAAGGGAAAAGTTGTTGCAGTGAAGAAAATAATGGTGGGGAGAAAGATTGATTTTGTATTATGATACTGAATTGAGTCACACTCATGAACAAGGATAACTTAAATTTTCTCACAGCACAAATTGGGGTGCAGAATTTATTGTTACATTTATAATGAGTAAGGTAACAAAAGAGAGGAGATATTTCTGTAATATTTTTATAAGAACTATTTTAAAGAATATTTTTATAAGAACTATTTTAAAGAATATTTTTGCATGGGATATGCACTTTCATTCTTCAGTATGCATGTCAGCTTCTTAAGGAGTTGGACTTGGAAGACCATCTTATTTCCTAGCCTCTGATGACAGGAGTGCTTATCATTGTTTGATTTCTATTTTTCCTGCTCCCTCTGAAGCAATGAGCAATGACCTTTGACAGAGTACTCATCTAATTGGACTTGCTATATGATCCATTACAACTGCCTCTGTTTCCTGATCCTTTTCTCCCACTTCCCAATGAAGGTTTCTTAGATAGTGAGAAATAATCAAATACAACTATTAAGATATTAAAAGGCAGAGAAAAGTCCTTTATCTTTCCATTTTGTTTTCTCATATATGATCACATAAATGACCATGAAATAAAAATATTCACTTTAAATTTCTCAAACCTTTTGCTTTGCACCTTCTGCAATATTTTCATAATTTGCTGTCAATCATTTTCGTTTCAATCAAAGTTTATACTGAACTCAGAACAGAAGGAGATCCCTTTCATATATGGAAAACATTATAAGGGAGTCATATTAGTTTCTAAACATAATATTCTAAGTGCATAAGCTATTTCAGCAAGTCAGCTTCTACTGTTATGTATTAAATTAAATTTAAGGAAAAATAACAAGTAGTTACATGGTGTCTGGAGTTCTTCAGGTAGCACTTGCTGTAGAAAAAACTAAACAGAGATATTACATTGTTTAATTCAATGAATATTCATTGTTTCATTCAACAAATGTATTCAGTAGTAGATCTATCATGAAGTCAGAACGATTTACAATGAGCACATATTCTGATTTCTGTGTGTTTCATGACCTGAATTGGTTTTGCTTTGCAACAGAACAATAGTTTTCTGCACTTTAAATCATGAACAAATAAAACATTTCCATCAGAGTTGAGGTGCGTTTGGAAATAGTGCATTCATAAACTTATATAACATTTATAAACTTAATCATATCTCCTTTTGCAGTCCCCAGAAAAATGTTCCCAAATTCCAAAACTTTCGGTGGTCCGCTGACCATCGTTTTAATATTATTAGGCTATGATGTATAATTATAGTCTTCTATAGTAATCAATATCATTTGTTTCATTGATCCATTAATGAATTAAAATAAAATTAATGTTACTATAAAAATGTTATTAAAAATCAAACAGATGTCTTAACATTATTGAAATGCTGGCTGAAGTAAATAATAATTTAATTTCAATGGAACTGTCAAAATCTAATATCTGTCCTAATAATGCAATGTGTTATGAACTTATACATATATGCCCTCAGATCCACCGTTTTGCCCTTTCAAAATTGTTTTTGACTTTTAGAACTCTACTTAAATCTTAGGCTAAGATCTTAAGAAGATATCAATAAACACAAGACAGAGCTATTAGCTGGCAGGGAGAGTTTTTGTTGTTTGTTTTTTTTTTTTCTTTTATAAATTGTTTAGCTTCTGGTTTTGAGTCACCTTGTCCATTACCAAAACAGTAAAAATTCTGTTTATAAATATTACTAATTAATGGTATGTGCAAAACATGTCTCCTGTCAGTTTGAAAACTGGCCACATCCAGCTCAGTTTATCTTCCATAATGTTTTTTACTTTAGAATTTGTAGACTTCAGAATGTATCAGTGAATTTTTGTGGGTTTTGTTTTTTGGTTTTTTTTTTTTAAGAATGCTAAAACTTAAAGTAGCATGAAATTAGATCAGAGAGATAGAGTTTGTGTAGAAAAGAAGGAAGATTAAAAACATGTGACACATGGAAGTACCAGACCAATTTGAGGACTTCCATGTCTCTGGTGCACTCAGTCAGATACTAAACACGGGTTAAGGACAGATACAAGACAGGCCTGAGATTAGACGGAGTTCAGCTGGAAAAAAAAACATTAATCCCAGTAGAGAACTGCAAGTCTATTCCACTTTAATCTCTCTCTCCCCCTGCCCCCACACTATGGTAGATGTCTCTCTCTCATGATCTCTTTTTTATGATTTCTGTCAGAATCCTTGAGTCAGAGATCCATTTTTTCTTCTCTGTGGCAGTCAGTCTAATCTTTTCTCTTCAACATCAGCTGTTTTCCTTGGTGGACGGCAGAATAAATCACTCAGTGGATGGATTTGTGCAGGTACATGTAAAGGTCTGTATAACTGGTCCTGAAGCAGCTGGAGGAAAGTTAGTGAGAAAAATGATGAGAGACATGAGAAAAGAGATCAGGGGAACATAAGATTGAGAAGATTTGTCTTGAACCATAGGGCAATAAAAAGGCAGAGGAAAATTAATGGAAGAGATCCACAGACAAACATAACAAATATTTGGAGCTGTGGAACAGGTAGGAGGAGGGGAAATGGAAAGAAGGTACGTTTAAAAGGAATTGTTCATAACGGACGTACCTAAATGAGTAGTCGGTAATAAGTAAAGACTAATTAATAGAATTAATTTATGGCAATTCTACTATGTTATGTACTTTCAAACACAATAGAATACATCTTTTAAAAAAAAAAAAAATCCCACAGTAAAGGCATGGGAAGGTGTCTTCTAGACAAAGATACATGCTGTCTTATGATTAGCTTTTCTTTAGAGTGTGGATAGTATGTGTGTAGTTCTCAGAGAAATTCTGAATTTTCCATTTTAAGTATGAAATTGTTTCTGGAAGAAGAGTGGAAAATAGCAAGACTGAATAATGTCACCGGTAATTATTTAGAATACATTCATTCAAATGCTGTCTTAAAACTTTATCAAAAGAGACTGAAACATCAACCTATATCTCTAGCACATTTGCCAGGAGGGAACAGTAATGACCACATGCTTTTGGAGAGATATCTGTTTACCAAACTCTTAAAATGTATACTTAGTCACATTCGAGTCAGTCAGAGTGCTTAAACAGCTAATATCATTCAAGTTACTGAGACTTGAAATGAAGCGTGTGCTTAAGCAAATTGGTTAGTTGAGGCTATAGGACTAAATTAATTCCCTGGGAACCCCTATTCAGGGAATTCATATGGTAAAATATTATTAATTATTTTGAACTTCCATAACCTGATGGCCTCATGAGGTGCATTGTAATCCTCATTAGACAGATGAGAAAATGTCTTTTACCAGAGTAAACATCAACTACTTGATTGACCAAGATCACATCGTAAATTTGTAACTGTAACCTCATAAAATCAAATCATCCCTGTCCTGGTTTCAGCTGGGATAGAGTTAATTTTCTTCTTAGTAGCTGGTAGAGTGCTCTATTTTGGATTTAGGATGAGAATAATGTTGATAACACACTGATGTTTTGGTTCTGGCTAAGTAGTGCTAAGTTGTTGCTAAGTAGTTGCTAAGTAGTGCTTACACTAGTCGAGGACTTTTCAGCTTCCCATGCTCTGCCAGGTGCACAAGAAGCTGGGAGGGGGCACAGCCAGAAGAGCTGACCCAAACTGGCCAAAGGGCTATGCCATACCATATGATGTCATGCTCAGTATATAAGCTGGGGGAAGAAGGAAGGGGGGGATGTTTGGTGTGATGGTGTTTGTCTTCCCAAGTAATCATTACATGTGATAGAGCCCTGCTTTCCTGGGGATGGCTGAACACCTGCCTGCCAGTGGGAAGTAGTGAATGAATGGCTTGCCTTGCTTTGTTTTGCTTTGCTTGTGTGTGTGGTTTTTGCTTTACCTATTAAACTGTCTTTATCTCAGCCATGAGTTTTATCACTTTTACTCTTCTGATCTCTCCCCCATCCCACCGGGGGGGAGTGAGCGAGCGACTGGGTGGTGCTTGTTCACATGTGTCACAATATTAATTTCCTGCACCTCGTGCTCAAGGCATACAAAGGTGTGGTGGGTTGACTCTGGCTCTAGCACTTTCTCTCCTCAACTGGACAGGGGGTAGAAAATATAACAAAAAACTCATGGGTTGAGATAAGGACAGGGAAAGATCATTCACCAATTACCATCATGGGCAAAACAGACTCAACTTGGGGAAATTAGGTTAATTTGTTACCAATCAAATCAAAGTAGGATAATGAGGAATAAAAAACTAAATCTTAAAACACTTTCCTCCCACCCCTCCTTTTTTCCCCAGGCTCTTGATGTCTCTGCCTCCTCCCCCTGAGCAGCACAGGGGGATGGGGAATGGGGGTTGCGGTCAGTTCATCACACATTGTTTCTGCCTCTCCTTCCTTCTCAGAGGGAGAACAGCTCACACTCTTCCCCTGCTCCAGCTTTGGGTCCTTCCCATGGGAGACAGTCCTTCACAAACTTCTCCATTGTGAGTCCTTCCCATGGGCTGCAGTTCTTAACGAACTGCTCCAGTGTATGTCCTTTCCATGGGGTCCAGTCCTTCAGGAACAGACTGCTCCAGTGTAAGTCCCCCACAGGGTCACAAGTCCTGCCAGCAAACCTGCTCCAGCATGGGCTTCTCTCTCTACAGGTCCACAGATCCTGCCAGGAGCCTGCTCCAGTGCAGGTTCTTCCCATGGGGTCACAGCCTCCTTCAGGTGCATCCACCTGCTCTGGCATGGGGTCCTCCATGGGCTGCAGGTGGATATCTGCTCCACCATTAACCTCCATGGGCTGCAGGGGGACAGCCTGCCTCACCATGGTCTTCACCAGGGGCTGCAGGGGAATCTCTGCGCCAGCACCTGGAGCACCTCCTCCCTCTCCTTCTTCACTGACCTTGGTGTCTGCAGAGTTGTTCCTCTCACGTATTCTCACTTCTTTCTTCCGGCTGCAATTGCACAAGGTTTTTTTCCCCCCCTGCTTAAATATGTTATCACGGAGGTGCTACCACCATTGCTGATTGGCTTGGCCTTGGCCAGCGATGGGTCCGTCTTGGAGCTGGCTGGCATTGGCTCTATCGGACATAGAGGAAGCTTCTAGCAGCTTCTCACAGAAGCCACTCCTATAACCCCCCCGCTACCAAGAAATACCAATACAAAAGGCATTCAAGGACTACTGAGAAGAGTTAGAGAATATAGCTGTATAGATACAAGGATTTTTCCCAAGGTAAATATGGTTGGATTTCAATAGAATTTTGCTTTGAATTTTTTACTGTATTCTTATAAATTTGAGATATTCTTTTACCAGTTTTTCATAGTGTAATTTCTCTTTTCCTTTTTATAAACAGCTTTTTAACTTCAGTTTTATAATTTCTAGCATAGTACTTAAAAGTTCCAAAAATAAAAATTGAAGAGAATATTTAATCTTCAAAATTTTGTTTTATAAAATTATTTTTACCTTGAATTGTTTGCTTTATTTCTTCATCTTTTTTGAAAAGTGGAAAAATTCAGTTCACAGTATACGTAACTAAAAGAAGATTCACTAACTATTAGATTTAATTAAAAACATGAAGTTTTATTACCACAGAGTCTTTGGTATAATAGGCAAAATACTGCAAAAAGCAAATTCTCAATTGGAGATGTGGTCAGATATGATTGTATCTAGTGTGCCTATTTATTTAAATAGAATTTAATGTTCATCTTATAACATGTTTTGTTAGAATAGATTTTTTTTCATAGTTAACAACAAAGGATGATAAATGAATGACTGCATTTCTTTGGAAATGGAAGTGTCATTTCTTTAGAAATGGCCACAGAGTTATCTCTCAACACTCTGATAATAAACCTAACAGTATCTTGCAAATGTTTTGTACTTAACATAGTTACTTGTATCCCACTTCAAGACGAACCTAATATTCTCCAGTCACTACAGAGCATGAATATTAACAAACATTATTTCATTTGCAGTAATCATCTTTAAAAGAAAGCCCTAGGAATTATTTGTAGACTACCCACAAATATTCACTTTTTAGTATCAAGACTTACTCTTATAAATGCTTTCTGTCAAATAAGCTAATAGCCAATGTAATTACATGGAGTTGGTTAAACATTATTCAGGTTCTACTTTGAAAGACATCACTTAGGAGATAGATATCGTGTTTGAACATCTTGAAAAATTGTATGTCTAATGTTTATTCTGATTCAGTGTAAAATGCAAGTCCCCAGACAAAGGATTTATACATAATGCAGAGTAAGAGACTGAGTAACGAGGAAAGACTTCCGTAAACCTTAATCTGAACCCTTCTCAAAGATCAGGAAACAGTGGTAATAAATGGAGGATGACAAGTTTCTTTATCTTTTGTAGGCCTAGATCTTTCAGTTTATTTGGCTGCAAAAGGCCTTTATCAAACCAACAGAGTGGAATGTTCAGCTTGGTTTGCCATAGTAGAATGGCTGATTTTTGTTTTCAACTTTCCATCTTTTCTAGCATGTCCTTGAAGCTTGACAACAACATTAATTTCCCAGCTGACTTTCTACTCTGTTTCACTCCGTTTTGTTGCTGTTACTTTTTTCTTCTTTTTCTCTCCACAAAACAGGTTTTTTTTATGTGTCCACTTTACAGCAATGAGAATATATATTTGATTAAGCCAATGTTTTCTGGATGATCACAAAGGTTTCTGTTTACAGATCCTTACTTGAAAAAAGAGACTTTATTTCTGGTGTTGTTTTTGTTGTTTGTTTGTTTGGTTTTTTTTAATGTTAGTTGTACTAGTTAATTGCAATTTTAGGAAACAAAGCACATGTCCACAAGAAAATAGTGGCATCTAAAACTATTATTTAAAACTTTCATTTTAATCAAACACATTTTTTTTCAAGAACCACAGAGAAGGGAGAGATTTTTATAAAGTTCTTCTGAAGCTCTGTTCTGAATGATTATATGAGTTACCTTGACAATTAAAAAAAGAAGGTCAGTGTTTTCCCCTCTTTCTTTTTCTTTAGAAAATCAAATACTAAATCCATTTGCTGGGTTTCAAAATTTTGCAATGTCTGAAACATATATAGTTAGTAATAGTAGTGAGTCTTTCCATTTCTCTGTAGACTTTTTCCAATCATTTGTTCTCTACTGTCAAACATTATTTTAATAAATATCCTCACTAAAATATATTAATCACAAATATGATTATCAGTTTTTGTTTTGATTTTTTCAAGTAAACTGTTTTAAGTAAAAAATGCCAGTTCATTGCAACAAAACCTGTTTTCTGAAATGTGTATGTTTTGGTAAAATTTATTTAGTTTGTTTTTTTTTTTTTTTAATTTGATTTAGTATGGTTTGTACTTTGTTGAGGCTGGAGGCTGGGGCAGAGTAGAGGCAGGCAGAAGAAAACAAAGAGCCTGATGATTCAGAAAATATGTATGGAATACACGTGAGTTGAGCCTTGATGTTTTGAATCAAATAGGGTAGGTTATAAGTGGTGCATTTTTATTCCTGATTTATTTGGGAAGGAGAGAAAACAAACAAACAAACAAACAAACCAATGCTGGGTCTGAATCTAGAAAAAAAAATGCTGAAACCACAGTCATGTTTTCTTTTTTCCAGCCAATTCAAGTAATTAATTAAAGGACTTTGGATAAAACTAGTAAATATAGCAAATAATGCATCATAATTTTCAATGAAAAATATCAAAAGAGTGGGCAACAATGATTTTGAATGAATTGCAATAGATCTCATAGCTGGAGTTATTCAACTAGTGAGTGTCATGGTTCATTCACTGTCTTGCTGGTCACCTAGCTAAGCTGGTGAGATCAGAGGAGACAGACCTGTTTATTTTAGTGTCTGTGAATATTCTGTGATTATGATCTGCCCTGCTGTTTGATATTGGTGAATGGTTAATCTCTTTCTGTTTGTTCAGAGCTTAACGCACACATCAGTTGTGTACACAGCTCAGCAGCTTCTGTACTTTAGATCAAGAAGACAAAACAAGGCAGTTTTGAAATGACTATGAGAAACTTTCTCTCCAGATAGATTTATAAATACTGTGATGACCAGCAAGAGAGCAGTAGTTGAGACCTGAAACAAATGTGTTAAAAATTATTTCATTATTGTAATTAAAATGAAGTTTCTTTGTATGAAATAAAAAATGGTGAATTCTTCGGCCTGAAGAAAATAGTGTTTGGAAAGTCATATACTGAAACTGTGCAGTATAAGACACACTAAGCAGTACTGAGATGAGATCTGGAAATCAGTCACAAATTTAGAAAAAAAAAGTTCCTTGAGCTGCAATGGTAAAATGAGATAAAGAATCCATACAGTTTGATGGGACACATAAAGGTAACCACTAAGCTAAGAAAGATAAATCACCATTCTAGGTGAAGTCATGCTAAAAAGAATCAAAAGAAAGTTCAGCAAAGGACAGTGAGATGGACGTAAGTAGTGACCACAAAATGGAATAAGTTTATAGTGTTCCAATTACTGGAAACAGTGTCGCAATGAATATATCAAAGGTGATGATATGATGTACAGTAATGCTACCAATATTTTAAAATCACAAAATAATCTCAGGTTCCTAAACTGATTGCAAGGGTCTGAAATTAGGAGCAATTACACCCCCTTGTCAAAGAAAAAAAAAAAAAAAAGGGTACAAAAATCCCCATATTAAAAGCAAAATGAAACACAAGACATAGTGAAACATTTTAAATGTTTAATACTGATTCACCGTTTCTATAAGCATAGCTCATGAACAATATCACCATCAGCAGAATTTTCATCTATTTGAAGTCCTTACACCAAATTGAGAAATATAGCTTGTGAATATCCCATTTTAATACAAACTTTAGTGTGAGCTTTACAATTAGCAACATAACCAGTTGATTTGGACACAGCCTTCCTAAGAAGAGATGAAAATATATCTTGTAATTTCTTTGAAGATCATCTGACAGAGCAAATACATTTCAGCCACCACCATATTGATAATTTATTTTCTACATAGTGACATAATTGGGGCAATTTACAAAATTCCTTACTTTGGTCATAGAGGCAAAGGCACAAAATGTAGGAGTTATTTCTTTAAGAGAAGAAAAATTAAGACCAGAAGATTAAGACCAGAAGAAAGATTTCTGGCCTAAGGATGGCTGCCAATATCATGAGCAGTGAGATCAGATAGAGCTTACCTCTTAAGGGATTGCACAGATTTTTTTTTTTTTTTTTTTTTTTTTTGAGTGATCTCGAACTTTCTTACCTTAGAACAATGTTTTCGTGATTTAAATCTCTGCTAAATATAGGTTGAATCCATATTCTTCTGTCTTCCTAACTCTCTATACTGAAAGATTATTTGAGGAAAAGTAAAATCCTATATTGATGTGAGCTTAAGCGGAAAAAAATCCAAGTAATTTCAGTAGAAGAAAAAAAAAAAATTTTTTCTCTACAAGGCTGGGGCTACTGCTAATGAAAAGTGTATTTGATCTAGAAGCTGCTCTGGCAATGTTCCTAACACAATCTTCAGGAACTGTTACAAGTGCCTCAGATTGAAAAGAATTAGGTGTCCATAATGTCTAGATATTCATATTGGTACTCACTTAGAGAAAGCATTGACTTAAGATGAAATACACTCATAGCAATAACAGGTTTGTTTTACTATGGAAAGTGAAAATGTTTTAAAGATTTTAAAGAATGCTGTTGTAATAAGATAAATTACAATTTTTGGAGTAAAACCAGGAGTAAGATTTGAATTTTGGTTTCATGCAGACAAAAACTTGCATTAAATTTTATCTCCAAGTATGTGCAACATAAACCTTTGCTGCAGGAAGAAAACCAGAATAATATAAAAAAATGTGGGTTTTCTTGGTCTTGTGGGTATCTTAGTAGATGGGAGTCATGATGTTTCCTCAGAATATGAATGTATTGCAAAGAATTGTACTTGTAGAAGGGAGCATACAGGAGCATACAGGCTAATTCATGATAATGTTTATTGTTAGAACCTGGTGTACAGGTGTGCAAGATAAGCCTTTTTAAAATAATTTTTTATAATCTAGATTGGGAAGTAGTCAGTAGTCAACGGGAAAAACATCAATAGCTCTTGTAAAAAATAATAATATTTATTTCATAGTTTTTGATGAACACCTATCAAATCCTAATTTTGCTATTGACTAATTATTTGCAGCAGCTATGATGCTGCAGGTAGAAATGAGAAAGATTCTTGGGCCTTGTTAATTATGAGCTTTTTTTGTTGGCATAGCAAAGATAGTGCTACAGTTTGAAGGCTGAAAGCATTTTCTTCTTTTGTTAATTGTCTAATGTAACAATATGAAGCCTTAAAATGTACTGTTACATGGGGTTCAAACTTATTAAAGTTAAGGAATTTATATCAGTTTGTGCAGAGGTTAGTGTAAGTTCTTCTGACATAAAGGATTTTGAGACAATGGTTTTAAAGTTACTATGAATTTAACGTTATTAAGATAAAATTATTGAAAGCGAAATGAATTGATGATTCCAATGAAATAGTGGTAACAAGTACACTGATGGATGTTTTATCATGTAAGTCTTTAGAGCAAAACTTTTAAAATTCTTCTGGATAAAAAGGTGGCATGTCTGAGAAATTTGTGCTTAGAAGTTTTCCCGACGTAATTCTTTTACTATGTATTAGGTTTTTAGTTTGGCAGGACAGAGACTGGGATTATAATTAAGAAAAAAATGCTAGCAAGAATACTACAAGAGAGCTTCTTTCTTTCTAGTCATAAAGGATGTTGGTCGTGTTTAATGATTTTACTTTAGTAATTCAGTGAGTTTTAATAACTTAAGTATGATTTTCTAGGGGAAAAAATCCATAACATAGCAATATAAGAAATGTTAATCTAATTTCACTCCAATCAGAAAATCAACAATTGTTACTGATGTTCTAACAAATCATAAAATGGTAGGTTGTGGTTTAACCCCAATCAGCAACTAAGCACCACACAGCCTCTTGTTCACCCTCCCGCTCACCCCAGTGGAATGGGGGAGAGAATGAAAAAAAAAAAGTATAACCCGTGGGTTGAGATAAAGACAGTTTAATAGGACAGCAGAGGAAGAGAAAATAATAATAATAATAATAATGATAAAATAATATACAAATCAAGTGATGCACAATGCAATTGCTCACCACCCGCTGACCGATGCCCAGCCTGTCCTTGAGCAGTGATCCCTGCCACCCAGTCAACACCCCCCAGTTTATATACTGAGCATGACGTCGTATGCCGCTTGGTGCCCTTTGGCCACTTTGGGTCAGCTGTTCCGGCTGTGCCCCCTCACAGCTTCTTGTGCATCTGGCAGAGCATGGGAAGCTGAAAAGTCCTTAACTTAGTGTAAACACTACTTAGCAACAACTAAAACATCAGTGTGTTATCAACATTATTCTCATCCTAAATCCAAAACACAGCACTATGCGAGCTACTACAAAGAAAATTAACTCTCAGCTGAACCCAGGACATGGTATAAAGGTAATGTCTGTTATGGATATCAAAAATAGAGAGCAATAAAACAGTCTTAAACAAATTGTGTCATTTATATTAGTGAATCTTGTTTTGTCACCTTTTCCTGAAAATAGGTAGGAATGTTGTTAAATTATAAATGTATTGGATTGTGGTATTACTTGTAAAGTTTACATTAAACTTTCAAGTACTGTTGGGAAAAGCACAAAAATCTCACATGCAGAGAGAATGTATGCAGTAGGCAAAAACTAGATTCTAATTATGATTTGACTATATTGCAATATATGGAAAGAAGAGTACAAGACAATTGCTAAAACCTTTTGAAAACTGAAGGAGAAACTGTTTCCCTCCTGACTAAAAATGGCGAAAATAATTTAAGCCAGATAGCAATAGCTATACGCTAACTGAAGGACCCATGCTAAATATGATCTTACTACTGTAATAAATTTCTCAAACTGGAGGAAACAAAAAGTAAAACAGAAATTAATGAACAATGGAAGAAGAAATCATGGGCTATTCATGGTCAAGCTAATAAAATTATAAATCTAATTTAATAATTAATTCAGAGTTATTTTTTTACTCTTGACATTCCTGAACTCAGGAATAATTTTGTGAACTTTTCAGTTTATTCTGTGATAAATTTGAGCAAAGCTAAATAATTTATTGGTTTATTACAGCTTATTTTGGAAAAGTTTTTTGCAGTTATTTTGATTTGTAGATAAATGCTTTAAACAACTTCATAAAATCTGTATGTCCTCAGAATTTTGGGAAGGAAAAAAAAAAAAAAAGAATTTGATTTTCTTAATTGGTTTGGAAAAGAAAATACCCCCAGAAAAAAAAAAAAAAAAATTAAAACCAGTCAAGTTCAACAAACCTATGCCCAGGAAACTGCATCATCAAGGTGCCTAAGTGGTATATGTGCCAGTTTTGAGCTGTCAGTACTCAAATGTGCTTGGCATAATGTATGCTAAAATTTCCTAACTCAGATTCTTGTATTCAACTCAAGAATTTCTTATTGGACCTTGACAGATGAAAATGGATTGACTTCAGTATTAAAAGCTATGTGTGACTGGCCACAACTGGATTACACTTTTAAATGCAAACAGAATAACAAAATAGTCAGTGTGTTGGTATTCCAAAAGGAACAGTTTTATAAAAGTGGAGGTAAAAAAGATCAGAGACAAAATGCAAACCGAATGTCAATGCCAGCCAGGAATTAATTAAGCCAAGTCCCCACCATAGTGTTTACATACATATTAGCCAAGAGAATGTGGGGCCTGTATCTCCCTCATTAGTAACAGTCCAAACAGCACATATCCACGCTCAGTGGAGTTCATCTCAGTTTAATGAAACATCTGAAATGTTGGGTTTTGTGCCCAAATTAGCCACCTGGCTCTACAAGACAGAAAGAATCAGCTTAGATAGATAGGATTTCTTTGACTAATATCTGCAACATGTTCATCAACATCACAGCTCACAGAGCTGGTCAGTGTAGGTTATAACAATAGTCACTGAAAGAGATAAGGCTTTACAATGTGCTTCATCTAATTTTAAAATACACATCAGCGGGTGAAGGGTCTAGAGAACAAGTCTTATAAAGAATAGCTGAGAAAAGGAGCCTCAAGGGAGACCTTATCACTCTCTACAACTACCTGAAAGGAGGTTGTAGCAAGGTGGGGGTTGGTCTCTTCTCCCAAGTAACAAGGGACAAGACAAGAGGAAATGGCCTCAAGTTGTGACAGGTGAGGTTTAGATTGGATATTAGGAAAAATTTCTTCACTGAAAGGGTTGTCAAACATTGGAACAGCCTGCCCAGGGAAGTGGTTGAGTCCCTGTCCCTGGAGGTATTTAAAAGACGTGTGCATGCGGTGCTTAGGGACGTGGTTTAGTTTTGGACTTGGCAGTGTTAGGTTGACGGTTGGACTTGACGATCTTAAAAGTCTTTTCCAACCTAAACAATTCTATGATTCTATGATCTGAAATAGTCAACAGAAACATGCCATAATTGCTTGTCCTCTGACTGTGAAGGTAGTTGAGGGCAATTAATTTGCATGTAGATATTTGCATTTTACATTCCTAAAGTTAAGCTGGATGAATTATACTTTTCAGGGCATTAATTCATGTCATCTAAAATAGTTGCCTGGGAGAGGTGAGATGGCTCTTTGAAGACACCTCTTTCTCTCCAGATCCCTGGAATAGGTCATGAGCCGAGAGACAGTGTATTTATTTTGAGAGATGGCTTCTATTCATTATCAATGTCTGTACAATTGTGTAGTTTGATATATTCACCTTGTGGCTGCACATGACCCTACTGCCACAGCTTCACAGTACGTGCTTACTTACAAACTTTCGCAGAAGGAGGTAGTCTGAAAGTAAGTTTAAATAGTAAGAAGATGTGGGTAAAGGAAGAAAAAGTAGAGCTTCAAATAATACAAGAAGGAAAAAGTAAGACTATGGTGCCTGTGTATTGACTGATCAGAATCCCAGTGGTCTAAAACTGGAAAAAGAAATCTCTAAGGATTAGAAAGGGATTAGAGGAAGCAGATTCTATAAAATATAATTCATAAGGTACTGGAGATGGAAATACAGCTAAAGTGGGCTTGGTTCCATGATTGTAAGTCTCAGCTATCGTTTTCCAGGTATTGATCACTGGAAATTCAGAAGTTAATCTGAGTATCATTGCACATGTCAGCAGAGATGACTTTATGTGTTTTCTGTGAAGCACTTCCCTGAAGAATTTGTTTGACCAAATGTCAGTGTAATCTTTTTGGACTTAAGTACAGCCTTCGATACTGTCTCTCAACAGTATCCTCCTGGACAAAATGTCCAGCATACAGCTGGATAAACACATAATGCAGTGGGTGAACAACTGGCTGACAGGTCCGGCTCAAAGGGTTATAGTAAATGGGGTTACATTGGGCTAGCGACCAGTCACTACCAGGGTTCCACAGGGATCCATCTTGGGGCCAGTGTTCTTCAATATCTTCATAAATTACTTGGATGCAGGACTTGAAGTTTTGTTATCAAAGTTTGCCGATGACACAAAATTGAGAGGAGCCGTTGACACTCTTGCGGGCAGAAAGGCTCTGCAGAGAGATCTAGACAAATTAGAGAGCTGGGCAATCACCAACCGTATGAAGTTTAACAAGGGCAAGTGCCGGATTTTGCACCTGGGACATGGAAACCCTGGATGTACATACAGACTGGGGAACAAGAGGCTGCAGAGCAGCCCTGCAGAGAGGGATCTGGGGGTTCTGGTTGACGGTAAGTTGAACATGAGCCAACAGTGTGCCCCAGCAGCCAAGAGGGCTAACTGTGTCCTGGAGTGCATCTAGCACTGTATTGCTAGCCGGTTGAGGGAGGTGATTGTCCCGCTCTACTCTGCAGTGGTGCAGCCTCATCTTGAGTACTGTGTGCAGTTTTGGGCCCCACAATATAAAAAGGATACGAAGCTACTAGAGAGTGTCCAGAGGAGAGCCACAAAGATGGTGAAGGGTTTAGAGGGGAAGCCATTTGAGGAGCGGCTGAAGTCACTTGGGCTGTTCAGCCTGGAGAAGAGGAGACTGACGGGAGACCTCATTGCAGACTACAGCTTCCTCACAAAGGGAAGGAAGAGGGGCAGGCACTGGTCTCTTCTCCCTGGAGACCAATGATAGAACCCGAGGGAAAAGCAGGAAGATATGCCAGGGGAGGCTTAGGTTGGATATTAGGAAAAGGTTCTTTAGCCAGAGGGTGGTGGAGCACTGGAAGAGGCTCCCCCGGGAGGTAGTCACAGTGCCAAGCCTGACAACATTTAAGAAGCATTTGGACAATGCCCTCAGACATATGGTGTGAGTTTTGGGGTTGTCCTATGCAGGGGCAGGAGTTGGACTCGATGATCCTTGTGGATCCCTTCCAATTCAGGACATTCTGTGATTCCATGATTCTATGACCCAAAATAACAGCCTCATCTCAGAGAGCACTGCAGAAGCTGAAAACAAAATATTCAAAACATGCAACATGTTAGAACTTTGATATGCCAACAAATCGATAAGACTGTGGTTCATAAACTGCTTCAGACACAGTATTGGCAGAGCTTTGGATAGAGCATCTGTGATAGTCAAGACCTAAACTATTAACAAGGCATGGACATGCTGGCAATGGAAAATAAATTATGATGAGAGAATTTTGACTGGAATAGGGGTATGTTAGAACAGAACTTAAAACCACTCTTGAAAAGCTATGCAATGGCAACACTGTCAGTGAGGAAAGTGTCCAGGAAACAGGGTAAGTTTCATGTGTTTTAGCTACATAAGTGTCCATCTAAGGCTACTCTCAGAGGCAGTAGAAAGAAATGGACATTCTCCAGGCATGAGTCATCCAACCTATTTTAAATGTTGGCTTTAGGATGAAATGAATCAGCTTCTAAATGCACTTTAATAATGAATACTTGCTCAAATTAATCTTTCATAGAGTATCTGTGAAGAGTATAGGAACATTCCCTTAAGAATGTATGAGCAAGAAACTTCTAAATATTAATAGTAATTCTGCTGTAGCAGGTGTCTCAGAAAAGTGGTTGGCATTATTAAAATTATCCTAAAGAATTAAGAGGCCTGTATGAGCTTCTGAAAAGGGGCTACTTGCCCAATATGAGAGATCTGTTGTGGAGGAAGAAAAAGAAACTTTCCTTAGGTACAGGAAAGAAAACTGAGAAATGCTGAATCTAAAGGAATACCTCAGGGAAGCAAAACTTGCCTGACTAGAATAGACACAAAAGGGGAAGGAATATTTTCATAAGATTAGGGTTGTGAAGATATTATTCCCTGAACACAAAACCAAAACGAATGTAAGAAAATGCTTTTTTCACAGTATTCTAAAATAACACTGCAGTTAAGACAAGTTGCTCAGTGTTTTTTTGCTAAATAGTATAAATTTAAAGAAGTTACTAATTTTATAAACATTCATATACAAATAAGTACTTTAATTACTAAGATTCAGATAAAATTGAGTTAGAAAGTAATGAGTATAAATCAGAAACTGGGAACTCTCCACAATAAAATAGGAACTGCAAAAGAAATCCTAGCACTGATATTTATATATTAATATAAGAAAACTATATAAATATAAATATGCCAATAATAATGTAGAAGAAGCAGAAATATACTCATGATCTCTTTTTGTATTTAGAAAAAGTCAAGATGGTATAGTCATATCCGATGATGATAATGAAATACCTCCCACTCCCACAGTAACTTTGGAGGTTGTTAAGTGACAACTACTAAAACTAGATATTTTTAAATCAGTCTTGCATTCAATAATTTTAAAAGAGCTGGCCAGAGAGCTCTCTAGACAATTGACATTGATTTTTCAATAAGTCTTGGAACACTAGGGAAGCTCCAGAGGACTGGAAGAAAGCTAATGGGTCAATACTTCAAAAAAGCAAGAAGTATGAGCCATGTAATTATATGTCCATAACCTGGCTTTGGTCCCAGGAATACACTGGAACATTTCATGCAGGGCTTAAAGGATTCAAAACAGATAACATGGAAAATGTAAATCACTACTAATTCATCAAAAACAGAAGTTATCAAGTTTCTACAGTTTTTCATCAGATTACATGACCGATGTATGTCATAGCTCTGACGCAATACTTAGATGTACATAAGTATTTTATTTCATATGATGAGACGTTTTAGAAGCAAAGGACTGGAAGGGACTTCCGGTGCTGCTGAAATCATTCATCAACTCATTTTTCATATATGACCTTCAGGAACAGAGAAAGAGACATCTTAAAAGTAACTAAAGTTTTTGCCCTTTTCTCCTAGAAGGTCAGCCTACAGTACCATTAAACCTATTTAATTTCTTCCCAGAAAGTACTATGTTTTTATAATTATTTATACCTTTTTTTTTTTTATTTTGCTGTGGATTTTATCCTGTGGATTTAATAGGTTTTGACTTGGGATTTTTCTTGTTTTGGTTTTGAATTAGTGTTCAGTAGGGCATACAAAACTGATATCTTTCCAGCGGTGTCACCTCATTCACCAAGTTTTTCAGTCGCTTTTCATACAGTGGACTCCCATTTTCACAGAAAGCTTTAGTGGCCTCTTTCTAATCACCTTCTATTCATAATTCACCTTCATACCATACATGAGTGACTAGATCTACACAAAAGTGGTGGTATGCATAATGTGTATGGCAGGAATGTAAGAGCTACAAATTACCCTTTATAAGAACTTGCACATACACCTTTTAATGTCAATCTATTACTCAACCTTTCAAGGTCATCCAAATCTTTCCATATGCTATTTTAATCTTTTGCATTAATAGCATCTCACATCACCATATAATTAGAATATTTCATTAGCAAACTCTTACTTTTTTTGAGCCAGTCACTAATATCAGTCACCTTAAAATGATCAAAGACAAATTCTTAAGGAACTCCATAAACAAATTCCAGCAAGTCTTATAGTCTTCTTTGAGAACAATTTTGTTGCCATCTCTCCTTTAGCCAGTTACAGAATTTACAGCTCTATGTCTCATCTTCTTCAGCTTCACTAATCATTTCCCCTGTGGTGCTAAACTAAAATGTTTTACTGAAATCTAGGTAGATTGGATATATCACAATTCTCTTGACTAAAGAAAGCTATCAGATTACTCTGGTAGAAACTACCTTTGGAAAAACTATTTAAATTTATTTCTCATGTCCCTATATGTTTAATAGCTGTTTGTTTTCTTTAAAATTGGCATTGTATGATATCTAGGTCAAGTTAATAATTTTTACTCCTCTTCTTCACATAAGTACAATATTTTTTCACTTTTTCACTTTTCCAGTGAAATAGTATCCACCATAAACTGGTATTTTTAATTAAAAACCTTTGTCACTTGGTTGATGACATCATACACAAGTTGATTCGATGATCTGAGAGGGAGATGATAGAGAAATCCTAAATGTTGTTTATAAAACTGTTAGGTTTCAGTTCTAATTCCCCTGAGGTAATTTTTTTTCCTGCAAATTTATTCTCATTATCTGCTGTGCTTTTGCTCCATTCTTACTGAGAACTGCAGCAAAATATTAATTTTATTTTGGGTCATATCCTAGCTACAGTCTCTATCCATATGTCTGCCTTTGTTTTCTTTTATATCAAAGAACTTTTGATATTTTGTTTATTTAAATTTACTTTGTAAAGTTTAACTTGATTTATGTTTGTTACTCACTAATTGCTAAGACAATTTTCTTTGACGATCAGCAATTTTTCCACTGTTTGTGGGATTTCTGAGTACCCTCAATTTACTGGTTATTTTTCCTGTGAGATTTACAGATCTTTTCTACAAGCTGCTTCAGTACAAGTACTTATGTACTCCCTTAGGAAACAACATGAAAATTTTGACAACTGTGAGTGATATAAATTTTGGACCTCTCTCTGCTTTCAAGTTCTTCTGACTAAATTGCTTCAATAAATGTTTTTGTTAGTTTTTCAGAGTATTCCTCTTTGATAGAAGCAACAAACAATAACTATGATCTTGTTTTTAATTTAACTTTCCAGGAAAGAAAGTCAGAAATATCAGGGCTTTGCCATTATTTGTGAAACATAATGGTGCAGTAAAGCTCACATATTGTCATTACTTCCTCTATACGTACTTAAAAGATACTTTGTTCAGAAAACTCCACAAAGCATCTGTTTCACATACCATAACAGGGAAAGCCATAAGGTGCTTCCTGACTCTCAGGAACACAATCTGTATTAAAAAAAAAAAAAAAAAATGTTCAGAATTACAACAATGTCAAGCTGAGAGAACAGAAGCATCATCAATGTCCTAGGTTCCTGCATTTAAAAGCAATTTCTAAGTGAAATTCTTGGAAAATGCACTGTGTTATAAAGGAAAAATTAATAATAAACAAACAAAAACATTCTTTGCCAATAAGATTAAGGGAATATTACTCTCTAAACCCCAAATTCGACAGTCAATTTAATTTCATGAATAAGGTGCACTAGTCATGTCCTCTTTCCTCACTTGTCTTTATCCATGACTATTAGCAATTATTTCAGTGGCAAGTAAACCCACCTCTGTCCTTATCATTACCAGGAGCAGTAAAGTTATATACCAAAGGAGGAAAATAATCATTATGATCCTGTTGGTGATAAACAAATGCCATGAAACAGGGACTTAATATCAATATACTGCAAAGAAATAGAGGCAATACATATCAGTCATGTTACCATAATCATTACTGAGTTTTATTTTCAAATCAAACTCTTTACTGAAGAAATTAAAACAATACAAAATCAAAATGCATATTATATTATTAATGGGGAATTATTATCAAGCAGTTCTGTTTTCAGAACCTTTCACTGACAAAATCCACTTTTTCTTCCTAAACTATGTTAGAAATGACCTGGGAAAAAATACTTGAAGTACTGGAGTTCTTGGTAAACTGAGTTCTACCAAGGAGCCTGTCTTTCATAAAGACAACTATAAGGTTATATCTTAAAAAGAAAGGCATGTTTAAAAGTATAGGTCACTCATCTCTTACTATTTTGCCCTGAAAAATTTGGTGACTGTGGTGATTCATTTGCAAAAGATACGACTCTGCTTCAATGTTGTTGTCAGAAAGGCTAAGCAAAGCTTAAGCAAACAAAAAAAGAAATATGGACTTTATACTACCTCTGTAGCTGACACTGGTAACATTGCTTGATTTCCAACAATCGTCCCTTAGCTGCATTCCACTATTCACACTACCATAATGCAGTATCCATTTTCAGTGTTCACTAACAAAAAGAGTAGCTGAAATACCTAAATTATTGGAAGGGGTTCAACATGGAATCATGAGAATGATTAAGGGAAAAGAATTTCAATGTTGTGATGGACATTCAACCTATTTAGTTTATTAAGAGAAGATTAAGAAGTGACTTAAACACTGTATATACTGCCCATGTGGTGAGTAGAATTGTTAGATTTTCAGATTAACAATGGAAATGATTATGAATACAAGCAAGATAATATAGGCTGTAGATGTAAAACGTACTAAGTATTCCATGTGTAACAGACATATATATACTTTGACACTGCGGCAAATGTAAAGTTTCTAACATTTCATTAAGTATAAAAAAGTTTGGAGCCTGACATCTGGAAATTTATGCCAAGCTAATCTAATTTAATAAGGTAACTGATTACTGAAATAATTTTTGCAACCTAATAGAATTTTCCTGTCTCTAATGAATTTTAAAAAATCAAGTTAGTATTTTTTGGGGTTGTGTTTAGGAATGACACTCCTAAAGTCCTCTTCCAGAGTTACACTTTCCTCAGTGAACAACTTTGATCAATACGGGTTGAGATGGGCAAAATAACGCTTTGCAATAGAACTGTCAGCATGGCTGATTGTTTACTTGTGCTTGGTCCAAGCTACATAATTCTTCTACAATTCAGGAAAACTTGCAGATTAATTACTGAGGATGAAACTCAAATAATTCTAGTATCGATCTCTTTGTAATCTTGCTGGGGATTGACAACCCTCTGATCTTGTATTATTGATGGTATTTGAATCAACCAACTGATATTTACAGCATATCAATGGTTCTTTTTTATTCATGAGCATACAGGAGTTTTTTGTTTTGTTTTGTTTTGTTTTGTTTTTTAATACAGGTAAAAGTACTGTCAAGAGAGACTAACTGTGGAAGAAAAAGAATAGTACTTCCATTTGACTGGTAAACCACTGATCCATTCATAGTTTTTATATATGCCACAGTAGCTACTTCTCAATTTGGGCTGCAGCCTCACTCTGGACAGAGAACTCTTAAGACCCAATCTGCTTGAGAACAGTAGAATACATCCTGTTACCAGAACAAACACAACTGACAAGCTATAATTTTGTATACACAGTTGGCTTCGCTCTTATGGTGTCTTACTAGAAATCACTGATCTCTGTTAAAGACGACAACTGTGCTGTCCTTTACTTTTCCTAATGTAGAGACAGGGAAATTTCCTGTGTTGGCAATTCTTTTCATTTTCTTAAAAAGAGATACATAGTGTTCAAATAATTAAGATCTTGAGGATCCTCATTCTTTATAATTAGAATTCAACACTACTAGAAGGAATCTTACATGGAAATAGAAAAACCCAATGCATTATCTAAAAATGCAATTAGACAGCTATATAAGCCGGGTGAAATGGGTCACTTCAATGTCCATATTCTGATTTTGACTGCATCCTTGTCTTTGTTACTGTACAGGTATTCCCCTCACAAACCATTGATTTCCAAACAGATTGGTGATATATTCCATACACTGGGAAAAAAAAATTATATCATTATTTTGGTTGGAGTTAGATTATATTCGGCAAGGATGTAGCTGTTTCAACTATTGATGAGATGAGATAATTTTATTGTTAAAGATGGTAAAAAATGACTTAGAGCTTTTTGGTAATAAATATTATCATTGTTATTGCTAATATTATTTTAAGGGGAGAGTTTATTATACTTTTCATGCTGACTTCTTGGGTCATTAAGTGGGCAATGTTCTGTTTTTATGGACAGTAAATAAACCAATTTGACAATGAACTATCTTGTATGAGAGCTGGTAGTTGGCCAGACCAAAATAATCCTAGAATAGTCATTCTCATAAGCACAGAGTCCCTTCCATATTGGCTGAAGTAGAGTACAGAAATACTGAAAGTGATTAATCGTCTTGGTTAGTCTGGGTCTGTGACCTGGAGTTCCAAAGAAATGACTGCAGCCAAAAGACTAAGTATAATGCTGTCTTCAAAAGCAATGCTGAAGACCAAAGGGACAGGAACACAGCATTTTCACTCTACTGATAGGCAAGGGTAAGATTCAATCAACATTTTAAGACCTCCATTTACGTTTGTGGGGACAGAACATAACTAAAATCCCTGGCAGTCAAAGAAATCAGTGGAGACTAAGGAAAATTTGGAATGTCATAAAACAGAGAGAAAGGATTAAGTTCTTATCCACAGGTACCTAATCTCATTTGAAACAGTTTACTTGTATGCATATCTGCACTGGGACAGCAGATATGGCACAGAACTTGCAGGATATCTGTAGCCTCTGCTGCCTCTTGGAGTGACAGCTGAAGGCCAGGTGGGATTTTCCACAGTGTGTCAACTACCTCCCTAGGCCAGTAAAATAGTCTGATTATTATCCACTATTGGTTGTTCAGGTTGGCAGTGATGAGGTAGCTGATAGAGGCACAAAGATGATCAAAAGGGACTTTAGAGAACTGGGGCGATTACTTGAAGGATCAAGAGCACAGGTAGTGTTTTCCTCCATCCCATCAGTAGCCAGGAGGCATACGGAAAGGAACAGGAAGACCCATCTCATTAACACGTGGCTCAGAGGCTGGTGCCAGAGGTGAAATTTTGAGTTTTTCAGTCATGGGGCAGTTTACATGGCACCAGGCCTGCTGCCAACAGACGGGGTTCACCTGTCGCAAAGGGGGAAAAGGATTCTGGCTCAGGAGTTAGCAGGCCTCATTGAGAGAGCTTTAAACTAGATGTGAAGGGGAAAGGGATAAAATCAGCCTTGCTAGGGATGAGCCTAGGGGTGGCATGCCTGTGTTGGAGAAGAGATCTATAGACCAACTGAAGTGCATTTACACCAATGCACGCAGCATGGGCAATAAGCAGGAGGAGCTGGAAGCCATTGCATGGCAGGAAAACTATGATGTGGTTGCCGTCACGGAACCATGGTGGGATGACTCACACAACTGGAGTGCTGCAATGGACAGCTACAAGCTCTTTAGAAGGGACAGGCAAGGAAGGAGAGGTGGTGGGGTAGCCTTGTACATTAGAGAGTGTTTTGACTGTCTAGAGCTCAACGAAGGTAACGATAAAGTTGAGTGCTTATCAGTAAAGATCAGGGGGAAGGCTAACAAGGCAGATATCCTGTTGGGAGTCTGTTATAGACCACCCAACCAGGATGAGGAAACAGACAAAATATTCTACAACTCGTCGGCTGAAGTCTCACAATCTCTAGCCCTTGTTCTCGTGGGAGACTTCAACTTACCAGATATCTGCTGGAAATACAACACAGCAGAGAGAAAGCAGTCTCGGAGGTTCCTGGAGTGCGTGGAAGATAACTTCCTGACGCAGCTGGTAAGCGAGCCAACCAGGGGAGGTGCCCCACTGGACCTGCTGTTTACAAACAGAGAGGGCCTGGTGGGCGATGTGGTGGTCAGAGGCTGTCTTGGGCTCAGCAACCATGACATGATAGAGTTCTCAATTCTTGGAGAAGTAAGGAAGGTGGTCAGCAAAACCACCACCCTGAACTTTAGAAGGGCAGACTTTGGATTGTTTAGGAGTCTGGTTAACAGAGTCCCTTGGGAGGCAGTCTGGAAGGGCAAAGGAGTCCAGGAAGGCTGGATGTTATTCAAGAAGGAAGTCTTAAAGGCACAGGAGCAGGCCGTCCCCATGTGCTATAAGACGAGCAGGCCGGGGAGAAGACTGGCCTGGCTGAACAGAGAGCTTTGGCTGGAACTCAGGAAAAAAAGGAGAGCCTACCACCTTTGGAAGAAGGGGCATGTGACTCAGGAGGACTACAAGGGTGTTGTGAGGTTATGCAGGGAGAAGATTAGAAAAGCGAAGGCCCACCTAGAACTTAAACTGGCCACCACCGTTAAAGATAACAAAAAATGTTTTTAGAAATATATCAGCAACAAAAGGAGGGCCAGGGAGAATCTCCCTCCTTTGTTGGATGCAAAGGGATACATTGCCACGAAGGATGAGGAGAAGGCAGAGGTACTTAATGCCTTCTTTGCCTCAGTCTTTAATAGTCAGACTGGTCATCCTCAGGGTTTTCAGGCCCCTGAGCTAGGACATGGAGATAGGATGCAGAATTAAGCCCCAGTTGTCAAAGAGGTGGCAGTCACCGACCTGCTGGATGCTCACAAGTCCATGGGGCCAGAGGGGATCCACCCGAGGATACTGAGGGAGCTGGCAGAGGAGCTTGCCAAGCCACTCTCCATCATTTATCAGCAGTCCTGGTCAACCGAGGAGGTCCCAGATGACTGGAAACTAGCAAACGTGACGCCCCTCTACAAGAAGGGTCGGAAAGAGGATCCGGGGAACTACAGGCCTGTCAGCCTGACCTCGGTGCCGGGAAAGGTCATGGAACAGATCATCTTGAGTGCCATTATGCAGCACGTGTGGGACAACCGGGGGATCAGGCTCAGCCAGCATGGGTTTATGAAAGGGAGGTCCTGCTTCACTCACCTGGTCTCCTTCTATGACAAGGTGACCCGCTTAGTGGATGAGGGGAAGGCTGTGGATGTTGTCTACTTGGACTTTAATAAGGCCTCTGACACTGTCTCCCACAGCATGCTCCTGGAGAAACTGGCTGGTCATGGCTTGGACGGGTGTACTCTTTGCTGGGTAAAAAACTGGCTGGATGGCCGAGCCCAGAGAGTGGTGGTGAATGGAGTCAAGTCCAGTTGGCAGCCAGTCAAAAGTGGTGTTCCCCAGGATTCAGTACTGGGGCCAGTTCTGTTTAATATCTTTATCAATGATCTGGATGAGGAAATCAAGTGCACCCTCAGTAAGTTTGCAGATGACACCAAGTTGGGTGGAAGTGTCTATCTGCTGGAGAGTAGGAAGGCCCTACAGAGGGACCTGGACAGGCTGGATCGTTGGGACAGGACCAACTGTATGAGATTCAACAAGGCTCAGTGCCAGGTCCTGCACTTGGTTCGCAACAACCCCATGCAACATGAGCCAGCAGTGTGCTCAGGTGGCCAAGAAGGCCAATGGCATCCTGGCTTGTATCAGGAATAGTGTGGCCAGCAGGACCAGGGAAGTGATAGTGCCCTTGTACTCAGCACTGGTGAGGCCGCACCTTGAGTTCTGTGTGCAGTTTTGGGCCCCTCACTACAAGAAGGACATCGAGGTGCTGGAGCGTGTCCAAAGAGGGGCAACGAAGTTGGTGAAGGGTTTAGAGAACAAGTCTTGAGGAGCGGCTGAGGGAGCTGGGGTTGTTTAGTCTGGAGAAGAGTAGGCTGAGGGGAGACCTTATTGCTCTCTATGACTACCTGAAAGGAGGTTGTATCAAGGTGGCGGTCAGTCTTTTCTCCCATGTAACAAGTGATAGGACGAGAGGAAATGGCCTCAAGCTGCGCCAAGGGAAGTTTAGGTTGCATATTAGGAAAAACTTCTTCACCGAAAGGGTAGTCAGGCATTGGAACAGGCTGCGCAGGGAAGTGGTTGAGTCTCCATCCCTGGAGGTATTTAAAAGAAGGGTAGATGTGGTGCTTGAGGACATGGTTTAGTGGTGGACTTGGTAGTGCTACGTTAATGGTTGGACTTGATGATTTTAAGGGTCTTTTCCAATCTTAACAATTCTATGATTCTATGATTCTATACATTAGAAATCTTTTCTCAGGTGAGTGCCCCAACAGAATTCAGGTATGCAAATAATTCTTCATGGCCCAGTGACTGAAATGATGGCCTTAAATCATTTCTACCCATTTAGGTGTCTTGTGCCATCTGAGCTCTCCTAGGATATCTAAAACATGTACATCTTTAGGATATCTAAAACATGTACCTGTGTGCTGGTTTCAGCTGGGATAGAGTTAATTTTCTTCATAGTAGCTAGTGTGGGGCTATGTTTTGGATTTGTGCTGGAAACAGTGTTGGTAATACAGGGATGTTCTAATTATTGCTGAGCTGTGCTTACAGAGAATCAAGGCCTTCACTGCCTCTCACAGCACCCCAGCAGCAAGTAGGCTGGGAGTGCACAAGAAGCTGGGAGGGGACACAGCCAGGACAGCTGACCCCAACTGACCAAAGCGATATTCCACACCATAAGACATCATACTCAGCATATAAAGCTGGGGGAAGAAGGAAGGACGGACATTCGGAGTTATGGTGTTTGTCTTCCCAAGTAACCATTACGTGCGATGGCGCCCTGCTTCCTTGGAGATGGCTGAACACCTGCCTGCTGATGGAAAATAGTGAATGAGTTGCTTGTCTTGCTTTGCTTGTGAGTGGTGCCTTTTGCCTTACCTATTAAACTGTCTTTATGTTAACCCACAAGTTTTCTCACTTTTACTCTTCTGATTCTCTCCCCCATCCCACCGGCGGGGAGTGAGTGAGCAGCTGTGTGGTGCTTAGTTGCCAGCTGGAGTTAAACCATGACAACATGGTACTGTTAGATATGACAGTGGGACAGTGGGAGACCTGCAAAATGGTGAAGCAGTAGCTGGAGGCTTGAGCAGATATCGTGGAAGATCTCATACGATAGTGATCATTTGAGTCCAACCTAGCAAGTGAGTTGTAGATAGCTGAATTGAACTGAATGTCTCCACAGAAGCATGCAGATACCCACATACAACACCTAAGCTTAGATATCTTCAGGTTGATCTGGAACAGAAATCCACTACCAATTAAATCTTATTGTCTTATATTGCTTGCAAAAGAGCAGCATGAATATAGCATATAAAGAACCATAAGACCTGAGAGTTCCCCAACAGCAGGATCCAACTTCATTTATCCTTACAGGGGATGAATTTGTTTACCTCCTATAAAAACTGGATACCTGCATATGTGAATTTCATATGGAAAGTAGTTAGCAGAGTCTTTTAGGAATATCAAAAGCCCAGATCAGTCTCTCAGATTTTACAAGTCTTTACAATTAAAGAACTTGGACTCTCAAATGTAACAATTCTTTGTTGATAGTAGTTTGACTCACTGTAGTAATCTCTTTAAACCAACCACATAATTTAGTTATCCTTAGAAAAATCTGAATAACAACACAAGTAATCTTGATCGGTTTAGTTAATTCATTAAAAAAAAAATTGTGGAACTTCGTCATGAAATACAATAAAATGATTTAAAATAAAGCTGATTTGCAGAACAAATAACCACAGGACCAGAAGCATCACAGAAGTAATTTATCTGAATTAATGTAGAAAACAAAAGAGTTTGAGAATTTCTTCCTTAGGGAAACAGATTGAGAATAGAAACTATAACAAAAAGGAAGATACATTTTGCTTTCTGATCATTTTAGAGAATTGCAGCAAGTGTTCAAGGTAGAAGATATTAGAAAAGGCAAATTGTATATCCTGAAAGTAGTATTGAATTATTTTGTTAGAGGTATTAGACTGTGTTTTATTATTGGGTACTGCATTATACAATACAGTATACAGTACTATTTCTAAATTTTAGTAGAAGATTTTTTTATTATATTTGATCCCTATAAATAACAGACAAAACACTTCTGTTTGTAAGGAACAGCCTAGCACATGGATTTCAGAGATTTCTATTATTTACAGATATTTTCTATTTATCTATTATTATTATTTCTAATAATAGAAATAATTTTCTATACTTCTATTTTGTTATTCTATTACATTCTATTATTCTATTTATATTTCATTTATATGTAATAATGGAAATAATAACATGATAATAAGATAATAAAAATAATACATAATATAATAATATCAGTCATCTGTAAGGTGAAATGAATGAAGAAATAGGAAGAAAAAATACTCAAGTCTGAAAAGAAGAATATTCCAAGTGTGTTTTAGATGGTAAGTTACTTTACAGTAATAGTGTTTCCTCTAACATCCTGTTTCTCCTTAAACGTATTGATTGATTCATTAAAAGAAAAACTTGAAATATCTGCTCTATGAGGAATGCCAAGTCTTTAAACTTGGTGTAGAATTAAAGTTTATAATGACAAATTGCATTATAAAGTTTAAAACGGTGGAATGTTTATATGTTTAGAATATGTATATATCTAAAATAAAGGTGAAACTGCCAATTTTGAAAACAACATGAAACCACCCTGTCTAAAAAATTTAACTTCAAATAATGTTCAAGCCAATTTTTTAAAACAGCTCTAATGTTATTCCTGTAAAAAGAAATAAGCAATGCCTAGGCTGAGAGAGTTGAGATAAAACAGCTTTTCCATTTCCCAAATATTTTCCCTGTCTTAGCTGATCTTCAGGCATTTAAGAGCATTTAATGTTTACAGAATTTTGTTTGCAAAATGCTCTGCACTAATATCTGTTTGGACATTTTACAAAACAACCTCCTTTTATGATATTGAAATGGAATTGCAAAACACACAAATTCAGGACACTATAGCAACGAACATTTCTTAAATGTCTTGAGAATATATCAAAGAAAATTACTAGTTTGATGTGAACCTATATACTTTATTTTTTTTAGAAACCTTTTAAAGACCTTTAAAATTTTTCTTTAAAAATGCAGAAAACATACACAAGATGACTTTATCATCATGTCCCTTTATTTGAAGGTTAGTCTGAAAAAAGGCATCATTGGAAATCCTTAAGATGCTGAATAGGATTTAATGAACTATAATTCACAGATGTGGGTACATCCCCAGACATACTGTGTCAGTAATGGTGTTAGTTCTTTAATTTGTATAATTTCATTCTAACTAACTCATGAAACAAAAAACAATTATACTATATGTTGTAAAATCAAAAAATCAAAAGGGCTGTCATTGACTCAAAGTATTTGCAGGGTAAGAAATACCAGGTAGGCAAAGGCAGGGCAATGAGTGTGAACAATGTGATTGTTTAGCTCAATTTAGGCTGCTAACTTTAGCAAATCTAGTAGAGAGGTCAGGTCTATACTATGTAAATGATGTCTGTATCCTGCAGACACTAAATCCCCCCTCCCCCCAATAAATTTTATAGTCATAAATTTTGCACATGCCCACACCTTTTAGGAATAGCAACTGAGTTGGTAAGATTTGCAACCAGATACTTTAGAGTGTCTTGTCTTTAAGAGGAACTCTTTATGGAGTGAGGATAACAGCATCTGCCCATCAATAATTAGCTGCTGGTTTTAGGGAGTATATTTAATCAGCTGGCAAAATTAGGACACCTGCAAGATCTAGAACTCCTAGATGGTTCTTAGGCTGTACTGGTACTGTCACTTGCAATCTGCATATTCATAGTAGAGCAGCATTTACTGCTTTGTGCAAGCTATTCATTATGAGAAAAGGCTTCTAAATAGCTGTGAGCATGTTTGTTTGGGAAAACAGCCAGATAGGAGAGGAAAAGATCTTTACTGATGCTGTGAAAACATGACAAGAAATTGTACACCTGGAAGTGCAGCATGTGTCTTTCAGAATCTCAGATCGCAGGCATTGACTTTTATCTTTATTTTATGCTGATCAAAAAGGTAATTAGTTATATAAACGGACACAGAACGGGAATTCAGTTATTACTGCTTGTTCCTGTATTCTGCATTCTTTTTTTTCTCTCCACTTCACTTCATTCCTTAAAATACAGAGCAGTGGACACATGTAAAGCTTTCATTAATGAAAGAAAATAGTTTGTAGCTTGAAAACAAGCATTGTTAGATGATAGAGGAAAACCTGCAAGTCCTTGAATGGAGGTTCTGCAGCAGTTTGGTAACCAACTCACCTCAACAGCTTCACAAATTTCAGAGTCCTTTTCCAGGGTTAGGAATAAGATTAAGCTTACATCTTAATTTACTTTAAAAACAATATTGAGAATTTTACTCATAAAAGCTAGCTTCAACTATTAAGGATATTTCACATACAACTATCAACCTGTTCTGAGACTCAGTGGATGGCCACTTATCAATTTTAATCATCAAGTTATTAAGAAAACTTAGGGGAGCATGCTAAAGATGGCGGGGGTGGGAAATAAGGACCATATCTTCTGTGTTGTATCAATTTTCACAGGGTACTGTGAAAAAAATATTGCCCGATGGAGCAGGAAATACAGGGAGAGAACGATTCACAAGGAGGTGGAGGTAAATGAAGAAAAGAGAAGAAAAAAGATTCCACATGCATGTCTCTTAACGAACACAGGAATTCAAGATTCCTCACCTCCTGAGGAAACAACAGGCCAGTTCAGCAGTACTCCTTTATTCCTAACTGATAGTTAGCAACAATAGCAAAGCATCATTATTTTTTTTCTGGCAGAAAGGTATGAATGCTTCTTCACTGACAGCTATTCTTGAAACTTTATATATGGCAAGGTAGTATAGTGGATGTAATTGACTATTCTTACTTTATGTGTGATAAAGACAAGGAAAATCCCAGTCACAGGAAAGCTGTCTTACAGACTTCTGGAAGAGTCTGAAAGGTCATGCAGTCAACAGATCTGGAGATGCAATGAAATGAAGCACAAGGCAGAGTGTTTTGCTTTGCATCCTACATGTGCCCCTGTTGTATGTTATTTTGTGCAAACACCCATAAGAAATGACTGAGATTGTATAGGGTGAACTGAAATTAGCATAGAAGTGGATTTGCATCTCAGGAACATTACTATGTGAGAGGACTGGTGCTGGAGTGAAAATGGTTGAAGCTATTTGGTGTGAAATATAGCAATGAAAACATACATGAAAACAGAGAGCATTAAAAGTTAATCAAATGTATTTGTAAAAATTACCTTGTTACTGGCACATATTTTATTGAGATTTTTTAATTACTGAACTATTACCTTGAAATTCTTCCTTATGTATTTATCTATTTATTTAGTAAGTCACAAATCACTCCATAATTTTGGCAAAAAGAAGAGAAGAGTCCAGGAAGCCTAGCAGGTTATTAACTCTGGCACTGAAGCAATTTAATAGAGGTAGTATATAGTTTATAGAACTCGATTTTGGTCCTGCAGCAACGTTAGTCTCATGAACTTGTTTGCTTCAGTGAATTGATTTCTGTTCAAGAATAAAATAAAGTCTTCAGGAGTTTTCCTTAAACAAATAAGATTAAAAATAAGTTACATATCTCATAGGATACAAAAGCATTAGGGTATTGTTTTTCCATAGAGCAAAGCCAAAAATCCACAAAAATATTCCTTGTCATTGGTATTCGACTGTCTGTTGACTTGAAATTTTCCTTATCCAAAGGAAAAAAAACAAAAAAAATCTAATATTATATCCTAATTTTTAGCATAATTTCCAGTATAAACTATGACTAAAATTTCATTTCAAAGTGTTTTATTAAAAAGACCAGAAGAAACTATAACAAAAATGAAATCCTATTTCACTTTTCCCACCTGAATATCTGATAAATTCCACTTAATGAAAAATGTGATTATATCAAAAAGTCATTTTTTTAGTGAACAGTTTGCATAACATAGTGCTTTCCTCTCATTGCATGAGATAGAATAAATATAGTTTCAGTTTAAAATC
This sequence comes from Platalea leucorodia, assembly GCF_965183815.1. Taxonomy (NCBI): domain Eukaryota; kingdom Metazoa; phylum Chordata; class Aves; order Pelecaniformes; family Threskiornithidae; genus Platalea; species Platalea leucorodia. Next base: position 80,760,475 of record NC_138825.1, read on the forward strand.
AGCTTTTTCATGTAAAATTCTTTTTTTTTTTTTTTACTTTTTAATATAGGATTTTAATATATTATGACTGGATATGGTCTAAATCTCAGATATTAGAATCTAGTTATACAGTTCTTTAAAGCAGTTAATAAGCAGTTCACAAGACAAAGGCTCCAAAAGCTGAAATGAAATTTGATAGAATTGCTTATGGAATTCTTAGAATTCAAATCACTGTTAAGGTTTCATACTGTAGTTTGTAGGTTACCTACAAGCTTTAAAGTGATCTGTAGTATAACACTTCATACACACTGGGTTTTATTTCCAACAGCTACAAGTTTACTACTTTTGGGCTTGTTACTTTGCCATGTGGTCTCTCCTGAAGAGTCTTAAAGCTGTTACTTCCACTACTGCTGAAATTAGTCTTGAGGGGGAGGAACAAGGCTCAAGAAAGCTAAGGCTGTTAAGCATAACTGGGACTAAGGTGAATTTTAGACATCTGTTTCCAAAATTGCAACCTTCAAAACCCTTGCTCTCTTCTATCTTAACTACAGAGCCCCTTCAATTCCTCAGATGCTTCAGTTTGAGATTCACATTTTCCAGGTGCACATGAAGTTCTTCTGTACATAATTAGAAATATTACAGTTTTGTCACGGCTCATTGACTTTCATGCTGAGTCTTTACGAGGAAGCATCAGAGGCAGGAAACACAAGCAGTTCAGTACAATAGACAGTCCACTTCAATATTGCAATTAAAAATAGCTACCTAGCAATTTTTTGAAGTTACTTGTTCCAAACAGCAGAAAGCCAAGATGAAAACAGTAACTCAAAAATCAGCTGAACCTCACCCAAATGTGAAAGCCAGTCATTCCTTAGCTAACATGTCCTGATCTATGGAAAAGTGACTGCACATAAATTTTCATACTGTTTCTGTCTGAAAACACCACTTTCTAAGAATACACAGTACATTTCCAAATAAATGGATCTGTTTACCACAGTTACTACATTCATAGAATAATTCTAATGTGTTAATTTTCAGGCTATTTAAGACTATACATCCCCAGCCCTTAGAGGTACCACAGCTGGGTCCATTTTTCTGCATGAACGATAATCCACTGCAAGACTGTACTTTCACTAGGTCTCAGAAATACTCATATGTAAGCACCAAATTGGCTGTATAGATAAAAATTTCTATATGTTGCAGTATATTAAACTGAAACACCCCATTGTAATTAGAAATTACACTTGAAGTCAAATGTAAGACAGAGTAACAGAGAGATCTGTCTTGCTTTAAAAAGTTAAACACCAAAGTGTTAGAACTAAAGTATCAAAACCAAATCAAGCCATATGTGGAATTTGAAATCAGGAACAATCAAAAGTAAGTAAAAGTGGCTTACAAATTAAAATAGTGGATATCCCATGAGGGGGAAAAAAAAAAAGAGCAAAGCAGCAGAAATACTGTAAATGGATTTTTAAAAAAGTTATTTCATTTAAATCCAATTATCCAGAACACATTTTTAAGTCCTTTTGACAAAAAAAAACTTTTGTTTTTACAAATCAGAGCACAGCACTGTCTCTGTTCCCTGAAAATACAAATTCCTGATGATACTAAAGAGAGCTTCATAAAGTATTGTAAAGAATGGCTTATCAGAAATGTTTAGGCATCTAGTTTTTCACACTGACCAGTTTGAAGGGTGTAGTCTGTCTCCCCATCTGTTTGCTTTGGTTTTTGTTGTTGTTTCGGTTTAGCTTAGTTTTTGGTTTGTTTGGTTGGTTGCTTGCTTGCTTTTTTTCCCTTGTGACTTATAATCTGGTACAATGACAGTAAGGTTTTAGGTGACAGATCTGTGTTCTACAATTCTTCCATGATGAGCAAATTTGGGTTCTCATCTTGAAATATTACAGAAAAGAATTATTTAGTCACTAGGTAGAATCAGCTCTGTGTTAGTAAGCTCATTGGTCTTTTCAGACATACCCTATTCTGAGTCTTCTCTCTGCCATTATCCCAGTCCTATGTAGGGAATTTCTCTGTAGGGTCAGAGAAATATTAAAATTTACCTCCAGAAAATAAAAGATAATGAAAAAGTACACGGGGGCAGTGAGAAAGTAGGATACCCACCTTTTACTTTAAGGACTCTGTTTCCAAGAAGAGCATGGACCATTTCTTAATCTTTTTATAAATTTAAGCTTACTTCAACAAATAGCTTGATGGGAAAGAGGGGAAAAAAAGAAATTTAGAAAAGTAAAATGTTTTTATCATTATATTTTCCCATTTTTTCATGAAAAATAATAATTTGTTTTGAAAGATAGGATCTTTCAGTTTGAAAAATTTTCAAAAAGTTCAGATTCAAGTTTGGTATTTCAAAGATCCATTGCAGAAAGAGAAATTTGTCAACTTAAAAAAAAAAATTGTCTAAGGCTTTTCTATGTAAACATTAAGAAAGTCACTTCTTCTACCCAGTTCCTTTAAGGGTCTAATCTCATTAAGTAGAAGTGAGTAAATGTTTTATAAAATTATATGTCACTGCTCATTTCCAGAAAGGTGCATGACCCTTTCTTTTTGAATCATCGGGAAATTTAGGGTCAAATGCTCCTTATTTCTCAACTACTGGAGACAGAACATCAGCATTGCTGTTGTACTGATGAGAATGAGAATGGGAGGCAGTTTGCAGCAAAGGATTTTTGTAAAAGTTAAGAATTTAAGAGGAAGTGGTCATGTTTTGCAAAATTGTCCTATTTCAGAGCAGTTTTCAGCTTGATTAAACACCTAAAATTTAAATGTTTCCCTGAATTAAAATAATTTCAGTATTTACTATTGTTTGTAAACCTCAGCTCTAAAGTAACTTGTGCTCAAAAAGAAAGTAGAGAATAGCAGATGACTGTGCCAGTTAGAAAATATCTATTACTAAATAAAAGTTTTGAAGCCTGATTACCACTTAAGTGTGGCCAGCTGAGAATATTATGACATGTTTCTGTTTATGGTTAATCTTAAATACTAGCCCAATTAAATCCTTTACTTAAAGCTGCTCAGGTACTAGTACTAGATGATTTACTTTTAACTTCCTAGGAATCTACCATGTCACTAATGTCAAGGTCCCTGTTTATAATTCCTACTAAAACAGACGCTTTACAAACAAGGATAATCCTTTATTTGATGTTTACTTACTCAGTTCCCTTTTTATCTTCAGATTTTACACAGCAGATTTTGCAGTCAATAAGTATTTTTGGCATGACAGACATATGTGGTAGCTGGATTTCTTAATGTATGTTGTTTTACTTTGCTCATCCATAAAATGTTGAAACAGATGTTATTATTTTGCAATCATAATGAAAAGTAAGGCATTGAAATCAGCTGCATTAAGACCGTTAAGATTTTAAAATTTTTACATATCTTTTCCAACAACTTCCTTTCACCTTTTAAATCTACCTGTGCCTTGTACTAGTACTGCAAGTCTACGAAATTATATAGCCTAAATCCTAAATTAAAGCAAGGTCTGAATACCAAGTAAAGAATAGTGAATATTATACCTTTAAGTAATTTCTCCCAGAGCCATTCCTAAAATAAATCAGCTTGTGTATCAACTGTTAATTTAGACTGCATCTAATTTTATCATCAGGTAACAACCTGCCAATGTGTTTATGGTTTACATTTCTGCGAGCATGCTGACTTTGTTCTCTCAGAGTACCCAATTTTCATACAAAGTCAATGGAAAGAAGTGCCTTTGGAAGCTTCTGGAGGAATACACTCTCCACTAAAGTAAAGTATTTATGCAGACTCCAGAGGAAGATTTTCAAAGGCACCTGTCTCTCTCTGTCTATGGAAAGGGTGAGATGGTGATGCAGGGGGACAGGTTTATGAGACAACCTAAAAGGTATATACAAGCTAGCAGACAAAGCAATGTGAGCCAGACCCTCTCCACTCCCCAAAATGCTTCTCCATATGTCACCTCATTTACAAGTTCTGCTATAACATTTGCCAGACAAGATATAACAGAATGTGCATGAGATCTGGGTGACTAATATCAGTTACCCAAAGTATTGATCATGCCCAGAAGACAGAAGGCCTCTCCATTTTTTGGCAACTGGGTTATCAAGTTACTTTCAGGTACCTACTTACTACAATATCTTACCCATGGAGCAACCTAACAATATATAAAGTTAAAGTCAACTCAAGTGATGCAGAGAACTTATCCTTTTTTAATACATATACAATGTGGAGTGACATTATAAGTAAACCTGCAGTCTCTTTGAGTATCAACAACTGTAAAACCAAGGCAGACATTCATCCCAGTAAGACTAAGTTTTTCCATAATGTATTTGCATTTAGATTTTTATTTAAAATTGGGTCATAACAACCCCATGCAGCACTACAGACTTGGGGAAGAGTGGCTGGAAAGCTGCCTGGTAGAAAAGGACCTGGGGGTGTTCATTGACAGCAGGCTGAATATGAGCCAACAGTGTGCCCAGGTGGCCAAGAAAGCCAATAGCATCCTGGCTTGTATCAAGAATAGTGTGGCCAGCAGGACTAAGGAAGTCATCGTCCCCCTGTACTTGGCACTCGTGAGGCCACACCTTGAATACTGTGTTCAGTTTTGGGTCCTTCACTAGAAGAAGGACATCGAGGTGCTGGAGCATGTCCAAAGAAGGACAATGAGGCTGGTGAAGGGCCTAGAGCACAAGTCTTCTGAGGAGCAGCTGAGGGAACTGGGGTTCTTTAGCCTGGAGAAAAGAAGCCTCAGGGGAGACCTTATTGCTCTCTACAACTACCTGAAAGGAGGTTGTAGCGAGGTGGGGGTCGGTCTCTTCTCCCAAGTAACAAGTGATAGGATGAGAGGAAATGGCCTCAAGTTGTGCCAGGGGAGGTTTAGATCGGATATTAGGAAAAAATTCTTCACTGAAAGAGTTGTCAATCATTGGAACACGCATGGTTGAGTGGCTGAGTCTCCATCCCTGGAGGTATTTAAAATACATGTAGACATGTCACTTAGGGGCATGGTTTTGTGGTGGACTTGGCAGGGTTAGGTTAACAGTTGGATTCAATGATCTTAAAGGTCTTTTCCAACCTAAATGTTTCTATGATTCTATTAAATCTCTTTCACAACCAAAATGTTGTCTTTATCATCATTTTCAGTATTTTTGGCATAGTTACACTTTTGGTTTTGCGTTACAGCTATCACTGTTACCTGCATGCCTTGAAATAAAAATAAGTAAAGGTTCATTTATGCAGGATATCATACTTCCCTGTACTAACCAAAGGGCCAGGTATCTAATATATACATAATAGCTATTAATAGCTTACTAAACTTGCGTAGTAGAGTGTGATGATCTCCACATCCTAGACCCTCACAGGTTGCTTCTAACCCTGCCAAAAGTTGTCTGCCACAGTTTCTGTTAGTGACCTGAATAAAAATAAGTCATGGCTTCCTGGACTGTGCCCCCAATTTTCTTCTTCATGGACATCATGGTCTGGTTTCTTTCTTCCTCCCCCTTTCATTACAGAATTGACTTAGAAATGTTTGGGTTCTTCAATTTTAAACACATCCAGTGAAGTCTCTGAGTTACAACCATAGCTATCCATTTTATATTTCCTGTGTAATTTTTAATCTGAAGAAGTGCCTTTCTAACTTCAGGTTTCTACTTCAACTTAAATTACAATGCAAAACAATGGGTAGGAATGTTTTTCTCTATATAAAAAAATTACCGCTGAAATTAATTGACTGCAAATTCTTCCCTATTCTTATTAGATTAGACTGCTTTATTTTTGGTTTTGTTTTTTTACTTTCAAGAAAAAGGATTTGAACATAGGGCTTTCTCTTCTGCTGCCTACTGACTTCCCCGATAACTTTTCACAGAAAGCAAGAGTTGTGGGACATAGGTAATCAGAATGAGTTTTGAAAACAAGGACAGATTGTCAGTGACATATTTACCTATTTTAAGAGTCTGGTTTACTAATTCATAAAATCCATATAAACCAAAGGACTTTAAATCTCTTATATTCTTTCACTGTGTCATCAACTTATAAAGTGATTTGAGGAATCACTTATTTACATCTTTCTTTCCTTTTCGGCATTACACTAGACTCAGAGATGCAAGATGATTTTTTCCCCTACACTCCTATATATATTTGTAGTTGACATTCTAAAGAATAAAAAGTAGGAAGACATTTATATTATGCCTATAGAAAGACATTTATATGATATATCTCAAAAGACAAATAATCATGTTTGGTCAGAGGGAAGGATAGCTGATTATTTTTTGTTTGCTTTCATGAGTTCTCCACATTTGTTTTTCATGAGTACATAGTAAAAAGTAGTGTCCAGGTGTCCCATCACCTGTATGAGTTCTCAAAAGGCATGTTCCAGGATAAATACAGTGTATTAAATTACTTTTTATGTTCCAGGAAGGAATCGTGGCAGCCATTACGCATAAAAATATATAGATAGTTGAAAAAGCACAGCTGACAATTCTGTAAAGTTGAAAAGAATGAGTCATCTTTTGACTACTATAGAACTGCTAAGTCATCATAAAGCCAATTTCTGCTTTCTTTCAAATGAGGGTCTCATTCTACTAGACCTAAGAATCAGGGCCAATGAGGCTTTACATGAGCAAATTCAGAATACTCAGTACTTCAGACAATACTGAATAATTTGCTGTCAGTCTATAGGCTGAGACTACAATGCAGAATACATCTGAGTAATTTAGAATGATGAATATATTTTTCAAAATCACTGTCTGTTTTAAAATGAGCCATCAACAGAAAAAGGCCTATATGTTACTACTATAGCTGAGAATAATTCAATCAGCTTTCACAATAATGTCAGTTCCCTGATTCTGCAGTTTTAGAAAAAGAACCATTCCTCTTAAATCCTCTATTAATACATACTCATGCAAAATATTGATCCTTCTTGTTGAACAGCACCCCGCAGGCCTAAAGCAATTTCACTGAGTGGATGGCTAAGGATAGAGAAAGCTGCTGAAAAGTATCTGCAACTTACACTACAGAGCAGAAATTTAAAATAGCTACAGCTCTAAACATACATAGTAGGATTTGAAGAAATGGGGCAAAGCCAGTCTGCTTAAGAAGTATATCCATCTATGAAATACAGTATTGCCATTGCTGGTGACAGGCAACAGGCTCCACACTAACTTTACACAGTTTTGAGACTGAATGGCCATTTCTTCTAACTTGTTTAGCTAGAGCAGCAGTTGTCTAATGAGTAGGTGTCTATTACCAAATTTATTTTAATTTGCTTAGCTTTTTACAATTTTGTTCCTTGCACATGTTTTCCTCTACCCTATTTGTGCAATTATACCATAAGGCTGCTCCACAGGTGAAGAGAAGCCAGGAACCAAGGTGATCACAGCACAGTGACTGCACCAGCCACACAGGGGCAGTGATCATAACAGGTTCTCTCAACAATCTGGTGACAACTGAACAAAGCAAGGTAACAAGTCAAGTCCAGGATCCCTCCAGGAAGCCCAACGACAATGTCCGGATGAGCAGAGGACAACACACTTAGAGCAGGAATGAATTTAAATGGATTTTGTGGGATGTAGGCAGAGGGTGTCAGTGAAGGTCCCAGATAAGGCCAGTTGGGAGAATTAAAGCCTATTGATGCATTTGCATCCCATACTTTTACAATAATAGATATATGAATATATAGGCATATTATTGTGATTATATATTTATATGTTGATATATTTATACACTCAGAGAGTTAGAATCATTGTAAATGAAAGAACAATAACAATTCATTGTATTTTGGTTAAAGGGTCAAAAATTTCAATTAAAATGACAACGACTTCCTGGCTCCACATATAAGGTGTGCTACCCTTTTTGCCCATAACAAAACTTTGAGTATAATATAAAGAGGGCTGTGTTTTAGCACAAACCCCTTTCTTTTCATTATTCTCCTCCCCTCTCTTTCCATTATTTTCCACAACAGTTAACATAATCTCACGCATATGCACATATGGTTGTGTGTGTATTTTTCTTCTTAATTCTTTAACATGTCTGCATTGAATATGTCAAAACCAAGGCTGGAGTAGCAGTAAGACTTTTCTCGCACAATGGAACTGAGCTGGAGAAGAGAGAAAGGGCCAGGGAGTCCCCCTGTGCTCTCAGTGCACACCATGCTCATGTCTATAGTATTGGGAAAGCTGCCCTCTTTAATTCAGAAGCTGCAAATATGCACTGGGTTTGGCTGGAATAGAGATAATTTGGTTCTGTATTTTAGATTTGTAACCAAATAGTGTTGATAACACACCAATGCTTTGGCTGCTGCTGAACCATGCTTACACAGCATCAAGGTTTTCTCTGTTTCTCACTCTGCTGCCCCCATGAGTACGCTGGGAGTGGGCAAGAGGCTGGGAGGGGACACAGGCAAGACAGCTGACCCAAAATCACTAAAGTGATATTCCATACCATGTAACATAATGTTCAGCAATAAAACTGGGTGGGAATTTTTTCAAAGTAGCCATTTTTTAGAGACTGGCTGGGCATCAGTCTGCTCATGGCAAGTTATTGCTTTTGCAACACTTGTTTCTTTTTCTTTTCTTTTTTTTTTTTTTTTCCTTCATTTATTAAAACCTCTTTATCTCAACTTATGAGATTTTTTTTCTTGCTTTTGGCCTTCCAGTTCTTTCCCCCATCCCACTGGAGGGAGGAGGGAGGAGGGAGGGAGGGAGGGACCAGGCAGGGTCTTACCTGCCAGCCAATATCAACTCATCACAAAATACTAGACCTTGAGCTAGAAACAACGGTAGGCTCAGCTGAGAGAAAGACAGAGGACCCGAAAGAATTAGTGTGGAAAAGGTTAGAAGAAGTAAAAAAGCATTATATGAGTTAGAATCTTGGAGAGGAAAAATATAGCTGCATAAAAAATGTAGGCTGAGGCAAGAATTAGAAGCCTGGAGAGAGGAAACAGGCGTAAGATAGGAAACAAAAGGTTGGAGGAACTTCCAATTTGAAGGAGATCAATCTGGGACAGTTATAGTTCAGAAGAGGAAAAAAATCAAAACTGGTGATAATGGCAAGGAGGAATGGGAAACAAGCAAGTTTCTTACCAGCAGGAAAACCTGCCAGTCTGCGGTAAGAAAGGATCACTGAAATCCATTTTTCAGCTCTCTGGAGAAAGTTGTGAAAAGTTGGCAAGATTTTCACAGTTAATCTTCCCTCTCCAGCTTCCCTCCCTTCAGTTGGTAGCCACTTCTATTCATATGACTTCCTCTACTATCTCATGTAGTACAGACCTACGCAATGCATCTGACCATCTCGATGATCCATGAATGTAAAGATGGGAAGTCCATAGTTTTGTTTGCAGTTTTAAATGTGAAACCTTTCTAAGAAGGGGATTCTGAAGGTTTTAAAGTCAAGCATTTAAAGGTCTCTAAGGCATTAATTCAACACCCTTTTATATAAACACTATCAATATGCAGTTTAATGACGCAATCATTATTTTTTGCCACATAGCCCGTACATCATTCAGTCTACAGGATAGAGCTGCATTAGGTATCAGTGAGGGTTATGTAGGTTCTTGCTTATGCAGTTATTCCTACAAACTCAAAATGTCTGCATCTTCACAAAGTACTTCCATGGATCCTTCAAAACTACTACCATTTAATTCACATAATTTGTTCATATTTAGAAACCAGTATTGAGGCTGTCTAATTATTTAATACTGCACTGGTTTAGCTGTTTTGTAAACCTTTAGATAGAGTTTCTTTGCTCTACACTCTGCGTACATGCTGAAACACAGAATGTGCCACTTCTCTCTCCATTTCTGAAACTAAAATTATAACAATTTTATATAAATATATAAATAAAATTTCCTTATAAGCAAGTGGGCTAGAGCTATTTTCCTAACTTCCATAGAACCACGAAATTAAATTGAGATGTTATTTGATTAATTGATTCAGTATTGTTTCTGATAATTAGTTACATTCAGTAATGGTTTCACTATACAAATAATAATTGTTAGTTTATATCAGATCTAATAGAATTAGGTGTGCAAGTACTGTACATCAAGTCTTATTGTGATCTTGTGATTAAAAGTATGCAGTCTGAACTCAGTTGTAAATGAATACATTTGTACATTCTGTGATGTCAAGTTCTCTCATTTGCTTACAATGAAGTATATATCCCTGAGAAATGCATACAATCAAGACTTGTTTCTCTTTTCAGTTTTGTTAAATCAATCCTTGGTTTTTTGCTGTTGTTTTATTTAAGCTTAGGAATAGTGTCATCTGAGTTGATGTGGTAGATTAGCTGGCATTTTCATGATCCCTAACCTGTCCTCCTGAGAATTTTATTATACGTATTATTGTCTATGGAAACAAACATAGTATATTCAGTCTGAGTTTTACAGCAAATATTTCCCAAACATTTAATTAGTAAATCTTGGCTAAGTTTCAGTTACAGAAATGTCAGATTTTTCTGTGGCTGGACTTATTCTATTCTGGTAGAATTCCAGTGGTTTCATCTTTTTTAAAAATTGAATTTGGAATGTTATTAACTTTTAATGGATGCTATCTTCTGCCTTCTTTTTCCCTTTAGCTTACATGGTAAAGCAATATTTTATAACATGTATTTCCAGAATACTCCACAAAACTCTGGCAAAAATGGGAGATTTTTTCCCTTCTAATTCTGCCTGTTAAGTACAAATGGTATAATAGAAATTAAAAGCCTGCCTATATATGTTTTTGTAGATATGTGTAAATTCTGTATATACTTTTTGCAGACAGGCATGCATTTTGTAGCTATGTATACTTATACACATATCTAATTATACCTACAAGTACAAATAGAATTATACAGAAATAAATTGTATATAGGGCAACAGCATACATACACTTGTTCTTTCATACACGTGTGTGCATGGAGTCTGACATAGAACCTCTCTCCTTATATAGTTACAGGTTTCTTAATAGGACTAGGATTAGAATACCTGTAGGGAATTTCCCAAAGAGAAATTTATCTCAGTGTAAATACTTGAATGTTACAAAAATTATATTTTTCCTACAAATACTGGTCTTTCTTTCAAAAGGCTTCTCCTTGGAATGAGTATATGTAGACTAACTTTTTAAAATTAAATTGTTTAGAGACAATGTTATCCAAAGTTATAATCTAGTGAAGGTGTCTTAATTCTGGAAATTTATGTTTGCCCCTATCTGTAAAGTCAGTACCATTCAGAAATACTCGTATTTTATTGCCTATGGGAATCTAACCTGCTTGAAGCCCACAGGAAGTGCAGAGGTGTTTGTATTAGGTCACGAATACTGACCACCAAAGAATTGCTCTGAACAGGAGAATACTTTGCTTGCATAACGATGGAGCTATTGGCAGCCTTTGTCTTGTCCAGCCATCCCTTAACATCAACAAACCTGACAGAGGTCCACTTCATTCACTGTTCCGTTCATGCTGATCAATATCAAATAAAACAAGTCTTTCATAACAATTGGTTCCAACTTATTTAAAGTGCATAGTCTGCGAAAATACATTTTCCTTCCTTCACACCTACAGTAGAAATTATACTAGCTGTTAGAAGGCATTTACCTGAAAAAAGGAAAATGCATAGTTAAAATTCTTATCCAAACATACACATGTTAATTGGTATAAGGCATTGCTTTCTGTAATATAAATTAGAGTTGCTCTTCAGTGTTTTTCTTTTTTCCACGGGCTGGTGAAATCAAGAAAATAAAACACATTATTTTCCTAAACTTTTCTCTTCTTTACCCTTGGAGAGAATGGGGACCACATATATGGGGTTTTTTTTCCTTTTTTCTTTACAATAAGGTTGGTAATATTTTTACCTTCCATAAATATAAAAATTCCGAGTATAAAATTTGCCTTTTATGTTATGCTTATGCATATCTCTTCTAATTATTTATGTTTATGCTGGTATTAAACATTTTCTATAACCAATAGCTGGCAGGGGATATTTTGTGCTCCATTCTAATACAAGCTAACCCTTAACTTGCAACCGCTCCAGCTGTGCTCAAGTCTTGTGCTTTACAGCCTAAAATGAATGCTTGGATGATGACTGTCATGCTTTGCACCCTAACTTGTAATTGGATTCTCTACTATTGGTAAGTTATTAATCAAAAGGACCACAATCACTATGATGCACCTGAAACAGGGATTTGAAATGGAAAACAACAGCTTTGTTCTTGGAAACCAGTTCTTACAAAAAGCAGAAACTTTTGCATTGAACTAAGTAAATCGTCATTTGCTTAAAACCAAACGAAAGTGTCTACTTCTTTGATAACCTTACTCATAAGCCAACCAGTTTTACTACTGTAGAATGTTAAATGTCCATATCTGTAGGTGGAAAGGGATAGTGTATGGCACTAATTATCCTCACAAACTTGTGTCTGAACTTTTTCTGTTTGTGCAGGTGGCATACCTTATAAGTTCTTTCTCCTCTAATAATAGTTTCCTTGGCTGTGGTTTTAAGAAACTCCTTCTATTAAACTGTTCAGTTGACACAGCTTGACACAATATGTCACAGAGGAATATATCAACCTGAAGAACATAAAATGCATTTTGAAAACTGTTGCTTGAAATCCAGGATTGTATGCCTGTTGTGGCTGTCATTCTCTTTAAGTCTGCTAGTTGAAGACAACTGTCCAATGCTTTTAAACTTGAATTTTGCACTGTATTGTATACCCTTACCAGCAGTGACTGCATTCTCCTGTTCTGCTCATTAAAATTACTTTTATTCCTAAAATGCATAAAGCTTTTCACAATATGCTCACTGGCAATCTGACCTGGCAGGACACTCTTTCATTTAAGTGCTTAATGCTCGGTCTTCGTATTTTTGCTGCTTTATTGCCAGCTTTTTTTCTTCTTTTCTTTTTTTTTTTTAAATAATTGAGAAATATTGTACATATATAGTGTGCTTTTTACATCACTGTCTATCAATATAGGCATGTATCAGAAATTACCTAAGTAATTTTTTAATTTATAAGGAAAATCAGACATGTAGTCTGTCTACATTTTGGACTGAGCATGGAAAAAACCCATATTTCTCTGTCTTTGCAATCTGTATGGTTGATGAAATGATTCAACAAAAATTTGTCACTCTGAATCTATTTGAAAAGAAAAGTAATTTGCTACTGCATCCAATATGTTGCTCCTTAAAAAATCTGAATTGGAATTCAATTAAAGACAATTTTTAAGTGAATCAGCCTGTGATAACAAAAACATTTCATAGTGTATGAAATATTTTGCAAAAATTAGTATCACAAGAAAAAGACACAGATTAGGTTGCAAAGGCTTTTCTTAATAAAATAATTGGACACATTCCAGTGTTAATAATACAGTCACTTCTCATAGACATAAACAGGAGTGTAAGATACTTCATAGCATGTAAGATACTTTCCAGAATGTACTCAGTATCTTATAAGTCTGTCTTGTTAGAATGAGAAATCAGCTGGAAACTTTCAAGTCAAGAATCTCATTAGATGATTTTCTAAAGAGAGAGGTAAAAATACACATTAAAAAAATATGACCAGGCTGAAGAGAGGATATAGAAAAAGCAAGACACCTTTTCGCTCTTGAAACATAGGCAGGAACATGAAATGACCCATTTATCCTGAGTTGGACAAGTTAATTTTTTCAATTAAAAAATACATTATCATCATATATGTTAGTAGAGACACTACAGAATGCTTTTCTGACTGCTGAACAAGTTACATTCATGATTTCTGTCCCTCTTTCTGTACAGACACATCTTCCAAGCACCATGTTTTTTTCTTTCCTTAAGTACTCTGTATTCAAACACTCTGTTTTTAAGTGCTCTGTACTTAAGCCTGCCGATAGGACGTAGGAACCTTAAATCAGCCCACAAAATTAGTGATACAGAAAATCTTATCTTTGACCAGTCTTTTTGTGCCAGAATTGTACAAGAAGGTGGATTGTAAACATTTCTTTAATGTGTCCCAGCTTTTTATTTTATGAGGGTTTCATGTCTGCAATGAAACTATTTCAGCTATTTACAAAAAAGAATTAAAATATTTTCAGATCAAATGGGTGAGATGAACATCCTAAGAGGCTCAAATACCTAGATCAGATAATTTCAGAACAGTGCATGATTATCTTTGGAAAATTAAAGAAAATAGTTTTAAAGACAGCAGAAAATACAAACAAACAAACAGTCATTATCTACAAAGGGGAACAAAAGAGAAGACAGATAATGATAAAATAATAAATTTACCCTCATTTCCCAGAAAATTATGGGAACAAATATTTAAAGTGCTAGCAAGCATCCAAATGAAAACAAGGAAAATGAGAAAAACATACCATTAATTCTGTTGACTTTATACTATGTGATAGTTTTGAAATAAAGGAAAAGAAATAGGTACTGCATAGAATTACAAGCTGGTGGTACAAATTTGGGTGTAAAACAGAATTCAGAGAATAGCTACCAATGTTCCACTTTTGGTCTTGCACTTCTTCAGTGGGTGCCTTAAATGTCTGTATGACTCAAACAGAATTACAGAATTTAATATTTTCACCAGTGATTTTTAAGTGCAGTAGTTGTATTTGTCAATACTAGTAAGATGGGAGGGAAGATTTAATATTGTGAACAATCCTATTTTGGAGAATTTATTTAAGAAAAGTGTGTTAATATTAAAAAGTCAAATGTGGAAAATACTTGGAAAGGAATAATAAATCGTACCTCTGTGGGTTAGAGGTGTAGTATTGCTAGCTACCAATGTTTTAGAACAGGATCTTGATGTTATATTTCTGAATATAGTTGAATGGTGCCACTGCAGAAATAGTAAGTATGGTATCACGTTGCAACATTGTCTAAACTCCAACAGTCAAATTCAATTCACCTGTTCTTAAATGTCTACAATGACAGCATCTACTTCTGCAAAAGTAATCCTAGGCTCCGTTAGTCATTGTAGGTAGGCTTCTTCAGAGGATGTCCAAGACAGGTGACATGAATCACTCTTTGAAGATACTTGCTTCTGTTTATTTTCTACAAAGGGTGCATAAGGAAATCATGACCTACAAATAAAGATTGGAATGATCGGAACAATTTGTTCTATAGAAGTGAAGAAAATTATAATAGATAGTATTTACAACCATAAGAGGCTACTTTAAGAAAAGCAGAATAAACTATTTTCAGCGTGGAGAGGTGGATTGGACAAGAAGTATTGGATTTAAATTGAATAATATACAGAAAGGAAAACTTGCAGTCATGAGAATAATACAACACTGGAACAGACAGGTGGGGGAAATGGTAGAATCTGCAGAATAAGAGATTAACAAAAAACAGATGAGATCATGTCTGCCCAAAATAACATGGACTGTATTTGGGGATGCAGGGAGACTAAGTAAATCTTTTAGATCCCATGCAGTCCTTTTTTTTAAGATTTCCAAAATTGTTACTACCCAGTGCTGGTATGGATAATGAAGAGTTGAAAGTGATACCTGTCTTCTGCCTCTGTTCTTGAAGGGACAACTCTCAAGTAGGCTGTTTGTTAAATTAATTTTCATTACCAGACTAGCATACGACAGCATATGTGGAGCCAGTAATACCACTAGGAGAGACTCTTCTAATTGTCTAGTGTTTTTCACTGATATGACAAAATAATAAAGACTGAGTTTAAATAACTGAAATTTAAAGATGATTTCTTGTTGAAAACACATTTTGTATTGCTATAGACAGATCTAAACAGTATAAGGAGATGATATATAAAGTTTTATATGCAAAAGATAATTGTCTAAAATAGTTTTACATTATTTTTTTATTTTCTTTACTGAAAGAAAATCCCAGCTAGTGAAATAGAAATAAGAAAACTACAAAAAGGGTTTTGAAAACATTTCTTTCTTACACAGTAAGTTGAACAAGCAGCAAATGAGGTCAAAAAGGCCAAGTAATTGAAAATGAGGCTACTGCTGCAAGATAAACAAGGTTAAAGTTGGAAAGCACATAGGATACCATTATTATAATATCATTAAGTTTGAAATGC
Source organism: Platalea leucorodia (assembly GCF_965183815.1). Classification (NCBI taxonomy): domain Eukaryota; kingdom Metazoa; phylum Chordata; class Aves; order Pelecaniformes; family Threskiornithidae; genus Platalea; species Platalea leucorodia. The sequence goes on from NC_138825.1 coordinate 80,776,434, forward strand.
TGATGGGGTTCTGTAGAGAGGTCAGCAAACACAAAGATATTGCACTGTAAGAAAAGCTGACTTGGAGGAAATGTGAAACAAGTTGAATAAAAATGGCCAAAATTCAATAATTCATGAAAAATCAAGAGTCGAAAAGGAAGAATCTATTCTTGGTAGGTCACATTAGGGAAAAAAAAAAAAAAAAAAAAAGAAGAAAAAAGCCATGTAAGCATAAATAAATGCATAAAGTTAAAAGAGCAGTGAAAACAATGCGGCCAAACCAGGACGTTTAAGTCCCTGTGTGACCGAGAACTGCACAAGAGAGAAAAATATCACAGAACATTTAAAGGAATTTTAGAAGCTTTAATGATAGTGAAAAAAATTTAATAGAACAAGAAGAAATTACAAAAGTAAACTTCAGGACATATTTAGAAGAAATCTCAAGTATTCTTTAAACAGGCAAGGACAAATTGTAGTTTCATTCAAATCATTGTAAATCCAGAATAATGTTGCTGAAGTCAATATACTTACTCCAGATTTAAACCAAGTAATAGAAGAAAAAAGCTAGTCCTGTCTGTTACATATAACCAATTAACATTTTAATTTGGGCCAGAGGGATAGGAGAACTCACTCTCTAAGAAGCTCTCACTGATCAGCTATCCTCTATAATTGCCATTGCTGATTTTTCTGCATAATGGGAAGAGAAGAAGAAAAAAAAAGAAAAAAAAGATTTTGTAATGGGATTGTTCATTGATATCTTGCCTTTATCTGTTCTTTTGTTTGTTTTTTTTTTTTAGTTCTTTATTTTATTTTAATCTGTCTTGGAAAGGAAGAGACAATGAGTCACTCTTTATGGCAGATAACACACATGATGCTGACTTCAATCCTGTGCTTCCATTGGAAGTATTCATTATTTGTCTCATGGTCTATTATGTTGCAGATGCATAGATTTTTTTTGCTCTCCTGGTATATTTCTAGCACCCATAGGCTGAGATTTATGGCCTTTATATTGTAGTGTTAAGGGTGTGTTAAAATATATAATCACAGGAGAAAAATAAAAAAGCGTTGCAAACAATAAATGTTAAAAAACTTAAGTGACAAGCATGTGGCTGACTCAGCCCCTCATCCTTCAATGTTGCTAATGTACAGTCAATAAGGACCTGATATGAGAACTGTGGGGATTTTGAGATAAGGCTGCAAAACACAAGAGAAAAAAAAAAAGTTCTTTGATTTTTCAAGGCTGTCACAGAAGCTCATGGCACATGAAGAGAAAAAATGACTGTTAGTTTCTTAAATTAACTTTTATCTTACTCTTCTTACACTTGTAATTTTGCTGTTCTCTTGCATCAGAGAGGATTAATGTATCTATTCAGCCTGATTGACCCCAAGCCTTTCACTGACAATCTATAACTAGATCAATATCCACTAGAATGAAAGTTGCTATATAAACAGAAGATATGATGATTATTGCATGTTTCATCATCCAAGGGAGGAAAAAAAAGAAAATGAAAAGGAAATACTACAGAAATCTTGCAGTTGATCCTAAAATATTTGAATGTAGGTTTTCCTTCAGTAAAAAAGAAAATTAGAACAGTTGTCACACCAACAGCTAAGAAAATCTGCTGCTGATTATACAGAGTATGGTTTTGTTTTCTGCATTGATATTTCCATTAGCAGGAGAAGAAAAGTTATGGGTCATGTCCTTTATCAGTATGGTTGATCCCTGCTGTGCTCTCAGGTGTGTAGGTAGCATTAATGTTTATTTAGATGAACACACTCTTATTTGCTATTCCAGATGGTATCAGCTTGCCTGATCACTTCAGCTGTAATAAAAATGTAAGAACCACTCAAGAGACTACAGGTATGTCTCTGGACATTTGGAAATGTCATCCAGAAGACACCTTGACTGTATGTGTATGTATGTATATAAATGTAGGTGAGCATTGTTTACTTTTTTGTGTGATTATTTCTTTGTATACCATCTTTTGATATCAACTCTAGCTGATTCAAAGAGTGTATATTTGAATATATCGATAATGGAGATCTCTATCACAAAGGTAGATTTCTCATTGGTTATTTTAACTTCTTTTTAAAGGCTAGAGAAATGTCCTCCTACTCATAGGGATTATTAGCATTTTGTACATAAATTATTAACCAAAGTTCAGTAGCCAGCCTTTCTTAGGAAGAATAGTTATTTAAAAGAATGTCCAAACTCTTGTTTTCCAGAGATAAAAATCACTGAACAAAAGACTATTTCATTTTAACTAGTCATTTTATTCAGCAGTTAGCCCAGAAAGACCACTGGGCAGTGCCTGAGCCACCACGTGCATCACTGCCTTGTATTTGGAGCCTCTCTGGTTCTTCTGCTCTGTCTCTTCAAGTGACACAAACCTCCCCAAAAACTATAGCAAGAAACATCATCCACTTTGGTGCCTTGCAGTGTAATGGAGACAACAAGGAGGCCCAGGCCTTGCAGAGCAATGGGGTTGACAAGGAGGCCTTGTGATTACCTTGCTCTGTAAAACAATGTATTCAATTATCACAGCTGTGTTAAATAGCCTCGTGCTGTATGGGGTGTCCGTGCCCAGGTACTGGCAGCAGGGAGCTGCAGGGTGGCCTCTGTGAGGAGAGGCTGGGGCTGCCCCATGCCGGACACACAGCCGGTTCCAGACAGCTCCAGTGGACCCACCACAGGACATGTCTGAGCCCAGCAGCCAAGATGGTGGCACCTCTGGGAAGACACATTTACGAAGGGAGAGAAAGCACCATCAGAGGAACAGGGTAGCAGGGCCTCTCCTTCTGACAAAACTGTGGCTGAGACAGGGACCCAACCCTCAACGACAGTAATTTCTTTTCCCAAAGGAAACACTGGAAGCAGAAGTCAACAGGCCCTTGCCAGCAATAAACACTCAGGGAAAGGAGGATCAAGGGGAGGACATTCATGGTTATGGCATCAGCCTTCCCAAGCAAGTTATGTGTGCTGAGGCCCAGCTTCCCAGGACACCTGCCTGCTGATAGGAAGCAGTGAATGAATTTCTCATTTTGCTTTGCTTTTATTGCTGAGCAAGGCAACATATAAGGTGCAATACTGCTTTGGTCAGATCAGGTCAACTGTCCCGGCTTTGTCCCCTCCTAGCTTCTTGCCCACCCCGAGCCTACTTGCTGGGCGGAGGGAAGAATGAGAAACAGAAAAAACCTTGGCGCTGTGCAAGCACTGTTCAGCAATAGCCAAAACATTGGTGTGCAATCAATGTTATTTTTGTCATGTCTAAAACACGGCATCATACGGGCTGCTATGAAGAAAGTTAACCCCATGCCAGCCAGACCCAGTACAGGTGCTTGTTCCTTTCTCTGTTGGTCAAAGGGACTAAACAGATCACTCTCAATGTAATGGTTTCAATATATTGTGTCTTTTTCTGAGATTTAGTACATAAGGCCACTTCCTTTTCTAACAAAGAATACTGTCAATTCAGGGCTGAGGTTTTCATGTGATGATCTCCAAGGTTCTATTTTATTCTCAGCGGGGAAAAAAACCAAGCCAAACATAATCTGTGCACTAAAGCTGTCATTTGGCGCAGGAAGGCGTGAGCATTTATTTTTGATTTTTCTTCTTTTCAGTCTGCTTCACATCTTTATGAGGCTTCACACAAAATGACTCCACTTTGCATTTCACTTTTAATTGTCAACATTTTTTCAAACTATTTAAAGAAATAAGGTTCACGTGTAAAGTAAGAAATGATTATAGTATATCAAGGCTGAACTTTTTTGGTGGCTTAGCAATATTACTAGCATTACAAAGTCAGGTATTACTAAAACATTTATAACAGGAAAATGCAAATTTCTAGTTCGCTAAGACCTGGACAATTTTTAGTCTTTTTTTTTCCTTATCATTTTCCTTAATCATCTGGACATTAAGAATAGTCTCATTCTCAAACACAACTATAGTAGACTTCATACAGACAGAGATACAGAAAGACAAAGCTATCAACCCTAAATTTTTCTAAACAAGAAACTAATAAACAGCTCATATGGAGAGCTGTGCAGAGCTGAAGAGGTCACAATATGTTTCTGTCTCTCTGGGCTGCCCTGTTGCATGTTGAAGTTGTTTTTCAGAGTATCAGTCTGACACTGTTCTTCATGTTTGAACAAGACACAGTCCTGTGCTGTTACCAACAGGTTTATAAGCATACACATTTGGAATGTTTTCAGCACTGTGAGTTAACATAGTAAGTATGACATCATTTCTACTTTGTCCATAAAACACAGTGGCAAATAATGAAATGGTCAGGATACCAAGAAACACAAAGCTTTGGATTGTAATTTCATTTTACTCTGGAGGATCCTTGATCTGCTCCCATTCTGTATCTGCCAGATGCTGAGTGGCAAAAATCTGGACTACACGTTGCTCACTGATTCCCTGATATACAGCAAATTCCAGAATTCAGTTCAGCAACTCCAATACTCAGAGTTCACTATACTCAGAGATCACAGCTATAAATATGAACAACTGAAGGTACTTTGTATATTGATTGTGTGTCAGTCAAGGAAATATAATGAATAGTTGCAACAGGGATCAACCTGTCTTACCAATCTATAGTGTTACTAATACAGTGGCATAATACAAAACAGTGATATCTGACCTTAGTGTTTTAACCTTTCAAAGGCTAAATTGTCAACTAAGTGCACCTGTTGAAGAAATGCTTATCACAGCAGTAAACACCAAATACGCAGTCTGCTATTTCTTTGAATTTGACATTCTTAAATCTCTAGAGAGTACTAAGAGACCAGAAGCACCAGAGCTAATGACTAAAGATTGGTTAAGCAATGAACCCCAGTAAACTAGTATTTTCAGTACTACGTTTACACTCAGTGCAATTTAAGAACTCAAAGTTAGTTAAAAGTAGAAGCAGTTTAGGATAACCTCCTCTCTGCTGTCTTAGAATCAGGACATTCTATTTTATGTATTGTTTGTTTTCTTTAAATTTTGCTTATTTTATTTTTGTTCCTTGAACGTGTTCTTTTTATTTGGAATTGCTTTCATTTACTTTGGGTGCTAACTGCTTTGTTCTTAGCGAACAAGTTCCCTAAGAAAATACAAAGCCAGTGAATTTATAAAATATGACATCTGGAAATTACACAAATTGATATTTTAGATTTTCAAAGGGAATATCAGATAATAGCAAAAGAAGGTCAAGCTGAAAAAATTTTAAATAATTATGAATAAAAAAATATTATTTTTAGTCTTAATCTTCTTTCGGATGTTTATTTTCTTCATTTCTTTGTCTTCACTTGCTTGTTGATTTCTCTTCTCCACCTTATTTTTTACCCTTAATTTTCTTCTTTTGCCATCTGTTTGTTGTTGTTTCTTCTTTAAAAAGTATTTTGTCACCCGGGAAACTCAAGCATTATAATGCCTGTCCAGCTATAATACAAATTTCAACACATTTTGTGCCAATTGCTCTCTACTTACAGAACACCAGTTAACAGAGAAGTCTATGCTGCTCGTCTCATTCTTTTAAGGGTAGCCATACTATGACCCTCAGCAAGAAAATTATGATTATGAGCATATGGTGAAACAATTTAATATGTTACTTATTTCAGAATCTTCCTTATTACAGCTATTATTAGGTCCTGCTGGATGATCAAGCAATAAAAACTCCGTAATACTTTCTAACTAAAGGTAAATGAGTAGATAAATTACTAATGTCCTTGAGGGAGCATAGCTGGAGAAAATTGCGCTCAGGTAATATAACTTACCATCTTTTCCCACCTTTCCACTTTTTCTTTGCATTACCTATAAGGGTAAAAGAAAAAGAAACACACTTTTTTGAATGATAATTTTAAAGAATTATTTTGGCTTAGTCTATTTTCTATATCCATCCACTTGACATCAGGAAAAAAAAAAAAGCCTATTATTTTATGTCCATATTTTAAAAAGATGACAATGCAGTGCATGGAACAGGTATACCTCAGAGAACAGTAAGATTTGAATTTGTTTTTTGCTTATTTCATTGATTTGCCTAGATGAGTATTTTTAGTAAAGCATTGCCCCCTGGATTTCAGTGTCCAGCACAATAAATTGATAGCACTTTCTGACCTCTGTGCACATTTAAATATTTATATATGCAGTGTTATATGAATACTAAATGCTACAACAAATTTTTGATTTGGCACAATTTCATGGAGGATAATTCTTTTATTCTATCTGAAATAATTAATATATTTGTAACCTGAGACCTGGAAAAATAATTCTTCAGAATATTATCATTGGAGGTGGTGGTGTACCCTGTAAGGTACTTCATTTCTTTACCCATCCAAGTTGTGAATAAACTGTAGAAACAATAAAACTATGGAAGAGGTTGAAAAGAGTCCCCACTCAAGTATATGTACATGAATGCACATAACCTGGGAAAAAGAGAGAAAAGGCAACAATCATCTAATTCAACTGCCTGACCACTTCAGGGCTCTTCAGGAAAGATGGGCAAGGAAGACAAGTAGGGGATATTCCCTCTATGTGAAGAAGCAGCTCAAATATAGTGAGCTGTTGTGTGGGGTGTATGAGAGGCTGGCTGAGAGCTTGTGTGTCAGGATCAGACAAGATGCCAGTAAAGGAACTCAGGAAAGCTGGCAGGTCTTTCAGGACAGCATCATTCAAGCGTACAAACAGTTCATCCCTGTACTTAGGAAAATAAGACATATCAGGAGACTGGCTTGGTTAAGCTGGAACAGAGTGTGTTTATGTAAATACACTTGAGGTAGGCTTCCTTTCAACTTCTTTTATCAGTTTATTGTTGGTTTGGGTTTTTTACTATAGATTTGGCAAGGCTAACCTGGATTTGTTATGGTGTAGCTTCCTTTTTTTCAGCATTGACACCAGCAGTGTTGAAACCATTTTGTGTTACACTGCACATGCACTAATATCTCCTGTTATTAATTGCTTAACCTTTCTACATCAGGTACCCAAGTAATTTCCAGAATCAAAAGTTAATTGGAGAGCTAAAGTGTTTGTTTGTTTTGTTTTGCTTTGTGATCAAATGCTGACCATCGAAAGAAAGAAAGCAAAAGCAAGTTTCCATTTAAAACAACAAAGTTCAGGCATCTAATGCAGAAGCAATCAATCTGTCATGTTAAAAGTACTTCAAATCTTCCCTGCACATACACAATATTTCTACTATGTAGCTGCTCCAGAGCTTTTAATTAGTACTACAGCAATTAAGTCCATCTGAACTTAGTATAACTTGAAGAATTTTTATTAAAATGCATATTAGTTATAAATAAAGAGATCACAGAAGACACAGGTTGGACGAATATATCATTAGTTGTGCTACTCTGTTGACATGCATGGATGCATGAGTTTGCTTTCATTCTTGTAGGGACTGGTCGGAAACATCAGGATTGCTGCCTGATTCTCTACATGGCGTTGTTACTTAGCATTTTGAAGTATCTTCTGATAATTTGAATATGAACTTCACAGTAAACCTTGAGGTGTGTTACCTGGCTCATTTTTTTAATATTTAGCAGTATTTCAAGAAGCTAAAAGGACAAATTAACAGAACAGAATTACAGGAGAAACTGTCCACTGTACAATTATTGCAAACTCCAAGTTACAGAATTATTCTAAAAGTATATTTTAGTGGCTAACTGCTAAATAGAAAAGCCATACCTGTGATTACGGGCTGCAGCTCCTGGGTATTGTTAAACCATATCAAACTTGATGTATATGAGTCTAAACTTAAAAACAGGAATAGACATTTCTTGCTCCCTTTTTCTGCTTTGTTTCCAGTATAAAAAGATTTTCTCTGCTGAAGTCCTTACTGGAGTTAAGCAGAACACCCTTATGAGCTACTCTGGATACATTTTCACATCATTTCTTGATACATTTTCCCACCATTAGACTTTAAAATGACAGTTTACATTCAGCATTTTATTTTATTTGAAATTCAATTGTTTTAACACTGTTACTTTGTTCAGGAAAGCCAAGGGTTGTACCTTTTTATATCTTTATAGTTAATTTTCATGTTGTTATCTTTCACCTCTCCAAGGTCATAAATTCATCTGATGTATTGCTTATTCATTAAATACCTACCATTACTTCAATCAGGAATAAAATAACCACTTAAAGCATTTTTTTTCTCATATCAGAATATGCTGAATCATTAAATTTATTGATAAATGCCTTGAAAATAAGCTGAAATATGTAAAAAAAATTTGGAGAATTTTATTGAAAATATATTTCAGGGCATGGCTCTGGTTCTTTTCACAAAAGATGCTAAAATATATTTGTGAGAAGTCTTGTAAACTTAAACTTAAGCAGGTGTTTGCATACAAAGCTGTATCAGGATCAGACAAATCCTATGATGTACTGAATATCTCTTTTCAGCACACTATATCCTTTTGTTTGATTCAGAGACAGGTGACATTTATCAATTCATTTAGGTAAATAAAGTCTGAAAAAATGTTACAGAACACAAAATTACATAAAATAATTCCACTGAACTTCCTATCATTATGTATTTCTGTATCATTTCATAATTCATAGTGCTTATCATTAGCTAGGTTTGGGCATAGATGTGTATCAAATGTGTCTAGCACAGAACAAAAGTTTGTACTGGTACACAGTATTCTGACATTTTTAAAAAGCTTTGGTAAGTTTTATAAACTTGAGGACCACATCTATCCATTTCCCAGAAGAAAGAAAGAAAGAATAATTGCATGCTTTTTCTCATTTATTTAATGGCATGTTTTGAAGAATCTGGAAGCTCTAAGGATAAGATAATGAGAGTGGTTTCCAGACAGAAGTGTGGGGAAGTACTGTAATTTAAGGATTTACCAGTCATTATTAAAAGAGGAAAGAACAAAAGATAACATTTCCATTACAACAGAAATTTTATTGTTGCAACTGTGAATAGTAAATGTTATTGATTTGTTATCAGATTGGGTCCACACTGAGGAAAATATTTCCTTTTGGCCATTCTCAGAGTTTTGTTTTTATTTAGGATTATTTAGTGTCTACGACAACTTCCATCTGATTGCAGAAATGTTTATTGTTCCTGCCTTAATGTCATGATCACTAGGTTCCAAACCATTCAGATTTACTTTGTTTAACGCTAAGGACTTACCTTCACTAAAAATCTGAGTTCTGTTTAACCTCTTCAGTGGATTTTTCAAGTAGGATCCTAATGCCTTCTGAATGTGAAAAACCTGTTTATAACATGGGTGTGAATCACAACAAACAACCATAAAACAACTCATAAGATTAACTTCTACTGAATACAACTTGTGCTTTCATTCTTACATGAACAGATGTCACTATCATGTAGCAATAACAGAGATAAATCAATCCTGTATGTGCTATCTCACAGCGGCCTAAAAAAAAAGATGTTTCTTCGCTGTATCCATATAAACTCTCTGAAGAGTCAGAAGTCATCCATGGGTTCATCAGTCTCAGCACATACAAACTCAGTTTCAGCCGAGATCAATAATTCTTGGCAATAGATTTCTGGAAACATTCTGTCCATATTATATGAATATACTCCTATCTAAACATAATCTTTTCACACTGTCTCAGTAGCAGTCTGTCAAGGAAAATACAGGTATTTCTTTTCAGATGAGAGAAGTACTATCTTGAATTAAGCATGCAATGTCCACTAACTGTTTGAAAGACATATATAAATGTATTGGCTTGTTTTAGTTTCTGCTGAAATAACTAGTTATAGATGCAACTCTTGTCTTGGTATTGTCCCTGTGTCTGAATTACTGCAACACATATGGCATCTGAAGACCTCTTGAAAAATTCATGGAGTGATCGTATGCTTCTTGCTTGTTAGGGAGAACAATGACTTATGACACATTTACCATTATTTGCAGTCATTTCCCTTTTCATTCCAATATTAAGTCAAAGTGTTAACCTTAATATAGAAACTCATTAAACGTTCTGGATGTCTCCTGTAACTTCAAAACAGCTGCGATCAGCTGAAAGTCACAAAAATCATCAACATCCTTCAACTGCTTCCTGTATTCCTGCTGCTTGTTCCCAGTCATGATTCAGTTGCAGTTAAATCAGTACTTGTCCATCTTTGGAATTTTTACAAATGTTTTCAGGTTTCTTTGTGCTCTGTCATAAAAAAAAATATGAAATTCAGATATGATTATGTTTAGCAAAGATATGTGTTAGGACAGAACTCACAAACAAGTTAGAACATACATTATTTACAGTGTACAAATCTGTGTGTCTAAAAATCAGTCATTCTTCAGAGTCTTTCAACAACTATTAAGATCAACAGGAAACAAAAGTAACTGGAGTAACTGTACTGACATGTCTGAAGCAATGAAATAAGAATGACTGGGAGACACAAGACTGGAACAAGAAAGTAAACACAGGATAAGGAAATAAGAAAAGCTAGCATGGCTAAGTAATACAACATTACATGAGTCAGAGCTTTCATTAGTGCTGTGGTTTAACCCCAGTCGGCAGCTAAGCACCACACAGTCGCTTGCTCACCTTCCTCCCACCCCCTGGGGGGATGGGGGAGAGAATCAGAAAAAAAAAATAAAACCTGTGGGTTGAGATAAAAACAGTTTAATAGGACAGCAGAGGAAGAGATAATAACAACAACAACAACAATAAAAGAATATACAAAACAAGTGGTGCACAATGCAGCTGCTCACCACCTGCTGGCCAATGCCCAGCCCATCCCCAAGCAGCAATTGCTGCCCCCCAGCCAATTCTCCCCAGTTTATGTACTGGGAATGATGTAATATGGTATGAAATAGCCTTTTGGCCAGTCTGGGTCAGCCCCCCTGGCTGTGCTCCCTCCCAGCTTCTTGTGCACCTGGCAGAGCATGGGAAGCTGAAAAGTCCTTAACTTAGTGTAAACACTACTTAGCAACAACTAAAACATCAGTGTGTTATCAACATTATTCTCATCCTAAATCCAAACCACAGCACTATACCAGCTACTAGGAAGGAAAATAACTCTATCCCAGCTGAAACCAGGGCAATTAGTCACCAGAATAACCCAGCTACCATCCCTGTATAAGACAAACTACGAATTTTTATCAAAATCCTAACGAAAATATGCATCTGAGAGTGCTATTTAGATCACTCAGTTTTACTAGCTTGGTGGAAAATAATGAAGAAAGCAATGTTTTCTGCTAATTGTTTTTTCACTTAAATGCAGATAGAATTTTTCACAGATAGTTTTGACTTTTCATAGAAAATGTGAAAGTAATTTCCTTTTTGAGTTCATGTCTGTATACAAAAATTGCAGTGGGTTCTTCCAGAAAGTGTCACATTCAGCAAAAGTGTCTTGTTTTTTTTTTTTTTTTTAAATCAGCATTTGGGGGGAAAAAAACCAAGCAAACAATGTATTAAACTGAATATGTGTTTTCAAAAAACTATATTGCATATGATACTGATATATTCACCTCAACAGAAATACAAAAACTTCATTTAATTTACTTTTTTAAAAAAATTATTTTACTTGCCAAAATGTACTTAATTTGCCAAAAACAGTGATTCAGGTTATGGCTAAAAATACTATTAAATTTCACTATATTTATCTATGGGATGTGTACTAAATCATTTAGTCATCTCACATTAACAGCATATACTTTAAAATAGCTAAGAAAGAAATAGATACTATATACAGCTATAATAAAAAATGTGTGCTAAAATCATGATTTATATTGAAGTTCCAAAAAGGATGGAAAAGTATGGAAATAAAAGAAGCAAACCCAAAAGATGTATTTTTTCTTTATTTTTCCAGCTTTCAGAAGTCTAGAATCTAGATCCTGAGTTTTCTTTTTTAAAAAAATTACTATGATTTATTTGTAGACTATGTGTGTCTTTAATCATTTTAATGACATTTTTCTTTTCCACAATCAGACTATATTAATATGCTTCACTGTCCTCTTCTTAAGTGGTAGATTTTATTATCTTTGAGGCTTCAGTGTGGGTTTAAGATTTCCAGCAACAGGACTTTAATTCAGCTTTGACTTTTACCTTACAAAGTCATGAATAGCAAGACAATCAGTATATTAATATGTTGCATACTCCTTTCAGAGCTGCCAATGCATATGCAAAGGTCACTGCAATGAAAAGGAAAATGAATCAGACCTTAAGAAGTAGATTATGTGTCACCCTTGTGAAGTGGCATTACATTAGGTAAAATAAAAACTATTCAGTCCTTCCAGGCTCATCCTGGAAAGTGGCCAGAGAAAATCTTTCCATCAGAGGTTACTTGGTTAACTCCTTTGTATCTACATCAGGGATGCCCTGTGGCCAATAAATTCCTGAGGAAGGGGAGGTTGTTTTAGTTGTGACACAAGAGTGTGAATTCAAAAATATGTAACGTTACATTCATTAAATAATCATAGCACTACAAATAAATGAGAACACAAAGAGTTGCAAGCCACCACAAACTTTATTTTTACTCAGAAATCTTACTGGGAACTGGACAAGCAGGAAACTTGTAATTCTACGTCTCCACGAAAGCTTTAGGAGTAGATACAAAAGCAGGGAGTTTAGAAAGAGCTATTTCATTGCACACAGCAGAAAAGAGGACTCTAGAAATGTATTGCACATAACTGGGGATACTCCCACATTAAAGAATTATTTTTAGTATGCTTATTAAACTGAACACTCAAAGTGAGAAGGTGTACATATAGACATCCAGAAGAAAAAAGAGCTCATTCTGACATTGTGGTGAGGTCCTAGGAGTGTGTCTCAGAGTCTTCAAGTTGCTATGGTCTATCACTCCATCAGATCTCACAAGAATCCTTTGCAGACTCAGATTCTGAGCTACTGTTCCTTAAAAGAGGATCATAACCAAAGAAAACACGCTTCACGGGTTAACTGCTTGGTCATATATGCAAAGAGAAGTGTTTTTTTTATTAAGGACATAAAGAGACAGCACCTCTTAGGGATGTTTGGAGCTCTCTGTCTTTTAAAATCCTTTTTATTGCAATGACAAAAAGAGCAAAATTGGTAAGTCAGAATAGCTAAGGAGTCAAATGAACTATACATCCTCAGATACATAGAAATCTGTCTTTGAAATAATGTCAGCTAGTGAAGCATTTAAAAAAATAACAATAAAGCATTTTTAAATATTATAGGCATCCACAGAACAATCCATGTACATGATAAATACACGATAACTACAGTGTCAACTCAGACAGAACATAAGTACATTGAAAAAAGTAATATGTTGGTAAAGAAATCGTATGGGGCCTCTACTTTTATGACAAAGCATCATGCTAATTGACTCAAAGGGTGAAGTTCTTCCAGCATTAAAACTATAGAACTAAAAAAGCCCTGGAAACCCTTCACAGAATCAGAGAATTGCTGAGATTGGAAGGGACCTCTGAAGACTATGTAGTCCAACCCCTTTCTCAATACAGGGTTAGCTAGAGCAGGTTGTTCAGGACTGTGGCCAGTTGCGTTTTGAGTATCTCCAAGGATGGAAACTTCACACACTCTCTGGGCAACCTGTTTCAGAGTTTGATCACTCTCACAGTAAAAAAGATTTTTCTTATGCTCAAGTGGAATTTCCTTTATTTCTGTTTGTGCCCATTGCATCTTGTCATTGGCTACCTCTGAGAAGGGTCTTACTCTATATCTCCTTTACTACCTCCCACCCTGTATTTACATACATTGATAAGATCCCCCCCAAGCCTTCTCTTCTCCAGGCTGAACAGTTCCAGCTCTCAGCCTATTCTCATATGCAGGTATTCCACTCCCTTAACAACCTTTGTGGTTCTTCTCTGCACTCACTCAAGTATGTCCCTGTCTCTCTGGGAAGCCCAGACCGGACCCAGCACTCCAGATGCATTTCACCAGTGCTGAGCAGAGAAGGATCACCTCCCTTGACCTGCTGGCAATGCTCCACTTAATGCCCCCAAGGGTGCTGTTGGCCTTCTTTGGTGCAAGGGCACATTGCTGGCTCATGCTCAGCTTGGTGTCCACTGTTATACACATGAATGTATGAACTCTGACAATGACATAATAAAGCCAATAAAACTAAAACCAAATTAAGAAATAACTATAGGCTATCATGTTTGTCACAAAAGCAAAAGAAAACAAAGGAAAAAAAAGATCTGCTGATGTGAAATTGTTAGATGACAAAGCAAACAGGACAGTATCTTGCAAAACTTTCTGCTAGGTTGTAACATAATAATTCAATTACAAGAATGTGATTATAGTATCGTATATAACTAATAAAGAAATGGCATATTTTACAGACCTGTTGGAGAAAACTATTGAAGACAAAATCAATCACTGATGAAAAAGTAGTAATGCATTTGATCTTTACACATAGTAACACTTTGTTAAACTTACAGAAAGAAGATGAGGAGAGAAATTCTGTGTGTCAAGCCTACACAAAATTGTTTTGAGAAGATTGGCTGTGAGGATGTTGGAGAGGAGGAAAGCAAATCCCAGATTTTAAGTTGTGAAAAATCTTATTCATAAAAACAGACTTTGCTGCTGGGCAATACAAAACAGTAAATGCCTAAGTGTCCATATGGGTCATGTTCATTCAGTCAGAAGACTAAAACCAGGAGGTTGTTATTACAGTGTAATAACTGCCACGTGTTGTTCAGTGTAGGGACAGAGTTTTATAAGGGCTATAAGGATTGTAAGATCTGTTACAGTTTCATGAGATTCCTGAAATACTTTATCATAAGCAAGCTACATCTATTTTAAGGGGGAGGAAAGGTGGGGTACAGTTGTGTTTTCACTCCAGCAAATTCTAGTATTCAGTATTTTGGAATAGCAAATACTTTTCCCTATTTTTAAAAAAACATTTTTCATTCTGGCAGGCAACCCAGCACATTCTTCCAGTCATAAATGACAGAAGTGGCACTCCTAGTCATTTAGCTACAGCATATGGAGGCATAGTAGGCATTGGCTAAGTTCAGTTGCTGCATGACAGTATTGCAATAGCACATTCAGTTTGAGCTGTTAGACCTAAAGCAATATTTAGGGAGAAGTTATACTTTTTAATTTCCTTTTCTAGATCAATACTTTATAAATTTAAAATTAACACTAATTATGACACGGATGTGCATATGATTAGAAATTATACAAAAGAGTAATTCTCAATTAGTCTTTTACTTGCTTTGGTGAGGGTGTAAATGGGTATTAAGAGGAACTGTTACTGCTCAAAAGCAATTCTGATACAACACACTAATCAAAAGATTGAGAAGTCATGAATATCTGTTGACACTTCTTGTTACACAGTGCCCATGCATTGTATAGACAAGAATATAGTCACCAACTCTTGCTATTTTTTTTCATAATTTCCACATTTCTCAATTATCCCAAGCTGAAACAAACTGGAACTCCATTAATTGAAAAGCTGTACATGTCATGGAGTCTAAAGATACAGTCGCCCAAAAAAGAAAATTGGATTTATGCCCACACACTTCACTCAGAAGAATGAAAATCACTACTCGGCATAAAGAAGTCGGTGTTAAAAGTAAGAAAGGCAAAAAGGAAAAGATTTAATTTGGTCTTTCAGGTAAGTCAACACTGGTGAACAAAAAAGTTAAGGTATCCATATGCTACTACTAAATAATATTTCAAACTATAAATTACTCTTTTTTTAGTGTTTGAAATCCTGATTTTAGTTGCTATATTTTCCCTGTCCTTCCATTGACGATGAGGGTATACAATCATTCTGACATGGGTTTCTCCCAAGTGTCTGGAGTTTTTCACTAGGGAACCACCATCAAATGACACAATAGCATGTGGCATAGATGTATTGTGATGTAAAGGAACAGAAAAGGATCTATTTGTAGGGTTTTTTCCATGCAGATGAATTTGGGACACATAATATGGAATCTCTGAATATAAACAAATCTGTCTGGAAATCTTGGTAGGACCTTTTGATCATAATATATTTTCAAGCAGTGATAATAATTTTATGGGACATACACTCTTGTTAACTGTTGGACTCAGCTTTTCAAGGTGAGACAGACAAAATCATGAATATTCATTAATTTCCTCCAAGTATAAATGTGACATTTGCACAGCCAGAATATTTTCAAAGAAAAAAAGTTTTCGTCCCAGTAAAACTGCCTCTAGTGACTGCCAAAATTGCATTGCAGGAATAAGACAGAACTAATAACAAAATGTCTTTCTTCTTGATAACAACAGTCTAATTCAAGGATGTATCTCTAATTAAACCAAGATATGCAAGTTACTTGTTGCTGGCAGTGATGAACAGAGAATATGCTTCATAACTCTGGGGTAAAAAAGCTGTAAGAGGAGTACAAGCCTCAGTGTGTACTGTCTACAATGAAGGCAGGCTCTACATTAGGAGCACAAGACAGAAAACAGTGTTTGGCCAATAACCTCTGTAGGAACCCACCTGCAGTTGGAGGTTGCCTGTTATTTGCTCAGAGTTATTTTCTCAGAACATCAAGGCTGAGCAGTAACGCACCCTGACCTATAGTAAATGTAGTCATTTTATGTTAGACAAAAATTCCCAAACACTGTCTCCTGCTTTTTGGATGCTTGTTTGAAGCTGAAGAGTAGAATAAGGTTAAGCAATTCTCATAGGCTTTGAAAGATATGAAAGAATGAAGCCTTAAAATTTTGTCAGAGATATGTGAATTGAATTGTAGGTATGATACACAGAAGGTTTTTTTCCCTCTAAATCAGACATACTCAGTTACCATTATTTGTCAATTAGAAAGATGAATTAAAAAATGATATTTTTCCAAAGTTAGGTCATTTTAATAGCAAGTTTGTTTTCATTAGTAATCACATATAAGGGTAAAGTATAATAATAAAATAATAATGTAATTATCTATCCTAAAAATTATCTATATATACTATAAATTATCTATCCAATAGAAAATTACAACATATGCTAATGAAATTTTTACATTAATTGTAAAAATTGTAAATTGCAGTAGGCAATAAGAATACTTTCCAAAAGTGTTAACCAACTTAGAAAACAGGTGGGAAAATTATATGGACAAAAGAAATAGTTTCTGTGAGACTGATTTTTGTGATTCTTTCCCTGAAAGGTATTTATTATAACTTGGATTCCCTCTTCCTCCATTCATATTAAAGGAACCATGAGGTAAACAATGAGTAGTTTATGAAAGTCAATCATATTGATCCTAAAGGTAAAAGAATATTAACTTTACCTCCTGGAGTAATCCTATTATTGTCTTAATAGTTTTTCTGTGATTTTTCTGAACCAGTTCCAGTAAAAGTCACATCAGTTGGCTCAGCCTAATTTCAGGCTTAATCTAATAATCAACATTATTATTATAAGACTCAGATTTCTACAGATCATAATTTTGAAAATAGTTAAGCATTTGAGAAAATGTAATCTATTCTCAATATCTGTTTTAATACTTTTTGGCAAATGGCAGTAAAAATGGTTTGTTATTTTCTAGAATAGAGGAAAAAGAATTTACATAATCTTGTGCATGTGGAAAAAAACATGGTCATTGTTTCTATGTAAAACTCAAGTTTTGGGCTGTTTCTGACTTAACTTCTGTGCAGCTTCCTTTCAATAATATCACCTTTGTTGTTGTTCTGCAAAGGTACACAAATTCGCCAAAGAAGTAATCCTTTGGAAAATTGCAATGAATGTATCAATTCAGGAGAGACTTCCTAGATACCAGAAATTATTATCTCTGAGTCTTCAATCAGTGAATTTTTCAAGGCTTGTATTTCAGACCAAATTGTACAAATATCTTCCCCAAAGAATAACTGAGCTGGGTTCTTCTGGAAAGCAATAATAGCTAATTGCATAATTAAAAGATGCGTCTAGTGAATATATGCACACTGGAAATTAATTTTCTGATTTTTAAGGCATTTATGCACAACCTTAAAATATTCTCTTTAATATAATTTTTCAATGTGTATTTCTAGAGCAACTCAATAAAAAACCTGTCTCTGGTTGCTAGCCATTCTTCTCACTGACTTTCTTTTGATTCAAAAGACAGTCAGGCTATTTTTTCAACTTACCTAAACAACAGACTCTTAGACTTTTAGATTTTTCTCCCTTCAGATGACTCAAACTGCTGGTGATTACAATTCATGTCCTGTTCAGCCATGAGAGAGTATGATGCTGAACTTTGGTAAATTCACTACAACTTTCACGTCTGGTTACATATATTTTATTAAATCCAGCTGAGTTCTTACTTTAGAATTTTCTTTGAAATGAAGAAAGAAAAAGACTGAAATTTTACCTTCCCATATCTCATCCGTTTAAATTCTGAAGAAAGTGATTCCCTATCAGATTAAAATTGACTCTGAAAAATATTCAGGTGTAAATTGCAAAACACTTCAATGTCTGGTGAACTTTGCAACAGCTCCTCCGAGTTTGAAGAGGTAGAAAAGAAATAGAAATTTCGGCAAGCACCACTCCTTGACATTTGTTGCTAGCTGTTTCAGGAGTCCAATTGCTTATAAGCATTTGTTCCATATACAGCAACCCTAAGTACTCAACTCTGCACTGTGAATTGTGATCTGGCTTTAACTATAAAAGAGAGAGGGAAGGGAGGGAGGGAGGAAAGAGAGAGGAAGAGAAGGAAGGAAGGAGGGAGGGAAAAGGGGAAAGAAAAAAGGAAAGAGGAAAAAGAAGGAAGAAGAAAGAAAGAGAAATGCTATGGCCTCTCTGTCAAAGGCGTTATGATGCTTTGGTCACTCACACTAACTGCACTTAAATGATAAAAAACAATTAACAGCTTTATGATCTTCCATCTTCACCTACTAACAAAAACACTTTCATTATGACTCAAGTCAGTCAGGGGCTTCTTGTTGCAGGGTATTAGGCTTCAGACAAAGCACACATGAAATGTTTCAAGCATATAGTCATCAAGCATTGCAAAATAGCAGTTAAGAGCAATGCTGGGAAAAAACCTATATAGATTCTCACACTGGTAGCTATTTCTAAAATTATCAGGACAGGAAAACAGAGGAAAACCTGTTACTAAACACTTGACTAAACCCACTCCCACTTAAGTTACAGCTGAACACTCTCCCTTAAATAGCACAATAAGGGACATTTTTTAAAAAATATTTAAAATTAAAAAGTTGAACTATGTTAGTTATCTTTGTCTCAAATTTCTAATGTCAATTTCCTCAGTAGGCCACAATCTTACATGCAGAGAGTCCAATAGATTTGAGAGGCATGAGGGATTGGGATTTTTTTTTTTTTTTTGCTTAGCTTGAGCTTGTGCTTAAATAAGCTTATGAATCAATACATTTGTGAATTATGAATCAAAGCATTTATTTATAGCACTGAGGCTTTGGGTTTGATGCATCCTAGGATAAGGGTTCTTTTTGTTTGTTTGTTTTGTTCTAAAACAGAGTACATGGTAGGTGATAAATAACTACTAATAGTGAAGAGTATTTTTTTTAGAAGAGAACTTTAAAGAAATATATGTCAGAAATCAAAACCAATCCATGCCTTTTCATTAATCCACTTTTCAAGTGTGTGTCTAGGGTGCCCAGCACAGAAGATAGAGATAAATTACTTAAGGGCTTTTGATTAAGGAGTTTTGATAAGGACATTAGAAAGCTGTAAATCCCCTAAGCTCATTTTATTTGCTTGCATAACTGAGGAACTCTGGTGCATGCGGTTTCATAAACATGTGTCTCTGAATTACACCAGGGATCCCTTACTTAAGTTCCAGATATTTAATCTGTCTGAATTCCCATTTCAGCCTTGGAGCTCTTCCAAATCTAATGCTAAAATCTGTATTATCTTATTGTTTTTATTTTCCTTTTTCTAAAAAAAAAAAGTGAAATCCCATATTTCTATAATTTTCCTGACTGAGAAAAAGATATAAATGTCTATTTATTTTCAGCTTTTGTATGGAACTTTAAAGAAGAGAGTTCTCTGTATCTGCAAGGGTAACTTTAAATCCTTTTAAAATAAACAGTTCTCTTTCTTACAAGAACAACTTTGTCTGATTAGACCATTTGGTTTCCAAAGATACTCTAGCTATAACATTACTTGAGTATGGAATTATCACTGAATTATTACTATGTTGCTGCACAGGCAAAGTTAAGTGACATGATTAATGTTGTCTGTGTGAGATGGGCTGAGTATTTCCCAAAAAGTACATTTTTAAAAATATAGCCTAAAGGTTTTGTATTTCAGGAGACAGAAAACCAAACATTAGAAAAAAACACTCAGTTGCAGGGACAAGGAACATTTTTATCCTTTGCCTTTCATTGTTCACTGTAGTCTATTGACTGGGGTTAGTCAGAGGTTAAAACAGTTTGTGACTTCAGTTCAGGCTGCCTATAACCTCATGGAGGCAACATTAATCAGCTATACAAGCTTCACACAAAATGGAGATTTTTACAGTAACAAGTAATAAAGACTATCTTAAAAATTTCATTCTATACAGTCTCAATATGTTACACAGCATATATACATACCTCAAGTGGTATGGATTTTGTTCACAGGACAAAATCTTAACTGTTCTTTAAAAGTAGACAGCTTTCAGAGAGACTATGTTTTGCCCTTATAGTTAATTTTTAAACATACACCTTAAAATTTTTTCTTTGCTCTTTGTAGTCTAATTAATGCTTAGGGTAATCCTTGTGACAAAATTGTTTTATTAAATCAAAGAAAAGAGACTGGCATTTGCAAAGGTCTTGATTAGAAAACTAGTGAGTAAAAGTCAAATATACTGTCCATAGCAACTGACTAGATTCAAATTTAAAAATCTATAATTACTAAAACTGACAATTGAATGAATGGAAAGAATAGAAAACATCACTGCTGTGTTTACATTCAGAGGTCTGCTCAATGAGACTGCTTTCTTAAAATTTGAGAAAAAAGGTCAGGGTCTTAAGTGATTATGGAGAGCATAGTTATAGATCACAAAGACAATAAAATCTTATAAATATATATTTACCTAAATTTTCAAAATATATATAAATTTGTCCCAATATTTGAAATGGCCTTTTTTGTTTTTTTCTTTTTGGAAATTTGTTTATTGACTGTGTGTGTTGATTTGTTCATGCTCATACTCTTCTAGGAAGCTAAGAATGCCTTATGATCTAAATGTTTGTTTACTGAAGGTTTGATACTTATTACTGTTAACAGCTGTCCTTGTGGTTTTATCTCCAAGCCCCAGGAGGATCCTCACTGGTACAAGCCAAAGACTTCACTGTGATTTAAAGGTGTGACTTAAAAAAAAATCATAAAACTCCTCAGATTTAGCCAAGTTTGAACATAGGTGAATTTGTGGATGAGTCCCAATTCATCTTAATGTTGAGCCTCTAGATTTGTTTAGGCATGACAGAGGCTTAGATTGTTTGATTTAGGACTGAAAGCTGTGATTATTTCATTTCAATTTCATTCCTCAGCCACCATTAAGTATATTTATATTTGACCTACAATAAAAAGAACTGGGTGACTGACTGAGACACAGTCAAGGTATGGATTTAAGAACAAACGCATATTAATCATGGAAGAAAAAGTTAGTAAACTTAGCTACATAAGATTAAAAATGATTCTGCTATGAAGGCAACATTACAAAGTATAATTTGCTGTATACCAAAACTGACCTACTGAACTGATGGTACAGTATGAGGAATCCCTCACATGCATCATTCAGGGATTGTTGCTATTGCTGTATCTAATAGTTTAATTAGGTACAGGAAATGACAAGTGCAATGATTATAGGAATGAAAATAGTATTTGTAAGACTAGAGGAATTCTCTGCTTTTTTTCTTATATAAAACTCATGACAGTTCTTATTAAAATCCTTGATATTCACATTTTCCCCTGATATTTCACATTCTATTCACATGGAACATAAAATTGAAAATCAGTTGTTTTATTGAATTTAGTTATGGGAAGAACTGGAGCCTTCTTATCAGAATTTTATTCTTTTTAATCAGTGGAATTCATTTTCAGATACCTGAGGTTTTCTGTGATAAGATGACAACAACAGAAGGCATTATAATTATGTTGCTCAAACATGGAGTATTTCGTTATCAGTCAACATTTAAAAGTATGATTTCTTCGTGTGTATACAAAAATACCTTGAATACTCCCTTGCAACTAGTCAAAGGATTAGAGACCTAATCCTTTTCCCCCATTCTATGCTCTTCAAGGAGAAGCTGATGGTAAACTTTCTCATCATTAACTCTTCTTTTTTGTAGTTTTGTTTTCCTTTTCTCAAAGATCTGCATGAGTTCAACCACAGGTTCATAAACTGACATTTTAAGCTAGAGGGAATCCTCAGTCTTCTAGCCTGACCTCTATATAACAGGCTTTGACATTTCAAGCCATTGGTCTTGGTGTAGAAGTTATTGACTGAGAAATTAAAAGTCTGTATTATACAGATCATCATAATATCCTTTTTTGTCTTAAAAGATTTTTAAAAAGTCAAAGAATATTGCTGTTCTTAATAACAGAACATGAGTAGGATTTTAGTATTATTATGTTTATTACCTATCTTGTGGGGCAAACAGGACAACTAACTATGGTCTGTAAAAATAGGATCAATAGAAGAATGTGACAAAAAGACTACTTCTGACCTAAGGAGATAATAACCAGAATTGTTCTTGTCTTTCTTTTTCATTTTTTGATAATTTTATGGTGCCTTAAAATAACAATGTGCATGAAATTCATAACAATGCTACAACAACAGGTAGGGATCCTTTTCAGGATATCCTCATGAAGTAAACTCACTTTTCTTTATTAGCATACACCGTACACTAGGACTAGAACACTAGCAGCTGTTCAGTGGTGTTGCTCCAGTACTGAGGAAAGGTTAATGAGCTATTTGCTATTTTAACATTAATGAGGGCCACGTTGTAAGTCAGATCTACTCCAGCTGAAGTTGCACTTAGTAATTTGCTGTACCTGAACCTTAATTTTTTCAGTGCTATAATTTTTGTCAGTACCATTTTTCACTCTTTTCTTTAGTTTGTCACACAGTTTTTCTTTTTTTATTTGGACCAAATATGTATTAAAATTGCTTCTTAAAACTTGATTCAAGGAATATCAGCTAGGAAAGGTCAAGAACACATTAATTCTATTTACAAAAAATGTCACAGATATATTGCTTAATGTTTAGAGAACAATTGCTTTGTTCTTTGTCTTCTGATGTACTTCAACATTGCTAGAAAATGTATCCTAAGCTCCAGGAAAAAAAATAGTTTATTGGTATTTTTCCTTCTGTTGAGTAAGAATGTTATATTTATCTCAGGCGTTATATACACCTTTTTTATTGGCATATTAATAGAAAGACAAGCAAGGTATACAATATGCAAAGCTCTGTGCCTGAGCCTACCTACTATAGAATTCTCAGAGTAACCTTAAGGATATCAGTATATCCTAACATATAGAAACATATAGAAATATTTGCTTGAGAAATGGTTCATCCCATTGTGGAATTTGAATGCTCTGTATATTCAGATCCAGCCTTGAAAAATATAGTTTGGGTTTTTTTAATATGTACTGTTGAAAATGTCATCTATCTCTACTTAGGAGTGTATTTTAGAGCTACAATGCCATCAAGAGACAGCTCCTCACTTATTAACACTTTAGCATCGCCATTGATCAGGACTGTGACTAAGAAAATATCTAAAGTTAAAATAAAAGTAATGCCTTGTAATTAAAATTAAGTAAATTTAAAGTTTAAGTATATTTAAAGTTCCTTTTTTCCCTTCCCTTCCTTTCCCTATCCTTCCCCTCCTCAGTGCCACCTGCACGGCATATACAAATCTATCATAGCATTGCACTGATTAATGTATTCTTTGACCTTTTTTCTCCTGTAAAATAATACTGAAAAAGCATTCCTATCTCATGTTCTGATTACCTTGTCCATTAAATATTTTTCTTTTCTACAACAGGTAAGCATTTTCTTACAAAAGGTATTTTCTTGTCATATCTACTGCTCTCAGAATCTGGTTACTAAATCCTTTTTGTCTTTAGAATATTACCACATTTTATTATTCTTCTACAATAGTTGGGTCAAAGATACAGAAAAGGGGCAGAGAAGTTAAAATGATTCAGTAACAAGCACAAGAACAAGCACATCTTGTGTCTAGTTAACTGAATGTTATTTAATATAACATGCTTCTATAGGAAAATGTTAACTAGCCAAAGTATTTTTTTACGTAGTCTTACCACTTTATTATATTCCATTCTGTTTAGGGGTGGAGTTTTGTTTGTTTGCATGTTTTCCAAATCCATGGTTATTTCAGTGAAACTGAGTAATTGCAAACACTTTGAGAGTCAACTTAAAAATATGATTTTTGGTTTAAAACCCAACTGTTCCTTTTGAAATATACATTCTACAAATTGGGAAAAAAAAAAAAAAAGAAACACCGAAGAGTCTGAAATATTGGAACATTTAAAATTTAGGAATATAGAAAGCTTAAAGTAATGATTGATGATATAGTTAGAGATATGAATATGATATCTAAAATCAAAATGAAATGTTTCAGTTAGCCAGAAACATTTTTCCCTAAAGTATTTCTGAAAAATTTGGAAACAGTCAATCTTAGGAAGAAGAGATGAGTTGGATTGTTTAACTTTGGGTTTGATTCCTAAATTAATAAAACCTGATCTCTAGAACAAAATAAGTTTCCACTTAGCATTATGTTTGCACTGTTTTTCTGAGAGGATTCAGAAGAGAAACAGACATTCAGATAAAACTCAGACATTCACACAATATATTCATTAATCTACCAAAAAAAGGGCATGGGAAATGGTATCTATCTACCACGTCAAAGCTGCCATTTGATTGTTTTATTAATAAGAAAGTATCCAAGCAATGTTTGTATAATTTTTCAGTGGAAAATAGCTTATTTTCTCTGACTGAAGAAGAAAAGGTAGAAAATATGAGGAATAATTTAGATGGTGGTTTCCAGAGATTTTAAAGGCCTTTTTCTTCTGTTGTTTAACATCATAGAAAAAATCTGTAATTGAATCTTTTTTCTCTAATAACAGTATTAAGAGTATATTTATTTTTAGATCAAAAGAAACAGAAAGATCAGTATGCCTAATTTTTTATTAAAATCAAAATATTAAGTCTATTGAACAGAGCTGGTCATGCATGAAAGGACAGTTTGGAACATAGAGAGTGTTATAACCAAACTCCTTTTCACACTGACAGTATTATTAAAGGCCCCTCTAGTAGTGTAATTTAATTTTAGAATCTTTTCATTTGCATGCATTTAAATATTTTTAACAGAATAACACTTCTTCTTTGAAACAATATAAAGCAAAAATAAAAAAAAAAAATTGTTTTTATCTTCATTACCTCAAATAGTAGTCCTTTCTGACATAAATGACAACTCAAGTAATCATAGAATCATTTAGGTTGGAAAAAACCTTTAAGATTATTGAGTCCAAACGTGAACTTAACACTGCCAAGTCCACCCCTACCGCTGGTCCTCTCAGCAAAGCCCCAGCTGCCTGCAGCAGCCCCTGCTCCTTCTCCTTCCCCTGAGGAAGGGTTTCTTTTTAACCAAATACCTCCTCCCTGCCTGCAGGCATGGGGAGAGGGGTGAGCAGCCCCCCGTGGAGATTCAGCCAGATCTGTCTGGCATTAAAGATTGCCCCTAATTCCTTGCGTTAAATAATTCATACAAATTATAAGTGACTGAACACTTGGGATGACAACCTCACGTTTTGTTTTATTTTTACAAAATTACTGCCTTGAATAATTTTAAATCTGTACAAGCACATTTAACATATCTACTTTTACTGGTTAATTGTCATACATTCAGAAGTATATTGATTTTGGTCCTTCTTATAAAGGAGTCTGTAAGTAAAATTAAAGATGCATTCCTGTTTGTTGAGGTTCAGTCTATGTGTTTTATAACGCGTATTTCCCCACATATTCTTCCGGATATTGGTATCAATTACTGGTTGTATTACAGCTGGACTGCAGATTTATTCATTCCACTACAGTTGCTTTTATAAAGGTAACCAGTCATACTTTACATACAATATCCGTGATCTATATTTACTGGTTTTTCTTTTTTTTTTTTTTTTTAATAAATTCCCAAACGTCTTATTAAAGATATTCTGTTAAGAAGCAAGTTATGCTACAATGACATGACATAAGGGTTTTGATTTAATTACTTTGCTTCTGAAAAGACTTAATTTAATTTAGTGATAGTGAGTAGTTTAAGGGATTAGTATTCGCTGTACGTTCCACATTTCTGAATTCAAATGTGTCTCATATCACAGACAGATGAAAGCTAATGCTTGAATTTAATTTGATGACCTATCTGAAATACAAATTGTAATCTCTAGTAAAGGTACTGATAAAGCTCCCTGTGGCAACTGAATGTTTCAGAATTTTTAAATTAACTTATTCTTACAACACACATTACCTAAGAACAGATCTATATTACTGGTGGAGAATTGAGGCATATAGTATCTGAAAGGAGCATTTGAAACCCAGGCATGAAACTTGTATGCAGAGATCAAGAAGTAAATTTGTTTAGACAATTAAGAGCAAGAGACTTAAGAAGAAGCCATCTACAGTGTCTTATCTCATTGTTTCTGCCATTCTTTGTTGGCTCCGTAGAAACTCTGTCTTTTTCTAACATAGATGAAGTTGAAGTTTTATATGCAGAGCAACAATACCCATTTTATCCATTGCTGATACAAGGGCAAATCAGGGAGAAAATAATTTTTTGCCTTCTTTATATTATCTGTGCCTAGTCCCCTAAATGATTAGTCCAAGAGCCCATGGGAGTTCTGCAGGAGAAAACATATTTAAATGTGGGCTTTTGAATTTCTAGGCCTAATATCCTCATAACATAGGATACTGTGTTCTACAGTTCAGAAATACTGTGACATTATCATTTAGTGAAGCAGAACTTATTAGTACCTTTTCAAAATAGACAGGACCATGACCAAAATGTTATCCATAAGATCTTGCATGTTATGCACTAATATGCTTACAAAACCCAGAAAAATATATGCCTTGTGAGACAGCTAAGATTTGGAACTTTTAACTGTAGCCTCAGATGCCCAGTACTTTTAAAATATCAACCTATTTATATGCGTAAATATCAACTTTGACATAGATCTTTGAAATAAATAAAAAAAACACAACAAAAAAACCCATAACAATATCTAGGCCTAATTTATAAATTTTAACAATATATAATCTTAAAAAGAAATAAGTCTTTATACTGGAAAGACTTATCTTATGTTCAGAAGCTTTTTGAAGATGTACAACCAGACCTTTCTCCATTTAAAGACTATTAATGTGTCAGTTGTGAAATCTATTCACTACTGAAAATGTCAGTGCATCATTTCACTACTCAGAAGTAAAAGCTCTTTGTAAGACTTGCCTATTATATTGAGTATTATTCACTCCAAATAACAAGGGAAGTAGGCATTAAATAGTATTATCCCATTCAAAGTAATTGTTACTGAGGAAATAAAAAACCATAGGAACATAGGAATTGCAATAATGGATCAGACCAGTAGTTTATCTAGCCAAATATCTTAACTTTGACGGAGACTAAGATCGTAAAAGATACTCCTTAGCAGATGATTATTGAACAATGCTGCCCGCAGGAGAAATTTAATACCTTTTTTGTTAAAGTCTGGCATATACTTAAAGTTATTTATGACAATAAAATAAAAGAAATCTCAATGCCTCTTTCTCTGTCTTTATCAAAAGAAATGTAAGTGGATTTTTAATAGCTTTTATATATATAGACCTCATTATTATTTCATATGTGTATTATTCCAGCATGCAGAGATCACTACCTGGATTATGATCACATTTCAAGATACACTTCTCCACATTTTTCCAGTCTAATTTTTACTTTTCATCTTCTTTTGCAATACCTAACAATCTATCACTGCTAAGCATATTTCAGGTGCATTGTCAGGTGCTTCATGGTGTTACTTCAACTGAAAAAAAAACATATTCTCCCCTGGCATTTTCTAAGGTCCCAATACCAAACAGGAATGTGATTTGAGCCACTACTTCCTGGAAAACTAATCAGTTTTTCTTCTCACTGAATACAGGACACAATAGCATAAGGGCTGGTACTGTCTATGGTACACAGTATGGAGATGAGAAAAAGCCAAGCTAAGCTATGGACTTGGGAGCTGGGAAACAGTTCCTCCTACAGGAGAAACTGAAATAGCTCATATGTAGATATCTGACACACCTGTTACATGCTTTATTTTATTTTTATGGAATGACCCTTATTAAAATCTCGTATTAGTGAAGAACTCCATACATTTTGAAAGCAATGTGCAAAAGAACACAGTTCAATCTTATGTGCTGCCTTTTTTTTATTGTAGAAAGTCCTTGCCCTTAGTTGTTTGCAGCTGTGATGTGAGCAGTCATAAAGGCAGCCTGGTTAGAAGTGAAGAATTACTGAAAATGTCTGCTGAAAAATACTCATAGAGAAAATGCCTGCCAGCCTGAGAATGGTGAGCCTGGGAACTAGGCCTGTGAACCAGAAGTATCCTTGAGAAGGGCAACTGGCATCTTTGAAGTACAGCTGGGTACCTGGAAACTGGAGACATCCTGAGATACTATTGATAAGTGCAAAACCAAAGAACTGTAATGGTAACTTATCATCCGAAAAGGTGAAAAATAGTCTGGGAAAAGGTGAAAACATCCTCAGGAAGTAAGAATTGGTAACTGCCATTGGCTATTCTAACTGTAAGAACAGGAAAATAATCTGGAAAAATAAAAATTGGTGTGAAAGAACAGAAAAAACCATCAGCTATCGGTGAAAAATAGAAATTAACAGCACCTATTGGCTGCTCAAAGTGGTGGTGTTCTCCGCCCTCTTTTGCCTCTATGATATAAAAATGATTTCATTTTTATTCAAAATGCAGAGTTTCTCTGAGAATTTCCCATGCTACACATACTTCCTAATTCCAGTTGTGCTCTTGGGACAGTGATAAAACCCAGTGCAGCAGACAGCAGCATAAGGATTAATGTTTAAAACACTGTTTGTAATAATGTACAAAACGTACAACATTGCAAACAATTTGCATTCACTTGAAGTTTGGCGCAGAACAGATTTTATGTAGAAGTTTGAACACATCTGATCTGAGTTTTGTAGTCATGTCAATATTCAGAAAATTAAATTATGTGAGATACTGCTTCAGTGACAGAATCATATTTCAAAAAGAAACAGACACAACCTGAAACTGGTCTTTTAACTTTAATTCTATTTCAAATTAGACTTCTTAATGTACTCATGCTGATGCATAGATTTAGACACTTCTTCAGAAAATGCTTTTCTTTCATCTGCCCATAAACAAAATTTCCTGTCAGCAGAACTTCAGGCTGCAGATAAAGTCAGACCATTTTTTTTTTTAACCTTTTTGTTGAGGAAAGGATTACCACATTTAAAGCACAGTATAAAAGAAAATGGCACACTCTCTCTGTACAGATGGGTATAGATATATGAGTACTGTATAAACTGTCTGATAAAAAAGACAGGCTTATTTAATGTATGAAAAAAATTTTGTATTTAGGTCATTTACCATATACCTAATAAATATTTCAACCTACCAGAACAATCACTGCTCTCAAAAATATATTGTGACAATAGTTTAATATTTTACACTTTGCTTTTCCTGCCTTTATCCACTTTTTCTGTTTTAAAAAGTTAATTTTGTTAATTAGGGTGAGAGAATTAAAGAGAAGAATTGGATGTTTTGTAATAACAATGTGAGATGTAGCATGGAAGGGAAGAGACTGCAGTTATACTTCTTTTGAACACTTGACACTAAAAGTGAATATGGTATGTTAGACCACTAAAGGGCTTAGTCATTTGAATAGTCATCATAAAGCTCGTGGCAGAAACCCAGCCTTTCAATGTATTCGAAGAGTACACTCAATATATATGCAATGTATGAGTAAAATTAGGTTGCTTAGAATGGGATCTAGGAAAGTCTTTCCCTCAGCTCAGAAAGAGTTAACACTTATTTCTGAGCTCCTTGCAAGTGTTTGCCTTCAGTTGGGATTCACAATCAAGATTTTTTTTCCTGAATTTGAGCAAAATGACAAAGAAATAAGGAATACATTTTTAAATAGAAAATTTTGGTGTTTCTGCTCTGGCTCTTTCTCCTCTAGCTCATTCAGAAGTGCTTCTAACTGGAACATGACAAATGTCCTGCAAAATGCCAAAGAGATCAGAGGCATAATTGTGATAATAACAATGATAAAACCCACAAAAGAATCTTTTGTTAGTCCTGAGAATGAGACTTTTTCAAATACAGGGTGAAGGCATGATTGCTGTCCTATAATCATTTACATGAAAAATTGGAAAAATAGGGGTAGTTTGTTGGGTGTTTGAGTTTTTTTTCAGAAAATTGTAAGACCAAGCAGACTAAGTGTAACAATAATTACCCTTGAATGATCACTGACTCTTCAGAAAATGAGGCTGTGTATGCAAGAGTAAATGTACATCAGTTTCAATGGAAAATTTGTGGCCAAAATGTACTGTACCAAAATGCTTTAAATATGTAAAGAACAATCTTAGCAAAAGTTACATGGAAAGATATCCCAGAAGACTAAGCAGTAATGAGGAAACTGGGACATTCTGCTTCTAACCATGTTTCATTTATTTTTTTAAATACAACAGGGAGAAAAAGGGAAAAAAAAAAAGTTAAGTTCAAAGGTAAACCAGAAAGTTCAACAGCTGTAAAAGAAAATACACATGGACTGTGAATGAGAGAAAGTGAAGGGGAAATCAAAAAGCTATGGATTTTGCACCTTTGTTATTCATTTTTCTGTCAAAAGTTTTAACATGGATGTAATATCTAAAAGGGCTCCTCAAACCAAAATATTTCTGTTAGTTTTCCATCTCAACTATTATTTCACATGTTCTGTTGCTGAACTGATCAAATGTAAAAAGAAATACTTGGAATTCAGGGACAATTACTACTCTGAATTCAATAGAAGTTTTACCTTTTACATCAGTGGGAATAGACTCATGGGCCATAGTTATGTTAACTGCTGTTTTGAAGCACCTGTAAACAAATATTGATAAATCTAAATATTAATAAAGTTTTTTTGTAATATTGTTAATCTTTTTCTCATACCTGATGGAGATATTTCCGGTGCAACATTTTTACAAAACATCTGACCATTTTTACTCAAACTGCATTTTTCCACTATTATGCTTTTTGACTACACCTTTTCATCACTTGGTCAACTGTGAATGTCATGACACTCATTACAGTAAATATTGTTGCTTGAAGCAGCACATATTAAAAACATGACAATAAAACTGTGCCTTGCCATCTATCATTCCATTTATTTTCATTGTAGTTTTTATGTCACTACCTAGTGTGTCTCACTTTGCTTCTTTATCGATCATTTGGATATTTAAAAAAATCAGTTTCTAATTTGTTATAGATTCCGCAATATTTCCTGAAGGTCTTGCTAGTGGTCCATAGGTTTAGCCTTCTGCTTCTAGAAATGGTTGATTAAGGATTTAGCAGAGGCAGAGTTAAAATAAACATTAAAAAGCATTCAGGATAAAATTATGTAATTGCATGTCAGTCTAATGATATTCTTGTGATTAACAGAGCTAGGGGGTTTTGATGCCAGAAAACCTTTCTCATTATTTGTACAATTCAATTTAGTAAAAAAAGAAAAAAGGAAGAAAAAAGGAAAAAAAAAGAAATAATTGGAAAAATTAAACATGGAAATAAATAGTACAGAATCAGAGATGGAAAACAAAAAGATCGGGATATAAGGGCATTCTCACATAAGGAACATGGAAAAGAGTGGTATTTTTCTTAGTAAAGAAATGCAAGAACGGCATATATGATATATAAAATAATAAATGCTGTAGAAAAAGTAGCTGGGGGTTCTAGTCTCCCTCTGAGAATCTCCCTCTCTGATACCACATAAATAAAGGAACAATTAATGAAACTAAATTACTTCCAAACAGATGCAAGGAACCACTTTTACTATATCAGGAATAATTGTTTTTCCGAACTGATTTATTACAGAATACTTCCGATGCCACAAATTC
The DNA here is from genome assembly GCF_965183815.1 of Platalea leucorodia. Classification (NCBI taxonomy): domain Eukaryota; kingdom Metazoa; phylum Chordata; class Aves; order Pelecaniformes; family Threskiornithidae; genus Platalea; species Platalea leucorodia. Next base: position 80,808,412 of record NC_138825.1, read on the forward strand.
AGTAAGTTGGAAAAAAGACCTTGCCTTATATATGGATGCCGTTGGTAAATAGAATGACAACAGTTAATGATAAAATCAATTTTTGGAAAACAGTTTAGACTTTATTCTTTCAGTCTTATACTAATCTCTAAATATAAAGTTCAAGATGTGTCCACATACTGAAACAGATCATTGCACATCCACCTAGTGTCAGTTTTTCACCTTGACCTGAGAATGTGGCTGCTAGCTTTTGTCAGTCACCAGTTTAGATATATCCATCTTTCCTCTACTTTGGGGATTACTATTAAGTGGTATCTACTACTTCATCTGCAGTTTTTAATGAACTATGTGTTCTGTTTTGTTAAAAGAGCACAACTGAGCATCAGGATTGAAGGTGTGCTGTGCTGTTTGCCTTGTCCTGGCCCCTGCACTCTGCATGGAGCAGAGGGAGGGGAGATCGTTCCTGGCCTAAAGGCAGATGAGTACATTCATCTGGTGAAAAAATTTATAGTGAATATTAGGTAGGAAAATAAAAATGGGAGACAACAATATACTGAGGATCCCAAAGTACAGAAAAGCTTGAGAGACTTGTGAGAAATTATAGCTTCAGAAATTATGGAAAAAGACTTTCCTAGAAACAGGGAAAGACCTGAAGAGAGTTTGTTACAACCAAGCAAGTCATTGAAAGTTGTTGAATTGATCAGTCCTGGAGGAAAAGACCAACCCTATAAAAGTTTTGTGTTTGTCTTTGTTTGTACTTTTTTTGTTTTGTTTTGTTCTCATAAGTTCTACACTTTCTGTGATAATCATTTAAAAAAAAGGAAAAAAAAGGAAAAGTAAATAGAACAGTAAAATTTGGACATCTTAGTGACTACCCTTCACATGGTTTTACTTTTAAAATCAAATTCTTTACTTATCTGAACTAGTCTCCTTGTGCACAAGATGGTACCCTTCTTACAGTTAACTAACTTAATATTAACTTGCTCTTCTTGCTTTTCTTGCACTTACAACAAAGAGTTACTTTTTGTTTGCTGATTTAAAAAGTCACAATAATTGGAATTTTCATTTTTAGTCTCTTGCTTCTATCATCATCAAAATAGTTAAGGTTATGTTTTTCTTAGTCTGACTAGTGGGATAAGCAAAAGAACTACTCCTGAGGGCCATGTAAATGTGCAATGAATCAGCTAAAAGAATTGCTGTGAAATAAATGCTATTACATACTTTACAGAACTAAATTGGAGAGTTCAAGCTTTTCCGCCTTCCTAGCTGCAGCACTACCAAGCATCATCCCAAACTCCCAAGACCAACCCTTAAGCAGTATTTACTAATTCCCAAACACTCAGCATCAAAGAAAAGTTACAGATGTAATTTTAAACAGCCTTGACACCCTTGTTTGGTGTCTGAATAGCTGAAATAAGCAGGCAGACTGCCAAATATTTCTCCAGAGTAGTTATTTCCCTTTCAGCTATATAATTTTAATTTACATGGAAATCATCGATACTTTAAAGTGGTACTTGTCCATCAAGCTTGTTTATTTCCTATCTCCCTAATGTGCTGTAATAGAAATCCAAGTCATTGATTGGTTGAACAAACGTAATAGACTCAAACAAATGTTGTTCAGATTGAGTGTCTCAAGCTCCTCTGAACTGACTGAAGTCCAGCCATTGGAGACAAACCCATGTCAGGCATAAATATATTCCATTGAACAGCACTCCACTGATTTTACATAATACTCCACTGAATAACATAGACTAAGCTGTGTGCAATTACATATCACAAATGCTTTTGTATTCATTTGGATACGCATAGGATTGTAAATGTGTGTAGGTTTGGATATAAGATACTGGTGTTTAAAAATATGTGGAATCTATTCAAAGTACATTACTAAAACTAATGTGTCAAATATCCAACAGTGTTAAAGTGCCAGAATTTTACTGTAATGTATTGGCCTTGCCCTTTTGTACCTTTTTCACTTTTCTGTTCTTCATTTAGATACTACATACAGGATTAAACTGATGAAATTTCCCTGAACTAGTCATTCAACACTCCTTTTGTAGTCAACAGAAAGAAATAAGCACCTTGGGGCATAATTCATTTCACCCTAAAGTAGAGATCCATGATAGATCAGATTAATTGCTCTTTTAAAGCCTGTGTCTTTCTCCATCAGCAGTAGAGAAGGAGCCTATGGTGACAAGCACAGATGCCTGCATTATAGACATCTACAGTTAGCTTATTCAGTTTCTGTCTTGAATGCCTTCAGGAAGATGCTGAACATTTTCAGCTCCAACTGAATCTGCAGAAGCCAAGGAGCTCAGCAACTCCTCAGAGGGGGGATTAGATTCCAGCTTAAAAAACAGATTTAGACATATTTTTCAATTTCTTTCTGCCTTTATCTTGATGTCATTAAAACAAAAGAATGTGGATTCTGCAAAGGAGAACAATGATTCTGTAACTTCTTTGTTGGTAGTGGACGTGGTGCTGCTAGTGTCAGCATGATAGTAACTGGAAAAAAAAAAAAAGGCAGAAAAAAGGTGCACACTGTTCTCATGAACAAGAAGGCCTTCAACTAAAGTCCTGTTGATTTTCTCTCTTCTGTCATAGTTAGGGAAGATGTGCTTAGAAAACATGTAGTACATGCTCTTGCAACTTGTTTCAAAATGAGTGGTGTAGCTCCATACTTGTAAAACTAGAAGTTCTTATACCTCAAACATTTTCTTCTTTTTTTTTTTTTCTAGTTCATACTTTAGGTTACAGAAGGCCAATCTTTGTGAATTCCGCACTTTACCAGGAGCAAGCATTCAATAGGTGGCATCTGTTTCAAATGTCTCATTTCTGGTTTTCTTGCATCAATATTTCAGGAGATTTTTTAAAAAGTTCACAAATTCTAAAGTCCTTTTATTATCTTTCATTAATAAAGAACAGGCAGTATGATAAATTAATGTTTAAATAAGAAAAACTTCTTTGAAAAGCTGCAAGATTTTTGTAACCATAGATTTTAGGGAATATGGCTAATATATATTAACTCTGTCATGTTTCTTTCAGATGTTGCTGTTCTACTGAGTTCACCAGCAATGATACTTGACAGGATAAACACGGGATGCGTTGGTACAAAGAAAAAAGAATCTGAACAGACTTTAGCTGTTTATTCCACATTTTTAAAGGCAAAGTTTTCTCATTCAGGAAATCTCTTCTAGCACTTCACTATGCTATGAATTCTTAGTTTAATTTACCTATACAATCCATATTAATATAACATACAATATAAATCTAGTTGATACTTTTGCTGAAGCTGCAAAGAGTATGCAGCTCAGACTACTATTGTTGATTCATTATATTAACATGTTGGAGAGAAAGATAAACTGTTCTAAGAGGGAATCCATATACAAAATTTCACAAGTGCCAGAGTTTATCTTCTTTAATATTTAAATGGAAATATTACATAAAATATTAATAAGAGTCACAGACATGAACACCTGCTTGGATGTTTTTATCTCCTGGTTGCAATAATTTCATCCTGCTGTGCAGGCAGGGTTCATTTTACTGAAAAGCTTGATTACGTGTACCACAGGCAGCAACTGGCGCTGTGAATGTTGGATTATCAGATCTTTTATTTCAGAACTTGTATGTGTCTAATGGTGCCTGAAAATTTTAAATGTTTAATTTTAAAACAAATTCTTTTAAATTATCAAAGAATGTACTATTTAACTACAGGAATTAAGCCAATCTAACCTAAATCTGTATTAATCAGATAATCTGTATTAATCTGTAATCAGCCTCATCCAAAAACTCCCATAGGCTTTCTGATATGACTATGCAGAGCTCTAGTACTCCCAGGAGTGGACTAATGATCCAGTAACCCCATAATTAAAAAGATTTGCTTCCATTCCCTTATCATCTCAAAGTTTTTATATGAGTTTAGGAAAGACATATTAAGGAGCATAGACATAAAACCCATGAATTTAAAACTTGGTTGAGGTTTTTTTCCTAGCCTCTGAAGTCAGTAAATACATATATAGGCAAAAGACTTTGAGCTTAGATATTACAGGATAAACAAGCCCTCTAAAGATTTTAGATAAAGTCAAATTCATTAGCTCTTGTAAGTCATGTATTTCCCTTTTTGTAGGCAATACTTGAAAAATAGTAGAAAGGTACTATGCATCTGTCTCTACGATGTCAACTGTCAGATGGTGACAAAATGATTTGCAAATAATTTGTACTGGTGACAACAGAATTTGCAAGAAAAAAGTAATTATTCTCTGAGTAAGATATGATTAACTATAGAGCTAGTCAGAGAATGGGAAAACATTAATGTATAATTCACTCACCAAAAATATTAGAATTTATGGCCAAAATTATTTACAGCAAATAATACAATCAGATCTAACTGTAATTATTTAGACATTCATTCTATTGTTGTATTTTTCAACTAGATTGTTTAATCAAAACTGTAATTTCTTGATATATCACACCTGTTTTAACTTTATTCTTTGTGATCAAGCTCTGAACAAAGTATTGGGAAAAATGACATTAAAAACTGACTTCAGTATGTTTGCCTGGATGTAAAGACTTGCCTTCCCATCAAACCCTGTTGTTGCTCCTGACCAAACCTGTTCAGCCAAATATCACTGAACAACATAGAAGCTTTCAGCAGGCATAGGTGGATGCTGGCTCTGCTCTTTTCCGCAACTTCTGCGCACCGGATAAAAGTGTTGACTAAGGACAGCTTGCAATGTCATACAAAATTAGAAAAGCTTTCAGAGCTAAACAAATATGCAAATAAAAAACAGTATGGGCAGCAGAATAGTTCTTAAGGATACTACTGATAATACTAATAGTTTCGATACCAGTGTAACTCAGGTCACTTTACAAATCCTAGTGGTATTCCCATTCTATAGCATAGAAAAATACGGAACTTCTCATCTATTTACAAGACTCAAATTGAAATTACAGGAACTGATAAAGAAAATGAATCCTGTAAACAAGAAAGTGGCTAATCTAGTGAAAATTACCAGTTTAGAAGACAGGTTAGGAAAACAGGTAGCTGGCTTTGTTGACAATTATGTAGTTAACAAAAACAGCTGCCTGTTTTCCAGAACTGTTTTGTGGCCATTGTACTTTATTTTATTTTATTTTATTTTTTTCTGTCTGCAGAGTTAGATCTGTTGTTGCAGCATGTCTCTGCAGTGTTCAGTGGATCTATGCCAAGACTTATTTGCTATAGATCAACTTCACTGACTTTAAAAACAAAGCTTGGAAAATGGATTTCTAATTCCTCATCCAATCACAGCTACATAAAAGCTTATTCCAATAAGTATTTTTTTGAAGTGTAACAATGTAACAGGTTCTGAATTGGGATAACTGAAGAAAGTCTACATGTGCTTATAATTCAATGATATAACCAGACTTGAAAAAATAATGTTGTGGAAATGGAGTTCCATTATTATTTAAACAAAACTAAAGTTTGTTAATAGTTTTCTGATAACCTAGAGAAGTAGTGAACTTATCTCATTTACTTACAAGGTTCCATTTGAAATTAATTCCATGGAACACCCCAAGGGTGTTTAGATTTTTGCAGAAAAGGAGTTCCACCCATTCTCAGTGTATCAGTTCTTCAAACTGCATTGTATAATTAACAATCCATGAAATGCATTTCCCAAAAAAGTTACAGACACCTGACATTGCAGTGGATAAAGAACACAAACAAATCTGAAATGACACTGTTTCACTGCCCTCAATAATTCAAAGACATTAGTTAATATTTTGTATATGCCCTCTTATGTTGGTATAGATGTTAATATACAGTCATTTAGTGAAAGAAAATTAAAAAAAAAATCAACAACAAAAAACCCAAAACAAACCTTTTATCAGTGTTACCTTTCACACCCTTGCTTGTAAAACTGAATTGTGCACAAGTGTGGAACAAGCAGGTGGAAAGATCTGATGGTTCTTACTTATATGTAATATTTCTCTATCTCTCTAACAAGTCTTTGTTAGAAAAAAAAAATCATGTGTTTTGTAAAAAACCCCTCCTATTTTATATCACAACACCAGCTTAAGAAGCTTGTTTCAAAATGTGTACCAAACGTAAGAGATGATGATACAAACAAAAATCTCTATCTAGTAAGTACAAAAATAAAATATCCCTGAAAATAGAATCAAACTAAATTAATTTGCCATAGAGGAAAAAAGGACCTCTAATTAAAATCTTATACAGTCTCCAGTTAACCACAAATGCCAGTTTGGTAGTAAATTAGGTGAGTTCTATAATAGTAGCCTGAAATAGCATGTGCCAATAATAAAGTATCTTCTATTTAGAAAACGAATCTTGACATCTTATGCCATTGAGAGTGTTATAGGGAAAACAGAACAGAATACAGTCAGATGTGATTTTCAAGCATAAGAGTTAGTAAAAGTAAAACATTGGAATGAACAGAACACTGCATTTATTAAAAGCACTCCTGATTAATTGGATTTTGGATAGAGGTTAAGGTATTTGGATTGTAGTATTCATATTCCTAATACATGGTGTTGAAAACAAAGAAAAGACTTATTTCCATACCACTGATTTTAATTATAACAAAATTCTGGTAGTACGTCTTAAAAAAAAAAAAAGCTCAAAGTACTTTTCAGAGTAGAAAAGAAATAGAAAAAAATCAGGATATAGCAATCCAGTCCAGACATGAAGTATTTTTTATCTGCTTTTAAATCCATACTGACGTTTACAACATCTTCCTTGCACATTTCTGTAAATGAGACTAAGATTAGAGTAATTGGGTACTATAACAATATTCCTATATCTTAAGAAAAAAAAATACATATAAATAAATCCTACATGCAAAAATCTCAAAGTTATTTAAGTTTATTTTTATAAGGCATTTTCTACACCTTTACCTTATGCTTTAAAGAGAAGTAGAACTGAAATAACACAGTGACTGCACACAGAGTGCATATCATTTCAGTCAAGTTTCACTCTTACATTATGAATATCTTCCAGGAATAAATTCCACATGTCTAATAACATACCTTTGCTGTACCCCTTAAGGTTCAAATTTGTATTCTCAGTTTCTTATTTTACACCAGAGAATCTCTGATATCTCTAATAGTCACTAGAAAATATTTTTTTCTTCCCTTGACCCTTGACCTTCCCCTGTGCCATACAGCTAAGCTGTGGACCCAGTCTACTAATGTTTTGATGAAAAGGAAGATGTGCTGAGAAACTGAAGCACTTTTGTAGTGTCCCAGATATCTAAAACATATAAATGTTCAGTACACTACTGGGTGGATAAAAAAATCATACTTTATATATGTCCAGTTAAGTAAACTGGAAAAGCAACTGTTATTTCTATCTCTCTTTCCTTCATCCAGCTAACTACCTGTTTCTTTCCTCAGAAGAGAGAAGTCAGCATTTCAGGCCTTTTGATGGTCTCCTTTTTTGACAGAATATGTCAGCTATTATGGCCAAACTTCCCTCTGTAGGATATCTGGACAGTCCAGATCACTTTAATCTTTCACTTGGAAATGTGTTCTATTTTCTCCTTAGGTACAAGACATTCATGTCATCTTCTTAATTAGAATAAAGGTTCCTTTCCTTCTGTGGATGGCACCATAGCTGCTCAGTTAGGAGGCATTTTCTGTGTTTACCTATCATCTAGTAAACAACAACTTGCTGCAGTAAGTTGAAAAATTCTCCTTCTTCCCTTAGGGACTGCTTGGTCTGCTCCCATAAGGAATGACTTTAACTAGACTTTACATGCTATATAAAACTTTTCCATTCATACTTCCTTCAAACGTATAAACAAACTAATTGTTCATATCTTATTGACTCTCTTTTGAAATCAGACATGGAGTAATCAACCAATTGGAGTGACAAGAGTTGAATTATTTATCCACAGCTTCGTCTTCTTTTGTATATCAGTGACATTTATATAAGGCATATTAAGCTTGGGTAAATTTCCATAGAAGATACATTGCCTTGAAAGCCTCAGGTTTACAAACACCTATTCAATGCAATAATAATCAAAATAATCAATAGTTACAAAGTGCATTTTATGGATAATTGAAATTTCATTTACCTTCCAATTAAAACCAGACAGAAACATCTCTCCATTTTCTACCACTCAGAGTATTTCACCACAGATAACCAATCATTTCAAATCAAAACATAAGTTTAAATACTTGAATTATGTAGCAGTGTGAAATGACTCAGAATTATTTCCTTGAATAAGGCACTACAGAGTACTGAGGTCTGTAAGGATGTCTGAATGCTGTAACAAAATTTAAGTGGACAAACTTAAATTTTGGCATGAGTGGTTCAAGCAAACATTAAAAAAAATAATCTTTCCTCAGAACAATCCCTACTGCCAGAGCTAGCACTATTCTGTTAAGCAACAGCATCCTAAAATCAATTCTTTAGTCACCTAGTTTAATGTATCTATCTGAAAGGAAATTCCTCCAAAGCCATCACTGTTTCTATTAGGCATCCATCCAAGAATTATTTTTCTTATTCGGCAATAAAAACAGTAATGTATTCTTCTCCCTCCTAGAGTGTTCAATCATGGATTTTACCACGTATAGCAAATCAGATTTCTTTTCCTGCCTACCCCCGTAAGATGATACTTGGCATTAGAAAGTGATTGTCTTCTTTCTATCGATTTAGAAGAATAATAAAAAATTAAAAAAACCAAACCACATAACATTTATCAACCTACTCTGCAAGCAGATACACACCTGCATGGTTAATAACATAGAAATAATCAGTGTAGATCCTCAACTTGGCTGGCATTTAAACAAAATTTCCCTTAGATTTCTAGAAGCCTTTGAAATAATATTCCTCTGCATGTGACTGTACCTTATCAGTACAAATATTACAAGTAAGTGACCTTATAAGCCACTACTTTTTTTACTGAAACCTGTTCATGGATCTTACTGAACAAGAACAAGTTGCAAGTAAATAGAAGTTAAGCAAGAAATTGCAATTTTGATTGTGTTGGCCATTTTTAAAGAAGTTCCCCTTAAGCTATCTGAGTCTAAGGTTAACATGAGCTTGCCTACATAAATAACAAATTGCCATAAAAGTCCTATAATGAATGTTTCTAGAAATACATATTATTGGAATTTCTCAAAAACATTTGAAAGAGTTTGATGAAAAGACCAGTTTTCTCCAGTCGTCTTCTTGAGCAAGTCTGCACAAAATTACGTAACATCCTCACATAACGTTTTGTCCATCTGTCACTTTCTTATTAATACAAGAAGCACCTGTTATTTACAGTAATGACTAAATTTTTAATTGGTTATGTCTTAGTTGCATGTTGTTTATTCATTGTGTGACTATAGGAGCTTAAGGACATGGTTTAGTGGTGGACTTGGCAGTGTTAGGTTAACAGTTGGACTCAATGATCTTAAGGGTCTTCTCCAACCTTAACAATTCTATGATTCTAAATGCTCATCCCCACAAGGCACAGAGAGTCACAATAGCCATCTGGGAAATGCTAATAAACTAATTAGGGCAACAAGCCTCAACCCTGCCCCTCCCAGGGCATCCCAGGGGGATGTCAGCCCCATGGGCTGGGTGAGATGCACCACAGTGAGCCAGCAGGAGCAGTTCTTCAGGCCACTTTAGAGTCTGAGGAGGTCACTGCATTGGGGTATGAGGCCTATTTTGGGATACAGAAAAAGAGCATTTTGGGACTGTGCAAGACTTATTATGGGATGTTTAGAGGAGGAACCAAAGGCGGGGAAAAGGAGGGATCATGGAGGTTTGGGGAGGAGCAAACATGGCAAAAGAAAAGCATAAGGGGATAAAAGGGGTCAGCTGCATGTAAAAAGCAGCAGTTTGCTTCTCTGGCCACGCCCTGCACCTAATCAGAACAGTCTGTCCTGTCTTCTTGTAAAATTCCGTTTTTAACTGTTTTCCTGGATATGGGGCATGGATCCAGGGTCAGACATTGGATAGCTTGTCTAAAGCCAGCTATTGGAGGGATCTAGCTTTTATATATTCATGCATTTCCCACTAATGGACCTTCATCCTGAACAGGCAGAGAGGGGGACAAGATTAGGCCATTTGTGCCATCTGTGTTTGTGTGAGCATTTCTGTCTGTTAATTTGTGTGGCTGGCCATGGAAATATGTGTTTATAGCATAAGTGTTCATGTATGTCTATTGGGAATACATGCTCAGCCTCGTTACTGGATGGACCCCGGGGACATGGAGCTGTGGCAGCCTCGCCCCTGCCAGGCTTCCAGATTCATCAGCCTCTAACATTGCTGAGTGGAGTTTAATCAAATTCAAAGCACAGTGGATAACGGATTATTATTATGTTATTTAATATTTGGAGTTTTCTTTGCTTATTTGTTTGTTTGTTTCCATGACCCTATTCCTTGTCTTCAGTATCAGTGGCAGAACCTATTCTACCTCTGCATCCATATTTTTAGGGTAATTCTTAAAGACATCTGAGATCATAAAACCAAGAAATAAACTACACATTACAAATGTTGAAACAGAATTTATAGCAAGAAACGTAACATATTTTCAGACATTAGGACAATGGAGAAAAATATTTTTTTCCTTTCTGTTGTCCTGGTTTCAGCTGGGATAGAGTTAATTTTCTTCTTGGTAGCTGGTATGGGGCTGTGTTTTGTCGATAACACACTGATGTTTTGTTTCTTGCTAAGCTGTTGCTAAATAGTTGCTAAGTAGTGCTTACAGTGGTCAAGGACTTTTCAGCTTCCCCTGCTCTGCCAGGTGCACAAGAAGCTGGGAGGGGGCACAGCCAGGGGGGGCGGGCGCTGACCCAGACTGGCCAAAGGGTTATTCCATACCATATGACGTCATGCTCAGTATATAAGCTGGGGGAAGAAGAAGGAAGGGGGGACATTGGGTATGATGGTGTTTGTCTTCCCAAGTAACTGTTATGCGTGATGGAGCCCTGCTTTCCTGGGGATGGCTGAACACCTGCCCGCCGATGGGAAGCAGTGAATGAATTCCTTGTTTTGCTTTGTTTGCGTGCACAGTTTTTGCTTTGCCTGTTTAACTGTTCTAATTTATTTTACTTCAATTATTAAACTGCTCTTATCTCAACCCACGAGTTTTCTCCCTTTTACCCTTCCAGTTCTTTCCCCCATCCCACCAAGGGGAGAGGGAGTGAGCAGCTGCGTGGTGCTTAGTTGCTAGCTGGGGTTAAACCACGACACCTGTGAATAGTTGGGGGCGGGGGGGGGGGGGGTAGCCTTAGCAAACAGTCAAACTCCCAAACAGCTTCTCGCTTACCTCTACTCCTTACCAGAACAGGAGGAGAAAATAGGATGAGAAAGCTTGTGGGTCGACATAAAGAGAGAGAGATTGGTTACCATTTACTCTCATGGGCAAAACAAACTCCGCTTGGGGACAACTAATTTAATTTATTGACATTTAAAGCAAATCCAGGTAGTGAGAAACAAAGAGAAACACTAAAATAATATGTTTCCTTCCTCTTCTCCCAGGCACTCTTCACTCCTTCACTCCAGACTGTTCTACCCTTCTCCCAGCAGCACAGGAGGGATGAAGTGGTTATAATAAGTACATAACATTTTCTCTTTGCAACTCCTTCCCTTTCATACTTCTCTGCTCTGGCATGGGCTCTCCCATTGGCTGCAGTCCTGCAAGAAATATCAATCTGCTGTGGCATGGGGTCCTCCATAGGCTTCAGTGAATGTCTGCTCTGGCACCTGGAGCGTCTCCTCCTCCTCTATGATTCTATGATTCTTCCTCTTCTGACCTTGGTGTTCCCACTACTGTCTCTCACTCCTTTTTGTTCCCCCCCTTCCTCTCTCTCTGTGGTGTTTTCTGCCCATTCTGAAATATATTTTCACAGAGGTGCCACCAGCTGTGCTGATGGGCTCAGCTCTTGTGTGAGGTGTGTCCACTGGGGAGCTGGCACAGGGAAGCCCCTGGCCTTTTTTCACACAAACCACCCCTAAACACATCCCCTCCCCACCGCTAACACTAAACCCTTGCCACAGATACCCAAAAGTGTAAAGTGCTGAGACAGTTTTATTCTGTGATCTTTGCTGGTTTTATCTAATCTTATATGCCTCTGCTACTTTATATCTGACCCAGCTGAAATAAAGAAAGAAATTATGGCTGTATGACTGGTAAATGGTAACTTGTCACACATGAAGCAAAAAAAAAAAAAAAAAAAAAAAAAAAACCAACAAACATTTTACAACTGCATTTCTACATCTATTTCATTTTCTGGCATTCATGTATGCATTTGGATGGAGGTCCATGCCTTGTCTCCGGGAATCAAATTTGTGGTGTTGAAATCATTATTTAAGCATAGCTTCAGGTTGCAATGAAATTGCCATGAAAGGTTTAAGCTAATACATTTTACCTCACAGCTGCAGGTAAAACCATGCATATAGTTATTCAGAGGTGCTCCATGACCATGTATTTTCTCACGAACTACTATAACTGATCATGTTTAACCTAGAATATAAAGGTAAATGCAGATATTTTTAAAGAAAACAAAATTATTATGTGAATTTCCAGCCTCATCCATTCACCAACTTCTACTTGTCTTCTTGTACCGACATGTTTCAACATGAAAATCATTCAGATGCCATTCAGAATAAGACAACAGAAAATATCTGTTTTACATTATACCCATTTCACTTCCTATATAACCATTTCAGAATCCAAGCATGAATCTGATGAATACAGAGATGAACTGGAAAACAGAGGTAATATTAACCTCAGGAAGCTGCAGACATCTGTGGTCACAGAACATCAACTAATTAAACTACCCTCTATATTTTAGATTGGTAGTGCATTTTAGACTAGTAATTGCATTTAAGATCTGTAGTTCTATGACATTATTATGGGAAGCACTGCTGATTAAATGTCATTGCACAGCTGAAGAACCAAATTATGCCATTAGATATTCCATCCTGTTTTAAAAAATGATACTGTCTGTATAGCATGACAACTACCTTTAACAAGATATCCAAAAAGGGCTTCCTAAAACTCACAGTGCATGCAGGAGCTGTGATACTTATTCTAGGCATTCCATGTCTTTATTTCACCATCTGGTATATCATGCCTGAGCTTAATAAGAAATTTTGCAGCTTGCTAAGTCCTATAATTCTAAGAAGATGCTTATATAAAGATTAACCTTTAAAATAAGCAATATGGAAAGTAAAGTGGCAGAAATTTGATGAAGGAAGGGAGAAGGAAGTGACTACAAGTTTTGCTTATCATCTGATGTCCTACTACCAAGTTACCATGAACAGAGAGGAAAGTCTTAACTGGAAAGAGTTCTACAAAAAATAGGTGATTTTACTGTAAATTGGGATAGATGGTAGACATTGTTCTTTATCCTATGATCTCTCTAGCCTTCCAGATAAGAGAAAAGACAATGATTTTATTCATTATAAATGGTTTTTATGAAGATCTCAGTAATACTTAAAACCTGCCAGCCCAGGAAATGTATGAAATGTTAAAAAAGGAGGGTCAGCAAGAGCAGTGGACTGGCAGTCAACTTCAGTGCTTACTTGTCAGCTTACTCTAGTTGTCTCTGGGATTCATCCACCTAGCTGTCTCTGAAACAAAACTCTCAAGAGCAAGCTAGCCCTATGCATTATAGGTGTGAACAAGTGTCCTGGTTTCAGCTGGGATAGAGTTAATTTTCTTCCTAGTATCTGGTATAGTGCTGTGGTTTGGATTTAGGATGAGAACAATGTTGATAACACACTGATGTTTTAGTTGTTGCTAAGTAGTGCTTACACTAGTCAAGGACTTTTCAGCTTCCCCTGCTCTGCCAGGTGCACAAGAAGCTGGGAGGGGGCACAGCCAGGGGGGCTGACCCAGACTGGCCAAAGGGCTGTTCCATACCACATGATGTCATTACCAGTATATAAACTGGGGGAGTTGGCCAGGGGGCAGTGATCACTTCTCAGGGATGGGCTGGGCATTGGTCAGCGGGTGGTGAGTAATTGCATCACGCATCACTTGTTTTGTATATTCTTCTTTTTTTGTTTTTTTTTTTCGTCTTCCTCTGCTGTCCTATTAAACTGTCTTTATCTCAACCCACCGATTTTACTTTTTTTTTTTCCTGATTCTCTCCCCCATCCCACTGGTGAGCAAGCAGCTCTGTGGTGCTTAGTTGCTGACTGGGGTTAAACCACGACAACTAGTGAGGGCCATTTTGTCTCAGTGTCAGAGAGCAGTTTCTGGCCATTTTTTTTTAGCTGTATAAAAACATTCTAAAATGTCAGCTTGATAACTTAGCTGAGAGACTGAAACAGAAAAGGAAAACCTAAAAGCATAACCCAGCACTGAAATGTCTTATGCTTTGAGGTCTTTTTCCATTCAGTCAAACATACATTAACTCTAGTTTGATAGAATAAAATAATCTTTTTTTATTTACAGATCTCTTCTAATAATTAAGAAGAGTCTTCATGACATAAGTGATACTGTATTTTTTCTGTTCTGGGAGCCTGTGAAGCTACACTACTGAAGTGTCACTTGTGTAGGTTTAGGACTGTTCATGAGTCAGAGGAGGATTCTTCCACTAAGCAGCCACGGTCTGGTTATAGCCTGGTATACCAGGATTATGGAGAGGAGTATCCCACAGCAAATGTAAACCAGAATTTCTTTGGCAAGAGAAGGAATAACAGGAGAAGCAAACCCCAAATATCTCCCTTCAGGCAATTCAGATTTAATGGATGTCACCATATTAAAACAACTGCAAATTTGTTCTGTTCGATTTATCAAACCAGTAAAATATACCTGGTTTTCTCCTGTCTGTGTTTCCCCAGAGACTTGAAATTTTAATTGTGAACCTAATAGGCTGAAGGATACAAGACTTAATTTTTTTTCTGAGTTCTGCTAGAATTAAATATATGATGAATGCTCTAGGAAGTTCCCTTGTCAATCCTGAGAAAAGTCCATATTTGAATGTCATAATTCATTTAGAGTGAACTTTACACTAAGAACAAGAATGAAGGCAAAATCATTACTGCTGTGAATCTACAGAAAGCATGTCTGTGGAGAGAGACAATACCAAGAACAGGATGTTGACCCCAAGCTTATCGGGGGGTCCACAGCTAAAAGCAAAATCAGCAGTGAATCCAAACAAGAGACTGCTCATTAAAAAGGGCAGGAGAAAATGCTGACACCCATATGTCATTACTGAAAAATTCATTCAAGAGCTTAAATGTGTCCTGCAGCTCCCAAAGCTTTTCCTGTGAGAAGTCGCAGCAGCATGCCAGCACACTGAGCAGAAAGGAGTGAGTGCATTACATATGGTCAGAAACAAGACAATTTAAAGTAAAAATTCAAGAGGGCACAGCAGGATGCACCCACCAAATTGCTCAGGGAGTAAACAGTTATTTTAAGCAATGCTGAATGGTTCCAGCATTTGGCAGGTGGATTTGTTGTGGCACATTTGCTTTTTGTTAACAAAACTGTGTTTGCAAAAGAATCCAGAGGGACTTTGTGGCCATATATCATAAAACCTTATTGTTTTATAGATCTTGATACAGCTTCAGGAGATAATACTTTTAAAGACAATGGAGAGGTTGGTCAGCTTATATGGGAGTTTCAAGTGAAGGCAGAACTTCCATGTAAGTTTTACCATTGACAATACTTAGAGCACACAAACCTCAGGAAATTAGGGTTTAATAATGTAATATAATTTAAGTATACTTTGGCTCTGTGCCTGGCTGAATTGAATACTCTGTGTCCTTTCACAGAGAGATAAAATTCTCTCTCACTAGAAAAATCTTGGCATATCTTCAAATACAAGAAATAAGTGTCAGTTAAGAGCATTTTTGATTCAATAGCCAGTCATTTCAAAAATTTCAATGTCACAAAATTGTTGAAAAAATTATATCTTGTTGAAGCCTCCCCCCACTTTTTTCTGAAACTGTGAGGACATAAGTCATAATGAATAAATCTTGAACTTGGTCATAAGAACCAATGGTTCTTAGCCCAATTTGACCTTGAGAAAAAGACTGAAACTTAGGATATCTTTGCCCAGGTAAAAGCTCTAACCATGCACATTATGTTCTACATCGTTCCACTTTCTTCCAAATGCAATATGGCTGCTATTAGACAAAGTAGAAAAGTTTCAGCAGGAGTGATTTATTATGTTCCCTACACAATAATTAAGAGCCCACGGAGGCTTTGTATAGAGTGGAAGAAGGAGGTTTGAGTACTGTAAGACAGAGAAGAGAAGTAGACTCAGATCATTATGTCATGGTAAATGTTATAACATACTGACTATATCATAACTACTAGCTGAGCTTTGATTAAAAAATAAAAGCGGTTGTATCTTCATGATGTTTGAAAAAAAAGGACTTGAGAAGCGAAAACAGATGATGTCCAAGCTTGTGACTTCCAAGTGGAGCTAAACATTTAAATATACCTAAATCTTGGACAAAGTTGGGACTGAAGACTCACTGGGTAGTATTCAGTTCAAAGTTAGAATATTTACATTTATGTGTGTACAATCAGAGGTCAATATGTATGCTGTCTAAACTCTTATTTAGTCAGTGAAGGTCAAGTTAATACAGTTGACTGAAACACTCAGACATAGCAAAGAGAGTATCTAGTCATACCCTCAGCACTTCTTAGCTAAGTTAGGTAGCTCTCCAATTAGCCCAACACTTGTGAATCCGAGACTGAGGCATTCAGTTCTTCCTATGAATTGCACAGAGACTTATAGTGACCTATTGTAGGATATTGTAACACCTCATTCCTTTTGTGCATTTAAATGACCTTATTGTCATGTCAAAACATGGAGGCAATAGGAGTAAAGTACAGACTTCACAAAGAATGTCTAGTGTCCAAACTCTCTTTTCAAAGAAATATACAATATTATACTGTATATCTAAAGTCCTTTCTGAAGCCTGAGGTAATAAAAACAAAGAAGACTGTTCTAGTCTAACATATAGCATAATGACCCTTCCTCACATTTAGTTTCCTGTTCGATGATTAAATACAGAGGCAGCTAAGGTGGTTACTTGAGATCACAGCCATGCCTACTCTCTTCTGCAGCTGTTAGCAATAAATGACATATGAACTTCCAAATGTGCAATATCTTTTCCCCCCTTCTCCTTATGCTTCATCTAGAATGGAGGTAAGCTCAAAACTGTGATGTTTAAGGAAGTGCACAAATGCCGGCACTTTTGTATTACATTATCAGGATAGGATTCTTGCCCCTACTCAGAGGGAAGTTGGTGATCAGCAGACAAGCACCACTGAATTCACAGACTAATGGATTTTAAGGCCAGAGGGGAGTCCAGCTTGAGCTCTTGCATATCACAGTCCATGATGTGATATGCAATTGATGTCATATACCTTGAATTCTGTAAGGCCTTTGACATGGTCCCACCCAACATCCTTGTCATTAAATTGGCGAGATATGGATTTGACAGATGGACTATTCAATGAATAAACAATTGGTTGCATGGCCACATCCAAAGAGTTGCAGTCAATGGTTCAACGTCCAAATGGAGATCAGTAAAAAGTGGTGTCCCTCAAGAGTCCGTATTGGGACTGGTACTCTTCAATATCTTTATTAATGATATAGACAGTGGGATTGAGTGCACCCTCAGCAAATTTGTGGATGACACCAAGCTGAGTGGTGTAGTTGACATGCTTGAGGGAAGTGATGCCGTCCAGAGGGACCTTGACAGACTTCAGAAGCCTTGCAGAGGATTTGGAGATATTGGTACATGAAAAATCAGATATGAGTTGGCAACGTGTGCTTGCAGCCCAGAAAGCTAATTGTATCCAGGGCTGCATGAAAAGAAGCGTGACCAGCAGATCGAGGGAGGTGGTTCTCCCCCTCTACTCCACTCTCATGAGACACTACCTGTAATACTGCATCCAACTTGAGGGGTGCTGGTACAAGACAGACATGAACCTGTTAGATGGGGTCAAGAGGAGGGCTACAAAAACGGTCAGAATGCTAGAACACCTCTCCTCTGAAGAAAGGCTGAGAGAGTTGAGGTTGTTTAGCCTGGAGAAGAGAAGGCTCCAGGGACACCTTATTGTAGCCTTTCAATATATAAAGGGGGCTTATAAGAAAGAGAGAGACTTTTTACCAGGGCCAGGGACAAGGGGCAATGGTTTTAAACTAAGGGGTAGATTTAGATTAGAGGTAGGGAAGAAATTTATGAGGGTGGTGCGACACAGGAACAGATTTCCCAGAGAAGTTGTGGATGTCCCATCATTGGAAGTGTTCAAGGTCAGGTTGGATGGGGCTTTGAGCAGCCTGATATAATGGAAGATGTCCAATGATCTTTAAAAGTCCCTTCCAACCCAAAATACTCTATAATTCTGTGATTCTATGATTCTGTCAAATCTACTGGTATTTGCTCTCCTGTTACATGGATTTGAATGGCAAAGAAAGATGATCAACATTTTGAAGAAAGATAAACTTGTGTCTGTAAAGTAAAAGGTGGAACTCTAAGGCTGCTTAGAAAAGCTTTAATTTGGGGAACGTTATGTTTTAACGGATTAAGGCTGCAGCTACCCTTTTAGCCATTCATACCATTTAAATAAGTGTCTATTTGAGCCCTTAGTGTAATTTTTCATGTTTGTTTTGGGGGTGGTTATTGTCTGCATCCTGAGGAGGCTAGTTGTATTCCTGACTAGCCACAGGCCCTGCTGAGCTAGGCCCACCTGTGGGCCTGCATCCCAGCCTGGTCTCAGCCTATCCCCATCTGCAGAAAGTTGCCCAATGCTCATGGCTGGGGCTTTCCCTTATGCCAATGATCTTAGTTAAAGAAAAAATTCTTTTTACAAATCTATTTTTCCCTGTCTGAAATCTGTTTCTACAAATAAATTTTTGCAAAACAGATTTTACAGATCTACTTTGATGTAACTGAGAGAGAAATTCAAAGACCAAAGTTTTTGTCATATTGAGAAGCTATTGTAATATCCATGAGGGTCTTGTGACTATTGTGTGTTTCCAGACGTATCTCCTATTCCTTCCAGAAATACATTTATTCACTTATAGTACAAGATGGATAGTCTAGCATTAGCTATTTTTGCCTTAGAATTTTACCTCAGCTTTTGAAAAAAATCCTTTCCCCCCCCCCCCCCCCGAGTGTCATTATGTTTCTTTGGGTTTCTTTTTTGAGAAGTAATTGCTATTATTCTTTGTAAAGAATAAGTTCTGTATAAGATCGACAAGAGTTTGAGTTGTTTGATTTTGGATAGCTCTTTTTTTTTTAATAGAGCTGTTAGGTCCTGCCCACCAAAACTATTTTAAATGGATATGTTTTTTCTTTCAAGCACTGACATTCTGAACATTATTCCCCTCCCTTCTCCCACTGAATTCTTAACTAATGCTGCTTCTTTGAAATCAGGATGTAGCATTACCATTACTCTTTAAAAGAAATTGCGATCTCACAATTTTCTCTGTCTTTTCTGATCTCTGCTTACTACACCTAGTCTTCCCAACTGGTAATAAAATGATATTGTCAGGCATAATTAGAACAAATTTACTTATAAAATGTCAGATTGAATTTTATTTTATCTGTTGTTTCTGAATTTTCTGTACTTCATGTTTGGGAAAGCAAGTAATGTCTGTAGTTCTCCAGGAAGTTCCAGTACAGTTTAATGGATAACTAAGCATAATGGGCTAGCTAGATTTAGAACGGAGAAAAAATGTGCTTTTTGAAAAATGTGGAGACAGAAACATAGTCTGCGTTACTAACTGAGGCAAAATCTGACATCTCTATTTGTAGCAATTTTCTAAGCATTCTTCAGAATTTTTTAATTGTACAAAAAGTACAAAGCATCTCCACATTTAATGAGGAGCAATCAAGAAAAAGTGTTTGGAAAATAGATTTTACTTCAAATTTCTAGGGATACAAAAGCCAGTATTCAAACCAACTTAATGTTTTACTTTTAAAATAGTAAATTTTGAGGAGTAACAGTTATTCAGTTTAAACTTTTCTTTATTAAATTGATACATAGTACTTTAATACTCATAAGCTTCATATAAGATTCATACTTAAAAGGACTGCAATACATAGCAAAAATGTGTTCAGAAAAATAGGCAGATATAACTTAAAGTCTCAGGAGGAGTAGATATGCTCAAAAATCAGGCGGTATATTTTAAGGAGTCATTTTTCCTGACTATAATTTTAAAACAAGTCAAAAAAAGAGTCATCTACTAATTGTCCAGTTAGGCTTGGACTAAACTGAAGACATAGGACAATGAAGAAATTCAGAAAGGAAGAAGACAAGGATTTCAATTAAACAACCAACTGGTCCCCATTTTTGAGGCAACATCTGCTATCTGGCCTGCAGGCTTTTTATCAATAGGCATTTACACACTTCAGGGTGACACTAGACCAGCATTCCTCACATTTTAGGAATAACACAAAATTTAATCTTTTGGATAAATTGGATAAAGCCAGTACCCTTCATACAGAAGATCTTATAATAGTAAGTAAATTGTTAATATTCTGGGATATGTTGTCGTAACGTTTCTATTAAAAACTTATGCTATAAGCCTGAATTGTAGTACCAATGCTTTATCAGATCTCCTTTATCTGATCTGTGAATCTCTTAAGAAAACAATTTATCATGAAACTATGCACTAGTCATCCATAAGCTACATCAATAGAGCAATAATATAAGAATATTATCTTTATGTGTCACAGAGAGTTGGCTAGCGAATACATGAACAGATGATTATAGACTACTATGATAAATGAAAGTCACTTTGGAAAATATATAGAGAGCAGTAGTAGAATAGTTTAAGTATATCGATCGATAAGTTGTTTCCGGTTAGAAATACCTATCTGAAAAAAACCTACATGACAATTTAAATGATTATACTTTCCCTCTACATTGGCCTGTACCTCTCCTTCTATAGGATCTATGGAGATTTGCTTTCTAATGGAGACACTTCAATGAAGTATCTAAAATTGGGCAGTTAAGCATAATTATTTGTCCATTAATTCAGAATTTATCAAAAAGGATCTTGCCATTGAATTTATTTGACTTTACCTAGGTCCAATGAGACAACAAAGTCTATTATCATTATATATATATATAACCATATAACATATTTTTTTAATAATACAGAAGCTACAGAAATGTTGACTTAAATATTCCTTAAGCCAAAACCCCAAGTTATTAGTTTCTGGATTAAATACCTACTTATGTATAAGAAGCCACTGAACTCCTACAACTGCAGAGCTGTACTGAATGAACTGTATGTTCATCTTATGTAATCACTGTAACACTCAGATTCTGTTCTTGTGAATGGAGTTGGTTATTACAAGGACACATATATAAGTAATACCAGCAGTGAGGCCTACCTCTTTCCATCTTGGCACTCTTTATGGTGATAATTAAATAAACTCTTTGTGCAGTCTCGAGTATGAGGCCATCAGACCAAAGTGGTGCCAGAAACATCGTCAGCACCTCACTTTTTTACCACATCTCGACTTTTACAATAAATTAGATTTAAAAAATAAAACTTCCAACTCATATGTATAAAACTTGTGATCTTTTAAATAATGTGTCTCCTTGTGTTTGGTTGGATTTTTTCTGTATATACCTATTATTCAATATGCAAGTGTGAATATATAAATAGGCATGTACAGTATGCGTGTATATATAAAGATAAAATATTTATTCATGGTAGTTATCACAGTAATTGAATTTCATTGAGTTTTGGAAGGTGTCAAAAACATTAAAATTTGTTAATAAATGGCTTTTGGTCTAGAAGTTTTATTCTCTTATGTGGGTGATGTATGATGCTGCACTGTGCTGTATTGTTAGTCTTCATTGGCCAACCTGAAGCATACAGGAAGCAGAGTATTTTTTAATCTGTCCCGTGGTCATAATTAAAGTTATCTTCTTTTTAATAATTTATAAAGGCTGACTGATTTCAGCTTCAGTTTTGATAGTGTCAGCAAATTTTTCTTGTGATGTCATTTGATGTCGCATACATCATAAGACTCAGCAGCTATGATTAATGCTCTTAGGAGCAGTTTGATGTCTGACCGTGAGTGTAGATTGCTCACAGAATTCTCTTCGTTTCCCATCCTGACCTCATAGATAGCCTGTGTAAAGTTTGACCAAGAATCATAGAATCATAGCATTGTTTAGGTTGGAAAAGATCTTTAAGATCGTCAAGTCCAACCGGTAACCTGGCACTGCCAAGTCCAACACTAAACCATGTCCTCAAGCACCATACCCACACGTCTTTTAAATACCTCCAGGGATGGAGACTCAACCACTTCCCTGGGCAGCCTGTTCCAGTCCCTGACTACCCTTTCGGTGAAGAAGTTTTTCCTAATATCCAACCTAAACTTCCCCTGGCGCAGCTTGAGGCCGTTTCCTCTAGTCGTATCGCTTGTTACTTGGAAGAAGAGACCGACCCCCACCCTGCTACAACCTCCTTTCAGGTAGTTGTAGAGAGCAATAAGGTCTCCCCTCAGCCTCCTCTTCTCCAGACTAAACAACCCCAGTTTCCTCAGCTGATCCTCATAAGACTTGTTCTCTAGACCCTTCACCAACTTCGTTGCCCTTCTTTGGACACGCTCCAGCACCTCAGTGTCCTTCTTGGAGTGAGGGGCCCAAAACTGAACACAGTATTTGAGGTACAGCCTTGTCACATTAAAATAAAACCTTAAGTATGCTTTCATTCTGTATATGTACATATATACATGTTA
Organism: Platalea leucorodia; assembly: GCF_965183815.1. NCBI lineage: Eukaryota > Metazoa > Chordata > Aves > Pelecaniformes > Threskiornithidae > Platalea > Platalea leucorodia. The sequence goes on from NC_138825.1 coordinate 80,831,075, forward strand.
ATATATACACATATATTAAATGTGTATTAAATATATTAATTTTTTTACTATATGTATATATAGTAAATAGTGTTTGTGTATGTGTGAGTACAAATCATAGAATCATACAATCATTAAGGTTGGAAAAGACCTCTGAGATTATCAAGTCCAACCTGTTAACCTAACTGCCAAGTCCAACTCTAAACCATGTCCCTAAGCACCACATCGACACGTCTTTTCAATACTTCCAGGGACCGTGATTGCACCACTTCCCTGGGCAGTCCGTTCCAATGCCTAAACACTCTCTCCATGAAGAAATTTTTTGTAATATCTAATATAAATCTCCCCTGGCACAACTTGAGCCCATTTCCTCTCGTCTTGTTGCGTGCTACCTGGGAGAAGAGACCGACCCCCACCTCACTACAATCTCCTTTCAGGTAGTTGTAGGGAGCAATAAGGTCTCTCCTCAGCCTCCTCTTCTCAAGCTAAACAACCCAAGCTCCCTCAGCCACTCCTCATAAGACTTGTTCTCTAGACCCTTCACCAGCTTTGTTGCCCTTCTCTGGACACGCTCCAGCACCTCAGTGTCCTTCTTGGAGTGAGGGGCCCAAAACTGAACACAGAACTCGAGGTGCAGCCTCACCAACGCTGAGTACAGGGGGACAATCACCTCCCTGGTCCTGTTGGCCACACCGTTTCTGATACAAGCCAGGATGCTCTTAACCACCTGAGCACACTGCTGGCTCATGTTCAGGCAGCTGTCAACCAGCAACCCCAGCTCCTTTTCCACCAAGCAGCTCTCCAGCCACTCTTCCTCAAGCCTGTAGCGTTGCATGGGGTTGTTGTGACCCAGGTGCAGGACTCGGTACTTAGCCTTGTTGAACCTCATACAGTTGGCCTCAGCCCATCAATCCAGCCTGTCCAGGTCGCTCTGTAGGGCGTTCCTACCCTCCAGCAGATCAACATTCCTGCCCAACTTGGAGTCATCTGCAAACTTGCTGAGGGTGCACTCGATCCCCTCATCCAGATCATTGATAAAGATATTAAACAGAACTGGCTCCAATATTGAGCCCTGGGGAACACCACTCGTGACCGGTCGCCAACTGGATTTCACTCCATTCACCACCACTCTCTGGGCTCGGCCGTCCAGCCAGTTTTTTACCCAGCACAGAGTGCACTTATCCAAGCCATGAGCAGCCAGCTTTTCCAGGAGAATGCTGTGGGATACAGTGTCAAAGGCCTTACTATAGTCCAAGTAGACAACATCCACAACCTTTCCCTCATCCACCAAGCAGGGCACCTTGTCATAGAAGGAGATCAGGTTGGTCAAGCAGGACCTGCCTTTAATGAACCCATGCTGGCTGGGCCTGATCCCCTGATTGTCCCACACATGATGCGTGATGGCACTCAAGATGATCTGCTCCATTACCTTTCCCAGCACCGGGGTCAGACTGACAGGCCTGTAGTTCCCTGGATCCTCCTTCCGGCCCTTCTTGTAGATGGGTGTCACATTGGCTAACTTCCAGTCGGCTGGAAACTCCCTGGTTAACCAGGACTGCTGGTAAATGATGGAAAGTGACTTGGAGAGCTCCTCCACCAGCTCCCTCAGTATCCTCGGGTGGATCCTCAGTATCCTCAGGTGGATAAATAAATAAAAGAAAGCATACCATCAAAGAATGAAAGAGGACTGAAGGAAACTGAGAGAGATGTTAAAGCTCAATATCATCTTATGGACATCTGTTGTCACTTGTGAATTTTAAGGGAAGGGGTCCTCTCACAGCTGTAGGCCAACAGAGGAAATGTCATGGAGAACTATGAAAGTCACAGAATGTCTGATACATGTGATGCTGATACATGTGATGCTGATTCATGTTTATATTGACACTGACAAATCCAGGGCACTTTAGGTGGGGAAACAGGTTAAAGTGTTGCAGGGTACTGTGGATGTGTATGCCCTGAAACTGCTCTCTGACACATTAGCTGTAGTCCTGTATAATGATCATTTAATAGGATGAAGAGACACTGCAGAACCTCTTGGGCTGCTGTCCTTTAGTGTCCCAGTTCTTTATTACTGCTTTCTAACATCTATTATGGAAGTGTCCTGGGAAAATAAATAGCTTCAGGGAAGAGTTTTGGCCACTAGTTTTGATTTGAGCAATGCAAAAGCCCAAGAATGAATCTCCAAAGTTAAGAACAGGAATTTGGAAACAGGAGTTTCATTATTGTGACCTATGTGCCCATTTATGTCCATAAATTTATGAGAAAACTTCAGTACACTACAGAATACCACCAAAAAAAAAGCAACTTTTCTTCTCTTTGTTGGTAGAAATTAGCCAATGATATTTCAAATGTCTATTCATCTGATGTATAAACAGAGATAGTTCTAAAGTGTTGCTTTTTTTTTGTTTTATTTTGTTTTGTACTCTCCCCCGTCCCCCCCACTAGTGAGTATGTTTTAACTTTTATAGAAGAAAAGCAAAGTTTCATGACACTTTATTCAATAACTTCTTTGTGACAGAAATTTGATTTAACGAGCAAATGTCTGTGTACACTTCTGTCTTGATTGAAGACACTGAATCGTTTTCTAAGCTGCCTGAAATTCCCATAAATGTTAAATAACTTAAACCATTAAAAGTATATAATTTATAAAATATGACTGGAAAATCCTGCAAATTATTTACACATACCATGTTGTTCTTTGACTTTTCTATTCCAATGAGCAAGCTGTGAATTCTAAAAATACAATCTACTTTGTTTAAAACATATAGCTAGTTTTCTTGGAGATTTTTGATTAGAGATAGCTTCTACAAATTTGAAGACTCTGCCAAATATTTGAGAGTCAAGAACCTGTGATGATGATAAAGCATAAATTAAGTGGAGGAAATTCAAGTATAAAATGTTAGCCTTAGAATGAATGTAAGATCAAAGGGGGTCACAATTTCCTCTGAATGGGACTGAGAAAACATGATGATATAGTCTCAGAAGAGTTTGAAAATCTTTCAGAGAAGGGAGGCCAGAGAGTGGAGTGAAAAAAAGATGTAGGTAATAAAAGCTGAGAAAGTAAAATGGTAGGAAAATGTTATATATTTTCTTAAAAGGTTAAACAATGGAAACAAAAACAGTTATAAGAACTGGAGAATGCGGGCAGTCAAGTAGATGGAAGGGAGCAAACAAAGCCCCATCGGTGTTTTGTAAGAGGAGCCAGATATTTCCAAGATTATACCCAAGAGAACAGCAAATCCTGATTTTTCAAGACTGAATAGCACATTGTATTAGATCTGGGCAGATTCCCATTGACATTTTGAAACAGCAGTGGCAAGTTTTATGAGTGGGAAAGTTTTCATACTCTTGGGTCCCTGAATAACTGATGTCTCATCTACAGATAGCACAGAGTAAAAGCCAGTTGCTCAAGCATGAGGTGATAAGGGGAAAGAGAGATATATGAGGTACAGAAACTGAAAAAATAACAGCTGAGGAACATTTAGACAGCTTTATTCATTTTTTGATGTATGAAATAGGAGTTGAGTTCTATATTCCTGTTAGACTCTTATTAACTGCCATTCTATTCTGTTTCTAGGTGAGATTTTTACTTTTTTGGGTTTTCCAGTTAGCAGATTGAATAAATGATCAAATAACTAAATGTTTTATCCTTGAATTTGGATCACTTCCCTAGGAATGTTTGCACATGAATTCATAGCTTTCCCTTACCATTTCAGTGTTGGAATCCAAATATGCAAAAATGCATAAAATTTTCGTTTGGAAAAACTGTGGTTTTGAAGTTGTCTGAAAACTGATTCCATTTACATGTGAGTACTGGGAATCATTTTTATTTCCCTCTATGTTACTTTACAAATATTTCTTTCTTCACAAATGTGGAGAAACAAATTCTGGATGTGTTATTAGGAAAAACAAAAGTTCAACAAGCTTTTATTGTTCAAAAAAAACACTTGTATCATATGTTTAAACTTTGCAGCAGTAGAAGATCATGGGTCTGTGTGTTTATAGAAGTCTTACAGGTCCTTTTCTAATAAGATGTGTGTGTGTGCACATATAAGCATGTGCATATGGATGCACATGGATGAATTTATCTATCTATTTATTAATATATATTATGGTATTTTTTTTTTTAGTTCATAGTATTTGACTTCCTAAACAGCTGAACTTGGACGTGATTGTGCATAACATCATAACCATTATTCTACAGGTAAATTATACTGGATAATAAGTATAATTAGCAAATAAGACTCTGGAAATGATAAACATTTTTCTTATTTCCTTCTCACAGCATATACATTTAGCATACCCATTGCCATCAATCTGTTTTTTCAATCTTTATTTTGGTTGTTGCACAACAGCTTCCTTAATATTTCAGCTACTGATCATCAGAAACATCATTCTGTTCTGCAAGCTACTCCCATTGAATTCAGATATTTAATAATTTCTGTAACCAAATGATGCTATTTTATTTTGAGCAAGATATTATGCTGTGCTGGTTTTGGCTGGGATAGAGTTAATTTTCTTCATAGTAGCTAGAATGAAGCTATGTTTTGGAGTTGTGATGAAAACAGTGTTGATAATACAGAGATGTTTTTGTTATTGCTGAGCAGTGCTTACACAAAGTCAAGGCCTTTTCTGCTTCGCACACCACCCCACCAGCAAGTAGGCTGGGGGTGCATAAGAAGCTGGGAGGGGACACAGCTGGGACAGCTGACCCCAACTGACCAAAGGGATATTCCATACCATATGACGTCTTGCATATCAACCTGGTGGAAGATGAAGGAAGTGGGAGACATTCAGAGTGAAGGCATTTGTCTTCCCAAATAGCCATTGCGCATGATGGAGCCTTGCTTTCCTGGAGATGGCTGAACACCTGCCTGCTGATGGGAAGTAGTGAATGAATTCCTTGGTTTGCTTTGTTTTCTTGCATGGATTTTGCTTTACTTATTAAACTGTCTTTATCTCAACCCATGAGTTTTGTCACTTTGACCCGTCCAATTCTCTACCCCATCCCACGGGGGCGGAGTGAGCAAGAGGCTGTGTGGGGCCTAGTTGCCAGCTGGGGTTAAACCATGACATATGCTCACAAAACTTTTCCAAAAAAAACCCCTCTGATATATGTTCTTTCTTGAAAATTAGTAATCTTTCACAGAACTTTTTATGACATTAATATTTGACTACGTATATGCAGCATACCATTTGTTGCTTCAAAACAAACACTGTCAATTCAAGTAATTACAGGACAAACAAAACTGGAACCAAAAGATGAAATCTTCTGCACAAGCGGATCTCTGGCACAGCATAAATAACTAGGTTTTGTCCTTCATATTGTTTTTGCCTGCACATATACTGTGCAGGCAGAGACATCTTGATGCATCTTTATGCAAGTCAATTTGGTACTGAAATTACAGTTTTCTATACCTTAGTACTACACAGGCCACTTGAGAGACATGCAGATGTTTCTTAGTAGTTCCTATTACTTTCATTTATGTCATGTTTTTTTCACTTTCATAGTTTCTCAGTATAAATTTGCCCTTCTTAAGCATGCTATGCATGAGCAAATGTTAAAAAATGAGTATAAGGGTGATGGAGGACAACTGGTTTCTTTTGTAACTGACTGGCTTTCAGTGCAGACCTTCAGTTGTTATGGCAACCTTCAATTAATGAAAGTGTCATCAAAGCTATATTTCTCCACTACTTTATACAGTTATCTCCATTAAACATGACCCAATGTCTCTTTCTCAACCAGTGACAGAGTTGCACGATATTAATAGTATTAAATTTAAAATATTGTTCCAAACTCTGATAAGAAAACCCTTCCTAAAACCTCATTATAATTTAATGTTTTTTAAAAGTTCATTCTGAAAGCAAGTGGTTGATAATTTACTAAAAATCTACATTGATTAATAACTTGGACTACAACAATGAAGATGGTTTTTACCTGTGAAATTGGAACAAATATTATCACTATGTTGTATGGAAAAAATGTGTATTAGTTTGTTCAATCAATTATTTATGACAGATAATATCTAAATAATTATCTGTATATAAGGCATAGATTTCTACAGGGCATCTAATCTTTTTTGTCCACTGGAACTTTCTTACACATAAAACATAGAAATTTATTTTCTCACATTCATTAATTAATTAGGAGAAGATAGAAAATATATGATTACTGCATCTCTTGATGTGAAAATGAAAGACAGAACTATGAATCTATAATACATGTGTCTCCAGCTCTGAGGTTGAGACCTTACACAAATATAATACCTTTTAGAAGTCTACAAAATAGCTCATTACTGACCAGTAGCACCTGTGTTAACTGCTTCCTGGGACAGAAAGAATGAATGTGCATAAATTTATTAACCTATGTGATGACTATCTTACAGCTTTAATACCCCCTTCATTGGATCTCAGCTTGGAATCGAGTAAAAAGTAGTATATTCAGAAAAGAAAAGTAGTGGTGGGTCATTCTCTAGTGTTGCTCGATACATCTTTCTTTCGAATGTGAACTTTGGTAAAGAGGTTAAAAATTATAGTATCTTCATAGAATAATAAGCTTAAACCTAACTGGTGTGCTAATGGTGTAACCTTTAAATGAAGATTTTAAAGGAACTGAATCATGTGACTATGTAATCTCATAAAGTAGATTATAAGACTTTTGGTTGTATTTTTTTAATGAGAAATTAGCAAACCAATGCAGTTAAAATAAGTAAGTGCCACAATACTTTTATAAATATAGATTTCTTTCACTTACTAGCATTTTCAAACTACTACACGGTGAATACATGTTTTGGAAGACTTCCAAGAAGAAGCCATATCTCCTGGATTACATTGACTGAAACTCTAAGTATACTGAATATGTTCAAGACACACTTTTATCTTGCACTTTTTCATTAGGTTTGTTTTAAACATTATGAACATTCATCCACTAAAAGACACACTTAAATAAAATTGTCCTTGTTTCAGCTGGGATAGAGTTAATTTTCTTCCTAGTATCTGGTATAGTGCTGTGGTTTGGATTTAGGATGAGAACAATGTTGATAACACACTGATGTTTTAGTTGTTGCTAAGTCGTGCTTACACTGGTCAAGGACTTTTCAGCTTCCCCTGCTCTGCCAGGTGCACAGGAAGCCGGGAGGGGGCACAGCCAGGGGGGCTGACCCAGACTGGCCAAAGGGTTATTCCATACCATATGACGTCATGCTCAGTATCTAAAATGGAGGAGTTGGCCAGGGGGCAGCGATTGCTGCTCGGGGACGTGCTGGACGTTGGTCGGTGGGTGGTGAGAAATTGCATTGTGCATGACTCGTTTTGTATATTATTATTATTATTATTATTATTATTATTACTACTACTACTACTACTACTACTACTACTACTACTACTACTACTACTACTACTACTATTCTATTTTATTTTACTTCAATTTATAAACTGTTCTTATCTCAACCCATTAGTTTTCTCCCTTTTACCATTCCAATTCTCTCCCCCATCCCACTGGTGGGGGGGAGTAAGCGAACGGCTGTGTGGTGCTTAGTTGCTGGCTGTGGTTAAACCATGACAAACATTAAGAGCTGAAACTAAACCAGCAAACAAGAAAATTAGGATTTGGCAGTACCAAAGCTTTGAGCAAATCTAGTTCCTAAGTTTCTCCATTACACCCAATAGGTGGATGATTCTTTGGAACAAGATCAAACTTTAAAAAATGTGGTCCATGCGGATGGCAGGGAGCCAAAGTTTCTGTTTCATGTATCTGTGTGTTCTTTGTTCAGAAAGAATAATAATTTTAAAAAATCCACAAATAAACAAACACGCCTCCCCCCCAAAAAACAAACAAAAACCCCCAGACTAGAAATATTTGCAACTCAATTATCTCCAAAGGTTTCCAGTCATATCAGGTTACCAAAAATTTTACTTCAATCACCTTGAAATGTTCCCTTATTTCAGCTTTGACCTTTTAAGTTTTTTTAGTTGATTAGGAACAGGTTGCCTGGAGAGGTTGTGTAGTCTCCATCCCTGAAAGCTTTTAAGACCTGACTGGATAAAGCCCTGAGCAAACCTGGTCTGATCTCAGAGTTGATGCTGCTTTGAGTAGGAGGTTGGATTAGAGACTTCCTGAGGTCTCTTCCAGCCTGAATTATCCTGTGGTTCTATGGAACTTTCCTATGAAGTTCTGAACATAAATTAGTTTCAAACAAGAAATTGAATATTTCATATTGGATATCATAATAATGAGATCTTCCAACACTTCAATGATTCTTTCATCAAAGTCCTAAATTAGATTTCTCAAAAAAAAGCCCCCACTATAAATCTTTGTTTACAGGAAAATAAACAAATAGAAGTCACTAGGCTACCTTAAGTGAAACTGAACCTTGACCATCTTTCATTTTGACTACTTGCATTTTGCCCCAAGTGGATTGCAAAATCTTGGCTGCTAGTTTACAATTAATTCAGGTAGTTTCTGTTCTGTACAGTTACTGTTTTGGTTCAAATAGAAACCCAAAACTTCACAAAGGTTGTCAGCCTCAGGGATCAGCAAATAACAAGCACACAGTTTATTTCTTTTTGTTTTTTCTTACTCACTAGCTCAAGAGCTCTTTCTGGCTTTATGACCACAACAGATTATTTCTTGATTATTAAATTCACCTGTCTTCAGTATTTTTTCCTCTGGACTCATTGCTCGTTTTCCAATAAACAAATGAGCTCTAGCCATTCTTCTTGATATACACTACGGAAGTAGCAATGAAACAAAAGTTCAACTTTCAGAATTAAAAAAACACAGGAAAAATACAGTAACAGTATTCCAAAAATAGCAATTACCAAAGTTACCCTATTATTTTCACTTTTATATTTGTACCATCCTGAAGAACCAGGGTGTAAAACTGCTTTGCTGTGCTCCCAAGAATTCCAGAAGAAATTAGTGACTTTCAGTGCAGTCTAGAAAAATAAATTAAAGAAGTAGAAACACCTGAGTGCTATGGAGTTGCAATACTAAATATCATAAAATTCATCAGTATCTGATATTAGATCTGGGTTAGGGATGTCAGACCAAAAGCAGCCATTAGCTCAGTAGCAGTAGTGTTGCAACCAAATACTCACAGTAGAAGCTCCTTGCATATCTTTCCACCATTTCTCCAACACTATTTTTGAAGGGCGTTTTACCCCTGCAACAGTGTTTTGTCTCCCACCTTTGGAAAAGTTTTCCCAAACCCCAGTTTCTGAGTATTTCTGGAAGGTTAAGACCATTTTCAGAAAACTTGTAGTTTCCAACTGTCTCCAGCACACATTTCTGATTTTGCATTCTTCATTCAAATACTCTATGTACTCCAAGTATAATTAAAGGGGTAGAGATAACAAAAGAGAGAAAATAATTGAAAATATAGTCTTATGTAGTGGGGCTTTTTTTAATAAAGTTGACCTGAAATGATTGCATAATGGTTTACTCAGTATTATTCCTTGGACATAAATTTCGGATTTATAGATCATTGTATGATGAATCTACACAAAATACTACTGTAGTGACAGGTCAGCAGTTCTTTCCTACCTAAAAGGAGATATTTTCATAAACAGAATCTTTTCTATATATTGGACCTTGGAATGTGGACTAGAACCTAATTATACAGACTATAGTGATAACATATTAAAAGATAGTTTACAGGATAATAAAAATATACACATACAGAATATTTATCTAGGTGATATTTTCATGTTAAATATTTGCTTTCTTTTCTTTCGACATATCTGTTATTTCATCAACTTTAGTGGGTTGAAATATGACGTAGTAATTTTATATGGTACTATTGTAAAATCAAAAAACTGATTGTGCCTAATTACATAATTTTTCTTAGGCTGTAATTTTTAAAGACAGTTCCAATGAAAAATACTACAAACACTTAAAAAAATGGCAGGAAATATGCTGTCTGTGAACTTTGTTAATCAGGAGGAAAGTAAAGATTGTCTGACAGTCATCATGCATTGGAGCCCTGTGGGGAAAAAAAAAACAAAAACAAAAAACACAACAGCTCCTAAATATTCTTTCTACAGTTATTAGAATAAATTGTAAGTTATTTATATGCAGACTGTGTGATATGGGCCTCACTAAAAATATTGTTGCACTCAAGAGATTTTCTGTTATAACATCTGTCTATCTGACCATTATACTTGCAGAGATAATTTACATGTGAAATCTTATGTGTTTCCTTTTTTCTGCAATGACCCCTGCATAGTACAACTACAATGTAATACTTTCTTATTCCATATTACACTATACATCAGCATCTGCCATCTTTGAAAATATCTGGGGAAAAAAAAAAATTGACCCCAAATCAGTTCCCACAAAGTAATTCCATTCATTATAGAAATAATTTAGTTTGGTCCATATTACTTGGTTACAATTATAAGTTATGGATAAGGTGAGGAACACCATGGTCTAATGCCTTTATGACTTGCAATTAGGGTTTTTTGTAGTTAAGACACTGCACATATTTGAATAAATCACCTGGGACAAACACAGTTTTTTCCATCTGAAAACCAAACTCCATGTTCCATTCGCAAAGAAAATGCAAGAATTAAAGCTTACAGTAAGATTCTTGTATGTCAGATCCTTTTTTACTCAGAAATGGCAAGTGTACCATTTAATTTTTTTTTAAGTATTTTGTGTTTCTTTTCACAATTTTAGAATCAAGACATTTTTATTACAGATCAAAGACAAATTGAAGTCTCTGGTGTACTGTAGATGTAAGATGTGCAGAATTTAAACATATGCAGTGAAGCCATCAGAAAATAGATTCTTCCCTTCCAACAATTCTGTATTATTCTAATACATGTTTCAGATCATAACTGGTTGAGGCTCTGGTAACACACTCTGAAAGTATTTTGAGGTTGTAAGTAATACAGGGCTGATAATATCAGATTCTAATAAATAAACCAATGACATTTTTAGTGCATGTTTCAGTGGTGCAAAGATCTACCATTACATAATAAATACCTCTGGTTTTATTGTAAAGCTGGGAGCTATTTCATCATTGCAACATGTACTAAATAGAACTTTTATTTCTATTATGCCAAATAAATGAAGTGAAGCAACAAGGAAGTGGTGTAAATGAAGTGTATTATAGGGATAAAGTATACAGAAGATTAAATGAGAAGACAAATCAGAATGATATTTTCATGTGAAATCAATTCATTCACAAAGAAAGTAGAAACTTGAGAGACACTGACTGTATAAAACTCAATGGTATTTTCTGTGCCCTTGGATGTAACCTCTCCCCTTCCTTCCCAAGGAAAACAAACAAACAAAACCCTCCATTAAGACACTGTACTAATACAACATTTGAATTGAGTACCCTAAATAATCTAATGCCACTCATAACAAAGAAGTTGATGCAGCTGTGTCTGTTACAACTGCCATTAACTTTGACAGGATTTCTATACACAGATTGCTCACTGGGTTGAGGCTTTAACGTTGGTAAACTACAACTTGCTGATTTTAATGAGGTATTTTTCTAATTATATTTTATTTTTCTTTTTTCCCCCCATGTTTATCAGTCCTGTTTCTCCATTTTCTTCTGCAATACTAGTTTCTATGGAAACTGCAATGACAAGTACATGAATGGAGCTTAATGATGTCAACTAGTGCTGCCTGAAATCTATTTATATAACAGAGTAAAATGTATCTTATTATATGTGCAATATTTTTTTTGTTAGATAATACCAGTGCCTGGGTCTTTGGCTTAACATAAATGATGCTCTGTAAATCTAGCCTACAAAAATCCATATATTACATGTCCATAAACTGCAGCTATCTGTTACTGTAGAATGAAAGCTCATGTGCTGAGAAATGTCTTAATACTACATCATGCTGCAGCTGCTGCAGAAACAGCTTTGCAGCACTCCCTTCTGAAATGCTTCCTCCTTGTAGCTTCATTTTTCCCTTATTGAGCTTTTAAGAAATTAAAAAAGTAGGTGTCTGTCTGAAACATTTTATGCTCCTTCAGTCATTAGGAAGATACAAGTCTTCTGGGAGGAGCTGTTGACACTCTCGAGAACAGAGAGGCCCTGCAGAGAGATCTAGACAAATTAGAGAGCTGGGCAATCATCAACCATATGAAGTTTAACAAGGGCAAGTGCCAGATTTTGCACCTGGGACATGGAAACCCTGGATGTACATACAGACTGGGGAACAAGAGGCTGGAGAGCAGCCCTGCAGAGAGGGATCTGGGGGTTCTGGTTGACGGTAAGTTGAACATGAGCCAACAGTGTGCCCCAGCAGCCAAGAGGGCTAACTGTGTCCTGGAGTGCATCTAGCACTGTATTGCTAGCCGGTTGAGGGAGGTGATTGTCCTGCTCTACTCCGCAGTGGTGCAGCCTCATCTTGAGTACTGTGTGCAGTTTTGGGCCCCACAATATAAAAAGGATACGAAGCTACTAGAGAGTGTCCAGAGGAGAGCCACAAAGATGGTGAAGGGTTTAGAGGGGAAGCCATTTGAGGAGCGGCTGAAGTCACTTGGGCTGTTCAGCCTGGAGAAGAGGAGACTGACGGGAGACCTCGTTGCAGACTACAGCTTCCTCACAAAGGGAAGGAAGAGGGGCAGGCACTGATCTCTTCTCCCTGGAGACCAATGATAGAACCCGAGGGAAAAGCAGGAAGATATGCCAGGGGAGGCTTAGGTTGGATATTAGGAAAAGGTTCTTTAGCCAGAGGGTGGTGGAGCACTGGAACAGGCTCCCCCAGGAGGTAGTCACAGCACCAAGCCTGGCAATATTCAAGAAGCATTTGGACAACACTCTCAGACATATGGTGTGAATTTTGGGGTTGTCCTATGCAGGGACAGGAGTTGGACTGAATGATCCTTGTGGGTCCCTTCCAACTCAGGACATTCTATGATTCTATGATTCTAAGACCTCCATCCTGAGCAATTGTAGATGCAGTTTCTGTATTTCTTTCTAGTTTTGAGGGAAACAGAACAATTTTATTCAGGTCTTCTAATGAGGAATTTGAATTTTTCATTCTTCATTGCATTCTTGACTGCAATGGACATCGGAATAAGAATTCTTCAAGATCTCCACCTCAAAACCTAGGAGTTTGATGTCCTGGATCCAATGTTAAGCCATACATCAGTTAACAAATGTTGACAGTTTACTATCATTTTCCTTTAGAATCAACATATTATTGGAATGACAGACACAGTTAACAATCCTGAGAATGCTCCTGTTCTGAAAGTCTGCAAACCAGGTCCTCACACGCGTAAGTATGTCATCCTGCCATTGCTGCTGGCTGGCCTGTACTAGGTCATTGCACACTTCAGCTGAATGTTTGGTAGCATAACCAACTGCAACAGTGAGGTAATTTAACTGAGTACTCAGTTAATGACTGCTTGGAAGATAGGACAAAGCTTCGTTGCTCATACTTCATTGCTCATTGGCAGCATTCAAATCTACAGAGAGGGAAGTGCGACAGAGTTCTCCCTTGCCAGACTGCAGCTCCAAACCTATATCTCACCTACAGTAGTTACTTTTTCCTTTCTTGTGCTCCCCATTCTGAAAATGTGTCCTCTCTTCCTGTTGTACAGATGTACATACTAAATATTTTGCCTGCTGGATCAAGACTGCAAAGCAATCAGGATTCCTCTGACATGATCTGTATTTACTGTGAAACAATTTACAAATTTTGCAAGTTACATTTTCATATACACTGCAGCCCACTGGTGAAAATGTTGTATAGTATCTCTGTCAAACCTACTAAGAACAATATCCATTTGAGAATTATTTCTGTTGGCTCTGGTCTTCTTAAGAGTTCCAAATTACTGTGTTCTTAATCCATTTAATATATATTTAGATGTTCCATTTAATGTGTATATAATTGTATGATGTACTAGGTTAAAGACCTTGCAGCAGTCTGAGTAAATTCAAGTTTGGACAGCTATCTTGGCCACTCCAGTTTCTACTCTTGACATAAGATCCAATGAAATTTGTGTTCCAAGACTTCTTTTACATAAGATCTAATTGATAGGCATAGATGCCAATACTTTAATTTTTTAAATTAATTTAATTGGCCATTAATTTGTCTAAAAGTGATTTGAATCTCACCAACCTTGATTACTCAGGTAATTTTGTTCTTCTAGAAGACTTTAACATCTATTTTTTGGCAGACATTGCAAGGCCTATTAAAAAAATACCATCAACAGGCTTGAAACTGCAACATCCAAGCCTTTTATGTTGCATACAAGTGAGCCAAACCCACTTCTGTTTATTCTTAGTAGGTCTTGTCTTGCCTCCTCCTCATTTCCTAATGAAATGTAAAGATTTTTTCAGTGTTATATTTTACAAACACATGTACTCAGTTCTTTTCCAATACTGACTTTAAATGCTGTTTCATAGTTCTGTCTTTACTGCTTCATAAACTGTTAGCACCCATTCTTAATAGTGTGTCAATGCCTTTATGAATACAATTTGAAAGACAAAATAATGTTAGATAGTAACTAAAAGCATTAGCTAGTAGCTAAGAGTAAATTTCATTCCTGGATCTACGAGAGCTCCAGTTCAGTCATCAATTCACCTCAGATTTAATGGTGAAATGCTACTGTTTTCAAGGACTTTTATCTGTGCAAACTCATTTAGCAGTGCAAGGATGAGAGACATCAGGCTTTCTGAATCATGATCTGAGGTTAGAGAAAATGATGTCTGCTAAAGAAATTCAAGTTGCACCATTTGAGAGTCATAAACTACTGTCTTGTTTTGTGGGTCTTAGCCACGCTTTTGTTCTACCTTTTAGCCTTGGCATGTTGAGAGGTAGAATGATGTTGAAGATTTGGATTAACAAAAGGAGAGAACTGAGAGAACAATTCACCAAAAGACACATTTTGTTATTCTATTAAACAGCTGAAAATGAGGAGGAGGTAGGTACTTCCAAGTGTCTTTAAATTTCCTTGCTTTGTTTCTTGAGGTAGTCAGGATACTGAGAGACAAGAGATCTTAACCCATCACTACCTACGATAAATGCAAATCGCAGCTTCTTCCAGAAAGTTCATTTTTTATCTAGATGTATGTGAAGCCCTGTGCAAAATATGTACAAAAATATTAAAGCCAATGAAAATGTAAATAAAATTAAAATTAAAAATGAAATAAAAACAAAGCTAAATAATTAAGGGCAGTGATAAAAAAGAAGAGGAAACTTTGGGGGTTTATTTATTTATTTTTATGGTACACTACAGATATAGTGAACATATTACAAAGAAATTGTTAAAGTACTATTTAGAATTTGTTATCAAAAACATTTTCTCATAAACACGCAAATCCTTAGTTACTTTTTATCTTTGAAAAAATACACAGAAAAAAAAAGGAAAAAAAAAACAACAGGAGAGAGATAAAAAAACATGGGGAATAGAAGAAGAGTTCTCATGCTATGTTTAGAAAACCTGTGTTAGAAGACTTCACTGATCTAATAGTAGAAATTTTGTTTTAATTTCAGCCAAAAATATTTCTGCCCATGTAGTGGTTTATCCCCAGTTGGCAACCAAGCACTACACAGCCGCTCACTCACCCTCCCCCCACAGTGGGATGGGGGAGAGAATCTGAAGAGTAAAAGTAAGAAAACTCATGGTTTGAGATAAGAAAGTTTAATAATTGAAATAAAATATTATAACAACAACAATAATAATAATAGTGAAAACAACAAGAGAGAGAGGAAAAAAAAAAACAAGAAAAACAAGAAAAACAAGTGACGCAGCTGCTAACCACCCACTAATCGATGCCCAGCCCAGCCCTGAGCAGCGATCACTGCCCCCTGGCCAACTCCCCCCAGTTTATATAGTGAGCATGATGTCATACCGTATGGAAAAGCCCTTTGGCCACTTTGGGTGAGCTGTCCTGGCTATTCTCCCTCCCAGCTTCTTGTGCACCTGGCAGAGCATGGGATGCTGAAAAGTCCTTGACTAGTACAAACACTACTTAGCAACAACTAAAACATCAGTGTGTTATCAACATTATTCTCATCCTAAATCCAAAACACAGCACTATACAACTACTAAGAAGAAAATTAACTCTACCCCAGGACAGCCCATTTTGTATGAATTTTTTTCTTATCTCAGCTTTAGCCCTTTTGTTTGAATGTTTGTTTTTTTCTCTTGTTTCTCCTTGTATATTTAAAGAGAACAACCATATTTCTTCCTAGTCTTTGTTTTGCAAAAGTAATTGAGCCAAAAACTTTTATTATCTTTTTTTTTTATGAGCTGGAATAGATTGTCTAATAATCTGAAAAGACTGACTTTACATTTGCTTGATTTGAATTCATCTTTCTTCATCATGTTTTTCTAGACGTGTAAACAGTATTCCAGAACGGCTTTACCAATGTCTTGTATAACGGTACTGATAATTTCCTGTCTAACTAGATGTATCTTGGCCATGAATCTTTGGTCTTTCTTCAAAGCTGAACCATGTGTTTCCCTTTTTTCTTTCTTTTCAGTCCCATGATCAATATGTCCACATTTTTCTTCCTTGCTATCCTTTTCAGTTAGGAAAGGACAATTCAATGTTGTGATAGTGCTGTGTAATATTTGATCTTTATGCCACTGATACCTCCAGACATTATAAAAGATTATTTTCTAGGAGTTCAGTACTTATGGTGGAAATTACTTCCTCTTCAGCCTTCGGGTCCATTTGGGGTTATTTTTTGTTTCCTCTGCACAATTTGCTTTCTTTTAATTTCTTCCTAGATATCCTCAAGTAACATATTGGGCTATTTTTTTGTTACATAATGACTATCTAGGTTTGTTAGACCTTTACCATATATTTTAGCTTTACCATAGTACTCTCAGAACTTAAGCTAAAGCAGGTTTGACAATAACCAGTTGACCCCCCCAGCAGGTGTTCTCACAGCTGAAACAAACTAAATTCAACTCAGGCCAGGGTAAGACAAGTGGAGAGATCCTGTATGGGTCATGTTTACTGCATAATTTACATTCATGGGCAATACATGTGGAGCCTAGCAAAATACATTCTGATATGGAGGGGAAAGTCTTTCCAAAAGTTAACTTTCTTTTCAACATTTCCAAAAGTATGTTGCTAGTTTTCTTTTAAACTTATTTTCACCCAGAGTAGCTTATTCTGACTCTTCCTTAAAATTATTTATTAATATTATACTTGATTTGCCCTTAAGGTTGTGGATTCTCCAGCACAGGGGCACTTTGTAAAAATAGTTGAGATGTCTATTGGGACTTATTTCATCATTTCTTGGGATAAATGGATGATATGCTCTCTCAATATCTACATACCTATGTACCTGCCTACCTTCCTACTTAGTGCCTGTTCTTTTCTCTAGTAACCTGTGTTCTTATTCTGAGTTTGTTATTGCTAGGTTAATAAAGATTCAAATTTAAATATATATCCATTGTTATAATGAAAACTAAATATATACATACGTATAACTAGTGTATTCCATAGTTCAGTATTCCCAAAGTAATGTAACTGAGAATATGGCCTTTTTCCAAGGATGTATTTTAAACTGTCTTTATCTCATTTCTTTGCATAATTCTATATGCTAAGATATATACAGAAAGAGAAACAATTCTGAGAGGTAAATATATAAATGTATTTATATTTCCCTATCAAAACTCTATCTTAGGCTCATATTTGCTTTTATATTAAAGACTCTTAATCAACATACATTATGACAAAAGCTCACAACCTCCTTCTTTCCTTTAAAATTTTCTTTCTCAATCACTGTAAAATGAGAGTTTTTTAAAGACAAATGTTTTACAGAAATAATGTGAAATAAAATTGTTCTTCACATAAATTTTCTAATTATAACATAAGAAAATAATTATAAAACTTTTCACTAATTGATTGATTAATTAGTTATGAAATAATTTCAAGAATAACAAGAAAAACTTACATTCACATGTATATTTTTCCTTATTATATCAATTATTTAGAATTTTGTATGTAGAATGAGACCATGACACCTGATAGGATTCAAACAGAATGATTGTATGAGACTAGTACATGTTAAAGTTAAAGTTGTCTAATAACTATTGTCTATCTAATAAAGAAAGCTCTTCTTGAGACTTCAGTCTGAGATCAAGTGAGATCACTTTGCTTACACAAAG
The DNA here is from genome assembly GCF_965183815.1 of Platalea leucorodia. Lineage (NCBI taxonomy): Eukaryota > Metazoa > Chordata > Aves > Pelecaniformes > Threskiornithidae > Platalea > Platalea leucorodia. The sequence goes on from NC_138825.1 coordinate 80,849,158, forward strand.
TGCAGCAAAAAATACCACAACATTATGTTGAGAGTGGTCACTGTTTATTAGGGAGCAAATGTTTTATTAGAGGCACAGTAAATACATGAATACAAGACCAAAAGTTTTTGGGTTTTTTTACAAAATGTGGAGTGGTTATCAAACAATAATTATCTCCCTTCATCTTCTGGACAAGTGAAATAACATTTAAATCTACAAAAGGATCTGATTAAAAGAGATGATGAGTGAACACAGTTCTCCCTGCTGAAAATAGTGTTAAGAAGAAACTTTGAATATTCTAGCACCTTATTAGGGGAATCAATTCAAATTGCTTTCCACTTTGGATGATTTCTTAGACAAGCTTTCAAAATAGTCTTATAAGAGACTTTTGTACCTGAACTACTGTCTTGGTCTTCTTATTAGGAGAAAAAGTAGATCAAAAAGTATATAATAGCAGTGCAGCAAAAAGATACAAAATAAGAAAGAGCTTTTGAAATGCTGAAAGTGACTTGCTCAAAGGTAGTGTGATATTCAGTGCCACTGAGAAAGAACTAGGGGATAGATTGCTAAAGCTTTGCAAAAGTACAATGTGTGGTTTCATATCCATCATGACCAATAAGAAAAAAAGTTGTATGTACCCTTAGACAAAATCACCATAACATGACAAGTGAAAATTCAGCTGCAGATGCATCTCAAAAAACATAAAAAAAAATCGGCTTCTGGAATAATATATCACAAATGCAGAACAATTTATTGCTTTCCCTTTGTGTATAACATGACTAATTTATCCAGGAAAAAAGCCCACAGATCTTTGGATGAACATAAGTGAGTACAATCTTATCTTTTAGTACTGTATACTGTATTCCAACATAAGAGGAAAATCAGAATGCACATCTCGTTGCTACAAAAAATTACTTTTAAATTTAGAGGATGAATCCTACATATAGGAACAAACAACTACAAGAGACACCCTCAGTCAACAAGTCCATCACTTGCAAGAGTGGGCATCCATGTAATGGATGTTTAATTCTGAATGGCCTACAGTCCATATTCCACTGCTTGTAGGGCACAATACATTTCACAGTATGTCACCAGAGGACACTTGGAGAAACTGAGAACATCATGAGTAAAAATGACTTTGTCACTAGCTGACATTTTCAAAGGCTCCAGGTGCAGGTTTCTTACAGAGATGAGGGGGGTTATGGTTTCCTATTAACAACACTATTGTGTGTGCTCCCTGTCACAGTGTTACAGGAGGCAGCTGTGACACTGGTAAGAATTATTCCTGTCTCAGAAACATACCAAAAGAGAAGTCAGAGACCAAAATCTGAATAATACTTCCATATCCACAAGAAAAACTCAGAGGTAGATGAAAATAAACAAACAAACAAAACGCAACTGTAACAGTCATCTTGTTCCTACTTTGTGAAAGAAGAACATGTGATGGTTCTTCACCCTACAGGGTGATTACCTGGCATCTAAACCTAACTTAGTAAATGTATCAGACATATTGCACATCAAGACTCCCCAAATCATTGCACTCTGCAATGACATAACTAGGAGGATAGAAGAGTTTCAGGGGAAATGTTGCATATCACCATCAATATATCAGCTACCTCTGATATATGAGTCCCCCATATAGGTCTGAAGTGTCTTTCTACAGTGGCAGATGGATTCAGGGGTGAATTTCTGTAGCTAGGAAAGGAAGTGTTCATTGTTGCTTTCTGTGGGTTAACTGCCTGCAGCTGAAAAGAGGGACAGTGGGGTTTGGGATTTGACTGGATCCCACAGATTTTAGCAGGACTGTATTAAGACAGTTTTGTCTGTCTTTCCCACCGGTTTTTCAGGGCTGACAAGCTTGTAAAACATATTTTACTGTTCTAAATTCGAAAAACAGGTATTGGCAAGTCAGATTAGATGAGGAATCATCTGAACTGTACACTTCAGTACACCCTGGGGCAAATATATGTTTTCCTATCTGCCTTTTGAAATAAGTGAAGACTTGAAACTCATGGTGCATTTAAAAAAAAAAAAAAATCAATGAAACATTTGGAGATATTGATAATAGCTAATGACATGCTAATGCCAATGTCAGTTTAGGCAGAATACCATGAGATACTAAGAAAGCTTGTGTCAAGAGCCTAAGAAGAAAATACCACTTTCAATTCTATTGATTCAGTTTATAGTAAATATGTATAAAAAGAAGGCAGCCACATAAAAGAAAGAAAATCAGCTGACATAAATGTTTGAACTACCAACTAATGGATACCACAGGCATCACACACAAACACACAGGATACTGAAGCTGTTAGACTCACAGATTAATTATGAAGTATATCAGCTATATGAAAATTTCTACATGAGAATGCAATTACACAAAGAATAGATGAATATAACAATGTCCTAAATCAGTAGAGTGGTCTGTGACTCTCCATTACTCAGCTTCTATGATTCCAACAAGCCAGTTGCAGTTCAAGCAGATGTGCTGTATTTCCAGATGTTTATCAATATAATAGACACAAATATTAGCTCTGCTTCTTAAACATCATGAGTTCTGATATAAAAAGAACAAAATGTTCCTCAGATTATGAAGAAACTACTGATCACTGCTGTCATCACATGAAATGTTTTTATTAGTTGATTCTAAGCAGATTTGGATCACAAGTTGCTCAGATACATTTTCTCTCAACCTCTCAAAAGTTGCTCCCAAAATATGATTCAGCTGTCAACCAGGTATATTTATTGTGGACAAACAAAAAAAAAATGCACTACAAGATACTACAGAATCAAACTATGAAAAGACAGCAGATGTGTATTCACTCTACACTTAGTAAATTTTTTTAAAAAACTGAAGGACACATGGAAGGTTCCCATAATGTAAAACTGTATCAGTGATCTCATAAAAGGGAAGAACACATGGATGACTACACAAATTATAGCAACAGTGTAACAGCTTGGATTTTGAAAGATATAATTTCATTACAAAGTGACAAGATGATTTCTAATAGAAATAGGTACACAATGTTATATAATTTGCATAGGAATGTCACAATACTTACAGAATGAAAGCTCCAGCCAGGAAAATAGTATATTGGCTAGGTATGATTTTACATACAGCAGAGCTTAGATGTCCATGCTCTATGTCAGGAACAGGGGCCAAATTTGAACACGTATTTCAAAACATTCATGAGGATTGATTTCCATGGCATAAGGATGTTTTCCCAAGGTGAATCGGAAACCACTATGCCACCCTAAAGCAACAGGGTCAAGTTAGGATCAATTAAAGGTTTGTGATTCTTGTTGGCTTGGGGAGGTTTAGAAACAGAGGACAGGACATAAATTTGAATATTAAAGAATCATAGAATCATAGAACCATAGAATGATTTAGGTTGGAAGGGACTTTACAGATCATTTCGTTCCAACCCCCCTGACAGGGGCAGGGACACCTTCTGCTAGACCAGGTTGCTCAAAGCCCCATCCAGCCTGGCCTTGAGCACTTCCAGGGATGGGGCATGTACAACTTCTCTGGGCAACCTGTTCCAGTGCCTCACCACCCTCATAGTGAAGAATTTCATCCTTATATCTAATCTAAATCTATCCTTTTTCAGTTTAAAACCATTACTCTTCTCATTTTTATGCCACCATGATATCTAAATGCCTTCTAGTGATATAGTTAACAGCTAAGCAGCATCTGTGATTCTCTCTCCATTTTTCTGAACTCCAGAGTGAAAAATGTACATGGATTTTTTTTTAAATAAATATTACATTTTTATTTATTCAAGCTGTGTTCCCTGTTTGAATTTGTGCCTAGCAGCAGGATATACACATGGTTCTAATGCTTGGCTTGTGTGCAGAACCTGTTTTCCTAGTGCTTCCTTGGGTGTGAAGATTCATGGCAAAAGCATGGTGATTGAACCATCCAGCAGACTGTGGTATACTGGACAGATCTAAAGATTTGTACTACAGGAGAGATAAATATTGTTCAACTTGCTTCTGAAAGCAGAAAATGACAGGCTTTACAGTGGCCTGATACTTCCTCCAATGCAAATCAGTCCTTACAAGGTGTCTCACATAAACAGCAGATATAAGCTTATGGTATATAGAAAATCACCAGGTAAACACTTTAAAACAATGAATAATTATACAAATAATGTAATTTGTTCAAGATTAGGAATATGTCAACATTATCTTTTAAGTTCAGTCTAAATGGAGACAGTTTTTCAAGATAACAGACTTCAAAAGCTAAAGGCTGACACAATTTCCCATCTCATTCATCTGTTTCTTTCCTAAGGGGTTTCTTGGCATAGATGGTGCTTCTTCTCCTCACTGTCATCTCTGTGTATACTGCAAGATAACTGTAGCAGTTCCTCTGAATATTATAGAATTACTGGTTGGTGGCAAGTATTTTTATTCTGGGCCACCTCTGGTTTTAAATTTGCATGTACCACAGAATTAGGTTGCATTTTCAGATGATGCTATTGCAAATCCCTAATGATGTTCACTACACAAAATTGTTTTATCATATTTCAGCTCCATAAAGAAAAATATTATGGATTTAAAACAAAACAAAACAAAACAAAACAAAACCAAACCAAACAAACAAAAAAACCAATGCACAGACTTATTTCAGTGTTCACTTTTTTTAACAAGCAAACTTTGAAGATATAGATGAAGTCTGGGATCGTTTCATAAGTCACAGAGTCAAAATGACTACAAAGAAGTAGCTTGCAATGAAGCAATAGCTAGATGGATTTGGCAGTAGTTAAAATTTATCACAATAAACAATGCAACAAAGTTTAAGAATTACACTTTTTTCAAATTAGAATGTTAAGGGATTAAATAGTATTATCCGTTATTATTGACATAACTGTAATAATAAAACAGGGTTAGAAAGAAGAAATTATTACTTTAGATTACCAGTAAGAGGGAGACAGTTTTCACTACTGTTTCTTTTTTTAAGTAAAATTTCAAAAGAACAGCAATAAAAAAGACTATATTTAATATTTAGTTAAATGCTGTATGACTGTGCTTTTCCTGGATGATAGGCTTGAGTTTTCTCAGAAAGAAACTGCAAGATAGTCAGGGTTTTGCTACTTTTATCTGATTACTAAGATTTCTCTACAGTTTCTTCTTTGTCTGCTTTTCAATTTGTTTGGTTCTTCTCTTAGTTCATATTTTCATTTTTTCATATAAGTTTCTAAAAGTGAATGAGAATCAAATCATCAGATATTCTTCTTTTTGGGGGTAAGACAGCTGAATACTTGAGTTAGCAAATGTAGAAAAAACCCTCTTTTTTCACACTCCATGATTAAATACAATTTATATGATCATAAATAAGCTGTTTCAACTGAAAAGAATAAATTCATTGAGAAACCGACAGTTGTGGGCTTTATTACCTCAGTAATCTTTTTCTCCAACACATAAATCACATGAAGATATGTTAGAATCAAAGCCAATCTATCAAGCTGTTAAAAGAAATAAGGAAGGGAAACATTAGACATAATTCACTATTGTGTTATTCTAGTTTTATACTAATGGAACTCCACTGGCTTTTTTGCTTGTGGACATTATGAAACAAGCTTAATTTATTAGCTATTCCAGTAGACAAAGTATTATAAAGTACAATCACCAGCAGTTTCCCAGAATATCCATTCCCTGGAATACATAGGAACATAATGTGGTAAAAGGCTTTAATAGCAACTTGCTCAGCTTCTGTGTCAAAAAGGCAATGCATCACCACAAATTCCAACACAATGAAAGTTGGTCTGTTCAAAAGTGGTTCCCTGTGTATTACTTTTATCAACATTAAACCAAATGTGAGATGAAAATCTGACTTACTGATTTTTTTTCTTCATTTTTATTATTCAGAAAAAGTCGTAGTCTTCATAACAAAGTTTGGGGCACATCAGAATTATTGTTAGAGGGATTGCTTGTATGTGAAAGGATCAAGCCCTTATGTCTACCAAGATACTTTGCATCCAGTTCTAGATTTGATTCTTTCCTCACATTTATTTGTGATGTGCTCATTCTCAGGTGTCATCAGCATCAGTTTTCAGCCAGGTAGACTGAAAGTATCTATGAATGAAACTAATGAAACTCTCCTTGAACTGCTAGAAGAAACCTGCACTCCTATTTGCCATTCTTTCTTTAAATTAACCATAGATTTTATACATACTCATTTCCACTGTTTTTCATCAAGGAGTGAATTCAGGGTATTGCTATAAAAATTACTCAGTGGGTAAATTCATTGCAAATTAACCAAAGTGATGTATTAATTCTGTCAAAGGTATTAATTCGACTTAATATAGTTTGGTTTAAAGATATGAAAGTATGACACATCTCAGTCTTACTGGAGCTGCAAAGCTGATTCCACATGCAAACACAAATTTAAGTCACACATTTAAGTTTATTCTAATACTTATCCTAATACATTTTATGGATACAAGAACCTCACAGTTCAGAAATTGTAATGAGCATAATAATAATAGAGATGATTTCTTCACCATTAACTCTTCTTTTTTTTCCTTCTTTTATTTTTTTTTTCCTCTCACTCTGGAAATGACATATCATGGATAAATTCCAAAACCAAGAACATTTTAACACAGCCTTGCCTGTGTTATTTGGAAAGATTTTACCTTCAATGCTTCAGATCTCAAATGTAGTTCTACATATGTTCGACATTTAAAATTAAATCTATGTTTTGCATAATTGTTAACTCCTTTTTGAAAGATAAATTTATTCATGATCCCTTTTTCTAGACCCTCAGTTGTGCCTTTCACAAGATAGGAAACAATCTTGTAAACAACTATTTGGGTTGCATGATCTTCAGCTAGCTACTGCATTTTTACCTGTCTGACTTGAATAGCTCTTTGGAGTTTCCCTGGTGGAAACAAATCTTTGCCACACACTTCCTGATGTAAGAATATGTTGTGGGTTGAACTTGACCACTAGATGCCCACCAAGCTGCTCTATCACTCCCCCTCTTCAACAGGAGAGGGGAGAAAATATGATGGAAATGTTCATGGGTCAAGATGAGGACAGGGAGGTCACTTGCCTATTACCATCACAGGCAAAACAGACTGAACTTGGGGAAATTAATTTAATTTATTACCAATTAAAAAGAGTAGCATAATAAGAAATAAGAACAAACCTAACCTTTCCTCCAGCCCTCCCTTCTTCCCAGGGTCAACTTCATTCCTGTCTTCCTTCCTTCCATTCTCTTACTTCCTCCCCTCCAAGCAGCATAGGTACATGTGGAATGGAGGTTGCAATCGGTTCACAACACTTTGTCTCTGCTGCTCCTTCCTCCTCATGCTCTTCCCCTGCTCCAGTGTGGGGTCCCTCCCATGGGATACAGTCCCTCTTGACCTTCTCCAGTGTGGGTCCCCCACAGGGTCACAGGTCCTGCCAGAAAACCTGCTCCTGCATGGGCTTTCCACGGGGTCACATCTTCCTTCAGGGCACTTCCACCTGCTCCAGCATGGGATCCTCCATAAGCTACAGGGTGGATATCTACTCCACCATGGTCTTCACAGTGAGTTGCAGGGGAATCTCTGTTCCAGTACCTGGAGCATCTCCTCCCTTTCCTTTTTCACTGACCTTGGTGTCTCCATAGTTGTTTCTTACACATATTTTCACTCCTCTCTCCCAGGTGCTGTTGTGAAGCGTTTTTTACTGCTTCTTAAGTATGTTAGCACAGAGGCACTACCAATGTTGCTGATGGGCTCAGCTTCAACCAGCGGTGAGTCCATCTTGGATCCTGCTGGAACTGGCTCTCTCTGACATGGAGGCAACTTCTGGGGTCTTCTCACAGAAACTATCCCTGCAGCCCCCCCAATACCAAAACCTTGACACATAAACCCAATACAGAATATTAATCTGTAGGTAGTTTGTGCTGAAATACAACCACATAGGATCATTCTGGATTTAACTATTTCTTAAGGACACGCATCATGGCACTCAAAGACATTCAGCACCTGTGTCTTGCCCTTAAATTCTTTTCATCTTTGTAACATATTTACTCACTATTAGAACTGACACACGCCTCCCACTAACCAGCCTGACTGTTCACAGCACAACAAATTTTACACCAAGGAGGGGAAAAAAACTCCACTAGAGATATACAAGAAGTTATTTTAGTCATTGAGGCAGAATCCAAATCTTCATGGGAGAAAAACTTCATACAAGTTCAAGTTCGAACTTCAGCATTTCTTTTGGAAGAAAACAAATAAGAACAAATCTTCTCGGGTAGCAGATTATCAACTGTAACACCACTCTTTTATGAAGTTATGCTTCAGAGAAAGACTTTCATAGTTCCTCCATAACTCAAATTGCCGTGGGGTAATTTGACAAGTGATTTCCAAACTGTCAAAACTTTTAACAGGAGTACTGTGGGAGCAGATGCAGTCATAATGCTTTGTAGGAAATTTAAGTATTTTAAGCAACTGAGTATCTGTAGGCAGGTGTTTTACAAGGATTCCATGCAGTTAAGTGAGTATTGAAAATGCCAAAATTCTATCAATTAGACATTGAATAATAAGAGCATTTTGATTCCAAAAATATATACACTACATTGAGTTAATGGATTTTATTTAAATTTCATATAAGATTTTGCTTTTATTTGCTTTATTTTGCTATAGGCTTATGTAATCATACTATCTATCTCCAATGAATTTCTAGTTTAGCTGTTTTATTTAGACAACAAAAAAAACCCTTCTTTTTATTTGAAGTATAAAAAGGGTGGAAACCAGAGTAGAGCTTCAATTTTGGACTTAGATTGAGATTGAACTATAGAGGACAATTCAAACTTGTGACATGAGGAAATGGAACTGTATTCATAGGGAAAGAGAATGGTTGAATTGTTGGAGGATGGAGACAAATAAGAGAAGAATGAATAAGAGAGGAATTAAATCAAATAGTTTTTGCTTTGGAAAGAGTTTTTTCTCTCTTTCCACCCCCTCTGCCCCCCGGTGTAAAACATAAATGGTTTTCTTTATGCTATAGCTTATTTCTGTGTGATTTTCTATTCCAATGCCTCAAGAAAATCAAAAGGAAAGAATACTGTTCATATAAAAGGGCAGCTCTTAATTTGGAGAACTTTATAATTTTGTACAATCTTTGAGTATCTCCTTTCCTGCTATTCTAACTATGGACCATACATTTACTAGGCCTAGGTACAGCAGGCAGTATACTGTGCCTGTGCAGTGGGGAGTCCTCCCTAGGGATCCTAACAAAATCAAAGGTGTTAGAGCCCCCAGATATACTTCATGAATGGTGCTGAAATCTCAGGCCTCATTTGGAGAGTACGAGACTTGAATTGAGGCAATTCTTTAACTGCAAATCCATAATTTTTTCTTTGAAATTTGTTGATCTTAATCTCCTTCAAAAATTATCTGAATTATTAAAATTTGGGAGGGGAAATTATTACTGCTATTACTGTTAGCAATGAAATAATAGTGGTATTATGCCCTTTATAATCTAGTTAGTACAATTTGTTTTAATTTATAAAATAAAAGCATATGTACAGTCTCTTTGAGAAAAGATGGTTAAAAACATTAGTCAAAGAAAACAAAAAAGGTGCTATTCCCATGACTTTCGCAATATTTCCCAGAGAGTATGATGACTGTATCACAGACTTAATGTACATCTTGCTGGGAATTTACTTCATCATATATATATCAGGAGATATCTGTGAGTGTTGGAAAGAGGGTCCACTTCTGTAGTACCAAGGGGTATATAAATTTGACTGGCAGTCCATTGAATCACTCACTTTTACCTCTTTGTTCTCATGCAATTCCATCACATGTAATACTTTTGTCTTCTTTTTCTTCTTCACTGAATAAATAGTAGGTAAACTGTTTGCTTTTTAAACGGATGCTAACTATTACCCCTGTTTAATTGCTAGCAGATAAACTGACTATAACGGTTTACAAGTATCTACTTCATTGACTCTGTACTTTTTTTTCTTTCAATTATGGGAAGTAAATTAGATACTTAAAAGTAACATAATCTTCACCTAATAAAGCTAAGTAACATAATCCCAACCCAAACAGAAACGTGCCTTCAAATGTTGCAATTGTTTATAAAATCTAATAGTCTTTTCCTTTATGACATGCCTAAATGGTCATTGTAGGTTAAAAGCTACAACATCTTTGATGTAATCTCAGAGAACAACTTTTGGAGATAAAGTACCTCACTGATCTGCAAAACTTGGAACTGATGAGGAATTTTAAAAGAAATGTTTTACTTTTAACACTGCTGATCTTAGCATTTTGTTATTATGGAAAGTTACAATTTTCAATTTAATATTTAAAATTAAATTAAAAATTACAATCCGGTGTAACAAATACACTAATTTCATAATGAAATATTGTATTTACCTAAAATATATATTTTAACATTTCTGTTTCGAGTAGCAAATTTGTGATATTCTTCAAGTTAGATGCATGGAATCAACTGGTGTACTATGTCCAGTTTAGGGCTCCTCAGTACAAGAAAGATGTAGACTTACTGGAGTGAGCCCAGTGCAGGGTCATGAAACTGACTAAGGAACTGGAGCATCTTTTGTACAAAGAAAGGCTTAGAGAGATGGGACTCTTCAGTCTGGAGAAAAGAAGACTCAGGGAGGATCTTACTACAATTTATAAACACTGATGGGTGGGAATGACAATGAAGGAGTCAGGCTCTTCTGTGTACTGTCAGTACCAGAGGCAATGGACACAAATTAAAACATTTGAAGTTCCATCTGAACATAAGAAAACAGATTTTACTGTGAGGGTGGTTGAACACTGGCACAGGTAGCCCAAAGAGGTTGTGGGATCTCCATCCTCAAAGATATTCAAAAGCTGACTCAACATGGTCCTGGGCAACCTGTTCAAGGTCACCCTGCTTGAGCCAGGGAGTCAGATATGATCTCAAACTGTTCCCTCTAAATGAAATTATTCTGTCATTCTGTGAATCAAAGATTCACTAACGGAAGTCAGTTTCCTTCTGGATCACGTCAATCAGTTTTACTCTTTACAGTTTGAAAGATTAGCTGTCCCCATATAATGGGGATTATTTTTTTTTAAAAAGAAATAAAAAATATTTTATAATAGTTTTTGGTTTTATTATATTTATTTGAACATTCAGTGTTCATATTGACTACAAACTCCAGAACCATCAAGTCACAAATCTCACATTCTCAAAACTGTATCCACAAAAGATATATATTTATGTTAATAAAATCAAAAAGCTTCAGCATTGATAACACGACAAAAACAAGAAAATTGGTCACTACATTTGGTGATTTCAGTCAAATCTTTAAGCTAAACAAGTTTTCTTGCTCAGAGAAGTCTTTGACATGGTCACAGCTTTTTATTTTGAAGTTGTACTGAGGAAAGAAACTGTAAAACTAAGGAGAAAAAAGCAAAATTTGTTTTATTCTGCTTAAAGGTTTAATCACACTTCAGCTGTAAGTAGAATCATTTCTTTTTAAATAGTTAGTTCCGTTCCCCATGGAGACACTTTCAAAATTGAATCTTTGGCAGCATCTCAATCACAGCACCAGAAAATGATGATGCTAGTGAAAATCCAATTCTGAAAACACCTGTTTCCAAATAAAAAAAGCTTTTCCTGATCATCAAGCAGGTATTGTCCCCACATTTTTTCCATCTGTATATAACCATACCTACTCTAACTTCCTCCTTTGAAAAAAAAGTGAAGCTTTAACATTTTGGCAGTAATCGGAGCCTTGTTTCTTTTGAATGCAAGCTCCAACATGGAAGTCATGATGGTTAAGACATGAAAGAGTCTTTTGAACTACGTTTGCATGCTAATCCACCTCTTTGTGTACACGCATATCCAACAGGAACTTGGTGTCAGATGAGGAAGAAGGGAAGCATCATGAAAGAGTATAATTTTCAGCTCCATTTGCAACTTTTTTTTTTTCTTTTTTAAATCTCACTTAGCAGCTGCTTATTTGAAGAATGAGTGGTAGCCAAAGAAATTAAGAAGATCAGAAATAGGAAATTAATAAGGGTATTTTAATATAATTTTCTATGAAGTAGGAAAAATTTGCTTTCAGGTTTTATTTTGTGGATGGGGAGACTGCATTGAATATTACACTGTCTTGGCTTCAAAACTTCATGCTCAGAAGCAGATTGTGTTATCCAGAGAAAGTCTGTTCTAGCTGGTTCTTGAAATCAAAAATAAACACTGTTGGAAGAAAATTTAAAAAATGGAATTAATAATCTTTGTATCATAGAAAAAAAAAAACCAAAAAAGTAGTATCCAAATTGAGGTGTATTTAACAGTTGTCCATTCTTTATCTGCAGCTCAGAAAACTGTGGAATTGTAATAGGAGAAAGCAAAGCAGAGCAGAGCAAGGAAAGCAAAGCAGAGGAAAACAATATAGAGCAAAGCAGAGTGACAAAGCAAAAAGCAAAGTAAATAAAGGGAAGGGAAGGGAAGGGAAGGGAAGGGAAGGGAAGGGAAGGGAAGGGAAGGGAAGGGAAGGGAAGGGAAGGGAAGGGAAAAGTGAAGTGAAAGGAGTGGAGCGGAAATGAAAAAGGAGCGGAAAGGAGCGGAAAGGAAAGGAAAGGAAAGGAAAGGAAAGGAAAGGAAAGGAAAGGAAAGGAAAGGAAAGGAAAGGAAAGGAAAGGAAAGGAAAGGAAAGGAAAGGAAAGGAAAGGAAAGGAAAGGAAAGGAAAGGAAAGGAAAGGAAAGGAAAGGAAAGGAAAGGAAAGAGGAAAGGAAAGGAAGAGGAGCAGTAGTATTAAAAATGCAAATCTACCATTTGTTTCAGCTACACTTAGCTTTTCACAAATAGGCAATTCTAGTTTAAAATAACAGAATTAAATGACAATATAAAATAATACTGTTACCTTTCAAGGGCATCAACAATGTGAAGAAGCACATACCTGTCTCTTGAGATAAGGAGAAATCCCTGAGGATATGAGGATTTGGAAACTATCTGATAATGCCTTTCTAAGCCTCTGAGATGTTTATGAATATTAAGGTAACTTCTGGACAAAGATCTATGTTTGAAATGGATACTTAAACACAGCTGAACCACCACACATATCAAAGAGGTAGTGACAATTACTCTGATTCCAGTGGATATGTTAGGGAAAAGGTAACCACACAATATGTTGTACACAAGATACGGCTCAGGGCATTGTTTGGGGCAGTAGTGTTCCAGAAATATGTATGAAGAGTGAACAGTTTCAGGGTTAGAATGTCAACATATTTTATGTGCAATCTTAGTATGACTCTGTACTATAATGATCTAATTGTATGAGGATTAACCTATTGGGGCAAATCCAGAACCAATAAATTGCTAATAAACTTCTGAGCACTTATTAGTATAATGTGTTAAGACGGTTATGATTGATAACTACAGGAAGAAAGATTTGCTGTAATGATGGTTCCAAGCAGAGAAAAATTCTAACATAAATACCATTTTTAAGACAAGTGCAGAAGTAAAAAAAAAAAAAACCCACACACAAAAAAAAAAACCCCAACCAAATCCCCACACACTTCTTAGTTATGGCATTCATTAAAACTTTGAAAGAAATCAGAACTTTCTTCAAGAGTGAAGGATGTTTAGAAAAATCTGTTGAAGATAATGTGTTAACATTGCCTTTATTTCAAAGGGCAGTAGTCAGTAAGTTATAAAAACAGTCAATGCTGTTGATATCACTGTAGAGATCAAGAAAAACTGAGGAGAGAAGTTTTGAAAGGGTCCTTAATACTATTGTATCAAGTGAAGCAGTTTTGCGTTTTTTTTGCCTGGAAAAACAGGGTGCTGGCTACAATTGCAGGGGCAAGATGATTAGAAAGGCGAAGGCCCACCTAGAACTTAAACTGGCCACCGCCATTAAAGATAACAAAAAAAGTTTCTACAAATATGTCAGCGACAAAAGGAGAATCTCCCTCCTTTGTTGGATGCAAAGGGATACATTGCCACGAAGGATGAGGAGAAGGCAGAGGTACTTAATTCCTTCTTTGCCTCAGTCTTTAATAGTCAGACTGGTTATCCTCAGGGTTTTCAGGCCCCTGAGCTAGGACATGGAGATAGGATGCAGAATGAAGCCCCAGTTGTCAAAGAGGTGGCAGTCACCGACCTGCTCCTCCACCTGGATGCTCACAAGTCCACGGGACCCAGATGGGATCCACCTGGGGATACTGAGGGAGCTGGCAGAGGAGCTTGCCAAGCCACTCTCCATCATTTATCAGCAGTCCTGGTAAACCGGGGAGGTCCCAGGTGACTGGAAGTTAGCAAATGTGACACCCATCTACAAGAAGGGTTGGAAGGAGGATCCGGGGAACTACAGGCCTGTCGGCCTGACCTCGGTGCCAGGAAAGGTCATGGAACAGACCATCTTGAGTGCCATTACGCAGCATGTGTGGGACAACTGGGGCATCGGGCTCAGCCAGCATGGGTTTATGAAAAGGAGGTCCTGCTTCACTCACCTGGTCTCCTTCTATGACAAGGTGACCCGCTTAGTGGATGAGGGGAAGGCTGTGGATATTGTCTACTTGGACTTTAGTAAGGCCTTTGACACTGCCTCCCACAGCATTCTCCTGGAGAACCTGGCTGCTCACGGCTTGGGTAAATGCACTCTGCACTGGGTTAAAAACTGGCTGAACGGCCGAGCCCAGAGAGTGGTGGTGAATGGAGTCAAATCCAGTTGGCGGTCGGTCACGAGTGGTGTTCCCCAGGGCTCAGTACTGGGGCCAGTCCTGTTCAATATCTTCACTGATGATCTGGATGAGGGGATCGAGTGCACCCTCAGTAAGTTTGCAGATGACACCAAGTTGGGTGGAAGTGTTGATCTGCTGGAGAGTAGGAAGGCCCTACAGAGGCTCCTGGACAGGCTGGATCGTTGGGCCGGGCCCAACCGTATGAGATTCTACAAGGCGAAGTGCCAGGTCCTGCACTTTGGTCACATGCAACATGAGCCAGCAGTGTGCTCAGGTGGCCAAGAGGGCCAATGGCATCCTGGCTTGTATCAGGAATAGTGTGGCCAGCAGGACCTGGAAGGTGATAGTACCCCTGTATTCGGCACTGGTGAGGCCGGACCTTGACTTCTGTGTGCAGTTTTGGGCCCCTCACTCCAAGAAGGACATCGAGGTGCTGGAGCGTGTCCAAAGAGGGGCAACGAAGTTGGTGAAGGGTCTAGAGAACAAGTCTTCTGAGGAGTGGCTGAGGGAACTGGGGTTGTTTAGCCTGGAGAAGAGGAGGCTGAGGGGAGACCTTATTGCTCTCTACAACTACCTGAAAGGAGGTTGTAGCAAGGTGGGGGTTGGTCTCTTCTCCCATGTAACAAGCAATAGGACGAGAGGAAACGGCCTCAAGCTGCGCCAAGGGAAGTTTAGGTTGGATATTAGGAAAAACTTCTTCACCGAAAGGGTGGTCAAGCACTGGAACAGGCTGCCCAGGGAAGTGGTTGAGTCTCCATCCCTGGAGGTATATAAAAGACGGGTGGATGTGGTGCTTAGGGACGTCATTTAGTGTTGGGCTTGGCAGTGTTAGGTAAACAGTTGGACTCAGTGATCTTGAGGGTCTTTTCCAACCTTAATGATTCTATGATTCTATGATTTAAATAATTACTGGCAGTGACTGTCTGTCACTATATCACAGAAATGGAGAGACTCCCTTGTGGCATCAAACTTCTGCATCAGGTTCACTATTCAAACAAAAGGATTTTTAAATGAAGAGGCAGGTCTCAGAATACTGTTCATTTCCAAAAATGTTGAAATATAGACCTCTGTGCTGAAAGAGTGGAGAAGCACTTCGAGAGTTTCATATAAATGCCAAATACCTTTACCATACATCACTTAATTTGCAATACTGTCACTAACTTATGTACTACATGAAAGGGGCAGGCAAGTAGGTAGATGACTTCTTCTGTAGAGCAGGGTTACAGCATCAAAACAGAATGATTCAACAAAGAGACACATAAGAAAGCCTTAATAAAATCAATTATCTCTCATTTGAAGGGAGTAGCTGGACACAGCCTCTAAAGAAACTATGCAAGCGAAATTTTATAAGTACTCATGCCCACCACTCTGACAGAAGCTCAAAGGGGAGCAGATTCATTGGAATAACAAGAAACGTTTAACTCTGAAATGGGGTAAGAACACAAGGCAGGATAAAAGATAAGGAAAGTAATAATGGCAACACAATCATTATGTGAACAAAATCAGTGAAGTTAAACACTAATTCTAAGATAACTGGAAACAGATGTTACCTCCAAAACAGGAGATATCCTGGAGCTGAAGCATATGAAAGCTAGGAAAGAAAGAGTTTGGTTAAATGCAGCCTTAGATATTACCAATCTAGTGAATATTTGCTCTCCAAATTTTACCAATGCTATTGAAGTGAAAGGAATAGCCACCAACATACACATTAATCTTCATTTAAATAATTTTACTATCCTGCCTTCCCTGTGAAAGTTATCCAAACAAAAAAATTACTCATTTTATACTTTGGGGGGTGGGGATTGAGGGAGTGTCAGCTTTCCTTAGTACTGTTGTAGAACTTGCAATTGCCAATCCATCTTTGCCATTTGACTGGCTTTTGCTGTGGTGAGTTTATGATAAGAATCAATATCTATTTCTGGCAAGCTGTGTAATTTCATGGCAGGTGGCTTTGGTACTCCTGGATCTATTTTCTGAATTCTGTGCAGCTGAGGTGTCACTTTTCTTACTGGGGGGGGCAACACTTTTAATATGTGATTCTTGATTATAATTGAAATTTGTATCCAGGAAAGGAGAAAAACAAAACTCTGCGCTGAAGCTTTTTTTACAGAAGGAGATAGACAATCATCTAACAGGAATTGCATAAACATAGCTGATCCTGATACTGCGGCAATGGGGTGTTATCTGGAGGTCTCTTCCAATCCTGTTTTCTATGATTCTGGGAAGTTCTCCAGAATAAATAGATCAACTGCTGCTTTAGAAAATATTTGAGGAGTAAGCACAGGGTCTGCTACAATTTGAAGAATGGATTACTCAGCAATGAAAGCTATGTTTCAGAGATCAGAAAATGTACTTATAACATGAGAAATGGCAGAATTAGAATTCAAGCTGGGTTTGAAAATCTATCATAACACACTGTATCTGTAAACAGAGAACAACAAATGTACATGTGGGCTTGGTATCCAGAAAGGCTGAGATTGAAATAGTTAGAAAAGAAATTACTTTTTTGTTATCAAAAAAAAAAAAGGGGGGGGGTGGGGTGGAATATGAGGCAGGACATGGGAAAAAAAAGGGAAAAGCCAATAAGAAGGCTAATTTGACATCGGAAATGTTTTTATCAAATGTGGAGGAAGAAAAACAAACGTGTGCTTAAAACAGACAGATCACATAAACTCTACATTAGATCTGTTACCAGATATCTCTATCTCTCTGTTGGATGCTGTACATACTGATATGGCTAATACTTTAATTCTTATTATCTGTAATGGTAAGAAAATAGAAAACAACCACAGTTTCTTGGTTTACTGGTTCAACTAATGGCACTTTAACAACTGACATTAAGTTTATGCCAAGACTGTAAAATGTTGGTAGCAACAATTATGTCTGAATAGAGAATACGAGATAATGGGCAGTCTCTGATCAGAACTAGAGGAAATTATCTTTCCCTAGGACTACTGATAATAACAGAAGGTATTCTCTTTCCCAAGCATCACTCTGAGGAAGAAGCCAGAGCTTATAGAAAATAGATTCTGGGGAATCTAGCCTAGATTTTTCTCTTGGATTTCAATGAAAGTAAATAAATTATGGATATAATTTTAAATAAAACATTTTTCCCTGGGAAATTTCTTGTCATCTTCAGCATAGTTTTTCCAAAAAGGAAAGTGGAATGAAACCTCTCATTACAATTTTATTTTTCCCTTGTTCCCACTCCCAATGTTTTAAGCATTTTTAAAAATGTATTCCTGCTAAACTGGTAATTATATAGCTTCAGAACCAATAATATCACTTTCTTTTGGCAACTACATCTGTCATTTATTGTTGATAAAATTTCACATGAATTGTTAAGTTTTAGTATACTTCTCAGCAGCTTTAACTTCGGGAAAAATTTAATATGTGGGATGTTTCATGAGAATGTTTTAGATACCAGAACA
This sequence comes from Platalea leucorodia, assembly GCF_965183815.1. Classification (NCBI taxonomy): domain Eukaryota; kingdom Metazoa; phylum Chordata; class Aves; order Pelecaniformes; family Threskiornithidae; genus Platalea; species Platalea leucorodia. Next base: position 80,867,253 of record NC_138825.1, read on the forward strand.
ACTGAGCTGATTCCAAGAATAGATCTGAAAATAAATTTTCAGCAGTAGTAGTAAAAATGTACAATTTATTGTATATATTATAGTATATATGCAATATCATCTATGCTGCATGTTTTATTATGAAGAACAGCTAAACAATGGATTTGTTCTATAAAGCCACAGTATGGTAGAATTATACCACTGCAGAGCCTTCAAAATATATACTTTTTTTTCTAATGTTTGTTTAGCATTTAAGTGCTAACTACAAGTAACCATTATTGACTAAGGGTTTTGGCAATGATCTGCTTGAAAATACCCATGACTTTGTTCAGAAAAATCCAATGAGCAGGGCAGATGTTTCTGAGTTCCTTAACAGTCAATCAAATGTGATGAACTAGGACTGAGCTAGGCAGACTATTTTTTTCCCATTGCTTTGCTGTATTTTACCTCATTTTACCTCAAACTCTCATTTTAATTTTTGAATGTGTTCAGGAATGCAAATTACAAGACATCTTGAAAGGATAGCAATAAAAACTATTTGTATGAGAGAGACTGAGTAGATGTCTGCTTTAATACTTTGAAAAATGGAAGGCTGGAGGAGGTTATATTATGTTTCAGGAGCTAGCTGAACAGTTTATAGCAAACCATATTTTATAAATACATGAATAAAGACATCAACTTTTTGGATGAAAAATTGTTCACCCACTGCTTTAAATGAATAATTTTGAAACCATTTCTGGTTTCCTTTGTACATTTGTATAAACTCCTCCAAGAATTTGCCAGCTTCCATTTCTGTAACTTGACCAGATCATTAAAAGGTTTTAAATTACAAGTGTACAGAATGATAAATGCTCAATAATATTTTGTAATTAATTATAAACATAGATTGGCAGTTTAGGTGTAAATATAATTTAAGAATTAAACATTCAAACTTTTAAGCATTTTCAAGATCACACTAAATAAACAATCTGAACCCATTATGTGAACACATTAAAGACATAAGCTGAAAAGCAGATGAAAGAGGCAATGATATTGTCTTCCACTGTTCAACTTGTTTAAATCATATGAAACAGTAAAACATTCGGTACACATTTGCATGAGGTAGTAAAAGTATGTCAGGGAAAGGGAGAGAGGTAAAATGCAAATAAACATCTCCCTAATCTAGTAAGAAGGGAAAACCTGGATTCCTGGTTTTTATCCAGTAAATTCACCACATACAGATTTCCTTTTGGGAATACAAAGGTTTGTAATCTTTCCTACTGTTTGGAATCATGTATAAACTCTGGGTCAGTGTCACAATGGCACCTCCCCATAACCCTCCTCCCAATTTACATTGCAGCTGTCCACAGCCCTGTTCATATATCATATATTTAACAGTCATGAGATCAAATGTTCATCTAATGACAGGCATGAGGCATGGATGCCAATTCTTGCCACCCCCTAGGTGAGCTCCATAATTCCTGGGCTGCTCCTAACCATAAGAATTAATACTTTTCTTACCTACTGTCTCTTGGTTGGATGAGCTTTTATGTATTTCATGCAAAGCAAAATAGGTTCAGCAGAAAAGAGTAAGAAACCTTCTCTGAACTACTCATAACCTGGTAATTACAGGAATTGCTGAAACGGGTACATTTGGCTCCCCTCAGGCCACGCTCTGCTTCATACAGCATGTCTATTAGATAGCAGTTCAAAAAAAATATTGTATCTTCCTAAAGTGAAGAATGGGTAAACTGAATAGCTCCTTTCACCATTGCTTGCTTTGACCAGACTTCCTGGACTCAATCTCCCAAAAAACAGGGTTTACATTGCATTTGGGATGTCCCAAATGTATCATCCTGCTTCCACCTGCTTCAGAAGGGATTCCCACCTATGCACTTTTGCCATATGAGGTTCTTTGCCAGATGTCAATAGATATCAAAAGACAAACTTCAAAATAATTATAACAATTAATTATGATCACTTTACCTATAAAGAGCAAAGAACTATGATAAAAGAAACCAAATACCTTGCATCTCTTATTTCAGTTACAATTAGTTCTGTATTGCTCTTCATAGAGGGTTTCTAGTAGCCATCTTATTGTAAGGGTGAATATTGCTTGAAGTAGGATTTCTTCTCCAGGTAAGTTAAAACTAAATATATTATTGTAAAAATCAGTATGCAGTTGTGTCACAATATCTCATAATTTGGTAAAGGAATTTTATGGATAACAGTGAAATTTGTGAAGTTTATCAGAGATTGCTATAAGCATTTAGGAAGCAGGGGAAGAGTTTCTGATCAAAATGAGTTCTCTGCTAAATCTTACAAAACTCAAGGAAATATTTAACTCAGGTATTTCAAATGGATATGCAAGAACCCATCTTATGGCATGCAATTAACGTTGAGAACCTTAAATTCCTAAGTAAATATCACTCTCATCTCTCTCTGTTTACCCAATCCTTGTCTCCAGGAACATGAAATCTAAATATGTAGGAAAATCTTTTAATAAATCATAAAAATGTTTCAATATCCATGAAGTCATTGTATAAAAATAAATAATAAACCCTCTTTTATATTATTAGTTAGTGCTTGAGAAAATGTCATTTCACACTGATAATAAAAGTCTTAAGTAGATGGTTGATTCTTTTGTAGTTATTTTGAGGATTCTTTTTCAGCTGCCCATTTGCTTGCTGAAAAGAATGAACTTAGGAAGGAGACTAATAAAAGTGCTACATGGAAAGTTCTGTTGAGTGTTGGCTTCCGAAACCGAGATGCTATCAAAGAGCAGATGCTTGCTTAATGTAGTGCCATTTTATATCATTCTCTTGTAATAGCTAGCAAAAAGAGGCACACCTCTTTTAGTTTTCATCCATTTTCAATATCAGCTGCATTAATCTTTTCATTTTCTCAGGATAGATTTCTGTATCATCCTTAGCTTATGAAATAAGCTTATTGTCCTTACCTTACAGATATGAAATGTTTATATACAAGTAACAGAATTGGGGGGGGTGGGGGGAATGCATTCCTCTAGTTTGGTAGACATGCTGCCTTTGTTTTTGTGACAGGAAAGTCATGGAACTATTTTTGAAAACAGACTTTTAGTTTCTCACTCTTCTTTTGACTTTCTGAGATGTTCTATTAGTTTCTATTATGTTTGATAGGCATTGAATTTCTGTTTTAAGTGATTTTAAACATCCTGAAAGTCTTTGGTACATTTTGGACTTCAAAAAAATATTAAATAGTTACTTTAAAAGGTAATGTCTCAGTGGTCTTTAGAAAAACAGATCTATCTTTCTGACTGTGTTTAACAAGTTGCTTAAATCTTGCAGGGCATGTAACCACTGCTATCCGCATTGTCAGTGGTAGCAGTCTATAATTAAGCTATTTGTATTAACTGCAAAACTTCACATAAGTATATCATTCCTTGCTGAAAAGAATGGTTTGCCACAGACAAGATAATTAAGTTCCACGTACAAGACAACTATGTAACTACTTTTCCTTTTCACATACCTCTTTGGCCTTTACTTCAGCTAAATAGATAACAGATTTCAAATGTGTTCAAGCCATCATAAGTTAACTGAAACTTTTGGGTTTTTCTGCCAGTTGTCAGTAGATAGTTTGGTTTGGTTTGGGTTGGGTTGGGTTTTGAGTTTGTGTGTATGTTAGCTGCTGAAGTGCCTTTTTTCAGAAGTGAGAATTTTACTATAGAATGCCTTTACATGAAGGACCCAACCACTTCATTTACACCTGAATTGCATTTTTATCATCATTCCCTTCATGCCTTGTATATTTGCTCTTTTAACTTACTCAGTGTCTGGTGTATATCTTATGCAACCCAATGAATTTCATGGTCTTTTTGAACCAATTTAGTGGAAGAGATTCAATTTTTTGGTGTGGTGACTACATACAGCTATCTGACACCTGCAGTAAAGACATTGAATTGTCACCCTGCAGACATTCTTTCTTCTTGCCAATTTAATATCATTTTTCCCTCAGAATCTCACTTAAGTATATTTCAAAAAAACTTCTTCCTTTGGATGACCAAAGTTCATTTTATCAACTTGGACTGCAGCAAATCACTTCTAAATAGGCAATTTATACACTGAAGACAGCAAATAATCATTACTGGTGATGTCACCTGGAATATGAGATCTGGGTAGCATATTATTTCTGGTTTTTTTGAGATAAATAAATACTAAGACCAAAGTTTTCACTACTTCCTGAAAAATTGCCCAAGAAGACTAGGAGAGCAGTCTCCTTGTGGACAAAGATTTCCTGTAAATAACTAGAAAAAAAACCAATAGCAAGGCTGTTCTTCAGAAGCCTAGAGCTAGAATCTGAGTGATGAAAACTAGAATTTACCATTCATGCAAAAAGATAGGTAGGTACATCCCCTCACCTGACTAAGAAAAGGAAGTTCCAGATATTATAAATTGAAATTAAAACAGGACTCTACATAATGTTGTTTGTGAGAACATGATCCTTTTAAGCTCCATTATAAAAGTAATGAATTAATTACTTTTAATTAAGAGATTAAATAGATTCCTTTTTTTCTGGTTAATTGATTATCCTAATAAATATTCAAATTTTGAGGACAGACACGTTAAAGAATCTCTAAAATCATATGATTTTTATCAGATTTTCCCCTGATATTAATTTGATGGATATTAAGATCAGATATGTTTGTTTGCTTGGTTTTTTTCTTTGAAAAGAGACCTGAGCACATCTGTTTTACCATTTACTTTATGGAATTTTGTAACAAAATTTCAGTGTCAGTCCTTTATCTTTTTCATGTTGAGTAGATAGTATTCTTGCACTTTAAAAGAATCAGGACACCTTTAAGAGATGAATATTTTGTGTAATGTGGGTTTTGTACAAATCTTCATCTATATAAAATGCTGTTGTGGTTTAATCCCAGACAGCAACTAAGCACCACACAGCCACTCACTCATGCAAAGCAAAGCAAGGAATTCACTCCCATCAGCAGGCAGGTGTTCAGCCATCCCCAGGAAAGCAGGGCTCCATTATGCGTAACGGTTACGTGGGAAGACAAACACCATCATGCCGAATGTCCCCCCCTTCCTTCTTCTTCCCCCAGTTTATATACTGAGCATGACGTCATATGGTATGGAATAGCCCTTTGGCCAGTCTGGGTCAGCCTCCCTGGCTGTGCCCCCTCCCAGCTTCTTGTGCACCTGGCAGAGCAGGGGAAGCTGAAAAGTCCTTGACTGGTGTAAGCACTACTTAGCAACAACTAAAACATCAGTGTGTTATCAACATTATTTTCACCCTAAATCCAAACCACAGCACTATACCAGCTACCAAGAGGAAAATTAACTCTATCCCAGCTGAAACCAGGACATCTGCTAACTCATGAAAGAAACTGACAAACTTAGAAGTTTGCTCAGTTTTTTTGAATAAGATGGCCTTTGGACTCATGATCCTTTCTGCATCATCAATTTACAGATTACAGGTAAAGAGAAGTAAAGCAACCGACACAACAGCATGATGCAGAAACTAGGTTATACGTGCTATTTTGTTTGAGCATTAAGATTGAAGGACTTATATAGTCAACAAAGAAATGGTCATAATACAGAAAAAAGCAAAATACTTCAAACCTTACCACTTGATAAAATATCAGTTTAATCTCTGCATTAATACATATTAAAACTGTACTAGTTTAAGGGTCTCTCTCAGTTCTGTAACTAAACAATATGTATCGTAAGTGTTAAATGGGTAGCATCAAATCTGAATTCTGGAGATCATATATTTATTTCAGCTCTCTAAATTGGATCCTCAGGGGAGGCTATATCAGAAAAAAATGTATACTGAATATTTTTCTGGTCCTTTGCCCAAAGACTTTGTCCTTAATTGTTTAAATTAATCTGATTTCCACATAAGGTCTATGCTATCTAGAAGTCCTGCATTTCCACTTATTTCTTATTACTTTCTCTGTGGGCTATGCACACTTCTGTTGTGAGATGGTCATGTTCTGGGCTAACATTAATGTTTATTTTCTGTAACTGTTTGGCAGTGTGCCCTTTAGCAGCCTTATTCAGGAATCAAGTCAGAAAGCATATTATTGCTTACAAATGTGTTAAGCTCTGGCAATATAAAATCAGTTGTCATACTGGTAGCACTAAAGTATGTTTTGGTCATCCTTGTCTGCTTGTATATAAGAGAATCTTCCTTTTCTTCCTTCCAAAAGAAGGTGAAAATGAATTTTCAGTAAGAGCTTTGGTATATTTTTCTTCACCTTCAACCTTCACCTTCTTCACCTTCAACCTTCAACCAACTTCACCTTCAACCTACGTCAAATCATCCAAGAGGCTACTCTAGTTTCTGGCAGATGGTTCAAGTCCACAAGAGCTATTGCTCATTAAGGATATTGAGAATATAGTCCATTCCAGAAATTTTCGTTTTCTGCAGAGACTGAGGGTACAAAAGCCAATTATAATTAATATATAGTTGCCTGACAGATCCCTCACTCTGGGAGAATTCTCACCACAGGATTTGTGAGAGATTTCAGTTTTTCATCCACTGTCTGAACAGTCAGAAATGATGAGAACATATCAGAGAATCTAACCATAAACACTGATTGTAGCCCTTTGTCCTTTTCAATTTAGTACCTTCAGCAAACAGACTGGAAATGGTTGATATCACCGTACTGAACAACCAGGTTAGCCTAAAGCTTGGCAACTGATTATATAGAAATAATACATAAATTAAACTTCATTTAATCATGTAATTTAAATTATTCCTCCTTTAACAAAAGGTGCATAATCATGGATCTCTTGTCTTTAAGAAGTAGGGGTAAAAATAATAAGTATACTCACTTTGTCACATTTGTATAATAAATTTCATGGTTACTTTCTGATTATTTTTTTTTTATTAAAAAATACCACCCACAACAGTGTATTTTAATCTTTACTGAAAAAATACAATTGCATGCATAACAGCAATGTAGTTATTAAAAAAATAATCCTAACAATAACTGCACATCTTTCAATGAAGAGAAGAGAAGAGAAGAGAAGAGAAGAGAAGAGAAGAGAAGAGAAGAGAAGAGAGAAGAGAAGAGAAGAGAAGAGAAGAGAAGAGAAGAGAAGAGAAGAGAAGAGAAGAGAAGAGAAGAGAAGAGAAGGGAAGGGAATAATTTCAGTTGGAAGAAACCTCCAATGATCATCTAGTCCAATGGCCTGGCCAATTCAGGGACGACCAAAAGTTAAAGCACGTTATCAAGGGCATTGTCCAAATGCCTCTTAAACACTTACAGGCTAGGGGCATCGATCACCTAGGAAGCCTGTTCCAGTGTTTGACCACCCTCTCGGTAAAGAAATGCTTCCTAATGTCCAGTTTAACCTCCCCTGGCACAGCTTTGAACCATTCCCATGCATCCTATCATTGGATACCACGGAGAAGGGCTTAGCACCACTGTCTCCACTTCTCCTCCTCAGGAAGCTGTAGAGAGCAATGAGGTCACCCCCTCAGCCTCCTTTTCTCCAAACTAGACAGACAATGTCATCACTATAACTAACTGTCTAAGAAGGCAATTGTTCAGCAGTTACTTGACAATACACATCAAAAAAATTCAAAATTCAGTATAGGATTAATCCCTCCTACCTTTAGCTATCTAAAACTTTTTTGTCCAGGCTACAGTAATTGTTTAGGCTATAGTCAAAGGAGAAAAAGGGAACCTTGAGAAAGAGAGCTGTCTCCCAGGACAAGCAACTTTCTGAAAGTGCCTGTCTCTCTCCACTGACTACAGAGGAACTGTAAACAATGCAAGGGAAACTCAAGGCATGATTCTGTTGCCCATACACAGGCAAGTAGGAACAACTTCTATATTTCCTATGATGTCTAATACATCTACATTCAATGCTGACACACAGATTTCTGAAGCATCAGCTGAAAGATATGAAAAGTGCCCAAAGGCATCTGAAACAGCACTAGATGACCTGTTTATGAGTAACTGAATTATACCCTTCCACTCTTACCAGCAATGTCACCAAAATAACAAAACTCCTGAATGAGACTTTTGCATTCAAACTGAGTCAAGGAAGCAAGCAGAAATTGCTCCAGAAACCAAAAATATTGTTTGAATAACTATCCTTCATTTGCTTGGACCTTTCACTTCCTCTTCCCTCCTTTCCTTTCCACTCTTCTCCTTTCCTGTTTCACCTCTTGGTGTGTCATAAAGGAATTAGTTTAAATTCACATGTATAGCCCAAGTAAACTGCTCAGAGGACCTGCTACTTAGGTCTGGTTAGTTCAATGTCCACAGCACAGTGGTGCCTCTACTTTGATTTACAAAGTTCTGTAGGCACTCTTGCTTGGCAGAACAAGCCCAGTTTCATGAGTTAGATGTCTACCCCATGCCTCCAGCACCTAGACTTTGTTGTGATTCAGATTTGATCATAAAAGTGTGTCAGACAGACCAGATTTTTCAAACGTGGTGTGCAGCTAAAGCAGAAAGCTTTTTCACCCATTAAAAAGCATACTAAGTAAGGCATAATTAATATTTCTGTATCTTTATCCCAGACATAAGCTTATTAAAATGGAATAATTAGCAAGATTATGGAAACATTTTGTAACACTGTACTGGGTTTGGTTGGGATAGGGTTAATTTTCTTCATAGTAGCTAGGATGTGGCTATGTTTTGGAGTTGTGATGAAAACAGTACTGCTAACACAGGGATGTTTTAGTTATTGCTGAGCAGTGCTTACACAGAGTCAAGGCCGCCTCTGCTTCTCATGCTGCCCCACATGTGAGTTGGCTGGGAGTGTACAAGAAGCTGTGAGGGGACACAGCTCGGACAGTTGACCCTAACTGACCAACGGGATATTCCATACCATATGACATCATGCCCAGCAATAAAAGGTGGGAGGAAGAAGGAGGAAGGTGGGGGACCTTTGGAGTTATGGCATTTGTCCTCCCAAGTAACAGTTATGCATGATGGAGATGGCTGAACACCTGCCTGCCGATGGGAAGTAGTGAATGGATTCCTTATTTTGCTTTGCTTGTGTGTGTAGCTCTTGCTTTTCCTATTAAACTGTCTTTATCTCAACCCATGAGTTTTCTCACTTTTACCCTTCCTCCGTCTTGCTGTGTGGGGAGCGAGCAAGCGGCTGTGTGGTACTTAACTGCCTGCCAGGGTTAAACCATGAAAAACACTTTTAACCATATAACCAGCAATAATATATATTTTGTAACACAACTGAGCATGAATATTTAATTAATCTGTAACCACAAAGGGACAAATTTGGGATAGTTGCACAAATGGTGTACAGGTCAACTTGCAAGTATTAATATCTGCAAGATAAGATACAAAGGATAAAAATAGGTAGGAAGGTGTCTGTGAAAATGAGATTTATGCTTCAGATTAATCAGGAAACATGTCTGGTGAAACCAGAGCTACTTCTGGTCCTAAAAATAGGATGAACTGTATTACAGCAGATGAAATCACACTTTTTCTCTGAGGAATGGGGAGAGGAACATAAAATACAAAGGATGAGCAAGGAAAAAGAGGAAGAAAGAAGCTGCCCATGTCAAAGAGCTCTGAATTCACCTCAAACCTGTGTGACTAAGACCATCAAGATCCATTAATACCACATATATGGCATTAGCTCCATGACAGTTTATATTCCAAGCCAATGTATGATAAGCTTATTGAGAACTAATCATTTGAATACATAAGGATGATGGCTGATAATGATCCAGACTGACAATATGTATTTTAATGAATTCTCAATCCAGTATAGTCTCATCTTGAAGAATGAAAACAGAATGATTCATCAGTCTTTTAAAGACACCAATTTAGTCACCACAGAAGCCTCTAAACCCCTGACTTCCATATGCGTACATTCAGTGCAGCAGGTGTCAAGACAGCTAAACCATTCAGACAACATGTAACAACTATATACATACCTCTTCATGAAAATGACAGTTAACAGTACAGGTATGCCTTGCCTTTTTTTACAATAGCCCAGTTATGTGACAAAGATTCTCATTATACATAGGATTTTTATTAAATATAGTCTTGAAATAAATATGGAGCAACTAGAGGGTGTTTCCGTCACTAAGCTCATCTCTTGCTGAAGCCAATTCACTATTCAAGTGACTATTGTCCAAAAAGAGAGGTTTGACATTCACAGAATTTCAATTATCAAGCTTCAAACAGAATTCCTTGCTGTTTCACAGGAACTTCTGCCCTCCAAACAGTTTTAACTACTAAATGTTACCTCTTTAATATATTCAAAGAATACACAGGACTAGAACTAGTAGTCTATACAGGACCAAGGTCTCACAGTAGTAGAAGCAAAACTAAATAATTTTTGTACTTATGAATGTTTAATAGGCCCAACAATACTCCTTTGGATAATATATCTAAGAATGCAGAAGGTCTAACAAACAAAACAGAGTCAATAAAAACACACATCACTTCTGTAGGCATTGAAAGCATTGGTTTAGACAGCTACTCAGCTGGGCAGAAAAACAGAAAGGAAGGAGGAAATAATTACTATAAAAGAAGAAAAAGGACTCCTCTCATACGTAGCATTCCATTTTTCAATTGGACAGCAGGGAGTTATAGATCTAACATGCCTGATATGACAGCTACCCACCAGGTGCTTTCCCAGGTTTGGGTGACAGGGTGATGGTACCCTGCTTGGATGAGTTCCTCAAATATTTTTCATCTTTCGAAGTGTCACTGGATTATCTCTTAAACCAGTTAGTCTAACTCATGGCTGAAGGCAGGGGACGGGACACCAAAAAGGAAAGGAAAAACAAGACATCAAGGATTCAGCTAAGAAAGCAATGAGTTCACCGACCACTATGTAGAGTAATTATAGATGGTATGGGACATACTTTCTCTATTGGCTGTGGGATACCCAATGGCTGTTATTTTTGGATATCATGGAATGAAAAAAAAAAACACCCCAGATTATCTGGAACAAGACAAAAATTATGTTTAACATTAATGGGCCAGATGTTCACAGGACAAATTTTACAATACATTTCTGTATTATTGTTGAAGAAACCTGATTTTTGTCAGGGCTCCAAGTGCACTAAGAGGTCTTAACCACCCTGACCAGTCTCACCAAGCATCCCCAACAGCTACCCATGAGCCCAGGAGCTCCATTTAACTGATGACCTTGGCTTCCAATCCTTGTCTGAGCTCTTTTGGAGGGTCTTCAACCTTGTTTCCTTGGATCTATGTTCCAACCTTGTGACCCGGTCTTGTCTCTGCCACCATCTCCTGCTGTTCCTGACTGGTCTCCTTGGATGGACCCCAGTCTTGATTGATCATTTTGACTTGTGTAGGATTGTCAATGAGTCATTGTGATCAACTGACTCTGTTTGCTGTGTTCAGATCCTTTGTGACTGAGCCCTAGTCAGTGAGGGCACTGCTTCCACTGTGCCTCAGCTCTTAGCTTGTCCCGACCTGTGAAGCAGTCCTGTTCATTGTTATCCCTGACAACCAGTGAAATCAGGAGCACTATAGCTAGATGATGAAATCAGAAAGCAACTTTTTGGAGATACAATTGTTACCAAATCCATTGTTACTTCAAAATCATTAGTAGTCACTGTGCCTGCGTTGTCACCTCTGTAAGTCTGAAAAAGTATTTTCTTTTGCAGCAAAATACACCAAGCAGTAAAGGAATAAAGTCAAAGGCCAAAATATAGGGCTATCTGCATAGATCCCATCAACTTTTCTGCCAGACCTAGGTAAAAACTGGACAGGAGTCTGCTGTCAAGCAAGTAGAGTTAGTGGGTCTAAATAAAGAAGGATGAGGAATGGAGTCATTTAGTCAAAGTGGATGTAGATGATGTACCTATTTGCTTCTGCATGGATATGAAAACTGGTCATTTGCTAATATTCATGGATTTGCATATGTCTTGGTTTCAGCTGGGATAGAGTTAATTTTCTTCCTAGTAGCTGGTATAGTGCTGTGTTTTGGATTTAGGGTGAGAATAATGTTGATAACACACTGATGTTTTAGCTGTTGCTAAGTAGTGCTTACACTACTCAAGGACTGTTCAGCTTCCCGTGCTCTGCCAGGTGCCCAAGAAGCTGGGAGGGGGCACAGCCAAGACAGGTGATCCAAACTGTCCAAAGGGCTATTCCGTACCATATGACGTCATGCTCAGTATATAAACTGGGGGGAGTTGTCCAGGAGGCAGTGATTGCTGCTTGGGGACAGGCTGGGCATCGGTCAGCGGGTGGTGAGCAGTTGCAACACTTGTTTTTCCTGAGTTTTTTTTCTCTCTTTCTCTCTTGTTGTTTTCCTTTTCATTACATTGATGATGATGATGATTGTTGTTGTTGTTGTTATTGTTGTTATTATTATTATTATTATTTTTTATTATTTATTATTTTATTTTTATTGTTAAACTGTTCTTATCTCAACCCACAAATGTTCTTACTTTTGCTCTTCAGATTCTCTCCCTCTTCCCACCTGGGGGGAGCGTGAGCGAGTGGCTGTGTGGTACTTGGTTGCTGACAGAGGTTGAACCATGACAGCATACGAATGAAAACATAAAGGAGGAATACAAAATGATATTTCAAGGCTTAATTGCTTTCTATTTTAAATTGTTTCAAGCAATGAATTTCAACCATTTAGAAGTAGGTTGCCAGATTTCCAGTCAAATTGGGAAATCCCTGATTTCTTATAAGATACTAAAACCTTGATTGTTTTGTGCATGCAGTCTGGTAATTCAGCACTGTACTATCAGATCTGATGAACCCAGATGGCTTGCCATGAGGGCCAGACATCATCTGGGCTGATTTAAAGAAATATACCCACAGAAACCTTTAGGCTTTATAAAAAGGAGTCCTGCAGGCGTCACAATTTGTGTTTGTCAGCTAACTAAGTCTCAGAAATAGCATTCAGAGACTTCATCCTTCCACATTTGATAAAGGAAAAGCAGGACTGACATATTTTTCATTCTTTTTCCATGGACTGCTGGACAGCCAGCAAGTTTATTGAGGAGTCTCCCAAAAGCCTAAGTTCCTGGAACTGAGTTCTTCAAAAAGAGTTCACCTCTCTGTTCACCACAGGGAAAGGAATAAATAAATCTGCATTGTTCAAGGTGCGAGGTTATCTTTCATCCTTATAAGCAGCTTATATTAACTGCTATCTCAAGGAAGAAAAGAGATTAGAGAGAACAGCCAATTGGATGAAGATTGCTCTGTATAGAAATATTTCTGATGGACTTGTGAAGCAGACACGATGTATACAAAAAGTTTATCTGGATTCATGTTAGATGTTAAAGTCTCAGGGGTATTTGCTTGAACAGAAGAAAACAAGATTTAGTGAAATAAATAAATTACAAAACATAAATTCTGTTTTGTCCCACCTTGATTTCTGCTACAAAAGGGTCCTGCTTTTCACTCAGAGTGAAAGAAGTAATCCACCAACCTCTGTGATCTATCAACAAAAAAGTAGGCCTCCAGCCATACTGTGTCATGCCTTTGCTAAAAATATCTGCCTGAAGTTGTTTGTGTGAGACATGAATTGTATTTCACTTCTCTGTATGTGTTACCCGGCACAGCATCTTGCAAACAAACCTACTTTTTCCTTCTCTTGCCCTGATGAGCAATTAGCAATGCAGTGGGCTGTAATGGACAGAATGATGGATGAGGAATGGCCTTGTAACCCGATGTTATATGAAGCATGAATGAAGATTAAGTATTTTTCACAGGTATTTTTCACATCGTTCAATTCAAATGAAAATGTTTTAGTTTTCCACTTCCAGTTATCTCAGTTGTCTTAGGGGAGAAGCATTCCTCAGTTGTCTTGAGGGAGAAAGCTGGTAAAGGCTTCTGTCTGTAAATTCAGCTTCTATTTTACAAAACTACATGAATTTCTCACATCCTCCTTTCTTTGTCATCCTTTACCCTCTTGCTTCTCTATTTTTGTTCTTCTCCACATACACATTTTCCCTTTCTGTCAAGAAAACTTTATGCCTATCATTTGGGAGTCAAGTTCTATAATAGAAAAGCTTACTTACAGTATATCTCTCATACAAGCATTCAATTAAGAATTAATAATGGAGCTTCTATCTTAATTAAATATTAAATGGCTTTAAAAATACTTATTTAGCTTAATAAAGATGCAGAGATAAATTCAAGTCTTTGCCTAACTAATCTGACGATGCAAAAGGTGTAAATTGTGCTATAGTAAATATGCTAGACTTTTAAGAAAATATTCATTGTTTTCTCAGTTAATGTTGTATCCAGGCTAATCTGAGGTTAAACCACAAAGACCTTACTTAGTTAAAGAATCTCATCAGCAGAAGCAAAATGTAAGAATTATCTGATACATCCAAAATTTCTATAAAATATGCAGTTGTTAATGTCTTTGGATCATCTGTTGGAAAAATGCAGCTGAAGGTGTTCAGCAGGATCAGGTGTGGTATTGACACTAGGCATCTGAGATTTTATACCTCTAGGAAGAAGTAAAAATACCTGGTAATTTTCAAGTTGTGTGATTCACTTTGTAAGTGTTCTGTATAGGCTGACAGTTGTAATATCTACAGAAATTTAAATAACTTTGAAAATCTTGTACTCATTGTAAGGGTGTATATATTTGAAATTCCCTTTACTTTAAACAAAAATCCATCTCCTTATTTTAAATTGATTTTAGATATCAAATTTTAGTTCCCTGGTGTATATGTATTTTTATATTATCTTTAAATTACATGATCAGTGGGAACAGTAATCTCAATATAGAGAATGCTACATCTCTCTATGTATGCACTTAAAATTAGTTGGTATTTAACACAGTTGATGTAATTTTTGTGACTATTATTCAAAGTGCATTTTGAACACTCAGACTCTACAAATGAACACTACAAAGAAGCTCACAGGAAAATATTTGTTCTGTTCTTGAAGCCAAGTTTAAAATAGTGGCTAGTTGGTGAGGTATCTACTGGACAGTGAGAAAAAAATATAACTACCTGTTTACTAAGTGAGACTCATCAATACTGTGCTATGGTGGAAGCAAGTGCTTCTGGGGAGAAAAAAGTAATTTTGTTTTATAAAAAACTGTGTATATGCTAACTATAAAGAAAATAATATCAAGAAGAGACACTAATAATCATCAGTTTACATCCGTAATATGTGTATATACATATGTGCTTAGGATTATTTAAATCAAAGTGTTTGGTGGTCTGTTCTTCAGCGAAAAATTATTAGTAAGAGAACAGAAAATATGTTATCTCTTGCCCTGGTTTACACTGAGTTAATGTGTGCACTAGAGTTCCAGTAGAACTGAATGGCAAATGCCCAATTTTATTAGTGATTGCACTCCAGAAAAGATATAAATGGCTACTCATACTGCAGAATAAGGTTTCAAGATTGCACCACTTTCTAGGGAAGATGACAAGTGACATAGTCATTAATTCAGAACAACACAACTAAATGCATTTAGAAGAATGACAAACAAGAAGAGCTTTGTCACAGTAATTAGTATCACAAGGCAATGTTACTACTCAAGCTGCAAATCAAACACATTGCTTTTCTTTCTGCTTGAACTTACATATAAACTATATAAAAATACAACACAAATTTCTTCTTAGAGTCATGGTACAAAAGGCAGAAAAAGTCTTGTATTGACATCATAATGCATTGAGCATGAAAAAATTGGTAGAAAGAGGACCCAATAGCCCTGGCAATCATTACAAAACATTTCCATTACCTGCTATACATGATCTATTCAGAGTAGTTATGGTAGGAACAGAATGATTCAAAAGAAAGCACAATTTTTATTATTCAAATACCTATTTAGATTAATCTTGACATTTGGCTTATACTATAATCAAATCAAGGGTTGAAAACAGAAGCTGACATAGGATGTTAGAAGTTAAAAGCATCTTAAATCCCTACAGAAGCTATTTGGGAACAAATGTCTTTTCCTGTTTAAAGTGTGTACGTTAGTCAGCATCATCTATATTTTAAGTTAGGGCTATAACAATATAAAGGAGACTTCCACATGGTTTTTCAATAACCTGGATTTCCTTTGAAAGAGTTACATTTATTTGTGCTTTTTGTCTCCCTATGTCACCCAAATAATTTAATATTTTGTTGTTGGTAAGACTGTAGGTATTAATACCTATTGGCAAATGTGTCCCTTCAACTTAACTGATGACATTTAAAATTATGCCAAGGAATAAATCATTTCACTTTTCCATCTCATTAGAGACTATGCTTTATACACACATTTGGTAATATAAATTTTTTATCATGTTGACATCAATAGAGATGATGTAGCCCCTACTGAATGGTTAAATGGAAACTTTGAGTATGTAAAGAAACTCTTTTATGTCTTCCAAGTTGCAGATCTCCTTACCCTGCATTTATAAGCGTAAAGTGTCATCTTAACGTTCTCTAATCCTATAGAGATTTAGATATATTCTATTTGCTAATTTTTTTAAATGACTCTTTATAACATAGAGGAACTTTTGAGTAGGGTTCAGTGACACTTAGCATTGAATATAAGTATATTTTTTAAAATAAGCATATTTAAATAATTTTATAATGTAGCTTTTGGCATATAGTGTTTTTCAATCTTCTCTACCTTAAGACAATTTGACAACCTCTCTTCTCTCTATCTAGGTTTCCACTGAGTAAGCAAAATCCTCTGCAACGTGCCCATGAAAAACTTGGAAGATGCCTTTGTCCTCATTTAAATTTCAAATTACTGTCAGTGCCACTAATTGTAGATGAGAATGCATACGCAGAGTTTCAGGCTGCAGGGGAACATTCGTGCTTTCAGAATTGTTCTCTGTCATAATTATTCTGAAGTGAACAATTACATCTAACAATCTGGAAAACCATTCTACAAGAACAGGTGGGTGAGCTAGCTGATCAAAGTAAGAAATCATTGAATACAGAAAAAAAAAAGTCTATTCAAGCCCATAAACTGATCCACAGATTTTTGAGAGGTAATTTTCAGTCTTATTTTATGTGCTGTGCCTCAATATTCTCAAAATAAAGTTAACAGAAAACAGAAGTCTTATCAAAGGCATTAATTTGGACCAGACATTATTTTGAAAGCCCTTAACAGTTTTAAAGGCAGAGGGAAAAAAGAGGACAAAAAGAAACACAATTCAAAATGGGTACTGAGCAAGAGAATAAGATATGTTTAAAACAGTAGAAACCTGACAAGAAACAGAAAGCAGTATTTTAAATTTTGAGAATTACTAGTTCATTTCATTGCAAGCATATAACAAGATGATGCTCAGTGACAATGGTCCAGACAGATTTCCTGCTGTACCATCTTGCAGCACCAGGGATGTTTGTAGTGTCACATCTTACGACACTGCAAAAGTGTTGTTGTTGTTTTAATTAAATCACTAATCTAACAGAGGAACATATTAATTTACATGTGGCCCCATGAGTCAGGCTAGAGTATGGGATAAGCACATCAAGTTGATTATCACGTAACAAGACAACTTCTGGCAATGTGAAGAAGAAGGAATAGTTATTAATATATTAATAGTGTCAGTATGCAGCTGTGGAGTGAGTTTTCCTGCAAGGTCCCTCTAAGTTCAGGCCCATTAAGAGTAAAAAACTGCCATCTTCCTGGCCTTCCTGTGGGTGACAAGCTTGGCAACTCTGTTTGGAAGACAGGCTGCAGTGCCTGCCAACACATAAAATATGGAAAGCCCGTGTCATGAGACATACATTTTATAGGTTAGGCCAGCAGGTTCATAGGTTTACAATCAGCCAACTCGTACAGAGCCACCTGAACCACAAATAACTGAAAACAAATTGAAAGGGGGTGATAACTGACAGGAGTAGTGCTTAGAGAAAAGAAATCTGAAAATAAAGCTGGCTGAAAATATTTTTTCCAGATAATGTTTTCCTTGAAAATGCAATTCATTAAGATAGAAAAGCTTCTTAAAAGTGTATTGATTTCTTTTTTTTTCATGGAAAAAGAGTCAAAACATATTGTTGTCACTTTTGTGTTCATTTCAATGTTAAATAAATGTGCTTCAATGAGATAAAGAGACTTTCTTTCAAGCCTATTTAGTTTAAATGAATATTTCAGATTATATTTGGCATTATATAATTTTGTGGATACATAAGATATCTATATTAACTATAGTGTTTCAGAGTTACTGAAGCAATGCTTTTTTATAAGATAAAAATGACTATTGAAATGAGATGATTTGATGTTGTCAAAACTGTAGAGTTAAATATCATCAAATAAATATTTTGGAATTTCTACTTTATGGATTTGAAATTCTAGTTTGTCATTCTAGTTGTGAGAAAAAGAGCAACCCACAAATACCAAAACATCAGAATTTACAATGAAATGATAATTTCATTTTTTTTTTCAAAAAGCTGTAGAAGACAAATGGGGAACAAAACAAGGGAAAAGATTTCATTTTTGCATGCTTAGAGTAGCAATGACTTCTGTGTTGGGGCATATTGAACTGCCTTTGTCATCCTGGAGAAAACTTTTAGAATAAAAGGAAAGGTCACTGGGATTTATTACAGACAGGCAGAACATTGCTATTGGGGGCACTTGATTCAAATATATGGGGACTTTCTTCATAAATTTTTGAGAATCCATCTGTATAAAGATTTTTAAAGTTAAATCTATTTAGTGGAACTTCTCTTATATCTCACTCACCAGTCACCTTGCTGTCAAACTTAACAATGTTTATTTCAGGATCTTCTAAAACAGAATTTCTAAAAAGATAGATGTTAAAAAGCCATATTTTTCAAAGTGATGTTTTTATCCTCAGAATGTGATGAGGACTTGTACCTCTCAAGAATTTATTGGCTTAGCTTTTGAATAGAAGGCTTCATGACCAATTACAAACAAACACTATTTAGTTTACACTTGGGAACCAATTAAGTGTAAGTTTTTGGAGAAAAAGGTAGAACCAGCTTTTCAGCAAGCCTAGGTAGGCCACATGGAATGCCGTTTGACCCAGGGTATATAGTCTGTTATACTTAAGACTATTGACACATAAGCTGGCTATCTCCACCTTCATTGTGACATGCAAACACCTCTTTCTTAATTTAAAATTTTGGAAAGTCAGGTCATAACTATTACAGTAGAAATTAATGAAGCATAACTTCATAGTTACCTTAGCAGTAAATTAAATATTAAAGGAAAATAACTAACATTGTATTTATCATTCAGACAGTAAGATAAAAGAAAAATAAGAAACTAAATTCTGGTTGGATAACAAAAAGAATCCTCATTATCTTGGTAGCAGGAAGTGGATCTCCAGAACCTCCTAGCCAAGCCATGTATGTAGGCATAATCATAGAATCATAGAATTATAGAATGTCCTGAGTTGGAAGGGACCCACAAGGATCATTCAGTCCAACTCCTGTCCCTGCATAGGACAACCCCAAAATTCACACCATATGTCTGAGAGTGTTGTCCAAATGCTTCTTGAATATTGCCAGGCTTGGTGCTGTGACTACCTCCTGGGGGAGCCTGTTCCAGTGCTCCACCACCCTCTGGCTAAAGAACCTTTTCCTAATATCCAACCTAAGCCTCCCCTGGCATATCTTCCTGCTTTTCCCTCGGGTTCTATCATTGGTCTCCAGGGAGAAGAGATCAGTGCCTGCCCCTCTTCCTTCCCTTTGTGAGGAAGCTGTAGTCTGCAACGAGGTCTCCCGTCAGTCTCCTCTTCTCCAGGCTGAACAGCCCAAGTGACTTCAGCCGCTCCTCAAATGGCTTCCCCTCTAAACCCTTCACCATCTTTGTGGCTCTCCTCTGGACACTCTCTAGTAGCTTCGTATCCTTTTTATATTGTGGGGCCCAAAACTGCACACAGTACTCAAGATGAGGCTGCACCACTGCAGAGTAGAGCGGGACAATCACCTCCCTCAACCGGCTAGCAATACAGTGCTTGATGCACCCCAGGACACGGTCAGACATACATTGTCTGTCCTCTTTCTGGAGTATTTAGGTTGATGAAGACCTAAAATCTAGACTTTCCTGAGAAATATTTTAAACACTGCAGTTTCATGAAAAAAAATATGGCCATTCATGTTTCGAGATTAACTGAATGCTGCCTGTATATGAGTTTAAGCCAAGAGGGTCCCAATACTCAGAACAGGTTTTCAGTATTCCGAGATACAAATATCATGGTAGTAAATCTTCTAGACACATGCATTGGTAAAGTTTAAGGTATCTATAAGAGTTTTGCAGAAGGAGTAGAAATAGGGCTTCCCATAACTGCGGCAATCTTCAGTAACTGAATTTCTGAGCCAGATTTATGTTTGATCTTATCAGTAGTCATTATTGTGGAATGTCCCTTTAGTTACACTCTACAAAGACAGAATGCCCCTTTTTCAGTATATAGGATATACTGAAAAACAAACTGTTAGAGCTTTGGGAAAATCAGGCACAGAAGCTTTGATAGTCTCAGGTGACAACAGATGAAGTCACACCATGCCTACGTGCCTCTTCTGAGGATTTAGCTAGTGAAGAGGACTTAGGTAGATACGTCCGAGTCTGTATCTCATGATGGGATGCAATACATTGATCTTTAAGCTAACATTGACTCAGGCTGTCATTTCCACATGATGTATGTGTGCCATATCACACAGCAGTACTAGCTTGGGTATGGAAGTAGTATGGGTGGATCTGCAGCATCCTTACAATGCTGGAAAGCAATTCTTACTAGCTAGAATGTTAATGCAACTATGCTATTTGCTGAAGCAGTCTGCCAGGGACAGCTTGGGTTACTTTTCACAGCACTTCTCTGTAGACATATTCTACATCATTTAGATGTCCTGGAAATGGTACCTTTAGCTTTGTAGCTTTGTGTAGGAGTGAATAATTTATGTGTGAGCTGTTTATGTTTGAATGTTTCAGTGGGAACACTTCTGTGTTACAAAATAAGGTTCATCTAATTCAATTACAGAGCTCTGCAAACAGTAGGACTGGCTTCTCTGTTCACAGTTAGAATGCCAAGATGCCTGCGGATAGGTAGGTATGTCTATCAGTGATCGCAGCACCCACTGTGCAGAAATGTGCTTCAGAATAAACATTTCAGATTTTGAAAGTCAACAGAGCTTAACAGCAAGACACAGACTATATGGTCTAGGCAACTATCTTTGGCATTGCAACACCTAAAAATCAAGCACCTAGCTCTTTCTGGGCAATACAGACCAACTTCTTTAATTACCTGGCCTATCTATTTAGTCAATGGATTAGATTCCTCTAAGAAGCAATTTCAAGTAGCTGAGTTGCCTGGACTTTCAATTGACTGCATACAGAGCCTGGACTCTTTGACAGGACAGCTCAAGCAGGAAACTGTCTGCTCAGGGGGATATCCTGAGTCCTAGAGCACAGTCCTGGAGCTAAAGAACATGAGCTAGCCTACACAGCCTCTCCTTCAGATTGCTGCATCCTTGACTAAGATCAGGCAACAAATTAACTTTAATTAGGTTTACAAAGTGCTTGAGACAGTGGTCCTCTTCTGTGCAAAAGCCTAGCTGACTGCACAAAAACACAGAAGAAAAGAGTTGAGTTCCTCAGCATCAAACCTTGTCTCCCATTTGCAAGCATTTGAGCATTACTGTTCAAGCAGTAGGAATGGCACAGAAGGTAGATCGTGGGATGCATACTTCTCCTCTATATTCTTCCTCCTCCTCCCACCTCTTGAAGCTGATATTGTGTAATGAGGAATGCAAGTGCCATGGGGCTAAGAAAGCAGTAAGCGAAGGTGAAGAGAAGGCTAAAGGCTGGCAGTCTGCAGTTTGGAGGCTCCATTCTGCTGAGCAAAAGCAGAACTTAGTTCTGCTCACAACACTGCTTATGCATTTTGCATCAGTCATTGGAGAAAAAGCAGAAATAATCTGAAGGAGCAGAAAGTGGTTTTGAATGGAGGTGGACATGGCCGCTGTGCTTTATACGTAAACCAATGTTGTCTGTGTTTGTTAGACATGCTCAAAAAACCCTTGACAGTTGTGGTCTGGGATTCAGGATGAGTTTCAACACCTTCCTTTCATAGATCTCAAGCACACAGTCTTCGTTGTCCATGGTTTAAGTGCTTGCAGGGTGAGGCAGTGAAAGGAACGTGCTTCAGGAATAATTTTTGAAACCTCGTCTTTTCCATTGCACCTAAGTTCAACTCAGAGGTATAGCAGGCAGTCTGAAGGCTGTTAAATGTTATAATTTCTTTGTTAATGTGTTACTCCATGCTTTTCCATAAAATGAAGTCTAAACAAACTATGGAGAAAAAAAAAAAAAATCACTTTGTGCACATTTCCTGCATATATCTGCATGCTGGACACACACAGTGCATTGGTATCAAGAGGAAGGTTGCACTTCATTCATGCTTTCCTTGTAAGAGCAGATTTACAGAGTTGCCTTGTGCTCAGGATCTCAGGGATTAACGTCTGGCTGGTTGGAGCACAGATGCAGCTTCTAGACCTTTTGTAGCAGACTGCAGTTACATCAGGGCTGGACAGATTTTTGCTGAATGGGGCAGCAGTTTGTACAAGGGTGGCAGTCCAATGAGGGCTGGTATCCTGCTCCATTAGCTGCAAAAGTTCTCTGAGAACAATGTAAGCTGAAGTAAAAGCTGGTATTTTGTGTTGCACCAAGAAAACCAGTCACATTTTGCTATGTGACAACTCTTACATCCTTCATTGAGACAAAGTATCATCTTGCTTCCTTCATGTTTGTATTAATTCTCCCAGTCTATGAGGGCAAATAGTGGCTGCATCATTGTGTTATAGTTTGCAGATTATCTTTGGCAGTTAGAGGGCTCTTTGGTTCACATCATACACTCTTCTTTTTGCTGCAAGAAACCTGATCAGACCCTCTATTAGCACACCAGTAAGTAGGCAGGTGTAAGCTTTTACCCTCACATCCAATAAACTTTTTCATGCTGCAGCCTTTACTATGTATCAGAACTCTAATACTGCCTCATAAGAAGGGGGGGGGGGGGAAAAAAAGTCTGACATCCGTCACTATGAGTGGCAGCAGCCATCAGCTCCCTAAACCCTTGACCTCAAATAGAATGTGTTGGAATATATATATGGCACACTGTCCCCTTGTAAAGGGTTTCCTGAGCTATGTTACACATCCCAATACTTTACAGAGATTGCTCCACTCCTGATTAAGGCTACATTTTATAATGTATACGTGCCCAGGCACAAATAAACCTATGCAGTTACAGATGAAGAGATTTTGCTTAGACCTAGCACCCACCTGCACAACAGAGATTAAACCTGTATTTAAAAGCCACTTACTTATCTATTAAGAGGAATATCTTCCTTCAGCAGTAATAATGGAAATGCATTGTCTTCAGATTTACTGGTATTTCTAGATATTTGTTGGTATTTCTGGGATCACATATTATGTATGTGAGAAAGGCAGCATTCCATAGTAGTTTGCAGTCTGTGTAGTTTTTATTGTTCTAATACAGCTAGCAGAGGCACATTTTTATTTTTTAGGTAAAGAGGGTCAGGTTAAACACTTTTATATAAGTACCACTACTACAATACATACAGTTTAGTCTGGAAGATCTTACAGTGTGGATGTAACAGATCACAGAGATCCAGCTAGCGCCAAACCAAGCTGATAAATTAGCAAGCATCATGGCACCAGCTTGGGTCCTGAAGCAGTAGGTGTCTATTTGCACAATGTTGCATCACACTAAAACCCCGCATTTTTGAAAGTCCTTTGCTAGGAAAGCAAAACTAGCTCACAAGGATATTGAAACTTATTATAGTTAACCTGCCATTTTCATAACTCATCACAAATACTTAAATGTGGTCTGTAGAGAAAGAGCAATGAGAAAGATATTCTCCCAAGTGAAAGACTGGCATTGTTATATCCTTACAGACTAGTGGAAACTTCCTTTATCCTCCCTGTAGGCAAATCCAAATATAGTCTGTATGTAAATTAAGGAAGAAATTAAGTACACAAGATCTTATTCCATTACCTTCCACCTTTTGGAGCAATGTGCACATCTTCAAAGTGTGATCTATCAAGAAGATAGCCTGTTATACCCTCATTTGTCTCTTCCACTGGTCTTTAGAGGGAGGAAACATTACACATGACAAAGGAAAGACCAGAATCAGCCCCAAAATGTTTAACATGCTTTTGCTTCTTTTGTTTTTACATAATTTTAAAAACAAATAATCTATATGACTCACAGCAATAAGCAGCTTTTCACAATATTTCAACATTTCAAAGTTCAGATAAAAAGGATATGCTTTTAAATGTGCTGAACTTAACTCTCCTTCCCTTTTTGGTATGCAGTAGGTCATTGACATGTTAATCAGCTGTCTTCTTTCCAAAATTTTGATTCTGCCACAAAAAGCAACTTTTTTGATGAAAGCTATCTGTCTGAAGATTTGGATTCAGTATAGCCAAGGATTAGCTTGGTGGCATTGTATTAGAAACTATTACCCTAAAAATAGAGTTGTTTAATGACACAACATCAGTTGTAAATTTGTTGGTTCAACTGTGAGCCAACTGGTTAGGGCAGGACACAATGTAAATTTAGTCTTTATTTTGGTTGACAAGGTTCCTCAAATGTGTCATTAACCTGTTCATGGACACTCCAGTCTTTTCCAAGGAGATGTAAGTTATTTAAATGGATCTGTCCAGTTCAGACAGATTCTCAAAACCAAGAGCTTTTTTTGCTCTTTATATTCACTTTTACTGAAAACTGAAATTGAGTAAATAGAGAGTGGACAATTGGCTTGCAAAAAATGAGGGTCTTGTCATCTTCATTAAAAACAAACAAACAAACAAACAAACAAACAAAACCCCTAAGCATTTTTGATGATCAAATGTTTTGTTATTTCTTTCTTGCTTGCTTTCATTCACATCCAATTATTTGAATATTATTCAAGAAAATAAATAATATGAAAACAAAAGTTATTTTAGCAATGTTTTAGTATGACCAGTTTTACAAGGAAATTTGTGTTTGTGGGCTTTGTAGTCAAATTTTGCCAACTTGAGAAAGCTAGAGTCTTTCACTAAATTTCCTAACTGAAACCTGAGGTTTCCAAGTTTTTATTTTTTAGTGGGGAAATAAAATTATTCTGCAACATCTCCTTACCATTGACAAAATATGAGGTCAAAATATATCTATTTGGCCTAGGGAAAGACAAACTTATCCAGTTGCATTGTTCAGCAGGGTACCAATGGTATGAGTTGAAAAACTCTTACAGTTCAATGAAAAGCACTCCTTCAATAAGAAGGTCTGACCTCTCTACCTCTCAAATATTTGCAATGGCTCTGATAATGTTAACAGCATTTCCAGCAGTCTTCTCCACAGTGTTAACTGGAGAGTAATCTCTGAGGAAGTCCCCAAACACCACTTCAGTTAAGAAACATGTGTACAACATGACTACTAAGCCAGCTGCCCAGCAGCTAAGAGAAATTCATCTTGCCTGGATTTCCCTTAAAGGTGAATTTCATTGCCCAGTTTCACGGAAGCTTACAACACATGAAGGAAAAGATTGGTGCCATCTGCCTGACATATGTTAAGTGGAAAAGGTTTTTCTTGTGATATACAAAAACCTTTTTTTTCCAGAAGTTTTATCCTTAACATTAGATCTTGAAAAATTTCTGGAGCATATGATGTGCCTTCAAAAATGTAGTTTTAAAATCTCTCTGTGACAGGGGCTTTTTAAGAATTTTATTCAACACAGAGAAGAAACTAGTTGAATGTGGGGGAAAGAAAAACCAAGGCAGTTGAAAGAAAACAAACAAGATGATAAATCCAGAAGAATTTTTTTTTCCCCATCAACTATTCCTTAAGAAAATTCCCTTTGCCAAAATACTGATTTAGTAATAAAATATGGGTTAAACTGATTCCAGCAACTAGTTAACAGATTTTTTTTAGGAAAATAGAGTTTTAATTAGTAACCAAATAGAATTGTGTCTTCTATTCAGAGGTGTTTTAGTTTTGTTTTGGTTTGTTTTGTTTTGTTTTTTCTATGTCAGGTTTTTTATTCCTCATAGCAATACCTGATGATGGATGTTCAGAAAAAACCCTGCAAAGTAGTTTTTTCTCTTCTATGCTAACAATAAGCAGTTCTAGGGCTTTTCATTATTTTTCTATTTAAAATATCCAGAAAGAACGATAGTATGGTTATGGAAAAATTGGGGAGAAGAAGTAAATTAGTACTGAACACACTAAGTAGGATCCAGCTGGCTAAATCTCACCAAATATTTCACAGAACTCCCTGGATAAAGTTAAATACAAGTTAGAGACACTTTTTTCTGGGCATGTGCTGAAGTGGTTATATTGAAGAAAGTACCGGAGAGAGGCAGACCAGTTCTGCTTTTGCAAGTCTTCAGAAATGCCTGACTATTTCCAGACACTTTGAGGAATCTTCCACAAAGTTAGGCTGCATTTTCATCCCTCTGATCAAGGTACTTGAATTTCATTATGGCTCCTAAAAGAAACTAATTGGTGCTTCAAAACAGATTTTTTTTTTTTTTAATAGATTTTTAGATGTTATCTCTGCTTGTCACATCATATAAATATCATTTGTGGACATTAATATAACACAAATTGATCTCTTTAAGTGTATATATAACAAATATTATTTATCCAGTTATTTCTGTTTCAAGTCCCATATGCCATGATTGAGTTGTAGCATGTTTCTTATAAAAGTATTAAGTCTTGAGTTGACTACTTGAAGTAATGAAAATTCTTCCACTGTAGACAATTAAGAGCTTTGTTTTAAACAATTTTAAAACAAACTGATTGGAACAGTTTTAACCTGCCCTCACTTTCTTGTTGGGACAGTTTGTAGAACCCTAGTTTGTGTTACAAAAGAATAAACTAATTTGTAGAGTATTTATTATTACTATTTTTAAAAGAGCTTAAAAAGTATAAACCTATTTATAAAGCATAGATCTCTACTAGCACAACTGAGCAAGGTACTGAGCAATCTGGCTTATAACCAGAAATGCACTTAGGCACATTTAATTTCAGTCTCTACAGTGCCTTTCCTGGCTGGAGCTCTAAGTGTTCAGCACCTTGCTTGATTAAATTTTAAAAGAATTCACTAGCCAAATGCTTTCTGTTGCACCAAGTCATAGCATAACAAATAGTTGATAAGGATGAGAATAGTAAGAAGGATTATAGTCATAATGTGGTTGCACATATTAGTTTATGTGTTGTTCTACTCTTTTAAAAGTCGATATTGACTCCCTTATGCTGTCAACCCAAAGCAGCCATTTTTTTCTAACAAAGATTCACATTTTAAGGTCAAATCTAAAATGTAGGCTTTAGATCTGGTCTCATACTGGAACAAAGGCCCTGTGGACCAATACAGAGATTTTTATGTGAGTGAGGAATATGAAAATGTAGCTAGAGACATGATGAACAAGCAGATGGAGGAAAAAAAGAATCATCATTCAAGCCAGAACAAAAAGTGCTAAAAGAAAAAAAAGACTGCTTTCAAAATAATGGCAATTCCCTGTTCTTCTCCTGCCTCCCCGTCTTCCCAGCCTCAAATATAGGTCATTTTCCGGGTGCCCAAATAGTGACTGCTTTTTTAGGTGATAATAGGCAGAAGTAGCAGGGACATTGCCTGAGTCTGTGGACTGACTATGAAGTGGCTTAGACAAGTCATTGACCCCTATATATTTTATTCTTTAGATAGGTTACACATATGTCCACATGAACAACTTTTCCCCTGGATTTATTTTGGAAGAGTATAAACTGGAAACTTGGGTAAGTTGGGCAGTGTCTTAATTTAGTTCAAGTTGCTGTAATTTGCAGGTAAAACTATTCTGTAAAGATAAAGGATTCTGTAAAGTGTGAGTTAAAATAGAACTTAGAAAATATATTTAAAAAAAAAAAAAGGACATGGCTGGGTTTGTAGGATACAAACATCTGGAAACGTCATTGTAAGTACTTTTTTAGGTAATGAAAGTATTAGGTATCTTGCCTAATAGCATGCAATTCTTGTCACCTTAAGATAAATATCTAAAAATAGATCAGGTGACTTGCATGTGTAGAAGTCCTTATTTCTCTTCATTTACAAAAAGGAGAGTCCAGGATAATTAATTTTTTTGTACAAAACTAGAGCTCAATTCTGTTGTATAAGTATGCTTATCTAGTCCCATTAAAATGCGGAAGGATATCCAAGACATCTGCACAGTGTTGACAGATATGGCATAGGACCTGGAAGAAACCCAATGTAAGAGAAAAATTCAGTCCTTAAATTTAAGTGTCACAATGTAAACCTCTACCTGTGACCTATTTTTGTAAACTCTCATTTTAATCAATGGGGTCAGCTGAATAAAAGTTGATCAAATAGAGCCTAAGTGGCACAAATATATTAGCTATTACTACAACTTACTTTTAGGGTGAACTGAATGTATGTGTCTGGAACAGATGCAACCCTTGGCTGAGCCTGGACTAGACTAAGGGTCAGGCTGACCCCATTTAGAATTGACTTCACCCCACACTAATGTTTTGTCACTTTGTTTGCTTTTCCTTCTGATTTTGCAAATCTAACATCAGCTACACCTATGTAAGTCAGACATATATTCCTTGCAGAAGTGTGTGTATACTGCTGTAACTGACAAGAAAATATAAGGAACTTTCTGAACTCAATTTGAGTTCTATGGATGATTGGAAGTACTGATTTTCAGAATATTTGATGGCCAATTTTCATTTTTCAGAAATGCAAATAGTTCTGCCTGCCTAGGCTGTAAATTATTTGGACACAAACTGACTAGAAATTACTAGCAGGAGTTGTCATTACATCTTCATATATTTCTGCATTTTTGGAGGTAGTATCTGCATGCTTGGGTCCAGTGCATTGCTCAGATGTCTTCTTTCCCTTTAGTTTCCCATAGGAGTTTAAGACGTTACTTCTGACAATTACAGTATCTGGAATGTGATTTAGTTGCCCAAGCATTGGCACCCAGTGCTATTTGAGATTCTCTGCCATATTTGAGATGCTTGCACAGATACAACAAAAGAAAAGAGCTTATGAGACAAAAAAATCATTTTCTTCTGGAATGGCACCTGGAAATCACCCCCCCCCCCCCCCCCCTCCAAAAAAAAAGGCTAAAATGAAGCACAGGCACATACCTCACATGCAGAGTTTTACATTGTATCACTTTATATTTAATTTGGGAATCACTCCCAATTTGTCTTTCTCCTCCCCCCCCATTACACTACCAAAGTAAAGTTATTCTTCTTTTCTCTGGGAGATATATTGGCTGTTGACATTTCTAAAATAAGACAACACTTGTTTCAGAACTTCAGGCTGTGTACTACAATGTGCCTGATCTTCATATCTTGTAGACTTACTTCTTACCCTCTGACAACTTCAATTTTAGACTGGTGTTTCATCATGCACCACTTAAAAAGAAATAATTTCTCTGGCAGCAATGCACTAGCACTACATAAAAGTGACTGCAACAGCCACTGGCCAACAATCTAATGAAATGATAAAAGGATAAAAAACACAAGGAAACTGAAGTGAGAGTACCAATTCTTGTCTTATTGGTATGTTTTCACAGAAAGCAACAGAATTACTTCAGAATTATATTATGGCTGGTCCTGTATATCTTGAAATATTAATCTCACATTTCTAAACAATTTTGTTTGTTTGTTTGTTTGTTTGTTTGTTTTTTATCACTAGCGCAAATGGTAAAAGAAACTCACTGAGGACATAGGTACTACTGGGAGTTGCTAATGCTGAACAGAAATCATCCAAGAAGGAAAGAGCACAAACAAACAATTGTTTTTGCTTTTAAATCATATTTTGTGTTCATGTCACCAACTCAAAACTATACATGTCACTTAATGGATTTTATTTAGCACACACATAGTAACTACATTTGGTGTTTAAATCATATACACCATCTAGCATGGAAAAACAGTGATAATAGTAGGTATTGTGATGTCTTTGGAGTCTACCCAGACTACTAAAAAGAGTCAGCTGCTACTAACATATACCCATCTAAAGTTTATTTGTAGATGAGTGGAGTGAGATGCTTCACCCAAACCAGCAGTTGGAGGCACAAGCCCTCACTCTGCCCTCCTAGCCACTTCTGTGGCCTCTGAAACTTACCCAGCTGTGGCCTCTGGTACTCAGTCTCTCCAGGTAACCTGGATGCTTCCTCTTTTCTATTGATTCATCATTTCCTCAAGGACAGCAAATTCTAATTTTACCAGTTTCATGCCATTTTTCATTCCTGTCTTCCAGAACCAGATGGCTTTAATAGCAAAACAACAGATTTGTTTCATAAACTTAAGGTCAGGCTTACAATTATATTCCTGGAAGCAGATTAGAGAATATATATACATATATATAGAAATGTACTACTAATTTAAATTTAACAAGATTTCTTCCTAGTTGATGTGGTACTTTTCACCTAAACTTTTTTCAGTGTCACAACTTCATCCTGCAGAACCCTGCACTGTATTTTTAATAAAGTAGATATTTTAGAAAAATATCTGGTCCCAATCCATAGGCATCCCACAACAAAGTTGAGAAAAATCAGTAATATATGGTAAAATGATGATATAGAGACAGAGAGATGTTCACATTCAATCCCCTTCAACAAAATAAGATCCAGTATACTTAGACCATTCCTCATTTTGACAAATTTCTCAGCTATAGCTATATATAGTTATAAGAACAGGGTCTTAGGTTATGTACTCTTTTTAGCTTGACAGAAATCAAAGATGGTACCAGTTTTGATCAATTTGTGTCAGCTGAAACAACTGCAGCACTGTGATGAGTCTGAGGACTAACGAACCCCATTAAAAATCCCTAATCAGTAATTCATCTGCAAACCACCACAAAAAATTATCCCCTTAGTCAGTCACCACAAGATGACAGGTGAAATCCAAGCATCTAGCTGCAAGCACCACATTTCAAAGCCATTCTTAGCTCACCAGGTGCTATACCACTTTCAAGTTGTACAGATGTTTCTTCTGCCTATGCAAGCATTTGAGTACTCAGACTCCATCAGAAAAGTATTTTTATGTCCTAATGGGTTTTGTGATGCTCACAGCTGCCTGACCAGCCTTTGCTTTAGAGACTGACAGAGCTGACATCGCTCTGCTAGCAAATCAAGAGCTATATTGTGGTTTCCAGTAAATAATACTTTGCCTTGCCACCTGGAGAAGGAAAAGTCAAATATGATAGGCTAATATTTTGTCTCATACCGTTTACTGTAGGAAGTAAGTCTGAATTCCTGGTTTTGTTGTCCTCATAATATATCAAATTTTATCACAGCACACCACGTAATGTACCCCAATTTGTTATAAAGGGTTCATTATTCCAATAATACTTTTGTATCTAGCCACTAATAGGGGCTACTGTTTTGTAAGAATTTTAAACATGTTTTACAAACTTTACAGTTTGTTACCCCATTTCTTTATGCTTGGTGAAACTCCATGCTTTGTGTCAAATAAGCTAAAGCAGATCTTTTCCTCTTAACTTGCCCCTTCACCTCTTCATTTTTATCTGTCAGATTACAGTTCTTCAGGCAGAAACTCTGTATTTTTTGCATTCTGTAAAGTGATTAGCATGCCTTGCTTGCTGAATAAAACGTATTTATAGGTTCTACAATTTTATACCAAATGGTGTTTCTTTTTTTTTTAACAACCTTCTTGAAATAACACTCACCTGTTAAGATGTCAAAGTAATAACCAGTCTTCTTTAAAAAGGTAAAAGGAACAATCCTCGTAGTACTCTATATGGACTTGTTTTCAGTGATCAAAAATAAATAAAGGAGCTACATAACAAAACTTGAGTGAGAGACAGTTCTAAAACTTACTGAGTAATATTAACTGATTTTTTTCGTTTGTACCAGTTTTGACCAGTTCTGGGCTTTCCAAGTAGATTGTTTTTTGTTGGTGTTTTTTTTTTTTTTTTTTTTCAAAAGATTACTTTCAGTGATGAAAACTGAAGTGTGTCTATTCAGGTATGTCACAAGGTAGTCATTACTTTATTGTCACCTTTTAGTCACTAAGTAGTGTTAAAAGATCTTGTTCTATCCTACTTCTTTAGCTGAAAGTTGTCATACATTAAGCAACAAAGTAATCATGGAATTCCCATGATGCTTCTTTTTACTCAGAGCTGAGACCAGAATAATATTTATTCTTTGTAGTTCAATAGCATATACCAAATCATCAACAGATGAGTATGAGGTTAACGTAAGATTGTGACAGGACAAAAGAGAAGAGCTGAAAAGTCCCAGCTGACGGAAACCCGAGGAGCAGAGAGCTGACAAGATACAGTTCCCATGAGTAATTTCCAATGCTTTAATAACTATATGCAGAAAAAAATTCATTTCCCATCTAGTTCAGAAACGAAAGAAAAGTTTATCATTGATTGAAATAGGCTTTGATGAGTTTTTAATCTATATAATCTGGGTTGTAATTTTTTGGTCTACTCCATGCAGCATATTGAAGTGGATCAGAAGCACAGTAAAATGAAAAAGACTGAGGGATTCAACTTGTGCCCTGTTCTTTCCTCTGCTCCAAGCAAGAAGTTTTTCTTCTTGCATGCAAAGACGGATATAGGGACATAAAAATCCATACATATATGTATGTACAGGTTTAGAAACAGGTGCATATTTGACTGCACTAGTAATACATCCATTGAAATATGGCTTGCATAGTTACCGTCACACTGATGACAGGTAATCAAGAAAAATAACCTAGGCCCTACCTTTTCTTTCTCTTGAAAAGAGATATTATTACAGTAATGCTTCTTCTGCGAGACAACTGTCATTGGCAAGCAAGTCCTTTTTTAGAGAATTCAGGGGTATCTTATGGACACCTCATTTCCTTGCACAATGAGGCAGAACTATGATGAAAAGTTTTAGTGGGAAGTTACAGCAGAAGTCTTATGAGATCTCCTTGGGCTGTCTTCTCCTCTCTCACTTGCTAGAAAACAACGTTTTTCTGCATATTACTTTCTTGTATACTTGCATCTGAAGACATTTTTAGAGTAGCTTTCAACACAACACTTCTTTCCAGACTTGTATTTTGAGATGCTTATCACTGATGCTTTTCACTAGCTTATTGGAAAGAATGATAGTCCAATATGATATTAAAATAGTGCTTGTACAAAGAGAGATCTGCCTTTTCCCCTGTAGAGCTAATGAGCTGTCATTTCTTCAAAATGTGTAGTAAATTGGGTAGAAGAATAATACTTATACCTTTATTAATTTAGCTTGCCATCTTTTACTATTGAATCCTATTTAATCTACCTCTGCAAATAGTTGGCCCAAATGATATATGCCCAGATGGAAGAGAAGAGCCTGCTAGAAAGAGTGTCCTGGGTCACAGAGTCTAGACTTCCACTGTTACAAGTACTAATTGTGTCATGTCCTTTTCTTAAATGCGTTGAGATCCCTTCTAAGTTCCATTGGAATGTAATTAGAAAATCTCTTTGGTTTGATAACTAGGAATCTTCTTGTAATTTCCAACCACTTTATTTTGAGTCATTATTGTGCAAACTATACTCCTTAGCTGCAATATCTCATTTCCTTCTCTAGCATTTATGCTCTCTATGGATACAAAAATCACCTCTCACCCTTTGTTTTATTAAGCTTTTTACTTTTTTTTCTTTTGAAGAATTCTCTTCCCTTCATAAACCCACCTGTCCTTATCCATAACTACTCAGTGTCTTCTGAGTTTCTTTAAATTAATAGTCAAGACTGTCCTGTATAATAAAATTAGTGCTTACGTCTCTGATAAATATCCCTTCTGATACATCCCGGCATGTGCATTTGCTTTCTTAAGCCCTTGTCACATAAGAGTTCGTCATCATACTGAGTTTGGAGAAGCAAATGTAACCAGAGAGTAACACGGCTCACCAGTCCATGAGCATTATTTTTCAGCCATAGATCTGATGACAAGAGACTGGTGGTATCATTCTGGACATGCAGGTCTTCTGCCTTGAACTATTTCATTCAAACTTCTAAGTCTCCAGGTGCAAGGGAGACCAGAACTTCTGTGAAGAAGTTTTCTTCCTGCAAATCTATGATATTTTCTGAAGTTGGGGGGTTTTTTGTTTGTTTTGGTTTGGTTTTTTAGCTATTCACATCGACTACTTTATTTCAATATGATTTAATGTAATTACACATTTCAAGTTTATTAAGTAGAATTTTCTTGAAATTAATGTTTTGGAAATGAAAATAAAGCCTGGCTAAAAATATCTGAGTTTTCTATTTTCCCTCCCACTTTCCTCTTGATAATTCATAAACTACCAGAAAAACCATGTTTTACAAACTTTCCTAACAAACAATATTGTTTAGTATTGAGTCTTACTGAAGTTAACAACTGTCATCTGTCTATCACTAGGTATAAAAATAAAGCCTACAGTATGCAAGGGAATATAGGAAAATGCATTTGTTTATATTATGCTATTCTTCATATAAATGTCCAGAAAGATTTATCTAACCAGAAGACTATAATTTGTGCATAAACCTCTTTTGCCCGTTAAATACATCTAAATTCCAAGGTATGAATTCTAGAGTTCTCTTCTGAACAGATCTTTTCTTTTCATAAATGAGGGCTTTGCCTGGCAAAGGCAAAGGTTAAACTCCCAATCGGTATGTAAGTCCAGAGTCCTTAGTGTTTGTATGTGTCCTTCAAAGTTATTGGAGGCTACAGGCAACAGACTAAAGGATTCCAAGTTCTTATGATACAGAAATGGGTGATAGCTTTATATACTAACATGAGAAATAGTTGAATGTTGGAAAAAATATACAATTACCATTAGCATACTTAAATACTTTTGCTTTGAATGTATTTTCTGTTCACTGTCTATAACTAAAAAAGACAACAGTTATAGTATAAGTTCTGTTAGTCGTAAGTGTAGGAAGAAAAAGTAAATGCAATAATTTTGTCTTTGTCATTGGAGAATGATACAGCAAATAATAACTACGCATTAAATCAAACTCTAAGTCATTTATGGTTCTGAATGTATGCTATTTTTTATCTTTTACTAGCTTAAACTAACTGCCCATCACCATTTTCACCATATCATTTTTGCTCCAAGTTCAGAGAGCACTTTTAGGCTCCTAACTGCCTCATGACTTCAAAAGTAAGTTCACCTTAATATTTTAATGAATAACTAGGAACTGAAATATAATGCTACTTGCACGCCTCAGTGTCCATCTTTTCATAAAAAGATCCTGCTGTCAGGAATTGCCTTCAAATTTGACTTGTATACAATTGAATGCACCATCAGTGCTCAACAGCCCAGATGGAGCAGCAGGAAGCATTGTGTAAAATGTCTCACAGAAGATTACATTATTCTCTACATGAAGAACTGAGCAATCTGTCATGCCCCTTTAAGGTTTTTACTTAGCAGCTCTGTTGGCTACTGCTTAACAGTGGCAGAAACCTTATTCCACCTATTCTTTGGACAGAGGTTGCCAGCTGGGAGCATATTTACAGCAACAGAGGGGAGATGATTTTAAGGACTCCTTTTGCATGCTTTCAGAAACAGACTCTCTCTTTACTACTTCCTTTCTTAACAGTGTTTGGGGATCTAGCTCCAAATACATTATTCATAAAATGGTTTATATGTGTGCGTTAAATCAAGTGAAAAGCTCCCCAGGAAAGTGTCCTAATAATGTACACTTATTATGGGGAAGGACACTATTAAGGAAAACTTACCATATCTACATGTTTTTAACATTAATCTGAGTAGCTCACTACAAACTGGATGGTTGAGAAAAGTAAAGGGAGAAAATAGATGACTTTCAAACTCTAATAATTTTGTTGGCTGGGTGTCTTTGCAGCTCAGCTTTATGAAAGCTCCAGATTTTGTCTCTATTGCAACTGCAATCAAAAAGGTATACTTATTAACAGTTTTTCAGATGCCAAATGTATTATTGGTGTTTATTGTGTACTGGAAGAGTACTGACCCACCTAAAATACATGGTTCATAATCTACACAAATAACCGAAATCTCTCTCTTCTGTTTATCAGGAAAGATTTGCTGAATAACCTCAAATGAAACACATACAATACTCACATGTAATAAAACTATTTAAAATAAACCAATAAACTGTATCTTGTGAGATTAGGAAGAAGGTTGCTGTTGAAAACACTTTAACAATAAAGATCTTTGGACTGTTGAAGTCAATGGGATTCAGCCAGTAATTTTTGGATCCACTCCTGACTTGCTAGTTCACAATGGAACTAACAGTCCACAGTTTGTTTTGCAGCTGGTAGAATGATTAAGGGAGCACACACAATTTATCGAGAAATTTTCTGCGTACATATATTTGAGTTGTCAATATTACCCTGATCATATGTTTTGCAAATACTAAATAAATTAAGCTAAAACTACTTTAATCGGTCAGATTTGAAAAACAGCAGACCTTTTTGGTGTGATTTTTTCTGAGTTGGATGATTTCTTTTAATTTTTATTTAAAATGTGTAGGAGAACTATTATGGAATGAAAGTCATGTTATTTTTAAAATATGTCAAAAATACATTTTTATATAATTATGTTTTGACTAGAAAAAAATTGTGAATGAAAAATATAACAACCCGTATAGAATCATGGAATCATAGAATCATTAAGGTTGGAAAAGACCTTTAAGATCATCGAGTCCAACCGTTAACCTAGCACTGCGAAGTCTACCACTAAACCATGTCCTTAAGCACCACGTCTACCTGTCTTTTAAATACCTCCAGGGATGGAGACTCAACCACTTCCCCGGGCAGCCTGTTCCAGTGCCTGACTACCCTTTTTAGGAAGTTTTTCCTAATATCCAACCTAAACTTCCCCTGGCGCAGCTTGAGGCCATTTTCTCTCATCCTATTGCTTGTCACTAGGGAGAAGAGACTGACCGCCACCTTGCTACAACCTCCTTTCAGGTAGTTGTAGAGAGCAATAAGGTCTCCCCTCAGCCTCATCGTCTCCAGACTAAACAACCCCAGCTCCCTCAGCCGCTCCTCAGAAGACTTGTGCTCTAGACCCTTCACCAACTTCGCTGCCCTTCTTTGGACACACTCCAGCACCTCGATGTCCTTCTTGTAGTGAGGGGCCCAAAACTGAACACAGTACTTGAGGCACGGCCTCACCAGTGCTGAGTACAGGGGCACTATCACCTCCCTATGATGCAAGACATAAAATACAGTCCTTGCAAGCCCAGCTTTGGGCCTCTCTACTTCAGGAAGCAGCAAAGACTGCTAGGACAAGAGGTAAATAAGCTTTTTTAGACATTCATTTCTTCTGTAGGCATGAGTCAGATATCCAGGATATACTATTTTTATAAGTACAGATATATTAGAAAACAAAGAGTCATCATCTCCAATTCAAGGCACAGGTAAATTCTTCTCCAGCTTGCTACCTGTGTGTGTGACAGCGACACTCTCTATTAGAAACACATTAGCATTTTTAGTTCCACTCTACAGAACAGGAACAAAGACAGAAACATTAAACTGTTCATTTAAAATCTGAGGGAGTCTGCAGTAGAAAACAAAATTTAATCCAAACTGCGAACATGAAGGGTTAGTACAGTAACCACCGGGCAATCTTTCCTCTCTAGAAGCTCTTGCCTTACAATTTCAGTAACTTCCTCTTGCCTGAATCACTGCCTACACTTAAAGTCTTTCATCTTGTCTTTCCAAGCACAGGTTTAGCAAGGAATGAAAGACAGAAGGAAACATACAGGGATAAAGGGACTTCACATCCTCTTTCAGATAGTGTGATAACATATCTGTTGCAGCTCTACAGTTGCTGCGGTCTGCCTCACCCCTTCAGTTGTGTTAAGGTGGCATGCACACCTGTTTTCCAGACTCCCAAGCTTATCACAACTCCTCCTTTCAGGAACTGAAGCTCTTCAGAGAGCCAAATTTGTCCTTAAAAGTTCTGTGCTGACTTTGCTTTCTTGTCTCACAATGGCTGGAGCTTTTTTGCATGCATCTGTGAACGTGTGTGAACTTTCTGCCTGCAAAGAAAAAGGAAAGTAGTAAGAGCAAAAACATGGAAAATTAGACTTCTGGTAGCAGTAAAGAAAACGGAAGAAGTACTCTAAATGAAGATAGGAGAACACTTTTTCAATGTTCAGGAAGTAAAACTCGACTCCCTTTCAATCAGATCATATGTGTTATTAAAATAATGTCTACATATTCCTTTCAAGAAGTACCTAACAGATACTTAATGAAACACTTTTTACCTGTTGCAAAGCTGAAAGTCTAGACAAGGAGCTCTCCTGAAGGTCCACCCTATTTACTGGAAAAAAAGTCTGATGCCATAGTTGCATGTTTATGTTCTGTTTTCTACTTCTTGGCACTGTGGTCTTCCTTCTGCTGCTTTTGGTAGAAAAGAAATAAATTCTTGTTCTTGTTACAAATGCATGGCACTGTATTTCAAAGGACAAACCAACATTAGGCTTGCATGCTATATTAGTAAGGGCAAGGTTAAGTATGTTTAAAGAGATACTGTCTATTAGACTGAAGTGAATTACCGTGGAGATGCTGGATTTCTGCCCAGAGATAAAAAGCAGCTAAGATAGCTCTTCAGCTACACCGATTAATTATGTATAAGTCTCACTACTAATTGTGTGGGCTTGTTCATTTGGTAAAATTGGGAAGTTACAGACAATTTATTCTTTTGGTAGTAAATAAATAAGTAAATATTTAATCTTGAGTTTGCTGGGTGAACACTCTGTCTCCCAGAAGACAAAAAATCTCTATGACCAAACCAGAGCTATGGATTCTGGCCATCACCTGGCATGAGTATATTCCACCTCACATAGCATTACAAGCTTTGGTCATTGGTTTTCAAACAGAAAGAATGCAGAAAGAACACTGATGATACATTCAAAAGTATTTTTCAGTTCTTGAGGAAAGCTTTTTTGAGTTTTTGAGCACATATTAGCTCTTTTGAATGGCTGAGGTACGCAAGGCAATGATCTCCACACTTTGGTTACATTTCATTTTATTGGCTTATGATTTAATTTGATGCCTTCTGCCTTTTTTTATAATGACAATCAGTTAACTATTTTTGTTTACCTACTCTATGTTAATCCATAATTTATACTGCATTTGCATTGCCAGCACAGCTATAGAATTTCCTCTTTGAGCTGGTTGTAAAGGGGTTGTTGAATTTCAGTGACCAAACAACAAAGTTATCCAAATTGCTTTAAAGTTCTAACACAAATAATGTGAAAAGCATGTTAGGACTTGACCTAGAGTTTTGCTCAAACTTGACCATGCAAGGTAAACTTTGGGACCAGATCCCTGACCTTGTATTCAAAACTGTCATTTAAGGCAGAGATTTGTCTATGTACATCTGAGAAAGGACTTCAGAACTCTCTTACTTTGAAAGTGTGAATGTTTTAACATTTATAGCTATTCCTTTTGGCAGTAGAGCAGGGAGCTCAGTAGCAAGTTTGATAGAATACATTCCAGAATAATTATAAAATAGAATGAACATAAGGAAGACAACATCCTCATGCTTCCATGACTCCACAACTGCCTAGCATCACTAGAGTACTTTTATATTTGTCTTCTCCATTAATCCCTCACATATTTTTTCCCCTGTTCACTTGCACAACATATGGGAGAGGGTTGCATTTATTCTTGATTGCATAATCATTATAATTAGTCCCTCACTTTATCAACCAAGAGGTTGTACAAATAACCTCCAATTTGCTAAGCACAAAATGGATGATCCCAAAATTGTTCTTTATTCAAATGGTATTTTGTGATTATAATCTTTCATTATTAAGTTATCAATTCTTTGTTGCAAATCCTGAGCTGTTCCAAGGCCTGATGTTCAAGAACAAGTGATATTTGCTCTGAAGAACTGTACTATACAGTAGCACAGTGTATTAGCAAGTAATTCAGGGCAGTAGTATCAACAGTTTGGTTAGTGCTGAAACCCTTATGCCTACACTATATATTATTTCTGTGTTCTATCATCTCAGACAAGATTTATCCTGCCCACATGGGCCAACAGTCCTCTCCATGTATCTGATTTGAAGCTATCCAGAGGACTAAACATGTCTTATTCAGGTGGGAGCACATTTGTCGTCCACCTGAAGCAGACATTCTGGTTCAGTGTCCTCTGTAAGGTATCTTGTTTGCACTGTCTGAAACCATTCTGCAAACCAAACCAATTTGCAGTAAGCACAATGATTGAGGGATTTGCTTCAAAATGATGCCACTGAATCAAAACCCAGGTGTAAATACAGACACAAGCTTCCAGATTATGCTACAACTAATATTATACACCACACTGCTACACCAGCATTACCTGCTGGAAGTGTTATGCACTTCTAGTGTTAATTGTAAAAGTATTAAACTTCTCAACTATAAATTGTGGCATAAGATAGCCACACCTCTGAAACACTGTATGTGTTCAAAAAACTTCAGGAACTGAGACAGACATAGACTTTAATTAATTTAGAAATATTAAAGGAAATTGATAGAATCTGTCTCTATTATAGTATAGTTCTCTAAGTCTACAAAGTTTTTTAATCCCTCCTTTCTGCTAACAGTCATTTTGCCTTCATCATCACATTGTATGCATGGTGAACTTTAATTCTCGAACAGCTGGATAGAAACATTGTTTCCGTGAAAAAAAAAAAAAAGTCTAGAAAAAATATTAAATCACTAATTAGGCAGCATCTTTAATGAATCAGGAGCAAAGAAAAACTCAGTATTCTGCCCACACCATACAACAAACAAACAACATATGTTCACGAGAAGTAATGGTGTGAACCATGAGTCACAAAATGGTTCACACACGACATACATTAACATTCAAAGCTGAGATGGATTATAAAATAAGCTAATTAGTAAAACCACCTACAGTGGTGTAAGAAAGTTCAGGAAGGTTCTAGATAAATGGAGAAGCTGAACAAGAGGAAGCCTTACAGAGAAATCAGAAGGGAGTATCGTGATGTAAAAGGTACACTAAAAAATGCAATTGCGACCTTTTCTCGCTAGAGGGAGATAAGTCTTAACACTCCTTACTAATGCGGTCCGCAAATGCACTGGGTAGAGAAAAGATACCAAAGTAAGGTTTATCTCTCCATATTTGGGTATGTGTTTTGCCATGTTTTCAGAACTCTTTATACATTAATACTCTATACATATGAGAAAAAGGCAAAAACAATTGTAACGAAGTTGAGCAAAAAGCCAAAGAGAGCATGTTTAAGTTGAGCGCTGAATTACGCTGTCATTTGTACCAAGAGCAAATGAGGCTTTATGCAATAGCAGCCTCCTTCCCCGTTACAGACTCTATTTCCTTATGCTGTAGGTGTACTATCATCCATGAAGTTACTGTCAACTATGACTTGCTTACTGGTGAATTGGAGAACCTGTGATTCTACTTCCTTTAAAAGCACTCACCTACAAATATCACTAACTACTACAGTAGAAAAAAAAAAAAAAAAAAAAGTGTTTTGTATGCAGTAAGTCACTCATGTTGGAATTTTCTGCATATTCCCACTAGCATTCTGCTGGGGAGACAGAAAATAAAGGAATCCTTGCAAATAATTAAATATCATTAATTAATTATGAGGAAGGCATGTTAATGTACCTCCAGAGTGCAAGTGCATTGCATATCTTGCTAATTTTGCTATACTTTTTTTTTTTTTTTTTAATCTTTATACTTTGTACTCAAGCCTTGATTCTCTAATAATTTTAATTGAATCAGTGGAAGCTGATTAAATGCCTTAGAAAATCTGGGCTTACTGATTTCTTTGAAGAAAAAGTCTCGATATTTAGGTGCAGAACAGAGTGGTATTTACTACCACTTATAACCATTTGTCCCTTCCTGTTAGGAGCCTGTAAGGTTGCCACCATGAATTGACATACCATGCAAGGTGTATTTCTGATCAATCTCTTCAAACACACTATTCTTACCAAAGATTTTAATTGAGCTTCGTGTCTAATCTCCAGCAAGATAGAAGAACAGCATTAATTTACTTTGTCCTGTGGATTCCTAGAGTAATACAGCTAGCCTTTGTGTCTGCATTTTGTGAATAAATTTCTTCTTTACAATTTTTCAGCTGGCAAGCCTAATCCACCCAGCTGGGAAAACCATTCAATAATATCTTTATCTGAAAAACGTTAGGGAAAAAAGAACTCAAGTGGCACAGTACACAGAAATTAAGATTTCTGTTAATAGCCCAGGTACATCAATTAATAAATATGCAGATGGCACTGAAGTTCATTTCAGAGGAATCCTGACTCCAAGTAGTATTCATACTGAGCAACTGGACAATACGGCATGACAAAGAAAGACATGAATTCTGGGTTGCTGTGTAAAGTGCTACAAGATCTTCGTTGATCTGGCAATCTGATAAGGGAAGAGTATACAGAAGAAAGCCTTCAGCCAAACCATAGTCAGATGTAGTTATAAAGTAAATTACATTTCCTTTTGCTCTATCTTCAGAGTGAGCAAACCCAAATGTTTTGTACTATGAGTAATACTCTAGATGTAGTGGCTTCTGAAGGTGGAAACAGTTCTAACACAGTAGCTTAGTAGAAGCGATATTAGAATGATAAAAACTAAGCTATGATCAAACAGACAAGGCACTAAAAAGAGCACTTTTTTTTCCCCCAGTAACAGAAGCATGAATTGTATGGCAGGAATGTAATGAGGCATTTCCAGTCAAGCATGAAAAACAAAATGAAAAAGAGCAGCTTCTAAGAGGGGGAGAACTCGCTGTATCTTCAGGTTTAACCATCTATTTAA
Source organism: Platalea leucorodia (assembly GCF_965183815.1). NCBI lineage: Eukaryota > Metazoa > Chordata > Aves > Pelecaniformes > Threskiornithidae > Platalea > Platalea leucorodia. Next base: position 80,909,890 of record NC_138825.1, read on the forward strand.
AAATTATCAAGTTATTTCTTAGTTTTGCATTTTAATATAATAAACTCTTCTTCCTTATGCCTAGAAATATTACAGAAAATTCAATGAGATGATAACTGTATTCCCAAAAGAGCAGTGATCCAAAGCAGAAGGCACTGGTCAATATAAAAATGACACCAATACACTGTCAGAAACCCTTAAGGCAACTTTTGCATCAGAAATAAATTTCTTGGAAATTTCAGACCAGAGACCTTCAAATGAACTTTACACAGATTCCCAAACAGATTATAGCCTCTTTCAACCATTATTGAAGCTTAATTAGTATCCAGATTAGATTTCAATATGAAGTTTGGATCACTTCCTAAAACAGAGTAATTTTCATTGTCAGTCCTTTTTTTAACTTTATATTTTATAAAATATAAAAGTATTTATATTTTATAAAAATTTTTATATTTTATAAAAATGGTTATCTCTTTCTTGTGGTATCAAATAGCCTTTCTTTCAATGAGGAAAGTTAGTGCAAAAAAAGAATGAACAATATCTCCTCAAAGTTTCCAAATCTGCTTTTTCATGATTAGGTATTTGCAGAGCAAAAAACAAGGTCCAAAAAAGCTCTGGTTTAAAATGTTCTGTTAAGGAAAATGCAGAATATATTACCACAAATTTTGCATTTGTTAGAGGTCCAGTTTCTCTGGTAATATTCAAACATGTACAGGATATCTGCAGTCTTAGAGCCAGATTTCAAAACTTTGATCAGATGTCCACAGATGTCACTGGCATCTATGAGCTTGTGAAAAATGCAGTCAGTACTTTCTGTACCTTTCTGTGCTTAAATTACCTTGAAAAAGCTGGTCAATTGTTTCCTCATTATTTTAATGTGGATGCTCTTCCTTTGTTTGTATTAATCCTTCCAATGGTACATGAACAAAAAGAGAAAAAAATATGACTAATGCAGCCGCACTTCTTCCAGTAACTCCTATGAATTTCAAAGCACTGCATGCTTATAGATATAGCTAATTAGTCACTCAGAGGCAATGCTAAAGCAAATTTCAGTGTGCAGAGAAACAAACATGTGAACTGAAACATATTTGACTTTGTTCATCTATTTGTCTTGTTTTGCTTTCCTCCTTTTTCTACACCTCTGACAAGCTGCTCTTTTTTATTTTGTTTTTCATGCTTGACTGGAAGTGCCTACTCTAAGTTGCTATCGTACTAGCTACACTTCTGTTATTATTGACAAAACATAAGATCTTTTTACTGCCTTGTCTGTTTGGTCATAGCTTAACTTTTACCAGCCTAGTATCACTTCAACTAAGCTGCTATGTTAGAACTGCCTCCACATTCAGAAGCTGCTATATCCAGAGTATTAGTCAAAGTAGAGAATATTTGGGTTTTTCCACTTAACGCTTTTGCAACTTCTACCTATTTTTTAGCAGTGACAATATCTCTGCTCAATAAAAGAACTATAAATGTTTAGTTGGTTTTCTGAGTGTTCCCAGTATCCTTCTGTCTAGTGAGTTTTGCAGAGGAGTTCTTGAATCTTTCTTTTCTCTGCATCACTGCTACTTCCATATGCAAGGAATGATAGGTGAGAAAATTCTTCCTTTTAGAGAATCATTCACAACAACTTTAAGAGTTCCCCAGTTTAAGGTAAGGGAGTCAGCAAGAAAAAAACAAGTTTTTATCCATTTACATTTACATTTCCTACTATCAACAGTGCAGTTCTAAGAAGTTAATTTGGTATTGGGTTGCCATATGGTTTGGACACTGCCTGAAAAGCTCTGGCCCATGACAAGAAGACTCACCATCAACATTTGTAAAATAAATGTTTCAAAATGGTGTGTCCTGAAAATGAACATGAATGAAGAGGCTCTAGAAAATAAATAGGCTGTTAAAAATCATGATGTACACCATCTTTCTTCTGGAGAGTTTTATGGTCATATTGCACTCACAGTTCAAGATACAGTTTTAGAGAACTGCATGTAAATGGCAAACAAAAACTGGGTCATTGTATTGGGTTTATGTGGCAAGGCCTTGGTAGTGAGGATGGCCACAGGGATGACTTCTGTAAGAATACACCAGGAGCTGCCTCCATGTCAGACAGAGCAAGTTTAATCTGGCTCCAAGACCGCTGGCCAAAGCTGAGCCCATCAGCAATGCTGGCGGCACCTCCGTGATAATCATAAAAATGTAGAATCATAAAATTGATTGGGATGGAAAGGATGTTTAAAGATCATCAGGTCCAATCGCCTTCTATAGGAAGGGACAACTTTCACGAGATCAGGTTGCTCAAAGGCCCGTCCAAACTGACTTGTTCCAGTCTCACCACTCTGGTTGATAGTAAAGAATGTCTTCCTTATGTCCAACCTGAACTTACCCTCTTTCAGTTTAAAACCATTACCCCCTTTCTGTTTAAAACCATTACCCCCTTGTCCTGTCACTACAGGCCCTGGTAAAAAGTCTCTCTCCATCTTTCTTATGGAGAAATATTGAAAGACTGAAACAAGGTCTCCCCTGATCCTTCTCTTCTCCAGGCTGAAAAAAAAAACCTCTCTCAACGTTTCTTCAGAGGAGAGATGTTCCAGCCCTTTGATCATTTTCATGGCCTTCCTTTGGACTCACTCTAACAGGTCTATGTCTTTCTTGTACTGGTGACCCCAGAGTTGGACACGGTACTCCAGGTGGAGTCCCACAAGCATGGAGTAGTGGGGGAGAATCACCTCCCTTTGACCTGCTGGCCATGCTTCTTTTTATGCAGTCCAGGATATGATTGGCTTTCTGGGCTGCAAGTGCACATTACCAGCTCATGTCCAATTTTTCATTCAACAGTATCCTCAAGTACTCCACAGGGCTGCTCTCAATCCATTCATTCATTCATCATTCATACTTAGGAAAGGGTAAAAAATGCTGCGCAGCAGCGGTGAGAGAGAAGTGAGAAAATGTGAGAAAAACAACCCTGCAGACACCAATGTCAGTGAAGGAGGAAGGGAAGGAGGTGCTCCAGGCACCAGAGCAAAGATTCCCCTGTGGCCTGTGGAGAAGACTGTGGTGACAGAGGTTGTCCCCCTGCAACCTGTCCTGTGGAGGACCATGCTGGAGCAGATATCCACTCTTCAGCCCATGGAGGACCCCACGACAGCAGGCTGCTGACAGGAACAACAGCCTATGAAGAGGAGCCCTCGTAGCAGCAGGTTTTCTGGAAAGACCTGTGGCTCATGGGGAGCCCACGCTGGAGCAGTCTGTTCCTGAAGGACTGTACACATGGAAGGGACTCATGCTGGAGAAGTTAATGAAGAACTGCAGCCTGTGGAAAGGGCCCACATTGGAGAAGTTCATGAAGGACTGTGTCTTATGGGATGGACCCTATGCTGGAGCAGAGGAACAACATGAGCAACAGAGATGAAGTGTTACGGACTAATCACAACCCCCATTCCTCATCTCCCCTGTGCTGCTCAGTGGGGAGGATGTCAAAGAGTCAGGAGTGAAGCAGAGCCTGGGAAGAAGAGGATGGGTGGTGGGAAAGTGGTTTTGAATTAGCAAAGTTAATTGGAATCTAGTAATTTTACCATATGGAATAACCTTTACACTTTCTTCGCTTTAAAAAATCTCCTTGCCTCTTGAATTTTAAAGGAAATTCAGTGGTTTTTGTTTGCATTGAATATCTAAAAATTGGCATTATTTATCTTGATATTTTTACTAATTAAAATTCTGAACACCTGTTTGTTCTTTTTATTTCCAATTTGCACATTACTTGCATTGGTTTAAAGTGCGTTAACTCTTAATATTCTTACATACAATTCTGTCACTTAAATAAATAAAAATGCGACATCTATAATTTCTGAAATGCAATTTGTGATTAGATTTAAATTTTACAAAGTAAATTAGGTTGAGATACAGGTGATTCTTAAAGTACATGTAAATATTTTCATTTGATTATAAAAAGTAATTATGTTGACAAGCAATACATTTGAAAGTGAAAGTGGGGTTATGAAAAATTAATGTAATCATTGAACTGCTTGATAGCTCTTGAAAATGTGATAATAAAATAAATCAAGGAGATGTCACTTTGCAGAGTAGAAAAAGCAAGGATTGGACAAAAGTAAATGTTCTAAGAAAATCAAATAATGCATGGAAAAGAAAATGCTGTCGTACTCAAATATAGGCTTTAGACATTTATTTCTGACAGCCATATCACATAAAATTCCCATACTTCTGTGCCTGCAACACTTTACCAAAATAAAATCGTTGCAAGTGAGTAATTGGAAATATCCATTGGCTTAAAAGGGACCCTTGAGTCTTCCTAAATACATATTCTGTCATGAACCTGAGCTTTCTTAAGTGATCTAGTCAATCAAGTTCTTCACTCATTCCTAGAAGTCATGTTTCCAGAACGTAGTTTCAAAAAATTTTTGGAACCTCAGACTAGACCCAATAATGGAGCATCATGCCCATGAAAAAAAGTAACCCTGTGATATATCTCTGTAAAAATATAATAGCAGCTATTTGGGCCCAATAGAAGAATACTAGCCATAGAACTAGGTGTTCAGGTTCTCTATAGAGAGCAACAGAAGAATTAAACATCTCTGAATGGTACTACAGGAAGTATGGTGATGCACTTAGCCAACAGGAGGTGCTAAGCACATAAATTTGAATGATAACATTGCCTTACACTGAGATTAAATGTGTGGGTCAATGCTCAGGCAAGCGTATTCTTCTGCTTCTGGTCTTTGGCACCCAAAAGTGTTTGGGTGGACTGTAAATGTTTTGTCCAAAATTGTAGTTCAAAAAACACTGCTCAGTTATTGCTTAAGGTTGAAACAAAGGTCTACCTGATGTCTGCATTAAGATATTTCTGCATGCCCAACACTGATTAACCACCTGAAAAGCTAGCTTCTGCTTATGGTCCATTGACATCCACAAAGACGATCTCAGAAAGGTTCAGTCCATGCTGGCAGGATTGCTCCCTACAATAATGCACATTCTTTTCAATGGGCACTTTCTTTTTTCTGTCTCATCAGTCAAAGGTGATCATGTTATCACACACCACAGTCATTCAGAAAGTGGAAGCCATAAGATCTGTGCTATGCCCAGGCTATAAAGCCATATCTTGCACATCCCAGGAGAATGTGTAAGTATAGAGAGGACTGAAACACACTTTTCCTGTTCAAACAGATATATTAGAAGTAGACTTTAGGGAGAGGAGGAACACAAAAAAGTTGCAGGATTAAAAAATACAGTATTGGAATACTGTATCAAAGGTATAATCAGCTGGGAGTTGGAGCTAGGAAAATTAAACTCATTCTTGGATATCATAATACTTTCATATTTCCTCTTTTATGTGAGGATATTGAATGTTTTCTATGTTACCTACTTGGGATCTTAGGCTACATTTGGGGTCTTTGCAGAATTAGATTTTTAATTAAGCTGTGTCTGTGGTAACCCTATCATAAACTCGTTAGCATGCCAATAATAATATTTAGCAATTTTCCTTCCTGAGAGTTCAAACACTTAGTTAAGAGGGTAATCATCACTAGTATTATTTTAAATGTGGGTTAAATACAACATAAAAAGTTGAAGTGACATGTTGAAAGTCAGAGTCAGCAGTAGAGCTATAGATAAAATCCGGGTACACTAAGCCTCAATTAAACCATAAATACTGGTTCAGATTCCCTCCCAGGGCACAATATACCATTTTATTACAGGATTGTATTCTTTTTATAAGTTTGCCTTTGAAAATAGAAGTGACTTTTCACTGGACTAATTAGAGAGGAAGTTAATAGCCGAATATAATGACTCTACTCCAATGGAAGAAGTGACACTGACCCAAACACTAAAGCTAAACACAGATACACTTCTGTATCAATGGCTGCTGCTTTCTTTGCACCTTTGTATGCTCCATATAATGTAATGATATAGGAAAATATATCCATAGCCCTGAATAAAATTTGGCTTATACCTAAGGAAAATGATTCCTCATACCTAAGGAATCTAAATTCTATATCCAGCTCTGCCACAAGTGTCCTGTGTGATTTAGAACTACCTTTCAGCCTCACTGAGACACGGTTGTCCTGTAAAGAAAAATTTCTTAATGTCTCTGAGACAGAAATAGAATTGCTAAAAATGTTTGCGATCAATGATTTAAAGGCTCTGTGATACTTGTATCAAAAGCAGTACTTGTTTTGTTTAAACAGAAATGTTGCATCAATGCTATGCTATCTGCCTACACATTTTTTGTGTTGTATAGAGATCTTGCACCTGCCTTTCATTGTTTTGGTGTAGTTAATACAAACAGACATTAATAATATAGTTCTGTCAAGCATAATTAGGAAATATTTTTATTATGTAATTAACAAACTTCAAACTGTACATATGCATTAGAATTTATAGTAGATTTGTATGATAACATGAGTGTTGCTAATGTACCATGAATATCTGAAAATCATTAATGCAATGATAACAAAAGTCTCAGTCTCTTTATCAACTGTAATTAAGTCACTTGTCTATTTTATATAATTATGAATTTTTCTCCATATTAGCTAAAAAAATTAACCTACACATACAAGACTGTATTGCTTGTCTCGCTAATAAAGATCAGAAGCATAATCCGTAACCCAACCAAATTTAACATGATACCAAAAGTTACCTCATACAAAAATGAAAAAAAGGGATTGAGCAATGAAAAAGAACAACACAATCATGCAGAATTACAACAATGAAGAAAAATAATCCAGAAAGATAAAACATCATCTCATTAGGCAGTCTCTAATCCCTGAAGACGTGTAAGGCATTTTCTCCATCAAAAGATTATCTGAAAATTTTTCAGTACATAGCTCCTTTCTCCACAGCAGATTGATCAGTGGTATAATTTGGTAAAGCAGTTCTTAATTATAAATGTAAAAATAACAAAGTTTTATTATTTGTTTGCCAGATGAGTATATGTACTAATGACTATATTAATTCAGTTTTTTTCAGGCTACACTTTTTTAGGTTAAAATTGACTTCTAAGAGGCTTTTGAATGAAAGCAAGGAAAGACTTAGAAAACTGTCTTAGAAGGAATATTATATATTCAATGACAAATATGGTTAAAGAACAGCTTAGTTTAGCAAATTTTGCCCTTATATATTTACCAATGTTGAGGATGCTGAATAAACAAGTGGATGCAATGTTGAAATTTTACAGCTCTAAGCCATATTTTCTACAAGGCTGCTAATTAGCTTAGAACTAATTAGAACTAATAAAAAGCAATACTTCAAACACTCTGTGGTTTATTTCATTTTTATAGGGAAGGTTAGAAGTTTAAGGTAACCATTTTTTCTCAGGCCTAAAGAAAAAGCCAAAGAAATATTCAAGGTTACTGGAGTTTTTTAAAGCTATACAGCTCCCTGGTGAGGAGTGTACTTCTTTCTCTTCCTAGCAAACTCAGCATGTATTGCATGAAAAGGTTTAAAAGATTACTAGCCTTTACTTTGCTGACCTACTCTTGTAAAAAACTTCTCAGAAAAATTCAATTCTGATCATTTATGTGCACACAGCCAATATAACAACAAACAATAAAAGGTTTTATAGCTGACAATCTTATTAATATGCCTAACATTAATACAACAAGTGATAGCCAGTTTTTACTGTTTCCAACCTGAATACATAAAGAATATAACCAACCAAACTGCAAATATATTTTGTGTCTTTAAATTTATGGTGGCTGTTGAAAGCACTAATGAAATTTGATCTATGTTAAGAGATGAAGAAAAGCGGAGAGGACTAGCTCCTTATCAGATAATTTTGTATCTTCTAAATTGTAAGGTAGACTTTGTTTTAATTAGTGAACTGAAGTATTGCTGTCCTGAAGTTTCTTCATCATTTTTACAGTACCCTGAAAGGTGATAACTAGAAATATAGATTCTGCATGATTATACTACATTTTATATACTGCCAGTGTGAACAGGCAACTTCAAGAGTCAAAAGCTCTCCTGCACTTCAGCTGAAGTCTTTGGGACAGAAATGTAAATCCTCCAAATACTAGTAGTGGATGCTTTGTTAGGCAATAAAAATTGCTGCACGTAATGCATCATGAACAGAAACACAGTTCATAACCCTAACAGGATAATCTCAGTCAGGGACCTTCAGGTTTCCTCCCACTTGGCTCTAGCCACCATCTAGGAGAAGTTTTTATAAATATGTCAGTGACAAAAGAAGGGCCAGGGAGAATCTTCCTCCTTTGTTGGATGCAGAAGGTAACCTGGCCACGAAGGATGAGGAGAAGGCAGAGGTACTTAATGCCTTCTTTGCCTCAGTCTTTAATAGTCAGACTGGTCATCCTCAGGGTTTTCAGGCCCCTGAGCTGGGAGATGGAGATAGTATGCAGAATGAAGCCCTGGTTGTTGAAGAGGTGGCAGTCAACAAACTGCTCCTCCACCTGAATGCTCACAAGTCCATGGGGCCAGATGGGATCCACCCGAGGATACTGAGGGAGCTGGTAGAGGAGCTTGCCAAGCCACTCCCCATCATTTATCAGCAGTCCTGGTCAACCGAGGAGGTCCCAGATGACTGGAAGTTAGCAAACGTGACGCCCCTCTACAAGAAGGGTCAGAAAGAGGATCCGGGGAACTACAAGCCTGTCAGCCTGACCTCAGTGCCGGGAAAGGTCATGGGGCAGACCATCTTGAGTGCCATTACGCAGCAAGTGCGGGACAACCGGGGGATCGGGCTCAGCCAGCATGGGTTTATGAAAGGGAGGTCCTGCTTCACTCACCTGGTCTCCTTCTATGACAAGGTGACCCGCTTAGTGGATGAGGGGAAGGCTGTGGATATTGTCTACTTGGACTTTAGTAAGGCCTTTGACACTGTCTCCCACAGCATTCTCCTGCAGAAGCTGGCTGCTCACAGATTGGATGGGTGCACTCTGTGCTGGGTTAAAAACTGGCTGGACGGCCGAGCCCAGACAGTGGTGGTGAATGGAGTCAAATCCAGTTGGCGGTCGGTCACAAGTGGTGTTCCCCAGGGCTCAGTACTGGGGCCAGTCCTGTTCAATATCTTCACTGATGATCTGGATGAGGGGATCGAGCGTACCCTCAGTAAGTTTGCAGATGACACCAAGTTGGGTGGAAGTGTTGATCTGCTGGAGGGTAGGAAGGCCCTGCAGAGGGACCTGGACAGGCTGGATCGTTGGGCTGGGGCAAACTGTATGAGGTTCAACAAGGCTCAGTGCTGGGTCTTGCACTTCAGTCACAACAACCCCATGCAATGCTACAGGCTGGGGGAGGAGTGGCTGGAGACCCGCTTGACGGAAAAGGACCTGGGGGTGTTGGTTGACAGCTGCCTGAACATGAGCCAGCAGTGTGCTCAGGTGGCCAAGAGGGCCAATGGCATCCTGGCCTGTATCAGAAACGGTGTGGCCAGCAGGACCACGGAGGTGATAGTGCTCCTGTACTTGGCAGTGGTGAGGCCGTACCATGTTCGGTTTTGGGCCCCTCACTACAAGAAGGACAGTGAGGTGCTGGAGCGTGTCCAGAGAAGGGCAACAAAGCTGGTGAAGGGTCTGGAGCACAAGTCTTCTGAGGAGCAGCTGAGGGAGCTGGGATTGTTTAGTTTGGAGACAAGGAGGCTGAGGGGAGACCTTATTGCTCTCTACAACTACCTGAAAGGAGGTTGTAGCGAGGTGGGGGTCGGTCTCTTCTCCCTAGTAACAAGTGATAGGACAAGAAGAAACGGCCTCAAGCTGCGCCAGGGCAGGTTTAGGTTAGACATTAGGAAAAACTTCTTCACCGAAAGGGTAGTCAGGCATTGGAACAGGCTGCCCGGGGAAGTGGTTGAGTCTCCATCCCTGGAGGTATTTGAAGAATGGATAGATGTGGTGCTCGAGGACATGGTATAGATGGACTTGGCAGTGTTAGGTTAACGGTTGGACTCGATGATCTTAAGGGTCTTTTCCAACCTTGACAATTCTATGATTCTATGATTCTATGAAACCCTAAGGGAACTGATGAAAGTGAAGGTATGGTTTTTAGCCAAATAATAAGAGTCAGCACCTCTGTGACAGCCCAACTTCTTCTTCAGGAACAGAAGACATTTTTCATGGGGGATTTTTTTTCCTACGTCTTTTAAAGCACTTTTCTTCACTGTGACAAGTGACTTTAGAAGGGGTCAATGAGTAATGATGGGACTCAATGGCTCCCTTTCCTTTGTTCAACTCTTCCAGCCTACCTTCAGTTTGAATAAACATTTTTCATATATCTACTAAACCTTTCCAAAAAGACTTAAGAGGATATTCATTCACAGAAAAGTGCAGGGTTCCATGCAATCGTCCCCCAAACCTTTCTGGGGGAAGCGCTAACCCTTTGCTACCCTACAAGCTTTTCACATGCCCAGAATCTTTTCCTCAGTGTCAGTTTTCCCCATCAGCAGCTCTGCATTCTCTTTATGAGATCACAGAAGTTTTTGTCCTTGACAGTATAAACAAAAAATTTTTATGATTGTTTGATTCATCCCTGCTGGAATACTAAAAGATATGGACAGCAAATGGTAATATGCACAACAGACGTTTGTTACTGATTCTGAAAACTACCTGTTCCTTTCCCAAATCAGAAAAATTCCATAGAGTAATTAGAACTGAAACTGGTTATTTTCTTTTTTTAAAAATAATGTCTGGCTGACATACCAATTTCCTGGAAAACATTGGGATCTAACCTTTGCACCAGGTCTTTGCAGTCATAGCCAACTGCATGGGATTGAGTACTACTGAAGCAAATATCTGCTTCCCAGTGGCTACTATTCACAGTGGAAGACTGAACCGACTAAGCTAGACCTTAGCCTAGTCTCAAGCAAATTCAATGACAACTTTAAAAGCATGCTACATATTTTCTTCAGTGTAACCAGTACAGGAATCTTCAAGGAAATTAATTTCCTGTTCTTAAAGACAGTAAGAAGAAAATTTGAGATAGAAGAAACAAAATGTAGTTACTGCTTTTAGAGGCACTTTTAAATTATCTCCGTTGCAAAAATAATGGGTTTGTTCTCATATTCCATTAAAAAACCCTTTATTTTCACAATAAATTCACTGTCTTGGAAATAGACATTCTTCAAGTCAGAAGCAGTAAATTTTACTGGTCGCAACTACGACTGGGAGCAGACTAATACTCTTTATAAAATCACTTAGTAATTCACATTGCACAAAAGAAACTAGTTACAGTAGATCATACAGCAAGTTTGATAGGTTACAAAGAAAGCCATCAAATAATAACTGGATTTTATAAGTTATTTCATTTAGAGATGGGAGGAAAGGCAAAAAAAAAGAAAAATAATTTTAAAAAAGGCTTATGTCCAAACCAAGAAATTAAGTTTTCACAGAACAGAACCATGTATAAATTCAATCCTACCTTGAAAACATAGCCAGTTCACAGAAAAAAAAAAAAATATATTCTGGTTATTATTTCATTATATGAGTGGCTGAGCTAAATAGAAGGAAATAATATCCTGTCTAAATATAAAACTTCAGAAAGAAAACGCAAGCAACTGCTGAACTTTATTGAGTATTTTGATACCTGAAAGCTTTGTCTTCTTTAAGCTGATTTAGGTTTCAGTGAACTAGAAAATAAGAAGACAGTGCACACTAAACCAAGGGAATATTGATGATTAAACAATTCTAAATTGTGTCTGAGCTTGCTAATCAACCAAAAAGAACCTTTTTAAAACTTCAGTTTAGAGGGGAATGATTGCTCATTATCACAGGAAGAGACTATTTTTCCTCTGTTAAAAGTGCATTAGGTCTGGGAGCTGATCAGTCTACATATACTGAAGAAACGTGAGCATAATATGAAGTAAACTCTCTTTATCATTTGAGGCAGTCAGTGAGACTGTATGAACTTGATGACAGCTTGGTGTGACACATACTTTCTCCTTACCTATCCTCAGTAATGTTGATTAGTGATTGTCCCAATTTCCCTAGCCTACAGACATCAGACCTCTACCTTAGATGCACCAGGTAATACATAAATAATTCCTGTCTGTCCTTAACATTTCCTAACCTGTCAAATACCAGGGATCACTGATCACACTGGAAGTCTGCCATGGAATGGAACAAGGTGTTTAAAACAAGTAATTTCTTTTCATTACACTGACCTCTACAAATGGCCTCATACCTTCATTAGCAGCTCAGACAAGGTAGAAAACTGGTTTTGCTTTGGAGGAGAAAATAAACGATCATATTACACCCTCTCAGCAAAATTCAGTCTGATGACTTATGGTTAGATCTGCAAAATGAACATAGACCCCAAAATATTAGGCACCGTGACATCATTTGCCCAATCCAGAGTCCAGAATGGTGCCCGAATGAGCCTATGTTCTTATGTTTTTCGTTTTTGGTAGTTAAATGCCCCTGAAAGTAGTCCCATGACAGATAAAATGTCAGTTGTCCCCATGATAATGTCTGAAAGCCAGGACTCCATCAGAAAGTGTACTACAGAGCAAGACTTTCTTCTTCTGGCCTCATTAACTGTGGAATGGCTTCAAAGCAGGGATAGAGATTTTCCTTCTCTTTGTCCAGGTGTTTTGGAATATGGAAGACATGGGATTTGAACACTTGCAGAAGAGTGAATGGACCTTGAGTCTTCCACTTCCTAGGTTAGTTCTGCAACCATTATGCTGTTATATAAAAATGGGAATCTGATTTTTTAAAAAAAAAAATGCAGAGCATCAGGGCTTGGGGCAAACTAGGAGAAAAAAAAATCAGTCTGAACTTCCTGAATACTCTGATTTGGATGAGTGATAATATACGTATTTATATATATTTAAAAGCATAGGATGGAAAGTCTTTAAAATATAATATTCTTTTTCTTCTTACTTTTTCATTAGCCATCTCATTAAAAGATTGACCTATTAGCCAACATTCTGACAAAAAGGGTGATACCCCATAACTCCCCATAATTCATACACACCTTTTGATGACAAAAAGGCATCCATCTTCCTTCCATAACCGTATGCCTAAATGCATATTTTTTGAAATTAAGCAATGTATTGAGACAAAAGCCTTGGTTCTCTCATCGTGTGTCATGATAAAACAGTATTTTATAAGACTGTATTAGCCAAATTTTTATTTAAAAAGTGAATGTCCCAAAATTTCTCCTTTCTTCTCACCTTGTTTTTCCCAAAATAGGAGGAGAACTATAGAAAGGAAAAAAAAAAAAAAACCAAACAAACAAACTCTCCCTCACCTCCTACAAAATGCACCAACAGATTTATGCTCAGTGAAATATGTGTTCCAGCATAATCATGGTTTTCACTATTGCCTTGTAACCACTGTAAAAGAACCACAGGGAAATGATGTCCCCAGTGTACAAGTATTCTTCTCCATAATAAAAAAAATATTAGTTGAGGAATTCTTTGCAAATACGAAATAGGGTTATAAAATAAATCAGGTGATAAAAAGGAGAACCATATTTTCAGCTGGTGGAAATTAGCATAGTTCCACTGGAGACAAAGGAACTTATTTATATTAGCTGAAGATTTAGCTATTATTTGGTATTCAGGGAGCTCAGTGATGAAAGAGCTGTAAGGCAAACAGCGAAACAGATGAGAGAAAGGGAGAAGTAAGGAACGAGAAGGCAAGCAGAATGCATATTCATTCTGATCATGTAGATCATCTGTCCCTCCAGAAACCCCAGGAAGCACAGAGAGGCCACACATCCATTGGCAACACCTAGCATGCTTACTGAGAACTCACTCAATCTCATTATAGTCCTTCCCAAGGCTTGTCTGCCTTTCTTATTCCCAGTCATATAGTGGAACAATTATCTAAGCATATAACTGCACCAGGATCTGAGTCTTGCTTTGGGCCCTGTTGACTGCTACAGTTCAAACCATGGTAATTAAGGTAATCACAATTAAAAAAATAGTTTTGAGATAAGCCTGAATTCTCTGAGTTTCAGCTTTATCGTGCCTGGATTTCTTATGCAAACTAGTCTTCTGAAAGAACAATATTTGCTAGCCCACAGAAAAATGGATGCAGCACGAGTCTTGTTAAAAAACAAACAAACAAAACAATGATATCACTATACTTATAAGAGAATACGTAAAATGTTGCAAATACTGATATGAAAGAATCACATTCAAAAGCCATTAGTGTGTTTTACAGTGTGTTTCTTTCCATTTGCTGCAATGAGCCACTAGAGTAGGACTTAACACACTAAGCAAAATTTGGGCATGTCTACCTATGTCAAGTGCAGGTAATCATGCCAGCTCTGCCTACAGCTGGAGCTGGCAGATGAGGCTTATTAGTACATCCCAGTTGCACATTAATGTTCCTGAATGCAGCTCAGAATGGAGGTAGTTTATTTCCATTTTATGATCGGTACTGAGGCAAGTATGCTACTCTGCCTGTGCATATCATGTTTTCCAGTGATCATTCTATGCATGCTTGAGTCCCACGTAACCCAGTCACGATGTTTCTACCTTAATTTAACACTCCAAGAAGCATCTTCCTTAGTATAAATGACTTGGTTTAGACTGGGAATGCATAGCTGTTGATTCTGTCACACATTTATTATTTCTATGGACAAAGGTACTTTACTCTTCAAAACTGTTTATTTAGGATTCATATGTTCATATGTTATGAGAAATTAAGATATTATAAAATCTTATTTAAACAAATTAAAGCTTGTTATCTTCAATTTAGTTATTAAGTGGAGATGTGGTCATACCTGATATTACATGCTGCTGGGCAGCAGTCTTACTCCTGAGAGCTAAAGCCACTAGCAGCTTCCAATTTTTGTGTACAAATATCACTAATTCAAATGCAATAGGCTTCAAAAACCATCCTCACAAACCAGGATGGTACTTGTTCCTGTGTTCTGGGGAACACACAGCTAAACTGCCAAAATCAATTGTGTAGCGGAACAAAACCCTTTGCTCTCAGTAGTTTCCTTATGAACACAAGAACAGGTTTGGCTGACAAAGTCCTACTGTCCATGGTCGTTCTTCTCTTAATGGAAATCATAGCAGGTTGATACAGAATCAGACTGCAGCTATACCTCAGAAGAATCTATGATTCGAGCTATTCCCAGCGTGGAAACAGTCTACTCACAGGTGTAAAATTAAGAATGGCATATAAGCATTTAAGACAAGATCAGAGACTGCAACACACCTAAAGATCCAAGGTGTACTTGTGTTTAACATCCTCTTCTCAGCCTCTTGCTGATGTTTTAAAGAATCTTCTTCAGCCATATTCTCGTTTCAAATCACCTCCCTGTAGCTCCTTCCCTAGCAGCCTCAGCCATTCAAACTCGCTGCCGAGAGACATTACAAAAATCAAAATGATAAAGCAGAACTAAATAAAAGAAACTGAAAATAAAATTTTAAAGCAATTGTTGAAGAGTTTTATTTTTGTTCACTTATCTATTCTTGAGCTTAATCTTTTCTGTTTCCACAGGCTGTGTGGGTGGACCTAGATTTTTAAAACAAATCCTATATAGTTTTTAGGCCACCAGGGCAATAGTTTAAAATCAAAAAACCCTGATTTTTTGAAGCTGCTGTCAGGGCCCTGAGTGCACCAAAAGGCTTTGCAACCCCTCCCACTGCCCCTACTCTGCACTCTAGGTGTTTAGCTAACTCTCAGATGTGTTGAAATTCAAGTTTCACATAGTGCTTGGATCAGATTGCTGTGAGCTTCACCAAGTTGAAGCTGTGGATCTCACCCTTGATTCTTGCCTGATCTGCATATGCCTGTGCCAATAATTATGTGTGTGCCTAGCCAGGAACCTTACTGATCCTTACCCGCTGACTTGGTTTCCTGGCTTGACCTTGGGTCTGCGTCATCACTGCAGACTTTTCTGGACATCTCTGGACTGTGGGTGACCCTGGTTACTATCACTGGACCTGCTCTTCTTACCTTGTTAATGTGCCATTGAATGGCAACCTTGTCTTGCACTGCCAGCTCTGCTGTCACCCTCAGTTCCTGGCTCCCCTTCCCATTCTTGCTCTTGCTGCTCCTTGACAGCCAATATATGGCAAAACATTTGAAATCTGACATGGTTTTAGCTACTCATTTAGAAAAAGTAGAGCATTACTTTAGGTTACTTTTGAAAATAAAACCCAACAAACTGAAAAACTTATCCAATAATATCATGGATTTACAACCTCTGATGTGCAAAAGATAAATCATGTTATTTTTGTTCCAGTCAAAAGTGACAGATAGCAACTCACCTTTTGACTGACTGACCACTACCATTTGGATAATCAATAGTACACATGAATAATGGTGATTTTAGCTCTTTAAACTGAAACACACAGAAAGATAACAAAGTACCTTACTATTTCTTAGGAATGCATCTCATGGTAATGATTTGTATATTTAAAAATCACTAGGTTATCCAACAGATTATTCAGATATAATTTACTCCACCAAAATTTATAGCCACTGTTCATGCCCACCATTTCAATCTTCTTCTTACGTGCAGAGATAACAAAACAGCTGTTAATAAACATAATTGTTAACAGAAACAAAAGTGCATATCACCAAAAATGTTCTAGGCTATGAAAAAATGGTAATTTTGATGTCCAGTATACTAGTGTCTATGCTAGTGGTACTCACTCATTACTCATACAAACATAAGAAGAAATGAAAATAGCTTATGTGTGTCATCATCTCAACATAAAACCACTAAGGATTTTTCCACTGCAGAGTTCTGTACTGGAGACATTGTTAGTAAGAATGTGGACTCTCTGAAGAACAGCAGGGCAAGATAATATAATAACAAACAACAAAAAGTATGAAATAAAACTTTTCATTCTATAAGCTCTTTTAATAAAAGAGTCTCAAAGAACTACAAATAATAATACCTTATGCCTCTCAATACCTCTGTGTGGGAGGAAAAAGCTATATGATTCTCTGTCAGTAAGGACAGAAATATTTATTGTCTTAACTATGATGAATTTACTGTATTCAGTGTATGATTTTTTACCTTTGACAGGGGAACAATGGCCTATTGTTCATATAGCAAAAGAATAATCTCATTAGAAAAAAAAGAAAATATAAACACTTTTTAAATAATCTGAGGAAACCATTCACATGAACTCCAGATGTAGCATTACAGACTCAAAGGCTTTTAGGATATTTATGTTTGTATTTAAACTTCTGAGTGTTCTGAGTCTTGAAGTTCATCTATCTCTAGCAGAGGCAGAGGGCTTCTTATATATACTTTCATTAAGTGTGAAAGATTTTACATCAGCAGTGAAGCAGGAATGATATTTTTATGTTCACACTGAATTTAAGAAAGGGCACAAGTGGAGAAAAATGCTTTTTAAAATATTTTACTCTTTCAAAACTGTAGAAATAAAACATGGGGTAAAAATAGTGTGAACATTTCATGATTACATTATTCCAATTTTGTGAAACCACAGAAAATAAATTAATTATTTCCTTGAGAAGATCTTCAAATGAGTGTCCAAGGCAGTTTGTTTTCCGGAATTTAGATAAATTTTGAAGCTTAATATTCATCCTCTTTTCAGAGTTCTGCTGCTGTCATTTTGTTTGCCTATTAATTCATAATTCTTTTACCATCAGCAACTCAATACATATTTAAAACTGGACTCCTATTGTTCCAGGTAGTGTTTTTAAAGAAGTAATTTGTCGAGGACTGTTATGGAACCAGAATTGTCTCGACATTGCCGTTCTACCGCCATCTTCTGGCATCGACATCCAGCCCCCGACGAAACCGCCACAGCGCGCCCGCGCAGAGACCAGGACACGAAAGGCGGGACCATGAACTGCACGCATGCCTGCGCAGAGACCAGGGCGCGAAAAGCAGAAGCGCAAACTGCATGTACGCAGACCCGTTCTGCGCATGTGCACGGCCCTATAAAAGGACCGCGTGCGCCTTTTGAGGTCCTCTTTTTCTTCTCCTGCTACCCCATGCACTCCTTGGAAGCTGCTTTTGCGGACACAGAGGCTGGACCAACTGGACCTTTGATCGACAGGACAACGCCGGACTCGGAGTGGTGGTAGCTAGTTCCCCTACGTGGCTCTCTTCTCACCCGCCTGAGCACGCTCTTTCTCTCTTTTTCTCTCTCTCTCTTTCTTTCCCCCCCCGTCTCCCTACCCGGTCCTCACCCCTTCGTTCATCAAAATAAAGTCAAAAGGTTGTACGGCATTTGACCTCCTTTGGGTCTTAATCTCATCCTTGGGATCGTATCGAAAACTCCCCCGACATTGGATCGGGACATAATTTAAAACAAACAAACAAACAAACAAAAAACAACAACAAAAACAAAGCCACACAATTTCTGTTATAGGAACAGGAAAAAGACCCAATAATGAAATGGGAAGGCTTGTTTTCATGCCCTGTCTTTGTACCCACTTCACCATTAATGTGAATATTCTCACAGAATCATATTTAAACTGCTAAAATACTGATCACTACATTTCAGTAAAATAAGCAGAATTTTTTAGTCCCTTCTTCCCCCCTAAAACTAATGGGGGGAAAAGAAAGAAATTCTTTGACATTTTGAATGAAAACTATGTTGCAATTTGTTTAAACTGCATAGTCTGTTAAAGCTTTCCCTTTTTTCTGAGTATTCAAAGCAAGTATAAATATTTATGTGTTGGGATGCCTGCCCTATAACTTTTACTTAGTTTTAATATTTTTTTCAATATAGTTTTTCTTGTGGCATTATTATTTAAAGAGCATTTTAAAGTAAATGTAATAGAGCAAATTATGAGAGACTAAGGCATAGTTTAAATCTACTCTTAAAAAAGAACAAGATCCACACTTGGAATTATGGATTTTTTTCATATGGATTTTTGAAAAATTTTGCTTTTAACACCTTGTACACTAAAAACATTTAGCTAGAAAAGCTTTTTAAGTTGCTCGCTTCTCTCTGATTTAGAACACGTACTTCAGATAGTACATGAATTCAATTGCTCATATTATCATAGAATGAATCAATGTCCATGTTAATGACATGAGAAGAGTTCTTTTGTCATATAACATATATATCTATGTACTTAAATGTAATGTAACTTTCCAGCAACACTCTGTTTTTAACTGTGAAGGAAAACCTCAAGGCATTATTGTCTTTAAGAACAGAACTCCTGGATATGTTATTCTGCTACCTTGAACTTGCCTGTAAGTACATTATATGTTATAAAATCTGTGACTGACGTAACATATCTCTTCAAATTAAATACTTTTACTCAGTATAGCCAATAAAACAGAATATGTCTGCCAATTCCTCCATTAAAATCTTGCTGATGGGTTTTACTTAAATTACATCAAACTTCAAATTTTCCATAATGATTCCAAAGGCATGGTTATGCATAGAAATAGAAATGATTAATTAAAGATGAGTTTGAACTGACATCATGGTGGATTTGTAAAGATCACTGTAATATTCTAAACAATTCAGTATTCTTTTTGAATCTTTGAACTGCAATTTCCAAATTAGTTATAATGTTTGCTATAACCCTGATCAGAATTTTAAGTGGTGCTGCTTCCAGAGAACCCAGAAAGTTAAAATAACTACCTAGCATTTAAAAAGTTTTAACCAAAGCATACAGGAACAGATGCTATGTTCATTTTGTTATGTCCTATTGTGCCTGTAAGAAACCATAGTTATGAAGATGCGTAAGATGGTTTTCATTTTCCGGATGATTAAGCCTGCTAGGGGCCAACAGACAAAACTTCTTATAGTTTCCTTTATTTCTGCATATATATGAGTTTGCTAGATTTTGGGAGGGAGGAGGCAGAAGTGTTACATTTTGTCTATAAAAAACATCCCACTGGAATTCTTACCAAAAGTCAGCTTTATGTCAAGGACATGGCATTTTAAGAACAGCTTTTTGTTCTGAAGCTCAGGAAAGTTCAGATTAACTTGATATTAAAAACTAATCACCATTTCAAAATGGAATTGGTAGCAATGAGATGAGAGGTCTATTCCCTTCACACTATCCTTTAATCGGAAGTATTCCCTAGAATTTTGAAGATCATGACACTTGCCACTTATAGCAGTGTGAGTAATGTGAATTACTTGAAATATAAATGCAAACTGATCTGTTCCGCAGATCAGGAGAGCTTGTAATCTATAGCTAAACTGATAGTGAGACAGGCTAGAGAACATTTAATAACATTACAGACATTCATGGACGCAATTAACAATGGATTAAAATAGAGATTTTCACTTCTGAAAATTATGAGGAAACAGTATTACATGGTCATGCAATTTTTAACTAAAACAGTTAGAGAACATTTTCATAGGAGCAACTGTGAATAAAAGTGTGTTTTCCTGGGGAGAGGGGGAAGGTTCCATTTTATAAGTGCTTTTAAAATGTAACCTAGAAAACTTGCCTAAAAAAAGTAAGGGCCTGCAAGAATAATCTTTTTAGCTGACTTAATTTAGCATCAGTGCAGTTGTATCCCAGCTTTTGAGAAAGACATTTGCTAGAAAACCAATCATCCAAGATTACCAGGCGATTAAAAGTATGGTAGGATATACTCTTATGGCTTAAGTCAAGAAAAAAAATCCTTACAAAATGGAAATGTGTGTAAGAGAAAAGATGAAGCCAAGGATTAAGAAACAGTCTAGGATACACTGGATAGTAATAGTCAAAGTAAAAGAGATTTCTACTTGAAATCAAAAAAACAATGACGTCTTCAAAATAAGTAAAGGAGAAGAAGAAAGGTTATATCCTGTATCCCAAACCACAGAAATATCAAGTAGATGAAATGTGGTCCGCAAATAGAAATTTGGTTGAGAATCTGTCTAAAACTGTCTTACAGCTATTAATATTAGAAAATTATAGTCACTTGTAAATCAATAAGGCATGAATGCAAGTGTGCACAGAGCTAGAAGATTAAGAGCTATAACAAGCAAGATTAATTTATAACCAAAAAAATAAGAGAAGATGTTACAAGCATGAAACAATTATTTTAATATATATATTTGAAAAACAGCTAAACACCAGACTTTGTGTCTTCTTTCTATCTCTGAATGAATGAAGGTTTAGCCCACTAGTCAGCCATGTAGTATGAACTGGTAGCACGGACTAAATACCCAGAATGAAGATTAGGGATAGTTTTTCTTTAGAGGAATAACATTGACAACATAACACAGAAAAATACTACCGTTCTCCACAATTTAACATTGATAAATACAGTATACTTTTTTATGCTTTACTGCCAATAACGGATCATCTTGTTTCAAATTTACAAGACACTGCATTGTCAAGATATTTTTGCTTTCATATTCAGACTATGCTTTCTTTTAACATACTACTTACACATGGGTTTCTTCTGTTGCTCACAAGTCTATGGGGCCAGATGGGATCCACCCGGGGATACTGAGGGAGCTGGTAGAGGAGCTTGCCAAGCCACTCCCCATCATTTATCAGCAGTCCTGGTCAACCGGGGAGGTCCCAGATGACTGGAAGTTAGTAAATGTGACGCCCCTCTACAAGAAGGGTCGGAAAGAGGATCCGGGGAACTACAAGCCTGCCAGCCTGACCTCGGTGCCAGGAAAGGTCACGGAACAGATCATCTTGAGTGCCGTTACACAGCACGTGTGGGACAACTGGGGATCAGGCTCAGCCAGCATGGGTTTATGAAAGGGAGATCCTGTCTCACTAACCTGGTCTCCTTCTATGACAAGGTGACCCGCTTAGTGGATGAGGGGAAGGCTGTGGATGTTGTCTACTTGGACTATAGTAAAGCCTTTGACACTGCCTCCCACAGCATTCTCCTACAGAAGCTGGCTGCGCACGGCTTGGATGGGTGCACTCTGCACTGGGCTAAAAACTGGCTGGACGGCCGAGCCCAGAGAATGGTGGTGAATGGAGTCAAATCCAGTTGGCGGCCGGTCACGCGTGGTGTTCCGCAGGGCTCAGTGTTGGGGCCAGTCCTGTTCAATATCTTCACTGATAATCTGGATGAGGGGATCGAGCGTACCCTCAGTAAGTTTGCAGATGACACCAAGTCGGGTGAAGTGTTGATCTGCTGGAGGGTAAGAAAGCTCTATTGAGGGACCTGGACAGGCTGGATCATTTTGCCAGGGTCAGCTGTATGAGATTCTACAAGGCGAAGTGCCGGGTCCTGCACTTGGGTCACAACAACCGCATACGACACTACAGGCTTGGGGAAGAGTGGCTGGAGAGCTGCCTGGCGGAAAAGGACCTGGGGGTGTTGGTTGACAGCTGCCTGAACAGCCTGAACATGAGCCAGCAGTGTGCTCAGGTGGCCAAGAAGGCCATTAGCATCCTGGCTTGTATCAGGAATAGTGTGGCCAGCAGGACCAGGGAGGTGATAGTGCCCCTGTACTCAGCACTGGTGAGGCCCCGCCTTGAGTACTGTGTTCAGTTTTGGGCCCCTCACTACAAGAAAGACATCGAGGTGCTGGAGCGTGTCCAAAGAAGGGCAGCATAGCTGGTGAAGGGTCTAGAGCACAAGTCTTCTGAGGAGTGGCTGAGGGAACTGGGGTGGTTTAGTCTGGAGAAGAGGAGGCTGAGGGGAGACCTTATCGCCCTCTACAACTACCTGAAAGGAGGTTGTGGCGAGGTGGGGGTCAGTCTCTTCTCCCTAGTAACAAGCGACAGGACGAGAGGAGATGGCCTCAAGCTGTGCAAGGGAAGTTTAGTTTGGATATTAGGAAAAAGTTCTTCACCAAAAGGGCAGTCAGGCATTGGAACAGGCTACCCAGGGAAGTGGTTGAGTCTCCATCCCTGGAGGTATTTAAAAGACAGGTGGACATGGTGCTTGAGGACATGGTTTAGTGTTGGACTTGGTAGTCATAGGTTAACGGTTGGACTTAATGATCTTAAGGGTCTTTTCCAACCTTAACGATTCTATAAATTTTTCAAATGCTGCAAGAGGTGATAGTGTGATCTGTTCACACAAATATCCTACCATGACAACTTGAGACTGAGGATGAAGAAAAATGCAGTCTTAACAGTGAGTTTTTGCTGAAGGTGATGGTATTACTATTGAGTGAACTACAACAATAAACAGCTGTTCTTCACACTTGCACATCCCACACATAGTCAGCTCAAATTTTTCATTCTTCAGATTGGGATGGGATATTCTGGAGCCCACAAATTAAGTCACGCTGAAAGCTGAGTAGCCAGCTTTCTTCAGCGTTTCCCTAAATGTTACCTGTGTCATCCTATTCTGTGCAGGTTCTGTGATTAATTTTAAAGTTTGAACACCTTCTGCAGGAAAGCTGGGTGATATGACTAGCGTGGATCATGTGTGCTTCTCTTTCTTTCATTCATCTTCCTAGAGGATAAGTGTGGCTGTCGTAAGATATCTCCCAGTTGGATGGATTGAGGTTTTTTTCTGTTGCATTTTAAGCATGCACACTACTATTGTTATGTACTAAATGTTATGTGACGTTGTATAAATGTGATGTACAACAAAATCAAAACATTAGAAAGCCACACATCTTATTCTAACATACTTAATTTGTCAAAGGAAGTACTAGCATCACAGACTGAAGTCTTTCCTTAGTACGGGAACTTCCTGTTAGAAGCCACTAGCAACAGTGAAGGTAAATAAACAGGACTCTTGTCCCATTTTATAACCTTAGCAAGCAGTGCAAATAAAATAATATTAAATTAAATTTTAAACATGGATTGTAAAGGAGGAAGTTTTTGTTACTGTTTTAGTCTTTGGTTAAGAAATTCAGAGTCGTTAGTGGTTACTTAAAATTATTTTTATATTATCTAGTTGTCTATTCATCAATTCAGAGCTGACCAAAGTGCAAATAATTGCATCAGAACAATCATACCTGCTCTAAAAGATAGAGAGGGACATAGAAAAATAACAAAAAATAAGTAAATAAAGGCAAGGCCAAAAGGCAAACTGCTAAAAATAAACATGTCAAATGCACAAATATTAAGAAGAGATTTGCATTATTCATTGTAAGACAAAGTATGGAAAGGATAAAGGTACCAAAAGCATTGAATGAATTTTGACACCAGTAAGCTATATTTCAGGGCTAACCAAAATGCGGACAACTAGCAGCAGGATTTAAAACTCCCAGTCAGAGGAAATGTTCCATGGCTCTAGAGAGATAAATAGTTGAATCAGGTTACATATTACTTGTGATTTACACAGATGACGGAGACAGAAAGACCAGCTACAAAGCTGTTAAGTTCATTCATGGCAGAATAAAGTAACCAGCGAGCTGAACTCTGAAAAAATTGGATTGCTAATACATAAGAGATGAATCTTGGGAATTTACACTGCACAGTAAGAGTTTATGACTTCGGTTTAATAGCCTACTTCTCTCTAAATATTCCAGAAAACATGAAATAAAGGGAAGACTTAAAAAAATCGAGCACTGTTTTAAACTAGGTACCCGGCTGTATGGATATACAGATAAGAAAAAAACCCAAATAAATAAAATTACACTTGCTGTATTCATTTTCGGTATTTCTTCTGGCAAGCCAAATCTCAAACAATTTCACTCCTCCTTTCTTTATATTAACCTAAATAGTTTAAGATATGTAAGAAAGATATGATATCCAGAGTTTTCTCAGAACTATATTGTCTGGGGTCAGTCTTGTCTCCCAATTCTATAACATAGCCAAAGTGCTAATGCAAATTTACCATATAATGACATTTTCTGGAAGGCACTCAGATATTATAACAAATGTTAGCCCTTTGATTCATACTCAGGAGCTCAAATAAGTATAACAATTATAGGGCACATACCACATTGAAGTTTGTAAGTGGTTTAACTGTATGAAAGATGAGAGTGAAAAGCAATTTTGCTTTTGATGCATTAAGAAGTCAAAGAAAAATACTTTTCCATCACTGGAAAAAAAGATGTAGGTGAAAAAACCACCCAAAATCTGATAGAACTAAAAGCTAACTACAGAAAAAAGTCTTGTGCAGCAGTTACATAAACAACTTATTTCTCCCTTTTCTGAATAACGTGATCAATTAAAATGGAAGATCCATAACAATAACTGTCTTTTGAGAGTGTGAGCTGCAAATGAAATCCCTTTCATTTTACTTAAGGAGGAGTCAAATGAATACCTTCAGCTGATCAGAAGCAAAAAGACAATAGAAAACTACTTTTTTATGCCTCTTATTCACGTGAAAATACAGCTTAGTCAGACCAGCAAATCTGTACTTGGCAGTAGACATTAATATTTGCTGATACAGACTCTCAGATGCATTGGCAAACTTTGAAATTATCCTCTTTCTCTGGCATTTAGACACTATGACACTATTTGAAACCTAAGAGAAATGAGATTATAGAAGCAAGTTGTACCTATTCACCTTACCAATTTTTTTATACTTGAATCATGAAATTTAAAGCTACAAAGGAAATATATCTAAATAGTGAGCTTGGCCATGTTACAGAACTCTTAATATCAGCTGTTTACACACATAGCCTGCAGAGGCTTTACAAAGAGGAGCGGAGTGGAGTGGAGAGGAGAGGAGAGCAGAAGAAAGGAGAGACAACTGTATTCTTGAGGCTCTTCTACACTATTTTGATAACCTGGACTATTAGACTTTTTAAAATTATATTAACAATATAGTTCTTAGTTTAATATAGATTATTCTCTTTTGTCTAGAACAAGATTTGAAGTGTGATTTAGCTATTACAAAAAAATAAGTTCCCAGTAGTCTTTTAGCTTTACTTTGATATCGTTCTTTAGATCAAAATTAATGTCTTAATATCCTACCAAAGATGATGGAAAATAAAATAAAAAAGATAAGCCTGTCTGTCGTATGTACAAAGTTTGATTTGACTTACAAACTACCAATAAAAAAAAAAACATATAAAAATTAGGCAAGAGAGAAATTATCTTGAGTTTACTTAATTTAGATTCAATTTCTCACCAAGGCAGACTAGCAGTTTCTTGGATTGCCTGTATAAACGTATCTTCTGCCTCCCAGCAGTTCTCTGAATAGCCAGAGACCCCTATAAGTAAAAGTACCTGCAGGTGGGACACTTTGGTGATTGTTGGTAAAATGCCTTTTTCATTCCTCTCAGTCAGGGGGGCAGGCTGCAGCAGATCCCTACCCAACAGACCTCAAGTTACTCATCCATGTTATCTTGACCTTGAGACTCACAACTAGCACATCCCTGGTTATGAACTCTGTAGTAGCACACTTATACATGATACAAAAAGTCACTGAAGAAAACATCTGTCTGATATTTGTGGCACTTACAAATCAAATTCAGTTTTCCACTAAGTGAATAATTTTATGAAGGAAGAAAGGGTGACACAGCAAAATCCATATACAGTAGAAGCATAAAATCCATAGAAATGTGAGAAGAAAACTACAGAATTTTCTGTAGCTTGCTGTAAAGCAAAGACAAACCTGTAATTTATAATGAATATTTCTGGGGGAGTTAAAAAAAAAAAAAAAAAAGCTTCTTAATTCCCTTTAAAAAACAACAACCAAAAAAACCCCTCAGGTATCTTTTTGTAAGAACATCAGGAAGGAAACCTACCCTGTCTGGAATGGCAGGAATTTTTTTTTTTCAAGAGATACCTCTCACAGGGTTAGCTGTATCAGCAGCACCTAGAAAAAATGTACAAGCGTTGGCATTGCTTAATCTGAAGTCCAACAGGGAAAGAAATGATAGAATATGTCTCTCTTCAGTAACTAATGAATATATAAATTGCCAAGCACACAAGTAAATACTTTGGGGAAAGCCTTTCTCTCCACATCGAATATTGTTTTAAATTGGAATTACCTTGGTGTAAGATCATTTTTTAACAGATTAATGTATTTTGCTGTTTAAAACACCATTTGCATTTAGTTTATTTTAATAGTAATAAAGATTTTTACCTTCTTTGCAAAACACTTTGAAACCTGTTAACACTATAGCAAAGCCAGGTGTTATTATCATTACTATTGTACGTGCAATTTAAATGACAAAAGTTCACAATGAATTATACATTGTAATACATTAACAGTAAGAAGTGGAAAAATAAGGAACATTTTGCAGGGACTTCTACTCCATCTCTATGGAGATTTATTAGGGGAGAGGAGAAGGGGAAGGGAAATAAGTAAGCAACTCCTAGTGGTTCTTTCCACACTAGTTAAGAAACTGAAGGCCCTCTTAGGGAATTATTCAGCTGCATGTATGATTAATCAACAAGATAAAGTATGTAAATTAAGTAAGCATTATGGCTTACAAGTCACTTGTAGTTAGTTCATGTGAACATAATTCTGTTGTAGCCATTCTGGAAATTATTTAAAAAAAAAGAACATTACAAATACCAACTGATCAGGCAAGTTTTCTGTTAAACAAGATGGAATCAGCACAAGAATGCAATTTATAACCATCAGACATTAAAAAAAAAAAAAAGTGGGAATTGGTATAAGCAGTACCTCTTTTTCTTTTTACTTCACTTACACAATTTATTTATGTGAAAGAATAGATGTACTTTCTAATACTTGAGATTCATATTGTATTTATCTGAGCAGTGTTAACAGTGTGTTTGATTCAATTAGTGACAATAAGCCCTTACTGTTATAAGATTTAGGTTGTAAAACTAGTATAAATAATGATGGAATGGTCTGCAATCAACTAAAGTGAAAGGCAATGGGAAATATAGTAATTTTCTCTTTTCAGAAATCTAATAGTGGGAAAAAGAGTATGGCAAGGTATTAGAGAGGTCCCTAAGACTGGAAATAGTTGGATGAGTAATTTGAAGTTAGTAAATCCTGTGGCCAAGGCAATTTAAGGTTGCCAAGTGTTAGTAACAAGCCTCAGGCTTTAAAAACAATAATTAACCATACCATGTCTCAGAATTTTCCAGGATTTGTCTGGACTTGTTTGATCTTAAACATGTTTTAGCTTGATTTTACATGTATTCCCAAATTATTTAAGAAAATTCTGCTGTGGTTTCAACTTGCTTTATGATGACTGTTGCCTCCATTGTGCTAGCTGTTATGACAGAATGGTCAGGCCATTGCTTGTGCTGTGATTTTGAGCTTTTTAAAGGCATATTATTATCAAACTTGCTGCTACCTTAAGTTTTACTTATTTCTTTTGCAATTGCATGGTTCTTGTCCTAAAATAAAGCATACTATATTAAAAAAAAAAAAAATTAAAGGACTAACAAGCATATATAATCTTACTGTAAGAAAACCACATGGACTAAAGGTGAATAAAGTGTGTAAGTCATTGGCGAATACAGGGTTGAGAAGTATAACAATAGCCCTGAGCATTAACCCTCAAGACTGAGGAGGAAGAAACTCCCACCGTCAACATAGTGCGTGTCCCAGCAAAGAACTAGGAATGCTGACAGCTTGCCATAGCAACATATAAGTAGGCATTACACGAGATAAAGGAATATAGGCTAGAAAGTCAGTGTATAACTATTTTAATTGTATTATTAAGAGGAATTATTAGAGGAATTAGGTGAACAGGACTATAAGTGTTAAATTACAAGTTTAAACCGGACTTAAAAAATAACTCTCTATTTTGATTAATCTGCTAGAACACTCACTACACTAGTAGTAAATTCTCTTCCATCATTTGTTGCACATAATAAAAATGTGCAAGTAACAAAAGCTTTGAAAATGCCCCATGGCTTGAGCAAGTAAATATCTCAGTCTTGTATTCAGTGGGAAAACGTAATGATCAAAAACCAGAAAAAATGCAGTGGGGTAGATAATGGTCTATCTAACTCACTTTTCCATCTGTGATAATGGTAGTAGAAGGTGCTGTTTAGGGATAGTACATGAGTCTGGCCATTATCCATGGTCTATTATCCCTCGTAGTCTCTGAGCACCCACAGTCACTGGATAAAGGTTTTTAGAAGACATATCCTTGCCTGCTCTCTGAACTATTTGATTATGGACCTACTGTCCACAAATTTGTGTAATCTCTCTTACAACCTTTTGATATTATCTGTCTTCAAAACCCTTTGTGAAAACAGACTCCAAAAGTTCAGTCTGCTGTGTAAAAAAATACTGTAAAAAGCAGTCTTCTGCTATTCCCAGTGAGTGATCCCTAGTTTTATGATGATTATGGAATTCAAAGAACAGAAGACCACCTGTGGAATCCAGTGCAAAAGAAAGGACTTAAGCAATATGAAGGATCTGAGGTGGGCTGACCTTGGCTAGCTACTAGGTGCCTACCTAGCTGCTCTCTCACTCCTCCTCCTCCTCAAAAGAGGGAGAAAATATAATGGAAAAGCTCATGGGTCGAGATAAGAACAGGGAGATCACTCACCAGTTACCATCATGGGCAAAACAGACTTGACTAGGCAAAATTAGTTTAATTTATTGACAATTAATAATAAAGTATGATAGCCAGAAATAAAAACAAAACTAAAAACACCCCCCTCCTCATCCCAAGGTCAACTTCACTCACAACTTTTCTGTCTTCCCCCTTGCCTGAGCAGTGGAGGGGGATGGAGAATGGGGGTTGCAGTCAGTCCATAACAATTAATCTCTGCCGCTCTTACCTCCTCACGCTGTTCCCCTGCTCCAGCGTAGGGTCCTTCTCATGAGAGACAGTCTTTCACAATCTTCTCCAATGTGAGTCCTTCCCACAGGCTGCAGCTCTCCAAGAACTGCTCCAGCATGGGTCCTTTCCACAGGGTGGAGTCCTTCAGGAATGGTCTGCTCCAGTGTGGGTCCCCCACAGGCAACAAGTCCTGCCAGAAAACCTGTTCCTGCATGGGCTCCTCTCCACAAAGTCACAGGTCCTGCCAGGAGCCTGCTCTGGTGCAGGGTCTCCACAGGCTGTAATTTCCTTCAGGGCATATCCACCTGCTTTGGCCTGGGGTCCTCCACGGACTGCAGTGTGGATATCTGCTCCACAATGGTCCTCAGTGGGCTGCAGGGGAATCTCTGCTCTAGCATCTGGAGCACCTCTTCCCCCTCCTTCCTCATGGACATAGGTGTCTGCAGGATTGTTTCTCTCACATTTTCTCACTTCTCTCTCTCAGTTAGTGTTGTGCAGCATTTTTTACCCTTTCTTAAATATGTTATCACAGAGGTGCCATCAACATCACTGATGGCATCAGCTTTGGCCAGTGGTGGGTCCATTTTGGAGCTGGATGAAACTGGCTTTGTCTGACATGTGGGCAGCTCCTGATGTCTTCTCACAGCATCCACCCTTTCAGCCTCCAGACTACCAAAACCTTGCCATGAAAATTTATCAAAGACCTGGCAGAAGAAAGGATCAGCTTGAAAATAGAAATCGGACTTTTGAAGATAGTTGTGAATGACAACCTCATAGACATGTGAAAGTTGGACTTCAAAGTAGTGATTCAGAAAAGCAGCTTTACCTAAAAATAGTGAGAATACAGAAGGTAATTATCACTTAATCCATAGCTATCTGTACAGAGAGATTATGGAATTATTTTATCTTAATTTTATCCAAAGAAACATCACAGTGAATTTATCTTTAGATTCTATGGAATATGCTTTACCCATTAGTTGTTCCAATACCTTTGTGTAACTGTTCTTTTTAATATTCTCCATGAAACTCCATGAATTCCAAATTGAGTCCATTTAGGATTAAATTTGTTTGTCCTAAGTCCATTTCACTGTTTTTCTATGAGAAATATGACATTTTAGTTACCATTAAATTAGACAGAAGTTGTATTCACCTCTCAGAAAGTAGGATGAAATGAAAAATACGTTATGAAAAAAATCCTGCATGTAAAATGGAAAATTTTGCAAGGAAAATTAAAAAAAAAAAAAAAAAAAAAAAAAAAAGAGACTGGAATTTCTGGCCTGAACCAGTAGACAGATTTGGATACTGCAAAGAAAGTGAAAGTGAAAAAAAAAAGGATGCCATGTTTTATTTTACTGGGGGGGAGGGTACCAACCATATAAATTATTTCAGCTAAGAATGTCTCTAAGGAATTGGTCTAGATAGAATCTGATTTGCAAAGGAAAGGCATCTTAGATTTCCTATGCATGGTAGATTTTCTATATTAAAAAGTGTAATGTCAAGATAATTACAACTGATATCAGATTAGATTCTAATTTTGCACTGTCATCACAAGAATCACATTGACAGCCAGCAAGTCTGGAGTAGAAATTAAAATCTGGGATAAACACAAATAGAAAAGGTCAGATGCTTAAAGATAATGCAAAGATGACTTTTATAAAATCATTACATCTCCAATGTAATCATGGAGAAACATAACATTGTTTATCTGGTTTAGCTTTACTTTAGTTTTGTTTTAAGGAAGATTTGGGGTGCAAGGCAATTGAGTAGTAACAGTATGAAGATATTAACACAATAGGTTGACCCAAGATAAAAAAGTGGATTTAGGGAGTATGAAACTAATCAGTAAGCAAACAAAGTAAGTAAGGAAGCAGGAGAATATATCAAGAGAAATGTTATGTAAGATAAGAGGAACTAAACAGGATGTTTGACTTGAAAGACAAATGTGTGCAAATAACAGAGGACAGGTAAGAATGATGGAGAATGATGGAGAAATATCTCAAAGTTACACAACATTGAGAAAATAGTAATTAAATGGGTCCTGGAGAAGCATTACAGAGCAAAATGAAAGAAAGCAAACGACAGGGAAAAATTTTGAATTTTTTTCCTTTTAGGAAAGAAACATTACCTCTGAATGGTAATGTAGGTGAGAAACCCACAACAAAGACAAAGTAAAACTATTGAATGGTATTTACAAGGAACAGGTATTGAGTAAATATGTGAAAGCAACAGTGATATCAACCTGTAACAAAGACGACAAGAATGAGCACAAGAGCTACAGAGGAATTTGTCTGTTTCATATTCCAAGAAAGTTTTTCATGGGATTTTTCACAGACTAGAAGGAATAAAGTGGAGCTTGCAGAGCAATACGCCAGATACGTATCTGCAGTGCTAAACCAGGAAAAAAACAGATTTAGAATGAAAATCAGTTTGAACAAGTCAAATGCGGAGGGAAGGGGGGGAGAATCAAGGAAGGAAGCAAATATTGGTAGGAAAAAAAAAAGAACTAGAAAGAAGAGAAATATTTTGGAGGATTCATTTAAAAAAAAAAGATTATGAAGCTGACAGAAAAAGATTCACCCACTACTGTTGCATCTGCTCAGTATGTCTATATTTTATAACTATGAATATCAAAAGTCATTTGTTAAAAATTAAAGCCAACATAGCAAAGACAACAGTCATGATGAACAAGATGAACGACTTATCACAGGAGTATGTGGAACTGAAATTCACTGAAGAGAAAACGAACAAACAAAACTGAAATACAGTAAACAAGGGACACAAAATAAGACCTTATCAGAAGATTTTAAGAATGTAGCTGTCATAGTTTGGATGTGTATCAAATATAATGCTAGAAGAGATACCTGATGATAGGTATCCAAGAGGAGTATAGATAAGTGCTACATAGGCATGATGAACTAAAAGATGGAACAAAAAGATTTATAGAAGAAAGAAATTATGGAAATCACATACAACTAAAAACAGGGGAACTGAACACTTCTGTGCAATTAAATGACTTTGAGACACTCTGATGTTGACCTGATTTCTTTAACTAAAATAAATATAGTGACTGTATTTTTTTTTTTTTACCCAGGAAATCAGTGACTAACTTTGTGCTATTGATTCCAGACTTTCTCTGTTGAAAATTTGTATCTTCTGTATGTGTGGCTTATTTACTATGTCTATCAAGCCAAAAGTATGAATCATGGACCAAGGTCTCATTATTCTAGGCACTGTGCATACACATAGCAAAAAGGTCAAACCTAGCAAGGCCATAAAATCTCTTTTGCTTGTTTCCCCCACTTTGGTCCTTCTTGTCTTTCCCATCCTTTTGCCTAATGTGAATTGTCCTGTTATTTGTCTAGTGTGACTTTGGAAACCTAGTAGTGTTTGTGTATTGTTAGCCTGATACCCTGCACATATATATGTAAATAAACATATTCACGGTTCACAGTTGCGGTTTCCTGCTCCAGACATTACACCTTTCTGTAAGATTTTTTATATTATGAGATTAAAATGCCTTCTCTATCACAGGAACAGAGAAGATCCTGTTTAACTAGCCTGACAGTATATACCTGAATGATCAAGTAAAGTCAGTCCCAAGACACAATCTAATCCAGATTGACAGCCAGTTTAGCATTTACCTCAGTCAGGAAAGCGAGCAACAGAAATCACTGCATTCGGTCTCAAGTAGAGTCAATAGAGAATCTACCTCTGAAATAACACAGTTATAAGGAAAATATGAATTAACTACATCAAATTACAGTCCTCAGACATTTAGATGTAATTTTTGTCCTAAAGACCGTATGTTCTGTTTCAAGGCAAAGATATTCCCCCCTCTTCTGTCTCTGCAGATTACCTTCCTTTTAGCCCAATGCTCCAGGATAAGATGTAAATCAGACTCATTTTGGAAACATAACTGGAGATTCTATGTCAACTATTACTTGTTTTTCACACAAATTACAAGTCTTTGAGTTTACTTTGTTCTTGATTTTATTTTCATTATTTATGGCTTCTGTTCATTCTTTAGCTACAAAAAAGCTGTGGTAAAGCTGGAGCCAAAGCCAGATATATAGTTGAAATACACTCTGAACAATTTCTGTCTGTATGATTTCTTCAATGTGTGATTCCATTGCACTGCGTATCTTGGCATGCTCATCAATCTGCTCCTGTTTGAAGTTAACATTCCCTTGGGAAAAGGAAAATACCATTATGGAAATTGCCTGAGTAAGCTGTTCTGTCTCAGTGTTTTCACAAACAGTCAATCTGGGAGTACTAGTGCTAGGAATCAGAACAGAATCCTTTTTTAAGCGTCAGAAAAAAAAATCCGAGATGCAATGAGATGATTCGGTCAAGAAAGCAGAAATGTAGTGTGCATTTTAAAATAATGTATCATACTTTCCTGGCACATTATCTTACTTATTTAGTATCATTAGGTTTCTCACAATTGCAAGTGATCACAATCACAGAGTTAATTTGGTGAAGCAGCTGCTCTAAGTGGTTCATATATTCCATTCAACTATTTATAATTGTTATGCCTATGCAAAAGAACATTGTAAAGGTTGAAAAGTCAAGTAAAGGAAAATTAATCTGAAAATTAAAATTGCCTTTATAACCTTATTTCAAAGCCCCTCTATATACATTTTCTGATGTTGTCATATTTTTCTCCACTCTCTTGCTTTATTTGGTAGAAAAATAAACATTGTCTACTTCCACCAGATACTTAATATTTTACATTTTGTTTTTGATTTAACCTTATTGTTCAAAGTACAGCCTTAGTGTCTATTTACTGGACATTATTTAAATACTGTTCTGATTACAGATAATTCTCTCCCAGGCTGTTCTGGACTATTCTAAGGAGTACACTATATGAATTTTTTAAAATATATTTGGGAGGTGAGGGAGCAGTATAATTTCATTTCATAGCTGGAGATCCAAAATAGAGGAAGATTAAGATTGAAAGACTGCTACATTTTGGGCAGGAGTCAGCTGGAACCTCGTATGCCTAAGTAATTTTCATTACGTTGCACTTGATATGTTCAAGGCACACGTCCTTTTGTTTTTAATTGCTATTGTGAATATACACCATCTTCAGCAAAGTGTTTTGAAAGATCTCACATTTAACAATTGTTAAAAATGAGTGATCATTTTCAAAGAGTTTTGTTAGGTTACTTCCTTCATATCTCATGAAGTCTCAAGCAAATCAAATTAGAATTTGTCCCAATTAGCTTTTAGAATACTAAATCAGTAGAGTATCCTTCTATCTGATAAGGACTCTAGTCATTGCATACTTCCCAGATTCTGAAGCAAGTAATGTAGCAATGACAACCTTCATCACTATGCAATCTTTCTTGCTGTATGTACATCTGTCCTATGCAGTGAAGTAAATGCAAAAATGTTATTCCACTTGCAAATAAAAATTTCCTCGTTGTATTAACATTCAAGGTAGCATATAATCTGACATTTCTCAAAGTCTGACTTTGTGGTATGTTATTATGTTCTTTTAATGTGGTTTCTAACTTTAGATTTTTTTTTTTTTAAAGAACGTTTTATAAAGACACCTGTCTGTTCCGACTGTTGCCAAGTGAACAGGTTAACAGCAGTAATATATTGTTATCTACTACATGAATAGCATTTAAGCATATCACCATTCTGTTTCTCACCTATTGCTGATAGAAGTCATGACACTCAAAAATCTTCTAGTGGGTGAGAGATGAACAGAATCTTCTGCATATCCCCCCACTATAAATCAGGATCAGCTCTCAAATCTCCTAATCCAATTCCAAGTCTTGTTTTATTTTGCTCATTCCTTCACCTTCAAATCCTATTCCCAATTTCCTTGAACCATGAGTATAAATATTCATCTTTTGTTTCTATCTTCAAATTCAAAATCTTTCTCAGTTACCACCTTGCCCCTTCCTCTAAGCCCAACACCATTATTACTACAAAATCTCTTCAACTCTTGCCCCAAAAGTACATAATTATGTACATTTTCCCCTTTTGGATCCTTTTCTAGACTGCCTTACCTCTGTCTCGATTTATTGTTTTTCTGAAGATTAACCTTCCATTTTGCCTGGTTCTGTGTAATCTTCTAATTAGTCATTATTCTCCACCACAATTCTTGCATACTGTTAAAAATACCTTTTTACAGTGTAACATTTTTAGCCCCAGTCCCAATACCTAAATCCATCTTCTACCCAAACTACTCCAGCTTTCATAGTTTTTAATCCAAGTCCCTCTAGCCACACTTGAGTTAGTTAGCATATTTTCCTAACAAGCTTTCCCCACATTGCCAAAGGTCATCCAGTCCCAAATTCTGCAATCTCTGCAGCTACTGCTTAACATTCACAATACCAGTACTTATCTTCCCTATCCTTCTTCTAGGCCTCATTCCCTGTCTTAATTCCTCTAGAAAATCCTAGAAAAATGTGTAGAGTTCTGTAATTTGCTAAGATAAAACTGTCATATGGAATAAGACAGCTGTCATGAATGGGATTCTGAATTTGTTTTACTAAAGATAAAATCCACATGATTGTTTGTTTGTTTGTTTCCAAATAATAGTAAACAAATTAAAAAAATATTACAGAGACATAAAAATTATTCATTAATTCAAGTCAAATTCAGGTAATAAAAAGTAATTGGATTTTTATTTTTGTTCATTTTGTTTAACATTTTATTTCCAAAAATCCCTTTTTTTTAGAATTTAAAAAAATCCTTCAAATTTTTTTTTTTTTTTTAAAATTAACTCTTTTAAAAATGCTGAATGTAGGTAAAATATTTTTTAAATATATGGCATATTTCAAGGCACCTAGTTCAATCCCAATAATTTTTGGGTTTATGTTTATCTTATGAAAAAGGCTGAAATATTTTGAGTGTTCAAATGAAATCC
Source organism: Platalea leucorodia (assembly GCF_965183815.1). Classification (NCBI taxonomy): domain Eukaryota; kingdom Metazoa; phylum Chordata; class Aves; order Pelecaniformes; family Threskiornithidae; genus Platalea; species Platalea leucorodia. The sequence continues at coordinate 80,946,180 of NC_138825.1, forward strand.
AGTTTTTATATCATTATTTCACCGGTGACCAGAAAGATAAAAGTATTACCTTTTTCCTGTCCCTGGTAAGACTTTTTTGGAATATGCAAGACAAAACTGAGAACATCAAAGAGAAAAAGCAATATAATCGTATGTTAAATGACTCACCTGAAAGACTTGGGTCATTAGCACAGACTAAGTTAATATTGCTCATTTCTTATATTGCTGTTTAGCTCAGTCAGGACAAAGAACAGCCTTGAAATATAAAAAAATGATTGGGAAAAAAAAAAAAGAATGAAGTTGAATTGAATGGTCATCTTCAGAAAAAAATTCTGCCAAAATTTCTCATTTTAATCTGTAGCCTTAGTAGTCTGTTCTTAGCTGTGTCCATTTGTAAAAAGACGAAACTGTGTGTCAGAAAAAAAAAAAGTTATACACACACACAAAAGATACAGAAGCTCATCTACATTTATATAAACTTACATGAATATTTAAAATGCAGTGACTTGATGGAGAGAAAAAAAAATCAAATAATGTAACAATTTATATAGTCATCTGTAAGAATTGAGCTGCATGTGGTGTCAGTAACATTGTTTCATTTACTAAACTGATGTTCTTGACAGTAGCCAAGTATCAATCAAAACACTTCTATCTGACACAGTAAAACACACATTGTAAATTCTATGTGTATTCATTAACTTAAATATTTGTGGTATTCACTAAATCACAATTGAATGTGTTATTTTTTTTACTCTATCTGCATTCTGTTCAACAGAAATATAATGTTAAAAATACATAATACTCAATTTATAAATACAAAAACATCAAGAAAAATTTAATTTCCCAAACTCCTTGGAGTGGCAGACAGTCATGTTAAGAAGAATGTGACTGTTTTGCTATATTCAAAAGAGATTATATACATGTCATAGCAGGAAACTGAAAAGGAGGTCCAGCTGCGCAGTGTTTTGCAGAAGCAGAGAATGAATTCAACAGTTTTGTTACAATAATGCAAAAAATGCTAAATATCAAAAATATTTTTAAAATACATTATAAGAACAAATTTTGTGATAGTGACAAATTCCACACTTAGTCACTACTTCAGAAAGAAACTAGATAAGAAGTACTCCATGCCTGGGAGCACTGAAGCAACAGGGACAGATGATACAGTTTTATTAAGTTTAAAAAATATATCTTTTTATACCAAAATGAGTATTTTTATTTTTATTTCATCTTTTTTTTTTCTCCTTAACATAGTTTATGCTAATACCAGGTGTCAGAGCTTGCAAGCACTTTAAAACATACAACACAGCATACCCTGAGATAGAATTTTTCTTTTCCTTAAAGTTTCATTGGTAACAAAGTAGAAAAAAGATGCAGAAAGAAAGGAAGATCCGTTATTTAACAGGTAGTTTATGGTACAATTTATGTAGTAAAACTCCAAGATGGAAAATAATACACAATATGGAAATTATATAGCATTTTTAATACATCTTCCTGCAATAACTAGCTATTTGTTTTACTTTATTCTAGTCAGCTGGAGCAGACTATGTTCCACTAGTAATATAAATACAAAGCATGTACTGCAGGTGATATTGCAACTGAAAGGTTTGTTGTAAATTCTAATACGGTTATGTTAACAAACACAATTGTATGCAAACATGTATTGATATTTTAATATGAAAATGAAAAAGAAACTTAGTAATGTGGCCAGACATATATATCTGATACTTTACTTTTCCTTGTTGACAGTTCTGCTGCTGTTGTTATAGTTGTCTTTCAACTCGTGATTATATGATAACTCCCTATTACTATGTGTTCAAACTAGTGAGGGTATCCTTAAGGTTAAACCAAGTTGTCCCATATTTCCATTTTCAGTTTAGCTGGGGTCATGCTTCTTTATTGAATCAGCAGAAATAATTCTTGGATTTGGTAGAAAGCCTACAGTAAAATTTCAGGTTTCAGTAAACAACAATTTGGCGTGGGCTTCTGTCTATACCCGAGAAGTTTGTTGGCATTTCACCCATCACTTCAACATCTCTAGATTCAGAATAGTCCCTCATTTATTCACACAACAATATATTGCTCTGCTGTTTTTCAGAGTATTTAACTCTCTACCTCCTATACTATATCTCAGAATAACCCCTGTCACATTGTTTTATTTGTAATGTCTCATCTTACTATCAATTTATTACTTCTTGTAATTGGTATGCACTTAGAAAAACAAACACTTCTGATGATGTTGTTTGCTATTAGCAAAGGAAATATGGCATATTTTCAGCTACTGTAACTGTTGCTAACAGTTGGTAACAACTGGCAAATGTTGACTTTCCAATGGCAGCAGACATGGTACTTACTCCATGGAGTGAAAGATAGTGAGCATGAAAAAACAACAGTTCTTGTTCATTGTGGTTACACATCATTAAAAAATGACAGATAATTTATCCCCCAGCCAATATTAATTTCTTTCATGTAGCTCAAACTGTGATTTCTGGAACCAGAAATCCTAGGACTCTTTTTACTGTGACACGTAGTTGTTAAATGCATGATTATTGAAAGAGCATTGATTTTTTTCCAAGGGTGAGCTTAAAGGTTTAACAGCAGTACTGTAAGCACCATGTGGGTCTTTTTGGTTTATTTGTGGAGATTTTTGTGATCAAGGCAAAGAAATATTTATAGAACCCACAAGAGGGCCCTAAGGAAACAATCAAGCAAGGCTTTTAATGAGCTCTGAACACAATTTTCATGGCAAGATACAGCAGAGGGTCTCTGCAGACATAGTAAGCGAGAAATCTGTATATATAAAGAAAACTGGAATCTTTTGGCTGTCAAGAGGGATTTCTTTTAAGACAGTCATAAAAGTATATTTTGTCTTTTGGTTTTTTTTTTTGCCTTGTCTGAGTAATTACAAATGGGCAAATGGCCAAAAAATAGCCATTGTAACTATTTTTTTAAAATTATTAATGAAGGTAACTATAAGTTACCATAATTCTTTGCATATACTTTTTTATCTAAAGAACAGTTTGCCATTGACTTAAGGATATAAGTTTTGCAGTATTTGTTGAGTGTTGGTATTCTTTTTCCTGTTTAGTAACAAATCTGGGATCTTGCAAAAAGGGAAATATAAGTGTATGTATGAATCCTCATGCACGCAGAATATAATTTCTAGTTATCAGCACTTTTTAAAACAGACCTAACAGTACTTTCAGAAAAATAGAAATAAAGCCATAAGGAAGAAAGCAAGCCATAGTCACCACCCATGTTTTGCTTCATAGGGTCTCTCAGCAGTTGAACCTCCTTAGACAAAGGGGTCATTTATTAATGTAGCATTTCAGATTGAGTCTAAATGGAGGAACATAAAGACACATAATTAATTCATGTATTATAAGCAGTAAAGTTATCCTAGCAGAGCACCAGTGTGGTTTACTATGCATGTGGATGGGCATGGAATGGACGGTGTTATACTGAATATTCCTAATAATACTAGTCTCGAAATTTATGCAAAAATTTTTTAAAAAATCCACAGTAAACATCTGCTGTAAATGTCACCACGGCATCTGTTTGGGAAAATAATTGTGAGAAAATACAGGTAATTACTCCCAACATTCACAGAAAGGTTACATTAGAAGGGTGAGTTTCTCGATGAGTCAGAGCCAGCCAAGAAGTGGCTACCACATATCCTCATGCAAACAGATAGCCCAGAAGGAGCGGATTTTAATAAAATAAGCTATTTTCAATGTCTTTGAAGTCTCTTTGTTGGCAGAGAAGAGTGAAACCAAAAAAAGGAAGCAGTACAACTTAGCTAAGAAGACAGCATGGTTAGAATAACCACACATAGTGGTAAAATAATTTAGTACTTTAAAGCTTCAGATGGGTTCAGGTTTTTAAAGATTTTTTGAACCATCAATTAACTGACTCGAAACATATTTTGTTTTTTTTTAATAAACTGAGATTTTTCAAATCCGCTCTAATAGACATCTTGTCTGTGTTGCTTTTTATGTAGCATAAATGTTATTAGAGTAGTTTAATCAATTTTATGCCAAAACTTATCTAGGCTTTACTAATGCCTTCAACTGGAGTATTGAATGTTATTTGTTCTCTCAGAGCCTAGGTACAAAGGGTTAGAATGACAGCATACAATTTCATACTTACAGCTCAGTCTTTTAATCAGCTATATTTCAGAGCTGTACAAGTAAAATAAAATTTTCTGCTGTTTTAAAACATCACAAATGCATATGAAGATAATTACTTGCACAGTTAATAGACTGGTTTAGTATCTTCTCTGTGGAGTGCTTTCTTGTTAACTTACCCAGCATAGTCCTGTCAATGTTTAATGCTTCAGATGCAGCATATAATTTTAATCTAATGCACAGCACTGCTAATATTTCAAACATTATGATATGTGCACTGAGACAGAAATGTGTAGTTTGTTTAATAAGCCATCTAAAATGTCTTGGATCTCTGAAATGATTTGGAGACTTAAAGCAAAAGTGGGGGGTTTATGTGTTTTGGGTTTTGTTTTGGGTGTTTGGTTTTTGTTTTGTTTTTTTTTTTTCATTTTTTTTCTAATTAAGCACAGGTGTGCCAATTCAGCAATATCCATCTTGGCTGAGGAAGATGTATGGTTATCCAACCAGTAATGCGTGTTAAAATGGAAGGGTTTGAGATACGGCTTTCTCTCTATGCTTTGTAAAACAGCCATTTTATTAGGTGTTAATCTTAACCTCTAACATGATGACCTCTGATCATGACGTTGACCTGCCATAAAAGCATAGAGTCTGGTTACGGAAAGCAATCAGTTGCATGATTCTGATTCTGAATATCCAGCTCCAAATCTTGCTCTTTTACAGGAATTCTCTGCCTTTACAGACAAGCTGTAGTCTGCCTTGTCTTGACCCCTAAAGGACTGTACCTACAGAAACAAAGCTGGACTAACAGACATATTATGTATCAAGAAAGTATTTAACAATCTAAGTACTTATGCCTCACTAGAGCATTAATTTGTTGTCCCGGACTCCTAAGTCATAGATGGATAGACAAACTGTAATGGATGTTTTTCACATACCAAATACAAAATAAGAATTTCAATAGAACTAAAAATTTCTTCCCAGTCTTTCCCTTTTTTGCCTTGCAGCTGATTATGCAGATATAAAGAAAGAATGCAACATGATCTCTATAGTGTCCTAAAGTAGCATCCCTGACAGCTGTTAGTTTTCTCTTCCTCTGAGGTGCAGACTCTTGTATTGATTGATGTACAGACAAGCACATCAAAATCTAACGCATACATGGGCTAGATTCATTATGTTTTCCATCTTTTGCTTCTTGTCAGTTTGATCTGTACTGGAGGGACCATACAAGCCACTTATCATTCTTGTTGCCAAAGGGCATCTGTGCTGTTCATTTGCTCAACCTTGCAAAGATAAATGCAGATTGCTGCAATTAATAAAATAGCTGTTCTCTGGACAGAATTTGTAGAAATAAATCTAAGTTATGTCACCATGTGCTCATGGGTATGTATGGGTAGTAATATAGATCTAATACACAAGACATTTCTTCTCAGACAACTGACATAATCAGTATGGTAAAGATTATCTTTTCAGCCAGATTTCTCTGAATACATTTTGAAATCACTTACAGACAGACTCAAGAGAAAGCGTGTATTTCACACAGATTTTCAACATTTGTTTTTGTTCTCCAACTGAGAATGAAACAAAATATTTCAAAATGCACTACGATAATGTTTCTCGGCCCATGTTCCATGGAAGCAGCATATGAAACCATTGCAATGTATTTTTTTTAAACATGTATTTGACCATATGTTCCCTGTCATATTGAAAGAAACAAATGGAATAGAAAAGGGTGATAACAGCTTACTGCTGTGAACTCACAAAACTCAGGCTTTTAAGAAAAATGAAAATTAACACAATTGAGGCTATACTGTGCATGATGGCACAAATCCAGCACTGGATTTGGAGGAGGGGTGGGGATGAGGGGTGATGTTTGTTTGTTTGTTTGTTTTCCCAAAGCAGATAGGTGATTGTTGTGAATTTTGGTTTAAGCGTTCCATGGGCTATAAAAAGACTGAGAAACACCAGTATTTTAACTATTGCCTCAGTTTAAATATTTCTTCTTCAGATTTCATATTTTATATTTTATATTGTACAGTGATAAGTTGTTTTGAAGGGAAACATGACATATTTAATTCAGGAAACACTGAAACAGAACATTACAGAAATGCCTAACCACTTACATTTTCTTCTCTGAAACAAATTTTGTATAAAATCTCCATTGTGTCAAAGGTATTTTATGTTCTTTGCACTGATCTCTGATATCATCCATACAATAGGGGCTGAACACAGAGGAAGCTACTACACATTTTCAAGGAATCAGTTGTGCCTCAGAAGTACATTGTTAGCAAAATATAACAATAATTTTAGTACATCTTCATTTTACTGTCACCTTAAAAACACACTCTTCTGAGAAATCCATCCTACAGTCTTCATATAGATAAATCACAAGAACTGGTATTTAGAACAGAAATTCTCCAGTGAGACAATAACATGGACCAGACGAGATCTGTTAGGACTGACAAAATATAATTGAAGTATTGCCCTGGATATGTGTTAGTAACCACCAACCAAATAACATGTTCCAGTAACAACGGAGTCCAGGTCTCCCTTATAAGAACAGATGAGTCCCAGCTGCACAGAACTTCAGGATACCAGTGTATCAAAGTACACATAGCCAACCAACCAAACAAAAAAAACAACCCTAACTGGTTGACAGACTTTCAAAGAAAATTAAAGAATAAAGGGAATTCTTGTTTATTCACCTTCCTGAGCTAGAGACAGCTGGAAGGAAGAAAGGAGATTCCTCAATAACAAACACCTCCCTGGCTAGGAGAGCTTTCTGGAAAGAGGAACAAGAGGATTCCTGAAACGGAAAAGGAGTGTGCCTGGGATGGACGGGGGTTCTGGCGGAGCACTTATGGCGTGCTGTTCCACAAAACAGATGATCAGAGTCAATGCTTTTGTTCTTGGCTGGTACAACCCTGAGAATTAAAAATGTCTTCTTTCCTGCAGAAGGGAGGGTCCCTTTCACAGAAGTTCAAACTTATTCAAGGAAATTTATTGACAAATGCTTAAGGATAACATTTCCTGTGTTTAAATCACCAGTTGTGAAATCCTGTTGCTTTGAAACAAGAAAGTAGCATAACTGGAACATCCAGCTCACACCAGAACGAGATTTTGCAAATGCATGGGAGTGTCTAGTGAAGAGGTGAGTTCAACATTTTTCCTAGAGAAATTCTGTATTTGCAAGTTCAACTCTTTTACCTCATCAGGCATTTATATACACTATTTTAAAAATGTAACTTACTTTTTTTGACCAAGAAGGATTTTTTATATTCTTTCTATGACTTTGACACTTAAGTCATTAACATTATTTAAATGCAAATTTTATATGTGCAGTACGATTATTGAAGTCTGGTTTTCTTCCAAGTTACCCCGCTGGGCCATAATATATGCTTTAAGACCAGTCTACATTTAGACGGTTTTGGGATATGTATAATCACACTGAATAATTCCAATTCTGTTTGTTTCCTTGGAGGTTTCTCAAATACTTTGATGCATTCTACTTCTCTGTCTTTCCCTTCCTCGTCAAAGTCACAATGAATTCCCATTAGAGGCATTACAAGAATATATCCTCAGGGTTATGATTTATTCTTAGGCAGATTGACTAAAACTCAGTTTTCTCTTTCTCCTATGCCACTATTATTCAGTGGTGATATAGAAACACTAAGTCTCATTGGCTTAGATTCAGGGAATTTAGGAGCTAAAGCATCCCAATACCTAACTTTTAAGCAACGGTCCCAAGGATGGAATCACAACATTAAGGTCTCTATATGATTCATTAGAGAAGTTAGGCATCTTAAAGTAGGATCCACAAAAATGTGCATGCTAAAGTGGGGTCTACATACACTGCATTTAATTCCCTCTTCTCCATTTTGAGAAGATACAGTCTATGACTCTCACTTGTCATGTCCCAGCAGGACTGTTCTGTCTCCCTTGCTCTGGATGCCAGGATGAACATATCAGACATATATTGAAAATTTTCCCACTTTACATAGAGCAAGAAATATCACTCAGCCAGAAGGAGTTGTCTGCTAGATTTTAATCTTGTGACAAAAGCCATCACGAAAGGTGTGAGAAAGCCTGAAAGCTGTATTTTCCAAGGTTTACCTCAGCATTTCATTCACTGACTTTCATTTGGCACACAGATACTTTGGTTATGTTTATGCCGGTAAACGGAATGGACCAGGACTAATATTGCTACAAGTAAACTGTCATCCAGCCCTCAGACAGGAGACCTCATCCATACAGCTTGGCAGGAATACCCTTAGCTCTCCTCAAAATTTTGTTCTTTGGTCTTCTCCAGACTGTTTTGCGCAGCCTGAGAAGTTGTTAGCTGCCATGAACCAAAACTTTCAAGGTGTATGTTAGTGGTTAAACAGTCATCATGTACTCAACTCCATGCCCTGGCCACTTAGTTTACTAGTATAAGTATGGCCTTTATGGGCTAGGATGAACATGCAGGACCTCCTGATTCTCACGGGAAAGCATTCCTATTACACAAGTAGGAAGAAGAGTCACCTCTTATTTTCACCCTAGCCTGGCAAGTTTATTCCCCTAGAATTAGGGGTGGGTAGGGGGCAGGGGGCACACCATGCACTTTTATCTAGGAAACAGATGTGAGGTTAATTTCCTCTAGAGAAGAAAAAAATAAACAATCACTTGTCTTGGTTTCGGCTGGGATAGAGTTAATTTTCTTTCTAGTAGCCAGTATAGTATTTTGGATTTAGGATGAGAATAATGTTGTAACACACTGATGTATTAGTTACTGGTGAGCAGTGCTTACACAGACTCAAGGCATTTTCCTGCTTCTCACACCACCCTACCAGCAAGCAGGGTGGGAGTGCACAAGAAGCTGGGAGGGGACATAGCTGGGACAGCTGACCCCAAATGACCAAAGGGATATTCCATACCATATGACGTCATGCCCAGCATATAAAGCTGGGGGAAGAAGAAGGAAGGGGGGGACGTTCAGAGTAATGGTGTTTGTCTTCCCAAGTAACCATTATGCATGATGGAGCCCTGCTTTCCTGGAGATGGCTGGACACCCGCTTTCCAATGGGAAGCAGTGAATTAATTCTGTGTTTTGCTTTGCTTCTATGTGCAGCTTTTGCTTTACCTATTAAACATTCTTTATCTCAACCCACAGGTTTTCTCACTTTTACTCTTCTGATTCTTTCCCCCATCCCATCAGAGGGAAGTGAGTGAGCAGCTGTGTGGTGCTTAGTTGCTGGCTGGGGTTAAACCACAACAACAACCAAAACCAAAACAACCCAGCTTTCTCACATTTTGGATGAACAGTCTAATACAAAAGGGAAATTTCAAAGCAGGTTTGAGTAAAAGCCTTGATGAGAAATGAACTGAGAAATACTGAGTTTATGAATCCTAATGAGCATGGGCAAGAGAAGTGAATCAAACTATCCAGTTAAAACTGATGTATTTTTGACCATATGCAAAGGAGAAAGGTCAGTACAGCAGATGAGGTTTTCAGGATCACAGTTTTGAGCTAATATAGCTTTTCTAGTGATCATAATTTTATATTTGTTAATGTATTCCACAACTTCAGATTAGTATAGCAAAGTCCATCTTCCCTATTTCAGTCTAATCTGCACTTTAATCAGATCTGATGATTCCTTCTGATGTATGAACACATCCAAGTAAAAGAAGGAGGAATGTGCATACATCTTGTGCTCTGATGCCATGATGCACCTGGGGTCTCCAGGAACCATCAGAGAGAGTCACACAAATAAGTAATAAGAGTCACAAACTGGACTGTCTCTGGTTGTCTTGTAACCTGAAATACTCTGGTTTGTAAGGCAGCTACACCCTTCAGGCACAACCAGGGAAAAGGAAGCATTGGATACTGTGGGAAAAAGTTATATTGACAGTATTCTAAACAGCTGCACAGTGCATGCTCCATTTAGGGAACATATACACAGAACATACACAAAAAAAGTAAATGTAACACAAAGACTGTTGAAAGCTGCTAGTCAAAAACTGAAATACTATGTACATTGTAAAAACCCTGACTTAACATTTACAATAAACACTGTGATTGGAGTATAAGTTTAATGGAGACATGCATGTAATTCATATTTATGACCTATTGGCTCTATTAGCTTGAGTACAGATGGTCAGATATTTCCCAAGGAAATATTTTTATTAAAAAACATTTCACTGAGCCTGAATGCTTTGTTTGACTCATCTCAGGTTTGACTATGTTCTGCGAAATCGAAGGCAAATCCACCAGTCCTGCCATACTGCTTCAGAGCAATCAACTTACTGCTGCCAAGTTTGGCAGGTCTGGGACAGATTGATCAGACTACTTTCAGAACAGGAAACATGAAAGTTTTGCTTGTAAAAAGCTGGGGCAGGTTCACATAACTGATTTGTTCTGGGTCAGTCTACTTGATGGATCTGCCCTAGAGCCACTGACCCTGGAAGCGACTGGCTACGGTGTTCCCAGTTCTGGAATGAATTGTCTGGTAACTGGCAAATTACCAACTGGCAAATTCCTGCGACTTGAGAGTCTACACAGTGGGGCCGACAGTCTTACTAAAGCCTCCAGTCTGAGAGCCTGGGAGCCACAATGCAGACAAGCTCTGAGGGGCTCAGGTGCTCTCTCAGAGATTGCAAGCTCTATGCGACAAAACCAGGACCTAAAAGCCCTTATGGTCTTCTTCATTCTGCTTTTTAAGCTGATCTGCATGATGGGGCATCCTAAAGACACATAGCTCCAGTGCTGCTCAACAATGTTACTTGTAAATTCCCTTAGTCAATGTTATCTAGTGTCTTAGGCTCAGATACGGTACTTCAGAAATTCTTCTTTTATGGAAAGCTATATGTGTATGTACATTTACATATACATACATATATAGAATCATAGAATCATAGAATGTCCTGAGTTGGAAGGGACCCACAAGGATCATCGAGTCCAACTCCTGTCCCTGCATAGGACAACCCTAAAATTCACACCATATGTCTGAGAGCATTGCCCAAATGCTTCTTAAATGTTGTCAGGTTTGGCGCAGTGACTGCCTCCCCGGGGAGCTTGTTCCAGTGCTCCACCACCCTCTGGGTGAAGAAACTTTTCTGAATGTCCAACCTAAACCTCCCCTGGCATATCTTCCTGCCATTCGCCGGGTCCTATCATTGGTCATCAGGGAGAAGAGATCAGCACCTGCCCCTCCTCCTTCCCTTTGTGAGGAAGCTGTAGATCACGATGAGGTCTCCCCTCAGTCTCCTCTTCTCCAGGCTGAGCAGACCAAGTGACTTCACATATATATGTGTATATATATGCACACACAAACATATAAGCACACACACAAACATATATACACACACATATGTGTACATATAAAAAAACATGTGTATGTATGTGTGTTTGAATTTAATTCCAGGAATCAAGTCAGTTCCAGGGATCAAATGACAAGAAACCATTGAAAGGATAATCTCCGCAAAATGTCACATTTAGGGAAGCACCTAATGAATGTAGTAAAAGCCATCAAGTAGTCTGTCCTATATGGCAATAGAGACACTGCAATACAAAGGATACTTTTATTTGTAAGAAAAGTAATGATATAAAAGTAAAGAAAGCAATCTAGAATAATAAGCATTTATTTTCATTTTTCTTCTCAGCTACATGAGTTTGAGAGGCCCATTCTCTATTTTTAAAATAATTTTGATTTTTTTTTTTTTTTTCTCTTCAGACTATTTCATTCCTGCAGTCAAGTTTCAAATAAAATTTTAAAGGATTAATTCTCTGACTTTTTGGTCACTTATCTCTCTTTCCCCTCTTGCCGGCATACTCTATTTTCTAATTTTGGTTAATCAAAATGAATCCAGCTATCAACTGTAAAAGAGTTAAGGAAAACTGTCCAGCATTTAATTTTCATATCTTGGAACGTTAAGCAATAGTGTGACACTATTTTAGTACATTTTCAGCTTCAATGTTAACACACAATGTCACCCAAAAACAACAACACAAAAGTATTATTGCTTGACAAACAGATTTCTCAAGGTTTGCTTCCACGTATGGCATGTGATTTTTATCTGACCCATTCAAACAGCTCCAGCTCAAAATGAGGAAATCAGTATTGTTAGGATTCTAAGTGTATTCACTGTACTTTCTGCCTCTTTTATTTTTTTTTCTTTTTCTAAAGATTTTTTTTTCTTTTTTTTTTTTTTTTCCCCCCCCAAAAACTCTAAGTGTGGAACATCAGTCCTAAGAATTGAGTGGTTCTATTTTGATTGTCCAACATGAAGTATCTGAAAAAAGACAACTTAAATAAAAATTATAAATACAATAAAGTTAAAAACAAAACTCATCCTCCCCCCCCCAAAAAAAAAAACCAACCTGCTGGCTGCTTGTGTTCTGTTAATTGATGTCCTCTAAGCAGTCTTGAACTGGGAAATCTGAAATGATTTCTTTAAATCTGAATTTCTGAGATTTTTTCAGGCTCTTTATTTCAAGACTTCTATTCCATTTGTGTAAAATACACAGATCTAGTTATTTACAAGTTTTACTGATGGGTACTACAAGACCATACAAGATTAATCAAGTAATATCAGGCAACTCAGCAAGTTGGTGGCAAGGTAAAGAAGCTAAAAACCCTGTATTTGGTCTAGGTATAAGATCACTCTCTGGGAAACAGCAAAAAGACAGCATCTTCAATGACCTCTTTAGAAGGATTAGTCTCAAGAAAATGCTGGATAATGCTAAGATAAAGGGCAAAGTGCTGCAAGGAAAATAGCACTGAAAGATAAAGTAGACAAGGTATCCTTCTGAGCTTGTGGGCTAGGGAAGAAAGTCTGCCAAAGAAGTTTACCTATAAATGCTAAGAATTCATTGGTTGAACTAATGTGAGGCGGTGGGATACCTTCATGAAAAAATAGCTAGGGCTAAAAAAGCCATCTTAACTGGTATGGAACTTCTTGTTTTACGTAGCGGACATAATGAAAATTATTTATTTCCCATTTAAAAATAATGATGAGGGAAAGAGTGGGGAGAAAAGGGAAATCTTCTGAAAAGTTTAGCAAAGGTAGTTTAGCTCTGCATTATAATCTTTTGCCTTCTCTTAGACAAGTGTGATAAGTGAGCTATTAATGAATTATGAAAAGAAGTGAATTAGCGACCCTAAACTGGTACTATCTGGGTGAAAAATATCCACACTACTGAACGTGCTTCAGACATAAGGGAGAAAGTAATCTGTAGACTAATATATGTGTTCATACATACTATTACTATCCTATCTGTATGTCACAGTGTCGTGTGCACCAAGACGGGATCATGAAAATACACAAATGGCTTAGCCGATCTCATTTGGGCTTGTAAAAGAAAAGTTCAGATAGGTCTGACCTCCAGTAACAGATTGCAAAATCCAAAAGAGACTGAGCCTACATATCAACAGCTACATATAACTTTAGCTTTAGGTCTGAAGTTGGAGCCAATAAATCTAAAATAAAAAAGTATCCGAAAGTTAATAGCTTCTATATTTTGCTCACCAAACTTTCCTTCCATTAATTCTTGCCTCAGTGGTGAAAATAATAGTTGGTTTTGATCTCATGTCAGTTCAGGAGACAGGTGCCAGCCAAACAACACAGAGGATTTCACTGTTTTCATTTTAGAAAAACTGAAGGAAGATCACATGCTAGGCAGGAGAGCATGAAGATTGTTTGATAAGATTCCATTAAAGTGAGCTGACAGCAAGGTTAGAAGTGAACTGAGAAAACCTCACCTGGGTAATATCTGGGAAAGAAACAATCAGTTTGACATTTCCCAGGTTAAAGATTTCACATTATCAAAATGGAAGTCAAGTGTTCCTTTTTAAAGACAGCACAGCCAATACTGGGATCACTCTAACTCATTCTGGACTGAAGAAATCATTTTCTTCCTAGGGTGAATATGAAAGATGAAGAGTTCTAAAATTACACTAAATATTGTAAGAAGTATTGCTGTAAGTGCACTGTATCTTGCCTTGCTGTATTATGATACTCAAAGACTGATTTAAGTGTTAAGCTAACTCAGTTTCTGATTTTTTTTTTATTTTAAATATTCTGTCATATCCTCATTAACATCTCATTACTAAGCAGTTAGCTAATGAAAAGGACAAAGAAGGAAAATTAAATGCAACACTATAGGGCATATTTTAACCTTGATGAGCAAGAGTAACTCACTAGGGTTTACTGAAAGTCATACACGTGCTTCGGAGGAATAATGCCTTCAAGGTATATTGAAATTATTGAAATGTTAAAGCAACAATATTTATTTTTTATATAAAAGAATAATTTATTAATACCAGGTAGGAATACATGCAGGGAAAAAACCTATACAGCCAAAAGAAAAATATTTAACCAGTTCCAGAATTGTTTCTTTTTTTCAGTGATGGTGGAAGAGAGGAAACGTGAGAATAAAATAACACTGTAATTTTGAAGTTAAAATGGTTAAATGCATACAGAAATTATTAATAGTTTCTTCACTACTATACAGGGACTTCTGAATATTGTCTCATATTCTTTTTTGGAGGGGAAGGAGGAGGTAGGGTTTGAGAGAAATATCCGAGAACTGACTGAATCCCAAATGAAATGCGTATGTGATCTGACCAGGTACAAACTGAATCCTCTGGAAATGAAACCGTACTGCATTAAGGGTTCAATCACGAACGGCGCAGCCTTCATTAACCATGTGTGTGCTTCAGTGCTCTGCTGGAATAGAGACAGAATGTGCAGTACTTGGCAGGATAAGCCCCAAGCCCCACATGTACACATGCACACACATACATGGACAAGTTATTTCCTCTACATTCGTATTTTCATTGACTTAGGTTTGGATTATGAATTTTTTTCTGGTTTGCTAGTCACACGCTGACTCAAACACTAAAAATTCCATCAAAACCAGAAAAGCACTGTCATCAAAATGGCTTCTGTATCAGAAAACACAAAGCAGCTCTGTTTCCCACTCACTACCGCTAGCTTCGCCTTATAGAGAAAGTGATACTACCCTCATCAGCTTAAATTCTTGAAAAGGATGAGTCCCTGAACAGCAATCAGAAACATTTATTTGGACTCTGGTGAACTGCATTTTTATTCACACATACTGTCCTCTGAAATGTGGACTGTTAGTACAGGGGTATTCTCAGCTCCAATTTACCAGTGCAAGAACTTTCAGAACTGACATTTATAGACAAAATAGCATGACCTGTTCTGACCTATGAAACATTCCTGGAAGAACCAGTACTTATGGGTGAATGACCATCAGGTACATTCTGTTGAGTTGCAATGTTTGTTAATATACATCTGTGTTCTTTCTGAACGATATTTTCCCTGAGCTGATACAGGAATGTCCTACAGTCTATTTAGGAGTTTTATCTTGTTTGTTTTGTTAGTACACCATGGCCACAATGCATTTGTAGTAAATGCTGCCTGTTTCACAGAATTTGTCTTGAAGACTTAAGTATCTGAGAACAACTGGAAGAGCTCTTCAGCAGAAGCAGTGTGTGATTTAAGGATCCAGTTACGTTTTATTCTTCTTAATCTGTGAAAATATTAATGGTCATCACATAGAAGTATGTAATACCACCAAAAGCAAAGGCTGCTGAGTCAGCTTTTTGGGTATCAAAAGTGACAAACTGGCAGCACTGGATTCCCTCTGTGATCACAAAGGAGGAGAATCTCTAGCTACATTTTAAGTAGTAACATTTTGATGCCCAATCACATATTTGGATGCTACTTTTGCCAAAGCTGTGCCGTTAGTACAGCTGCCCTTCCACAGAGACATCTCTAGGGACATTAAAGTATCAGTCTGCAAGAACATGATGATAAAACCGAGAAAAAATTTTTTATTAATTAATTTTTTAATTATACAAAAGGACCTACAAGTAACTATACCAATTACAGTGAACTGAGGAAAATACAAATGCTAAAACGAAATCATCATAATAATGTATAATATTTTATAACTTTTATGTTCTATGATTTTAGACAATTCAAATAAAAACAATGCAAAGAGGGCAATGGGAATAGAAATAAGCCACTGGGAACACAGAGTAAATGTGTAGGTCAAAGAGACAAATGTTGCTCTGAACCAGGAAACCATCACTGTTGAACAATGGCATTACTATCTCGGGCACTGTTTCAATAGGTCCAACAACAAAACTGCCCCTGCAGATTGCTATTCTGCATTCATCTCATTAGTCAAACAAATAAATACCATGTCATTTGATGGTGGAACACTTCCATACCTTCAAGGATAATCTTTCATGGACTGCCATGTTGTAAAATGTTATAAATTAGTGCTGTGTGCTGCTGGAAGAGGTTCTCAGTTTTATCTCCCTGCTTAAAGGCAGAAACAATCATACTTAAACCAAATTAAGTCACACTTTAAATAAAGTTTCATAAGCGGGAAATACATGTTTGATCAGTAATTTTGGTTTAGTAATCATTTTGATACCAGCGAAAACCCAACATTTTTGTGATTCAACAAAGAAAATCTTGGGATAGGCGAAAAATTTTATTCACTGGCATGACTAAAGAAGTCACTAATGCTGTCCACAGGAATTAGGCAATTGACTGTGTATAAAATCACAATAGTGACAGTAGTGAAGTCTAGAAATAACTGGTTTGAAATAAGCTAATTTGAGTGCCAGCTGCAGTTTAACAGAGTTTAATGTGTGCTTTGTAATGTGATGAGTTCTGTGTTGTCAAGCCTGTATGGTTACAAATAAATTTCAATTCAGTAGTCTCTAGTTTTCTTGGATGCTTCTACAGCCACTTTGCATCTCAGTCAGATTGCACAGTGGGGCAGACTGAAGGCAGTGAAAGGGTTTATGAGGAACCAATACTTAAATGTGGTTTTCTTCACAGTTCTGTAACATGTGTGGGAGGAGTCTGAATCCAGGCTGAGTAATATGTCGTTAAATAATTTGTTTGCACCCATCAATAGCTACTTCAGTATGCAGATTCTTACAAAATATGTGAAAAAGAATTCTGCAAGTAACCTGTTCCCAAGAAAGCACATGGCCTTAGGCTCCTGCCTCTCCTCGTACTTCAATAAGGTTGAAATCTACTCTTCAGGTAAAGATCATTTCAGGTAAAGATCATTCACAGATCCTTTTCTACTTTTTTCCCTGGGTGAGTAGACTGGAATCCAATGCAAAAATAATCTCTGTCTTTCATGGCTTATCTGTTTTATATAAGGTTTGTATTCATTATTAATGGTGGCTTAGATAGCATTTACATATTCTCTATTTCAGAAAGACTATATTTATTCTCTGTTATTTTTACCACATTGAATACAATGTGTAACAATGAAAGCCAAAATAAGGAAGAAGGAATTATTTTTATTTTATTGGGAAATCTAAAGGAGAGGTCCATTATATTTAGATCATGCAGTTACTGTTTTTATGACAAGCATAAGGTCATAAATATCAGGTTATTAGTTTGAAAAGTTTAGCATCAGCTCAATGCTAGTTCTTGGTCTGAGTATCTTTTTTTCTGTTTTTATTGTAATACATATTGACAATTTGTAGCATGCGCACAATAAGCAAAGGAAAACATAAAAAGAGCTGTCATTTGCAAAGCGTCTTGTTTTGAGAAAAGGGAATTCAATCATCTTTTCTGGAAATGGAAAGGTGAACAGAATTTAAAGCCTTCAAAAAGGCACAGTCTAAAATTATAATGGTTAGCACCAGGGAGCATGTTAGGATACTACTCCTACTATGCCCGTTGGCATGCAAGACTTCCACTTAGCAATAAAGAATGTTGCTGATGTGCCTCAAGTGTTTCTAAATTCAAATTAAATACTTTCTCATTCTGTGTGTACACTGGGACCATACTTTCATGGCTTGAACAGATCAAACTATGTAACTCAGGCTGTTGTGCCCATCTTGATTCATGGACAAGAATAGCAGTAGGATAATTTTACAGTTTTTTTGGCTCAGAGTTTTTCGGCTTGGTAGTTTTACTTTATGAAAGAACTTACCAGTTGAAAACATGTATGTATCAGCGGCAACAAGAATTACAATGTCAGGACAGGTTAACAACTGCTCATGCCTAGAATGCTCCACATTGACCAGTCTGGGATACACCAGAAATAGAAGTAAAGCCGTCAAATGCATACCACCTATGGCATACATTTTTTTTTTTTTTTTAAATCTGTTCAGTAATCATTTGAGATCCTTGTTTTGCCATTACAAATTATTTTTTTCTGCATATTCATATCAGTTTTCTTAAAACATAAAATATTCATTTTCTCTATTTAGAGCTGGTTTAAAGATATGATTTTCAGAACATATTGAGAACTTCCCACTCAGTGTTACTCCATTTGAGTACAGAAAAAGAGAGACATCCAAAATGACTATTTATCTCTGAAAACCTAGGAAACAAATCTCTAATATTTTCCTGAGTGTTCTTTAGCCATTTGTTTTTTAGATAGTTCATAGCTGTTAGTAACAATTCATATCACATCGCTTAATTCAATAAACAAACACTAATCTTGCATCCTGCACATAAACTGGACTGCTGCAGCTTGTCTGTGAGAAGGTGCCAGCTCAGAAAAGGCTAGAAATGCTTACTGTGCCATTTTGTTGTTGAGTCATGAGGAGAAAGAGCTTTCCTTAGTCCTCTGTTCTCCCTCCTATCTGAGTGCATATAAAATGGTACGGCAGACCCTGGCAGTAGGAAAGTAATTTTCCTTTTTGTTTATGCAGTATGTAACATTTTGTCTTAACATAAATTAGCACAAAGCCTCATCCTTAAAAGCAGCATCTTCATTCATCTCTATCAGTGCTGTTTAAGACTTTTCAGCAGAGGGAGTCACTGTGAAAAACTGATTTTGCTTTATTTCTTTCCAGTTTGGCCTGAAGGTCAATGAAGATGTTTTGTCTCATTTGAGTAATTTGGAATTTGTTTGAACAGCCCAAGTGCAGAAGTTTAACTCATAATCAAATGCTGAGATCACATTTTCTGTGTAAGACACAGGAGGTGGAGAGAAATATGAACCAAAAAACAAAAAACAAACCAGCCAAAAAAAAAGAGTTGTGCATAACTAAGTAAGAAAGATGGAAGTGTGAAAGAAATGTTACTGGACGATACAGAAAACAACTCTGAAGGAAATAAAAATACTTTAGAAGAGAAAGAAATTATTTTAGGACCATCGATACTTAAAGTTAGGCAATTTTTTTTCTTTTTTTTTTTTCTTCCTCTGGCTGATATAACTGGATGTGATTTTAACAGGTCAGTCTGAAATTTTGCAAGTTGATTGTCTATTTGATACAGAAATTTTTGCAGAGTTCAGCAAAAGACGTCCAATAGAGGAATATGAAAAACTGGTTGTTATATTCTCAAAAGTTTTTTTCATTGTTTATTTGTTCATTTGTTTAATCTTTACTGTGCATGTATTCATTCAGAGGTGAAATATTTCATGGGTAGCTGTGGTGCCAAGCACTGCACATAAGATTTGGTGCCATCATTGCTCTGCATACCAGTTCCCAAAAGGCACAGAGACACACAGGGAATCAGTGTCATCAGAAGATCCCTTGAAAATCTCTCTGAACTAGGAACAGAACACAGTAGAGTAAAAAGAGTGGGAATTACCACATGATGATAAGGAGAGAGGGAAAGTAAAAGAGATAGGCCAATAAACAAGGACAGAAAATGTGATCCACGTTTATCTTCATATATATTTATGTTGTGCATATAATGCAGCAGGGGACAGAGAAAGCATATGACAATGTGACTATTTAGGCACATCCTGCCCATAGGATAAAATTAAATGCTTGAGTCCACAATATCATGTCAGAAAAATTTGCAAAACCAATGAAGTAGCTCTTTGCAAGCCTCTACAAGGAAATCATCTTCCAGTGCCATTCTCTACTTAGTCTTGTTCCACAAAGTTTGATAATCTATTAATATCATCATTTGCTCACTCAAGCTCAAGGGGCAAAAGTATCCACTGTCTCCAAATGTCAGCATCATGTGTCTGCATTTTCTACTGACTTCTATGGAATTAACGTTTTCTGTTTACTTCATCAAAACCCTAGGAAATTACACTTTCAGCACATCATCGTTATTAAAAAGTCAAGTTCTAAACAGAAATTGCAAGATAAATCTTGGGTATGTAACCCTTATTTTCTACACTGTTATATATGGAATTGTAATTTTGTTCTTAAATACATGATCACATGATTACATGATTGCATACAATTGCATGAATACAAGCTATTTTTCCCAGTGATTTCTGTCTCATTCTGTTCACAAAACTGATAGTGCTTAAATAATAAGCATTTTCTTACATTTTGCGGCTTCTAATTTTTTTAGTGCTTTGTTTCTGATTTTGCAGAATATTGTATATGTAATTGTTTAGTTTATTTGACTATTTTTTTTATTTTTCTCCTTGTCAGCAGACCTTTTTAAAACCAAATCTTCCTCACTGTCATATAACCATTTGTTCTAAAATTATCATTTCACTCCATTCTAGTTACCTTCTGTATAATTAGACAGTGGCTTCTAAGTTGGAGTGAAGAAACATTCTCCAGCACTGTAAGAAAAACTTACAAGGCAGAACACAGTGTCATAACTGTCTGAAAATATCCTGCAAGAAAACTAAAAGTTTCCTCATGTATGCACTAGAAACAGCATTATATAGCATAAGACTATACTCTAGGAACTTTCAGTGATATATTTTTTTTT
This sequence comes from Platalea leucorodia, assembly GCF_965183815.1. Lineage (NCBI taxonomy): Eukaryota > Metazoa > Chordata > Aves > Pelecaniformes > Threskiornithidae > Platalea > Platalea leucorodia. The sequence continues at coordinate 80,966,972 of NC_138825.1, forward strand.
TTTTAAATATGGAAATCCATATATTTTTGTTATTTAATAAGCATATCACCTACCACCACAATAAAAAAGAAGTTTCTTTACTAATTCTGATATTCACTCATGCCCTGTCAGAAGCACTTTCTGTAAAGACTAGAATTATCTGTCCAATGTTGATTTTGTCTATTTTAACTTTTTTTCCCCCTGCAGTAGTTAGCCCTTTGAACATGAGATGAGTAGGAAAAAGGAATTTTTTTTTTATTGTTACATTAAAAATAAATAAATCTCATAGCCATTATTATTTTCCAGGGCACATGTAGCCAAAAGCACTGAAGTTCATTTGAAAGCTAAAGCTTTACAAAATAACCTTCAGTGAGGAGCAGTGCCTTTTATTGTCCTATAGGAAATCCGTTTTGATTCAACAGAATGATAAGCCTTTGAAAACTGTGGACTGAAAATACACAGTAGATTTTTTTCTAAGCTCATAAAGTGCCCAACTGAGAAAGGATTCAGTGCACATGAATAAGAGCTAAATTAACTGTGTATTGAAAAGTCTCATCAAATGCAAGGCTGTAAGTCCTTGGCAGAGCTTGGGTCCCAGCAAAGGTTTTCTGCACACTTCGTCAAGTACTCTGGAGAGATCACTATTCTAATGTGCTGTAAGATCTCTTCAGCATTCTTTGGCTGATATGAACTTTAAACCATATCTTACAGCAAATCTGAAAAATAGCTATTTTTTTTGTTTGGGGGAGGCTAATTTATTTGTTTTTCCTTTCACGTATCTTTCTTAAAGAGGGAATGTGTTTCATAGGAAGAAAGGACTTAGAAGCAGCTGTACCCAATTCTTTAGCTCAGCATTGTGTTATGACTTCTAAATATATGAGTCATCCACAAGTGCAAAGAAGAACAAACATGTTTTAATTCTATATGTAACGGAAAAGACAGGTGCTGTTCCTGTTAAAAGGCAAGATACAAGAGGTGAATGAAATAAATAATTAAACAGGCAAGTAACAGTAGACCCCAAAACAATCTCACAAAAATAGCACCGCTTATGAAGTTTTATGCATGCATGTTGCTTTACCTTCTGTAACAGAATAATGAACAACACTGCAAGTGTTTTAAATGATGATCGTATTTTATAGGATAGCTCTAAAGGAAATACGCACAGACTGAAATGTCTTATGCACTATATGTTCCCTGTCATTGTTTTCCTAAGAATCATGTTCAATGTATAATTATTATTGTTAAAATATGGAAACACAAGAATAAATCTCACACTGAAATAAAGAATATGACATAATGAATATTCACTGAAATAGTAAAATACTAGAATGGAATTACTATTATGGAGGCATAAGAATATGAAAATGAAGAGAATATCCTTATGCTGAGTGGCATGCAATCTGCTCATGGATTGATTGTTTTGACTGTGTCCTCCAGACCCATATGCAACTGGGTTTTCATATCTCTGCTGCTAATACTGAAAAGGTGTTCTAGACCTTTCATATTCTGGAAACAGATTTTTCTAATTTCCAGACTACTTAATTCTTAGTGAGTTAATAAATATTTCTTCTCATGTCAACCTTACCTTTCAAATTTAATGGTATTTTTTTCCCATTTGTTCAATACCTAGATGAATTTAATTAAAAAGTTATATTCTCTTTTGGCTTTTATTGTGCCTAGCTAACCTGTGTAAGGTTTTCTATGCCATAAAGATTGAAGCCATCTTCATAATTGTTAGTTCAGGTGCTGTTACCAGTCTAGCAATAGCTGTGCTGAGATGACAGTTGCTTCGTTTGCTCTGTTTCTAAAACTGAAATCTGTATTGACACTGATTTTTCTCTTTAGATGCCAGAGATGAGAAAACCATGAGAAATATGTGAGAGAGATGTTTTGTCTCTCTCCAGGTCACACTTTGTTGTTTGCATTAGGCTATTAAAGATCTATGAAGAGACTCCAGCTTTACTCATAGAATAGAATCATAAAATCATAGAATGATTAAGGTTGGAAAAGACCCTTACGATCATTGAATCCAACCATTAACCTAGCACTGTCAAGTCCACCACTAAACCATGTCCTCAAGCATCATGTCTACCCGTCTTTTAAATACCTCCAGGGATGGAGACTCAACCACTTCCCTGGGCAGCCTGTTCCAATGCCTGACCACCCTTTTGGTGAAGAAGTTTTTCCTAATATCCAACCTAAACTTCCCCTGGTGCAGCTTGAGGCTGTTTCCTCTCATCCTATCACTTGTTACTTGGGAGAAGAGACTGACCCCCACCTCACTACAACCTCCTTTCAGGTAGTTGTAGAGAGCAATAAGGTCTCCCCTCAGCCTCCTCGTCTCCAGACTAAACCACCCGGGTTCCCTCAGCCACTCCTTATAAGATTTGTGCTCCAGACCCTTCAGCAACCTCATTGGACACGCTTCGTTGCCCTTCTTTGGACACACTCCAGCACCTCGATGTCCTTCTTGGAGTGAGGGGCCCAAAACTGAACTCGAGGTGTGGCCTCACCAGTGCCGAATACAGGGGTACTATCACCTTCCTGGTCCTGCTGGCCACACTATTCTTGATACAGGCCAGGATGCCACTGGCTTTCTTGGCCACCTGAGCACACTACTGGCTCATGTTCAGGCGGCTGTCAACCAACACCCCCAGGTCCTTTTCTGCCAGGCAGCTCTTCAGTCACTCCTCCCCAAGCCTGTAGTGTTGCATGGGGTTGTTGTGACCAAAGTGCAGGACCTGGCACTTAGCTTTGTTGAATCTCATACGGTTGGCGCCGGCCCAACGATCCAGCCTGTCCAGGTCCCTCTGTAGGGCCTTCCTACCCTCCAGCAGATAGACACTTCCACCCAACTCGGTGTCATCTGCAAACTTACTGAGGGTGCACTCGATCCCCTCATCCAGATCATCAGTGAAGATATTGAACAGGACCGGCCCCAACACTGAGCCCTGCGGAACACCACTCGTGACCGGCCGCCAACTGGATTTGACTCCATTCACCACCATTCTCTGGGCTCGGCCATCCAGCCAGTTTTTAACCCAGTGCAGAGTGCACTTATCCAAAGCACGAGCAGCCAGCTTCTGCAGGAGAATGCTGTGGGAGACAGTGTCAAAGGCCTTACTAAAGTCCAAGTAGACAATATCCACAGCCTTCCCCTCATCCACTAAGCGGGTCACCTTGTCATAGCAGGAGACTAGGTTAGTGAAGCAGGATCTCCCTTTCATGAACCCATGCTGGCTGAGCCCGATGCCCCAGTTGTCCCACACGTGCCGCATAATGACACTCAAGATGATATGCTCCATGACCTTTCCCGGCACCGAGGTCAGGCTGACAGGCCTGTAGCTCCCTGGATCCTCCTTCCGATCCTTCTTGTAGATGGGTGTCACGTTTGCTAACTTCCAGTGATCTGGGACCTCCTCAGTTGACCAGGACTGCTGCTAAATGATGGGGAGTGGCTTGGCAAGCTCCTCTGCCAGCTCCCTCAGTATCCTCGGGTGGATCCCATCTGGGTCCCGTGGACTTGTGAACACCCAGGTGGAGGAGCAGGTCGGTGACTGCCACCTCTTTGACAACTGGGGCTTAATTCTGCATCCTATCTCCATGTCCTAGCTCAGGGGCCTGAAAACCCTGAGGATGACCAGTCTGACTATTAAAGACTGAGGCAAAGAAGGAATTAAGTACCTCTGCCTTCTCCTCATCCTTCGTGGCCAGGTTACCTTCTGCATCCAACAAAGGAGGAAGATTCTCCCTGGCCCTCCTTTTGTCACTGACGTATTTGTAAAAACATTTGTTATCTTTAACGGTGGTGGCCAGTTTAAGTTCTAGGTGGGCCTTCGCCTTTCTAATCTTCTCCCTGCATAACCTCACAACATCCTTGTAGTCCTCCTGAGTCACATGCCCCTTCTTCCAAAGGTGGTAGGCTCTCCTTTTTTTCCTGAGTTCCAGCCAAAGCTCTCTGTTCAGCCAGGCTGGTATTCTCCCCTGCCTGCTCGACTTATGGCACATGGGGACGGCCTGCTCCTGTGCCTTTGAGACTTCCTTCTTGAATAACACCCAGCCTTCCTGGACTCCTTTGCCCTTCAGGACTGCCTCCCAAGGGACTCTGTTAACCAGACTCCTAAACAATCCAAAGTCTGCCCTTCTAAAGTTCAGGGTGGTGGTTTTGCTGACCGCCTTCCTTACTTCTCCAAGAATTGAGAACTCTATCATGTCATGGTCTCTGAGCCCAAGACAGCCTCCAATCACCACATCGCCCACCAGGCCTTCTCTGTTCGTAAACAGCAGGTCCAGTGGGGCACCTCCCCTGGTTGGCTCGCTTACCAGCTGCGTCAGGAAGTTATCTTCCATGCACTCCAGGAACCTCCGAGACTGCTTTCTCTCTGCTGTGTTGTATTTCGAGCAGGTATCTGTTAAGTTGAAGTCTCCCACGAGAACAAGGGCTACTCATTCCTTGGGATCTCTTTTAAGCATTAACTTAACATTTCATAGTATATGGAGTATGCACAAAGATGTACCTGTATATGTGTCTACAAAACTGGGCAATTATTTCCCATAGTTTAGAAAATGACCTGTTAGACATGGTTTTCTCTCTTAAGGAATCATGGACACTTAATTTGGAGGAACTGAACTGGAGCACCCTTCTCTTTTCATTTAAACTGATCAAATTATTTTCAGAAGATTAAAAAAATCAGTCTTTGTTCATCCAGGCTGACATAATGACTTTGATGGGAAAGGATCTTACTTCATTGTCAATTGCATGTGAAGCACAACTACACTTTCAAATACATTATTTGACTTTATTTCAGGAAAACAAATTAAATAAAAATGATCATTTACATAGGCATAGAAGAACCAGATCAAGCTAATATTTTGTTTATTATTATTGCAATAATAGAAAAGTACAGTTTTACACCTACTTTATTTTTGCACATGTACATCCCTTTGCACATATGTATTGCGTGTGAATATCCAGAATATACTGTACCTTGTTAGTGAGAGTTGCCTAGTTTCCAGTATATTTGGGTGCCACAAACAAGTAAATATATTTATAACAATATCCAGAGTGAATTCCACACTGAGCTGATGAAGTTAGGCTTAGCAAAATTTGCATGGATAAGATTTTTTCTTTCCTCTGGACAGCAGACAATTTGCAAAATTTTAGGCTGTTACTAATAAGATTAGTTTTCTATCGCATTATCAACTTCATTTTCTGTTGTTCATGGGGAACTGCAACTTTCACCAAATTATGTTATAAATAGTGCCATACTAGCCTTCCCTTTGAACAAGATGGCATTGGCTTGAGAGGAGTTTTTAATTCCACTAGAGCCATGTGCTTGGAACAAAAGTAATGTGACAGACCTACTGAAACTTACGAATGAATTATTGCTGGAACATAGAATACTTGATTTTTGCACTTTAATATCAATCTTTTGGCAGCATAGCTGCTGCAGATGAAAAAAGTGGGTCTCGGCTTTTATTCTTATTCATGTGTTGACCTTAAATTACCCCTTTTCCCAGATGGCCAGTCATCTCTCAGTTCTGAAATGCTAACTGGCACCATTATGCTTGTCATGCTACTGCAAACCTGTTCTCCTTAAATTCTGTACCATATGAAATGTTTTGTGATTATGTGCCAAAAAAAAAAAAAAAAAAAAAAATTAAAGAACAGAGAGATTCTCTGCTTGACAAAAAGAGGAAGAGGAACATAAAAGATTATTACCCTAGAGCTTTTCAGATATTGTTCTCTCACTATTTGCTTTATTTAGATTTACTCAAATGAAATCAACTCTACTGTCATAGTGAAACAAGGCTATCACTTACATTCTTCTGAGTACAATTCATGAATCATTGTATCAAAATTGAGGCTGACAGAAAAACTACTTTCCTCCCAAACATATGCTTGGGCAATTTTGGCCTCACAGTTGAACATAAACTCTTTAAAATGCTTTAGAGAGGAAAAAGAGTCCTAGTACAATGCAGAAAATGGCATGGTGAACACATTATGCCAAAGGGCTTGACAACAGGAAAGAGTGTTTGCCTTCAGCAATATCACTACATTCTTCTCTGAAAAACACCCTAGCCCACAGTTTACCTAAGGAGCCTTTTCCACTCACACAGAGGTAGCAAAATAGATTGAAGTGGAAAGGACTTCCTTTGCAGTATACAGTATGTACTATAACTTGGGTTTGAACTCCTTTTCTGCAAACCATATGTTCACCTGATTGTGGTCTAAGTAATACATACAGTGTCAGCTTCTATTTATGGTTAGCATCTTTTGTTTGGGGTTTGGTTTTTTTTTTTTTCATTTTCTGCAATTGTGAAAGTTCCTGCACACACATCTTTTTCATTTCATCTGTCCAATTGCTAAGCCATTTAGACTTTTTAAGAGGGAAGGATAAAGAAATTTACAATAATTGTCCTTTTATATATACAATATATAAGTATTCATGCACACACATGCACATACAGATACAGAGTTTTATCTTTCTTTTCATATTATTCTTAATTCTTTTTTCTTTAGAAATTTTCTTAGCTTTTTTCTTCTTGCTTTCAGGATTTACCTCCTCTTTTAACTTATACCTGGAAAGCCTATTCATCACCTTCCAGAATTCTACTATTCTTTCCCTCCATTCTTTCTTTTTCATCTGTATTTATACTCAAATTAATTCACTGTTTACTCCTTTAAAAGAAAAGTTTTGTTGCCTGAACATTTTTCCTCACCCAGTACATCTTCTCCGCCCTATTTGCCACTGGTTTATCAGATTCACTCTGTTTGAGCTCATTCAAATCACCAGAGAGTTTCTTTCTCTTGCCTAATTTATCAGCTCAGCATTCTCGCCCTAAATATATTTATTACACCAAAGTGCTTCTCTCAGTCCATCAGCTCCACATTGAATCTTCCCTGTATTCTGTTCAGTTTTCGATTCTCTTTCCTAATCTGTTTTTTCCATTTCTTATTCTTTATCAGCAAACTTCTTTTATTCCAAATCTCCCTAACCCAATCAAAAGAATTGTTCTCATTCCTCACCTATGCAGGTATTGATGTCTCTCCTTCATTGATTATCATATTTTCTTTGTTCCCATTCCATTAAATGAAATATTAGACATTCTTTCCTCTTGCAACATGTATGACACACAGCTATGCTGATAATTGTTCTTAACTGCATGTACATTATTTTTTACCTGAAGATTCATTTTTAACTCCTAAATGTTTCCGACTACTCAGGAAAAGAAGGCAAGATTACTGTCTTAGTAGTCCATGCAAGTTGTCACCTTTCCAGGCAGACTGACCCAGGCACCACTTCAGAGTTGAGACTTCGATCAACATATTCTCACATCAGAATCTACTGTATTTCAATTTTTTTTTCCTTATTCAAGCTGATCAGGACATTTTCTTTGCATTTGTTACACTACATTCTTTTCTGATAAGATCTCCAAAGGAAATTAAAGAAGGTACAGTGGATAAAGTAAAACAACCAATATCTGGAGTTGTCAGAGTTGCCTACTAAAAAATGCAGCTGAATCCCTGTTTAAAAAGCATCGAATATAAGCATCTCAATGACATAATTCATGACAGAGGATAAAGATGACACTTACCACAAGCCTGGTACCTATTCTCCTATATTTCCTTCATAGTAGGATATGTTTCAAACTGTTTGTGCCTGTAAAGATTTAGCAGGAAGCTCCTATCAATTTATGTGATTTGAGAGTGAAATTTTCAAGTGTGTCATTAAGCTGTAAAGTTTAAATAGGATCCTCCAGTTTAATTCAAGCCACTATCCCTGTTTCATTGTCCAGATATCCCAGCATCTTCCAATTTTGTCCACAATCGGAAGTCTACAAAGGAATAAAATAATTCTGATTGTTAGTCCAGTTTAGGGAATACAGGGAATATAATGATTAAAGAATTAGTGATGATTGATGCATAAAGAAATGGAATAATCTATTTCCAAAGAGAGGATAAGAAGCAATACATAAAAATTGGTTATTCAGATTGATTCCGATTATAGAAATTGAAAACCAACATTCTTTATCTAGAAAGAATAAGGGAGTTCTCAGATTATCAAAGAAGTTTTTGGAACTTCTGTCACCAGAGATTTTAAGGACAGGTTAGACAAATATCTGCTAGGAATGGTTTAAGAATATTAGATGGTTTAAAACCATATCATGGATGAGAGGAAACGTATTTTCCCTGGACCTAATTTTTAGTAGGCAGCTAAGGTCAATAAACTGCAAGAGAATGATGAAGACTCATACAGAAATACTAAATATAGTTCTGTTTCCTAATACTTCCATAGTAAAGATAAAATATTTTATTAGTACCAAAACGAGCTAATAGCCCATATGAAATCTGTTGTTTTCAGCTCTTCGTCTAGCTTGTTAACTTCAGATTATATGACTGCATATTAATGGAAATACTGTTACTGAAAAAGTAATTTCTTAACATTTCTCCCAGAGTGTAGTTTCAGTAAAAAATTATCATAGTTCATTTTTTTCCCAATTCAAAACTTAATAAGGAGAGAGAAGTTCAAATGCTAGAGAATTCTAGAATTCATTTTAATTCATAGTAGGTCACACATCCTCTCCCATATTTTTTTCTTCTGTTCTATTTCTTCCCATCCTGTAGAAGTGGGAAATGAGTTATAAAACAACCAAAATGTGATAAAAGGAGAAGTAAAGTAATATTTTTATTTAAATTGTTACCCTCGTTAAAATTTTCAGGGAAATTATCTTCATTTTACTATGATCTCTGTTATTATTATTCTGCACTTTAACATTGCATATGCAACCTGCTACATTAGTGTTTACACTGAGAATGAGCTGAACTTGGCTGAATACTATGCATTTACCCTTTGGGGACCTGTCTTTTTCCTACCACTTCCATTCACTCTTTCTTGAAAGAGTGAGCGTGAAGCAATATATAAAAGAAAAACCAAATACAGTTTTCTTGGTGTATGTAACAGATAAATATGCACAATATAATTTTACTACCAAAGTCAAAAGCAATTCTCTACAGAATTTGGTCTCATGTTAAGTTTGATTACAAATCGATAATTAAGGCAAACATGAAAATCAGCAAAGTGCTAGCAATGTTTTAAAATACACCAGTCTATGAAAGATTCTTCACAGTCAGAAAGGTTTTACAAGAAAGGTTTTACAGAAACATCATATGTCCAGATATTAAAACAAGGTCATTTAATTCCTGATTAAGACTTCAGGATTACATGTTGCAATCCATCTCCTGAAGTTTGCTTGAAGCACAGCCTCAAACAAGAGTGATGCAACCAGAGCTGCCTAAACAAAATCGTTCAGCAACATTGTGATTTCATCAGCTTGCTGAGTAAAGGTGGCTATCTCAGGTATTAAAATGCAGTTGTAGCCAAAAAGGAAAGTAAACTTAAACATGCCTTAGGTGCTGTTTAATCTAAGGATGGCCTTGTTATATTAATATGTTCTAGTTATGTCTGGCCTATGCTTACTTTCTATCCTAGTATGTCTAGTTTGCAAGAAAAACATCACTAATAATAAAGCAGCATATATAAATATATTCATTATTAATTATTAGCAACAGTCTTGTAGCGTCTCAACCTGTTTCACTTGAAGTCATACGTACCTCAAAATGTGGATAATACTACAAACTACAGGCAAGAGTATGTATACCCCTCCACTTTTGCATTATGCACAGTGCTGTGTGTACTACATAAGACCAAGCGCAGCCACCAAAGATGGGTTACCAGTTTAAAACACATGCCTAGCTAATTCAAGTGGGCTGACTTCTGGCAAGGTAGATATGCCCAAAGCTTTATGAAATAGCCATGTTTACAACATCATGCCAATATTTCTGTGGCAAATAAAGCAGAAAAAGTTATTCCTTTACTTCACAGAAGGAAAGACTGTAGAACTGTAGCCATTGTCAGTGAAGATGAACTAAGGAGTATCATCTGGCATATATTAATATGATTCATTCCACCTAATATACAAAAAACCCTGGTTTACATCACTTAGGACAGTCATTTTAATAAGAGAGATCTCGAGGGTGGATGAATTAAAAACATCTGGATCCAAGAAGTGTAGCTCAGTCAGTCAGACTGGGACTCATAATGGCTATCTTGTAGGCATTTGCATCTCAGCTAGTTATTATCTGTATAGATGTTAGAAGGAACCAGGCAACTCTAGGACAAGTTTTAGATTTCTGGTTTAGGAAGAGAGATATATTATTTCATTGTTTTTATCATTGGCATCATAATTGAGTGAAATATTTTTAAAAAATGATTAATACCACTACTGGTTAATATTAAAATAATTTTAAATACTCCAAAATTATTAAATTATCCTTCTATTTTAATTCCTCTGAAAACTCATTTGCAAAAAAACCCCAAAGCAATAAATGCTGACAAAGTTTAACCAAGAAAAGCTACTTTGAAACCCACAGAAATACACTCTATAACTAATAAGAGGTAAAGTGCAAATTTGAAAAAAACACAAAGCTATGCTTTAAATCAGATCCATTGTTCTTTCAGTCAGACATCCACTCTAATGCTCTGCTGCAATTTTCTAGGAAAAAAATAAAAATGCAACCAAACTCATTATTCTGCAAAACTTTGCATAGTCACTTAACTTTATGCCTCCTGAACAGTTCAGTTAAATTCACCAGGACTGTTTACAAAGCATCTGCAAACCTGGGCATCCACATTCTCTTACCCTGATTCTGTTTCCTCTGCTTCTCCTCCATCCTGCCAGTGGATGTTTAGAATAACCATCACGGTGGTTTTTGCTGTAAACTTGAAAAGACACTTGAGAATTACCCAGGGGGCAAAGACACTAAATTACACATACATTCAGTTTCTTTTTACACAATCAATGAAAATACCCACCACAAATCATGTGACTAACATTGGATGCAATTGACTTTAAAATTAATTCCTTTTCACAGTTTCACCGGAGTCAGAAGGGAAATAACACCATTCAAAATATATTAAGTGCATTCTTCCATCTAATGTAGTTCTGATCCCTAAGATGTACATTTTTTCAGACACAGTCTGGTACCTTTCTTTTTTCTCTTTAAAGTGGCTGTCAGGAACTTAAACCTCAGCAATTTTTGCAAACAAGAAATTAACTTTTCCTTCTTTTGCTATACCCAGACCCTCTCAAAAAATCTCAGTGTGGTACATAGAACACTTTTGTTTCAGTTTAATTACCAAACATATTGACCAACATGTAGTTAGATGAAAAAGTACTATTTTGAAAATGACTATGCAAATAGAAAGAGGTAATATTAACAAGGGACTAATTATTATTTGCTGATTTCAAATTTCAAGCACACTTAGTATAAATTATATATATCCAGAAGCCTTTGAAGGTTCAGAATTACATGAGTATTTACACAGTTGATAACACTAACCTTATTCATAAGCTTTTACTAAACGGTTTAAGAATTACTCCAGTGATGCTAACAGGTCTACCCTGTGTTTCTAATGTTTTAAAATTGGATTTTTAAGTATTTATTTTTTTCCTATCTTTCTACACTTTCACTTTTTAAAACCTCTTATTTTGTCTTTGCATTGTCTAATCCATAATTTATCTACAGATAAGAGACCAGGACCAAGGTTAACTTCTTAAATTACAGTATTCCTTTCTTTTTATTATCTTCACATATAATGAGTTCCTATGCTGTCTTTGAAAAACATTTAAATATTCTATGAAAGTATAGAATCATAGAATCATAGAACTGTAGAAGGGATTGGGTTGGAAGGGACCTTTAAAGGTCATCTAGTCCAACTCCCCTGCAATGAGCAGGGACATCTTCATCCGGATGAGGTTGCTCAGAGCTCCATCCAACTCAACTGTGAATGTTTCCAGGGACTGGGCATCTACCACCTCTCTGGGCAACATGTTCCAGTGCCTCTCCACCCTCACTGTAAAAAATTTCTTCCTTGTGTCTAGTCTGAATGTACCCTCTTTTAGTTTAAAATCATTACCCCTTGTCCTAAAACTACAAAAAAATCTATTAAAAAGTCTGTCCCCAACCTTTTAATGAAAATTTGGAGCTGTTTCAGCTAAAAGACTCTTGTGCAGACCTTTTAAATAATTAAATCACAGTATTTGGGCAGTAATAATCTCCATGCTATTGAACAGATCTGCACAGAACAATAAATATTAAAAAAAAAACCCAAAACTTCAAAACATCTTTTTATTCTCTAAGTTCAATAAAACTGTGATGTCTTTAATTAGTTTACTTCTGCAGGTTTTCTCTTGAGATATGACTGACACCCACTACCATATTGGTCCAGGAATGTGGCATAATAAAATTTTCATATAAGGTTTTTTCCCCATTTTCCTTGTGCAAATCGGATCCTGGGTTTACATCTGTGAAGATCTCTCCCATTGATTCACAGTGTTCAATATACTGGGAGGCTACATACTGCCGTTTTGAAGTTAGCACAATTAATTAAACTACCATCACCACTTAACACTCACCATCTCCTCCAAATTCCACTTTCCTCTGCTTTTCTCCTTGTGCAAAGAATCAAGATCAAAGATTAAAAGTGAAATGGTAAAGTGCTGTTGCAGTTTTCCTTTTTCTTTGTTTGTTTGGTTTTTTTAGGTTTTACTCTGCAAGCATGGCAGGATTTTGCTTCCCCTCTTTTGTCACCACTCTGCAATCCACCTGGAATAACAGCAAGTCTGCTCTTTCTGAAGCAGAGCTCCCTCTCTGTCTCCAAGCTCTTATCACTGATATGTCACAGGATAACAATCTCCCTTCAGGAGCAGAGACTTTAGCAATCCTCCCTGATTCCAGTTCTGAGCAACCTCTTTTTTTTTCTCCCTGACTGAGACTGTTCTTTGCTCTGAACTTGCAAAGTCCTGTGCATATCTATGTTTATCCACTCAGATCAGGACACACAATGCAAATCCATGTAACTGGCCAGTAAAAATATCTGCTTTCCTTTGTCCTCCTCTCTACATTCAAGAATATTGGGAATGACAACCATCTTAATTGTTGCTCCTTTTAACAGTCCTATTAAGAGGCAGGTAAAAGTTTGAGGAATTGGGAGCCAAAGAGTGTGCTCATGTGATATGAAGAGCTCATTTTTTAAAGTTAAGTTTTTCTGGAAATGAGTGTTTGAAGCCACAATATATCAAAGTCTGTTTAGTTTGTCACTTTGGTCATCTTCAATCAAATTACTTCTTCTATAAATGAATGAACCATCACCACTGAACAAATCACTTTATTATACTGTCATTATTGAGAAAAATTGTCTGCAAAAAACATTTCAGAAGAGTTTCACAATGGTTCTTTGGACAACACTTAGTAACAGGCTGAAAGAAAAGACCCATTTATTCTAATACAGCTGTTTGCTTCCTGCGATTTAAATAGTCTGTGGACTAAGATAATGCTTCAACCTCAAAAAATTAATTAGTCAATATAAAATCAATCTATCATAGCTTTTTACAGTGCTAAGGAACAGTAAAGTGACTGTTATTTTGTAGAATGTTTTCACAGATGTATTTGATGAATTTTTAGGCCTGAGCTCAGGAAATGGCTTAAACTTTAATGTGTGGAGTAGATATACATTGATAAATTGTGTCTAAATGTGGAGTATTGGCACCAAAGTTTTTCACTGAGACCCTGAGAAACAAACCTTTGAAGTAGATCTGCCAGCGCTTTTCCATAAATTACCCTGAATTCAAAAATTAGGTGTTATTAAAACACAACTAAAAATGAGTCTTTTAGAGAGGAAAAAAACAGAGTCAAATGAAGAAAAAAACCCCCAGCCTCTGAAAGAGATAGAGTAGGATTAAAAAACAATGACTAGGATTAGAGTACAAGAGTAGCACCTCCCTGCTTCATGTGTTCTTGCCATGTAGATCTATTTTTTTTCCCAAGGTTCTTCCCACCTAACACTTTTCAGATTGTCTGGCTTGCAACAAATTGTATAAAGCCCTTCTTGAGCCTTAGGAAAAGTTTCTTTCTTTCTATAATTTCCAAGGCCTGCTATGTCAGCTAGGAGCCCAGTTCAGCAAAGCCCCCCCAACTCCACCCCAAGTCTTCACTATTCTGACAACTCATTTTCCTTAGACTGAAGAAGTGCCTGCCCCATGGCACTCTGCAAAAATCCCCCAGCTGAGGATGTTCATTCCTCAAACGCAGTCTCTTGTCTCCTAAATGGCTCTGCCTGACCTGGTATGCAACAGCAGCAAAGGAAATACAGTTTCTTCATCGCTGCTATTTAGCCTCACCCTAGGAAGAGCATAAGTGAATAATGCACAAAACCTATGTATCACACTCACCAAAACAAGAATATTGTTATCTGTACGTAATTGGGTGAAAGAAGTTTAGAATTAATGGTTTAAAACTGCAAAACATTGCCCTACTACTACACCGTGGTGCTGTGTATCAGTAAATCATATAAGGACCAGGCTAGGTTAAGTAACATGCTTGCTTAGAATTATCTCTACAACACATTAATGTATGGAACATTGATGTATTCCAAATCATATTCAGTATTATTCACTGCTCCCTTATGCTTGCTAGTACCGCCATAGCAGAAAGAAGTGTGTGTTTTAAATGAAATTAAAAAGAAAAAAAAGTAGACATAAAGCTTGCATGAAAATTAGACGAATTTGCTTCTCTTGCTCTACTTACAAGTTGTAATTATAATTTCACACAGTTTGTTTATGTGCAGAAGCAATGCCTGTTGGATCATATTAACTTGCATGTAGAAGTGTGAGCAATCAAATCTTATTAATTTCAAAGCGGATTCTCAAAGGGGAATCTTTAGTTGATGCAAATTAATGAAACCTTTTTTGACAACACTAGCAAAAATAAATGCTATTAAGACCAAAATTTATAAGCATAAGGAAACAGAAGGGAAAAGAGCTGGTAGCATAGCTCTGTTACAGTTTGAAGGCCTTTGCCTTCATCAACTGTTCTCAACTGCAAATTCAGTTAAAACAGTATTAGTCCTCTACCCCAAATTACAGGAGCAACACAATATTGTTCCACCACAGAGCAGAAGGAAACAATTTGGTAGCCAGAACAGCACCCAAGCCAGTTCACCACAGGCTCCTATACATCCTTGAACCAAGGCTTCCTTCAATGCCTGTTTTGTCATGCATTTAATTTCTTCTAGAGATTTAGTTCTGTAAATATAAGGAAATAAAAACCTAGCACTATATTGACAGAGCTGAAGCAAAGCATGTTCTGATGATTCTGACTTGCTAAGTGTATTTGTTTTGGCTGGGATAGAGTTAATTTTTTTCATAGTAGCTTGTATGGCGCTATGTTATGGCTTCATGACCAAAACAGTGTTTGTTAACACATCGACGTTTTAGTTATTGCTGAACAGTGCTAGCACAGCGTCAAGGGCTTTTCTACTTCTCACACTGCCCTGCCAGCAAGTCAGCTGGGGGTGCACAAGAAACAGGTGGTACACAGCTGCGTCAGCTGACTCCAACTGGCCAAAGGGATATCCCATAACATATGACATCATGCTCAGCAATAAAACCTGCAGGGAAGAAGGAGGAAGAGGGGACGTTCAAAATTATGGCATTTCTCTTCCCAAGTAACTGTTACACATGATGGAGCCCTGCTTTCCTGGAGATGGCTGAACACCTTTCTGCCAATGGGAAGTAGCGAATGAATTTCTTGTTTTGTTTTGCTTGCATGCACGACTTTTGCTTTCCCTATTAAACTGTCTTTATCTCAGCACACAAGTTTTCTCACTTTTACCCTTCTGATTCTCTTCCTCATCCCACCGGGGGGGAGTGAGTGAGTGGCTGTGTGGGGCTGAGCTGCCAGCTGGGGTTAACCCACAACACTAAGTAATGCAGTCCATAAGGCACCCTGGAATCAATTTCTACTTCATACATGATGATTAAAATACAAAGAAAGTGAAGGAATATTTATTCTTTTTCAAAGCATGAGATCAGATTCTGATCTTGAGTGAATTCTTGCCTCTGATATCAGTGGTACTGCACAAAAGCTACAGAACAGAACTGCTCCCATACTCAGGGATACAGGTATTGAATGTCTCTGTGGAAACAACACTAGGACCACTGGCCAAGGCTGAGCATGTGCTACGCTGTAATAAAGAAAATAAGGCAGATGGAAATACTATGGTCTCGTACTGAGCAATCTATTTACGTTTTTTGTGTCAAAAGCTCATGAGAAGTTTGTGCCTACACTATTGTTGTACTCTTACAAGCGGTTACATATTATAAAAATACCTTATTTGTATTTGGTGAGTATGAGCATTAAAAACAAACATCAGACTGTTTGTATTGCTGTATTTGCTCGAATGGCAATAATTTCAGTTTTTAAAACATTGTAAGTATTAATAATAATAATAATAATAATAATAATAAAAAGGCAAGCAATACCTAGAGATCATTCCACCAGTGCTAGAGGTCACTGTCGAATCATATTATAATGTACTTCAAATGCAAAAGAACTTTATTCTTCACGCAAGCACCTACAGTATATATAAGCATTCTTTTCCCTACTGAAATTTGGTACAAGGAAGATGAAGTACAGGCCACACTCCAGTTGCAGTGATAGACTGATTATTTATGAAAGTAAAGGAAATAATAATGAGCAATACAGGCCAGTACTTATCAATAACTAGTAGCTCAAACATTCAAAATTGTTGTCCTAATATTGTTCTGAGAATACTCTTTCCTGACAAGATAGATGAGCCACATTTTCACTTAAAAGTTCAAATTTCAATTATCTAGGATCTCTGTCAGCATTTTCACAAATTGGACTAAGCTGGAGTGATTTGCCTCATAATGGACTGCAGTATCAGCACAGAAGAAGCAGAAGAGTAGCATAGGATTCATGGTTTTTATTTAAAAACAAAATGGATAATTGTGGTTATGTGATCTGGCCTACTACACAAAAAAAGGCCATAAGATTGCTTGCAATTTGCTTCACTCCAATAGCTAGAGTTTAAAAAAGCTTAATTTTTAGAGAAACACAACACCCTGGGTAAAATTTAGAGTCATCAAGAATATTCTGTAACTACTGAGAATTGTTTCAATGATTACTTATCACCCTCACTAACATATATTATCTGTAGCCTTATATGGTTAGCTTTAATTTCCAGCCTTTGAAAACTAGTATAGTTTTTATTTTATCACCAAGCCAGACTTCTGTTTTCTTCACAAACAGGGATAAAATCATTCCCTAATCTTTGTACTACCTGTCAGGTTGAGCATTACTTTTCAAACACAAGGCACTGTGATTGATTGAATTTTCACACTTGCTTCCTAAGCTGTTGTGGTGACAGATTTGCATCCAACAGCTGTCTTTAGCTTCACTGGCACAGCATCTCACCTGGAGAACTCCCTGGGAACAATCTCTGCAACCAGAGAATCATTGCTGATTTCCCTAATTGCATGGGCAACCATGGTCACTTCTTTGGGACCTTTTGTTCAAAATTTGAATGTATCAGTCTACAAAAGTCGTGCTGCAAAACCAAAGCTGAAGCTCTAAGTTGGATGAATTTCTAGAAATTAAAAGATATGCCTACACCTCAGCAATATAAATAGCACTTTCAGATAAATCTCTTCCTCATTTTTCTTATTACATCTGACTCAATTTTTAAGAGGTACCTCAAAATCTTTTCATGATTTCAGGATTTCTTTTAATAATTTCAGGAATTAGTTGGACTTATTTTTGGAAGCAAGAGATCCTGTGCAGGACTTTGTCTTTGAAGATTCACCTCACATAATGAATTCAGAATCTCAGTGATTGCAGATGTCTTTCAGAAGGGAAGATAAAGGAAACTGCATTGTTTGACTATGTCAAATACAAATTTCAGGAAAATGGTACCATTTAGCAAAGTGACACTTCTTTAAAAAAATGGTTTTCAGCTAAGACCTCCAGGCATCATATATCTAAATCATCAAAGCACCACATGAAACTGAACAATTAAAGGAAATCAATTGGACCTATATTTTTTTCATAGTTAAGGAATGGAATCCAGATTCTTCACTCTTGGGACCCTAAATGGAAGACACTCTATAGATGATGATTATATATGGTCATTCTTAGCTTGTCTCAAGCCCAATGATCATGAAACTATTTTACAAAAAGAGAAACGTCTTCAGCAGGAGGGGCTAAGAAAAACTTACTACAAAACATCTGATAGCTCATTCAAAAGTTTTAGAAGTATCACATGAAATCTTGGGAACACATATATATAAGTCTTTACCCCATGTCAGGCTTCTGATTTTGTCTGTACTCACATCTTAGATGACCATGTACCACTAGGGTGTAAGATATGGAAACTGGAAGATGAACGGCAATAGTGCGTCCTTTGCTTCTGGGAATGGACACAAAATTCTATAGAAAACTAGTACTTAGTTTGATATTTCTTATTCCATATTACTAAAAAACAAAATACTGCACACAGAACCACAGTGTCATTGAGATTGCATAAGACCTCTGGAGATTGCCTAGTCCAACGCCATGCTTAAGCAGCGTCAACTACAGAAGGCTTCCTAGGCCATTGTCCAGTTGGATTTTGAACATCTCCAAGGATGGAGACTCCACAACCTCTCTGGACAAATGGTTTCAGTGTTTGGCTACCCTAACAGTGAAAAACTGTTAGTTTTACATTTAAGCAGAATTTCTTGTATTTCAGTTGGTGGTCAATGACTCTTGTTCATTCACTGAATATCACTTAGAAAAGCCTGGCTCCATCTTCTTTACTCTCCCCCAGTAGGTACTTATACACATTGCTCAGATGTGCCTGAACCTTCTCTTCTCCAGGCTGAACAACCCCATCTCTAGAGACAGATACTCTAAGCTCTTATTTGGCCTTTTGGTGGGCTTATTTCAGTATGTCCATGTCTCACTTGTACTCAGGAGCCCAAAACCAGAGATAATGATCCAGATGTGGTCTCAGATTACACATTTCAGACTAAATGAAATGCTTAGTTAAATCAGGAATTACTATTTATATATCAATACTCAGTACTGAGCCAAGAAACAATTATTGATATCATGCTTTTAAGGAAACACTGTAACCACTGAGGTCATTAGGAGAAGTTAATATCCTATGACAAATAACTGGGACTCAAAAGTAATGATCAGTCATACCCCAGCACTCCTGCTTTGCACAGTCTTATTAGAGCCAATAAACACTCAGGCTTCACCTTTGGCCCCTCCTTCATATCAATATGCAAGGAACGTTATGATTTTGAGCTTGACAGCTGACAAAATGCATCCAGTCCTAAGGACTCTCTTCACAATGGTGCAGAAATGGTTCTGCCTCCAAGAAAAGCCATTAGCACATCACATGGCAGACTTCCATGGTCTTGGGTAGCACACAGATCCGAGGTGTAAAGATGCCTTTTATTCCAAGAAGGCCAGTGACACTTTTTATATAGTCTGAAAAACTGCAAAATTTGAAGACATATCTGGGAGTTAGCATTAGATGAAAAATTAAGGGAAGAAAAATGTGTGCTTTACCAAACAGCATTAATGTTTAGTTGCTATGCTTTCAATCTACAACTATTGAAAAAAAATGGAGGTTTATCATTGCAGCTCCAAGCTACAGATCTTATACAAAGGACAATTTTAAAGCTATCCTTATCTATTAATTTTGTTTTAAACTATGCAGTTTTCTGCACTTCCAATTTAACACAGCAGTATTCATTTATCACTGTAGGGCATCACGGACAGCTGCAAAGTGAAGATTCAACTGGATGTTGGCAGACTTGCACAGAAATGTAATGTTGCCCTGGGTTACAGCTACAGTCTAATTTTGGCTGGTGAGTAAACACACTTGAATTTGGTGGTTTGTTCTTTGATCATTATTGGTTGATCTTTTAAATAATACTGATATGAATCCTTTCTTTGTCATATATCTTCTTCTACATTTGTATTTTACCTTTCATCCTACAGAAGTTATTTTTGTCTAGCTGTGAAACTAGCATGAATACTTTGCCTTTTGCATTTATTGAGGGCCATCCTCCAAGTTTTTTCGCCAGAAGGACAGTCGCCAGGTCTCATGGTGTCTATCATGTTGCCCTGATCTTTTGTGCAAGGCACAAACCATAGACTTTCAAAGGTCATCCTGCTTTGCACCACTAGTATTTTATGAACTGTACTTCTAGTCATTTTCTTGTGTGTGAGACCTACAGATCATGAGCAGCAACGGGACTAGAAAAGAGATACAGTGTAGAACAAGCACAGCAGCAAAAATCTTAAAGAGATTAATGATTTTGCAGCTTCAGGATTTATATCTTATTGACCCAAGAAAAAAAATATTTTTATATCATAAATGATGCAGGGACAAGGACTGTATGGGCCTATACAAAAGAGTAAATATAGTGATTCTGTTTCATACAGCTGAATTTTCTCATCTTGCTCATGATAACTTCGTTACATGAACAGACATTCTGATACACATCATGTACTACATAATTTACGAAACTGATTCAAAAATTTGACTAAAGCTGGAGTAGACTCAGTTCATCAGCTAAGACAGTAGTTCTGTAGCTGGTAAGAGGAAAAACTTATAATTTGTACTTACTGTCTTCATAAAGAAAGTTGAAGTAGTACCATTTAGCTTGGGGACAAAAGTTTATAAAAAAGATACATCTTACAATCATAACAAATCCAATCAAAATAAGAGTTTGGGACTTCATAAATATTGGCATTGTGGAATTTAATTTTATCTCAAATACAGCTGTTTAAAGGATAGTACAATAGCCTTATTTGTGAAAAAAGATCAGAGTTTGTTTAGGTAAACAAAAAGGCCACAGTTTCCCTATGCATCCCCACACTCCTTCTGTCTGGAGATCATCTGATGAATTTTAAAATTATTTCATTGGTAGCTATCCTTTTCTTCACTATTGATCCATACTTTGTTAGTTGAAACACATCACCTTATTGCCTCTGTTAAAACAATTATTTAATCCTTGCAAAAAAAATAATATTTCCTTTCATCTTTTTTTTCCACTCCAGACAAAAAAAAATGTTTTGATGAAACTTAACTGTCCTTTCCTTTCCTTTCCTTTCCTTTCCTTTCCTTTCCTTTCCTTTCCTTTCCGCTCCTTTCCGCTCCTTTCCGCTCCTTTTTCATTTCTGCTCCACTCCTTTCACTTCACTTTTCCCTTCCCTTCCCTTCCCTTCCCTTCCCTTCCCTTCCCTTCCCTTCCCTTCCCTTCCCTTCCCTTCCCTTCCCTTCCCTTCCCTCCCCTCCCCTCCCCTCCCCTCCCCTCCCCTCCCCTCCCCTCCCCTCCCCTTCCCCTTTCCTTCTCCTTCTCCTTCTCCTTCTCCTTCTCCTTCTCCTTCTCCTTCTCCTTCTCCTTCTCCTTCTCCTTCTCCTTTCCTACAATCATAGAATCGTTAAGGTTGGAAAGGACCTCTGAGATCATCAAGTCCAACCTGTTAACCTAACTGCCAGGTCCACCTCTAAACCATGTCCCTAAGCACCACATCTACACCTTTTTTGAATACTTCCAGGGACTGTGATTGTACCACTTCCCTGGGCAGCCTGTTCCAATGCCTAACCACTCTCTCCGTGATGAAATTTTTCCTAATATCTAACCTAAATCTCCCCTGGCACAACTTGAGCCCATTTCCTCTCGTCTTATCACTTGTTACTTGGGAGAAGAGACCAACCTCCACCTCACTACACCCTCCTTTCAGGTAGTCATAGAGAGCAATAAGGTCTCCCCTCAGCGTCCTCTTCTCCAAACTAAACAACCCCAGTTCCTTCAGCCACTCCTTATAAGATTTGTGCTCCAGACCCTTCACCAGCTTCCTTGCCCCTCTGTGGACATGCTCTAGCACCTCAATGTCCTTTTTGGAGTGAGGGGCCCAAAACTGAACACAGTACTCGTGGTACAGCCTCACCAGTGCCGAGTACAGGGGCACTATCGCCTTCCTGGTCCTGCTAGCCACACTATTCCTGATACAAGCCAGGATGCCTTTGGCCCTCTTGGCCACCTGAGCAAACTACTTTACTTCACATAAGTAAAGGGAATAAGGCCTCCCAAATAAATCTTTAGAATATATCAAATCTTATCCTGTTCAAAGGTAATCTGCCAGACTGAGAAAAAGAGAAAGAAGTTGTAGGAAAAGAAGAAGGGGAGTTTTGGGGAAAGGATAGGAAAAAATCTGAAACAAGTTGAAAAATATTCAAAATCCTCTAAGCCAATAAATTTAACAGTAAACCATTCATAAAAATATTTTGGAAATCTATGTACAGTAAATGGTTGTCCAAAACTGACTTTCTAATTCTTCCATCTGAATTTACCCAGGAAAAGAAACCCAGAACAAACAAACAAAGAACCCTGAGAATTTTGCATAGATATGTATTACCAAAGAAAATATTTGCCCACTGCAATATCAAATTTAATACCCACTTTTATTAATAAGTGAATATCAATTAATAAAATAAGTGGTATAATGGTGCAAAATGTTATGTCTTCATTTCAATTCCTGTCTTTTACGTCATGGTGGGCTGGTTTTCAGCTGATTTCTCACTGCAGCTTAGTTTTGTATCATCTGAGGAATAGATTTTGGCTATAATCCATCTGTTGGCTTCTCCCTTGACAATATACAAGATTAAAAGGTAAAGGCAAACCTGTAGTATGTATGACTGATCCATGTTTCTGACACTCTGTCCTTAGATTTATACTAATAAATTAAATGTGGCTAGGTCTGCTTTCCAATATTAAGGACAACTGGTATGGAATGCCATGGACTTCTTCATATATTAATCTGTCTGACTTCTTAGACAGGATGTCCTCATTGAAACTGTTTATTGTCCCATTACAATTCCTGCACTGTGCCTGTGACCACTCTAAAAGTTTATCAATAAAGGCAATTTGACAACATAGACAACTAGATTCAGATGCCTGGGAATGTCCTGACCTTGTTTATTTTAGTAGGAACAGTCTGCTATGTAACTTACGTATGTATTCTTATTATGTAAGAATAATTTAGAGAAATATTAAACTTTACCAATTCATACATGAAATAGACTAAGCCTAAAAATCAAGATCATTTTTTAATTCAGTGATCTTCAAATTAGGATACTTAGTCCTTCCTCAAATAGGCTCCCACTTCAACAACATCCTCCTAAATATAACATAAAATGTTGCAGTGGTCTAGTACTGTTGGGATGTCACCACTTCAGCCATGGTGGATCTGGTTCCCCTATAGAAAACCTTTGTAAGCTCACTTTCTGATGTCTTCTTTCAGTTCAATATACTTCTCTATTCAACAAGCATTATAGTTTGTTTGTTCGTCATCCTCACAGAAATGTGTAGTATTCACATGGTCAGTATAGGTCACCCAGCAGCGCCTCCCCCCTTTTTCTTTTCTGATAAGCTTGAAAAACAGGAGAGGAAAGAGTTATTTTTATTTTCAAAGAATCCCACTGGATGCACATCTGATATGTGTCTCTAATTCAACACTGTGAAACACAGCCTTTTCCTCTGCTATGTGTTCCATTTACCACCACAGGGGCCAACTACCTAATTACACTAAATATGTACCCCTTCTGGAGAAGTTTTATTAGCAGAATTTAAGCAAACAAAAGCAATTTATACTCCATTGAGAAGTGCCTATGTATTTAACCCTAATGGGAGGGGAAATATTATTTTAAAATTTGTCCTTTGAAACATTCTATGTAAAATCCAAGTTATGAAGTTGTTCATCCCTATGGACACCATATGAACAAATTCCCCATGTGGCATTTTACAACTAATTTTAATCTCCTTGAACTAAACACAAAAAATCTGACAACCAGTTTATGCAAATATGTTCTGAACTTCTTTGAAGTAGCTATTTTTAAAGGCAGATATCATCTCCGCTTGGGGCTGAGCACTGGAATGATTTATATTTGTTTCAATAATAAAAAAAAAAAAATGCTAGAAGTTATTTTCTACATGGCTTGCTCCATTAGATACATTTGTTCTGACAGGAAGTGCTGAAATGCTAGCAATAAAGTGCTGGAATTACACATTTGAGTTTATGATCAAAATTCAGCAGAAAATTCCAAGTGAGATAAAGCTTGTATCTTTGAACTAAACTGGGAGACATGTATTATTTAAACAGCCATACATCATTAAAACACAGCTTGTCCAAGTCAAAAGCTGTTCTCTGAAGGGTCATATGGAGAAGGAGATAGCATGGAAAGAGTAGCTGAAACCATATGAACAAAACCCATAACCTTGGTTTAGAGGAGAAAAATAATTGAAAACAGAAAAGTTTAAAACAAAGCTTTAAAGGGAGGTGTTAGAATGGTTTTAGCATGAAAGTAGTTTACAAGTCATCTGGAAAATCACCCGGGTTTAGATACTATTAGTTTATTTGTAGAATAGTTGGAAAAAACAGACAAGCTTCTGAACGTGTAAAGCCTTTTTCTGATTTCATAGCTTGTCTTGATCTACGTACTTGATCTAATACTATCAGCCCAATGGGATGGCAGAAACCTCCTGAAGTTCAACAAAGGGAAGTGCAAAGCCCTGCACCTGGGGAAGAAGAACCCCAAACACCAGCATATTCTGAGGTCTGAGCTGGAAAGCAGCTTTGCAGAAAAGAATCTCGGGGTCCTGATGGATACCAAGTTGAATAGCCAGCAATGTGCCCTTGCGGCAAAAAAGGCTAATGGTATCCTGGGCTGCATCAGTTGGAGTGTTGACAGCAGGTTGAGGGAGATGAGCCTTCCCTTCTACTCAGCACTGGTGAGGCCATATCTGGAGTTCTGTGTCCAGTTCTTGGTTCTCTAGTACAAGAGATGTAAGGTCATAGTGCAGAGACTCCAGCAAAGGGCCATCAAGATGATGAAGGGATTGAACAAGCTCTCCTATGAGGAAACGCTGAGAGAGCTGGGACTGTTCAGCCTAAAGAGATGGCTTGGGGGGATCTTATCAATGCATATAAATATCTGAAGGGAGGGTGCAAAGAAGATGGAGCCAGGCTCTTTCCAGGGGTGCTCAGTGACAGAACAAGAGGCGATGGGCAAAACTGAAACACAGGAGGTTCTGTCTGAACACTTTTTTACTGTGAGGGTGACAGAGCACTGGCACAGGTTCCCCTGAGATTTTCTGGAGTCTCTGTACTTTGAGCTATTCAGAAGGTGTCTGGACACGGTCCTGGGCAACTGACTCTTGGTTACCCTGCTTGATCAGGGGGACTGGATAAGATGACTTCCAGAGGTGCCTTCCAACCTCAATCATTTTGTGATTCTGTGATCTAAAAATGGTTTTGTTTATCTACTTTCTTATGTCCTTAGATACTGGTTAACACACCAAAAATTTACTTCATTACCTGTACCTTTGATATGTGCTGTCATAAAAAAATAAGAATTTATTTATTTATTCCTTTTCAACAAAAAATTGCTATAAAAAATATATGGTATATCAGACTTACAAACACAGCAAAGCCATATTTTCTACGTCTTAGAGTGGACATAGATAATTTCAAAGAGACCAGCTACAACTCAGAAGCTGGTAAGGAACTAGACAGAGGTGCACAGAGATGGGTTTAATCCACATCTTTACTAAGGCTTAACTGTAGGATTTTGTAAAAATTGGGTGAATTAACTGTGTCTTATCAATAAGGAGTTATATATATTTGGCTTTTTTTTCAGATACTTATAATTTCAGTTATTATTTTTCTGGGAGCAAGAATTAATTCTCACTATATATTTGATAATATTTAATATAATGATTTTTACTGTCATACTGGAAATGTTGGTAGAAGACATTATGGAGAGTTGAAAGAATTTGGGTTTTTACTAATTTTTAAGACTCAGACTAGTTAAAGCTCATTACTGTGGAAAATAGGCCTAAATGAACTTATTATGGATTTTCTCAGATCAAATTATCATTGGCTAATATGTGATTTTGATTTCAGGATTACTACAGGCTTTTCTTTGATCTTGTAACTGGCTTTTTACCATTTAACTCTCAGTATCTCAACTGCTGAAAGTGTGGTCAACAATATGATGAAATAAAAGTCACCATCATTGTCAAGGAATGATATATTTGTTATCTATTAACATTCAGTGATAATTGGAGTAGTATTTGAACAACTGAGAAGTTACCTAACAGTTAAACTCAAAAGCTGGGCTGAGTAAAAAAGGAAAGTACTTTTTTTTCTTTCTTGTTTTAAAGTGGAACAGCTACATAGTAAAAAAATGTTTACTTCAGCTTGTACATTGAATTCACTGATGAATAGTCTTTTCTTTGATTATTTGTTTTGGAGTTGTTTGTTCTTTTGTGTTTTGTTTGTTGTTTGTTTTTTTTTTTTTCTTTTTTCTGTTAAGAACAACTTTCTCAACTATTAAAAAGCATACCAACCTGAAAAAATAAAGCTTTAAAAATCTAAATAAAAAAGATGGGGAAGAAAGGCACTCTTCCTTCCAGGTGAACTGAGCCATACAAAATTAACCATCAGTCAGTAGTTCCTGAGAATGATAGCTGGGAAAATACCTGTGAGTAGAATTAGTCAGAATTCTTTCCACAGTACAGATCATCACCACAATTTACTTACTCTCCAAAATCTAAATAGCTTTCAAAATGCAAATGAACTTAATTAGTTTCCTGCCACATTGCCAACACAGTTCCTCAGCAGCCAGAATGATCAGATCACTAAGAATATCTGGAATCTGTATTCCCTTCATTCCATGAAACAAACTTTGGAAAACCTTTCTATACAGAACTTCAACAAACTATTTAACTAAAGCAATTTCCAGCTTTCTGAATTATCATCCCTCTGAAGTATTCCACCTGCCTACTGTTTCCTTCTTTGGTCTGCTCAGGGAAGTAGGATAGTTGTTTTGTCTCATTTTTTCCTTACATATTTTGGCTGCACTGCCAGCTATTTCTGCATGCAACGGTGCCTGCTGAGCAATTCCAATATTCAGTACAGTGTCTTTAAAATGGCAAGAGCTGAAGAATGCAAGAAGTCTCACTTGAAAGGCATTTTTTTGCCTCATGCTAGTCTACAACACACATGTATGTACCTCAGACTGAAGCTACTAGGTTTTCTCAGGCAAATAAAATGGTAAGTTTCCCAAACAGAAAGGGCATGCTTATTTATATAAATCTATCTGATTTACTTCAGACAACAAAGAAACAGCAAATTCTAATTACCCATGAGAAAGATAGAGAAAATACTAGAGTTAATTTGAGCATTGTAGAATGTCTACCGTCCCAAATTATTTATTTCAGAGCTAAAGTAAACAAACAAGCAAACTAAAACCAGAGAGTATATCTTAAAAGTACAAAACCAAAGAGTCATAAAAATGTAATAGTCATGGACTAAAATTCAGAAGTATCAAAGAAAACTTTGATACTCTTTTGTATCTTCTGACTTTCTGTAATTTTTCTTATTCTGTGGGGTGTTCTTTGTCCTGAACTATAATACCATGACATAATTGGTCCTAGAAGAAAGAGTAGCCAGACTGGTATGCAGCTAATTTATCATGAATATCACTCCGGCTGTACTAGTTCTGAAACTTGCTTCTTTGGAGCCACTTCAGCATGTCTGTATGGTTCTCCCATTCAGCTATTCAGCTGTACTGTAAGAATTTTTGTTCGACTTACTGTGCACCATCTGGAAAAATTATCTCAAACCATAAATCTAATGACAGCTGCCATCCTTCCCGCTTGCTGAGAGGTGGTGGAGTCAGTTGCAGGGATGAAGATGGAGCAAGACCAGATTGAAGAATATGAAGAGTTCCACTATACGGAGTGTCTCCTTGCTTGTATTTGACATACATCTTGTCTGTCTCTGTGCAGTCACAACATATGTTTGAGTTAGCTGTAGTCATGATGATATCATATTCCCTAATTCTGAATGTAGTCTCTGCATAGCGTGGAACCAGCAAGCTTGAATGTAGTCCAATGTCTCTTTTCACAGGTATACTTCTATTTATCAACTAGATATAGGCCAAGAACTGATGGTATTCTCTGGTTATATTACACAGATCAGAAAAGTAATCATAATGGTCCTTTCTGCCTTTTACATCCAGGAGAATAATCTGTAGTGTAAGTTCAAGTTTTCATTTTAGTTTATTTTAAATTAAATATAATTCTTAATGTTTCATATTACATATAGCAAATTCCAAGAAGCTGGTGAAACTATAAGATACTTAGGTTAGCAAATTCATAACCTTCTCATATTTGCCATACATTTTAAATGATTGGGTTTTTTAATACTTGTGAGAGTCAGTTAAACATATTTTACATTCAGAAACATAAACAAATTTCTATACTAATACACAGTGACTGTTATATTCAAATCTATTTTACACAGAAACACATGCACAGAAACACACAGAGTTACATTAAAAAGTGACAAGATGAATATTCATTTCCCATCCTCACTCTACAAGACTGCATTTTTATCAGGTCTTAGAGATGACAGGATGCAATACTACAATTGGGTTATTTCTTTTTCTTAGTCTATATTTCAGATTCATAGCCACTCTTGAAAAGATTTGTCCAAAATCTTCTGAGTCAGTAGCAGAATAAGAAATAGATCTAAAGAATATTTGTTTCCTTTTTTCATTTCTAATCATTTAGACATCATTTGTACTCCTGCTAGGAGTCCTAGAGTCTACCTCAGCATTATCTAGTATTGATATCATCAATGATGATATTGCTCACAATAACATGGTTTGGTCAATGCTTTTTTTTCTTTCCTATAGGCAATCATGATTTGTAACAGCCAGAGATATATGCCTGGACTATAAAGAGACCAGAAAACAAATTGCAGAAGACGGAGATGTCACAGTGCAGATGTAAGACTTCCCTCTATGTGTGGCACAATGTCTGATATATAGCATACACTGTACCAGTGTGAGAATTACTTACAGTATGTCTGAACTGAATAGGTCACACGTCTTCAATGTGAAAGTTTCCTGGAAAAAGAAAAAGGTTTATCTGTCACAGTTATGTATGAGCAATTCAAAGAAACAAGTAAGAAATATATCAGATATTTTCACAAGTTTTTAATTAAGTGAACAAGCATGTCATAAAGCAGGCAGAGTTATTGTTCTACACATTCCTTTGCAGACTTCTGAACTCTCTCACACCATCCTGGTGATGTGAAGGGGTGCATGACTATCAATCATTTAGATTCATATGACGATGTCATATGTCATCTTGTCACTGAGGAGGTAATGCTATGACACAATAAATGGCCAACCTCCTTACCAGCTAATTGCATGTTAGGGCTACTAAACCTTTTTGGCATGTGATGTCATAGAGCGCAGCATATGCCAAGGCCTATACTGAAGACACACAAAATAACAAACTAGCTTTGGAGCAGAATGACACTTGTCTTCTCCAACCAACAGATTTAATGAAGTTAGCAAGAAACACGAGACATCAAAAAATATGCTATGCTTTACAGCCCGTTCTCAGTACAAGAGCACAAAAAAGTCATTTCCTAGACACAGTAATTCTCAGCCAACACAAATAATTTTAAAATGCCTGGTCAGGCTTAAAATTGTAGGAAGCTGGCCTGACAGTAAGCATTGTATATTGGTGGGTGCTTCTTCTTAATTTTTTTTCGTAGGGCGGACAGTTATAGTAAGCAGTGTTAGTCATATATGCTCTCTTCATATTTCTTTAAGCAAAGTATTGAACTGCCTCTAAAAACTGTATTCCAGCAGAGGTCCCAAACACCTATCTTCTAGGAAAAAAAAAAAAGAAAAATTAAAATGGTGGCTCTGGCATGAATATGACTGCATCTCAAGAAGCTTAATGTGGGAGCTGGCAAAACTACTTTTTCGTCTAGAGGTACATGAAACTTACATACCTCCTTACAAAAATCCACCAATCTACAAATCTACCAATCTACCAGCAACTCATTCTATGCACATATTTACAACTGTGAGCCATGTTGGGATGCTGCCACAAAGAGTTTTGTCACAGTTTAACCCTAGCCAGCAACTAAGCACCCCACAGCTGCTCGCTCACTCCCCTGATGGGATGGGGGAGAGAACTGGAAGAAAAAAAGTGAGAAAACTCTCAGGTTGAGATAAGAACAGTTTAATAATTGAAATAAAATAAGGTATAATAATAATAAAAGAATATACAAAACAAGTGATGCATGATGCAATTGCTCACCACCTGCCGACCAATGCCCAGCCAGTCCCCGAGCAGCAGTCACTGCTCCCCAGCCAATTCCCCCCAGTTTATATATTGAACAAGATGTCATATGGTATGGAATAGCCCTTTGGCCAGTTTGGGTCAGCTGTCCTGGTTATTCTCCCTCCCAGCTTCTTTTTTTTTTTTTTTTGTGTGTGTGTGTAGAGTTGACGATTTTTGAACACAAAAATGTGTTTCTCATAGCAGTCATAGAAATAATAGTTTCCTCATAGTGAAATGTTCTGCTCTTTTTACCACTAGTGAGTCTCCAAACAGTAGGCCAGTCATGTATTGATGGACCATTCATTCCACTCCTGTGTATCAGCTGAAGAAACAAACAAAAAAAGTCCTAAGCAATTGCAAAAGCAGCTTCAGTCATAAACTCTTTTAAGTCTACATTACATTTATTCATCATACATCATAAACTGTTTAATTGATTTAATGGCTACTAAACTTTCTGGAAGGATCTTTCTTGATGGAATATTGGCAGCACCTGCAAGAGGAAGCAGCTGTCTCAGAACTTCACATCTTTAAACTTAGAATACATTTTAAAAATTAAATAAGGGAATGAACATACATTTCAGGCTAGACACTATCAGTTTTTGATAATTTTGTTAGAAAGAAACAATGGATGAGATGCTCTCATGAAACTTGCTTTCCAGCTGCCTGCAAAAATTTCTCCTGCATGTAAAAAATAACACATGCTTTTTTAGATATGAAATATAGTTTTATACCTAGCTTATTCATGAATAGCATTCAATAAAACAAATCTTTGACCAGTCAGTCTGGTAACCTATAAAACTATTGTACCTCTTCAGTGATTTATTCTGGCCATTATTAAATTTTGATTGGATACCACTTAGAAAATACTCCTGTAAAAAGAGAAAGTGAGACATGCAACAGAAATGAGGTAAAAGAAAAAAATATATTAGCAACTGTGTTATGAAAAAGTCTTTACAGAAATAAACAGCATCCCAAGGCCTCTTTGTGTCAGTTGTGGTAATTTTTTCAGCAGCACGGGAAGCATTTATTACTTCACAGTTCTCTTTTAAGATATAATTAATGATTTGATAATAGTTCGCTAGTTGTTTTCAATAGGGCACCAAAAAGACCAAAGTACAGTACAGCAATGACTTTAAGCTCTGAAGAGGTATAAAACTCATTTTTTGAAAAAATATTTCCCTTTTCCACATTTTTCATAAAATCATTTGTCTTTGTCAGCAATGACAGCTAAAGCAAGCAAAATTTTAAACTTAACATTCATGAGTGAAAATCCTAGAAACAAGCAGAAAAACAGAATTAGATAAACTTTAATTAGGAAGACTGGAATACTGTTCTCTCAAGATTTAACCAATTTGAATTGTCCGAAGCTTGAAATAGCAATGTGTGATTTTCCTGCCAAAATTTGTAAGATTCAAAAGTCATTCTCTGTTCAAAACTAAAATCTGAAGAATCCTTATTAATCTGGGTTTGCAGTCAGAAGGGCACTAGGAGAATCACCCAGGATGTATTTGAAATTGTTTGTGCTATTTGGCTATTACTGTATGAGCAGGCAGGGGTAAACTTTTGAATTAGCTTAGTCTCCAGAGAGTAGACAAAGTCATAAATTACCTGTGCTGTATTTAAAAGCAGGTTTCACAAGTGCTCCCCCTCTAGATGTTGAACAAAATGACTCTGGAACAGGACAATTGAAAATGAGAAGCAGAATGTGGTGGAATTATCAGTGTTGTAAGTTCTAGAAGTCTGTTTAATAGGAAATAAGTGCAATGTTTTATCATTTTCTTATTATCAATTTCATGACCTTTCAGAGAACTAATGAAAGACAGACAGGCAAACAGTTATTTAAAATATTTCTAAAGAAATGAACAAAAAATAAAATAATTCACTGTAAAACTGGATTTTTGTGTCTTCTTTTAGAAGAATAGATTTTTATTCTAAATACTGAGCTTAAAGAACAACAACTGACTTGTCCTGAAATTTTTAAAAGAATAAATCTCTCAAACAGTTTTCCCTAGAAAGAGAATTTATAAGGGTGAAAACTGTGGATTGCTCAGTGGGACACATTATTGCATGCTAACTTTATATGAACTAATGAACTGTTTTATCTCAAAATTATTAAATGAATAACTCCTCACTACTATAATTACCAATAATGACAAAAGCACATAATTTAACTGCTCATTTAAAAAAAAAATCCTATTAATATGAGAAAATTATTATTTAATGGATGAAATGGCCTTAATCAACTTTAGCTTTAGAAGTATATATATCATTTATTAATGTTTCAACTCAGTAAGTTGATAAGGTTTTTCCTATTTTATCTATAATGGTTTACTTGGCCAGAATATTTTAAAAGGTTTTATTCTGCTTTAAGAAAATTGATTTTATTTTATTTTTTTACACAATTCTATTTTTCTTCACTGTGCTGGGTAGAATGTTAAGATTACTGAAAGAAGGAGGGTTACAGACTTCGCAAGTGCTTTTCTGCCAAGCTTATGTTCCTTGCTATTTCAGTGTAGAAAAGTATGTTGGTCTGTTTACTTGTGTATATATCAGCTCTCCTGGACAAACAAACCATCAAAGAGAAAACCTTATACGCAAAATGAGGTGAAATCAGGTAACTATGAAAAGGAAAACTGGATTAACCTCTGTCTTTGAAAACATAAAACCATTCTGCTGCTCCATGAAAGTACTCAAGATTGAACTCTGACATTCTTATGGTTTGCTGTCTGATCACTGTTTCACTTCAGGGCAGATATAATGTCTATCACCTTCTTCTGTGGAAAAGATTTTATTCACATATGCACTTGAAATAATTGACATATTGTAGGGAGGAGAAAAAACTGCCTTCTCCCTACATACCCTCCCCTGTCCATTTTCACAAGAGTAAGATTTTTGGTCCTCCCCGTTGTGCAGCTTGATGGGAAATAGGGAAATACAGAGGAGCTTCAGCCCTTCATTGAGCTGCACTCTGCTCCACAGAAAGTGCAAGGTACAGTTGTGGTTTTTAATGTACATGAAGAACTCTACACTGTTGAGAGATACTAGAATACAGATTATTTCTATTTGTTGAGATCACTGTCCACTGAACAAAAAGCTGAGTAAAATTTTACGGGTTTTAATTTCTAGAGAAAGTTCTTTCATGGTTCAATACTTTCCTTCCTAGTTCTATATTCAGAAAGTATAAAGTCTTATGGAAAAGAATAATGTTCCTCATTGATAACAGTTAGTCCACTGGCAAAGAAACGACAAATACTAGTTCATTGTTATTTTCATTTTTAAGTATATCTCATCTATTAAAAAATAGGTATGAAATAAATTATTCCAGAAATCTATTTACTGTATAAAGAAGAGATCTGGATGGGGAGCCGAAGTAATGAATGCAGCAGAAGTAATGAAGGCTGTTCCTTGAGGTTTATATGAAATGAGGGATATGTCATTTGGAAACGGAATAGAAACTTTACTGTAGTATTAGGAGCCTATATTTAGTCAACCCACTTAAAATGTAAGAAAGAAATTTTCATTCTCATTGTGACAGAGATATCATAATGCTGTTCCAAGGGGAAAGAGGGAAAAAAAAAAAGCTTTGAAACCTGGCAAAAGAATATTTGTCTTGACAAAGAGATAATATCATTAAGTTTCAAGAGTTTAGGAATAATGGCATAAATGGGAGAATACAGAGCAGTGCACAGGCAACACTGGGTGGGAAAGAATAGGAACCTCTCTACACATGACTGGATTTATATATCTAGCTTCACTGCTGGTTAGTTCGGTGCCTGCCCAGGTAGCTCTTGGCAAGTCATTTCACCTCCCTGTTTGTCACTTTCTCATCTGTAAAGTAGGGAAGTTGAGCTAATGAGATCCTGGAATAGAGCAGTGGCTTTGCATCTGAACAGGAAAGTTAAGTTCTTAAAAACATTAAACAAATAATTAAAAAAAATGCTTAGATATGACTTGCATATGAGGAGAGACTGAGTTAAGGAAGGTACGTGTTTGAGTGGGAGATCCTTTCTAAACTGGAAATGTTCCTGGAACTGGAATAAAGATGACCACATTGACTGAAAATAATGAAATATATCTTGTATTTTGGGAAGCAGTTAGCATGAGTTCTGCCACTAATACAAGTGAGTTTTGAAAAAGCTCCAGCAAATGAGGGCTTAATTTTCAAATATGCTTTAATCCAAATTCCTTTGAAGGTTTGAAATAATGAATTAAAGCACACCTTTCAAAAGCAAACAAGTGAAATGGGAAAGCGTTAATACAGATATTGTTTTATTCATATTTTTCTTTTTAATACAGTCAATAGTGCCAGGAGCCTTTCTTATTATGAAGTCCAGAGGTTTGGACTACTTGCTGCTATCAAAAAGAGTTCATCAGCAAAGGCAGGATATGATTTCCTTTATCACAAATATAACAAAACAAAAAAAAGCTGAACTTTTTTTGGAGTAGATTTTTCCAATATTTTCAGCAATTGTCATCATTTCCAAAGTTTCCATTAGCAATTTATTTTTTTATTCTCTGTAATCACCATTATACAACTTCCAATAGTTTGGTCTGTATAAACTATTGAAAAGCAACATGATGAAATACAAGCTGTTATTCTCAAGTCACTTGCCAAGTAGTACACTATGAATCAGTCAATCTGGCTATAGAATGGACAAGTTTCTAATGAACTGAATCAAACCCAAAATTTCATACTTATTTTACACTTTTAATTTACTGAAGTCATTTACATGTATAAGTGGGATCAAAATTAAGGCCTTTCTTTTTCAAAATGCCCTGAAAATGTCACCTGCATAAATACAGACACTCAACGGAGAAAATCAGAATTTCCACCCTCTTTTGAAAATGAGCATAGCTTTTCTCATTAAATTATATTAGTTCTTTTGCATCAGATGTACATGAAATTATTAGGACATTGTATGCAGAGGAAAAAGGCACATGTCCAAAAGATAGAAAAGTTACTTTAAACACAAATCAAATATCAAATAAAAAATACAAAATTTCTAATTGAATAATGAATTGGTGTTTGAAAGCTTTACAGACACTTACTTGAAATTCTAAAATAGTTCAGTGTAATAACCTACTATATCATTGATGTGGACAGGGTATTTAAACTGAGAATAAGTGCATTATTTGTGAGTAAATTTTTGTATAAGGCACTTTTCAGGCTGAATTTCCCAGAATTGGTCAGTTTTTGTGTTTTTTGAGCAAGCTTATTAGGGGCAACTTATGTCTTACATATGTCTCCTCAACAACTAATGAGGTATGGGTTGGGTTTTTTTCATTACCTTGACTGGTTCTGACTAGATCTTTTAGTGATTGGAAGGGATTTTTTTAATAACTTGCTTTAGAACTTAAGACTCTTAAATATTGGAAAGAAAGTTTTAGCACCCTTTCTTGACATAAAAAAAGGCTTACCATTAATTGTGCTGCATATATTCTGCCTGCCCAGCTACACAACAATGAAGTTCTTGATGGACTGAATCAAACACAGTGAGCTAGTAAGAGTCAAAGTGTCCTTTCAATGATTTCTTTTAAGATGTGTACAAGACTAGCAACACAGATGTGTTACAAGAAAATGTATAGTGCGCCTAAATAACACAAAAGTGAATATCAAGTGAAAATTGAGCTTCCAAAAAACTCGGGAATACTGGGTTCTTAATCTGGAATCAACAGATTCCATATGAATGTCTAATATGTGCAGATTTTACATTAAAAATGATTATGCTCAATTCGCAAATATTTTTATTTAAACAGATAAAAACTTTACAAAACTTGCAAAATTTTGTATTTACCTAAATGCACTCCAAAATGAAAAAATAATCTTAATTTGAAAAGTTTTATTTCAAAAGTATCAAACATTTCTTTTTAAAGTAATTGAAAATAAAAATTCTCCGGAAGACAGTGTTCAAATACAGCCATCATGTAACTATGGCAACATACAGTAGCAACCATTTAAATCAACATTTACTAAATGTTGTTACACAACCATCAGAGGTACTTTCTATTCTAAGCCCCTAAGGACATTGAGGCAATACAAGGTGGCAGGTAAATTACTTTTTCATAGCTATACCTGTTCAATCCCAGAGCGTAGAGTACTTCTAGATTATCTATCATCTATATTAACCTTAGTAATGTAACGACTCAAGGAAATTTATAAATCTCTGGCCTCTGCAAGTTTGAACTCACTTTTTGTATACATTTGTAATATGTGAGGTCTCAGCATGGCTGTCGGTGGTGCTGGGAAGAGAAGCTTTGTTAGTTAATCTACAGGTTTTCCATCTTGACAACATTTTCATTGCTTTCAGCTCCTGAAGGGCCATGTCATGAGATTATTGAGGACCTGTTGCAGAAAATTGCCTTAAAGCTCTTTAATAAAAGCTGGGGAATTGGAATTTGCTGTTATTATGGTATATAGAGAAAGTGTTAACTGACAGTACAAAGTGAAACTGTCATGGTTCTCACAATTAGAGTGCTTGAATGTAAGTTTAGGATAACAACTTTGGTATTAAAGTTAGTAGATCAGTCATTTGCAGGAGCTAGTAGTATTTTTGTTAAAATGCCCAAAAGCCTCTTTTGATAGAAATGAAGGTTATTCAGCTAAAAAAACAGATATTTGTGCCTAGCTGCTCTTTGCTTTAAGGATCAGGAGAGAAAAAATGGAACTGAAACAATTATATTTCGCAATAACCAAAAATTTCTTGGTGCACTATCTTCATGATGTAGACTAAGCCTAAGGCAAAGAATAGGCAATCTTATTTTTCAGCACCAAATTTACTTTCAGTGATATTAGAACATGTCAGGTATTAAGATATTCCCCGGAGTTGTAACTTGTATTGTATTTTATCTTTCCAACATTATAATTCAAGACAGGCAGAATCAGTAAAGTGGCTATGCAGAAACTCAAATGTCTCATCCATGAAGAATCTGAAGAACCTACCCTAGAAATATATTTGGCATTGAAAAATCTAAACCTGTGACTATGCTTGCTCATCTCTATGTGAAATGCTCCCGTCAAACTGATCTGGGTAAGATTTCTTTTTTTTATTTGCTTTATTTTCCCTTTATATGGCAAGGATAATTTTAAGGAGAAAAATATTGCTATGAATTAAGCTTAATTTTTTTTTTAAAACTATTACTTCAAAATATTTCTTCAAACTCTTGAATCCTGAAGACTCTCATACTGTATAAGAACAATTCTATTCCCCAGCCCTGCCGCAGCAGGAAAAAGTACTTCCCACACTGAGTATGCATGCAAAAGCATCGGTGACATTAAAATGGACTCCATCAGAGATTCCTGCATTCATGATATCAAGATCAAAAAACCAGTGTATCTACAGATAGCATTATTTCATCTTAAATGTTTAAGCACATTCTAAAAAATCCCAGAAAGCCAACAGAATCCATTGCACATTTATACTGTTTTGTTGCCTGTGTTTTCATTTCATGTATTTATATAAGTTTAATATTGTCAATTTTTTTGAATGGCACAATATTTACATTTATTTGAAAAGGACACAGTACTCAGTGAGACCTGAGACTCTGAGACCTGAGACCTTATTGCAGAGTAATTTTGCTTACTGAATAGTTACCGTCCAACTTTCATGGATGTCTTATTGTAATATAACAATATTACAGTCAAACAGTGAGAGCTTACACTGAGGTTTTTGTAGGGGTTTTTAAGGTTGGACCAGATGATCTTTTGAGGTCCCTTCCAACCTCGATTGTTCTATAATTCTACAATTCTATGATTTTTTACAAAGTTGCAAGCTTCATTATAGCAGAAAACAAGCAATAAAACTACTGTACAGACACAACCCAAATACCATTCATCACAAAAGGAAAAATAATAAAGGATGGGGGCAGAGGGAGGGCTGTATTTGGGGAACACTTAAATGATGAAGCATGTGAGCTGGCAGAAAGTCTGAGGGTTAAGGAAAAGATGCACTCAACTGAAAAGGTGACTGAGCCAACCATCTTGGATAAAAGCCTCTCCAAGGCTAGAAGAAGCAATAACATCAGCTGCAGAGACAGCTTTTTGCCCGCCTTCCCAACTGGAAAAAAAACTTGCTTATAAGTGGTCTAATAAATTATTAGTATGCCTGTTAGTATCTTGAGGCTGGAAGCGCAAACTCAGCAACAAGTTACTTCTACAGTCTAGCTTTTACTTGGTTTTACCTAAATCAAAATCAAAATTTATTCACAGCTTTCAACTATTTTTCATGGAAATGAGAAGAAAGAAACAAGGACAAGGTGTTCCTTTTTCAGCAGGCTTTAGAGGCTCTGTTTCCTCTATTTGACAGATTCCACTACTTCCAAAGTTGTTCTTTGGCTTATAGATAGTATTTCGCACAATAGTGCAAAATGTCAAAACCAAAAAGTGAGTGAAAAAGAATAAATCTGTCTTCTGTACCATTCCAATTTTAAAACAATCACATCTCTCTCATTTTACCTCTAGACTACTTTAGAGATGTAACTAAATCCCTTAAAACAGTCCCTGTGCATTCAATCTAACACAATTAATTCCTGACTCCAGTCTGAGGCATTCCAATATTAAAAAACAACAGTACGAGCTGTAACTACCAAAAATTTAAATCAAAGCCACATTGTTCAAAAATATTGTCCAGCTGAATAGGGCATGGATAATACAAGTGTGAAAATAACCTGAATGTATCCCTTCTGCTTCTCTCCCCTAAAACTCTAGCTACAAGTGAAAAAAAAATGTTCTTATCCTCTCTACTCCCATGCCAGTTCTTCCTGACTATTACAGAATAAATATTAGATTTTGTTGCCCAGTCTTCCTCTTTATGAAAAGCTCTTCATTTAGCTCTTGCCTATGGCTTTTCCTATTATCACAGTTCAACTAATCTGATTCTTTCAGTACTGTGAAACTCATATTCCAAATTATGAGCATAACCCTTGAAGTCACAAGCCTGTCTTAAAACAATTTGATTTTTTCAGAAAAATAAATAGGTTTGGAAATGTTACTTCCATTTCATATTTGGGAAAGGCTAGTCACAATAAGCATGTTAAGGTTGAACAAAAGTACAACATCCTGTGAGAATTTTGATGTTTTACGTTGATGGTTAGGTTCTGAGCACCATCAGTAAAAAGAAAAGAGCCATTTTTCAATCTGTTGTTTTCAATCACTGTGACAAACTATGGATAAAACTGGCCAGCTTTGAGCCAGCTGCAAATTAGGAAAGCCATGAACAACAGCAGAGACAATGGACAGATTTGCCAGCACCGTGGGGAAGACAGTACTCCAGGGATGATCCATATTTCTTTGCAGCCCTAAGGGAAAGGTCAAGTTCTACGAAAGCCAAGGGAAATAACTCAGGAATGCTCCCTTATGTAGAAACAGAATTTTTGAGCTCAGTCTAACCATTTCTTTCAATAATATCAGTGTCTTGCAAGAAGTCTGCATCTTACAGCACACACATACAAATTATGAGAGTTCTTAAAGTAAATTAATTAAAATGACAGTAGCATTCCACCAAAATATAGGAAAACTAATCTTTTGAAAGAACTTTTAAGTGATTGGGTTTTGCTGTTGGCTTAGTTGGGTCAGACAGTCTTTGTGGTTTCTTGCTGCTGCAGCTGTCCCTAAAGCACACACTGGAATGCTACAGGAGCGTTTCTAGTTACAGAGACATGCCCATCCTAACTTGAAGCCATATTATCCACAGAGCTCACATCTCTTTGTCTGAAGCCTTCATTTTGGAAACTCCTGTTATTTTCCAAAACATCTATTTTCATATGTATATTACTGTCCATGACAGAGCTATTCTATAGACAGTCACATCTAAAAAGTTTTCAGTATTGTAAACTCCTGAGTTAACATTTTCAACATGAATAACCATCTTGTGTTCAACACTAGAATTTATTCTGGCTATTCAAAATATACTTTGCTTTAGAATATTAACAAGCAGAGTGGCAGATTTTATTTTATAGTAGTTTCAAAAAGAATTATTTTGTTCTATAGCATGACACAGATGATGAAGGGCAAATTATGTTATTACCTCAACTGAATATGTAAAAATAGAGGTGTTAATATGTCTGGTATTGTTAGTGACAGGAAAGACAAGTGGAAATGGACAATAAGAAAAGGGAGAAAAATACCACCCAAATGTACTATATCATTTGTTGCCGGAAAATGTTCAAGGAATTCTAATTTCTTGCTGTCAGTTCCTTCAAAAACTTCCTGCTTCACAACATACAGTGAATTCTGAAGATGTTCTCCATTTCCAATGAAGAGGCTTGCCTTCAACAAAACACATTGTTTAATTTTGATCACATATTTAAATTCATTCATTGAAGAACTTGTATACTTATTGAGGAAATCAGATTTATTTTCTTTGCACTTACACAGGATTTAAAAAACAAAAACCTTTAATCATTAAGTAAGTTGCTGAATAAGGATTCTTGTGGATCTTCGCAAAGTGTGTCTAAATATGAAGGCTGGCTTTTTGTATTTACTTAAATAGAAAATAGGAATTTATGCTTTTTTAACATGAAAACAGGGTTTGTTTTTTTTTTTCTTTTTTAACAAGAAAACAGTTTTGCCTCTTTTTTTGGAGATGTAGCAAAATAGAACTCAATCAAATAAAAGAGGAGATACTTGACTGGCTGGCTATACAAGCATAGTTCAATAATATTAAGTTGAAAGTTATACATCATAAAACAGAAAGCCTAATCATAAACATTTCAGCAATCATTGACCTTTTACTCAATATTATTGAAAATTATATTCTTCTGCATTTTTTCACTGTAAATCTACAGTATTATTAGCTTTTTTCTCATGTACTAAGCTGAATGAAATACCTCAAAATGCTGAGTTCTGTTTTAGTTAAAAACTTCTTTTTCCTTTGAAATGTCCCATTTAATCAATTCCTGAAGTCAATCAATCCATAGTCAATAAATCACTGGGAATTTTAATTAAAGAAGCAATCTATGATCATGTAACTTTTCAAATTAGCAGTTAAATTACAAAGAGACAAATATTTTAGATATACAAATTTCATATATGTATATGAGTTTCAAGCTCATTCAAAAAAATTGTCAGAACCTTGGCAGTTGTGAAATACCACTGGATACTCTGAAAATATACTGTAACAAAAAAGGATAATACATATCTTTTGAGAAACAGAGTTTAGGAGCATATTTTGGTAAAGTGGTATTCTTCAAACTGGCATCTTGATGTTCTTGTTTGCTGTTATTAGAGCTTTAGCTCCTGTTTGATTACTAGTCAGTGAGTATTTAAGAGTCTGGATACCTACTAAGTAATATTTTATTCTTAGATTATACAGTTGAGAATCTACCTGAAAGGCAAAGTTTTCATGAAAGTCGTAGAATCTGTTCTTCAAAATTCAGTGTGATCAGTTAGTACTGCAACTATCTTTGTTCTCTTTTAATAAGTCAATAACTTTTGTGTTGATTTACCCAGGTTTGGTCAGATAGCTTTAAGAACTTAAAACCACTCAAAAGGGAAAATATGGTATCTAAAAATACAGACTACAACTACAGCTGACTTGTCTTTTCAAAAGTGATGAACAGTGATTGCTGTGACGATCTAGAATTCCCTAGTGCTTGTGATGTAGGCCCAATTCTAAGATGGCTAAACGTTTATCAAGGAGGAACTATTTTGGAAACATTTGGTCTAAACCCTGAGTCATGGCCATCCAGATAATGCTAGGTACAGAAATCAAAATTTCCAATTTCAAAATCTCACTGCTTTCTTCTGATTTACCACTAGTGTATATTTTACAGGCTCATTAATATCAGTCAGAATTATACTGCATAATTTCAGTCACTTTCGCCGGTCATTCATTTATGTGGGTAACTGGAGCAAAACCAAAATACTCTCTTTAAAGTCACTGCACTGGTCTCCTCCATTAGTCGTCCGTCATTATAGGTACATAGTATGTGTACCACAGTGCAGTTTCAGAGTGATCCAGTATCTGACAATCTATTACATGGCATCTTCTGTTGAATAATACACTTTCTTAGACAGAAGAGCAGTATTGACAATATATTGTATGTGTCTGTGATTTTCTCTAAGGTGAATAGAAACAAGTCAGCTAGCATCTAAGAGGTTTGCCACCTATATGCTTTCACTACCAAATACTTACGGAACTCAATATATAAAATGTGAAAAGTCCTAAGCTGTACACATATGCTGTTCTATTTCTACTATTTCATCAGGTATTCTGAATAATATTCCAAGTTCTTAAGGCTACAATAACAACAAGAGAAAGCTTTTGTAATTTAGGCAATATATCATTCAGTTCTTTATATAGGGACACGTGTATACGTGTGTATTTATGGGTGGCTAAACCGAAAAAAAAAAAAAAAAAAAAAAACAAAACATTCTTTGGGGCAAAAGGGTAGCTAAAAGCCCATGTGCTTCTGAGGATGTGTCTCTAAAGGCAATATCTCCTTAATTTGAAATCCAAAATCCTCTTATCATTTCAGTGACAACCAGTTCCACAAATACATGTAAGAACGTGACTACACTTTTAAATGCTTTATAACACAAGAGCTCCTGTGGATATGGCATAAATATTAAATACTTTATCACTACTGTAAATTCATCCTTTCATGCAGTGTCAAGGATGTATAAAATTTTGTCCCAAGGTGTGCTTCTTGCTGCCCTCGATACAGCTTAGATTAAGCTGAGAAAGTGATGAAGGAATAGCTATTTCTGAAACTATTTTGATAC
The DNA here is from genome assembly GCF_965183815.1 of Platalea leucorodia. Classification (NCBI taxonomy): domain Eukaryota; kingdom Metazoa; phylum Chordata; class Aves; order Pelecaniformes; family Threskiornithidae; genus Platalea; species Platalea leucorodia. The sequence continues at coordinate 81,009,813 of NC_138825.1, forward strand.
TATGATTTTGATGCAATCGGTTTACTTCCCCTAGTACAATTTTCATATATTAATGCTTACAAAGCCATATGTAGACAGTCAAATATAATTTTCTTTCTTCAAATGTTTACTGACATATTTAACATTAAAAATACAATTAATCATGTGTATTTAATTAAACGAATGCCTATATGTTTATAGAATCATCTTTCAAGTTCTTTATCTCCAGGGTCAAAATCTTCCTCTTTGACATTTCTATGATGAGGGTCATTTTTATATGTATATGTTGACGTTCTGCATTTAGAAACCAAAGCATATTTAGGGCCAAAGTGAATAATTTCACTTACTTCAGAGAGCCTCTGTTCATCCCCCAAGTTCCACAGAATTTTTCTGAAGTGATATAGTCAATCTAAGTGACATAGGCACTTACTTAAAGTTCCTTCTGATTTTTTTTTTTAATGATTGGCTAGAAACTCATTGGAAGATTTCAGCAGGAGTCTGTTTTCAATTATATGTTATTTAATTTATTTGCATAAGAAAAGATTCTACTTTGCTTTTTCTCCGCTTTGTCAAAAGTTTTCAGTTTTCAGTGCCACAGGACATTCAGAGAAAGCACATACTTGAACTTATGGAATTATATGGATGAGCAACCTTCTCAAGAAGACTGCAGAAATAGTCTTCCCAGTCCTCAGTCTTCTAATTCATAAGCTAACTTTTTCTAATCTTTAGTAGTTCCAGAACACTTTCAACATGTTTGCCTGAAAAATGCTTGATTTGGATTTATTATGGTTGTATTACAAGTTTCCACCCTTAGTATACTGTTTTGGTTTTGTTGGGGTTTTTTGGCTCTTTCAATGAAAATTAAAAACTTTTTGATTGAAAGAGCAAAGTTGAATCTCCTCTAATGTCTTATCCACTTTGTTTCTTTTGAGAAATAATATTTAGTGCTGATAAAAGTTCTTTCCAGAAAGTTTTGTCTTAAAAGGAGAAGAAATTTTTTCTGAGAGTACTACTTCTGTGACTTTTTATATTCTGCAACATTTGAGCTTGACATTCTTTACATTTGTCACAGTTCTTTCATTTATACTTAGACAAAACTTACAGAAATAGTGGCTAAATATTTTTGGTGGTTTACTGTTTTTTTAGAACTCCTTTTTGTTTCTGTAATCTTGAGCTAACAGTCAGAAATGAGCTTAAATTACTTTCTTGTAGGTGGAACTAAAAGGCATTAAGTGCCAGAAGGATCAGAGTTACAAAAATAAGTGAATACTGTTTGACTGGCATTAAGTGAGAGCTTTTGATGCAAATGGTGTATACAAACCAGGGAGGCTGCTTTTCTTTGACCTCAAACAGGTTTAGGCACACTGACTATTCATAACCCAAGACATTTGTAAATGAACAAACTCAATAATTTTTTGCATCAAAATACAATAAAATTCTCCATTCTTTGTGGGGTGATTAGTAACAAGCTTAAATCAGAACACAAAATACGGTTTAGATCCAGGTGTGCCTATAGAAATTTTCTAGTAGGAAGCATCATTTAATACTGGAATAGGTCATGTAGAAAAGCTGTAAACCATCTAGCACTGATTTCTGTGTGTGTGTGTGAACATATTACATAACTTCTGGAATAAACATCTCTGGGTCTACTTAATTCACATCTGGATTAGAAGGTGAACTAAGAAGTGAACTAAGAGGACCTTATGCATCTTTTACTCCTAGTGATTTTATGCACATACCTCATTAGTCACTGAATTTCAGAGCTCCTAAATATTTATTTTAACAAAGCTTTGAATTTATAGTTTGTTCCCATGTTTCCTTTTTTTCTTTTTGACTCAGGGGACAGATGGTCAGATTTTTTGCCAGGCTATGCCTTTTTAAAGACAAGCGGAAACAACACTCAGGAAGCTCCTAAAGGCTGCAGAGGATAAAGATGATAACTTTATGGTTGTAAAGAGAAAAAGGTATACTCTTTGAAAAACAGGACTTTTATGTCCAGTAAACACCAGACACCAAAAAGCTGTGACATTTTCATGGAAGTGTCAAAGCAAAATATTTACGTTATATGCCAGCTACCTAGAAAATACTACACAGCTCTTGTGCATGTCTTCATTTCTACACCAAGTAGGAATATAGATGATTAAAACAGATGCATTTTTAAAAATGCAAACATTTTTTCAGGGCCTAAGGAAGTTTGGTCAAACAAAAGATAACTCCCCTGCCTTTTTTATAGCCTTAGGATGTCACATAATTACACTACTACTGCAGTATTAATTATTTGTCCTCTGAAAAGATTATTGCATGTATATTCAGCCATAGGTAGCCAAAAAACCTACTAGATTCATAGACGTTCAATATCAAATGGTTCTGAAATAATACTTGCTTAAATTTTTTCCATCTCTTCCATAATTAAAGTATATAAGAAAATCCAGTGAACAGGTCTTGTACATATATTTATTTAGTAGTTATGAAGACATTTGCACCTGTGGAAAATACACAGTAGTCTTATGCAGGAATTGTAAAATTTTACAAGAAAGTAAAGTTTGCACAAGAAAGACAAATTTTACAAGAGCTGCAAATAGATACCATTGTGACTACATTGAAATACACTCATTGTAAGGATGTTTAGCTTAGTATGAGTTTCAACATATTATCTAGAGAAGTAATGTAGGATATAATATTAAGCACAGTAGAATTCTTAGAAAGGAATCATTCAAAGTAAAATGACACTAATAACAATATCGGTATCATCATCAATACCAATACCAATACTAACACTATCATACTAATACTATTACTAATACTAATACTAATGCTAATACTACTAAACTGAAATTTACTTGTCTAAGTTAATGACTGTATTACACAAATCAAAATAATTATACTTGTAGTAACAATGGAAACAGTAAACAACTAAAGTGTTTCATCTATTCTAGCCATATGTCTTCCTTAAAGTAATAATAATAGAAAAGTAAAGCCAGAGTATTCACAGTCTGAATTATTACTGGTTTTCTTTTAGCCTTTAGAACTGTATTATGGCATCTGGCTATAGTAAAAAATAATAAAAAGATACCACATCATCTCTTGAAAACATTGTGTGTTAGAACACCCCGTAATAAAAGGTATCTCCAACATAACTACAAAACAGCATAAACATTTCAAATAACAGCTTGAGCTTGACTACAATGTTTCTCTTTGTTCTGATGTCTAACTTTCTGTGTTATAATTTTTGTGACCCTAAATCCATTAAAAAGATTTGCCTGTCATCCTACATCCCACTGACTTTTAGTGAAGCTTCAGCCACTAAGAGTTACATTAATAAAAGTACATAAACACCTAGACAGACAAATCCAACAGCTACACAATTCTTATTATTCAGCTTTACCTTAACTCTGTGTAAATACACACCACATATCTTCATATACCCACTACCTCATATCTTCAACCGAAGCAGCACTATTAAACTTGGAATTAATACTCTTTTTTTTATAGGGCTAGACATTTGACAGGTATTTTCAAAAATATTTGTCAAAACCTGCCTCATCATTTTCTGAGCCACATTATCCAGTGAAAGTACTATTTCATTAGGGCCTTAACATAGAATGTGGAGGACTTGTGTTTGAAGCAGTGCCCTACAGGACTGAAGCAAAATTTTTCCCTCGATCACTCCCATTTCTGTCATTCATCCAGCCTCATCAGACAACTAGCATTCTGCAGTGGGACTCAGTAAGCAGGGCATTCAATATGATTCTTGTTAATATTCTTATGGTGGCTTGAACTGAAGAATTTCAACACAATAGTCTGAGAGAACCCTACCCCCAAGCTATCTATAGCCTCATGGCTATACTTTTCTAGGACAACTCAAATCAAAGCCTTAGCTTACCTCAGTGAGAAGGGGCATGTGAACTTAAGCCTTCTGCATCCTGTATTGCTTCTTTGAATAACGGAAAAGCAAGGAAGGGAGCTGACTATGCAGTCTGTGTTTTTTTCTTTCTGTGCGAGAATATCCATGTTACGACCATGACTAAAGAACAGGCTACAATGGATGTGAGTTAGGAGTATCCCCAGTTTTGCAGATTTTACTCTAAGCCTGATCAGGTTTCAGGATTTAGATGGCTGTATTACAACACTAAATTTCATGCCCACACCACAGTGGGTAGTATTGTATAATACAAAACTGCACATCACTTTAATTAATCCAACTATTCTTCAGGCTCTTTGTATACTGGTAAATTAAACAGGTGATGAAACAGGTCTCTGGCACTAAGGCCAACACAGAAAGCTCTTACCCCTTAAAGCAAGATAGCCCATGCAGATCACCTTGGGCCAGGACATCTCCTCACTCCTGAGCCAGTACCAGGATTCCCGAGGGAAGGGTGTTAAAAGCCCACCCAAAACGCTACTAGGAGCCAGCGAGCTTTAAATCCTAGTGTGCCCAGAAATCGCTTGCTTAACTTGGTAGTATGAACATACCCAAAGAGTTTAATTTTAAAACAACTAGCTTGGAAATCTGGAAACAAAATTTCTATCCATAAAGCCTATAGTAGACTCTACTAAAACAGGAATAAAATTCCTCCAGGGTTGTAAGTGCTAATTGTTTCATCAAGATGCCTATAAATAAATTCACAGCATCATTGTGCAATATTTAGTTTGAACTTTTTTTTTTTTTTTAATATATTGAGCAGCAGAGTAATTCTTAGCTCTGGAGAGGTCAATCGACAAGCAACTACCAAGTTTCTTCAAAAACGTATTGGTCACCTATTTGGTATAAAAGCTATCAAACAAACGTGATGATAGGTGTTGAAATGTTGTGTTAAACATTTCTCCAGTACCAGAATTGGTAGAAGATGGCAGAGACATCTTTCATGTAAACTGAAATGTAATGCCTTGAAATAAGATGGACCTCAGAATGTTACATTGTTAATATCTTAAATTGCTCTCTTTCACAAGAGGAAAACACATTTTGATCAAGACATCAATATAGGTCTGATGAATTTCTCAATACATTTTATTTCTTTTTTTTTTAATAATCTGTTCTTATCTTTCAGAGCTCCATATAAGAGACTTAGAATAGTTCCGAAAATAATACAATTTATCATCTCAGTATAATTTTTCAGCAATACTGAATATATTTTTTTAAACTCTTGCACAAAAAGCAAGAGAAATTAACTTTTTAATTTCACTGTACTCCTTTTTTCTTTGAAGTGCTAAGTATCATCTTGTCTTTCTGCTTTCTGGATGAATTGCATTTTCCTAATCTGTCATTTATCATGCCTGTTCAGTTAACTTGAAAATAGATTTTTTTTCTTTTTATCTCTTGCTCTCTGTTCAACAGCATGGCACATGGGTGCTATGAGGTGTCATATGCTCTCATCATGCATCATCAAGAAAAGTGAAGGGTCACTAAGTATGAGAGGCACCTGCTGATCAGCTGTTGTTATTTGCGGTGTAGACATCTTTGTGTGAATCAGTAAGCCAGTCTCCCTTTAATGCCCTAATACTTCTATGGAAAAATTAGTTTCAGAAAAGTACAGGGTGACTAGTTCAGGAGTGGCTATCAATAGTTCTGTCATGTATGGTTAGTTGAAAATTAATCCCTCCTAACAAAATACATTGCATCAGTAGCACTGTGGATCTTGTGAGATAATACTTCATCAGCAAAATTTCACTGTTGAACCAGGATAAAGTCCTTTCCAAGTAAATTAAATCATGTCCCAATGAATAAACAAGAACCATCCATATATCAGCATAAAAATGAATAGGAAAAAAAAGGAAATAGAAATAATCTAAATGCACCAGGAAGGAGAAGAAAATCCTTTGGTCCCAGAGGAAGAACCAAAGAGATCATGAGCCCATCATACCCGAAGGGATACATTTAGAACATACTATAAGCATTTAATGTGAATGTCTCATAAGAAAAGTCTGAGTTTAACACACTCTTTAACTTATTGAATTCTGTTTCTAAATCTCTGATTTAGAGATCTAGGAGAGAGGAGAAACTCTTAATCCCTGGATATGGGATAGTCTAAAGAGCAAAAATAGTGCAACTTGAAGGCAACAGCTTTCAGCCTCTTCTGTCTCATCCCCTTTTCATTCAGCTGAAGCTCTACAGGGGAAAAAAAAAAAAACAAACCAAGATTCTTTGGTCAAATGAAAGAGAAAGAACAAGATAAAGGATGATTATGCAGTCTTGCGTCTGGGAGCCAAGAAATTCAGGACTTGTATTATCTTTTGGGAAGGTTCCTGACGTAAAATAATACTGCTTTTAAAACAGTCTTGAAAGCACTGAAATCAGCTCTTTACCAGCTGAGTGAAACCCTTCTGATTTGAATGCCTAGAAATCCTCAGAATGGTAACACAGGCTCCTGCAATGGTTTTTGCAACATAGTAGCAATTGTTCACTAGGGTGTTCATATTCAGACAAAATTATGGGAATTCTATATATCTACAGCAAATCAAATATTCAAAACTCACAAGTTTGGTTCAATGTCTGCCCTATCTATTCTTTTCCGAAGCAATTTGACACTGTTTGAACAGTTTCCTGTACTTTGATTAACATATTGTATGCATCTTTCTTACTGCTGGTCATTTTTTCATTTCCCTGTTCATCTACATCGGCTATAAAAAAAGAAGAATAGAATAATACGCACCACTCACTATATTTATTGCTAGGTGGCATGCATAAGCTCTGTGCCTAAGAAATTTATCTCTAAACACTTTAAATTTATCTCTAAACACTTTAAATTTCTCTCCATTACTCAAAATCATTCAATTTCACCCATCATTTCCTGCATACTTCCAAAATTTGTTCTGCTGAAATTCATTGTCCTTAAGTCTCACTTCAGTCCTAGCTATAAACAAAGAGATTGCATTACGATCTTCATAGTTACCTTTTCTCCTTATAATGTGCAGCAGTAGTCTACTCATATTTACAGAATTCCTGATTAATTTATTTCTTCAACTTGGTATGTCACAGCTTATATTTAAGAATATTTCAATATTGTGTCTCGTTATATCTTATTATTATCCTTGTTTTGTTTGATTCTCTCTTCTCATGTGTAATAGAAAAGTACTTGTATTTTATTTAAAGTAAAATTAGAAAGATTGTATTCAGTCAATGTTTATGATGTCTGCAGACCTTAAATCTTGTTACATGTGCAGGGAAAAACTCTCACATAGGTGACAGATAATTTTGATTGTGTCAAAATTATATATTAAGTCTCTAAACATGACCAGCTCTTTGTTCCAGTATTAACACAAATTAACCTGTTACAATGCATGGAATGTGAGTTTGTCTTACTAGAAAAAATGTGTAGAACCTCCTAAAATGTGTCACAGGTTAAATTCTAATACTAAGATTTAGACCTTTTTCATTTTGTGCTTCAGAGATTTTTCAGAACATCTCAAAGCATAGGTGCAAATACTTGAAACAGAAACTGTAATTTCTTTTCTCTTCATCTGTAAAACAGTTATTTTTAAGGAGTTCTGTATACCTTCTGTAAAAAAAAGAATGTGGCTCTGACCATAGATAAAGGGAGATTTTTGCAAATAGACCTTCCTTTTCCTTGTCTCCTGCTAGACCTCACTGCTTCTTCTCCTCTAACTGGAGAGCAGTCATGAATGAGAATCAAGGTCACAGACAGCCCACAGATGGTGGTTCTCCCACCTCCATCAGCAAAAAGCTCACAGAGCTCATATAACACCAGGCAATATTTCTACATAACAGGATTACCTTAGTTATACTTGTGCCAGAAAACAGAGCTGGAGTTATCGTGGAAACAGAGCCCTTCTCTGGCTAGATGGCACCTCAGAAACACAGTGGCTTTGCAAGGGACACGCCCCATGGGGGGAGCGTGTGACCAGGCTGTGTGACCACCAACTGGAACCAGCGGTGCCAGTGTTTTTTAGTATAGGACAGAATGATTAGCCACACACAGACACACAGTTATTATGAAGAAGGCGACTAAGAGTCCACCTTTCAGTCTGTTTTTCGCTTCAGAAGAAAATATTTTCTCTAGAAAAAATTGTCCATAAAAATATTTCTGTTGTTTAGTGTGTCCTTACTGAAAACAGCTGTATTTCAATGCTTAGAGGAAACTTTCTGCAACAGCTAGCTAACCAATAGACAGAACTATTCCTGTGCCTTATTCCTGCTACAGCAAGAGTTAAAATATATCCTTAGTGTTTACCTTTCTCTGCTGCCTCATTGAGTGTTACAGGCACTGAAGCAAAACTCAGTGCTCCCAGTTGGGTCATTGGATGCAATGCTTGATCCTGAGAGAGAAAGTGTGCAACTCCTAAGAACCAAATCTTTTAATTAACTCTTTGCTACAGATAACAACAGTTTTCACTGTTTCTTACAACACATCAAATGCTCAAATAGTAACATTTTTTAATTGCCTTATTGCATTTACATTATGAAAAAGTCCATGAAAAGTCAGAGTGGTTGGTAGGTTAGCGCTGCAAGCCTGTATAGAGAGGCTGCAGAAGCACAAGCAGTAAAAGGTGGGAGTTTATGGTATAGTCACTGGCAGCAGTCCGCAAACATCAGCACTTATTAGTCATCCTCACAGAGGATATATCTCAAAACAACTTAGACTACCACACTCGTTGTGTTATATGCTATTCAGTCTGTCTGCTTTTATTTCCATACCTTTTCTTTACTTCAAAGTGAAGTGAAATCGGAACAAAGAGAATTTCACATTGTGTGTCATGTCCTTGCTATTTCTTGTTTAACACATTGCAGCTTTAAACCCATAATTAACCAGGCTGAAGTTTTACAGTTTCTTGGGTTCAGTGGGGTGTGTACATCATGTAAAGTCACTGACTGGCTCATGGGATCAAGGAAACAAAACCTCACAAGACTCCAGCTTGCCTCATGGCACCATCCAGATTATTTCGTGTGTATGTCTGTCTGATTTTTCAGAATATCCAAGTTCAACCATTATCTGTGTCATTTATTCCCTTACTTTCCTGATGATCTGGAACTCTGTCATCAAATGACCTTCACACAAGGGAGCCTTGTTCCTCCACAAACTAAGTCACAAGAGCAGGTTGTTGTTATTTTTGTTGCAGTTTTCTCAGCTTGTAGTTAACAGTGAATGATAATAACATGCTTTTTGTGTAGCTACCTAAAAGGCTGCTCTCTGGGTTATGGTAATTGTTTCAGTGAAGTCCACAAAAGGCATAATTGAATGTAAATGGAATAATTAGAAAATGGCTCCTGCAAATACCTAGGGTCTAACCACACTTGAGTTTATATGCTGCACACAAAGGTAAATAAAACCTTTTAGCAAACTGGTGTCTTGCTCTGACTGTTCAATTATTCTTCCAATGATACTTTTACATACATTGGAATACACACTGGAATATTGAGCTAGACATAAAGAATTCGGCAAGTTCTGTCACGTCTTCCTTGTCTAAGGCTCCAGTGACAATGATAGGCAAGGAAAATGGAAGGGAGGATGCAGTAAAGAAAAATGTCATGTCTGCTATATACTCTCTAAAAGACGTAGCAGGATTTTGGGTTCTGTAAACAACATAAATAATTAATCCCAAAGCTCTTTAAATCATTGTTGCCAATTTCTTTTTCAATTTACACCTTCACTAGCATAGTTTATATTTAGGTTTACTGGAGCATTGACAGGCTTTCCATAGTCTAAAGGATATTTTTTAAGCTCTAATAATCTCAAACACTCACCAAGCTCATATTTCCTCTTCTTTCCCTGTTAAACTGCCTGTAAGGTTGATTCAGTGCTATAACTGCAATCTTTTATATCAGACCCTGTAAACCCAGTTCCTCAGCCCAAGGCAGAGCACAGGCTCTTCACTTCTAAGAGACCCCTTTGTCAGGGACCCTCCCAGGTTTTTTACAAAGCTCAGCTTGTAAATTCCAAGTAGACTAAAAGATTAGCCAAGTTAAGACAGGAAAATAAAATAAGTGTTTTTCTCCAGCTTTAAATGCGAACACAACTCATTTGTGTTATACTTACTCAGTTTCTGTTAAATTACATTTGCCAGGGAGATGATTAAGGTTAGACTGTCACTGTCCTATCTTGGATGAACAGGAGACAAAGGGGGTAATTAGAATCACTTTGGAGAGCAAAGACAAATATTTATTTTACCCTTCCATTCTGCAAAGAAGCAAAGAGAACTAGTGAAATGGAGGAATGCAGGACTTCTCTGCTGGTTACAATAGCTGGCTTGCAGAGGCAGCAATAAACTGCCCTGTATAAAAGAGTGAGATAATTCTCCTTAGTCTGGAAGAAGAGGTAAGAAGGGCAAGTTTATGTCCAGAATTCAGTCAGCCATGTGTTCATGCAATACAGCCACTGCTATACAGTGTTTTTTTCTGGAAGCTTACAAACCAACATAAAGTGAATTAGCAGAGACAATACTAGTCTAATTTTCTTTTGTTTCTTTTTCTTTCTCTTCTGTGTTCTTATGGATCTGGATGTTGGATTTCCTTATGTTACTAAAGTGTTCTTCACTGCAATTTTTCTACAGTTGGTAGCTGTCTGCATTACAGTGTAGAATCATTCCCCGAGAAAAGGTATCTGTTCCACAGCTTCAGTGGCACATTTTCGTTAGCCTTTGCATGTCTCTGGAACCACACAAGGTTCGTGGAAGAAAACAGTGTCTTCTCAGAACAAACATCATGGACAAAATTGCCAACCCTTCCTTTTTAAAAGGAATATGCCAGAAATATTTCAGAGAATTAAAAATGTCAAGGACAAGGTCAACCATGGACGATTTGTGCTTACAAAGTGCTGAGAGTATAATATGCAAAATATCGTCTTCATAACAGTATGCAGATTAAGTTGCTAAAGGCTAAAAACAAAAACAAAAGAAGTTTTCAGTCTTAAGGCTCATCCTTAGGATTTTCTACAGCTAAAACAACAGAGGGTTAAAAACTGGTCTGAGAAATACTCTCCATTTTGGATAACCTGCAGAAAAGAGCCTTCTTGATCTTTGCTGTTTTATATTTGGGGAATGAGGGTCAAGAACAGATTTTTAAATGTGGTTCAAATAACTCAAGTCAGGGTTTAAATGCTTTCAGCATGTTTTTCTGTGGTAATTCTCTCACAAAGAGGTGTGTTATCCACCATGATATCCACCACACCACAAAGAGGTGTGATATCCACCAAGCTAAAACAGAACTCCACATGTTACAATCCTGTATTCAACGTTAGCTTACTCTGCTGTTTGAGTTCAGCCCTTGATTTCATATCTGAAGAGTTCCTCAGGACCGTTGATTAGGAAGACCACGTATTCAGCAGCTGAAATTCTTAAAAGAGGAGGATTCATTATATCTATTCCTACCTCACTGAGCCAAATGAAAATAAATGTCTACATATTTTAATGTTTAGGTGTGAGTCAGACTCCTCTAAAAATACCAGATGCAGTTCAGTGCTTTGATTGCCCTGCCACTAAAATGAGCAGAGTTTTAGAGAGTAAGTATGAAAATAGCACCAAGCCAGTTCTATTCACTAATGGGCCTTTGATCATGTAATAACTCCTACTGCAGGAAATCCCTTGATGGCATGTTTTCTCACTTATTACCTTCCCCAGACAATACTTACACAGAAATGAGTTAACAAAATGAAGACAAAGACAGATTATTAGACACTGATTCTTCTTTTCACTCTCATTTTCTAACTCTCTCCCTGCACAGCAGCTACGCAAATCTCTCTTCACAGTACCAAATAAATGTTCCGTGAATGTAATGTTCTTCACAGTAGAGAAAGCACAAGCAGCGCAGGCTAAAGAGGAAAAGCTACAAATGACATAATGCAGCTTGCAAACAGATATCAAGACAGACAGAACAGTATATGATACAGAATTACACGGGGACCACTGATTCTCCTGTGTTAAAAAAAAAAAAAAAAAAGAAAAAAGAAAAGGAGGGAGGGGAGAAAAAAGGAAAAAAGAAAAAAATAAAAGAAAAAGGAGAAGAAGAAAGACAGGTGAGGAGGGACTCAAGGCTGCTCAGTCTTCTCTGCATATTATTTCTGTAGGTCATGTGCATAATCTCATTAACCTCTGTCTTCCCCTTTGTTTCCATTCCAAGGTGAAGCACCTGTATGTTTCCTAACTAGAGAAGTACTAAGAAATGGCAGGAAGATCCAAATGCACCTTCTGGTCCTTCCGTTACAAGCTCACAGTTGGTCAGAGGCTCTGGCTGCTTCTGTAGCGGAGATGTCCCATGCCCTGGCAGCCACAACAGACACCTTTGGCTCATTTCCCACATGCAGACATTATGCAGAAGTCTATATCTGCAGACTCTCTCTAGTCCATGGTCTATCTATAGCTCTGTGAAAAAGGGGCAAGAGCGCTCTCTTTTCCATTCCAGAATATCTACAGCAGGGCTGAAGAAGAACTAATATCCTTTTGGGAAATGGGGATGCTCAGCAATGGTTTGAATAAAACAGGATCATGTTCTTGAATCTTGATTACAGACAAACTGTGTTTAGTGCAAAGCTTGATTTATGAAACAGGAGCCTTGAGACCATAAAGGATTAAATCAGACTTTGGTGTAAGATGAATCAACATCAGGATTTCTGTAATGGAAAACTACATGGTTGATCATACCGTCAAGCATATTTGGGTGGAGTGAACACAGTTTTGGTCAGGGTCTGACACATCTACAGTGCAAGCAGAATTATTTTGGCTATTTATGTGTTTCCTGGAGATTTCTCCATGTCACTGAACAGAGCCACTTATTACCAGAGTTTAAATATGATTACCATTGTTTTCATTTTTTCTGTGCACAGAAACTGAACTACAGAGTAACAGTCCCACTGTCTCATAAGGACAACTGCAAAATGATTTTCACTTTATGTTTCTGTTGCAGAAGGTGCCACTATTTTGTCTCTGTTTTACAGAAATGAGACATGGATTTTTCTTTCTGCCTGAAAAATGTAGTATTGTTAAACGTTAACTGAGATATACCTTCTGAAAAACTAAGGCTAAGTGGATTAACATATAGAAGTATTCTTCAAGCTAGGAGAACAATAGCAGGCAAAACAGTATAAACGTGAAAGAGGCACCTGATCTGTATTGTAGAAAAATAAGTATTGCTACATTTCTGTCCCAGAGAGAGTCTGGATAGCAGAATCTGAAGATACCAAGAATGGATATGGAATAAAAGTGAGCTTTCCACAGTTCATAGTTCTCTCTTACAGTGATAAAGTAAGGAAGAATAATAAATACCAGGGCAAAGGAGAGATAAAATGACAACAATAAAAAATAAAACATGATCTGAAAAACTGTGCCTCCAAGCAGTTTAACGCACACTTTTTTGGGCACTGTAGAGACTTTTTTTTTTCTTTTCCCCAGGAAGGTTTATTATTTGTACTTGTGGATATCCATGTTCCAATACACAAAACAGGAATTAAATTACTAATACCTGATGATTACTTTGGAAAACAGCATTATGTTTAAGATGGTCCAGAGAAAGAAAATTCTGATTCAAAGCCATTCGAAAGTGATGATGCTTTCAGCGTCTTCTTCTGTCCCAAAGCTGAGCATCTGTGGTGGGTTTCCCTGTGCTCTGCTGCAGTCTCCTCACACTATTTGCAGCACTCCAGCTGCAAACAAGTCAGAGAAAGAACTGAGTCCTCACACTGAACAGAGCTGAAAACTAGGACTTGGCTGGCTTGAGCACCTGATACCCATCCAGGCAGGGAAAGTGTTCGGAGCAACTCTGGGTGCTCATTAGCAGAGGTGCTGGGGGGGCTCACCTGCTGCAGGACCTCCCTTCACAAAACAGCTGTGCATAGGAGGGCTGGCTGTCATCCAAGCCGAACAAGCCCGTGATGCCAGGGCCAGGCCTCCCATTGCTAAAGTTGTGCTAGAACTGACACAACCCAACATCATTTTCCAGTTCCCTTCAAGTGCAGAAATATGCCTTTGTAGTATTTCTGTCTCAACTTGGAGGGAAAAAGGATTTTTACATAAGGGGAGACTAGATTGCTATCATTGCCTACAGCAGTTGGTTGTGATAATACAAAGCTCATTTAAGGTTTCTCATGAGCTGGAAACTCATCTTCCCTTCCTCCTTTTCATTCACAGTTAGTTTTCTGCAGGAGAAGAAATCCTTCTCATCATATGGCCGCAAAAAAAAAAAAAAAAAAAAAAAAAAAAAGTATGATGGCCCAAAGGAGGGATTGTGGTTAAAAGACTAGAAAATGGAGAAAGAACAAAATCTCTCCTTTTGGCAGCAACCTGGATTTATGCCGCATTCAAATGGCCATGTAACCACAATCCACCCACATTAAGTAAGGATTTAGGAGACTGCAGACACAGACCTTCTATCTAAGTTTAGGCAACTCACTTTTCATTGTGTCATTTATTACATTCTTTAATTGGAAAGCAATAGTCTTTGGGGTCATTATGAGGATGTAAATATTAATGCCTGTTAGGAAATCAAATACTGTAATGAAGATTCCCACTGGAAATATATACTAAGTAAAACTATCACAAGGAAAGTTAAATGAAAAAAATTGTTTACAGGCATTGAGGAACACAAACAAAATATCTGCATCTCCAACAGATGGAGATATAAATATATGAGTAAATTTAATCCACAAGCTGTTTCAACAGTCTCCAGGATGAAAAAAGGACATTGGTTACATCTCTGAAAACTTTACAAAAAATATCCATAATTTTGAGCAATTATTTCAGAATTATAACAAAAATTATCCATAATTTAGTTATCTCAAAGTCTTTAAAGAAACTGACACACTGCAAGGACTTCCTAATTCAGATAGCAGACAAAAATGGAGTCAATTGTAATTATGAATCATCTAGATTATTGAAAAGAAAATTTAAGAGAATTAAATGATGAAATCTCTTATCAGCCACTTGCTGGTTATTTGACAGGTTTAAAGAGAGATTGATACAAGTTTAGAAATAGGATTAAAGATTGCTAATGAGAAGCTAAAAAAATCCTTTCACTCAAGAACAGGCAATCTTATCTGCCTTTTCATACACTGAATTTTAACGAATGCCTTAATGCCAACTCTTCAATGGATTAATCAATATTTACATTTTCATGCCATATTTATAATTTTTTAGATCCATCTCCTAACATGTTTTAAAATAAATAACTTAAGCTACATTTGCTTATCCTGCTTATCTTCACAAAGCCATTTGTCACTTTAAAAAGAGACAGCAAAATCATAAAATGGATCTGCCTAGGAGGCCAAGAATGTAGGTTTCATGCAGCGATCAGTGTATCAATACATATAGTTCATTAAAAATCCCCATCATGTCACATATGAGTAAGCTTTGAGGAACACAAGCAAGTGTGGATTAATACATATCAATTCCTGTAATTTACCAGTCCAAATATTCTGTAAAAATTCCCATTAATTTCATTTATGCTGGGCAAGGTGGTAGACAAGTGGCATGATTATAACATACTCACTCACCTTCATAATGATTTACTAAGAAAAATGGCTGACCAGCATCCATTTTAAAAAATAATCTGTGTCACCAATGGGGTGCTGAACTCACTGGGCCCAAAATCGATTATCTAGTTCTCATAACCTTTTCCTAACAAGTGAGATACATAAACCTGGATAAAATCAAAGTCTGTAGAATTTAGGATATTCAAGAAAAGCTCACATTGTTCAATTTTTAGTGCCAAAGATGCCAGTATTAATTATAATGCATTAAGAGCCCAACATCCTAACAGATGGAAAATTGGATCGTTCAATTATAGCCTAGAACCAGACTCCTTGTAGTTCATCTAGCATGTATTCATCCATGGATAGCTTGTTACAAAGACCACACTTCATTGTATCTTCCATTTAAAGCTGACCAGCAGAAAAGGACCTAGGACTGCTGGTGGGCAGCCAGCTGAATATGAGCCAGCAGTGTGCCCAGGTGGCCAAGAAGGCCAATAACATCCTGGCTTGTATCAGGAAGAGTGTGGCCAGCAGGACTAGGGAAGTGATTGTCCCCCTGTACTCAGCACTAGTGACGCCACACCTTGAATACTGTGTTCAGTTTTGGGCCCCGCACTACAAGAAGGACATTGAGGGGCCCCCAAAGAAGGGCAATGAAGCTGGTGAAGGGTCTAGAGCACAAGTTTTATGAGGAGCGGCTGGGGGAACTGGGGTTGTTTAGCCTGGAAAAAAGGAGCCTCAGGGGAGACCTTATCGCTCTCTACAACTACCTGAAAGGAGGTTGTAGCAAGGTGGGGGTCGGTCTCTTCTCCCTAGTAACAAGCAATAGGACAAGAGGAAATGGCCTCAAGTTGCACCAGGGAAGGTTTAGGTTGGATATTAGGAAAAACTTCTTCACTGAAAGGGTAGTCAGGCACTGGAACAGGCTGCCCAGGGAAATGGTTGAGTCCCCATCTCTGGAGGTATTTAAAAGATGGGTAGATGTGGTGTTTAGGGACATAGCTTAGTGGTGGACTTAGTGCTAGGTTAATAGTTGATGATCTTAAAGGTCTTTTCCAACCTAAACAATTCTGTGATTCTATGATTCTAAAATATAATGGCACCTTGTAGTGTTTATTCAGAGCAACAGTTTAAGACTAGCTAATTGATTTATGATATTGTTTGTGGTTTTTTACCAGCTTCCAAAGAAATCCTGGTAGGCCTGTAGGCCAGGTGTGTAGATAAACTGAAGTCCCAACATCTTTGTAGTCATATCACATTAATTTTGTTGTGTAAATAGCAAAAGACATAACAGACATACTGCTGATGTGCAGCATGCTTGAACTTAGGGTTGTCAAAACAATGCTAGTAGTACAGATTTTTGATATTACAAAGGGCCCAAACACATTAAGAAGAGTTGAACAACTGGTATGCTGGACATGGGTCCTTAACTCAAGTTAATGTAATGCCATCACATAAACTTCTTGGACCAGAATATCTTGGAGGCAAGATAGATACCATTCTGAGAAACCACTTACCTTTTTTTCTTATTGCTATTATACAAAGTTTGCATTTTGTTAGCGTTCCATTTTTGCAGGCACTCTACATGAACACAAAGGTTAAAACCAAAAACAAAACAAAAAAATCCAGTTACCAGGACAAAAACAAAAAGGTAGAGAAAAGGCAATGAAATTACAAGAAAAATGAAGGAGTTTTAGTTGTTATCATGAAACTCAGCCTGCTAATAGCAGGTATCACAGGTTCACAAGTGGAATATGAGTTGTTTCACTGTCTTGTAGAAACTAAAATGATCCTTATGTTTCATAGGTAATTTCTGGAATATGATGTTAAATTAGGGATTCCTATAATGTGAACGCATGTACAGCAGGAATAAAGAAAAGGAAAGCCAGGGAAATGAAAAGCCCTGCACCTGGGGAAGAATAAATAACTCCATGCACCAGCTCAGGCTGTGGGCCAACCAACTAGAAAGCAGCTTTGCAGAGAAGGACCTGGGAATCTTGGTGGACAACAAACTGAACATGAGCCAGCAATGTGCCCTTGCAGCTAAGAGCAGCAACAGAATCCTCAGTTTCATTAGGAAGACCATTGCCAGCAGGTCAAGGAACGTGATCCTTCCCTCTACTCAGCACTGGTGAGAAAAATGTAGAGTGCTGGCTCCAGTTCTGGACTCCCCAGTACAAGAGAGACAGGGACATAACAGAGTGAGTACAGCCCCCAGCAAGGGGCCACAAGGATGATTAAGGGATTGAGCATTTGTCATATAGGGAGAGGCTGAGACACCTGGGACTCCTCAGCCTGGAGAAGAGAAGGTTCAGCATAATCTGACGGGGAAGATGGAACCACATTCTCAGTGCTGTCCAGTGAGATGATAAGAGCTGTGAGCACAAACTGAAATGCAAGAAATTACCTTTAAATGTGAGGAAAAAAAATCTTTTTCACTGTAAGTATAATTGAACACTGGCAACAGAGAGGTTGTGGAGTCTCCATCCTTGGAAGTATTAAAAACCTGACTGAACAACATCCTGGGCAATCTTCTTTAGTTGACCCTGCGTTGAACATGGACATTGGACTCAACAGTCTCCAGAAGATCCTTCCATCTGGAGAAGTAAGTCACTGGACTCAACAATTCAAAACCTCAATGATTCTGTTATTTTGTGAGTCTATGATTCTGTAAGACATGGCTCTATGATAAACTAACAAATAATTTTTACTTAACACAAATGAGCATTTTTGGCATAGACATTAATGCATGGAATGGTTTAGCAGATACATATCAGAAATTTCTGTTGATCTGCCCAAGTCTAAATGGCCCAGCCAGTTACCATGGTTAAAGCATAAAGAGAATGATATGGTTACCATCACTACATTAGGTTTCTTTCCACTCCATGGGCTTAACAGTCAGCAGTCTACTTGCGGGAGACTGGCAAGACACAACCTTTGGCATAAATTCATCGTAAGGTTTGAACTTGTACCTTCAAAATCAAATCACTATGAATTTGGTCTGTGGTAGATGATGTAGCCCAAGGAACTTCTTTAACAACAGCTCAAACCTTTACCAATATCATCTTCAATGTTTTCATATAATTTTTTCAGGTAAGTAAGTTTAATGTAGGACTAAGTCTGCTATTTCCTCCAAGAAAAACTCCTACACTCATGACAAAGAAGGAACTCTAAGATTTTTCCATTATTTTTAGCTCATGCTAGATTTCCTAAGTAGTTGGAAAAACTCTGCATACATTGTATTACAAGGAAAGAAATGCATTCTCTTGGCTCTGAGAACTCCTGAAAGACATATCTATGCATAATTTCCAGTGTACACTTCAACATTCAGAAAAATAAAGTTCATCATTACAGAGTGGCATTCCTTGAAGAAGAAAAAGGTAAAAGAGAAAGCTGATATGTTTGTCTTCAAGATCAGATGCATCAATTGTTTCCTTTCATTCATCTATAGTTAGCATTTTTCTCAATTTCCCACAATTCTGTCGTTCCAGCAGTCATAGAAAGCTAGCGTTGTTGGATAGGAACCAGAGGAAGTATTTCTTTAGTTTTAATTTAAATTATCATTCACTGAAAATTTCTAATGATGTCCATAAAATAATTAATAAAATAGGATTGGCATAGCTTTTGACAATGAGAGGCTTGTTGATCTAAGTGGGCAGACACAATGAAGGAAGGCAAGGTGCCTGGTGTTCAACTTAACAAATTGCTAAATCATAGTTTTTCCCAGCTTAAACCAATTAAAAGTTTTCTTTCACAAAGTTCATCCTGCATATAACCCTTCTTTTTATGTGTTAACCTACTTTCTCCATTTTTAATGATGTAGCTGATTTCATATTAAAACCTTTATAGAAGCTATGTGAGCATGGTGTTCTATATTCCTACACCCCAACCACGTAGGGAAATTTCCAGTAAGATGAGGTGGTTTGATCACTCCTTTGGGTTGGTTTTATCATTTTTATTTTTTTGATTATTCTATTGCTGTAGTGATTAGGATTTCAGGCAATGAGCTAAAACAATATATTACTAGACTGGCAGTCAATCAGATCACTATCACTTCAAACATCATTTAAGAAGATCTACTTTTTTTATTATTTATATAGCTCCATAGTTCATGGTGCTACATAGAACAAATCAAAGACAGATTCCCTGCCCCCTAAGAGCTTACAGTCTAGGCAAGTACAAGAACAACAGGAGGAGATAACATAGGAAGGGGACAGAGAGGAGTACTAAATGAAGAGAAGGACAATTAGATTACAGTCACATGAAAAGCTAGTGGGTTTATCTTGGTGGATACAAACGGGGGAGATGAGGTGCTTGAGTAATTTTATTTTTAATCAGAACTACATTTTATAGTAAAGCCAAACAAAAAGGGTTTTCAAAATAAATTTGAAAGTGTCAGAGGTGCTTGTAGGAAGGAAAAAAGGCAAGACTGGAAAGGAACAGGACACTAACATACTTGAGGTTGGAAAGCAATGATCTTGGATGTCAGACAAGTCAACCTCAGTGACCCTTTCTTTTCCTACACATCTTTGAAAATATGACAAAAAGCACAATTGCTCTTATTTTGCCTTTAATATTGTATCAGTATTGTATTGTATCAGTATTGTATTGTATCAGTACACATTTGGGGATGTATTGGACAAAATCTTGATTTCTTCGAAGTAGGAGTTTTAACACTGCTTTCAAAGTAGTCAGCATTTCGATCATCATATTTTTTGATTGTTGATGTATTTGGGGACTCTAGTGTATTTGGAGACTAGGGTGAAGTTGTGTCTAAAGTACTTTAAATATTTTTCTAATATCCTTAATATATTAATAATATAAAAATTATTTTATAGCATTTTTACCTCTTTGTATGCTGTTATCTCTGTTCATAACCATTTTTCCCTGAAAACATTTTGATTTTGTAGAATATCAGGGCATTTCTCCTACTTCTATTGGAGGCTTTGGATTTTGGTGGGGTTTTTTTCTTCATAAATTATGTCTTTTCTGTTCTGAAATATTAACTAGTTAGTGTAGTAGGGCTAAACAGTGTTATTTTGGTTTTTTGGAAGACTATGGATGAAACCAGGAAAGACTATTACACAGAGCCTCAAGTAATATAAACATGAAATAACAGGTTCTTTCAAACCTATACTGAATTCTTCAACTGAAAATTGAGATAGAAACTTTGGAAAGTAATATCTCATACAAGAACTGTCAGATACTCCCTGGATATGTTTGTATTTGTGTATAGGAGAATACTATTAAATGGCCTGCTGATGTCTATAACGGGCCAAATCCTCATTTACTATAAAGCACCACATATGTCTTGATTTCATCCAACTATTTGGCTCAGAATTTCCACTACCAGTCCTTCACAAATGACATTTCTCAAAAAGCTAAAGTTTGGGTTTGTTTTTTTTTTTAATCATTTATTCTGTAATATCCACGTAGTTATCTATTGCTATATAACCATACTGAGGCAACCTGAACACCCAAATTGAGATCTTGAGAATCCTTAAAGATTATAGACTCCTATCTTCCTTGAAACAGGTACAGTAAAAAAAAAAAAGTCCCATTCAGTTTTTACCTCCAATTTTCATCCACCAGGTAGCACCATACAACTGATTTATAACTGCTTTAAAAGTCTTCTCTAGAGTGACATTCAAGGTCAGTCAGAGAAGCACCCATCATCCTGTCCTGGGAAATCAACACACTAATAAGAAACCACATAAAGCAGTTATATATACGGATTCTGAATCTTCATGGGCCAGATACTCACTTGATTTTAGCTGGTGTAGTTCCATTTACTTTAATGACACTATAGAAATTTATACTACATGACCTTTTGGGACTAAGCCATTCAGAGGCCTTTCAAAATGAGAAACTTCTCTTCAGAATAGAGGATTTCCTTCATAACAGCAAAGGGAAAATGAATCATTGAGCTTTTTGGAGTACAAAACTACCAGTAGTATTTTCTGCTACTTTGAGGGTCAACTCTTTGTTAGTCATTTTTCCTTAAATGTCTTAATTTTCTGAGAAAAATACAGAAATAATTACTAATGCACAACAAAGTAACAGTATGAATTAGTGTATATTTTTTTTAAAAAAGCCGTTATCCTACTATGAATCTGTGGAGCCATGCATTTCTAGTCTCAATCTTAAATACAATTGTCCAGTTACTTTGCATATTTCCCTTAGTAATGGAAGGCTGAAATTCTCACTGAAATCTTAATTAAGCCACACTACTGCATTAGGATTCTTGTTTCTTAGGGGATTTTGGCCCAATAAAATATTTGGGACATATTCTCAAATCACACTTATTTTGGCTCACATAAATCTTAATGAGAATTAGTCATGCGCATCAAGGTGAGAATGGAGCTCCTGCTTATTTCAACAACCTTAATGGAGAAAAGAAAGGTTTGTTTGAATATAATACAGCATTTTATTACATGATTTTACAAACTCTATTGTAAATCATCAATCAAATGCAATAGCCAATTATTTTTTCCATTCCATACCATCATAATTAGGAGTTTTCATTGTGTTGTATGACAGTTACTTTCTTTCCCTTTGTATTTTAAAGAATTAACATAAACTTAAATATGTATTACGTAAGTATATTCATTTTCAGAATCTTTGCTGAAGGTGTTTTTATCTTGTTTATACTTCAAACAAAGACAACCTGTTCTTTGTTATCACATAAATTGGGATGAAAATCTCACAAATATAAGAGAATTTGCTTTCTCAGTCCCTATTCACAATGGAAATGGCCAGCTCAGTCTCTATGAAAATTTATGAGAACCGGGTAGTAGACACAAACCTCCCTCTTCCCCCCAAATTTCATGATATAATTTCTACAACTTGGATGATATATCTTATACTCCTGTGCTAGAAAGTTGATGATAAGATTAAATTAAACCCCAGTAAACAAATTATCTCATTACTCACCAATGACTGATTATCTATGACAATTTTAAAGTTTGTATTTTTTTTTAATTAGCCAAATTAATTATTTTCCATATAACGACCACCTTCATAATCTTTTTTTCGTTGACATAACATTCCTACATAGCCGATCCTATCCATTTTTAGTTGAGATACAAATTTACAGTAGATGGAGGTGCAAGATTCAGCATCTGTAGGGCAGTATTCCAAAATGTTATGTCCAGCAACTCACCACAGGCAGAACATATAAATTAGCTTTGAAGCAGTTAAGAGCCAGATCCTGCAAAAACTTATCACAATGTGCTGTACTGGCTTCTCTCAGAAATCCCAGCAAACTCTCTGGCCACGTGTTTAGTGGCAAGAATTGGCAGGATAGGGCACTAAGCTGAGCCTAAGTACCAGTACTGACACAAAGTACTGTACATATGTTGCTTAAATGACACAGCAAAAATAAAACAACTAAAACTGACATAATTTTAATGCTTTTTTTTTTTTTAATTTTGTGCATTGGATTCAAACAGCAAACTGAGTGCACTTTAACTCTTATCACAATGTGGTCAAGAGGTCTGTGTCTTTTACCATTTACACACAATTGTTCATGACAGCATGTTATCAGCCTAGTGGAAACCAGGGGTGTAGCATGGTAAGCAGTGGTGGTAGTGCACCTATTTTTTATATTATCTAACTTGAAAATATGTCTCTTCTAAGATTCCTTTTTCTTGATAAAAATAGTTTTCACCAAACGTTGGTGGTGCACACGCACTACCATTCATGCTTGGCATCACACCCCTGACAGAAACACATGTTCTTATTTTGTTGATAAAAAGTATTACAAAAATTTCCATACAAAAACTATTTTCATAGAAATCTTGCATTTCCACAAATAAACCTGAACATTTTTTTTTTTTAAAAAAAAACTGCTCAAGAATTTTGTTCATTTAGTACTGTGACTGTATTGAAAAATGCAGTCCTCCTTAAAGTTCTCCACATTCACTTCTTTTAGGTGACCCATCCCACTTCCAATATTAGCGAGAATTGCACAGGCTCCATTGAGTTCAATTAGTAGCAGGAACAAGGGTTTCAAAACCCATTTAGGCTAAAATGCAAGCCCTCTATGTGTGAAATACACTGCTTCCCACCCCCCTCCCTCTTTTCACAATTAAAGAAAAAAAGTAATTGCTTATATCTAAAGTTGTAAGATACATTCCTTTGTACTAAGGAAACTTTCATTCATCTAAAAATTGGGTCAAAATTATGGAATTTTTTTGTTGTTTTTTTAGATCAAAGTTCCAGCCCAGATAAATTTAAGTTACTGATTTTTTTTAATTATTATTTATTTACTTAGTTCAGTGACACAGACAGTCCAAAAAGCAGGTGAGCATCCTTGTATTTATCCTTCTATTCATGGGATTCAAGTTTCTTCACTTTAACATTTCCTCCCATCCAGGAAGCTCATATCGCCTGTCCAGATGGTAGTTTCAGTCTACCAGCAGTTACCAACTCTTCTATGCTTGGAAGTTCAGAAGAACATATGGTTTCTTGTTCCACTACAGTTCTGAGATATTACTTTTACTAGACTCCTTTCATGGTTAGTATCATCTTGGACATTTATTCTCCATCTCCTGGCAACCGTTGAACTTCAAACGGAACCTGTAATTTCTCACTGAGACTGCATTTGAAACCAGCCACAAAACTTACATGGAACATTCACTCATTCAGAATGGTGGAAATCCATGACGAACAGTGTAACCCCGCATAACTTGGTTGATCCATGATGCTTGTGATTCGAGTCTGGCCATTGCAACTGCTGAGATCACAGAGTCTGTAGTTCATAGACACAGCGGCATGAGGTAACTCATTTTATTTTGCACAGGTTGCATATTTCCACAGGAAACATTCTCGCAAGGTTGTTTGGAAAAAAGACGACAGTTTGTGCTTGGGGTATTTGGCTTCCCAGCTCTATGCCATGGTTTCTTTACCCGGCAACCTTCTGTCGTTAAACGTGTGCATGTTGATAACTTCTTCTGTTTTCACAATAACAGGGGCCTGTGGCTTGTGTTTTAATCGACGCTGACACTTCAGAGACATTCTTAGCTCCTCTACCATGGCACTACAGAAGGACCTCTACAGAGAGAAATAAAGTAAGAAGAAAAAAAACAGCTGTAAGAAATGTTTAGCTACAATGACTAGAAGCAGATTCACTCTATTGGCACAGTCTTGTCAGTCTTGTAAGTTTGCTTTGTCTCAGCCTGGAGCTCATAACAAATTGCTGTCTTTTAAATATGCATCACATAATAATTAAAATGACTTATCAAGCTGTGATGACTCAGTGAAAAAAATCACCTTGTCTCTACAATTATTTATCTGGCAGCTATTGACTATGGATGCATATGATACAACATAAAAATATTTCAAACAGATGTTCTGTTAACATAGTTTACCCTTACAGGACAGCATCTGAATGTAACATGTATATTAGGTATTCAGTAAAATCTCCTTGCCCATATTTAAAAAAATAATACATTTCATTTCTATAAGATTTAAATAGCTGTTCCTCAACAAAACAACAAGCCTCAGTGTAGGAAGTTTACCTAAATTAATGTTTAAATACTGTTCAAATGCAGACCCATTACTGAAAACAAAGATCTACTCCATTATTTTTAATATCTTGTGTATCTAAACACATCTTCCACTACTATCATTTGTGGAGTATATATTTGCAAAAAATATTCAGTTTCATTTATCTTTATGAAG
Organism: Platalea leucorodia; assembly: GCF_965183815.1. Lineage (NCBI taxonomy): Eukaryota > Metazoa > Chordata > Aves > Pelecaniformes > Threskiornithidae > Platalea > Platalea leucorodia. Next base: position 81,034,889 of record NC_138825.1, read on the forward strand.
AGTATATTATCAGAAAAAGAGTTTATTAACATGTTTTCATCAAAAGCTGATCCTCAAAGCCCTTTTTCCATTTTACAGAGCAAGAATTTTGAAAAGTAAAATAAAATCTCCCTTATTCCCTCAGTCTGACTGAATGCTCGACTGCTAATACTGTGGTGAGAAATTAGCCTCTCCTCAGTGTGAGAATTGGAGTATGGATGAAATATGGAAGTAAAGAAGAAGAGCCTCAGTTTTGAGGTCTGTGAATTAATGACTTTTATCTTTTACTTTAACTTAAATGTTCTCCAGTGGAGAAATGTATTAACTAAATAACATCTCAGAGCCTGAGATATTATGACAAGCCTCTGACAATTGCTCTCACCCAAAGCAAATTTGAGGTATAATCTAGCCCTTTGCATTTTGCTTTCTTAGTAACTAATCTCCAGTCCAGCGAGAGCAACAAAAAAAAGACAGAGCATCTGGAATTACTGTAAATATCTCTTGATCATTGTTTGATTTTGTCTGATTAGTGGTAGATCATCAGTCAATATATGATTGTCTAATTTGTGTCTCCAATCAAGAACTCTGCTTTATTTGTAAACCGTTACATCTTCATTATTCATACAAACCTCTAGTTTGGAGCTTAGATCCAGAAAATATTTAAGCACCTCACTCTACCTAGTTCTTTGGGAGCCTAAATTGAAACTGTGTTTATCAAAATCTGCATTCACCTTCCAACCTCCAGGACTGAAGGCACTCTGAGCAGTAAGGCACTCAGTTTTCCACATTAAACTTTATAGGTTCGTCATTTAGCCATAGTCAGTAGAAATTCTGCTAAACACATTGGTGCTTGGCTTAGTCCTGGATCCCACCAGAGTTGGTACTCAAGTTCACCATGTGTAAGGTCATCAATTCAGTAGGTGTGCTCTCAAAGGACCTAACAAATCCAGTTCCTCAAAAAAAGTGGCAACTGCTAAAGAAGGACACATGGCAGACGTTACAACTTTCTTCTGTGCAGCTATTCATCAGCTGGAGCATTAGAGCTGAATGTGAGACACCTTTGAGAGCGTCAGTTCAACAGTGTTTTCTGCTGGAGGAGATTTAAGCTTCAGTGTCTCAGCAAAGTGCTGTAACCTACAGGCGTTAGACCATTGCAAGGTAAAAACACTTGCAGTTTCCACCTACTGATCCCGTTCCACTTTGCACAGAAGCAGTTAACAGAGGCAGAGCAGGAGAAAGGGAGAGAGGGACAGCACAGGCTGTTCTGTAGATTAGGGATTATAGCACACACTGGCAGAGGAAAGACTTCAGGTAGTTCCTGTTTCACTGTTGACTTCAATATGTTTGTGTAAAATTCTGTCCAGTGCAAAAGAGTACAAACATGAGTTGTCTCAGTCATGGGTTAGAACTGAACCGGAATCCCCCAAATCCTGAACAAATGCCCTCTTCTCTAGTCCTTTGCATGCGTAAGGGAAGGTGGGAAGGAAAGGGTAATCTTACTCTGGCTGTGATACACTTCCTTTCAAACATCCCTTTCTCCTGCTGAGTTTGAAATAAAGATATGACACCTACTCAACTTATGATAGAAAGGATTTAGGCACCTACAACTAAGAAAAGTTTAAGTTGTGAATCCAAAGGAGAGGAAGGTATATCCCTCTGGTGCAGGGTCAAGCACAAGTCCTTCAGAGGCCAAAGTTCAAGACAAAATTCATCATTTCTGGCTGGCTACGTGGAGTGACTTCTGCAATGGACACTCATTAGCAATCCCTTTTAAAAATGTTCTGGTGCACTGGGTTGACATCCAAGACAGAACTTATGGCTTTCACTGTGTGAATGAAGTGGCTAAAATTCCTAATTGAATGGTCTGAGCTGTAATATGTCAGATCTTCATGCACAAGATATCTTCGCTTAGCATTGTGTACAAAGCAGGAAACTGTACCTCCTTCTTATCCAGCTATACTTTGAAAGAAAATATTCAATTCTCTTAGACTATCTCTTTTTTTAAGAAAGTGCTGTTGCTTAACATCAGAACTGCAGTTATGATTATGAATCTGAAATTAGCCCTGAAATCTTTCGAAAGGGCAAGATTTAATTTAATACTCCCTAATGGCTTACAGACTAAATTGCTAAGGCTTGCAGATCTTGGCATTTCCACATTGCGGGAAACCTAGCACATAAGTCAGGAATTTCACGGGGAATCCATTAAGAAGTAAATGCTGCAACTCTCAGCATTACACCACCTCCAGCCATTATATGGCTCTCACCTCTGGAATCAAAGACGTAATGGAAACATTCTGAGGAACAAAATCCTTCTAAATTTAAAAATGGTGCATTCGCACTTAACACTTTCAAGATTTGTCTTTTTTGCCAAGACACCTAACAAGAGTGCCAAAACAGAGTGAATCCTTCTTAAGATGCATCAATCCACTAAAACCTTTTTCAAAGATCTGCAAACACTTACCAAAGGGTATGAATTTTTAGGTAATGTCAGTAGGAACAGGACTACAATCAATAGCCGAGAGGTAGGAAGATACATGCACTTGATGCCAATATTCTGAAATATCCTGAAAATGAGATCTCAAGAAACTTGCCAACACATTTTATCTGAGAATTTTACCTGGATCTGAAAACTCATTAAATGAGAATTGTTGGCAAGATTGACAGTCTTAAAAAGGCAGTTAACACAATTTTGAGATAATTATTTTAACTAGAAAATTCTTCCATTCTGTGTTTGCAAATTATTTTGTATAAATTAAGTTCATGGGAACTTATCTGCATATATTGTATTAAAAATATGATATAATGACTTCATTTACTAAGTTTTTTATATATGCTCTGTATTTTAAAATATCAAATGACTGAAAACAGTAAACAGTATTAGCTCCCAGACAGTACCACTCTTTTGGTAACTGAGCACTGAATAAGAGAAATATTACATCTCTTTTTCTTTTTTTCTCTTCCCCCCCCCCCCCCCCAAATTTCACTCACTTATGTATTTTAAAAAAGATTAATTTAAGGCTATGTAAAAGTTCACGACCTGGATCCTTATTCTTCTTCGGGTTCTGTCTGAGAAATATAAGGAAGAGTTTCGAGCTGAAATTTTGATATTTTTGATATTGCAAAATCATGTTCAAAGAGGTTTACAAAGGAGTACTTTATGTTTGACCTTTTTTTTAGTAGAAATTCTTTTCTTGTCTCGTTTCAGTTCCAACCTGTGTACAGCCTCCATTTTCTGTACAGTTAGACTTTGTGTTCTTTCACCATTAAAATACAACTTTTGGAGTAATAAGACATGAAAAAAAGAAGCAGCTCTAGAATATTTCTTTTGTGACAGATAAATGACATTTTCAGATAAGATTTTAGAAACTATAACCCAATATCTTGATCCTGATTTCAATTGACCATTCAGATTGTTACAGAAAAACAGTGAAATGTTTACAGAACTTATAGGTTATATTTCAAAACTGTTGCCTATCATGAAAGTGAGCACTTTTAGTATATAATACAAGACTCTCCACTTAATTCAAAGAACATAACCTTTTGCCACTGACTTACCTTCCACACTGCAGGCATGTTACAAGAACATCAGTTATTATTGATTTTTCACCAACCCTTACAAAATCGTAAGTTGTCTTCTTAAATGTTACCAGAAAGTAAATGCTGCCTCCAAGTCATCTTAGATCTAATCAAATAGCAGAAGAGTTGAAGGAAGGCATACAGTTCTCTAAACACTAGTGCAGTTAAGTGTAACTGTTTTGTTGCAGCAAAACAATCACTATAAAACATTAGAAAAAAGAGCTGCAATTCTAAGCGGGGAGTTCAAGTGTACAAAAGAAAATTTTAATCAGAACTGTAGTTCTTAGCCTTTTAACACAAAACAATTTTGAAAAAGCTTTAGAAAAGTAACTGATACTTCTTTCATTTGCCACAGCTGACAGCTCACGTCATGTAAAATCAAGATAATAATTTTGCAAAATATTACCACTGTTTACAATCTATTTAGACAGCTTGTGTATGGCTTTATGGCCTGAGAAAAAAACCCATATCTTTGCATGTATGTATTAATATGAAAGCTAGACAATATTTAAATTGTTTTCATTATATTGCTTTATAGGAATTTAGAAAGGTAATTAGAAATCATTATTAGCATTTGTTAGACACAGAATTATGAGACTATCACCATAGATTTTGCTTTTAACAGCCTAAAAAGAGCAACAGGAAGACAGGAATGGCATGCCTGCACCACTCTTAACATTCTCATTTAAGTGAGTAATATTCAATATGTTTTAAATATAAAAATCTCCAATTGCTTGCTGGTTTATATTTTTTCCACTCTTTGATGCAGTTACTATAAAGTTGACTGTCAACATTCAATAAAAAACTATAAGATTTACCCAGAAGTTCATTACTTCCAGTCTTGTGTGTCAGATAGTATTTGAAGCCTTGTTTAATTTTCTTAAAACAGTAACAGCAGTAATCCTGCATCGTCTTGTTACGTTATCGGTCAGTGTTCTAGCATTTAGGAGGATATATCAATCAAACTGTTTTTCATCTTCTTGAAGTTAGCTGAAAATGAATGCACAGCACTACCCTGGTCCTCCCTCCTAATCAGTTTCTGTTTCCATATGCCAGTCCTCCAGGGATTTTGAATGTGTATATGGAAAACCTGTCAATCTTAAACCCCCTAGACAGAAACACGAATCCTAGCAAAATATTGACTTAGTATAACAGAGAGATGAACTATTCATGGAATTAAAATAACCTCAGAAAAAGAGAAATCATATTTCATTGTAGTTGAACCATTACCATTTCAAAAGAAGTTAAATTGTAATGATCAGATTTTTAGGTTGCTTAGTTATATACCTAGTCTTAGACATGACTGTTGATCAAAGATGGTACACATATATATGTATATACTTATATATCTATATATACATAATATGGTTACATTAAAAATATTTTGCCACAGACTTTTCTGATGTAGTACACTTCCAATCCATAGCAAGTGTAATGCACAAGTACGCCGCAGACTAAGTTCACATCAATTAGCTGAAAATATCACCAATATATTCTCAATTTCAGATTTAGCACTTACTGCTTTTTTGGTAGAAGTAGAGCAAGCAGCCATTTTAGGAAGTTATTTTCAGGCCAAAATGTATGGGAGATTTCATTACCTACTGAAATACAGACAATAATACCAAGGAAAATGAAAATTGTAATTCTGTAAATTAAGCTTTGCTTCCAACACAGTACCTACAAAGTCGAGACCAGTAGAGTTGTTCCGGACAGCTCAGTGAAACATTAGGTGCTTCACTCTGTCACTGAATTGAATGCTGATTGTTTCAAGGACTTTTCTAGCTATTTTATGGAGAGGATCAACGAGAATCTGATCGGACTGACCCTTCTTGTAACAAAACAACACTGAAATAATCTGCAGGCTGAAGTGCTCACTGAGTTTGAGTTACGAGATGAACTTAGGTGACATACAGGACCTCATTGGTGGCCACTTCTAGCATAGATTGTTAGTGTCTCCCAGTGGGACAATAAGATTCCAGCTTGCCTTAAATGATCTGTTCAATAAATTATCAATTGGTGTCCAAAAAGCCAATTCAGCCACTCTCAAATTCTAAAATTTATTTCCTGACAAAACAAAATGCACTCTGGTGGATGAGAGAGACCTCTGTTAAATCAACCCTGATTCCATTTAAAGTCTTCTGAAACTATTTAACCTGGTTTCCAGTCTGAGTGCAGCCTGACAGCTACACTAGTTCCTGTGGCTGATGGGGAACTCCTATCAGTGCAGAAAGCTTTTTCAAAGGTGGCTTTGTTTAGGTCTGCCAGCAGCCTTTCTGGCCATTGCACTGACCATGATGTTTTTCTGACTCACCTGTGGACCTAGGCTGGGGCAGATGGGATTGCACTTGTGTGGTTCCACTCTTTCCTCTCAGAGAAATCCCAGAGGATGGCATAGGGCAATTGCTCATCAGCCCCGAGGGCTCTCTCTCATGCAGGATTCCACAAGGTTTCATCCTGTCATCTCTCCTTTCAACATGTATATGAGGCCACTGAGGAGATAATGAAATAATTTGGGCTGTGGTGTCATCAGCACGCAGATGATACACAGTCCTACTTTCTTGTCAGACCAGGATGGTGCAGTCATTTTGCACTTCCAGTACCTGGCTGAAATAGGGGTATGATGGCAGCTGAATCCCAGGGAATTAGGTGCTATGTTGGACAAGGAAAGGAAAGTATTCAGAAGATATTATCTACCCTTATTATTCAGTTCCACCTCTTGTGAAAGAGGCTTACAATCTCAAGATTTCTCCAGGTTCCTGAGTTTGGTTCTGGGTTTTCAAATTGGATCAGTGGTGATAAGTACTATTTGTCACTTGTGTTTCAGTCAGTGGCAATAATTTCTACTGGTGTGAAGCTTGCCACGCCAGTCCAGGTCTTCCAGAACATATTACTGCAGTACAGTGTCCCTGGACTATGGGTACAAATGACTGCCAGGTGCTTAAAAAGTGCTGATAGCAATTCATAGTACTTCAGCCATGTAGCTGCCACTGAGCAAATAAATAACAGAATACGTAATACTGACTATCTGATTTAGAATGATATCCAATGCAACATTTTAATGGTTCTGTATGTTGTGATCACAGCTGTGCAGAGTATTTCCCTGCCTTTCAGCAGAGATGATCCTGATTGCATTGAAATCAGTCACCCGAGATCTTGCGCTCTCAGCCACTGGATGTGAAAGTTCATTCACCTGTTAAATCATTGTTGATCCTAGATCTAAATTCATTCTCTGTTCATCCAAGGAAGGTCAGGTTTGTTGATCTTCAAGCATGGTGAAAGGAAGTGATGATGATATGTAATTAATCCTTTGGAGTATGAATCTATCATCTGGATTAAAATACTGTATATAACACCATACAGTTTAATTTGAAAATAAATAGTCCATCTTACAGAGATATTTTAGAAAATAAATACAACCTGTCTTACCTGAGTTTAGCTGTATCTAAACAGCTTTTTTTTAAGTTTGCTGAACTGAAGTTCACAGTACATTATCCACTGTAAAAATTTATACTAGTTTTATAGTTCAGTGTGATAGTAAAATTTGGCATGGCCTCAAATCATATTGAACAGAGAGAGACTATTAGTATTAATTTGATGCCAATGGTTTCTACTGTTTTGGAAACACTAACTATTATAGTCATATTGCACTACATAATATCAAAATTGTTAGCATCCGTTTCTCTATAATTACATGGTTTCATCTGGCAGTCTAGGATATTTTCTCAATCTAAAAGGCAGCTGGAAGTGCTTGTTGTTACTTGTTGGCTCATATAAAAGTCAAAGTAATCTAAATCAGATTAACTAAACTATGTTTGCTACTACACTTAGCTATAGTATAGCTGATTAATTCAAAATGCAAAGATTAATATTTATATATTAAAATATTTGTATACATGGCATGTTAAAGTAATATTTAGGGGAAGACTGAAAAATTATTAGAAAGACATGAATGTTCTATAATCTGACATTTTTTTTCCTTAAGAATGAAGAAAATATTTTTTTCAGAGGAGACAATAATTATATAATGATGTTAATGTTTCTTCTTTCTACTGATGAGTGAAAGTGAACTGTACTTGCTATAAAATAAATTACATGTAAGGGTTTCCAAAAATTTTTTATACAACTTTAAATTCTTGTCAAACATAAAATATTCCGTAGCTCAGACCTGTAATTTAAGTCCTGATCTTTGAGTGAATATCTATGGTACAATAGTGAGCCTCCTGAAATCATATTCCTACATTTGTACTTGTGCAATGGTCAGCTTTACGTACATTTCTAACCTTTCTGTTCTTTGTTTCTTGAATGATATAAATTAAGATATTAAAAATAAGCTCAGAAGCAAGGTCCATTACCAAATAGATATTGGTTGAGCTGCAATCAAAAATCAAAATAGAGATCTTGTTTTTAATGTTTTATTGTTTGCAAATGATTTTTAAAATGCCACAGTCAGTCAAATTGCTTTTTCTCACTTTTCCCACTTTTGTCTTTTCATATCTTTTTTCTGTGAAAGGTGGGGGTTTTTGTGGGTTTGATTTTGTTTTGGCAGGGAAGTTGTTTTGTATTGTTTTTTGTAACAGTTTCTTCCATTAGAAAATATCCTCTAATATGTACTTAGGTGGTTTCCAGGAGGGCATTTAATTATAATTAATACCTCAACTTCACGTAATCTGTACAATAACACACACACAAATTAGCCATAGAAGTCTATACATCCACATACAGTGCTCAAGGGAGTACAGGATGATAGAAGTTCCCAATTTTCCAACTGCATATCTGCAGAATGCAATGTGCTAAACTTGGAAAAACATTTCCTTTCATAAGTTGTCACAGCTGCTGCTGCTTTTCCCAGCCAACGTTAAAAATTCTGAGGTTACTTCATTACAAAACGTGACATGACAATACAGACTACATCACTGACTGTGTGTTGTATAAAAGTTACTTGGGATATAAATCCCAAAGCTTTTACTTCGATTTACCAAGAATGCTCACATTCTTTTGTTTATTATAGCCTGAGGAACAGGCTTTTCAACTTTAAAATCTTTTGAACTTGCCTCCCCCTGGAAAGGAAAAAAAAATCACTAGGCTGGGATTTACTTTGGTGTTGTTCCAATACTATTATAAATTACTGTCCCAAATATCAAAGGCTTTTGATATTAAACTATTAGGATTATTCTCTGAACTCCAATAACACTGATTTAACTGCATTTTTTGAGAAAGTAATAAAAAAAGACTTTAATGAAAACTAATTTAGTAAAATTTGGAAAAAAACCCAAATCATAAAATATTCTAGTAAAGTAAGAAGGGATCCTAAAAATGTTTTCATTTTTCACATGAAATTATTTTGGTAACTTTGTTTTGTGCTGTTGTAAAGATAACAATTAAAACAACAGTGGAAATACTGACTTTCTACATATCCTGCTGATAAAGAAGCACCCACAATATTTCAGTACTGATTAACTTCTTCCTCCAAGACTATTCCATATAGGACTAGTTACATGGATGCACTTTGCTCACCTCAATTCTAAAATGCAGCATTCTAAGACATAATGAATTAAATTTATCCTGGTGCAAACAGATGGTAGAAGGACCTTAGCTTTTACACTAACTTCACATAAACAAATCAAGAACAGTTAAACCGTATTTGAGAGAAGCACAATCAGGACATGGTGTCAACTGTATATGGTTACAGCATAACAGCTTTTTCAGCCTAGCAGCCCTTGGCCCCTCCTTGCCTCTTGGGAAGGGTGTGGGTCCACTACATTGATAAAACAAGGTTTCAAGATAACTTCTCAAGCCAATGCCACCTCCTCCAAAGAAACCATGACCAGGCAAGAATTGAAAACTCTGTCATTTCATGGTCGCTGAGCCCAAGAGAGCCTCCAACCACCACATCACCCACCAGGCCCTTTCTGTTTGTAAACAGCAGGTCCAGTGGGGCACCTCCCCTGGTTGGCTCGCTTACCAGCTGCGTCAGGAAGTTATCTATCTTCCACACGCTCCAAGAACCTCCTAGATTGCTTTCTCTCTGCTGTGTTGTATTTCCAGCAGATATTTGGTAAGTTGAAGTCTCCCATGAGAACAAGGGCTAGAGATTGTGAGACTTCAGCCAACCGCTTGTAGAATACTTCGTCTGTTTCCTCATCCTGGTTGGGTGGTCTATAACAGACTCCCACCAGGATATCTGCCTTGTTAGCCTTCCCTCTGATCTTTACCCGTACGCACTCAACCTTCATTACCTTCGTTGAGTTCTAGACAATCAAAACACTCTCTAACGTAGTGACCCTATACTTGGCATTGGTGAGGCCGTGCCTTGAGTACTGTGTTCAGTTTTGGGCCCCTCACTACAAGAAGGACATTGAGGTGCTGGAGCATGTCCAAAGAAGGGCAACGAAGTTGGTGAAGGGTCTAGAGAACAAGTCTTCTGAGGAGTGGCTGAGGGAACTGGGGTGGTTTAGTCTGGAGAAGAGGAGGCTGAGGGGAGACCTTATTGCTCTCTACAACTACCTGAAAGGAGGTTGTAGCGAGGTGGGGGTCGGTCTCTTCTCCCTAGTAACAAGCGATAGGATGAGAGGAAATGGCCTCAAGCTGCGCCAGGGGAAGTTTAGGTTGGATATTAGGAAAAAGTTCTTCACCAAAAGGGTAGTCAAGCATTGGAACAGGCTGCCCAGGGAAGTGGCTGAGTCTCCATCCCTGGAGGTATTTAAAAGACGGGTAGACGTGGTGCTCGAGAACATGGTTTACTGGTGGACTTGGCAGTGCTAAGTTAATGGTTGAACTCAATGATCTTAAGGGTCTTTTCCAACCTTAACGATTCTATGATTCTATGATTCTAAGGACAACCATTTGCAAGGGTGACAACAAGCAATGTTCAATACATTCTTGACACTGCCTTCAGCAATACTGTGAAATTAATCCTAGATTTTTCGGCAGTGCACATGTAGTTTCTACCACACAGCTGACATTTGTGGTAATATCTAATCACTGTGTGAAGGTGGCATCAAAATGCAAGTAATGTCAGAGACAACTTTTAAAAAAAAATCAAAAACGAATGAAAGGTCAATAAATTCTCAAACTGAGAATCATCAATGTATTATGTTAAATATTAATGGTCTTCAAGGTCAATGTTTTCCCTGGCCCTTATGACAATAATATGAGCTATACAAAACTAAAAGTATGAAATGGACATAAACCCATAACACATTGAAGCACGTCAATAAAAAAGAAAAGGACATAGTAATTGTTTTAAGTGGCTTCTGTTTCTAACATTGCTTATTCACTGCCCTCTGAATGTCTGTTAAAATCAAGGAGCAGGTCATTCACCAGCAAAAGCAATTATAAAATGCAAATGACTGAGCATTTATTGTCAAGATTGGCTAGATAAAAAAGGTCTGCTTCATAACATGTTTCCAAGCAGATGACATAATTAGATATTTGTATTATAAACAATAGGAAAGAATAAAAGCCTTTAGCATGTTTTTAAGACAGGCTGCAATTAAAAAACAGGTGAGCATTGTGATGTAAATTCTATTAAAAAGTAACAATGAAATTTCCCTCTGAGAAATTAGAAGGCACCATCTTGTGGTTACTCTGCAGGAATGCAGTCGGGACAGCCTCCAACCTGTCATCTCCTCCTACCCCTTCCTGAAGTGTCAACTGGGATGTCAAAATTCTGACATAGACAAGGACAATGCTTTGTCATTCCCAATACTCCCTCTGAAAAAAAAAACAGTGAGACCATGTACTAAGTAGGACTAGAGGAGTTATGTAGTTCAAAATACACCCCAGGTTATCACATTACTCAAATGTGTGTTTGAGGTAGACAGCAAATCCAGAATTATTGGCAATTGTAGCAAAACCACACTTAATTTCTAATAAGTTTAAGATCAAATACTACCATAACCTAAAGCCTCTGCAGCTCAGTAAAGCTGCATGATTTTTTGAGCCAGCTAAGATCAGAAACTTCTATTCCTGTTATCCTTACATTATCAAAACCAAAACATGGTTTGTGCATTTTTCAGAAAGTGTTTGAAATTTTTGTAAACAATTTATTTTGGGCAAGAGTCAACCAGTTATGTTTGTGCCGTCTTCAAAGACATAGACTCATATACAGGTCACAGTTCAGCATTCAGAACTTCTTGTTCAATAGAATCTGCAGCTGTAAATAAAACACTGTTTTGTATGTAACACACATATATATTCACAGCTACTGATGTCTGCTTTGGGTCCAGTCCTGCTAACTGCTCATTCATTGTACCTTGTGAGATAAACTATCCAGACTGATCTTTCTCAACTCAATTGTGTAGCTGAGCAGTGAATTTACCATGGAAAGTTCAATTGGTTCTGTTTTCCTTGGGAAACATATGTAAAATACAAACCAGTATCAATTTAGTTATTGTTTTCATTGGTTTTATAATCAATTATAAATATATAACTATTCAGGGAGGCTAATTTAAGTGATGTTTAGGTTATGATTTGATCATATAACTCCAGAAATACTTTGTTGGTGTTAGTGTCTCAGTATGGTCTAAGATTTACTCTAGTATTTTGTATTACAGGAAGTCTATTACCAGATCTCCCCTAGTGAAACAAACAGCTAAGGTACAATGACATGTGTCTCATTTCACATTTTTTGAAGTAATTAACAGTTCAAAAGTAATAAAATGTACATCTGCTATTTTTTCACAAGCAGAACTACTTCTGACCTGCTGATGGCTCAATGAGTTTTGAATGGCTATAAATGACAGCAGAATTAAATCCATAATATTGTTCTTTTCACTTCCATCAGATCTGGATCTTCTAGAAAATACCTAGTAAATTAGGACACTCATTTTTCAAACAAACGAGCCATAGTAAGTGTCAGTGACTGACAGTCTAACTGTGATAACATCCAGACTTATCTTTGCTTTTGAAAGGCGTCAATAAAAGAGGAATTTCTCTGTGTCTGGAAAGCGTTGTGATAGCATGAATTCATGTGTGGTATTCTGCTTATTGACATCTGTTTCCCAGAAAGACTATAGCTAGTGTCACATGTTTCCTTTGGATTTTTGAGCACATCAGGAGCATGGATGTTCTGAACCACTTTGGTTATAAGATGCAGCAGATTTTAGCAAATAACACAATTTTGTCTGCTGCTTTTCTGAGCTCAGTTCCTTTCAAGATTTCAATCCTCCAACTAGGTTCACACCAGCCAATGTCTCTGTTTATGTGTGCACTCCAGGAGTGGGGTGACACTGAAAATGCTAAAAAAACATATCTAGATTATACCTTTAAATCTGCATTGCCTCCCCACTAGAAGTGTAATTGTACATTTTGTATACAGTAAAAAGCAGACACACATATTAATATGCCCATTTATATCCCATGATACTCCATACATTCAGCAGCTGAAGTTACCTGATCTCTTTTATTTCATTGGTTGTTAATATGATCTTTGATCTTCCCTCTCTCTAAGTGTTTATAAGCATTATACAAATGCCAGAATGACACTCTGATTCTAAAGGGATGAAACTATAAATGTTACCAAAATAGGTGCCTCCTCTCTCCCTGTGGGATAGCCATGGTTTACACAAACTGCATGGTTTACACATCCCAGCAGAGGAGATGTAGAGACTGGAGACAGATGACAGATGCTTATCTCCCCTTTGGCTGCTGCTACTCCCTCTCCTACGCAAAGGGGATCTGCTACATTTGGAGAGGATGGAAGATGTTCACTGAAGGTCTGTGGGTGCTGGGAGAAGAGTGGATGAGGGGATGCTGGGGTAGGCCGTGTGTAGGGATGCTGGCATCATTTTCTGTTAATTTCATTCCATAAGTAAAGTTCTAGTGAAATTTTACTGTTCTCCTGACATCAGGGTATGTGGGTGTAGTGGGGAGGGGAGGGAAGGGGAGGGAAGGGAAGAGACTGGTGGCAAGGAGGAAAGAGAGGAGAGAGACCTGACTCTTTCAGCTGCTTCAGATTCACTCCTAACTTTTTAAAGTATCTCAATGCTTGATGATATGATGAGACATTTCTGGTACAAGTACTGTTAAAAGGTCAGATACCTCAGTCATTGTTATTGCTATCCATCATTAACAAACAAAAATAAAAAAGAAGCAAATTAAAAAAAACAAACCCAAAAAACAAACCCACAAAACCATAGGGCTTAAAGAAACAAGTCCTTAATTAAGAAGTTTCTGTTTGCTTCCTCACGCAACTTCCAACATGCTGTTATTGTCACATAAGATACTCATTCACACCCTGCAAAATACTGAACTCATCTTACAAGATTATTTTCATAACAGTCCTAATTTTCTAAGTGAGTGTTTGTTGAAAATCCAGAAAAGCTAAACCAAATTATACTGACGTCCATACGAAATCCATATCCACCTTAGGAGTAGATAAATATTATTGAGACTTACATGGGTTACTTAAGTAATTGGTATCTTTTTCCTCACAAATTCATTTCAGAAAAATAACATTCCAATAGTATGTTAACAGAAAGGAATCAGCCTGTAGTGTCATAAAGAAGAGGATCTAAATGGTCCTTTAACAATTTAATAAAATGTACCCATGTTCAAACTATGTTTAAGACCTTGTGACCTCACACTGCCTTTGTGTGTATTAGGAAAAAAAACTTCTTTAACAATATAACAGGACACTTGCATACCAAAAGGTTGCCTCAAAAGAAGTGAAAACAAATTGTAAATTTTCTGAATAATAATTCAAGTTACAAAAATTCACTAGTAGCATCTGGAAAAATACCAATATAAATATAGCGGTTGGATTTACTACTGATTTTATTAAATTACATTACTAAATAGAAATATAGAAATTGCCATGGGTCACAAGCTCCTCAAAAGGAGAAGAAGAAAAAAAAGAAAAAGACCTAGTAAAATCCAACAGTTTCTCTGAATTTTTAAATTCAGAATATTTCATAACAATAAAATATATAGTTTGAGTTTCAGTTTAAACATGGGCACATATATAGAGATTTATTTATTTATTATGCAAAAAATGATAATTCCAACCAAGAATTTCACAAGAATTTTACTAATGTTGGCACAATTACAGTATTGTGGTTGTATAAATTGCAAGTACAGAACAAATTAACACTAGAATTTTCAAAACTGAGTCAGTTTGAAATGACAGGACATCATATCAGTAGTAAACCTACCAAAAAAAATCATGCTGATGTAATCTTTTCCAGATGCTACCAGGACAACTTTGCAAGTATAAACTTCTGTAAAGAACATTTCTATAGAGACATTTTTAGATTTTTGACTTTGAGCTACAGTTTGTCTTTTGAAAACCAGAATTATCTGTAGAAGATTAATTTGTTTCCCATTACAGTTTCGGATTTCTTCTTCATCCATAAAATTAACTGCAGTGAACTTCCAGGAGTAAAAAGCTGTCTTTTTTCAGGCTTGAATAAGAGGAGAAATAGTCACTTGTCCTGAAATCTGGCTACAATTAAACACATTGAAGACAAATTAAAAGCTGTAAATGTAAAACTTTGGGTACTTTGTTGTGATCCTTTGT
Organism: Platalea leucorodia; assembly: GCF_965183815.1. Classification (NCBI taxonomy): domain Eukaryota; kingdom Metazoa; phylum Chordata; class Aves; order Pelecaniformes; family Threskiornithidae; genus Platalea; species Platalea leucorodia. The sequence goes on from NC_138825.1 coordinate 81,049,962, forward strand.
TATACAAGTACTGTATTATGCAATAAACAATCAGTATGCATCACCTACATTTTGCTACCAAATGCTTAAAGTATTATTTAAATAGATCACAAATGTAAAATAAAATAGGAAAAGACAATATTTACCTTTTCCAACTGGGCATTTTTTTTTGATTTGTACAAAAACTCCCCCACTGCCACAAAGACAGAAAGCACCAATCCTGCTGCCAGCACAATGAAGATTCCTCCAATATTTTGAACTCCCAAAGCACTGGCCTCTTTACTTTCCTCCTCTGGGCAGCCATTGCCTCTCCACCATTTCTCTTTCATCATGTGGAGCTTGCCCTCCTCTTGCAGCTGAAGAATTGCTATAGTGATCTTGTCTCTGTATGGAGAACCTAAAGAGACCACAGGGAACATATATTGCATGGGTTATATTTTAAGGAAAGTTAGTTATTCCTGATAGGAATAAGATATAACGTCACAGGAAAAACTATATCCTCTACAAACAACATTTACTGAAAAGCCATTTACCTCTTACCACGGTCACACTGGTCACATAAATACACACCCACCCCCACCCCCCCCCACGTAAATACATATGCACAAAACTTGATCCAGCTGGTGTTGCCTGTAAAGCAGGAAACTTGATGCAACAAGGCCTATCACACTTAGTCCCATGGTCTCAAACATCTTCATGCCCGACTATTATATCCAGCCAAATAGTATTAATCTTTCAATTTCCATCAGGCTTTTAATTATGCTGCATTAGATTTAGTCCAATACACATAAATCTACAGGCTGTTGCTTTATAGCTTGTTACCCTAAAGCTAATCCAAGGTCTGATATGTAACAAACACTTTATACTATTACTTTATAAAAAGAAGAAACAACAATTTATGCTTCAGGACCAAGCCACAAAAGTCTTTATTTGATAGATTGTCAGGCACTTAAGATACCTTCCAAGCACGCACTTACTTATTAACAGTACCAGGTAGCAATGCATTCAGAAAGATAAGGTTAAGTATGTTTGGATAACAGGGATGTAAATTTTCATATTTTAATGTATTTCTTTCTCATAATTCAGTATTTTAAAATGACATGATAATTTTGCAGCTTTTGAACATTTCGATATTTCAAGGGGCAGTTCAAAGGGTAGTGTCATATCTTTGTATGTCATCTACTCTCTTTTTCTTTATATAGTGCATAAGGACTTTTCAATGAGTATTTTAAAATCTACATTAATTAATGAATAATGCCAATGGAGAAAGCTTTTCTTTTCTGAATGTTAGAGAGTAAATCACATCAGTTAGAAGTGCTTTCTATGTTAAGATTTGTGTAATGTTTAAGGAGAGAACAAAGCCATAATTTTTCTTCTTCTCCTTCAAAAACAGGAACAAAAGACTCTTCATTAAAGTGGTTAAGAAATCCCAAGAAAAAAAAAGAGAAGATGAAAAGGCATGGCATCCCCTCTTTCATGTGATACGAATGCAATTCTACAAAGAATCCCTCCTCTTTTTCTTTCTGTCATAATAATGCTACTTCTAGCTATAATTTTTACAGTATTTCCTTTGGCTGAGTAATAAAATGCATTTTAATTAACCTGATACCTTTTAAAAAAAAATCTCAGCATCCTTTAGAGAGATGCTGCCCATTTGACTATTTCATGTACTATGATCAACTGTGAAGGAGCTGAAGGAACGCATGGATAGGATATTTTATACTCTTTATACTCTTGGAAAACATATATTTTCTTCTGGAATTTCTTTCAATTTATTCTTTATTTCTTTAATTTCTTCTTATATATCTAGAGCTTATCACGAGAATAAAGGTAATATTAAAGGATTGCTGTGCCAGCATGGAAGTAAAACATACAAAGGACCATTAATTACAAAACACTAGGCTTTCCCTTTTTTCCAGAATAAAAGGTGGGAAAAGCTGGCCTCAAAGTATTTAAGTTGCAAGAACTTGTGCTTTTATCTTCTATGCTTAGAAAAGAATGATGCTCTGTACTAGGAGCTAAACTGTATTTACACAGGACTATAGGAGAAGCAGAGAGAAAGGAAAACAACCTTTTTTATACCCTCTTGTGCATGCAGGGGCCTAAGTCACACCGTTTCAGACCATCCTGATTATGCTGAAACTCTGCAAAACCCTGTACTTGACACATTTCTTCAGTCAGATGGAAGAAGGAAAGTGAGTTCCCACAAGAGCCTGGGGAAGTGTAAGTGCATACTATAATCTTTTGGGGATATTTTCAGTGTTACACTGCCTATAAATATTTAACAACAACAACATAAATAACATTAGATTCTGAGAAATAATTTTGGACCAAGTTTAATCCATCTTCTGATCTGACAGGCTGCTTTCTAATTAAACTGATTTGCATTTCATTTCCACACTTTCTGTTGGTCTAAATATAGGCAGTACCAACTATTCTTCATGTATTATTTATATATTCTAGGGACCAGATTTGTACACATACAGTTCTATTTCATTTGAAGCACTTAAAAAATGAATTAACTGAGGAATTCATAGATAGAAACCATAAAGCACAGGCTAATCCTATCTACAATTAGTTAAGTTTACTAGGATTGCATTAGAAGCATGCAGTTAATAGTGATTCAGTTCAACAGTATCACTTACTGTTGGTGATTTGCAAAATTTTGCACAAATAGTTGTGGAGTAGACAGATTACAGGGCCTTTGGTCTTTCTACTGCAATATTTGTATTTGTTATACGTTATTATCTTGTCTTAAAAATAGTAGTGACACAAGTAAGGACCAATGTGGGATGACCAACATTGCATGCTGCTGCTGTTAAATTAAACATTTAAAATTTTATACCCATGAAAAAGCTAGCATTCAATGCTGTAGTTCTATTCTATTTCTGAATGACTTACAATGATCTAAATTCATTGATTCACATTTTGCAACAAACAATGAGTACACCTAATAATCTGATATTTGAAAAAAAGGCATTTCAATGCTGTTTATGCTGATTCAGGTAGTTATTAAGAGAACAAAAGAAGCACAGCAGCAATATTATTTCCTAAGGTTTTATTTGCTCCTACATTTTTTTCTGATACAAGCTGGATTGCAAGTCCCAGCAATGGAAAATCCACCCAGAAGTATATGAATTGGCTAAAAGTATCATGGTCTGATCTGTGGATGATAGTTACCATACAAAATGAAGAGAAAATAAATAGAGAATATGGACAAGGCATCCAGATTACACTCTCGACGTTAAAACTATTTTTCTTGCAGAAATTAACAATTTCAGCAAGTAAAAGATTTTTGATGTTAACTGGTAATTTTCATTATCACTCCTATGACATAACTGAAAAATGAATCAAACCCTTCCATGAGGTGTTGCAGGAAGGCCATGTTCTGGTTTTTTGACAATTTTTAAAATCAGAAATAGTTCATTTAAGAGAATTTACCGTTCAAGAGAAAAAAAAAATCAAAACAGAAACTTTAAGACTCCCAGACAATGTGTATGAATGCATTTGCAAAATAAATACAGTATGAATAAGAGTAAAGTAATAAAGCAGAAGGGAAAAAAAGAGAATAAAATTCTGCCATGTGAAGAAATGTGAACATCACATCTCAACTTTCAATAAAAAGACAAGCAGTTGAAAAAAGTCTTACCAATCTGTGCATGGGGGGAAGACTAGGAGAGGATAGACAGAGTGATATTTTAAAATCCGTCTCAAAATCAGGGAAAAAGATGAGTATATAATCTTCCATTGAGTGCAGAGAAAGGGAGAAGTCCAGTGCAGAAATATCTGACTTTTTCTTCCCTCTCTTTTCCTGGTTCCTACTGTTTTCATCTCTCTAGCAACTGATGAGATATTCCCATGACAAACTGGGACTGGAGGGCCTACAGAACATAATCTATACATTATTTGCTGATCCCACTCTAGCTGCTGTTTGCAGGAATGAGAATTTCTGGCAGAAGAAGAATTTTAAGACTTTCTGTTATAGATTATAGAAACCTTAGTGCCTTCCTATGATCAACAAACTCAATAAGGGGTGCAATAATTTCTATTTGCAGTTACCTACTTATGAAAATTTAAAATTAAACTGAAAATTTGCATAAAATTCTATTGTCTGAAGCATCATAGAAAACTAAGATAACAAAGTCTCAGAAATACTGCAGAAGTTATACATAGATAAGTTTTCTGCCCTGAAGTCCCAGTATATAAAGATTTATGCACATAATGATATGTTTAGTCATAAATTACGAACACAGAAGCTTTATATATTGAGACTTCACTGCATACAGCTTAGTATGTTGAAATCCTGCTGATCCGGCTGGTCTTGAAAAGGCTTCCGACTAGATTATAATTTAGTAAATTCTCCTGCCTGGTTACTCCTAGTTTTACTGTTTTAGTTTACTCTGTTTTACTGTTTTTCCATCAATTACAAAAGGAACTGGAGCATATTGGGACCTGTAGAACTGAATTTGGCCCTAAATAAGTAAAAAGGAATAGCAGCATTCCACTAACTCCTTCATTAAGAAAATGTTAAACCAGAAACTTTTTTGGTTCATCATTCCAGGTGCATTTTACCAAAAGAAATCACTACGAATTGTCCAGTATTTTGAAAGTTGGTGCCCATGGAACATAGTTACATGTTACTTTTGATTTGCTAGACAGAAAAATCCATTCTGAACACTCCTGCACCACTGATAGCATCTTTTGTTCCTGTTACTTTTTTCTTTTGTTAATAAAAACTCTGAGACTATTCTACTTATCTTGCAATATTATTTCATACTCTGTGTACTTGGCCTAAGCAAAAGAGAAAGGTAGTTAGGAATACACCATCATATTCAGCATCTAGGTACAAAACTTAGATCATCAAGGACTTCTTCTAGTACTGAAATTTTTATTGGCATGAGAAAGTCACGTGTAACAGGAAAGATATTCATTTAATACCTAGGTGTTGAAGCTGTATGTGACTAGTATCATAGACTCATAGAATTTTTCACGTTGGAAAAGACCCTTAAGATCATCGAGTCCAACCATTAACCTAACACTGCCAAGTCAATCACTATACCATGTCCTCAAGCACCACATCAATCCATTTTTTAAATACCTCCAGCGATGGAGACTCAACCACTTCCCTGGGCAGCCTGCTCCAATGCTTGACCACCCTTTCGGTGAAGAACTTTTTCCTAATATCCAAACTAAACTTCCCCTGGCACAGCTTGAGGCCATTTCCTCTCATCCTATCGCTTGTTACTAGGGAGAAGAGACCGACCCCTACCTCGCTACAACCTCCTTTCAGGTAGTTGTAGAGAGCAATAAGGTCTCCCCTCAGCCTCCTCTTCTCCAGACTAAACCACCCCAGCTCCCTCAGCCACTCCTCAGAAGACTTGTGCTCTAGACCCTTCACCAACTTCGCTGCCCTTCTTTGGACACGCTCCAGCACCTCAATGTCCTTCTTGTAGTGAGGGGCCCAAAACTGAACACAGTACTCGAGGTGCGGCCTCACCAGTGCCGAGTACAGGGGCACTGTCACCTCCCTGGTCCTGCTGGCCACACTATTCTTGATACAGGCCAGGATGCTAATGGCCCTCTTGGCCACTTGAGCACACTGCTGGCTCATGTTCAGGCAGCTGTCAACCAACACCCCCAGGTCCTTTTCCGCCAAGCAGCTCTCCAGCCACTCTTCCCCAAGCCTGTAGCGTTGCATGGGGTGGTTGTGACCAAAGTGCAGGACCCAGCACTTTGCCTTGTTGAATCTCATGCAGTTGACCCTGCCAAAATGATCCAGCCTGTCCAGGTCCCTCAATAGAGCTTTCTTACCCTCCAGCAGATAGACACTTCCACCCAACTTGGTGTCATCTGCAAACTTACTGAGGGTGCACCTGATCCCCTCATCCAGATCATCAATGAAGATATTGAACAGGACCGGCCCCAACACTGAGCCCTGGGGAACACCACTCGTGACCGGCCGCCAACTGGATTTGACTCCATTCACCACGACTCTCTGGGCTCGGCCGTCCAGCCAGTTTTTAACCCAGTGCAGAGTGTACCCATCCAAGGTGTGAGCAGCCAGCTTCTCCAGGAGAATGCTGTGTGAGACAGTGTCAAAGGCCTTACTAAAGTCCAAGTAGACAACATCCACAGCCTTCCCCTCATCCACTAAGCGGGTCACCTTGTCATAGAAGGAGACCAGGTTAGTGAAACAGGATCTCCCTTTCATAAACCCATGCTGGCTAAGCCTGATCCCCCGGTTGTCCCTCACTTGCTGCATAATGGCACTCAAGCTGATCTACTCCATGAGTTTACATCGAGCAAAGCAACCAGTTCAAGTTCTAGTTTTAGCAGTTGAAAGGAAGAAGCACCAAACTCAGAATGGGGGGTGTTTGGGGTTATTTTTGTTTTGAGGGTCTTTTTTTTCAGCATTAGCCCATTCCCACTGTGGTTACACCAGATCAGTCTATCCTAAAGCTAGCTTGGATACAGATATATAAGCTGCAGTCACAGTCTCACTCCAGTGTAGGCATATCTGAAATTTCCATAAGAATGCTGGCTGACACCATTTATACTACTGGGGATGGGTGGAATCATTGGCATATCGACATTTCTCTGTACTTATCCCATAGCTTAGCTCCATCAAGAATGACAGACTAAATGTTCTGCCACGAAAGTGACTGCATGCTTAGTTAAATCATATCTGAAAGTTTTGTTTGTTATATTGTTCTATTATCTCTGTCCATCAGTTACTACGATGAAGTTTTCCTTTTGTTTTTACAAGACAAAATTTAGTCCAGGCCTTTGGAACAAACATTCCTTGCTAGGGGATAACTGGTGATACAGTATGTGGAGTTCAGTTTCTCTTAAGTGTCATGCATACTGAAGTTACAGGCCTGACAGAAACAAGACAGAAGGAATTTCATTTACATGTAATTGTGGAGTAGGTGTTTAGACCATGGAAAAACTACTTCCTACAGCCTCATGCATCACAGGGCCTGAACCACCTTCCAGGAATCTGTAGCATAGTCAGCGCTCAGCAGTAAAGACTGACAGCCACAGTTATAACATGCCATAGAAAAGGAATAGGAAGCTCAGGGTCACTGGGTACAGGAGATGCACTTACTTTAACTCCACAGAAATGTTATTCTTTTAAATGTCACAGCCAGCTCTGCTCCCTAACTCCGTTAACCCTCTCTAATTAGGATGGGAAGGAAGCGACAGAGAGAAGGGTCAACATAGCTCAGTTCGTTCTTCCTATCTGTGGATTCAAAAGTCTCCAAGCAACACATGAAGAAAGAAGAGGGATTCTGTCAATTCCCAGTCCCTGGCTCCACTTTCAAAATCAGTTCATTTTCACATAAGAAAAGATCACTGAGGACTCTTTTCAGGTCATGGAGTAATGCCATTACTGTAGCTGGGGATTTGATGGATTAAAATCCTTTGGCAATCATGGGAAACAAGCAACACCCCACAGTGAAGAGAAGAGAAATAAATCAAAAGAAAAGGCAACAGTTCCTGCAAACTTGACATAGGAGCAGATCCTGCTTGATCCCAAAATCTGGATCTCAGTTTAACTCCAAGTAAATGAGCAAGGCTCACTAATGAAAAAAAATTTTTAAAAAGCCACTGATGAAAAGATGTTCTCAATAGCAAAATTAGCCACTTAGTTAAGAAGTAGCAATTGGCCAGGTATTTTTAAGAGTATGGAACAAACCTGAGATCATTGCATTACACCAGGAGATGGATGTGGATTCTAAACGTAGCTTTGATAACAGGCTTTCTTTGTTATGTTAAGTGAAAGGTTTCTTCCTGTTTCTTAGCTCTGTGCCTCACAGCAAATTTGTTGTTTTATATTTATGAAATGATCAGACATTACAGGATTCTCAACTCTAAGGTACATATGAATTAATAGCAAAGCATCCCAGACACAGAGTTTAAACACACTTCCCAAGTACACTGAAAACAACTGCTATATTAATAAACTTTTGAGTGGACATAGATCTTTTTAATGTAGAAAGGTGTGAAAATCTTGGTTTTGCCACCCAAGAGATGAGTAACATTTATTTACATTTCCTATTCATTTATGATTAATGCATTAAAAGATGAGATAGATTTAAATATTAATAAAAAGGCAAGTTGCTGGTAAGAGGCAGGAAACTTTTTAAATCAGTATTTTAAGCCAAATGTAATCAAAACCCTTTCACAAGTGGTGTGTTCTCTAATTGTTTTCACTTCTCCCCAGTCATAACCATTCCCAACTCATGCTAATTTCTGGTTCTTTATAGAACCATCATTAAAAAGTTCATGTAGGTTTATAAAGCTGAAATGTAACCAAGCGGGATCATGTAGCTGAGATTTATTTCATATTAAATTTCTCATAATTTTCCAGCTATAAGTATGCTACATAATTGATATCAAAATTAGATGAATACATGGGAGATTTAGGACTACAATAGCCATTCATGAATTCTTGTGTTCCTAAGTACTTACGGTTTTAGGATTGGAAAGGGGACATCCTTGAATATATTAATTTGTAACTAGCTTAAAACATATCTATCCCCCACAATGAGTAAATTAAAAAAAAAAAAAAGCATGTATAATGGTTGCCTGTAATTAATAATTTAAATAAGATATGATGATAACAGGTTTAATAGTTAATATACACCATTTTTCTCTATTTCTTTTTTTAGTTCCAAGATAACCTGAACAGAATGAAGACCTTTTTTTTTTTTTTACTATTTTAAATACTCAGATCATGATTACATTATTGTATTAGACATGCATATTCTATCCTATTTTTTCTTTTATCTTCTTTTTTCTTTTTTAACACAGTTTAGTTTTCTCAGCCCCTCCTCAAACTACCGTTGTAAACAGCTCTAAAGCACAGCTTTTAGGCAGATTAAATACTGAATTCAAACAAACGAGAGTTGGTAACTTTTTTCAAAGACTCTTCATGCATTGTAACATCACAGACAGTTTGAAAAGATCATAATTATATGATTATCCCTCTAACCCTGTTGAACTGTGCAGCTGCAGAACAGGAAGATACCTTTGTTGAAACCTGTACTGAGAAAATCAGTGATATTATTTTTACCACAGCTAAAAGTATTTCATATTTATACAGTGCTTTTTTTTCAATTCTCCTTGCAAACCTGTATCACTCAGATATGAATGGTCTGCAAATACAGCCTCCTTTGTGGGAAGTATTTGTCTAACACTACCCAGCAATAAATAGCTGAATTAAGGAAGTCTAATGAAATGCTACATGCAGTCCTGCTATATGTGAAGATTTTGGGCAGGCAGGCAGGCAGAGTACATTGAAAGACAAGAAAAGTGTAAGGTCATAACAAAAGTGTCCAGACCTGAAAAGCCATTTCATGCTTTTGCAGAACATCCCAACCCCCTGCCAAGCTATAAGGGAAATTCTGAAAAGAATGAATGTCAATGTTTTCCCATTAGCTGTTTCATCATGGGTGAGGTATGAAGTGGCCTTGGGTACATCTAACTGCAGTGCCATCTTAAATCTGGACAATATTCATTTAAGTTATTTAAAAAAAATTTAGGTCTTTGGAACTGTTAGAATTCCTACAAAGTCTCATATTGCATTTATAGGTCATGATAAGAAGTTTCAGCTGCCACTGTTCTATTAAATGATGTTCCATATATTTCTAATCCCTCTGATAAATAAGAGAAGCTGATTCTTTAAGGTTTTCTACGCATATTTCTGTTCCCCAATTTGATTTACAAGGTTAAAGTGATTACAGAGGCAAGGCAGTCAGTTCTTGGTTGATCTTTGGGAAAAGGAGGCATCAGCTAACTGCATGCATCACATATACAGTGAGAATAAGAAGCCTCAACTATTCAAAGAGTGTTTAAAAACACTGGCTTTCAGTGTTTCACTCACCATTCTGTTTGTCTATAAAACACCATGACAGATTCAAAGCCATGGTGCTAGTCTTTTCATTTATCCTAGCCAACTTGGTGAATCCTGTCCTCAACAGTGGGGCTGGATGAGATGATAGCGAGAATTCAGATTTATGAAGAGCTTTCAGAATTTTAAATTTCTTTTCCATTACCAGGGAATCATTTGGGTGCAGAAAATGAAACTAGGTAGGCTCAAACCAAAAGACAGCCAATAGCTTCTGTTTACTACAGAAGCTTGTTTACTTCTGTTAAGCTACAGGACATTGGGTGGAGGGTGATACTTATTCAGTGAGCCTGGGTTGCTGGGAAATGAGATCCCCCTTCTAATAGGCAGTGAAAAAGGAATACTTAGCCAAGAAATGCTAGACGAACAAAATAAATAGCTGATGCTGCAGCTTTTTCAGAGCAAGAATGCCTAAAACCATGCAAACACCATGTGCTGGGATGCAACACACTAGTTTGTTTCTAATTAAGGGCGACGACATATGAGGACAGAGACATTTTACATTTGTAGATGAGCCTTTGACAATGCAATACATACATATGGCCCTAGGCACTATAAAATCAACACTAAAGTTTTAATAATGTCTTTGCTTCAGTTACACCTGTTCAGTAAATTCCTACTAGAAATCACTTCTCCAAGGCAGTCTGCTCGCAACAGCTACTGGACATTAAGTGTTTTGGCAATTCTTTATCGATATAAAGCTCAGTCTCTTAGCATGCCTCTCAGATAGTGCTTAAATATGCTCATACTTCTGAGGTAACTATAAAAAACAGTTCTTTCATCAAATATGTTAGCTACACATTCTTACATTTCAGCAACAATAAATTAACTGCTCAAGCAGTTGAAATTCTCAAATTAGTTTCAATACATGGTTTGACCTGCATAAAAATAAATAATTTGCACCTATTTCTTGTGCATTATGTTCAACTAATGAAGACAAATGTATTAATTTGTTTTAGTTACAGAAGAACTGAAGCTCAGCACTTTTATGCATGTATAAGTGATGAATATTACAGTTCAAATTATATGAAGGATTACAGATTAAGTGCAGGCAAGCAGAAGAAAAAGACCTCCTGATTTGGTACATGGTTTCCTATTTATTCCTACAGAGACAGATCTGTTTATATGTCTCATCTCCAAGGACTGGAAAAAAATGCTCATATTACATAATTTCTATGGTCTGAAGGTAACAAGTAGCTTCAAGAGAGCTAGGGTGTCTTAACAATAAAACCAAATGATTGCTTAGATTTTTTTAATATTATTTTTTTGTAGTGCATTAGATTTTGAAAACTATAGGCAGGGGACAATGTTTATACATTTAGTATTGAAGTTCAGAGTGCAAAAATTTCACAGTCTTCATTACAATTATTATTTGAAATTACCTAAGAATTTATTTTATATATATATATATATATATATATATATATATAAAAACACATATGCACATTTTCTATGTAGACAGAGTGCTGGACTGTAAGATGGAAATTTTTCTCCAGGAGCAGTACTTTACAACAGGTAATAGACAAGGATAGTTCAGATATCCTCAGTGTCCCACACAATATAAACAGGAAATAGCTGCAGAGTCTGAAATCTCAATAATGATTAAATTGAAAGCCAGTGTTGACTGTTGAGTTTAGTATTTTGCAGAGGAAATCCAGGAATATATTTTCATCAATGCAAATTTTAAACTTCTGAGCTGTTCAGTATTTTCAGATATGTAGAATTTAGTTTCAGTTATGTTAAGCAAGTGTACCATTAACAATTTTGGGCACTAAATTAATACATCATTTACCTGTTATTCCTTTCAATTTTGGAACTGCTTGCTTTTTGAAAGGTTCCTACATCATTCACATCTGTGGCTTTGTTGGTTTTACATAAACATATTTAAAAATAGATGTGTAAAAAGTCTAGACCTTCTGTTTACTAGTCAATGACAAACACAACTGAGTTACTGCAGGAGTAGAAGCAAAGCAAGATCTCACTGACTGTATCTTTGGAGCCTAGGCTGTTCTTCTTATTGTGTTTCTTCAAATAAGGCAACATATGATTCTGATTTAAGAAAATTGTTCAATGTTTAAGACAAGTAATGGAAACATTTAAAAAAAACCCTGCCTTGTTTCTCCTGGAAAAAAAATGTTTAAAATTATGTTCTGCATTGATCACTGGCTGCCAAATGTACAAATTAATTGAAAGGAATGTGCCAGTCATGCTTAGTGGCAGTCATTGTGCTCAATGTCATTGCTTTCTAGTCTTGCCTGAGATTTAAGGAAAGTTTTTAAAACATGCCTCTTCAAAACATGTCACCTTTTCAGTTTGGTGGAGGTGTGAAAAGAGAATGATGTTAGGACACAGAAAACAGCCCTAGCTACAGTAAGTGCTTGACTTCAGAGAGTAAGGAATGTTGATAAATTCCAAACAGTTAATTTTGAAAGTATGCTATGGATCTTTTTTTTTAAAAACAGGTATTTAATACAAGTCAGTGTTTTCATTTCTTGTGGCTCTCATGCTGCCATAATGTTCTTTGATTTTTAGCCTAGATCTCCAGGAGAAAAGACAAAAAGAAGAAAAAATTGAAGAAGCACCAATGTGAAGGGGGATGAAAACTGTACTGCTCAAGCTCTGCAAAGTTTGAGATAGAATGAATATGAGGCATGGAAAAAAGAAGGCTTTTTAAAATATGGAAAACTTGCTTTTACAGCTCCACTCCACCCCACAACTACTCACTTCTGTTAAAGTATAGCTGTTTTATTTGTGCCACTGAGAGATACATTGCAGCTTTTTGCAACTATCACAAAACAGGGAAGGCTCTCAGGATTGTCTTCAGACTCAGTCTAACAGCCGGCTGTGCAGAAATCCCATTTCCTCTTCCACATCCCACTTTGTTTGCTGTCACTGTTTCCTTCATACTATGAGTAGTTCTCATCCACCCTCATTAACAGCTACATAGTTAAACATGAAGTAAATTAATTTTGTGAAAAAAGATGAACAGTCTTCTGCCAGTTTAGGTCACTAAACCAGCTCATATAGCTGTCAGTTTTTGCAAAATGCAGCAGCCCTATGCCAGTTTAAAATGACAGTGAAACTTCAGCCTTACTTTCTTATTCAGGTATGTTATAGACAGAAATGTTATGCCTGGGGGGTGAGGGGTGTTTGGGGTTTTTTGTTTGTTTGTTTGTTTGTTTTTTTAAATAACTGATCTGGTTCCCAGAATCAGATCAATAAATCTTTACTAGCCTTGTTGCTTCTAATAGAAGTCGATTAAAAAAGAGGAACAGACTGAAAATCTGTGTGTGTTTGTGCACCTGTGCAGCAACAATAAAGAGCACCACATAGAATGGAAGCATCAAGCATGCTAAAGACTCTCATCAAACACTTGTTTAGGGAAAAAAGTCTGTCTTTTCCTGCAAATCTGTCCCCATAAAGCATTTGGAAGGGCAAGGGAGAGCTTCATTTTCTAACCAAGAAGATTGGTTAGAAGATGAAAACTCTATCAGAACTGAACATTGGCAAGAATCAAAAAAATGTGATTGGCCTGATGATATCCGCTACACTAAAACATACTGGGAATACTAAAGCAAGGTGTAGGCACTCAGCAATTAAAATAAAACATTCCAAATCAAACCTTTCAGGGAGTCTTGTAATCTCATCTAAGAATGAAAGCAAAAAAAGACAAAGAGAAAAAAGAGATAGAGGAAAAGGAAAACAAAAACGAAAAAGGAAAGGAGAAAAAGAAAAAGAGAAAGAAAAATAAAAGAGAAACAAAAGGAAAACAACAAAGAAAAAATGCAAATACAAATAAATTAAAATTAAAATTAGAAAAAGAAAAACAAAAGGAAAGAGAAAAAGAAAAGAAAAAGAAAAAGAAAAAGAAAAAGAAAAAGAAAAAGAAAAAGAAAAAGAAAAAGAAAAAGAAAGAAAAAGAAAAAGAAAAAGAAAAAGAAAAAGAAAAAGAAAAGAAAAAGAAAAAGAAAAAAGAAAAAGAAAAAGAAAAAGAAAAAGAAAAAGAAAAAGAAAAAGAAAAAGAAAAAGAAAAAGAAAAAGAAAAAGAAAAAGAAAAAGAAAAAGAAAAAGAAAAAGAAAAAGAAAAAGAAAAAGAAAAAGAAAAAGAAAAAGAAAAAGAAAAAGAAAACTGCATAAACAATGGCATCCAAGTGCTAGAACAGAATAGAAAAGGATAGAACAGGACAGGACAGGATAGGATAGGATAGGACAGGACAGGACAGGACAGGATAGGGTAGGGTAGGACAGGACAGGATAGGGTAGGATAGGATAGGATAGGATAGGATAGGATAGGATAGGATAGGATAGGATAGGATAGACAAGACCTTAGCTGCTCCTCATAGGACATGCCTTCCAGGCCTTTCACCAGCTTTGTTGCCCTACTCTGAATGCATTCAAGTACCTTAACATCCTTCTTAAACTGTGGGGCCCAGAACTCATTAACATTATGATACTTATCTGTGTCATAATCCCACTCCCTTCAGAAGAATCTACAACTGCAGGATAAACATACTATACGTTCTCATTCAATCAGAGTTTAAAGAATAGACTGGCCCCCTACTTTGGTGATGGCTATAATGTCTGACTATGGACAACTGTACCTTCAATTTTGAGATTCATTTTTAGGTAATTTCTGGAAAACGAAAGGCTTTCTATTCATACTTTAATCTCTGTTAAACTGGGCTTCATTTTACCACAGTTAAAGGTAGCACCTAGAGCAGGAAAAATTTCTAGCACCACTATGTTCTAAATATGTAATAACATAATAGATTTTTTTACTAGAAAACATTCAGAGCATTTGTTTAAAATATTAATTTGGATGTAGTTCATGTTCTAAGTGTAAAAACTGCTAAAAAAACCAGTTGATTCACACATTTAGCTGTAGAATTCAAGGCTTTGGTCTTTTAAAAGCTAGACAAAACACAGGAGACAACGTCCTACACATCTATAGGATGATGAAGTGTTATTCTTACACTTACAAGCCATTTACTCCAATTTTATGTACTTTTTATTTTACAGGCAAGCTCGAAAAGTAAACTAATTTTTAGATGATTACAAAGCCAGGCTGCAAATCTCTGTCTGGAATGACAAATGCAGCAAGGGAGGAGGCTGAATGAATTCTAAGAGGAGAGTTAAGGCTATTTTGAAATCATCTTCATGATATCTTTTTTCACTTTCTATTGCATATTTAGGAAATAAGAGTAATTTATTTGTTCGTATTTTTACTACATTAAGTTTTAATCTTTGAAATTACAAGCATCTATTGAAAGCTTTTGCTCTTAAGTAATTTATATTCCCCACTGTGTCTTCATTTAAAATTTTCTATATTTGGAAACATGCACTTAAATGAAAATGGCAGGTAATGAAATCTTTTGTAAAATACCTGCATTAAGAACACGGTCAGGTCAGTTAAAAAATTTCAATATTATAAAATAAAAACTTTTACTGTGAATATTTTTTCTAGGTCACTCCCTAGGGACAGCATAGGCAATATAAATCAGCTGAACCTATACAGTGTTATTCGATACAACATGATAATTAAGTGTTATACATTTGCTCATTACACTATTTGTTTAAATTCTATTTGAATCCAGCAACATATCACTGGGGTAGGAAGAACACTATTGTATTGCATTTATTAATGGCTTAGATAAATATAAATAATTCATGTAGTCATATTCCTAGAGAAGATATGAAATAGCAGATCATAAATTATTGCCTGAAAACCTTTTTTTCTGCAGTGAAATCTTTAATTTAAGTGAGTGGAGTGTGAAATACTCTTTCTAGATTCTATGTCTGATGAAATTATATGAATACTACTGTCTTCAAAATGTGCTTACTCCAAACAACATTTTAATTACATGCTACACAGCTGACTGAAATTCAAAAAAGAAAAAAAAAAAAAAGAAAGGAAAGCCAACCCCATTCTTGGCTCTGATTTGCCAAAAATAAAAGATTTGAATGCCCAAGTAAAAAAAAGAAGTTAAGATGAACTACATTGTGCAAAAGTATGTAAAGAAATTTCTATGTGCAAGTGATCTGCACATTACATTAGTTGGCCAAATAGACTTTTTGGAAGTCATAGTTGAGTGGGCAAAATTTTGAGAATCTTTAAGAACAATGTACTGTGAAAAATATATTTTTTCTCTAAGAAATAAAAATATTTGTAAACAAAGACATTTTATTTGATATTTCATTAGAATTTACAGAAAAGAGAACTTCACTAAAAATGGCACCTCTGAATCAATAGAACATGAAAGCCTTGAAGTTTCATTTCATCCTTTGAACTTAAGTGAGTATACTGATATCTGGGGTCTGCAGCCAAGGCAACTCTGCTGGAAGGCTGTTTATTTTATTCATATACTTTTCTTTTTGACATGGGAGGTATAACTTGTTTGTATCACAGTAGCTGCCAGCTTTCTATTGTGAACATATAAATATACACTGTGCAGATACATTTTATGTACTTACATGAATAAATTTTGATACCTGGATCTGTTTTACTATCGCAAGTTATTGCAGCTTTGTATAATGGGTAGTTCCATAAGACTTAGCTTGGCAATGAACCATTCATGGCTTTATCCACTTGGTATGTGGACCCCAAAATATATTGTTTAATTTCATTTATATCCTGAGAGTTGTATTTTATCCCCATGTACAGTGAAGAGCCTCTATATAGTTAGGGGAGAACACTTTTTTTTTTTTTTTTTTTTTTTTTAACAATTTTCAAGTTAACAATTAAAGATCTGAGCCTCAAACCCTTTCCAGCATTTTTCAGGGCATCTTGATAGTCCATCAGTATGGAAAGATCAGGGACACAAACGGTTATATGCTGTAGTAGCAAAAGTTATAGTTTAATCACAGTAAGGGAAAAGTAAAAAAAATAGTAAAAGTAAAGAGGGTCATGTAACAGATTCAGCTCACTGTGTTGCAACTGAGATATTATTAATATTAATAGCACAATTTATTTTCTTGTAATAACTGCACAGGAAGAAAGGATAAAAAAATGTGTATTTCACCTTTTTCTCAAACTGCTTTTCACCCCACCATTATCAGATATTATAGGAACACCACTGCTATACAGCTAAAGCCCTCTCTTAATCTAATTCTGTAACTTTCCAGAGCTCAACAATCACAGAGAAACAGCAGAGAAATTACTAGCTCTAATTTATTATATACAGCATATCTCTCAAAGATCACTTTCTACTTTGTATTTCTTAAGAGTTAGAAGAAATATATGCAAATTTTTAGGATTACTTACACCTACTGTTTTTCACTTTCAAAATGTCAAAGGCATTACTTTGCATGTATCTCCACACATACAGAGTTTGTCTGGCATATACAGGATAGTCCTGATTTGCCACATAAGTGCAGATTATCTGAAAGGTACATGCTCGGTAGATCTGCTCATATGGAATGTGTTTGACATATACACTTGTCAGCCATTTATATACTCCAGGTTCAACATAGAAGCAACTAGCAATTCAATAGAATATCTGCCCAGATGGAAAGTAGCCCACTGTCTAACATGCTGAAGAGAAACAGGAATTTGGAAAAGGAATTAGAACCTGAAACCATCCCCGAGACATGAAGATTTGCTTTTCTCCAAGAGATGATTTCAAATGTTTCTTCCAATTGGAGAGTAAAAAGTAAAAAAAAAGTGAAAAGTAGCTTTGCAGATCATTAAGGCCTTAATATAGAGTGCATAGAAGCTAAATTTTTAACCTTTCACATGGTTCACTTCACATTAACAATGATGTTAATAAATACTCATTATGGAAAATAGCATTTGTCACATAATATTACTGTGTTTTACAGTATGTTGACCATAGGAAAGTCATATTAATTGTGTTTCAGTAGCGCATGAAATGTATATTGCTGGATAGACTAGGATTTTTTGAAAAAATTTACAATTTATGTTTGATATGAAGGCCATAAGCACGTGGAAGTATCATAAACATTTAGGAATCCTTTGCAATGGTAAATTTATCCCAACTGGGATTTATTAAAGAACAAACTCAATTTTAAACACCTTTATCATGCATGATGAAGAAATGGGACATTTAAAACTACTGGAGGTGATAAGTAACACTTTAGAGGATCTCTCATTAAAAGTGGAAGTCATTCTGCATACCCAAAGGGTTTGTTTTCTCTCTCTCCCCACCCCACCCCTTGTTCATTTGCTTTCTGTGTCTTTTCTCTCTCTCTCTTTCTCTCTCTTTCTTCTTCCCCCCCTCCCCCCCTGCTTCGTCCCTTGAATACCACCCTTGGATGATGACGTGTATGCTCACACAAAACCAAATTCCAACCACTAAAAGAAATATATATTTCTAATAGATAATTGTACATGATACATATTCATATATTTATTATTAGAAATAAACTATACAGAATACTTCAAACTTTATGCATGTTAACAAAAGTTTTCCTATCTACCAGATTCATTGATGAAGAACACAGGACTGGCAAAATAGTGCCTCCTAATAGCACATGCCAGAATAAAGCCAATACAAAACTCTGGCATGTGGAGCTTCAAACTGGAAGAAAAAAACCCAGACGTGCTCTAGCAAAGCACGTGTTGCACTCTTGGTTACAAACCTATAAACAAAGTTGCAAAGATGGAAAATAAAACAAAACAAACACAACCCCAGTTACAAACAGGTTCTGCCTTATCTGCTCCAAAGTATCAGTTGCTGTCAAACAACTCATCCCAGGTCTGTCCTTCCCTTCTCTTTTCATTATAAATGAAATTTTTCTAGCCTAGCACAGAGGTGTCTGACTGAAAATGAATTCAAGTATATACAAGACTGTTAATTTATAAACATGTATCATGGGAATCATTATTGTATGTATAACTTATCAAATTCACCACCTCTAGTTTATTTTTCAGTGCTGCGGGTGTCATATGTGATGTATTCAATAAAGCTAACAGCAAAGATATCATACAGAATGCTGCCTTGCACCTATTCCAAATATCAGTGTATTCTGTTGATTTTAAAGGTGCACACTGATCCTACTTTGTGCCAAAAGTACACCGTTTCCAATTTCCTTCATCAAGGCTACATGTTAGCAATATACACTTTGTTTACTTCACTAATGCTTTTAGAGGGATTGAAATAATCATGTAAACTCAGATTTTGCTTCTTTGGTGTGTTTGGAAGGAGTTGATACCTATACACTGCCTGATCTGCTGGTTTTTTCTCCTGATCTTGTGCAACTTTCTTTCTCTGAATTTAAAACTTTCATATTGTGAGCAGAGAGCTTTTACTGTAGTACTCTAAGCTGGTGCTATATTTGGGTGGTTGCATTTTCCAATTACCCTATCATAAACTACATTTTCCATTACCCTATCATAAACTAGTCTGATAGTATATTTTTCTGTTAGGAAAGCTTTTATATTTTCTGCTTGTAGCTACTTAGACTCAAGGAAATTATGTTCTCACTAACTATTATTCTATTAGCCTTCAAAAGGAAAAAGGTATGTTGCACCTACTTCCTTTGATACTGTTCTCCAAAAGTAACCATATCCATCCTACGGTATTCGACATAAGGTCTTTAACAACTGGATTCTACAAATTT
Organism: Platalea leucorodia; assembly: GCF_965183815.1. NCBI lineage: Eukaryota > Metazoa > Chordata > Aves > Pelecaniformes > Threskiornithidae > Platalea > Platalea leucorodia. The sequence goes on from NC_138825.1 coordinate 81,069,433, forward strand.
AATCTTACGTGCAAATATTTCTGCAACTTCAAGCCACTATTCCAGGAGATAAACTGGATATTCTTGTAAATTTGGGGAGATGACATCTATATCTTTCAGATACCATGCCTCTAATACAAATAGTTCTGTATTGTTCTGCTCAGAGATCTGTTGCTTCCCAAACAGGCACAAGCAGTAACATGTGCTTTGCTTGTGAAACCACTACATTGTAGTTTTCCAAGCACTTGACAAGTTATTCTTAGGATTATTAACTCTAAAAAGATATTACTCAGTTGTGTGTCTATAAACTTCTTCCATAACCATTAAATAATGGTGAAATCTACTTCTGTAGATTTAATCATGTCATCAGTTCTTTTAAAGACTCCGGAATTATTTTTTCCTGTAGAAATGAGATTAGCTATAATGCATGAGTTTCTTTTGTATTATCCACTGCTCTGTAAGATTTTTTAGCTTCAATAAAACAATATATTTAACAAAAATTATTCTGACAGGCACTATGGATATGCTTCTTCACAAGGTTTCCTTTCAAATGTGTGTATGAACTATGCATTATTTTAGCAGAAGCTACCCAATCTCTTTGCTCTGAGACTATGTGGTTAATACACAGGATACAAAACTTTTATAAATTTTAGTTCTCTGGATAGCATTTTATAGATACTGCCCAAACACAGGATTAATCTCTTATTCTTAGCTGTTCTGGGAAAGCTCTAGATGTGGTTTTATTGTATCTTCATTTCTTTTGTGAAAAACCTTACTTTACATTTTATTTTAAGTTTTGTTATATTTCCTTTTATGAAGGCCTCATCTTTTTTTTAGATCTTACGTCAACATCTTTTGCTAAGTTTAACACTGTTTCAACTCTTGTTTTATCTCCTTTGGTGATCTCTGATTCCTGCAGGTATGTCCTCTATTAGTTTCATCTTGATTCAAGACACTTGTCAGCTCACAGATCCCTTTGTACAACACTATTATTTCTCTTGACACAGACAATTTGTTATTGCTTGGAATCTGGCAGATGAATAAGAGCTGAATAATGTCTTTGATATGATTCACAGTTAATGAAGAAATAGTGCACGCATAGTGCCTGGTCTCCTCAAATAAGGTAAGGGACAATGACCAAAAGACATTTTACTTACTTGCTTCTTTGCCTCTTTACATCTAATACTTCTTCCTCTAAACTTTAGCTCTAGAAGTCTGTTTCTGGCTTTATCATTGTTTTTCATCTGTTTTCTCTGGCGTTTATGCCGCTTCTCTGATTTACACATAAGCAAAATAATTTGTAAAATAGCCTGGTCTCTGATTCGTATCACTTTGGCACTTCCATGGGCACTTATATTTCTGGGGCATGCTTCAGATGCTTCACAAGTTTGCATGCAGCTTGTTCAAGGATTTTAAACTATTACTAAGATTTAATTTTCCCCATACTAAACCTAAATGGATGTTGGTTTTCACCTTCCAAAAACCAAAAGGTTTATATATCAGAAAATATGAGATGTCAAAAAGAGCAGCAGGACTGAAGTCCAGTCCCTTCTGGCACTTGTACATCTACAGAACACATTCAGCAATATAAGAAGCCACAATAGAAGAGTGTGGAAAATTTGGTATATGGATTAAAACTAGATTCCTAACAACTAAATGTTTGAAGACAGAATGAACAGAATCATAATTTCTGCAGGAGATGTCCATTTCATAGCAAATTACTGAAATGATGAAAATTATAAAGATGTTATTAAATTTGCAGTAAATATCTACAACATATAGGGAAACCTATATTTGATAATACTAGCTACCTCTTTATCCAAGATATTCCAGTAAAGTTTATTTCTTAACCTTCCTTACCATGTTCTTGATTTAAAGTACTGACACAACTTTCCCCATACAATGATGTAGTGTATACTATTAACACAGATAAAAGCAGTACCAAGTGAAAGACCTATTTGAGAAAAGCATAAAACATATCCTCATCAATCACAAAGAGATAAATTCTTCTTAAAAATAAAGTTAAAATAAATACTGGCCTTGCAAAGAAGTCAGCAGAATGATCTTACAATATTAAGTAGGATCATTGTGCAGTACTGACAGAGTCTTTGTGTCACGCCATTTTTTATTCCCATCTATTCTGAAATCTAAGCCAAATCCTCAGCTTATGTCCTTCAAAAATCACTGCAGTCAATGGGAACTAACCACCTCAGTGCCTGCTGAATTCCATCCTGTGGATTCTAGCAGCAAAACTAATGTCTGTAGTTAGCTTCTAATCTTCCAACAAAAGTTTGGTACCTAGTCAAGAACACTTCACCTGGAAAACATTTACAGGATTGGAATTGATCTGCAAAACCATAGGTCTTGCAAAAAAAGGTTATTTCAGTATTCCTTCTGTCTGTGGATTATACATGGCATGTTATGGAATCTTTCCTCCTGTTCTAAGAATCTCAGTGATCAGCCCTCTCAGTATAGAAGCATTATCCCCATTTGCTAATGCAAGCCTTGTACTACTAGCACCTCTTTCTCTAAAGAGATCAACATTTTAAAACTATTTTTTAATAAAATAAACTGCTGTGAAAAGTACTTTTTGTTCTTGTTGTTGAACATATGGAAGGCACCATGTAAGAGAAAAATATCATATGAAAATGTCCAATTCTTTACAAAGTAACTATTATTTTCTGTTTAAAAAATTCAATACAATCCATAAATGTTGATAAAATATGTAATATTTCCCCAGGTGGGAAAAAGAGAATGAAAAAAAATGTTAGCAATGTAGAGAAAGCAACACTGTATTGGAGCTTTTCTATGCTACTGCAGCAACTAAGATTAATGAATGGAGAACAAATGGATGACATATCACCTACCCATGGGAGTTCCAACACCGTAACCTTTTGAGTCTATCAGGCCTCCAATCTGTGTCAGGTTACAGTTCCGCTGTGTGACAAACTCAATGGTTGTCGACTCCATTAAAAATGCATAATCAGAGGTAAGCACACGCTGGATACCTTCTTCATTACTTTTGACAAGTACTGACTGCCTCCTGCTACTCATGAAGGCCCACATCTTGTCATAAGTGGAGATTTTGGATTTCTGAAAGAGAAATATTAGATGCAACATGAATAAGAATAATATGCTTATAAGAGTGAAAGCAAATTCTGTTCGCACATTGCTCTCTTATAGTATTTTTACGTGTCAGGTTTTACCAAGGCATTCTTCTAAGGGTGACTGTACCTCTCATCTTGTCTGTGTAAAACAAAACAGCTGGATGGATTCTCAAGAAAATGCGCAATATCTGTTGGTTTTCTGTTTTTTATTGTTTATATGTTTTTATGTAGGATGAAGGCCTACAAGTATTTGAAGTCTGTGGAAAACTATTAAGTATTTCACTATAGCCAAGTTCATCAACAACGTTGTTGAGTGTTATAGGAGAATCTGTGGATTATGGCACATTTTACTCTTATTTCAATCACTCAGCTACTCCTGAGCAATTCTGAAAACCTAATGCACAGTGTGGCAACCTGAAGTAATCAAAGCACTTAGAGATGGCAGTATATGGAGAAAACAGTTGTGAGGCAGAGGACAGCAAACATTTTATCCATGGTACACAGCAAAAATACTTCGAGCAAGATTTAAGGTAAGACAGAGTATCACACTCTGGTCACACTAATACTAGCTTGCCATTCAGAAATTGACTACTAAAAGTCCTAAAAATGAATATGTGCTTTCTGCTGTAATATTCCCAGAACGCAAAGAACTGTTGTGACAGGAAGAGAGACAGTTGTTTGGGACAAAGGAGATACTAGTTTGGCACAAAGTGATGCTGTGTAACTATAGAGGAGTTTCTTTCTTTCTTTCACCTCAGTTTCTTTAAAAAAAAATGTTACCTTCCCTCATCTTTGTAAACACAGTGCTTAGGAGATCATAACCACTGGATACATTGAAGGTATTAGAAGCACTGAACATCTTGTATTACATTTGCCCAATCTGTTTAATAATGTTCAAACTCAAAATGTATTAGAAAATGTTCAGTAATGTTAAATCTTACCTAGTAAATAAAATGTAGAAATACAGTATGAGAACTAGTATAATCAGACTTTTTAAGGAGTCTGTCACCTTTTAATGTCAGCCTTAAACATAACTCTGCCGTCAGCTCTGGTGGAGATACTAAACAAAGATTGACACTACAAACCTTTCTGAAGTTCAGCTGATTGGCAGCCATAAATTCCACCCCAGAGGAGAATTAACAGTGTATGTGGAATAAAAAGAACATTTATTTAGAAAAAAGATTACTTTGTCCCCCTGCTGAGATACAATCCAAGAGTTATTTCACTCTGCCTCGGGACTTAGCAAATCAAGCATTTGAACTAACTCCAGTGTCAATGCTAGCAAAACTGAAGACTTTTAGGATTCTGCATGAACACATTATTACTGTACTGAACATATTCTGTGGCTGATTGCAAAAGATTTTAGTAACAATGAAAGGGGAAATCATTTTTCTTCAGAATATACTGTGAACACATAGAATAGAGAAGACCAAACAGATATGGTCTCTCGTCACAGGGTTTGTTTTGAAAATCAAATAATTCTTGCAAACATTTAATATTGCACTGTAGCATAACATACTTTAAGCAATTCACATCAGCTCTGTAAGAATCTAAATTACTGTAACACAGAAAGAATAGAAAATGAATGTTTTTCAATATTTGTAAAATTTTACCAAGAACCTGTGTTTAATTCTTTTGACATATAATCTTTACCCCAGTACACAAAACAAACATTTTAGCCACTATAAAAAAATCGAGCAATATAAAAAATTGGCAGAGAAAACAATTTTAGTAAACTGTTAGATACACATTGCTGACGTGTGTTGAGGAAAAAATAAGAAAAAGCCAAATGAGTTATAATAGAAAATAAAGAAAGAATAAACTGTAATACATACGCATTTCTATATTTCTGTTAAAAAAAAAAAAATCCACAATGAAAACATGTTAGCAAGGGGAATGGTTGTTCTCTACTGAAGCATTAGAGCATGTGAAAAAATACAATGTCCTCTAAAGGACAGAGTGCTTATATTATGATGACTGATTTAATCAGCTACAATGAAGCCACAGCTACTATTGAAAAGGAACAAAGGTCACCAACAAAATCAAGAGAAAGCTCCTGCACAGGATAGCTCACTTACTGGAATAATTAAAACAAAAAAAAAGTCTATGAGTGATTAGTGAGACTGTAGAAGATAACAAAAAGCCTAGAACATCAGTGCACATGGCTCACCACTGTGAAGCTAACAAGGGTGATAGAAAGTGCACAGTGATCTCTCAGTTTTCTCATATAGACAGAACACTACAATGTCTTTGCACCACTTTCTACCACCCCTAAAAGCTAAAAGTCAGAATTGAAATGATGTCAAGCAAAACAGCCTATCTACTTGTGATCCTTAAATTCTAACTAGCATTTAGAAATTCTTACCAAAAATGTGTATAGTACAGGTTATGGGATTTGCTTTACACACAGCAGAGAATGTTTTATCAGAAAATAAAAAAAAAATAATTAAAAAAAAAAACAAAAACAAAAACAAAAACAACAGCATCATTTGATTCGGGAAAATACAACCACAAATGGTTTTCCTCTGTGTTTGGCAAACTGCTCAGCAGACTCACATGAGTAAAATCAAGAAGCCAAAACAATCAAAAGTATCAGGAGCCCATTTGACATTGAACTAAAGAGAATGACGCTCCAATAGGTACATATTGCTTCTTGTGGTTATGACTGTGTCATTCATACTGACAAAAGCAGATGCTGCAATTTACATTGTTTCCATCTTTTTTCGCCGTGTGCAAATCAATCTGGTTAATCAATTTATATAATCCATCAATGAAGTGTATTATTTTATCTGGGTTAGTTCACCATATTGTTTCATCTAACTGGAAATCGCTGTCTGGAAATCCAACCTAAATTGAAATCAACCGGAAATGATGTCTGTGTAAGACAACTTGTGGTGACATGATTTATCATGCTTATGTTCCCTCAGTAATGCTGAAGACAATGTAGAGTAGTAAGAAAGCTGCCTATGCTTTGCGACATTTGAATTTCACTGGAATAAAAAAAGAGAACTAACTAACAGGAAAGACGGAGATGAAAAGGTTAAGCAAATCAAGAAACTCATCTACCTGGTGCATAAAATGGTAGCTCTCACAATGACATTCAGAGGATACTGTCAGTGACAGTAACTGTGAGTGGCTCAGCATTCATAAATTGAAGATCATTGGAAGATAACTGTGCATGTCAGGGATCACAAAAGGAAGCATGGCAAAGGCTCCAAGTTAGTCTAACGCTACATACAAATGTGAGGCTGGAAACAGAAGGAATCATTGTTAGTAATGTGTTACTTACTGCTCTATCCTGAAGCACTGGCTAGGAAAGACAAATATCTGAACAGTGAGACTCTGGACCACAAGGTTAGAAAAGTATCAGGATGTTGAATCAATGCCAGAATAAACAAGGTTCAAAGGACAGAGAAGCAGACGTCATGATACAAGAGAAGACTGGATAAATGCACAGCAAAAAATGTGCCAGGGAAATTCTGTCATTTTTCTACAGAGGAAAAATTACAGATCCATTAGTCATAGAATCATAGAATCATAGAATCATTAAGGTTGGAAAAGACCCTTAAGATCATCAGGCCCAACCGTTAACCTAGCACTGCCAAGTCCACCACTAAACCATGTCCCTAAGCACCACATCTACCCGTCTTTTAAATACCTCCAGGGATGGAGACTCAACCACTTCCCTGGGCAGCCTGTTCCAATGTCTGACTACCCCTTCGGTGAAGAAGTTTTTCCTAATATCCAACCTAAACTTCCCCTGGCGCAGCTTGAGGCTGTTTCCTTTCGTCCTATCACTTGTTACTAGGGAGAAGAGACTGACCCCCACGTTGCTATTAATGGAGATTTCTATTTTAATGATAGCACTCAATTTCTTTCCTGGCTTCTCAAAGCATTTGGGTATCACAGACAATGCCTCAGCCATGCAATATTTAAACTCAAAAGAGGCTATAGTAACAAAGGAAAGATTAAGGGTAAATAGGATTAAATTTTGAGAAAAAAATAAGTAAAAAAAAAAGTCAGAAGCCCAGCTCTTATGTATTTTACGAAAGCACTCACCACCACATAAGAATTAAACCATGACAATCTTTAAGTCAAAAAAACCCCACAGACTCCCAATCCTACTGCTCTCTTTTCCATTTATGACGCTGCCTGTAAGAACTATGTGACTTTTGTTTTCCTGAGCATTGCATTCTTAGTGGACACAGGCCACTTTTCTTAAAGTTGCTTGATTCATGGATTTGTTTAAGGCCAAATGAACAATTATGCATATTTATTCTGACCTTCTGTAATACACAAACTATCAAATGCCACTTCTGAATTACTTCACCAAGCTCATCACTTATGTGTTTGCACTGACGAAAAGAACGACATATGAAAAGTGCATTCATAAAGACCCATCTATATGAGCCTTAACAAGGTGCCCAGCATGGTTTCTTACAACATCCTTGATTAAAAGCTGGTACGATATGGACTGGACAGATGGAGCACCTACAGGTGGAGAACTGAGATGTTGATCTTGAAAGGTGGTAGTTAACAGCTCAAGGCCAGGTTGGCATCTTGTCATGAGTGGAGCGCCGCAGGGGTCAGTCCTAGACCTGATACTTTTCAATATCTTTATAAAAATTTTGGAAAATGGTATTGAAAGCACCCTCACCAAATTTGTGGATGACACCAAACAGGAAGGAAAGGTGGATACACTGGGAAAAAAAAGTTACTATGCAGAGAGACCTCAAGAGGCTGGAAAATTTGTATGACAGGAATTACATAGGTTTAACAAAGATAAAAGCAAAGTCTATCCTGGGAGAAAGTAATCCCAAGCATCCGTACTGGCTGGGAATTGACTGGCAGGAGCGCATTTTGGCTGAAAAGGACTTATGGATCCAAGATGATAGCAAGCTGAACATAAGTAAGCAGCCCACCCTGGCAGCAGGAAAGCAAACTGCAGGCTGTATCAGCAAGACTATAGCCAACAGAACAAGGGATGTGATTAATCCACAATACTTGGCACTTGTCAAGCCACACCAGGAATCCTGTGTTCAGTTTTGGTCCACCAAGTTCAAGAGAGATGTTAAAATTGGAGAGTGTCCACCAAGGTGATCAGAGGGTTGGAGATCTTAACTTACAATGAAACATTGATGGAAATACTGTTATTCAACCTAGAGAACAGAAGGCTTACACAGAATCTAATCATGTTCTTCCATTACCTAAAGAGAAGTTTAGAGAGAAGTTGAAGGTACTCTCTTCATTAGGATGCATGGTGACAGGTTAAGAGGCAACAGCCCAAGCTCTTGAAAGGAAATTCTATGTAGATATCAGAAAAAAAAATTTTCACTATGAGAACAACTAAGCATTGGAACCTGTAGCCCAGACAAGTAGTGGAATCAGCTCACTGGAAATACTAGAAACACGGGCCTGAATAAGCTAATCTAAGGTCTTGCTTTCAGTTAGGAAAGCAGATCTCCTCCAAGAAGAGGAAGGGAGCTCTGGAGGGCCCTTCCAACTTTGAATTTTCATGGATTTCTATGATTCTTTGTCAGTATGAATAGGTGTTTCTGGAGACTCTTCAAATTTTGACATTGAGCAATTTCAAGAAAACAAAACAAAACATAGCATTTTCTGTTTGGGAAAGAAAAAAATCAAACCAAACCAAACAAACCCAAAAAACATTGTGAACTTATGTAGTTCATACATCAAGCCAAAGGCAAGCCCATTATTAGCCAGGGAAATGTGTGTTTTCCTGTCTTCCTCACCCTTCAGCCCTTTGAAACTCAAGTAGACTCATCTCAATCGTTTCATACATGACCCCTTGGAAATCCTGAACACCAGTATGGAAATCCAAGCTGAACTGTTCATATAATATATTTTATTTGTTCCTTATTCATTTTTGTAAGTTTGACATTTTGTTTTGACACACGCCCTAAATCTACATAGCTGTAAAATAAGCTAGAAAATGCATTTCTGATGTTATTAATAACAGCAAAAGCACTAACATATCTCAAGATTTTTCTCTAAACATAAGAAGGCTAGATGTCAAATTTAGGTGGAGCAAACTTTATAGACGATCCTCTTATGACTCATAGCTGTTCTAATACATTTGGGATATGTCTCCAGTATTTTAGGCCACAGAGGATTAGTACCATTAATAGAGAAATAAACAAAGTTAATTAATAGAATACATTTCAAATTATAGTATGACAAGCTTAACAGCTGAGAGAACAAACCAATGGCCTAAGGTAAAGAATGTTTTAGGAATTCTGTAATTGTCCTCAAGCATTATAAATACAGGGAAATTCAAAGATAAGGCTATCCAAAAGAATTTGAACACTTGCATAAATGAAAATAAATTGTAAGTAAACACAAATAGCCTCCTTGCTTTCCTGAACTGTCACCAAATGGAAATTTCTGAAGGCTGATTGCTACTGTTCAAATATCAATGACCGATGATATGTTTGTTGTGCATTTTTTGTACTTCTTGTTTCTGTAATTTGTATCTGTGTACATTGATCCACCTCTTCCACTTCTTAATATGAATCTGAATTCTCTAGAATAGGTACTGTTTTCTCCAAACTGCTCAATGTTTCTGAAGTGGACAACAATAAGACCCTGATCCATTCCTGGGACTTCTGAGTTAAACAGCATTATATGCAAATGATGATAAATATCAGAATCAGCTACAGGAATCAGAATGGAAGATCCCAGATCTTATTAATTTTTTAGCTTTACACAGTATCCCTACATGTCCTGTTTCCAGATATTTTGTTTTAAATAATCCATTTAAATTTGTTTTTTAATGACTGAAATAATTTCTAGTTTCCAGTAAGCCTTAGCTAATTGTACATTCCAAAAGTAAGTGCTGTTTTTTGATGCAGCAGAAGCAGTATATTTACCAATTTTCACATAGCTGAGCACATTACGTGTAAAGCCCAATTTGGTCTTAATTGCATATCTGCACCTGATGCCTCCATAATATATGATGCCATAGACATTCCAAACTCTGCATTCACATATGTGCAGTGCACAGTTTTGAATCATTGCTATAGGCTAAGGCATAGCTTTTACAGAGCATCATGCTAATCTGTAACAGGCTGCCCAGGGAACTGCTTAAGTTCCTATCCCTGGAGGTATTTAAAAGACAGGTAGATGTAGTGCTTAGGAACATAGTTTAGTTTTGGACTTGGCAGCACTAGGTTAACAGTTGGACTCAATGATCTTAAAGGTCTTTTCCAACCTAAATGATTCTATGATTCTATGATTCTCTAGCAACTTAAGTATACTGAAAATATTATACATTCCTCCACCTGTGCTGGACAGCAGACCAGATTTAAATCAGCTTAGCTGTCCTCTATCACCCAACAGACAGACTGTGTTAATTCAACTGAACTTCCGAGTATCATCTGATTTTCTGACCAGATTAGCAACTAGTTATAAAAATGACCTTTGTAGTACTGTATTTTCTTCATTGTCTCCTACAACTATGAGACTGGCTTTTTCTCAGTCATCAAAGAAAAGTGACAAAGACACTCTCCTTTATATCAGACTGGTCGCATTGACTCTGACCTCAGGGCATTTCTTTTCTTCCCCCCCCCCCCGCTTTTTTTTCTTTTTTTCCCTATTTTTTCAGAACTGCTGAGGCCTGAAAACCCCTAAGTGAACCAGACGATTTAGATTTCGTCATGTCAGCATAAAAACAATAAAACCAATGCATACGGCGTTCTCTCCTCCATAACAGCAGGTTTCATGGTCCATAGAGCACAAATGAAAAAAGGTAGGAAAGGTGTTTCTGCCAAGAATAAAGCTACAAGGAATGAAAAAATGCAGTGCTCAGAGAAAGACATTTTTACTCTTGCCCCAATTGTGCTGACTTTTTGTTTTAAAAACCAAAGATTTTGAACAAATGTTAAATATTTAAAGTAATTTATAGTTAAAAAAACCCAAACCCTAATGCTATTGAAATAAGTTTTCACCATCAGCTTTGACCTGGAAATAAGTAACGATTTTATAGCTCCAAAATCACTAATGGACTTCAGAATACTCTCTTGCTTTTTATACCAGAATGTTTTATAGTCCTCAACTGAATTATAACTAACATCACAACAGTTCTTTTTGTAAAATACTGTGGAAGATGACAAGTGTGATATTTCTCACACTTCTGTAGGTTTCTTCCTTTATAAGTAGGAATAAGACATTAAGCAAATTTAATCTGTTTTTAAAGCAGATCTTATATTCTGCATGTTCTGTAAAGATAAATACACTTCTGCTCACTCTGCCTGTTCTAGAATGCAAACTGCAGTATAAAACTCCACATTTCTTTTGCACTGTGTCTGGAAGCAATGCCTTTTTCCAAAAGCAGTGAGTGCATAGTTGCATCATTGAACTACCTCTAATACAGTAAAAATGTGTCACAATGCCATGATTTTAACAATTGTATTCTCATAGCATCTACACTGGCATGGAAGATGTCTGTGCAATATTCAAAGCAACATTAATATACACTATGCCCAAAACATTCTGTTGCTGTTGTGATTTGAAAGAAACTCATCAGGCAGCATTAGAAATCAAACTCATAACATTCAACATTGCTTTTAATGAGGAGAAGGGATAAAAAGCCCACTAACTATTTTTTGCTAATTTGTTGCCCACAACAGTTAGCAATAAATATTGTTTCATTATCTTCACAGACTTCAAAAACTTAACGGAAGTTCCATTTTCACTTTTTTTTTTTTTTTTTGGCACCTGTCAAGCAGCAGCATTAGCATTAGTTATTGCCTGTAATGATAGTCATCAAAATCAGTCTAGTGGCACAGACAGATTGGTGGTTTTTTCCCCAATAAATTCCCCCATCAGTTCTGTTGCCATACCTAACAAAACTCTGAACATCCAAAATAGCCAATAATTTCAAGTATTTCTTTACAAAATAGCTCATGTAAAGTATTTGCCAGCTATAGATTAGCATAAGCCATCACTGAGGTATTCTGCAGTGGGATTTGGATTTAGCATTCAGTACTTTTTTATTATAGTAAGTAAATTACCAACAACACTGGACCATATGTGCTAGCTAAGAACAGCTGAGTCTTTCTCTGTACTCATCTGACCCCAGTCACTAGAAAATTGGAGTTAATTCAGGCAAACAGGATTGATGCCATATGTGGTTCATATCAAAGGTATAGAGGAGTGGTAGGATACTGATCAGAACCGTTTGTTTGTTAGCAAATCTGTCAGGTCTTGGAATAATTCTGGCAGTTTTATCTTGAAACACATAAACAACATACTTGAGAAAATAAGCAACATAACACTTAAGGAGCTGCTTTCTTCCAACAATGGAGAGGTTAAAAAAAAATTAAAATATCTGGGATGAAATGCTACAGTAAAAGACACAGGAATTTTTCAGCCAAACTGGTTGTTGAAGAATACATGTGTAGATGAATTTATGTGTGTTCGATTAGTAATCTGTACAGAAAATATGAGCAATAGCAGAATTATAAGATGTAGGTTTGAGTATTTTTTTTAGCACTGATACATAGCCTCCCTACCTAACTTTTCAGAAAATTGCAGTACTGACAAAATTGTATAACATGGCAAAAGTCAGAGTAAGATACAATTCATGTGTTTATTTGCATACTGCAATTTGGACATCTGTAATAGGTGAGTATAGGTAGTGCAAACACAGCTGGTAATGTAGTTTAACAGAGAAAGGGTTATAGTATAGGTTCTGAAGACTAAGCAAGTTCTACAAAGGCACTGCTTTATTTACAATTTGGAACAGCCAGAACAGCAAGTGTATGACAGAACAGAGGGGAAAAGATTCTCTTTGCAGCATTATTATTAACTGGTGTATTCCAGTTTGTTTCAGAGGGAAGTGCTCAAAATTAGTGGGAATAAAGTAATTTGGAATTTCCAAGGAAAGAAAAAGGAAGGGAAAGTTCATCACCAGTTTATTATTTTGACCTTTCAGTGACTTAAATCAGTCATGTTAGTGTTTTCTGTTAAACAATACACCAAAACTTAGCCAAAGACAATTTTAATATTTCTCAGGCTAATTCTGTGCCAACTGCTTATTTTATTATTGCTTACTACAAAGGTCTTAATAGATAACCAAACTGTGCAGAACCATTCTTGGGGAAAAAAAAAAAAAAAAAAAAGATCATTTTGAGTAGGATTATTGTGTGTGGTCTTCTGAAACTACTGAATCCAAAATTCCAGTATTTTATATGTTTTTTTCAGAGGAAAAGCAAGTAAAATCAATGAAAAATTCATGCACTATATTTCCACTACCCTATATCAACTGCAGAAACTTGTGCTGTTCAAAATCTACCTACAAAAACATACAGTTTGCAGTTTCAGAAGAAACTTGGCTACTATATCTTCTTTAGAAATAGCTTAGATTGCACTTTAAATTGCAAAAATTATTTTAATTTGAGCACATTTGACATTGGTTGTAGGATCAGATACTTATTTCTGTGACAACAGTGAAGTGGTCTATCAGGTCTGCACTGGGAAGTGTCCGTCACGTGATACGGCCTGAGCATTGCAGCCTGAAAATTATGGATGTTCTATTCCTGTTAGTTGCCCTGAATTCTGGAGAGATCAAGGTGAAAAGTACTGTAGCCTCTTTTTTCTTCCCATTTCAGCATTTTCAGGTAGCATGTGCACCTATGATGCAAACATAAGTTCAAGTGTAGACTTATTAAACATCATCTTCAATGACAGAAATCAAAGTTAAAATGATACTAACATTGAGCCAAATCAGCCAGAACAAGGAAATAAGAAGCTAGGCTGATGTGACCTTCCCTTGATCCTTTCCTTTTTTTTTTTTTTTGCTACATGAGCAAATATGGTAGGCACACATCCCACTTGAGAGATAATGTGAAACATCAGTGATAAACTAAACACAGTGAATTCAGAGATAATTTAAGCCTCTCACTAGTACACAGATCAAATTTCTACAAGTCAAACTTCCATTACAAAGCTAGTACACTACACTGATATTTATTATTTACACAAATATTGGACAAATTCGAGAAGAGGAAGAGAAGGATATTAGTGATAACTACTTGCCTTGCATTCCCCAAAAGTTGAAAGTTGTTCAAAGCCTATTAAATACTTGAGATAAACAAAAAAATCTAATTTCTGTCTTACAGAAAATCTTGGTATTTCAGCAATTGCAGACACACTGAATTGCAGTGAAAAGTAGAATAAGAAACTGTGAAATCAAATTTCAAAACAGTATTAAATAATAACGTATTAGGAACAAAAGACATAGAATGACAGGGGAAAAATAGGAGGCAGCAAAATTTCATATTAATTTCACTGGGCAGAAAAATGAAGACAATAATAAAAATCAAAACTTAACCATGGAAAATTTTTATTTAGCAAAAAATGATTTTTTTATAGAGAATTTCTGAGCTGGCATAAAAATTTTCTGTGGTACTCAGCAAGATCACACCATGTGAGCTCCAGCGATGTCTTAATGATATTTTAAGCTTTCTAACTAAAAATTTCTACTAATTCCAGTAGTAGATGACTTTTATTATTGACTAAAATATTAATTTACATTTATTTATAGTTACATATGGTAAAAGCAATTACACTTATCTATGAATTTTTGGGGCTGCACAGAATTTTATATCAACAATGAAATGCTTCAAACATGACTTGAAATAATTACTCTGTGGAATGTGACACGTGAGTTCTGAAATACAGTCTAGCGGAAGAAAAGATATTTGAAATTATATACTGACATGCTCTAATGGAAATCCATGAGCCATCACAGAAATATTGTATGGGCTGGTATGTGATATCATAACTCCTATGAAAATTTATTATGTTAATGATTGTATGGCATTATCAGAACTGCTAAGGATTCTAGACATTTCCTCCATGGAACTGCTGGGTATAGCTGTGCATCATACTTCAGATTCTGCGTCTCCCTGTCAAGTTATCAGTAAGTTGATCAATTGGACATCAAAAAGTAATTCTGTTATTCATCCAGTAAAAAGCTAAAGGGAAACACAATATCTGATGAAGTTTGAGCATTCATTAAGTTAAATTTAGCTAAATTTATATTAAAAGCTTTATTAACTTTCTTACCAAAACAAGTCAACCTTTTCTTGATGCTACCAAATTATTCTGCTGAGCAGTTTCACATGATAACAGCTGGGACTAAACAAACTAAACACTAAAGTGTTTGACTTTATTCCCTATATTGTTGTTTTAATTAAACTATTTGTGAAAAGGCAGAAAATTCAATTCTAGGGACTTTTATGGAAACTAATCTATGAACAACTATTTTAGAAACCTTCAATGAATAATAACTAAAGATGTGATAAATTACTCTAGTAAAAGTTAATATCATTACCTGTGACTGACTTCATGTCCTGCTGTTCATATGTGTCACAAAGGACTGAAAACAATGGCAACAAAAATAAAAGTGAAGGCACAGAAAACTAATAGAATTTGTTCTACATTTTATACCATACCACTTATATTTCTCTAGTTTCCATGTAGTTTGACAAAAATAAACAGTTGCACTGATTGTGCTTGTGATTGTATTTTAGCACATGTTACTAATGCCACTATCAATGCGTTATTGTGGTTATATTGTTTCAGGTGACCCTTCACTACTCACAGATAGGATTGCAGAGCTCACCTGAGTTTGAAAGCCATTGTGTTAGGAAATGTAACAACACTGCAAACCTGATTTCTCCGCATATTCCAATAAGAAAAGCAGCTAAAGTTGTGACAATACAGGCAGCTTCCAACATGACAAAGTGGATGAAACTTTTTGGGGAAGTAAGGGAATAGTTTCATCTCTATTTTGAATATTGGTCATCTGCTGAGGTTGCTTAAATGGTGCCAATTAACATAATAGGTTTTTCTAATGAGGACCTGGGTCAGTAGTTGGATTGATGCACCACTAGTTCACTTTACAATAATCAGCTACAGATAGGTAATAAACATTATCTGTCAGCAATAAAATTAATAAAGAAAAATAACCTGCTTTAAAGTGCATAGCTCCATAAATATCTTTTAACTTTAGTCATAAGACCCTAATCAACTATTACTGTTTCATCTTAACGATAGTTAACTTTAGTAGCGTGCATCAACACTATGCATGCAATGTCATTTCTCAAATGGGGACAAGTACTATAATCTTATTAATTTGCATTTATATTCTTATAATTCAATTCTGTTTTATGTTTATCTGACAAAGTTGCACTGAACCTTCCAGGAAAGTGCCAATTTACTGAAGATCTCTGGGAAGAGTATATTCATGTTCACCATGACAGATGTGATAGCATCTGTCAAGTAGAACACTCTGTCCATTCAGATCATGGCAGTATTTGCTGTAATTCTAGGATTTTTTTTTTTCTAGCAAATATATTCTATAGCTAGCTTTATCCCACGAGAATGGATAATGACCAGATATTGTGGTATCCCTCACAGTTTTTTGCCTTTAAATCCAAAGAGCTAACTCTGAAATGATTAAGTCTAAAGAAACAGCAAACAAAAAAATTATATAGAAGCCACAGCCCTATAATCATAGCATTCTCTTTGCATTATAAATAGTCTCCATTAATTTTCTTATTTTGAGTAAAATGCAGGAATAGAAAAAAATCCCAGTAACTTGCTAATTTGCTCTTCTTACTCCAGGGCTGCACAATCATACAGCACGATTCCCTGGAAGTATTTAAAAGACAGGTAGATGTAGTGCTTAGGTACATGGTTTAGTGTTGGACTTGGCAGTGCTAGGTTAATGGTTGGACTTGATGATCTTAAAGGTCTTTTCCAACCTAAGCGATTCTATGATTCTGGTTTTGCCTGCTATTAACTATTATGCTAACAGGACTTGCATTTCCTTCACTATTAGGCTCAGAAGAAAACTTGAGCAACCTATAAGCCTGGCCTTCAAAACAATTGTCTAGCTTGAGTTAAAGAGGGCTAAAAATTCAAAATGGCTCATCTTCCATTCCAGGAACATTGCTGACACTGAAGCTGGTCAGGGAAGGGAGAAGCAGCTCATTATGTGTTGTTAAGGCAATCACTGCCCCCTTCCTGAATGCTCTTTTGTAGATTTCTTCCAAACACGGCCCATTTAAGATGTGTTAATTCAAATGCACGTAGAACATGCAAGTAAATTAAAACTATGGAGGACAGTTCCTGTTCTGTGAGAAGATGGCACATATACCATTGTCCCAGTCACAGAATCACAGAATTGTTGAGGTTGGAAGCAATGTCTGGAGATCATCTAGCCCAAAATCCTGCTCCAAGCAAAGTCTAGTAGAGCAGGTTGCCCAGGCCATCGTCCAGGGTTTGAGTATCTCCAAGGAGGGAGACTCCACATTCCCTCTAGGCAACCTGTTCCAGTGCTTGACCCTCACAATAAAAATACAGGTTTTTCTTATGTTTAAATAGAATTTCTCATATTTCAATTTGTGCCCATTGCCTCTTATTCTTTCACTGGATACCACTGAGAAGAGTCTGGCTCCATCTTCTTTACACCCTCCCATCAGGTATTTATAAACATCAATCAATGCCCCCCACTCCCAACCTTTCTTCGAGGCTAAACCAACCCAGCTCTCTTAGCCTCTCTTCTAATGACAGGTGTTCCAATCCTTTAATGCCTTTTGTTGCCCTTCATTAGATTTCCTCCAGTACAACACTGTCTCTCTTGTACTGGGGAGCCCAGAACTGGATGCAGCACTCCAGATATGTCTCACCAGTGCTAAATACAGGGGAAAGATCACCTTCCTTGACATGCTGGCAATGTTCTGCCTAATGCAGCCTAGCTGGTCAGCCTTCCAACCTGTCCTAGTACATGGGGTTATGCCTTCCCAGGTGCAGGTTTTTGGCATTTTCTTTTGTTCACCTGCATGAGGTTCCTGCTTGCCCATTTTACCAGCCTGTTGAGGTTCCTCTGAATGGCAGCACAACCATCTAGTCTATCAACTCCTCTTCCCAGTTTTGTATCTTCTGTAAACTTGCCGAGGGTCCACTCTGTCCTACCACCCAGGTCATGAATGAATCTGTATGGGACCCAATATTGACCCTGGGGGCATACTGTGTGTGACTGATCTCCAGCTGGACTTCAAGCTGTTCATAACAACCCTTTGAGCCTGGCAGTTCAACCAGTTTTCAGTCCACCTCACTCTCCACTTATCTGGTCCATACTAGACTAGAGAGACACTCTTCATCAAGTATATAGAAGAACAATTTCTTGTCCTTTCCCTGTGTTGGTATCTTTTCTAAAGTCTAGTAAAGGCATTTAAAATAGCCTATAGGAAAAGTCTGTTTATGCTACTTATCATAATGCTTTGGAGAAAAAGTGGATTTCTGCCACACTGAAGAGACATCTTGTTTATATCCCCATTTTGCCTACGTCTTAAAGTACAAAAAGTAAATGTTTATCTCCATTTATCTGTATCACTGCACTGTTTTTCTTGCTAGGTATAATTATTCTGTTTAAGACTCTTCTTTCTTATTTTAATTCCACCTTCTCTGCTGTTTACAGATGTTAGATTGCTAACATTTTGAGAAGACAAAACAGTATCCCTGCTGCCCCCAACATATGAGTAAAAGTCAATCATTGAAAACCTTTTTTTTTTCTGCAGAAAAGTTATTAAAATCAGTCTCCGTTTCTTCAAAACCAAATTTTCACAGTTCTGTTTGAACTTTCTCTATAATTTTCCTTAGCTCTCTTCCTATTGACTAGGAAAAAAAATGGTTTATCTCGATATTCCAGTCTTGAGTGCTTGTCTTAAAAAGCTTTACTGAGAATTCATTAAAACTTGCCCACTGTGCCTTAGCAATCTGAATCTGATTTTGTGACCTTTATGTCTCACTTTAAAAATCTCAATCTGTTTTAAATCACCAGCTTAGTTGTTTTTTTTTCCATTTGCCTCCACCAAAAAACCTCCTTGTTCACCTCAACTGTTTTGATACTCACTCACGTATAGTATGATTAATGCCTAAAGTAGAGATGTGTTAAGCGTTTGCTTTGACCAGCTTATTTTTCCACTTTATTTTTTTTTCTTTTCTTTGAATCTTTTTTGATATGTATGAATTTACTTCAGACTGGAAGCTGACAAAAGGCTTATGGAAATTCTATTTTCTCTCCCTTTACATAGGCTTTATCTAAGCAATACCAAATACCATAGCTGCAGTGCAGTACCTTTTCTTCTGGATTGCAGGGCAACCCATTTACTTGAAGTATCAAATGATGGAGTAGGGACTAATACAAGCTCATGCATAAATTTACTGGTCTTTGGGATCAACCTTTTGACCTCTTTGAAGACAATAATTAAGCTATTTCTTACTGCCTACGTGGCTGTCCTAGACTTACAGGTTAGAAGTTAGTCTGCTTCTTTGTTTTTATCATCCATTAATAGAAATATGCAATGCTGAGAAAGACATAAGAAAGCTAGCAAATCACACTCATCAATGAATATAAAATATACCAGCTCACTGAAATCATCTTATTTTTTAAAAATGTTGCTTAAATATCCTGCAAGCTATAATTCATTTTTATTTAGTTCTCCCAATTCTAATTATCACTCAGAAATTGATACTAAAGCTATTGTCCTTTTAATATTTGTGTCTAAATAAATTAATTTATACTTGTTTTTGAAGTCTCAGGACCTCCATTTTTTCTGAGAGAAAATTAAAATTTCAGACTTTTGTGGGAAGTTTTGTCCCTTTAAAATTACCATCTAAAACAAATGCAAGACCTACATGTTATGTATTTCAAACATTAATTGTGTATATATTGCACCCATTATATAAAATAGTGTAGATATTGATGTTTCAAAAAGGAAGTTTCTATAGGTATTCTACATCTGTGAGGAGCTGCATGTAGAGGACAATATTATTTTCCAACTGCAGAATATCAAAAACTTACATCTAGGTCAGAGATCCTTAATAGAATACCAGCCTGAGCTGGTGAGTTTGGAATGGAGTGCAAACAGTGGTCACAAATAAACATCAGTGAGAAATAAAAGATACATTTTTTGTGAACACTCAAACATAAATATTATGGACCCTCTGACATGATACTTGCACGGGCAAAACTTCTGGTACTCTTTCTGGATTATGACTAGGGTGCTTGACTGAATGGCATTGACTATATTTCTATTTTCTGATAAATGTTTCAGTAATTCATTAAAACACTTACTTAAAGAAAAACATTGGTATTAGCAAATCATGCCCATATAACCAGCAGCCCATGCCTTCAATTCTTTACTCTACGGTGCAAATAGGCTAAAACATTACAGTGGATCGATAAAACAGTTCTCATTCACTCATAGAATCGTGGAATGGTTTGGTTTGGAAGGGACCTTCTAAGAACATCTAGTTCAACGTCCCAGACCTCTTTCACTGGATCAGGTTGCTCAAAGCCCCATCCAACCTGACCTTGAACAGTTCCAATGATGGGGCATTAACAACTTCTCTGGGAAACCTCCTCCACTGTCTTACCACCTTCATTGTAAAAAATTTCTTCCTTGTGTCCAATGTAAAAAGGCCCTGGTAAAATCTCTCTCTTTTTCTTTAAGCCCCCTTTAAGTACTGAAAGGCCACACAAAGTCTCCCCAGACCCTTCTCTTCTCCAGGCTAAACAACCCCAACTCTCTCAGCCTTTTTTCAGAGGAGAGGTGTTCCAGTCCTCTGATCATTTTTGTGGCCCTCCTCTGAACCAAGATCCATGTCTGTCTTGTACTGTGGCTGAAAAGATATCACCAGAAACAAGACATAGAGTCAGGCACGTAGAAACTGAAAGAAGTTGAAAGAAGGCTTAGAACTCCTAGAAAATAAATGTGTTTATGGAAATACAAGTTTGTGAACAGTGTTTACTCACTGATACCCTCCTCTAAGCAATAAAAGAAATTATGATATCCTGACAATCGGAGAAAAGACTTCATTGAAGTAGTAGTATCTAGCTGCCTAGGTACATCTAGATTTGGAATAAGTCATTTTTTCTTAAAGAATCAGCTACCACTTTTTCTCTGAAGCATCCTTAGCATTCATGGCTCCAAAAGAAGAACATTTTCTAAACGATCAAGTTGAAGCCTTCAGCCTGGATAGAACTCAACAGAATCCTTTTTTTTTCCCTGAAAAGTTTTTGAATTATCAAAAGTTGTTAGAGAAAAATTAACCTGGCCAACTTTTCTGTTCCAAAAAAAAACTGAACTGAAAAACATATTAGCCTTTTAAAGATGTCTTATTGTTATTTTAAATTTTTGTTTGATTTGGAAGGTGAGGTGTAGTTTTTTAATAAATTTAAGCTTAATTATTTAAGCTAAGATCAAAAAAAAAAAAGGATACTATGAAGCTGTGTCTGTGCAATGTTCTAATATAACCTGAATGGAGTATTTTGTTTGGTTTACATTTTCTCCCAAATAGTGTATCTATGACAATTAAGATTTTGCCTCTGTCAGAAATCCAGGGTGAGGAAAGTGTATCTAAAATATTTCTTCAGGGCAAGAAAATCAGAGTAAAATGACAATCAATATGCTGTTGTCATACAGCCCCTAAAATCCTTTCTAATGATCCAAGACAAAGCCTTTTTAAAGGTTTTCTTTAAAACATTATTTTCAGAAAATCAATTGCCATAAAATTAAAATCTTCATTTTCCCTCTCTTTATACCTCCCTGCCAACACCCCCACTTTAAAGCCACTAGTGACATTCATGTAAAGGGGTCCTTGACATTCAGAACCACTGTTTCTTCTCATTAAAGAAGAGGTAAACTCTAGAAACAGTTTTAAATAGAGCATAGAAACATAGCCAAACTCATTGAATATGGAGATTATCTTTAAGCATTTTTCTTTATGGCTGCATCCTTTTCTTCATTGCAATACTCCTACTAGTTCAAATCCCCAAATCAGCCAGTCCTTAGTCCTTAGGAACAGTGTATCTCTCCATAGTTCTTTAGATACAGATACAGATACATCCTTCTCTCTGTGTTTGTATGTGCGTATATATAAATATGAGTGTATTGGGGGTGGGGGGTGGGGTGGGGTATTTTTATAACGTGTTTCTTGCAGATCCCAGATTACGATCCTAGATTAAGAACCGAATGTAAGTAGACTAAATAATTAGGCTTGACAGGTACAACCCTTCCTATGTAGCAGCTGCTCTTGAACCTCCTTTATTTTCTAGAAGAGATAAGGAAGGAGTTAGGCATTCTGGATCTAGAAGAGCATCATAAAACTTGCAGTAGAAGATATTGCAGCTTTGCAATACAATTCTTAAGATTTGCTGAATACTAACTCCAGTGAATCGGTACAATATGGGGCCCTATATTCAATGATTCTCAGAAATATGCAGTGTCTGCTATATGCAACTAGCCAAAACACCTCCTTTGTGTCCGTTTACATTCTGCCCATTTCTTCTCAAAGGTATCCAGAAACTAGTATCTCCTTATACATTCGCAATGATCTGCAGGAGGAAGGTCATCTGGGAGGGTTGAAACTCTCTCCTTTGAAAACTCTTCAGAAGTAAACTACTCATTATCCTTTCAAATACATGACCCGTGGCTAGAAAGCTAGAGGTCATCTGAATAGATCAAGATACAATCTGTTCTGAGAAAAAACGCTAACATAGCACAATTTGTTGTTCAGGTAAAGGAAGAGAATTAGAGCTTTATTCTAATTTAACATGATGAGGTAAGCGGTGGAAAGGGAGAGCCAGAAAGAAATATGGTGAGCCTCCACAGTAGCAAGCACTCATGACCAATTTACTCCCCTTAAAGAGGAGTCTCTGTGAGAGACCCTCTCACCACACCTGATGGAAGGAAACTGATCAAAAGTCTGCACTGTGTGTGTGTGTGTATATTTATATTTACATATATATTGGGGATATTTTTGACAAAAAAGCCAAACGAATGAACAACCTGTTAGAGACAAAGGCATTCCTGGACATGACTACTCTTTTTGACAAAAGTTTGGCTGAAACAAATCTTTCCATTAAGGCTTTTGCTTTTGACAAATTAGCATTGTTTGACTAAATGATCTGCAATGCCAAAGCCTCATTTCTCATTTCATTCCTAGGTTTCAGACCAAAGGACTAGCTTCATCTTATCTCGTGTTAGGTGTTTAAAAGTCAGGCACCTAAATCATTGAGGTTCCTTATATTGTCAATGGAGAGAAATAGGAACCATGTCCATAAGATTAATTAATTCTCCCTGTCTCTAGCATTGATCTTTGTACCCTTTGTGTCTTCAGTCTTGTCTAATGTTCCTCTCTCTCTCCATTAATTATAAAAGGAACATGAATACTTGGTTTCAATCAGATGTAGAACTTTTGGATTGCTACACTAAGCTTAGATGGGATTCACATCGTTTTTTTGCCATCATGAACTCTAAATTTCATGGGATTTTGAAACTCAAGAAGGTGCAACAGTTCACAGGGCTTTAACCTTGACATTTCTTACGTTCTTGATGAAGCTTAAGTGCCTGTGTCAATGCTTATAAATAATTTATAAATATTCAGAGAATGTCATAAAATTCATTTGGTTATAAAAGTAGGGGTACACAGGTGAAGCTCTTACTTGCACATTCAATTTGAGCCTTACTCTAACAAAAAAGAAATTCTCTTTGCTTACCTGACTGTGTTCATAAACATGTTTCCAGTTGCTTGTCACTCTCAGTGTAAAATATCTGCATCACTATTTTTGTCAGGACTTTCAAGACAGGTTGAATATGATAGAAAAGTAGAGAGACATCAAGACAGAACCAAAACACTAATCTTGAGATACTAAGAATTTCAATAGAGCTATTTTATTTAAGACAAGATGAGGATAAGAATCTACAACCTTGTACCTGTATTACTAGAATTCTGATTCTTGGGAAACGTCAAATGACTTTATTTGTACTATTCTAAGACTGTCATTCACAAAATAATTAGTTATTAAGTAAACAATTTTCTTCGCCATACTGACTTTTGTGCTTTCCGTATCACAGTAAAGGGGAGTATGTGAGAAAGGGAAGCAGTAACTATTGCTGCTCTCTGAAGACAGGGAATGTCTTATTATACTTATTATTATTGCTGTGCAACTTTGCTGCTTGCAAAGGTAGCTGTTAACAGAAAAGAGTATCTAGATATTCTTTATTTGTTCTTAACAAAAAAGTATATATGGTAGACATTTAATGATTACCTGAAAATGAGCAGACACCTACTGTACAGTGTCACCTTGAGCAGCTAAAAAAGGTAGTTATAGTAAGAAATAAGCTGGGCATGTCTGTTTTCTAGTGCCAAGCTTTGTGGAGCAATAGATGAAAGAGGAAAGAAGGCAGTTCAGTGATTTGATAGAACACATAGGCAAGAAGAGGCAGTTTAAACAGTTTCCAAGGTAACTGGCTCTGAGGCTAGAATCTATAAATATGGGTACAAACAGGTTTCCAACTCTGAGACAGAAGACAATCAATGCAAAATAAATAATTAAAAGAGAGGACAGTTGAAGGAAAGAACATGACAAATAATGCTTAATGAAAAATATTAGTAGAAGAATTGTATTCAAAAAAATTACTGCATATTAGTGGTTTCAGAAAAACAACTGCTTTCACTTTCATTACATCCATCTGGGTGAGAGGTTTCACATTAAAAACTACTTTTTCACAAATACATCTGTTATTTATTAATGTAGCATTTGTTAATATTTATTGCTTAAACCTTGTCCTGGTTAAGTATCAGTAAAACGAGAAGAAATATTTCTGCAAAATTTCAGATTTTCTTTAACATAACCATAATTAGTACCTAATAGATTTAGACCACAAGATGATTGGATACTACTGTAGGCTTTAATATAAAGAATATTTGAATATTTAGCATAAGAATTATTATCAAACACATTCAAACAATGATGCCTCTCTCAAACGGCCAGTACCTAAATAGCACTGATAGTGTGCTTTGTCTAAAAACTAATGTTGCTTTTTAACATTTTAATATTACAATAATTAGTTACGGAAGAGTGATATTTCTAGTAATTTATTTTAAGGGGATAACAGGTCATTCTGAAGAATGTATGTCTTATATTTACAAACAGATCTGCCTCATTTAAAGCCGTAATTTTTTCTTACTGCTTTACTTGTTCAAGAACCTTAATATTAAAGAACAACTTTTGTCTATAATATTCATATAGGAATATGTATATACAATTCTCAAACAGTTTTGTACCCTGTCTGGGGGTTCCTAGCCTGAATGACAAAAGAAGACAGACACCTTCAAAGGTGAACAGCTAGTTCTTTAGTCATAAACTAACATGTCAGACAAATACATCAGACCCTATCTTCCACAGGCTGAATGCAGATAAATAACCATGTCATATGTATGCAGTTTATCCTCTGCAGCATGTGGATTAACATCTGATACTACCTAGTGAGGTGCAGTATGGACATACATTACCAGAGCCCTAGAGAATTCTGAATGGACAAAATAAAACCTATGCACCGCATTCTGTCAATATTCAGGCCCTATTCACAACAATGTAAAAACCCACAAATACAAGTTTGGACTTTGAAACTTTGCTCATAATGTTCCAGTAACTCAAACACAGGCAAAGCTGGTAAAGGTTACTGGAGATCCAGCTGCTATCTACTTGGAGCAGAAGAGACTCCACAAAGCTCCATGAGTCGGAGTATTAGCCTGGAGAAGAGAAGGCTCCAGGGAGATCTTATTGCAGCCTTTCAATACTTAAAGAGGACTTATAATAAAAACAGAGAGAGACTTTTTACCAGGGCCTGTAGTAACAGGACAAGGGGCAACAGTTTTAAACTGAAAGAGGGTAGATTTACATTGGAAACAAGGAAGAAAGTTTTTACAATGAAGGTGGTAAGACAGTGGAGGAGGTTTCCCAGAGAAGTTGTTAATGCCCCATCATTGGAATTGTTCAAGGTCAGGTTGGATGGGGCTTTGAGCAGCCTGATCCAGTGAAAGAGGTCCCTTGCCCATGGCAGGGAGGTTGAACTAGATGTTCTTAGAAGGTCTCTTCCAACCCAAACCATTCCACGATTCTATGAAACTCTTATATGAGGTTATGTGGCATGTTATAGGTTATCAAATGTGGTACTTGCCTGCTAATTTGGATTATGTACATCAGTAGGGTCCCCATATATAAATGAACACATGCAGTTTATTCTACAAGATGCCACAAAAGAGACTTGAATCATTCTGAAAGAGGCAAAGCCTTCACAGAGTACAAGAGAACTGTTTCTGTGTCCCAGGCTCTGACAGTTACCCACCTAATTGACCAAGGGAAGCCAGTCGATATAATCTTTTTGGACTTCAGTAAAGCTTTCAATACTGTCTCTCACAGCATCCTCCTGGACAAAATGTTCAGCATACAGCTGGATAAACACAAAATGCAATGGGTGAGCAACTGCCTGATGGGTCGGGCTCAAAGGGTTATAGTAAATGGGGTTACATCGGGCTGGTGACCAGTCACTAGTGGGGTTCCACAGGGATCCATCTTAGGGCCAGTGCTCTTCAATATCTTCATAAATGACTTGGATGCAGGACTTGAAGTTTTGTTATCAAAGTTTGCCAATGACACAAAATTGGGAGGAGCTGTTGACACTCTCAAGGGCAGAGAGGCCCTGCAGAGAGATCTAGACAAATTAGAGAGCTGGGCAATCACCAACCGTATGAAGTTTAACAAGGGCAAGTGCCAGATTTTGCACCTGGGACATGGCAACCCTGGATGTACATACAGACTGGGGAACAAGAGGCTGCAGAACAGCCCCACAGAGAGGTTCTGGGGGTTCTGGTTGATGACAAGTTGAACATGAGCCAACAGTGTGCCCTAGCAGCCAAGAGGGCCAGCTGTGTCCTGGGGTGCCTCAAGCACTGCATTGCTAGCCGGTCGAGGCAGATGATTGTCCCACTTTACTCTGCACTGGTGCGGCCTTGTCTTGAGTACTGTGTGCAGTTTTGGGCGCCACAGTACAAAAAGGATACGAAGCTACTAGAGAGTGTCCAGAGGAGACCCACAAAGATGGTGAAGGGTTTAGAGGGAAAGCCGTATGAGGAGCAGATGAAGTCACTTGGTCTGTTCAGCCTGGAGAAGAGGAGCCTGAGGGGCGACCTCATCATGGTATACAGCTTTCTCACAAGGGAAGGAGGAGGGACAGGTGCTGATCTCTTCTCCCTGGCGACCAAGGATAGAACCCAAGGGAATGGCAGGAAGATATGCCAGGGGAGGTTTAGGTTGAATATTAGGAAAAGGTTCTTTATCCAGAGGGTGGTGGAGCACTGGAGGAGGCTCCCCCAGGAGGCAGTCATGGTGCCAAGCCTGACAATATTAAAGGAGCATTTGGACAATGCTCTCAGACATATGGTGTGAATTTTGGGGTTGTCCTATGCAGGGACAGGAGTTGGACTCGATGATCCTTGTGGGTCCCTTCCAACTCAGGACATTCTATGATTCTATTCTTTGATTCTATGTAGGAGATTAACTAGGTCTATACAATCATGTATATCTTATTAGGACATATAAAATGTTATCTTTTAAGAATACATTTTAATTTCTGTACAGTCACAGATATAACAAACTGTCAGTCTGCATATGCTTTCCAATTATTTATGTACTGTCAATGTTACTATTATACCCATTCTTAGCTGTAGCCAAAAGGAGGCTGTAGCTGTCACATATGGTGACACTAGTTCCTGTCACAAGGCTCTAATGAAACAGAGAATGGATTTCAAAATTGGATAAAAAGTAATAAAAATTTGACTGTGCAGAGATCCTATATACTCAAAGGCCTCCAGTTTACCAGAACATTTCAGTTTTAAAGTAGTATTATATCTGCAACAGCCTGAAAGACATTGGCAAAGAAAGAATGAAATTGTCTACAAGGGGAGTGCTTGAAGCAAAATTATATGACTTTGCTTGAAGCAAAATTATATGACTATAAGTAAATTGGATGTATATGTGTGTGCACATCCAATTCATACACATATATATATATATACACACGCACACACACACTCTGCATAGGTTATCTAATATTGCTGTAAGTGCAAGAGATCAAGTGAATAGCATAGTTGATACAGGATGCCAGTCTACAAAAACTACATTTCATCTGGGCTATGAATTCGTCAAAGAACTATTACCCTAAATTATGACTATTATTATTGATCTTTTATTAAAAAGTATGCCTTTCCAAAGACCACATTAGCCTTTCCCTTATGATTTGACTGAAATAAAGCTTGCTGGTTATGGGCCAACACCTACTTCAGCCCCAGTACTTTTGATGTTACAGCAAAAGGATTTTTCTCAAAGGTAGTAAAAAGAAAGACAAGAAGCAACTAGTTAAATTGTCATGTAAATACAAGCAACTTTGAGCCAAAACAGATTTGACAAACTTCCCAAAATGATGGATGCAAAGCTGAATCAAAAGACTCAAATTATTAGAGAGGATTTTGTGTATGTGTGTTATCAACACAAACATAACATGTGCATGCATGTTTATGAAACTAAAAGAAACTTGAAATATTCTTGTTTGTTGGTCATTTAAACATTTGAATTTTCAATAGTGACAGTTGTCTACATTTTTCTGCTTCGTTTAGCAAAACTTAGGGGGAAAGCAGAAGGAAAGGAAAAGGAGAAAAAATCAGTTCTGAAAGCTGAATCTCCTGGAGACTTCTGATTTTACACCAAATGCTGTTGCTAACTGCAGTTGCAAAAAATTACACAAATCAGCTCAGTTAAGCTCTATGGTTAATAAATTACTAGGAAAATGCAAGTTGTGGAAGAAGAGCATGTGAAACTTGTGTTTTTGCCTAGATCTAGTACCTAAAGAATAAGACTGATTCTCTTTTCTGTGTCCTGAAAAAAAAACAGCCTCGAAGGCAGGTTAGCCAGCTTAGGCCAAAGATACTTTTTACAGCATCCCAGGATATTTGTTCCAAACAACAGAATAAACTTTGCTCCATAAAACCAAATTTGACCCATTAAAGAAACATGGCATAAGACTGACTGTACCATCAAAGTACTTCACAAGCTGCTGGAATCTGGCTGCCTGAACTCCTGCTAGGGTATGAGGTACTGCAGTGGTGAAGGTCAGTAAAATCCATCAGGTGTTAGATAACAGTAAGGGCAAGGATCTATGGAGAAATGAAAGCTGAATCAGTAGAAATGGTGCAGTGTTACTTTGAAAATTCTACTGGAAGTTCGTTTTTATTATATATTCACAAACAAAAATTAAAATTGTTTATTTAAGTGTACAATAAAATCACTCAAATAAGCCAAGAGACTTTTCTCACCTCAAAAAGCTGAAACTTATCTGTTTAATGCCAATGTCATCTATAAGTATTTCAGATTTTTCTTAAAGATTAATCTTTAACAGGGGTTTATTACATAAAGGTTTATTACATAAGTTTTACGCCTCTCTTTTCCGCTTGTTTTGGGTAACAGATTTTTTGTTTAGTTATCATTGTTAATATGCATTTTAAACTTTCAGGGTATACCTGTGCAAAGACAAGGTGGAGCAGTGGAACTTCCTGTGGTAGAAGTAAAGACAACACACAAAAGAAAAGAAAAAGGCAAAGGCAATAGCAAATAAACCACTCTGATTATTCAACAATATACTTCTATGAGAATTTCTTACATGTCCCTTTTTTGTGTTCAACAATATTAAAGCATAGTAGGCAACACTTTTTGTCACCTCAAGATGGTTTGAGCTTGGAGGTAACACTTTGAAGAAAGTGCAGGAGCCTGAGTTTTTTGGTGCCTGAATATCTAATAATACATACAGAAGCACTCAGATATTTAGGTATTTTCATAGGCAGATATTGCACTAATGTGCATAGCTCTTCCTAATATGTTTATAAGATAATGTTAGACACCTACAATAACATACAGGATGTATATCTCATTATTAATGGTTGCCTACTGAAATCACAGTAGCAGGGGTCTGTGTGAAGAAAGCTGTTGTGTTATACTAAATCCAATTAGAAGATCATCAAGTGTAAACATGTAGTGGGAAGAACAAAGAGGAAATCAGAGTTTAAGCTGGATCAATTCCATTCTAGGACAAGGAATCTAACATAGAAGATAAACATACATTGTTTACTGTTATAATAAATAGTTGTCTTAATGTTTAAAGTGGACAGACAACCATTTGGAAGCTGGTATGGAAAGCCTACAACTAAAATGTCTTAGAAGTTTTGCTCTGATACTCATAGGAAGAACAGAAGTAGCCTAATTCATATGAGACCATTTTCAAAAAGTGCTTAATTTTTACAATTAACAGCATCATATTTCTATCATTTTTTTTGTGCACTCTTGTGTGAGCCCAGAGAGCTTAATTCCATGACATTGTTGCTACTACCTTTCCCCTGCTAGCAAAAAGTAACATACCAAGGAAAACCTGATTCCCAACAGCGGAAGATTAATTAAAAACATCAGAACACATCTGAGGGAAATAAATTGAGTGTATAAATGTGTGTGTTTTGTGGTTTTTTTATTATTATTGACTCTATACCTTTCTTTTCTCACCTCTTACTCCATCTCTAAGATTTAAAAAGGAAATAAAGATGAAAAATACCAATTTAATCAGCTTTCAGCTTTCATTCTTTTTACTATGAACTTAATGCAGTGAATGGAAATTAATTTTAGAAGTTTCTTCAAGCAAGGGTTTTTGTCACTGCACATTTTATGTCACTGTACGGCTCGAATCTTGGAAAACAAATTGATGAATCTTTGATATGATATTATTCCTATAATTGTGCAACCTATGAAAGATGCCACACTTACAACCTACAAAATAACACCCTTTAGTCTTTCAGAGAAAACATGTATAACAGAATTTCAAACTTCTGAGGACTTCACCATCCACACTTTCCATTCTGAAATAAACGGTCTTAAAAACGAAGTAAACAATCTTAACCTCTGTTTCATATTGACGCTAGCTCCTCTTTAAAGGCAGCTATGAGACTGACACAGTCCTGACTGTTGCATCAGCTCTTGCATGGTGAAATCAGGGCCATTGTGCAGGGCATCCTGAGGATTTTCCTGCTTACTTCTCTTTATAGCTATCAGACAATAACCATCCTATTACTCCTGATTCAGTATTTATTAGAGGGTGATTGGGGGGAGGGGAGCAAGTGAAGGAGAGAAAGTATAAGAAATACGCTTGCGATGCTAAATACAGGCAGCTGTCAAAAAGCCTGTAAAAGCCATTGTAATTTGTCTGCAATACAGGGCCAACCACAGATAACACATAATCAAAGTAAATGAACCCCAAAACAATGAGAAAACAAAGCTTGTGTATTAAAACCAACACAACTATTCACAATTAATTTAGGGAGAGAGAAACTTCATCTAATCAGATAGCAATTAGCTAATGATAGGTCAAACACTGCTGACAGAAGGCTTTATCATCAAGACTTCTTCCCATATTGTGAATAGCAGCCCTAGTGGCGGGAGCAGCAAGAGAGCAAGAAAGCTTCAGAGTGAAGACATGCTCTGCAGGCTACCCATTTTGCAGCTTCCTTCTGTCAGACACTGCCAGACTGCTTTAATGGTATGAGATATAGAGTGTAGAGAGATAATAAGCTGAAAGTGAGCAATTTTCTAAGGGAAAAAATGAGATGGGGGTGAACACCTAACAGCTGCCAATCAGAATTAAATGATACTATGAGGATACTTACCTGACAGCTGATGGATGACAGTCTAACAGGTCTGTAATACTCTTCAATCTACACTTTTGTATATAAATGGCATATAAAAGAAAAAAAGAAAAAAAGAAAAAAAGAAAAAAAGAAAAAAAGAGGGTTCCAAAATCTAAAAATTGGAAGATTTATATCTGCCATGTTTGAATTCCTGTTTATAACAAATGAAGTTGGGTAATGAAATACAGTTATTCATACTCCTTACTGAAGACTCCCTTTCCTCTAAACACCTGTATTATTTTATAGAATTATTTTAAGAGAATGGTCTGATGGGGTTTTCACACTCTCATTCATGCTAAACTTGCTACTCCAATTTAATAAGTTCCTAAAAAGCATAAAATGTTTTTATGTTGGGTTTGTTTTTCTATCTTTAATCTTGACTGGAAACAAATATCATGCACTATTAACTTGGGAGTCGGGTAAATTCCAGGACCTCAGCAGCAATAAATGCTCTCATGACCCATCTTAAAACAACTTCTTCATCTCTGCTAGAATTAGAGTAATTTCTGATGGCAATCTACCATATGATTTATTTTTTTCTCTGTCATGTAATCCTGTACTATTTTTAATTTCCATAGCAATCTTCAAAGTTAGCCTATTGTGAGGAGGTAATGGATTTTAATGTGAAAGACCTTACACTGTACTGAGGAATAAAGAAATTTTGTGGAGACAAAGGTGAGAAGACAAGCTATGATATCAGCATTGCAATCTCTTTATGATAATTTTTCTAGGAATTGTTAAGATTGGTTTCTACTGTGGGAGGATTCCACACTGCCTAACCTAATTTTACAGAAAACCAGAAAATTAAATGACCCATCACAGTATGGAGGAAAAACTGTAAACTCTCCCCAGTTCAGAGAGAGTATTCAGGGGAAGATATGACATATTTTGTTTCTAAGATTTCTATAAAGTATTAGCTGGCCTTCTATATATGACAGAGTGCACAGCACTAGCCTCTCAGACTCAAGGGCAGATGCGTATTTTTATTTCACAGTGGCTGTGAGAAGTGGAGAAAATTCGTGACTTAGAATTATCCAGTGAAAGCTTCCTTGCATCCCTCATAGAATCACAGAAAGCCTGGAAAGCCTCATAGGTTGGAAAAGACCTTTAAGATTATTAAGTCCAACCATTAACCTAGCACTGCCAAGTCCACCACTAAACTGTGTCCCTAAGTACCACATCTACATGTCTTTTAAACACCTCCAGGGATGATGACTCAACCACTTCCCTGGGCAGCCTGTTCCAATGCTTGACCACCCTTTCGGTGAAGAACTTTTTCCTAATATCCAATCTAAACCTCTCCTGGTGCAACATGAGGCTGTTTCCTCTCATCCTATCACTTGCTACTTGGGAAAAGAGACCGACCCCCACCTTGCTACAACCTCCTTTCAGGTAGTCATAGAGAGCAATAAGGTCTCCCCTCAGTCTCTTCTTCTCCAGGCTAAACAACCCCAGTTCCCTCAGCCACTCCTCAGAAGACTTGTGCTCCAGACCCTTCACCAACTACGCTGCCCTTCTTTGGACACACTCCAGCACCTCAATGTCCTTGTAGTGAGGGGCCCAAAACTGAATACAGTATTCGAGGTGTGGCCTCACCAGTGCCGAGTACAGGGAGACGATCACCTCCCTGGTCCTGCTGGCCACACTATTCTTGATACAAGCCAGGATGCCAATGGCCCTCTTGGCCACCTGAGCACACTGCTGGCTCATGTTCAGCCAGCTATCGACCAATAGCCCCAGTCCCTTTTCCGCCAAGCAGCTCTCCAGCCACTCTTCCCCAAGCCTGTAGCAAGCATTGCATGGGGTTGTTGTGTCCCAAGTGCAGGGCCCGGCACTTAGCCTAGTTGAATCTCATACAGTTGGCCTTGGCCCATTGATCCAGCCTGTCCAGATCCCTCTGTAGGGCCGTCCTACCCTCCAGCAGATCGACACTTCTACCCAACGTGGTGTCATCTGCAAACTGACTGAGGGTGCACTCGATTCCCTCATCAAGATCTTTGATAAAAATATTAAACAGAACTCGCCACAATACTGAGCCCTGGGGAACACCACTTGTGACTGGCCACTAACTGGATTTAACTCCATTCACCACAACCCTTTGGGCCTGGCCATCCAGCCAGTTTTTTACCCAGCAAAGAGTACGCCCGTCTAAGCCATGAGCAGCCAGTTTCTCCAGGAGAATGCTGTGGGAAATGGTGTCAAAGGCTTTACTAAAGTCCAGGTAGACAACATCCACAGCCTTTCCCTCATCCATTAAGCAGGTCACCTTGGCGTAGAAGGAGATCAGGTTAGTCAAGCAGGACCCGCCTTTCATAAACGCAGGCTCACTGGGCCCGATCGCCTGGTTGTCCTGTACGTGCTGCATGATGGCACTCAGGATGATCTGCTCCATAACCTTTCCCTGCACCGAGGTCAGACTGACAGGCCTGTAATTCCCCAGATCCTTCTTCTGGCCCTTCTTGTAGATGGGTGTCACATTATCTAACCTCTAGTCAACTGGGACCTCCCCGGTTAGCCAGGACTGCTGGGTGTATCCCATCCATCCCCACAGACTTGTGTGTGTCCAAGTGATGTAGCAGGTCACTAACCATTTCCCCTTGGATTATGGGGGCTTCGTTCTGCTCCCTGTCCCTGTCTTCCAGCTCAGGGGGATGGGTATCTGAAGAACAACTGGTCTTGCTATCAAAGACTGAGGTAAAGAAGGCATTAAGTACCTCAGCCTTTCCCCCTGCATCCAATAAAGGATGGAGATTCTCCGTAGCCCTCCTTTTGTTGCTAATGTATTTACAGAAAATTTTTTAATTGCCTTTTATGGCAGTAGCCAGATTAACTTCCAGCTGGGCTTTGGCCCTTCTAATCTTCTCCCTGCATAACCTCACAACATCCTTGTAGTTCTCCTGAGTTGCCTGCCCCTTCTTCCAAAAGGTCATAAACTCTCCTTTTATTCCTGAGTTCCAGTTGAAGCTGTCTGTTCAGCCAGGCCTGCTTCTCCCCTGCCAGCTCATCTTTCGGCACATGGGGACAGCCTGATCCTGCACCTGTAAGCTTTCCTTCTTGAAGAATGTCCAGCCTTCCTGGACTCCTTTGCCCTTCAGGACTGCCTCCAAAGGGACTCTCTCAACGAGGTTCCTAAACAGGCCAAAGTCTGCTCTCCGAAAGTCCAAGGTAGCAGTTCTGCTGACACCCCTCTTTACTTCTCCAAGAATAAAAAACTCATCATTTCATGATTGCTATGCCCAAGACAGCCTCCAACCATCACATCACCCACAAGTCCCTCTCTGTTCCGAAACAACAGGTCCAGCAGGGCGCCTTCCCTAGTTGGCTCACTCACCAGTTCTGTCAGGAAGTTATCTTCCACACACTCCAGGAACCTCCTAGACTGTTTCCTCTCCACTGTGTTGTATTTCCAGCAGACATCTGTTAAGTTGAAGTCCCCCATGAGAACAAGGGGTAGTGATCGTGAGACTTCTCCCAGCTGCTTATAGAATATTTTGTCTGCCTCTTCATCCTGGTTGGGTGGTCTACAATAGACTCCCACAGTGATATCTGCCTTGTTGGCCTTCCCCCTGATTCGTACCCATAAACACTCAACCCTGTCATCACCATTGTAAAGCTCTAGATAATCAAAACACCCCCTAACATACAGGGCTACCCCACCGCCTCTCCTTCCTTGCCTACCCCTTCTGAAGAGTTTATAGCCGTCCATTGCAGCACTCCACTTGTGCAAGTCATCCCACCATGCTTCCGTGATAGCAGCTATGTCATAGTTTTCCTGCTGCACAATGGCTTCCAGCTCCTCCTGTTTGTTGCCTATGCTGTGTGCATTGGCGTAGATGTACTTCAGCTGGTCTATTGCTCCTGCCACCTTTTTGGGGGAGAAGCCCTAATGCCTATGCGACCATTCTCACACGCTTCTGTGGTTTCTAACACATACATAGCCCTTGTATCTTTGCTTCCACATGGATCTCCATCCTCTACCTCCACTGACATGGCAGACCAAAGGATCTCGTTAGCACACCATCCCTCAAACATTGGCGTGCCACCCCCAGGCTTATCTCTCACGAGCCTGGTTTTATCCCTTTCCCCCTTCAAATCTAGTTTAAAGCTCTTTCAATGAGCCCTGCTAACTCCTATGCAAAGATCCTTTTCCCACTTTGAGACAGGTGTACCCCGTCTGTTGCCAGCAGGCCTGGTGGTGTGTAAACCGACCCACAATCAAAAAAAACCAAAATTCTGCCAGTGACACCAGGCTCAGAGGCAGGTATTGATCTGCTGGCTCTTCCTGTGTCTGCCCTCATCATTCCCTGCGATTGGAAGGATAGAGGAGAACACTACTTGTGCTCCTGATCCCTTAAGCCGCTGCCCCAAGGCCCTGAAGTCTCTCTTGATTGCCCTCGGACTTCTAGTTGCGGCTTCCTCACTGCCTACCTGAAAATTCAATAATGGATAGTAATCTGAGGGCCGTACCACGGTAGGAAGCTTTCTCTTCACATCTTTAACCAGGGCCCCAGGAAGGCAACAGACTTCCCTAAGAAATGGGTCCAGTTTGCATGTTGGGCCTTCTGTTCCCCTTCTATGACAATGATCCGTCTTTTTTTCTTTATGGAAGTGGTTTTGACGCTGGGCATAGGCCGACTTCAGCCTTTTCTCCTCCCACAGGTGTAGGAAATAGAGTAGGAATCCAGCTCATCTCTTTTTGGCATAAGACACTGCTTCCTTACAGTGCAGCCCTCATAGATAATTCAGGAATAAAGATACTGACCCTTTGTTTAGAAGGAAAAATGCGGGAAAGGGAGGTCAGAGAAGACAATGCAGAAAACCTTCTCATAGTCTTTTCTGAGAAGGATCCTCAGACAGAGAAAGAAAATAAAGCAAAATTAAACCTTTCATTTTCAAAGCACTAAACAAATATGCACCATTCCTAACATCATCTACTGAAGTACATAAATATCATCTCCTTTCTTTTAATACAGAAACTGAAGTAAAAAGAGGTATTAAGTGGCCTGAATTTGTCATAAAGCCACTTGATAAACAGAGGTTGAACTCAGGAGTTTGGGACTGCAGCCTTGGACTCAGGCCTGAAAGTGTGATAGGTCTAACAAACAGAGGAAAAAACACTGTAAGCTACTATAATGGCTAATACAGTTTTCACATCATTAGCAGAGCCCACATACGTAGCAAAAACAAATAACTGACTGCTGACAGAGGAGCAGTTGTACACATGCTAACTCACAGTCATGGGTCTTTCCCTTTCAGAATAAAACCATCTTGTCCTGAGCAACCCTTTTCACATTCTGTTAGTAAAGACCTACACTGGGAAGCATGTAATAATGACCATTACCTACAGTATGACTTCCATTCACCATTCCCCTCTCACTTCTCAGAAGGCAGGAAGTATACACTGAAGCCAAGGGAGCCTAAACCTTTTATATCCTCTTACCATAAGGTAAGTCAAAAAACCAGCATACCACCAGCTGCATATGTATAAAAGTTACAGGACTTTTTAAGAAATCTATGTCTATACAGATATATTTTTTCACAGTAAAATCCACAAATAACAGAATACTTAATGAAGTATATAATAAACAGCTTACATATTCAAAGTCTAATTATCAGTAGGCTGTGATTGCAGGCTAAAAGGTAAAGATACAGTTAAATATACAATATATGGTGGTGCTTTTCACTTTAAGCTTCACATATTATAGGTACTTTTGCTGCAAAGTACGTTGCTCTTTTACTCAACATGTTTTTTAACTCAATACATCATTTAACAGTACAGATGGGCAAAACCCTTCTGTTAAAACCACAACTCGCCAAGCAAGATATGGTGGAAAAGGCAGGTTTAACCTCTAACATCATGAAATTAGCTTGATAGGGTCCATTCGACTGGGTGTGTGAACAGTTGGAGCAAGCTGACAGCAGGGATGAGACGAGACTGCATTTCTGGAGCCCTTTACAAGGCCAGAGACAGGGCTGGCTGTAGAATAATGACTGGGAGAGATTCTGTGCATCATTTCCAGAATAAAGGCAGCAGGTGAGCAATGTACAAAGCTTGACCTTAGCTGCCAAACTGTCCAGCTCCCTTCCATGTCAGGAATGATCCTATTCCCTTTGCCAAGTCCTCACTGGAGGCACAATCTGTCTGACCCTTCATAATTCTTCCAGACCTTACCTTCACTGACAGTTAGCCTCGCAGCTTTTACTCCACTATCAAATTTTCCTGTTTTTTTTGCATTTGAAAATGGAGACCTGCAAGCCTATCAAGTCTTTCATAGACCTGTTTCTACTATCCCTGAAACATCAGCAAAAACAGTGACTGCACTGATAAGCATTTCTACTACAAAAAGTGGACTCAGGTGATATGCAGACAGTTTGGAGGACAAATATGTCATTATAAAGCAGCGATCTTGCAACCAGCAAAAATATTTCTGAATGTAACATAAAATACTTCTGTAATCCAACTGAATCTGAAGACTTAATCTGGTCTGATCTTTTATTAATCACTGCCTTTATAGTTTCCTCCTCTCTCTGCTTTCTGATTCCTCCTATTTTTGAATGTAGTTACTAAACATAATAATGCAACTTTTATCTCAAGAAGGATATGAGCTCCAAATCACTGCCAGTTCAGACAAGTATCACTATGTGCGTGCCACATTCTCATATTTCACCCTAGACTGACTACTGTCATAAACAAGATACTGAGCTAAATGATTCTGTGGTGGCCATGCTTATATTCTTATATTTTAGCCACTTGCTGTGATTTACTTAAATTAGAGGTATCTATATGGGAGATATTTTTCTTGTTCTAATGTCACAACTACAGAAGCATAGAGCATATTCCTAGGTTTATATTATTTCAGCTCAGCAGACAGACATTTCAATGTCTTTCTAGGACAAAGTTGCAAGGCTTATATGTTTTAGAAGCCAAGGCTAAAAAGCCAATATAACTAGACTCCTAGATTTCATTTAGCTAGAAATAACCCTAAACTAACTTCAGTACATGTTCTCCTAAGTAATGAGAAGATCACTATAAACAGAAAGAAACTTATAATGTGTCCAAAACACGTGAAGTTATTATTGTGGATCTACAGTGTTGGAGAATGAATTCACAATTGGCATACCATGATGGCAATAGCAACTGCAAGCCAAATTCTTAACTTCCATATGGTCACTCGGCATGGCTGGAGTACTGGAGTACTCAGGCAATTTCTTGCTAACAAAGCACTGTTGGGAGCCATAACCAACCAGCTGTCATAATTTAGACTGTGTTTGGCACTGGATCAGCCCCAGGGACAGAAAGCCACTGTTGTTCCTTTTTGTAACTTTGTTATGGGCCTACAGAAGTCATCTGTGGCATTAACAACAACCAAAGAAAAGCCCATACATATATTACAACCAGTGCCTCACATGATCATCGGAAGTAGTTGATTTTTATGAAACTCTTAAGAAAAAAAATACTTCAACATACCTATCTTTTGCATATTTTTTCCCTTACAGAGCAGTTCAATTGACCTATATGGTGACGCATCATAGTTACCGAAAATCACAGTTTTCCCAAAATCACAAGGGTACCAGCTAAGTTCCAAGGCCTCACAGCCTAAAAAACTGCAGGTGGAAATTAGGCTGAGGGAAATAAATGTACTTTGTTTGGGGTTTTTTTACATCTTTTTTTTTTTTTTTTTTTTTTTTTTTTTTTTAAATCTAAACCACTGAAGTCTATATATCTGTGTTCAACGGTACGCTAAGTTCTAACTGGTCTTGTTCATCCTTGTAACTCAGCTGTGTTGTCAGCCACATACAGACTAAGAATCTGTTCTACTCTGGAGTTTACCTGTGACCACTGTGAATACTTGCTAATGTGTGTGCTTTCCACAGAGAGGCAAAAGGTTCCCTCACTTGGTAAGTTTATCCTGCACAGAGAAAGTAATCTGAACAAGGTTACTACGCCTGCTGGGATACAGACTTTGGAGACATCCCAAAGAATGCACAGACATCTAACAGTGTATCTGAAAAAGCATGTAGCTAGTGACAATCTCCCATATGTCATGATGATAACCTCAGGCAGGGAGAAAGTGACTGCACTAAACATTGTATGTTTCTCTACAGTAGGATCTGGGGAAAGATAAGCTCTTTTCCCTTAAAGCATTCCCCTCATAATTAGCTTTTAATTATATCATGTATCTTCATTTATGGTCTTTTAAATGTGTATTTATTATTATCTTATCTGACAGTTTGTCTTCTCTAGCGGATGACCTTAATCTTCAAAATATTCTTTATGGACAGACTGTGCCATGTTACAGGAAACAGCTTTAAAAACAGAAATTTAAGATTCATGAGAGAACAGGCAGTTGCTTGATAATCATTTACTGTGTAACAGTGAATAGGAAGTAGTATAACCTGTAATTCTAATTATTCCTTTATCTGGTTTTATAATAAGCCATTGTTACAATTTTTATTGGCATTTCCATTTTGTCATTAAATGTCACTGATGGGGATTATTCAGCTCATCTTTCTGGGATCATATTCACAAGAAAGCTAATGAATGAAAGTGAGAAAAACTGCAACCACAAGGAAGAGACAACTAACAATCTAGTGCTCAGAAAACACACTCTACTGATTAACACCATCCTTTAGCATCCTGGATGTCTGAACAAATGGAACATCAACAGAGAGGTAACAACTCAAGTGTAGTCATAAAGACTGTTGATGTCTTTTAATATCACATGTGAAGTGTAAGATCAAGGTTTGGGGTGTAAAAGGAATTCTTCACCTCTGAAGTATAAATGACAAGCCGAGAAAGATGCAACCAAGAATGGAAGTGCTATATGTGCTATATATGTGCTATATTGTAGAAAGAGACAAAAGTTCCAGACAAACCTTAAGGAAGCACTGTTTTGTTACTAGCATTAAAATGTGTTCACAAGCCATTCACCATGGAAGTGACAGCTGCTTTACTAGGATTACTTCATTAGAAGAGTTAAGCAAAGACATTTTAGCTACATTGTAAAACTAAATGCTCAGACCTCAGAATGGCCTTCCTTCAGATCTCAACCTAGGTTATTAATTGATTGGATTGATCAGGAAGAATACTCCCTGAGAAAGCAAAAGTCCAGAAACAATCTCTCCAGCACAGGTCAGATTCATTTCTACCATCAGTGTATTTTCCCTCACTTCACTTCTTTTTAGGGATACACTTGATCGAGGCAATAATCAGCTCCAGTTGTGAGGCTTCTTATTTTTTTTTGTTTGTTTGTTTTAACTAACTGGGTACTTCTACTACATGGTGATATGAGCACTTCAGCATCATCACAGTAATATGCAAAATGTAATAAGTCACAGCAATAAGCAAAATTACTGTTTTGTATTTCAATATATACATTTTTAATCACCTTTTTTTGGACCTTTGTTTTTTGGTTTGCATGTTTACTTTTACCAAATAGAAGATTAAAAATGATGAACAGAAAATATACTGTATATTTTACAGATATTAAGGCAGGGGAATTAGACTCTTTGCAGATGTGCTATAGCAATTATTGAACATGAATACTCAAGTAATTACTATGTTAAATACCTTATTCAAATAGGCAGGGTACAAATTAAAGCTACCCTAGTTTGTCTGAAATCCATAG
The DNA here is from genome assembly GCF_965183815.1 of Platalea leucorodia. Classification (NCBI taxonomy): domain Eukaryota; kingdom Metazoa; phylum Chordata; class Aves; order Pelecaniformes; family Threskiornithidae; genus Platalea; species Platalea leucorodia. The sequence continues at coordinate 81,110,810 of NC_138825.1, forward strand.
CTTGCTCTGAAGTGGCAATTTTATCTTTTTTTTTTCCTTTTTCTTTTTGATTTCTTTTTTAACAAAAAACATTCATGTTTATTGTTCTAAGTAGAATGGCCTAAATTTTCTGCCTCTTTATACCTTTGACATCATACCAAGAGGGAAAGGGGGTATATCTACTCAAGTTACTACACAGAAATAAATAGACTAAATTAAAATAGACTAACTAGAAACAAAATTTATGTTTAACACACTATGAATAGGATGCAGAAACAAGTGGTATAGAATGTTTTTGCATCCTGAATGTATCCCATTGACAAAAAGACAGAAAACTTGCACTCCGCGTGACTAAACTGAGTAACAAAGGGTTGTTTGGGATGAAACACATACGCATTCAAGTGGAGCAAACCCTGAAATTTCAGGTGTGTAAAGTGCCTTATTTCCCTTCTCTTATCTTAGAATGTTAATCTATTAATCTATTTGCTCTTCCATTCACAATAATCCACAAAAATGGGATATCTTAAATGGTATGGACTGAAAGAGTTCTCCTCTCTGAATACCTCAACATTAAAAACTTCAGATATTCCTTCTAATGCATTTTCTACAAACTGACCAACCAGCTAAAACCAAGCTATAACAGCACAGCTGTCACTGCAGGAGTAAGGGAAGATGCAGTCATCCTGTTTCCAGACCAGTCCCTGGAGGACTGACAGGCCCCCAAAGAGTCTTAGAAGTAGGCACTTTTAGCTGTTCAGAATAGCCAGACTTAGTCATTTCTGCGTAACATCAGAAGCAAACTTTCTTAGGAAACTAAGGAAATTGCTGACTGCAGGGACAGGTGGCAATTGAGGATTTAAATGTTGTACTTTGACTAAAGCAGCAATTAGTTACCTAAGTTATCTGTGGAACAGATGGCATGTTAGGAGGAGAAATGGTGGATACATAATTTCATTTGAGTAATTTTAGACAGGTAGATTTGGGAGGAGTACCATAAAAATTTAATGCAATACTAATACTCTGTAATCAATATATCAACACTACAGTTTATCTTAAAATAAGAATACTGTGTAATAAATTCAGGATTACTTTCTTCAGCACTTTTTATTATAAGAAAAACATGTTTGAGATTAATATGGCATGGTATTGTTTTAACGATACTAGTAGACTCATTTGGTAACCAGCAAAACTAGATACAGGTTTGGTCAACTAAAAGAGAGCAAAAGAAAGAGGACATGGAATACCTGAATTCATAAAGAACATGAGTGAGGTATCCAACTGGTGTATACCTCAAAGGGATAAAAGAGCATTTATAAACTTTCCAAACTTCAAAAAGTATATACACAATGCTAGAATGAAAATAACACTGAAAATGAAGTATAAATACGTTTAGGGAGAAAATCATGCTGCTTGCTTTAGATCTTTAGAAGTTACTCACCTGTTCTAAGCTAAGATTCATAGACACTCACTTTACATTCAACAGAAAAGGAAAAAGAGGTTATCTCTAAAGAACAATTCTGCCAGCTATCCCAATCCTACAGTAACTACAGAAGTGAATTAAAAGACTTGGTCATGGTGGATGACTAGCTTCTGTCCTCTGAAGCTAGGCAAGATGAATGACATTAAGGACAGAAAGATGAGTGATTTCAGATAAATTCATCCAGGGGAACCCGATAACAATGCCTCCTAAACTGGTGAGATTTTTCTATTGAAATAATTTTTTTCTGTTGGAAACCGCTTTTCTGCATATATAAAAAATTTTTGGGAGAACTTTCAATTGCAAGGACAAGATAACTTTCACTAGACAGCAGGACTGGAACAGGATGAGGAAATTAAGGACCCTGGGCACTCTCACTGTTCATATACCTCCCACCTTGCAGAGACTTCAGATGGGCTCAGGAAATAAAGAGAGAAGTGGGCAGAGGAAAGACTTCCACCTTCCACTTCCACCTGAACTTCTGGAAGATTCTTCTCAATTTTATCCTGTGGGAAAATATGTCATTGGGCCTGAACAGATTTTTATGGGGCCCTCTGCCAACCCCCATCCTGTCCACTGAGAAAGGAGGGAATAAAAATAAATTTATTTAATTTTTCATCTTAATTTAAGGCAGCTTTTTTTTGTTGCTTGCATAAATATGAATTTTAGATATTGTCAACCATTCCCAAGGGCTGGAATGAAATGAAGTCACTTGAGAGCTAAAGAATGGCATGTTGTAGGATATCACTAGCCATATGTTATTTGTCTTGGAAAATTCCTACTAAATCAGGATCTAAAGGAGAATAATAACTAGCCATTCTGTGGTCTGGAAGCAAAGGAAGGACCAGATTAAGCTATGACAGAGCTGTTAGGAAGCCAGAGAACATGTCAAACTAAGCATCAATGTCTCATAAATTTCATGTCATAAAATTAATTCAAATAATTGCTTTAAACCATGGCTTTAATGGCTTTAAACCATAATGAAAGAACTTAAAACAAAAGGACTATAAGACTAATGACAGAGGATTCCGCATAAGTGACTAAAGGGCTTAGGGTTAGGTCTAGTTGTATTTAACAACTGCATTATTGTGCAGAAATGACACAAAGGGATCACAGAGATTAGAAATACAATGAGGAAAAAACATTGCATGTCATTTCACGGTACCTAATTTAAAGAGAAACTTTCTGAGGAATAAAAAACCCACTCCTAACCTCAGGCTTGAAACCTAATAATCACAAAGATGTGTTCCCCTTTCTGAACTTTAAAAGGGACTGTACTGTTCTGATCTAGGGCCACCTAATAAGCACTTACTTCTCTGCTATCTGTGATAAATATCAATGCTAGGCAGATGGAAAGGTATAACACAGATGTTACATCTTTACAATAATGTCCAATGACAGAGGAGTCCTGCTGTTGGGGCGGAATCAACATTAAAGACCTGTTGTGGTACTTCCACCAGCTGTGATTTAAAAGTGATAGGGTTATATTTTTACAAGCTTATACCATGAGCTGTAGCTATGTACTAAAAAGCCCGAGGAAATATTAAATGATAAAGACCTTAAGAAAGCAATAATCACTTTATTTATGTCAAATTATCTGAGAGCACTTCAAAAACAGTGCTATTATTAATATTTACATATCCAGCTTATTTTAAATTTTGGATGAGTAACTCCTCCATAAAACTGTTTTGTAGGCAGAAATCTGATAAACTTAAATGCTGCATACCTGAATCTGAGAATTTTTTTCCTTATTGTCTGAAAAAGATAACTGAGCCTAACAAAACGATTTTAAGAAGCACAATGAAATAGGACACACATATATTGTACTAGAGCTTGTGTGTGCTTCTACAATTCAATCTTCCTACTTTCAAGAGAATTTTTCAAGAAACCAGGTTCTAGTATGGTCTAATTACATTTGTTTTTCAGAAATAAAAAGCAAAGAAATCAGCTGAGACAGTTAAGTCTGAAAACAGCTTTTCAAACAAATTTAATAAATTTTGTTTCACCACTATATATAATCTCTAAAGTATAAAATTGTGAAGAAACATTTAAAATTAAACATAAATGTTTTAAAAGAACCACTATAGTCTATCAAATAAAACTTTACTGTTATAAATATGGCATTAGAAAAGAAAAGCAGCCTGAAAATTGAAGCATCTAAGGAGGATGATGCTAACCAGAGCAATTAAAGAGACGGGATAGTTCCCTTTTCACTTGAAACTGCTCATTTTTGCTATCATGGTAATTTACAGGTAACTCTTGCCTCAAATATCATATTATTAAAAATACAATTGTTTTTCATTACTCTTATCCTCCCCTTTCAGAGAAAATTTTTAAATCAGCTCTGCAACCTCGTAAATGCAGGGAAATTCCTCCCTTAACTTGAAATCCATTAAACTTCAGTGGGGACAAGCCATCCCTTCACATTAGCATACATTTAAATAAAAAATGAGTTATATACATATGACTGAAGCAGAAAGTTTTCAAGAAATTTGAAATCTTCAGGGAAGTTAATCTGGTTAGCAGGAATAGAAATTTAAACAGCAAACCTACCTGAAAGAATAAGACTCAAAGCTTTACAATGCCGATGATACCTTGTTTCAGGCAATTATTTGTGTGAATTGCATTCAGCATGGAAGAGAAATTTTTGCTCAGAAATAAACTTTGCCTCAAATTAAAAAAGAAAAACAAACAAAAACCAACCAACCAACCAAAAACAAAGGGCAATGGGAAGAGAAGAGAAAGTAACACAGATGTGTTAAAAAAAGAAATGTTCTCTGGCAGAATGTTTTTTTTTTTTTTTTTAATTTGGATTTTGATTCTTTGTTATTTTAGCCAACTGCAATATTTAGAAAACCATACAGCTTGGTTCCTTTGGGGTTTGTGGTGTTCTATGACAGAAAATAGACTTTGTGAACATAAATGTTCATGTTTTAAGTTAGATTCAATGGGCTAGTTCCATGTATTATGAACTTTAAAACTAAGATCCAAATTTCAGATTTTCTGGTCACAGTTTGGTTTAATTAAGATACTGATTAAATGGTTATGGGTTCAGGGTGCCATACCACAGTTAAATGACCATCCTAATTTACTTCATGTCTTTTTTTTTTTTTCTGGTTTAAGTGGTGTTGGTTTTTTTGGGTGGGGTTTTTTGTAGGTTGTTTTGGTTTTTTGGGTTTGCTTTTTTTTTTTTCTACAGCTGTTTGTTTCTGTACAACTGTATCTTTAATAAAACAGCCTGTACTTTGTGTATACTGAGCATGTACAAACTTCACTGCATTAATACAAAGCTGAGGAAGTACCCAGAAGAGCTGGAGGCAAGCAAGCTGTTAAGACCCCAGATGGCCCATGCAGGGAAAAAGCTTTCCATGACAGGAAGATGTTTGGACATGTGAAAGCTGAATAACTTTGTTTATTGCAGAAAATGGTAACTAGATCATCACATTAGCATGTGGGATTCTACTGCAAAGGGAAAGTCTTGTCACCACATGAAAATTAATTCACTGATGCTTCAGTGCATCTACTGCCTCTTATAATCTCATCATGTGAATGGTAGGGATTCCATTCAGGATTTGTGTCTTTTATGAACTGCAGTACATAACTCATTTCACCCAGATTTTAACTATTTGAATTGCACTATGGCTTTAATGTACATCCACATTAATACAGTGCCTATGATATTGGAGACAAACAAATGTAAGACAGTAAAAACCAATCAAACAAGAAAAACACAACAGTAGTCATTATCACTAATACGATAGCCAGTAACTGAGTTGCAAGTCTCTGAAGTTAACATAGGAATGAGCATGGCATAATTGTCTTGTAAACAGATGAGAGAACAAGATACTATTTTCATGAGAAAGTGCATTGGAGTATGATATTTTATTTCTGACAGTACAGTATAACTAAAATAATTTTCTAGATAGGTAGAATTTAAAGCAGAATTACCCACAAACATAGCTCTAATTTAAGAATTCATTTTTCGGAATGTCCCAAGAGACCAAACTGACCTGGAGCAATCAAGACCATAAAGACAATCAGAAGACAGAGCTGAACATAATCAGTTCAAAAGGAGTGGTACGGTTCAGTAGTTGCCACAAATGAGCTAGAGGAAGGAAATTATTCTATGCCTCCTAAGTATAAATTAACGTATAAAAGGATCTATATGTTCCTTGAGATCTTTCAAATCCCACTTACTGTTCGTTCCTTGCTTCAGTAAAACACAGTGAATTTAATAATACCTCAAACTTATTAACGATGTGCATTTGCTGGCACCAGCAACAGCACTGCTGTGTTCATTCTGTATATTTCTGCATCAATAATCTGTGAACATCCTGCAGCAAATTTTCATGTATTTTATGTTGACCAATTTAGCAGAAAACATTCTGGCAAATCAGATCTCTGAATGCATTAGTTTAAGTAAAAATTTAGAGGAAAGAGCTTTTGATAACTATACATAGAAGGCTACAATTACAAATTAATTTTCTGATCTAATACCCATTTATTCAGCTGGAAACTTTCAGCACAATTCACTGGGACGTAGTTGTATAGGGATACAAAGTTCATAGCTTAAAAAAGACAGCAATAGACCCACTGTCCTTAGTAAAGTGTACAAAGTTTCACCTCATACAATTGTTTTGATAATACATGGGATTATGAAAAAAAATTTCTTAGATTTAGGATTATCATAAAAAGTTATCCTACACTAACTACAGAATCAGATTCTTCTGATTGATAAACATTTTTCTTCATGGCACCTGGTTGCATCCATGTGTTAATTTTCCTGCAGCTGAGCTTTGAAGCAGCTCTATTCCTAATCTTTTACTTACTACAATGTAGTTCCTGGGGAAAAGAAGTTTAACTTAATTCTTGTGACTTTATTGTTTTGGTAATCAATTAAAATGCTCATTGTTTTCAGAAAACTGTCAGGAGACCTACAGTGAAAGATAATACAGTTTGTATAGTCTAATTAGCTAAATTGCGATATTTAATAAACGAGACACCTACCTGTAGTGACAATCAAATATTGTCACTAATCTTGGTCTATAGGGATTTTCCTTTTTTTCTCTTTTATATGATAGCTTGCAAAATGCTAATTTTAATGGGATTTATGCAAATACAGTTAGAGAATGTGCTCTATATTACATGTGTTCACACCATATTTTCCCACTCTGAAAAGTACAACACTCAGTGCTTTTTTTTGTAAAAGAGACATAATAAGTGAATTAAAACTATACAAAGGGTGTTATTACACTTCTGAAGCAATCTTGATTCAAGGAACAGATTTTAGACCAGCTGAATAACTGTCAGAGTACTCACTTACAGATCATCTCACTTACAGGTAAACTTGACCCTGAATCTCAGTGCACACAGGAGATACGATTGGCTGAAAGGGTGTGTCATTGCTTCTGAGCAAGTACAGAAGCATTGTAATACAGCAACAGAAAAAAAGGTTTGTCCGTGTCCCCTTGTATTAGAATAAGAAGGCTGAAGATTTCAGCCTTCAGTGCGTAAAGTTTTTCATAACTTCAAGAAGCTGACATTTAACTTTATCAGTGTAATTAAATAAGGTTATTTTCTCCATTACTAATATGGATTTACTACCTAAAATAAAAGCCTAATAAAGTCCGGGTTGTAAATTACTTTGCATGTTATATAAAGCTCTAAATTTTATTGCTATCTCTGTTTTGCTTGTTTTGATAAATTGTTGTTCGAAAGCAGCAAAAATGCAAAAATATAAGAGATGATTTAACAGATTTTTATGATGCTTTTGGCTATGCTGATTGAGATACAAAATATTTGGTCTTGGGCTACTGCATTACAGGAATGCCTCAGCTTCACTTTAAAGCCAAAGGCAAAGTAATTTTCTCTTGTTGCCAAACATATCTGTAAGCACTGAAGGTAGAAGCAACTTGCTTGTAAACATCATTATGCCGCATTCTAAGACGAAAGAGCAATCTCGACAGACACCGTGTGATGTTCATTTAAACTCTTAATGTCAAAGCCCTCAGTTCTGCCCCTTGTTGTGAACTTTGGAGGCACAGGAAGCTGAAGCACTGCATAGTACTCAGCACATCAAATATGGCACTAAATATCTAAACTATCAGTGCAACCTTTGATTCAGTGTGTGCTCTAGAGCATTTATTTGATTATTAGTGTGAACAGAGCTCAAGGACCAGGGACAATTAAATTTCAATCCATGCTGGATTTCAGTGAGAAAGGTGCTTTTAGATAACTAATGCTGACTCCTCCTCCACATCGCCAATAAATATAATTTGCCCTAAGTATTAATTGAGCAACTAGGGGCAGAACTTCGAATAAGCATTTTAATTTAATTTAAAGATTGGTGAGAAAATTGCTTCAATGTTTTATAAGAAACATGTATCCATCCCTGTAACTAGAGGTATTGTTAGAGAAAGATATATAATTAAGGAGTTGGCCTTTTTTAAGGCAAAAACCCACTATGTTCAGTCTCAAGCACACAAAATCTCTAATTCACCTTCTCGAAAATAAAGTATCTCACAAGTTTGCAAAGTGAATGAATGAAATCATATATCAGTGAATATTTCCCTCCAAGTATTCTATCCTCACTAACACCTGCTCCTTTTTACAGCTTGCTCAGAAAAGCATTCAACTGCTATCAGCAACTGTAAGCTCTCATACTGACAAATACTATCTATGATCCACTGACTTGCCAGCTCAACATCGCTCTGTTTACTGACTCTCCCGTTTTGCCATTCCCTGTAGGACAATCTCTCTAAAGAGCATCCACTTGATTGATGTATTGAAATTCAGTTTTTCTGTAGCAGTTCCTGTGTGGACAAACATAGAAAAGTTGCTTATACTGTTCAGAAAAAGAAACATAACTATCCAAGCTAGCCCCAAAACAAGGAATTTTCCAAAGAAAAGCCTTTAAATATTTATGCTCTATAGAAATGATAACATGTTGTTTGTTTCCTATTAACATGCTCCTAAAGAAGTATTTACACTCATCTACAATATAGTGATCACCCAGGGAGCCAATTCTTGTCCCAGAGTCATTGCACTGGGTCTGCTTCATTCAGAGAGAGAACAAATTGCAACGTTCCAGTTTAATAAAATCCTGATCACTTAGTGCAATTGCCCAGATGGATATCTATCTAACTTTTTAACTGTTGTTAAAGTGACTCTTAGAGCTGGAGTCATGAAAGTCATCATATTCTAATTTTCTGAAAGCTTGATAGAACCAATATTCTGAGTATAGACGAAGTGTAATGAAGCACTTTCTTTCCCATAGGAAAGTCTTCCACTCATATTCTTTGATGCCAACTAACCTTCACATCTGCTATTTCCCTATTGATTGCTACAACTTGGCACTTTTGTAGAGCGTCTGATGAGGCAATTCTATTCAATGACACCACTTCCTCTTCAACAAAAGGAGTGCAGTAAAATAGCAGTGTGTTTCCTATACCTTCAGGGGAAATGCTGTGTGCAAATTATGCAAACAAACACGTAGTCATCATTTATATGTGTGTATGTGGAGAAGAAGAGTGTTTGTTCCTTTTATAATGAACCATTGCCTATGTAAAATTATGCAAAGTAGATCTGGTTTTGAATTTTTTAAGCAAATGAGGAGTCATTCTGGGTCCCACTTAAAAAATCCATCTCAAAATACATGGTGCTCACTATGGAAATAAGCTTGAAATTAGTCATCACTTAAAATATGATCCAAACATATATTTACAAATCAGTAATGCACATTAGATAATATCAGAACAAAGAGCATGTTTGTTTTGCTGTCCTTGAATACAAAGACATCAAAGATTCTTTTTTCAAGTAAAATGAAATAATTTCTTCTTGAAACATATTACACTAATGAAATATTTCATTTGAAATTAAAATGGTAAGTAATATCAATTATCTAATAGTCCTCATTTATAATGCTGTGGGAAACACCAGCCTGACAAAAAACACTGCATGTTTAAATTAAAGTTCAAATACAACATTTTGGTTTCAAACAGACTGAAACTATTAAACCATTGGTGTTTTATTTGCATTTTACTTTGGCTTTCCTCTAGTCCAAGACTCTGGAAGTGTAACATTTAACTGACTTCCTTTTTTCTTTTTCTTTTTTTTTTTTTTTGTGAAACTTCAGATTCTTTAAGCTTTAATGGCCACAATGTGCTCTGTGTATAGTCTTACTTGGAACTAGCTCTTTTTTTTCTTTCTTTTTTTTTCCTTGTTTGTCTTTAAGCCTAGATTCACAAAGGTATCGAAACACCTAATACTTACTGAAATCAATGGAAACTTATTTATGAAAGAAGCATAGAAAGAAGAAATAAGAAATAAGGATATAGTTTCATGTTAGGATTTAAGGTTGTACAAATATTTTAACAGGTTACTGCCACAACAATTGATTTGCTTTAAGTTGAACCAGTACAACTAAGAAAAAAAAAAACTGATTTGAGCAGGACAGAAAAGAAAAAAGTATTCACCTCTTCAGCCAACTTTTCTACTAAAGTGTTGAATCAGACATAATTCATTCTACTGGCAATATCTGAGCAAAACTGCTAATGGTTCTTACTAACTTATATCCAAATCAAGACTATGATTCACCTGTTACAGTTAGCAAAACAGGCCCAGGACAGAGGCCCATAATGGTCCATACCATCTGTTAGCATGGGGCCTGGAACAGTTTTGGCCTGTCCTAAGGAATAACCTCCCAAATGATACCTGGGCTCCACCCCAAGATAATAGGTCAGGAGATGTCAACCACATGCCAAAGACTGTTCCTAACAGGGTGTTTGTGCATGATCACCTAATTTTGATGGAAAAGAGAGTTTAGCCCAGTGACCTTGACTTTACAAATGGTCCTGGCCTGTTTTATTTACTACTAAAAATATAGCCTCAAAGTGTACAAGACAGAGACATACAATGCATTTGGAACAATATACTTGAAACACTATATAAAGATTTCTGTATGTATTTTACATTGCTGTCTAATAAAGATTTCTTTATACATTTTACTTTAGCCTCTAAACAGTCCACTTCGAAATTCTTACTTCAAAATGTTGGGTCAGAAATCATGATTCTTTAACAATAATTTTTAAGACAGCTTTCAAACACTGGAACGGGCTTCCTAAAGAGGTGGTCAATGCTCCATGCTGTCAGTGTTAAAGAAGCATTTGGACAATGCCCTTAATAATTTGCTTTAACTTTTAGTCAGCCCTGAAGTACTCAGGCAGTTGGACTAGATGATCATTGTAGGTCCCTTGCAACCGAAATATTCTGCTTGATTCAATTCGATTCGATCCTATTTAGCTTTAATCATTTTCCCTCTGTTTCACCTTCTAACCAAGAAGTCCAAAAGTACAGAAAAATAAAATTTGCAAAAGACAATTAATGATTCAGAATCTGTTAGAGGGTATAGTTTGTTCTGGATGTGGGCAAACTTTATTATTTCTGTAGAAAAAGCTGTTAGTTTTGCTGTGTCAACCTACTGATCTCCCATTTGTGTGTAGAAACCCAAACATGTGGACAGAACTTGTCTATACAATTAAAGAAACAGGAATCAATAACTACAGCGTTGTCATCTTCAGGCTTAAAGGTGATTCCATATTCTAAAAAATTACTACATCAATTCTTTTGCTACCTTATTCTTGCTATTCTTTTTTAATCCAGGAAAAAACAAACAAACAAACAAACAACTTTAAACAAGAGTCCTTTTCCTCTAAATGCATTAAGAGTTGCTCTAACAGTTGTAAATTAAACCATATCACAATTTTGGAAATCCAAATGCTATCTTAGAGATGACAACATAAAAATATTTGGAGCTTCAACTGGTTTTAGAAATGGTAATCTCTATATAACCTCAGTTTATTCTTGATTAACACCTACTGAACTTTAATAATTCAGTTGACCCAATTTGCTGAACTGTACCCTTCAAGTTAAAGTTTCCATGAAAATTCTGGCATAGAATATGTCAAGATTACCACATACTTCCAACAAAATATGCAAACAATGCAAATACATTACGGGTGCACACATCAAAAGCCTGCACCTGTCACCCTAATTTAATAAAAAAAAGTAATTGGACTCTTAAATGTAAAAAACATGACAAGCTATACAGCAGATGACACAGCAACATCTGCCCTGCTGGTGGAGGATAAATGTACTCAACCTCTAATATGATCAAGCATATGGAGTCACATGAGCAAAGCAAAATGGTGGATTGTTTTTATTGTTTATTTTTACTTTTGTTTTTGAAAGACAGGCTTTTGCAATCACTGGCTTACTTTTAGGAACATTCATTGTGACCAGTACAATTTTTTTAAATACGAAATTTACAAACACAGACCAGAATTTTGGCCATAGTCCAACTCAGACTGTAAGCCAAACTGTGAACTGTTTCTATGATTTGAAACAGATTTTTCTCTTTGTTTTTTGCGTTCATTTTAGTGCCAACATGTAAGAAAAGAAACTCTTCACAGCCTTTAAATCAATCATCTAAAATAAGACAAATATCCCCACAGTGCTAGTTAAGTCAGTCAGTTTTATTATGGAATTAAAATTATTTGCATTATTCCTTGTAAAATTAACTGATTTGCATACATAGATATTTTTTAATCACAGAATCTCCCTACAGTCATACTGCAGTTTATACGTATATGAAAGTTGCCTAGTTCTTAAACAGTGACCAGAAATTATATAAGATTCATCTTACATAATTGTAGTCACCTACACATTAAGCACGTAGACCAAGGTACTAATCTAAGCTTTTCTGTAGTCAATGGGAAAAGTTCTGTAACTCTGGAGAACACCGTCCTTCTAGGACAGTTACTTAAGGTAGTATGGAAGAACTGCTTTCTGGTGCCTTTCAGTTTCTTTCCAGTACCAGTAACAGGCAACGAGATGACTACTTGAGAAGAGAGCAAGTATCTACATTTTGGAGTGAGGAGAAACCTGCCCTACATGTTTCAAAAACTACATCTTCCCTAGTAAAACAAATAATCGGGGGAGGGGGTGTCGTCTGTTTTCCGGCTTTGAGACCAAAACACAGAATCTTATTATGTGTTCCTATTAAATCTCTCAACAGTTGTGATTTTTCCTTTACCAATCCATCAATTCACTAACCTATTGGTAAATTTACCAGGTATCAATCCATTGCTAGTACAGTCCTACTATACACATTTTGAGAAACTTCAGGAATACAGCCTATTCCTGGTTTTACTCATTGTCATTTTAGGGATGCCATGCTTCATTTTACAATTCTTATGCCTATAAAAGAATAATAAATTACCTTTGCTACACATTCTACCTATGAAGTGAAACTAGGTACCTTAACTGTTGATAATATTATCAAAATAGGGTTTGTGTAATGCAATACAGTGTAAGAAAACAGAATATTAAAAATTTGAATGACAAATACATAGTAACAAGAGGCTTTCAATGACTTGATTCCATCACTAATGTCAACAAATGTAAAAATAACAAAAAACATCTCAAATCACATGATATTACAAGTGCAACATTTGTAGGTTCTAGTGGTTTTGCTGTTAGATTTATTCCACTAAAACTTAGAGATTCAACTTACCAAAGAAATTCTGTATTTCTGAAAAGAAAATTGAAGACCTGAAGATTAAGACCAAGAGTCTTAATGTTTTTTGGAAGTGTTAAGAAATTTATTTGGAGTATTTAGAAATCAAGCTCTATCTTGGAAATAAATTCAGAAATCCATTATTAGCTGAATAAGAATGTAAAAAATAATGGCCTCAATACTGCCTATGAGATGAGCCTTATAGTTTCCCTTCGATCTTCCTTTCATCTTTGATGATCTGATTTGAAAAGACAGCCACTGAGACAGCCAAATCTTCTTCATTATGAACAGGTTGTAAAAAAAAAAAAAAAAACTACTTAATTTCAGAAGAGAGATTTCTTCTATGACACACCTGTGACTGGAAGAGGATGCTATAACTGAAATTTCAGTGTTTCCTCTGCTAACTTCTGATTTTATGGGTAGCCAAACCCCTGACTGGAATACCATTGTTGGACTGCACATCTATAATGAACTACGCTCAGCGTCTCTGCACTTCAGGGAACAAAAGTTGCATCAGAAATACTATGTGTAGCCATAAAACAAATTAAGGAACCAAACTGTCTTTGTTCAATCCAAGTAAATTCCTCAGCAATTCAACCTGAATAAAAATACACTTGAATGACAACTACCTGGATTGGCTTAGCTAGAAGTTCTAGCATCAAAGAAACTATTCTCAGAGCTTCATTCATTGTCAGATAAGGTAAAAGGGTGAAAGAAGAGCTAGACAGCCTTCCCAACAAATCACAGAAAATGTTTGGTGCTAGTCTTCCTTCTTCACAGAAAGTTCCTTTAGGGATGTGTCTTCCTTTTTCAGAAAGTGGAAATGTATGAAAGAGCACATGAAACTTCTATCAGACATGTCATATAGGAGCTTCTTAAGAGTTTTGGAAGACTCCTTGTAAGTCAAGGAAGGTGTCTTTTGTATCAAAAAAAAAAAAAAAAGAAAAAGAAAGACAGAGAAACAGAAAGACTGTGAGAGCAACAGAAAGAGGAACAGAACATTTTCTATCTTACCACTGGCCTTCTGTTGCACAGGAAAGTAAGAGTTCTTCAAAGAAAGACCAAAAAGTCAAGTCTTCAAAGGCCTCCAAGATATTTGTTGTATTTTATAGCTCATTGAGGGGGACCTGATTTCAGGTCTCAAATGCAATGATAGACTACTGAAATATAAATATTTTAAGGTAAGCAATACTACATCTTTTGTTAATTTTCACAATGCCTAGTTTCTAACTAGAAATAATAGTTTACTAATAGTATGTATTAATACAATAAAACCTCTCATGCTCCCCTCAAATCACAATGATTCACAATAGAATTCACATAATAACTTATCTGGATTTTGGTTGGAAATTACATTTAAATATCTCTTATGAGAACTTCAGTCAAATTCAGCGTAAAAGAACGTATTACTTATGATCATCACCATTATTATGAGTGACTGTCTCAGCTTTTAAGATATGAAAAAAAATAACCCCTCATAAATTCCTATACAATACATTGATGAGTAAATAGAAAGATCACATGCCATATCTGAACAAATAAAAAAAATGCTAAGAAATATGTTGCTTATCTTTGGACCAACGTGTTCATGGGCAGACAATCCTCTGATCAGTAGGCTACACAGATCATAAAGAACTGTCTGCTCATGGCTTGGACGGGCGTACTCTTTGCTGGGTAAAAAAACTGGCTGGATGGCCAGGCCCAAAGGGTTGTGGTGAATGGAGTTAAATCCACTTAGCGGCCAGTCAAAAGTGATGCTCCTCAGGACTCAGTATTTGGGCCAGTTCTGTTTAATATTTTTATCAATGATCTGGACGAGGGAATGGAGTGCACCCTCAGTAAGTTTGCAGATGACACCAAGTTGGGTGGAAGTGTTGATCTGCTGGAGGGTACGAAGGCCCTGCAGAGGGACCTGGGCAGGCTGGATCATTGGGCCGGGGCCAACTGTATGAGGTTCAACAAGGCTAAGTGCCGGGTCCTGCGCTTTGGTCACAACAACCCCGTGCAACGCTACAGGCTTGGGGAAGAGTGGCTGGAGAGCTGCCCGGAGGAGAATGACCTGGGGATGTTAGTCGACAGCCAGCTGAACACGAGCCAGCAGTGTGCTTAGGTGGCCAAGAAGGCCATTGGCATCCTGGCTTGTATCAGAAACGGTGTGGCCAGCAGGACCAGGGAAGTGATAGTGCCCCTGTACTTGGCACTGGTGAGGCCGCACCTCGAGTACTGTGTTCAGTTTTGGGCCCCTCACTACAAGAAGGACATCGAGGTGCTGGAGCGTGTCCAAACAAGGGCAGCGAAGTTGGTGAAGGGTCTAGAGCACAAGTCTTATGAGGAGTGGCTGAGGGAGCTGGGGTTGTTTAGTCTGGAGAAGAGGAGGCTGAGGGGAGACCTTATTGCTCTCTACAACTACCTGAAAGGAGGTTGTAGCAAGGTGGGGGTCGGTCTCTTCTCCCAAGTAGCAAGTGAGAGGATGAGAGGAAACAGCCTCATGTTGCACCAGGAGAGGTTTAGATTGGATATTAGGAAAAAGTTCTTCACCAAAAGGGTAGTCAAGCATTGGAACAGGTTGCACAGGTTGAGTCATGATCCCTGGAGGTATTTGAAAGACATGTAGACGTGGCGCTTAGGGACACAGTTTAGTGGTGGACTTGGTAGTGCTAGGTTAACGGTTGGACTCGATGATCCTAAGGGTCTTTTCCAACCTAAATGATTCTATGATTCTATGATTCAAAAGCATGGTTTAGTATATTTTTTTAATAAACAGGTAATCTATATTGTGCAGATTAAGGATCTTGTGTACATTAAACAAGTTAAATTAATGCATGGATACAGAAAAATGCTTAGAAGGCATCCATATCCAATAAGGCTTATGTAATTATTACCATAGGTGTATTGCAAAAAGGATGGTTTAACCAATCTTGACAAGCATTCTGTTTGGAGTAATGAATAACTCTGGAAAAGAAATTTATCAGTATAAGATGACTTCAGGTGGTGTCCAGAGCAATTATGGCACTGGAAATATTTCTCTACACAAAGCAATGCTAATGCAATGGGACAACACCTTAGTAGTATCATGTATAAACTGACAAGGCGGAACGAAAAGTTCACCTCTGCTAATGAACGGAGGCTTTCAGGCTGCTTCAGTGCGCAGGAACTAAACACTGAAGGTTTCTCATATGGCAGGATTTCACACGAAAGTGGCTAAACCTAGAGACAGTTCACTCTGAAGTATTGTTTCTGAATCACATTCCCAGGATGAGTCATAGATCAAATCTGCAAACTTTACATGGCTACTTGGTGATAGATCTATTTGCTTTGAAGAGCAAGACATTTTTTTTTTTTCATACTGATAGTTAAAAATGTTCTCAGATGTACTCAATTTCCTAAACAAACCCTAAGTCTGAAATCCGTCTTTCATACAGAATGCTGTTTGCAGTTGAAGGATTCTCTATGATCTAGTTCAGTTCCCGTTCTCACCTTGCTCATGATTTAAAGACAGACATGAAGAGAAAAAAGCTGAAAAGGGAAGAGAAAAGGAAAGTGTTCTTGCCCTGCCTCCTGGAGGAAAGCAGCAGGAGAAGGAGAGAAAGGTGATAAGGCTAGGTAGCAATTAGGCTACGTATTTCTGAGGAAAAAGCCTTGCAACCAAACCTATGATCAGAATCCAGAGTTCAGTCATACTGTTACAACTGATCCTGTTGGCAGTGCCATTACAGGCCCTGAAGAGGACAGAAAGTGAAGCACATCAGGTGGGAGAAAGGAAACAAAATGGCTTACCAGTTAAGACAAAACCTACAATAAGGACAACATACATTCTGGAAATATCAGCAATTATATTGTGGTTGATTTTCTCATCTTCACACCTCCAAATGTCTAGGCAACAGAACTCACTTCCCAAAGGGTGTGGATTCCCAGCGGCTTTTACATTTAGCAGGACGATATAAGATCACCCTGTCATGGAAAGGAACACCCTCTGCTCCCCTCGCGTGAGTTCTAGCATTTTAGCAGTCAGAGCAGCTTTTTTCACAACGGAAAATAAACATGCAACAACAAAAAAAATTCATTTTCAGTTGGATCAGAAAGCTGGACTGACTCTTGCCACAGCCCTATGATATGTAGCGCCAACAGAGCTTGAGGTTGAAGGCAGGAGAAGAGGTTGGACTACTCACAGTTAGATGGGCTTAAGTTGATCCCATAACAACACAGCAAGAAACCTATTGAGACATATGACCAGAAGCAATTTGCAGTGATTAGTAGTGATTAAACTCCATCTGACTTCAAAGGAAAAAGCCCCTACTTTTCTTGTCCTCAGTTGCATCACTATATATTCTCAAAAAAAAAAAAAAAAAAAAGACAGAATGGGTTTCTCTTAACTACAAAATGATTTTTCAAATATCTAGATTATAACATTCCT
The DNA here is from genome assembly GCF_965183815.1 of Platalea leucorodia. NCBI lineage: Eukaryota > Metazoa > Chordata > Aves > Pelecaniformes > Threskiornithidae > Platalea > Platalea leucorodia. The sequence goes on from NC_138825.1 coordinate 81,128,255, forward strand.
CTGAATCAGCTACATTTGGTAGAAATTCTTGTCTTTTGCTGGTAAAAAATCCTGACACAATTTAGGGCTCAAAGTGTGGTCTGGATAATATTTGTGTATCATCAGGCTTGACTTTCTACGGACAAATATACTGTTAATTAGTAATTTTGTTTCCCCCTCTGGGCTCTAATTTCTTGTATCCTGTATTTCTATCCAAGTGGCAACCAGATCTTGCTATATTTTACCATACCTCATACACTGAGAAAGACCAGCTTTATTCAAACTCCATCATGTACCTACAGTATAGATCATTAATGCATGTGCACTAATTATGCATATTGTTGTCAGATGCAATTTTGAAAAATAATACAAATGTCAGCTTCTTGCTGGTATGTTCATTTTAGCTCTACATTATATTCACACTGAGAAATCCTTATGGAACAGGAAAGCTGGATGAGACCATAGGTTACATAGTTTAGCCCACCTGAGAGTTCTGTGGGGAAATCAGCATAAAACTTTTTCCCCTATGAATATTTGGGGTAAGGCAGAAACAGATGCTGAGCTGTGGAAAATATTAATTGATTCAAAGACAAAGACAACTTTTCCTAATGCCAACTTTTAATATCTTTTTGATGTCTCTCTTCGACTTCTGTTCAAAAATAACTAGTGGGGACCCAATTCATATGTTAACTATTTAATTCAATGTTTTAATTATTGTGAATGACTAATCTTGTTTTCACTGGAAAGTTATGTATATTTCTGTGAGATGACCCCAAAAAGCATTTGCACATATTTCATTGGTTTCTAAGAGCCGTAGCTGGAGACAGGTGTAAATGATAAATATGAATCTTGAGATTTTGGAGCATAATTATTCATGAATACCACATGTTATCCAGCAGCTTATTAAGAGTGCTTACTATCTGGATATATGGCATAATGCAGTATAAATCTTTGCAGAAATGAAAAGTTGACTAGTCCTTGTGCTCATCTTTTTCAGCCCATAATGTAGGAACAGGGGAAAAGGGTATAAGGAATGAGGAATGGGGAATGGGGAAAGGGAAGGGAAAAGGCACGGGCATGGACAAAGGCAAGGGTGGAAAGGTAGTAGATTTCTACCACATTCCATCTGTTTTTAGTTTCATGCCTCAGCACTGAAACGCAACAGGCAGCCAAACATATGCTGTTATTTACTGCAGGAACAGTAATGGCTCTGACAACTCCAGAGAAGGGGAAGGGTCAAGACAGCATAAAACCTTTTCAGTCACTTTGTCCCAGTACCTGGAGAGATGGTTGGACTGAAGTCCTTTATTTGAATTAGATCTGCTTTCTGCCCTCAGATTCAAAACAAAGACAGTTCACCGCAAAGAACTTAACGGTACCAAATTTATCTGAATTTCTTCTATTTAGAATTCAAATGCACTGCTGCTTTTGTTATAGTCGGTGTTAATGCATCATCTAACCTACCTACCTCTGCCTAGCTTCCTTGATCTTTTAAAGAAATAAGTAGCACTAGGTGAAGCAGAGGTGTTTTGAGGTCTCTGGAAAAAGCCTGTATCTCATTCTCATAGACTCTGGCATTGCAGGTTCAGTTCTTACAAGTGTATGGAGCAACCACAGACCTTGCTTTACAGGTTTGCAACTGTGCCTGCTTTTTTTGTACATTCAAAGAAGTAGTGGTTAACTGAGTAGGTGTTCCTTCAAAGAGGGAATAATCGTGGGAAAATTGAAATAATGGATTTTAACGGTATGTGTTTTTAGCAGATAGGCCCAAACCATGACGAACAAAAAGAAGAAGGAAAAAAAAAAAAAAAAAAAAAAGACTACATGGTATTTATATTCAATTCTCTTTTTAGTCAAAAGTGCCACATGTGTTTTTATACATAAGAACAAGTCTGTATTTGTTACATTCAAATGCAACTTATCTATAAAGTGAAATAATTTTAAAGCAAACTGAACATGTATCTGTGGTATCTGCGACCAATTATTTTTTAAGCATCATCCAGATCAGCACATGGAATCTGGGACTCAAAAAATCGTTTTCTGTTAGTCACTGTCAGTCAGTGGATATTTGAGAAGCTCAGAAGTGGTGTTTCATCTTTGACTTGCAACAATTCCACCAAATAATTGATATGCACTGTTAAACTTCATAATGTTTTATTTGCAGCATTCAACTAAAGGTTCTGTGTGTGTATATGCCCACATCACTCATGACAAATGAATGGCATTCATACCTTTATTCTTGCTGCTATTCTTTCATTTATGTCAGGGGATCTGTCACTTGTAATCCAGTTGCCAGCAGTGGGAAAATTCCCCTACAACTCCTTCTTTCAGCCTTAAGAGACTATGTCTGAGATTTTGCAATGTATAGGTAGAGCTTCATGATATTTCCTTTAACAATAGGCTGAGAATTTGGAAGAGGATGATAGACACTAAGCGCTGAATTGTTGTCCCCAAAAATTTCCTGAGGGAGGTGGTAACAAAATGGCTAGGGTAAAAAGCTGGGGAGGGCACGGGGGGATGAGACTGAAAAGGGTCAGCAGCATGGATCTTTGTGGAGAAAAAGCAGTGCAGGAAGAAATGGAGGATATTGTAGAAAAGTAGAGCTGAAGCATAAAAGGGGTCCTGAAGAAGAAAAGGAAAGAAACTGGCAAATGTAAATAATAAATAGAATAGTGTATCAGATAATTCCAAGGTGTGTGAGTCAGCTTTCCTGAATTAGTCCCCTATCTGCCTTTCACCAAGTGATCTTGAAAAAGATGCATTCCCTTTTAGTGCTTCAGCTTCCTTATCAGCAAAACAAGAATATAAAATATACAACTCACAGAGAGCTAGAAGACTTTTAATTCTTGATACAGAAGTAATGACACTAATCTACTGCTATTAGAGAATGAAAAATTACTTTCTTTTTTACTATTGGGTTTGCAAATGTCTAGTAAGCATAACTGAGAAAACTTCCACTGTGTGTGGTACTGTACAAAAACACAGAAAGAAAAAAATTCTGACATTGAAAGGTACAGATATGAAAAATTATGAGAAAAACAGTGGTACACAGCAACTTCACAAAAAACAAATCTTAAAATTGTAGACCACATATAAGCATGTGTGCTATAGTAGTTTCTTTGTGTGTGAGCACGGAGAACTGTGGTACAAACAGAAGCAGGGTGGAATTAACATTGTTCTTCTCAATTTCAGAACTGTCATTCAGCAAGAAAACAGACACTGGGATTTTGAGAAACATAGACTGAGAGACCACAGAAATCAGGGGCAATGAAAAATCTGAGCTTTTTATCCAAAAAACAGCCAGTGTGAGATAAGTACCTTTCATTATAATAATAAATGCTTTTTCTTTTATTCCAAACAGGAAGGAAGATGGGCTTCTGAAACTTGAAAATGGTCAATAGTGACAGAAGCAGCCAAGAGAAAGGAAGAGATGTTCGTAACAAAGAAAAACTCCACAATTTGAGAAACGCCAAAACACATATCAGGAGTGGAAACCACAAGCCTAGCAGCAGATATGTCTTAGAATTTACTTTCACATTTCTTTCCTTCTAATTCTTGAATAATAGTAAGGTTTTCTGTGTTGTTCCCAATGAAATGGCCCACCAGACCCACCAGGCATATAACAGACTTGTAAAACTACTTCCTTTCCATGCTCACACTAGATAAGTAGATCTTAAGAGGAGAGAGCATTGAAAATTTCCTCCGCTTTCCAGCTTCTAAAAGGAGCTGTAATGTCATGTTTCTCAGACCATGAGGAGGCATACAGTGATCTGGAGGACCTAATAAACCTCTGCAGACAACATTCTCCTTTTTCATCAAAGCTATTTCACAGGGATGTTTGACTCACAAGGGTAACAGCATTTTCAACATATATACCTTGTGCTCTCCAAGATTTTAACTTCAGCAGGTTTTAACCTAGTAGTTAGTAGTTTGTTTGTCTGATTCCCATTTAGTTTCTCCTTCAAAAAGGCTCTTCTTTTGTTTTAGCACCACACAGCTTTGGCCAGGTTCCAAAGTTTTTTTAAGAAAGAATTCAATGGACTGCTATATAGATAATTTATGCAGAAATTACTGTCAGTCTCATGGGCAGCTACTGAGCCTCACTGTGATTGGAACTAATAACTATTACCAAGATATGATAATTTCATTTAGCATTACGAAACCATCTGGTGCCTTCATTTCTTGTTGTAACATAATGCCACTGTTTTACTCAATCCACTCTCATTAAAACAAGAAAAAGCAGCTAAGGAAAAACATACACACAAATGATAAATTTATCCTCTCAATCATCTTTGTGCAACCTCCCCCAGAAGTCATACTCTCATAGATTTTTGCAGCAGGAGGGGACTACTAAAATCTAATCTGAGCTCTTGTATAATGAAGGCTATCTATTTCATTGAGTAGCCTCTAAATCAAAAGCATAATGTGTTTGAGCTATGCTGTATCTATTTTGCTCACAATGGGTGTATGTGATGGATGAATCCAGCCCACTCCTAGATAAGCCGTACCAGTGGTTAATTTCTCTCACTCTTAAAAACATGCACCCTATTTCTAGTCTGAATTTGCCGAACTTCAGCTTTGAAACATTGGATCCTATTATGTCTTTTTCTGCTAGATTAAACAGTCATCTGCTGTCAAAAGTCTCATTCCCATTAAGGCACTTACAGACCATGATCAAGTCACCTCTTAACCTTCTCTTCAGCAGATTAAACAGACCGATCTTTAGCCTCTAACTACAATGCTTATTTCCAGACCTACACTCATTCTTTCACCTTTAATGAACTCTTTCCAATTTTAAACATATTTTCAAAGTGTGGCCACCAGAACAGGACACAATAGTTCATTAATAGTTTCCCTAATGCCATATAAAAATGCAGTGTTATTTCCTACTTGATATTCACTTGTCTATAAATCAGAAAATATATACCACTTAAAACCCACCTTTAGCTTACTGATAGAAAGTATTCTGAAAGGAATTTAAAATGTGAATATTTATCCTGTTTTTTTACACACAATGCAGAAAATGTATGCAACCCTTCTGTCTTTTCTATACTATCTATACTTTTCTATACTATCTACATCCACTGTCATTTCTGTCCCTTAAGATATTTTTCTGATATTTTTTTGTCTTCCTTCATCAGTTTCCTGTTCTTAAGTGCTTTTGATATTATTATTTAGTAATAGTATCTATGAGCTGTTCAACTCTAGTAGTACCTTTTAAGGCAATTCCACTTATAGTCTTATTTTAAAATATTTTCTTGCATTTTCATTTTCTTCATGTAAGGAAATTATATTCCTGAAGCAATTTGCTTATACAAAATAGAAGAAAAGGGAGCAGTATATTAATATGCAGAGGGGAAAAACATCCAGAGAGAGAGAAATAGTCTCTGCGCACTTAAAAACCACACAGATTATGCACATACAAAAAAGTAAAAAGAGTGAATAAGAGAGAAAATTAAGGGTGGGGAGAGGGAAAACTGAAACTTAGGAAAATGCAGGGAAAAGTGCTTCTGGCATCCAGAAGTAAAGACACTGCTAATTTAAACTTGCTTCCTAATATTTTAGAGTCCCTAGTTTGAATCTGAATTAGAACAAGTTCAAAGTTTTCTGCCAGACAAAAATGAAATTAAAGCCCTGTAGTGTTTTCTGGTAACTCAATAAACACCTTGTGTCATCTCTTTATGTCCCGACACTTAAATCATTTTGACTCTTTTAAAAACCTCAGTCTTTAAACTTTCAATGTTGTTTCTTTTAACCACTTCACATATTTCCTGACATCAAGAGACCTCTAATTGATTAGTTACTTCTATTAACTTAATCAGCTCCTTTTCCAACAAGTATTCTGGGGAAAATACTCAGAACCTCCCCAATGTATGCTGTAAGTTAAGCAGCCTAAAACATTCTGAGATACTGAAGTTGAATTGATTTTTATTTCCAAGCAGAAGGTGAAAGTCCTATAATTATTTTTAAAAATTAAAACTACGTGTACACTTCGATTGGCTCTAAGGTCATAAGATTAAATAGTGACTATTTAGCCTTGATATCTAAACAAAGTTGAATTACTCTCTGAATCTGATAAGAGGAACTGAGTACACATTCTTCAATTTCTGCACCAGTTTACCTTGGACCTCAGTTTGTCTAATTTCAGATGCTAATGTAACAATACCACAAAGCTTTAAGTGACAGCATAATAACTCATAAAACCAGAACATACTAGCTGAAAGTCTTCAAAATGTACCAAAGATCAGATAAATATTGTTAAATGCCTCTCCCATTGGAAGATCTGAGACACCTCTGGGCTATCAAACACAAGGAGTTATAGAAGAAACCATCCTCTCTCCCTTCATGCATACTTCTCACTAATATAAGCCCACTTAAATGCTTGATGAAGCTAGAAAAGAAAGATTCCTCTCTAATCCAGCAGCATATTTCACCATATTTCAAATTGAATGATCTTAGTAACAGGTTAAAAGGAATAGAAAACCTGGAAAAATCTAAGCTTTTTATATGGAGCCCAAATTTTATTCAAAAGTTTCTCAAAAATATGAAGTCCAAAAGGTTTTTCTCAGTCCAGCCACTAATATCTTTAGTGTAGTCCAGCTGGTTGAATAAAGACTATGATTAAGTATAATGTTATTGAACTGATACTGTAACTCCTAATCCGATAAAACTCACTCTAGTACACAGATATAGGAAAACCGTCTGAGCAAAGCGTTCAGGTTTCTTCACCTATTCCACTGCTATAAATTCAATTCTTTAAGCAAAAATCATCAAAGAAATTTCCTTTTATTTCCCATGAGAGGTTTTGCATTTGCTTCCTTTGCTATCTTGCAAATCCTCAAAAAAGTGATTTTCACTTGCTTTTGACAGCAGTAGGAATCATATCCATTGCTCCTCAGCAAGGTGCACAAACTTTCCCCCACAATCAGGATATAGGATCTTTTCAAACAGAATATAAAGCTTACCTTGAAGAAAGTCATAGTTGCTCCATCTTCAACTGCCCCGTACTCTATCTTTGTCTGTTTGGCTAAATCATCAGCAGAATCAATAGGGGATTCCATACGTTCCACTGTCAGAAAGGCGGCTAGGTTAGCAGTGTACGAGGAAATGATGATAAGTGTGAAAAACCACCAAATGCCTCCCACTATCCTGGTGGAGAGGGCTTTGGGCATGAGCTCAGAACCTAACGAAAACCAGGGGAGAAAGGTGAAACCAATGCACAAAAAACAATCAATAAGTGTTCAGCACTTTTTGCCACAGTGGGGAGATGGAATCACTGTGCAAAAAAATCTTTAAGCTACTGGCTTACATGTACTGCTTGTACAAACACACACAACTGAAATGAAAAATAAGAACTGATTACACTTATAAAGACAGATTTTTTGGAGCTGTGGGAATCAAAACATAGTAATGGGAGACTCAATGATCAGTGCCTTTTTAAAAGTTATAAATATATATACAGCAATGTGAAAAAAGCAGTTACTTGAACTGGCTTTCCAGAAAAAATCCTAGCTGGACTGAATCTCTAAGTTAATACTAATATTGAAGCACTTATACAGTATTTTATCTTCAAGGCACTAAATAAACATTATTTAAGTATTTTATAAAAACTCACTGGAGTAAATAAAAATAAGCTACTGATGAAAGAGGCAGATAGGAAATAAAGTATTTCATATGTGAAATACAAAATCTGAAATCTATTATAAATATGCTTTTGACTTCTGCCATTTGTAATGCTGTAAAGGGTTGCTTATTGACTGCTTAGATAAAAAAATTAACATCTCCCATCTCTATAGTTAGCCCCACAATTTCAGGTAAACATGGGTGGCTATGCCACACACTTAATTTAATAGAGCAGCAGTGAAAATATTAGACCACTATGCATAAACTAGATAAAGACAGATTATAATGCATTGCTGGAGTTGCCTGCTCATGGCACTAAAGAATGGAGGGGGTGACAGACACTGTATAGTAATTTGCATAATTATTAATGCTAATTTAGAGTCTAATGAGACAAATTGAAGCACATAAACTCCTCTTGTGTCTAATTACTAAAAATAGGAAAAAATAAAATTCAATGTAATTTACAGCCACAAATATTTATTACAAATGAGCATGTATGGATTTTTTTTCCATAACATTATAATTGAATGGATGACATTTCTAATGATGTTAACTAAACAATTTCAAGCTTCATTGTAAGAACTTTATGTAAAATCTTTTAGAAGTATCCGGAAATTTCCTTTCAAAGAAACAGTTTTACCATATCCACTATACCATTGTACCAAAACAATCCCTTTTTGTTAATTGGTCACTATGCTTGTTTGTAAATCTCCTGGGTAAAATGGAATGAAGGCAAGATGGACTATTTTATTACTGTTAAATTTTAGTGTTCATATTGAATTATTTAAGGAACTGGTCCAGCAAGGTAACACGTCTTCATATAAATGAAAGATTATGCCAAACTTCCAACGTCAATGCCAAAAAAAAAGAACAGAAAGGGGAGAAAAAAAAACAAAAAGGAAGAAAACCAAAGAAAAGGAAAAAAGAAGTGGTATCATAACTGGACTATCATATTCAAAAACAGCCCATCTTACCCTGCAGTTCATCTTACCCTTGCTGTTTCAAACAAAAAAAGCTGACAGACTTGGACATGACAGCCAACTCCAGCGCCAGACTCTGCCTAGAATTCTGCAAGGAAAAAAGTAGAAAAGTACCTTTCTGATGTAGTTGCTCCTAGGCCCTGTTAGTCAGACACTTAGACACCATAACACTAACAGATTTCCCAGTAAGCCCACCACCATCAACTCTTTTTAATTGCTCTCATTTCATTTAAATGCAACAAAAGTAAAGTCAGATAGGACTGGGAAGAAGAGTGGAAACATTTGCTGCAGTTGCCCCAGTTACCACAAGTTCATACCTTACCAAGGACTGAAACCGAGTGCCACCTAGGCCCATGAAACAGAGCCTGGTTAGGGGCTGACTGTCATGTACCCAAGGTAACGTCATGTCCAGCACTATATCCCACAGTTTCCTGGGAGTGAGGGGTGTCAGCAAGACATGTATGAGTTCCCTCTATCATGTATCCTCCAGCACTAAGCAAATGTTTTGTAAAGAAGCAGCACTTAATAAGTTAATGTGAGTATGGCCCAAGCGCTATTATATTGTTCCTAATGGAAAGTTATTACCATTAGGTGAGAACTTTCATGCTTGTGCAAAAGCCTACTTTTAGATGACTTTAGGCTCTAGAAATTTTTTTTTTAAAAGCAATTCTCAAAATCAAGACTGATACTTCATCCTTAGAATGGTGCCTTTGAAAGTTTATTAAAAGATGCATTGAGTCAAAGGCAAAACAATATAAGGCAAGGACAGAAGGTCAGCCTTAATTCTGAAAAACTAGTTTTCCTTCATGGAAAACTATTATCCTCCAAAATGTCTTTTAAAATTAATGTCTTTTTTTTTCCTATTTTGATTGTCAAGAAATGTTTAGATGCTAGGGACTAAAATACCTTCTTCTTGCAAAAAGATGATGCAAAAACCTAAATTTCTTTTTTCCCTCCTCCAGAAATATAAAGAAGCATACAGCCATGTAAGAAATAAAACTCAGCATTCATAGTGATTCTGAAAATCCTGAGAACTGTGAACAGAATTCAAAATACCTTGTTTCATTCAGTATCCATTTTTTGGTAGCTCCTTTGAAAGCAACCATTATCTTACAAACATGTATTTAGGAGTTGTGCTTGGACTATATAATTTCTTGAAACGTGTATTCATAATGTAGTTGATACTAAACACTTACCAAAATATAGCTGTATTTTTATTTCTGATTTAGAATCTTGATTCCTCTTTACTCATTAATTCATGTTTTTCTGAGTATAGTACACTTTTCACTGAGAGCTTAGGATTTTTAAGTCTACAGACCTGATACATGACAGAACATTTATTACGGTTATAGCAGACCTTAATGAATTTATTTGATGAGTTAAAAACAGGATTTATTTATAGTTGGTGTACTTATAATGGGAAGTTTTAAAAACGATTGCTCAGGTATATCCATCAAGTAACTATACCAACATGCACTAGCTCCTGCCAACATTTTCTATGAATTTTTTGTAATATGCATTGGTTATTTTTCCAGAAAGAAGAGTCATTCCTTTTGGTGGTTCTTCAACAGAACTAACAGTCTTTCTTATTATGCTATACTGCCCAGTGAAATGTCAGAACAAAAAGCTGAATCTGTGTTATTCAAATATGCCTGAAATTATGTGACTCTGTTCAAATCCTTATGGAAAAGCATAATAAAATGGTGATATATTTTTATGGATACGTATCTTTGGTATACTTTAAAAATAAAAGGAAAATTATAGATTTTAAAGAATGTATCTTAGCTTACGCATTTTACTAAGACAGTGCTAGTTAGAATTGGTTGTTGGTCATACTCTGAGCAATATGACTATATCTGCCATTTTTATTGTCAGCAATGACATCAGTTGTTCAGTGGATGCATTGTATATTATAGACTGTTCATTCAAATCTCTAAGAATGGTCATTCCAAATTTAAAAAACATAAAATGTGGCTGGAAAGAGTTAAATCTCCTGTATTTAACATTTTATTTTACAGATACTAACTACTAGATAAAATGTGTCTGTTATTGAAAGAATTCTAGATCAAAATTAAACAAATGAGAGACATTTACATTATAGTCTTGCTTGACAAAGATGTACTATTTTTTAGGTTGTTTAAATGAAGGTTTGTTAGGTAATGGACAGATGAGCTCTTTTACTGATGAAGTAATGTACCTGATTCTGTTTAGGACAGAAATGAGATAGTTATGCTGTACTTTTGAGTTGTAAAAATTTTATCTGTCTTCAGACTTATTCCTAAGGTGGAATTTGAGAATGCCTGGATACATAAACATAAAAAAGCTGGTTTATGGTTACATGGACAGAGGCACCCATGCAAGTGACTTGCACCAGAGAGCTGTTACCCCCAGCAAAAAGTGGGACATGGTGCCCAAGAGAAAGAGCAGACTGAATCGTATACCTTGCTGCATGAGAGCTCCAACTCCAAACCAGAAACTATTTAGCAAGGTAAAATTGTTTTCCACCACGTCAGAGTCAGGGTTGCAAGGGTGTGGATTATACCACTCATAGGGACTAAACCTGTGGTAATTGATAGAAAAAAGAACAGATTTAAAATGCAGCCAGCAGAAAGTCTATCCAGCAAATCTGCTGCAAAAGAAAAAGAAAAACAAGAAAGGTTATAAAGAAAATAGTGATTGGAAGTTTTTACAGTATGACTGCATTATACTTAACAGCAATATTAAAAGATAAAACAATGCTGAAGATTCACATTCTTAACTATTGCTGATAATAATAAAGTGGTATATAGATTGGCTCTGAAAGGTTCTGAGTGCCACCTGTAAACATCAAAGCATTTATTTTTCTATTAACATCAATGGAATTGCGGGCACTTGGTTCCATTTAGGATTAGGTCCTTATAACCATTGTGTCAGTATTTTGCATCTTGAAAGAAAATATAATATGCATTAAATCACAGTAATTAACCAGAAAAAAATATACATTAAGACAAAACGTTTTTCTCAGCAAAATTACAAATAATTAATGTAACAGAAAATAAATAGTTGGGGGTAAAAGTGACATTATTAATCAACACACAAGGGGACTAAACTCTGTAATTCACAGGAAAAAATATTATAGCAAATTAAAAGAATTGCATCCTGTCCTGTGAGGTGCACAGTAGCATCCCTGGAAAGGCTTTCCAAAAGAAGCAGGGGACACTCACAAGCACCTTGCAGGGTCAGGCTCTGAGAAAAGAAAAAAAAAAAAGAAAAAGAAAAAGAAAAAGACGGTGAAATCAATCATCTCAAAAACAGGTAGATCAAAGAAGTAGAACAATGCCTAACTGAGTCTGGCAATAGATTACAAGCAGATTATATATAATGAATTTTAACTCATGACTTTGACATTGCTGTGCATTATAATGGGTTCATATCTAAATATTATTTTATCAAATACAGCTAAAACAAGCAAACATGTCTAGGTAAATTATTCTTTGTTACAATTCCATTCAGAAACAAAGATTTGCAATGCTTTCTCTTCCTCATTATATCTTCGTACAGCTTTAAAATTCAATTCCAATGCACAAGATTATTCTAATCAATTAAGAGATTTAATCATCATGCCTGGCCTTGGAGACAAACTATTGATAGGGACTTTTATTTTATGCTTAAATTTTGCCTTTAGATCTTTGATATTGAATACGAGTTAATGCATGCGCATAACATATTTGAGCAAAAAACTGAAAATCACTGCAACACAGTAGAATGTAACCAGCACAATAATTAATAATATTACAGAGTTTAATTACTAAATCAATATGAATATATTTTCCTAATTTCTCAAATCATTAAAGCCACTCTGTTAGAAATCCTGGGATAGGCATCCCTTATGAAAGAATGTTTTTTAATCTATCATATAATCAAAGCTATCTGAATAATGCATCTGTCACTTCAGAAAATGCAATTTTCTTCACAATAATATTTCAAACACATTAAAATTCAGAAAATCAAATGTTCCACTTTTATGCTCTTAATGTAATGTTAAAACACCTCTCATCTTAAAAGTCTGTACTTGACAAAGAAACGTTTCATTTGGTTCTGCAATGTAATACTGACGTGCTGTTCAAAAAAGTTGATTGGGTTCTAATTAAATATTGTGACTTGAATTCTTCTATTACTTTGCAATAAAACTAGATCACAAGTTTACCATCTCATTGAAAAGGTAAGTATCTTTCACATCATTTTGTCGTGAAACCAACAAAACTTGGAAACGAAGCACTCAGTGAAACTGAAGCGGATTTTTATATTTTTTCCTAAGACATATTTGAAGACAAAATTGGAAAATACCTTGTTCTTGTGAGGACAATGTTTTCTAAGGTAAAGCAAACATATTTTAGAGATTTAAAATAAATATCAATCTGCAAATGTTATTTTTAGTGGCTGCAATTTTACTGAACAATCTAAAACATAAATTGATAACTTTACCTTTTTGTTCTGATATCTTGTTTAATTATTTTGATATTGTTGTGAAGAGCAGAAAAATGGTCCATATTTAAAATGAAAGGAAGAAACATCCTGACACAGAAGCTGGCTTTAGGAAAAAGAAACACTGCAATCTGAGTCCCAGACTCAGTCTGGAACCAAGTAATATCCCATAGTTTTAGAATTCTCTAATTTTTATTCTTCATTCCACAACATAAGATATAAAGTGTCTGGTTTTTTACGGATACTTAGGAGTGTTGAAAAATGCATAAGAAAAAATAAGAGAAAAGAAAGTAAGGAAAATAAAATTGGCCTATTATGGATAAATGTTAGCCCACCTTATTTTAATGTCTGTTATTAGATTGTCTGATGTAAGAATCTTATACTACAGATCCTTTAATTATTTTTTTTTATAAGTACTGCATATGTGTACAGGTTTTATACTGTTTAACCTATCGCAATAAATATTTGCAAGTCATAGAGTTATAGAATAAATTCAGGTTCACTCAGGAGGACATAGCATCAAGCATCCTGCTCAGGGTAATATCAACCACTAATTCAGAACAGGAGGTTGTCCAGTCAGGTCTCAAAAACCTACAAAGATAAAAATTCCACAATTTCTCTGGGCAATATATTTCCATGTTTAATTATTCTAATAATGGGGTTTTTTTTCTTTATATCATGCTGGAACCACCCTTGTTTCAAAGCATAAAGCACTATGCAGCTTTGGAAAGAGCCCAACTCCATCTTTTTTGATCAGTTCCTCTTATTAGAAAGTGCCTAGTAGGAAAACTCCTGCCTGATGCTGAAAAAAGCCTAGCTCCTCCAACGTCTCTTCACAAGTCTTGTGCTCCAGAACCCAAGCATTTTGGCGACCCTTGCTCAAGTTTATTCAAGTATTGGGGGGCCTAGAACTGCTCACAGTATTTAAATGTGGTCTAATAAATGCTATTATGGGAATAATCACTTTCCTTGATTAACCGACTACACTCCTGCTAATGTAAATGCAGAACGCTCTAGTTCAATCAAGAAGACAATCGTAAAACAAAAAGGAAACTTCAGTACCCAAATGAGCTGATGCAATTTGGAAGACTGATCTCCCTGATAGCTGGTAACAGGTATTCTTCCCATTTACCTATCTCTGTTAGTGTTTATTCTAACATTTCAGATCCAGTCTCTTTACTTAATCTCTAACACCTTCAGGTGTTTGAAATACTTGAAAAAAGAGACTTTACATAATCTTTACAAAACCTGTGCTCCGCTTTTCCTCTTTGCTGCTAGCCACTGAAAAGTTAGAATTACTTTTCCAAAACTACTGGCTAGTACAAGTAATGTTTAGAAGTCAGCAATATTAGCAGTCCACAGGAAAGGGAAGATTTGTGTCAAATATGATTCTACCTTAGGGACATTCCATGATATTAGAAATTAAAATTAGTATGCCCAATGAGCAGACAGAAGACCTATTTCAGAATTGCATCATTTCATTTGCAAATTATTTGAGACAGACTATAATTTATTTAAGCTATGTATTCATATAGTGTTTCAAATAATGGAGCCTTGATCTTACAGGTCTGCTAAGTAAAAGTAATAGTGAATACTTAAGAAACAACAACAGTTTTTTGGAAAAAAAACCTGCTCAGATAATTCCCTAATGAGATACTGGATTTTTCAGTGCAGCCTCTGAGTGTATGGGAAGAACAGAAATGATCATAAACAATGTCTGATGAGAGGGACTACCATATTATGTTTGGCATACCTACATAGTTAGAGTCATGAATCAACAGTGTAAATGAAAACAGACTATACTTCATACTATGCTATCTGGTTGTGGAACCTCTTAATGCTCTTTATGTGCAATGCAAATAAAAGAGACCAGCTTTAGCAAAGCTGCTTTTCTGTATCCTATGGAAGACGGTATGCCGGGGCAGAAAGTGGAAAATATCTCATGATTCTAGCCTTTGAGATCCTAGAAAGTTCAGTTCAGTACAAAACTTTGCGAGTCCTCTAAGGTAAGATCTATACTGACAGCATCAACTAAGAGGTCCCTTCTCAGGCATAAACTTTCCAGTAGTCTACACTGAGAATGCCTGCTTTTAGACTCAATAGCAGTCCCTCTTGAGTCTGTTTGGCTTAAGGAGATGGTATGGTATCAACTGGACTCTAATGCTAGCATCTCAGCCTCCCTTTTTATTTAGGAGCTTGTTTTTGCACTTTCTGGGCACAGGAAGTCCTCTTGCCATGACGATACAAGATTCTGTTCCTTAATGCTTGACCTGCAAGCACCTACTCCTCCTCTCCAGTGTCCATAGTTTAAGACAAACTTAGGAAGAGACACATGACTAATTCTGGATAAACTAGAGCAGTTTCTACAGTTTTGGTCAATAAACAAAGACACAGTCTTATAGAGAGCCACAAGGCTCAGTCTAGACGACCTTAAACGTGATTGTAGATACAGGGTTTTGTGCTCTCAAACTATACTCAGTGCAGTACATTCTGTCACACACTGACTGCTTTCATAAAAGATGTGGTTTAGCACATTCTATACAAATTGACGCAATTCAAAGCTGCTGAGAACATATGTATAAAAGCGTACCCTCCACCAGTTTAAGTAGTTCTCAACTCAAAGACCCATCGGTTTCTCTCTGATAGTATTTTGTTTTAAAAGCAAATTAATAGACATGCTTAATACAGACTTTAATATCTGGAGTTAAACACATTTTTAATTTAAGCTCTATTTTCTGTAAACTTATTTAAAAGAGAAGAAAACACAAAAACTGCAATTTAGAGGGAAGAGAAAACTGATTAGGGAGGTAATATTTGAAATTGGTTCTTCATTATACCAACACATGGCTCTCTAGGAGCATTACACAGAACTGAATTTATACCAGTTGGGAACATACAGTTAGTCCTTATGGGATAAAGACTGATTGGCCCCATTACTAATATTTACACACCATTTTAATTTTTTGTGTTGCTTTCAAATATTTGCAAAACAGGTATGTACTGTCATTAAATCATATCCAGTATGTTACCTGTTAAATTCCTACAGTGAACTTTCACGAAAAATCTAAAACAGTCTCTCTTTTTTAGGGTGGGGAGAGGTGCAGGGATTTTTTTTTTTTTTTTCCTGAGGATCAAAAAAGCAAAACACATGGGATGTTTAAACCACAGGTTGATATTGAATATTTAACTAAAAATCCATGATAGTGATCAGTTACCATTATAGTGCCTGGAGTTTAATTCTTGTTTAAAAATCCATACTGACTTACAACTTTTCATCCTTATCTCAAACATGATACTGTCTTCCATTCTGTCCCAAATAGGAGTCACATAATAAGTACGGAAAGGCTAAGAAAAATCTATATTCTACAGGATAGTTTGAAATTACAAGACAAAAATCAAATGCAGTAAATTGCATTCTTGGTCTGATGCAGATAGAATACTTCCCTATATTTATGGAATTGTGAGTAATTTCGGGGAAGGGAAGGGAATATTGATTGTAAAGAACTACGGTGCAAGTATGACTTAAAGGACTAATGAGATTACTGACTGGTAGCTGTGTTTAATTTATTTGAATTGCAGTCTTTTCAATGATATTACAACCAGACAATGCTGCTACTGTGTTTTTGAAAGTGAACATGTAAATCAATTAGGAGAAAAGGGTGCTACAAAAATATTATCTAGAGCATGATGTATAAACCAACATACCCTGCATAGCTCAGCAATATATGCCACAGACATAGATAGCACACACTTACAGTGTGCATACTATTCTAGCATTATTTCAAACCTGCCAAATTAACCCAGATACTTTTCCTTCATTCGGCCACTTTTCTTTGGATAAGGACTATGAAGAAATGTAAAGGAAAGATGATTATCCACTTACATGCACACAGACATCCCTCTTGCACAATCAGATCAAGAACTGGGTAGACAACAGCTTTCACTGCAAAACCCTTATTACAAAGATTTCACAAGCTGTAAGGCTTCATCTAATGAGCACAATTTGAGAAATGAAAAGAATCTTAACCTATCTTCTTCATGAACTACTGAGCATACTGATTCAATGCTGGATATTGTTGAACACAACAAAGCATCAAGGTGTTCATGAGAGATACTCTTAGCCCTAGCAAATTACACATTCTCCCATTCACCAGACCAAAGAGGAAGAATGAGTCTTCTAGACATTGTTTTTCAGGGCTTCTGTACAGGACTACACCCTCAATCCAGATCTTACTGCATAAGAACTGACAGTCAGATAAATTATATTTTAAAACTTTTTCGAGAATATCCAGGATATGAGATGGATGGTTTATCATAATGTATTACACTATTCAACAATAAAACATGTTTCTTCTTCCCTTTATTAAAGCCTGCATGTCTTTTTTCTAAATTATGCTTTTTAGAAAAATTTGGGTTGTTTGGATGTCAGACCCGACTCATTACCTCCCTTTATCTGATGATTGCTGGGCTGTGAACAGAGCCTGTTATTGCCAACACCCCTGCCCTGCTCAAATACCCTTGTCAGTGCAGTAATTGCCCTGCTTTTACTGTGGTCATCTTCCACATCATCTTCCCTCGTGGAGCCACTCTGCTTTTGTTGCTGCCTGACAAGAACTAGTCATCCAACACTTCTTTTATATACAAAAAATCCTCATCTAAAATAGTTGCATTGAATCACCATCACCTCTTCATTGTCTATAAATGGAAATTAATGTGACTGACTTTTTAGATACCTAAAAGACTAACGTTAAGGTTTCTAAACTTAGGGGATATCGATCAATCCAAAGTCTAGAGAGGCACAAGATTCATGTGCAAATTGTGTACCATCTTTACAGAATTGTGTTCTATATCTCTACCCATATCCCTTTAAATGGCTTAAAGGCACCATTAACTTTAAACATGAATAGGATCCTGTTAAATCCAACTGAGTCAGGGATTAAGTAAAAATACGTAAGTTATTGCAGGATCAGGGCCAAAATCTTCACTATATGAATGAAAATATCCTGCTCCATTTTTCTATGGCTTCAGCTTCCTGGTTAATATTCAAAAACTAAACACTCAATTAGCTTATAAACAAGTAACATAAAAACTATACAGTAAACTCCTGCTATATGCTACATGAACCATAGAGGAATAATATCATCCAGCAAAAGTGGATATGTGATGATTTATGGAAGTTGCCTGCTTTTACTGCTGTATTAGCTACTAGTCCTGCTGTTAACTCCAAATAAAAGTACCCTTGGGGGCTACAGAATTGTGCAGGTTGGTCATAGCTCAAATCTGAACCAAAACTAAGAAAGGCTCTTTTGTTTGTTGAAAAGAAATACTGTAAAATATATACTAAGTATGGATCTGTTCTCAAACCTGCTGAGGACAAAGAGAATCGTTCTTTTGATTGTACTGTGCTTAGGTATTTAGTACTGTTCTACCCAATGATATACACTGAAGAAAGGTAACTTAAAAGTGTCAGAACTATTAAAAATTTCTTAGACTATTATGTGATAATTAGTATAAGTATATAGTAACTGAAACGTTTGCTTCTACTGATGTGAATCAAGGGTTTATTAAAATTCATTATATTCTGCATTAAAGAAATAGTATATTACAATTGTAATTAAAGATTATATGCTGGAAATAAGAGTTAGAGGTATACATTCAACCTCATTTTTACAGCACTAGTGAAGTTCTTATTGCCTAATTTATTAAATATACTGATTTCAGTCTTTATATAATTTTTGAACTTCCAAAACATTAATCCATCCATTACTTCAATAGAAGAAATGTGCATAGAGTTAAATGCAAAATGACAGTCATGACTCTGAAGAAAACAGAGAGCATTACTATTATTTACCCAAATATGGGTTTCCCTGAGTATATTGATACAATGAGAGAAAGAGAAAACTGACTACTTTTTGGGAATTTCTCATCTGCATTTCTAGAAAGACCTTTGAATATCCAGGCAATCAGTAAATTATTTTCTCAGCTTGAGTTTAAAAATCAGAGTTGAGGATTCAAAACAATTAAAAAGAAGAACTATTTATACAATACAAACTGAAGTGGTACTAATTCCACTGTTATTTGAAAATAAGGATGAGGCCAAGAGGAGGCAGGGAAAGGGAGAATGGTTGAAGCCGAAGGTATCTCAGCAGGGAAAGTGAAGATGTTGAGCAAACATTAATCTCACAGTCTATACATCCCTGAATCTCCTTAGATATCCCTGTCTTTGGTGCACCAGAATTGGAAAGATTTTGTGCAGCCAGAGATATTGAGGTACAGTTTCACTCACTGGCTGGCTTTTACTCTACCACCTCTTCTAGGCACTTGCTCACTCTCTTTCTCTCTCTTTCCTCTTTTTCCTTTTTTCTGTATTGATATTCGATGTCTGGTGCTACTGGAAGTGGGGTAATGGAAAAAGCAAACCACAAGCTCTGTCTTGCTAAGCCAAGATTAATTTCAGCATCTACAGCTCTACAGTGCAGTCAAAGAAAAACAGCAAAAGAGCATCCAAAACCCATATTACTGTCTGACAGCCAAACTCCTCTGAACTATTCAGCTCCCTGACCCTATGTCTGGCCTAAACACTTCTGGTGACTTAATCTTATTCTGCCTTCAGTAGCACCCTGGGCTTGCACATCCTTTCCTCACGATTTCCAAGCTCATCTTGAAGGGTGACTGTTCCAGGCCTGCAATCATAAAACAGAAAACATTTAGGACTAGGGGCCTGAGCTTCCTCAGCAGATGCCTGGTCCAGGGATGCATAGTATGTGCCTCTGATTCACAGTGCTGAGTCTTCCACTAAGTCCTGTGCTTAATAGAAGAGAAAACCTCTTTCAAACATATGTAGTGACTAAAACAGCAAGTTAAGACACTTTTAGATTCCAAGCCCTCCTCAGCTTGAGCGGTTTTGAACTCACTGTTTCTAATGTCCAGCAGGGCACCTCGCTCACAAGTGAAAACCTAGGATGGAAGTCCACCTACTGAACTTTGGCCAGTAGACATACAAAAGGTGAGTAAAGGCAATGGTAAGGAAGAAAAAGAAAATAAAAAAATAAAAAAAAAGAAAATGTGTATTGGGTATACGTGGCAAGGATTTAGTACCTGGGCTGGGAGGGAGCTGCGTGTGTGGCCTCTGTGAGAAGAGGCCAGGGGCTGCCCTGTGCTGAACACAGCTTGTTCCAGCTGACTCCAACAGACCCACCACAGGACACAGCTGAGCCCCTCAGCCAAGACTGTGGCACCTCTGAGAAAATGTATTTAACAAAGGGCAAAAAATGCAGAAGGAGAGGAGAAGGGAGAAGGGAGAAAAAAGTGAGAAACAGCAGAAGGAACACCAGGGTGAGAGAAGGAGGAGGGGAGGAGGTGCTCCGGGCACCAGAGCAGAGATTCCCCTGCAGCCCATGGAGAGAACCACAGTGGAGCAGACTTTCTTCCTGAAGGACTGTAGCCCATGACAAAGTCCATGCTGGAGCAGAGGAAAAGCGTGAGGGGAAGGAGCGAGAGAGAAACCACTATGTACTGACTGCAAACTGCCCCCAACCCTCCCTTCACTGCTCGGGGGTGTGTAGAGGAATCCAGAGTGAAGGAGTGAAGTTGAACGTGGGAAAAGAAGTAGGATAGGTGTTGTCTCAGTGTTTGTCTTTGTTTCTCACCTTCTGAATCTAATTTAGGCCATGACAGTAACTGGTAAGCAATCTCCCTGCCTCTATCTTGACCTCTGAGCTTTCTCATCCTATTTTCTCCCCTTGTCCTGCTGCAGAGGGAAGCGAGCAAGTGGCTGGGTGGGCATTTGGCCCTTAGCCAAGGTGAACCCCCCACAACATAGAATTGGCTTTCTTCCTCTAATGAGAGTCCTCCCTTGGGAGGTAAGATCTGAGTTGTGGTCAACAGTTTGAGCACCTGCCCTCACACAGTACAAAGGATGTTCCCATGCTCCATCCACAAATTATAATAAGGCTTAAATGTTTACTAACACAGTTGTTCTGGAACTATTCAGCAGAGCTATGTTTAGATACCCAGCAAAAGAGAAAGTCTAAAATGTAAGTGCCTCCACATAGATTACACGAGACTAGTCATCATATAAATGTCTTTTGATGGCTTGAAGGTCACATAGAAAAACAAAAGAGCCTGTACACAAATATAGACCACTATTTTCTATACAGAATTGATTCCCTTCATCACGTCTTTTACTTCTGCTAAATCTCATACACATTCCTCCCTGTTCTCTTTCTGCTGCCTCTCCAGCTACTTCTGGAATATTTATAGAAGGTTTAGAAATGTTATATACAAATGAAACAGCAATACTATCAAGATATGCATGAAATGAACCTAAGTAACCATGTAATCTTTTTAGTGCGACCCTCTTCAGCTCCCACCCTCCCCCACTATTTGTTGTGCTCACTTGTTCTGCCATGTCTAAAATTAGACTTGTATACTTCTCCAGGCAGAAACCATGTCTTATTTGCTTTGTGAAGTCTGTAGCATATTTTAAACTGTGCTATTTAGTCCTGGGTTAGAAAAATCTTCCTCAGTCCATGATACTTTTCAGGTTTTCAAAGAAATCTTAATCTGTATAAGAAAATACAATCTTTCAAGTTGAGAGCCACAAACTGTTGTCTTTGTGGGAGTGTACTTGAGAGAAGTACTGCTATAGACTTGCTTATGCTTTTAACTGTTCTGTAGACATCTACTTCTGCCCACAGTCAGAGATAAAGTACTTAGATCAATGATTTAAATGTCTATTGCATCCTTAGTATTTACCAGGGAATGGAGAAAGTCCAAATCCAAGTCTTCGTTTTTCTTCAGTCAGTAACTGACATAAACAGGAAAAAAACTTTCACTTTCAAGGGGTACCTGTTTCTTCTTCTACTGTCTTCTCTTATTTTGACTAGAAATTCTATTAGGAATATGAAAGTTTCAGAAAAACCATCACATTTTATAGAAATGTTTTGCTATGGCACATTTCCCACTAAAAAATTGTATCACTGACGATTCCTGGACAGCTCTGGTCAATAAATTATAAATTATGTCATGAACAATAATACACTTGAGGAGAGTTAAAATGTAGGTGATTACTTTTTCTAAGTCTGAATCAAACCTTATCAGCTTATGATCACAGTGTGAAGACAGCCATAAAGAGCAGAAAAAAATTATAGCAGGTAGGTGTTTTCAGACACATCTTTGCTCCCTGTATTTCCTTTTTACTTGTTCAGGCCACTTCCAGTTCAGAGTACTTGCAGCTTTTTGGATCCTAGAATGAGACATTTTGGTCTCTGTTCCCTCTAAACACACTTGCTTCAGAGCTTAATTCAAGGCTCTAGGTTTTGCTGTTGCTCAAAGTGCCTAACATCTCCATTGTCATTTAATAGCCCTGTTGTACATCATGTAATAGAACTTCAGCTTCGCATCAATATTTAGTTAGGGCACTGTAAGATTATACAATTGTTATCTGCCTTATCCACTTCTTATAAAACATAAACTAGACAGAACGCCATTCCTTTCTTGGCTCACATTACAATAAATCCACAAGAATCTCTAAAGATCATTGTTTATATAGAACTCTTATTTACTTTTTGCCTAAAAGACAGGAGGTATGCTCCTGTATCACAGTGTGTCTTTATTTATCAATGCCAACTCTTAACAAAAATATTAATGATCACCCTACACTTTGCCTGCAGTACTTGAATTTTCCTTAGAGCTCTTCCTTCCAAGTATTGACTAGCACATGTGATTTCTTTTGATTTATACATCTTCGACAGATTTGCAGGCCCAAAGTTATATTACACAAAAAAATTCTTTCCAATTTCCTAAAGGTTCATATTTGACAGGTGATTGACTTGCTTATCTTCAGAGCTTATAAATTAATGTTATACATTTCATAGGATCCCTTTTCCTGGGCTCAGTAGCACTGTATTTCATCATTGCTACTGGTTTTGGTACATTAAGTAATTGCTGAAACATTTTAAAATGGTGCTTGCCAGAGGGAGAAAACCTTTACGGGTCTTTTGCCTTCTCAGAGAAAAAGAAGGCATTACACAGTGTCCTCTGTGTAACTATAAAGACCAGACTCAAATTTATGGAAGCTGAGTTCAAAGAAAGTGTGGTAATAGGTTCATTGGACACTAAGAAATAAAGCTTGGCCTCCTCTGTTTGGGGGCGAGAGGGAAAACTGGATATTTTGGTATTTTTAGTAGAAAAAGAAACTAGTCTGTTTAAATGTGAAATATGGACAGTAGTAAAATGAAATCAGTCTTTTATATAACAGCACGGTTAAACCATAAAGCTAATCATGTATTATTCTGTTTGTGACTTGAATATGTATAAAACATAATGATTCAGTTACAAGCCTGATCTCAGGAGAAGTGAGGGGATAAGGCAGAGAAGCTATGGACATGCTTCTGCATCATATGTCTAAAAATATGCACCAAAAGAAGTGTTCTAAAGCAGGAATTAATATATCTTTCTGTGATAAATCTGTGCTTACATATACATACAATATGGGACACTAGGCTATAATTTAGGTTCTATCAATACTCATCAGTGAAGAATACTGTGGAAAATTGTTTTTCTCCTTTAATTCTTTGTAATTTGGCACCAGAGATAAAATTCCAGGGATGTTGTGTTCTGGTATGAAGTGTTCTAAAATCTCATATTTATAATTATTTTAATTAAAATAGGCAGCAGCCAGAAAACTCTCATCTTCTGTGCTAGGGTTTTACTCTAATCTCAGAGTTTGCCAATGCTGTTTCTATATTACAACACTTAATTACTTCAGTGCTGCTTTTATGGGTTAATTTTATAATTTTCAAATGAATTTACTGAGAATAGTGTCAAAATTATAATGGACAATCTGGCAGTAGAAGCTGTATTCTCAAAAAGGCTTTCATTTTTTTAATAACTTATTTTAAAGCTGAAGGGTTTCTTACATGGGTTCTCTCAGGAAAAATATTCTAATAACTCTAAGTGGATCTGAGTAACTTCAGCAAAAACCACTGAAGATATATTCCTCTCTCTCACAAAATGCAAGGAACTTCTGGGGAACTGTAAGAAACAATCACAATTTACTGATTTTTTTTTGGTTTCTGAGATACTGCAAAGTGCTGCTGTCCTAAGGGTAATGGTTAAAGGTACAGACAGTATGGTCATTCTTAAAAACTGTAGTTCAACTTCTCCAGCTGATACCCTTCCACAAAATAAGAAACAATAACATCAGAACTGTAGGGATCATCTCTTTTGGCTAGTTTGCTTTTGAAGAGTATTATTATCTTTAATAAAATTATTATTATTTTAAGGACCACGGGAAAAATTACAAAAGCATACCATAACATTTAAAGATGGAAAATCCACACTCCTGTCAACACTAGTGGCTCTTTCTTATTTATCTCCTTGCCCATCTCACAAATACAAAATTAGGATTTGATTAGCATGGATTTTACATCTGTTAAAGCTATGTGCTACAAACTATTCAAATATGTAGATTTTGCATGCTCCTGACTAATAAACCCATAGTAATTAAAATAGTAACCCTGTCAAGTATGGATAAACCTGAAGTTTACACAGGCAAACATCCTGCATTGAATCCTGGAAAGGTAATATGTCTTTCGTGATCATTAGAAAACACAACTAATCTTTGCTAAGATAATGTTTTGTTTACACTTGCAAAGAGAAAATTGCATGAATTAGGAAGAGAAATTACCCCAAAAGTATGATTTCTTCAGCTGTGATGGCACAGACTACAAAAAAAAGAGGGTGTTGTATTTTCTATCTATATTTTTATTGCTGCTGCTTACAGTATCACTCTGTATCCCCAGACTAACTCAGTAAATAATTTATTGATCTGTGCTGCTCCAATTGTTTGGGCATAAATGGATATTGCTTTTTAGTATACTGTAAAACAAGAAAACAATTGAAAATACATTGCATTATCACTGACATATCTCATGGAAATACTAAACAAATCATAAACATTTTAAAAAATAAGATATTCAGTATGAAACCAGAAATTATGAGTACAACTGAAGATTAGTTCTGACTACAGTTGAATGAATGTAGGTGAGCTGAGAAGATAACCAGCAGGTTTTAGTCCACTTTGAATATGGAAAGAATATTAACAGGAAAGACAAACCCCTGGAAGCCAATGTCTCTGCGAGTCTTGCATTCAAGAAGTTATAAGGATACTGTTGTAGGCTTAAAGGAATCAAAAGCATGTTCTGGATTAGACCAGCTGTAGAGATAAGTATGCAGTTTTGCTGCAGGCTATAGAAATTTACACAATGACATATACCTTGCACCAGCATAAAAAAAGCCAAACACATGATGAAATGAAGAATTAATTTGAAAAAAGAAAGAGAATGACCAAGGGAAACCAAAATTTTGAATATAGACTGTGACAAAGGCTGTCAGCAGAGACAGGAAAGAAAAAGGTCACAGAGGATCTGGAATATAGTGCTGTATCCCTAACTCATTTATCTGACACAAAATTTGATCAAAGGAGATGAAGAGGATAATCCAAATGAATCCAATCTTCATTCTGTCTTAAAAAGTAACGTCTTTCTAATAGTGACCATTCTTATATCTGATTCAATTCATATTGACTTAAAAAAAAAAAACTTATCCATTCTGTCATAGTAAAGAAACCAATACTAAAACCAGAAATAGTTAAGACTACCAGTATTCAATTAATTTGCTAGTTGAACCTGGCAAGGGAAGAGAAGGCTGAAAGAGTTGAAGGAATTAACTGTTTGTTCCAGGACTGTCTTCTGATTATTTGTAATTTGTGCTGGAAAAAAAGAATTACATAGACATTTTACATATAAAAGTTTACACATAATATAGTTAGTTCAGTCAGTAGGCAAACATCCTAGGGAATGTCTAGAAGCAGTATGCTACAGACCTGAAGGCCACAACAGAGCTCTATATGCTTCTTGTCCCACTAGGGTTCTGAGATTCAAATAGAGGAAACATTAGACCTGTCTGATGGAGATATAATAACTTAATAAGTGCTTATAGAAGTCCAGAAAAGGTATCATCAAGTACTCTCTATATTCCTGCTACTGCCTCTATATAAAAATCCCACTTTTTGTCTTAAGTTTTTGCATGTGTAAATGAACTGGTTTCACTTATGGTAGCATGCCCACTTACAAAAGCCTGTTGTTATCCTCCCTCAGACAGCTGAAATGAGCACTGATTTGCAATGAATCAAGGCTTACCCTTATAATAATGCATTATATAAACAGTCAGTCCTGCCTGGTACCTATCAGTGAAATAAAAGTACTGTTAACAGCCATCTTAGTTTGGCTGATTAGAATTTATCCTTGGACAGCCCTAGAAGTATTCTGTAAACAGGAAAAGATAAACAATACCATGCTGAAAATATTAATAGACATGTCTTAAAGTTATTGAATGTAAGAACACCATCTCTCTCTAGCTGGAGAATGATACTCTTTTTGGTGTTGACTATTACAAATTTTTGGGGTGATCCTCATCTGACATAAATCAGGAGGTTTATGGTAAGCAGGATTTGATACTGATTAGTTTTTGAAAACTTTATCAAACAAAACTCTTCTCCATTCATTATTGCCTCTACAAACTGACTATTATAGCATAGTCAAAAGATAGGCCTATAACTTTCAGGAATTCCTCCAAAAAAGGAAGTATTTTCCACTGTCCCATTCTAAACTTAGTTTTAGTAAATAGATGGAGAAAGTTTGTAGAGACAGTCCTCTTCATCAGGTCACATTCATCAAAGGAAATCCCTGATGGCTAGAAAAGGAAAATGTCACACCTATCTTCAACAAAGGGCAGGGAGGAAGACCTAGGGAATTACAGCCCAGTAAACCCCACCTCAGTCTCTGGGAAGATTATGGGAAAAGTGCTCCTGGAAGCCACTACCAGATAGAAAAAGGACAAGGTATCTCAGAAGAGCCAGAGGAGACTTACCAAGGACAAATCGTACCTAACCAACTTAACTACTTTCAGTGATAAGAAGATGCTATCTTGGCTTTAGTGACTGTTTATCAGAGTGTCCTCTAGCATATCTATTGCCAAATTGGGAAGGTAATGCCCAGATGTCTGTGGACTGCAAGGTGGAGAAAAAATTGGCTGGACTTCCAAGCTTGAAGAAGAGCCAATAATGAACACTATTTCTCATTGGGTTGATACAAGAGCCAAAGCTGTTTAATAGCTTCGTCAGCAACCTGGATAGTGGAATGGAATGTACTTCAGCAACTTTTTGGGTAATGCCAAACCAGAAGAAAGGTTGATGCACTGGAGAGCAGGACTGCCATTCAGAGGGAATTTGGCAAGATGGAAGAACAGTCTGACCAAAACCTCATGAGGTTTAACAAAGGCAGATGAAAAGTCCTGCAGTTTGGAAGCAGAGACATCATGCACCGTACAGGTGGGTACTGACTCGCTGTAAAGAGGCTTTTCAGAAAAGGACCTGGATGTCCTGGTGGACAGGCTAAACATGAGTGTCCTAAAAGCAATAAATCCTAACCACATACCAGTCTGTACTAGCAAAAGTATGTCCAGAAGGTCCAGAGAAGTTACTGTTCCTGCCTATTGGGCAATTGTGAGGCTACATCTGGAGTCCAGTTCTGTGTCCAGATTTGGGCCACCCAGTAAAGAAAGACATGGACATACTGGAGTCCAGCAGAGATCATCAGGATGATCAGAGAACTAGAGTACACGATGTAGAAAATGACAATGAGAGAGCTAGGTTTCAGCCTGCAGAAATAAAAAGAGCGGAAGATCTAGTTGCTATTTTCAGCTACCTGAAGGGTAGATGGACTCAGATTCTTCCTGGAGATGTACAGAGAAAGGACAAAAGGCAGAAAAAGAAATTCTGTCTGGACATGAGAGTTTTTCACAGTAAGAATTCTTAAGCACTGGAACACATTACAGGGAAGTTGTACAATCTCCAACCTTGGAGATGTCCAAAACTTGACTTGGGCATGGCTCTGGGAGACCTTGAATGTTCTCCCTGCTTTCAGTGTTAGGGGTTGGAGTAGATGGCAACTAGAGGTCTCTTCCAACCCAGTTTATTCCATAATTCTACCATATTCTCTAGAAGACATGTAATTACATGAGAAGACAAGACTGAGGTGAGCAGCCTTTGTTAGCACTGCTCAAGTGGGGCTTAAGATTGCTGTGTAAGCTGCCCAAAGGAGTTACTATGCATGTTGCCCTTGTGTACAAGGGTGTAGGAAATATGGATTATATGCAATTTTGTCTTCAAGCATGAGATTCAGCTGTGGACTTTGCAATGGAACACACATAGCCAAGGAGACTGGAGGACCCTGGCCTCTCTGATGTGTTTGACCCATAAATATGATATTTTAAATATGATATTATAAATAGATATTTTCTAAGGATCAGGCAATATTTTTGATTTTTTTAGTACAGGATGGTTAGGCATCTTAAGGCAGGCATCTCAGAAATCAGGAACATAAAATTATTAATTATTGTATAGGAATATATATTGTGTAGTATATAAAAATATATAAGAATATGTATTATTTAGCATATGGGAAAATATTACTATAAAAAGTTACATATATTAAGAAAAATATTTTTGCAAGTTTATACATGAGAAACTCATTTTTCTGAATTAGAGGCAAAAATTTAGCTCATTGTTCAATCAGACAATTACTGCTACTATTTAGCCAAGTAGAAACTAATCTCTCAGGAGCACTGTTCTGCTTTTGAACAAAACAGGTCACGTGGGAGATAAATAACATATTTATGATCGAAGCACTCCTAGTCTGTAACATCTGTGATAACAAAGTTAACAAATGCAGTCACAGTACTAAGTATTAAGCCCATTCACAGACTGTCCAATAAGCTAAATATATCTGTTGGTAATTTCAATGAAAGAAGTCCTTTTTTCCTCTGTAGTCCATTTCAAAGCATTTCCAGCATCAACCTTGAATGTCCACTAAATGCACAGTCCCAAGGCAGAAATTATTTCCTGCTTACAACTATTTCTTCTTTTTTTTTTTTTTTAAAAACTTTTGAATCTGTTTATTTTCAGCAGTATCCTTTCTGGAATTTAGAATATTAAAGGAAACGCTAGAAAGGAAAATTGTGAAATATGTATAGTATAAATCAAACCTGCATGTGCAAGCTGGCATAGAGTTTTGTTTCTCTGTCATCTGATATCACTTTCCTCTAAGAAACAACCACTTTTGTACTAAGAATTTTGAAGCAAAATAACGATTTTGTAGAACGTAAGCAAACAATGAAGTACAGTATCTAAATCGACACCACAGCACACAGATATTAAAGTTAGCTCTCACAGCCCAAGTTAGCTTTTACTCAGGCTGAATGCACTGTGTTGCAAGCATGCATTGCAAGAAGTCTAGAAATAGCTATGGGTTCTGATAGGCTCCCTTTCCTTGTTTTTTTGAGCAGTAACTACTGTTATGAGAAGCATACTTGGCTGATATACCGCAATACTAACTCAGTTGAGTTTTGTTTATCCAACTATACAGTGACTTTGCTTGCAGGTGTGAAATTTATTTTAAAGAGAAAAAAAAACTGTTAAAAACAAGGTGTTATGCATGACATTATTAAGAATACAGACGCACAATCAAACATAATTAAGCGATCATTTCTTAATTCCAGGCAGGTCACCACCATCATCTGTATATTCTCCTTTTGTCTGTCCCATTGATTGTAAGGTGAAATACATCGGTTTAAACTATCTTCAGTGAATTTAAGCTAATACATATTATCTTGCCACAAGGATAACCTAAGAATACTCATTGCTACATTAGCATCGGTTGCAGAGGGTAACTTGAGGGGGAAAAAAAAAAAGTGTGATTGTATGTCATTATCCTTACTAGGGACTGGAATTCATGACGTGAATTTTGCCACTGATATCAGCTGTTCTTTTAGCTTTTCACCACGCTAAATTTTCAGACTGTGGTATTTTTATGGTCTGCCTTTGATAGTTTGGGAGAGTTACTCTTCTCGCTGTGAGCTCTGCACCTTGAGTGATCAAGTGTGTACACATAAAATAGGTAAGCCTCTGATATAACTCCTATAGGCATGAAAGTAAATCATTAAAGATATTCCATAAAAATATTTTGTCTGAATCTGGGTTCAGTCAAAGTGTGTCTTAGCAAGAAATATGTAAGGGTTCTCTAAACCCCTCAGGGACTTCAAGAAAAATTCTGAAAGAGGGGTACCCTTCTTTCTTTCCTATATTTTCTTTTACAACTCTCTGTAAGCATAAAATTTTATTTACTTCGCTCAATCCATTATGTGGCAAAAAAAAAAAAAACATGAAACATTTTCATTTTGTATTTAGAATAGCCTAAATTCACCAAGTTTATCACTTGTTTCAAGCAACAATCACATCCTAAAACAAGATAGCTTTCTTATACCTTCTGCTGATTTAACTTACCATCTATATTCATCTCTAAAATAAAAGTATTTCTCCTAAGAAGGAATTGGTTGGTGACCAAAGAAGCAAGTGAGCTGCTTTACAACAGGAACTATCTTTTTGTTTATATTGTACTTGCTTGCAAATAATTCCTGCTGGGCTCCAGGCTATAGGGTGCTGTAAACTAATTACTACATGCAAAGAGATTTTGCCTGTCATATATAGCTGCAGGGAAGCATATTATTATTCACCACTCTACTGAGGGGAAAAAAAGATCACTACAATTGATGCCTATTCTACTTCATTTCTTCAAAACAATGTTGCGGGTTTTTTTCACCCACACTGTAATCTTTTAAAGGAGCTAGTACTATAGCTTTGCTTTTAAAAGAGATGTTTTGGTTTGGGGTTTTTTTTGTTTGTGGCTTTTTTCTTTATAGTGTGTACTAAACAATCCTGAGAAACACAAAACAAATGTGAGTATTCTCATGATGTAAGAAATCATTTTACTATTATATGACTGTCATCTTATATTAGCAATCTCTACAACTCTGCTTGAGCATTTTTTCATTCCTTCCACCCTGTTATAATATAAAAGTTACAATAATTATGGTCAGTTTCTATACTAATTAAACTGATATCAACACAGTCCACTGAGACTTACTTGCAAATCAGGTGTTTTTTCTATAATTACAAACTTGACAACATAGTGAGCTGCTTCAAAAAAACAAAAAGGGTATTATTTTATCTTTCTAATGCTTACAGAATCCTTTAAAATGCTCTGATTGTTTAAAAGATAGGCCCAGCTGAGACATAAATGGCACGACTGCAGTGAGCATTATTATTTTATTGTAGCAGTGAGCATAGATTTATTTTGGGCACAGCGTTTAGCTATAATATGAATATTCAGTAATTCTGTCAAGAAAAATAGTCAGCCATTCTTGTATTACATTATTGCATACGTTCATATATCAGGTTACAGTCCTACATTACAAAAAACAATCTAATCCTTGTTAAAACAAATAAGTACAAATCAATAATGATTATTTAATTATTAATTTAAATTCCATTATTAAGAATCACTAATTTTATAATTAATGTGGAGGCTAAATGCACTTCATACCCTGAAGAGTAATGGCTGAACAGAATGGTAGCAGTTACTCGCACTTGTATTTCATCAGACTTTATTAAGATACCGTTTATATATATAAAGTACTTCTTTATGTAAAAACACAAGGATGGATTTTGAGGGTAATTTATGAAACACTTGGAGGCTAATGGAAGATACTGGGTCCTTGAAACTTACTATAATTTGAATTATATGTTTTACAAAAAAAAGTGGGTTTGAGTATAGAGTGACATAATATTTTGCACCAAAGAACATATTTACAGAATTATATTCTTTGGGGATGACATTATTCAAGTTCACTACTCCTGATCTGAGCATTTGCCTGCTTTCCAGCCATATTTAGAGATACAAGCTAGTTCCACCAAGTCAAAAACTTGACCCGTTCCCTAACACTAATGAGGTTTCTCCTTAGTATTCTACTTTGAGCAATCTTTCACCAGCTTAAGCTTTTTAAAATTCTCTAGCCTATTTAATTTTCACAGAATTCTCCATCTTTTTTTTATTAACAAACAAAGTGACAAAACACTCCATGATGGGTTATAATTCTAAATGTATTTCTAAGAGTGTAGAAAGACAAGACCATATGGCTTAAGTGAACATTTGAACTGCTAAGATGAATCTCCAATTATTTTCAGCTTCATTCATCACTAATCGTCTCATGATGATTTAAGCAAATGATTTTAAGAGCTGACTTTAAAGAAACCTTCAAAGTCAATGCATTGTAACTACTGTCAGGAAAAGAAATACTACGAACAATCGCATGGCTCTGATGTACTCTAAAAATAAGCATAAACCTATAGCCTATATGGCAAATTATTTACCTAAGAGGTTTATAGGGAATATCATACTTTACTGGGGAAATAAGAGAGAAGGAGAGAGAGGGAGATTTCCCTTTTACTGAGAACTTAAAAACAGGGAGGTGGGAGTGAGGACACAGATCTTCACATCCACTTAAACCCTTACAGATACATTTCAAAGGGTAAAACAATTCCTTAAATATATAAGGCACTTCTTTATGAAGAAACACAAGGACCAATTTTGAGGGTAATTTACCAAACACTTTGAGGTCAATGGAAGATAGCTGTGGTTTCGTCCACTGAGCCTGGCTGAATTACTCCCTGTATACTGTTTACCATGGGAACAGTAATAACAGTAATCCTAATGCTGGTGAATGCTCCCAGAGGATCATCTCTGTCCATGTGAACTAGAATGGTACCAAGGAAGTTGTAACCAGACCCTACAACCTGCTCTGTCCCTTTTAGGTTTTAGATCAGCTGTCACGTGCAAAAAGTATCCAACCTTACCTCCACTACAGCTGTGGGAAAACCCACAACACTTGAGGTCCCAAGCAAAAGGGCAGTTAACCACTGATATTGAAAAAAGCCATCTGATAGTAGGATTTGTAAAAATATCAGAATATTTAAATACAAATCACACACAGAGCCATCACCCATGTATATACACATCCATATACATACGTAGATACAAATATGCAAATATATAATGTATATGAACAAAACTATTAATCGCACTTAAACTTATGCTGGAATTACATTTCAACTGCTATCTGGGCAAATGTGTTCCTTATGTTGTTTCAGATTACTCTTTAAATATTAAATGCACAATTCTAATTCCATTCTGACAAAAGCAGCATATACAGTCTCAGCACACAGCCCTGCTATATTTCAGCTGATAATTCATGATATGAACACAGCGAAAGTCACATTCAAAACTGAGTAGGAAAAACAATTATCATAAACAAATACAAACTAGAATTATTATTAAGAATAGTTAACTTGAAGTAAACAGAAAGAAAACCTAAATTAGTTTTCAAACAGACTAAGAAAGTTGCTTCAAGTAAAGGTAAGTTATCCAAACTTCTATATTCTGTACCCAAACACTTTCAAACACAGTTCTGAAATTAAACTCTATACCTCAGTTCTATGTGTACTATGAAAACTGATCAAAATGCAAAGTTAAGTTATAGAAATATACAAATAGACAGCATTTTGGATATCTAGAAAATATAAAAATTATTTTCTTTGGAAGGGGCAGTATAGCAGAGTAAAAGACTACTTTTCTAGGTGTCTAAGTACTCCATTTTGGCCTGTATCTGACAACAATAGGATGTGTTTATATAGAAAATTATTTTACATATTTGAATGCAAATGCAAAGCATCTTCCAAGTTACCATTTTTCCTGCTGTCAATTCATCCCTTTTATTTCTATTTCACATCACATGACTAACTCAGGCAAGCAAGAGTCTGATCTCTTGTTGTTTGCTTCTTTGCTCTTTATTCCTTGCGTGGAGTGCAACTGAAAAGAGGCAAGAGGAAGGCCACTTACTATTGTTAGGTGGCTCACTGGCACACTAGGTATAACTGTCAGAAATAGGAAAATGAGTTAATAGCAGGTTGAACTGCCTGCTGGAATTCTATCAACTGCATCAGAACTTCCCTCCCCTTCTTCAGTCTGTA
Organism: Platalea leucorodia; assembly: GCF_965183815.1. Taxonomy (NCBI): domain Eukaryota; kingdom Metazoa; phylum Chordata; class Aves; order Pelecaniformes; family Threskiornithidae; genus Platalea; species Platalea leucorodia. Next base: position 81,162,290 of record NC_138825.1, read on the forward strand.
GTACTGCCTGTAAATAACTTTAAAAGTCACAGGGAAGATCTGTCTCTTACTCATTGTAGATCTGTTCTTTACTTTTATTTTTTGGTTGTTAGAATTATTTCCCTTTGTCTAACCTTTAAATGTTGTGAAATAAAGAAACTAACACTGGCCAATAAGGGTGCACTACTATCTGAACGGAAGTTGAACAATCCTTGATGCTAAGACCATCAAAATAACAGGAATTACAGAGAACAGTACACTTCATCTATTTGTTTTGTCCATTAGGTAGTCTAGGCTATGTATAAGAAAGAGTCTGCTCCTACTTGCTTGGAGACTTCTGATGTGGCAGAAGACGACACAGCCCCACTCAGTAAATGGAAGGAATCAGTTGGGATAAACCTACTGTAAAACACAAATATAAAGGCTGGATTTGTTTATGAAAGAAAGAATATTACTATTCTGAAGATTTTTTTTTACCTATAAAAAGTATTTAATTATTGTTATTGCTGTTGTTGCTATTACTAAGCTATAATTTCATAATGTGTATTTCTGGGGAAGGAATGGAGAAAAGTAGTGCAGTGCATCTGGGAAACTGGCTCTTAAATTTCTGAGTTTTGTGTAGATTATAGCTTCATATCTGGTATCAGTCTGAGCATATCATAGTGTTCACTCCTAGTCAGATTAAGCAGTATTTGAGTTCTGCTGCACAGTATATCCTTTTGAACAATTTGATTTTTTCTATGATTCCCTAAAGATTTTTTCATGTCCTCTGGCAAGTTAGCTTAATCATATCTTTTCATACATATATATTTCTTGGAAGTACATTAGAAGACAAAAATGTCACCTGTTTTATATCTGACAGATTCTGCCTTACACTGCCATCAGTTAAGAGATACTGAATCCTGACAAACTCCTTTGTAAAGGTTTTGGGGAACTGCATTATACAGGTTTGACATTCTTCAATAAATTGCAATGTAAGCCACAAAACAATGGCAAAATGCAGAAACGCACTCAAACTCATACTCTATCACTTTAATGAATGCATATTCATAAATGCCTCTCTTGAGAAATTAAGCATTTGGAAGCAATCTCTCGGAATTATGTGTAAAAATGACACTTGAGCAATTTATTAAATAGTTTAGTGAGGCTATCATTTTCAAAGCTCTTAGTGAACTGCTTATTTTATTCTGAATAGGCTAAGACCTGAGCTCTCCATTAGCCTTCAATGGGAAAGCATAAGAAGTGCTAGGTAGCTGTAAACAAAAGATTAAAATGCATGGATGCCTTACATGGTAGACTAAATGGGTGCAATTATCACAAGATTATACAAAGATGAGGCATTCAAAATCACCACCTGTCCACTTGCTGAAGAAAAGCAAATGAGAGCTGTGTAAGTGGAAAACTGTGGTCTGTCCTTCAATGACCATTTCGAAGAAAATCTAGGGTTCAGTTTTAAGCCCTTTGGGATGATGGTCATGTTAAGTTCACTCATTCTCCTAAGGAAAAGTAGTGCATTTACTGACTGTATATTCCACGTCAGCAGATAATTTTTTAAATATTATACACAGACTTCTTTAGTATAAAAGTAAGTTTAATGACTATTACTGTCAAACTGACCCATATATAATACTGTTACACACAAAATTTAAGAACTACTATTAAAAAAACAGACAAGAAAATCTAATATAAAAATCACTCATGGAACAAAGCCAATAGAATACTATCTGCATCATGGAAGTGTCCCATAAAAAAAAGTAGCATAGGAATACCTCCTTCTTGCAATGGGGCAGGGTGTTTGTTTGGTTTTTTTTGTTTTCAGAGCAGATTCTCTGTATGTACAGATTCTCTGGGTACCTATAGTTTTCTTAAGAGTAGTTTTTTGCTATTGACACAGCTTACGCTCCTGGAAGAATATTCCTGCTGGATGTACCTTGTTATGGATTGCTACTGCAGCTACCAACAGACTGCTGAACTAATGTCAACTCCGTTGTAGGAGAAAGGAAACACCAGCAGGAATGCTGGTGAAAAAAAAAAAAAAACGGTGCAGTTCATGTCGCCACTCCTAGTTAAGCTGAGAACACATTCAGTAGCTTTGTTCTGGCCCAGCTATGTTTATTCAACTGGGGTGATCTAATCTAAAGCTACTACGAATGGCAATGATTCTTTCCAGTTTTGAGAAGCAGAAAGAAAGTGAAAAGGACCATAATTAATTCTGTTATTAAGTCAAGCAACAATCAATATCAGTAGTGCATGATCACTAGATCTCTTGAGAAAACTGAAAAAAAAAATCACTTCTAGTTCATGCTCTTAAGAATCCTGCTTAATTGTGTTTTAACACCCATTCAGCTATAAAGTTCCTCACAGTCTTAGGCAACACAAGATTTCGCTTTTCCTTTATCTATATCTGATAACATCAGTAAAATGAAGCCGCTTAAGAAATACTGCCTATTCCTTTCAACTTTGCCTGAGCAATTACTGTCTACCTACATGAAACAGAACCAGGTTTTCATATTTTACAATCAAACAAGAGGAAGCTGGCAACTAGAGAAATATATGTTTTCAAATACTTGTTTAAAAAATTTTAAATTTGACTCTACACTATAAAACTTCAAACAAAACATTTTCTTTTCACTATAAACAAGGAAGAACTGTTCAGAATTATTAAAAGGATTACTACATTGTCACAAACATTTCTCAAAAGATTCAACCTGATTTTTAGTTTTAGAGCATAGATTAGTCACAAAAATGAAAACAGACAGTAAGGAAGAGATAAAGGCTAAGGAGATTGATTCTATTTCTTTCTTATTCATTTTTCAAATGCAAAATATCCCTGCTTCAGAATTTTAAAGAAAAAGACCAAAAGTCAAAAAATTGCTGTTTTGGTTTGGATACATTACTTAAGAGCAGACCTTCCTGAACAAACTTATGATGTAGTGTACTTCCAACATACTGCACTTTCAGCCAAGTTCAACTGCAAGTCATGTTCTCCCTGTAGAAATACAGATGTAATTCATTTTGGTTTATCCTTCCAAAAAAGCCCCCAAACTTACATTAAGCAATAAATAGAGAATAAAATCATTAACTAAGGAGAAACTACCACTACCTTATCTATGCTTCTTTGATTAAGGACTGACAGAATGGACCCAAATTTTACTGTAGCTTGCTTGGATATAACCTTACAATTCATCCATCCAAGTTTAAATTGCTTTATATTATGAATGAATAATTTTGCCCTGCTATAAAACAAGTTCTTACACATACATCCTTTATGGCAGAGTGGCTTTAAATTTGAGAATGAAGCAGGAAAAAGTTCATGCAAAATAACAGTACTGTTTTCTGTAAATGAAGCAGTCATAATATATTAGGCAATTCAGCAAAAATATTTTCACCTGACCACAAACTCTCTTTTCATGCTGTTCTTTAAAACAAAACAAAAAAACAGTGGTTAAACTATTGTACTGATATTTTGACCTGAAAAAAGATGTTTGAGTTTTAACCAACTGAAAAAAAAAATTAAAAAAATAAGGCAAAGAACTGAATGTTCCAATGGATTTTCTTGGATTAACTGGGTGAAAATGAAAGCAGTATTACTGTAAGCATCAAACAACTAAGCCACATTTTGACTTTATGAAGTATTCTCAATCAAAGGAAAGGATGCCACTACCAATTTAACTAAACATATTTGCTTTTATGTCACCATTTAGTATAATGTAAGACTGATGAGACATAGCAAATTCATATCTGGATTGCCCCTAGCAATATTTTAAATTTATAGGCACTAACTTTTACTGAATCTACATAGTCAAAGATAATGTATGGACAAATATATGCTTAATTTACACAAAATTACTAGTTATCATATAAAATATATACTATCACATTAACTTTTATGATTAGTTATGTGCACCAATTATTTTATGTGCATTTTTATGCCTTTTTAAAACTGAATGTCAAAATTACATACAATAAGTAGAAGTAGAATATTTGTTTGTGTGGTTTTTAATAATGACAGCAAAGTAAACAGGTAGAGACACTTTTAAAGATGCTATGCACAAAGTTTTTCTGATCTTTGGATTTAAAAAAAAAAAGGTGACAGTTATTATCATAGTTAAAACTGCTCAAACATCAGCAGTTATTCTACATGTCTGGAAAAAAAAAAAAAACACCTTTACCTAAATTAAAAGTTACCTGTACCTCATTGAGAATCAAATTTTGGCTTTAATTTTCTTTTTTTTTTTTTTTCAGATTGGTGTCTTCAACTGACAAATGCATTAACCAAAATGTTTGTGATTCTTGAAATTTCTTTTTCACAAGAGTGAAAGCCTACCTGTTTACCACTCTGTCTGTCATGATTTATAAATTATTTTAATCAACAACAGTTTTCAGTCTCAACACATGCCATTTAACCTAATTGAACTGCTAGACATAAATTTGCAAACCAGGAATTATTAACAGGGAAGTAGGGAAAAACTTACCTAATTGTCACTTACTACAATAAAATAAATATTCAGGTGCATATTCTGAACCAACTTAGATGACAGTTGCAGCTTTTGTTTCATAATGGTCATGATGCCGGTAACATTCATAAAGGCCCAAATTCAAGGACATATTTTTCACCATTGCTTCAAATACTAACTCAATAAACTCAGGAGAACATTTTACCCTATATGTGTTCACCTCACTGAATTATCATTTTCTTCTACTTAGCTGCATTCCATGTTATCTTTGCTGTTTTATTGTTCAAATGGACCTTAGCTTATGTCTACAGAAGTTGATGGAAATATTTACCATGATCTTCAGTGGACACTGTAAAAGACCTACAGTCTGCACTAATATTTCTCAAATCTATTAATTAAACTGTGGATTCATCTGATGCACAAAGAATTTACACAACAGACAGTGTAAAAAGGTTAATGAAATGCATAGAACATGAAATAAAGTGACTTTACACAGCACCGTCTATGAGGTAGATTTATTATTTCACTGAAATTTTCATAATCAGTAGGAATGTTATTTTTAATGGACCATAATAAATATTAACATGAGAAATTCATGATGCTTACTATTTTCTACACTGATGAATGATTTTTTTTTCCCTCAACTCTACTGCTCTCTGGACTAGGGAAAACAGATAATGAGAGAGAGATAATAATAAGTTTCTACAGAAACATATTCTGTTTCTGACTAGTATTAGTACTAGTTTTTCATATGAAGCTGAAAAAAAAAATTGAAAGTTGAAAACTACAACAAAATTGAAAATTGCCCACACACTACAGGGAAAGTTTCTTTATAACCTCCACCAGTTGCTTTACACATGAAGCATTACCTCAGATGCAGTTGCATTTCTAATCATTATAGCTTTATTACAAAGCACTCGTTTTTTATTTTAGTCTGAGACAAGTTCTAGAGGTTAATTATTAATTTACAAAAAAATGAATTAAATTCTCTTTTCTGATTTAAATTTGTTACTTTCAATTTGATGTAATGTTCCTTCCTTTTCTGCATTCTGAAAAAGGGTAAATAGGAAAGTATGTTTTATCTCCTCCACATAATTCTCTCTTCCCTATAATTTTATCATTTCTCCTCATATGGTCCTGTACTCCAATCTGAACACTTTTACTGTTTTAAAAAGAATTATTTTTATACATGGAAAAATTTGCATTATTTTAGATGAAACTAAGAAATACTTGGATTTTTAATTGTAAGAAAATTGCACACATTTGAACAACAGTAGTTATCTTTCTGTCATGTTGCAACAAAAAAAAAATACTGTGTATTATGAAGAGTTTTATCTTTAAAAAATGCTATGCCTATGAATAACTAGTAAACACTTTGACATCCTGAAACCAAGATACATTACCCTCATTTCTAAAAAATAAAATGCATCTATTATTTCTCCATTTCTAAACTGCTTTAATATAAAAAAAAATTGCAAAATACATTGTTTATGTCTGTCCACAGAAGTATCAATTATCTCCATTTTATTTATATTTTTCTTGAATTAAGAATGAATTATTAAGTAACCCTAAAATGATAAGGGAAAAAAAAAACGATTTTCCTAAGCTTAATAAATAAATGAATATATAAAACAACTTGCCTCCCTCCTACTATGTTCATTGATCTGCTCCTACAGGTAGACTGTCAAATCTACTGAAGAGTAATTTTAGCATGGATTCTCTTATATACCCCCTAAACCACACCTTCAAGACAGTTTTAATAAATCCTAGAAACTGAAGTTCTGATCTGGAACTCAGAAGTTATTATCAAAGAAAATCAGCAAATCTGTGTCTGCTGATATAAGAATATTCAAAGAATATGCACACTGTACAGTAGCAAAATGTTACCAATATCTTAGTTCAACAGTTTGAAATAACACATGTGGATATTTATGCCATGCTCTACCACATTATAGAAAAAATAGGAGACTTTCATGCTTCAGGAAAAAATTCATATATTGTACACAATAAATAAGAAAAACATGTAAACTTTACTGATCAATATGATTCACCTCATTTTGTCTGAAGAATGTTAGTGCTTGTATTTCTGATGGTCTACAACCTAAAAACCCCTGTACTATTACTGTCATGTACTTCACCACGTTTTGTAGTGTTCTTAAACCGAAACAAATTTTGGCAAGGGTGAGCTGAGTTCTCAAAAACTAGTTTACCAAAATACTTCTCAAGTTGACACATCTTCAAAGATTACATTTAGTCAGTCTTTCTACCTCAAGGAATCTCAGCATCCTATGTAGAAGATAGGAGCTGCACAGGCATTGTGTTCATTTGTCATTTAATTATTTTTTTTTAATAAAAACACATACCAAGCACTGTATCTGTAAGATTATTTTAAGTTGTAGACATTATGATATCATATCCTATATTTGTCTATATCTCCAAATATGTGTTATTAGGAAAAGTGGTCAGCAAGTGTTTGGTGTAGTTTAATACAAAACAGTGTAACACTGTATTGGCCCTTGCAAAGTTGTTTATGCTGTTTATTGGAGTTAAAGTTTTAGAGCAGAATGACTGATATGTTTGCAATAATAAGGGACTCATATGCACTATTGATCTGAAGATCTTACTATCTTGACCCAAACAAATTTTTACAATGGTTATTCTACATCTATAGATAAGACAGTAAATTAATAATACACAACAGTGATACTCCATTCTATATTAGTAACATAAAGTAATAAGTTAAACAGTATTTCTCTTTAAAAGAATAAAACACAATATAAGTAAGAAGGGTACATGAGAAATTCAAATCCTCCCTCTTTTAAAAGGGAAGCACTTATTTGACTCCCTCAATACACTCAAGAGTTTGACACAAGTTTGAGGGAAGAAGTAGAGTATTGCAGAGGACCTCCTAAAGGCATATAATGAAGTGTGAAATCATATTTTGCAATGCAAAAATATATGGACTTCTTAAAAAAAGATGGAGTGAGCTCATTCTAAGGTTGTACAACAAAGTTGGCATTTCTATTCAATATTACAACAGCCTTCTTGACTGCAGGTTAGTTTAACATTGAGCATCACAGCAAAGGAGTTATCTAGTTTAGAGTGCATAATAATTAATTGTTGCCCTTCACCGTACATTAAATGTCACCCATCAGAATGACAGGAATAAAAAAATTATTACAGTAGAGCCACTACCTAATAAAATATCATTGGATGTGATTTTTACATACAGAATAAACCATTAGAATATTTCCAAGAGCAACATAATGTTTCTTTAAGTATTTAAAATTGTCAAAATAGAATGTCCTTTAAATAAAACCAGTAAATTTAGAAAATTAAATTGTGGTAATATGGGGTCATGTGGAGTATTTTGGAGCATTTATTTATAGTGAGCGTTCTTTGCACTTATATGGCACTCTGATAATAAAAAGTTTTGTCATTACAAATTAAGACCTGTAGAATTAGTGTTTTATAGGTTTTGTTTCAAAATAAGAATCAAATCCTTTTCTTTTCTACTGTCTCTGCATTAAGGACAGCACCAAAATCCACAGAGATGTCAAATGGAATTCTTCACCACGTACATTTTTTCCTCAGTAAGTACAAGATTATGTGAGAACCTCTGTGCAATTCAACATGTTTTTTAAACATATTTTGATTTGGAAATGTTAGTATTCTCATCAATTTAGACAGGGAAATCACATGTTTAAAATTTTAGACAGCTTGGTAAAGCCTGATGAACTGAGATCTTAGATCTGATGTGAAATAAGTAAATAAATAGATACACTGACTTAAAAGAAAATCCATGGCTGGATTTATAAGGCACATAATGTTGCCTTTTGCTGGCCTGTGACTCCCAATGGCCTTCTGAAGGAATAGAATAGCTTTCAGATTTGGGACTTTAATACATGTTTAACAAAATTCACCCAAAACCTAAGCTGGTTCTTTTTTAAGTAGTCATAAATTAATTATTTATGAATTTGTTCATACTATGGAAAAGAAATAATTCTGTATTTAAAGTACTTGATTAAAGTCTTGTCAAAAATTTACCATAAATAGGAAACCAACTAATTCTATGTGCTTCTGTGGTTACATCTATATCAGTAAGCGAAGGGAAGGATTCAGGTTTCAGCAATGGCATGCAATCATCCATGCATTTTACTTGTTAGCACATTCCTGTTCACAGTTTTGGCCTATGCTACTCTCAGATAATTCCCAGATGTGGTTCAGAGAGACAGGAAATGCTGGTAAGCACTGTGGATGGGATAACTGGAATGATGGAACATTTAGTCATATGAAACATAGGCCACACCATGTCACTTGTCCTCTGGGTCAGAAAGCAAGCCCTGAACCCTAGCCCTTGAAAAATATATACAGTTTTTGGGATCCACTGTGCTACTATCAAAATCAGTGACAGCTTTCACATTGACTTCTACAGGAACATAATGGGACAATCATTTCTTGTCTTATTCAAGTTGACATTTGATTACAAATGCTTCATCCTTTCTGATTATTCCATTAGAATTCTCAACTGTACCAATAATTGCACAAATATTTCAGTTACTGCTAATGGAACACACAGGCTTTCTTCAGGAAAGACCATGGTTAAAGGAATTCAAATGCATGACTCATTTTAAGTTTGCAAGTAACTTCAACTGAACTACAAGGGTCTACTTGAGTACCTTGAGGTCTGTGTGGTCACAGGGACTCTGCTGAATTGCAGCTCCACATCCTGATGGTGGATAAATACTTGAAGCTTTTTTTTTACTTCTAGTATCGAGAAACCTTTCTCTCACCTTCAAACAAAAAACTGAAGCCTGGATATGAACTACCTATAAAACTATCAGGTGGATACTAATCAGATACCAGTGCTTCTTTCGTTGATAGCACTGACAGTCAGTAACCGTCATCCTCACATGCTTGCCAACCATGCGCCTCCTTCATAGTGCTATCAATGAGCTGGAATTCACCCCTCCACCTCTCCAATTTGATAAAACCTTGTCAGGGTACTGAATATATCAGGTCTTGCATCAGCTCAGGATTTCTTCCAGACTATGTTTCCAAAAAATTGTGATTCTAGAAGTAGTATGTCAACAATGTAGGGACAGATCCAAACTGCTTCTGGACATATGCAGGAACTCATTCTTTTCTACAGAAATAGACTACGGATACTTCTTTCTCTCTCTGTTTTTCTGAGGAAGGACAATTACACTAACTTTTTCATTACCAAGGACCACCAACTTGACTCCACTCTGTATTTAACCCTGACATTTGATTCAAATGTACCGCTTCCAGTACCACATGGCCTACCTGAATCTAATCTATTATCTTCCCTCTGACCAGATTGCCAAAACAAATGTTTGTGACTTAAACAACATCAGAGAGGTTCAGCTGCCTAAACACCGATGTCTCAGAATTTTCAGATTTCCCAACATATTTAAGATATCTTTAGGGCTCTGGTCTATGTGATACAGGACCTATGGGCAACTTGTGTATTTCTGTAAAGGCAGTGAGTGCATGCTCCTATCCCATGCATCTGCACAGCTTTCCATCATGTTTCAATACTTACAGACACACCCTTTTCCACACAAATTAATCTGAAAAGTTAAGATTGTTAAGATTTTCTTCGTTGTTCCTCATATCCACTGCTCTTCCCCAAGAGAAAGACAAACTTGGAAGTGATTTTAATGTCATTACCATAGGCTAGCCTGTGCAGCTATTCCACCAGTGCCATTTGAATCTCATCCAGACTTCATGTGAGAAAAGCCTCAAGGCCAAAATCAATACCTGTCTTTCAAAATCCTCATCAAAATTCACTTGCTTTATAATGTAGACAGTAAACTGAAATGTGGTCCTGCCTTGGTAGCTGATGAACTATGACTGCTGAACCTGACTACTTAAGAAACTTTTTCACTTCATTTTCTTCACACCTCATCATAGAAATTTTCATCCTATTTGACTATTTAAACTATTTAACTACTACTTCTGAACTGTGGACTCTTTAAAGGAAGCATTTGGCATTTGTTATGTAACAACAAGACATGAGCCTGCTTGGCAATGCTCTCTGAAAGCTGTCCTGTGTTACAAGAAAGCCCAATTAAGCTTTCCATACCATCCAGAAATCGCCACTGCCTTCGCCTGTGGAGTCATTTATATTCGTGCATAGAAGCGCAACACCACCATCTTCCTTAGGTTTGACATTTGCTTTTGCACAGGCGCAAATGACTGCAGTGTGAAAGTCAGGATCATGAGGAAGGTGTTATGAACATTAACAATCCCCATCGACATTTAAGCTGGAGGCAGAATTGGGCTTCTAGCAGCAACAGAACAGAAAGATATGAGGAGCCTCTGGTATCCATTGACCTAGTTACTTTATCTAATTACAGTTACATTTGAAGCAAGGTGAAAATTCCTTTCATTCCAGTAAATGAAGGGCACGCTGACCAGGATTTTGACATGATTAACTACTCACTCTCCTCTAACATGCTTGTTTAGAAGAAGGGGAGAGCAAGAGAGACAAAGTAAGAGAGAAGTGTGTGGAGGATAAATATGACTAATTAAAAGCCTTTTTCAGATATTTTTGCAACTTGACATTAGCTTTGCCATGCTCTGTGAGCATAGCAAAGCAGTGCAAGGTACAAAATTCTGCTAACTATTTCCGTTTTTCTTCTGGATGGGCTCATTGGTTACATTGTGTCAGCCACAAAACCAGAGAATTTTCTAAGTGGTGGAATTCTTTCACAGGAACTTCTCTGAACCTGCATCACACTATAAACCTTCTAATTTTCACTCCATATCTGCCAAGAAAATTGCTCCAGAATATGAACTAATTGCTGTAGTACCTTTTAGCTGAAAACTGTCTTACATTGCTGCTGATGGTGCTCTGGTACAGAAACAGTGTCTTTACTTCCACAAAACAAATAGGTTAATAGCAAATAGGCATCCTATTCTGTGTAAAGCTAAAGCTATTTCTCATGGGAAAGGACAAGAACGCCTTTAAAAATATGGAAGAATGGAAAGAAACTGAATAACCTTCTTCTGCTACCTACCACCTCAATATTTGCCCCATGAAAAGTTCTCCATGCAGCATTCCTGCTTCACATAGTTGAGGAAGGAAACTGAAATGGAAAGAGGCATCTGGGTGGTTTGCTATCTTTAGTCTGGTGAAATTATATGAATGATCCCATCAAGATGAAGTAACATTGCCTTCATGGTTCTCACAGCTAGAGGCTATCTGCTGTAAAGTCTTTACGCAAGTCCTAATCAGCAAGTGCAGGTGCCACACATATCTAATGACCACACAAAACAAAACAAAACAAAACAAAACAAAACAAAACAGTATAATGATAGTGAAGTGCCAGAACAGGCCTATTTAATAAAAATTACTTACATTTAAACTCTTCTCTGATGTGCTATAAAAATTATTAATGATGAACCTTTAGATATTTTAAAGGTTTATTATTTTCTAATAAAATCAATTATATCCCTTAGCTGATGTGGGATTTTTAACTATGATGCTGAAATTTCTCAATATTGTATAATCATTTCCCTCTAAGAATGATACCTTTGTTGCTAAAGATGGAACTTCTGATAATACTATAATAAAAAAACCTCAGTACCTCATAAAAGGCTCTCACCTTTGTTCTTAAGTCTGAAAATGCATGATTAGCTTTACACTAAAGCAATTTCACCATCATTCGAATTAACAGAGAGTGATTTCCACAGATAAAACAGAAATGCTTGGAGAACACTAGTGATTTAGTTTTAGCATCAAAAACAACTACCATACTTCTTTTTTCAGACTGATTTCCAACCAAGCCCTGTTGGTGCTTAAATGACTCCTAGTCTCTAATGAGTTAGAGACTGGAGGCTTGCATAAGCCAGGTAAACTTCTGGCTGACAGCTAAATCAGCAAGATAAGCAGGAAATAAATAGTTCACATACTTCTGCCTACAGGAACATATAGGGAACAATCTTACTTTTCTCCAGATACTGAATAACACTTAAAGTCAAGAAACAGTCCCTATTTATTTCCTTATTTCTTTTAAAGATATGCTTCTGGTTTGAAGTATAATGTTTAACCATGACCCAAGTCTAACATTTTTTTCCTCCAAGAAAAGAAATGCTCTATCTTTTCAAGAGGTAAGATTCTGGTAAGTTTATTTTGGTTTGGGGTTTTCTTTTTCTGTTTTGTTTTTCCTCCAATTTAGCTCCATATTTTCAGAATACAATGGATAATGATGATGGAGAGTCAGAGGAATTTAGGAAATCTGATTTTAGCTAAATTTGCGGAAACTGAATTATTTCTAGTTCTGATGTCAGAAACTGATATTTAATTTTAAAAAAACACTTATATTCTAACAGACATTTTATACCACTCCAAATAATTGGACATTTGACTATTCAGTTACAAATATCTAAAAGTAGCCTAATATTGTATCTGTATTATTAACATTACACAACAATACAAGGTCTGTTTTAGAGAATAAAAATCCATAAAATCCTTTTGTTACTCAGATTTTCCTATCCTTCAAGTAATCCTGAAGCCAAAGAATTCAAAGGACAACTCTGAAATACTATCCTGCAGAAACTGCTCTTCCTCTGAACATCTGTAGCTAGGATTTTTTACTAGGTTAATAACCATCATATCATATTAGCTTTGCTTCCAATGATTTATCTCCCTCTTCATTTAGATGATATAAAAAAATTCATTCCGTATGGGTCCATATATTTAGCAAAAAAATAATGCTCATTTAGTATAAAAACTGCCTTTCAATTCTTACAGCCATTTTTGCTCAATATTATTATATGTTTCTGGGCCCTCCAGAAGCAGGGTAAATAGAAATCATGAATGCTTATGGTCCATTTTCCATCCTATCACTATAACCCCTACATTTTTCTTGAGGAAACCTCTCACTGCTAAGTCAAGGTGTTCCAAGCAGGATGCATATGTGAAATTACTTCTATACATAAAATGTCTCTAACATCAGCTCTTCTGTTTTGATTTTTGGGGGAAAAAAAATAAACAAACAAACAAACAAGCAACAGCTCAGCTGCTGGTTGGATTCATCTTCTGATATATCAGGCAATCTGTAAATTCAGTCACTGATGCTAATGGAAAAGGAGTCAATCAGTTAACTTGCACACTTTCAGATTATCACTTGTATCCAATTATTAACAAAATCTTTTGACAGCACTGTGGTACCTTCTTGGATTCTTATTGACTCTATACCCATTCCACTAGATTCTTGTGTTTTGTTCTTTAGGTTGAAGATGGTTTTGCACATATCATGAGTAAACTGCTGCTATGCATTATGGTGAGAGTTACAATTTCCTCCTCCCCACTAATACTATGCATGCCAGAGTAAAATACATGCAAAACACCCCCAAAATAATGCAAATAAGCCTCCTCCCCCCTACCTCCAAAAACATAAGAGACACTGGTCTTTCTCAAAAGCATAATTTTAGCTTGAAAACACTCAGATTCATCTATAGAGGAACCTTCTCTTTAGGCATGTTTAACATTATTCCATGCTATGATTTGCTAAATAAATATACAGAGTGCCAAGTCTAGACTTGCATCTTCTTTTCTTTTCTTGCCACATATTGGGGAAAAAAATATTTTGACAAAACAGAATGAAATGATCCAAAAAGAAAAAGAATGTTCAGCACTTTTTCTGGAGACTTTCAACTTTTTTTCAAGCAAACTACTTCATACAGTAATCCAATATTCTTCTCATATCCTATATGTGCTCCTAATTAGCAAGGGCTGTTAAAAATAAGGATAAACCACTGCATATGTTACCACAGTGTGAAGATCTTTCAAAACTAAATGAAATTGTTCCTCAGACTGTTTTTACCTTTCTCAGCAAGGACTATGGGATTATTTGCTAATGGATGGTAACACAGTACACAAAGACTAACAAATCACTGTCCACGGTAGATATGAAACATTATTTTGAGTGATGTTATATATATTTGACAAAACAGTCTTCAGATATTGACTCACCTATAGAAGTTGTTTACCCAAGGCATTTGAAGACACAAAATGAGGTAGATGAGATCTACCTTGCTTGTAGTTAAACCCAATTAGACAAATGCAAATTTCTTATGAGAAATGTCACTGTTTTGAGTGCTGAGATACCTTGAAAAGCAAATTCCATAGTATGTATGTTTACAATATTTTTAACTTGGTCATATAGTGTGCAAAAAAAATCACAGAAAACTGGGCATGTAAACTCAAATATGAATATATGAGCTAGGATTACATGTGTGTGAAAAGAAATGGCAATACATGTGGCATAATACCTTCCAGCATCTCCCAGCCTGTTCTAGAGATGAAGGGAATGCAAATGCAATTATTAAACTGTCACAGGCACTTTGAAATAATGATTTAGATAAACAGTGAATGGCATTCAGGCAGATGTCTAGCAATGAACTGTGTGAAACAGAATTAATCAAACAGAAAAATTCTAGTCAGTCAAAACTCAAAATGGAAGAAGGCCAGAGAGTAAACTCATTATTTCAGAAGCCATTCACCAATGAAAACTAGTAAAGATGATTTATCCAGCTGAATCCTCTCTAAGAGCTTTAGTGAACAGCCTTTGGATCCTAAGATACAAGGTATTGTTAAGATTCAGAAGGATATATAAGATCCTGACATATCTGGGCAGTGAAATATTCAGTGTAACATGTAAATGAGAAACTGAAAACAAGGGAAATAATGATATGAAAAATAGCTCAATATGAGTTTTGATACAACTTTCCACAAATACCCCTCAGACTCCATAAAAGATCCATCAAAAGGGAGAGGAAATATATGTTTATAAATATGTAACACCTATATGTAACAAGGCTTAAAAAGTAAAGTCAGAATGAGTACAGAATGATCTGTCCACCTAATTGGAGATAATGATCTATCTATAGGTATCTAAAATTTAATTCCTGTCTTTGGACACAGGTGCTTAAGGAAATGAGAATGAAGAGATTGAATTGCTGGTAGTAAGAGACACCAAATTCCTTAAGGATGAACAGTTATGATTCAGTTCAGACATTCAAAATACCTAGGATAATTAGTGATGAATTGAAGAACCTGTGATGGCTTTCAGAATAATGAGAAAAAAATTAACAGAAAGGATGGAAAGAGAGTTTTTAGGCCATCTTCAATTTTACACAGCATAAAGATACTACCATACTCTTCATTAAAAAAAAAAAAAAAAAAAAGGCGATTTTCTGAGTAAATTAATCTACAAAGTAACAAGAATTAACATAAAACATACTGATGGAGCAAGTGCTACAAACAGATGCATATTACGAGGTGTTTTCCTTATGGCAGAAGTCACCAGACCTACTGCTTTGTTTCCTAAGAAGGCCCCACACACATCTTAACTCTGCAGAAGACAAAGTTTGGCTAGACCTCCACAAAAAGAAAAATACCAATTTCTTGACAGAAGAATACAGAATTGACCATATTTTTCTTCTTCAAAGTGCATATGGAGATTTAGCCAATGAGGGGGTACTATATATTCTGTTGGACTGCTAAGGAAGGTGAGTTATGAGTTCTTAAGCCATCCTCAGTTAAAACATTTCAGTTGTTTTGCTGGCCGTAGTTTCTTCTTATGTTTGACGCATGGTAAGCAGTATCTGGGATGTCAGACTGATCTATCACCAATATAGCAAGGCTTTAGAGTACTGTCTTTTCCCCTTAAAATCTAAGGAGGTTATTTATGTTGAAAACAGTAAAAGAATTTTTCCCTTACTGTAATCTCTAACAGTATTCTAATAGAGGCTATTATGTAGATGCTGTGCTTATATGGACACCCGGAGAACTCTTGATACTCTTGTCTCTCCTTGAACAGCTGAAGGGGATTGAGAGCATTCAGAAGTGATTCAAGAGAATCCTGAGGAGTTAGGATGAGGAGTCCATATTGAGTTGTTTATTTATATATTAGATATTCTATAAACCGACACTGAATGCAGATAAATCTCTTGTGGAGGAGGTCAAAGTGATCAAAGCATCTTTCTGAGTGTCAAGATGCAAAGTGAGAGATTGCTGCTTAACTCATTACTATACATGTCTTTCTTTTAGCCATATATCTTCATCCACAACATTTAGACTTTATAGCACTGATTGTGATCTGTGTCATAACTTCTTAAAATAATTACACAACTTAGATGATGACCGTAAGAAAGCATTATAATTCCAGTATGTTTCACATTTTTGATATAGAAAAAAGATGGAACATAAGATCTGTGTGCTGACTACAGAAAATTAAACTTAAATACTATTACAGATTATCCAGATTTATGATAATATTAATGGCATACAGCACAGTAAACTCCCATTCTGTTTAATCAATTTAAAGCTGTCATCCACATTTTGTGTAAAGTGATACTCAGAAATACCTGAGCATATTTGAAATATCATGTGCAAGTCTTGCTTACATTTCCAGTGACTGCTGTCCAGGCATGATGACTGTACAATTTCATTGCTATAACATAAAGCAGGATAGACTAAGTAAAAAACATGTGCTTAATAATTTGCTTATGAGTGCAAAAAAATATTATATAATTCAGGTATCTTCTTTATATTAACCTCAGATATTGGAATTCTATTCAAATGATAGAAATATAAAATGAAAATTTTCCAGGTCTGATGTAAAGGAGGAGAAATTTAGTTCAGAAAGTAAGCTTTTTAGAACATTCTCACATAATATTAGGATTTACTGGTATAGCTACACAAATGTATCAGTTAATAAAAGGGTAGAAAAGCCATCAAAGAGAGAGAAAAATTCTTGTCATGCAATCTGCCTGGTTCACTTGACAAAAAAAAAAAACAGTGTTCCAGAGGCTGGCACAGTTGCTCTCTGTTCACAATAAAGATGATCTCTAACATTGACAAGGATTTGCTTTTCAACTGGAAAAATTATATGAAAAGAAGCAGACTATACTGAATCTTTTGGAAGCAATCAACTAAGGGTCATAAGCTGCAACTTGGTTTAACAGAAATAAAAATCTCTGAAATAATGTTATGGAACAGTTTTGGAAAGTGTGTAATTTTTGGCATGCTTTTATCCTTGTCACAGTATTTTATAGTCAAGTGACAATATCCCCACTTGCATTACAACTGAGGCAAAACTATCCTAAAACTGTACGATAGTAAAAGAAGCCGATTTCAGGGTTGCCATCTGGATTGCCCTATTGGATGATGAATCCATTCATGAAAACACCTCATAACATATGCTGTAGACCTCTAGGTAGGCCTCAAGAGATAAAATTCTCGTAGGAAGAATGCTTCCTAAGAACACAGGACAAATATGCTAACTTCCTACGTGAATAAATATCAACATAATAATTTAGGAACCAGAGCTCCATAGTAACCGGAAAAGTAATTCCCTCTCATTCTGCCATTAATTCCTTTCCATCAAGATAGTTTTCAAGGAACAGTTTGAAAATCAATCAGACAAGCTCAAGGACAGAAATCAGCTGATCAAGAAATATGAAATAAAAATGAAGACTGATGAGATGTAAAAGGATATGCATGCACTCCAGAGAGAGATAATGCTCAGGCGTCAGTTCAAGTCTGAAGCAGCAGGCTATTCCTAAGCTTCTTCACAGCGAAAAGATTAAGATAAATGTGTGAAGACATTTTTAAAACTCTCGTCTTCTTTTATTATGTTTTATTCCAGCTGGTAAGAGAAAAATATAATTTGGTGATGAGGCAATGTTCATTGTGCTTTTATCACTGCTTACAAGGAAATGGAAAAATAGTTGATACTAAATGCTTTGACAGCTGAAACCAGCACAAGGGCTTGACTTATGAGAAGTAGGATAGCATAACTCTGCTGAAGGGAGGAAAAAGCAGGATGTCCTAACATACAGAATGTGGTATAAGGAAAGGTGAATCAAGCCCTTTAATAACCCATGATTCAATACTAACAATTAGGGCAGTGAGCACAGGTTAATGTATATTTACGCAATATTCACTGATACTCCAGACAGCTCAGTATAAGAATCATAAGAGCTCATTAGCGGACCACTTTATCCAGGGTAGTTTATCTGTTTCACAGCTGATCTGTAAAGGTGAAGCACCATGCTAAGGCAGGTGTATCTCTTCCAGTTATGGAGATAGGTCACTTAAGAGTAAACTGCTTTATGACAGACAGACACATTCACAGCAAACAAATCTTACTACACAGAGAAATACTTCAATGTGCATGGAATAACTTGAAATCCAGTAAATTGGGTGGAAAATAATTGAATAAAAATATTTAAGGAGCTTAGCCTCCAATACGTGTTTTCAGAAAAGATTTATGAAGGCATGGATGTTTAAAGTCATACATAAGAAACTCCAAAAAATACAATACAATCATGAGGAAAGCCAGCTAAAGATTCATTTTGAAAGTCATTAACTGGAAGACCTATGTAAATCAAACATATTTAGTATTTTTAAAAGTATGAAACTGATTTCCTTCATATTGCCTATGCAGAATGGGAAGTATCCACCAGTTACCAACACATCAGATCTTGCAGAGACCAAAAATAGGAAACAGCTGTTTCATATACACAGACTAATGGAAAAGAAGGGACAATATGTGTCTATGAAGTTGGTATACAACACTGTAAGAAATCAGCATGTTTCTTAGAAATGAAACAATGGTTTGCATCAATGGACAGAAATGAAAAGAAATTCCACTAATCGAGATTTTTCATTATACAGATCAGAAAACATTGTGTACTTGACAGAACTCCAAAAAGGAGTTGGCATACTTTACTCCAGTCTTAGTTTTCCTTCTAATCACATGTAAACTGTGAATTTAACGGGGATTCTAAGTCAAAAAAACAAGTAAAGGCAGAGGCAAAAAGGGAAGATATTGGAACTGGAATGCAGCAAGACATCAGATGACACAAGACACTGTTAGCAGTGACACAAAGACACTGCTAGCTAGCATCAGAAACAGATGTATTACTGTTGCCACAAGAGAAAAAAATGCTATATGACTTTCTCTGTTCACAGAAAAGTAAGTGTCAAGCAGACTGCGTTTATCTATCAGTCATCAGCCTGTACGACAACAAAAGGAACTTTCAGAGACTAACCACCATAACTACTTAGATTCAACAACCGCAACAAACAAGATTAAGAGGTTTTCATATATATGGAGAAATCACAGCCTACTATAATTCCCCACAAAGAATGACAATTAAAGAAAACACTGTGTACAGCACATATATGTTCATCCTATCCACAATGCAAAATCTGTAATGCCCACATAAATAGATGACTCATCATTTTGGGGGGTACTACAAGAGAAAAATGACATAGAAAAGCCCTCCAGCTAACAAATAAATCTCTCTCCTAGCTTTTTGTCTTGTTGAGTATGCAAAGATTCCAGCCCTTTATATCTGGTTCTCAAATTGGAAGGAAAATCCAACACTTTTTCAAATAAAGACTAATAAAGATTTATATTACATTTTTTCCCCGTTTATGCCTAATATGTTACTCTATGAAAGTCCTTTCTCCAATTCTCTCTCAAAGATTCTTGAACCTTTTACTAATTTCTTCATCTTTCCCTAAATAGGACCATACCACTAATTAATGGGTGAAATCCAAGAACCACGACAGAACTGTACTTTCCATTTTCAATGTACCAAGCTCTTACATTCCAACACTGTTTGGAAGACATGGTAAAACAATAAAATCACGAAACATTTGACACAAAATGGGAGGTTTAAATCTAAAAATAAATATTCTACACTGAGTACTGATGAGCTGTAATTACAAAACATCATATCATAAAAGACATACTAAGTACTGCTCCAAACATAGATACATCTTATTATGAAACACATAGTAATTATTATGAAACACTGGTAGTTAAACATTCATTATGGAAGGATTGTTATGAAATAGAAATCTTCTTAATAAAACACTCTAGGTGGAACCTATTAATTTAGTGGCATACAGTCCAACAGTTTCATGACACCAGGACTGAAAAATACATCATCAGTTGCGCAATACCTAACTTATAATCTGTTCTGAAAATACATAGTCAACACTATGCTGCAAAGTCCTCTTGACTACCACACTTCAGTTAGCAGTATCTCCCTTTACATGACAAATACATTTTGTGAATTATATTTGCAAAAGACTCTTACTTTTGAATGTTATTTTCTCTCTTTATTATTCGGCAGATTACATTTTTAACTTAGACCTGTTTCCCTGTATGAACTACAGTGTTAGAAAATGCTATCACATACTATTAAGTCATTCTGCATTATGAATAAAATCTGTAGATTGTCCTACATAATCCTAGATCTTTTGTTTCTAAATATGTTATCAATATTTGATTGTAGAAGTTAAGAAGAATTGAAAATCTCTAGATATGAAGGCTGATACAAACTTAGGCATAAAAAAGGTATTTTACACAACTCTACAAAAAACCAAAAACTCCTCTGCTCGGTATAAAAGCTATTTCATACTGCTTTACAATGAAGATAATAAGGAATTTATGGTGCTGGTCACAAAAACAGACAAGTGAAAAAAAATTCAGCAATACTTGTCTACTATGTGGTGCTTCTGTTTAAAAACAAACATTCTTTCCAGTTCTGCTAGTGAGATCAAGTGACTGAATAGCTTAATAAAAAAAAAAGCTTAAAGAAAATGTATCTTTCCTACAAAATATGACAAGACACATTTTCAAAGCATAATTAAGAACTCAGCCATACAACTCCTACTAACATTACTGGGAGCTGCCTGTCAAAAGCACTATGCATCATGCTGAAAATGTCCTTCAGTGATAATAATAGGGTTAAAACTTTTGGACATATACATAAATATTTTACATGAGGTGTTTCACAAGTTAACATTTGTGATTTATGCTCTATTGCGCTTTCAGAAGTACCTTTATCACAGGAACACCTCAGAAATGAGTTTACTCTCTAGTTATATAGTCCACTAAAATCTACTGTTCTTTCAAGAAAATTTCAACATAAGTCTGGCTCTTTAAAGCAGACTTCTACAGAAGGCACACAAGTGAAGTTATTCATTACAGAATAAGTTTCAGTGTTGTCTATATTACTTCAATACCTCATGTACTTTATGTACAAGTGATGTTGCTAAATTACTTTTAAACTGGTTTCTAAAGATACTTCCTCTCCCCTTAGTAGAGAAATGATACAACTTCTCCAAAATGAAGCGGATAGTATCAAAGAAAGATGGAGAACCCTGATATCAACTACAGCACAATAGAAAAAGAAAAATATGAAGATTCCACTGTGTGCCACAGAATGAAATCATAAAAATCTTGGGAGATTGCATTATCAAGTCAAACATATGCTTCTAAAAATCATAGCTACAGATAAGAAAGAATCTTATTAAAGGGGTAAAAGCCAATATAGTTTATATGTATTTGATTAAAAAAATATGTAAAAGTGTCTACTGAGAGGAATCTGCAAAAGAGACTACATCTCCACCCCTTTGGGAATCGTTGATTTACTGTTCTGAATTTTTTTTTGCTGTCACAGCAAAAGTCAAAGTTATAACATGTAAGACTATTCCTGTGAGCATCTGGAGTCAGTCCTAATTAGTTAACAAAGAAAAGGAAACTATAATAGGAACTTTTGACAAAATATGTTTTCCTGCTTGTCTATGTTGAAGAAAACAGATGAAAAAGTGAGCCCTATATATCAAACTAATTTACAATTTAACAGTTGTTGTATTGAGGTCTTTAACTCTGAAAGCTCAACTAAACATGCTTCCAAACACATTCCAATCTGGGACTTTAAATTATGTGAGGTATCTCAGGAATCTTACCTAGTACATGATTAAAAACTAAATATTGTTACCTTACTTCTAAGACACTAATCTACATAAAGTAGCTTGTTTTGTAACAGGTAGAGGCCCAATTTGGACATCTAGGATTAACATGGGCAGCTAAGTACTCAATTTGAGATTAAGCACCATAGCATTAAATGAAGTCAGGCTAACAAAATACAATATGTCAACCCCTGTCTTTCTAAACACAGCACAATTGGGAAAAGACTTAACTAAAAACTTCCATAAACTTCCTAGTGTCTCTAAATTTGCAAATAAAAGGAGAAAGCTAGCTAGCATACTCAAGACTTAGTGACATAACAAACTGGAGACTTAGTATGGCAGTGGAGAAACTTAATAGTGAGAACCCTCATCATTAATTATTCTTCTGTACATCATGAAGTTAAAATATAAGAGTATGAAAGTAAGAAAATTTTTGTGACTTTTGACAATTATTAGTAAGAAAAAGATGATAACAATTGCCAAAAAAATCACAAAAGTTGACATGTTACCTGGCTATGACAAAGAGCACACAACTGACACCCAAGTAAGCCAGCAGAATATACATCCAGATATCAGGGGAGAGAGGATTCAGGAAGGAGAAGACGCCCGGGTTTGTACCATTGGGCTTGCGGTACAAAATACTTATTCCAAGAGTCATAAAGGGCTTGGAAAAGTCGATGACCTTCTCTCGAACATAGGTAATTGCCAATGGAGCAACTGCAAGGTCAGCTTTCTGTTAACAGAAATACAAAAAGAGAAACAGGCCATAAGTCAGAAGAAACAGGTTGAAGCAGACAATCAGATTAGGCAAAACACAAACTTTACATGGAGGAGGTTTGTTCTTGTACTAGGTAGCCTGAAATTTAAAACTCTCTTCTCCCTATAAGTAAGGAAACAGAGTTATTCTACTTCCTGTTTGCTAAACTGACGTAGCAGCATTTAGAGAAAATTAAAAGTGCTATTACAGGGATAGAAGCAAAGAAAAATATTCCATCTTGCAGAAAACATGAATAGCCATTATCACATCTTTTAAAATTTCTGAAAATGTACATATCGATATATGTCTTCTCTTTGTCACTCCTTCACTGTGCTCTTTAGAAGCTAATATGTTTGTGGAACAGATGTGAATATGCTTGTTCAAGTGTAGGGAAAGGGCCATGAAGCAGTTTTGCTTATTTTAGCATAAAAGTATTGGTACAAAACGAAGAACATTTTAAAATGGGAACCTGAAAGGTTGCTACAGGGAGTAAGTTCTTACAAAGTAAAATTCTCCTTACTAGTTTGAGGAAATCACCGTGAAACTTGTAGATAACTGACTATTAATCAATTGCACCATTTAAAATGAAATCATAAAATAGAATGTATTGTCAATTTACATTTAGTTTTAGTTATTATGGCAATAAGTCATAGGAGATTAGTAAATAGTCTATACTATTTTTTATTCAAAACTTAATGGAAATCATAGTGACAAGAAATCTACAGCATCTACCTTATAATCTCTTGTCAACAGCTCTTGATGTGTGTATGTGTGTGTGTGTGTGTGCATGTACATGTGCATGTACGAAAGAGGGAAGTTCAGAGCAAGAAGTTGTACGATACAAGACTCGTCAAGCTGTAAACTAAGAATTCCTTGTAAACTACATGTAAATATAGGTATGTAATGACAGAAATGGTATAGCTACCATGAAATACTGTTATCCAAGTAACATGGCTGTAAATAACACCATTTTCAGAATGCCTGTTCTAAACCAAGATCCAGAGATTTTATTCCCAATAAAATCATATAAATTCATACATTTATATATTCTATTTTGCTCAGTTGGTGTTGTGTATACTGTGTAACACAGAAAATCCCACACAATGTTACAGCACTTCAATGTTCCTTTCTTTCTGTTGTCTCACCACAAAGTTCTACTATAGTCTACTGTTGTTATGAGCATTTATCGCATGATTAGATCTGCTCTAGTAAACTACTTCTGTGTTACAATGTGAAACTGTTGGCACTGTGCATTTAATTTGGTAAGCGTTTACTGGTCAAAAACATGACATACACTTCATTTTAATTGGTATTCAGAACTCATAGGTATTAATCAGATCAGCAAGGCTTTATTCCACAGCAGCTGAGTTTTTATGGATTGCATATTATTGATGATATTCCAGCTGATGCAGAAAGAAAACAGTAAAGTAAGAAACTAAACCTAATTTGGATTAAAAGTTATAGGTTAACATGTAGAAGTTTGAGAAACATAACAACTCAAGTTATTAGTTTGAGAGGAAATTAGCAGTTCTTACCCTAAGAGTCTGAAGGCAGCTCACTAAAGACTGTCAGAAGATGCAGCTGCCCAAAGACAGAGAAAATAGATCTTTTGGAAGGCTATTGGCAATTGTAAATTTTGGTCTTAAAACATTAATAGAGCCTTAATGAACAACAAATCATTTATTTTAACAAATACTATAGGAACTCCAACCCTTGGTCATTAGATGAAAGCAAAACGGTATACAGTCAATATAGGTTGTAACTATCTCCAGTGGAGCAAAGCTTTAGGGAAGCTGCAGATGAAATTAGAAAAATAACCGAACAAGAAATAATGCATGTCTCATATCACAGAATCAGATATCCCAACCTGGGAGGCACAGATCCAAAATACAGGTCCATATCTTGATATCTCAAGATTTTCTTCAGAGCTTTAGCAACTCTGTTTCAATATTCTTGAACTACTATATCACCATAAGAACAAAAATTAAGCATCTCAACAAAAGTAATATCCAGAGTCTTTACTGACTGAGGAAACAAAGAGCTGCTAGAATGACTGACATAAAGATGTAATACTGTCACATGTAACCACTGTTGCTAATTAGATATGTTATCTCCAAAATATTCAATTCTTTTGGCAATTGTTTCATTCTGAAACGGCATTACTCAAAAGTAAGAGAAATAAGGGGCCAAGTTTCCAAAAGTGCAGCATCAGGGTGTCCTAAAGAGAATTCTCTTTAGTTAATTTCTCAGGATGAATTGGAGAGGAATGGTGTAAAATTAGGATTTTATCAATCTACATTTATCAACATTTACAAATGAGTACATCCTAAAATGACTTTCTGATAAATTCCATAACAAAGAATATTTGTCTCACTTGGCAATGATGTATGATTCCATTTTTTAGAATGAATGTATGTATGATTCTATTTTTTAAAGGAAAAAAAAGTTTTATCTGTCTGAAAGCATAATCCTAAATAGCACTTATTCTCGACCTTAGAGTACTTGAGATGAAGGCCTTTTTATGACAGCATCCAAGGACTGGTGAGGATGAGCTAGTTGCTACAGAGAAAAATTCTGCACCAGCTAAAGGTTACAATAGCAATTACAAACAAGTATGTCCAACAAAGACATTCCAACACAAGGCATGGTCCCAAGCAAAATCAAAGAGTTGTACAGCAACACAAACAGTAGCCATACCATGTGATGAAGGAGCACACTGCAGACAATAATGACAACAGTAGATGTCAGAGACTGGAGAAAAATATTCCTCACAATAAATTCTTACTTTAATTATGTCAATTGTGAGGAAATCACAATCCTGCATTCACTCCACCATTCAAAGACATGGCATGATAAACTGGAGAATGGCACTCACATTCTGCATCCATCTTGACAGTTTTTCAAAGAGAGGTTCTCTAGCAAGGAAGAGAATGTCCAGGGCAAAAGGGAGGAAGAAACAGAATTTATCATACTCTACAACACACTTTTCAAAGTCAACTGAACCACTGACAGTTATTCCTACCCTGCCTTCTCAAAGTGCACCAGATATTTGAAGATGACTTTTAACAGTACATTCTCAGCAGTACTTGATTTTCCATCTTCACCCTCCATCTTAAAGGGTAATGATATTTTCTCCTTTCATACTAGTATATGCACTCTCAACATGGTCTACATTACTGCAGAACTCTGTGAGCAGGGATTGCTAGACCTTCCATTCTTTTTGTGCCCTATGAGGACTGCACATGCTCTCTTCACAGCCTTGTAGTTTTCCCTGTCTTGCTGCCATGTGCAGTTGTAGGATGTTCACTCACCAACAAATGATTCAAGGTATACATGATTTATTTCTGCTATAGAAGTCCCTAAGGCATGCTAAAATCCTCCTCCTTTGCTTCTTCATTCACATTTTACTTCCAAGCAGCTTGTTGACTGACTATTTTACATAAAGTAAAAATTTAAAGAAAAAAGGGAGGACATTTTTTTCAGTTGCATAGGGCTGAAATTTGGTACATAACCTCTAAGAAGACAAATTTTAAAATTATACTGAATTCAATCTATGCATGCAGCTACAAATAACTTCAGCTAGAAATCTGCACATAAATGTTGAGTAGTGCATGGGCCATAGCATGTACAGTAAGTTGGTATTTGCAGTTATTGATATTTTGTATGTGAAAATTAACTCTACAAAATACAACCCCGAGAAGCTGCCACATTAATTTTTGG
This sequence comes from Platalea leucorodia, assembly GCF_965183815.1. NCBI lineage: Eukaryota > Metazoa > Chordata > Aves > Pelecaniformes > Threskiornithidae > Platalea > Platalea leucorodia. The sequence continues at coordinate 81,189,015 of NC_138825.1, forward strand.
GGAAATTGAACTCTGAAAGCATTTAATAGCTTCTACTAATAACGTTCCTTCGGCTGGGGCTGCACGGCTAGAAGGCGCGTCCCCTGGGTGGTGGATAGGGGATCCCTCTCTGGAGGGCGCACCGGATAAAATTGAAGAAGGTGCCGCGAACCAACGCAGCCTAAGGGAAGGCCACCCTGACAGAAAAACCACTGGCCCTCCAAGTCATGGGGGTTGGGCAGGAGGCCAACTACCTCCTCCCGGAAAAAAAAAAAAAAAAGTTGCAGAAACGACGAACATCAACTCGGAGATGGAGAAAATCAGTAATGAAGTGAGGAGGAGGAGATGGAACTGGATCGGTCATGTCTTGAGGAAAAAAACAACAGAAGACTGCGCTGTGGCCCTTGGGACTCCAGAGCACGCAGCCGCAGACCGATCGAAGTGGAAGAACGATGTTTGTGCCTTGTGTGCCTCCTGGCACTGAGAGAATTCAGACCAGACTAATAACGTTGGGGAAAGGAAAAATGAACACTGACTGAATTTTCTTTTGATGATCCTTTTCTGAATAACTTTTATCTCACCTATTTTATTCAAAGGAATGAAAAGTTTAAATACAGTCTAGACACAGCAATCGCAAAATGGCTAATAGTTAGTAATTTTTAATTAGACTCTACAACTACAACATATTCTGCCATAATAATGGAGTTATTTAGCCTATGTAAATGGCGTCTGCTCTTCAGCCTAAGACCCTAAGTCAATACATAAACTTCTTCAGCCACCTCAAATTTTTAGGGTTGTTAACCTGAGAGCTGAATTTCAGTTACATTCCCTTTGGACAAAATGCATCCCTAAGCTAAACAGGGGAAGGCTAATGCCCAGCTTCAATTCTGTAAACCCATCTAATGGGCTCAATGCACAGAGAGCTTACACATTATTCCTGTTCACAGAAGTGCATTTTCCTGTCACTAATTTGAAAAACTAAGATCTGTAGTTTGCCTTTAAGCTTGTGATCTATCCTAAACTGGCTTGTTCATGCTGTTACATTATAAAAAATGTTTACACCCTGTGAAAACCTTTTAGTCTTGACACAAGATCTTAATTTCCTTTTGAAACCACTAGAACTTTATTAGGGCTTTATTGCTATTTTTATTTTAACTAGCCACTCAGATTATTTTGATATAAATTGTTTTTCATGTTTTTCTACTACCTTTCACGGGATCATAGAACAATTCAGGTGGGAAGAGACATCAGGAGGTCTCTAGTCCAATCTCCTGTTCAAAGCAGGGTCTATCGGGTTTGCGTGGCAAGGTTTTGGTAAGGGGGGAAGCTGCTAGAAGCTTCCCCTGTGTCCGACAGAGCCAATGCCAGCCACCTCCAAGATGGACTCACCGCTGGCCAAGGCTGAGCCAATCAGCAATGGTGGTAGTGCCTCTGTGATAACATATTTAAGGGGAAAAAAACCCTACGCAAGAGCAGCCAGAGAAGAGAGGAGTAAGAATACATGAGAGAACTATGCAGACACCAAGGTCAGTGAAGAAGGAGTGGGAGGAGGCGCTCCACACACCAGAGCAGAGATTCCCCTGCAGCCTGTGGTGAAGACCACGGTGAGGCAGGCTGTCCCCCTGCAGCCCATGGAGGTTAATGGTAGAGCAGATATCCACCTGCAGCCCATGGAGGACCCCATGCCAGAGCAGGTGGATGCACCTGAAGGAGGCTGTGACCCCATGGGAAGAACCTGCACTGGAGCAGGCTCCTGGCAGGACTGGTGGACCCATGGAGAGAGAAGCCCACGCTGGAGCAGGTTTGCTGGCAGGACTTGTGACCCCACGGGGGGCCCACACTGGAGCAGTATGTTCCTGAAGGACTGCACCCCATAGAAAGAACCTACGCCGGAGCAGTTTGTGAAGAACTGCAGCCCGTGGGAAGGACTCACAATGGAGACATTCACGGACGACTGTCTCCTGTGGGAGGGACCCCACGCTGGAGCAGGGGAAGAGTGTGAGGAGTGCTCCCCCTGAGGAGGAAGGAGCAGCAGAGACAGCATGTGATGAACTGACTGCAACCCCCATTCGCTGTCCCCCTGCACCGCCAGGGGGGAGGAGGTAGACAAAATCAGGAGTGAAGTTAAGCTCGAGAAGAAGGGAGGGGTGGGGGGAAGGTGCTTTAAGATTTAGTTTTTATTTCTCATTACGCTACTCTGATTTTGATTGGTAATAAATTAAACTAATTTCCCCAAGTCGAGTCTGTTTCGCCCATGATGGTAATTGCTGAGTGATCTCCCTGTCCCTATCTCAACCCATGAGCCTTTCATTACATTTTCTCTCCCCTGTCCAGCTGAGGAGGGGAAGTGATAGAGCAGCTTTGGTGGGCACCTGGCATCTCTGGGTTTTACTCAGTCAGTTTTGAAAACCTCCAAGGATGGAGACTACATAACCTCTCTGGATAACCTGTTCCACTGTTTGTCTGTCCACATAGTGAAAAAGTTTCTACAGACAAGAAGTGGAGCAGGTTGCTTAGAGGAGTTATGCAATTTCCATCCTTGGAAGTTTGCAATTTATGCCTGTTGTCTTTTGTCTTCCTGCCAGGCACCACTGTGAAGAGCCTGGATGCATCTTCTTGATAACCTCCTCACAGGTCCTGGAAAGCTGTTACTAGAAATTGTTACCTTTGCTAAATGTAAGTAACATACCATAAAGTCCAAAACAAGTCCAGACTAGATAGCTGAGTTTGGATGTCATACCTTCTTATTTGTGGATCCTGACTTGTATCATTTAAAATTAATTGCTAACAATATCATATATAGATGCAACTTTAGCAGTTGTTACTTTATTATGTTAATAAAGTGATATGATGACAGTTTCAATAGGTACTGGCTCAAGTTACACATTTGTTACTAACTGCTGAGCTGCAAAAAAAGTTGTTACTGTTCAGCAACAAAAAGTTACTGAAAGGCAGTTTACTCAGATTCATTTTAGTGACACTCTGTAATATTTCATAGCTGTTTCACTTCTTTAGACATCCTTACGTCAGCATGGCTAATACTTTTCCTGGCAAAGTCTTGAACAGCTGTGGTAACTAATGGTTGTGTCAACTACAAGCCCTTGAGTCTTTAGAGGAGGGTCCTGATCTAGTAACCAGCAAGATCATGTCCCTAGAGATCTAGAGCTCCAAAAAAAAAGAGCAAAAGGTTCTGCAGAGGAAATTTGCCTGCTGTCTACTACTACAGAAACAACTTGCTACATGAATTCAATTAGACAAAATCATTTTGAATCCTTCCTATAATGGCTTTTAAATAGGATGGAGTATATCTTTTGATCAACCTAGAAGTGTCTAGAACTGACTTTCAGTATTGTTTTCTGTTTGCTCCTTTGTTAGTCTCTGAATGTTTAGTCAAGGAAAAATACTAGTATTAAAACCAACAGGAACTCTGTAATTAGTTAATTTACATTATTTCCTTTTATTCAAGGTTAGTAAACCTCGGAATTTTTCTAGTCCATTCTCATTTAGCTATGCCAGCATGGATTAGATTTAATAGATGAATAGATGTAATATGAGCACCTTTTCAAAATAGTCACAAAGTTTCTATCTGTTGATTTATAGGATGCTGTTTCACTAAAGTATTTTACACCAACTTTGTTTTAATCAACAGTCACACAAATTGTATGTAAGAAGACTAGAGGTAGTGGACCACGAAACTACACTTAGCAGGAAGATGGATGACAATAAGTTACAATAATAAGAACATCTCAGCTTTTATTCTTATCACTTCATTCCAGCAGAGTTTTCCACAAAGGGCTCTTCTAATGATTAGAAGAGCAAGATTCACATAGCCACAGAAAGGGCAAACTGCCAAAGACAATATTTACAAGACAGGGTAGATATTGTGGCTCAGGGTTCAGGAAAGGGAGAGTCTCCCCTTTAAAAAAAAAAAAAAAAAAAAAAAAAAGAGTACTTAAATTCATTACAATGTTACAGTTCTTCTTTACAGTTATCACACTCTTTTTTTTCCAAAATTGTATTTTTGTACCAGAGATGGTTACTAAATATGAAAATTAGTGGACACTATGCTTCAGTGCAGCTTCCTGAAATAAAATACAGAAGTAACATTGATTCCTTTTTTGTAGCTAGCATTTTTATCATTATACTTTCCAGGTTTACTGCCACTCCCTGGAAGTGCTTTTTTCCAGTTGTTAACCAGCTACGTCACCTAGACTTTCCGTTACTGCACTCAGGACAAAAAAAAATCCCACACTTTTTAATTCTGATGTAAATTCTGTTCCCAAATATATGGGGTTTTATCAAATTGTTTCAGCGAATTAATTTCATCATGCAATTAAGTTTGACTTGTGTCAAATTTGACTCGCCCCCACTTTTCTGTATCATTTTGTCATCTGCAATTTTTTACAAGGGAATCAAAATTATTAATAACATTTTTGCATATCATTTGGATGGGAAGAGATCACTGCAGGATATACTACCTCTTATTGATTAACAATTCTCCATTGACAACTTTTTGAAATCTATCTTTTTCTCAGTTTAATTAATGGGATAAACCCCATTAAAATGGACAAAATCAACCTCCTGTACACTCATCCCCTCCAGGTGCATCACAAGGACTAGACTTTATTTTAAAAAGAATCCACACACTGAAATTCTCAATGAATCATTAAATTCCAGTGTCTTAGGCTTCAATTACAAGCGATCATTATTATAAACAATAACAAAAAATGGTCTTTCTAGAGAACTCCATCATATATGAAATAAAAACAGATGTGTTTTTATATTGTGTATATCCTCAGGACATTATATATCACGCAATGGATTACATGTGCCATAATTGTAAAAGAATGGCTAATACAGTACATTTTTTATTACCCCAAAATATTGTCACAAATCTAAGGAAGAAAAATGTTAGCAGTGTTTTTATGCACTAGATCCTAATTTAGTTCTATTCTGCCTAGGGTATATGTAAGTTAACTCATTTGAAAAATTTGTTGCGTTTATTTAAATTCAATAATGCTTATCCAAGCTCTAGGCATTATTTAAATACTGAAGATACCAGGATAAGCTTATTAACAATCAGCTTTAATAAAAATAAAATGCAAATCCTAAGGATGAAATCTGTGGTGGTTGAGTTAAAATGTTTCTGATATTTATAAGATGAAATCTATGAAACACTTTAAAATGTCATTACTGTTCTAATTTATTCCTTGTGTTATGTGAATTCTGCTTCATTCTGGTAGACAAGGATCAACAGAGGGGTACAAATACATAATGAATAAGAACACAAATATGACAAGAAACAACACTGATCAGCATGACAGGCAGATGTAGACAAATTACTAGACTAATTACTGCCCAACTAGAAAATGGATAGATAGTTAAGTAACAACATTTATGGATGACACTGAGTTACTCAAAGTAGAAAGACTATAAAAGAATTGCTCTATGTCAACCTGTATAAAAAGAAGTGGAGGACAGTAAATAAAATGAGCTCAGAACATGAAACAAGGAAATGATTCTTCACATTAAGTATAATTAAGCTGTAAAACTCCTTGCTTTTGGAACCTCTGAATGCCAAAACTTTAAATGTTTTCAAATAATTGAAGAAAATTCATGAATACTATTTTATAAAAAAAAAAAAAAAAAAAAAAAAAACATCTTATAGTTCAGTAAGACCCTATCCACAACTCACTGCTGATGGGGTAAATATGAACATTCTGTTCATTGTCATACCATTTTATTGACATTTCTTGGTGGCTAAGAAAGAAGTCAGGATATTGGGCAAAATAAGCTTTTACTATGAACAACTATAAGGAGGGGAGGGGGTGCACATGCAGGTAGACACAGTTTTGCATCAATAAATAGTTACATCTCTTACCTACCATTATAAAACTATGAAGGATACACTGCAGCTTCATACAAGTGTGTATTTTGCATCCAACTAAGTTTCAAATTTCAGTCATACCTTCTCACTTGAACATGTTTCTTCACATATTTTGAAGAGAGAGCAATAGCTCACAGAAAATTATGGATTTGTTATGTTTCTTTTCAAAAACAGATTTTGCAGTAATTTTTACACTATAATGCATGACACTTTAGCTGAACTTCATGTATTAAACGCAGGGGATTACAGGCCATGCATGTCTGCACAGAGGGGTGTGTGTTTGGGGTGAGACAGGGAGAGAGACGATGCAGCGTTCTTTCTGGATCTCAATAAGAAAGGCCTGACAACAAATGGCTTAATAAATTATCTGTTTTAATAAGATACAATAAAAAGAGGAATATAGATGCTGAATAAATCTCACATCCCTTCTGACGCAGGGAACCCTGCTTATGTGCAGTACTGGACATATCCCAGATGGATCTTCCCTGGCACGCTGTGCAGATACTGTCAGTGGAGAGGCTGTTGTCACTGTCATAGCTACAAAGCTCTCAATGCAATGCATTACTGTGAACAAGTTCTTCGGACAACTAGAACAACCCTCATATTCCTAGGTCCTTGTCCTTGTGGGGGACTTGACTACCCCAATATCTGCTGGAAGGACAACACAGCAGGGCACAAGCAATCCAGAAGGTTGCTAGACTGTAGTGATGATAACTTCCGGACACAAGAGATGAAGTAGCTGACAGGGGGAGATGCTCTGCTGAACCTCATGTTACAAACAAGGATAAATGGGTCCAGGACGTGAAGATTGGCAGTGGTGTTGCCCGCAGTGACCAAGAGATAGTGGAGTTCAGGATCCTGAAGAGAGGCAACACGGAAAAAAGCAGGATTATAATCCTGGACTTCATGAGAACAGACTTTGGCCTTTTCAGGGACCTGCTTGGAAGAATCCTATGGGAGACAATCCTGGAGAGAAGAGTGGACCTGGAGAGCTGGTTGATTTTCAAGGATGAGGATGACCTCCTCCAAGCTCAAAATCATCTATCCCCACATTCAGGCAGTCAAGAACAGATGTCAGGAGGCCTGCATGAACAAGGAGCTCCTGACAAAACTTAGACATAAGAAAGAATACTAGAGGTGGAAACAGGAACAGGTGACCCAGGAGCCATATAGCAACACTGTCCAGGCATGCAGGGTTAGGATAGCCAAAGCCCATCTGGAGTTGAATCTGGTGAGGAACGTCAAGGGCAAGAAGGGCTACTACAAGTACATAAGCAACAAAAGGAAGACTAGAGAAAATGTGGAACTACTGCTGAATGGGGCAGTGAACCTGGTGATAAAGGACATGGAGAAGACCGAGGTACTCAATGCATGCTTCACCTCAATCTTTACCAGTAAGAAGACTGGCCTTCAGAAATCCCAGGTCTCTGAGACTACGGGGCAAGTCTGGAGCAAGGAAGACTTAATCCTTAGTGGAGGAGGATCAGGTGAAGGAACATGTAAACAAACTGCACATACACAAATCCATGGGACCTGATGGAATACACCCATGAGTGCTGAGGGAGCTGGCTAATGTCAGCCGACCTCAATTATCTTTCAAAGATTGTGGAGATCAGGGGAGGTTCCTGAGGACTGAAAGAAAACAAATGTCACTCCTGTCTTCAAGACAGGCCACTCAGCATCAAATTAATTCCTGGGAAAGTGATAGAGAAAATCCTGAAAGTCATACTAAGGACAAGAAGATAATTGAACATTATCAGCATGGATTTGTAAAAGAGTAATGTTGTCTGACCAACCTGATAGCTTCCTACAGTGAAATGGCTGGCTTTGGTGGAGGAGTAGAGAGCACTGAATGTTGTTTATCTTGACTTTAGCAAGGTTCTCAACACTGTCTTCCATAACAACCTCAGAGAAAAACTGATGAAGTACAGACTAGATAAGTGGGCAATGAAGTTAAATGAAAACTGGCTGAGCTGTTGAACTCAAAGGGCTGTGATCAGCTGAATTCCAGCTGGAGATCAGTCACTACTGGTGTACTTCAGGGGTCAACACCAGCACCAATGCTGTTTAACATATCCATTAATGAGCTGGATGAGGGGACAGAATGCACCTTCAGCAAGTATGCGCTTTATACAAAACTGGGAGCTGTGGCTGATAGACCAGAAGGTTATGCTGCTATTTAGAAGGACTTCAACAGGCTGGAGGCAGACCGGAACCTCATGAAGTTCATGAAATAAGGAAAATGCCAAATGCTGCACCTGGGAAGCATTGACCCAGGCACCAGTACTAACTCTGGAAGGATGGTGACCAGCTTGGCTCCATTAGGCAGAAGCAATGCCAGCAGGTTGAGGGAGGTGATCCTTGACCTCTACTCAGCACTAGTGACACACATCTGGAGTGATGCGTCCAGGTCTCAGCTCCCTGGTAAAAGAGAGACAGGGACATACTGGAATGAATCCAGCAAAGGGCTACAAAGATGATTAAGAGACTGGAGTACCTGCCATATGAGGAGAGACTTGAGAGAGCTGGGACTGTTTAGCCTGAAGAACAGAAGGCTCAGGGAAATCTGATGAATGAATACAAATAACTGAAGCAGGGAGCGGAAGCAAAGAAGACAGAGGCAGACCCGTCTCAGTGGTATCCAGTGAAAGAAGAGGTAATGGGCACAAATTGAAATGTAGAAAATCCCATTTAAACATTAAAAAAACCCCTTTTTATTGTAGGAATGGTCAAACACTGGAGCAGGTTTACCAGAGATGTTGTAGAGTCTCCATCCCTAGGGACAGTCAAAACTTGATGGGACATGACCCTGGGTGACCTGCTCTAGTGGGCTATGCTTTGAGCAGGGATTTGGACTAGGTGATCTCTAGGGTCAGTTTCAGCCTCAACAATTCTTTGATGCTGTAGTGTAAGTAAATGCTCTTTCCAATTCTCTACGCACACCTCTAACAAAACTGCAATTTTATTTCTATTCTAGATGGAGACAGAGAAAGAAAGTTTGGAACTAGTGAAACTAGGTTTGGCATATAGTTTCCTAAAACTTTCTGTAATATTGTTGGCTTCCTGTTAAGCTACAAGTAGTTAAATAAATAGATAAAATCATTTTTAAAATTAGAAAGACATCCAGAACTTACTCAAATATTACAAGAATTTAAATACTAAAATATGGCATATATCTCATTTCTCTTATTTCTGTATTATTGGTTTGGAGTGGGGAATTAAGAGAAAAGGGAAGATATTCTTGTCTGATGGCTACACTACAGAACAATTTTCTTAAAGATACTTCAAACTGATAAATTTGAACATTTAAATATAGTGAATAATTCAACAGAAGTTCTAGAGATAACATGATATCAAGTTAGATACAGGACCTTAAGTCTAGAATTGAAATCTGCTATTTCCCACTCTCACAAAGCATGGTTGGTACAACAGCACTCTTTGCTTGTGCTTGGTTTTAGTTTTCTGATTCAGGCACACTTGAGTGACATCTGAAATCAGGCTCCTGCTGTAATCTGCTACTGCTCTTTCGGCAAAACTCTGTCACCTTTATGCAGGTCTCTAACAGCAACAGGATTAGAATCACAGAATCATAGAATCATAGAATTATTTAGGTTGGAAAGGACCCTTAAGATCATCAACTCCAACCATTAACCTAACACTGCCAAGTCTACCACTAAACCTTGTCCATAAGCACCACATCTACACGTTTTAAATACCTCCAAGGATGGTGACTCCACCACCTCCCTGGGTAGCTTGTTCCAATGCTTGCTAACCTTTTCAGTGAAGAAATTTTTCCTAATATCCAACCTGGATTTTATTCCTAATAACCTCCCCTGGCACAACTTGAGGCCAGAGAAGAGCAATGACACTGTGCTTCTATGGTGGCTTTTCCTAACTGACCCATTTTTTCTTTATTATTACACTCTAACAATAGTATTAGTATAGATCTTACACTGGTTTTGCTTTTACATTTTGCAATTATGAAATACTACAGTATTTCAATAGCTTTTTTGGGGGCCAGAAGGATCATTTTCAAACTAACTTGAAAATCATAAGACACGGAAGTGGCAGGGCTGAATGCTGCACATGACATTTTGAAAGAGCTCAACTATTTTTCTATCTGAGCAAACTAAATTTAAAAACTAATAATGATAATCTATGCAATCTATACAATTACTATGCATTTGAAGAATGACTTAAGGATTTGTACATAAAAAGATTTTGATACATTTGTGGCCAGACACTTATTTTCGCATAAATGTAGCATTCTTCACAATACCAATCCACGTAACAAAGAAAATCTAACAAAATACATCTACATTAGTCTTCTTTTTTCAAGGAAAAATCCATATTGCGTCAGACACCAAATGGCTTTCTAGTTAACAACCTATTTTCCGTACTATAAATAAACATTTTACTTTGAATAACAGATTATCGTATACACTTCTAAAGCAAAGCAAGACGTAAAAAATCTTTCTTCAAGCATAATAGTTTCCATTTCTTTAAACTTTACTACTGTAAAAGAAAACTTTTAACCATTTTTTTAAATTACATGGTTTTTATATATAAAACATTGTTTCAGTATGTCACTTATTTATCCAATATCCTGAGTAAAAAAATATCTAACAAGTACCTATACTGTTTCACAGTTTCTATGGGCACTTTATGAGTACCATGCCCCACACATCCACACAGAAATATACATTCATTCTTTACAAGCATCTATGTGCCATCATTGGTATGCATGTGTGTGTGTGTACACATATTTGTTTCACACTAACATACATTCTCAGGAAGAGAAGTTACTCATCTTTGGAAGTTACCACACATTACTGCTAATCAGGCCTTCAGGGGTCAGGAAATAGCAGAATAAAAATTGACTGCAAACCAATTTCAAGCTATTGTGACAAAGTAACATGATTTTCTTCCCAACACTCATTTGCTGTATTTTGGACTTGAGTAAGGCTGCACTGGCAATTTCTTTTTTCTTTTTTAACTCTGAATGTTTGACTTTTGTATAATTTTCTTAAACAAATGAATTATCTTTGATGTTTTAAGAATAACAGATCAAAATTAATACCTTTCAGTTCCCCAGACAGTATGGGTGACATTGTGTTTTGGGCATCATTCCCAGGGACACATCTGCCAGCACATCCTGAAACTGTTTTACTAAAATGCTGTTTTGCTGAAAGCTGACATACTCCAGGATTCCACAGTCCCTCCTCCCTACCTTCCATTATGAGCAAAAGACAAATTGCAGCACAGAACTTTTGAACTTTTTTTTTTTTTTTTAGCTTTTAGTATCAGTAACAATATTAAGAATTCATTTGGTTGTGCTAATTATGCTTCATGAATACACCTGTAGTTGATTTATATAGGTCCCCTGCAAGTCTTTCAAAATCCTTCTGTTACCATTTCCAAATGAAGCAAATCCAAGCAGAGGTTAAGTAACAATATTTCTAATGAACATGTTCAGTGTGCCATGTTCAGAGTTATGACTAGAATTCCTGATCTACCAAGCACACAATCAAACTCCTTAATCATTACTTCTGGGAGGAATGAGGTTAAAATAAGAACAGAGTAGGCAGAGAGGAGGACTAAGGGAAGACTGGGAAAATTGGTACCGATCAACTTTCCCTGTACAGCTGAACTTACTTTGACCTTTGCAGTGATCATGTACTGTACATTGAAGTATAGACATTGTAGAAACTGACTGAATGAACAGATTCACAATAAGCTGTAAAAATAACTTCCTGAAGATTTTACATGAAAAACAGAATCGCAAATCACCTCCTTGGAGGAAAAGCACATATTTGAATAGAGAAGTTGTTTCATCAATATTTTCTCCAGGTTTTAATTTCTATTAAATTTAATTTCTATTAACTGGGGCCAACCCCAATGACCAACCTTTTCTGAACCAGAAGAGACAGAATGAAAATGTAGACACATGAATTTATCTACTAAAAGGAATAAGTCCCAATGGAAATTAACTCTGCTATTAGAGAATTCTAATTTTCACATATATTTCACTTCAGCAGACATATACATAGAAACAATAAGCCCCATGTTATTTTCTACCATTCTTCACTATCATTATAGCAACAAAAGGATTGTAAAGATCAGATAACTGTATGAGGATATGAAAAATGTAACACTTCTATGAATACAGCACTAGCCCTGGATCCAATCAGTTCCTAATCATTCCTGTAAGCATAGATGATGCTCGAGCTTAAGAGTTATCTTTTGGAGTCTCATTTGAAAAACTTCATGCTGCTGCCTTGGTGGGCTATGATTCACTTCACTGGCAATGCAGTGAAAATTAATTCAAATTATTCACTGTACAGTTTTTATCTGTCACTGAAACTTAATCATTTTATATAACCAAGTGCATTAGCCAGGCATGTCCGAATAGCTAATAATTATAAATGGGGGTTATACCTGCTAGACTTAAAACATGTTCTGTGTTAATTCTTATATATTAATTCCTTCACCCTGCCTCTAAAATATTTGGTCCCTAATTCACACTTGGTTTGGTCTAGTGCTGGCATTCTTTTGCCAGTAACTTCTCAAGGAACATTTGAAATCATTCCCCATCATTTCCAGAAACTTGTGAACCTGTGACTGGCCACACCTAAAAAAGAAAAGAAACAAAAAAAGAAATAGGGGGACAAGTGGGCAAACATTCTATTTAAGAATATTGGCAGGTAGGAAAATGGTCAAGGCAAGGAATAGAACTTACAAACAGTTTTACACAGCAAAACATGCTATTTATCATGAGGGATCCTGGCTAGTAAAGTCATTTAGTGTACTTCCTGAATTTCATCTATATTTTAAATAAAATCCTGAGTTATCTAGCAGAATGTCAAAAGACAGAGTATGGATGCTGTTCCAAAAGGTAAGTTCAATTCTTTGGCAATTCACTGGTAGGATTCTATAAGACTGGTAGAATGAAAAAGAGAAAAAAACAGAAATGGAAAAAGAAGAAAGGTTGTTTTCACATAGCAACAGAAAAGGGATTTTAAAAGAAAAAAGGTTCATTAGTAGTAGTTAAAATTGTGAAAATGAAAATTAGAAAACCATAATACCCTAACTGTAGAAAACATTACTTAGGCATACTGTAGTTAAACGAACAGGAAGGCAAAATTCACTTACCCCTAGTCTCAAGAAATTTCAGATAAACAGTCCCCTGACTACAGATCATCAGAAAAATTCCACAGATCTCAGAGCACTTATTGAGAAGACCCTACTGCGAAAGTCTCCTACCACTTCTGGTGTCAAATAACTTGAGAAAGTACTTAAAATTTTTCATCCGGTTTCTTTGGGAAACATGTGATCAGCTCAAAAGATAGTGTAATAAATAACACCTATGACTATTAAGAAAAAGTGTATGCATTATTATTCTCTATGTCTTACTGTAATATTAGAAATATTGATGGGCCTTGCTTTACTAAATGCAGACTGTGTGGAAGTTCCTTGCTTTTTGGAAAATAATTGCTCGCTCTCAACTGCTCTTTTGTTGAAAACTACATCTTCAGTCTGTCCTGTACTTGAAATCAGTAATACATCCCTTGCCTGCAATTTAATAGGGAATTCATATAGGCACTTCTGCTATGCTCCTCAGTGAATTAATACATATATTTTGCACACTTGACCTAAGCTTCTGGCTTAGGATTTCTTTGACATTTTAGATGACTGAGTTTTTTTATTTCCCTGGCAATTTTTCATGGCTTTCTGCAATACTTTCTGCTGCACTCTATCTGAAGTTTATTTTCTGCATAACATTTACTCTGAATTAGGATCCGTTTGTACATTTTTCCATGGGAAAATCATATACAGCCTTTATTAGAGAGTGACTAAGTAGACGTGCAAATTAGTGTCACCTTGTAATTCAGTATAGAGACCTATGTTTGGCTGTTGGTTTGAAGTAGTAGTAAAGGTGTAGTTGTTAATAATACTGTGGTCGTGCAGAAGACCATCTCTTTGATCTTTCACCTTAAAGCAAACCAAAATAAAAAGGAACAGTAGATGCATAGTATGGCATATTTGAGTGATTACATTGATAAATTCAGACGTACAAGATAAGAATTTGCGGAGAAGTTCTGTAAGTCTGTGAATATATTCAGTTTGCTTGAAGTGAAAAAACAGAAGCTCAAGCAACAAAAGAGATGCGGTTAGTTGCTTGTCAGGAAGACACCTGCTGCTGCTTATTCAGCTTGGGACAAATGACATTGGAAAGAAAAGGTCAGAGCACTTGAAGTTGTGGATTAATGCATTAGCAATTAGACTGAAAGGCACAAAAAGCACAAGTGGTATTTTCCGGCATATTACAAATTATCATAATAAATTATCCTATAGACCCCAGGACAGATTTCACACAGAAATTAAATGCTACTTTAATGAAGAAAAGAAAGCATGCAAACAGTAATAATTGGAAGATAATATGAATATTTAAAACAGTAAACATACACATGAAAAATATGTTACAGGCACTTAACAGTTAAAGAATTATGGAGACTTTATCGTGACACAGAATAACTAGAAGGAGTTGGAATACTATTTTTAAATATTAAATAATGTGAATTAGTAGCTTTGTTTAAAGTGAGGGTTGTGCTGGAAAACTGCCAACATAACAAATGTAACTAATAAGGATTACTGGAAATTCAGAGAAGAATCGTTCAACATAGAACAGTAATGCTTAATCTGCAAGGTAAATAAATGTATACCAAGAAAAAAAAATGCACAGATAGCCTTCGAATGGCTAAACAGATAAATCAGGAAACAGAGAAATTATAAGCAAAACATAAGACAGCTGAAAATACAAGCAGATAAGCATAAGGAAACTGAAATACAAACTAATATTTTAAACATATACAGAGAATACAGGAAAAAGAGAATTGTGTCCTGTTTTGTTTTTTTTTTTTTAAGAGAGTAGGTAAAAATAAAATAAAATGCCAAGATACTAGAAAATAACATTAAAAACTTCAGCAGAAATCAGCAGGCATTCAGCTTACCATCTACCTATATTCACCAGAGTTGCTGGTTCAAGCAACAACTATACCTGCACTATATACCTGCACAACTATAACTGCAGACTTCCAAAACACTATGTGGTTTATGGAATGTTACCCCCCAAAACATCATCTCCCTAAAGGATCAGAGTTCAAATTTATTTTATATATAGAAAAAGTTTAGTATGATTAAAATTTTCATCATGTGACACCTTAGACTCAGTTGCAGGTGCTACCTTAGACCTAAGGTTTGAAAAAAATATAACCAAGTCTCACATAGTTTGTCAAAAATGTAGCCTAAATTTTGTACTCTGTAAGTACTATATATTATGTATTAAATGACAATTTAAGTTCCACTTTTGTAATGCAAAACTGCTCAGTGTATTCCATGTAAATTCACACAAGCAAGGCAGTAATTATTATAAAAAGTGTGAAAGCTTTATAGCTGAACAGGACATTTTGTAATGAAATCTATAATGAGCAAAGAAGACTTGGAAACTCCAAGATCAAGATAGATTTATGGATTCTGCAGGTGAGAACCATTCAAAGACAGGTAAAATATTACAGTTTCTGCTGAGCTGAGTCTTTATCTTCCTTTTGATGATATTCATTCAAACTAAAACACAAGTGATCTGTGAATCCTCAGAATTTAGTATATCTTATTATATCTTGTATACTGAGCTGAGATTTCCTCAGTGTATTAAGGATTTAACATTAAAATATTTCCCTGGAATATAATTTACTTAGATGATGTTTTACATAAAATGTCACAGTTTTCAAAACCAGTTTTCTTTAGCCTTACTTCTAGACCTTGAAACCCTTCCTCTGAAGGATTCCTGAACACCTTCCACTTCATTTCAAAAATGTAGATGAGAAGTGTTAAGAACAAACATCAGATGGTTGCAAAGAAAGACTCTCAGACAATGGAAAAGACTTGTGACCCAAGCCTAGAGATGAACTCAAGGTTCTCAGAACAGCAGCTGACCAGAATCCAGTACAAAACCACTCCACCTGCACAGGTTTAGAACAATGAAGATTAACACACACCACTAACCACCTGCACAGGACAAGCACACACTGATCCTGCATGGGATAAACACACACTTATTACAAAAACAATGGTAACTGATTAGCCTACCCCTTAATACAGGTGATTTGATTAGTCTACGCAACTCTACTGTAACATATATAAAACCCTGCCTTCCTCAATATCAGGGTCCCCAAGCATTAGGCTGGGGCACCGCATGCACATCACTTAAGAAAAAATCCTTAAGAAAAACAGAGGCACACTAGTGGGTTTGAGTGCCACTAGAAGGGCGGTGGGTTTGAGTCCCACCAGAACTCCTGGTGCATTAGTGGGTTCAAATCCCACTAGAAGGGAAGTGGGTTTGCGTCACACTGGAATTCCCTTGACATAAGCTTATAAGCCTGTTATATTATCTATTGCACTCACGTGATCACTCACTCCTTCCTATCGGTCATTAAAAATCTGTGTAACACTTAGCTTTGCCACCTCAAACAGCAGTACTTACATTCTCTCTCCTCTTTCTTACATATTTCCCTTAGCCTGAATAGCCTAAATATTCCTTGTCATAAGAAATGAAAAATAACTTTTTGTCTGTGAATATAATTTGTGTTGATGAGTAATATTATGCATCACATAAACTGTCCCATCAACAGAAATCATGTATTTTCACACAAAAAAAAAAAAAAAAAAGGCTTTACTAAGCCTATTTTTTATTTTGAAACTGGAGTACATGCAAGTTGTTGGGTGCGTTTTTCATTTTTATGATGAATAGATGCTGTTACTCCTCAAGTAAAAATTGACAAAACCTATGATGTTTTATCTAAGAAACAAGACGATTAATTTAAACTAAGATTTGTAGGATAATTTATTTTATGTTATTAGCCTAATAAAAAAATATATCATCAAACTATACAACCAGATGAAAGACAAGAGTTCTACCCAAACAGCTTAAAATATCTATTTAAAGGTACAGAAAAATTAGGAACACAAAAAAAACCCTTGTTATGGAGGCACTGTTAGCAAAATAACTATTTTCTGTCTTAATGGATAAAGGTTCTCAGACAGCTGTTTTTCATGTTATAGTTTCTCGTGGTAATCCTTATTTTTTCCAGCTCCTAATACAAACATGATAGGTGACAGGGATAATGAAAACAAATAATTGGAAAATATCATCATTCCATAAGAAAATAGCTGTTTACTTGCATAAACAAGGATTGGCATTCAGAAAAGTCTTAGTATACTTTATTGAGAGAGGAATTTATCTACTCACATTTACTGACAATAATTTAAAAAAATAAGGTAAACACTCAATGAATACTGTAGGAAGTGAGATACAAATATAATTTTGTAAAGACAGATTGTAACCTCACAATTGGTTCAAGCAAGACCTAAGTGTGAGCTAATACCAAAAGGCAGATGCCTGGGTTCTTACTCCAGCCCCTTTTCAGAACTGGACTAGAGCTTGTGACATGCTCTAAGGTACCCCCATGCCTCTAGTTGCTGTTCCGTCAATGAAAGGGTCTCCCATAGGTCTTAGATCTTCCAGCACTATGTGAGTGTCTTGCACAGCTTAAGGAAGCTCAAGTGGCACCAGACACTTATGTGTGGGCTACGGGCTTAATTCATAGCAGTGTAAACTCCCATCATAGCTAGTGAAGCTCTAATCAATACAGATGATGGAGTCTAAAGAGCAATTCAGCTAATCAAGTTCTAGAAAAGTGTTTTGTGTTCCTGAATATGTCTACTGCATAAGAGAGACCCTGGATAGCCAACCTGTCCTCAAATGTGCTGCTCTACAATAGGACAGATGTCCTCTGTCACATCTGCTGCCTGATGCAGATATGCATGAGACCATGGAGCATCTAACCTGGATTACTCATTGAACACAGCTTTAGAAGATAAGCCAAATATATCTCTCAGCTCTGGTATGATTGTTTTTACTAGGGCTCTACTGGCTAAAACAGAAGCCTACGTAGCTAGTGCTCCAACAGGCAGCTTTTACCAAAACATTAATTTAGGCATTTGAATCCTGAATTTAGTCTCTAGCAGCCTGTCTCCCCCTCTGAGGTACAATATTCTAATCCATGGAATTGTACTCAGGATTAAATTGATGTTATGAGGCTTGATGTAAGATATCATGTAGGTTCTAAAAATGTATCTGAAAAAAGGAGTTCATATCAAAATGCTCCATCCTCTTTGAGAACATCTGTAATTATTAATACCTTGTTTATGTAATAACACTGAGAGCAAAGGCAGACATTGTCAAAAATTACCTTTCATATCTATTACACATGAACTGCCCTTCTTTCATAAAACTACCATGTTGTTTACCCTCTCAAATTCCATGCTTTTCACAGATAAACCTCATTTTTTTAAATGAGTCAAAATTAACAAGATTGCCATAATGTTAATTATCTCAGCAAATAATTTGACATGCACAGAAGACAGTCATCAAAATTGTATCTATTTAATATGTTAATGGACACAAGTCAAAGATACCACTTCTCTGAATAAACAAAATCTGCCCAGGATTACCAGGACTTTACAATAATATTATTTATAGGAAACAAAAAAATGTGTATTTAATGCACTCAACACAGCTTCGTTTTAAAGGAAGATAGAGTAGGATTTTTTTTTCTTAATATTGATGATCAATTACAAATTTCAATATACAATTCATTTGTAAAAAAAGTAAGATCTCTTTTTTAAACTGGTTCATATATTGTATTGTACTTAGGTTTTCAATAGCTAGTATATTTAAAGAAAGAAAAGTCCTTCAGAAACAAGAAATATAGAAAAAACTCAACAACTTATACACTTATAATACAGAAGGCTTTACCACCTCAAGAACACAGAAACACATTTTTTGTAAGGCCAAACTTAAAGAACTAAACTTTAAAGTGTTACCAAATAAAATACTGCAATTACATGGGTGCATGTTCCTCCTTCTAAGAATGCAAATAAGTATCTTTGTGAAAAACAGAAAAAAAAGAAAATTAAGCAGTGCTCTGAGTTTCTGTGGGTTTGGGGTTTTTTTGTTTTGTTTTGGGGTTTTTTGCACAAGCAAATGTATGTTGTACTTTCACAAAAAGTGCACACTCATTTTGCAGATGCTGGTGAAGATGATTCTTTTTCAGACAAGAGAAGTGTTAACAAGAGACTCGGCAATTATTTTGCAGTGCTTGACATCTTATAATGTATTTTAATATAATGTGAGTGGTATCTGTTCTAAGGAGCTTAAAAAATAATACCGCAAGTATGGAGAATTCAGAGAGAGAGAATGGCATCAAAATTAAATTAATATTTTTTTCCTCTAACAAAAATCTTTTGCTTGTTTACTTAAGTAGAGAAAAATGTAAAATATGTGTATCATTGCCTTGTATCTCACCATTGACATGATATAGTAGGAGGGATAAAATTATTCCTAAGATAGCTGATAAAAAACTTGTGTCCTAGAATTCTTTTATTTTATTGAAGTTAAAAAGTTCCATGACAACAACTCTTTACCCAAGTCTTCACAGGGAAAATCACTAAGACCCCAAATTGACTGGGGTTCAACATATGATCCTAAACTCAACATCTGGTGCTAAAGTTCACTTCTTTCAATCAAAATGTTGAATATATTTTGTTTCCCTTCCTCTATAGAGTACGAAAACCAGAACAACAAATTTCAAAGAGAAATGCACTTATCATTAATTGATTGAAAAATACCTGCCAAAAGAATTTCTAATGAAAAACTGTTTTTGCTAACAGTTATAGTCAGTAAATTTTCTTAAACAGGAAACAAACAAAAAAAAAATCTATTTTAGGATTCATTTCAGAGTCAAATTCTGTGTTGAAATGTGAACAATTGTTAATAAAAATTTCTATAGAACACAAAAATAAAATATCAAGGCGTTTTAATGATACTCTCGTGATTCAAACAGGAATAGTGATATGGAAATAAAGCACTTAAAACAGCACTGGTGCAGCACAGTAAGAGAAAAGCACACATATAAAATGTTAGGTCAAACCAGTGAGGAACACGGAGCTCAAGAAATGGATTCATGAACTTAGAAGACAGAAATAGGGTCGCTGCTGCAGGCAAACATACAAGAGAAAGGTCTGGCCTGAGACCTATTTTACTGTATGGGCAAGAAAAGAAAAAAAAGGCTGATTTTTCAAGATTTATAGAAGACATGGCAAGATGCGAACACAGTCTCTATGGAAAGGGAAATAAAGAGGAAGACATCTAAAATTATTCCCTTATGGTCTTGAACTTTTATGAGAATGTTGGTGTTAGGAATGGTGATGAGAATGAAGGAATAAAAAAGACAAGTAAAAAAAAAAATGAGATAAGTTTTGGCAATGTTTAACTCAATTTGACTGTAAGATAGTCAAGATGAACATTAAGAGAAGTCTGAGATGCAGGTTTAGACAGAGAAAGATAGGTCAGGGAAAAAAGGTAGATTTTTGCAGAAATATGAGCTAGAATCACTTCTGCATTATGATATGTTCCTATCTATTTTTATTTTCCGATATATCATTATGTGGTGATGTGATTAATCTATACCATGTATTAATGGAAAATGTGTTAAAGAAGAAGAAATAACCATTTCTGGATTTAAATTGATAATTTTATAGCTGTTAATGTGATTGGAATAAATATTAAAAAAGACTGATATAGGAGAATGTTCTAAACTTAAGGCTGAAATAGTTTGAAACCTTTCTTGCAAATCCTAAGATCTTACAATACTAGTTCACTATTTTTCTATCAGCACCAGTTTAACTTCTCATCAGCAGTGCACTCAAATGCTGTCATATATAAAGGCATTCTCTGGAGAATCTTCTTTTCTTGAATCTCCACTTGTCTCGTATTTCGGGCCTTTTTTTTTTTCTCTTCTAATGCTTACTCAGTTGATATACTGTTTCAACTATGACATCTATTTTTAAAGAAATATGAAATGAATGACAGTTCACCTTCATAAATATTGGCCACAAAGAAAGAGAGATAAACCACTGTGCCAAAGTCCTGAATTTTCCAAATTCAGGTAAGAAAGGCAAAACACGTTTCTAGAGTCACTACTGATATTCTGCCTCTGGTTTACTAAATAGGCTGTCCTGTGAAACATTCTTATTATTTGAACCTGATGATGATGACTAGCACAGCAGCCCTTGGCAAAAATCTAGGGAGTCTTGCAAAAAACAACTAAGTCATTCTGAGAAATACAGAAAGGAGGAGGTGATGTAGCATTCTATTTGATAAAAAAACCCTATTGTTAAATGAAGAAGTTACAGTCCAGTGATCCTCTATGGAGAAATATTTTGAAAATGGACTAATAATAATGTTCAATAAGTAGTAGCATATGAGTAAGTGTCAGTACATTAATTTAGGTTCTTCATTTAAAAAAAAAGTCAGTAGGAGTTAAGTGTTATACATAGCTTTGAAAATGTCAACATCAGACCAGTGTTTTCACTAATACCACAAGACAGCCATAAAGCAGATATGGTGCTCTAAAGAGCACTGACAGAACACAGGTTTTATTGTCCAGCACATATAATGTTGGTGTAAAAAGACAGAATGCTTGATCTTTCTTTCTCCTAAAGTCTCTAACTCCCTGCTACTGTTAAACTTTCCGAGATCTTGATTAATGAAAGAGGCATGGCTAAATTGTCCTGCATTGTACTGAAAATCTCAACTGTCAACCTTTTGCATGAAAGTTACGAGGAGGAAGACGGTATCTATCCTTGAGGAGAGGAGGCAAGAGAAGCTTCTTAGCCTTTCCTTATGAGGCTCTAGATGGCAGGACTTGCTGTAAGTATGAAGAAAAGAGATAGAGTCCAAACAATGTGATGAAACTGCATTTGAAAAGGGGAGGAAGAGAAAGGAAAAAGATGGAAGAAACTTAAATTCCTTTACTCATATAGATTTTTCCTTGTCTCAAAAAGGAAGCAACCAAAAATCTGTATAGTTGTTTATTGGAAGATTTTTTTTCACGTCTACACAGTAATACAAAGATCTTGGCTCTGGTCCTTCAAGAATATAAGGCCCTTAGATTAGGAAAAAAAATAAAAAATAAAAATAACAAGTTATTGGAGGAAGATGTCTCCAGAAACATTTTAAACTGATTATAGACATCTGAAGCTATTCTGTTATTGAGAGAATAAAAAGCCACTACTATTTTTATAAATGTAAGCATTTAGTATGTAAGCATTTATTAGTAAGATATTTATTTTAAAAAATTCAAAAGATATTGAAGTAAAACACAAAGCTATGTCTCAAGATAATTCAAATTAAGTAGTGCTTTCCAATTACCCAACTGAAAAAGTCTTAACTTCCTCCAAGCTGAAAATCCTACTCTTCTCAGACACTAAGAAAAGTTCCCATTTAATTCTCACATATAATAATAGTCATGATCTAAAAATTGGACCTTTTAAATAATTATTTATGAATCATAAAAGATCTGTAAGCCTGTAATGCATAAGCTTTGTGCTGTAGAAGAATCATTCAAACAAAGAGCCAAGAAAAAAAAGGTTATTTTTAATGGTATATAATAATAACAAATTACTTCCCAGTGGATTTTTCAGTTTCATTTGTATCTCTGGGAAAGTATAAAATGGTAATTTTTGTCTGTTTTAGAATCCAACAATAAGAATGCTTTGAAGTAATTTTGGAGCTGTAAAGTAGAATGTCTAACAGAAAAAAAGCAAAATTATATATTTTTATTCTATCAGTATCTGTTAGCTATAGCGAACATAATTTACACACTCACACTATGATATCTCATACAATATAATACAGCCCCATAAGAACTTTTAGCACCACATAACAACCTGAAATCTCCAGAATTTATAATTCAGTTCCAAACCAATTCAATAAATGTATCCTTGAATAAAGTTCTTGAACCAAAGGCAACAAGTCAGTATAAAGTATACCTCTTTATGAAGAATGCATCTGTAAAGGACGGAGATACCTGCATTTTAGCTCCCCCTCCCCAAATATCTAATACCCTTGTCTTGAATTAACCAGAGAGAAGAGTAAAATATTGAAAGAAAAATTGTGACAGAGAAATCAGACTGCTTAACTGGAGACATTAAACGAAAAATGTTTTTATGGGGAAATCTCACCTATATTTGCTGTCCTAGGGAATATTTCTCTTCCATTTGCAGCTATAGAGACCACCGTCTTTTCCAACAAGAATTCATTATCATTCAGTTGTCAAAGGGAAGCAATCGCTGAACTAATTTTTCACTCTCAGTATTTATCATTTATTCAAAAGGAAACCATTCATTTTTTGGAGACCAGTATCAAAATGATGGCATACATGAACACTGAGTAAAACGGTCAAAAAAGAAGAAATGCAAGTAAACTGTAGGAAAGGAGACTGAAAACACACAAAGCCTGATCTAAAGGCTTCAGTCTCTGTTCACACTGTTGAACTCCAAGCCTGAGACTGACATGATATGCTGAGCTCTGCTCAGATAGCATTATCTTCATTTCACCTACACTTTTGAGTCCAAGCAATTATGTAAAGTGACAGATTTAAACAGTTTACTTAAAAATTTAGGTTCTATTTGGTACTTTTTATCTTTATATAAATTGTGCATCTTCATTTCTACACACACAATATACATAAATTATCCATTTTATTTATTCTTGAATTACAAATGCTACAAACTATCCTTGTAAAGATATATACTATAGTATCCTTTCTTTCTGAACTTAAGTGACTGATGGTTAAAATATAGCAAGCAGATTAAAAAAAATGAATTCTAAAAATATTTTTCAAATAGATTTAAGTACTATGGCAACTTTCAGAACTCTGTCTGTATTCTGTAGTCTATTTATTTTAATCAGAAACTCAGGTTGAAAAGTGCAGACAGAATCATTTCACCTTTCCAAAAGAAATAGTAATTGAGTCTATTACATTATTTTATACAAAACAGAACCTTTTTGACACTTTAAAAAATATTCTCTAAGGGAAAAGAAAGACTGAAAAGCTAAGCTAATGGGCCAAGCGAAGTACTAACCATATGGAAACATCAAATGTGGTAAATGCCTATCTGGAATTCTTCTCTAAATTCTTGTGCATCCGTTCTGAGTTGCTTGCTAATAATATGTACCATCAACATGCATGCAAATAAAGGACACAGATGCATAAATAAATTGCATGTATTCAAACAGATTACAAAATAAGAACAGATAAAAACAGAGAAAATTTTAAAGGAAAATTTTAACAATTGAGAAATTGAGAGAGACTAGTAAAAGTTATGATCCAGGGTAAGAAGTTAGACTACATCTTCCATGATGCGCTAAGTATAGTATCTAAACTTTTTTGACTCTTAAGTAAACATCATTTCAAAAGCTAAAAAAAAAATTAATCTAAGTTTAGTTATATGTTATCTATGGGAAAAAGGAACACATGTTCCATTTTGTATTATCAAGAGGAAAGGATTGGAAAAGCTCTTCTTCCACATACTTTACTGCTGCAATTTCTTCAAATGCATTTTATTTCAAGATTATCTTAATGAAAAGCTTCAAAGGCCATACTAGTGCTTGTTCAAGAAAGCTTTAGGGCTGAATAATAAAAGCATACCAAAATATGATTTTTCTTTGCTTCTGAAGAATTATATAAGAAATACTTCCACAATATCCACTCCAATCATGGAAAATTAGTTCCAGATGATGATACTACCTAACAACCATCAAATCTAATAACTATGCATGCCTATGCATTTATACACATGTGAAAATATGCATGTATAGAGATGGACAGAGTCTAGGTAAATATGTTTGCTTTCTATGTATGTGTACTAGGTATAACACATACACACATTTAAAGATAATATAAATATAATACTCCCATGCATTCTTCTTAAAAGTGTGAAGCTAGGCATAATCAACATCTGTTGCAACAGCAATATCAGATTATTATTTACTAGAATAGCACAGAGATAGCAACCCTTCTAGTAAATATTAATATTTTGATTAGCACATGTTCTGCCCATCTGCTGAAATCTTAAAGCAAATTGAAACAAGATTAGTGAATATTTTTCATGCAGTTTCTGCCATCATTATGAGGTTTCACTTGAAATAGCTATAAAACAGTCTCCCCTTCTTCCTATTTTAAATGACAGTGATGTGTACAATAAGTTTCATCTTGTTCTTTGATCAAATGTCTCTATATAGAGAGCAATTCACTCAAATAAATGCAAAAAGGGACAATGACATAATTTTCAAATTGACTAAAAAGTTTCTAAGAGACTGAATTCAACTGGCATGACCAACTGGGAAAGCATGCTTTGAAGGACATGAAGTAATGCCTGCCTTACTCATTTACAAGTAATTGTAATGTTATCTGTTTTGACACACATTGCATTACTTTGCTGCTTCAGTATATGTTTATATTTCTGTCTTAGTGTTTGAACCTTATAGTTAATGCTTCAAGAAAGATGTTCCTCCTCTTTGTGTATATCAAATAATGTATGTGTTTACACTACATACACAGAAATTTCTCTAAGACAAAGTCTCAGATCCACTATCAAAAGAGGCCTGACTTCTATTGATTAATGAAGATGTTTGTTTTGTTACAAAAAAACACATATTTGTTCTCAGAAATAAATTCTGAATACTATCTATTCCATATTTTGACTTAGGCATATACCACAGAAGAGCTAAACCAGTTTAGCAGAAACAAACACTGCCTATAGGCAAAACAAAGATGCAGAATAGTCTTCGTTTAACAAACAAATTCTACATTTTAGAAACCACTGATGTGAATCTACTTGCACTACTTCTTTAAACATCTGCATTTTCCAAAACAGTACTATTCAAATGGCATTATGATAAAAGTTATACAATTAGTATAGATAGAACTGAAATCTAAATGGATAGTAGAAAGCTTCCAAAACTTAACTTACATGATCAATTAGTTCACGAACCATTCCATTCCACTGTCCACTGGCATCTTCCTGGGCTCCATATTTTCCATCCTCCACCAGTCTAATCTCATAGGAAAATCCAAGGATAGTAGACAGCTCCCTGAGGAGGTCAATGCAATAACCTTCAAATCGATCATTTCCATACAAGGGTTTGTCAGATTTCTTGAACATAACATATGGCTCTTCCTGTAAAAATTAAGAAGACAGAATGGATAATGAGTGTCCCCACACCTTTCTTTTCTTTTTAACCTGAAGTAGTACACTGTCATGATACCACCCCCTGTACAAAGAACCAAAATGAAAAGTAGATCCTTTTTGCTTTTGGTTGTATCTGCCTGAAGCCTTTATTTATCTTCAAACTGAAGTTAGTCAGAGACCCTCTTTCTCATTTTTATTTGAAAAAATGACACCATAAACACCATAGACATATCTTCAAGGAATCCATATAAACACTAAATTTAAAAGTGCTCCATAACAAGTTACATTATACATTAACATTAAATGCATTGTTTGGATGGACATGGTAAGCCTCTTAAAATGCAGAAACAATGTGCTCTGGCAACTGAAAAAATTCATTCAAACCCCAAACATCAATCAAATGCTTTAAGTACTAGGTTTTACATTTTTCTTTATGCAACTATTTTAACTGTTTTCTCAATGTTTTGCTAGGTAAAGCATAGGAAACCCACAGGGGGAGGAAAAAGTCAGTGAAGTCACCTACTGTTCTGTTGCCTCAAGTTATAACCAGCTTGGATAAGGGCTGCCATTTACAAGACTACAGAAAAAAGTTAACTCAAAAAGCAAATTCTATGATATACATTCCAGGAAAACTGAATTTATTTTCTTCAAATGTTTATCTTCTAAAATTTATTTAAACTACAAAGTGACTTTTTTGCATAACATGATGTGCAAACAGAACAGCAAACAAATTAAAATGATTGGCAGAATATTTATAATTATGGGAAGAAATAACATTTAACAAAATATAGGATTTTTACATCTGTTTTTCAATATAGGATAAACTTCCTCAAATACAAAGCTGAATTTATTTCTGAAGGTATAAAAAACCCTGTTTCAGATGTAAAAAACCTCAGACTTGTACATCCCAAATATAACATTCTATACATGCCTCTGTAGGCATTATGAAATTCCTATGTAGCTTGGAATGCTTGTGTACACAGATCCTAGACATTTGCTCTCTGGGTTGTTCAGATATTTACAGAATCACACATCCCCCAGTCTCTCTGGAATCTTGACAAGATTCTTGACAACAGTTTTGTTTCTGTCTTCCATTCCATGCAATCCTGAATTATATGGGGCAGAATTTAAATATGTGCGATATCAGGGTGGCAGTATAATTGCCAATTCATGCTTTTATGTCTCCTTTACTTAGTAAGGACAGCAGGATTTTCTTCACTGAGCCATCCAGCTCATCCATACATTTCCACATATTTTCTGTAAGATCATTATAGTAATCCTCAATCACTTTATCTGTTCTGCGAATGCTTTTTTACACTTTCTTAAAAAAAATCTTGCAACACTTTCTGGAATTCATAGCTCCAACTCCATACTCTTTTATTATTCTTTACTGTGACCAGCTTGGATAAGGGCTACAATAGCCTCTACACTACTATTTAATAATTACAATATTTTGTTATGGAAAAAAAGCTTTTGTTGAGAAGACTGATCAATGTTATTAATACTCTCTTAATACTTTCACAATCCTTACATTAAGCTATTACTTAATGGCTCTTGCTGCTTTTCCTTATAGTCTTCCACTGTCCAAATCATTTGCTTTTTCTGTTCAGACCTTTTATTTGCCATATAAAGCATTTTCTTACTTAGCTTCAATAGGATTCATCTTTGATTTATCAGGAAGGTTTTTGGCACTTAGTAATCCCAAAGTTTTCTCTAGTTCTTCTCTTTTTCCTCTGGTAATATACAATACACATTCTAAATATTGAACATGGCATTTATGTATTCTGGACAAGTCCATGCAAAGGGTCTACTACATGCTTTATTTGTTCAAGTTTAAAATTTATAGTATGGACTAATGTAAAACTGGCTGCCAAGAACACTCTCAGGAAAGTGTCTATGCATTAAACATATGATCACCATGGCTTCTTGGTGGATTATCACTTCCACCAAAATCTTTCACAAGGACAATTATCATCAATTAGGTAGACAGAGTATTTAAACTGAGTGATTTGTAAAGATCAGCAACTGGTTTATACTTATTTTAATATTGTTCATAATTTAATTTTGTCCTTCAGCTGCTGAAAACATGACCATTAAAAATTACTGGACCAAAATAACAAAAAAAGCTCACAAAATGAGTTGGTCAGACTTGTTTTCAGAATGTTTACAAAATATTCTTTAAAATCTTCTAAACACCTTTATTATTGCTTGGAATGCAATGACTGTCTTGAAGTAAAAGCCATTGAATAAGCACTGTCTATACACAGGTGCTCCAAGAAAAAGATGCCTGAATAAATCCTCATGCAGAGACAATGTTTACAGAAAATGTGCCTAAATTAACTTAGGCTATAGGAAAGGGATTCTACCACGTATTTTCATCAAGTATGCTTGTCCTGAAATAAGAGCAACCAAAGGGAGAGTTATTGCACTTGAAAAACAACCCTTTTCTTCATCCAAATTAATCTTGCTTCTAGTTTAGCTTATTCTTGATGTGAAATTTGCCAACTTTGTAGCAAACCTTTGACCAGCTCAGCAGTAAGGAATTACCCAAATTAAGTTTATACATATAGAAATACTTAGAATATGCAAATAAATTAAAAGATAAAGGGCATGGGGAATAACAAGAGAGATGAAAGGGATGTGGGTAAATAAAGTTTTGATATTATTAGCTTACATTTGAAATTGGGAAGGTAGATAAATTGATGTTTTCTCACAAAATTTAAATCATAGAAGTTTATAAATCTTGTGCAGGAACAAGGTGAGTCTAAATTACATATACTCAAAAGGATTATATATAATCATACATCTAATTCTACAGCTAGATAATTGATAGTATTTAATGTAAATATTTTCAGAAAAAAGCAAGAAATGGAAAGGATGTAATTTCAATGCCAACAGAGACATATACTGAGCAAAAGTATGCTTATGTATCTGTGCTCAGAAACATGTAGTACACTCCTCCAGCTTTCAGTGTATACCTCTATCACGAAACCATCAAATTTAATCTGAAATCAAACATTGGCTTTGTTTCAACTGGTTATATTTCATATGGATAGCTTTTTCTCTGAAGGGAAAGTCTTCACACCACAAGTTCCTTTTAAAATAGGACAGTTTAGAGGAAGAACAAAAGCAAACAACTAGAAGCTTTGATTTTTCACTGGAAGTAAACTGCCAATATCTCTAGTACTCAGGACAACAGTATAACAAGATAACTCTCTTTAATTTTTTTTAGAAATTTGAGATATACTGCGAATAAATTCTTTTTGGTGCTAAGCACCCACATTGCACATGAAGGAGATAGTCACATGAACAGTTAGTAGTCTGAAATGTTCAGTTTGGCTAATTAACTCTATGAACATGAGCTTGGGTTATCTGGAGAATGCAATCACCCTTTTACGCATGGGTGGTTGGGAAATATTCTGTCAATGTAATACAGGTGAGCAATTTGGAAAAATTTAGCACTACAGAGCTGAAAATAATTTTCTTGCATATGTCAAGACTATTTTCACTGGTTCTCTCAATAACATTACAGCACCATTATTGTTACATCAGTTAGATTTCAACATGTGAATATTAAAAACAGGTCTTCCAAGTATGAGCTGTCTTTATGATTTTCAGCAAATTTCTGCCAATTTAGCTGGCTTCTTCAAGCTCATCACATGCATATGTGATTTATTCAATGACCATAGAACAAGAACATATACCATGTGTGACTACAATACTTTGAGTTTGTTTGGGAAACATCAAGGTATGGCATCATAACCATATTTTTAAAGGCTGTTGAAGAAAAAACAGGAAACTAACCAACTGCTCACTGTACAGGGGGTCACTCAACTTGACCATGTATACCAGCCTACTGAAGCTGCTCATGGCTGCTAACATGACAGAAGCCGTCTTTAAACTGTGTATTAGACTGCCACAAAAATGAGTGTTTGAGTGCCAGAGCAGAATTTATAGGATATGCAGAATTTATATTCTGTAGTTCTAAGTACCATCTTAATAACATTAAAGGGAAATATACCTTTAAAGCTGTGTATGGTCTTGTATTGTGTTCCTGAAGCTTGACTGTAGTTTGGATGCAATAAGTTGCAATAAGATGTTTGCTTTTCAAGTGCAAAAAGTATCATGACTAGTTATGAAACAGTGGTTTGATTGTCAATGATTGTGTGACTTTACTGTTTTTCCTGCCCATGGGGATCTTATGTGGAGCGCAAGTTGGATCTTGCATGGGAAAGGTGCCTTCTAAAAACCACGGGGTCAAAAGAAATAAAAAATTATATCAATACATTTGTCAACAACTGTTCAGCCTAAAACATAAGAAAATCCAACACACTTGAAAAGATATTCCTGAAGAATAAAGAAAATTAAAAAATATTTTTGGAGTAATTTTTGTCTAAAAAAAAATCTATATGAAGGAAGTGTATAGCAGGATTGAATCTTTCCTTTCCAGAAATGTTATTCTATATCTTAGTAGTCTTTAAATTCAGATGAATGTAACTCTGCAATAGTCTGCAGAACTCTCAAAGATTTAAGAGGATCAGAAGGGGTTAGGGTTTTATTCTTGGAGATCATTCCAGTCCAGTGAAAGAAGGTAAATGAAAGACAGTCAATTCTAGTGACTCAAAAAGTGATATAATACAAAATGATCTTGTTTCATGAAATGCAGGTTTATGCCTAGTTAAAAAGACATCTAATTTATATGGCCAGCACAAGGAAAATCAATCATGCGCAAAAGCAGCTAACTAGTACCTAGTTGACTAGGAAGAAATAAGTACTTGTTCAATACAAAACATTATGAGAAGAAAATGAATCAGGTCTAGAGAGGACGCAAGGTAGAATTTTTTTTTAATTAAAAATTCACTAATAATAATTGCCAGTATAAAAAAAAAAAAAAAAGAGAGAAGAATTAGAATCACAATGATAAACCTAGCAGGAGAATATGCACTTTCAGAATAGTTAAATTTCTTGTTTCAACCATTAAGAAAGGACCAATTTAGCTAAAATGTTTGTATTTCTTGTTCATATGTCATATATTAATTGAATGATTATTTGTGAATGTTGTAAAGGATAAATTAGAGGATAAGACTATTTATAAATACATGTCACTAAGTGGTAATACACATATCTATGTAACAGAAAGCAAAGTCAGACTTTTATAATCATAACAGACACCAATCTGATTGAAATATATAGCAGACTGACACTCAAAATTATCTAAAATAAATAAATAAAAAATTAAACAGTAAAATATAAATACCTAACTCAAAGGTACTGAAAGCACTTTTCACATTAGATTCAACTGACAAGTAAATAAATAATAACAGAATTAAAAGTTAATGCTAATTTAAATAAAATTTTCAACTTCATTACTTATTTCACATATAAACTGATAGAAGGCCAAACCTGCCTTGAAGTGAACATTTGCAAAATAATGGAGCATTGATAACAAACATGGGAAGGGATCAAAGAAAGTTCTCATAATACACAGAAATTAGTCCTATATCTTTCTTATCTGCAATGTTTCACTGCAAAACCTACGCCTCTTGAATTGGTGCTACATAAAATTTTGCAGTGAAATTTGCATATATTTAAATTCATTAAAACCTGGCTGGCCAAAGTTTAATCCGAATCAAGTAACCCCTTCTGAAGAGCAAAGTGTTAAAACCTTTCTAGGTATCCACTCATTATGTATTTGTGATTCTTTTCAGTGCACTTTTTTTTTTTTTTAAACACTGACCCATTTTCTTACATTGACCTGTAAGAAAAAAAATAACACAAATATTGGGTGAACAGTAAGTAACAAGGAGGAGATATCGTGCAGACACAGATTTTGGTAAGATGGACTCAAAAAAATAGTGTCTATTTTAACATTTTAAAGGAAAGCTTTGAGAAACAATAATGCAAATCATAGCTTTAAGAAAGACGTTTACCCTGAGAACCCTGTTGGGAGCAATTATTTACTTAATTTCGTCAACAATTCAGCTTGCTACAAAACTTTAAGATCCGAGTAGTCATTTAATGTTTCATAAGACTAAAATATCTTCAATGAAGATTGATACAAAAGAGCCACACCACCCCCAAGCCAGATAAGTACTAAAAGTGAGAATGCAGATAAAGTAGTAAATGCAAGTAAACTTTTTTCTGAGAAAATTTACTGTGAAGTACACTAACTAAAACTACTGCAAATAAAGATGTTGTCACAAGGAAGAGTAAAGTAGCAGGTAGTTTAAAAATTATATCTGTAAATAAAAGATAAATCCTTCAAAAGTATTTATTGAGTAGTAAAAAAAAAATTACAAAAGTTCATTCAAGAATTTGATGACCCCCCCAAGTGACAGATGACTGCTGTTTTCATACAAACTTTCTGTTTACTTGTACTGTTGACAAATAAAGACATTTTGCCTTATTGATAAGGTGATGTCCTCCTGGCTGCATGGTGAACTTTAGTCACAGTGATTCTTTTCAGTGACAGAGAAGTTGAAATAATCAGATGATGACAGTCATTTGCCATACACTATCATCAGACGGGGTAGCACCCTTCTGGATGCAAAAAACAGGATTACATCAAGGAGTAGAGAGATTACATAAAGTCTTTATTTGATAGAAATTGTTGTCCGAAGTCCAAAAATCAAATAAAATAAAAATTGGACAGATTTCAAAAAGACACAAGGAGTCAAGTTTCAATTGTATTGTATTAAAGGCCAGATTGAGTGATCAAAATGTTTTCTTCTGACTTTATGTGCTAAGCCTCCATGAATGTAAACAATTGGTTTTCTCACAATAATTATCTAAGTGCATCATTTCTATGATACACAGCAAGTATACCACCTCCAAAGACCTTTTTCATTAGAGATGTCAATATAACAATTTTTCCATTACACATTTTTATGCATTGTACTTGAAAAATTTATTTATATTTATTTTTTAATGCATAAGTTGCATCACAGTCTTAAAGCTTCCCTACACAATAAAAGATTATCGTCTTATGTTTATGTTATGAATTAATATTGTAGCTTTTTGGAATTTTTTTAGTGTTTAAAATGCACAACTAACACTTGAATGAAAACCCACTTATTCTATGCAAACGTGGGCATGGAAAAAATCTACTGATAGAATTTTTTATATTTGGTTGTCTTGATCTATATGTTTTCTTTTCCGATTTGGACAAGAAATAGCGGAATTATTCCTGTGAGCTGTATTACATTTCAACTACAAAGATATTACTAGAAACGACAACAGTAAAGTCTACATTTCAAATTATTCTAATTTTAATTTTTATGGATAGTTATCAAACATATGGATTGTTCATTAATACCTTCAACATAGGCATATGTATTTTTTAAAGAATCTAGAACTTTTGTATTACTATCAGTATTGAAAAAAGCAAAACAAAACAACAAAAAGTGGAAACCCTGATGATGAAAAGAGGAAAACCATCTTCAAAATTTGCCACTGTCAGAACAAAGAATTTTATTCATTAGTTTCTGTTCACCAGGGATACTGGAGTTAAAAGACTGCCATATCTAATTAACATTTATGTCAGATGTAAGGAATACACAATAGGCTTTCACAGTTGACAGTCAAGATTCAAGTGGGAGAGGTGAAGCAATCCACTAGTTACAATCAATCAAAACAATGTAATATATTAGACATCTCACTAGTCATTTGAGCCAGGGTATTCTAATAATGGAAACTAAGGCCAGACACAAGAAAACACCAAAGTCGCCTTCCTCCACTATACTATCTACAATAGAAAATAATTATGAATATCCTTATTTGACATCTTTTAAGATATTTCCTGAAAGATTCCCTAGTATGACCTTTTGGGTCATGAAACATGTAGTCATAACTATGCTTTGATAAATCACGGCCTAAAGAACTCAAGCCATAGATGTTCTTTTCTGCAGTTTCACTCCTCATTTTTTCAGGTTCCTAAAAAAAATATATTTCTTTATTCCCCCATAATTTACACTTAACTTTGGCCAGACTTTAAATTAATTCAGCTGCATCCCAAGAATGTGTACTAAGTTTCCATTCCAGTAAAGCAAAACAGATATGAGTGGATGCCTATTTCAAGCAAAACCACTTGACTCAAAAAAACACAGAACATGAAATCATTAAACTTGCAACACTGCAGACTGTACTAACCTATTTTTCAGTTGAACTGAATCATACTGTCTTCATGATACATGAAGAATACCAAAGACATGATTAGCTCTTGCTATAATGGAAAGCAAAACATTATTTTCTTATGATGTATCTCAAATTTTCAAAAGACTAGGCAAAAACAAACAAAAAAATGCAAACCCAAGATATCCAACAAATACAGCAAGCATTTTCCTCGACTGATGGCCCTTGGTGTTCATAAGTGCAAATCCTGAAATGGAGTTATAAACTGATCCTTGCCACTACGTAGAAGTATATTTTTATTACTAACATTTTAGTAGAAGGGAATTGAAGCACTACAGAATTATTTGACAGAAGTTGTTTGGGATGATGATGTAAACTTGGAACCCAAAGAAAGTACTTCTCAGTGATTATTCAGAGATATAAATACATGGCCATCCTACCTTCTGCTTGCACCCAACCAGGAGAAAAATAGCATTATTGACCTTTTTCTACTAAGTCAAACTTTAGCTTCTGCTGCACTCATTCATATACTATGAATTCCTTCAAACCTCATCATTTTTTCCTGATAAGCATCACTTACTTTTATGTTTGAAGTACAAACAAGCACTGTGGCCATGCATATCTCTGGATAGCTTGCAAGTCTGAAGGCCCCATAGGTTATTAGAAGTACACAGACATTATGCTGGATCTCAGGGCAAAGGTGATTTTCAACTTAAACTTTTTTGCGTTTTGAGCACTATAAACTATAAAGCAGGTTAATTTACCTTCCTCAGTGGAAAAATTCCTGAAACACATTAAAGTAGTTTGCTTTACCTTTCTGCTACACCTTCAAGAAATCAGTCAGTTCACAGGCTGCACTGGTGGCTGAAGACAGACAAATGGAATTGAGGCAGGAGTGAAATGAAGTTCAGGAAGGAGCAAGTGCAGGCTCTGGATGCTGAAGTGGGTATGAGAAGTCTAGGAGAGGCATTTAGGGACATACTGACATGACAGGAAAGTATATAAAAAGGGGATAATAAAAGTACTAAAACTGGAAACTAAGGAATTGCATATTCCTTTAGCTTCCAAAGAAAAAAATTATCATGTCTGAGTAAACTAAAAATAGAAAAACATCAAGTTTACAGTTTTTCTGCTAGACAAAAACTGATTCAGCTATTTCATGGCACAAAATGTACACAAAATTCAAATAATTCAAATAATTATTTAGGACTATAACATCAGCAGGAACCAAATAATATTGAATTACTAATATCTCAAAATGTAGGTATTCCTTGAATTATTCCAGATGGATACGACAGTAATTATGAGAAAATGCCTGGATCAGATACCATTCCTCAAAATGTATAATAAAAATGAAAATGAAAAAGATTACAAATCTGCAATTCTGTGTACAAGTGATGAGTGACCCCTCTTTATAAAGATAAAACGTAAAGTTACCCTTTTTTTATATATTAATTTAAAATTTGGTTATTAAAAGCTCATGCTTTAAATATCCTTTGGGTCCAAAAACAAGGGAGAGAAAGTATGCAAAATTAAAAATGACATACCTAAAAAAAAAAATCAAAGATGCTAAAATCTTGGGCTTTGCTTGATTTTATATCTTTATTTTGAAAACAAGATGGCATTTATATGGCATCAGATTTCTACCCATTTGAAAAAGCAGCATTTATAAATAAAATACAGTGTAGGGATATTACATTTTGAACTAAATAAAATTGTTTTGAAACTCTGTTATAATTATTCCTTCTTCTAAAATATTCAAAGATATTTTTTCAGGGAAGTATAGTAAAAAAAGTAATTTCACATTTCAAAAGTGAAGTAACAAAAAGCTGCTAAATTTGAGATTATCACACACCTTTCATAACTTTCACACATTTCTTGAAAAAATTAAACTTGACAGCTGTGAGCTTTTCAGAGCTTTGATGTAAGCAGATACAGAAAAGCACATAAAAGCTATAAGGGAAAGGAAAGGAGCATCCATTTCAGCAGAACAGGACAAATGAACCTGTATGATAGGATGTACAGGCTGGTATGCAATTTAGCATAAACAAACAAACACCATGCACATACATTTATAAATATGAAAACTGAATTCCAAAGTTAAAAGGCTTCCAAGGTATAGGTAGAATATGTATAAGAACAAAAATATTTAGATACTTACATCTAAAATCTAAAAGAAAAAAATAATCGGAGTTCTGATAGCTGGCATAACAAAGTCAATTTAGGAGAATCAGATTATAAGAAAACCTTATTAATGAACTTGAAAGGTTTTTTGGTTTTGTTTTTTTTAAACACAGAACATTCAGAATGTAGAATTTTAATTGTAGAAGAAATTCTGAAGTTCCAATGCAGATGGCATTAAAATGAAATAAAGCCATAGTGTCAAAAAGATTGAGATAACCAAAGCTATGCTTATAAAAGATACAAACAGCATATTACTATTATTATTATTACTATTATTATTATTGTTGTTGTTGTTACTATTACTATTACTATTACTATTATTATTATTATTATTATTATTATTATTATTATTATTATTATTATTCAAATGTTTCCCCTCCTAAAAAGCTGACCAGCACTCTATTGGACATGTTCAGCTGGTACTTTGGGCTGCTGTGGAACCAGAACTTGGAAACCAGACATGTTTCTGCACCAAAACTACATGCCAGTAGACTTCCGAGACGTGATGAAGTCCTGGGAACCACTGACCCCTTTTCGTAACAGAGCTACTGAATTTCTCATAAACCAAAGAATAATCTTTCAGATGGTTACCTATAACATGTATTATGCAGAATTCAAGACAAAAAAGATCACATAGTTCCATCCTTACTTGCAGTAGATGAATTTACGAATCATAGTTTATTTACTATTATTTTGCCTATCAATATTTTTTCATCTTCAGTAGACTCAGCCACCACTGAAAAAGCAGGGCATACTCACAGTTGTAAAGATCTTAATGATTATAGTATAAAGGAGGAAAAAGATATCGTTCAGAATTTCAGAAGTGAGAATGAAAAATAAAAGAAAGACTGGTATCTTTAAAAGAAAAGGGAGTGTTAAAGCAAACTACAGAGAAAACTGATCAAGACTCCATAGCTGACAGTATGCTATAGACTATAGTACAGAACTGTTAAAGTGAAAAAACAGCACAGAAAAATCACGTGAACAGCTTAAATGAGAGAATTGCCTTTTATTTAAAGCAGTATTTTCTGGACTAAAAAAAGGAGAGAAAAAGAAGGTGATGAAGAAGAAAATATGTTTCTAGGAGTTGCAGTATTTTATATTGTTCCCTTGCATTGCTATGAAATGAATATTCAGTAATATGCTTTCTGTCCAACAGAAATGAATTTATTAAGCACAAAAAGATAGAGCTACAAAATAAGCTAGTACATGTGCTTTCTGCACCAGAACAATTTTTCGTTCATTTCATTATTCTGAGTACCACTCTTATAACGTCTTCATAGCTGAAAGGAGTTACTGCAATTACCAAAACTTTCACTGAACAATAACTGAAGTATAAAAGGCAAGTGAGCAACTCGTAACACCAAGTTAAAGTCCTCATATTTCTTTTATTTATTATTTCATTTAGATATGTCCAAAGAGGACAGATGCTTATAAAACATCACTAACCAAAAGTTATCCCTTAAGAGACAGGGTATCCTTGATTACAGAAAGCAGCTGCTGTCGTAAATCTCAGGAATCTACTTTTGTGAGCTTTATGAGTCCAAAATCAGTGCTCATTGATAGTGCCGCTATTTACATTTGTGCAGCTTACCTTTTCTTGAGATCATTATTTCAAAATCATGTAAGTGTAAGTATCACTATACAAAATCAATATGATACATACAGTATATGAACTCAAACCTCATCAATAGATAGATGTTAAAACATAAAAAACTTGAAACACCCTAAGTTATTGAGTGTTTCTTATGCAATCTTGCAGGGATTGATCCTTGTCCCAGTATTGTTAGCACTGATCTGGAATCAAGTATACAATGATTGCTAATGAAGTGTGCAGATGATACAAAGGCTGGTTGAGTACCAACTAATGAAGGGAACAGGTCACTAACAGAGTGACCTGACTAACAGGATTATATTCTGGAAAGCAGTAATTCTAGAAAGCAATTAGGGAAAATGTGAAACATAGTTATATACCAGTGGAATGCTTCAAAAAAAATCCTAGGCAGGATATCTGGATACAACATAACAGGAGTATGGGGGGGGGGTCAACTGGAATTACTAAGAAACATTACTTGATAATGCAGTAGTTCTTATATATACAAAATTTGAAAACTTGTGAAGGGCAGTGGGAAGAAAAAAGACAGATTAATAGTCTAGAAAACATGCTTTTACTTTAAGAGACTATAAGAGGTTCATTTACATTTTATAAAAAAGAAACTCGAGATTATAAGTTTATGAAATGTAATTAACGATAAAAGAGAAATTTGTGGTAAAACTGTGCTGGTCTTAGCATAACAAGAACTTACATCTGAAAGTGTCAGCCATGTTCCAATTATATTTCAAGTATGTATTTTTCAATTAGTGGAATAAATGAAACAAAGGATTTCAGAAGATTTTCTATAATTTGTAAGTCTTCAAATAAAAGCAGACCTTATAAGTAACCAAAAAGTTACCCACTGAATGAAATTCTATGGCTTATGTTACATAAAAGGTTAGAAGTACACTGGCATTTGTATCTATGTACCTATGAAAATTCATTCTAGCTTGAAATGTCAAAATATATGTTGGTAGGTAAAAGCTTCTTATTAAAGAATAAAACTGTTGGGAAGTGAATTATTTTTTGATATCTGCAAATTCATGATAATGCCGGCAGCCAACAAACACAGAAGACACTTCTGGAAATTTTTTCATTTGTGTTGAAATTAAAATTACTATTTCAAAATTATGGTGTGGAAATTAGTGAACATTTATTTTTATGTAACTAAATATATGTAATTATAAGTAAAAAATACCTCATTCACCACTGTGAATTTGTCAACAATGGCAATGAAAAAGAAGTTACTTCTGATCTAGTTCAAATGATAGCTCAATTAAATTTCTGTATAAGTAAAAATTTCAAGTTAATAATCAAGTAATATCGATGATTAAAATAAATGTTAAATACTTCATACTTTCTTTAGAGGTAATATCATGGTGTTAGATTACCAAACAAAAGCAATAAATTTTGCTGGCTAAAATCATCAGGCTAATAGCCAAACCACTTTTTTAAACAAACACCTTTTGTCATCTCATACGGTGCTGAACTAAACAGCTTTGTGAAGGAACCAAACATTTTAATCAATAATAAGGACAGTGAAACTACTAATCAACTGACATAACTCTAAAATTGGGATAATTTACTTACAATTTAGATGAGAGTAAATATCCATGACTAGCTTAACAACTGGAGTTCATTCATGACACAGTAATTTCTACATAACTATAACGTATACTACAGACTGTTCATTACTGTTGTAATTAGTATAGCATATTCTATTAGCTTTCCTGTACAACTGTATTTCTGGAAATGCAAATATAATTGCTTACCAAGATGGTAGTAACGATTAAAGAGCGATTGGACAGGGAATCTGTTATGTTTGCTGGTTTTCCTTTCTGATTCTCTGTCATGTTAAGGCCACTCAATGGATCCCAAGTTCCAACCTATAAAACAGTAAATTACTGCGTAAATTCTCCATTAATTACATTTCAGCATCTAGAAAAGACCACTATAAGGAAAAACAGATTGCTACAGGAAAAAAAGAAAGACTGCTAATATTTATTATTAAACCCTGTGCCATTATTCTCTGCCACTACCTTTAAAGTCTGCTTGTTTAAAATATGATTCACAATACCTCAAAATGTGTTTTGTGAAGTATGACATTAAGTGGAAAAATGATGCACAGAATGTCTAAAGGTACTCTGAATACTTAATTTTCCATTCAACTTTCATTTTTCAAGATAAACCACATCTGACGATAATAGTTAGGTGGAAGTTCATTTGCAGAGCAGAGAGCATTGTCTTTACAGAAGGATGTACCATTTTCTGTGATCAGGGAGAACAGCAGAACAAAAAGATGTTTTGGGGAAAATGTAATGGAGAAGACTCAAAGTAGGTTAAGTGTAACAACTTAATTGATTTACAAATAAATGTTCAGTACGTAGCTCATTTGACATTTTATACTTTGAAATTCTTATTCCAGTAAAGTCAATAGGATTTTTATCTAAGTAAGGAGGTTCAGGGTTATCCTTTAAGGTTCAGGTCAAGGACAGTCTCACATACTAAGTAATAAATAATGAGGCTTATGATTACATCATTTATCTGCAATTTCATGACTATACAATTAAAATGGATGAGCAGTAAATACAACTATCCATTTTTAGACATGAGAATGTTTGTATTACTCCATTGCCTAAAAATAACCCCCAAACAAATGTTTCTTGTTTGTTTTTAGAAGAGGATTTTAAATATCATTTCAAATACTGAGCAATATCTATAATATAAGGTAAAGATATTTTAAAACTAAATCTAAACAGTAATTAAAAAATTCTGAGGTCTGATTGTGAATATATATGTATGTATGTATGTATGTATAGATATATACATAAACACATACATTTTTTTTTTAATCTTTCAAACTGATTCCTAAGAAACTGTTCATAGACTTTTAAGTGATTTGTGGCAGTATGGCTGCCAAGTGAGATCAGGATGCAACTTGGTATGGGTTAAATAAATAGAGTTTCATTTCTAAAACTGATAATACAGCAGAGTATGAATCAGTGGAAGCTGTAACAGAGAAAAGATAAATTCATTCTCTTTTTCTATGATTTTCTGTTCCACAGAAATCAATATTTGATCTTTCTTCTTTGCATAACACTCAGTTCCAAGAAGTCACTCCTTTGAATGGCTGTGATTCTTGAATTTTGGCCGTTCAGTACCTCATAAACTGACAAAAGAATCATGAAGGGAAAAAAGGGGAACATGTTTGTCTCAGAAATATAATTGGAAAATAATATCTAACACATCATTTCAAAGTACTGAAACCAAAGCTTACTACCAAAAAAACTTTAATGTACTCTTTTAGTAGTGTTTCATTTCGTGACTTGACAGGTTTTTAGGAAACTGAAAATGTTCAGCCTTGCAGTTTGGCCATGATGAAGAAACTGTAAAAGGATTGAGAACTTTTAGTTGCAATATTCTGTTAATTATGGCAATCATAGTGTTTCCTTTACTTCAAAGAAAGACCAAACTAGATCAGAATAACAAGGAGTGACAAAGACTGGAACTTGAGCCTGCCCCTGCTGTTTCTTCACATAATTGAAGCTGGACTAAACTCCTCTATGAGACTCAACATCAGGTACACAAATAGCACAAAAATTTCTAAGGGAACGCCATCACCTTATTTGATCAATTTCAAATTCTAAATCATGAAATCATATACTTAATTGAAGTTCAAGTTCATAATACAAATGTTATCTTGGCAAAAGCTAATACATTGCTAATTAAAATACTTACCTACTTTTTAACATAGCCACAGTCACAAGCAAATGAATAATTATCAACTGTGAGAATTTGGGGTTTATCTAACTACGTCCATCTAGACTTATAAGAACTATCAACTGCATTACTTTAAAAACAAACTTCTGTCTTGATAAATTCTCGCATTATTTTTTTAAATAAGGTTAATTGTACTTGTATGGCTATTTTTGTGAATCAAAAATCTAAGAAATGGAACAAAAGTCAGGTGTTCCAAATAAGACACTCTTTGCATTATCTTTATTAATAAGCTTGAACTCAACAACTTATGCCACAGATTCTGATACACTACTGATGTGTATAGCTCCCAAATCACACAAACATCTTCTCAAAGCTGCTTCTTCTAGAGAAAACTGTGCATAAATAGTGCAGCAAATTCATTCTCTTTTATTGCTTAAGCACAGTGTTTTAATTTCAAGGTAGCCTTTCAAATAGAGTAGAATTGCTAATGTGTTTTCACTAGAAAAGTTTAAATGTCAAAAATGTAGAAAAAGCTAATCAAGGTACTCTACTATGTACACCTGCAATTCAAACAACTTACAATTTACTTCTACTGCATTACATTTATTTCCAAGAAACTTTCAAGTTTTCCTAAAAAGTGAAACAAACTGATAGTCTAATATACACCCTAGAGAGAACGTTCACACAGTAAATACAGTCACAAAGAGGCTGTCAAGCCCTCAGTCCCCTAGTCTTCCATTCAAGTGCCCTAAATGGCTAGACTATTATGGAGTGAGCATGCCAATTTGAACATGTTAACACGTATATCCATAGCACAGGACCAAAACCAGGAGTTCCCATGAAGCGACATTGTGCTCCACAGTGAGACAAAGAATCTCTGTGATACAAAGAATTAGCTTAGTCAACAATCAGCTTATTCAAGTTGAAACAGCTCCAACAAGAGCTACTAAAAGACTCATCATCGAATATCATAGAATGTTCTGTAACATGGCAATTGGGGGATTCCTCAAGGACATGGAATACAGTTTCCTGACTACACTTGAGTGATAAATTAAAAATTGCGTCCAACCTTCCATGTATTTAACTATTAGGTAACTATCAGGTTCCTGCAGTCCTGCAGAAAGTCTGGACAGAAGTTTCCATTCTTTTATTGTTGCTTTGATAAACCACAATTCTCTATTTTTAGTTGGGGTTTTTTTGGTTTTTGTTTTTGTTTTTAATAAAACAGTTTCCAGAAAAAAATCCTCAAGTAATTTGCAGTCTCTTAATTAAGTTGCATCATCTGATCTGAGACAATGGTGGCAACACAATGTAACTTCATTACATAACTGTATGGAACAAGTCCTAAACCTGTAATCCAAGTGAAAAGTACGTGTTTGTCATACTACCAGACATCTTACTAATAGGAAATTAACAGCAAATTCATCTTTTTTCTTTCATTG
Organism: Platalea leucorodia; assembly: GCF_965183815.1. Lineage (NCBI taxonomy): Eukaryota > Metazoa > Chordata > Aves > Pelecaniformes > Threskiornithidae > Platalea > Platalea leucorodia. The sequence goes on from NC_138825.1 coordinate 81,232,105, forward strand.
GAGAATATGACCACTGAGACAGTCATTACTGAAAGGCAGATAAAGCGAAAAACAAGGAAATATGTGCTCAAACTCTGATTGTAGAGCTATCCTTTTCTCAGAATTCTGTAGTTATTAGAAAATTACCTGTGTGTATGAAGACACCACCCCTTTAGACTTCAATAAGTGGAGTTTCTGAGAGTGTTCTGGCAGAGTACTGCAGTAAGCTTGTTGTTTTCTTATACTCTTCTCTAGACTTCTGCAACTGGCCTCTTTCAGATACAGAATACTGGACTAGATGAATCTAGAGATTCTTTTCTCATGCACCACAAGAAAAGTTTGCCATCCACCTTTAGGCAGGTACACTCTCAGGTTTCCAAATGGTCAATCAATCCTATACCACTTAAACAAAATTCTAAGTAGTCTTCACAATATTTACTACTCAATAGTTCACAGTACAATTGCAAAACTAAATCTCAACAGAAGTGTTTAAAAATAGTCAGTGTCATTACCAAAGGAAAGAATTCAGCAAATACTGAAAAGAAGTTTGGCTAATGTTCACACAAATTTAAAATAAATTTGATTCTTTTGTGTTCAAGTATTTCATGCATTCAGTCTCCAAAAAAAGATGAGTATAATTGTACTTATTTCCAAAAATACTAATTTAATTTCATAGTAAATGCAATTGGCATGACTTGTGAAGGAATATACTCTAGAAAAGAAGTACTTACCAAATAATAAAAACTAAGGAAAAATATTAGACCTGTTAAATCAGAATGAATAATAATTTGAATTCTGAATACTGAAAACTACACACAGTCAAAGTGTACAATAAAAATTGTTTCAAAAACCTTAATAGGTTCATACAGTAGAATAATTAGAGATAATTATGATACATTCTTGGACCTTTATCTAGAATGGAGAGTGCTGATTACAGTAATTCTACACATAAAATTTATATAGTCTGCTCAGCAATCTAGTAGGGAATTGAGAAGAAAGCTACATTGGACTTCAGCTCAAAGTTACTAGTCTCTTCTGGAAATATTAGATGGATTTTTGTGACATTTAGCAATACATTTGGTAACAGAATAAGGACATAAACCTTCTCAAACCTTATCAAAATTCTCCTCTTTCTTTTCAAGATTATTTATCACTAACATAATCCATTTCTGAGTTGATCTATAAAGTTGAGCATAAATGTAATTTGAAAGGTATATTCAGACGTGGCAATTTTTATAGATCGTAGTATAAATTAAGCTTGCATGCAAATAAAAAGTTCACAGGTGAATATTTAGACATAGCTATGTAAATTTAACAGTATTGTAAGAAGTTTTAGCCACCTCTTATCCCATTTATTTTCAAAGATACAGCATGATCCCAGGTTATCTCCTACAGCATGTCTAAAGTGCATGCTTCCTCTTTACAATAAAAATGCAATTTGTCATATAGTAAAGATCTGCTTATAGTCATGCCAATTGCAATTCAGCAAGTTATTTATTAAAAAAAAAAATTCAAATTTGTAGTCTCTTCTCAGTAACACCCAGACTTTCTTCAAAGCTACTACCCTTACCAAGACCTATCCAATTTAATTGTCGTGGTTTAACCCTGGCCAGCAATTAAGCACCACACAGACACTCACTCACGCCCCCCCCACTGGGATGGGGGGAGAATTGGAACAGTAAAAGTGAGAAAACTCATGGCTTGAGATAAAGACAGTTTAATAATTAAATATATATATATAGTAAGGGGAAAAAAATAACAGAGAGAGGAAAATAACACCCAAGAAAAACAAGTGACACAAAAGAAAACAATTGCTTGCCACCAACTGACTAACGCCCAGACAGTCCTCAAGCAACAGCAGCCCCTGCCAACCTCCACCCCGCAGTTTTATTGTTGAGCACAACATCATATGGTCTGGGATATCCCTTTGGTCAGTTGGGGTCAGCTGTCCCAGCTGTGTCCCCTCCCAACTTCTTGTGCACCCCCAGCCAACTCACTGGTGGGGCAGTTCGAGAAGAGGAAAAGGCCTTGATGCTGTGTAAGCATTGCTCAGCAATAACTGAAACATCAGTGTGTTATTAACACTATTTTCAGTATGAATCCAAAATGTAGCCCCATACAAGCCAGAAATTTAACTCTATCCCAGCCAAAACCAGTACAATAATTCACCACCCTCCCAAAAAAGAAGCATTGTGCACTCCTGAAACTTAAAATTTCTGAGTTTACATATACTCTAGAGCAGTTTACTGAGCATCAGTCTCATGAGATATTATCCACAAAAATTCAATAGATTAAAGTAGCTTTCTTACTTCAGCATGTTTGAGAAAAATAAATTTATCTTTATGAATAATCAAGTGTTCTTTGTTGCTAATTTCCTTCAAAACTCTCCTAAGAAAAGTAACATTTTTTTGGCTCTGAGTCAACCAAAGCTGTACATACTACTCATGGTGAAGTGCCACAAGCATTAGGAAGGATCATTGCCCTTCTGCAGTGGTACCAACTATCTAACTCTGCAGCCAAAATCAGAGCCATATTCAATCCCCGAAGAACTGATAAATGCGTCTACAGTTTACCATCTTTTCTTTATTGTAGAGTAGTTAGTAATAGTGGTGATTACATCAAGAAAATAATTATTTACACTCTATTGTGACTAATATTATTTCTTCCTGTTTATGTATTCCCCATTTGGGAATTGCTTCATTTATTTTGCTTTCTACAGAAATATTAATATGCTTATCTTCTTTGCCAATATCATGTTAATACCAATAATTCCGGTTTCCATAGATCTGTTATCTCACTTTCTTTTTTTCTCTAACTGTTACAAAACCCTGTGTTTATGCCACTTTCTGTTTTTTCCCAGGTCATTAATAAAGATAAAGCAAGATCTTTCTTACATTGATATGATGGACAATGAATTACAACTCATTTTGTGTCATTTATATTCATCCTGTGTGTAGGTTCCTGAGCAAGATTTCAAGCCAGTTGTTAACATCTCTATTCAAGAAATGTGATTCTTCTTAAGTGACAAATTTTCATATCAAAAGTGGTATTAAATTCAGGTATTTGTTATCTCTCTGAAGTATAAAATAATTTTCCTCATGATGCAGCTTCAGTGTAAACACTGATTGATTGTAATTTAAATCATAATTTGCTTATTATCCTGGATTGCCACAGCTTGGGATTTTCACTGTGCTTAACTATAAATAGTTTCAGTGTGTCCAGACTGACTGTCAGCAAATTTTTTGTACATTACATTAGCAGCACTCCAATCATCTATTAATTTTGTCATTTTCATCTTACAAGAATCTATCGTTTTTGTCAGACGTGATTTTTTATTTGGAAATGCATACTTCTTATTGATTGATGCTTGATTATCACCTCTCATTCAAGAGTTTCAGGAACAGGTATCTTATGTAAAATCTGAGATCACACATGGCATCTTTTTCAAATCAATGAGCAATTTTTCTGTTGTCACTGACTTCAGCAGTCATTGCACTTAAAATATATGATTTAGGTCATTTCCCATTATACTAACCAGGCAATTCATCTAGGACATTTTTTACAAACTCTCAAAAAAATAGGTCTTCTAGAAATACTTCACAATAACTCTTTTCTCTCCCCTCCATAAATATTTTTCTCCTCAAGACAGCTCATTTTGTCATAAAAGCATTACAGATTACAGCTGAAACTGTTAGGTTGAACTGTTGTCCTTCCCATATGAAATCACTCCCCCATATTTGGAAAGAGGTTAGATGAAATAATAGCTGTTTACAGTATGGAAACACGACACATAATATGGCACATATATAATTCCCATCTCCCCATCTTCTCTCATCCCACAAAATGAATGAATGCATGAAGAAAGAAAAAGAGAGAAAGAGAGAAAGAGAGAAAGAGAGAAAGAGAGAGAGAAAAAGAGAGAAAGAAGGAGAGAAAGAGAGAAAGAGAGAAAGAGAAAGAAAGAGAGAGAGAAAGAAAGAAAAAGGAAGAAAGGAAGGAAGGAAGGAAGGAAGGAAGGAAGGAAGGAAGGAAGGAAGGAAGGAAGGAAGGAAGGAAGGAAGGAAGGAAGGAAGGAAGGAAGGAAGGAAGGAAGGAAGGAAGGAAGGAAGGAAGGAAGGAAGGAAGGAAGGAAGGAAGGAAGGAAGGAAGGAAGGAAGTAAAACTGTTCAGGAATTCTAACTACATAGACAGAGAGGCTTGACAAGATGGTGGTTTGGGAAGAACATTTGTAATATACAAGATGAGAAAGATAGGGAAAGGCTCCCGAAGAAAGAAGAAAATAGAGAGAAAGGGGATGGAAAGAGCAAAGAGATGAAGAGCGGCAAGTAGACAAGGATTAGATGGAAAGGGAAATGGATGGGGCGGGGGGGGGCGGGGACGGGGAGAGAGAGGAAAGGAAGAGGGGAGAAAGGGGGAAGGGAGAGAAGGAGAGAGTAGCAGAAAGCAGGAGAGAAAGTGTAATGCAGAGAGATGGAGTGCACATATGAAGGGAGGGAGGCAGGGGAAAGAGAGAAGGAAGAGGGATTCATCATAGCTCTAACAGAAGAAAATCTTGTGGAAAAAAAACCTTTGAGACAGCTCTTTTAAATAAAAGGACTGGCTAAAGCGTACTCTCTCTACTAGGAACTGTCCTGCTCTAGAGTTTAATGATTCACCCTGGATTCAAGAAAAATAGAGTTTGCATTCTTTCCAAATAACCAGATTTTCTTCAAAGAAAAACATTTATTTGTCAACATTGATTTCTCTTTCTCAGTAAAATACCCTATATGTTCTAAATATTTACTAAGCAATTCAATCTAATGTGCATACACTTTAATTTTTCTTTTCCTAATCTCATATCACTACACCCTACAGAAACTGCTCTACTTTTCCTCATAGGTATCTTTGAACCTGTAGCATTCCTCATCATTCTCTGCTAACGCTTTCCTAACTCCTAAACTTTTCCAATACATGGTAACTAATTGTTACTGCTCTTCCCAGAGACTGTCAGCACATTTTGGTGAAAAACTAATATTATCACAATCTTTTATCACATGGCCAAAATGAGCCATGAAGGCAGTAAAACCATCTTCCTTTGCTGTGAACTTCTGTATACAGAGCTCAAGCATATGCTGGTTGTTTTTAAATATCCATATCTTTTTACAAATATTTCTGTTGTCTCTTCCGTATCTTTCACTATTACTGTTTCCCAAGTTCCCTTTTTCTATTATGTGTTTTAGAGTACTGTATTTCTTGTTGAATTTTATTTTCTTCCAATATTTCTGATCTCTGTAGATGTTTTTACTTCTATATTTTCAGTGGAGCACATATCTCATAATATATTGTCAACTAAGAGCTAAATTAACATGCTTTTGTGTTTCTACTTTCATATCAATACTGATGGTGAAATAAAAACAGACATAACACAGATCCAGATGGAAGATACCATTCCTTTAGCCCACTGCACATCTATTATGCAATATTTTACACTAATGTTCTCTCAGAAAACTTGAAGTCCATACAGTAAATTTTGTAACACAGCCATCTTTTTTTTAATAGCATTGTATAGTAGTATCACGTCATTAAAAGACAAATAAATTACACTGTCTGTATTTCCTTAATTATTTTGCATTTCTGCCTGAAAAGAAATTAAGTACACTGTAAAGATTTTCTTTTCCAGAAAACCTATGTTGTTTGATGGTTCTCAAATGTCACCCAATGTTCTTAAAGCCATCCTAAACTAGAAAGACTTAATTTCCTCATTTTCAACAGTTATCACTTCAGTGACTCTCCAGTCACTACTGACTTATTTAGCTATTCCCATGTCATCAATTCTTCCATTTCTGTTTCCAGTAAGGAAGACAGGTTGCATTGCACCTATTCTACTCATATACAAAGCTAATTTGCTTTTCAAATCTAATCACAACTATATATATATATTTTTTCCCCCTTAAGTTTCCAGAGCTTCCTTCATGGAATACTTCATACGAAGACTTTACTATCAGTGCATTGCTGAATGTTTTAGAATATAGATTAGTCTTTTAATCACAGGTTTGCCACCAGACATTTTCAAAAATGTTATTACCTATGTAAGTGTTTCAAAGCAAGCTTGTGGCTTCTGAACTTTTTAAAAATCTTCCTAGTATGAGAAAATTAATATTCCAAAACTAGTATTGGGGGGAAAAGTTTTAGAGAAATATGTTGTTTATGCTAACTTCTCCATTTAATGATCTATAGAAGAAAGGAAATGCAACCCTGCAGCATGGTACCTTCCCTTAATTTCTCCTTTTATTTCTGGCCACAATATCACCTTGGGGCAATAGCTGATACAAATTTATCTGAAGATGAAGGAAAACATAGTGCGTACAGAACACTGAACACCACAGCTAAATACAAACAAGGCAGATGCAAATTATAAAACCTTTGTCTGCTGATCACAACAGTGTGAGACACTGCAGCTTCCTGCATTGCCTCTTCATGGCAGGGTGGCTGAAGAAGAGAGGGAAAATGATCTCATTTCAGATCATCATGTCATGTAGGCAGGCCACATATGTGTACGTGCTTCCCAAGGCCTTTAATTCAAATATAGACAATATTAAGATACACAGAAACGTCATTTCTCAATCTTTTTGTCTTTCACTCCGTCTTTACAAGAAAAATTCATGTCAGAAGACAGAGAAACCTGTCAGGCTACCTATTGTTAATTTTTTTTAGTACCACTTACAGATAGAAACTTTGTTTTCCAAGAAGAGAATCAAAGTTCGCTCTTAAAACACAGAAAATTGCCAAAATAAAGCTATTTTATTTAATTCTCTTTGAGGTACTTCTTCTTGAACTAGTAAGATGTAAAGAAAATACAAACACACATACCCACAGATTCACACATGACGATAGGTAATGGGATTGGAATCACTAAAACTAAACTCAATATAGATTGAAGACGGAGTATATTAATGCATGACTCCAGGTCTAGCTGTGCACTCTTCCCCAGTCCTCTTGAATCTAAGAATGTGGCTAGAAGCACACAGTTAAGAGGCCACTAACTGTCAGACACCAAGATAACAGCTTTTACTAGAAGGCTTTGAAACCAGATATCAAGTAGAGAACAGGTACATTGTTTTATGTAACACATGAAATGTTATTAAAAATGCTACTGGTTTATAGGGGGTGGGGTTTTTGTTTTGTTTCCCATCTCTTTGGAGATAAACATCTTACACACCTTTTCAAGACCTTCTTCCTTGAGGCTGATAACATCTAAATCAAAATCTGTCCTTAAGCCATTGGTTTTGTTGAAAGTTATCCTGCCTGTGAGGCCTTCCCAGTGGGCCTATGGAGAAAGAAAAAACAATTTCTATAAATAAATACCTCTTCCTTTTTTTGCCCAAAAAGAACAAATTTTATGTCTGCCAGAATGGGAACATTAATTATTCATTCTATCTAAATAATTTACCTTGTGGCTGATTTTTTTAAGAAGTATTTTGTATTCACTTTTTGCTAATTAAATCAAGCTTTCTTCAGTCTTACAGACAATTTTTTAAACAACTTTCCATGTTAGTTAATAGACTCTTCTTACTAAATGAGATAAAAGGCTGGTTTGTTTTCATTCCTCCATCATTCATGCATGCATTTCCCCTTCTGCTTCCCTACATGGCCCTCCCTCCCCCAAGCCTTAATCTCTTTCATTAATGCTGGATTTCATTTTCCTGTCAGGAAATTTCATTCAAATAAAGGCTTACTTTTGTAAGATGCTGAGTCCGCTGAAACCACACTGAGACAGCAAAAACTGAGGTCACTGAGCCAGTCTTCCAGAGCTGATTCCTTACTTTTAATAAAGTGTAATACCCTCATTTTGTTATAACTTAAAATCTACCTAGTTCTAAAACTATACTAAAGTAGAGGAGGGAATATGGAAAACAAAATTATCATCCTAAAAGGAACCAACACTAAAAACAGGATTATATTCCATTGCAAATAGTTCTCTTTATCATAGTATTTTATATATCTAGAATGAGAAATACTGTATTAAGAGTTACTTACAGTACAAGAGACTTGAATACCCTACGCTGTTCACCTTTAGCACCTTAAATCTCTTAGCTTTACTTTAAATCACTATCTATCAGTATCTAAACAGCATACTAAGAGACCAAGGCCACGTATATTAAATCACAATAGAAACAAAAGAAAAAAAAAAAATTAAAACCAGGGAGTAAATTTCTTTCTTCGCCCCTTTGAACTTATGCCAATATTTAGTTGCTGAATTTTTCATAGTCAGTCTATGGTTTGGGGTTTCAGGGGTTTGGGTTTTTACGCGACAAATGTTTCAACCTCTGCCCCCCCCCCCAATTACCTACAAACAAAAGTTTTATTTAGAATGCAGTTATTTCACCCTTTTATGCTTCTTTGTTCCAACTAATACCTCAGGAAAACCCACTTTCAAATAAAAATGCTGTCTTGCCTGGTAAAGTCTTTACACATAACAAGTTGAGATTCCCAGCTATTGAAAAAAGAAAAGCAGAATTCAAGTAGAGTAAGAACAAAAGAAAATGGGAGTTGGGATAAAGGAAAGTAATGAAGCAGGATATTATTAGTGACTTACCTCCTTAATGAGACTCATAAAGCGGGTCCCAAAGCGCCATGGTTTGTGGCGATTACACTGTAGTGAACTGACCGTCATCTGTGGGAACTGCTGGACAGCCACTGACACCACATGAACTGCATCATACATTAGTGCTGCATCCGTCTGAAATTAGAATGAAACCAGAACCATGAACACAAAACAAAAACATGTGACCACCCAGCAGTAAGAGAAGGAAAGAAAAAATTAGCACTACTTATTATGTTAAAGCAAGAAAATTATCTAATTGCTTGTGTAGCACTGTAAAATGCAGTCTTATTGCCAAGTCCTACATAAGATGTGTCAGGACGTTCACTCTCAGCTTTTCTCTTTTTAATGCTGAAATAAGGGCCCAAATACCAACTTTTCAGGATCACAGGAGAACTCTGGTATCTCTGATGACTCATTTTACTTTAAAAAAAAGCAGTGCATTAGGGTGCTATATAAATCACTGTATGCATGTTTGATTCAAGTCAGTTATTTCCATGAGTAAGGTGAAAGAAAAAAAGGAAAGATTAGCAAGGTAGCAAAACCTTACCTATGAAGGAAAGTGCACAGGCTAAGGAAATTACAGGCTAGATACAGTCCCAAAGGTACTCAACTGAGTCATTAATAACTTTTTATGGGTATCAGTTTAAATCCAAAGGACAGATCTAACCAGTATCTTCTATAAATCAGAGACAAATTAGAATTGCATTAAAATGCACATTCATTTTAATGGTTTTCATGTCCCACCCTAAATAAATAGGCTGTTTAGACCTGGTATGTGCTAACTAATGTTGTATTAGCAAAGGACAAAGACAGCCTCTCAGTACACACTGTCATGCTGTACAAGAAACTGACATCTCTCTCCTGTTCTATTTGATAAGCAGAGGCAAGTCTTGGAACCAAAAGCAAGAGAGGACCTTAGATTCAGCTGGTGGAAATGAATGCTATGCCATCTGCTCAGCATACCTTAGAGAAAAAGGACCTATTTCCCCTTCTCATTCACATAATTAGTGAGCTGTGAAATTAGTTCTTTAATGGATAGGAAACCTGGAGATTATTGCACTTGTCACAATACCATACAATGCAATACAAAATTAGCTTATATAGTGCCTTTCATGCAAATATATCCCAAGGCTCTTTACAATAAAACTAAACATAAAAATGCAAAAATGCTCTACCATTATAGCCCATAAGCTACTGTTAAAGGGGAAAATATACGTTTACGTTTAAATGGCTCTCCCAAGGATAGAATTCAAAATTCAAACAGAAATAAATCCTAATTTTAAAATAGCCAGTATAATAGGTTTCAATGACATTAGACGCCAAGTAGTTTATGCAGGGGCTCCAAATCAGCCAGAAAATATTTTTGCTGCCAAATTGTTCATTATCTTCAAGGCACTAAAGTCCTTTTAAGGCAAGCTGATATTTGACAAGGAGACAGCAAAACATCAAAAAGTTGGAATGACATGCTGAGTAAGCGTCATACAAAGCTTAATATTCTAGAAGCAGTATTTGGCAGTAGTTGGAGTCTAGACAACAGTTTTTAAAATAAACTATACAATAAGTACAACACATTAATCTGGCTCAGAAATGCAAACTTTTTTTTTTAATCAGCTTTACTTCTAAAACTCTAGTCCTTGCACCAATGAAGGAAAATTGAAATTGCTGTGAGACTTTAGCAAAAGCAGCCCATCAAGAAGCAACCAGAAGTTCAAAAACAGCATTAACTGATTAATTAGATATAAATTTGGGCACAGAACTGGTAAGACTCATCAGCAGGAATCAAATGGACTTTATGCCAAATGCAGAGCAACATGGCTTTTTGTCAAATTCTATAAGCCATTGAGCTGGAAATCTCTAGGATGACAAGACAGTCAACTCCAGTGGAAGCACTAAAAAAGTCATTGCAGTTTTAGAAGTAATTCAAATTCTGATAATATTCTTCATAGCTGGCTGGTGAGTATTGTTTCAGTGGAAATAAATCGAAATCAGAATGTACTTCTTTTAAATGCACACAATATAAACTAATCACTGGCTAGAAGTTGAGTGCCTATTTGATTTTCAGATGCTACAAGATAAACCCCTTATTCACATAGGATGAGACTCCACAACCCACCTTGTATAGGAAGATTAAAGTTAAATGTAGGCTTAAATGCTTGTACTGAATAAAGACAGATAGAACCATATACTTAAAAATATATTGGTTTAGTGATTCAATATTGCACTCATCTCACTGGGTGCAATCGTTGATTTTACTGCAAGAGAAATAAACAGCACAGAACTCAGTAAAAGATATAAAGTATATCATTGAATTTGCAGGTTGGGCCCTCCTCTTGGTTCGTCACTTTACCTTTCCTCTGAGAGACATTAGGAATTGATAGCTGTTGGTCTAGCTCTCCACCCTTGTTCATTAGGCTTGCTAAGCTTTATGTCTTGCTGCCCTTTATCCATACCACTTTCTCTTCCTTAAATCACACTTTTGGAACTATGGTTTGTGGTACAGGAAGTACTGCAGGTTTCAGCAAGACACTGTTTGGGGACCAGGGAGGAAAGGTACCTAATTAAATTTTTAGGATTCTTTATTTTATCTAAACAGAGATTGGCACTCTGGAAGCAAGAAGAGGTAGAACTCCAGGAGAAGCAATGGTTCTTGAATTTCACATAGAAACGTGCTATACCATTTCCATTCACTGAAACACACATAATACAAGAAAATAATCTTATTGAAAAATTAGATTAGTACTGTTCAAGTCAACTTGTATAAACATTTTAAGAATCATGTTGTATGTTACAAGTATGTCTTGCTACCGTTTATGAACCATGGATTGTGGGGTGGTTTTGGTTTCACAATCCTGCTTAGTATTTACAATGACTTGCTTGGATACAGATAAACTCAACTAAAATACTGCTCATGATACTGTAATTTGTATTTCTACAACTACAAAAGAAAACAATTACTACAACTACAGAAGCTACAGAATTTTTTCATCAAATTGAAATAGAATGAGATTGACTTAGGTGATTAAGATGTCAGGTGACAGATGTCTGTGACCACAAGTCTGTTTTTCAGTTGAGACTGTCAAGTAACAAGAAAGCTTTTAGCACTCAGAGGTAACAGCTTAATCAGAGACATGATTTCAGTCACAATATATCTCAAATAGAGAGAAAGTACCAATCTGTGTTTGATTTTTATCCCAAACTCAGTTGAATACTACACATTTCTTCTCAAACTGTTCTGGCATTCCTTCACCTCCTGTTGTGTTTGCCTCTGTTTTACATAAGTTTCTGTATAATCACTTTTGAGTCTTGCTAAATAACTTGCTAAATACTGTCTAACAAATTACATGCAAGTACTCTAATCTCACTGTGAAAGGGCTCTGATGGTGCTAGACTCAGTATAAAGAAGGTAGAAAAAGAGTCCTCTCTATTACTAGAGAAAGAGTCTATTATTTCTCCCCAGGCCTCCTCAGAGTAAGAGGTGGTCTTTTTCTTCTCTGTTCCCAACCACACCCAAAGATGTCAGAGGCATGTAATAAACTCTAGTAGATATATGCTGTGATTTTTGTCACATGCTTGCTTGCCCTGGTTAATCAGTAATGTAGGGAGAGTTTGAGTTTTGGGGGCTTGGAGCTGGGGCAGGAGGTTGGCAGGGTAGTGGTTTTTTACTGGTTTCTAACCTACATGGGTGAAGCTTATACAGTAGAAACCCACTATAGCCTGGGTCTCAGCCCAGAAGAAATCTTCCCCACATAATAGAACTGACAAACTGCTGCTCTGCCAAGTTTTTCTGGCCTCCTTATGACATACAAAAGGTATGATTTTTAATGACCTTCAGCATCGCAGGTAGGTTAGACATGAATCAGCAGAAAATCCTGAAACCAAATGAGCTGTTTATGCACAACAGCTGCAACCTGAGATCTAGGTCTGTATCTTAAGGCCTTCCAAAAAAGTGAGAGAAAGGGCTCACACTCTGACAAATGGATAAAAACCAAGCAAGCCTAACAGAACAGAGGAATCATGGTCTTCACAACCATCTTCAGACTTACAGTACATAAGAGTTCATTGATGTCCTTTGATATCTGACTCAACAAATGCGCTAACTGCTTTTGGAATACCTGTGCCTAGTTAACTATTAAGGGTTAAAAAAAATTGCAGATTCCACATTTAATGACACCGAATCATGACTTGTGTGTGCACCTTATTTGCACAACAATGTTTTTGTATGACATGTCCATTTATCTCCAGCAAACTACATGAGGATTTCATGTACCAATAAACCACTCCTCTCTGGTTCACATCTCAGTGCTCCAAAATCACCTCTAAATTGCAAAAATATGTGCTTTATTTTTAGAAAACATGATTTTTATCAGGCAATCAAGTTTAACATTAATTTAAGATGAAGGATTGCTAGGCTAATTCTGTTTCTTCATGAGCTATATCAGAAAGAGTACACTTTTCAAACAGAAAAAATCATATTTCAGCTTTTACTGTAACAATTTGAAGTCCTCTATAATCTACAGTTAAAAAAAACCAGAACTGTTACATAGGCATGATCTGGAACTTTCAATTACTCAAATACAGATGATTAAAACCAGCTTGAAAGCAGGAAAAAACCCTCAGGTTTTAAAATAAATGTTAAATTAAACAAATGTGATTGCTTTTCACCTTAATTAAATTTATTACTAATAAAAGTCTATGAAGAAATATGGTCTTCTACTTAAGAAGTGCTCTGTGAAGTACTTGAAAACAAGACATTTCCTACATTGAGTTACATATGAAATAAGTGAATGGAAAAGAGAAGCTTGATAAATTTACTTTTTGTTCTTTAGTATTTGATCCAGTGTGGATCTCAGACAAGAATGAGTTATTTGTAACATTAGTAGTTTACTTTCCCTAGATCCGAAGATTCTTGTATTTACAAATCTGTGACACACAAGATCTCATAACTGCCCTCTTTACTCTGCCAGTTTTTTTCAGTGACTGTGTGGAATGTTTCCCACAGAAAAGGAGCCAAAGAAGAGGGCCAAGTAAGAGTTTAAAAAAAATAAAAAAGTTTAGTTAGCTAACTAAACTATCCCCCTAACACTATAAGGATTACCTTTATGAGGATTAGACTGCTTAACCATTTACAAACTGCTTTTATGGTAAGTGTAAGATATTATTAAAGATGACCTCCTTGCAAGTATGATACATACTTGTTTAGTGATCTGTATTTTGTGTTTGAACTTCACTTTATTCATTCAAGTCATGTCCAGTAAAAGCAAATTAATACCCATTTAACTCTGAAGAAAGAAGGAAAAGGAAGGGGGAAAAAAAGAAAGCTTTTATGTGTGTAACAGAAGGAATAAAACTTCAAAATTTGTCTCAGAATTAAATTTAGATACAACTCTTCTATGGCACAACTTGAAACTCTCTAGACAGTCTAACAAGACTGGATTTTCCACAATAAAAATTGTAAATGATTCAGAAAAGATGTTAACAAATATTTCTTCATCAAAGACAAAGAAAAGGAGAAAGAAAATGCAGTAGTGTAATATTCTATAACTCAGTTGACAGGCTGTATCCTATCACAAGGTGGAGATCTGAATCTGCATTTACCGGTCACTACTGTCATTAGTACCAGGTTACAAATACATCATAAATTAAATATATCTAGATTTTTATGCAAAGACAAATATTTTGCTAAAATTCTTTTGTTTTTTAAACAGTTCTTTAACAAACAAAATGTTCCATGCAAAACAAAACTGAAGTAAAAAAAATAATCTTGAAATGTAGTATTCTGATTCTTTAGTCAGTTCTCTGTTAAACTGAATTGACTCACTAAAAATTTCAAGGGAGGACACTGTTCACTTGAAATACTGCATTGCATAAGCCAAGCTTTTTCCATTGATTATTAAAGTATGCATATACTTTTCTACTTTTTAGATCTTATGCTATCTTTACCTGTGTATTATCTGAATAAGTACATAATAAGTACATTAATAAGTACATTAATAAGTACAATAATAAGTACATTAAGCAAGATAGTTTATATTTTTCATATGTAGCTCATTATTCTCTTCAAGATTATCTCTGTCTTCCTGTCTCCAGTCAGGCAAATTTTGCCCTTGTGATAAGTCCGACTACATTTAAAAGGCCAAACCGTTCAGAGGGTTTTGCTTAGTGTCTGATGGTCACTAATGTATTCTGAAAAATTTTGTGCATTAATTAAAACGAGGCTTAAATTCTTTTCAAGTGTGACTTCATTAGCTGCATCAAAAATGAAATGAAACTGAATGCAAATGCTCGCAAATGTATATCTGCATTTGTTTCCTAGGTGACCATGACAAAAGTATCCAGATAAATGCATAAAAGTGAAAGACCACTTTCCACTTTTGTTTTTTTTTAACAAAGTCCTTGAAAATGTGTGAACATGTTAAAAGCAATTCATGTGAAGTCTTTAATGCATGCTGGAACTTATTTCATCATATAATATAATTTGTTACAGAATTTCAGTTAGCTACGCAGACAGTCATCTCAGACCATAGTATCTTCTGAAATAAACCTAGTTCAGACTGACTGTGGTCACTGGTTTAACAAAGTGTTAACATGCTCATTCCATACTGCAACAAGATTCTTTCACTGAGCTTTTATTTATAGCACCTGTCCTTGAGAGATTTTATAACATAATGAGAATGTTACGTTCCCATTTGGCAAAAGGAGTGTAAATACATGAGGCAGGGCATGTTCCAGAAGGACTGAATTTTCCATTGGCCCTTGTAAACTGTATTTTATTTCTTACACAACAGTAATGCCTTGGATAGAACACTGGATACAAAGTCAGGTTGTTGGTTTGTTTTGTTTTTTTTCAACTCCCAATATATAGAGACTATTTCTGGTCAGCTTTATGAGGGACAGAGATGACATAATAGAATTAGGAGGGTAAGAACAGCAGCTCTGTTTCTTTGATCTAACAGCCTGAGTAAGTAGTGGATACTGGAGGTACAGTGAACACGACAGCCTACTCAAATCTCCTCATTCCCAGGCATAGCCTTTTTATGGAGAAATATTTAGGACGCACTGCACAATAAGGATTTACAATGGCATACTTATTCGTTTCAAAGCCCTCAAAAATGTCCCATAATCAATCTTCTGAGCCTGCTAAGCTGTACTTCTCCTTTGATAATTACTTATTTTTCTCTCAGTTATCCTTACTGATAATTTATCACACGATACATAATTATTAATTACAAAACCTTGAATAAATGGCATATTACATAAACAAACATTTCCCTTTTTTTTGTTCTACCGAACTCCCCACCACCTGCCTTTCATTTTTTCCCATATTAGTCTTATTTTCTAGATTATTTCCACTGTGAGCACATTGAACAGAAATAGGCCTCTGTGCAGGTTTTTTAATTATTATTATTTTCCTTTGAAGACTGACTTCATCATAGAAGCTGACTCCACTTCCTCTCCTTTAAACAACTCAGGAAAAATAGATGAGAATAAAGATGTGAGCAAAGTCTGACAACACTTAGAAGTCAGAAAGGGGTGACCACCTACAGTGTAGAAGAGCTCTCATTGGTAGCACTGTCCATTACTTTCCTTAAAAGTTGTCTCGTTTGACAGAAAATGACAAAGTTGTCTTTAAAAATTACTGGATATGAACTACAGAAACTATGATAGTGTACGTGTAAAAATAAGCTAAGATTTACTTTAAACAATCTGCAGTTTCTTTATTATAGATTCTACTATTGGCTGTTCAGAAAATTTTAAGGGCCAGGTCTTGAATTATATTAGGACAATGTGATTTTAACCCACAAAACAGAATAACTGGTAACATAAGAACTTTTTTTTCCCCAAGTTCTCATATAGTGTGGTGCCAATAGTGCTAGCATTACCCTACTCGAAGCTTGATTCACCATATAGCCTTGATCAGCTACCTCCAAACTACAGGTAGTTTCAAATCATAGAATCATAGAAGAGTTAAGGTTGGAAAAGACACTTAAGATCCAACCGTTAACCTATCACTGCCAAGTCCATCTATACCTTGTCCTCGAGCACCACATCTATCTGTTCTTTAAATACCTCCAGGGATGGAGACTCAACCACTTCCCTGGGCAGCCTGTTCCAATCCTTGACCACCCTCTCGGTGAAGAAGTTTTTCCTAATGTCTAACCTAAACCTGCCCTGGCGCAGCTTGAGGCCATTTCCTCTCGTCCTATCACTTGTTACTAGGGAGAAGAGACCGACCCCCACCTCGCTACAACCTCCTTTCAGGTAGTTGTAGAGAGCAATAAGGTCTCCCCTCAGCCTCCTCTTCTCCAAACTAAACAACCCCAGTTCCCTCAGCCACTCCTCAGAAGACTTGTTCTCTAGACCCTTCACCAACTACACTGCCCTTCTTTGGACACGCTCCAGCACCTCGATGTCCTTCTTGTAGTGAGGGGCCCAAAACTCAACACAGTACTCGAGGTGCGGCCTCACCAGTGCCGAGTACAGGGGCAGTATCACTTCCCTGGTCCTGCTGGCCACACTCTTCCTGATACAAGCCAGGATGCTAACGGCCTTCTTGGCCACCTGAGCACACTGCTTGCTCGTGTTCAGCTGGCTGTCGACTAACATCCCCAGGTCATTCTCCTCCAGGCAGCTCTCCAGCCACTCTTCCCCAAGCCTGTAGCGTTGCACGGGGTTGTTGTGACCAAAGCGCAGGACCCGGCACTTCACCTTGTTGAATCTCATGCAGTTGGCCCTGGCCCAATGATCCAGCCTGTCCAGGTCCCTCTGTAGGGCCTTCCTACCCTCCAGCAGATAGAGACTTCCACCCAACTTGGTGTCGTCTGCAGACTTACTGAGGGTGCACTCGATCCCCTTATCCAGATCATCAATAAAGATATTGAACAGGACCGGCCCCAACACTGAGCCCTGGGGAACACCACTTCTGACCGGCCGCCAACTGGATTTGACTCCATTCACCACCACTCTCTGGGCTCGGCCGTCCAGTCAGTTTTTAACCCAGTGCAGGGTGCATTTACCCAAGCCGTGAGCAGCCAGCTTCTGCAGGAGAATGCTGTGGGAGACAGTGTCAAAGGCCTTACTAAAGTCCAAGTAGACAACATCCACAGTCTTCCCCTCATCCACTAAGTGGGTCACCTTGTCATAGAAGGAGACCAGGTTAGTGAAGCAGGACCTTTCATAAATCCATGCTGGCTGAGCCTGATGCCCCAGTTGTCCCACATGTGCCGTGTAATGGCACTCAAGATGATCTGTTCCATGACCTTCCCCGGCACCGAGGTCAGGCTGACAGGCCTGTAGTTCCCTGGATCCTCCTTCCGACCCTTCTTGTAGATGGGTGTCACATTTGCTAACTTCCAGTCATCTGGAACCTCCCCGGTAGACCAGGACTGCTGATAAATGATGGAGAGTGGCTTGGCAAGCTCCTCTGCCAGCTCCCTCAGTATCCTCAGGCCCCATGGACTTGTGGGCATTCAGGTGGAGGAGCAGGTCGGTGACTGCCACCTCTTCGACAACTGGGGCTTCATTCTGCATCCTATCTCCATGTCCCAGCTCAGGGGCCTGAAAACCCTGAGGATGACCAGTCTGACTATTAAAGACTGAGGCAAAGAAGGAATTAAGTACCTCTGCCTTCTCCTCATCCTTTGTGGCAATCCCTACATCGAACAAAGGATAGAGATTCTCCTTGGCCCTCCTTTCATCACTGATATATTTGTAAAAACATTTTTTGTTATCTTTAACTGTGGTGGCCAGTTTAAGTTCTAGCTACACTGCTAAGTCTGCATTACAAAGTGATTTTCCAAGGAGGTCCAGAACAAGAGATTAATATTGAAGAAAGTAATTTTTCTTTAACTTTTTCAGGTCTAATGTTAAGCAAAGAATGATTGGATAAGAAGATGAAAAGAAAGCATCTAACTATTCACGGCCTGTATGGTGTTATTTTAATCACTATAATCTGGAATATTTTCCCTTTTTCAGAAATGATTTCTCAGAAATGGTACTAGGAGAATTACAAAACTCCATGGGTCTATCTACTCTTATTTTATTTGTGGAAATTACAGTCTATGCTTAATGGGACAGACACATATTCCATTTCTTCCAGTCAGAGGCTGAAATGCAGTTTCTAAAATTTTGCGTTATTTTCTGTGTTTTACATATACATATATATGAGAGATAATTTTCTATAAAAAGTTGTTATTATAATAATAAAGCAAAAAATGATCATGTTTAGGAATTTCTACAAGGTTCCAGTCATATGCATAAGAAAAGACAGAATAGGTTGAATTTACCACAAAGATGAAACAATCAGATGTTTAGGTTGAACAGATATAAGAACAAAAGGGCTTATGTTTAATCACATAACAAAGTATACATCAAGAGAAATGAAGCCTAAAAAATAGTCCAAAGGAAATATTCATATCACAAGTACGTTCAATAATCTGAACTATTTGGGACCACACAGGTCTGTAAGAGGCACAAGAACATCGTATCTTTCTCTGTATATATATATTGCAGAAAAATTTGAATATCAAAGTAAATATAGATTTAAGTTTACTCTTTACTACTCCTTTACACACTATGAGATGAAACTATTTTTTTTTTAAATATGGTTTTGCGTTGCAGTAAAATCATACAATGTCTTACAGTATACTTGAAAAAAAGACAGAAGGGTAAATCATGTCATGCCATACTCATTTTACAAGTAATTGTCATCATACCTGTCCTCACTCAAAAGTAAATAATAAGTATCATACACATACCACCCCCCACATTTTCTTTAAGCTATACAGTTATGAACTTACAGCTTGATGAAACACAGCTTTCAAAAAATGAGATTTACACTTCATATTGTAACCTAGATTCAGGAGAAAAGGTCCTTCAGGACATTCAGAAAGAATTAGACAAGAGATTAGCTGTAAAAGCTAAATTGCCCCATGCCATTCCATATCAAGAAACAGTTCTCTCTAATGAATGTGACCCAAGACATGAGGTGTATAGAAATTCCAGGCAGCTCTGTGTAAAAGAAAGTCTACAGCAAACCAATACAGCAAAACAGCCGGGCAGACAGACAGAGAGAAAAACCTTTCCAAGTTAACCTTATGTAAGTAGAGCAGGTATGTCTTATCTTTTCTGAAATATTTCCAACTGTATTGGAAAGCATAAAAGAAAATAAATGCTTTTATATTATCTTAACCTAACTCAGGTTAAGGATGATTTCAAGGCAATAAGGGAACAAAAAAGTATTTCTCAATCCAAAATATGGCAAATCTAGCCAAGCTCACTAAAACATTCCCTTGGGTATCCCATATCTCTATGGGATATGCACCCCATAGAAACTCGTATTACAGTTTGAACACAGTTTGGGCAGTAATAATGGAAGTCTTTTCAGCAATTCATAGTAACAACGATATTAATGTAGCATTAAGTAAGATAGCTGTGGGCACGCTTGGACTCCGAGCAGTGTCTTCAAGGAGTTTGTCATATAAGGCTACAGGAATAAAAGTATTGGAAGAAATTAACTTTTAAAATTTTTTTTTTTGGCAGTTGAATGATATGTTAACATTTATATAAGTAGAACATAAGCAGGTGATACAAGTCACCATACTATTTCACAAAGATGTAACAACTGTCTGGAAGAATAAAGCAGAATTAGGAATCCTCTAACTGGCAGAAGTGTTAAAAAGAGACTGAAAGAACATAATTTCTGTAGCCTATAAAAACAAAGACTGAGAACAACTGTTGAGGGGAACAGAAACCAGGAAAGAAAGGAAAGCTAAAGAGCACAGAAGAACACGCATGGATGCAAAAATGACAGAACAAAAAAAATTAATAGGAGTCATTTTATCTTACAGAGGCTTAAATTGTATTAGATTTAAAAATCTTTATCAATCATTAAAAGAACTGCTGCACAAGATCACTAACAGAAGATATTTCAGTTAGATGATGCCTGACAAAATACAGTAGCACATACACAAATTCCAGAGACCCAACATACTACTACTACTCACAGAAAGCTCTCCTACTCAAGGCAATTATAATGAGTGAATGAAATTAAGAAGAAACGGCTTGCAAAACTAGTTCCTCCTCTCCTCGGGTAATAAAATCTATTGCCCCTGAAATCATTTCACTTAATTCTCACTTGCTAACACATCCCACAAAACCATTTTGCTGAGTGAGATTTAATAAATCTCTCAGCTTGGGATTAAATTTTACTGTTTTATGAACTGTTAAATTGCATTGTATGCTTATTAAAGCTGGTGTTTTCTTACTTCTTGACATATTCCCAACTCCACCCTGGGGTACAATTAAGCAAACAGTAGAGATTTTGTTTTCACCCCAAAAAATGCATTCCAACTGGGAACAAGATACGAACATCAGCAAGCTATAAACAATGTTCATCTAACTTTTTTAAAAATCAAAGAACATGTTAGCATAAACTCTTTTTTTAAAAATATGGTAGTATTTCAGCTGAATAATCATCACATTAAGGCATAGCTGCTTAGATTATTTTTTAACATTTATTTGCCTTGTGAATTTTAAACAGGATGTTTGTTTACAGAGACATGTATGTGATTTTAAGTAGAGACAAAACAGATGCAAATTATTTTCCCTATCATCAAAATACTTGTTTTAACATCTGAACAAATCAAATTATTTATTTCCTATATTATTGAAAAAGGCTTTAAAATGAACAAACAATTTTTTTTTTAAATCTATAAAAAGTAGAACTTTTTTTTATAAGCCAGGTAATTTTTTTGGAAAAAGTGTAATTTTGTCTTACATAGAGAGAGAAAGGAAAAGATTTTCCTCTTTTTGTGTCAATGCTTTATAGTTTGATCTCCAGTCCTCAGAGAAATGGCCAAGTGGAACATGAAACAATTACAAACTTTGAGAAAATGTCAAGGGAACAAAAGAACAGGAAAAGCAGTCCAAAGGATAGTGATGCTCTTACCACATTTCTTGCCATTACATTGTCGTTACATAGGAAAGAACATGCATTTTTTTATTGACAGAATAAAAACATATTTCCCAGTATAAAAGTTAGAAGCAGTAGAACTTTTTTCATCTCACAAAACAATCTCAGATAAACATGTAATTTGATAGAATATTTATGGTGCTAAGAACCTCTAAGTATCTGAAAATTAGTTAGGTGGGTAGCCACTCATTGCAGCTTGATTTTCACTTACTGGAGGCGAAATTTTCAGACAACTTGAAATTTTGCCAGCAATTAACACAGGAGATGTAGTTAGCAAGTAGCTTTAACACAGGTTTTTCTGAAATAAGAACAGCAGCAGTATTTCTCTCACCTGCTTGATCTTTGATTCAAGATCTGAATTTCGTTTTCACAAATAAAATGCTAAAGATTTTGAATACACCCTGAAGTGCACAGGCAAATTTTGAATTATGTTTTCTGAGAAGGGCACCTTGTCATTCTTGTGGAGCAGAAGCTTAAATCTTAAGTATGGGGGACAATTTCAGTTAAGGGAATAAGTAGAAAGAGTCTGAGAATATTTAGAAATGCATCTTTTTCTTCAATGTTTAAATGCGATTTGATGACTGGTTTCAAAGCCAGTCCCTCTACACAAGGTTTGCTATTCTGATGTAAGGTTAAGCTGTGATTGATTTCCTGAACTTTCTGATCAACTTCTCATTCACCTTATTTTTAAATTAAACATTTATTGGACAGGTTATCTGTTACTATGCCATACAAGTGTTCAGGGTGGTTTACTTCTTTCCAATCATAGAAAGAGGAAAAAGTTTCCAATATAAATAATTCAGCCTATATAGTCATCTATATTTATCTGGAATAAACACTGTTAACCATATGAAAAAAATAAAGGCCAAAAAAATAGTTCTATAATGACTTTTTTTTAGAAATTTATTTTCTCCCATTTTCTATTTTCTGGCTAACAAGACCACATAAAGTGTGATTTCATAAGACCCCGTAAATGTCCCATCATGTCATAAACTCTACTAATCCAAGAAGAAAATTACTTTCAGCATACTGCTTGCAATAACAAATGCTGTCTGACTGCATAAGCACTTGAAGAACTGTGCTTATTATATACAATTAGGAACAATGTGTTATGATGTCAGGTTTCTATATGTTCTTAAAAACAAATGTAAAATTCCCAGGTGAAAGTTATTCTGAAGTACTTTCTCAACCTTTCTTCTGAACTTTAGAAATTATGGTATGTGCTATAATATTTTTTGCAATAAAAAACCCCATCATGCTCTTTTATATACCTTAAGGACAGATAGCAAAAACCTAATTACCAGGAACAATGAGTTATTATTTCGTCTTTGGTAGTCTGTTTCCTCTCATCTGTTCTCCTGCTCAAAAATCAATATCTTTGTGATCACTGCAAGTCCATCAACCACATCCATAATAAAGAGCTGCCTGCTACTATTATATTCGCTGAGTATTCAAGACTTATCACACCATATGAAAAGCCCCTCTGCATAAGCAATTCGTAAGTAATTACAGAAAGATCCTACTCAGCATACACACTGAACACCTTTGTACCCACGTGCAGCAAGAAAGTACACCTGATGATGCAAACAACTAGAGAGGCATAAAGTTGGAATAATCCAGAGATTAAATGCAAATCTGATCAAAAATTGAGAAAAAAAAATCTAAAGAATGAATCTCTACATATTCTATTTTTGTATCCTGTAAAAGTTTCACAATGTTTGAGGATTTCAGATCTTACATACTTTCAAATTTTTAAATAAAATGACAAAAATAAATGTATATTGATGACTTTGAAATGCAGAGACAAAACAGTTCTGAGTCTTCATAATAAATTGCCTTCTCCTGCTTTCACCAAGCTCCATTTACATTTCTCTCCCCTTCGAAAGAACTAATGACACAGATTTTAATATCCTCAGCAAAAAACATGATTACATGTACAGCCTTGCAAAGTTCATGTTTGCAGGAAAAAACAAATTCTTAAGCAGTGTAAAACATAACTAGCCCATAAAAGACTATATGTTTGTTGTTGTTTCAAAACAGAATTCTTTACGTCAGTCTTCTATAATTCCTTCATTAAGTTATGTCCTATGGCTCTTTTAAATAAGCAAATTTTTGGTTTTGGATTAACACCTCCTTAAAATCAGTAATACCTAAAGGAAAAGGTATTAAAAGAGACCACTGGCCTGTGGTTTAGAAAATCAATCTTTTCTTTAGATTTAGAAAGTAGGTTGTTTTTTGGGTTGTTTTTTTTTTTTTTTTTTTTAGTTTTGGAAGCATATCCATCTTCAGATTCTTCATTGTTCTTTGTCATTTTGTATAATGTTTAATCAACTTGTACGTTATATGCAGATCATAGCCTAGACAGGTTACAGAAAAGCAAAGTGACCTTGTAATATTACATTTTCTTTTCTTTGTAATTGTGCCTCCAACAACTGCATTTCACCGTATAATTGCTTTTTCTTTCAATGAAGTTCTCCATTAATTAGGGGTTTTTTTTCAGAATAAACTTTTTATCATGTTATGATGCTAGTTCTAGTAATCAGATTCTGATAAATTGACTCCAGCTTCACCATCAGAGCAGACACAGAATTAAATACATTCAGACATATTTCCATTAGACACATTTTGTTTTGATTAAAATCTGCTTATACTAAGTCAATTTATTCAATGAGTGAAAAGCTGTGTTCTGATTTGTGACACTACTTTTCCAGGTTATCTTCTAAAAATGCCCTCATAAAAACAGCCATCTTAGACTGTCTATTATTCTAATATATTAGCCCACAAAAATCTACCTAATTTAAGTACAGCTTCAAATTGTGATGTTTCAGAAAAAGGTGAGTAACTTTTAATAGGAATATCAATGGCTAATGCTGAGAGGTACCTTGACACTGAAAGCTTAACTGAAGTTTTAGGTACTTTGAAATCCTTAAGTAGCAAAGCACACAGAAGTTCAAAGTATAAAGAAAATAAATATAGACAGATAAACAATGTAAGAACAAAGAAAAATTATATGGGTGTTTTATATGTATATGAAATTTTCAAAACTTAGAAGTCACTTGTAGTAATTCCCTGCTAGAATACAGGCTTACTAATAAGAACAACTCAAAATAATTTTGATATCACATTAGACGTAGCTGCTGTTTTGGTCAATATAAGAATCAACCACAGTCTTCATAGTGATCAGATTTTTTTGGTATGTCCAATAAAATTTGTAGCAATATACGAAATCCAAATTTGCCTAGTGATCCTTTCCCAAAATTTTGGAACTCTCTCTCTCTCTAAACATAGTTCACTTTCAAAAGGATATTTATATCATAAAGCCAACTGATAGTATATAATTATCACAATTACTAAACCAAAAATAGGAATTGAAAACTGAATATACTTCCAGCTTTTTCAATACTCCATCAGGACTCCATCCGTCAGGATAACAGTCAAATTTCTGCACTATATCTGAATCTACATTTAAAAATAAAAATGCATCCAAGCTGAGGCAGAAGTTTTAACAAATTTTTTGCATATCTCTGACTAATCTGATGAGGATTTATTTTTCCTGAAGTGTACAAATACCTCTTAACTATGCTTTACAAGATTTAAAATCATAATTTTCAGACCATTCATCTTATTTTTAGAGATGTTAATCCCTTATATTTCAGAAGGTTCTCCATATCTGAAATTGCAGACTACATAGGGAAGAAAGAAGGAAGAAGAGGAAGAAAAGAGAGGAAATATACAAGTACATTCTGTTTTAACCTCAGTAACACAAGGATTTCTACTTTTCTTATTCATACTTACAAACAGCTCCTACTAGCCAAATGGCCTTTGACAGATAAACTAGAAGGAAAAATAAATAGGTACAAATGTGATAAGCCTCATCAATTAGTGCAGGTTTTTTAGACTTTCTTTGACACTTCTGTACAGTTTCTGAGAGTTCTAAGGGAGAGCAGCAAGAGGATCATTCACGTAATCCCTTTCCTATAAAGAGCATAAGTACAAGTATTCATCTGCACCTGTAGGAAAATTTCACAGAATTCTATTCCTTCTTACATTTCAATGCAAGTATGATCAAAAAATAGTGTTAATAGTTTAAAGTGTACAAGTTTTCAGTTTGCTGCTATCACTCAGCTCATTTCTGTGCATTCTGATCCTGAAGTTGTTTCTCAGTTTAGCTATCTCAGCACTACACAATGCACTATCCTGTAGAGGCATCCTCACTCGTACTAAGCCAGTCTTATATGCCCTGACTTGTCTAAATTAGCCCAAAGAAGCACCATATTAATCAGATAGTACTGAAAAAAACAGAATGTAGCTATAGCAGAATTCAAAGCAATGTCAGGCTTCTTCACAAGGCAATAGGCACACTCCTTTAGTTTTTATTGTCTCTTGACTTCTTCTTCCAAAGACTGCCAAATAGTGTGATAAGAGGGGTTTTATCAAGAGACAAATTAAAAATAAAAAAACTAAACCTAATTATTACCAAAAGATGAATTTTGGTAAGAGTTTATGAAAATAATTTTATAATTTATGGCTCTATACTGTATTTTGATATTTTAAAGAAATTATTTTCATGAGGTCTTAAGTGCAACTGGTGTTTTGTATAGTTATAAGGAAATAAGTAGTTTTGTCTGTTATACATAGTAGACCATGCAGACATTTCTATGGGAAAATACCTACCTAACAAATAAAACACGTTCTACATGGTTTTGTAATACATGTAGATACATATTAAAAAAAAAAGTAAGAAAAATCTTTACAAAATAGCAAGTAATAGCTGTAAGGATGTAAGCTTTACCTCTCTTGTGCACATGCAAGTTTTAATTTATATAACCACAGAGTATATTTTCTGCAGGATCCCACAGATACACATATGAAGTCCAGTACAGCTAGGACAGATCAAAATCCTGCTCCATGAGGATTACAGAAGAGCATTTGTATCAGATGTGGTAAAAAGCTTCTAACTTGTGGAGCCAACATAAAATTCACTGATTTACCCCACCAAATTCCAAGCTTCTACTTTAACATAGTGAATACTTGCACTTTTCTAGGGAAAGGTTGAAAAAAAAAATTAATGCTGGAAACATAACATTTCGGCCCTACTTCTCTACCCAGAAGTGGCTAACCTTATTTAGCTGAAATTTTCTCAAAATATTTATCCCAAGAGATACATCTGCTCAGAAAATATTCAGCTGTGTGGCTACAGTGTGACAAAACTCTAAAAAAATTGAAAGAAGGCTATATTTGGGAGTCTCTTATTAATATAAAGTAATATACCAGTCCTGTCTCTAAAACTAAGTGGAAGTGATTATTGATCAGGTATGGAAAAATTATAGTTAAACAAATATAATATTTGTATGCCCCCCCAAAATTGAACAAACTCAAAACATAGTGCCATGAAATTAAAATCACAAAGGATCATATTTAACCTGGATGCCCAATGTTATGGTCTTAATGAAACTGATTGTTTTGCAAAAAACCTGAACAGAAGTAAATTCAATCAGGTTAACAATTTATCATCTTATTTTCTTCACCTATTATTTCCTAGACAAACTTTCATGAATAGTGGAATGATATCTATTCATACAAGGAAAATTGTTTCTCCTGAAGTAGTTAATCCATGGTGTTAACTTCTGCCCTTGATGAAGAAATTTTCAGATATCCCAGTGTGCACAAAATGTCATGGTTGTTTAGGAAAACCTTTCCTAAATGGTCATAAATGGTTTGAGGCAGCAGGCAGCATACAAATGAGGTCTACAAGACAGTAGTTTCTTCATTTTAACATGATTATCTGTTTCATCTCATATTTTAACAAAACAGGGAAGGTCTGAGTAATCGAAAGTTCAAAAGGTAGATATTTCAATCTCTCAAATTTCTTAGCAGTTGATTTCTTTCCAAATTCTTATCTAATATTTAATTAAAAATGGAACAAAAAATTATCCAGTTATAAAAATCACAAGAAGCCTTTAAGTTCCAAAAAGGTACAACTATTTGCAGATTCATCAGAAAGAAAGAGATGGAAGAGAATTATTTCTGCAGAGAATTATTTCTGTGTGAGCCCTTTCTCTTGAAAGATCTGAGAGGAAACAGTCTATCCATACAGTGTAGTAACTGAGGAATCTCACCTCACAGAGCTCAAGCTCATCACAAACATTGACACAGGAACAGCTAAGTTTGATGCCAGAGCCATTAGCAGGGCAAGACTGCGAAAGCATAGGTAGGAAGCATTTGTTAATCATTTCTCAATTCTCATCACTTCTTATTATGTTTTGCAAAGAACTGCTTACTTTCTAGATGATGTGGAACTGTTTTCCTCTTGCAAGTGTGTTTCCACTAATAAGTAGATGTATAAGAGTCTGCTTCCATAAACATTTAGATAAATTAATGTGATTCAAAGGCAAATGCTTTCAACAGGCTTGTTTTTATATTTTAAACAAGTATTAAGCCTATATTATTTACTTCCCTTTCTGTCTATAGCATTTTCTATGTCTATTTTCGGTTTAGTTTCTCCCCGAAACAAAAACAGCACTTGTCCACTCATTTTCCTTTCATTAAGACTTGTTCTCACAATAATTTTGTAAGGCTCCATTACTCTGAAGTGTCTGCCACAGATTTTATTTTCGATCAGCAGCAAGCTTTTGAAGTGACTCTCTTGATTGTTCCCACATAGTGGTGGTTCTGATTCATATCATGGAACAGTCTCATAGCACAAGAACCAGGCTCTTTTAAAATAAAATTCACTGAAAGATGTGATCTAGGGCTGTACTTTATGTGCTCCATCTGCTAATTGGCTTTGTCCAAAGGAACAGACTAGAGATAGTCTGAAGCAAAATAGCTGAAAATAGAATAGTGTGAAATAAGAATAGTCAGGGGTTTGGCACCAACAGCTTTGCTTTATGGGGCTGCCCCCACTGGGCCTCTTCACTTGCTATTGTAGCCATATTGTAGCTAAATTCCAGTGATCACTTGAGAAAATCTGGTGCCATCTTCAAGTTTATTCCATTTCATTTTTACTCTGAAAATATTAACCTTATCTTCATCTCAAATTCCAGGGTGCAATTCCTGACCCCGTTTACTCAAAGAAAGAAAAAATCCACTTCTGATCTGAAACAAGCAAACAAAAAAAATCTTTCTGCCCTGAAAGGATGTCAGCCCCTACTTCTAAAGTATGAGGAACTGAAAAATCATAAATGAAGCATTTTCAACTATACAGATGTGAAGAAGAGGGGAGAAGCAGCATGTATATGCCATTTATTTATGGTAGATAATAGCTTTTTATAGTGGTCAATAGAGTGTTGGGTTGAAAGCCATTTGTCAGACTGCACACATGCACACAAACTGGAGATGGGAATGGTTGCCTTTGGCTCTAACTGTTAAAATACAGTTATCAATCTTCATCTAAGTCTTCAAGGAGCAGCTCTTGGTGAGCAATCGATATTGCATTTGCCACAATAGCTCATTTAATTATTTTCATCCTAAATATCCTGCCAGCAGGGGGAAAGTCTTCCTGATTTTAATTAATTTTGAGATCATTGATTCTTTGCCTTTTCCTTTCCTGCGGTTACACATGCAGACACAAATGCACAGACACACACTTTTAGCCTGCAGACTTTATAAGATGTATGACAAGCCCTTGGTGAAAACCCTGCATATTACTGAAGTATACCTAGATGACATGCAGCTTTACTTTTAAATCTTTAACCATCAACTGCTGCAAATGAGCCCCTGGCACCTAAATATAGTTGGGCAAAACAGTAAATTGAAAACCGTGTTTGCTGAATAGTTTTCAATTAAAGAGTCCTTAAATCAATAGGCAGTAGGATATCACAGCCATAAGCCTGCTATAAGTTACCAGAGAAACACAAAGACAGAAAATGGAAGTCATAGAACCAGAAAATAGTAGTGGAAATAATGAACTCATATTACATTTTAAAAATAAATACAAATCTTGGATTGATGGACGTCATTAACACCCAAGATGAAAATGCATTACGCCCTACAGTGTCGTGTCACATTTCCTCTATGTTAAATACTAGAAAGAAACAAGACACAATGCAAATCTTTCAGTAAGGAGAATTAAAAATTTGTTAAAGACAAGCTCTTAACAGAAGTGCAAAAGAAAAGGTTTCATCTAGATACCCTAAGTGAATAATGCATCTTATACATGAGAAACCTTGCTTCCCATTCTGGGAGAAAATTGGTAACCCTGTTCATCCCTACATTGTAAATTAGGGAGTTGACTTCTCTCAGGGTCCCCAGCAAGAGCCTGGGAATCAGGAAATGGAACTCAGACAGACATAAATACAGTTTTTCTCTTAGAAGAACATTTGAATTTCTATCTAAAAAGAGATTACAATGAGGTAAAAAAAATTACCAAAGAAAGAACCAAAAGAAAGAATGGAATTGCTACTTGTTCTGTGTATAGAGCTACCTGTATTAGGGATACTCATGCCTAAGGAAAGTGGCCCTTTAAGAAAAAGGAAGTTTCTATTAAAAAAAAATCAGGAAAAAATGTGAATAGCTGCAAAATGGTATAATTGGTGCTTGAAAGATCAGATGGATTAGTTTCAATGATACGTATAACCTTGTAACCTGATTTGTGCCACTTCTACCTTTTCAGAAAAAGGAGAGGAAAAAAAAAACAATCTATAGTAAATAAATTGACAAGTACACTAAGGAAGACTGATTAAAATCTACATACATTCTGGAATGGTTTAAAAACCTCTTCAGTCGTAGCTCCACTGCCAGAGATGTTATTTTATTTGTAACTAATAATAAAGCAGCTATATATGATCATTCTCATTTAACATGATATGGAATAATCATGAAGTTACTTAGTTGTATAACAAAGAATGTAAGTCCACAAGATGCCAGTGCATCAGAAGAAAGGCAAAACCACGTTTCATTTGAATGCCACTGTACAAAGGATAGTGTTTGCTGGAGCAACCAATGTCAAAAAGATACAGTATTGTTGAGGAGAAATTAGAGAAACATTACAGGGATACATAATATCTCTCATTAGCCTGTTTCTAGTTGCAGGGCAATCTTGAAAAGAGTGGCTGCCCTAGATATAGCAGTCAGTTTTATATGTTTTCTATCAACATTCTTAGCTTAGACCTCAGACAGTATTTCCATGTGCACCTCTTCATCACAAAACACTTTTCTCCACTATCTTCCCCTGGAAATGGTAAAAATTGCCTCTAGAGTGAAGTCAGTCATTATTTTATCTAACCAAATGCAACTTAAATACATCTAGTTTAAATTTCAGAAGCATGTGCAGTCAATTACTTTTTCTTTACAAAGTAAAAAAAAATAAGCATTTAACATTATTTCAGCTTGTTAAAATCTGAACAAAATTATCAGATTGGAATGCTGGTAAAATATCATCACTGGATTCTCCTTGGATGAACTATACCTGCCTAACTAGCTATATATTAAAATTCTGAGAAAGCCACCATCTCTGCCACCATCCACTAAGCAGTGTATAGTATTCACACAACAGAAAGAATTTAGAAAGTAGTTTTTTGCTTGAAAAATAAAAGGTGGGAAAAATAAACCCAGGAAGCGGTTCTGTACTTCAGAGACAAATACAGTTCCTCTCGCAGACATTCCTCAGGGAAATAAGCAGCAGCAGCAAGGCCAAGTCAAGAAAGCTCTCTGAGATGCAAAGCAAGATTGTAAAGTACTCTACCACATGCTCACATTCCTCTGGGAACTGTTATCCTGCTCAAACTAAACCTGGCAGTTGTGCACTGCTCTTTTTTCTTAAAGGATTAACATTAGGCAAAAAATATGAAGTGAAAAGTATCTTTTAAGAGGCAAACTAACTGAGAGACTACCTAATCACTGCTGCTGAAGGAGGGAGTATATGCTGAGACTCCAGCCAATTTTTCTTGCCTATGACTAGCACGAGATCTGCTGAGACTGGTTTTTTCAAGCTAGTTTACATTCTTAAAGAGAGAAAAAGAAAACCGAACCACCAAATTATCCTTAGAGAGCAGTAAATATACAGAAAAACCTCTTACAGACTGAACACCTCTTAAGATACACATTTCTGAAGATTTCAGAGCTATTATTTGGATGAACATAATACAGATATGGCTTTGTGTATGAATATTTTCCAAACATACTGCCTTTTAAACTATTTGATCCTGGTGAACTGTAGCTTTACAGAACTAAAAAAACCTGACTTATCACAAAAAAGGAATCTTAAAAAACACTTGAGATAGAACTAATTTACCTAACTTTAGACATCTAAAAACTATCAGGAGAGCCATGAATTAAAAACAGTGATTCATCTGGTTATCCTGAGTTTAGAGGGAGCCTAGACATTTAGCTTATATTGCATACCCTACTTTGAGAGTAAGACTCTCTTGAAAAACTTCAAACACTCAAACTTTAAAACCTAAGATCTGAATGGAAACCATACTCTAATTTCTGTGATACAAATCAAACTTCATTATATAATTATAATAAACTCTAATCCACACAGTTAACGCCAAGGAAGCAAACTGTTTCATTGGATAATACTGTACTCAGGACAGACAGGATGGCTCCCAGCTATGGTTATCCACAAATATGGATTTCTGCCTCTGCTAAGAAAATTGGTCTCTAGGTAAACCACAGCAAGTCCTTCATATTTCTAAAAGTGTTGAAAATACGTGTTGCTTCTTTTATAGGGTGATTGCCGATGTACGAATGAAAAACAACAGATCAAACAATACTCCAAAGATACTACTGTGAACAAGCAGCAGCTGAACACAGTACTAGTTTTCTTAATCCTGTCCACCCTTTACTGTGAGAGGTGGGAAAGGGAACAGATGTCCTATTTAGCATTTATCTAAAATACCTGGATAATAAATAAAGCATTTTATGTTAATTGTAATAGACCAGGCAGAATAGAAACCACACATGTGCTTATTACTGTAATTCAAGCAGTAGAAGCTAAACTAACATTTTTTTGCCGCAAAAACTTTGTGTTTTGCTATTTACTTCAAGTCTATGCAAAACAAAAAGAAGATGCAGGACATATCTTAAGAAAAGTAGAAGCTAATTAGATTTGTAAAAATGAAGATGCAAAGCCCATTGAGACATCCTACCTTTGCTTATAATAATGTTCATTTTTAACAGGAGTTAGACAGAAGGTAGTATTTCACAGCCTTAGCATGTACATTGCCTCATCAGCTGTAAACTCATTCATACTTCTTGCACCCACCCAAAGTATGACAGCAAGAAGATTTTTCATTTCCTAAATGTATTTTACTGTCCTGACCTCCCCTATTCTGGAGCCAGCAGTTCCGACTGTCCCAGTCCTGTCCTGTAAGTCAAAGCACTGCACAGTATTGTATTGAGAAATGTTAGTAATATTTGGAAATGAGCACCTGTATAGGGGCTTGTTTCCTTTGACATTCTTTCACGTTTACTTAAGCACACCTCCCTAGCCCTTATCTAGAAGGGATTTACCACTAGGATCACACAGAAACCTAAATGTGACAAGTAACTGTTTCAGGAAAGGGATACTGCAGATTCACGGATGCTAGAGATCTTTGGAACAACTGATTGAGTAAGATGCACATAGGTAAACTGTAGGAGAAAAAATTTTTTTCTCAAAGCCGGGGGAAGTGGACAATGAGAGCCCATTATCTCTGCTTGCAATGCAAATGTCCTTGTCTGTCCAAATATAAAAATTTGGCAGTTCATACTTTGTGATGGAAAAAAAAGGAGGGGGGGGAAAGCCTCAGGAACCCCCCAGATTACATTTACTAACTGAAACACTACTAAAACAGTTAACCACTGAGGATTAGAAAAGTAAAAAAAATATATGTATAACATATAGAGAAAAAGGAACTCTATCAATAATACAATTTAAATGGGTCCCAGCTACGCTAAGCAAAAAGTGTGATATTAACACATGCATACAAATGGACAATAAATAAACTACACAGCTCAAGAAAAGAAGAAAGGACTCAAGGACATTACCTTTCCTGCTTATACTGGAAACCTTTCTTACCTATAATGCTAAAAGAAATGAGAAAGGATCAGAAGGGTTAAACTAATCTTACTACTTTATTAGTAGCTTCTCAGGGTGAGGTCGACAGAGATCCTTATATAACTAAACTTGTTTTAGCTACAGGTACAAATAAAGTGGTAAAATAAATGATTTTCAGATTAAAGAAAATTCAAACTGGATAAACTACACAAACATGTAACACTTGTGAAACATAAATGCATACAACATGGTTATATCTAACTTATCAAGTTCACGGATTAATAACACAGATATTAAGCACTGCAAAAAAGATAATAAATTACACTATTCAAGTTCTTCCAAAACAGATTACATAGGAGAAATTTTGTAAATCCAGATTACAAAGGAAAAAAGCTTGCACTTTTCTAATTAAATGCATAATCATGGATGCAGATCCATGTTAGCAATGCTAAATGGCTTCTGCTTTAATGAGCCATTTGAAATGAAATGGTTGCCTGCAATTAGACATCTGCAGTCCAAGGACAGCAAGCCAACTATGTAGTCTGGCTGCCAGAATTACAGTTGCATTCCTCAGCAGGACAATGAGGAGAATGGATAATTGTAATTATAACATATACATCCCTTAGTGTTCTGTGGCTGAAAGAGTGTGAACAAGGGCTCTTAATACATTTAATTGCTGGCTACTAATAAAGGGTTGTCAAAAAAGAGAACCATTTTTAAAGTGCATTCCAATTCCATTAAACATCACAAACCAAGGTCACTAACTACCCACCTGAGGACTAATCTCCAAGGAAACTGCCTTTTAGACCCTGAAAATATCTAGTCACACAGGCTTGGTGTTCAAAAAGTTGCAAGTTGAAGAGATGGGAGACGACAGAGACATTACTCTAGACGGTTTAGTGTATGCCGTAACTTTTCTACTCGCATTCACTTTGTAAAATCTCTTTGCAAGCTTTTTCCACTAAAACTTGAAAGAAGATCCTAAATACTTTTTAGATGTGAGTATTACTATCTCTTTCCTTACACACTTAACATATTTGAATATTTCAGATATCAAAATGTTTCCATTCCCTCACAGAAACAAGAGAAAAAAGGAATTAAACTTTATCTGTTCAAACTCAGTGAAGAAATCATAGCTAAATTCTTAGACAAAACACTTCTCTCACCTGGCCAAATCATAAATAAAGCAAAATAGGATTTAATTACCTTCAGATTTTATCCTTCATTCAGTGATGCTCAACTTTGCAACTCATTGTGAGGATTCAAGAGTGAACACCTTATTATTTCTTCTGTGTTTGCTGTATATTCTGAACGTATACAGAAAATTCACTGTGATTTTACTATATTATAAGTTTTTCAGTAACAAGCAGCCACCTCAGCTGCTCTTCTCTGTGAAATATCACCAATTTTTTTTAATATAATTCATTAATATTAATAACAAAATAAGTGAGAGCATCACGAAGAAATAAGTAAGAATTCTTCCAAGCTTATACACAGGCTATCATCTTCAAGTTATTAGGTAAGATTTCTTTAATGTAATTGCTGTCCTCCATTTTTGTTTTCATCAGTTCCTAGACGAAGTTGAAACTGAGATTTTACACTTCTTGAATTGAATAGATTTAATTAGCTAGACATGCCACTTGACTAATTCATTGGATCCTCTTAAATAATTTTCTCAAGGTGAGGCAAGCAACTTGCTGAATTTCTAAAAATTTAGAAACCATGGTTAAAGATATTTATTCTAATACTCGGTATCATTACACTGAACCTTTAGGCGCCCGGACCTCCGAATGGAATCCACATGCCTTATGCAACTCTGTATGCAATGCACAGAAACAGAGACATTTCAGAGCACGATTCATCTTAGCTAGCACTCCAGTTCAGCTGGCCAGTAGCAACTGCTCAGGACAAAAAGAAATCCTACTCTTTTTTAAGACTTAAATATCTGAGGAAGTGTGGAACCTCCATAATACAGGCATCTAAAGCCTGGAAACCTCTCCTGCTCAGAAGGCCTCAGCCACTCATTTGTAAAGAGACAGACATTCCTTTTGACAATTTTGCTTCCATTTACCCAGGATATAGAGAAAACTCATATCCTCCTTCGACTGGCAGATGGGAGGCCTGGTGGAGTATAACAGAGTAGGTAAAAAATTACTAGACGTCTAGGTGTGGATGAAAAAATTAGGTTACTAGACTCTAGCCTCCTAAAAACATAAAACCAAAGCTCGGTTTCCAAGTGCCACCTTAGAACAGTTAAAATACAGCCATTCTACTCTTGTCTGAGAACAATTGTGTTCAATATAGAAAAACACGAATAAAATCTAAAGCAACATAAGAGAAAAAGCATTTAGTATTAGAAGATTCTGGACAGAAATATTAACATTTTCCAGGTCTTGCAATTTCACCTTTTTCTTCCTTCAGTTGAGGGAAGAAAATATGAGGAGGACATCTCCAGCTTTGCAGGTCAAAAGCTAACAGGGCTTAAAAATGCCAAAGGTAAAACACCATGCCGGGCATAAAACACTAAAAATAGTTAACATTTGTGTAATTATATGTTCTCCTTAAACTTACTGTTCAAAAATGTCAGAATAATTTCTGTATATTGACTATTTATTACCTTCAGCTTCTTCTTAATTTTCACCAGTTAAAAAAATCTCTTGTCTTCATTTGAAGGTGTTTCAGTCACCACCATAAACTGCCTGTGATTCTCCTGCTCTCTACGCAAGCAATTACAGATGTTTACACTCTATGCTGTCATACTTCATTCCTTATTTGTATGCTTATATGAACCACATGCTTATTATCAAAACAGAGCTCCAACCAATTCATAAGGACATGATGCAGCTAGTTCTTTTTAAAGCATAAAAAGTAAAGTACCACTTACAGAAGCTATCCCTTTTCATCGACTTTCATTAACTGCTGGAATATCACTGACATATGGCTACAGAGCAACCAACAGTGTATTTCACACAGTTCTTCATTTCCTATTAAAAGTGCAGAGCAGCCAAGCAGAACTATATTTAATGAGGAGCGGATGTCTTCTTTGGACATTGTTTTCATAAAGGGTTATTCAGCATACAACAGTTATTTTTTGAATCTGTCCATGGAGTAGAAAAGTGCTGTAATTAGTAAAGAAATTCTTTTCTTGTAATGGCTCAAAGTGAAATAGTTACTTATGAGCAAAGCAGAATAAGAAAAACAATACCTTCAAAAATTAAAAGCTAAACAAATAGTGTGTGATTTTTTTTTTACCCCAGCATTCATTAGTCCTAATCAGAATGGGATACATGAGAAAAATTAAAATTCCAATATCCAATAGCAGTTTTGTCTGTAAAGGTTTTCTACTTTCCTAATATTATTTAAATATATTTTTCACCTATCAGATGGAAAAATATTACTCCAAAGATGGTTTTAACATGTTTATATTATTTTGTACTGAAGTTGTTCATAGAACAACCCCAGCAAAGACTGAAATTTTCTTTTATATATCTGCCAGACACACAAGGTTTAACTCTACTCTTAACTGTGCTCAAATTGTTGAATAAACTTTCCTGATTATATAGTAGTGGAATTTTTCATATTTACATTGTTAGACATAAAAACAGAATTTTTGCTATTCTCTGAACAGTATTTAGCATCTAAAATGTATTTACATCCATACCAGATAGCTATCTAAAAATGCATTGAAAAAAGTAAATCATTTAATCATACAGAACTCTGGTCCAACAGAGGGGGTTGTAATATCCCTTGTTGAAACAAGGCAGACAATGTTCTAGATTAGATCCAAAGATATGCCATAGGAATGCATGAAATTAAACCTTTATCTTTTTGAAAAAGATACTGCCACGTGCATAGCTTCAGCTATCTATTTAATTTTTCAAAGCTCAAATCTACGAACAAAACCTACTAGTCTATTAAAAAAAAGTCGTTCTATGATTCTCTAAGATATCCACTTTACATTTAGACATAATTATTTGTAGTTTTGAATAACACCTTTGTGCACTGTCTTAAGGGGGGTTGTGTCTATAGGGGATAGATGACTTCTGTTAGTAATTTCTAATTTAATGTTTATAATGAACTAAACAAATGAAAATTCCACGTATTAATAATACATATTCTACACTAAAATCTATCTGTACGGTCATAAAAGCACCAGCCAATCACCCTTTTCTTCTTCTTGTTTCCCATCTCTCCTAAGTAAAATTATATTTAAATTATATTTTATTTATGGCTGTGACAAAAATAATTTAAAAAAATCTTCTGAAAACTCATAAATTAACTAGTGATTCAGTTTCACAGCTTATAGCACAACTGAAAGACAATCACAGAGAGTTTTATAAAAGTCTACAAAGATAAGATAATTTAAAATTTAGAGGTTGTTGACATCAGCAGACTTGCGCCTAAACAATCAAGTAGCTGTCTGGACCTTATATGTAGTCATAAGCCACA
Source organism: Platalea leucorodia (assembly GCF_965183815.1). Classification (NCBI taxonomy): domain Eukaryota; kingdom Metazoa; phylum Chordata; class Aves; order Pelecaniformes; family Threskiornithidae; genus Platalea; species Platalea leucorodia. Next base: position 81,270,070 of record NC_138825.1, read on the forward strand.
TTCTAGTATACAGAACTGATTTCAGAAAAAAAAAATCTTAAAAACTAGAACATGCAGTTCTAGTTTTGTTAGGTCTCAATATTTTATTATCACACTCCGGAAATCCACCATTCTTTAAGTTTGTTTGCTCAAGTTATTCTGTCAAATATCAATTCTGATTTTTAAAAGTATGTTCCTCAGCAATATAGGGTAAAAGCTGAAAATATATATACAACTTAATCTTACAAAAATGGACCCAAATTCTAATATACATTTAACATATAAATGAATTCCTACAAATAACCGTCATTGGGTTTCAAATTTTTGTTAAAGCATGTTTTAAGTCTTAAAATGTGTATGCTTCAAATTGGCATTATTTTGCCAATTTGCCAACCTTTACTCCTCTCCTCTCTGGTTGCAGCCATTGCCAGGTTCTTCAGGACAAAGTCATTAGTTTAGTGATCAGATGATTATGAAGTTATACATATACACTGTTCCTCTCCGAACATAACAAATCTGATCCTGCAAAGGCAGGTTTCTTCAAATCATGGCATGCTGGAAAGCAGTCCAGTCCTATTCAAAGTCAGTTTCTGAAAACTCCAGTTTCAGATATATTTTTGAGACCACACCTATAGATCATGTCTGTATAGCCATGTTTATATCACCTTTCTTGTGCTCTGTGATTCAATTTTATATTCATCAATCACATACTGAAGGGGGTTACAAGTTCACAGCAAGCAAGGGAGCTGGATGGCACGTGTTATGAATATCGAAGTAAACAGCTTCACAATCAGTGGGGATTAAACAGTAAGTCGAATAAATCAAGTAGAAAAATACGCTAATTAATTTTTGTGTGTTTGGGTTCGGGGAGCGGGGTATACTCATTAACAAACAAAACCCAAATTTTGAAGTGAGGCATGGCCCTTCTGACCATTAACTGCTATATGAAATATCACAAATTAAGCAATAAACAGTAATAGAAGGTATGGTGTTTATTTCTATATACAGAAATGATATTTAACTCTTATTTCTAAATGTTCTGAAATTTTAAAGACATGCCTCTAGTGGTTAATAGCCTGTAAGAAACTAATTATTCCTCAATATTTGTATCATACATAAACAATTACAGCACCATTACTATCAGTTGCATCAAATTTGCTAAGGACTAAAACTATAGTCAGTACGTATGGTAGTTATACATACCCTCTCTGAGTAGGTACTAGCATCATTTGCAAGACTGTGAGTGAACATATAAAGCAATATTAACACTAAACATCTGGTAGCTGTTAGCAAATACACAATACTACAAAAAGGGTATTTTCAAGTCAGGAGACACTGGAACAGATCTTTGTACATGGAGGAATATTGAAAACAATAGCACAAATGCTTAACTGAGCAATGATAACCTGCATATATTCTGCTAAGGCTTTAGATTTTATTTTTTTATTATTATTATTATTACTGGTTTGGTTTTTTGTGGGTGAAAAATAAGAAAAGACAGTTTTACAGTACAAACATTTAACATCTAAGTAATCAATCTCTCTTTCTCTGCACTTCTACCGCACTTTTTTAACATACTGTAGTAGCAATGTTCAAGAAATAGCCACCAACGTAGACAGTAGTAAAGTAAGTTTTAATGGCTTTATATATAACATTACAAGTATCTGGTATAACTTCAAAACACAAAAAAAGAATAAAAAGGAGAAAATATGGATGAACACTCCTAGCCAGCTCTTATTTGATCAGCCATCAGGAGGTAGGTTGAAGAGAGAAAGGGCAACAGCAGTGGAGGGGAACACATTAGAAAAAGGGGCTCCACATATTTCCAGATGTGATACTAGGATAGAGGTTTCACAAATACAGAAATCCTAGATGAAAAGTAGGCAAAGAAGAGAAGCCTGGCTGAATACCTTACTGAGGAAATGGCTGCCTCATCAGTGTTGACTTCCTGAGAACTGACACAGGAGAGATGCCCTAACTGTATTTAAAAAATTCAGTGACAACCCTTACTGCCTTACACACCATTTAATCACTTAGGAGACACAAATCCATAGGAAACAAGGTTTCCTTACTGCTAGTGCTCAAGGTACTACTTATATTATTGTAACAGTGGAATGAAAGTAGAATCAATCAAGCAGCCAGGTTCACACTACTGGCAGCAAAAACAGTATATCCATTGTATTACTTCAGTGCCAACTCATAATGGTCTAAGCAGAGCATAAGAAATACAGCAATTTTCTATGTTATTTTTGGAATTCAGAACCACATTTACGTATTGCCAGAAATACAATGGTTCATAAAATCTACAACTTGCTGTAGGACAAAAAAAGTTCAGTTCATGCAAAATTCAAGCTGTGAATACATACAGTGACAAATACATACTATTCAATGCTTTTACCACTATGGGCAATTCTCTGTCTGAACTTCCACCAAGAATTATGAAAGCTCAACATGGTCATAAAACAGAAATTGCTTTCAGTATAATAGACATTTATAAATTATATGCTGTGTTTTCAGTTTCAGGATGGACAAGGTTACAGGGATTCTTTTCTGTTGTTATTTTAATCACAGAAAACATCTTCTTCCCCAAGATGATTAAAATACTCTTATATGCTTTTCCAAGTATTTTTAATACTGCATGCTTTTATTTTACCTTAAATATCCCCAGTGAGAAGAAAATAATTCCTCATTGAGAATGTATTTTAATTCTTCATTAAAAAAAGTCCTTTCTCAGACCTCTTTGAGGTGAAACTGTTTGGGGCTTTATTCTTCTTATTATCATTATTAATACCTAGATATGGATTTCCTGTGAGAATTTTTGCTCAGTCAGATGAAAGGGAGTCACTGAGGCATTAGAAACTTATTTCAATGACTGGTGATCCTGGTGAAAACTCAGATCATCTCTGGTGATCTATTAACATCCATAGGGAAATTTACTGTAACAATCAAAGCAATATTGGTAAGAGGGCAACACACTATAGGAAATGCCTATAACAGAATTCTGCCACTCCTAGCTGCCAATCGACCAGCAGAAAGTGTAAAGTTAACTCTCAGTCCGGTTTATTCTTTTATCTTCCCTTTATCTCATGAGAAACATCTGCCTTTTTTACCAATTCCCTCTTGTTTGTAAAGAACAGGAATCTGAAGAAAAGCCAAAGCAATTATTAGTAATGTAAGTGTTTAAATCTAAAAACATGGTGAAATTCAACTCTCCAAGGAGGAACAATATACATGCTATATCAGAGTGGTTTTATCTTTAATTCCTTTGCTTAAGAGTATGAAGCTAGGTTCATGCAATGCAGTACTAAGTGAATGCTTAGAACTTAAATCTACCAGTATTCTAGCCATTTCTTGAAATACCAGTGTGTAGAAAAGAGAACAGATCATCTCAGTTTCATAAGCATCATCTTATTTAAAAAATCAATAAACAATCATAATGCCTAAGAGAAACTGAATCAGTAATCCCAATGAAAGGAAGACATATTTTTCAAATAAAGTAGCTTAAACAGTAAATTTACTGTAATTAATTCTTTATTTGGGGATTTTTCATCAGTTTTATCAAGCCATTGTGAAAACACAACTTTCATTTCTGCATCCTGGATCCATACTAATGGGTATTTAATTGATACCCATTAGAGGTCCATGAATGATTGTTGCTTTATGGTCATTTAAGTACAAATTATTTTACTTCCCTGCACATTGTTTATATTTATCAGATAGACATATAAATAGTTTATCTACCGACCAGGCACCCCCGAATTATTCCAATTTCTCCAAAGTAAAATCACTAGCTTTCGCAACAACCAAAAGCTAAGACTGTGGTCATAAAGCCAGTAGTAATGTAACTGAAGATTTACTTCTACTGAGAAGTCTATTGCCTAATGAATATTTTTCTTTGTGTAATCAGTTCACCTCTACTACCTTTAGTGCTACAAGAAATCATTGAATCAATGCTGTCAAAGAGCCAGATATTAGCTCAGCACAGATGATATTGCTCAAAAACCTACTCCAAATGTTCAAATTGCATTTTTTAAAGTAGGTATAGCCTAAAACTAGAATTAAATATTGGCATGAGAAACATATTAGAGAGAGAGGGTAGAAGAAAAATAATAGCGGTATTAAAGGAGACAATTATTTTAGTGGGTTTACAAGCCCGAGATAGAGAAGCATCCCAAATGAACCACTAAAAATCAAAAGGAACTTACGCAGATTATACTTTCTCTTATTCTATAATATAGTCCTATGCTCTGCAGTAACTTTGCTCTAGCGACAAATGCAGTCAAAAAAGGAGCTGTGCACCTGCTACTTCTTGCTTTCATTGGTCCACTTTACAGTTCTGCAGGCACCAGAAGTAAATATACCTGGTACACCCAGGTACCAGACTTGAAACTGTATGGACCACAAAGGGGTATACATCTCACATTTCTGAAAGTACTTTGTACTTCACAGCCCTTTGCACTCAAATATTTACATAGGACACATTATACACATATAAAAAATTTCTTCACTGAAAGAGTTGTCAAGCATTGGAACAGGCTGCCCAGGGAAGTGGTGGAGTCACCATGCCTGAAGGTATTTAAAAGAGGTGTAGATGTGGTGCTTAGGGACATGGTTTAGTGGTGGACATGGCAGTGCTAGGTTAATGGTTGGACTCAATATCTTAAAGGCCCTTTCCAACTTAAATGATTCTATAACACAATTTGATTAGACTTTAGAATTTAGTATACCTGTGAATGTTTAATTTTTAGAAAGGAGGTTTCTCACTTCAGATTTTAAGACAACTGAATGATTTAGACTGCATATAAGGAAGAAATTCTTTACGATGAGGGTGATGAGACACTGGAACAGGTTGCCCAGAGAAGTTCTGGACACCCCATCATTGGAAGTGTTCAAGGTCAGGTTGGAGGGGGCTTTGAGCAACCTGATCTAGTGAAAGATGTCTCTGCCTATGGCAGCAGCGTTGGACTAGATGAGCTTTGAGGGTCCCTTCCAACCCAAACCATTTGATGATTCTATAGATTTATGTTTATTAAAGTCTCATGATTTACCTTTTTTTGTTGCTCTACACACAAGCCCTCCCTTGCTACACGTATTTCTGAAAACTAAAGATTCTTAGTCACAATTTTCCCTACATTGTAAATCAAGGAAAATCATTCTGATTTTACAATAGAATTTCAGTTAGCAATTCAGGAGTGGGTTTTATAAAGAAACCAGGGCAGCAAGTTTAGCATGGTGTACAATGGACAGAGATCATCTACCCCAGTCACTCTGTATAACATCTACTATTCTGTATTGTTTGATACATGCAGAATATTTATGTCTTTCACTCCAAGCATCTTTTACTGAATGACAGAATGGAAATTTTTTGCAGAATAGCAGTTCTTAGAAAAATAGGGCTTTCACTATTGTAGTTGAAAGAAAAATAGGAAAGCTATTTGTCTGGTCAGAAATATCAGCAGAAGAGTGAGGAGGACAGTTAGCACTACAAAGAAAAACCTCTTAATCAGGGTTGGTTTTTTTTTTTTTCATTTTTGGAAATAATATATCTGCTCACAGTATACTACAAACACTAATAATTTTTACCAGGTGTCAAAAGCAACATTAATGCATTTATCCTTCTAAAAGCTTAATAATTAATCACAAAAAAAAAAAAAAAATTATGAAGACCTTTATAGCAGAACCATGTATTAGAACTATCCAGGAAATATCAAATGTTTGGAGACACAAATGGATACCAGAAGATATTGACATTTATACTGAAGACAGGGTGGCATTTATGGATGGCAAAACTGAATAAAACAACTTAATGTATTATGCAATATCTATTCAGACACACTAGTGAAAATCCAATTGAAAGCAGCAACTACACCTGAACTGAAAAGCATAACACTTCAATGAATTAAACCTTCTTCTAACAACAAAGAAGTACTTTCCCAAGTCATACCAGAACAGATTGAGCTTGATTACAAAATGAAAATAAAGACCACAGCCATCATGGTGGAGACAACAACTCTAGGAGGAAAGTCAATGGACTATTAAATAGGAAATAATCTGTTTTCAGATTTTACTTCACCACTATTACATTCCTCCACTGAGCCATTATCTGGTAGAGGGGGCCTTAACTTTCTGGCAGAAAATTTCCATGCATTTAGTGTAGCTATTCATATCATAATGTGCAATCACCCCCTTATAAGAAATTCCAGCTAAAATGTATGCATTCCCAGCATGGTATCTCCATTAGCACATCTAACTGCCTAGTGAAATCAAAAGGCTTAATGTTATTCCATTACTGGCTGTTGAAGGCCTCATTATCTAATCTTGGGCTACTTGATAGCTCACACTTACTCAGAAAAATTTTTTTCTCCCCTAGCTTGTCTTCCCACAGGGCACTACTCCACTGGAATAAGTCATAAACAGATATACATAGATAAGATTATCTTACTAGTTAGAGACCTCTAGGTCACAAGAATTGTTGGACTAGTACTGAAGTGTATTTGTTGTTTCCTTTTTTTTTTAAACAACCCTCAGATTCTTGCTGTTGTCCAGACAATGACGAGAAGATATATTGAAAGAATAGCAACACAATAAATTGGCCAGTGGAGATTTGGCTTACCAGCTTCTGCAGTGCAGCCTCTGGCTAATCTGAAAATGTTATGGAACCTCATAAACATTTTTAGTACTTTACACAATTAGGATCTTATCAAAAGAAAAGACCTGGAGCTTTGTCTACTTTTCTGACATACAGAACTGCTATACCTATTTAAAGAGTTTAAGACTCCTTCCTCTCTCTCTCTCCATCTCTGGCAAGAACTAAACTCTTTGGGTTTACAGAGTGCAACATAAGAAGAAACAATTTCATCAGGTCTCTACAAAATATGCATAGGTTGGTTTGGACAGATAAGGAGTGAAAGTCTTCACTAAATGTTATCAGGAAGAAAGTAGTGTAGAGTGTTATAGTTTCTGATGTGGTTATTAACTTTGCTACCTAAGTCCTATCCAACCAGATTAGTTGTTAAGAAGTTCCTTCAGGTGATAAAATCTGTAAGAGTACACAGCAATTAAAACAGAACACACTGCTGGAAAAATTGAGACAGTACTGGCAACTGACATTTGGGGACCAGCCTTGAAAGCAACAATATTCTTGTGTTTTAGGGAAACACAAAACAAGTAATCTTATTTACTTAAAACTTCTACTGTATTGTTAGTGCATTTTTAGTTAGTTTATGAAAATATGTCATCATCTTGGTGTATATGTAGTAACTGATTCAAGACAGGGCACCAAAATAATACAGCCCATATTAAAGAATACATATCTCCTTAGAGCTACAGGCAAGGCAGATTAGGACTGTAAGCACATTATCAAAAGGCAAAATAAAAACTATGGGGGGGTCTGTATGTGCAAAACCTCAGAAAAGAATCATTTCATCTAAGTTCAGCCATTTAAAATTGGTCAGCCAATCATCTAGGCACTCTATAGACACCTCTTCAGTAATACAGTCTATGCAGCTTTTTTAGGACAAATTTCTGTATTCTTCCTCTACTGACTGCAAAGGAAATATAGGTAATTACTAGACATCTGAATTTTACACAGATTAAGTTAGGACAGGTGAATTCCACACATACTGTTTAGGCATCTTCTTCATTAGGAGGTATGTATGTACAGTTCACTCTGAAGCACAGGCAAAGGATATTAAACTTGTTCTCTGGGCAGTTTATCTGCAAACAGAAACAAATGAAGCCTAAGACATGGCCACCACCATGAAAGACCATGTCTGAATACGCCAAGCCACTGCAGGATGATTTAGCAGACCACTAGCCATTCCTGGGAAGGCTCTACATGGTTTGCCACCAAGCTTTCTGCAAGGTTGCCTGTTCAACAGCTGCATAGAAAGCAGACAGGCAGATTAATCAGTATGCCTATGACTGTACAGCATAGACAAGCTCAGTTCATGATTCTCCTTACATTAAAACACAGAAAACTAGCCAGGCTCTAAACAGAGCATGGAATTATCAGGTTTCTCATTATTTCTTTTTCTAGTGTGCTCATCATTTTAAATATTGGACCCTTTTAAATTCTCAATACTTTTGAAGTTTATTTGTTCAGGACATAATTATGTCTGTGTGGCTGGATAGCTGTAATATTCAGCAACTTTGACTGTCTTAAAAAGATCACCAACGTGTCTTATAAACATCCAACAAAAGCACATTTTAGTGTCTTCCAGGAGAGATGCAACTATCACTACATCATTTCTTTTACTGAATGAATTCACTAAGCATTTTGATATTAACATTAGTCTGATAATATCACGATTGATATATTCTAACACATCTTCTGTGGTTGTAAAATCTTAAAAATTCTATTTGAGACCACACTATATTTAATGAAGTTTTGTTGTAATCTGAAAAATTCACATGCCTGTTAGGATTAAAATACAAGAAAAACAGGAAGTGATGCAGATGCTTCTCCCAAAACAGAAGAGTAACTTCTAGAAGAAAAGGAAGAACTAGTACTCTGGTATACCAACTACATGATGACTGTGTGATTAAGCTACAATTCTTCTTCAGGAATATGAGTACAGCTTTCATTTTCATGGCTCTAACTGCTGTTGCTTTTGGAGAGGTTCCCTCAGATCAAATAGTGCTCTACAGAGCTACTGGAGATGAATCTCTCAGATGACCGACACGAGAAGTTGTAGTGTATAAATTAAAGATCATAAGATAATTCAGGTTGAAGAGACCTCAGGACTTCACTACTCCAATCCCTTGCTCAAAGCAATGTCACTTCTGAGATCAGACCGCATTGCTCAGAACTTTTATCAGGTCTTGAAAACCTGCAAGGATGGAGACTACACAACCTCTCTGAGCAACCTGTTCCACTGCTTTACTTTCCTCATGGTGAAAAAGTTTCTCCTTATATCCAGTTCAAACCTCTCTTCTTTCAGTTTATGCCTTTGCTCTTATGCTCACATCATGCACTGCCAGGAAAAGTTTGGCTCTATCTTCTTGATAACCTGCTTGCAGGTGTTGAGAGGCTGCTGTTAGGTCCTCAGGAGGCCTTCTTTTTCCCAGGCTAGCTCCCTCAGCCTCTCCTCATAGTGCAAGTGCTCCAGTCCCTCAGTCCTGACAATCTTGGTGGCCCTACACTGAACTTGATGCGGTTTATCGAGGTCCTTCTTATACAAAGAAGCTACTGTGTATGTTCTGTTCATGATTCCAAATGTAACATTTGAAATGCTTCAATCTTCTGTTTGAGTCCTTAAGTATTTTGTTCAATCCCCTATTATCTCCAGGAAAAAGTAATTGCTCTCTTTATTGGTTTTATGTGCTACTACTTCCAACCACAGAAGTCAAAGAAAACACAGCTTAGAGAAGGGGGCGGGACACACAGGATGACAACACTGACCACAGACCTAATTATCACTCTAAGAATCCATTTTTAAGGGGGTAAGGTCACATTAAGGAAGCCTAACTGACCACATCATTCCATGATGTGCAATGGGTTCCTCCCAGTGATGCTTGTATCACACACGCACACAAAAAAAAAATTGAAAATGCTTATAGTAAAAAAAAAAAAAGTAACTTTTTACACTATTACAAAGCCTTAAATAAAAACATTTTCAACATTTTCCATACATCTTACATTGAACTGCACTTGGCTGAATCTTAATAACTTACCTGCAAAAATGCAAACTGCTTCAAAAATTAGGTAATGCATTTCAAAATTATCACTACTTATGGGACACAAAGAAAACAATATTTTAGCAGTTCTGGAAAGCTGAACACACCTCTGCAAGTGAAGAGATAGGAACACGTCTTCTCAGGGAACAGCTCACTCTTTAGGAGCAAATCATTAGTAAATCTTGTATTAGATCTGGTTGGCTAGCTGTCGCTAACTTACATTCCCAGAAAAGCCCTTCAGTATTTTTCTGTAACAACTATGATATCTAGTCTTCAGACAGTAAAGATTCCCTACTGATAGTGCTTTACCTCCCACTGCTCTACTGATGGACTTTCTCCCTTGATTTTACTTGTAAATCAATACAGGTCCCTGACATTCTGATTCTAACAAACAGCATTAAATAAACTTCATAAAGACCATCTAAACATTTTGATTTCCAAGACTATTCTGACCAAAAGTAAAAGGAACATATGCTAGTATCCACAAGATAAAGAAAAACAAACACTTATATATATAAAAATTTGAAAATCTGCTTGCAGTTTTTACTACTGGAATCCCCTCTCCTTGTCTGATCTTTCATTCATCAATACATTTTTACTCAAGCATCATCCTTATGAGTCTCTTGACTCACAGCTTTTTGAAAGCAGTGTGATCTTTGCCTCAGAGAACTGCTTAGCAATGATGCAAAAGCTAACAAAACTCACTGATTTTCTACCAATTTATTTTTCCAGAATTTTATTATGTTGAAACTAAACTTATATATATATATATATATACTTTATTATAGTGTTTCACATTTTACAGTTTCACTTTATATTCTTCTTTCATTTGTGTATTTCCAAGTATATCCTACATGGGGTTTTCTTTAGGAATGAAGCTTAAATGATAATCTGATCTCATCAAGTTCAGAGTAACTTCAATAAAATTGACAGGTACCTTTATTTTTAACCTAACACAGCTGATTTCGTTAAATGAACACACACACACACTTTATCTGGGTGCAGAAAAAGAGCATAATCCTCACCTTTTTTATGTGTCTTTCTCCAGACAAATTGTAGTTACTAAATCCACTACAATGCCATTCAGTAGTCTACATCCATGTCTAAAAGACAGAATCAGCATTGACTTCTTTTTACATTAGTAGATTTAAAAGCATGTCCTTATAAATACTTATAAATGCTAATAAAATATTTGTTCATAACCAAAGTAAACATGAGCTTTATGTTCAGCCTTGCAAAACTACATATAAAGCTCATAGAATCATAGAACGCTTTGGGATGGAAGGGACCTTTAAAGGTCATCTAGTCCATCCCCCCTGCAATTGGCAGGGACATTTACAACTACATCAGGTTGCTCAGAGCCCCATCCAGCCTGGCCTTGAATGCTTCCAAGGATGGGGCACCTACCACCTCTCTGGGCAACCCGTTCCAGGGTTTCACTACCCTCATTGTAAAAAATTTCTTCCTTATATCCAGTCTGAATCTACCCTCTTTTAGTTTAAAAGGGGCCCCTTGTCCTATCGCTATTGGCCCTGCTAAAAAGTCTGTCCCCATCTTTCTTATAAGCCCCCTTTAAGTATTGAAAGGCTGCAATAAGATCTCCCCACAGCCTTCTCTTCTCCAGGCTGAACAACCCCCAACCCCAGCTCCTTATGTTGCAATTTATAAACAAACCAAAAAAAAGTTTGCTTTATATGACACAGCTGTGCTTGAGACCCTACGACTTACTTTTCATTTAAAGAGAACTCTTTCAAGATCTTCACATTTAAATCCCTTTAAATTGTTTAAAAACAATTTCCTAATATTGCTGGTGTCTGTTCCTAATCGATGACCTTTATCTCAGACAAGTATTTAGTCAATGTATAGGCCAAATGTGGAACAGTAAAGTCAAAGAAACCTAAGGATGTTCAACGCTAAAAGAAACACAGAGACAATACTCTCTGATGCAACTTGACACAAATTTCAATAAAAAGAATATTTATTTTTCTTTGTATATTTATGTTCTTCATCTAGCATACTGTCTCAGGACTGAACCCAGCAAATGAAGATAGAGAACCCTACTCGTATTAACATTAGGAGAGGAATATTCAATTTTAAAGAAAAAGTTTGTGTTATTATTTTCCTTGTTAATTGCAAAACTGTGGCAAATCTAAGCATTAACTAATTGAAATCATTAAGCACATCTTTGCTTTGTACAAAGATATGAAGACCTAACTGTGCCAAAGAACAAAGAAGCCTTTCTAATTGCTCCCAGATGTTGCTATAAATCTTTCAATCCAAGAGAGAAACATCTCCTTTCATGAATATAGATTTTAGTTTTTCAATTTGTGATCATGCAATGAAGGCTGAGGACCTTACATGCATGACCGTGCTCTTCAAACAGAAAGTGGTATGTCAGTGTTTACATTTCCATATTCAACTAGAAGTTGAACACAAATGTATCCAACTCCATGGCAGATACTCCTATGCACTTGATATTGGGGTTTTTTTTTGCCCAAAAAATTAAAATTTAAGAATGAAAAGCATCTTCAGAGGCAGAAACAGAGCAGAAATATCCACAGGGGACACAGAAGTCATGAAGATCACAGAGGTATGTTCCCCTGTATCATGCTTCATAGAGGTATATTCTATTAATGACAAAAAATTCCAACATCAAATCAACCCTCAAATAACCTTAATGCTCAGAGGATAAAAAATGTTACAGCACTTTCTTCTTCAAAGTATCATTATTAAGTTGGTTTCTATGTAATTTTATATACATTTTGTTGGTATATGCATTGACAGTAGACTTTAAAGTTTATAAATATGCAAGTATGTTGTTGAGTTAATTCCCTCTGCCCCTACACACAACCATGAACCACAAGAACCTGGTCCTCATGAGTGACGTCTATTACCTGGACATTTGTTGGGAAAACAGCACTGCATCATGCAAGTCATCGATCAGGTTCCTGGAATGCATTGAGGACTGCTTCCTGCTACAGTTGCTGGACATGCCAACTAAGAACAGTGCATTGCTAGATTTACTGCTCACAAACTGAGGAGCCTTATTTGACAACATAACTAGCAATGGCAATCTCAGCTACAGTGATCATAACGTTGTGCAGCTTAAGCTCCTGCTGAGCACAATGAAGACCAGTAGTAGGACAAAGACCTGTATTTTATAAGAGCCAACTTCAACATGCTCAGAGCCCAACTGTGAGGAATTCCATGGGAAGCATCCATGGAGGTCAAAGCAGCTTGCATATGCTGGGAGGTACCCAAGAACAACCTCCTGGAAACACAAGAAAAATCCATGTCCTACAAAGTAAAACGAAGGTGGCAGAACAAAAGACCACCCTGGCTTAACAACAAGCTTTTAGGTGTGCTTAAAAGCAGAAAAGAAGCATAGCAGCTATGGAAAGGCAGCCAAATACCCATCGAGGACTATAAGAACCTTGCTAGGGCATGCAGAGGCGCAGTCAGGAAGGCTAAGGTTCAACTAGAACTGAAATCGGCCAAAAATGTCAGGAACAAAAAGAAAGGGTTCTTCAGATATGTGACCAGTAAGCACAAGCACAGGGAAGACATAGACCCATTGCTAAACAGTTTGCCGATGACACTAAACTGCATGGTAAGGGGGCATGTCAGAAGGGAAAGCTATCTTACACAGAGACCTGGATGGGCTAGCAAGAACTGTATGCAGTTTAACAAACACAAGTGCAAAGACGACATAATCAAAGAGCCCAGTACAGGCTAGGATCTGTGTGGCTGGGGAGCAGCCTTGCTGAAAGGGACTTCAGGGTCCTGGTGGACAGCAAGCTGAACATGAGTCACCTGTGAGCTGCTGCAGCAACAAAGGAAAATCAGATCCTGGGCTGCATCCACAGGGGCATTACTAACAGAGATAGAGATGTGATCATTCCACTCTACTCAGCACTTGTCAGGCCACACCTGGAGTACTCTGCCCAATTACAGTCCTCACAATTCAAAAAAGACACAGACACACTGGAGAGGGTCCAAAGGAGCACCAGAAAGATGATCAAAGGGTTGGAAAACCTGCCCTCTAAGGAAAGACTGAAAGAGCTAGGTCTTTCCTCCCTGGCGAAGACAAGGCTCGGGAGGACCTCATCGCAGTATTCCAGTACTTAAAGGGCAGCTACAAAGAGGATGGAGGCTTTCTCTTCACAAGGAGCCACATAAGGAGGACAAAGGGCTATGGATACAAGGTACACCAGAAGAGGTTTCATCTTGATAAAAGAAATTTTTTACAATGAGAACAATCACTGGAACAACCTCCCAAGGGACATGGTGGAGTTCTCATCACTGGAGGTTTTCAAGACAATTGGACAGGGTGCAAGATAATCTCATCTTGGCTCCCTTTCCTATGAAAGGTTGGAAAAGATTATGAGGTCCCTTCCAACCTGGGCTGTCCTATGATTCTATGAAATCCACCACTGGCCAAAAGTTGTCTACAGGTATGCCAGTTTTCTCCAAGGAGTCCAGGACAGTCCAGTCAGGAGATTTTGTGGACATCACCTTCTAAATTATTAAAGCAGCTTCATGAAATAACTGGCCAGCAGTCCTCCAGCTGCTAGCTTGATGTTCCCTGCCTTCATTTCTAGACATACACTACTGCAAAACTACCTGCTTAGAAGACCTCCTACTTCCAGCATTCATGTTAACATAAATCACACTGTGTGAAGCACCCTAGAGACTATGACAGCAATGATGAGCACTGTAACAAAAAAGGGGGGGTGGGGTTCAGTTTGAAAATGAATAAATGAAAAAAAAATAGTTTTTTTTCAGCAATCTTGCAGACAAGAATATTCCTTCAGATACAGAGTTATTTTTATTTGGATTCTAACTACAATCTTACTCAAACTTTGGAATTACATTAGAATCACTGTCCTGTATTTTAAGCAAATAGAAGGCTAAGAAATCCAAAATAGACTAAAGCCAATATTGTTTATCTTCTATGCAAACAACATTGAGAACAATCATATCACCAGGCATACCCAATTTGCAAAATAGTATTTTCTGAACTATGTCATTTCTCATGAAAAGACTGAAAAAGGATTGCCCCCTGTGCTCAGAAATACCTTGAAATTCTCAGTCTTCACTCAAAATAAGAGAATGAAGGAGTATAACAAAATAAGTTACATGAAACCCTTTTTTTTACGAGCAACCTTTGAAGACCCATTTAAACAAATTATATACTTCACATTAAGAGCCAAAGTAGTCCAGTTGACTTCAGTAAGACTACTGATAAGCTTTGTATTGCTTTTTCAGCAAGAAAGCACATTGAACATTTTGTTGAACTGAGGCCTCAATCAACATCTCAATAAACAGATGGTTTGAACAATACATCCATTGCTACATAAGACAAAAAAAGATAAAATGAGATTTTGTTTTTACAAACAACACTGAGAGAAATTACATGCACAGAATATCCTTTACAAAATAATACTTTGCTAGTAGTATTTCACCACTAGGCTTGAATAAATTAATCTATAGCATCAAAATAAGGAATTTTTTAAAAAAATAATATTTATTTCCAGGGCATTACATAGCCTCTCATTATCTGAAATAGGATACAGCCTTATCTCTGCTATTAACATACTATACATCTACTCAGGCCTTGGTAAGTGGGAATATGTAGAACATAAAAACTGTAATATCTGAAATCTCTGTTTCACAGTATCATGATATTTAAATCTCTTTAGTGCATTCAGTATGTTTTTTTTTTCACCTATTTCCTGTGCTGAATGTGGCTTGGGACAGCAGAAGCCTCAGGTTCACAAAGAAAATATATAATAATTAAAGCACATTAATTTTGTTTCCAGCCTGACATAAAGGTATTCACATACTGATTCAGGTTGATGCTTGAATTTTCCTAGGCAATATTTAATAGCTCTGTATGCGTGCTTGTGGCAACTGTATTCCCACTAGACTGTTTAAGTGGAAAATATATTCACTGCTACAATTCTAGTTAGAAGTTTGATTAAGCAGCCTAAATGCAGGCACATAGCACCATTTGAAATATTCAAGGATACCCAAAACATCCACAGAAGGTGGGCAGACATGACTTTGGACTTATAGGAGACCTATGGTTTTCTGAAGGGGCAGGTGGAGGCCAGGTACAATATCCTGTGGCATCTGGAAAGCACCAAAATTGAGTCCATGATGTTCTGGACAGGAAACAAAGTCATCCCTTAGGAAAGTGAATTTAAGCGATAACTATATATCTGATCTGGATGAAAGTCTCCGTGAAGTCTACGTGTACTATATGAACCCATTTAAAATTAGAAATAGTGTCCTGCAGCTTAAGGAGATAAGAAAAAAAGATTTATAGGGAGAAGTAATATCTTTTATTAGACAAATCTATATACATCTGGAAATGGAAAAAAAAAGGAAAAACATTCAAGCACATACCCCTTCATGTCTTTAGCAGAGAGGATGGTATGCCCAGAATCTTGTTTATTTCTACCAGCTATGTCAACTAGTCTAGTAATTAGTAACTATTAATTAGTAACAGAAAGAAATAACACATTCTTGTTTTTCATAAATCAGAAGTATATAATGAATGAAGACAGACAGAGCTTACCAAACTATGCCCAAATTAACCACCTGAATATTCAGAGACAAATATTTACATATTATTTTCACTCTTTTTCACTCCATTACAATATGTAATATTTAATACTCCATTGGAAAAAAAAAAAAAAAACAACTCCTCAGTTCATCTGCATTACCATAGCTAAGCCTGGCATGCATGTAGCAAACTAAAGGTTAGCCAAATTACACACATATACTGATTTCCAAAGGACTAGGATTTTACCCAGAACATACTTTTAAACCTCACTACTGCATTTTGTACATACCATCCCTAACAGGCAGTGCCACTGAGAAACTGATGAGCACACAATAAGAGATAAATTGATGATCCCTTCTCTCCACAAATTGGGTGATTTACATTGCTGCTTAACCTAGCATGGCTACACTGTCACCATTCCACATCCTACAAGTGTAGCCATAATAATTGCTAGAGTTGTTCATTCCTGCAAATCAGTCTGCTGATTACCAGCTTTAATTGATCATGCTGCTCCTAAAGACAACATTCTTTAACCATAACAGCAAAGAAACAGAATAAAAGTAATCTTCCTTTTGGTTCACTTTTCCTGAAAAGTTACAATAAATGCAGTGTATAAATAAACTATTAAACTGAATTTCAGAATACATATCCTAAGAAAACGATCTTCCTTGACAGATTATGGTATACTGGGTTACAGTCCTCAGACTTTAAATTTCATACAGTGCAGACATTGCACGTTTCCTGAGTGAAGGCACTTAAGTTCCTATTTCAAAAAACAACCTACGCTTCAGCTAGTTTTCCAGACTGCATAGGAGCTTTTGCAGGCTGCACAAGCTCTGCCATTTCCCTACTTGCTGTTACACTGAATTCCCTCTATTACTTTGTAAAGATGTAGCAGGAGACTTCTAACATGAAAGCATTATATAAATCCATGTTAATCTTACGATATTTATAAATATATGCATACATCCTCAAACCACATCCGGAAGAATTCTATGAAATCTTCCATAGGAGAGAAGCTGCAATTTCTGCTAAATGCTATACAACACTTGCGTATATCTTTCCTTCGGGATAGGATCGCAAGTTTCTGATAGATCCTGTCTCCTAAAATACCAAGAAAGACTACAAATAGGAGTCAAATATTTAATAATGCAATTAATTTTCAAAATAGCTGACATGTCATTTCTAAAACATCTTACAGCATGAAATCCTGCACAGTCCCTAAACTCATGAAGTTAACTGTGCCTAGGGGAGATTCCTAGCTTGTAATGCAGTAATAAGTAATTGTTTAGTATTTCCTTTGAAGTACACATTTGCTGCCACACTGTTTTACTAAACACATCTCATCAGCAAATCCAGAAAATTCCTTTCACTAAAGGGATAATTATGAAGCTGTCTACATAACAAGCTATCCTCTTTGAAGCTCTAAATGAGAATCCGAGGCTGTATGTCTATAATGAATATTTCTTTTTATTTTTATGGATCTTTTCACCCTCAGGAATCTTAACAGCACCTTTTTCTCATCAAATCCTTCTGTCCAGTCACAGTGCCTGCTAGCAGTTACTAAATTATTATTTAACTAGCTATCTCAAATACAACTGTTATTTCCATATTGTTAGCTAGAGATAAGAAATTGCAGTTTCACAAATATCCTTTTAGTGTTAACAGAACTAAATGACTAATTTGTAACAAGTTATTCAACAAATTGGAAGTCTTGTCTTCTATAAAATAATTTCACTGCTAAATTAAAGAGATTACCATTTCAAATCAAGAAGGTAAACAAGCATGAAATAATTTATTACTTTTTAAAAAATCAAAGCATACTCTAAGGAATAAGCAGGATGTAAAGTAGCTGTAGATTCTGTTAACACCACTAGACAAGCACCTAAACTTCATTAAAGCACTAATTGAACAAGCTTAAAAATACTATATTTGCAATGAATGTATTCTTTTTTACCCCCAAGTTAACTATAAAAGTCTACTTGCCTCAAGTAAAACAAAATTAAATTTTAGAACTTTCTATCTCAGTGCAGAATTTGTACCCAATGTAATAACCTCACTATCTATATCAGTTTGTACAGTCACTGAAAATCCTGACATCAAGGATGAATAGAGTAAGTCAAATTCCAGAAATGTGCTGAAATAAAACCCTGGGTAACACCATTATTTTTTTGCTTCCTTTGGGAGGAAAGCAAAGAAGTGAATTTTAGTGAACAAGAAACTAAGAAATTGAGGTACAGAACAAAATTAGATTAAAAAATAAACTGAAGTAAATATATAAAATACTAGTATTGCTAATAGAGTATATTTCCAGTTTTGCATCTCCCTGATTTCGAGTGAGTAATTAAGAGCTTAATTTTAACACTGTTTGGTTAAAATCTAATCTCTTCCTTTATCACTGCTGTATTTTTATTATTCACACCTTTTCTTGCCTCATGCTGGTCACCTAAACCTTGATTAAAATGCATCAGAGACAGCTAGATTAAAATTCTTGTGGGTTTGGTTTTGGTTTTGGTTTCTTTTTTTGAGTAGGGTATTGAACCTGGGAAAAATATATTTGTCTTTCACAGCAGTAGGAGAGTGACATCAATATTATTCATGTCCAGTTATCTGACATGGGAGTTATTTATCTTTTTCATGAAAAACATCATTAAGCCTTGGTTATATCATGATAAAAAACTGAATCACTTTTTTTAATTCTAGCTTTTTAAGTTTCAGATGGCTCTTAAGCTGCAAGTGCCATGATTTCAATGCCTTCCCTTACCCTCTTAATCTCTTCCAATCTTGTTTATAAAGGAAAAAAGTATACTTTCTAACTGTATTAGCTTAACCAAATTAGTTTAACATGATTAAAAAAGCTTTAGCAAAAGTAAGCTAAAGGGCTCTGATGACTATCGGGCTCTTTAACCTGATTACAGCTGGCTATTTAACATGGCCTTCATAGAATCATAGAATCGTTTAGGTTGGAAAAGACACTTAAGATCATCAGGCCCAACCGTTAACCTAGCACTGCCAAGTCCACCACTAAACCATGTCCCTCAGCACCACATCTACACGTCTTTTACATACCTCCAGAGATGGGGACTCAATCACTTCCCTGGGCAGCCTGTTCCAGTGCCTGACTACCCTTTCGGTGAAGAAGTTTTTCCTAATATCCAACCTAAACTTCCCCTGGCGCAGCTTGAGGCCATTTCCTCTTCTCCTATCACTTGTTACTTGGGAGAAGAGACTGATGCCCACCTGGCTACAACCTCCTTTCAGGTAGTTGTAGAGAGCAATAAGGTCTCCCCTCAGCCTCCTCTTCTCCAGACTAAACAACCCCAGCTCCCTCAGCCACTCCTCAGAAGACTTGCGCTCTAGACCCTTCACCAGCCTCATTGCCCTTCTTTGGACACGCTCCAGCACCTTGATGTCCTTCTTGTAGTGAGAAGCCCAAAACTGAACACAGTACTTGAGGTGCGGCCTCACCAGTGCCAAGTACAGGGGGACAATCACTTCCCTAGTCCTGTTGGCCACACAATTCCTGATACAAGCCAGGATGCTATTGGCCTTCTTGGCCACCTGGGCACACTGCTGGCTCATATTCAGCTCGCTGTCGACCAACACCCCCAGGTCCTTTTCTGCCAGGCAGCTCTCCAGCCACTCTTCCCCAAGCCTGTAGCGTTGCGTGGGGTTGTTGTGACCCAAGTGCGTTGGTCCTATTCATTACAGGGTTTTAGGGTTTTTCAAATTGATTTAATGCAAGTGAAAATACACCATTGTTGTCCGTCCATATTCACCCTTCCACCATTCTTTTCTTTAGCAATTCTTCGTCTTAGCATTGGATTCAACAAAACTTCTGAGAATATTAAACTAACATAGCCACAAAGCTAAGAAGGTGAACATTCAGATAAACTAGCCTTCACAGGACAGTCATAAGGTTTGGACATTGAGAGGTCGCTTAGTAGAAGTTTTCTTACAATCAGGGCAAACAGAGAACAAACAAAGAATATAATATATAAATGTGTCCCCCAAGTCTTTGGGTGTACAAATATGGAGAGCTAATTAGGGGAAAATATCTACACTTATGAATCCAACATTATTCTGTCTTTCGTTTCTATTCTCAAATTCCAAAGCAATTTTAACCTCAGCATTTTTACTGTATCCCTCAAAACAGCTAGCTGCAAAATTAATTTCCTAGACAGCTCTGTGGAGCAAATGCATTTGTATATTCTTTTGATTAAGGACAATGTATAAAGGCATTAGCATTTCTCCTAGTGATTTTTGCATCTTTTCTACAGTTGTGTATTTAAGGAAAATATCTTTGGATCTATTCTTTTTATCCAAGGAAGTCTATACACTAAATTTTAAAAATTTCAAATCTTTATTCATAAAATCTCATCTCTTTTTTTGAATCAGATTAAAATCTCATACACAGAAATGCACCGTAAGCCCATCTTGGGTATGCAACAAATGTCTACATTTTTGCTCTCAGTATTTAATATCACTCTAAATTTTTATTACAACTAGTTTTCACTTGCTGAGAAATATTATGTTTCATGGTGGAGAGCACCTAGGCTTGAGAAGCACACTATGTCCAGAAAAGAAAGGAGAAATAAAAAAGAAAAGTAAAAAAATAAACAAGAGAATTAAGAGTGGAAAGAGTCCACAACTAAATGATGCTCCGTTCTGCTAAGCAGCCTACAAAACTTATCAGACCCAAACTATGATTTTTCTGAGGAAACGCTTTAATATTGACTTTAGCTATAGCATTCAAGTACCGCAGTGCTTCCCTGCACCTGTCATATAGAGCTACTAAAGTGTACATTAAAGAAGAGAATTGATATGTCAGAATAGAAAAAACTACACTCTTTTCTATATAAGATGAAAGCAGATAGCTACATCAGATGACAGGCAAAAGCAATTAGTAAGGAAAACTTTACGTTAATGAAGCAGCAGAACTTGTTAGGTCATCTTAATTATGCACGCTAAGTTTTGACTTGAGGCACAGAAAACTGGAAGATTAATATTTGTAGAGTAAAAGAACTCTGAACTCAAACTTTATTCATGCTCTACTTTGCTTGGTCTGAAACATGGTTGTCATATATAAATGGAGTGCATTTATGCTCAGGGTTTGTTTTTTGGGTTTTGGATTGTTTTTTTGGTTTTTTGTTTTTTGTTTTTTGTTTTTTGGTTTTTTTTTCTGTGTGCTACTAGTACAGACTCAAAAATAAGAGGTCAATTATACCAAACTAAAGTATCTTGAAAATAGTATGTTACTCCTCTGTTTTCCAGGATATCTTTCCATTAATACAGTATAGATGACAATACTGTTAGAATTTAACAAAAATATTCATTTGTCATAGTTTTTCCATCTTGCAGGAAAATCCAAAATGCAATTTTTGCTCCAGGCTGAATCAGTATGAACCCTTGCAAATCTACACTTTCTACAAAATAGAAGCTAAAGTTGCATAAATTGCATGTTTTTATTTACTTCTGGTCGTGGTTTGGGTTTTTTTTATAACTTACATTATAAATTCATTTTTCAAGAGGAAATCTTATTCTGGTTGAAAAATAATGTGGGTTTTTTTAATACCAGGTCATTTTGCTCAAGTGCTTGCTAAGTAGCAACCACTTTCAAATTTCAGAATTCAGTATAAAGTTAGTGAAAAATAATAGTAATGAATAAGTCATGTATCAGAGAATTGTTTAAAGATCCTCAATCTAGTTAGAAGTTGTTTAGTAACAAACATCATTATACACAAAGCTCCATTTCAAACTAGTTTCAGTCTGTATTGCAATCTGCAATGCTGAAATACTTTCAAGGCAGATTGCCTCAAAAGAACCAGATTTGCATACCTGAATCTATCATACATTTTGTATACAAAAACACCCATTCATTTTGGTGACATACAACTCCAAATATTTATCTTAGAGCAAACCTCAAAACTTTCAGTGATGACATTCAACCTCTTTTGATTTGAATGGTGTTCATATATTATAATTAACTAGTCTTTGGGACAGAAATGTGCATGGAAAAAATATTCTGCAGATGTTTTCATTTTACTTTTATGCACCAGCTTCTATAACCCTGTAAAAGATGTCTAGGCAACTAAACATTCTAGCAGAATGATTAAGCCATAAATAAACCCCTGGTAATCCAGTCTGTCAGCTGACCAAACCAATACCTGGTGCTTTTTATCTTAATGTTCAGTATATTTAAGCTTCTCATAGATGGAGCAAAAGTTCAAAAGCTAACAACCCACCCTGCCCGCAGTCTACCTTCATAACTGTGCATTTTGTACTGCTACAAGTGAAATAAGTGGTGAAAAATACAGAAATGTATAAATGAACAGACATTTACCAGCTTGACTGTGACAGATTAGAGCCACTTTGGATTTTATTTGGAAATATATAGAAGCCAAAGAAAAAAAAAAGACACTTTTATGTATTGCTGAATTGTGTCAGGAAGTACAGGATCAAGTGAGAATTCATTACAAGGTTTATTCTAGTCTGAAAAAGCCCTAGCTTTGATTTTTAACATGGGCAAAGATTTTATTCATTATTTCATTGGGACTTTTTCACCCAACGGTAACAAGATGAAACAAGGAGGCAATGAGAAAAAGATAGAGAAATGTTAGATACAGTTAATTCTACTAGTAAGACAGATAAAGTATTGCAATAGATTGGTCTTCGACTTTTCTTTTCTTCTGGTATTTTCTAAAGGCATGGCTTATTACCTGTGACAAAATTAACACATTCCTGTACTTTTATTATAAGAAACAATGGCCATGGCGTGTGCCAGTTCCATGTGATCTTTACTTTTAAAAGCACTATATATTCCTTTCTATCTGTTTAGTAAGAGGATGGTGATACAAAAATAATGATCAAAGTAAATACAGGACTGCTGAGAATACTCAGAAAAAAGACCTTTACAGATTTAAGAAATAAATATAATCTTTTAAGTAACTTAGTAAGCTATACCATGTGTGCACATGCATTTCTGCATAAGTGTATGACAGAGAGAAAAATATACAAATATATTTGAACAGCAACGCATTTAGGTTGTTTTTGATATGTTATGAGGATAAGCATCACTTTGATTATTCTCGGACCAATAAGGAAATGTGAAAGAACCATCAAAAGTATAAATGAAATCTATTAGTATGTGAATCATGGTAGAAAAGCCTCTTCAATAAAAGTAGACCACTGAGACTTCCTCAGGACTTCTACGTATCATATTAAAACTAAATTCACAGTTTTATTTGAAAGTCACCAATTAATTTAGACTTTGGTAGAAATCATATCTATTTGATTCTTATAAACATTTATACGAGCAAACCTTTTATCACAAGAAGTCTCTGTAAAGAAAACATGTATAGTTTGACACAACATGGCAAATGATTTCCAACATTTCCACAGATTTTCTGCAGTCACAGAATGAACAAAGCCGATTGTGCTGTAGTTACTCTCCTAAATCATAGAATGGATTTAGTTTCTTTGTTATTGTTCTGGTTTTGGCTGGGGTAGAGTTAATTTTCTTCACAGGAGCTAGTATGAGGCTATGTTTTCAATTTGTGCTGGAAACACTGTTGATAATACAGAGATGTTGTTTTAGTTATGGCTGAGCAGTGCTTACACAGAGTCAAGGCCTTTTCTGCTCCTCACACTGCCCCACCAGCAAGTAGGCTGGGGGTGCACAAAAAGTTTATTGATAAGTCAATAAAATGACTTATTTTATTCCATTTATTTTATTCTGAGCGCAGGATAAACTTTGTGCAATGATATCATGACATAACTTTCCTTTACACATTCCAAAGACATTTCTTGTAAAACTGACATCCTGTGAATGTTTTTTCTGTATCTAAGGGCCAAATTATAAAAGCTCTGTAAGCACCTAACACTTGTCAGGATTATTAGGCTTTTAAATATCCTTTAAATTCTATCTGCATATATCAGGTATCTAAAACCCAGGTAATCCAAGTGCATTTAGATGCTTAATCAACATAAAGAATCCCCATAAAATATTCATCACAGACTGCATGAATACTTGGTTCCACTTAGATTTACAGACAGGGCTCTTAAGGTTTCAGAAGAGAAATCAGTGTATTTTTCATGCACTTTTATCTTTTTCTATCCTGAGGTGAAGTAATAGTTTAAAGTATGGTCCTAGACAGTCATATACTAGCAATAACAGGTTTCTGCCTCACACCAGAAGCTTTTCTGAGAACAGCACTTTCTTTACAGCACCACAGAAGATGAATAACATGTGACTGGCCCAGAGAACTCTATTCCAATATTTATTATTCTATGATTTTATTGACCATGACCCTATGTTCTGATAAAGTAACTATTTCTACTGGTCTTGGTAACTATCTGAAGGTTTGAGATCAATTATATCTTTGATCAATGCATGAAATATACAACTACAATGAGTGAGATGAACTGCTACAAATTTTAAATTGAAAAAGGTAAAAATCAAAGAATGAAAATATTATTGCAAACAAGGAAGCATGAAACAATGACTTACAATAATAAGCAGCAGCTATATGTAAACTAGATGCATACTTCACACATTTCTAAAATTCTGGGGGGTTCGTTTGCTTATTTGGAATCACTTAAAGAAACGAACAATGTAATTTTACAGATCTCATCATACAGTACTTTAAAAGTGCACCACACAGAACCAGTAAATAAATTAAATTTCAAATGTTTCCAATTATCATGTTCAAGACACTATGTACAACAATAGAAGAAAAAAAGTATTTTTCTCTAATAAAGGTAATTTTCTGAAAACAAGGCAAAAAGGAAATCAAGTTTTTAAAATATTGTCATTTAGTATCTAATTTCTATAAAATCTCTAAATCTTACCAGTAGAAAAAAATTGTTCAAAAGATTAGCTATGTTATGTGGCTCAATCAACACAATCTAGATAACTGATACATAACTAAGAAACAAAATTTGCTATTTTTCAAATGGAACATGAAAAGGCTTTTAAAATAAAATAAAATAAAATACATCTAAAGAGCAGTGGAACTTTGTCAGCAAAGATGTTACAAATTGCTCCGGGTCAAAGTGGAAAAATAGATCTTTCAACAAGTTTGAAAACTAAAGTCCTAATGTAGGATATGTTTTAAAATAAATCCCTTCCTGACATTATAATTCTAGATTTAATTCCAACTAATGAACAGAAACTCACTGAAAACCTGGTAATGCAAGTTTATTTATATGAATGTAATTGTGATTTTCATAAACTGAAGTGAGGCCAGAGAATAATAGCAATGGAAGGAAAAAAAACAAACAACTAGAACAACTATTTATGTGAAGGCACAGAAAGTGGAAAAGATACCAAGAAGGTGTTATTTATAGTATTCATATAATATAAAAAAAAATATGTAGAAATGAAATAGTACACATTATTAATGAATGAATCTTAATTGAATAAGACAGAAAACAGAGAAAGAGACAATTGTTTTTTAGCTTGATTTTTGTCGGGATTTGACATGATCTCATACAATATTTTCACCAACAAAGTAGGGAAATATGGACTAGATGAATTAGACATTTACAATGTGGCATTATCATTTGGAAAAAAATACAGTATGTGTAATTATGAAAGAAAGTGAATATGGCCATGTATTCAGTCTACAGAATATTAACAGAAACACCACCATTACTCCCTGAATCATGTTTACAGTAATATTTGGTCTCATAAATCTAAACAATTTTAGTGTTAGAAATAAAAAGTTAAAGGTTTTTTTTAGCTTCACAAACATATACAAAAAAAGGAACTAAACACTGATATTCATACCGTCATAAATCCGTCCAGCAAACCTGAATCAGGCTTAGGAGGTGCTTGCAATCGCTCCATAGACCACTTTTCAATGATAGATGACACCTGGGTATTTTCCGTGTTTAGAATTCTGAATCCAGTCATATTAACACCACTATACCGATAGGGTTCCACATCCAAGGCAAACAGGTCCTGAAAAAAATTACCATGGTATAAATTCTCTAATACACTGCAATTCCTATTGCAATTGTTAGACCATCTCCCCAGATGAGAGTATTGAAATCTGCAGGAGTAACAGTACTATACGTGCTAGGAAGTATGCTCTGTTTATCTGGGGGCCTATATCTGTAAGCATGCAACTCAGCTGACCCTATAGTGGGAGTAATCTGATTCACAGAAGAACAGCTTCAACTGCCTTTTTTTTTTTTTTTTTTTTTTAAAAAAAAAAAGCCTTTTAGGAAATGCTAAGTCCAATTGCAGAGCTTTATCCCCTACCAGTTAGGCTTGAATACTAGAGTAGGCTTACATACTAGAGTAGGCTATCATTATTAATTGCTAAAAATATTATTATTCATCACTACTTCTTTGGCTTACCAGAACAGACTTCAAATCATAAAACAAACAGAACAAGAGTTTCCTTGCTCCTGCACTCACTATGAAGCTTGAACATGCTGATCTCTAGACAATAAATTGGGGGGGAAGAGGGGAAATGTACATGGCTTTAAATTTAACCAAAAGCATTTTTCACAGCTATCAATCATACCTCCAAACATGGAGATATCTTTGATTAGAAATTTATCTTTGCAAGAATAACCTTTGCCAATTAATGTACTTTTAATACGTGTGTGTGTGTATTTAGCCCCCCAACATGCACAGAGGCAAATACAAATTAATAAAAAGAAGAAAATCAAGTTTTATATCAAGCAAGTAAACTCAAGATTATGCCAATCCTTTGACAGAATCCTTAGAAACAATGTAGAACCAGTGCTTGACTTCAGGAAACTCAGGTCTAAGATTAAGTTTTGAACATGGGAAAAAAAAATCAAATAAAATTAAGTTGATGAAGAAAACAGTCATGACTCACTAGGCCTAGGCACATGCATTATAAATTAACTTTTGCTTGGTTTACTTTCTGGTTTTTTGAATAATTTTTTTAAGTGACATAATCAAGGTTATACACAAGATATTACTGTCCTATAACATAATTTTATTTTCATTGAACACAGAAATTCTCCACATAATTCATACTTAGTCATTCATCTCATTTTTAATTTATTTTTTGCTGGCAGTTTCATATATTATAAATCCATGAAATGGTAGTGTTAGGTGTAACAGTTGCTTGAATCCATTTTGTTTACTAGCTAGAGCTGAAGAAGATTAAATACTGTACTACGGAAAACCAGAATATAATTCATTATTCATTGTTAACATCACTAAGCCCACAAAAATATCAACCAGTTATCAATCACTAGCCATTTTTAATTATAGCTAGTAATTATTACCATTTTCCATATATAATACCTAAGATATGCAGATGTCAAAAAGTTATTCATTTACAAATAACCTAACTCATGTCCTCTTTCTAAAGAAATAAAACATTTTATTACAAAAGAAATGTTGAACATAACTAGAACTGTGACATCTTTCCCTTTAAAAATTCTCTCTGTTTTTACTGTAAAAGAAGTCAGAACCTCACATGTCATTATTTAATCCAAACACATTCACATTTACACTGGAATATAATAAATATACACAACAATATTGTGCATATATTATAAATGCACACAGGTCGGAGTATTAATGAGCTACTGCATTAGACCCGAATCAATCAAGAGGAGAATACACAGAAGACTACTGTAAACACTGTGACTGGAAAATTTATTTGACAGTACTTTCACCATGTCAGGTAAGAACCAATTAATATATCAAAACAACTAAATTCTGATGCAAGTTCCAAAGCTACATTGCAAAAATCAAAATCTATCAATCGTTTGTGCACATTAAATTATTCTTTGATAGCTCCAAGTCAATGTAATACTTGTTCTCCTAAAAAAAAGTTAATGTTCTAATAAGGAAATAAGAATGATAGAAAATTCTGATTTTTAAACATAGCTTTAAGAATAAAAATTAAATGCCAATGGACAGAAAAAATTTTCAACATTAGCAAAATGAAAATTTAAAAAATAAAAAATCTCTTGAAACATTGAGAAACCATTTTGGTAGACTAGTGAGAGAAATTCTATTGCATGCAATCCTAAATCCGTAAGTCATAGAACAACTTACCCTTCCAAAATAAGACAGGTACTTGTGCAGGGTATTTTGCTTTTACAGTTCTAATGAACTTCACAAATTATTTTGCTTTCTATTCAATAAGCTATTTCCATATTACACTTTATATGAGCTTCTGTTTTGTGATTCTGAGGTGAACTTTCCATCCTACTACAAAGGATTCATTTCTGTAAGGCCTTAAACATCTATGTGACTTTTAACATAGGTTGTTTCAAGCATGGTTTTACTAAGGCACATCTGTCTCATGCTTGAAATGACTTGTATTTTAAGAACCTTAATGAACTGCAATCTAAATAGGCAAATTTGAACACAATGGAAAACAGAGAAATGTGCACAACTGTAGTTTCTAGAGTACTATTTCACCAACTTTTCAACTGTTTCTTAGTTAGGCTGTGGTGAGCAGCAAAAAAGTTCTTCACATACAAGTTGGTTATGTTTTGTAAGAGCATACACATTTTAAATGTTCATTTATTGCAAATGTTAAATCTGATGGTTCCAAGAATAATCAAATTCCTTCTTAGTTACTTTTACAATAGACACCAAAGAATATTGCATAATTCACGGGCCTAAAAAGCTCATGTGGACTGTTAAATAAAATGCTGCTAATATTCACATCAAATTATTCAGGAATCATATGACAGCAAAGAATTACCTTGTAAAATGTTGGATTAAAAATATGGAATATATGAGTAAGTTTAAAATGTCATAATCTTCACATACAAATAGCTAAAAGAGAAAAAGGACAAAATTCATAATATAAATAATCAATTTTGAATTATATACTTAACCCTGCTTGAAAGTTAACAACTGCACTGCTACAGAGTCAGTTGCTTTTTTCGGTCTATCAGTTTTCAGGGCACACTGTTGAACAAAAATTAAACCATCCTGATGAGTTTTCACTGAAAGTAAGAAAACTCAACAGAGAAAACATCTTGTACTCACACTTCATTCCAGAGAGACCTTTTTCACTTTGTCAGGTAATATAATTAAGGAAAGTAACATCTTTGCTAGATGTCATCAGTATGTTTTTATAAGCTACTTACCAGTGTGGTAAAGATATAGTGATAATATTCTGTCATCATTCCCATAGCTAAAGCCTTAAAAAAAATAAACAAAAGATTAATGTTTCTGAGGTCACATAATACATTTTTATCACACTTACATGGCAAATGAAAAGCTGCAAAAGAACACTACTGGGATCAGACTGTAGGGCTGGAATTACAGTAAAATTAGGTCAAGCAAGTCATTTCCTAGCAGTTAGAGCAGATTACTGACTATTAAAGGAATTTATGAACCAGATCTTCTGATAGAAAGAATATTATTAGACTGTTTAGTGCAGTAAATGTGAAAGAGGCTTATAGTTTTACATACTAATGGATGCATTAAGTTGACACACAAAATTTGAGTCGACAATATTTTCATTCATTATTGAACCCTCCCCTTAAAAAGAATAAGCTAATAGGAAAGATTTTTTTCTATTTCGATGAACAATATTATGCATTTAAAAGAAGGACCCAAGCTTATATTATACATGTGTACATTTTTCCAACCATGGAGAAAAATACTCGAGTCAAGTTTTGAACAGCAATATACATACTACTTCAGTAAAAATGAAGAACAAATATTCATAGTATTACTCTATAAACTCAGGTATCTATCAAGTACCTTCATCTGCCTTGCTAACTATGTAATACCAAATAGTTTTTGATCAACTGTGCATTTTAAAATGTTCATACTTTTCTCTTAACAGCGTAAGAACAAATATTTGTAGATATAATTTTAAAGCAATAAACTATGGTTGTCTCATCACTCTTATTCATTAAGGGCATTTTCACCTGAAAAGCATATATCTTTATGCTCTACACAAAAGTTGCCTTAGACTAGTATGATTTATTCAATCATTTTAGTATCTACAGTGATTTTTACCTAATTTTAGCACTGTAAAAAAGACACACAAGTAAGCAATATTTTCTTCCTTTCCAGGAATTACCAACAGAATTCTTTGCCAAGTCACTACCATTTACACCTCCTTAAACATATTGACGGCAACAATTATACAATTGTCATAATACCAGAATTTGTATACAAAATAATTATCAGAGTTCTGAAGGCTGCGGAAGCCTTTTTACTTGTGACATTGTCTGAAAAGTGATGAAATGACTAGTCTATATGTTCTTTTCCAAAGAAAAGTTAAAAGCTAAAATGAGTTCAAAATACCAGCTGCAGATCAGATTTTACAATATTTTAGACAAGAATTTGACAAAAACTGCAACAACACTTTTCCAAAGCATGCCTATACCTGTGCCTTTAGAATTCCACAATAATATTTAGAACTACAGTATAGTGTGCCAATAGCAATTTAAATTCTCTTAAAGACAGGAAAACTATTATCTCATGAGAAATATTACAACTTTATTAGAAACTGTACTACTTTGTTACATTGTTAGCTTTTTCAAGAAATTTTTTGTTGTTGTTTTTAAATAAAGCCAAGGTATCTTCCTCTATATCCGTAACACATCTGCAGTCACCTATATCGTAACTGCTTATATCTGGGTCTTTCATACTCCACAGAATCTCGACACAGGAACATCCTACACATGTTCCTGATTCTGCTATGTGCTTGTGTTATCTCTTTTCCAGGTCTTCTTTATCTCACTTTCCTCATTTCTCAAAAGAGCTCACTCCTTTTTCCTCTTCAAAACACTGTCATTTCTCTGCTCTCATTATTCCAGTACTTCCCTAACCTTTTAAATCACGTCTGCTTTCCCTGGTTGCATGGTGATGTAGTTACCACTGAGTTCCTTAATTTAATTATGCTTGTCTGAATGATGGGATTTTTTTTTTTTTCCATGATGTATTTTTGGCCAGAAAACAGTAGTTGCCATTTCACTGGTCTCTCAAGGTACTTTTTTACCTTTATTTCCAACTTACTTCATTGTTAATCTTTCCAGTCATCCTCCCAAAAAGAAACCCCTTGTCATATCTCCCCAAGTTCACTCCTCCATTACCAGAAAAAAATGGTTAATTAATAGTTCACAAATGAATACAGAAAGATCTTATTTTTTTATTATTTTTCAGTGAACACTTCTAAACACTGTATTTGGAATAATACCACTAAATAATAAATACAGCCTTAACATCCTTAGTGTCAATTTTGACAGCAAGATGTCACATTCAGCTGCAGAACTACCAATTTTAGGCATATTTAAGGCATTGCAATATTGGAGCTGAACGGAAAGCTAAAAGCCTACAAAAATTGTATAAAGATCTAAATACTCATGAAAGAACTGTTTGCGTACCTTCCTTCTATAATCTTTAGGGTGAGCAGAGTAGTATAAAACAGTTTACAATTTGATTTAAAGAGGTTGAACGCTCACTCTTGGATCCTGGGACGTGATTAAAGATATAATGCTTTTAATTTTGTTCGCATTTCTCTTTAGTTATATGTTTTACACAATGTTGCATACTGCGCAAGAAGTTTCCTATCACCTAAAAACTACGAGGTACAGTATAAATAATGTACCTTGATGGAGTTACTGTTAGTACTGCAGCTTTGTATTGCCATCATCACATTTTCCATCTGAATTTTTAAGTTATTAAAATAATTAAATGCACAATTAATGATTTGGGCTAAACAATTAGACTAACTAAGCTGGCTTATGCTTAACAAAGAGAAAAAAACACCAGCAGAGGTTTAAAATTACCAGGAATTAATAAAAGCCTTTTAATCAATGAACAATAAAGCAAACAAATGATAGTATACATGTAAGTTTAGTAGCAATTTTAATTGTACCCACAACAGTACCCCTAAGTACCTTTAATGAGAGACATATTTTCAAATCTTAAATACATCTTGCTTTCAATTTAAACCATACAGTCTGCTAGCAAGCATAATATAAACATGAATTAAAGTCACTAAAAGCTGTGCATTAGAAATGTAGAATACTGTTTTAGATATTTTTCCTACCCTTATTATTGCAAGTCATAGTTCAAATAAAAAACTATGGGGAAAATGCCCTCTGAGCATAAGGAATTCCAAGTCTTTGGAGCTAGCTCATCAAACTAAAGGAGACACACAAAGGAATGTCTTTTATGCATACTTCGGGGTTACAGTACGCTTTTTTATGAGCCACGTCTTTTGTATACCACTATATTGCCACCTTCTCTTGGAAGACATCACTGGAATCTGCTTTTGCAATATAAAGCCAGTTAACATATTTGGGATTCTGATGTATCTCACCTACTCATCTTACTTGTACACAACAAAGCAAACACTTTCAAAGCACCTACCCAAATGTATTCAGGTGTTTTGCAGTCCTATTAGTAGTGCGAGGAGAATATGGGTCTAAAAGATACCTATTAGTTCTGTCCTCTCAGTGGAACACATTAATGTGGTCTGTTGGTAACAAACTATTCAAACATAATTATCTGATTAAGAGTACACAATTCAGAGGTTTCATTTTAAAAAAAAAAAATCTTTGTTATACAAAATAACACTAAGCAAGCATTTAAAACCCTGGTTAAAGCATCAATTCTCCAAAGTACCAATTCTTCATAGCTGAAAGACTGATAAACCTTTTCCCCTGTACATGAACCGATTAATCTGCTTCTTTAAAAAAACATAATGAAAGCAGCTACCATTAGAGTCACCAATAAAATTATCTCTGAAATCCTTGGCTGATTTTCAGTTAGGCCTCAGTAAAACTGACACACAATTCCCTTGCTTGTTAAATGCCATTAAGTCTGGATATTACTTTTATTTATTAGGGATGAAAAAGATTAGGCCATCTAAAGCAAAATGAGGATTACCTGTTTCAAGATGCCTGCTGCCATTTCATGGCTGCAGTCAAAGATTACATGGAATTCTTTGCCTCTTTTCATCTCCTTTAGCAATGGCTTTGCATCTTTCGTGTCAGCTGGTAACTGACGGATTTTTAGCCTCAGGTTGTATCGTGATGGAGCCTTGATGAGCTCTTGTAATCGAATAAGGCCTTAAAGAAAACAGAGGAGTCAAAAGAAAAGAAAATTATCAAAACAAGAACCTGAGCTGCTAGCAGGACAACTCACTATAAACATTCAAAGCTTCCTGACTTTTTCTCCCTTCTCAGTATGTTGCCACTGATACACAGAAATTTTATTAAAAAGAAAAAAAAAGTATCGGCACTCATAATACTTTCTTATAACAAGTCTTTCTTCTTCCTCAATATTAACAGACAGTAAGCAGCCTCAGTTAGGATTACCTTAAGACAGACAAATCTTCCTTTATCATTATCATGCAACTATGACATTCCTCTTCAAAGAAAGTATATAATTTTTCTGCCATGCTCACCTCCTTCTTGTATTGGAGTATGCTCAACTTACTGGCAGTAACAAGGGCTACTGTTCATCATTATGTTTGCAGTACACATACATAGCACACCCAATTGCCAAAAAATGGAAGCTCTGCTTAGGATTTTAGCTACAGCAGGATCCAGGTGTAAATGAAGTGAAGTGCTTCCAAAATCTGAAGCAGCTCACATCACTACATCAAAGAAATTAATGGAATTACTAATTATTACTTAGTTATCATCATGGGCAGTACTTTCTAGTATTAATAAGCACTGGTATTTTATTTCATTTTCTCCCTAAACATTCTTCCTGGTTACAACTGGATGTCAAAGCTGTTTTGGTTTCAGGAAATGATGTTGTCGTACTGTAACATGGAACCACACTACAGCATCAGTAAGAAATTGTGATAACCTCTGACAGGGGATTTAATACAGCC
Organism: Platalea leucorodia; assembly: GCF_965183815.1. Classification (NCBI taxonomy): domain Eukaryota; kingdom Metazoa; phylum Chordata; class Aves; order Pelecaniformes; family Threskiornithidae; genus Platalea; species Platalea leucorodia. Next base: position 81,304,123 of record NC_138825.1, read on the forward strand.
TTTTTCCTACGTTGTTCTTTTAGTAACATAATGCTAAGAGATTTTAGTAACATAGATTTGCTATGATTTTTTGCTATGAAGCTTTTAGATTGTAAAAAACTTAGCTCGCATTATTTCCAGCAGAACCAGAGTAGTAGAGGATATAACTGAAAGATAAAATCAGTCGTCTCCTCTATTTCATCATTCCCCTTTTTTGACCCTGCAAAGGATCCACATTATTTTCTCAACAGTTTGTGCTGAAATTAGCTGGAACAGGAAATATAGCTTACTATATAAAACCATCCTAAATTAAGACTGCAGGTGTGGAGATCTGGCAGAGGATCCCAGTAGACCTCTTAGGCCCAAAAGCAGAATGGGGAAGGACAACCTTGCTATTTAGTCTATTTAGGAGTTTTTTCTTCACTCACAAGTCTATGTCACAGATACAATACCTCATATTGCATCACAATTTCTCAGTAATACCCCTACCACATACATTCTCAACAATGTGTATATTGTTCAAACTGAGACAATTGTTACGTATAGCTAGATAATCTCTCAAATTTCCATCTTGTAAAAACATTTCTATAGGATCTTCATTAACAGCTAAAGTACTGTGAAGAACTAAATCCAGTAATTCAGTGGGGGCTGACATTTTCCATACAAAATTATAATGTGAAAAATGTTAATGGTCTTTTGTACATAACATAACAGTATACCAAAATTTAAGGTCACAGTAAAATGTTTTAACTCAAGAGGGGATAAAAAATAATTCCACATGTTCCAGATTATTTGTCATTGCTTGCTAAAAGACGACAATTGGAAACTTTTGTCCAGCACAAATAACTTCTAAATAATTTTTACTCCTATTACATTATATTTAGGAAGTCTAATTTTAGACTTGTCCTGCTTTCTATGCTTCATTTTGTTTTGTTTGTTCTGCTTTGAAAAGGAAATAAAAGCCACCATTAAAGAATCACAGAAACATCACCATATTTACTGGCAATCTTTAGCAGAGATGCTGATGGCAGAACAGATATGGAAATTGAAGTATTTTCTCATGACTAGACCTGGTCCCTGCTTGCTAAGACACAGAGAAGCGATAGCTAGGGTATACATGACGTCTGAGTAAATGGCAGACAAAAGTCTACACAGCTGTGAAAACAGTACTTTTTGAAACTAAGTCAAATAAAAAAAAATTGCCATATTTACCTCAAATGCTATAATGATATTTACATAGAGTGAATTAATGCATTTAATGGAAGTTTAAATTGATTTAATACATGATTTCTAAATAATTTTGAATAAATATACTTAAAAGCTATATAGAAAAGGTGTCTTTTCTGACTTAAAAGTTTATACATCTACTGCATAGTAGTACCATTTTCAGATGATCTGGGACAATTACATGACAGTAAAGCTTTGACATGAACAACAGAGCATACCCCATAGCCATTAACTACCTTATCAAAAATAATTGACAGTAAACAACAACATGTCAACAAAAATACTTAAGATTGTTCCCAAGTCTTTCCCATCTCCTTCAGACTAAGAAAAATAAAGCAACTAGAATGTAGGCCCTTGTGGTCAAAAAATTTAGATAATTTCAGATTGAAGGAAGGACCACATTTCAAAGCAAAGTCTTTCTCAAAGGCAAAGTCCTGCCAGTTGCTCACATGCTCTGATATCCATGCACTTCCACATAAGAACTACAAATCACAAGAGGGGCAATAGGGGACAGGCAGCATGACACACTCTGCCAGAAAAAAAGAAATCCTGGCTTTTGATGCTCACTAGTCAAAGATGACTGGGAAGACAGACAGAAAGACAGCCTTTCTAAATAGCCACATTAGTTTGAATCAGATAGTGCTGCAAAACATGTTGCCATATAACAGAGAACAGCATGCGAAGCTGATATATAAGTTGTCAGTATGTGAACTAGAGACATGCATCTATCTGAACTACTTACATCACACTTAAGAGCAAGAAGACAGGGGAAAAAATTGGCAGATTTGGGGTGGGGGGTGAGAATCTGAATGTACAGACATCTTCAGGACCTTGTACCCCTGAAGTATTCAGATACTAATGGGGACTTCTGGGATTATATGTATTTTAATCTCCAAGCAATATTTAGTGGAAAAAGTTCTATGCCACACTGAACATTTGCCATTAACCTTCAGTCATTCCTTGCAGCAGATCATCACAACTAGAAACCACTGTGAGTATGGGAGATTAAGACAACATGAAACTCTTAAACACAGCTTTATGTCACAGATATGTGGTAGGAAAGAGATTATAATCAGTTTCACAAAACAAGTATCAATCTCCCAATGGGAGAGCATTAAGTAAACTGCTAAAGATGAGAAGTCCACAATTTACTCGACAATCATATCCATGAGATGTACAGGAAAAATGGAAAGCTATTTAAACAATAAACATTACTGGTGAAAATATGCTAAAAGAGATTGAAGATTAGGAGATTCAAAACTGCACTGCTGTTTGAGTCCTAAATGGAGGCAATGATTACAAAATATGCGTTTACTCAAATGAGGAAAATCAGAACTGTGTCTCAACCACATAGTTGTTTTTGGATAATAGCATGATGAATTTTCCCTCAGGATTTTTGTAATCTCAAGTATATTTGGCCTTTTTGTTTTTCCAGAGGAATCAAATTTTATTTTATTTGGGAGGCAAGGAATGAATAAACTATTACAGACTATTCTTAAGGGCACTGTTATCCAAATCTGCAGCTGGAGTTGCTCAGTAGGAGACAAATAGACACTTGTTAGCATGATGGTTATGACAGTCATCTGAGAAAGGGAACACCTGGGCTTTAGTCTGTTCTCATGTTTCTGTACGGAAACAATTTTCAAGAATAGCAAGAGACAAAAGTAGCTTTACTCTACTGTGCAACCACTCCAGAACAAATCTCATTAAGTTTGTGGAAGCAACTGCGAAATTAATTTGATTGTATAAGACATTAAAGTAATTAATGACATTCAAGCTTTCTGTACAAGTACTGTACTCAGTATTTCTAATATATCAAGGGTTAAAAGGAATCTGATTGTTCTTTCTTGACTGCAAACTGTTTGTTCTTTCAAAGTGTTGTTCACTTAGAAGGGCAAAGTGCCTAATTCATATGTTTTATGCATTCTCAGGTGTTACACCAATCACCTTTGTTACACCTTTGGAGACTTAGTTAAGATTGTCAAGGAATGTTAAGGTGGGATGGAAGGAAGGGAAAAAGGCTGCTATGCTCTGTAGCAAGTCCGTAAGTTCCAAAATTTTAGTAAACAAATGTAGGACATTACAAATTGACAGGTCCCTTTCTATCTATCTATCCCCATTTCTTTCACCAATGCAATACAGTTTTGGTCTTTTACTGTAGGTCCAAGGTTTGTTACAGAATGGTGAGAAGTGGGGTTTTGTGGCCTATAGGAGCTTGTGAAGTATATGTCTTACAATACTCTTATGAATTAAACATCTACAGTATGGCTGACAAAAAACACAGGGGAGGAGAGCCAACAGTTCAAAAAGTTTCTTCCAAGATTTGTTCTGTTTCAGAGCATTACCCAAGAAGGTAAGCAAACTGCGCATCACTTCATGCTCTCCTCAAGAGCCTAACTGGGCTGTTCGAGAATTAAAAAAAGAAAGTCCTCCTCCTCATAAATCTTGTCATGATTGGGCTACGCCACAGAAAGAAAAAATCCCACCAAAATTTGAAAGAGAATGATTTACAGATGCAGGAAGTAATACTAGAGCAATTAAAAACTGTGAAGGAGAATATTATAAGTATAGTGTCTGCTTGCTAGGTTACCTATGTATCTGAGAGAGAAGCAATGAGAACTAAACAAAGTACCACACTGTGAAGGCAGTACAAAAGCTGTAGAAGCTACCAGAGGAACCTGAGCATGAGAATGAGGGGAAGAAAACCTGTGAATGCACACCTCAATAGTGCACTGGCTGGACCTCAGTGCTGGGGCAGTACAGGTGTGCATGCAAGCAAATGAAGAAGTATTTATGCCTTCAATAACTGTCAGGACACATAAACAGTAACCAATGAGCTTCCTCAAAACATATTTTAAAGAGAAAGCAAATCTGAGACATAAACAAATTCCAGGTATTTCAAAGCTAAGTTTTTTCTCCTGTCCTCATCAATGAGAAATGTAAAAAGCAACCTTAAACTTTTAATGTGTAGCGTTGTTGCTCACAGCTTCTATGTATATCAGAATATTTAATTTTAGTAATAGCTACAGTTAACACATACTATCATTTTTAGGATTTTAACATTTATTTTTCATTGTGTTTCCAGCCACCAGCATTTAGTAAGTTCAGATTAATTATGCAGGGCACAAAACATGTCCCAGTCTACTAAATGACTCACTTTGGTAGTCCACCAGGCCATCCGTTACAAGGAATATTTGTTCATCCTCATCCATACTTAAAAAATAAATTCTTGCTGGCACAAATTCAACAGTTTCCAGCTTGCTAGGCTCTCACAGGAATGCTCGCAAGGGCTGCCACCTCCTGCACAAAGTCCCCGGACACCTGCTCTGCGGGGAGCACATGGTGCGGGAAGCTACCATGAAGCCGTATTACAGGTGGCAGGCACGGCTACCGCAGTCACCCTACAGCGCCTTGCTGCAGAGAAACACCTCGTGGAACAAAAAATCAGATAGTGCTGAGCACACCTCTCTCTGGCACTTTTATTTCTGTCAGCGCGCCAATGGGTAAAATGCTGAGAAGGAGCACTTCCTCATACAGGCATTAGTGGGAACTGAGACTGAGTAGAGGCCTTCCAGGCCTGGATCACACTTCAAAAGCAGGCTCTTCCAAATATAAATCAAAGGCTGAAAGTTTCCTTCCACACCGTACCTAGCATTTGTGATGTAATATTTGTTTTATATAAAGTGTGTGAAGAACAGTCTAGTTTTCCTAGAAAATAAAAACCACCAAATGAATTCCCTGAGCAAAAGTCACATAATTAATCTGAAAACAAACCAAAAAAACACACCAAAAAAAAAACCCCCACAAAACGAAAAAACAGCATTCTCTTTATCTTTTCTTCTCCATTATGCCTGGATGAAGGCACTGGAGTTGAAATATGTTGGAGATTATCACCTGTACAAGGCACAAGGTACAAGGGGACGCGTCATGACCTGCCCGGCGCCGGTCACAGCCGGTTCCAGCCAGCGCTAAGCCAACCTAAACAGCAGTGAAAAATTCCCGCTGGGCGCCAAAGGGAGGCATCCCTGCTCGAAAGCACTGAAGAAAGAGACCGGCCGCCGCTCAGGGCGGGAGACGCCCTCTTCGAGGGAGGGAGCGCCTCGCCACAGCACAGCCCGGCTGAGGGGGAGGCAGGCTGCGGCCGGGGGCGCCTCACGCCGGGGCAGGGACACCCTGGGGGGCTGCAGCCCGGAACGGCAGGTAAAGCCGTTACACACAAAGCAGCAGAAACCGTTACACAAAACGGCCTGAACCTGCTGCTCCCCGAGACAGCTCCCAGGGTAAAAAGGTCGATGGACTGCGGGTAACCTGCGGTGAAACTACACACACTGTTTTCTTTCTTCCTAGGGAGGGCAAAGGTATGTATTTATGTAATTGCATCCTTTTTCTCCCTAACAAAATGAGTGATCGGAAGCTTGTGTTTAAAAGTCACTAAGTAAAAAACCCTGACTCTGGATGGTTTTGCCTGCAGTGTTTTCCAACCATTTTGAGCAGTTTAATTTTTCCCCCCTTCTTTTCTAGGTTAAATATTGAACAGTGGGTTATTACTTGTAACCAAGGAAAAAATTAAGCGCTGAAAGGATATAACCTCAAAGAACAAGCTCCTACACGTAAATTGCAGCACCTGGGTCCAGCTGTGGGCGGTAACTACTTCCTAGCTCCTGGTTGTCGCTGATTTCTTTCCCGCCACATCCTAACATCCTAGTTTCCACAGGAGGAGTTGGTGCAACGGCCCAAGAAATGTCCAGGGGATCAAAACATCGTATAGTTGAGAAGTAACCAGGTAATGCACGTAAGTTATAAATAAATTCTGCCACTATCCTTATAGTAACAATCTCTGGAGTTCAGATTTTCACAGCTATAAGACATCATAAGTTTAAGGCTTTTTGCAGTAAAACTAGTGCCTTCCAGTAACCAAAAATGAGCTCTACCTTATTTAGACTCTTTAACATATAGTCCTGAATACATCAGGTGAAGTCAGACAAATTCATTGTTTGCTTTCATTTTTAGATGTTACCAAAATTTATTCTGTCTGTATTTTCACTTTTTCATAGTGCTGTGTCCAGTTCTTCTGTGGAACTCCATTTCTACCCTTCTGTCCTCTGTGCATATGGCTAAGGGCCGCAGTAGTTTTAGGTCAAACAAGCATGGAGTATTTATATATTAACTCTAAGTTTCTGAGCTACTGTTAATCCCAAAGTAACTTTTGTTGCTGTTGTCTGACATTAGAAGAAATGGACAAGCTGGTTATTCAGGATCAAAGTAACAAGCTGTCACACACTGAGAAATAAAGGGTCTGGATCAGCAAGGGGCAGTTTCAGAAGGACACATATATAGCTTGTGTGTAGCTAATCAAAAAAAGAGGTACCAGAGCCTCCAATGAAGGAAGGAGCATAATATGAGAACTAGGACAATGACACTAAGGACAAAACAAGTCCTTTCTTCACCATGATTTTAAGGAGATATTTGTCAATGCAAAAGCACAGATTTCAGCCTAGAATATTTTTAAAACAACTAATTTACAATATAAAATGAAGTACAGCCCTCAGATGAAATGCTGACCCCTTATTTTATTAGCATTACAGGATCCAAGTGTAATGAAAAAAAAAAAAAAAAAAACACCATTTCTGTGGACAAGCTCCTAAAAAAAAAAAAAAAATCTATTTTACAACAGTATAGAAATAATAGCTGCATTTTGGGAATGTACTTCCTGCAGTTTCTTTCACCAGGGACACCTTTTTCCTGTCCCTTTAAACTCTCAATTCCTTCCTTTAGCAGCCACTGTTATAGAGTCTTACCTCTGAATGGCTGGGAAGAATGCGGTGTGAGTAACTCCTTTCAGAAGCTGCCATCAATTCATCTTTAAGGAGAATCCTGAAGGAGCAGTTTGTGAGCTCTCCAGCTGGCATCTTCCTCCAAAGAGATCAATCACATTACCTCCTCGACATGTTCAACTTCAACCAGTCCAGGAAGCAAGAGCCCCAAGTTTGTTTTAAAACCTGTGTCTCCAGCTCAGCAGTCTTGCGAGCCATTGCTATGCCACCTGGCCTGCTCATCAAACTATTTATCATTTCCGTTAATAGTGCCTTTGTGCTGCACAGGAAGAATGCAAGCAAATGCACTTTGCAATAGGCTGAACACATGAACCTTTTTCTGTACAAAAGAACACTAATGCTCTTTTAAATGCTACTCCTATCTTCAGAATCTCAAAAACTTCAATAATAATAATAAATTACTTTATAGATCTACCAGAATAGTTTCTCTATTTTCAGCAAGTTGTTTCCTCTCACACCTCCCTATACTCTTCTCCTTCCCTGACAGCCCCCTGCCCAGTTTTTCTGGTTATGTCTCCAAAAAATATCATTGTGTATTGGGCTTTGAAAGGGGTATGGGTAGAAGGGAGGAGAATGCCAGTTTTTTGGGCATTGATAGAATGCTTCACATCAACTGGAAGAGTTCATTGCTGTAAAATGATTCACAGGTATTGAACATCCTGAACAGATTACCCATGAATTCTCAAGATTAGTTTTATCATCCTCATCCTCTACTTAAAAAACACCTCTAGTGAAAGGATTAAAAAGAAAAAAAAAAAAAAAAAGAAATTGCACTTGCTAGCAGGGCTACTTGAACAGTGGGCTGTTCTGTGTTCTTTGGATATAACAGCATAATACAGAAACACCATTAAGAAAAATACAGAGGAAATAGAGATGAAGGGAAAAGACAGCTTGATAGACCTTTCTCATTTATTCATATTTAGCCTTTTTACTACATTAAGATCATTTCACCCAATTCCGGCAGTGTAAAGCATCCTTAAAATTGCCATTAGTTATGTTTAAACCCATTTAAATACAGTACCAATGGTGTGAAATGTCTTTAATGGAGGAAGAGCTTTAAGAAAAGTAATCCAGAAAAATTTATCTTCTTACTGTAAACATAATTAATACAGCTCCTTATTACCACCTCTAAAGTCTAACATTTTAGTGGGATTTTTCAGTCTTGGAGTTGAAGCATTGGAGAATAATCAGAACACTACATGTGTATGCATGTGTATGTATATATATTACAGGTATCGCATTAGAGCTTTATGCCACTTGCAATCTGCAATATTAAAAATGCACTACAATTAGTGGAGATGACATGAAGAAGAGTTCAAAGATATTTAGTATTATGTTGACTTAAAATATTTTCCTATTGTTAATCTTGATTCCTATCAGGAAAATGATAGCATTGTATGAGTACAAAAGAAGGAAAAGTACCTGGTAACTGACTTCAATAGCAGTTTTGCCAAAGCAAATTTTATTTAACAAGCCCTTTGTCAAGAAATATAGCTGCTCTGTTTAGAATAGCTTCAGCTGAAAAATTAAAAATTAGATTAATTAGGGCAAGCCAAGATACACTAGTCACCCACAATAATAATAGTATTTGCCAGAATGAACTCTGGAGGTCTATTTGTATGACAAAATTTCCTTCTGGGGGAACAAGTGTAGGTGTATAGGGGCTCTATAATGTCAAGGTACCTGTAACTATGTACTTATCTCCTTATCAAAGCATGCAGTAGTGACCTACTGCCCCCAGCTCTTCTTCAGAGATACAGAAGGACTCCTGTTTAAAAATCACAACACCCTTAGACTATGTTGACATGTTCTGTTGTATCTTGATTAAGTCATTCCAAGCTTCACTCTCCCCATATGTGCCCTTTCAGCTATACAAACACACTTAAAGAAGGTACAGTGCTTCTAAACCAGCAGTTTATGTTGTTAGAAAAAATAATTTGATCGAGTTGGGCTTTTTTGGGGGGAAGGGGAAGGGTTGTTGTTTTGAGGAAATATATTTCTTTTGAGCATATCAGTAAAAAAAAATTTAGTCACACTGAAAAGCCAATTCTGGGTCACCAAGTGTGAGAGGACAAATAAAAGTTACATTATTTCCAACTGAAAATATTTTTCAAAAACTCTCTCTTGGATGGTAGCCATGCCAGTAATCAGAGAAAACTTTCCAGTTTAGGTAGCTAGTCCTCTCCTGTCATTTCTTTTCCCAAATCAGCATCTTCTCATAGTGCTTATTGTCTGGACTGGACTGAGACTAAATCTTCTGCTCCAGGTATAAAATTTCAACATAGAATAATGGTACTGATGCCAGCAATCCATTTTCTGACTTAATTGTCTGCTGAAACAACATTTCTAGGGCTAAGAACTATGCCTCTCTCTAAACCTCTCCATAATTGTGGCTATGATGCAGTCTCCCAGCATTCATCTTGCCCTCATGCTGACATATTGAGGTGTGTGCTATTCTGTGTCACACACAGCTGGACATTTATCAAGACAATCAGATAGTTATGCATGAGCTCCAAAGCTCGATATTTAGAGGCATACAACAGAAATATTTTAGATATTTTCATTTTAAAGGCTTTACAGTTTCCTTTATTAAAAATAAACTAATTCAAAGATGAAGCATGTGTTGGAGGGAGGGACATATTTGAATGTCTTTGGTTCCAAAATTTGACCTGAACTTTAAAGGTTCAGTGTTAGATAAGTGATACCTGGTTTGCCTTCACATCCACATTTTCAGATTCAACTGCATGCTCAGGTATAGTAATTAGCGCCCTCTGGGTACATTAAGAGAGAAAGACCAGTCCCCAAACTTCAAGTGATCCTTACTTTGTATGTGGAAGGATGGACCTGACTCAAGACTTTTAACCTTTATCTCCAGCAATCTTACCCATTTTTTGGTCAATGTCAGCTCAACAAACAGAAGCTACTTTGTTGGAGAACCTAGGATCAACAGTGATCATACAAATGGTATGAGTATGTGTCACCGGACTGAGCTGTCTTTTGTTTCACTCCTTGACCTGCACTTCCACAAAATGATGCTGATATAACCAGTGGTGTGCTTCAGGAGGACTTAGAGCACAGTAATACTAATATCTGAGAAAAAATGCTTGTTTTTAAACCAAACCAAAAAAGGCAGAACTATGTTTTTAGCCAGACATGTGTGTGCATATATGTATATGTATTTGAGATACAAACCTCATTATTATGAAAGATCTAAGTGTCTAGACTAAAGACAGAAAAAAACCTTTCTTTTAGACTAAAAATTTCCATTTTGAAACAATTACTTAATACAGGAAAGCAGAAGTGTTTAAAATTATATTCATAATTAATGTTGAAGCTGAGATTACTAAAATGCCATGTATAGGAGAGACTAGCCTTAGGGTTAAACATTACTGAACAACAAAACCAGACATCCAGGTTTAACTCCACAGACAGTCAGATTTCCATTGTGATACTGTATATATCACTTAATTTTTCTGTGTCTTGAGTCTCAACATCTGAATGTTAATTCCATTTTATTGCTGTTTCAGCATAACCAGCTGTAATTGAAGTGCAAGGCAATAATCAGCTTTATTGTTTTCCTTAAATATGCTAAGTGAGCACGTCAGAGCACGGGTGCGAACGTCTTTTATGGTTAGTTTCAAATAGGCAATCCCAATTCAGCCTATTTCCAGTAACAATTCTTTTCTAATAATGGCTTTTCAGCACTGCAGTGAAAAAAGCCCTCTACCCCATCCCACACAGTTCCAGAAGAGGGAATCAATGTGCTGCTTAAGTTCAGAAAAGGCCTTCAGTTCATGGAAATGTTTTGATCTTCAAGATCACCATAACAAGATGAAGAAAATAAGTTTTTTCATACCACCTGAGTACTTATCAGCTGGAGCATACAGCAGCTAGGAGAAGAAAAAGAAAAAGAAAAAAAAAAAAACAAACTGTCCATTCCTTCCTTGACCTCTGCACCTAGTGTGTGAAAATATAAGAAAAAAAAATTTAATATAATTGAAGAAAATGTTGAAAATTAAGAAAACATTAAGCCTTTTGTATCAGATTTGCCACGTTTTTCTAGGCTCCAGCAACATGTGACATTCCTTTGCATATGTGGCTCTATTATGATATGCCTGATTTCAAATACTGTTATTATTCAGTTTTCTGAACATCTTTTTTGAACATTTTCAGAAAGCTTTATCTTTAATTCAATGTGATGATGGTGACAGCAATGACAATTAACAGTCCTGGGCATTTCAAAAGAATTCTTGTGGTAGTGTGAAGTGTGATCTCTCAAGTGGCTGACATCTATAAACAGTGCAGTTTAATGAGGGTGAAGAGGAAAAAAGAGATCTACTACAGTCAAAGGACAAAACAGCTTTTGTCAAAGCTGTCAGAATCAATGATAAAAGAAGCAGTAGAACAAGTTAGCAATTCCTAGCCATACCATAGAAGTATCACTATTGTATCAAACTAGACAAAACTAAATAAAAAAATAATATCTACTAGAAATCAAAATGGACTTGGTTGGAAAAGAAACATAAATGAACATTCTAAACTGGAATTTACACTTGGTAAGCACATTTATTCTTGGAAACAAAAGCAGTTACATTTTTGCTAAAATAAATGGTAAGAGCAGAAGAAGGAAGAAAAACCTGGAATTGAAGCTAAAATGTATTAAGACGGGAAAATTTGAGCTGAGACTGATGTAGAGCAATTCACAAAGGGCTTGATATCTCAAGTGCATTTCACAGTGTTCCTCCAACCAGAGTACAAAATATGTAATACTGAAGTAGGAGTAAAAGCATAGTTAAGTTTGGATAAAACTGAGTTTAAATTTATGCCCCATGTAAGATGCGATACTGACTATGTCTCCATTTTCATGTTTTCACTTTTCAGTTAAATAGTTTTCCAGTCACATTTTTCTGTATTTGAAAATAATGAATAAAATTTTCCAGTCTTCATGAAAGAAAGAATTATTTAGATCATGAGTTCCCTAGCCAATTTTCTGTAAGATTTAAATTCTTAAGTTTATTCAAACCCACAAAAGTAAAACAATTTAAAGTACCATTTGGAATATGTTCATTGTTAAGGCAATAATTTCTGAAAATATTACCTCCACTTCTATTCCTTAGGCTTGTAGAAATATACTATAAAGTACCTTATGGATTTATTTTATTTTGATTTTAAACCTATAGTTTTCTTTTTATAATACCATGTCTAGTTGCAGTAAGTCCAAATTCAATTCTTGGCCAAAATGGGGGGGGAGGGGCTGTGGCACATGTTTTCCTGAAAGATGGGCTCGACTCATGCATTCTGTTTAACTTGATAACATATACTTTTATTTTCAAAAAAATAATTAAAATCTCTATAGAATTATTCTCAAAGAACAACTACAGGTCCATTTACCAAAAAGAATAACAGAATTTAACTTCTTTCTCTTCAGACAGCTAGCTAAAGTAATTCTTAACTTCCAAACTGCAAAAAGACTAAAAAGGTTTGAAAGTGGAATTTTAACTTCACAACATCCTTACTGCTGATATTTTCCTATAGCACCAGAAAAATATTTCTGAAGTTTACTGAACAAATGGTAGAATAACTTCCTTAGAAAAGGAATACACCAACTAACTAATTAGCTACACCCAAATACCACCATTAGGTTTAGCACATAACTACTAATTGTATTAAATGAACATAAGGATCCAGGATAAATGTACTTCAAAATGTGGACAAATATTTAAGCTGTGATAAATCTGAGCTTGTCTACCTTTTCCAGGCTTCTAGAACTTCGCCTAGCATCCATGAGTTCTCAAAAGGTAATTATTAACAGATTAAGACTACTTCATTTTAAAGTTTTTCAAAAGTCTCTTACTCATTTGATTTGAAAACTTAGATCCCTTGACAACTGTTTGTTTTATTTAATTTCAGTATTACTTAAAAAATCATCAACGGATCTGAATTTTCTTTGTTTTTAGGCTCCAATTAATTCTGTTGGCAGAAATTCTAGTTTTAATGACATTCCCTTTCTTGAATTCTATTCAGTATATTTTGCTGTTTTGCACTTCTCTAATAATAAACCATTATTTTCCATTCCCAAACATTGATTCACTATCAGAAATATAACAAGAACATCTCATATTTGGATATTCAGTATTTTCAGTATTAAAAAAAGTCAACACACATTCTAACGTCTTTCTAAGATATATTGTAAGATATATTGTATCCTTCTATATCTAAGATATATTGTAAGATATATTGTATCCTTCTATACTTCTTTTCCCAGTAAACACCTAGTTTGAGATATTTGTTGACATTAAAACCTTGCCTTTGGTTAGTTTTGTTAGATGATTCTAAAAAGGATGGGAAGAAAAATCCTTGTCCACGGTTTAGTTGTTTGTTTTGGATCTGGATCCACAGCAATGCAAATCACAATAACAATACTCCTTCGTGCTTTTTATAATTACACTGTTGCTCCCTGCAGATGTCTCCTACTGTATTGTGGACTGAGCACACCAGATTATCTTTAAGAAATCTCTCCCTATTTCTGCCTGTCATCTACTCTTGAACAAACTTTACCCTTCCATATCAAAATTTCAAACCTGAAATATATTCTACTGCATGCCAGCCATGTCAGTTTGTAAGTTTCTGCTATAGATCACCAAGATTGAAGTCTTGTCTTCTAAACTCAGGTGAAATGCAGTGTTACAGTATCAGTTGTCAAATGTTCAAATACAGCATTCTCAACTCATTTCAATCCTTCTCTCTCATTGTGCTAAGAATAGACCTTAGTTATATGGATGTGTTTATAAAGGAGAACAGCTTTTCACATAAATTGAGATGTTGCTTAATTCATTTACAGAAAAACAGAGACAAGCAGGCCTTTTCAGACCATCTAATTTTCTATCCTCTTTCTCAGTTACCTGTTCTCTAAAGTTTCTTGAACACTTTTTCTCATCTTTATAGTGCACTACATATATTCTCCTTAAAGAGAAATTTTCTCCTTAGCCAAAATTTACTTGGAATCACTTACAAGCTGCTTTTCCTTAATCTTTTAGTAATGTTGTCCACCTGCCATCACCCCACATCCATTTTGCCCCCAAGATATTTAATTCCCCTTAGTGTAAAGTTACATTAACTGCAAAGGTGAGTATCCTTTTTTATTAGTAGTACAGGGAAAAAAAGAAGGAAAAAAACCACCACACACAACAAACCACAAGATGTAAGATATCTGGAAATAAGATATGTGAAATATGGAATAGAATAGTTCAGTTGGAAGGGACCTGCAACGATCATCTAGTCCAACGGCCTGACCAATTCAGGGCTGACCAAAAGTTAAAGCATGTTAATAAGGGCATTGTCCAAATGCCTCTTAAACACTGACAGGCATGGGGCATTGACTACCTCTCCAGGAAGCCTGTTCCAGTGTTTGACCACCCTCTCGGTATAGAAATGATTTCTAACCTCAAGTCTGAACCTCCCCTGATGCAGCTTTGACCCATTCCCATGCATCCTGTCACTGGATACAAAGGAGAAGAGACCAGCATCTCCCTCTCCACTGCCCCTCCTCAGGAAGCTCTAGGGAGCAATGAGGTCACCCCTCAGCCTCCTTTTCTCCAAACTAGACAAACTCAGTGTCCTCAGCCACTCATCATAGAGCATCATGCCTTCCAGCCCTTTCACCAGCTTTGTTGCCCTACTCTGGATGTTAAGTACCTTAACATCCTTTTTAAATTGTGGGGGCCAGAACTACACACAATACTCAAGGTGAGGCCACAACAATGCTAAATACAACAGGAATAAGATAATGTGAATTTTATTACTGGTCCCAAGAAGGAAATTGTAGTTTTATTTACAAGTCAATGCTACCTGTATACTACAGTAAAAATATCAACAAAACGGCATCTTTCTTTTTGCTCTGTCTGAGTTAAAGCACAGGGTTCAATACTGAAGACCAACACAAAACATTTTTATTTCTGAAGTCATTTTTTTCCAGCTTTTACTTTGGCTTCTGTTCATAGATGCAACAGATTTTTGGTGTTTATATTCATTCACCCAAGACCAAAACAAATGTTAATTAAGAAAAAAACCCAGAACCCTGTTTATATCAACTTGATCTGCATAAAGCATTAGTTGGCAATACAAGTGCCACTGTAATTTAAAGGCCCCAGCATCTAACTGTTCATGTGTTCTTTGTTTTGAAGTTCTCTGAGATTCACAAACTTATTTAGAATTTATGTAGTCTGTCTGTTTTCTTTAGCACAGAGATTAGAATATGTACTTGAAATTAGGTTACTGTTTTGAGACCAATTAAAACCATTAGGACACGCAGCTGATGAACATACTGCCATTTTTCCACTTTTCTTTCTTAAAGACAATTGACTGTAGCAAATTTGTAAATCTGAAAGGACTTAATTAGTATCCAGGGACAGGTTAGTGGTATTTAATTAACAAAGAGACCATAAATTACTTTAAGGAAAAAAACAAAACCAACCAACCTCACATTTCATACCGCTAGGTTTGTTTTTTAATGGGAAATTCTAGTTAAAAGGAATATACTTTGTCATTTAGAACAATCACAGGAAGCAATACTTATCGTCAGACTAGCAAAAAAACTGTTCTAGAGCCTCATTCCAATTTTTTGTCTCTACAACAGATGGACTACATTAAAAAAAAAAAAAGCCTTGAGAGCTAAAATAAAGGGAGAAGGTAAATCATAGAAAGAAGAAGAATATAGCTATTATTTAATTCAAAAAATGTCAGGTGCAGGAGTATTCAAACACAGATTCACAGAAAAAGGGCTCACATATTTTTTTTTTCTTCCCTGAAAGAACAGACTCATCTACCTACTGTCACAATGCATACTCCATAAAATACTACCAGGGCAGAAGGCTTTATTATAATATTAAAACCTTTGCCCATTCTATGTTCATTTTTATTTTTATTACCTTATCGCCACTGTAACAGACTACATCTCTTGTTACTGAGACAAGATAGAATTAACCTTTCTAGTTTATTCGTCTACTTCATCCTATTTGTAGAGTCTTGACTGTACCTTATTACGCTGTATTCAAACTGATCTTTGCTTTCTCCAGTGTTGTTGATCATATCCCTTTAGAAGCATCTCTGTCCCTATTTCAGCATGACACAACTTTCATTTTCTCCTGTGCCAAGTTACCCTGCTTTCCTCATTACACACTCCTGAACACATGATGGAGGTCTGATCAGCACAGAACAACCCAGTATTCTGAGGTCCAGAATGATGTAAGGACCAATAGCCAGACTCCATAGGTTAATTTTCTCTGACTTAGCCATTTCTGCATCATAAAGCTGGGGAGGGTTGGGGACAGGGTCTAGTTGCTACCCATAGTGTATGAAAAGCAACTTCTTCATGTCTTTTATCAAATTAGTAGCAAGATGTACAGCTATTCCTCCTCAGAGAATACAGGGAGAATACTTCAATGAGGGAGACAAGTCAGTAATGCCTGTTCTTTATGGTAATCTTTTAGATGTGCAGATGTTCATTATTGCAAAGGGAGCCTGGGATTCCAAATTTTTCTCTTATTTCAAACTGGGCTCTAAATGTGGACTGACTTCCTCTGTACCACCTTCCTACAACACAATCTCAGATCAAATTGGATCTGGATCACATACAAGTGGTGGCAGTCTATTTTGCACATCTCATCATATGGATGTTGTGAAGGCAGGTATGCTAAGGATAGAAAGGCACACAAAAACACTATGGAAGACTGCATCTACACTTATGTAGAGTGCCTTGTGTAGCATCAGGAAAATGCTCTGCTACCTATTAGTTACATAACTGGCTTTCCTTCCTATGAGAGAGGAGCATGGGGGATTGCATACAATCAGACACAATGGTGCTGTCAAAAGGCAGCTGAAGTGTGTGCACTTGAAGTATCGGTCTCCAGCGCATTCCTGGGAATGACACTAGAGTTAACATGGGCTTTTACTGACTGCAGAGGGTCAAATAACCACACAGCTTTTTCCATTTGTGTTTACTCAAGAAGACATAACCCATACTGAAGGAATGAAGAACATGGACACAGCTGTTATTGGAATGCCTTGAAGTGGGTGAGGTATCTTTCCTTTATTAGAGAAGTAAAACTTTAACAATTCCTTAGCGAATTTGTAAAACTGAGCCCTAAAAATTAAGATATAGAGACATTTTTAAAAATTAAAAAAAAAAAAAAAAAAAAATCATACTTTCCCTCAGAATGGATCTACAATCTTCCAGGATTTTGGCATATGGGCAACTGCTCTTAATTCATCTTGAGAAGAATCCAGACATAGTTTATGTATGTTTTCTACCTTTTCTTCCTGTCTGTAATAAAAGTATCATCTCCCCTTGTATCCATGTTTATAAAGTAATAATAGAAATACATAAAGTAAATTTGTCCCCCAAAAAATATTAATTTCAGCAATTAAAAAATTATCACTGTAATTGCTGTACCAACATATGATTGTCTTGACCAGGGTGTACTTTTGGGAATAGTCCATTCAGATAAAGGAAAACCATAACACTAAAATTATCATAAAATAAGGCATCCATTATCATCCTAAACAACTTTTCAATAAACGAGAGTAAAATGTGATTAAAAGAGAAACAAAGGAGGAGGAAATAAGAACGATAGCCATCTTACATTAAGAAATCACTGGCCAAATGGAAGAAACATATAGACAGTGATAACTTTTGTCTTCATTGCCTTCATTTTAATGGATTTGAAATTAAGTCTTAAATGGCACAAGGAGCCTAACAACACAGTTTCTAAATATTAGCTGAAACTATCATATTCAGCTTCAGCCCTAGGTTCACAACTGAATATTTATCTTATCCCATGGCAGGAGATAACCTCTTCCTCAGCTGAAGTAACTACTTCCTTTCCCCCCACCACTTGCCTCAAAAAACACCAGTTTGCAGTTGAGGTCTAACAAGATTTAAACTCTGCTTCTTTAAGACTGACAGTTTCTCATAGCTAAGAGTTGTTCCTGTATGTACTTCAAAGGCAAGTGATGCTGTGGACTTCCCAGCAGCGTGTCCTGCTTTTGAAGTCTTTGAATTATCCATAGGAGATGCTACTAACAAAGAGAAACTGACAGTCTTAAAGTAGAATTTAGATTTACTTACAGTAAATGCCACAAAAAAGAGAGAGGATTACCTTTTTAAAACTGATTCTTTTTTTCTGTCTTTTCAGAGAGCAACAGATTTTAAGAAAAAAAGATGTTGTAGCTGGGATTACTGTTTATCAGCAGGAACAACCAGTATCATAATCTGAAGGGTCTAGCTACTCCAGAAAAAAAATTTAAAGTGAATATTTCCTGAAATAATTCTTTATGCTTTTTAAATAAACTGAATACCTGAATCTCCTTATTCATTGTCAAATTTATTTAAAATCTATTTTAAAAGAGCTCCTGTTCTTTTTTTCTCTTAAATGTTTACAGTAGTCACAGGTAGATCACATAGATCACAACATAAACAAGAAAAACTTCTTTTCCATCTTCATTCCTATTTCTACTTACATCCCAACTTCAAAACATACTTTATGAAAAGATCAGGTCTAGCGTGACTGGTAACAACATACCTCTTTCAGAAAACATCGAGTTAAGAGATACTATTAAACATGAAATATTTATTTTTGGTTTGGGTTGGGGTTTTTTTTGGTTGGTTTGTTTTGTTTTTTTTTTTTGTGAGAGGGGAGAAAATTACTTGAAAATATTGAACAAAGCCATTTCAAAATGTTAAAATATATGACTTCTCTAAGTGAAAGGCCTGTTTTAAAAGGTAATCTGTTTATTGTAAAAATAGTTTCCAAACAATTTAAATCAAAGTGAAATATTTCCAATTTATGTAAACCTAAGTCTATAACTGTTTCACTGAACCACAGATTACTTCTTTCAGTCATCATTAGGTTAAAATTTGAGGCTTTTTTCACTTCCTGTCCTATTTCAGAACAATACTATTTAAAAAAAATCAAAAAACATTCATGAACAATCTACATATGTCTTGCCTTAAGTATGTAAACCTAAACTTTAAATCAGAAGTTTGATTACCTGAGGCTTTTGGTGACATTAGCCAACAAACTTTTAGGGAGGCAGCCTCTAAACTTCACTGCCTTTTTTGGTTTTTGTGGGGTTTTTTAAAGGCATGAAGAAAAAAAACAGTTATAAGTAATTTTATGCACTGCCATCTCTGCTCCCTTCTTACCTTTTGATAGCTATACACACATCTTATTTGAACTTAAACAGTAAGCAGGCATTCTGTCTTGCTGTAACTGCTGTTTATCTAGCAGAGTTCAGGTATCTTCGCTTCAGGTATCCTCACATGTAACACACATTGTTTCTTGATCTTATTTTTTCATTTCAGATTTAGATAGATAGTAGCATTATGTAACAAGGGTATCAACAATCTTCCAGTTCACTGAACCATGAGAAGGGTTTGAGGCTCACCATGCTCTTTTCTTGCCAGTGACAGTTCAACCAGCATGGAAGTTAGCAACATTTCCAAGAAGATTAAATATATCTCATTTGGCTAAGTACCTTCTTTGTATCTTCCATTACAGTCAGATTTTCCTCTTACCAAGGTCTTAGTTCTGACTGCCACTAGATAGACCTCAAATCAAACTTAAATTTCTAAAGCATTTTTCAAAGATGTCACTGTGAAGGCAAAACAGAAGGGCAAAACAAATTTTAGGGTGAGGTAAAGGAAAGGTAGCAAACTGGTATATTTCTGCTGGAAAGTCAGGAGTTCATTTTTAACTCATGTAAGTCATCTGTAAAACAAGCCTCAAAACTTTTGTTGGTTTCAATTTCCAGCACCTAAAACCAGGGCTCCTTCTGCAATTCTCTCTGAAAAAGTAGATACTGAAATTCCAAAGAAATATGACATCTGTTCTGTAACTTAACTAATGCCAGAAGCAGTGCTAGAATTTAGGTCTTCTATTTCACCAGGCATACTAGTACATCTTTCAAGTTACCATATTTTTCTTCAAAATTTAAGTTTTAAATAAAATCAAGAGACATAGCTGTTAGCAACTGTTAAGACACTGCAGAAAACGCAGAGCGTGACTGATTTATTGACAGCTGTGAGCTCAAACACACAGAATTCAGCAACTGAAGCATACTTATGAGAATCCTTATGCTAATAAATCCACATTATGTGTTATACACTATCTTGCCAATAGAAATTCTTGTAATTTGGTTAAGATTTCTTAAATTAAGAAATATGAGTAGTGACACCCCTCCTCCCTCTCTTTGTACATGTGAATAATCTGCTCATAGTCTAATGCTTTAGCCTTACCAGTGCTGTCATCATAAACAACAGTAACAGTTTTCCACTTGAAGAACTGCACAAGGTCAAGGATGGCACGGCTGAGTGAAGAGAAATCTGGGTAGAGGCTGACATAGAAGGAATCCTTGTTGTCTGACACCTGATGTTTCCAGCGGGTCTGGATATGTGGAACACCCAAAGCGTTGCAGATGGATTGCACAGCATTAGCTGAGGAGCTATGGGATGGTCCGAAGATGGCAGCCACCCCAAGGGACAGCTGATCGCAGGCTGAAGAGGAGACAGAAGTCTGTCAATGATGAGAGGAAAGAAGGCAGTGTGCCAGAAGGTATTGCACAATTCATATTAAACAAAAGGCACTGTGTGAAATATAACTTTATTGCTGACAGAGCTCCCTTCTTGTGTAACACTTTCATTTACACAGATTTCAACTTCAGAATACATTTCTAAGCTTTCACTATGAGCTGACGAATAGCAACATTTCAATTAACATTGAAATAGCACTCAGCTACGTTTAATAAACGCTTTTATGTCAGTGGAGGTCACAAAGGCCAGCAATTGTGTATCTTTTAAAAAGCACTGACGAGAGGAGATATATGATCAGGTGCATCTTGCATTTGGAAAAGGGCCATATGGGACAGTATTCTAACCTAGGCTGTTTAAGCATTAACTTCTTCCTCCAATCAACACTATTTCTACTGAGATCCTAATTACTCGGAAATTGTACATGATAAGTAGATTCTAGTTAAGTATCAGGCAAATGACTAATTTCATTGAAATGGACATTTGAATTTCTGTGTCTGAAAAGAAGGCATGTTGACTAGCAAAATTTAAAGGTCAATATTTTCCCTAAAAGAAAATTAAATTGTTCTCTGCTGATGAAAAAAACTCAGTGTCCATTCTTAAACACTGGAAATACTCAGTTTTGCTACACCTATATTAGTAGATAAAACTGGCCCTCAGAGTCACTGACATGATACTGCTGCATTCAAGTGGCTTAGCTCTCCTCTTTCCAATATAGGGTGGCCAGACCTATATTAGCAGTCTATAGTCTGTATTATCTCCCACAGTACACTCCAGTATTATCTTGTAGAATATTAGTTGGAACGTGCCAAAAAGAAGGCAGGAAAATTAGTCAATACTGCAGACAAGTGTTTCAGCCCATGCTCTGCTCCTGTTTAGATCACTACCATAGACATAACCTTTACGAGTATGCAGTTCTGAAAAACAACAGATTCTGTCTTCTAAGAAAACATCTTATTTGGTAGGGAGAAGTAATGAAAAGTATCTCCCGAATGCAATCTAGATGTGAGTATTTATGTGAGGTTTGATTAATATTGTTACTCCACCATCAATGTTCCTTATGGCTGAGGAAGCAAGCAGTAGAAACACATCTTGCTGCATTAATTTTCTCAGAAAGTCAAAATTAATTGTTTTATTGTGCACATCCTTTTCAACATGATGAAAATATTGCTACGTCTTTCAAGTGTATTCCAGAAACTATGCTGGCGCACCTTTTTATTACTGCAGAGCACCAGTAGTTTAAATGAACTTCTCATAAACACACAGGATCTCCATTGCATTTCTGAGCATCAGATCAGGGCCTAAATGACTAGCTTGGTAAAAAAACATGTATGCTAATATTGCCCTTCCTAAGAGTAATCAACAAGCTTTATGCAAATGTCAGTAAATGGGATCACTAACAACAGCAATAGCTACCAGATGGCTTTTCAATGGGCTTTTTTTTTCCCTGTTTCTGAGATTTGAATAATGCAATGCTTTCCACACGTGATTTAATATGGCACTGGCTCTATCAGACGCATACCAATTTTTCTAGTGCGTTGAGGGATATTTTGTTTTCATTTACATTATTCTTTACTGAAACAGTATCTTGGAAATACCATCTTGCCTTCAGGTTGCTCTTTCATATAGTACCTTTAAAAACCCATATTTCATCTATATTCAACTTCAAAAGTATGTGTTATTAAGAGGTCTAAACAGGCTATTTTTGATGCAGCACATGCCTGCTCACAAATGGACATAATCATGAACCACAAAATGAGTCAAATGCTTAAACCTCATTGTTAAAACTGCTTTGGAGCCATCATGATAAAACGAGCCATTTTATGTTAACCTTTAGCCTTCAATTCTGAACTAAAGCACCTGTCAGCACAAATGTAGTTGGCTGTATTATGAATTGATGAAAAAAAAAGACTATTAGTACTGGAAGATTACACAGATTTTGATATAGCCTGACCAGTTACAAAGGGAGTTGCATTCTCATCCAAGATGCAAGTGGGAACAATGAGTATATAAAATCTATTGAACATATCCAATCAATGGCATGTTGCCATTCTAACTTCAGCTATTATAGTCTATAAAGAATTAGCAACATAATATTAGGGCTAGCTTGCACCTTCAAGCAAACCCCAAGCAAGGACTAAAAGTAGTTGTATTGTCTCAGGAAAAGCTTAAAGAATTAAAGATTGCAGAACAAATTTCTCTGCTCTCTACATCCTCCCTCAGGAATGGAGACAAACTATCCCATTAAATTTCACAGGACAGCATGTGCTGGAGTCAGGAAGCAGTTGAATTTGGAAGATGAAGAGGAAAGGAGAAAGAAGGGGCCAGAATTAAGGATCAGCCCAGTTATTCACTGTTGGCCAAGATGGAAAGGAAAGAGTAGTCTCTCTCAGAACCTGCTTTAATCCATCATCCAAAACACCAGAATAACAACACAACATTACTTTGTTAAAAGTGTTGTTTGCCTCTTTCTTCTTCCACACACTCTCCTCTGCAAAAAAAAAAATCTTGCTAGACATAAATATTTAGCCCATAATATTTTTCATAAATCATCTTACGACTAAACTGTGTGTATTTCTGTACAAATATGGATACTGTCTATTTTCATACCTAACAACAGCCTACATTAGAATTGTTTATTTAGTGAATAAACAGATAAAATAGGTTAAGCTTAACTCTGTATGTTACAGGAAAAGAGAAAAAAATTCTCATAATTTCTAAACTGAATTTTTTAATCAGTATGATACTCCACTTTTAAGATGTACTTCAGGTACATTCATCCTGACACAGCAGCTTTTCACTATGTAGCATTTCTAATATGGCATCAAATGGTTTTATTCATATTAGCCCACTATAACACCAAAAATCCCTTATTATGTAAAGCTTTCAGTCTTCAACAATTGGGAGTGGTATGTTGGGACCAGATCACTTAGCAGATTTAGGCTAGAAACCTGTCATAAGAAATACAGATTGACCTCTGATTCTTTCACCCTTCTTATTTTCTTGTTAAAGGTAACATTCATGTGAAATTGGCTCTTCAATTTATAAAAAAATGTTTTTAAAGAACATGTAATACAGTGCAAAATTCAGTCCTACTGAGTTCTGACAGCAGGCTGTGTATTTTCTCCCATAAATACATACTGAACTTGTTGGGATATGGCAATGATGCAGTATAACTTACATCTATCATCATAGACTTGAAAGTAAAACAATCTGAAAACTTCAATTCTCGTGAGAATCAAAGATTTGAAAATTTAGGAAAAATGTTCAAAGCTGTGTTTAACTTTCATTTTTCTTTAAACAAATCATTTATAGTTAAGTGAAAACTGCTGAACTCAGGCCTAGACATTCACCTGATAGCAATATTCTTAAGCACAGACTTAATATTTGGCTTATTTTTATGCCTTGTTGACATAAGATGCACAAAGTTACAACTGCTTGTTCCCCTTTGAAGCCCACACCTGATTAACTATATGAGACATTCATATGCCAAAGGTATTTGTGGAGATGTACTTAAAGTGATTGAATGCTTGAAATTGAATGGGAGCCTTCTTCCAGGTTCACTAGAATTGGAGGGCACTTGGCATTTTCCAGGACAAATTCTGGAGATACTTTTTTCTCACTCCAAAGCAGCTGGTC
Organism: Platalea leucorodia; assembly: GCF_965183815.1. Lineage (NCBI taxonomy): Eukaryota > Metazoa > Chordata > Aves > Pelecaniformes > Threskiornithidae > Platalea > Platalea leucorodia. The sequence continues at coordinate 81,328,387 of NC_138825.1, forward strand.
TCAAAAACATCCTAGTCATAAAGCTCAGAAAAAAATTATTTCAGATCTTAAATATTTAAAGAAATAGCTTTTAGACAAGGGCAGTGGAAGCAAAGGTGACAATGTAATTTTCAAGCAGTTACCATTACAGCCTTCAAGGGGTGGTCTTTAAAGCAGTTCTTTAATGTCAGCCACAAACTTGTACAATCTCATTGCATATGGCTTTATTGGACAGACATTTTTTCAGGTAGGTAAACCAAATTAGTCTTGGTTGCTCATTAAAAAAATTAAATATGCAAAAGGTTACCTTTTTTGGATGCTTCAAAACTGTCATAGAGATTTATCTTTTGGGTGTCATATGTTAATGTGGTGTTTGGCAGAAGAGTTCTGTTTCTGTTGATTGTGTTCACAGCAAATCTGAAGGCTAATTCTTCTGCTCCCATTGGACCAGATTCCACACACTCAAAAATGCCTCCTGGTAGTGGGAGAGAGAAGAAAGAAAAAAACAAACCACTAGTAAGCCAAAATGGCATACAAGAACATCTTTAGTCATCAGTTTGGGAAAAGATTCATCAGCCTGAAATTTTTAACTTTATAAACCTGATACAGTGCAACTCATGAAATTATCTCATGATTTTGGTGAGGTTTGGGTCAAACCATAAATAACCCAGCAACAAATCAAACTTACCTTAAAGAAAACCTGATTGTTTTTTTTCCATGCAACATTCATTTTACTATTGTGAATAAAAAGAGTGTGGCAATATAAACTAACCACACTATTTAGAAGCAAAATAGGAGAGGGATGAAGAATATGTAATTATTATTTTACATAGTTAAACTTGAAATTATGTTTGTGTGGCAGGGGGGAGGGAGATTTCTGGATTCTTGTTTTCTACTGTTCTAGACTTATGATACAGCTATAATGAACTGGAGAGTTCACCAGAAATGCAACATATAAAGGAGCATGGAACTTGGATGCCCCAAACTGCCTCCAGAAATGAAGATGTATAGATATTTTAGCATGACTGTGTGCCTGAACTGATAAATATGTTGAGCAAAGGGTTGAAATTTTGCTCTTTTGCACTGAGCCGCATGTATATGCTAACCTCATTCTCAGCAAATACAGGAATTTAAGCACCTACACCCTGCATAAGCTCTATCATGCAATGAAAGCATCACCAAACAAAGTGTACTGCTGGAGTAGGACATGCCTCAAATGACAGGCCATTTCTAGAACACTTCTGAGCCAGCCTTAATCTTAAATGAAGCAAATAAGTGTGTGAAACGGTGCTGTGCTTCAGCTGTTCTTTTCACATTAATGAGATATCATTGCCCACGAAATGTACATTTATACATACTTTGCGGTAACATCATTTATTCTTGGGTCTGGAAAGGCCAAGGATACAGTGACAATAAATGTAATTTGAAGATATGTCCTTACTATGGTGACATGGAATGCCTCAGAAAAAAAGTCAGCATCCATATGGTCTCTTCAGTCCGCATGCTAACAGCACCTGTCAATACTAATGGACAGCCAATGGCCATCACCTGAGGATCACTAATTACAAGGCATTGTATCTGTGCAAGAAACATTTTTCATTCACTTTCTCCTATCTTGTGCTTACTCATTTCCAAAGTAATGTTGCTACCTGGTTTTGTGTTGTCTGAAAAAATTTACTCAACACTCCACTACTTTCTCAGCAAGAAGCTCTCAGAATCTGAATGTACAGGAACTTCACAAACTACAGTCAGTTTGTAAACAGTCTTGTTGAGCAGCCAAGTAGCTAAACCATTTCTAAAGCAAAAAGAAGGCGTATTTAGTTATCAACTCTTTCCCTTTCTGACACTATTAAATAAGAAAAGGCTTTTCAGTTTTGCAGACCTCCTGCCTCTTCCAACCTGTTTCTCACTACAGGATGGAGGTGTTAACTTTTTTTCCCCGCAGATGAGCCCTTACATTCCTGGTGAGAGCCCTAGGGGCAGATGTTCAAATAATATTAATTTAAAAGCACAAGCACTAACCACTGAGACGAGATGTGACTAATAATTATTTAAACATTAGTCATTTAAAACTGAGAATGAGGCACTGATGGGAGAGGGAGACACTTAAGAAAAATTTAGATATCTGGGGAAATGATCCAAACTGATTGAGCATAGAATGTATGTATAATCAGTAACCAATATTACCAATACTTCAGAAGCTAAAGCAAAAGAAACTTGGATAACATTCAGGTAAATATAGGCCTAGTACACTTTAAAACTGAAAAAAAATTACCACGTTTATTTACACAATAATGCAATATTAACATGAAAGACAACCTAATCCTTTTGAAATTAATGAACTGCTCTGTTCAGGAAAACATAGCCTGATAGACAAGACTTTGTGCTGCTTAAGACTTATAGCATCTAAACATTATAAATCAAACTGTGACATATAGGAGGATCCTATTTTGATTTGGGGAAAATATTTAAAAATTGCTCTAGAAAGCTAAGAATTAGTGAATAAATTATAAGCATAGATATCAAGAGACAAGAAAAATAAAGACATTTCCATGAACATAATGCAAATTAAGATAGATATTACAGGCTTTCCTAAGGCATCTGGAAAGAAGTTATTCAACTGTATTTGAATAAACCAATATCACACAAACAGTTATTAAAAAAAAAAAAAAAGATTATATCCTAAGTTACAATGGATTCATAAAGAGAAATAAGCATTACAATATCTCTTTCTTCGCCCTGAATTTTTTACATTGGAAGTTTTCTTCTTTAATTTCAATGTGTCTGAAGCTCAAAACGATCTTCCTTCTTTATTCCTCTATTTTTCATTCTGCTCATTTCTAAATTTTTGAGATGGAGAATTCCTTGTCAAAGATGCAGCCACTACTCTCAGCATAAAATAAAAATAAAAATAAAAATTTATTTTGACCTCTCATATCTGGATAATTCCTAATGGTAGTGACAGTCCATCACATAGTAAGACAATTTTATGAAGATGACAAAGTCTGTATCTCCTGTGAGTGACAACAACGTGAAATTTCCCACGTGCACCACTCAGTGGTTTCTTGCTTCACTCACACATTCTCTGTCCCTGTGATAAATGTATCCCCTGCAAAGCTGGCAGCATATGGTCTGCTGCCTCAGGGTAAATTTCCATTCCTAAGGAAAACAGAGGTAGAATAACCTGTTTCTGTTGTCCTATGATTAGGATATTTTGCTAGGAGGAAGGAAAACATAGCTTCTGATTCCTACTCCTGAATGTTTTCACATTTTACACTAGATAGACACTGCATTTAAAACAAGAACCCTAAAGGAGTATAGATTAGACCATATATTTGCAGTTTCCTAGCAGTTTTCTAACCTGTAGGATGTCAAACTTCCATTAGGCTCCTTTCATTTCAGTTTTATGCTACTTCTGTATCTGTCTACTCAAGCAGCAGTGGAGGAACATCCCATAATTAAATATTTTGGATGCTGGCAGGTGTAGGTTCATCTTAACCTTCACACTAAGAAGAAACTCACATCAACAGGTTCCCAAAGTGCACCATGTCCTACTAATATGCAAAATGGCTCAAAATGCCAGGCTCCTCTGTAGAGAGTAACAGCTGCTAGCTTTGGCCAACCTAATACTGCACACAGGGCACACCATTTTTTAACTGAACTTCTAAGCAGTTTAAATTGAATTCATACACTAAGCAGAGCAGCAGCTTAGGCAGACACACATCTGCATTCTGAATATCAGAATATAGTCACAAAACAGCTCCTCGTTCTCCAGACAACAGCCCTTTTAAGCGTGCATCGAATTCTATTCTTCAGATATTTTCAGGATGCTCAGCAAAGGCACATAAATGAATTCAGACATTGACAGGAATGGGAAGTTTTAAAGGGTGTTTTCTCCAATGCTGCATAAGATGCAAGTAGAAACTTATCTGGTAACTTTAAACTGCCTTGGCCTTACTGTTATGTTCCTATATTTGTTACTGAATATGTAAATAACAGCAAAAAACCACCTTGACTATTTTTAAAGAAAATGTTGTGTAAATGCACTGGCTTAGTACTGAGAGACAAGCCACAACTTACACTGCATTTTTTTATAAAATGGAAAGGAAATGCATAAAAAGGATTGGCTTTCTACTTCAGGTATACTCAGTTATAAAGGCATAGTGGTTTCCAGAAGCTGTTATAGCATACTGAGTCATGTTGTTCCCTCCCAAGCAGGCTGTTCTTCTCTACTGCTGTTGTACCTTGTATTCAGGATAGCCTTATTAATAACCAAATTGAGGAATGCACTGCATGCTCTCAGATAAGCAGACAGAAGAATCATAAATCTTGCCATTGATATGTGGACAAGCAGCCAAGCCAATGCCTATCTCTGTCTAACAGCTTGAAAAATGCAGGTGTTGGAGCTGGTCTTATTTTTAACACAGCTTATAAATCTGTAATAGACAGAAACACCAGTTCTCATATACAACCAGCAGCACATCCTAGAGGAAATGACTGAATTTTCACTGCTACCTCAAAACAGAGACAGAAAACTTAAAAGGAGTAGTAAAATGTGTTTTTAATGCTTAGCTTGCTTTAATGGTCTTCTTCATTTACAATGTTAATGATATGGCCGTTCATCTCCTCCCTATAACAGTAACACTATGGAATACGGCATCACATAGCTACAGCTCAATCTGTAGCTCATGAAGTTTTATTGACTGTGTACAGGAGGTGACTGCTGAACGCTTCAAGTTTTTACTGTCATGATAACCACTTAGCAAAAGCTCACTAGATTTTCATAGTGATCAACACCTGAAGAATCACAGTGATGATGAATGTTTAAAACAGGACAGTCCAAGCCAGGTATGCAAGAGCAATTGTAAAACAATCTTTAAATACTGTATTCTTTTGCAGTGACATCCAAGATAATTCAGATCTCCTATTAATCTTGATATACTAGAACTGCTTTTACCGAACCTGAAATCCACTAGGATTTTTCATCACAGTTGTCACTATTGAAAAAACATTTATATGACTAAGTTCTTTTACCGTAACCAATAGGGAAAATCCAGTTATCAGTGTGATACTGATGCAGTAACAGTTTCTTCAGAAATAGAAACTACTGGAAAAAAAATTGATAGTAATATTTTATCAAAAAATACAATATGTAGTGTCTAAAATAGTATGAATAATGTAGGTGTCCTTATTATTTTCCAAGGAAAAAGAAAATCTGAACTAGTTTTTACAACGATTACACAAATCAAAAAAAAACTTGTTCTGAAATTGTTTAAATGAAAAAGTCTGCATTTTCCGCCAAAAACACTGAAGAAGAATTGCCATTTTTAGTTTACAAGCCATGTTGGTTTTCTCCAATATTCAAATAATTTTCTCAAACACAGAATCCAAAGAAAAAAAAATAAGTAATCTTGCTACACATCTTGGCAAAAATTACAAAAAATAAATTGGTCCTGCTCTTAACTACGTAATTTCAGAAATAGGATAACCATTTGAATGATTCAACTTTCTGTTCCACAAAAGGATCATAGGTAATTTCCCCCCATAAACATTCTACTTTGGGGATCACTATCTTGTGTGTTTTGCATTGTTATCTCCATGTAATATCTGATAAAACCCAGCAGAAAGTAAAAAAGTGCTTAACTACACAAAATCACTAGGTGAATGCAAGTGCCAGAACAAGTTATTCATAACTCTCTCCTTCTCTTACATATGCAGAACTTTTGAAACAGATGCATGCCATAAAACCTGAGCTACTGTTACCTACTTTTTTTCTAATATCAAAACAACTTGATAAAGAACTCACACATACACACACTAATTTTTAATAGCTATATTTTTTTAACATTTTAGCCATGTTGTCATTATCATGCACCAATCTGCACAAATTTACTAACAGCTATGAAGAAGGTCTTTATTAATACATTATAAAAAGTAACATCAGTCACATTGTGGCATGAGCACCATTTTTTAATGATATGGTAACTTTTAAAATATAATAATGTAAACCCATACCTGAAGTAACATTAAAAAGGTGACTGGGAGCCTGGAAAAAATTTGCTTTTAAAAAAACTTGTCTTGCCCAGTAACATTTCTTCCCATCATTTTACCTCAAAAACATACAAATATGTTTTAATTATACTAAAAAAATTATATGAAGTTATATAGGAATTAAATTATTTTATTTCTTCTTCCTCACCTCAGATCAATACTTTGAACATAAGATAACTATGGTGCCCAGATCTCATCCTGATGTGACAAATAGAAATCTCTTATTCTGACTATTTCCCATTCAGAAAACATGAACTCTCAGACAGTCTTTGTTTAATTAACCTGGAAAGATGGGAAAAAGGAGTAACTGGTATCTGTGAACAAGGTAACTGTAATAAACAACTTTTCTAAAAAGTGTTTTAAGAGCGAATCAAGCAAGTCTATTAAGTATTATACCATTAAAATATATGCTAATATCTGCTGTGTTCCAATTTTGAAATTGGTCATTTGGCAATCAGAGCCACTGATTATGTAAGGTGTTGCTGCATGTAGAGAGAGAAAAAGTCAAAACCATATTATTGAGAGTTCAGTGGATGCTAGTATACTGTCAACATTTCCAGAGATGGAAGTGATGGCTTTTTGGAAGTGTGAAGGGACTACAGTTCTGCAAATACAAGCATAGCCAGAAGGCAGTGAAGAGGTTCATCCAAAAAACCCAGTATCACTGACATGGCGTGGATGATACTGGGAACAGGAAGCATGGTAGGTGCTATGCTACAGTGACTGATCAGGGTTGCCGGCTGAAGGCATTTTAGCCCTAATCAAGCATGCTATGGGCTGTACTGATGATAATCCTGTTGCAGATCCTGTTATGGATTGGAAAACTACAGAGGTGGTTCAAAGACCTCCATAAAGGTTGCCAACCTAGATATGTGCTTCCTGTAAATACAGAACAAAATTACATCTTAGCCACTTATTTCTGTCTGGAACAGGATTTAAGAAAATGAATCATGCAAGACATTAAAAGAAAATGAAAAATTTTCTTCTTTACAACCTTTTCCATAAAACAATGCAGTTTAATTTTTTATATCGATTTCGAACACAGCAGTGTGAATCTGGACTATACCATGCTTTTATTTTTCCTTTTCAAAATTATATTGAAAGCTTTTTCAATCTCACAACAGGGAAAAGTTTAAAAGGATCTCTTGACATAGAAAACTCTGCTTATTTGATTTTGAAGTCCTTTTTAGGTGGATAAGCTACTGTGGGAAAAGACAGTACACTTCAGCAGTATCCTTTATTCATACCAAGTGTACATAGGGTTTGAAGAAGGGAAGCAGGACGTGGAATTTCTGGGGTTTATTTTAATTGCCACTGATTTCCTGTGTGACCTTGGACAAGACGCTTTTCTGAAAAATAAATATCTCATCCCAAAACAGATGTAACAAACACCTCAACATTGCAATAGAGGGGCAATTATTGGAAAATCAGTAACATGTTTTGAAATGAGACATAATTTATGTTAAAGGTATTCGCAGAATCAGTGTATGAAGGCATGATCGCAGAATTCTGCCAATCTTGCACTACAAAATGCATAGAAGTATTACCTTCAGGATCTAAGTTATCTTTCGATCAATATTTTAGTGTCGTTTCATGAAACTGGCAACTTTTAGACATGTTTGTCCTAAAAGGATTTGAATTACCCACAGATTTAAGACAAGTAAAAATATATTTTCTGATTGTACAATACATAAGGGGCTAAATATCCAGTCAATGTTGGGTTTATCCTGTTAATTTAATGTTAAATTATATATCAAAACAGAAAAAGGTTTTGTTTTTCCTAAATATGAGGAAATAAGGGATAATATGAGGAAATAATAAGCATGGATCTCATTTGAACAAAAGCTTCTCTATCTTATAAAACTGGTGAAAATGATTTTTAAAGATGAGTACATGCAAATAATAAGTATCTTTAAAATTGTATTTTAAATATAATTTGATGGATTCTAACATCATTTTTAAGTCAGATGTGACAAATGCCACATGTCAGAATCTTACTTTTCATCAGCACAGTTCCAAATATGCTTTGAAAAGTCATAAATAAAATACTACTAAAAAATATTACTAGACTGGAATATGCAGCATACTTATAAAACACTGCTTCTGATAGCATCTCTGTTTATTAATATTACTCCTTTCAGTCAGAATATCAACAGAGCATGACTAAAGATGACAGGCAAAATAAGAACACCTAAACACATTCATCTACAGTGTTAGAATGTACTATCTGTGAGATTTCTTCCCACTGTAAGGATATACATTAGCTTCCTCTGACATGCTAAGCAATTTACTACAGAATACACTTGATAATTTCAATGCAATTATCACATTCACGTAATATTTAGTCTCTCATGACTAGCAGTAACAAAAGGAAACAAAACACTAAATTAAATGTGACTACAAAATGGCCTCAGGAGATTTTCTAAAATATGCTTTTCATTACTTTGGCTAACAAAATGTTTTAAACTGTCTTAAAAGAACACACCTTTGTTTCCTTCCCTTTTTTCTGAAAAGGCAGACAACATCCAGATAAAAAGTTTTAACTCTCCATAAAGAAAATTTTTTTCTCCAAAACCTCTTTAAAGAAGATAATATGCAAACTTAAATGCTTAGGTTTTACATAAACACTTTCACAAGGACTAATGAAAAAATCTTACATCTCTTTACAGGCTATTACTGGGCAGTTACAATCTTCAAACTTTCCTGCTTGTCAGTTTGAAGATATACATATCATTGACCATCTCATTTTATTCTAGAAAGAGTCAGAAAACATATTAGAACACTGACAAAAACAGTTCACTAACCTCCTCATACCGACCATAGATAAATGCTAACAATATTGCATTAGGCCAGGATTTTTAATTTCCATCACACTGAATGCTAGTCATCCATCTTCTAAAACATTGATTTGTGTCTGGAATCACATTTGAGAAGCCTATCTGTACACAGACAATGAAGAAAATTTTATCCAGGTTTTCACTTGCTTTTAAAATAAAATATAAGTGACTCACTCATGAGAAATAAGTAGACATTAAAAAAGTAAATGTATTTTGAACTCAACTCCTACAATATTGTGCTATTTCATACTAATATGTCCACATGCAAAAGCTGGAGCAAAAGCAGTTTTTTTTTTTCTTTTCTTTTTTTTGGTTCAGTTTTGTTTTAATAAGGTAAACAAGAGTCAGGAAAGAACGTAGGACTCATCATTGTAATTTTTCAAGCAGGTCTTAAAAAAGTTGCACACCTAATTTCTCCAAAGAAATTCACAGAGCCTGTGGTTCAGCAGTTACCAGGAATCACTTGACAATTCCATGGAAAGCTGAAAAGTTTCCCAGGAACTGTGGGCATCCAAGCATATAGAGAAGTACTGCAGTAGAAGCAGCTCATGCTAGGATCCCTCGACATATAAAGATGAAACAGAAAAGTGCCTAAACTTCACAGGAGTCAGAATGGTCTTAACTGGTAGAAGCTCAAAGCACAGCTTACACGGAAAGACACCTTCAATGAAATATACTGCTTGTGATTATATGGTTATTAAATTCTTTCAAATAAACATGTTAAAACACTTGCCTATAAAGCAGAAAACAGATTCCATTATATACTGAACTCTAAGCCCATGTGTCTCGCTGTTCAAGACAACACCCTAACCAGCAGGCAATATACTGATGTATAACATAATTTTCAACTTTGATTGAAGATAGGCTACCATATAGAGAGGAATTTTCAGTCTGCAAGATCCAGAAAACAAGAGTAAGCCTGAAGTTATCATATACTTCTATATACCTCTGCTAGGTATGAAATAGGAGCCAGCCCATGATTTCTAGATTATTTGCTTCTTAGCCAATCAATTTCTTGTAGAAAATACTTAAATAGAAGAGAAAGTCAGGGTCAGGACTCAGATTTTCTTCCTGAGTAATCTACAAGCCCAGCCTGTAGCTTCCAACTTGCTTTCTTATTTAATCCTGTGCTTCCTTCCACAATACTAGTGCACCTTACCAGACTGGTGTTATACGGTCAGGTCACCTGCTTGCTCTTTCTGGTCAAGTAATTTCTAACGCATCTTCAGCATCCAATATCGGCACGTGCTAGCCAGAAGTACCTTCAGAGTCAGCTCCCAGTTATCCAGATAATTTGACTCACCATGCTAAGACCCAGAAGCTACTTTAAAAGCAACAAAGTAAGCATTGCAGGATCTAGCAAACGAGAATCACATAACATGCATTATGATTTTTTTTTTAAGAAAAAAAAAAAAAAAACAGATTCTCACACTTAGGGCCTATATAAATCTTCAAAATAAATAACTTTCATTTCCTCTTTCCAAAAATATCAAGAAACAAAAACTTTATTGAAATTATTCACAAAAGTTTAAAATTACAACACGTCATAAAAGATCAATTTCTCTCTTAAAATAAACAGTAAGAGTGCTCATTCTTATGGCTTTGGACATTAAAAAAGGTCAATAAAAGTTTATTTGCAATCACAAAAGACTAAAACTTGGATCCTGCAAATGGATATACAAAAATATGCCTGACCTGAGCTCTGCTGAATGCCATCACCTCTGTTGAAGTAAACAAAATTTGAGCATCTGGATCCCAAAGTAAAATGTATAAATGATTATCACCAGCTTCAGGATGATTTTTATTTTTTATGCTTAATATTTAAATGTTCATGAGTTTGTAGATATTTAAGTGATTTAAGCAAGTTCAAAAAGTGCATTTTCACATTTTTCTTTTTTCTCTCAAGATTTTCACAGATAGAATCCTTCAGTAACCTGAAATAATTCTTATGAAGTGTATTATCTAATTTAAAACAGGGGAAAACAAAAAGGACATACCTACACTTAGAATATATACATACACACATACACATATGTAACAGAAGAGATGCAGAGTACCAACTATCATTTTATGAATGATATGAACTCTATGTACTTGTCACTATCCACAGAATAATCCCTTTCATAAATGGATTTGTTTTTGCAAGAGTTCTTAATAGTCATTCTTTGGGGTAATGAAACAGTGTTTAGAATTCTGTTGTGGAGAAAGATGCTACAACTGCTTATTTAAAGGACCCGCATTGCTATTATTTAGTGAAATACTTTTTCTTTCAACAGACATTTCAGACAAAAAGGACAATTGTGGTATTTATGCTGTGCATAGGCAAAGTAACCTCCAAAGAATCAACGAAAATTTGTTTCTTAATGGAAAAAACATAAAACTCTACAAGTGCTTCTCTGTGACCCCTAAATAAGCAGAGGCAAGAACTGTTAAATCCACTTGTTTAGCAAGGACTAGAAGCACTGTGGTTTTGTTTTCTAAAGACTATATATATGAGATACGAAATAAAGGTTTCTTGTCCAGCCTATGACACTATAAAATAAGAAAAATAATTTTTTTCAGTTACTTTTATATTTCAGGAAAATATTTTCAAATTTTAGTTTGCTACATCCTGTTTTACATTACTTCGTAGTAATGCATTACTACTTCCTAACACTGCCATGTTACAGTGCATTAACTGGAACAGTTTGTTTCCATTTTGTCCTTAAAGCTATTAAAAGATAGATTTTCTTTAGTACTGCTTGGAGCATTTAATCATCTTTTCAAAGTGTTTCCTGATTGTATTACAATTAAACATTTTGAAATCACTGCTATAGAAATGCTGTGAAATAGCAGGAAATGTTACAAGAGTCATAAAAGAATTAAAAAACAAACTTCAAAATTAGACTGACAGAAAAGTTTTAAATGTGACAAACACTTTTTGCTGTTATATTAATGAGGTTTCACTTCAGTACTCAGATGTTCAGTTTCCAAAAATGTTTGAATTAGAGAGTTGCTTGGAAATTAAGTCAGTATCTTTTCATCTTACTAACAATCTCACCAAAATTGCTTTTGCCAAAAGTATTGTCACCTGGTTAAAATATGGTATGTGCTCCTACGGGATTATGGTTTAAATACTTAGAAGCAATTTTCAGAAGACTAAGGTGGGTTATTGAATATTATTTGGAAAAATCTTCACTATTCCTGTCCCTAATGTACCAGCTGCTTGGATTGCATAGAAATGGTATTTTTGTGTTCTCTCAATGATTCCCTTTTTGAGTCTTCATCCATGGGAGGAAAAAGGAAAAAAAATTATGTACCATGAGTACAGAAACAAGCAATTAGTATAAGCAAACAAGTATTAGGTGCTAATGACAAAAATTCCAAGGAGCAAGAAAGAGGTAGATCTGTAGGGAGATTGTTAAGTGCTGATGTAGATAAAAGAGGAAGTTAAACAAAACCAAGAAAGCTTCTTATCTTCAAAAGCAGAGATATTAGGTGCATCTGCTGCTAGACTGTGCAAATTTATTTTTAAAGTTTTAAAAGTATACTAGTTCAGATACCTTGAGCTCACCTACTTCATAAGGTACACCAGCAATGAAACAGACTACATTTTGTAGTATGACGTAAGATAAATTACACATCTCAGTATGACTTATACAAACAAGACATTAGCAGAAGAAATTAAGATATTGCTCTCCAAAGAAATGAATGAAATGTACTATATCATCTCCATAAATAACAAGAAATATAAATTTAAAGCTCTTGAAAGATTTTGCATGCTATTTCTCTTCTAAATATTACACAGAAAATGCACAAACTTTGCCAGATACATGTTTCTAAAGTCATTCAATTAATATGATAAATATCAATAAAAAGCATGTTAATGCTTATGAAAGTTGACTGCTCCGGAAACTGATAATTTATAGCAGATTCATGTGGAAAACAGATTCTAGGGGGATCTTGAAGTAAACAAGCAAAAATGTTTAATGAGGCACAAGAGGGTCTGTTTCAGTATGATACATATTAGAGATACTGATTCACTTCTCCAGTGATAAACAAGAGGTGTTTAATTCACAGCCTGCAGAAATATTATTAGAGGGGATAAGGGGAAAGTGTCGTACAGAAGCAGAAGGTAAAAACATTTGATCTGAAGCACAGAGATACTGAATACACTCCTATCTCATTTGCAGTACATTTGACTGTAATTTGTTTTTCTTAATAATTACCCAATTATCTTTTCTATGAGAGAGAAGGTGTTTATATTCTTAATGACTGAAATGTGATCTAGATGTGCAAATGATACTTCCAAAGTATATCTTTTCACTCTATTTCCATCTATATCCCAGAATTCAACACTAGTTTTATCCAGCATTTGGGTTTAGATTGATCATCAATTATATGCAGATATTTTGTTTTATTAAGAGTCTAAATGCTAAGAAGTTATTAGCTAATATGATAATTATGCTCTAAAAAGTTGTTCACTAATTTGATAATTAAGTTTAAATTACTGAATTAGAAGCCTCTTGGGAAAAACTGAAAAGTTGTTTTGGCAGGAAAGCAGGAATGATGTATCCTACTTTATCTGAACCCTATATATGGATTAAATATTAACTGTTATCTTTATATAAAATGACTCCTCCTTTTTATTCTCTCTTCTATATGTTTTTCTAGTACGTGGCCAAACTCTTCCAGACAGATACATCTTTAACCAGAATACTGTCTTATCTATCATGACCACAGTATTAGCTTTACTTTTTTTATTTACAAAGATATACTTTAAAAAAAGTCTAAAATGCTTTGAACTACTTTGCCTATAGTGAAGACTCATATTTTTAACAACAGAAGACTAGACAATAAAAATACTCCATGTTTTTCTTCTAATTTATGTGGTTTAATATGAAAATATTTTTTCATGCAGTATGATCAGTTTCTCCCCATGCTGAGGCTTTTTTTTTTTTTTTTAAAACACCTCCTTAGAGAAGACAATTTTTTTGGAAGGGAAAAGATGTCCCATGAATCATAGGTATCATATAAAATGTTTTCTCAAGGAATCTATATCTTACAACTGGATTTGTCAGTGTCTAATAAAAACAGTGTCTTCACTGAAGGCCATTCTGCTTTAGACATATGAACAGGCTATATCTAGCCACCTTTTTGACAAAACTTACCTCTGCAACCTCTGTTTTCAGGTATTCAAGCAAGGAAGCATACTTAGCAAGGAGGTAGGATATTGACAGAATCATTCCAACTATTTCCATTAGGAAAACAGTCTAAATATCAGCAACAAAATGGGGGGAAGGGTTTAAAACAGCAATCTAGAAGATAAATAATATAACAGTGTATAATGTGGAAGCTCTACTTTCATGCTGATATCTTGCACATTGCACATAGTTTTAATCCCCTCATGGGGGCGCGGGGGACAGGCAGGGAGGGAATAACTGAAGTTGAAGATTAAGACACCTATGTTTAACAGCCCACAGGTGTGCTAGGAGTGCGAGTTCCCATTGTATTCAATAGATCTTGGAGAACAGTTCAGCTCACCTGAGCACAGTTATCTAGGACTCAATGCTTATGCCTGACAAGGCTGAAGCTACCCCTGCTGGCCTCTGGTATAGAAAAGGAATGTGTCTTTCCCAGGTCTCATGTCTTATCTACACAGATGGCTCTGAAACACAAAGAGATCTCAAATTTTATCAGTCCTTTTGCAGCTTATCAGTACAGCTTGCTCATTTCATCTGCTAACTTCCATTGACTAAAGAGGGAGCTTGGGTAGTTGGCACATGCGTTTCTGAGCCTCGAACCAAATCCTGCTCATTTCAAAAATGGTATAATAGATCTGGAAAAGGTAAAGAGAAAGGCAACAAAGTACACAATGAATGTCACATGAGTGAATGAGAAAGGATAATTCAGCCTGGAAAAGAGACAGGTTGAAGTAAGATAGAGTTCTGCAAAAACATATGTCATGCAAATGGTGGGTAGTTTTCTTATTCACTGTTTCTTCTCATATAAGAACTAGAGGCCTTACTTGATGCTAGTTATAAAGTATTCAGTGTGAATTTTCACTTTTTGCAGAGGTACAACTTAGGGAAACCAAACAAGAAAGAGTTTTCAGTGTAGCACATAGTGGATATAGGTTCCCGTCTCCTAAGGTTGCTTAAAATCCGGTAACATTACAAGAAAATAGGTCTTCTTTCTGGAGCCAGAGAATTTTGCTTCTTTCTGAGGATGTGAAGTTGTGATATTTGCAGTAGACAACTTTATGTAATACAGGGTTATCTAACAGGTGGTTTGTATGCTGAGAGAGAACATCTTTGAAACTGTTATCTGAATTCTCTCAATTTCATGTTTATTGTAGAGAGATGTATTTGTTCACCAGAAGTAGCAGTTTATCTAAAAAATATAATATTTCTCAAGTACAGCTGACAGATAAAATTCCTAATAAATTTGCCTTTACTGACACACAATAGAATTCAAATATGTTATTAAGATTTATCAAACAGAAAGGTCAGAGAGAATTATATTTAATATTTTGGTGGTGTCAAAACACAGCTACATTTTTACCAGTTTCTAGACCCCTAACACATTTATTCTGTATCAAAGAGCAATGTGACTGACCTTATTTTTTTTTCATTTAAGCCTTTATATTACTATGAGTTTTGCCATGTTGAAGCATTAACTATCTTTTAAAAATATGGAAAAACTTGAAATCATTTTCATATTTGAACAAAGGAACAGATTATTTGAGGTTATACTATTAGATTTCAGTTTAGGAACAGAAGTGATCAAAGACTCATTATTAAACCAATTTTACAGTGTAAGTTTTGGGTAGTATTTAAGACCAAAAACCACCAGCTTTTTGAGTACTTAAGTCTTGTGCAACAGTGGGTCATCTGACTGTCATCATTCAGAAATTACACTGACCTCAGAAAACAAGACTTTGTTACCTTTACACTTTTGTGTGGCAAGGAGTAGCTTAAATTTAGTGCAGATACTGAATATGACCATCTTTACCTTTAAAAGTGTTCATTTAGCTTTTTCTAGTCTTTAAAGATTCACATTTTCTGCTGGTAAAGCCTCAGTGACAATTCTGAGCCAGAGAATTAGTTATGTTGTGCTGGTTTCAATGATTTTGTTGTTGTTGTTGATTGTTTTGTTTTTATTTTGGGCTCATCGGCCCAGCAATTTAAGGTTATTTGCAGTTACAGTTAATACTTTAATGTTGAGTTGTAAAGAGGAATTTTGGGGAGACATGAAGCAAGATTCAATTGCCTGAAAACAAACATCTACTGCCCTTTCAGACTGCCTGAGACTCTCTCAGGTTGCAACCTATAGAGGCTGACAGATATGGCAAAGGACTCATTGGAGTTACAAGCGCTTTTGTAACTCTGGCTGGAGGAAATATGTTCTCTTAGCACCTACATTATGGCAGCTGAATCCCATTCACTGGGTTGGATTCAATTTCACCTACTCTTAGTTTTCTATAAGGTAGATGTCCCTTCTGAGTTGGTTATTGTAAGCAACCTTTATAGCTTTCCTTAAGATGAGATTAATTATATCCTAAAGTACTATTTAAAAGAGGTCAGATTTGCCCACTGTCCCTTGTTGAACACACAAATCCAACACTCCTAAATACTCTTGCATAATCTTTAATGATTTCCTGCAGGTGAGACATTGATACTTGACAATGACTGTTCAAATAACTAAAAAAAAACAAGTTACATGGAACTGATCACCTTCTGATCCAGCTAAACAGAATTTACTCCCTGAACTAGAAATTCATTTTCCTTAAGCCAATACATACCCATTGATAAAAATAAAATTAGAGTTATTTATATAAAAATAATTGTCTGGTCTTTTGGAGGTATGTTGAAAAGATCTGTAAAGATAGAGTTTGCCCGCTAGAAATTATACAGATGATACATCTTACTAGAAGACTGTTGAAGTTAGTATGATCCCCTCTATAGTCCCCACTATAGTAAAAAAGAAAGGTACATGCAGAGACTGGTTCAAAATAGGTAGACTGAAACGCTCTTGGCACATGTCCTTTTTTCTTCCTGCCCATTACAGAGTTTAGATAAGATGAATTAAAGCCTCTGGCCTTTGAGCCTCTTTCCTGCTGGTTCTCCTCTGCATGTATGTATCTGCATGTGAGCATGGGAGATACATGCACATGAGCTGGTAACAATATAAAGGTCCTACAGCAAGAGCTTTCTGACACAGTACACTTTATTCGTAATGAATTTAATGTTTACATGCCAGTGTGTTTATTTCTTATTCTTTATCAGTTGCCCTTTGTTACCACATTGCTGTTTAACAAAGATAAATATTTATTCTGATATTACAGAATACTGTTTTAGTTGTTATTGTGGTTTAATCATTTACTATTAACTGCATTTTGAAACAAACAGCTGTCATAAAACATCTTTTGTCTTTTATGAGGGTCTTTCCTTATCGCTGTTTTCCCCCCATAATCAAAATGAAAGATTCCATGCAGTGATTTTCCCATGAATAGGATGTTGTAAAATGTGCTCACAAATTATAGCTTTCCATACCCAGTAAGGAGCAGGGATTTCTTTAGAACTGACACAGAAGCATATCACTCTACAGCAAAAAAAAAGCAGGACTAAGTTGTCATACATATAAAGATATCATGTAAATTAGATTTAAATAACATTGTCTTAAGTTATTAGCCTATCATTGTTAGTGACCACTTTTGAGAAAAACAGGTTTTCTAGCCTTTCATATTGATTTATGTAAACCACTAGCCTCAGTGTCTTTATAATTCAATTCAAATCTGTAATGAGTCAGACCTGTGGAAAGGCCTGTTCAGAATGAACAGTGACAATTTAGTTGAAATGCTGCTCATGCCATGGAAACAATGAAGTGTGACACTTTGTCTTTTACATCTGGCAACAGGTTTACTGGGAAAGAAACTGAGTGTCATTTATTCTGTTTTTCAGAAAGGTGGCAATATGGATAGGAGAATTAAACATATACTTTTCCTTTTTCACAGGTGTATTAAGCTGTTTTCTAAATTTATTTGGTACCTTGAATATTCATTTAGTTTTAGCTTTTCCTGCATTGAAGTCTATACATAGCCCCCTCTGAAAAGCTTTTGTGACATTTAAGATACTTCTTTAAAAACACTTTTCCTTCAGCTGAAGCCTAATCTCCAAAATGTGTCTTTCATTTTGTCTGTATTGAGATATTTACCCACAAATAAAAGAAACTAGAAGGACCTGTAGAAAACAAGGCAACTGTTTCAAAATCTTCAGTGACTTCAGGTTTTTTCATATAAATTAATCTAAGTAAATCATTGTGAATTAGTAAAATTTTTTTTAAATGTGGCTTAATACTAACATGAAATTACATATACCTTTTGCCCATGCTAGTTTGTTAATAAAATAATATCCCTAGACCAAAAATTTATGCATCCACTTTCCAGAAATATTTTCATCTCTGACTCGGATTTCCCCAAGCCCTATTAATATATTTTTTAATTTACTGCTGTTTTCTACAGC
This sequence comes from Platalea leucorodia, assembly GCF_965183815.1. NCBI lineage: Eukaryota > Metazoa > Chordata > Aves > Pelecaniformes > Threskiornithidae > Platalea > Platalea leucorodia. The sequence continues at coordinate 81,346,757 of NC_138825.1, forward strand.
ATAATGTAGAGCTATGAAAGTTCAGATTTCTCATTAAGGGGTAATTTTAAGGATTAGTTGTAATCTTGCATTCTGAATTTTTACACCTTAGATTAAAAGTCTGTTTTCAAAACTTGAAATGGCTTAAAGTCAAAGTCTGTCTTCCTTCAGCTCCATGATATAACTTTTCATTAGACATGGGGCAATATATGTACATCTCTGCTCTACTCAGGTTCTTGCAAAGCAGCAGGCTAATGAAGTGCAGTAATTTAAGACTACATATGGAATGCAGTATTGCTCATGCTAGAGAGCAGATGTGCAGGTAGTGTACTGCAAAAATAATCCAGAAATGTATAACCAAATCACTGATCCAACACACACAAGGAATATGGATGTATCAGCTGGTCTAAATTAAGAGCCCTGCTCCAATCCTCATTTCTGCAAGCTGTTTCTGGATCCTTCAGAAACAACATAACTGGATAGTTTTAGATTTATGGATCTTCAGAAGCAACAAAAGATTTATATAAATGCATTCTAAACATTTTTTAACTCAGTTATCCATTCTGAATAGTTCAGCTCAAAGATGCTCCAGGCTAGAAATTGCTTGCTGACTGTGTCTTGTATGGCTTTAGCAAATGACAGGCAACTGGAATAAGAAAGGACTCTGGTTAGCAGGAAAGTTTCACATGTGCTGTCCCTCATGAATGTTATTGTAGGTAATCACTGCTGCTAGAATTAGAGAATCCTTCAAATTAAACGTCTGTTACAGTCTTGCTCAGATATTTAATTACATATACAAAAAATACAAGGAGTGATTTATATTTCAGGTGATGTTTTATTATGTACTTATTTTTACAAAGTACAGATTGAACATCAGTAAGATTTTCTAATTTAAGCAAATTATGGTAAATTTTTTATTTTGAAAAAAGGTGGTTTGTTTTGGTTTTTAAGTTACGTTTCAGACATTTACATTTCCACTTTTTCTCAAATTCTTTTATACTTATGTTTTAGTTACTTTAAAGTGCCCTTTAACAAAAAGTGACAAATAAAAGTTTCAAATTGAAATTTCAAAGTATTGCTTCTTTACGTCTTCTTAAATTTGCTATGTTGGTAGTCTTAGATTAAACTGTTCTTTCCCACTGTTCAATGCTGCCAATGAAAACTGAGAAATCCGTAGATTTTTTCAGTTTTTCTAACTGGAAAGCAAAGCACTCAGAAGATTAGAAGTGTAACAACAGAACATGTTTGTTCAGTTATGTACTGGATTTGGCTGGGATGGAGTTCATTTACTTCACAGCAGCCCATAGGGTGCTGTGTTTTAGGTTTGTGGCTAAAACAGTGTTGATAACACACCAGTGTTTTGGCTATTGCTGAACAGTGTTTTTGCAGCGTCAGGGCCTTCTCTGTTTCTCACTCTGCCACCCCAGCAAGTAGGCTGGTGTTGAGCAAGGGGTTGGGAGGGGACACAGCCAGGACAGCTCACCTGAATTGACCGAAGTGGTGTTCCATATCATCTAACATTATGCTTAGCAATAAAACAAGGGATGGAGTTTTTCCAAAGTAGCCATTACTCAGAGATTGGCTGGGCATCGGTCTACTGGTGGCAAGTGATCGTTTTTTAATCACTTGTTCCTTACTTTTTTCCCCTCCACTTACTGGAACTGTCTTTATCTTGACCCATGAGTTATTTTTCCTTACTTTTGCCCTTCCAGTTCTCTCCTCCATCCCTCTGGGGGTGTGGGGTCAATCCACCACAATTCATGACTCTTCTCCATCATACTGGTGACTTTTGTGAAGAATCTTTGAAGGGCTCTGTTTGGACATACATGTATTTGTCCTTAAATTTAGCCACATGGGGTACGATTGCAACCCTGTGCTTTAGGGTGATAGCTACACATTATAAATACTTTTCTTGGTTACAAGTCTATAGCATCTAGAACTGCTATATTCGGTTGATTCACAGATGAGAATATGCTGTACATTCCCTGTAGCTTTGTGTTATTTATTAAATAATCTCTGCTATTTAAACTATTGTATTTTACATTATCATTATAGAGAAATAAATTGTCCTAATAAATACAGTGAATTGAAAAATGAAAATGTTTGATAATCTGAATACTGATAAAACAAATAAATTGAAGGTTAGATTTACCTAGCAAAAAGTATCTCTAAGTATCATTAGTGATTATCTTTCCTCCCTCATTTCCAACTTAGTGATTCCGTTGCATTCCATTTGCTTTCTTTTAGCAGCTTATTAACTTCTGTTCCCCATACTTTGACATTTCTTGCTTCAGTACGTTGCCAATATTCATCAATATCTTTGTTGGTGTATCCAAAAAATTGTTTTAAGAACTGTTCATTTGGTCCTAAAGCCTGGAAGATAGTTGCTCAATCTTTTTAGAAGTGAACAGTTTCCTTGGATAGCGCTGATTAATTATTTTACAATTCTAAAACCCCAAATGACTGAAAAATTTAGAAATTTAGAAGGAAAAAGAAAACAGACTTTTTCTTATTTCAATACTATAATTGTGTTTGCAGGAGAGTATAAGAAAGTCTGCATAGTCAGAGGCCAAATCAATTTCTGTTCAGCCAAACCTATGATTTTAATCAAAAGAAAGACGAGATGTGAAAAGGAGACTTTCTGGAAACCATTGTTGCAGCAATATGATCTGAGCATTACTTTTGCCTTCATTCAGTAACCGATACATATCACAGTTGCCTCAACCCTTCTCCTGTGACTCCTATCTTGCCCTCTGCAGTCAAATCCCCTGATAGTACAGGAACACTGTATTCCATTCCAGCAACATTGTTTGCTCACAGCATCAAGCTATAGATACAGCTTGTTATCAGGAGTTGTTCCAGAGACAAGCTTAGAGCAGAATGAATTAGTGCCCACCATGTGTGTACTTACGAAAAATGTGCATTTGACAAAGCATTTTACAAATATGCATTTAAAAATTAATTCAGTTTTTCTGGGACATGAGCACTCTTGCCAGCAGAAGGGCCATTAACAAAGGGCAGTAAAAGGCAAACGTAAAACCTGTCCTGAGAATCACTGTTAGGTTCAACTCTATTAATTACTTGAGAGTGAGAGTAAAAGCACATTAAGTACATTAACACAGCACCTGAACTGGAAGGTTCTGCAACTACTACTGAGAGCAGGAATAACGTGCAATCAACAAAACAGATTCCATTAAACAAAAATGTGTGTGTAGCTGGAGTGAAAGTAAGGCAAAGCATTATTATCAGAGATATTTCATTTAAATCGTTAAAAGAAACAACAACAAAAAAAAACCCTATGCTAAAACCTAGGTGTGATGTTTCACAAATCTGCAATGCAATATGTCAGAGTTGAAGCATCACATCAAAGCTCCCAGGGGTTATGGATGTAAGATGAATCTACCTGAAGCAGTGTACAAAACTGAATGCTTAAGAGGAGAGCAGAGGGTAGGTAGGAGAAAAATAAACCCAGTAAGACTTGATGAAGAGCATCAAAATAACAGACAGCTAGGAAAGTCAAGATCTGCAAAATTCATGATTCTGCAAACAGCGTGGTCTTTTCAAAAACTCTCAGAGCACATTTTTTTCACTCAAGAGTCTGGGATTTGCCTCTCAACTATGGACAAGGAAACTATTATGAGGGGTTTTTTGTTTGCTTAAAACAAGTCTCTCATAATAGCCAATAGAATGGTCCGGAAAGGCCAAATACCTGAGCTCACATCCACAAACAGAAGGGATTTCCTTCACACACATGCAAACAACTTCATTCCTCTATGCCTCATTCAACTATTGCACTTCCAAACTATAGTCCCCTATTTCTCATGTCAATGAAATTAAGATGCTTGCAGCCTTTTATTAAACCCATCTGAATGCTTACCTCTAAAGGACAGTTAATACTTGCCAGATGAATCTCTGCTAGCTGCTTGCCCCTGTTGATGTCTGCTTAGCTCCCTCACTGCATTAAATCCCTGCTCCTCCGTCCCAAAACTCCCACCTCAAAACATCCACTCCATTTCATCTGCATCCCAAGCTTTCTCACTCTCTACTCTGCACTTACAGAATCCAGCAATGCATTTTCTAGAGCCAGAGGTGATAGCTGCAAGCTGTCCCACAGCTGCAGAGCCAATCCACATCAGAAGATGGCTGGGAATAACCAACATCTCCACTCAAGGTCATGTACGTGTTCGGCAACCTGCCTATCTTGTACCAAGGTAAGAACAGTACAGCAAGACCATCTATAGTCCATACGTCATGCAAGCTGTTCAACAATACCATTCACAATATCATGTCATTTAGGAATAATTTATCATAAGCAGAAAAGAAAACCAATATCAAGTTGGCAAGCAACATTTCTCAGCCTTTAGGAGCCCAACCCAGGCAAAGACAGAGTCACTAATAAGATGAAGGGAGAAAAACTGAAATAGACAATTCAAAAGAGACTAAGTGGACACCTTTAAAACTCTTACTCACCAGAACAGCCTGAGTCAATAACATCTATACAAGCACAGATTTATCTTGGCATTCCAAAGTGACTTTCTGTGAAACCTCTTTCATATATTTACTTCATTACTCTAAGCTCCTAAAACATGCATCGAGCATTGAAGAAAGAATTACTACTGGGAAGATTAAGATCTGTGACAGCAGACTACAGTCCAAAAAGCAAAGATTTACCCCCTCCCCTCAGATTTGCTCATATTTTCCAAAAAGAGAGACAAATACTTGTTTCAGATAATAGTAAACTATCTTTTAGAAATGCTACACGTTCAGATCTCACGTTTGCAGAAGAGTTAGCGTCTCCTGCTCTCACTGACTCTCTCTTGTATGGTAGGATAGTCATTACCTTGGATGTTCTCATGTTTTTTACTTGTTTTCTTAACAATCAGATCCATATTTTATTATCTCTTAAAAGAAAAATCCCAGAGGGTAATTTTATATTGATTTGTACTAAAAGCTTTTAATTTAAAAAAAACAAAAAAAAAACCAAAAAAAAACACCAAAAAAAAAAACCAAATCTTGGCATTCTACTGTCTTAAAAAGCAGTTAGAAATGAACTTTGCTATTTCATTCTGTGGGTGCTTTGAATTTATCTACAATGATAATCTATGCTTACTGACCTTCCCTCTCTGCATTTCCATAAATGCAGACCTGTAGCTCCATCACTAGGCTCACAAAATACCTTCCAATCAATGTTTGGACTGAAAAGAAGCCATCAAGGAATTAATGAGGTGGTAACAGGTAGGAAAACTACCATTTATGTATGCTCCTTCTATCAAATTTTCAAGCCCAAAACCAGATTTAAGCCCAAACCCAAGTTTCATGTCCCAAAGCAAAGAAATAAAATAGCCTAACTAGCTGGGTTTGCATTGATTATAAAAATAAATAATAAATAGCAGTGATACTGGCTCTCTACAAAGACAGCAGCAGTTGATAGTACGGTAGAAATTACTGTGGTAAAAGTAGTTTGAATTATATGTTACCAAACTAGAGGGTAGACAAGTGCCAAAAGAGGTTATATGAGAGGGCACATACTCTATTAAGTTTTTGAATGCTTTTGTTGTGTACAGATCCACTGACATTTAGTCCTCTAGTTGCTTAAGTGATTAAGATGTTCTGTTTTCCTCACATCCATGTTAACGAATTACATTACTGAATAGTTTGCGTCTCCCACATCTTTTCAGCTTTCTCAGCTATTCCAATGTTATTCTCATTATGTTTTATTCTAGATTCATTTTCAGTATCCATAAGAGATGAACGTTCAAGCAGATATTAAGTTCCACTGAAGTGCCAAAGTATTTCTTCTATATACAGATATTACAATATTTGTTTTATGAATCTTATTTCAATCAAGGGAATTTTTACCAAGAGAAAAAAAAAAAGTGAATTTCTTCATAACACTATCAGTTCATCACAAAGTGTAACGTATCTTCCTCCTCTAGGAAGATAAATTGGTTAATGCCTTTGCAAACAATGGCTGTATGCCATAAAAAAAGTGTATTCCAGTTTCATAACCCAACAGGAGACTCCCTCAATAGTTCATTACTTCCTTTATATTCTGGACATTTTTTACACAATGGATATTGTTAACAATTTCTTTTTTAAATTCACTTACATAACATCTAGGAATGAGAATGTGGTTTGGTGAGGGAAAATTTACAGTACAAAGCAAGCTATTTATGCAAGATGATTTTAATGATCTCTTATTGCTTTGCCCCATTGCCACTTTATTAATAATGCATCTTTAGCATGTTCCTTATTGATTATTAGTAGCAGTGATATATTAAAAACAGCATCCTAAGGCAGGTGTCTGATAAGGCTTTCTAGTAAATGTTAAGCCTATTTCTCATAATATATCATAACAGAGTGCTCAGTATATAGTGTTATTGAATTCCTCATTATAACAGCAGTTTGACATTCTAGACTTAAAGAGCATAGAATCGTAGATTCATAGAATAGTTTGGGATGGAAGGGGCCTTTAAAGTTTATCTAGTCCTACCCGTCTGCAATGAGCAGGGACATCTTCATCTAGATCAGGTTGCTCAGAGCCCAGTTCAGCCTTGAATGTTTCCAGGGATGGGGCATCTACCACCTCTCTGGGCAACCTGTTCCAGTGTTTCACCACCCTGAGGATGTTTCAGCTGCAGCAGCTACAAGCTAGATGTAAACACATTGCCATACAAATATTGTCATTGTTAGAGCCCCAGTATCAAAGAACAAGAGAAATGATTACTTAATACGTGATTTTTTTTTTTTTTTTCTCTTTTTAAACACTTGGGAAAATTGAAGTCCTACTGAATCAGCTCAATACAAACATAAGTTATGAACTACAGCAGGGAATCTGTCTAGACAGGAGATTTTTTTTTTTAAGTCTATATGGTCATTAAATATAGTAGTTTTCAAGTACTACAGGAAAATACACAGCCTCAACCTAATCACATGTCCTACTACAATTCAACAAGGCTAAGAAAAAATGAAGGAGAGCAGATAGTCCTATTTGATTTAAACCTAAGTGAAAAAGTTGATGCAAGAGCTTTCTTCTCAATAGAGGAGCTAAAGAAAATAACTTGCTAATGGCTGCTGAGAAGCCTTGAATTTTCATTATTTTCTCTTTCTGATCAGTGCCATCAAACAGCTTCTGCCCAAGGAAGTTTCACTTCCTAAGGGTGCTATTTTCTTTCTCAGCTAAACAACAAACCTTCCCTGGGAAAAGTAACCATCAGTGTGAGGCAAAAGTCTGGTCTGTACACAGTGTCTTTCACCTTAGTCTTGTTGGGCCCTGTATAGTGGTGGGCAGGAGCTCCTAAATGAGAAAGTTTTTCCTACCAAGATTCCTAGCTCTCATGACCACCCAACTTTCAGATTGTTTTCCTTTTTAGTGTGTTATACTTGCCAAACACTGTCCTCCCCCAAAGGGCTGAAAGCGCTTGTGATGCTGCAGAGTCTCCCGGTGCCTTCTGTCTCCACATGTGGGACAGAACATCACACTACCACCTCCTGTAGGCCATATTTCTGAAGAGTTTAAAGGTGTTCCTAACTCAAAACACTTCTTATAAACAAATATAAAAATAACTTAAAAATAAACATGAATGGTTGTTACCTGGCTCTTAATGTTTAAATGAATAATGCAGTTAAATAATATTTTAATCATTAAAGGCAAGCTCACCATTCTTTAAGCAAAATAATAGTACAGCAAGTCTCCCCACTAATGCTTTCATTACAGCTGGGATGATCCTAAAATACAAAGGATCAGTATCATTCAGTTTTATGCTACAGGTTCTAGGAAAGAAGAAAAAATATATCTCTGAGGACACTAACTTCCTACAAGCCTCTGTAACTGTTAAGAGTACGTAAGCTGACAGACAATAGTGACAAAAGCATCACTCAGCTAGGGATTCAGATAACAATCATGTAAAAAGCTATCCTCTGTCAGATTAAAGATCTGCCTAGCCCAATATCCTGTCCCCACAAATGGCCAATCATGATCGCCCAGGAAGAAAGTATGCAAGGAGGTGCATGTAGGGGTAATTTTACCATTCTTACTGGTTTTAGTAAGTCTTTGGTGTGAACCAGAGGTTCAGTTTGCTGAACAAGAGGTTTCTTCAGGCAAATCCATGGAATAAAGACCCATTACATGCAGTCACTGTTTGAATATACATGAACTTTTAGTACCAACAATGTTTTGTGGCAGGAATTTAAACTGAACCTACTGCCTGTTAGAGTCATTTGCTGTCCCATGGTTCTTGTACTGGAAGAAAAGGTGAACAGATATTCTATATTCACCTTCTCCACACTACTCATTATTTTACAGTCCTCTGTTATAAGCCCATTCAGCTGTGTCTTTTTTTGTAGGTTAAAAGAAGTGTCCCACTGAATTATTTCTTACATGGACGCCATTGAGTATCTTTGATCACTCTTTTCTGAAGCTTTTCAGAACTAATATGCTTCAGCTAGGTATTAAAACTATCAAAACTATATCTTCTAACTATAGAACTATAAAGACAATTCAATCAGCCTTTTTGAGAAATGCATGCAACAGAAAACAAAAGGGTTACACACTAGACTTGTACAAAGGCATAAAGATAAACACTCAGGTACCCATGGAGTGATGTCTATCTATTTCTCACCCTGCCTGTATGTTCCAAACACCACCTTAAAAATGCATGGACAGTACCATCAACGCTCTTGCTATTTTAACAGTTCCGCCTTTTCATTTCTCCTGTAATGAATAGAAATATTTTTCTGCCACTGCTACTAAACCCACCATTCTACTACCCAGCAGTCTCAGTGTATCAAAAGTCTATATCTGGCTTCAAGCCCCTCATGATATAGACTAAGAGAGCAAGTACTGGAAAATTTAATAATAGGTGTTAACAACAATAATAGAAGACTTGATAGCTGTACATAATACATAAAAATTCCACATATTTGTGTACTGAAGAACAATCAGATTGCCAAGATGATTGTTCACCAGTTACCTGCCACTCTAAGGTCAAAGAATCCCAGATACCACAGACACCAATTACATGGCTGTACAGTTTTAGGGCCTGCACCCTGTGATCATCCATTAGTTAGTTCTCCTGACTGACTGCTAAGCCCAACTCCTGTTATCAGTGTTTTTCCTTTTGGGTTTTTGGTTTTTTTGTTGTTGTTGGTTTTTTTTTTTTTTTAAATAATGACAGCAGATGATTCCTTTTCCAGGAATAAGACAAACCTACTTTATCCCTGACAACCTAGAGAGTCCTCTTTCAAAAGAGAAAACGAAAATAAATGTTACAAAGAACCTCACTGGACCTTTGTGCAGTTGTGATCATCAACAATAATACACTGTTTTATTATTAATTAAACATTCCCCTCTTTAGTATTTTCCTCTACTTAAATTCTTTTTATAATCCCCAGCACTGCAGACTCAAGGCACTATACTTCTGAAGAGTTTTTATCATACTTCCCTGTCACTTGGGGAGGGAGGGAATGTTTGTACACCCAAACAGAAACCATGGTTCAAGAAAAGAAATTGCTGCTTGTAAAAGCCTCTGGAGAAACAATGCTGTTGATATGTCAGCCATACATTTAGGCTTGCTCTTTATTGATCTGGAAGTATTTATATAGGTCATTTTCCTATGCAATTTATCGAGTGGCCTCAGACTCAGCAGTGTGTATTGAGAAAGAAAGACATTAAATTATAAGACTTGTAGCCTTATTCTTTATGTAAGAGTTGGAGACTGACTTTCAGGCACTTGCTCTGCATCTTTAACTAGAAACACTGCTTTTCGCAGTCCTACTATATAGTGGAGCTTAAGCAGTATTTAACTGCTAATGAAAAATACAGCACTTAAGAAAATGCACACAACTAATTGCAAGAAAAAATGGTCCTGAAAGCTTTATTTTTTAATTATATTTGCATTGTGCCCACCTTTCAGGATGAGAGGAGGGGAAACCTGCTTGTATGTTTTTCCTCCTCCTCTTTTGGAGGATCATAACCCCTAAACAGCACAGAACAGTATGCAATCTCCTCAGTATGTATTGAGATAGAATGACAATGTCTGCTACAAATTTGTTTCATTGGCCTTTGGGTAGGAGAGGGCGGACATTCACATGAAGGGAAGATGTAGGTGGTCGAATGTGGCTTAAAATTAACAAGACCATCTGTGAGAGATACAGCTGGCAATCACCATCTCTCATTTTACATTATTGCAAACGTTCTTTATAATGAAAACAGTATCCTACATAAGTAAGATGACCTCCATTCCTAAGAGAACACTAAACGTGGAAAAAGAAAATATTATATATAAAAAAGACATTTTAATATACAAAATTCAGAAAGCACGCTATGCCATACATGCAGGGCTCAAGGCATCTATGCATGATGTTGGAGCACTGTTTTAGCATTGGGTCAAACATAAGCTTCACGTTAAGTTTAAAAAAAAAAAAAAAATCTTATTCTTAGTGCTAACATCCAAATATATTCTAAATTCAGCAAAACATTACAAGAATAATTGGATCATTTTTTGAAATCATACTGATATAGTACTCATACTGTGATACTAAATAATGTTTACTCAAAAATTACTCACACACTTAGACTTAAGCAGATGGTTAAGTGTCTTGCTGAATCACTAAGACTAGTTCTTGGGCATATCTTGAAACACCTCTATAGAATTCCTTAAATGCTATCATTCCTTAAATTTTTGCCCAGGATATTATGGACTTACTTGTCTAGAACGTACTAACAGTAGTATTAAAGAAATATATAATTAAACATAAACATCACCTAACAGATAGTTTACCTACAAGAGGGATATTTTTATTTAATCAGGCCCAGGGAAGTGGTTGAGTCCCCATCCCTGGAGGTATTTAAAAGACATGCAGATGTGGTGCTTAGGGACATGGTTTAGTGGTGGACTTGGTAGTGCTAGGTTAACAGTTGGACTTGATGATCTTAAAGGTCTTTTCCAACCTAAATGATTCTATGGTTTTTTGATTAATGTAAGAGTGAAAATGGATTTCCAGCTTTAAAGATACAGTGCAGTAACTGTTGAATACACTGCTCAGGAAGTCACTCAATGAACTTAAATGAAACATTTTTCTTCTAAAGCCTGCAGCATTTGAATAAAAAAAATGCTGAGTCAGTCATCCTGATCTTTAAACAAATATTAAAAAAATCTGAAAAAAACATAGCATACTGTTTATGGGTTTTTTCTAGCTCATAGAATATCTTCAAACATGTAAGTTCTTGTAATAATATTAAGATCCATGTACAGAGTAACAGAAATTACATATATCTATTAGCATTTAAACTACGGTTGTTGAATGTAGATTTAAACTTTAGGGAATACTCTATTATTATTTATTTATACAGCTGAAAAACCCCAGTGAAATGATAATTATTCCAAAGGTTACACATAGTCAAGATCAGTTAATTGTCCCTTAAATTTCATTTTATTGCTTAAGTACTTTTCATGTCTTTAGGATTTCCTGCATAAAATGACTGAAGTCTTTATTATGAATTCATGAGTTGCTTTACAGACTTTAATAGCTGGCTCACAGGGATCTGTATGAAGAGTTTAATAGTGGGGTTTTTTTCCTGCCCTGGAAAGAAAAAGTGTTTTGTCTGAGACAGAAGAAAGCCCAGCTATCCCAGAAATGACATTGTTTATATAAATGTGTAGCAGCTACAACCAACACAGAGACAAAAAAGATGTGCCCTTATCTAGATTTAGGCGTGATACCATGATACCAAGATTAAAATTCTTAACACATTTTCTTATCTGTTTAAAAGCTAAAATTCTCCTTCAAAACACAACTTGAATTATCACCATCAGCAAGAATTTGACTGGTCCTCTGGCAGAGTTGCAAAGTGAAATAACGCTAAGGCTTAAGATCTGATTTAGCAGATAGTCAAAATTACCATCAGCACTACTGGGCTCTGTACAAAACTGCCACTTTCTGTGAAAATAAATGGGGTTTTTTTTTGGTCTGACCACTGAAAATCAAATTGCCTGGGATGCAGGTTCCAAGTCCTGTTTGGTGCAAGAGATTTCAGGTCCACATTTCTTGCCTTGCATGAGAATACTATATCCTGGAAGATGATCTAGGCTGGGAGTATTGACATGAGCAGTGTCCTCCTCCTCACTGTGACACAGTTTCTATAGGAGAATGAAATAAACATGGCCAAAGAGGAGTAGGAGAAAGCACAGATTTCTTAACCTATTCATTAGTTCATTCAGCTGAGAAGGATGAAGGGAATCTGACTGCTGGTTCCTGTTCCCAGAAGAGCTCATGCAAACTTGCTTCACTTTCTAAAGGAATCACTTCATACTGAATCTGAGAGTTTCAGATTGTTGGATCTTATCTGACATAAGCCCCTCAAGTCCATGTGTTAGAGGAGGCCAAATTCAAAAAACATCTCTGCGAAAGCTGATTTTCACAGTTTTCATGATTGTTGCATAACCTTTTGTAAATATTTAACTGTAGCACTTAATACTTCTGATTATTGTTCACCAGATGAGGAAAGATTACATCATCCTTGATACTGGCCTATGAACTAGGTGCCTAAACCTATCTTAGTGTCAGGTCTCACTTCCCTTTCCTCACCTCACCTTTGTCCTGCATAACCCAAATATCTATCCAGAAAAGCAATGGAGATGTGCATTCGTGAATCTGAAAACATTTACTTTGCTGCTGTCTGCCACTACACTGGTGAGACTCAGGCCTATGATCATGGCGACAACCCAACCATGGCTTGTAAACCAAACCTGGTGAGCTGTGTGAGCAAGCTCGGTGTGAACAAAATATTGAGTCAGCACTAGCTAGGGGAAGTTGCCAGCCATTGTGTATTATTTCACAATAGAGATCTCCACATGTCCCATGACCAAACCCTGTGATTCCAGTTTTCAATATATAATAAAGCCTTGGTGAGCTTTAAGAAAAGAAAAGAGCTTGAGCATGGGCAGCGTGTTGCAGAGGTCCTGAAGGTATAAGCACGAGATAATAGCAGAGACTCCCAAAGGTATAAACAAAATCCACAAGTGATTAGTTCCCAGACACTATGGAGTTCTACTGTGAGAGCTGGTAAAGCTGATTTTAGAATTTAAGAAAAGGAGACAAAAAACATGTATCCAATATATGGAAAACATCTTATGTATCATAAACACATGAAGGGGATAAATAAAAAAAAATAATGCCAATATGAACAGCAAAGAAAGGAATAAGCAGGGATTGCCACAGCATTTTCTTCTGCTCTTCAAAACACTGCACCATATCAACACTGCTTCTTAAAACAATGAATTTGGTAAAGAAAGTGTGCTGCTTTTTAATTTACCTTGTACCCCAGGGTGACTGGAGTCTCGGTCACATACTACAGAATGAGTTAAGTAAATTAGAATTCAGAAGTGCTGTGAGTCTGTGTGTTTCCTGCTACAACCTTCCCACACAACAAGGTGACTGGTGCTGCAGTATTAACTCTAAGTCAGCTTGGGTGCAACAGAGTTCTCTTCACCCCCTCAAGCCCCAGGTCAGCTTTGTATGGAACAGATTTTGCTACACTTCGTATTTTTACTGAAGCTGAATCCATCCAAGTCCACTAGACATCCTTTACTCCAAAGACAAAATATCAGAAGTTATTCTCAACTTAGTAAAAGCAGGAAGGAAAAATAAAACTTTTTTTTTTTTTTTTTTTTTAGCAAGTATGAAAACTCACAGATAAAATGCCTGGTTGTAATCATCTGTACATATGGAAAACCCCAGGTTTAACCATCTACATATGTTTGGTGGCTTATCTGAAACTGAAATTCAGGGAAGAGTTAAAGCACAAAATGACAACCTGACTAGAAAACATAGCAAAAACACAAACAGGATACCCAAAGTCATCTTATTCATTGCAGATGTAAGGATGTAATCTAGGTTCTTTCTATTAGATTTTGCAGTGCAAAGCAGCAGAAACCTATTTCAGCTGCCTGGTTAACTTACCAGCTTAAGACAATGTTCAGTATCACACAGGAGATCTATGGCAAAGTGGAAAACTGAACTGGGAAAGCACTGCCATTAGTCACTGCCCCCGTGATTTCGTCAGTGCAGTGCTGTGGTGAAGCACGCAAGGAAACTGAACAGCATGCCAAAGCCCCTGCAGACGGTGGATTATAGTGTACTTTTCACAAAGCCAGTTTCTCACAGCTGATTAATCGCACAATTTTTGTTTTCTTGATCATCTGTGAAAATAGGAGATTTCAAGACAATACAAGAATGTTATGTTCCTGATGGGGCTGCTGTAAATCTCTGCAACTATAAGCCACTTTTCCTGAAAACATATTCTTATGTTTGCTTGCAGCAGCCCCAAAATGCAAGTCTGCCAGTGAAATAAGTCACTTTATAGACTGTGGAAGATGTATTCGCCAAGAAAAGGTCAATCAGCCTTCGCTTATTAGGATATATAGTTAGGCACCTTCAGGTGTCAAACATAGTACCATGCCCCCAACTTTTAAACTCCAAAGGCATTAAATCAACATAGACATGCCAGTATGTTTTACAGATGCTGAAACTTCTTAAAAACAGAAACCAAAAAACAATTAGGAAAACCTGTTATTTCTTGGCTAGAAGGCTAAAAAAGATTCAGGCAGATCAGAGATAGTGCTTTCATTTATGCCCTGCAATAGGCTTATCTGTACACAATTAATATTCAGAAAAATATTTTCAAAACTGAGAAACTACCCCACTGAGGGGAGGGGAAATATAGCTCAAATACTTCTCTAACTAGTTTTTCAGTTAAGATTAATGAACAGAAATACCAAACCCCATGGGAAAAGTGCTGATTTGTTAAAAACTAAAAAGTATAATTACTTAATATTTTGCATTGCATGCTGAAATAAAATTATTTTGGTTTAGGTAGCACTAGTTCTTAATGGCAAAACATCTCAACTAAGGTAATGTTTGTTTCTTATTCTGTACAGCACATACTGTGTAAACAGTGAAAAACCCTTTTGTCTCCCTGGCAACAAGTAATTCATCTACATCTATAGTAGGAAATAAGTAACTGCTGATGAAATCATTGAGATGTAATCATTGAGATGTGTGAAAATTTTAGTCTACATAAAACGGTGATAGAGAAATCGACATTTCATTGATAAATTTACACTACAATTGTATTGAGCGTCTGTGCCTAGGTGCTGGCAGCAGTGGGGCTGCAGGGGCAGCCTCTGTGAGGAGGGGGAAAAACCCTGAGAACACCAAGGTGAGAGCAGCAGGAGGGGAGGAGGTGCTCTGGGTGCCAGAGCAGAGATTCTCCTGCAGCCTGTGGAGGACCACAGTGGGCAGATATCCACACTGCAGTCCAGGGAGGACCACATGCCAAAGCAGGTGGATATTCCCTGAAATAACTGCAGTCCATGGAGGACCCACACAGGAGCAGTTTGTAAAGGACTGTATCCCATGGGAAGGACCCATATTGGAGCAACGGAAAAGTGTGAGGAGGAAGGAGCAGCAGAGAGAAACTGCTATGGACTGGCCACAACCCCCATTCCCCATCCCCCAATGGAAAGAGTTTAAGTTATTTCCATGGATTTTTCTCAGATCTGGGATCAACACAGAACAAAGATTTAGTTTTGATGAAGAATCCATCTTCCACATTTGTAAACTTAAAGCAAAGTTTATCTATTTTACTATAAGAAACTGAATAATTAGCCTGCCTTGGAAAGAATCTCAAATGCAGGTGTTTGTTTGGATCTTGTATTTTTAAACTGCACACCTGGTTGGTCAGTGGAAGAACTTATGTATGCAGAACATGTGATTGAAAAGCTATTAATCAACCAAGATGACATACTGCCACCTTTAATCACAATAAGTAACCTCTTAATTGTTAATTGTAATCTTAATTGTTGACAATTAGTCCCAACACAGCTGAAGATACAATTTAACATGGAGAAGGATGGCAGCATATGATCCATAATGTGTTATAGAAACAAAAAACCCACTGTCTGGCAAAACATATCTAATCAAAGCTATGAAGAAGAATAACCAAGAAGGCAGAGATAAATACATGAGTAAGGGAATTGCCTGAGATCATTGGTAACGCTAATGACGAATCCTGGACAGGTTGTATCAGGGTGACAGTTTAAAATCAGTTCCCTAGTTCCACCTCTCTCTCTCAGCAGGAGGTAAAGTAAAACTTTCAAAGTAAATGCTTGATTTACAAATAAATCTATAGATGTAGGTCTTAAAACATTGTAAAAATAAACTCATTGATAATTGCCTGCCAACTTGATAAAAACCTGTCTAGGGTTTCAGTGCTCCTGGTCACCCAAAGCTACTTTGCAATCCTGCTAGCTGGTTTCTTTTTCAGCAAAAATAGTCACATATGGGCAAGAATGGGATTATGCCTGCAACTCAAAATGAATTTTCATTTTCATGTAATGCAAGCAGGAAGCTACATGCCTCTAATTTGACAAGTCCTGCATTGCTACAATGCTGATACAGGCTGGGTTTAAGCCTATTTCATGGATGTTGCTCATTTCTACTCAAGATTTATAGATATCACGAGTAAACACATCATCTATGATATTTTCTTCCTTCACTTTTAACTGACTTTAGCGTTGTATTTTGTTACTTCAATGCAATTTCTATTTTACCGTGCTGCAACATTAACTATTTTCTCTCATCAAAATCCACATCATTTCTTTAACAGAGAAAATGCAGGTTATTACACTACAAGAGTGAAAGCATTTCAGATTTAGTCATGAGCAATATGTTAATGATGTAGTACAGAGCTCAGCGAAATAATGTCAACATTATCTGCAATCTGCACAGCAAAAATGAAATGTCAGCCAATTCCACCAAATGGCAAATGGTTTTACTGTTCAAGGAGCTGGTTTATAAATTTGTTAGTTCAGACAAGATGACATGAAATAGGAAATCAGAGACTTGGGAAGAAGAGGAAAGAAAAGAAAATCAATACACCTACTACTTTAACACTTCCTCTATGGTAAATTGTAGGATATTATAGGCGCTATTTTTTCAGCAGTAAACTTGATCAACCTAATGGGTACAAAGGTAGAAGAATCAAGTTTTAATGTTTAGAGGAAACTATTCTAAGAAAAACAGTTGTTTACTCTTTGCATAAATGCAACTAACTAACATGCAAAATAAGCCCTGCAAGCATTTTTAAGGTCATGAGCCTTTTCTATAAAATCCATCTTTTATATTTAATAGGAAGTAGGAAGTAAAAGCTGGACAGGCTTCTATCTTGTCCAGTCTACTTAGTGTAGGAGTTGCATAGGATTTGCCTTCTCTAGCACAATAGTAAATATGACTGAGTTGTTTGGGTAGAAAGCAGCATTTACATATACAAGTGAATTTTCTCTAACAGATATTGCCCTAAAAATTACGTAGACCAGCATCTGATATAGTGAGTCTCACCAGTTACTCCAGCATCAGTCACGTTATTTGCACCTATTACTAGGAAGTGTGGACAATTTGCATCAAAATCCCTAATGCAGTTCAAAAACATCGGATTTTCAAGCTACGTCAATGAGCCTTTTTAGTTTAGGTAAGAGGGAAGAAATGATCAATTATTACACAAAACAGAAGAGATGACATTAGATAACATTCTTAATATTAATTTGAAGTAATTCACATTGGTTAGCTAAGCTGGCAAACGTAGCTCAGGCTATAAATTCCAATAGGCAGCAGAACTGTTTTTCACTGCACTGTATACATGCTGTGACTGATGCAGTTCTGAAAATCTCACCTAATAATACCACAATTAATGAAATGTATTAAATTATTATTTTTTAAAATAAATTGAGCCATTTTGTGGAACTGACAGAAAAGATTTTCTGAAAATATTAAATAGCAATTTCCTTATTCAGCCAAGTCTCTTACTTAATGCAAAGAAAACCAGTTTGTAGTGTTGGCAATTTGTTACTTTAGAGTGTTTTGTTTTAGTGTTATTTCATCCTGAGAGAATGAATAAGCACAAACTCTACATGTTATGACCTTGCCAGTTTACCTCTTGGCAAAACTCAAGTGACTTGTCTTTGCAGTGTTTTCACAGTGCTGTTGGATGGCTCACACATTTTTCTATCTGAAGGTGGAAAAAATGTCCCTATTCAGTAGTTGAAATAAGGTTGCAGTCAGAAGAGTCTCTTCTTTAGAATTGACTTAAGGTCAAAACACAGCATTTATATAAATGAGTGAAAGATTACCATAAAATACAATGGCGGGGGGTGGGAATCCTTACCCTAGAGCACAACTATCCTAGTACAGCTGCAGCTACACCATAACCTTCCTTAACACATTTTCTGCCACTCAGCTGCTATACCAGCTGCCATGAATTAACTCAGAGGCATACTCATTTACACCAGCTGAGAAACTGACTCCACTTTCTCTGGTGAGAGGTAGTCAATCTTCCACCAGACATTCCTTCAAAAGGAGCAAGAATCTGGATCATGTTATGCCTTACTTGTCCAAGCCTAAAGTATAGATTAGCAGAAATTCTAATTTGTCTGCTAATTCTGGAGGCACTTGCTTTTCTAGGATAAAGGTTTTTTTAACCCCTAAGTACTTCTTGAGCTTGCCACCTTGCCTCACACCTCTGGACTGTAAGGTTTCATACAAAAGATTACGTGAAGGACATGAGCAGCCATTCTCAAAGAACACCTTTAACCATTTGCCAAAGGAGGTGGATTAGTACTTGAATTTTTAACCTCTAGCTTAATATTGCATAAGAGATGTAGAGTTCAGTTCTTCATCCATCAGTGAAAAATTGAACTCCCATTTTCCTAATGTCAGCAGAGTGTCTTTATTACTGAGGGACAAGCTTTATTAAAATGAGGTCCCTAGTACTCTGATGCAGGAAATACTCAAGTATTTTAGTTACTGTCACCACTGTCCTTCTGCCTCTTTCTGCAATACAAGTAATGGTTGCCCTTCCACATATACTAGATTTTCTACACCATACACTTGTTATAAAATTCTCCCCGGACATTGAAGTTTATGTACCTACTTCAGAACTGTGAATTCTTGTTATCAGCAGGTATCTGAAAATTAGGCACTATAATGTTCAGTATGAGATGTTTCAATACTTTTATACTTAAGTCCTTTCATAGATCTATTCCTGAATCCATTACTAGATACCACACATAGCTCTGAATTCACAAGTTAAAGCTTAGGAAAAGGATAGGAAAAAAAAAAAAAAAAAAAAAAAAAAGAAATTACCCAAATCCCCCATTTCCCCAAGAATCCCAAAATACTCAGTGGGGAAGAAAACAGAAAAACCATAACAGATGCAAAGAAACTGAGGTGCTGTTGAAAGTTAGAAGGCAAGTATAGCACTCATTGGCTATTCAGAAAGCAATGATTAATCATCTATTTTAAAGTGAGCAGGGGTTCTGCTTAGTGCTAATGTATTTCCCAAGATCACCATCCAGACCTTCACAGTCATTGAGTAAATAGCAGCAGATGTTAAGCTGTAAGACCACATCATTCAGCTAAAATTAGATATTTAATAAAAATAGACATGCTTAACAGAATCTTGCCCTTAGCTTTCTAAAGCTATACTGAAAGTGTAGGAGGAAGCTGTTCTCAGAGGCACACTGTACATTGTCTCTTCAAACCTAAAAACAGTGTTCCCTTCTGTGACTACGATTGCAACTAGTATGTGTCAGATAGTCTCCACACCTCATCTACAAGTAAAAATTTTATCCAGTAATGGCTAAAAAATTTGCCAGATAGAGTAAATCCTTGAGAGTCACCTTCTGCTAGTGCCTGTATAGATATTATTTAAAAAGAAGTAGAAAAGCGTAAATGTTTTTAAAGGGTGGTCAAAGTACATTTGCTTATAAATCAGTTTGCTCTTATCATACCTTTTTTATTATTTCCTTGCACGTAGTAACTGTAAAAACATTGTTAGCCCTTTCTTGGCTTTTTGTGAATAGTGAATCTGCAGCCAAATGAAGTGTGGAAGTTGAGTGACTATAGTTTGTCTTGGACTAGCATAGAATCATAGAATTGTTTAGGTTGGAAAAGACCCTTAAGATCATCAAGTCCAATGGTTAACCTAGCACTGCCAAGTCCACCACTAAACCACGTCCCTAAGCACCACATCTACACCTCTTTTAATTACCTCCAGGGATGATGACTTAAGCATTTCCCTGGGCAGCCTGTTCCAATCCTTGACCACCCTTTTGGTGAAGAACTTTTTCCTAATGTCTAACCTAAACCTCCCCTGGCACAACTTGAGGCCATTTCCTCTTGTCCTATCGCTTGTTACTTGGGAGAAGAGACCGACCCCCACCTCACTACAACCTCCTTTCAGGTAGTTGTAGAGAGTGATAAGGTCTCCCTTCAGCCTCCTCTTCTCCAGACTAAACCACCCCAGTTCCCTCAGCCGCTCCTCAGAAGACTTGTTCTGTAGACCCTTCACCAGCTTTGTTGCCCTTCTTTTGACATGCTCCAGCACCTCGATGTCCTTCTTGTAGTGAGGAGCCCAAAACTGAACATAGTATTCAAGGAGCAGCCTCACCAGTGCTGAGTACATGGGGACAATCACCTCCCTAGTCCTGCTGGCCACACTATTCCTCATACAAGCCAGGATGCTATTGGCCTTCTTGGCCACCTGAGCACACTGCTGGCTCATGTTCAGGCGGCTGTCAACCAACATCCCCAGGTCCTTTTCTGCCAGGCAGCTCTCCAGCCACTCTTCCCCAAGCCTTTAGTGTTGCATGGAGTTGTTCTGACCCAGGTGCAGGAGCTGGCACTGAGCCTTGTTGAACCTCATACAATTGGCCTCAGCCTATTGATCCAGCCTGTTCAGATCCCTCTGTAGAGCCTTCCTACCCTCCAGCAGATCGACACTCCCGCCAACTTGGTGTCATCTGCAAGCTTACTGAGGGTGCGCTCAATCCCCTCGTCCAGATCATTGATAAAGATGTTAAACAGAACTGGCCCCAATACTGAGACCTTGGATGTAGACATGGAGTAACACGAAATGCATTTATCAGTCCCACTTGGGAAAAAAAAAAAAAAAATAAAAGCTGTTTCATTCCTCATCAGTAAAGCTGAATTTCTCTTTTTTGATTCATATTCTGAGATCTTTAATGCAGGAGATATCTTTCAGAATATAAAATTCTGAAGAATTTTTACAAAGGGGCCCCAAGTCCAGCTTGGGTCAATACAGCTCAACAGTGGAAATAAGCCTGCTTAACTAGACAGGAAAAAATAATTAAAAGTAAATCAAGGAAAAAAAAAAAAAGGACAGAATAAATGTATTTCTGTGTGTGTTCTCAAGAAATTTAAATTCGAGGTATAGACCAGTTCCTCTGGGATTCCACTTTAAAGTGTTCCATAGTCACAAACCCTAAGAAAATACAAAATTCGTGACCTTATTGCACATTTTAATTCAGGAGCATATGCAGTACTGGTAGATGGGTAAAACGAAACTGCACAGCTGCCAGAATAACAAACACATGAAATGGAGACAAACAAATGTTGTTGCCTTTTATAGCTCCAGCTAGACAGAGGAACCAAGCAATTTTTCTTAATAAATAGACTTCCTAGAGAGAAAGCAGCATACAATGAGGATAAAACATTTGTAAAAAAAATCCTGAACTTAAATAATATTTCACTGCACTTCTGAAACTGATTTAGAATTTAAGGGATATCTGAAGTGCAACAGACTGAACTTAGTTGATAAATATTGACCAACACACATCTACTAGTCCAAGCCATCTAGAACTTTGTGTCTTTACCCCAAAACTAAGAAATAAAAGTTAAAAACTGGCCACATGAATAAGCTTACCCTTTGAGTTCAGAGATTCATTCAAAATTGAAATTCATGTTGGATAAGTAGTATATATCATAGCTTGTCTACACAAAGACATAAGTAAATAACAATCATCTCCATAAAAAGTTATGTTCTGAAACCACTGATCTGTGCAAAGATAACTCCTAAAAAGCTCATACTTCCCACTCCAGATTCTGTAGTCTATCCAATGGCAGCTTAGAATATATAAACAGTCTTTAAAGAAGAACTGGAATTCAGATGGGTGTTTTACACAGTGTGAAATATCTCAATTGTTTAAAATTACATCATTCAAGAATGAAACTACTTAAGAAAATAAAAAGGATTGAAAACCCTTCCCCTTTGCTTCCCCTTAAACAAATCAAATGGCTATATGTCAATTTGGACATTCTCTGGGATTTCTGAGAATTTGGCTCCTCAGAAAAGAGGAGCTCAAACATGCAGTCTATTACCAGACTGCAGTCTATTACCAAACTTCTAAATAAAATATTTAGTACAAACTACTCAATAGAAATGGCATTATGGGAAAAACTCTTTTCTCATATCAGTACGTTTGGTGTTATTACCAATCCTATAATTTTCCTATTTTACTGGGAACAAAGGAGCTTAACTTCCAACCAGCCTTCAACACCAAAAGTAAACTCATCTTGAGCTCTTAAACTCATAGAGTATATACCTATACTGCCAGAAATGAAATTACCTAATCTGCTCCATCATTTAGCAGCACTTAGAGACAGTCCAATGTAACAGTAAAATAGATAATCCCTAACTGACTGAAGATATAAGCTGATACTTATTCCAGCATTATACAGCACATACACAGATGCTAGCTCGCATATGGAAAAAATACAGATTTTTCAGCAGAATGCCACAGTTACACTACTATATTGTTTTCAGCCTCAAATATCTCAAGCACCACAGCAAAACTCTTCTGGATTAGTTTACAATTGGCCAAATCAAGTATCTCTCCACCAAAAATTATTTTACACCCTAAATGAATTTGAGTCATCCTAAATTTTCCCCTTTATGTCCTTAAAGTTTCCTTGAAAAGGAAGATTTTGATATATCAAGTAGGAAAATTATGACCATATTTATATACTTGAAACTTGAAAGTTCAACTTGAAAGTTATAAACTTGAAAATTCAAGCTCAACTCTAAGTTGTCTTAAAAGAAGGAATCCCTAAACCATTAATCACTGACTTCAAAGGATGTAAAATTAGATCACAGGCAAAGGAAAAATCTAGCATGATACGGTTCATATCCATAACCATCTGAGTTATTTTTGAATATTAATTCCATTACAACTCCACTGTATGTTTTTGTCACAGTGTAAGACTAGATAGGAGTTATTTAAAAGTAATTAATCAGATTCACAACTTGCACCACTATTTGAACAGTATTTGCTAAATTATTCTGTTAGGATATTTAGCAACTGTCAGATTTTCCAAACAATGAAAGTTAAATCTATCAGCCAACAAATCCCCATAAAGCAATTAGAGAAGCAATTAATGAATGTTAGATCTTAGAGAACAAAACAATTGCCTTCGTGGCGTGTAAGAAAGGGACTATTTATTTTTAAAATTTCTCAAAATGTCATCCAAAAACCAGACAAAATTGGTCTTGTGACTGTACCTCATCTGTGAGATATGTCTAGGATTATTGAAGTTAGTCTTATATTCATTGAATGGAGTTACTGCATTATTGTCAAATATTTCAACTTTTTATTCACATATAAAACATAAGTAGTGAAGAGGTTTCTCAAGAATTTTTGTAGCTTAATTTAAAAATGTATTCATTTTGACAGAAGTACTGTTGTACCCTTTTATAATAAGCACAACTGCCTTATAAACCTATAGCTACAGCTATTTAAACCAAAATTCTTCATTAATGTTATTTGTTGATGTTTATTGATTTTTATCTCCAAACTATATTTCAATATTAAATAGGTAATTTACAACCTAATTTTAAGGAGATCTTAAACTAGGCCATTTTTATAAGAGTGTGTGCAAATTATGATTTTCCCATGAAACTACCTAATTTTCTAGATGAAATGGAAAGTAGAATATCTAAATGATATCTTTATTACTAGTAATTTTATAGATATTAAATGTTTGATCAATATACTTTTTCTGTTTCATATCATTAATTTTTTTCACTACTTCAGAAAGGTGATTAATAAGTTTTTATACTTGAAAAGTAGGGAAAAAAAGAATTATAAGTAAAGCCAGGAGGTTTTGATAGAGCACAAGAAAATCTCAACAAAACTTTTCATTGAGAAGAAAGCTTAGATCTTTGATCCTCTCAAAAACTCCAGTTACAGCTGATATTTTATTCTGTTTTCCATAAAGTACAATATTTTTTGTCAGAGAAACCTCCAAGTATTTGTAAGATGGTAACAACAACTGATATTTTCCAAAAGAACTTGGGACACCACTTGGCTCTGTCTTTCCATGACCTTGTTTTCAAAATGTTTAGGACTTTCATTCTGGCATCAGGTCAGTCTTTGAAAATTGAGATATATAAAATTACTAGTCACTTTTCAACACTTTAGGTGCCATTTAAAATTGTGCACATCTTGAAATTCCTTTATTTTTTCCATGATCTCCACTCATTTCCCCCCTAATGGACGATATTCAATAGGCAAGGAAAATATTTTGCTGAAGTGTTTACTGTTATTACAATGGTTACTTCAGTAATAAGGACTCGGGCAACTTAGCCTTCAGTTATCAATTCTTTTTTTTTTTAGAAAAGGACAAGTTGACACCATTTCAACAGAGAATCCAGAGACTAAGTAGAAAGCAAATCCATGTAAAAACCTCAGGCTGCTGCTTCTGCTTTGCTGCTTCACTGATGGGTAACATGTGGCATATGAGAGTTTTAATTAGTTAGGCAATTAGTTATGAATCTTTATTCTGAAAATGAGAAATGTGCTGAAGAATCAGATGCAAGAAAGAAGGACGCAAATTAATTTGTCCATGGCTTTGTATGATTCACTATAGCGATATGCATAGTGCAGACATGTAGGGGTTTGGGTTGTTTGGTTTTGTTTTTACTTTAAGAAGGTTGTGTGGATTTTTTGCCAATTTGAATAATGTAAAACAAATCCCAATAAGTGACAGACTAAAAGCATCAGTCAAGTACTTGAATTCCTAGGCCAAATTGTTATCACTTCTGTGATCTATGTCATGGGATCTCCACTTTTTATTGGAAAGTGATTTTCAGTCAAGAGTCATGTAATCTATTTTTTATTTGAATGATCACTCAAAAATCATACATTTTACTAAACTAGTGAAAGCAGACCTCTTTGAGCCATGAATTTTAAGGACATACTCCTACATTCTCTGTATTGTGAAAATAAATATATTTTAAGAGCGGATTCTCAAAACTTTGCTTCAGCTATACAGCAATTTTTCTTTTCAGTTGTAAAGACAAAATCAGGACTGATTTAATATTCAGGTGAAGCCAATGGGGAGAAAATGTCTGATCTTCAGCAAATGTTATTTTTAACCTTGTTGTAAGCATAGTGTGTAGGGCCACATGATTAGGTGATATTCTCAGAGACTAACGTTCATATCACGAGTTTAAACTCGGTGTTCCTTCATGAACAATGAAGAAACAGGTTCTCTAAAGGGTTATTCAGAACGGGATTCTTTGGCCCAAAGGAGGAACCTATCTTTTGCTCCTTTGGTGGACTACAGAAAAAAAACATAGGAAGTTTAGCCTCAGCATCTGTTCCAGCAAGTAAAACATACCAGAAAATATGATTATAATTAGAGGTTTACCTTTGGTTGTTTCTATATATCTCTCAGCTTAATTGTAGATATCCATGCGATAAAGTATGCTTAGGTTTTTTATATCATTTTTTTCCTTCATTGTTTCTGATACATGTTCTTTTTGTCAAGCCCTTACTTTCAAAATTAATACAGCAAAGGAAAACCCACAGTTTTGAAAAACTATCCATTTAAACAAATACTAATACAGCTACAAATAGGCTTTAATTCAAATCAGCTGCCTACACAGATGTAAAACATTGCTCAAAAGAACAATTTTACTTAGACTACCACATTCAAGATATGATTATACTATAAAGAAAATCTATAACAATTATTTTATATTTGACTGGCCACTATGCATAAAAAAAATAAAACCATACGGTACAAGCCTGTTCAAATCCAAGAAAAGGAAAACACATGAGTAATTGCTTGCTTTGATTTTGTGCAACAATTATTTGCTTGGGAACAATTCTTTCATTGTTATTAGGAGAGAACATTAATAGACAGAAACCTAGCAATGGTAATGAAGGCCTCAAAAGAACAGGAGAGTCAAGTGTATTATTTAACAAATGATAATACAGTAGAACTGATGCCCCACAAGCGCATATTAAATTCTACATTGATATAATTAGTTTTTGTTAAAAATACTCTAGATGACTGTAATAACATTTAGTATCACGTTTCACAACGTACACAAAATCAGAGATAACAATTTTAACACACGCAAGATTTAAATAGTTCTCAGATGTTAATTGTGTGCCCTTATTACCTACAACCACTTCAAAACTGTTACCATATATATAACAAATAGCCTAATGGGGTTTAGTGTTCATGGGGCCTCTGTCACTACCACAATCTAAATATTAATTCTGCCTTTTATTTTATGGTGTATCATACTAACAATATGGCACAAATTTATATAAACTCTGTGTTGGTAAATTTTATTTCCATTTTTACTTGCCTCACTCAAAGCAAAGACCACTTTCCCCACCAAGATGAAAGCATAAAAGTCCACGTTTGCCCTTTTTGTGACAACAGAGGTAAATCTTATTTTACTTTTTTATTTCTGTCATGCTGGCAGAAAATTATTCTGTCCCTAAAGACATTATGCTATACAATCTGAAAAACATGTCTACTGATGTTCTTAGTAAAATTGATATATTTTACTATCAGTTACTCATGACATTTTGGTGATGAAGAATTATCAAAATTTTTGTCCTACATTGGCTTGCAATTAGGCTTCAAGCCACCCTATAGATGAAATATATACAGTTGCATCTGGGCTTCAAGATTTAAATAGGAACTTAGTTCTTTATGTCAAACAGAATGTTGTAGTTTACCAATATATTTTTTTGTTGCAGGCAGAAATAGAATGATTGGACACAAGAAAGCTGAAAGACAAAAAGAGCATGTTTCTAAGACAGCACAAACCACACTTTTATCAGCATTCCTACTATCCACAGCAAATCAGCTTTCCAGAGTAATTTTATGAGGCACATAAATTGTGCATTATTGCTGTCAGGTGTAGGTACAGAAGGAACGCACAACAAATTTTAGTCCTTTTAGTAGGCACAGAGGAGATGCTAGTAGGTAAATTTTGCATCCAACCAGAGTATGTTGGCTTAAAATTAACACACTTGGGGGGTGGAGGGCGCATGTTGTGGATGGTTTTGGGGGGGCGGGGGGGTGTGTGCTGTGTTTTGGGGGGAGGTGTTGTTTATTTTAAGTAGCCTCTGCTCTGCTTTTCAGCTACACCCAAATTTCCAGGTTCCATTCATAACCAGCTTTTAATACAGTATAAGTTTGCATATTTTCACTCAAAAAGTGTATATTTATGAGTTGCTATAACATGGAAATAAAATATGCTATTTCATAAGTTCAATGTAAATGAAATGATGGAAAGTCTGATCAATGTTTGCTATGTTTGAATTGGAAAGTATCACTTTGAGCCATTGCTGAACTGCTGTCACAGAAATCCAACACACAGTTATCTTACAAGATGAAATAATCTCCAAGCATAATTTCCATGTTCAGCTGAACATGTTTTCACAACCTTGAATACCACTATTAGCCAGCTATCCGTACTTAAGTTCTACTGGTTACTTGGAAATAAGAGAAGTCTTGAGAAGCCGCAGAATGAATTTTGGTTAGGAGATACAGGGCATGTCAAATTAAAAGAAATATATTCATCCATTTTCAAGTAAAGGTTGAGGGAAAGAGGAGATACATGAAAGAATGAGGTCAACAGAATGAGGAAGAAAAGTCTGCAGAGAAGTAGGCATTACAGCTGCAGCTGATCAGGGAAAGAACAAAGCTATGTTTATAAAGTTTCAGTGTAAAGTGTGATCTAATATCTATGATCATTTTGATTCAAACAGTAACAAACACTATCTCATATACAATAATTACCACAAAGTAACAAGTATTTAGGAACTACAGATACATGGAAATGCTTAAAAATCTCCTGTAGTCATTGGCTGATTAGAGAGGTTTATAGCAGTCACAAAGTGGAACAAAAACAATAGCTGTCTTCAAAAAATATGTACATCCACCATAGATATAATGAAATTATGATTTTCAACCAAAATTGAAGAGACAGGTATAGCTGCAAGCTATTGCAGAGCTACTTAAGCTAGTTTTAAATTAATTTGGATGCCATTAGCACAGTACTCATGGAGCTCAGAGAACTCCCTAGGAACCTGAATAACTTAGATGACTAGTCTGCACTGATATTTGCATTCCAAGTTTACAAGCTTGAAGTTGTTGTCACTGCTTTGACTATACTTACACATGGCATGACAGCAGTGTAGTCAGAAGAAAACCTGGCAAAATGTGATGACATCTATTAGATATGGACTGCTCTCTTCACCAAATTAGAACTTAATTGTACATAAAGGTACCACTGATTTCCACTAAGAAAAATAATTGTCCTTCTGAGCCTTTGCTTAGCAAAGCAACAAGCCAAGAAAGTTAAGAAAACGTTTTCAGGAGAGTTTTTGCTTGTGATTTTTGCTCTGATTTTCCCATCATGATCAAAGAGCTTTTGGAAAACACAATCCGTTTCTCTCGTGTAATTCAACTGGCATCTGTTCACAACCAAGTCACATAAAATAGGTTCAGCTTGCAAGTGAAGGACACTGTCACTTACATTATACATTGGCAAACACCTGAAAAACTCCCCCATCCCCAAGTTAGATATGTTGTATTTTAGAGCTGTATAGAAATTAACAGTAATTTTCTTCATAAAAATGCCATTACTGAATGTTGTTGCTGTTGCAAAACATACCAAAATAATTAAAAAATGGCAACATAACAATTCAAAATTTTTCTTTGAAAATATCAATACAGAAGCTCAATTATTCTAATAAAAAAAAAAAGTCAAGCTATGTTCATTCAGAACAAAATTCTATTTTATTTTTACATTTAGGAAAATTAACTAACACTGTATACACAGAAATTCTATTAAAATTGATGTACTTCTTTGAAAACAATAACAGCTTCAAACAGAAGATTGAAATAATAATTTGAGAAAGTAAAACCAGCAAAAATTCAAAAACTAATGCATAATAGTGACAACGATTTTGATATATACCTGAATTTGTTTGATTAAGACTAAACAGGTAGCATAACTTATTTTTCTTCATTGTTAAATTAAAAAAAAAAAAGCTTTAAAATATAATCACACATAAGGTTTTTTGTTCATTTTGCCTTTTTAAGCACCTGTGCTATTTGATAAGGTAATACATTCATTTTTGAAACAATGCTAAAAAATAGGGTCTTTCCTAACATTGTCATGAAACAGACCAATTAGGAACTGCAAGCTTATTCGTTTACAACTTTCATATCCATGCTAACCACTATAAATTTTATAAATGCAAAGCCTCAAAAACCAAACTAACCCTCAGTACACTACATGGTTTTGTTCCTATCTTCATTTCATAAAAAAAAAAGAGAGAGTATGCACGAGAAGTGGCAAGAAACTATATATATTAACCCAAAATTACTGGTTAGCTCAATTCTATTCAAGTCATGTGAAATCTCTTTTGGTAGATTCATCAGAAGGTTGAAGCTGGTCTTGCCAAGATCTTAGTTCCATTGCAAACATTCTATTTTACTGATATAGAAACACCAAAATCATGAAATTCGTGTCTAAGTTAAGATCTTCAACAATCATATAAGATCTAATCAACAATCTTTCCCTTTCCTTACCATCCCTACATACTACCATGCAGTTTGTAAAGAACAAATATCTATAACCACATCTATGTAGAAGCCAGTGTTTCTCAGGCTACATGACTGAAAACATTTCCAGAGGAGCAATATTAAGCAGCAGTTGGTTCCATCAACATGGCACTCAGTTAATAGACTGACAGCCGCTGAAAACAATGAAGGAAGACTTCAAAACTGCCCTTTGCAACTGTCACATGTTGGGCAAAGGTGAATTTTACTGCCTTAACTAAGATTTTGACCTAGATCTGCCACAGATAACGCTTTGCATTCATATAGCACCTGTCACCTTTCATACTTAAGGATTTCAGAGCACTTTTCAATAAGGCAGTACTACTGGAATAAGCAATCAAGAAGACATTTTAAGAAGTATTCTCCAAGTAGAACCTTTGACACTAACCAGACTAATTTTATTTTCAAAGCTACTGGATAAGAGTTGGGAAAAAAACCCTCCAAGGAAAATTCTAAAAATAAAACAGCCACAGAAGTTCAATAAATCCATAATTACTCCTTCTAATAGTCAGCCTGTAGCACTGTAAAGTATTGCAATAAGATCTCTGTATTTAATATGAGGATATTTTCTTTTAAAGGCTAGTATTTTAAAATCCCATTGTATTTCTAACAAAAGGTATAAAAGCATAGCTGTGATGAGTTCATCTCTGAGTAAAAACTATGCTTTTCAGTGCTGCATGCTTAGAATACCATAAGTCTTACTTTATAAACCAGCTTTGAATTTTATAGGTTAAATCACAGAGGTCTCATCCACTTATCAGTACATGTACACGTACCATGCCTGTGGATGCTGGCAAATGTTGTACATTCCAGCTTTGGCCGTGAGGTTCTTCCAAAGTAAAGAACATAACAGACCTTGCACTCACTTGGGAGATGAAGTTCACAGTAACCCAAGTGGAGGCTGAAAATGCTCCCCTGTCCTTCCACACAACTGAAGACATGCTGCGTCCACATTTCTCAATATACAAGGCATCTTGTAGGCCCACAGGAACTTGTAGTACTCCCACCTTAACTTGCCTAGCACTTGCTCTGTCACAGAGCTCTGCAGAAAGCATTCCCTTTTACAACAGCTTCCTTATGAGAGGCAAATGGTGGTGAAGGAATGTGAGCAAGAAGCTTGGCATCCAGGCTAGGTACCTTCCACCTTGGTCTGCCGTGGGCAGCTATACCAGTATCTGCCAGTGTTCAGCCTTCATGGAGCCAGACACCTCTGTATTTATTTCACAACCCAGAACTCCTACAGACCTGTGGACTCATTTAAAACATGCCCATGGCAAGGGTTATTTTTCTCCTTGGAGACAGATTACAGGGTAGACCTAGTGTCAACAGTGCTCACCAGCATCCAAAGAGGCAGCACAGCTCAGAGGGAAGCAGAGGGGAGAAACTTCTCCGTGGTATGTAGTAAAGCATATCTTTTATCTTCCAGAAGTGAGTAAAAATTCTTATTAAATTTCTCTGAAATCAGGCACAGGTTAGGAAATGACATGAAGACCAAGGGCAGATGTCCTTGCCCTTCAGTGTTAGCAATAACCACATGGACTCTAGCCTCATAAGATTTGAGTTAACTTTGTCCCTGTACCAGCAACTTACAGAACCCCCAACCTCTACTACATCAACACCTGTCCTGTCAGGTTTGACCTCCAAATAAAGACCCACAGCTGCCTGGTGTTCACACAGCTTATTTGTACCAAGCAACAAAAAAAAAATTTCTTCATAAAATAACAATAAACACACCAAAGTGCAAGATTATCCCATCTGCCCTGTAGACTGCATTGGTTTGGTCTTTGTAGCTGTTGAAATTGTACCATATTCAGAAAAAGTTTAGTAAAATCCTTAACATGCTACTTAAAAAACAACAAAACAAAGCAACAAACAATAGTGTCAACTGCAGTAATGTTCCAAAGCCTCATCCCAGTCAGGGTGACAACTTCTTTGCTTGTATAAATATATGCGCAGAATATAAATTTATTCAAAAGACCTTCCCCTTCATGAAACTGTCCTGAAATGAGCAATTAGAACTGACCGCAAAAATGAGACACTCAGGCAACTATTGCCATTCCTGCACTGCTACTGTTAATTTTGGATAGACAGTGTTCAGCAGTACTTAATAATGCTTTACTTTTGAGGTCAGGTTTTCTTTCCCCATAAGTGTTCAGCTTCTAAACTTCTGAATCAGTGAAGTTACTTTGAGTTTACACAATTACGAGTAAGGGACAGTTGTGGCCTCTAGTTATTTCTTTCACTTAGAGAGCTTTAAGTCAGACCTTTTGATATAAAAAGGGTCAATAAACATGACAAATCCTGAGAACTGCCTTCCGTGGAAATGAGCAGGTGTAGCAGGTGTCCATCAGCTGTCAGGAGCTGATGTTGCCTGTAGGGCAAAAGGTACTCAATAGAAAAACGGTCTTTGAAATGGGATTAAAGTCCACAAGGCACTTTACAATATAATTTCAAAATCATTGGTTGTACTGAAATACACTTGCAACCAGAACTAGAGCTTAAATCTCAAGCAATATTCTTGGACCTTGCTGAATCAAAGCTGAAATTTTCTTTTTATTATATAAGCTACAGGTGAGATTATAGGGGGAAGGGAGTGTGGTCTGGGGTCTTTTTGTTTGATTTTCTAATATTTAGGGTTTGGCAATCAGATCCAATAGTAGACTTGCAGCTTCCCTATACAGTGAGCAAGAAGATGTACAGCCTAGCAAAAAATGTGCTCTGAGCTTAATTTTAATGTTATGTTTTAGATAGTATTTTTTCTAATTGAATCTTTCGCTCAGTGTATTTACTGACATTGAATAGACATCCAGCTGAACTGACACAGCATAAGAATCAGTATCATGTACTTTATTCTTAATAGATCTGGCATGCCATTCTATGGGAAGATACCATTAGTGTCTGCTGGCATTGATTTAATTAATTACTTATCAGGAGCCATGCCAACTGCTTGGCACCAGTTAGGGTCAGAGCCAATTGTTTGTGGGCACATGCTTAATCATCTGCATGTCAACCTTTTTTTGCCCTCAGGTAGATAAGCAGAATGTCAGCTCCTTCATAGTTTATGAATGAAGAGCTAGATGGGTGGATAAAATGGGAAAGAAAGGATTTGGTTGCCAAATTTTTTTCCAATATTTGAAAATAATGGCTACTATAGTAATCTCTCAAAACTTCATCAAGATCACTTCACTGGTTAGAGGATGCATAAATATAAAGAACTGTTTTCTTTCAGTCTTTGGAGTGCGCTATTTTTAAGGGGAATCCAGCAGTTAAAAATTTCTGCAGAGTTGCTTTGTTTCTGCCACTTATGCTACAAACAGGTCCAAGTTTCTTTTATTTTGAACTCAGCGTGCCAATTGCAGCTGGTTTCCCCTCCTACAGTGCCAGAACTTTGGCTTCCTCATCTTTATTCCTCTGCTCTTCTCTACCCAAGCAAAAAATGAGAAATATTGCCTTTGCAAATTTTATCACTTTTCCCTTTTTGTCACCACAATGGTCAAGTTAATCAAATGTGGCCTTTTGTTTTTTTCCCTGTTTCTCCTTATTGATTGATTTTGTCAAATTTTCAAAGGGAATGTGAAGGTAGAAAATTACATTTAATAAAAAAACTTCAAAAATATAGAAGAGGTAGAGAGATGTAATGAGCATAAAAGCAAGAGATCCAAGCCAATTTTCAACTCTAATGAAGGTACTTTCTGGCTTTATAACACACAGAAGCATTATTAAATGTTGCAGTACGTTAACAGTGACAGTTTTCTCACCAAATACAATTAAACAAGCACTTGCAGTAACATTTTGAAGCTTTATTGTCAACATGTTTGTCTTTACCAAAAGAATTCCAGAACTCTTATATTATACTAGAGTTTTCCTTTCAGTATGTTTGTCAATAAAAAGGTTGACTTAAAATCAGATTGAAGTACCTGGACCATAATTGCCAATAATTAAATCTGGAATAACACATGCTATTTGGGCTATTGTAGAAGTAAATAACAGAAAATATTAAATATGTAGATCTTCATGGACTAGAACAAAAAAGCCATTTGTGTTACAGTAACAGTAGCTGGACACCCAGCACTGACATTTTTTCCTAAGCAGTGCATGAAAATATTAGATAGATAGTTGATATACAAATCCTGCCTCAAAAAATCCAACGTGTAATCCAACAATTCTGTAACCAGACTAATTACAAAAATTCTCAGACTCCTATTAAAAATGCATATCTGTGCTCAAGTGACCAGAAAAGAACAAATTCAGATTTCAGCATGTGCTTGGGATTTAAGGCTGTGCTGAATGGTGTGGGTTTGGGTGGGTGGTTATTAGCAAGAAATCTGAGACAGACTTTATAATACAAAGTCTAAAATATAACAATAAATTTAACACATACTAGAAGAAAAAGATCAGAGAACAAAGCAGTCTAGCTTTAATTCAGACCAAAACCAAACACCTTTAATCTCAATCAGGTCAGCACAACTGACTTAAACACTTACCCTTAACTTTGCCAAAGCTTTAAGCAGGGTGTCAGGGTTTCCTGTATGAGAGGGTATAACAAGAATTAATGTCTGTTATCCTTGTTCCATACCATCTTTATGGTACCTTACAGTATTCCAAGGTTACTTTTAGGAAGACTGAAATCTGCTTCCTGTTTTTGGTGAAGAGTAGTGTAACTACTTTTTCACATTATATTTGATGGACAAACATTGTTTAATATTAAATAATACTTCTTGTCTGACTAATGAAATGCTTTCCAAATGGTCCGGAGCTGAAAATGCACATATACACACATTGACATGAATGACAGTTTGCTTAGACAACAGTCATTGAATATCGTATGCAAATTTTGAATTTGCAAGGAAAAAAAAAAAAAAGAAAAGTCAATGTTTGTTTCTAGATAAATTAAGTTTAAAATATGAAGTAAATTTTTTACCACAAAATGTAAGTAATAGTGTTGTTTCTGGTCAACTTTCATTTTTCACTTATGAACTGACTATATAATTTAGATTCAGGAACTCATGATTTCTTTTTAAAGCAATACAGAAATGAAACCACAAGCTGATAGATTTCTTCTTAAAAGTTCATTGTAAAAATTATTCTTTTATACTTGATAAAATTCTAAATAGATTCATGGCTATGGATAGTAGTAGAGAGAAACATTGTTTATGATCTATTATAGCAAAGACTGGGTATAAGTAGAATTATTCTTGTTTCAGTACTATACCCTGAAGTGTCTTTCAAACCAGTCTTTCAGTTGTAGCAGTATTTATGAGAATATTACACATAAGACTATTATATAGATGGAAATAGTTCACACTAAAGTGATAATCTGCAACTAAAGCCCTGGCAAAACAAAATGTATGCTTTAAATCAGTACTGCTGTAGTATGAACTAGCTATTTAAGGACTCATTGATCAATTTTCTTCTTCTTCAGCTTTGAATTTTAAAATTTTAATTTCCTAGCTCTTTCGCATTTCAATGTTTACCTGACACATTGCCTTCCTGAAATTTGTCTTGCATGGGTGTTGATAGGGTAAGAGAATGAACATGATCATTTTATTATATAGTTGTACACACATTCTGCTATGGCTGAATGGCTATGGCTACTTAGCTTGTCATCCATTATATTAGACTTAGAGGGAAAAAAAAGTCCGGCCTGAGGTAAACAAACATAGTACTCTGAGCAAAGAGGAGATATTCAGCTAAAGACAGTTTTAAGACCCTGTCATTTCTTTTTCACGTATTACAAATCCAGATGTAAAACTTTTCATACCAACTTTTGTTTCTTATTATTGAGGAGACTACTAAAACCTGAAAGCAAGGATACCTTTTACTTCTTGCTATAAAATGACTGCCTCTTTTCAACAGGAAATCAAAATTTATAACACAATTATAACCAGACACATGATTGCAAAGGCTATTGTTACAGCCCAGCAATATGATTTTTAATAATAGGTAATAGCATTGTACATAC
This sequence comes from Platalea leucorodia, assembly GCF_965183815.1. Lineage (NCBI taxonomy): Eukaryota > Metazoa > Chordata > Aves > Pelecaniformes > Threskiornithidae > Platalea > Platalea leucorodia. Next base: position 81,382,494 of record NC_138825.1, read on the forward strand.
ATCAGCTACTACTGGGTATAGCTTCCTGCAAGTAAGTGTCAAGTTAAATAGCTTTGTTCTGAAATAAGTGGTGGGTGAAATGCTCATAATTCTTCCACTGACAGAGCTAGAAATAGGGTTCCCATTCTTTTCTCAAATGCCTGGATGAATGCTGAATGGTGGCAGATAGCTTTCCACATGTATTTATGTGCAGCAGTGACATCCAGCCAACAGGTAATTTCAACAAAGCAGTTTTCTACCGGAGGGTTTCCATAAGAAAAGATTATACATTTTGTCAACACAAAGGTGTTGGAATGAAGTAGATATGGAATTAGTGGTCTCAGAAAAGCATCTCATTAATTTGCTACTTTGAATTCATATTTAGTTGATATGCTAAATATTTGGCTTCTGGCTAACCTTGTGAAACGCAACTATTAGCTTATTCTATAAAGATGCTATAATATTTAACATTTTTTATTTTGTATGTGTTTCTAAATAATGGCAGAGCTTATCCTAGCCTACTGGTAAATTGTAGGAACTAACAAGTAGACTTCTTGAGTCCAATTAGCTTCCTAGTCACTTACTTCCTAGGTCATGAGCCATTCGAAATATCTTGCGCTCATCAGACAATCACCAAGGGAAAAAGTCTGCCCCTGAGTAGCTGAGGAATAACCTTTCCTGGCTGGTTGAATGGGACAACAGCAGGGAGATTGCATGTTGTCCCCATCTGTCAAAAGATTTGAATGAGATTTGGAACTCCAAAGAGAGGACTATTCAGTGCTCCATCTGGGAAGTGAGGAACTTCCCAGGAAACAAAAGAAATTAAGTTACTTGAATGAAGTAAATATATATTTGTGTCCTGCTACACTAATGCCAAATTAAGGAGAAACTTAAGGCATGGTTTTACAAGCCACTACTTACAGAAATAGTTTTCATTTCTGAGGGTAGCTTAACTGAAGTCAAGATGATTTTGTCTCCAGCTAACTTGTGCATTGAAGAACAATGAAAAATATTTAATACAGAAGGAACATAAGAAAATCCTCATAATATTTTCTGTAGATATGCATTTAGCTCAGCAATGGGTTTTTTTGAGCCACAAGTACAAAAAAATAGCAGCTGACATTCTCCACTGTAAACTACCAAAACCTGTTGCTTTCTCTACACAAAACTATGTTGGATATGCATGTCTAATATGCCTGTCCACAAAAGTTATGAGAAATATGATTTAACTAAAAGTGGATGGTTTGACTCCCATTCACCAGCTATTTTTCATTCTTCTGCCTGAAACTACAGCACATCAGGAGACATTTTTTGACTGCAATATACTTGCTGTAGTTCCTAGAGTAAACAAATGCACATAAACTGCCTTAGATGAGTAGTCAATGGAGAGATGTCTACTTTCATGTAGTCTTACATATTTTTCAACTAACTCAAAGACCCAAGTGCCATAACCAGCACTAGCAGACAGCAGACACATGTCTTAGTGTTACAAAAACTTGGAATTTATACAACTACTGTATTAATTTCCTTGATCTTGTGTGCTCTTACCTAATTTCTGTTTAATAAATACTAATGTGTTTTTCCCTAAGTAAAAATATTACTTCATATACAGAAAACTTTCTATTGAAACACATAGCAATGAAAATAATTTACATAAAATGCTGTGATATTTCAAATTCTTCCCAGTAGAATGGAAAACATCTTTCTTTTTCATTTAAGTTAAATCATATAACAAGGGCCATACTACTCTGAAATACTAAAAAAATTATTTTTTGTTTTCCTTCCCCTCCCCTTGATTTTGACATGCATCTCTTCAGTGGGATTCAGGTTAGCCATCACAAATTGTGGCAACATTAAAAGCAGGAAAAAATATTGCGGTTTAGTCATCTGGAATATATATTTTTTAGGCTATTTAAATTAATGTTTTACACCTGGCACAAGTAGAATCTGAAATACCAAAGGAAAAAAATTCCTTGTCACAGATGCATATGCCTACCTTTTCTTACCCCATCTCTACTTTGTTAAACTTTTTGCTTTTTTTTCCTAGCTATAGAAAGTGGTTTTTTTTTTTTTAAGGAATAATATTTAGTTTATAATCTAAGCAGAAGAGAACGAAGCATTAAGGTGAGTGTCTCACCGGAGATTCTCAGCTGTAATTTAACCAGTTGTGCAACAAAGTTCAAAAATCTGTAATTTACCATATATTTTGGATATCTTGGATTGTTGACACTGTGTCTAGAATGCTATTCAGATGGCCAAGACACCCATTAAGTAAAATGATTTTCAGATCACAGGAAAAGGAGAGATCGATATTTATAAAGGTACTTAAAAATGCGTATCTGTATTATATTAACATTTGTGCAGCTTGGTGACATCTATATACAATTTGATCATTAGACTATTACCACAATAACACTGTAAGAAGTCAGTATATTACTGTTGATTTATTGGTGCTCAGCTTTTAGAATGAGGAGGCAAAAGGAATACTGAGAATGTCATCTAGAATTTTGTTAGTATTTTATACTCTCACAAAATCTTCCTTGAAAACTATTCTTGAAGTCATTTGGTCACCAGCTTACTCATGCAAAGTGAGGGGCTGTAAGCAAAGTCAATTATAAATGCCAGGGTATTGACTAGAAGTTTCTGAAATGTCACAGTGATTTGTATTATGGATTACTATTTCATATCATGAGCGAGAAAACATGTTAGCAAAAATTGTTAATGCCTAATGGTAGATTTCACCCTCCTCACATAAAGCAGCATCAGTAATGGTGCCAAAATGAGATCCTAAATTATGGTGTTAAATAATCCTACAAGGGTTTAGGAGGAATGTGAAAAGATACCAAAAAATAAATCTTAAGATAGGAAAAGCAGGAAGAAAGAGTAGTGAAGATTATAATCACATTTGTGCAAAGAATGGCTAATCTAGACATTACCTGTACTAATTGTAACTTGCCTGCACAACCTCGTATGAAAAAGGGTAGAGTTTAGGATATATGGAACACACCAGACTTCACACATTTTATGAAATGTGCAGAGAGAATAATTCCAACCTTGTATGAAGCTAGACTGGATGACTGCCCTTCTCTCATGTTGTTCAGTTCTATTCATGCCCATTAATTGAAGCTTTTCACTGAGTGTTGAGGTTTTGATTCAAAGCTGGCTCAGGTGTACAACAGCATACCCACTAAGTAAAGATTGTTAGAATTTCCTAGTTTTAACCCACTTTAAGGATCAGAAAAAGATTCTTGTAACAGATTTTGTTAAAATAGCTAATCATTATATGTCCAGCCTGTTTTCCCAGTTTGCTATAGCAGTTTCTTGTTCCATCTTGTCTTAGCAAGTTCTGTGGTTACACACTAACAAAACCCAACTCATTCAAAAGCAAAATTCAGCATGCTATGATGAAGAATTCAGCTACAATCTTCAGTGTACCTGTAAGACATAATCTACCTTAACAAAATATTAGCTCTAACTGAAATTCCATAATCTAATGAAGCCGTTCTGTATTACCATAACAAGAAATAACAATGGATTTTTACTGTTGCTGTAAGGTACAAACATGCATTGCAGTGGTAATGTCATTCAGTCATTCCACAAGTAGACTGAAAATAAAAGTTGTGGGTTTGTTTGGTTGGTTTGTTTTTTGTTTTTTTTTTTTTTACCCTTTTGAAACTCTTTACTAATTTGATAATCACTTTTTAGACAAAAAAAACTTTTTCACGGAAGAAAATCAAATCATATGAAAATCCATATTTTTAAAGCTTTACCACTTTAAAAAAGACAGAACATACTCATATCAGTTTATTTGCTACATTAGTGAAGAGATGTAAAGAGTCATAGCTCAGAAAACATAACCACTTGTTCCCTTCAATGCTTGTATTTTCTTACCTGTTGACAAATTGGTCTACTGAAAAAAAACCTTCCAAAAGCAACAATAAAAATTAATGTTATTCTCCTGAAGAAAAAATTCCTAATTCAGTATGCCTTTTTATACCCTTTTAAGATATTTTACGCATTTAAGCTATTTTTTAAGTATTTCAACTTATCTTAAATAAAATTGAACCTACTCTTTGACAATACTAGGCTTCTTCATCTCTCATTGATATTCATGCAAAATCAACACTTCAACAGAATGCAGAGTATTTTGAAAGCTGACCTAAGACCTTTATTAATAGGATTCATCTCATCCAACTTTAGCCACTAGAAGTTTGACATCAAATCTCAACTAGATATTTACATTTTTTCTAAAAGTCAGAAAACTACTTCCCCCACCTCCTATTTTAGAGAGGAGTCTCAAGAGGAGCATTCCTTCAATGGCTTCTGAGGAAGCCTAGGAGTTTGTTTAGAGTTTATGGCAAGCTTTACAATGGTGAGAGCTAAGTAAAATAAATCTCAGTCTGTGTTTCTGAATATCTGATAAATAACTGGTCTGTTTTTAAACAAACCTACTGTACCTATCCATTAATTGTATTCCTTCTAACACACACACACACACACACACTTTGAGTAAGCATAGTTCAGGAATGTCATAACCAGCAACAATTAAAAACCAAGGCAAGTTCTACTATAATCATTTTGGTCATCCTCCTGTATAACCAATTTGTACAAGATTAGAAAGCAGCATATTAAAAGCCAAGATCACTGGCTTATTTTGGAAGTTTTACTGAAATTACTGGTGATTTTCTATCAAGAATTAAAGATCAAACATATAAAATGAGGCTTGAGACTGGAAATGCTTTCATGTATAAAATAATTTAGACAAAAAAGCCAAATCAGTGGTTACTTCCTATTTAGCAAGTGAATTGAAACCCAAACTACTGTCATCTGGCAGGTAGAGAAAAGGATGCAGAAAAGCTAGCCTTATCCCTGAAGTAAGGGCTATCCACATTTCTATGATGTGGTTCTATGCTGCTGACATACTCAATGGTTTTGATGTATTTAAAAGAACAAAATCCAGATTTTTGTAATACAACTCCCTCAGCAAGAAGGAAAAGGGAGTCAACAGGCAAGCCTTCCCTGAAAAAGAAAAGTCAATGTGATATTTATAAAAGAACAAACAAGGCAGTTTGAAAAGAAATGTGATGCTACCAATTTGACAATGTATCACATTGATGAATTACATACTGTGGTTAAAAATAAATAAATAGAGTAAGTTTTACTTGCATACTGCAACTAAATAGATTACACATAGTTATGTCCATTTTGTGAGCTAAATGAGTACAGTGAAACCCATTTTAAATCATAACCTAAGGGACTGGCAAATGTCACTAGACTAACAGAGATGATCTTTACCTGCGAGTCAAATGAAGCTTGTACTAAAAACCTTAGAGGTTCTTTAAAATGTATTTGTCAGTTGTAATCATGCAAGTAGTCCTCAGTGATGTTTTTGTTTTATATGGTATTTGCATACTTTGTATTTAAGCAGTGACATGATGATAATACAGAGGTTGCTATGTAATAACAGTTGCAACATCTCCCTCCTCTACTCCCACCTTGTGAAGATAACAATCTCCTACATGTAAAAGCCTCCCATTACATTTTTTTTTTTTTACTGTCATCTGAATATTTCAGTTTTGCACAGTGGGTACAAACATGATATATTTATTTAGCCCATCTAGCTTCTCTATTGCCTATGCAATGATCGGTCTTATGGATAAAATGACACTTAACCTCAAATACACTATATAAGCGAGTTTATCTGCTGAACACTTGATATAGTAATTGTCTAATTAGCTCTCCTACACATCCTCTGAGGACACTCTTAATATACCTGCCTTACAGAGGGCAGAGACATAGCAGGGAAGATCACTGATATGACCAGAGTCATTGGAAACATCCTTGCCAGACACATTAAAAATGAGCTGGTTTATGTCCTGTGCTTAGACCATGTCACTCACTAATGAAAGTCCATCAAAACACAATTTTACATCCAGTCAATATGGTGCATCATAACAATTGTTTGCAGCAGTTCCTGAAAGCTATTTGGAATAACAGTTGTTGCGGGGGGGGGGGGGGGGGAGGTGTTCATGACAGAGAATGAAAGCAATCCATTTTGCTTAAAGTTATTAACATCTTAGGTTTACATAACGTTTTTAGCATGACGGATACTAAAGTATTTACAAACAAAAGGCCTGGCATAAGACAAGGGACAGTAAAGTAATATTATAGAACTGCAGGCTGGTTGGAGCTAACAAAATTACATAGCATGTTGCTTCTGGTCATATATGTTGTCAGTTCAAGCCATACCCAAACAAACACTTAGGCAGTTTGAACAGTTTTGTGAGTAGTCACCTGAAAATCATGCACATAGGCAGGCAGAAGCAAGATAGATGTGTTTTTAATGTCTGTCAGTTATCACATTTTGAACTAACGTGGACAGAACGATTTAATTTGTCCTCTTATCATGACTGCACTGGTAGGACTGAAAATCCACTAGTGACCAAGCTGGTTCTGCTGCCTGTGCAAATTTTTTCCCCAGATCTGGCCAAGTTCCCTACAGGATTTTCCTAGGAACCTGGAGCTTTCCCTGAACTTTGAGTCCCAACGAAACTGTAGTGGCAATAAGAAGAGGCTGAGAAACCTGGCTACGTAGCCCTAACAACACACAACGCTAGTTGCCTTTGTTTCTCAGTCGGTTCTTGTTTAGAGAACTATATTTGGTTTACCTATATAGATTTAAATGTGTATTAGTTTCCTGTATTTTTAAATTTTTCAGTAGATGTTTTATAGACTTTATAAAGTAAAGAATCAGTGCATAATATTAAAGGTAAGTGGTGAAGAACACTGCATCCATTAGAGCATAACATCCAAGAAATGTTGTTATTCAAACTAGAGATTAGCCACACTACTATACTCAGCCCTTTAACTGTCATAGCCCCCTTAATGATATACCAGTCTGAATGTCTGGGCATCAGATTATTCTTAATCTAAAAGGTGCTGGTTCTTACGCTCTGCTAGAGCACAGACTAAGTACTAACCAAGGGGGAAATGACAGTAGGTCAAAATGACTGAAATAGTTTTCTAAATCTTTCATCTGAAATAACAACTGGGTCCAAGTAATTGCTGTTCTCATGATTTTATTATAGGCTTTCAACATCTGAATTTTTCTTCCAAATAAGGTCCTGGAGTCATGTGGCTATAAGAAAAATGGGGGGGTTTATCATTAACAGTGACAAGTTCTCAGTTCTCTCGATGGTAAGGAAAAGCTTGCAGATGCTCCTAATACCAGGAGGCAGTAACATACACTCAAACAGACCTATTTTTCCCTTTTTGAGGCTGTCAAAACCACATGCTTGACCAGGGATATCAGATTCATTGGAGCTCAGGACCACCCACATTTCTTCTTCTTCCTTCATTCATACTAGCCGAATCTACTCAACAATTACAGTTACAAACAGCAACAAGACAACCAGTGGTGCCTGGAGGGAGACAGGGAAAAGCAAGCAAAGTCTGTGGGGCCCACACTGTATGCTAAATAATTTACTACTGCACACAAGGGTCAAGCGTAACCCTCAACTCAGATACCAACTGTGTAGAACACAATTCTCTTCCAATCTCCAAGTCATAAAACTGGTTTCCAGTCACATCCAGAAAAAGTGCCACAGAAACTGAGTAGACTAACAGATGCTTCCTAAAGTATTTCAATTTTAACAGGAACCAGGAAGTTTAGGGTATTTTCTCCCCCCTAAATTAAGCCTCTCTTAATCCAGCATTTGTCAATCGGATCCTTCAGTCAATTGTCATATGAAACAAATCATTGCTTGATGTCTTCTGATGGTAGAGATGGCATTCTTTTCTGATTATTCTCACAATAAATCCTTTCAACAAATCCAACATTTTTATAATTCAGTATTGTAAGAGATTCCATAATAACCAACATCAAAATTATATTTTTGGATGTTTTTTTAAATAAACAACTTATGAACAAGATGCTATGACATAACTGTTTAAGTAATTCAGTAACCCTTCCAGTCCCACACTTCCACAAAATTCAAAGCTGGGCTGTTTTACTAAATATCATGTATGTTAAGCACTGTGGAATCTGGTAGCACAGTACAAGCAAAGCTGCTGCAGCTCTATACCCTCAGGTCCAACCTGTTGTGAGGCTGAGCATGTACACAGAGTAGGCTCACAAGTACAGGTGCACAATGCACATACACAGCTGGCCACACAGAACAGCGCAGAAACACTCAGCACTCATATGAACACAAGCAGCACCAACAGCCTCATTCAGCAGTCCTCTCAGGGTGGATCAGGATGAAAGTCTGTTAATGGGAAATATATATGTACATATGTACAATGTGGATCCCTCCAGCAGCTGGGATCACACAGTCTACATGGTAGCTGGCCCTTGGATCCCAGTCTCCGCAGTTACTGGAACCTGGATATATGAGCCCCTGAGGCTGCAGCCCCACTCCAGTTGCTGGTACAATGCCCTCATTCACACACACCCTAATACTAATACTGTGCATCTCTCCAGGGTTTAGGTATACAATCCATCCAGCAGTTGGCCTTGGATCCTCACTCTCCCCAGCAGCCTCCTGCACAGGAACACACACACACGGGTGTCTCAGCCTCTCCAGCAGCTGGCCTTGATCCCCTGGTCCCTCCAGTAGCCAACTCCTCCTGTGCTCTCACATTTGGAGCCACACCACACCCCCCATGCTCCCAGGCACTTCACTTACAGGCTAGTCCAGCTTGATCTTTGCTAACAGTTGCACGCTCACACACCTGCACAAACACATACACAAGAGAGCCCCTCATCCAGGAAAACAATTAGAAATGGAGTTTTAGAAGACAGGACAGACTGACAGGTGCAGGGCGTGGCCAGAGAAGGGTACTGACCAGTTTTTGTTCACACATGACTGGCCCCTTTTATCCCCTTATCCTTTTGATTGTCCCCATGCATGTTCCTCCCCAAACCACCTTGATCCCTCCCCTTCCCCACTTTTAGTTCCTCTTCAAAATATCCCATAAATCTCACACAATCACAAAATTCTCTTTTTCTTTATCCCATAACAAGTTCCATAGCCCTAGGCAGTGATGTCCTCAGTCTGTAAGTTGACCCAGAGAACTGCTTCCAGTGACTCACAGTAGTGGGTGTCACCCAGCCCATGGGGCTGACACCCTCCTGGGATGCCCAGGGAGGGGGCTTGTTCCCCTGACTGGGATCCTGCAGTTCCCCTTCCTGCCATCGTGCCTCTGTGCACCCCTGTGCTTAGGGGAGTGTGAAATTTTCATGGGCTGATCGCATTCCTGTAGTGACCCAGAGAGTAGCCAGAGCAGGGTATTACTCAGGTTCCCACATCTGTCCTTGTGCCTCTGTGCTCCTTTGTGTGTGTGCAGAGAACAGCTTTTTTATTACATAGCCTAACAGTATGCATCTTTCCACATTACAAACACTAACTCTTAAAGATGAAAACTATGTCTAAAACCCCTTATATCTTTTATAGGATCTGTTTTATTATAAGCAAGAAAAAAATCTTTCACACCAATTGCTTAAATTAAAGGATGCCACATGGGCTCAAAGGTCTGCTCAGATCTTGCAGATTTGGGGTTCAAATGGACTTATGTAACTAATTGAAAAAGACCAATTTCTACAGAAATGTAATGCCATGGAAATTAGAATACAAAATTTGCTGGGCTAGTATAAGTTAGAGATATCAGTATTTTACTGTATATTGCAAAGCCTCCAAACCTTTTGGTTGATTGTGCTCTTCTTCATCATCAATTCACTCTATTAGAGTATTATAGTGTCCATGAATATTTATGATTGTAAGTGGAGAGACTTCTTTTCTTAAAGAGTATTGTTCTGAATGTCACTACCTTTGCAATACTTGTGCATACCAGCAAATGAATTGTTTACTAATAAAAAAAAAAAAAATAATTAGAAAACTTAATTACAAACATCAGTAAGAAAAATTATCTGTTTCAAGTATGCAAAATCCATTATTACTTATCTAAATTAATCCTGAGTAATCTAATACATAGGGGTCTAGTCTTCAGCAACAAAGACAATTCTCCATGAAGTCAGTGGAAGTTTTATTTTAATTTTTTAAAAAGATATTTAGATTATCTAACAACCACATGCATTTACTCAAATTACATTTATTAAAAATCAAGTTGAGGTATGGAATTCAAGGTATCCAAGACTAGTAAGGACCCTCTGTGAACAAACAACTGAAATTTAAGACCTTTCTGTTAAAAACCTAAGTATTAATTAGACATTGAGAATCTCTGAAGCTATAACATCTAAGGGGAAATTCTGCATGCTTTATATTTCCTTAAAGTTTTCATGCTGCTCTTAGCTTCATGTATCTACTCCAGAATAAAGGGTGCTGGTGAAAAATAAGTTAAGGAAAACATACTGATGGAAAATAAATTAGGAAAAAAATTACATAATTACATAATCCCTACTTTCATCTATATTTGGTATTTATCCAGCAGTGTTCATATTTTTTACTCTCATTTTATTAGAAATAACAATTTTAGCCAAACTACTTTTCCAAGGTGGAAAACCTGTAGTGAATTGCATTTGAAAAATATATTTATTCTCCTCAAAGCACTTCCAATAATAATTTTGGACAATTAGCAAAGAACTGGATGTCAGACACCCCAGATTCCATTTCCATCTCTGCCACTGACCTGTTTTAATTGCATCATTTCATCTATGCTTTGATTCCTATCCTAGGCTTCATTTTCCTGTATACTTCAAAGCAGACATAGCTTCTAATTGCATGACTGTCTAGCATAATGCTGCAAAGGCCTTAGCTGGCTCTGTAGGTCTAACTATATCAAAACCAAAAATATGGGATAGTCTTGTCCTATGCACCAGATTCTATCAGAGACTTGATATAATTCATATATTTCATTATTTATGCTGTGCTCTGTTAAGCTTAAGCGGAGTTACCACATTCTCCTGAATTATCAGGTCATACATCTGTACACTCTACAGGAAACTGCTTTTCCCTCTTTATATCCACAAAACATTGAAGTGTGTTTCCTCATTATAGAGCTTCCAATAAGATTAGTAGGCTGTTGCCTACAATACACTCAATTATAGAACCATCGCTTTGTGAAATGTTTTCATTGCAAAGGATTTTACTGCATTCAGAATACATTAGAAACTATTTCTCCAAGTATGAATGCATTTGTTTTTTCTTAGGCAACTCTGAAAAGCCCTGGATGACAGTATTTAACCTATAGCTCTTAGTATGCTATGTCCTACTACGGGGTTCATTCTTTCACATCTGTTTTTTATTATTCTGGGTAATCCTAGTTGTTAGATTGAGCTGTCCACCAAACATTATAAATTGGCTATTCTTTGCTGTAATGACTTTGTGATTTTTGGAGCCACAATTTTTGCTTTGAATCTTTGTCAGTACACTAGTAAATGGTGTATGGTAAGCATGCATGTGTTTCTAAAATTTAGCACAGAAAGAATGCCAACATATGAAGATTAGGTGCTGTCTGTGTAGTATAAGTATATATTTTATATAAGTATATAAATATATATGTTTACAGTAAGAACAGTAATCTAACAAAGTAAAAAAGTGTATAACATTGAAGAGTCATAGCTAGTGAACACATTGATATCACTCTACAAAAGAAACAAGTGTAAGAGAAATATATTTCTCATCTAAGTTAAGCAACATGATTCCATGGAAAAGTTTGTACCCATGGTAGGATCTTTTTCTTATGTAATTGCAACCTAGAGTATTCTTCTGAATACTGGCAATGTAACCCAGGCTATAATCTAAATTATATCACAGACTGCCAGTATTTTGTATGGTGAAAGAATAATACATTAAGCAGCACCTCTTAATGACAGAAGCTTACAAAAAACCAAAATCTCAGGCAAAATTAAACAGAAGGAAAACCCCACTAATTTTTGTCTTAGTAAGTCATAACCTCTCAGTGATGGATCTTATACACAGACACCAATGCAGTCATTTAGCCACTGGACTGCAATCTGAATCCTTTGGCACCTAAGCATGCTATAAATTGTTTGGGAGACAGAGTGCACAAATGCACGAAGTGGGCTGAGTTAATAACTGGCTGCTGCCAAAGGCACATGGAGTCCTGCTCCTCCCTATATGTCTAACCTAGTCTTTTCAGCCAGGGTCCCATTGCTTCCAATGTATTGTTTCTGGCACTTGTTTAATTCTTCAGTGAGCTCATTTAATTCACTAATTAGCAGAAAACCAACCAGATGAAAAAAACCTAAAACTGCTGGCTTGGCAAGCTGCATTGGCTCACTGGAAGCAGGGACAGATAAGGGCCAGGAGTAGCACAAGGGAGAGGATAGGTTTGCAAGGCTGGGAACAGGAGGCAGCAGTCAGTCAACAGCATCAGACTACTAAGCTACCAGAAAGGATAGTCTTATATGACCTAGTTGTGGCAAGAAAGTATTAAGTGATTGCCTTTCCTTAAAATACAGAACACCAGCTGCCCACTGTGCCAGACTCTTCCTACCTCAAAAGCACACCACAAAGTGGCCACAACACTGAGCAATTTCCTTGTGTTTGTATAGTTCCCTGACATAGTGGGAAAATACAGAGAAGGATAATCTTTTGAGATGTAACACAGATGGGGGTGACAGCAGCACAGGCACGATGGTAGCAGTACATCTTCTATAAAACAGTCACCAGGTACAAGGCATAGAAGTTCTAATGGGAGAGTACTCAGGTTTTTCTTCTTTTCCCTATATTTTCCTATTTTTTAAAAAACCTTTCCTTATGCCTCTTCATCTCTAATGAAGGCTGCATGCTGAACTGATTGCTTGAGTTACAAGTTTCTTTCTTAAATAACAGCAGTCTATCTTTTCTGGTTAATAAATATTTTTCTCAGCTCTTTTGCAGTTTTACTACAATACTGGTTGCATTCTTCCTACATTTACCAAGCCAAACTACGACAAATTGGAGTTATATCAGTAACAGTAAAATTGAATATGATTCAGTGATTTTAAGGGTGCTTTATATATGTCTATATCTTTTGTATATTCATTTACAAACATTCACACACACAAATCACAAGTTTTAAGGATCCCATTTTTTCATTGTTAGCTGTGAAATAAACTCCTGTGTTGGAAGGATAGTATTGCACTTAGCTGTATGTCTTGAAAGAATAATTATCACTATCTGACTAATCTAGTGGCCTTCTACAATGGAGTAACTGCATCAGTGGACAAGGGAAGAGCTACAGATGTCATCTACCTAGACTCCTGTAAGATCTTTGATATGGTCTCCGACAACATTCTTGCCACTAAATTGGAGAGATATGGGTTTGATGTATGGACTGTTAGATGTATAAGGAACTGGTTGGATGACTGCATCCAGAGTTATAGTCAAAGGTTAAATGTCCAAGTGGTAACCAGTAATGAGTGGTGTCCCTCAAGGGTCTGTATTGGGACCAATACTATTAAATATCTTAATCAATGACAGACAGTGGGATTGAGTGCACCCTCAACAAGTTTGCAGATGACACCAAGCCGAGTGGTGCAGTTGATTCACTAGAGGCAAGGGATGTCATCCAGAAGGACATTGACAGGCTTGAAGAGTGGACCTGTGTGAACATCATGAAGTTCCATAAGGGCAAGTGCAGGGTCCTGCACCTGGGCCAGGGCAATCCCCAATATCAGTACAGACTGGGGGATGAATGGATTGAGAGCAGCCCTCCAGAGTATGACTTGGTGATACTGGTGGATTAAAAAATCGGACAGGAGCTGGCAATGTGCACTTGCAGCCCAGGAAGCCAGCCATATCCTGGGCTGCATAAAAGGAAATATGGCCACCATGTCACAGGAGACGATTCTGCCCCTCTACTATGCTCTGGTGAGACCCCACCTGGAGTACTGCATCCAGCTCCGAGGTCCTCAGTACAAGAAAAACATGGACCTGTTAGAGCAGGTCCAGAGGAGGTCCACAAAAATGGTCAGAGGGCTGGAACACTTCTCCTGTGAAGAAAGGCTGAGAGAGTTGGGGTTGTTCAGTGTGGAGAAGAAAAGGATCAAGGGAGACTTTATTGCAGCCTTTCAATATATATAGGGTGCTTACAAGAAAGATGGGGAGAGAGACTTTTTACCAAGGCCTATAGGGACAAGGCAAGGGGCAATAGTTTTAAACTGAAAGAGAGTAGGTTTAGACTGGATATAAGGAAGAAATGTTTTACAATGAGGGTGGTGCGACACAGGAACAGATTGCCCAGGAAGTTCTGGATGCCCCATCATTGGAAGGTCAGGCTGGACAGAGCTTTGAGCAACCTGATCAAGTGAAAGATATCCCTGTCCACGGCAAGGAGGTTGGACTAGACGATCTTCAAAGGTCATTTTCAAGCCAAACCATTTGATGATTCTATGATCCAAACATACCACTGTAGTATTACAAGTCAGGGGGGCTGTAAGTCATTACTAAAGAACAATTGATAACCTGAACAGGCAAAAAGTTACTTTAGTACTGTATATTCCATTCAACACATAATATTATTAAAAATATACATATAAAACCTTGAGGGTAAAACAGATCAAATTTTAGTACCTGGAGAGTATCTACTACAAGCTCCTTCCTTAGTTAAACTGAGGCCATACATTCTTTTTTATGTGTCTGACCTTTGAAATTGACACTGCTGTTTTAAAGTTATTTTCATTTCAAAATCCTCTACTGATTCCAAAATCAACAAGCATAGTCTACTGATTAATTTACCATTCAAAGCAGTCTATTTCACTCTTTCTGAAATGAGACACAGCTAGATTTATAACATATTCCATTTTCTCATTTGACTGATCATTCAGATCCCTACTCAGCAAACTACTTTATACCAATTATCATAGACTCACACTTTCATCAAAAGATTCCAGTTTGAAACTTTAGCAAAACCTAACTACGATCTCCAGAAAAAACTGCTCACCTTCTATTCTCACAAAACCTGGGTTGAATTCCACTGAGGGACAGAGCTGTGCTGTTAAAAAAATCACAGGAAAAAATAAAATTGACAAAACAACAGAGAAAGCACATCCCTTTGCCTTACATATTAAAAGAAGAAAAAAAATAAAAAGGTTCACAGGCTAGGCTATATAAGCACGGTTGAGCTAAATCTTAGCAGGTGGACTGGATTTAGCTGATTTTAATGATTCTGTGCCAGCTGATATCATGTGAATGTCATTAGGGTTATCAGCAATCAGAATAGTATGAGAAAGGTGAAGCCACTTTGAATTGGAAATTTCTTGACCCAGTTGATTTACAGCTCTTGGAAGACAATAGGAAAGAATACCTTTTCTAATTAAAAAAAAACATGTCACACTTACAGACTTTCTCAGATATAAACTACGTGCTGAAAGGAGGTGAAATTATGTTGTTCTAAGTTCAGATATATGCACAAACTTTTTTTCTTTCCACATAGATAAAAACTTCCACCACCAAACATTAATTAAAGAATGACTGAACTTCTGACAACAGTTTCTGGATTTATCCTAAAAGGGAATAACCTGAATCCATCTCTTATCCTTTGAGAATTAAAAGAATTCTACTTTATTACCATTTTTCCCCAAAGGTTGTGTCTATTTTCATTTTAGGCAGATGTAAACAATAGAAATTGTTTTAAAATTCAGAACAAGATTTCTCTGTGCCCAGAATCCTCATCTTTCTGCTTTGGTCAAGTCCCAGAAAAGTCTGTTTTGGCACCTAGAGTTAACATCACAATCCCCTAGCATAACAAAAACACTCAGTCCTTTTGCTCGCTCTTTGTTACATCTGTCAGACTAATATCTTAACATTGCCAAATCAGCTTTTTTCTGTTTGAGCTAACAAAAGTGAAAACAAAGTTTCATTACCATTTCACAGACTACAATAAATATGAAACCAAATGAATAAATGCCAGCATAGTCGCTGTTCTGTGCAATCCAAAGATCAATAGGATGGCATAGACTGGCACTTTGAAACAAAATCTTTAACCTTCTCCTTATAAATACCCCTACAGACCTATATACTCAAATGTACAATTAATTGACTATCATGTACTAATGTAATGGAAACCCAGAACACCATTCTCAGGCTTTAGAGACTGATTCTGAATTTAGGTTACATTTAATTAAAATACAAACTATCTATAGAGCTCTCACTATTAAATAGTGCACTGAATAATTTATCTGTCATTGACAGTATGATATTTTAGAACTAAATGTATATTGCTAAAATGGAGATTGTGGCTATTCCTCTTTCTCATTTCAATGGCTGCAGTAAATCTGAAAGAAATGAGAAGAAGTTAGCAGCAAGGCAAGATATAAAACTGCCCTACTAAAACAGAGGCTAAAAACCAATGCCAGTGATTTCCCTGGTGTGAAACTAACAAGAAAACAGAGATAGCCCTCTACTACATATCACAAATAATTGAAAGTGATTGATTTTTAGATCAAAGCTATATTTTTTTTTTTGTGAACTACAGCTGTGGTTGGGCTTCACTGGACACTCTGTCATATTCTTATGCTTTTAGGACCTTTTTTTTCATTTACACTAAAGCCTTGTTTAACCACTCTGGAAAAATGGAGAAAATATTTAAGTGGAGAAAAGTGCAGTTTTATCTGGTTTAAGGTCCCTTTGCAAAGCAACAACAATATAAAGATAATTTAGTGTAAATAAGACTCCTTAAAATCTTCAATTAGCTGCCAGAGAAGAAGGATTAAAAAGTATACTCATACTCCATTTCCAAAGGTGAATGCCTTGACCTATCTGAAATTAAGTTCCCCTTCAGGGAAAAAGCTTATTTAATGTCTGATTATATGCTATGTTCTAAACCTATGTTGTGTTAATTTCAATTCCTTGTAAACATATATCTTTTAAATTTCAGAAAGTCATTTCACTTAACAGTGTATCATTAATTTTTATTTTTCTTTTAACTACTTTACATCAAGGTTGGAAATTGAGGTCACAAAGAGTAGGGCCATACTTGAAGGAGGTGCATTCTTAACCTTTGATTTTAATCAGTTTCAGAAGAATGTTGTGCCTTTCTAAATCATAGATCACTTTTTAAGAAAATGTAGAAAATCTTTCAGAGTAATGTATTTACATTTATAACTATTTTCTTCAGCATCCACACATTTTTTAGCACTGAATATATAACACATGCTTGATTTTTAGCTTCTGGCATTCAAGGTTGAACTCTGTTTTACTTCCAGGCCCACTGGTGTTGAAGAGCTGATCATTACTGTGATTCAGACCTGTTTAGAGGAATTATACACATTAAAAGCTGCCTTCAAAAGTTCATAATATTTCCTTAGAATATAGTATTGAATTTATACTAGTATTTTCTACTATGTTATTTCACACAAAATTGGAAAGAGAGAAAAATACTTTAACTGCATATGTGCATGTTTGAGTATCATATGATTTTGACAGGAACAGGTAAATATGTTGATTTTTAAGACAAGCAGACAGTAGCACATCTTCCTGTCAAGTGAGGATTTTAAGAAGTTCAAAGTTACAAGAAAGAAAAAATAGATATATGTTCCATTTAAGACTAGTGGCTATGAAAGCAGATCTCTGATAGTAAAAATATTGTCCATTAGTGGCTCAGGCTTGATCTCTTTAAACTATTACTGCTTTCTAGATTCCTGTCAGAAATTCATAAACATGGCTCATATAGGCATGTTCAAATACCAGATCCATAAATCAGTGTACTAACATTAAAGTAATACATCATTGAATATTTTCCCAGCAAATAAAAACCTACATTGATTTACAATGAATGTCATGGAAGACATACTCCCATTACAAGAGGCAAAATATATTCCTTTGGGTTTTGCTTGAAGGATACGGGATTCTCAACTCATTCCAAGAGCTGAGAAGAAAGTAAGTACCAGGACAAAGAACCCATAGGACAGGTGTTGGCTTCAGGGAAGTCTGTTTCAATACTTTTAATGACTGTGAAGTGTAGGGAGGGGGGGTCTTGGGTAGGAAAAGAATTCCTGTTTTAAATGAACTTTGGAAGGAAAATCACTTTGAAGAAAGGACATTGTTAAAGTAATTTTAATGGATTGTATGGCCAGAAAACTGTAGGCCAAAGTTGAGCTGTAACCAGAAGCGTGTAAGTATGGTCACGATAACTGCATATTCTTCAGTTACATAGATACATTTTTCTCTGTAATAGATTACTGTCCCGTTCATGTCTCTTGTTCTTTACTGCATCCCTTTTAAGAAACTGAGAAACAGACATAGTTTTTGTTTTTATTGGAAGAGCTACAATAATGTTACCTCATTTTGCTAATTACAGGACAGTTATACTTTAAAAAATTAATTGGATAAAATTGATTCTTTCTTATTTTCTCAATCAGTCCCCTTCTTGTTTTTCAGAAATCTCTGCTCATTTAACTTGCAAAAAAAAATGAATGGAAATGAAAATAAAAAGAAATTTTTGCTAGCCCCCACACAGCCCTAAAAAGGAAAAGATTCAAGATGATACTCAGCAACTACACTTATATAAATGTATTACAGACAGTAGAGCTAGAAGTGTTACTGAGGCCACTGAGGATATAACTGAAAGCTTAATTTGACATTCACAACTTTTTTCACTGATGACAGCACAAGGGAAAAACACAACTTCTCAGACCTTAAACTGGACGGGAAGGCTTAGAAGTTAATATATTTATTTATACAATGAATGTATTTGTTACAGAAGTGAAAGGCACTAAATATAGAACCATACCATTTTTAGAGAGGTTGTTTTTTTTTTTTACAGCAGAAGCACAAGCAGTGCTGTACAAATGTTAACATATCTTTTTTTAGGATGAAACTCTGCTCTAGTTTATTTCAGCGGATATGCATGTGGGGTCAGGAAAGATGGGCTGAAAAGGGCTTACCCTTAATAGCTTTACCCATACTCTTGTGTGAAAAATACATTGTAGCTCCCTCTTAAATGCACAACCGGGCAGCTGAAGCAAACCTATTTCTTCCCCAAACAGAAATTGGATCAGGCTGTGATTTCTATTTATTTATTTATTTATTAATGGGAGAAAAACTTGCTATTTTGAAATGTTGTTGAACGTGAACTAGAACTAAACTGGAATGACTTCAGCCACAGCTGAACAAAATGAAACAATATACTAGTTCATCTCCTAGCACATAACACTGTCATTCAGATATGGCTATGGCCACCCTTGGCACAGTTGGAAGAAATGTGAATAGGAGCAGAGACTAAATTGAGTCTACAGTCTGCTACTGGAATCACGCTAAATTGGGGAAGGATTTCATTGCATTGTAGGAGGGTGCTTTGTTGCTCCTGTGAAGAGCAGCATTGTGTGCCCCCAGGCTAGAGATTGCTGACTATAGCATATACACAAGCCAGGTAGAAAGTTTGATTTACCATTCTTTCTTAAAGCATGATGCTGGGCTTCACTATTAGCCCATTCTGCTGACAAATTTTGCTAGACTGACATCTAGACACTCGTAAAGTTGTAGCCCCCATTAGCTGCTGCTGCTGCTGCAAAGCACTGAATCTAGTTTCCATGGACGACTGAAATGTCAGCCTAATAGCTTCTAAAGTGTCACAAAAATGTTCTAAATGGGAAATGAGAAAAATGTTAACAATATAAACATGAATATTAGTGCCCTTAACTTTTTAATTGCCAAGTCTTCTAGGCTTGTTTTTTCACTATTTTTTTACATTGATATACCATAATATAATTGCTTTTATTTAGGTGTTGCTCATTAAGAAGTAACTTTCCATGGTAGTTTCATGCCATATCTTTCCTTTCTGTCTTAAGACCAAGGGCCAGGAGTATCCCTGTACATGGTGTATCTCTTGGCACAGCTCAGTTTATCTACATTTTATGGTGCTGCAGTATATCCATACTGGTATAAAAGAAGCCAAAGTATGGGATACCTAAAAATCCTATCATCTGTACTTTTTGCATACAAACTGTCACCGGGTACATGGCATTGCCACAGGAACAGACTGTATATACATGATTAATTTCATACCTGACCCAGCTATACACTAGGTAGGGCATGCAAAATCAGAGCTAAGGAAAGAATAGTATGCATCCATGCTCCTCTTTCTTACCTAAGTCATGCCACAAAGTTAAAAGTCCTCTCCTAAAAATGATGAAATCTGGAAGTGGCTTTAAAAATATGACAGAGGAAAATGAATGCATGCTTTTCCGTTTATTGTCTCTGCTGGGATTTATATTCCCTGTATAATTAAAGGAGGAAGTGAACAGTATGAAAATGGAACCTCAACACCTATAAAAGCATCTCAGGAAAAAAAAGAGGAAGGACAAGGAAAAAAATGTTACAAGGTTAAGAAACACTAAGAGTCAAGACCACAACTGACAAAAGTGACTATTTAGTTGGTAATGAACAGACCGAAAAAAAGTGACTGAAACACTCTTGCTTGGAGACTGATCATTATTTTAATCTGGGCAAGTATAACACACACTTTTATTAATTTGTTTTCACTTGTCAGAATTGATTCTAAAGCGGTAAACTCTTTATTAAAAAAAAAAAAAATAGCACCTAGAAGTAAACCATAAGGTCATCTGGAATATTTTGCTGAACATAGCGCTGAAACAAATGAATTTGGCTTTACAGCAGCTGCAACATTAGGGCCATCAATAAAGAAATTAGCTACTCATATTTGAGATAAAGGGCAACTTATGCCTACAATCACCCGATCCAAAAACTGCTGTGAGAGCAAAGCAAACACCCAGCTCATAAACTTATCTGTATAATTTTTTTGAAATGGTTAGAGGTCAGCATTGAAATTCTGAGTAGAGCCAAAAACACCAGTGACTGAGGGAAGCAATTTAAGACGTGGTGTCAGTTCTCATTGGCCAAATAGAAAATTACCCAGTATTTTTGAGTTCATGTTAGGGTACGTGATATCACCAAACACAAATCTAGAATTTTGTAACAAGCGGGGTGGAAACAATCTGTCACAACTTTATTCTGTCCACAATATGTTTCTGCCATGATTATAAGTAACTTTTATCCCTTCTGCTATCGCCAGGCTGCTAATCATCAGACTGACTCTGTCCTCAGCCTATAGCTTTGGGATTTTTGTGCTTTGAGAAAGCAGAACCTAGTCAATAATAGGGTTTTTTGTTATTTTTAGTTCCTGAATTACTTGATTTTCCTAAGTATAAGAAGATAACTATATATTTTTTTAAAAATCAATATATAACAAATGACTACAGAACTAGTGATCGAATATTATATAGAACTAGTGACTGAATATACTAGTGATTGAATACTCAATATTGAATTCAATATTGAACACACTTATATTCAATTCAAACAACCTTATCATGACCAGACATTTTGTAAACTAAGGAGATTTAAAAATATAATAAAATGCAAATTTTGTTTTCCTGTTCTGAAAGACTACAGAACTTTGAGTATAATTTTGAAAAGCAGTTGTTTCCAAAGTTAAGTGAGTAAAAGAGCTCTTCAACTCCTCAGATGTAGTTGCATTTTTTAATCTCCTTTATTAGAGTACGAACACTCTGGTCATGAAAAGGCCATATTCAATCATTCATTCTACAGTCATTATGTGTTTTATTTAGCGCATGCATTCTGAATAAATAAGTGTAAATGATGTTTGTAACTCATGGAAGGTGTAGGCTTCTTTGTAATCTATTTTGGGAGAAAAATGTCATGATGTGTATGTATATACATATATACACACACATTTTATTTTGCTATAATTAGAAGTTTTTGATAGAGACTGCAAATTTGTAAAAGACTTATCAAAAATATTTCAGCACATACTTGTACAGATCAGATAGATAGTTTAAAATAACTGATAAAAATCAAAGCTGGTGTGAGTGCTGAATCACTGAACTTAGATATAAATTTGATCTATTGCTTTCATGCTTAGGGAAGGGTTTCCAAATGCATACTATATATAGTCAGATATTCCCAAATGTGAACAAAGCTGGAAATAGAAATGTACTCCATTAAACACTCATGACACTGTAAGAAAAAATTACACATCTGCAATTAGAGCAGGTGATCTGAAAATCTGATATCTTAACCTTATCCTGTGGTCTGATAGGTGTCAGAATCAATTAAGATTTCTCCTATTAAGTTCCTTCTGAAAGTGTCTAAAAATGAAAGACACTCTCTTTTGACTGCTGCTCATTTGAAATTGGCATTTTCATGTGGCAGATGGTGACCTTATCCCTGTGCCTTAGAAAAAATGATTTTTATTAAGCCTAAACAAGTGTGAACAGTGCTAATTTCCTGCAGCAGGCAGAATTTGAATGAGAGCATATAATGATTGGAAGAGTCCTGCCTCACCATATGGAAAAATGTGCATTATGCCAACACAGTAGATTACTAACAAGGCAGTTATCGATAGTCATGAAGAGCATATTTATTTTAAGACTTCTAGGAGCTGCTGAGGGCTGTTTGCAGCTAGTTCATATCCTAAAAGCTAAACACGTAATAACAGAAGACATTGGAAGGACTACATGAATTCTAAATTGTAGTTAAAAACTATCAGATTAAGGAACCGCTGGTTTCCATCAATACACAAAGACTTAATCCTTTGCTAGTTAGGAACACCATTATTCTCAATAACGACTATTTAAAAATACAGGCATTGTCTTGAAAGTGTAGGTTTGAGATCTACACCGCAAAGTTATTAGCAAATTTGATATTGTAGATAATGATCTTATTGCTGCCTCTAACTAACCAATAAGAAAGTATAGAGAAAACAAGGCCAAGCTCTTCCTGGAGGTGCACAGTGACAGGACAAGAAGCAATAGACATAAGTTTTAACAAGTGAAATTCTCAGTAGATTCTGGTAAAAAAACCTTCATGATGAGATTCACAAGCCCTGGAATAGGTTTCCCAGAGAGGTTTTGAAATACCTGGAGATATTCAAAACTCAAATGGACAAGGCCTGAATCCACCTGCTCAAATTTGGCCCTGCTTTGAGATGGAGGTTGGTCCAAATGACCTCCAGAGATCCCTTCCTGTCTAAATTATTCTGTGCATCTCTAAGGGCAGGCACTGTATTTTAAACATCATTAGTCTAGAAGCAAGACTAGAAGCAGCATGGTTTTGTATGAAATAACAGATTTCACTTTAGGGTTTCTGACTTAATCTAATTGGAACACCAATTAATCAATCCTAAGGAAGAAAGGCAATCAATCATTAATGTTGTGAAAGTCTTCTGTCTTCTGAAGGTCTTCTGACAGGTTTCTTTATTGATACTGTCCAGGACTTGTTTAATATCTTAGAATATATGATGGGAATGTAAATAATTCTAATTTTTAGAAATCATAACAGTAATTAATTGAATCTATTTAAAAAAGGAGTCCTTTTCCTTACTTAGATAAAGATCTAGATTTCCAAAACTTAAAACTATCATTTTAAAGCTAATGTTGCAAGCAAATCATGACAGTGTTTTCCGTCCACTGACTGTGAGGATGTGAGCTTCTTAAAGAGGAAAGATAATACATATCTCTCTCTTAATATGATGGGAAGAACAGAAGGAATAAAAGTCACTTGCACTAGAAGCTTGAACTCTTTTGCCCATCCCCTTTACAATCAAATAGATTGCCAGTGTTGTTTTCAACTGTTTAGTAGTTTGTGAGAGAAAAAATATTACAAACATACTGTTTATTTCTGCAGTAACTCCATCATGGCTGTGACCTCTAGGTGAGACTGAGGCATCTACTGTTTCATGAGGAAGTCAAGAGCACTCTTGAGGGCACTGAAGAAACTTGCAGACTGGGCAGAAAACTAAAAGTCACCACCTGACTTTAAGAGGAAATGAACATTCCTTCAGGGAAAACAAAGAAAGCAGAAGAAAGGGAAGATAGAGAGCAAAGCTGGCCAAAGTCACCCAAGGGACTGTTCCCCCTATATGACAGTTATTATTTTGATATACAAGGACAGCCATATTATCTAGGAACAGAAATGCTTCCTCTTTGAGAGTGAAAAATCTACTCCAGTCCTACATCGGTTTCATTGTTGTAATGCCTAAATACCTGATTACAAGTGCCTGAATGAAAAAAAAAGTTAATGACACATTATAGTGCAATGTGTCTCACATAACATTCATCTATTACTTCTTTTAGGGGAAAGCTTGTATGATAGTTTGTCATAGTTTGATTTATTTGGGATTTACACTTCAGTCAGAAATGTAGATGTTGTCTGAATATTCCTGCATATTAAGAAATATAGAATCCACATTTTGCTTTAAAAAGAGACACGCCTGATATATGTGGTAAGTGAAAAAAGTAGGAAATGTTCATATAGTTGTTCTAGCACCTTGCCACACTACAGAGGATGAGGCTTCTTGTGACAATCAGCTATTTCCTTTCTCTGGTCATTCCTCAGTTCCTAATGAAGCCAGTCTTATCCTTCTGAGACTCCTTTTCCAGTGTTTAAATGTCAGTCTTCAGCTTATCTCAAACCTTTTCTGACTTCTTTTACACCAGTCTTAATGCCCGTTGTGCTATTCAGCTCTTCCTTGTATTAAAATATACATCCTTCTTCTCCATCTTGATTGAAATAGCTGTAAGTTTATACAAAAAGGGCAAGGGAAAGAACATTACTGAGAGTACAAGAGACAGGCTTTGGTTGCTTACAGAAGTCAGTATTACAGTTAAAGTCAACCCTTTCCCTATGAGTTTGCACCTTTGGCATCATGACAGAACAAGTTTACTCTGAGAAAGAACTGCATATATGAGTCATCAATGATTTCAGAGAAACTTAATGATGCCCAAAAAGGGTAGCATTTGGGGAGATAACAGCTACTAAAACAAAGATGTTCCCATTGAGTAGATTTGGGCTGTGATTTTTTTTTTCCAAACTTTCATTCTGTATTCAAGGTTATACACATTTTCATGGAAGTGATAAAAGTAACGCCCTATGATAATTTCAGATTCCTGTTCAAAAGCATCGGAACCCAAGATGCATGCGAGGAAGAAGGGTCAATATAAAGCAGGATCAGAATATTACATGTGCACTCAAGCCTCATTGGCTGAATTGTCTAAACCACTCCTGGCTGAACTGTTCAGAAAATAGTCTTCCAGAGGCAGCCATTCAATATAGCAAATATCAACCCAAATGGCAAGCAAATTAAATACTTTTTTTTTTTCTTCTAATGTGAAACCACAGGTAACCTTAAAAATAAGCAAAAATATTATTTCTTTAGTTTGTGTTGTGATATTTTGGATTTGTTTTTATGTGCACCAACTAGCCTCAGACTAATGTTTGTCAGGGGAGAAGTTTACATGATGAAAGGAGGGAAGGTCAGGAGTACACAGGAAAAAAGAAAACACTTCTAAGTGCTTTTTTTCGCTGTAAGCAAGTAAATAAAATAAAGGAGGAGCAACCAGAGAGAAAAGAAAATAAAAGGTTTGACCCCTAAAAGATAATTTTAAAATGTTACTTGTAGTTAAGAAAAAAAATTGAGACACAAAAGAAAATAGGACAGAATAATAAAATATTCATTAAACTAACTCTTAAACCAATATATTAATATTTCATATTTTAACTGCTGGAATTCTTTATAGCCCCAATGAGATCCTTAAGTACTTTTTTCTCAGAATTTCTTTGCTTTTAAAGGAAATTACTCACTGTGAGGGGTCTTCCAAGTTTGCTTAACTGTGGGGAGTGCAGTAATTTAGTTTTTCAAAGTAGTATTGGATCTCTTGGTTACAGTACTCCTAGCTTAAACACGTGTCACCTTTCAGATGCTTTGTTGTCAGTCATTAGAAATAATGAAGGCTGATAAAGCTCTATTTCCAAAAGTCTTTTTTTTTCTCAACACCTCAGTGAAAATCTTCCATTACAGAGCAACGTAAGGGTCACTCCTATTAGTTGCCTGAAAAGAACTAACAGGCCACATAAGAAATCAGTCAACTTTTTGTGCATGCTGAAATAGAGGAGGCAATGTTTGTAATTAGCAGGACTATTTGCTAAATTTTATGCAACCTGGTAACTGCTCAGTTTTTCTAGCAAAAACTGAAAAGACATGGGTTTTGTGAGTAGTAGGACCACTGAAATGTTAATCAGTACATACTTTTACAATTTTAGGGTTTTTTAAGAAAACATAGTACCCTTTCTTAGATGTTCTTTATGCAATCTTACTGCTACTTCCTTATGGTACAAAATCCTCAAAAACAGAGCTCACCAAAGAAAGAAACACTTGTCCACTGATGATATGTCACTGTTTTATCTTAATGTACAGTTTTAACTATTAACCACAGACTAAAAAATTTAAATCTTCCTTTACATGTTTACACAGAAGTTTGCATGTATTATTCCAAGTAATACCATGGTGCTGTTAAACTATTATTAAGAACATGGGAGTTAAAGAGAAGTTACATTATAGTTTTGTGGTAGGTTGACCCTGGCCAGCTGTCAAGCACCCACCCAGCCACTCTCTCACTCCCTTTTTTCAACAGGGCAGGAGGAGAATATAAGATGCAAAAGCTCATGGGCTGAGATAAAGACAGGGAGATAATTTACCAATTAATATATCACAGACAAAACAGACTCAACTTGGGGAAAATTAATTTATTGCCAATTAAAATAGAGTCAGATGGCAAGAAACAAAGACAAATTAAAATGACGCTCTTCTTCTGAGGCTCAGCTTCACTCCTTTCCCAACTCTCTTTCCTCCAGCTCACACTCCAAGCAGCACAGGGGGATTGGCAATGGTGGGGTTGTGGTCAGTATGTAACAACAACTCTCTACCGCTCCCTCCACCTCACACTTTTTCCCTGCTCCAGCATTGGTCCTCTCCGCAGGCTGCAGTCCTTCAGAATAAATCTGCTCCAGTGTGGGCCCTCCACAGGCTGCAGTTCCTTCAGGGAATATCACCCAGTTCTGGCATGGTCTTCTCCACGGGCTGCAGGGAATACCTGCTCCACAGACATCCTCTCCATGGGCTGCAGGGGAATCTCTGTTCCAGTACCTGGAGCACCTCCTCCCTTTCTTCTTCTCTGCTGTTGGTGTCATCAGGAGTAAGTAGACGCCACTGACTTTACAGATGGGCTTGGCTGTGTCCTGTTGTGAGTCTGTTGAGGAACTGGCTGGAACCAGCCATAGTAATGGGGCAAGCATGGGGCAAGCCCCTGGCCTCTTTTCACAAAGGCCATCCCTGCACACACACCCCCGCTGCCAACACCTTGCCACAAGTTTGAACATGAGTTTCAAAACGCTAGTCTTGTTTTGTTGATTTACAGAACAAAGCTGAGTTAACTGTTGATCATCAAGCAAAAATAGGTAGGTTTCAATGTAAGATTGAAGGGCAAGAAAAGAATTACACTGAAAGAAAGTCAAAACTAGTTTGGGGGAGAAATTACTTTGCTGTGGCTTATCTTGTGACATTTCTATTGCATTACCCAACTGTATTACTTATGTACTGAGCCTCTGTATGTAGCGAGAGCCAACTACTACTTTGTGTCATGATAAAGCTTGCAAGAGAGGTTGCATACAAATATGTTCCTTTAGTTCAGCTTTCTTCTCTTCCAAATTGCCTGATATATAAATAAAAGCATGTTCTGACAAGTGTCCATTCTGCATGAGAAAACAGGAATAAAAATCATAACATTCCCTGCAACCAGAAGCTCTTCTATTCCTGTTCCTTAGTGTCGAAATTTGACAAGAAGCAATGAGGGAAAATGAAATGTAACCCTTTTCCTTTCAAAAGGTCATTCACTCAAGTCTCAATATGAATAAGAAAGGAAAACAGGGCATAAACTGAAAGGAACTGTGCTTCAGCTGCCTGCATCTTCACAGCTGTCTTGACCTAGTCTTCCTTCCCTTAATTTTTATACCAGTGATATTCCATCTATTTTAGCAGAAATATTTTTCATTTACTTTATTGTCAATGATCATCAAATCCCTATATATTTAAAATTTCAGAAGCCTTCCTTACATAGCACAAAAGAAGTTGGTTGGAATTCAATAACTTGGTAACTTTTTTGAGAAAAAATTATCTTTACCAGTCATTCAGTCAAGGATTCAAGGAAGTTCTCCCTTTAGATGGGATTCTTCTAGACCCTCGATATGAGATTATCATTTTCTCATTAAGCTCATTATCTGTACACTTGAATAAAAACCAGGGATGAACTCTGCATGCCTAGTATCTTCTTTATGCACATTGCCATGGTGGCATTGGTACTAGCTCCTGTTCAGCAGTTTGTGAGATGCTACAATTCCAGTTGCCTGAATACAGTGAAGAAATTCTAGAAGGAAAGAATAGCTCAATGAGACAGAATGGTGCTGGAAAGGCTTTGATTTCTCTAAAAGTAAACCAGGCTAATCTCAGTACGATTAAAACATCTGGTTAACAGCAGAAATGTCACCTTAGGGAGTGCGTGTAATATATTTTCTTAGGGTAACCCTTAATGTAGGTCAGAGACCTAAAGACTGCTGTAAGCAAACAGTGCTATGTAAGTACTCCAACAATTACAGAGACAGATCTTCAGATAACAGTAAGAAAAGACATAATGGCAGGTTAGGGAGGGGAGCTAAAGGTGAAGCAATTGAATCATTTAATGGCCCAACGACTGGCATCTACAGTTTTAATTTAGACTTTGTAAGGCAAAGTGAAATAGTTTAATACGGTAGCTGTTACACAGGTATTTCTTTGCAGTTTGGTGATTGATCACGAAACTTGCTTTTCTGAAGCCAAAGGACCTAAGTGCTTTTCTCTGGAACTAAGCTGATAAATATTATGTCTAACATACCTAAGGGCACAAAAGGTCCTTTAAAAATGTCACTAGAACAAAGTGTATACTTGGAACTGCTAATAGCAAAGAGAGGTTGAGCTGTTTTAGAAATGCTGCAAGGGCAGTAAAAACAACCCACAGAAACAATCCATGTTACTTCATCTGTAGATGACAAACTAGGTTTTGAAATATTACAGAATTTGGCATGAGATTTTTTACTTTGTCTCTTCGTATAGAACTAAAAAAAAATGAGAACTACTGAAATACAAAGGAAGAAACCACGTTAATATAAAATTGAACCACTCGATCAATAGCAGGAGACAAATTCTCAGCAGCAGGAAATAAATAAGAGAAGCATTTATTAGACACCAGATTCTGATCATTAATGGAGCGGAAAGAGTAGGCAGGTAGTCAGTTTTATGAGACATGAAGTTTGCACAAATAACACAATGTGAAGCATGCCATAAGTTATATAGCCATCTTTTCTAAAACAGGATTTCCAAACTTTTGTTTTAATTAAATAAAATTGACTTTAATTTTTACATGTCAGTTCTTATGTCTTCTGTCCTGTATAATGTGTAGAAGTCCACATGCTCTATACGCAGACAGAGAGGCTCAACAGACTGCAGATGTTTGGTTTCAGGATGAAAATCTATTTCTCAGTCCAACAAGTAAAAATTGCCTGGAAGTAGTCTGCATAAATACACCCAGACCAGACCCTTTGTAGGTATATTCTCAATATTATGTGTCAGACTTTCTTGCATCACTCATCATACTTAAAAGCTAACATTCAAGTTAAAATGGAAATGAATATGATTTTAACTATTCAAGTCCCTAAAGTATAACATATCTCAAACTTTATCATTCTTTAAAATTAGCAGTCATGTAACTCTGAAAAGGGATTGTAGAACAAATTGTATAACATTTTAAAATCACCATGCTGAAGGACTGCCAATCAACTAATTATAATTGAATATTGTGCTTTTTAAAAAGAAACTCAAAATAGAAATCTGTCCTCATTCACACTCTACGGTATGTCATTTTTTTAATCTGCAACTTTATGAATTTTGAACTGATGTACAGCCTTTTCTTGTATCTTGAATGTACAAGACCTAAGTTATATAAAGCAAAATAGAAAGACATGACATAAAATATACATTCTATTAACAGTACATATTGTGTGCACGTGGATAGCCTTCTGTGGTTCTCCCTACAAATAACCTTTGAATTCTCTTTAGTGCATACAATCAGTTTAGGAAAGCTAAAATTCGTCTGTTAAGGTCAAGTACTGAATATTTAAGTATAAACAAATGCTTTTGGAGGTTTTGAAAAATAACACAACAAACAGCCAGTCCTTACTATATTTGTTTTTAAGCCGTGTTCTCTTTCTGCATATGACACAGGAAGAAGACAAGTTTGAGAGGATAAATCCTCAACAGTATTAAAATCTCCAAAGAAAAATAACTTCCCAACAGGAAGAACGACAGAGAAAAATAACCACTTTTATCCTGGGTTTAACCAGGTGAAAGTTACCAAAGATAATCCATAAATATTCACCCTCTGTCCCTCCAAAGGAGTCCAATGCAATTCATTAAACACCAAGGAGCTAAACCTACTTAAAAGTGCCACATTCCAAATGGAAAACTGTTGGGGTTTTTGCAATTTTAATTATCAGAAGATGATTAAAATGTGGCAAAAGGAACAACAAGTTTTTAAAATATGCCACTGAGCTCCAGGAGTATTGTAAAGAGAAAGCAGTTGCCTTTAAACTGACCTTTGCCATTTATATTTTTGATTCTGCCAGATGTGTACAAGACTGAGCCACTTACCAGGTTTAGACCTCCTGATAGTTATTTCCATTGCATTACTGGGGATACCACTGTCCCCATCAAGTCATATATTGTTCTGGGACTTGAGGCATATTGGAACTAGTATCTTACTTAAGAATAGTCAGCAAGATGCCACGTGTGTGAATTCATATAACATAGCCAGTGAAAATGCATGTCTTTATCCAAACCACGTTTACTTTCCTTGTTATTAACATGTTATCCAGGTTGCAGAATAGAAATTTTCAAACACTTCATAATGTAGACAAAAACTTTACAGAAGCAATTGTTCCTCATATATGTCCCTAGGTTACTGCATAGTTCAGGTCCTCTCTCTGTCATTGAAAAGTAACATTTTCTAACTAGAGTTCTCTATTACTCAAAAAAATTATTAGAGAATCACTTAGTTTCTCTTAAACTCCCAGATTAACACAGAT
Source organism: Platalea leucorodia (assembly GCF_965183815.1). Taxonomy (NCBI): domain Eukaryota; kingdom Metazoa; phylum Chordata; class Aves; order Pelecaniformes; family Threskiornithidae; genus Platalea; species Platalea leucorodia. The sequence continues at coordinate 81,413,426 of NC_138825.1, forward strand.
AAATACTAACACAGATTACTGTGATGTTATGTCAGAACAGACTGTTTAAGCCCCTATTCAGGGGACAATCATACCCATCCAGAAGAGAGCTCTTCCCTCACGGAAACTGCTCAGAATGAATAAGTCTTCTCCTGTTTTGGCTGTCTCCAAAGGCTTCATCTGAGGTGAGAGGCCCAGATGCTCTACAGAATGAATGACTTGTTCTGTGTAAGTGGGCATCTAAGAGTGCATTGGCCTATACACTGGAGAACACACTATTATTTGTTCTGGAGTTCTCCCTTCTGTGGAAAGGAGAAAAAACATGTGTCACTGTTATTATCCTAAACCATTAGGCTGCAGTGACCACTACAGGGTAACTCAGCTGCCACTCAAAACAGGAAAGGAAGGAAACTTTCTGCAGAGTTCCTTCGTGCCTAGTCAAGTTAGTTGTGCTGGGCAACATATTTGGACTCTGTGCAAAGAATATAAGCTTTTACCTGAGGTATAATTCATACTTTCTGAAAAATATTTTGTTAATCTTTAAATGATTGAGTGCTCTTACTTCTTATAATGTGTAACACCAAGAAAATAAAAAAGCATCTTCATGTGTTATTTGTCACTTCTGCATATGGAGCAAAAGAATAAACTTCAATGAATATTACTGATATCAAGATTCATTGCCAGGTCTCTGACTTTCTGACAGCACTTCTACTCAGCACTTGACAGTAAAAGTCACTCTGGTTGGGACAGTACCAACATACATAACCAGTAACTTGAGACCAAGGATATACAAAGGTCCTGACATGCAAATTCAGCCTTCATATCAGGATGACTTCACATCCACAGTTTTTGCCAGGAGGCTAGGAGGGGAAAAAAGATACACTAATGAGCAGACATTTCAGGGATATGAGAGTGGTATTTTCTGATAGAGTATGTGTGCTATCAAGAACGAATCTGTAAGTGTATGCTGTCTGTGATAATAAATGAAAGGTTAGCACAGACTTGTGTTTGTTACTTATTTCAGCAAACCATTATTTCAACAGAGCCCTTCCAGATTCTATGAGTCAATCCTTTTTTCCTGTAGGACTTCCCTCCCCAGTTCTCAATTGCTGCCTGACCATGCAGGAAATCAAACTAAGAATGTTATCCAATTTTGCAGGTCCCTGAGTCTGCAATGTTCATTTTATTGATATCTTCCCACCCTTTATATCCCTTTCAGTGTCATGCTTCCTTTTTAGCAAAGGGAAAAATGACATCCAGAAATAAATCCAAGTGTCTTGATTCTTCTTTCCCTTCGTTGTCTGTTATTACCTTATCACAATCCATCCATCATCAGCCATTAAAGGTTATGTCTCCATACAACTTCCATCCATTTATTTTAGCATTTACTGTAGGAACAGTTTTTTGTCAGCCAATATTTTGGCATGTGACTAGCATATTATCTATGCAGCCTGGTATTCATTATTTGTATTTATGAACATCCCTACAGAACACCTGCCAGGAAATGGTAAATTCATAATATTCACAGGGTGCTATTAGGAATTAGTGAACTGAGATATTTTTCCTAGGGTTGCAGTGAAAAATGTCAATTTGATTTAGGAAGTTTCACGGTTTTGTAGAACTTGTTCTGCCAGTCTACAGAGACTAAGAATAAATACATGAGCATTTATTCTATATGTATTACAGACCCAGTTGATCTGATTACTCCATGTAACTTCAAAACATTAAAATATCAACACAAGGTACAAAGCTGTGGAGAATCACCCCTCAGTTTTCAAAGGATGTGCACCCAAATAAATTAAAATTATAATTGTTGGTTAACTTTCTTCATGGGAACTAATATCATTATCTTCTTGTTAAACTGAATACCTGCCTTTATGATATTTACTTTCCTTTACACTTATAACCCAATCACCATAATCTAAAGACTAATTTTCATAATTGCTTGGTTGATGGCTAATAGCAGAACTCTTTAAGATTTAATTTTCCTTTGTGTGTATCAGAAATTGAAATGGATTTTGGATTTAGACATTCAATTTGCCAGATACCCATATATTTTAACAAGATTAATTACAAAATGTTAGTAATTTCTACACAGAAGACAAAACTGTTTTTCTGTGAAACAAAAGGCTCTTTAAAGAATTCAATTAAATCCTCACAATTCATATGACTTCAAAAAGCAATGAAATACTTGGTAGTGATTTCAGAAGGAATTTAAAAAACAATATTGATCCCCTTGCCTTTAAGTCACATACATGACATATTGTGATTTCTGCTGGATATTTAACAGAAGTATACCATCACATTGTTACTTTCTCATTTTATAGTTTGCAGTGTCTACTGTACCTGTTGTCTACTTGATGATGTAGAAACATGAGAACGTTTCCTTAACAGAGTTTTCATTCATTTTCTCATTACTTTAAATATACATATAGTACTTTTTAATAAATACCTACATTTAGAACAGTAATCCTTACTCTTTACATTCAGAAATTTTAGGTTTAAAAGCAAGTGCTAAATTCTGGAATAGGATTTTTTTTGTAGAGTGGAATACATTTCAGCTACTTCATGTTAAAGAAGAAAATACAGTTTCCTAAAGATGGTTTCAAAATTCTGGCTAGATGCTCATGCTAGATGCAAGGTAACACAAAAACAAAGCAGTAGGAAAAACAAAATCTATTGAGTTTATATGCCAGATGCTTTAGAAGTCTCTTCCACAATAGAATCAAGTTTACAAAGAAAAAGGAGGTTTAAAGCACAGTGGGGGAAAAAAAAGGTATAGAATGCATTTTTAGGACCAAGAAGCCAATAAAATAAAAAGGAATATATTTGTTTTAATATCAAGCCAGAAAAGAGAAAAGGGAATCCACAGCTACTTAAGTTATCACAGCCCTGCCCTTCCTGGCCATGGGCCCCACCAAGACCAGCCCACCCATGGGCTCACATCCGGACCCAGCCTCAGCCCATCCCCAGGAAGATACTCAATACCCAGGGATGGAGCTGCCCCCAGTGCTCCCCGGCTTCCCTGCTTCTGGCTGTGGTGGTGCGATGGGCCCTGGCTGCCAGGCTCTGCCCTGATGGACCTCATGGGACCCCGCTGCTGCAGCACCTGACAGCAAAAGGTGGAATAAGATATTGGCACTGTTGAATTTGTACCAAAAGTGTTCAAGTGCTCACTGCTTTTTTGGACCAGACTTACCAAGTACATAATTTTCTCCCTTTTATACCCAAGCACTGTCATGTTTTAGTTATCGTCAAGTCAATTCATTGCACACAAAAAATGCAGTGAAGTCCAAAATTTATTTTCATGTCATCAATATCAAGACTAGATTGTGTGTTTGAAAATGGCTCTGTCTGCTTAGCTTTTTCAGTTTAATTTAGCATAGCTTAGCCTAGCTTAGTTTAGTTTAGTTAGCACTGCTTCTTAAGCCGGGTGGTCCAAATGATAAATTTTCTTTGATCTCACTAAAGAAAAAATAGGGCTCCCTTTTCCCTAATATGTGCTAAACCATAGATCTGTGTGTTTCTTGAATCAGCTGGATTTACTGTGTATGGATAAACCACAATTACAACATGCATGCAGCGGTTTGGAAACATCCAAAGAGCCATTTCTCTGGATATGTGGAAATCTCTGACAGGTGTCCAAAGTCCTCAAATTTTGCCTAGAGAAGATTTACAAAAAGAAAGTGTAGCTGGTGAAAGGAAGATATATTGTACCTCAAAGAAAGAAAGTAAATTCCAGGGAACCAATTTAGTTACTCCGTGCTGATGCATAAACTCTCCTGATTTCAATGAAATAAAAACTTACTTTGATCAGCACATTGTCTAGATATACTATATATCTTCAGGACTGATTTAGTGATTTTTTTTAAATCCATTATATTTCATTTTATTGTAACTACTTAAGAAAAGAGACAAGCTCTTTCAACTAGTTTATGAGACAAAGTTCAAACCTGTAACAAACACATTTTACCAGCTACAACATGGATCCAACAGACTGGGTTTAGCAGTGCACTGAAAGATTAATACAGGCAATTCAAAAAGTTGTGAGGATTGAGGTCTCAAAGGGAATCCTCGTGAAGGTATAACAAACTACACATGTGTGACCTGAGGCTAAAAGTATCATCGTTTCATACCCAAAGCAGAGAGCGAGGTAAGAACTTGAGTGCAAGGAAAGAATGTGAATGCATCTACTGCAGATGCTTGAATTCTAATCTCCCTTACACCCTTAAAACAGTATTAAAAGAAGTGGAATTACATGTAACATAACCAATGGGCAAATCTGGCAAGGTGAATTTTATCTTATGTGAATTTGAATAGAGAATAGATATTTGAGGAAATTAAAGAAAAACACACTGAGCCCACTGAAATTGATTTTCGTATGTCTAATCTCCCATATTATTATGATGTTCTAGTGAGTGATTTCATAAGAACACAATATAAATGAAAATATTTTGGTTGGCACATCTGAGAATCAGTTATTCCTCCTGGTACATTAGAAGGATTAGGAGCCTCTCTAAAAGCTAAAACAAGATCTTGTGTCTCAAATAGCATCATTAAAGTGCTGGGTTTTGGCTGGGATAGAGTTAATTTTCTTCCTAGTAGCTGGTATAGTGCTGTGTTTTGGACTTAATATGAGAATAATGTTGATAACACATTGATGTTTTAGTTGTTGCTAAGTAGCACTTACAATAACTCAGGGACTTTTCAGCTTCCCATGCTCTGCCAGGTGCACAAGAAGCTGGGAGGGGGCACAGCCAGGACAGCCGACCCAAACTGGCCAAAGGGGTATTCCACATCATATGACATCAGGCTCAGTATATAAACTGGGGGGAGTTGGCCAGAGGGCAGTGACCACTGCTCCGGGACAGGCTGGGCATTGGTTGGTGGGTGGTGAGCAACTGCATTGTGCATCACTTGCATTGTACATTATTATTATTATTTGTTATTACTGCTACTATTACTGTTTTACTTTATTTTATTTCACTTATTAAACTGTTCTTATCTCACTCACAAGTTTTCTCACTTTTACTCTTCTGATTCTCTGCCCCATCCCACTGGGGGGAGTGAGTGAACATCTCTGTGGTGCTGGCTAGGGTTAAACCACAACACAAAGACGTGAGTGTTGCTAGGAGCTGTTTTCCACAGCGGGTTTTGCGGATCCAGGATTCCAATCAGAATTCAACCTGTGGAAACTTCAACTCCAGATTGATAGCTGTTATGATATTATAAACAAATAAATAACAGTGATTATTACAACTTGTATCATTGTGGCCAGAAGGCCACAGTACAAGCATCAAATATTGAAGAATCGGGAAGCAGCGATAGTAATGTTCTGAAAACAAAACAGAATAGAAAAAAAATGAAGAAGCACAAGACAGAAATTAAAAAGTGGTTGTATATTAAGATATGTACAGAAGGCATTGGATATAAGACTAAAGAAGTCCTGAGAAATGTAATTGAGAAGTCAGTTTACTAAACTTCTGTCTACTTAATTTAAATAAATAGTTTTTCTAATGAAGCAGTAATATATAAAAGAAAAAAAATTGAAAGTGAACTTAAAATACATTCTGTTTTCAGAATGGACTCAGCTGGTTAGGCAGGAAACATACCATCCAAAACTCACTGTGTATACCTGCCATTGTATCCTTGTTTAAAGATCCACATGAATAATAGTTAGGCCAGGATGACTGCATCTTGTAACAGTTTCCTCTTAATTGCTGAATAATTTATGTGAAAGTATTGTAGCTGTCTTAATTAATCAAGAAAAATCCCCCTGTGAAATGCCTAATTCAAAGCAAGAAAAATTCCTATTCCAACATCTCACTACAACCAAGTTAAACTTAAACATGCTTTTTTTTTCTTGACATCACACTGCATCTGCTTATAAAATGAGTATATCATGTTATGAACAGCCCTGAACACTGCATTCTGGATTTTTGTGGTTTTTTTTTTTTTTTTTTTTTGAAGGACTGTTATACACAGACAGCACAGGTTGCAGGCTGAAAAATTATTAGAAACTACAGGACTAGATGCAGAAAACATTTCTTCCCCACCACATTCCTACAGAGATATTATGTAACTGCAGAAAGCAGACCAGAGCACTGGAAATTCCAGCAGACTCTTACAGTCTTTCAACAGCTCACTGCTGGTTTATAGTGACATAAAGAAACATAAAGATACATTAAAAAGAATTAGGAAATACAGCTGTGTCTACGCCAGTGCATTAAATTACTCTCTCGGTCTGTTCAGTGAGGAGGTCCAAGGCTAGAGCACTCACGCCATTGAATCAATACAGCAAGCCTTCAAGAACATTTAAGTCACATATCTCTGATTTATGACCAGCTTGAGGTACACTTGGACGCACTTATTTTACCAGTTGTATAATACACCCAGCAAAGACTCTTCTAGAATTTGACCTGCTCTCAATTCATCTTGCATAATGAGCACCTAATAAACCTACTTTTTTGTCCTCTGCAGAAGACCTGCCTAACTCTGGCTATCATTCACAATAACATCTAGCAAAAAAGTCGTATACCAAGCACCTGAAAGAGAGGCCAGGATTTAAACTGAGCCAAGACTATCAGTCTCCCTTGCTCCTCACCAGACTTTTCAGCACTCTTTGCTCGTTGTCCTGTTGCCTTCCCTTCCCCAGAAGGGAAACCTAGTCAAGACACAGCATGAAGCTGCCTGGGGTCTCAAGTGGAAGTTCTATGAAAAGAAATATCTTGTCGTACTAGAAAAGTCACTGATTTACCCACGCCTCAGACCAACAGCTTCTAGCCTTATAGATTCAAGGAGCTACAAATCCACACTCTCCTTCCAGAACAGTTTCCAAATCAAGACAGAAAAGCTGTCTGCCAGTGAGACTTTATGCAGCATGGATAACCCTGTGAAAGCAATGATAACGTGAGACGCTCCCCCCTCAATGCAGCAGCAACAGATTTGGCAGATGTTTGTAGGAGAATCCTCAACAGTTTTCCTCTACCAGCATGATAAAGATACCCCCACACAGTAGGAAAATAATACTGGACAAGCAATAACTGCTATATTTTACCAGTGCTCATATAACAACAAAGTTCATCTCAAGTCGTCAGCAGCAATTATGAAGGACTTGAGATATATTTCACATGAGGCCTGTATGCTGGCTTCTACCTCTACCTTCTACCTATTTCTGCCTTCCAAGTCCCCTAGGCTAATCCATCTGCCCTCTAGAAGGCCACACAAAAATAAAACAGACCCCATCTTACAGCTACAACCTTCTCAGGACACACATACTGCTCTTTAAAATTCTTATTTGCCTAACTCTGTTCCGCAGTAAAGATAATACTTCACATGTGCCTGCTGAGTCTCGAGTTCCAAATATGGTGAAATGTGGTGAATGCAGTAAAAATCAAAGAGGCTGTCTTCTATCTTTTTCAAAGGGGAGTGAGGTCTTGCTGGTATTTAGGTAGTGGCCTTTATCAGTGCAGCATCCTCAAGCGGGGAAGACATTACTGGAGAAATTCTCTTCCTGTTCTTTCTTTTTCCTTTTCTTGTAGAGAAAATGTTGGCCTTCCATACGTGTTTGTCATTGCCTTTGTGTTGTTACCATTTATGGAATATTTTGTACACACTGGATATACATTCCTTGTTCTCTCTGTCATTCCTATGATAATCATCTTTATCAGCTCCTAGAACTTTCTCTTGAAAATGAAATGGATGTCTCACAATGGAGAACTCACAAATTAATTTTATGCAGTTTATCCTCTCCAGTGTTGAGAAAAATCTTGAAGATTTCTCTATGAAAATTATTAACTTGATAAACTGGAGTACTGCATATGAAGAATGCTCAAAATATCAGAAAATGACTAGTGACATTAAGTGCTTTAGAGATCACTCACAGAGCATAGTCCAATTCAAGACCATTGAATGAAGGCAGCCATGAAAAAAAATAAAATTAAATCACATTTCTTGAATTTCCCAGATGGGAAAAAAATCCATTTGTCTTTTTCTATCAAAACACAGAGAGCACTTTTAAATAAAAAAGTACAGAAGAGGTGAAATTGTTGTGTATCTGCAAAAGTAGATACTGGGGTTAGAGAAAGAGAGAACAAAAGGCTGTGCCTGAAGAAAAGGTTAGATTCTACAGGAAATAAAAAGGCAATATTTCCAAACATTATAATTACATTCAACCCAAATACCTAATAATGATTAAAAATCTTGGTAGTGATCATTCCTTATCTGAAAACACATTCTCGATCCCCGCTTCAGATTATGTAAAGCTTATTTGGTGCTTCTCACGAGTGGAGATGCAAGTATGCACTGCCCGAAAGAACTTTACTTAAAATTATGCGTATTGCTATCTGAAAGAAATCCAACACACCAAAAAATCTGAAACCTTTTTCAAGAGCCACTATATTAGTAACTTACATACCTACATTCATTCAGCTAGGTCTCTGCTTTGTGAGATACAAGGGCTGTTTTTAAATCGTGCCACTAAAAATACATTTTAAATGTCTTGGGGCACAGATTTTCTCACCCTCTAACCAAATCCTTTTACCCACACCTAATAAAATTAAAGCTTGCTCTTTAATGGGCCTTTTGTGTACTATCACTGTAAAATCTTAAATAGTATCCATTCATTTTTATATGTCAGTGTCATAGAAAACCAAAGCCTAATCTTTAACTCATTTTAAGCTGCCTTCTTTAATTTCTGTGCACTTATTTGTTGTCCTGCCTCAACTCTTTTTCTTCTCTCTTCACTTTCTTCTCAAAGAACAAAGTAAATGAGAAAATTGAGAACAGATCTCTGTCAACCATATAATAATTATATTTTAGTAAGGGATATCAACTGAGAAAGCCTTCTAAAGACTTAGCTGGCCCCAAACAAAATTATGTTCTTATACATTTGTTTTGTTTTGGGTAGCCAGCAATTCCAACCAGCAGATGGGAGTTGCCTTTCCTTGTTTAGTAGAAAATAAAAAATATACTGATAACAAGCTCTCCCTCACCCATCAGCTAGCACTTTTTGTCAGAGGGCTGGAAAGGGATATGCTAAAAGATAATATATGTTACCTCTACTGAAATGAAGCAAAAAAAGACCCAGTACCTAAAATAATCTCTCTCTCTTTTGGGGCCAGGCTATCATATATTTCATGACCATGATTGACATCCACTGTGTTGTCATTCCTCTGCAGTTTCTCTTTCATTATTCTCATCTTTATTCTTGCCTAATATAAATGTGTAATCTTGGCTGTGGACTGCAACAAATACAGCCTAAAGAAATTACTGGTCATGGAGCTCACTTCCTTTTAAATACTTGAAGTTTGAAGGAGTGTTTTATTACCTGAAAGGCTTACCAAAGTTCTTCTCCAGCAAATAAACAGATCTAACTAGACTCGTGCTGAAAACAGTGGGGCACAATCTAAATAAAAATACCTGCCTGTGAGGGTCGAATGGCTATTTCCCAAACCAAGATACAATCTCATGTGTTTCTTCTTCCTTAACATTCTTTTCAGCCAGAGAAAAATAACAATAAATATTCAATTAAAGGCATTACACCTACATATTAGGCAAATACAAGCCAATAAGAGAGAGATGTTGAAGGTTTTTCCGCAGAATGCAGTATCATGTTTACTAACAGCTGACCACCATCCTTTAGTTCCTTTGTATAGCAAACCATGGGAAATATTCTATGCTGCACTTAGTTACCATGGGACACCTGTGTTGTTAATGCCATGTGTTTTGTAATTTCTTCTGAAGATGGAAGACCTACAGACCGTGTTCACTAAGGTATAAGGCACGAAAATTTACTGCACTTTGATCTTCAGAATTCTTTGGCTTCAAGCAGAATTTAATCTTGATTACCGCTGTTTTTTATTCAGTATCTTCAGTCACTACTGACACAGCAAGAATTAAGGACAGTCTATATGGGGGGGAGGGAACAAAAAAAATTAAAAAAGACTAATCAGGTGCATTTTCTAGGAAAAACTAGACTTAGGATTTCTTACTTCTACTCAATTCTTATGCTCATAACTGGAAACAAATTAGACTAGAATTTTCAAAACAATCAAGAACTTAAATACAAATCAGGATTTGCCCTTCTCTTCAGGCCTTGGGTTTTTTGGTTGGTTTTCCTTTTTCCAGATATTTCTCATTACCTAGATAAGGGATATGAAAGACTTTTTGCAGTTCTGCTAAATACAGTGTTTTGAGATTACTCTACAGAGTCTAACGTTCAAAATGGAGGAAGTATTTGTTTATTTATTGTTTGATTTTTTTTAAAGATAATTTCATTTTCAAGTTCTATAGCTTCCTAGATCTGTGATACTTAAATATGAAGTATTGCTATAATATCAATAATGACAAAACCAGAAATATAATTAAATTACGTATTAACATATTAACATTCAGGCCACAGAAGAATTAAGATCTGTGAACAAAAGTGATATGTTATAGTTATTTCATTTCTAAAAATAAATATTTGTTCATTAAACTTTGTTAAGTAAAAAAAAAAAAATCCCAGTGACTCTAAACTCTGTTGTCTGTCTTCTTTTTTTTTTCTTTTCTCCTTTGCCACCTCTCTGTTTTCACAGCTCAAGAAACAGCTTGTGCATGGCAGGTTTTCCCTGTGGCATGGAAAGCCTCAGGCAAGAATGAGTAGTCCCAGTCTGCCTGGTTCTTTGTTCATTATGCACTGCAACTATTTGAATTTTGCATTGAAAATGTTTGTATTGAAAATGTTTTTCCCTCTGAACCAGTTATTTTAAAAACTTTGCTGTCCAAGTGACTTTTGGGGCATCTGATTTTGCTTCTTTTTATGGCAAAGGCTCTACTTCTACAGACACACATTTTCTTACTAACCTGTGCAGTTTACTTCAGCTTCAGGTAGGTTTACAGGCAAGACAAAAAAATGTGTTTAAGGCCTGAAATAAATAAATAAATAAATAAATAAATAAATAAGTTTTGCTATACTAAAAAAACAAGTGTTTTCTTGACTTTCGTCTTGTGCAAACTTCAATAATTTATACTGTGCTGGTGTCCATTCACATTCTCTTTCTCACTACTCAAGGAACAATTCTATTTAGACATACTGTTTAACTCAAGTTTTAAAATGGATGTTGATTCCTAGATGACACTACTAATGGTTTAAAAAGAAAATTGTAAATGGGAAATAGTTGGTTATTGTAGCAACTAATACACATATGCCATAACTTACAGCTGTGTAAGAAAATTTTCTCAGCATACCTTTGTTGGTTTGCAAGAGTCAACTTCACCCTTAGCAAAAGGTCTGTACAACTGGCTCTAGTGCTAGTGCCACTTCTCCTCCCTCTATACAGCTCTTCCAGCTGAAGCCGCGGTAGTCTGCAGATAAGTATGTCACTGTTATCTCTTGTGTCATCTTCCTGAGTGGAGAGTTGTGTCATCAACAAATGAACATTTTTGTGGTATATTGTGAAGGGCCATCCCAAATCACAGGCAGCTACATGATGGTCAAAATACTGTGGTCAATATCCACACCTCTCTTTTTGTAACTACATTTTTTCAGAGTAAAAATATCCTGTCATCTAAAAATCTCATATTTCTTCTGGTTTTCTATCTCGTCATCAACATGAATCAGAACAGGTCACTGGAACATTCCTATGTTTACTGGGCAACTGAATGATTCTGCTATATTTGCATAACATATCACAACAAGGACTATTTTGAGATATGATAAAGATTATTTAGACAGACAATTATGCATTTTTCTGCGTAAAAGTTGTCAGCTGCTACAGATCCTTACTAGCCAGCTGCATATGACTGATAAATAGGCATCACGGGCTAACATGATTAAGTAGACACACCATGGCTCCAGAAATCCCAGAGGAAGAACGCCACCTTTCTGGCGTTACATGTTGATCTAGATTCAGCCCAACATTGCAGAATCAAAATAAGAGCTACTTTGATCAGAAAAAAATGTAATCACCTTTTTTAGTACTAGGTTGCTTTTGGCTAAGGACAATAAATTGGGGGTTTTCAAACAGGGTTACAAGGAGCATAAGTATATCTTACTCCATCAGGCTGTACATCTCAGCAGTATTTGAGAAATAGTCAAAAATCCAATTGTTTCTAATTCTTCTCATTTTGATGGGTTGATAGTACAGATATTCTACTCCTGTCTCACTTTTCTTGCAAAAAGACACTAACGTCTTGCCTCAGAATTTATTTTTATGGTTATGCAAACACTGGTGGATACACAGAGATGTTAAATTGATATTAATTATCATTGATCAGGGATGGAATTCAGTATACACATTTTCACACAGGACTTTCCCAGAGAGGCACATAGGGCTATTATTCTATAACTGCCATATTCACACTAGTAGTGTTAAAATGCCAGTAGCAATTCTGGAGACAGATTTAACTTATGAAGCTATGACCTGGTTAGAGGAAGACCAATGAGGAAAGATTCAAATGCTGTCTAAGCTGACTTTCTGAGTGCCTGCTGAATGTGCATTTTCCAAAGAGATTATTAGCAATGCTGCAAAGTTAAGCTTGATTTCAAGAGTAATATTTGTATTCATTTTACAATAAAAATCTGTATTATACAGTATTAACAAAGCAAATGAAAACTGGGTGCAGCCAGATTGTCTACTGATTTTTGAATTCTAGACAAAATGGAAAGTTGTAAAAGCCATAAAAGAAAATGCTGGACTGAAGAAGACTTAAGCAATCATCTCACAGAAATGCACTGTATTTTCTGCAGTTTTCCATGTGGCTTGAACACCTTAAGTTTGTACAAAATTGCTTTAAATTGATCATGTTTTGCATGCTATTTTCCAACAAAGTGTGTAAATTAGAAACACAGGAATAAAGCTGAACTGTTCAGTGAAAACAAAGAGATAACAGTATTTTATGGTTAACTTTTTTTAAAAAGCAACAACAAAACATAATTACAATATTAAGGAAGATGCAAGCTGATGTAGAGCTTGCATTGCTCACAGATTTATGGATGTGTGATTCTGATTCTAGTTTTTCTTATCTTTGGGATTGAGCAGATAAAACTTCTGGCTATAATCTAGGGAAATAAAGCTCTACAAAAGTGGAACTGTTTAGTGAATGCAAAAATTGTGCAGTGATTTTGGCCTAAGTTCATCCCACCAATAGGAATGGAATCTTCTCTGAAGGTATCCTAGATATCCCATTTAAACGCATAAGATAACATGGGATACATCTTTGTTCTTGCTCTGAGTGGACTAAGCAGCTGATTGGTGTGCTGATACATCTACCTAAACTTCTTACACCTCCTTATCTTGAAGCATACATTTTTTCTTAGCATACAATTCCTTCAGTCCCTATTCTTTTAGCCAACAGCCTCTGAAGAGGAGAAAAACCCTGCAGATATTTCTTTCTTTTGTGTCTTTCATTTCCTAAAATAGGTCAGTCTTTCAGCAGATATGGACTGAAGCTTTAACGTAGGTTATCTTGCAATTAATTGTATTCTAAAGCAGTAGCTGGAGTGTTAGTCGTACTTAAGTAAAATAGCTGTGTGTTGAAAAGACTTCATTTCTATGAGCATTTTGAACGTGAGAAATGAATTAGAAGAACTTAATTCAAAACTTCTTTTACCTGCATGCTACATCCTTAATGAATATAAAGCAGGAAAACATGCTACACTACAAAGACTCTCTCTTCCCTTTCATATGCACTCAATTTACACATTTGAGAGTTCACATTTATGAAATCCTAGTAAGAAAATCTGGTCACATTCAACGCCGCAGAAATATGTAAGTAAAAAGTAAGGATGAACACTTATCTATTCCTTCTCTTCTAGGAGAAGGAATTCTTCTCCTAGATTCAAAATGTAGTATAAATTTCTCCAGCTATCTGAATAAACACCAATTGTTCCTGCACATAATTAAACAATACTCTTCCAGATAATAAAAAATTGTCTGTAACTGTTCCAAAGAGTAGAAAGCTTTGGAGAAAACTCACTTTGTCAGACAAATTACTGGCACTGCAATTCTTCTGCAAAAGGCAAAAATACATACAGTAGTATTCTCTTCGCCCATAGAGAATTTTTCCCCACTTTCACCCTGTTCTTTCTTTCTTTTTCATAAATTCTTAGATTCCAGTAAAAATCAGTCACTATCCAACCAATAGTAACATTTTCAGAAATTATATGAAAATTATTCAGAAATTAATTAGAAGTTATATTTCTATTTTCAATAGAAATTTTCTTTTTTAAATGGAAATATTAGTCTTTTGTATCACAATCCAGCTTTTTCATACAAAATGAAAAGGAGGTGTTCTTAATCATCTAAATAGAGTAAAATACAGTCAAACTTGGGTAGTCTCACTAAGCTATTGGAGCAGTCAAAGAAAAGGAAAAGATTTTCTGTCTTGTCTTTTTTTTTTAATCAATGTCTTCTCACTGCTTAGAATCGCATAATAGTCCTGTCAATACAGTTAATCCCAGCTCCTGAGAAAAGGTGTGTCTGACCTTCTTTTAAACCTCAGAGAACAAGAACGATCCCAATGGTTTAAAATAAGATTATTTGCCTAGGACCTGAGCCTCCACAGACTTTCACCTGCAACTTGTTAACCATATTCTCTGTTTTGCAATTTGTTCCTACTAACAGTACTCAAGAAAATGTGAACTTTGTGTGAACAACAGCATAGGACTGGACTCTAAGAAGAACTTTCCTCTTATGTATCAGATCCCACTCATATATATTTGCCAATAAGAAATGTCAGTTTGGTTCATGCAAGTGATATACTTCAAATCAACATCTTTCCAAGCTCACAATATTAAATTATATTACTGTATGCTGAGTAGTGCAACGTATTTATGTTCTTTTCCTACTAGTCTTCACAAGAGAAATGCAATACATACCTTTATTTACATTTGGTTTTGGTTCTTAATGTATGGTTATAGCTATGTCTATGAACATGGACTGAGACAGACATAAAAACACTCTCCAACAACAACAAAAAAAAAAAAAATAGACAAACCCAAGTCATTATTTGAAGAGATCTGAGCAACAAATGTCCAGCTTCTTATTGGAGAAAAAGAAATATAGTGTCTAACATATCTCAATATCCCATTGCTTTCCATGGGTTTTTATAATTTTTCTCTATTCAGGTTTTGTTATAACATAAATGAAATTCAAGAAGATAACACTTCATTCTGGACAAAACATTAAATAATTGATAAAAATACATAAAGAATACATATTTTCTATATTTTTGGGGTACAACATATAAACTAGGTACATATAAACTAGGTTTCTACTGCAGATATCATTATATATTCCATTTTCTTTATTTTTAACACTGCATATTCACTGTGTCTGCAGTTTCTCCCTATTCTTAAAACAAGTGATATTTCAGTGCTGTAAAGATTTATGAAGCTCATTATGGCATCAGTGGAAGACAATTTTTGTCAACATAGTCCCAGAACACCATATATTCGGATACCATCTTATTTCCCAGAGTTTAAAAAGAGGTAAATTTATATCCAGCTAAAGAATCCATTATTAGTTCATTTCTTGGAAAAAAATATGAAATCAACAGTGAAGACTGAAGACTCACTGCAGGGAGATAATGTGCTGCTGTTCACAGATCAAATGCAAATTCAAAGCACAGGTGCTCATCTTATTTTTGTGTCACAAAATAGAAAATAATCACAAGACATTTATATACCATAGTACTATAATAATCCAATATTAGGGGTAGAATGCTAAAATCCACCTTTTAATGTTATTGTACCTTTTTTGCAGTATTTATTTTAATTCTCAAAAGGCATGTTGCTATTGCCACACATGCTACTTTCCAGAGCTAGAAAACCACATGAAATATTGTGGACTTTTTTCAGTTTGAATACCTGATATTCACTGATCCCCATAAAATTCATACATTGAAAGATCTTGTAGTAAGTTATTTTCTGTTTTGATCTACAAATAACACCAGTGGTTCAAAAATCAAAGCTATTGATTAAACACAAGCACCCAAAAAGGCCAAGTCAATTTAATATGTTGGATAAATAATCAGCCATATATATTTATGCAGTATGAATCCACAGTATTTCCAGCTAACTTTCAAAGTGTCACTCACAGTTGAGAAAAAAAATAATAAAGATAAATTAATTCTTTCACTGTGCATGCTAGCTAGGCTGCACCTAGGAATAATAAAGAAATTCAGTCTCCATGTCTGTTACTATGGTAACAGTAAATTCCCTTCAAACGTATAGAAACAGAGGACTGGAAGGGACCTCTAAAATCTTTTTCATCAAACACAAGAAAGTTGTCACAGAAATATTGTCTATTTTTATTTAACTCTGCCTTAAATACAATCTCGTGTTTTACTCCACTGTTCCTATAGAAGGTGAATCAAGAAACCCTGAGACAGACTCCTGACATTCTGAGATCAGTTCTGCTCATATGCTAGCTTTCTCCTTTACGTTAGATATCTTAGATTCCCAGAAACTTATTTTTGTGAGTTATTTAGAGATCACAGCCTTATCTTTTGTCAGGAACATTTTGCATGGCTAAAACTATCCTAGTTTCCTCTTTTAAGGCTGGTTTTGGTTCACTGATCATTGCACTTCCTTTTCTTTGCACTACTTTTTCAGTTTCTGTCCATCTTTATTGAATATGCGTGACCATAACAGCCTATCTCTTTCCAAGTACATTCCTTATACTCTGGTATTCCCTTCCTACATCTCGTCATTTCTTTTTAACATATATTCATGCCTTGGTGCATCTTAAGGTATGCACAAACTGCACCTTTTAAATTTCATCCCATTTCTACTGTCCTGTTGTCAGGATAGTCCTTCTTGCTGTCTGCAGATTTCACCCTCACAGTTATCTTTTTCTTGGTTATATTAGTAATCAAAAAGTGTAAAACTCAGTGTCAAAGTATAACTTGAGAAACACCACCTCTAACTTTACTCTTGCCCATCAGCATAGTCCGTGTCACCTCCTCTTCAATCAGATTCTTCCCATCATCCCATGATAATGGTCACCATTTCTAGTCTAACTATGACATTTCCCATGTGGCATCTTGTCAAATAACCTACTGGAATTTAGAAAGATTAGATATCCTTTACCTACTTTCTCTAATAAACATAATAATTTCTCAAATAGATTCAGCAAAGACAATCTACAGTTCATAAAACATCTTTTAATAATTCCCGTTTTCTTTTTAACTCTATTTCTTGAGCTTTTATTTCCTTCAAAATATGGTCAAAATCTTAGTCAGCAGTTTAGCATGGACTACCAGAGATTGTACATTTGGTAATGACCTATCATTTGCTAATATCCATATATATTAAAATCTTGTCCTTTTTTCAGTACATAGGAAAAGAGATTACCTAAATTCTTACTATGAAATTATTAAAGTGTTTCAATTTTGTTTTCAATTTGTGGTAATTTTCATCTTCAAACTTTCAATATAAGTTATTATTCTGTTTTTGCCTCATGTTCTACCCTGTACTATGATCATCATTACCCTTACTGAACACAGAAAAAAGCATTTAGGTTTTAGGTTATCTCAAATTATATACTGTTTAGTTCATCTTCACCAGAAAACAGCTCACATCACCTTTTTTTGTTTGATTGGGTGTTTTTAGCTTTATATATTTTTATTATTACTATTTATTTATAAAGCTAAGAAAACTTTTCATATTAATTTTCTTTGCAAGGTCTGATTCATCTTGACTTTGGACAACTTTCATTTTATCCTTATGCTTCCTCATTCCAGGAAAGTTGTCATTCCAGCTGACTACCCCAAGCCAGTTCTCTTACTTTACCAAAGGTTGCCCTTTAAAATTGAGAATATTAATTCTCTTGTTTAATCTTCAGCTTAAATGTCAGTCCTCTCTGAAGTTCCTGCCACTTCCAAAAGAAAGTTTAGAGTAAAATCCTGTCCTGCTGGTTCAATGACTGGTAAAGAAACCTGCCAGCCCCTGTTTTTTTCAATATCGGTAATATATTTCTACTAATTATTACTAATTATTTTCTATGATAAAATAATAATTTTTATAATTAGAATTCTTGACAATTCCTTTCTCTGTTTTGTAACACAAATCTCTTACCACATCCATGTGTAATAGGGAGAACCTCAACCAAAATCATTATATCATTGCAATACCCTGCATAATCTATCCTCCAAACTATCTTCAAACCAAATATCTCAACCAATGATGTCATTCATGCACATTATATGGTGTTAGGCTTCTAAAGTGAAGGAGCTCTTCTTTTTATTAAGACTGCTGTTTTAAACTATGTTGATGCCCTATAAATGTGCATATTAATCCATAGCAGAATGCCCATTTTAATCTAGTCAAAGTTTGTGCAAATTATTTACTTCAGGAGGTATCAAGCAAAAGACTGATACTTTTCACCAATCTATCCAATAATCCAAGGTAAGCTGAACTCAGAGTAAAAAAATATTCAGCTAAAGTGTCCCCACAATTTGGTGAAACTTATTTTAATTCTGGGAATGTTAATTAATGTTAATGTTACATGAACAGCCTAATATTTTTTCTAACCTCTGCAATTGCCCATCAGCTTGTCCTGAGTATTATGAAACACGAATAAGGAATCAATTATTAATATATTTATAAAATCTTATAAGTTACTTGCATTTGAAAATAAATGTTTTCTTTTTCAAAGATAAGTGTAAGTATGTAGAAATAAATATGCAATTTCTACCACATCAATGTACGTTCAAACATGTATCTGCTACTGTACACCTTCTGTTTAAGGAACCACTGAAAGAATTTTAAATAACTTGCCTTATATTTTTCCATACCCTTTTGAGATTATTTAATATAAATACCACAATATTGCCCAGGCTTTTTACCGAAGAGAATTTCAAACAATGAACTTTACAGTATTTCTTTTATTCAACTGCACAGTTACAATAGAGAAGAGAGTGTTTTCCTCAAAATCATGACACATTTTCAACTGGCGATCTCTATTTCAGCCAGGTTTTATAAAAAGAAAGGAAGAATGAGATAAAAATTAATTGGAACTTCTGGCAATTAGGATGGGAATAAAGATGTGGGAGAAGGCAAAGAACTCATTCAGTTACACAAAGTTCAAGCTCCTAGAGGGAGTTTCATAATTGTAAAAATTCAACTAAAATAAGCAGAGCAGACTTTGAAACATCTGCTAATAAAAGAACATTCTCTGCTGCACTTTGGTGGATATCGTACTGTTCTCACTAACATTTTTGCAAAATATTGGAGGTCAAAGGCACCTGTTATGTTGCTGTTTAAGACAGCAGGACATCCATATATCTATTTTCACACAAGTGAGGTCTGTTCTTGCAGTCCCCATATGAAAATTAAGAAAAACTACTGTATATTTCAGGGACTGAAAACATAAGTCTTCTTTGTCTCTCTATAACAGAGTTATGTCAAAGGAAAGTTATGCTAGTTTGCCAGTGATATCATTGTGGTGCTTCCATTTTTAGGTTCAAATATGTAATAATGTGAAGGAGCTTACAAAGTTCAATGCCTCATCCTTTTCTTGTACGTAGATTTCTTTATGGTTTGACATTTATAATCACATCACTTCTGCAAGTATAGAGTGGACATATGTATAAGCAAACACATACAAATGCATCCTTATTCTGACATGCAATACCCTAATGAAACAAAGGGAAAACCCTCAGAAAAGTCAAATGAAAATAGTAACATCTGAAACAAACTACTCCCATTTTCTTTAAACCTGAGAATATAATTTTTTTTTTATCACAAATCAAATGCTAGAAACAGGATTTTAATTTGTTTATAATTAACTCCATTTTTATTTACATTGAAAATTTTAAATCCCTATGTGTCAATTTGGCAATAGTACTGGACCTCAATAGAGTCTTTCTGGTCATTCAGTTTCTGTGGTATCTCTGGCACCCAGACCATCTCCCTAGCAGGTACACACACTATCCAGGCCCAAGAGACTAGATGTTCCAGACTAGATGTTTTCAACCTAGCCTGACCCACGAGGATAACTCAATTGAGATGAACAATGAATCTGCAATATTTACGAAGGCCTGTTAGGTTTGGCAACATATGTACTCAGCAGCATTTCTCATAAGTTTATGGTCTACAAAACAGAGGAGTGTAACTGGTTCTCTCTTATGGTAGTCAGACCAAAACACAGATACATGAAAATGAGCGTTAGTAAAATAATATAGTGATAGCAAGCTACAAGAGTTACTATTCCAGTGAAAATAATTTGAGTTCTTGTTTGATATACAGTCCAAGTGGAATTAACATTTTTAAAGGGCTAGAAAATATTTTTGACAATTTGGCAATGCCAGGGGATTTGTTACCCAAAACCAAGCAAAAGTTTACAGCACTATCCCCTTTCTGCAGCTACTTCTCTCACAGTTAATATTCACATTCAGTGACAGTTTTTTGTTTGTTTGTTTTAGCAACAACTGCCTTATAATGCATGAAATATTTCAGCATCAATTTTTTCGCATAATCTAAGAATGTGCAATTAATTTTTTTTAAAAATTACCTGTATTTCATCTCCATGTAAGAAAACATCATAACAAGCCAGCAACAAAAAAAGTCCTAATCATTAGAGTATGCCTTCTCATTAGAGCAAAGTTCATGCCTAAATCTTTTCATTGTAACAGTTTATATTCTGTAAAAGTACACACCATTTTCTATGTCCTTCATAAACATCAAATGCCATTTTGTTGTTATATGTATGATTTTTAAGGCAAAGTCTCAACAGAAGATTGATTTGCTTCACACAGGAAGTTAATTTGGCTGACAGCAGACTTATTCCTGACTTATGAATGTAAGTAAAGAAATTCATATTCTGTTATTTGTTGAGTGTTGTATAGATACAGCATGCTATAAACTACTTTTGCTGTTATTGTGCTAGTCAGCTCAATGAAATCACTCAGTCTCACATACATCTATTATTTAACCAGTTCTAAGATCCTTTCCCAGAAGAGATAACCTTGGGGTTTTGTTTGTTTATTTTTCCAGAGAAAGGAGTTTTTTAACTTACCGCCAGTATTATTTTGTATTCATATTTTACTACATACCTGGAATGAAATGCACGCTTTCCCAAAACAATCTTCAGAATATCAAATACATAGGCAATATGATAACTTGGGTTCTGTCTAGACATACGATATAGAATTTCAGAGAAGCTGTCATGTATTGCACTCATACCTATAATCTCGATTCAAACATCTATTCAGGCTGTGTGAAACTGATCTATTATTTTGACAATCTGCAGTGCAACAAATCCCTTAAATAATAATATAGGATCTTTTATGTTACACAGAAGTTTTTTTTAGACCTTAACATAAGAAAAAATAATTATGCCTTGATTGCTTTATGCTTTTATGAGTGATTTCCTTATCAAAGGTAATTATACTTGTCACCTTTAATTTTGGTTTAGGGGCTTTTTCCCTTCTGATTTTTTAGTAGCTAATTCTTATGTGGTTTATTTCTATAATCCTTCTTTGCAAATCAGGTTCATCCCAGCAGCTGAAAACCTGCTAGCAAGTAACCAGAACTCCCAGTCACTCAAAAGAATGGTCAAAGACATTGACTGAAAGCCATGGGTTTTTGAGAGAGAATGAGAAAGAGAATGAAAGAAATACGGCAAATACAATAAAAAGAAGTCTTTTCAGTGTTTTCCATGGAAAAAAGAACTGTATCAATTCCAAAATAGCGAATAATCTCAGAGTTTGTCTTTGATTTAGATGTCAAAAGCTGTTTGATATTCTGAAACTGCCTGAAGACTACCCCACATACACTCTCAAATTATCAGTCTGTTCTAGAGTGCTAAATTTATTGATCAAGAACAATTTTCATTTACACAATATGATTTTGACATATATGTGTAGAGTAAGTTCTGTATCTATAACATTTTTCCTATCTAGTTGCAAATGACTTATATGCTTCTTACAACCGGTCTTCCTTTTCTAAGTACCTTTCACTCATGCTTTGCTATTGATAAACCTGCATGGAAGAGACAGTGTACAGTTAGCTATTCTAGTATGGGAAGAGTGTGCAGTCTCCACTGCTGCTGACCAGTTTTGGCAAGAATTACCTTTTACCTTGTCTGCCCACATATACGCCTTGTCCTCCTATCGTAATTGCATCTCTAGGTATTTGCACAAAATTAAGAGGCTTAAGACTGACAACAAAGTAGGTAAGAATGACTGTGACAACAAAACAACATATTGGGATTTGTCAAGGTCTTTTTATGCTGTATATTACATATACATCAGCCACATTGGTTTGGTAGACAATATTTCCATGTATTTCAATATATATCGGTGGGTATAGTTGCTGTTAATGTTAACATATTGAACACCTTGCGGGAACATTGCATATGTAAGGCTTTGTGGTTCTCATTGACTCTGCTGATTACAGCAGCGTCAATGCATATATCAATTTCATGAAGTAGCTTGAACAAACTGCCAGACCCTTGCTATTAAAACAAAGAAATTATAACGTATCTTACTGTAAAAGCACCTGACATTAAGTTAACATGACTTTTATGTTGCTTTCTTTAGTTGAATAAAAACAACACCCTCACTTTTATTTTTCCTTCTAATATACAGATCTAGTAATTACCATACCCCCAGTCCAAATGCCTAAACTCTAGTCTTCACCCCACTCAGTTGCCATCTAATTCTATCATCTAATTCTTTAACACCTAAAGCCAGTAATGTCTGTTTCTTATTTTAACCTTTCCAACCTGCCAAAGATTCTGCTTTTGTGCATGCCTGGAAGCACTTCAGGCTCAACAGCAGTAAGAGAGCTCAGTACTCAAGTCAGGCTTAGACCTACTGGGGTGCATAAATAAATGAGCAATTCCTTCGTCTGCTTTGCCTGCAGTGCTTAATCTGATAGGTGATGTTAGAGTATGCCTATTGGATTTGGCTTCACACAGAATACCACAGCAGCCACAGGAAGAGGAACTTTTTCCAGCGCTTAATACGGTCACCTACCTCAACCTTACAAGAATTTAAATCTATGTTTTAAACTTGAAGCTGATGATTGTCTTAATCATCAAATTATTGAAAATTCAAAGATAATAGAATTGGGGAATGTCTTCAATCTCTTTTGTTGAAGCATTTCTGTTTACACAAGAGTGTTCAAGATTGAAAAGACCAGCAGAGGAAGAAAGAGCAGTATAAAACTCAACAGATTAGGAGAAGTCATGGGGCTCAGTCTTTTGCCTCAAGGATTATTATCCCTTTAACAATCAAGGGATAAAAAAGTTATTTTATGTCTGGGACTCTTCCAAGCAAGTCTGTTAAATGCTAAGCTAGAAAGTCATTTTCCATCTTACAGTCTCTGCCTCAATAAATCATTAAGTAGAGCTAATACAGCATCAGCAGTAGGTTTGCAGCAGGTGTGGGTTTAAATCCCCCTCATACATAAGCGAAAATTGACCTCAGAACTACAGTACCCTGTTTGAATGCATAACCACTAAACAATTATATAAAAACTGGACATCTAGTCTTTCGAATAAAATATGATTAAAATGTTTTGGGTTTTTTTTTCTTTTTAAAGAAAGTTTGGTAGACTACTGTAAAAAAAATTTCTTGAGACATGAAGCCACTTCCTCATAGCTATGAACAACGTCTAATCCCAGGACATGAACTATTCCCCAATTTTTTGCTTATTTTTGACAGCTCACTGTACCATATGCTAGTTTTTGTGACTTCTTCTTGCTCCCCATGTACCCAGTAAAGATCCTGAGTACCCAACATAGGCTGTGGGCCCTCCTGTCAGGATGCAGTTCCTCAAATTTAGGTATTGGAATAAACAGTCAAATATTAACATGACTCTGATTAGGATAACCTGTCACAAAATCCAACCATGATGGAAAGAATTGGTCAGTATTTCCCTTTTATCTCATAAATGTTTGAAATAAAAATATTTTGATGCTGTTTGAATTTCCTGCATGTATATTCGGGACCTTATATTTTCTGTTTCATTGACAATATTTACCAGTTTAGTTTGCATCTCACATCTATGACATTGGTCAAAAAAAACCTTTGCTGCAGTGCTTAAGTTGTTAAATGACAGCTAATTCTCCCAACACAGAATATGACTCAATTTCTTGTCATCACTTATGCTGGAAGAAAATGACATAGCTCAATATATAAACTTACATAAAATAATGGAAGGAAATTATAAGGAAATAAGCAGCTCACCTTTTAAATGCTGTTAGAAATCTTCACAGAGCTATTCAAATAAAAACAGAGCTCATGGCAGGTATTTAAATGAAAGGTACCATTGTCTTTGTAGTAGGTTTGTGTTTCAAAACATCTCCAGGCAGGTTGGTTCCGAGAGTCGATATTAGAAATCCTGCCAATTGCCTCAGCAGGCATCTTACAACCATGTGAATTTTTATTTGTTTCTGGAAATGTCATATGTTTATCTGACTGCTCAAACTGATTATCAAAACTTAAGAGGCCCAGACCTGTGTGCAAAGATGTGACTGAAACTACATATTAAATCTGTGCATGCTATTGGGAGAGGAGAATAAAAATGAACTACCAATACAGACACATATGAAATATTTTTATTCACACTTTGTAAGTATATGGGGATAAAACTATGAATCAAATTGGGCTAAAAGATTTTCACACGCTTCTTTTTCATACCTATCAGATTCAGGAAGGTCACATCTCAGTTTTGCATTTGCTCAGGATGCAGTGGCCACTCAGTGTTGTGCAAGCAGTCTTTCAGCCTCTGAACTTTCACTGAAGTCAATAGAAATCCTACTTCCTTATGTGAAAGCAGAATTAGTGAGAACCACCAGGTGGTTTTTGCTATGTCTTATTTCAAATCCATTACATTCAGCAGAAATTTTATAAGATTAACAACTTCTCATTATCTGATGTTTGCTGCAAAACTCCTTCTCTTTGGAAGAATTCTTCCTTTTCCTGGCAGAAAAATAAGAACTACAGTGGAATGTGGAAATGACAGGGTTTTATTCCAAGAAGAGGAAATAGAATGCAGAAATATTCATCAGGAGGACTTTCTGGCTCCCTGTGTTCCATTGGTTTATTTTTGAGGATGATGCTCTGAACACATATCCAGGAAGAAGAGTATTGACAGCACAATGGCAGCAAAAGAACTTACACAAGTAGTATGTATTTTATCATCTGAGAATGCTTCTTCTTCACAAATAAAAGTAGTGGCTGTGCATGTCTGCACAGTGTATCTGTTCCAGAAAGCTGGAGTGAACAAGTGGATCCTTTTCACACTATCAGTGATATGGTGTTTACTAAAAATTAGCTGAACAAGAGCAAAAGGCTAGGATTATGCCTTAAATACATATATACACTTATATACACACACATCATCCATTAGAAGTAATTACTTATCTAGTTTTTAGGTGCCAGCCACGTGTGCTTCTCCAGCCTTACACACTGTTTAGAATTTCTATGCAGTTACCCAGAGAGGAAATTAAAGATTATATCTGAAAAGTAGTTTAAAAGATGAACATAATGTGAATGAAATGAAACATCCATTAAAGATGCTGGGCAAGTTTCACTCTGATTTACAGCAGTGCTGCTGTCATGCCTGTAATGACATTAAACTGGTATAATGAGGAGAGAAATATGACCCAGTGAAACAGTGCATTCATTTTGGAAGTAAAATACAAGTAAGGGTTAGATCCACATAGGGATTTCAGAGTCTAGCCTCAGGGTAAAATCCAGCCTAAAATCCCCAAGTAATTTAAGGAGCCCCCTAGGTGATCAGGATTAGCAACCTAATGATTCCTAACATGTAGCTGATGGGATGACACAGGATGAGGAAGGCCATATCAAAGATAAGTAATAGACCGGGATATACGTGAAATTCTGCCCCTTCCTGAAGCACAGAAACTTTCCTTCAGCCCTCAGTTACAAAACTAGGAGAAAATGGAATCCATAAGCCTGATCCATGTCCTGGATTTATTTGCATATTTTTCCCTCGTGATCATGGCTATCTTTTATATAGTAATCTTGCAGAGACATAATTCATCTGGGGAGGCAGACATGCAGGTTCAATACCTTCCTTATAATAACAGAGTTCAAAGCTTCACCTTCTAGCTGCCTTGGGAGCATATAACCATCAGGCTAATATAGGGACCAGTAATAATGCAATGCAGTACTTAGATGCTGTACAAGCAGAACAAAAGCATTTAGAATCTAGTACAAGTGAAAGCCAGTATATTGGTATGGACAGATGATGAATTAAAAAAAGAAAAAGGGAACAAGAGTTAAGTCATAGATAGTGACTTCTGAACACAGGAAGCTAACTACTGGAAAGAGTCGTGTCACAGCAGAGTTTAAAGGAAGTCTCAAGAGAGAGAAATAAAGGAATTTTGCTGAAAATGAAGGGCAGGAGAGAGTGAAATCAAAATGCTCCACAGCTGGGTGGTGGAAGATAGCATGAGGCACTGATTAGACACTGAGGTTTTTATGTATGTATATGTAATAGATATGCACATATGTCTGTGCACATCTATACACAGACAGAGCTGAAAGTACAGAGTCAAAATTTCATCAAAATCTAAAATAAGAGAACACCAAGATGCTGGAGAAATAAAAATAAAGTGTTATGCCGATATGTGCACACATCTCTGTTTGCAAATGCACACACTTCAGCTGTAGGCTCGAGATATTTATGTCACACCTTCTCCCTTCCCCAGATTGGACAACCTACCCTGAGGTGCTTGTCACTTAAAAGATACATCCACAGGGTAATGCTGGAACTGGACAGGGCTTGGAATTAAGCCCTCTCCCACACACACACCCCTGTCCCCTATTATTTGCTTTAGCTTTTCAACTATCTTTTTCTGTATAAGATGGACAGACATCCACATAGGCACACTGTAGAATAAACCTGGAGTTTTATAACTCTGAAAACAAATTTGGTTTTTGTTGGATTCTGTAGCAATATACTGCCTCAGACAGTAAGAAAATATGGCCTGTAATTGCTTTTGATGAGTGGTTGGAAGACAAACAACATATTTTATCTCGTAATTTCACAGTCCAACAATCTAACAGTCCCTGACTAACACTGTTCCCAGAACGAGTCTTCCACCTAGTCAGTTGCTCACATTTAGGCTCATCATAAGAAAATTAAGGCAAAATTTAAGAATTAATAGTCTGCAGTAACAAAATTTAGTTAGACAGTACTCTTTAACTACAGAAATATTTGGGATCCGGTTTAGATTATAAAGGATTTAGGATGAAAAAAACTATGAATGCAGATTATCAGTTTTAAGTAACCTGATATGATTATATAAAAATATATTATTCATCTTTGGATGGATAGGCCCTGTAGGTTTTAACCAATGCTTTTGTTTTATTGATTAGTTAGTAGTAGATCAAACACTGATAGCTTGCATTGTATTTAACTTTTCGAGATGACACCACATCATTTTACAACTTGTTGCTCTAAAGTGAATATTCACATTAAAAAAAAAGATAGCACTCTTTATTCAACATCTAGCTTTTAGTTAAATTCTGCCTTAGATAGATAGTTGAATATTCATTGCTAATCTTCCACCAAATTCAACTGATCTTAACAGCAACTGTTATTCATGTCACTGTAGGACAGAACTGAAGAAAAACTAGATTCCTGCAGGATTATCATAAGACAGTTTGTGAGCAGACACATTATTTTACTGAAAAAAAAAAAAAAATGCACAAAGACAAATTAGTGTGTGGCTTAAACATGTTATTTCAAAGCTTTTTCATCAAAACCTTTTCAAATTCCTGGTTTTGCTTCTCTTGCAGGATGTATTTCTCCCCAGAACATAATATATATTCAAAGATATTTCTCTTTTGTTTTACTATTTAAAAATACATTGACTTTTGAATTAGTGTGTTATTGAATTTGATATTCAAAGTTCCCTGTAATGCATAAAAGTGCAATGCATAAAACAAGTGTGTTTAACTGTTCAAAACAAACGTGCATGCGTGATTTTATCTCTTCAGAATAATCCTTTTCCCAAAACTGTTTTCAGTTAAAAATGTTTTTCTTTACCTCCATAAATAATATAGTTGCATTATGCCACAAATTTCAAATGAATTAGCCCCCGAATGTATCGTTCCTAATAAAACAATGAAACCATTCCCTCTTAAACAAAGTTAACAGTGACTATCAATTTAGACTATATGCCTGACAGTTCAAATACATTTTTGGCCATAAAACAGGTTTGCAAGTCTTAAATGGTTTCACATTTCTCTAAACCATACTAAGAGCATAACATGAATATTTTAAGAAGCTTAGCTTTGATTTAAATATATTTGCTCAGGATATGCTGGCAGCATCCCAAAATGCAGTGTAATACCCTTAAAGCTGGCAATCCCAAACTCAATTTAAGAGAGCAGATAATATGGACTAGCAGCATTAAAGCAAATAAAGTCAATTAACTGTTTTTTTTTTCCTTAATTTGTTTTCTCTAGCTTGAAATTGCAAAGGATGGATAAAGCTGTGGGATTAATGAAGAAAGAAATTAATGGAAATGGAATATAAAACAAAAAAGGGAGCAGAGAAGTCCAGGAGCTATTATTCATTACTCAACTCTTAATAAGTGATTGCAGTTGTATAGAAATATTCATTTATTTAAGTAGCCACAGTGCAGAAGGGAAACTCCATCATTGGAATCTCGTAGACATTCACTAGCATGTTATAAGAGAAGCAATATGCTAATTTGAAAGCATTTACTTCCTCTGAAAAAGAAATAATGGAAAATATATATCTATTTATGGAAAATAATGTGGTTATTGTAAAAACCCTGCCATATTATCTGTTCCTGAGATTTCCCTCATACATAAAGACTAATTCAATTCATTGTTAAATGAGTTATGCAGGCTGCTTTCTGTGCATATTGAGATGTTGGCACTTAGGTGTTCCAAGATCAAGATAAGAGTTAAACCACCAAAAATAGTCACAGAATAGTAGCATATTTTGCAAATGAAAACAAATACTTATATTATGTAGCTACTGCTTGAGGATATTTCATATTTTGCTGACTACATTTCAGCCACCTTAAGAACAGAAAAAAGTTATTTTCATGTAATGTTCTCTACACATACACTGGAAAAATTCCTTGAAAAGTACTGTTGAAAAATTTGCTAGTAAGTTCCCAGCACTCACTGATCTTATGCTTTTGTTTTTAAATATCCATTATATTTCCATTCATATCTAAAAAGTCAACAAAAGTAACTCTACCAGCAGAACATGTTGTATTTCCCAACAATTATGTATCAGGGTTCATAAGAGGTTCATTCTAAAGAACATTTTAGCATATGTGTACCCATATGCTTTGTTTCTAGATCCATCTGCTTTGATTTAATATATATGCTTCAAAATAACATTTATCTTATGAAACAGATACACTAAGTGAAATAGAGCCCACAATACTTGCTTTAAACAACACAGGGATTTTTTGAACCTGTTTTATCAGTTGAATATACTCTCATAAATTTGGCATGGAAATTGCAGAATCTTTTCTGAAATTAGAAATTGCATTAAGCTTCTAATCAATAATTGTAAAGTTAAGATATAAAGCAAAATTTTTAATAATATTGCTGTGAATATTTGACTTTGATTTGCTTCACAGTTCATCTAGTCACGTAGGGTACACTTTTCTAAGACAAACCTGTAAACATGTAGGAACATCCTAGAATCACAACAGCCTTGAACTTGGGTAAAAATCAAATATATGATTTTCAGATTCTATTTCCCTTAAGAAGCATTATACCATTGTGGTATAAAGCCATAATTGTTTTAGGAATAGTGTGTGTCTCTTCTGTACATACACTTCCAGGGAAGGTTTTTATATAAAAATGACTGCAGGACTAAATTATGGAAACATACCAACAGCCATTTGTATTAAAGGTTCAGAACAAGGAATAGATACTTCAAAATTACCATCCCAAACACCTTTGCCCTAATAAACTGGATAAACAATTTTGAATTGATATGCTACTTTTTCCATAGGGTAGACCACCTGTGAAAGAGATTTAACAGCAAAGGCTGTTTTCAAAACCCTGTGAAATTATCCAACCATTACTGAGACCAGAGAAGCTTGTAAGCAAACAGATCTGGTCACTTTAGCATCCAGCAGAAATATGAATTACATCATATTTAAGAAATGTAAAATCTTTAACTTTTCTGTTGCAAAGTCCCATACACCTATTTAAGAGTCACTGCAAAGTGTTGCCACTTCCCATGAATAGGAATAACAACAGCTCAACCCCCTTAAAAATCGAGTCACATTATGCAATCTTTCCTGCTGCTTGATCAGACTCAAAACACTCTTAGTGGCATCCCTGGAACAAAAGATTAACGGACCTATGGTGTTTAGTGAACCTTGATTTAAGTAGGGAAAATCTAGTCCAAATTTGGAATTCCAGGAGAGAATTATACTGTATGAGAGGAGTGTAACTCAAAGTCCCTTTATAAAATAACTGAAATGTTCTAGGCCAAATTCTGGATCAAGATGATTGCACAAGTATACACTAGATATAAATGTTGGCGCTTTAGCCCATGAGTTTTGATCTCTAAATGTGTTTTAAACTTTATGTAAAATATATATACAAATGTGCAATATATACACAAATACTTAATACACTTGTGGTTTGATTAGTTACAAAATAATCTGAGATACAAAATACTGGCTGCTTATTTTTGCTTTAAAAATTTAAATACCCTAAATTATTGCAGAAATATAAAAGCATAAACAGGAATAAATACTGAGACTTCAGATTACCTTGCAAATCCATATTCTAACATTTCCTGACTCTTTAATACAAGGTGAGCAATTAATCCTTCAACGCTTACATTCCTTAACGGATGTAAACTTTTCTGTTTACTGCTCTTTATCCAGTTATAAAGTCCCCTGTGAGATGACTGCCTGCCTCTGAGGTTATTTCAGCAACAGAACATGCAAAAATGTGAGGGAAAACTGATCTCCTAGCAGTCAGAGATTCAATATGCCAAGTCTGAGAGAAGAAAAGCTTTAATAATAAAGCAGCAGTAAAATCAGCTACTGTCCTATGTACAGTTTTCCTCATCCAAATACCACATCATTGATAAAATAAGGAAGGATTAATGTTAAATGTTAACTTCTATGTGTTCTGTCCTCTCGGAATAACAGTAAGATGGTCTATGGTCCTCAGCATGGCTACACCACCAAGTCCATGCTCAAGCACAAACAGGTGTGGAAAATGCATTCATTGTTCCTGGATTACTCCATCAGGATCTGTCATGTTAAAATACCTTAGGATAATGGCCTCAGTTACAATGAGGTAGCGTTATCTCTGCCTAAACCAATTTTTAAAAAAAGCAAATACAAAACCAAAAGAAAACAGCAATTAAAAGAAAAAACCCAACAAAATTAGTGCTCTCAGTTGGGTGGAGTGGTCCTTGTACCAAATCCCTGTGTGAACTCAGAATGTGGTTCCATTCTTGTTACCTTTACACAAAGATGGAAAATACTTCTTTCACTTCAGATCCACTACAATACCACAAACATAAAAACACTACCTTCTCTTATTTCAAACATAAATAAAATACTCTGTTAGTTCAA
Organism: Platalea leucorodia; assembly: GCF_965183815.1. Taxonomy (NCBI): domain Eukaryota; kingdom Metazoa; phylum Chordata; class Aves; order Pelecaniformes; family Threskiornithidae; genus Platalea; species Platalea leucorodia. Next base: position 81,444,973 of record NC_138825.1, read on the forward strand.
TTCCCAATGTTTTCATCTGTGAGATGCTCTTATGTGGAATTCAAATAGGGAGGAAGTATTCATGAACCACGAGTTAGCAAGTTACCTAGCCCAAATCATAGTAGTGCTCTACTAAAATGAGGTGATACCTGGTTATGATATGCATTTTTTCACTTATTCAAGGTCTTAATGTTTTATACATAAAATGCTCGTGCAACAAACATTGGCTTGATTTACAGGAAATCCATTTCTATTATGATTCCATACAAAAAAAATCCTTGTCTAAATACAAAATATACTTAAAATGCATTGTAAAATGGCAAATTGCTACTTAAAATTTCCATTGTGAGGATTTTGACTTTTAGGATGGCAAATTTAAATAACAGTCCTACAGGTTTTTATAAGAACAAAGTCTAATGAAGTTATAAGGTAACAGATATAATATGTCAGTGAAAAATACACAATGTTATCCATTTTCTCTGAAATATATTTATAAATGCATTGAGTTACTTTTCAAAACATTCTAAGTGTAACCTTTCATTGTGTTATAAATCATTAGTTGGAAAGAGGAAGCAAAGGGGGAAAAAAAAGTGGGTGGGAACAGGGCCAAGATAGTTTATGACCACTTCAGAAAAAAAAAAAAAGTAATTGAATCTAGAAGCAGCATTCCAGTTGATCTGTAGCTACATTTTTCTTACCAATCGTCTTCCTACTAAGTATTAAGAATCCTATTAATATGATTCAATTTGAAATAGAAGTTTCCCTAAGAACCAAAATCATTTTTATCTATTTATACTATTTTAAAATAAAATAAGGAACTGCTAATAAGAAATTATTAGATTATGTGATACTACTTTTACATATTTGTTTCATGGCAGGATCAATGATTTTATATATTCACCATATTTGAAGGACTGATGGACAATTCTTTAGCCAGTGATTTCTGCATTTTAGACAGCTCATCTGTCACATCCCAAATGATGCACAATTTCATCCCCAAATTACATATTTTTGGCTTTGCTAGAATTTTGTAACCTAGGTCTGGAAATTTCTGTCTCATCATTTTAAATTTGCTGAAACACTATTAATACAGATTAGGTATATGAAATAGTCTGTAGGATTTACTGAAACCAGTCCTAAAGACCTTTGGCCCTCACATGTAGTGTTCTTACACAACTCTGGAACAACTATTCTTGAATAGCTTCGTATATGCACAAAAGAATGCCTAATTCTACCTGACTATCCCTTTTAGGGCATCCTTCTTCCACAGCAGCAGTATCCCCACAAGGAGTTTTTTAGCAACAGTTAATATGTTAATAATTTACCATTCTACTTGACCTGAAGTACCTTTCAAATATTCCCTTAGAGACTAAGAAAACTCTGCAAAGACATTTCTGAACATCTAGAATTATCAAAAACAAGGAATACAGTTTAGATTTCTATCATATTCAGAGACAGTGTAATTTATAGTTTCCTGGTAATGACAAATTACCATTCCTGTTCTAGAAGTTTAAGAATTAAAGAATATTTGTGCAGACACTGCAGAAAAGTTATTGTAACCAGATTGCAAAAAGAAAGCAGCAATATTTGGTTTTATTAGAAAACAGACACTTCAGTCATATTGACAGATTCTTCAGAATACTGGCTCCAAACCAAGCTCACAGAATTTCACTGAATAAAGGAAACATTATTACTTTACTATGGATCAGGGGGGAAGGAAAAAAAAAAAAAAAAAAAGAAAAAACACCCAGAGATTTCAGACTTACTCAAATTTGAAAGCCAAAAGTTTCAGAATTTCAAAATCCAAATGTAAGGTCATTACACAAAAACTACACAGTTATTGCACAGACCTTATTTTATAAAAATTGGGTTTATACACAGGCAAAAAAATTTGTTTGTTTGTCCTTTTGACCAGATCTAAAAGGATGTATTGTGAACAGTAAAATGTGCACACTAATTCAGGGGGCGGGGCGGGACGGGGAAACGGTGAATGGACAGTATGTATCTATTATTTCCATAAGTAAAAACAGCACTTGGAAATTTTTTAATTTTCTTTTTTCTTATCTATCATTTCATATGGAATCCTATGATTTATCATGACTGCTGTTAAAATGCGATTATAATGTTTTGCAAAGTACATGGAGGAATTTTTTATCAGTACTGCTAGAAATTGAACATTGTTTTTTTATTAAGCAGGATTAGGGTGGATTTAAGAATGTTTAGGAAAGTAACACAAAAGTGAGACATCCAGTTCTGAAACATAACGCTTCCAGTTGTAATCCAACAAGATACATCTACAAAAAGTAACATAAAATCCAATTGTAGCACATGATTTACCAGCATTATTTTTAAAAATTTTTAAAAAATATCATTTTTCAGCAGTTACCAGCATCCTAAAAAAATAACCATTTGTGGATTCCTGAGAGCCACTGGCTGTCATTCAGGTATGGTACTCACTTAAATCTGTGGTCTTTTTAAATTAATGTTTTGTTTTAACATGACTGCAATTTCTCTCTTATGTATTGTCTGGTCATTGCCAACATTTATCTGGTTTTTGGAGTAGCATCCAGTCAAACAAACAAGCTCGTGGGAGAGTCATTTCAAGAACAGCTAAATCAGACAGATAACACAAGATTCTTTAGCAGGGCTTCTTGAGATATATTTGTAATGAGTCATTTCATAATTGTGTCATTAGCTTCATATACGGCTGTACTTGTAGTTCTTTTTATTTTCTTTAAAGGAAATATTTCTAGAAAACTGGCACATGAAGAATCTTGGCATATGGATGAAAACTCTTTAACTTCTTTGCACATGTAATGCTTAAAGTACACAAAGACAGTGTCCTTAATAAGGCATCAACATCTTCATTACTTTTCCCATGAAGATACTGAAAGATGAAATCATACTGCTTTGTTTTGTGGAACCAGTGAGCCAATTGTCCTTCTGGGCTTTGGACTCTCAACAGCCACTGGGCAGCTGTAGGATCATTTTGAATAATAAACTTTCTCCTATAGTGGTAATGATGAAAGTGAGCTATTGATCTAACAATGGCCAATAGTTCTTTTCTTGTGACACAGTAATGTTTCTCAGCAGCAGAGTTTGATTATAGCACGAAACTATGCTCTCTAGTTTCTGTGCTCTTAAAATAGTACTTTTCCAGTCTCTAAATCACTAGTATCAGTGTCCAGAATGAAAGAAATCTTTTTTTTTTCTTCCTTTTTTTTTTTTTATAAATAAGATAAAATTACTCTTACTTCCAAGTTTCCTAGAAACTTTTTCACATTTTTACCCTGGCTGAACACGTTCTTCTTTTGAGAGGAGTAATACAAGAAACAGACAACTTGAATACAAGCTTGTGTAATTAGAAATACTATCATCCACATCTCTTCATTTCAATAGGCCATAAGCTCCACTGCTGGCACAAATCTCAGGCGAAATTCTCCAGACTCTGTTTAGCGTTTCACCTGGAGATCTCCAATGATAACTTCAAGTTTTTAAAGCAACTCTTTATTCTACATAAATGCTGAAATAACATTCTATAAAGATTGTGATGTCTTCCTAGAGATGTATTTCAAAAAAGAAGATATACTGGCCACTACACTCACCAATATTCTCATTGACTTATTTCTGCAAAAAGACAAATGAGCTATGTTTCCATGACCCTACTCTAAAACTACATTTCAACAACATTTTCCACTGCAGGGCTGAGTGCCCATCTTTGGCTGAGCACTGCTTTATCAAGTGTTTATTTTTCCTTGTTCCATTTCTATTCTATATTCTTCCTTGCCATATACCATTTGTTATTTACATCATATTTAACTTTTATTTTTAAATTGTCTTTTCCTCTACAGTATTTAAAGGTTTCCCATTATTTCATCCACATATGAAGACTGTATTATTTGTTTCTTAACCTTCATTATCTTAAACTCCACTAACAGCATAGTAGCTCACTGACATCACTTTCTATATTCTCTGACTATGCATGTTATAGAGAACATAACATAAGAATGGCCATAAAGTAGCATGGAAAAGAACCGTTTTTCCAACACACACTGCCCTGTATCCAACACAATCCAATAGTCAAAATTTAAGGGAAAGGAAAAGAAAACAAGGAAACGGAATAATTCTTACTCTGATTTCTCCTGCTTTCCACATTCACTTATTTAGGGACTCACAGAGCCAGAAGTAGCAACAGTGTCCAGTGGAGACCTTTCTTCCTTAAATGTATGTAATTACTGAGGGAGTGGGAACCAGAACATTCCCTGGCAATGAATTACATAATTTTCTTCTTTAGTATTCATACTTCTTTTCATTTGTTTTAAACAACCTACCTGAAAACATGCCAGTTCCAAATCTTTTATAAAAAAAAAGTGAATAACCATTCATTAGTCTACTTTCTGTTTTTCATTATTTTCTAGTTTTGTAGATAGAGTATCTTCAAATAAGAACATAGTTATAGTTTTATCAGTTCTTTTACTAACAAGGTGTTGTATTAAAAGAAAGTGATGTTTAAATGACCTCTAAAAGAGTTCTACCAACTGTCATTTGCATTTTGAAATTCTTAATAACATTTCTTGTTGTGAAAGATGGGATTACACCTACACTAATTCTGATAAAGAAAAAGGCAAAACGCCTGTCTTGAGTCATCTAAGCCCAGTTCAAGGAAAAAGTTATAGTTATGCCTGAAGCCCATTACTTCAGATATTTGCAGCACATTAAGACATTTTTTAAAATGGAACTTAGGCCCATTTGAAAAGTTTTGTCTTACTTGCTTACTGGTTGTATGACTGACGACAGTGTTTGCATAAGACAAAAGAAAAAAAGTAAAATATTGCTACTAAAAGAAATATTATTTTAAATATATATATATACTGCAAGCAAGATAATGCTATTAAAAACATAGGCTAGCACTTTTTATAGAAGAAGTTTGAGTATTAGTCCTAGTTGTGAACTAACCTTTGTGTTCAAAAACTCTTGCCTGTGATGTAAATCAACCTAAATGAGTTTCTTAAAAATCTGGTTGTTGAAAGGCAACTAATTTCCAAAGAATACAAAAATTTAATTAAGAGAACTCTTTATAAAACATGAGCTAAAGACATTTTAAAAAGCAAAAAAGAACTGTAATCCTCTGCACTTCCAGCTCACTATCACTGCAAATATAAAATATTGTACTTAGGAAAGGGCATTTCAGAACTCATAAGGCATCTGAAAATCTCAGTATACTTATGTCTTTTGCCAGCTCTGGTAGAAAATAATTTTGTATAACAGCACAATAATCTTCACCAACTGCAAAATATTTCATTAACACCTAGGCTAGCCCCTTCCATTTTTCCTCTCAATTTGCTTAGCATTAACAGCTCAACTATCTTTAGGATGATGCCAAAGCCAATATTTTCTGGTTTTCAGTGGTTTTATTTTCTATCAAAGTAGACAAAATGAGTTTCCATGGATTACTTCAGCTTCAGAGCTAAATGAACTCTAAAACATAAACTAATATTTAGTCACTTCCTTCAGCTTCTTGTTTTTAAAAATTATGGTTCAACAGGACAATTCATGGAAGTAAAATCCCTTTTGGTTTTCCACCTGTTAACAATATTTGTGAAGTTATCCATGTGGGTTAACTTTTGTGGAAATTGTGCCTAATCAGATATGGAAGTAACGAAGGCTCTTCTGTCTCCTCAGGAGTTCCCCTAATTGCTCAGCAAAGACCTGTACACTCATCGTCAGCATACCATAGTTCCTTACAATGGAGGCCCAAAAAATCTCCCTAAAGGTTTGTTGCAGTGCTGTAGTTTTAGGCTACCCAGCCAAGAAGAAATTAAACTGTAGCAGAAATCAGCTTCAATATGAACTTTAATATGATCTACTGATTTACTGTACTGCTAGTGGCACCCGGTAATATTGGCATAATTACCTCGTCTTGAAACGGTAGCAAAAGTAAGTTGCTATGGGTCTCACACAGAGGCAGATCCACTCTCTAAATGAAGATTTCCCTTACACTAAGAATATTGCTCCATGGCAAACTGAGTTGATGTGTTAACAAGTACCATTTCCACATTCTTAGCAGTTGGGGGGGGGGGGGGCGGGGGGGGGCAGCGGGTGTTGAATGCATAAGAACACGTATATATCCATGGCTTCATTCACAGAATTTAGTTTTTCTTTCTTAGGAGAGCAATTTTTTTTTTTTTCTTCACAAATATGCTTGACTTTGTGTGGTTTTTTGCTGAATTTCATAGCTTCTTTCTTGAATTTTTTTTGTTTTCACGACCATTTTGAAAATATTCATGAAGATAACACCATGTGAGAACAGATTCTGCCACCTTCACAGCTCTTTGCTATCCCATGCTCACACTACTTGTCAGGAAGCAGATGGATAGTCCTTATAAGTCCTTCCATCAAAGACCCCTGATGCACCCTCAGGCAATTCTCCTAGTTTATGTTAAAGACAACTCCATCAAAGGAAACTTACTCCCACTCTTTTTTTTTTTTTTGGGCCACCACCGCAGGAAAATGTATGCTCAAATGGCTGCCAAAAAAATAAGATAAGTAACAAAGGGATTTATCATCAAAAGACCAATAATCTGTTGTTAATATGGATTAATAAAAATATTGCTGATTACTTTTGTAAGTATATAACCAGAGTGGAGTAGGTAACAAAGAGCTTTTAATTTTCTGTCCTTATAACCATCAGATGTGTTCTGATGAATAAGAAACCAGTAAATAGTGCAACCCCAAAGTAGAAAGGACTTTTTGGAATGGTCTGTGGTAACAGGGGAAAAAAAGGCTTCCAAAAAACATGTGTTGCAGCTTTCTTACAAACTAGAAGACAGGAGAGTAAAGGAAATCAATGAGAACAGAGCACCTGTGCCCACAAGACAGTTAGACACAACATTTTTATCCAACTCAAGCATCTTCCCATGAATGAAGAGTGGAAAATGCTCTGAAAAGCAACCCACACTGTTTATATGAGAATATGGTGTAGTCTTACCTTAAGTTCCAACAAACGTAATGTTTCATGAATGTTAATGATCACAGAATGATACAAATGCATAGCTAAATTTGAAATCTCCAATGTCTAGACACAAAAGGTCACACATGGGTAACACTGAAGATGGTGTGACTAGCTAATGTTGATTTGATCTTTAAATGTGATTTTTCATTGTTTAGGTAGGTTTGAAAAGACATTAGGAAATCTAATGCAATGCATTTATGGACACATTTTTCTTAGCCATATCACAGTCACGCAGTAAGTTTCTGCAGGCATATTGAATGTCGTGAATGATAGAGTCTGCCGAGATCTGAAGAGATAAGCCTTAATAACAGTCATATTTTATAATGTTTCCTTCTCAAGGACATCCAAACAAATACATATAGCAATACTGAAAGGAAGCCACATGTATCTTTCACAAATATCCATTTTCTTCCCTCAGCTGCTTACAGATGAGGCATACACAGAGCTTACCACTTCCCCTGAGCTGACCCTGTGTATGTTTCCTCCAAGGCTAAGAAAAGATCAAATCTGGGCATAAATAGATTATTTAACTACGTTTCTGTCCTTTATGTAAACATTATACTCAATATCAAATAAAAAGCAAAGGGATTTAACTGAGCAAGTTCTTAGCTTACAAAAACAAAGCTATACTTCATTTTTAGTATTATTGGATCGTTTTGCCAAGTGCCATCTTTATGTTTGGTTTTGACTGAACAGAAACAAAACTCTTACTATTTGTACAGTTGTATATGGCCTTTGTAGGTAACAGTGCTTTTTTTTTTTTCATTAACCCCTCTCAATTCCTTTCTGTGCTATTTGCTGATCACTGATGGCCTTTAATACATCTTCATTATTATTATTCTCAAACCACCTCCATGCGGCCTATCAATTTTTTTCAAAAAAATGAAGAGAATAATGTAGTCAGGGATATCTAGGGGCATGTCTAAGTAGTTCAGTGTCTAAAACAGACCAGCATCTCAAGGTATGAAGGCAAGCACCAAAAAAACTCTTAACCAAAAACCACACTGCTCTGAAAATGGACTGACTCAAAAGTATGGTTCTTACAAATTAGCAAGACACACTCCCTCAGTACTTAATGTATCTTCTTTTAAAAGGAAGAATTCCACATTTGCCATCAAATTAGCTATGACCAGTCACTGGCCTTATGTTTCCATTTTGCACAGTAATCTTTTCAAATACCAGATTCAGGGAGTGAAATATCAAAAGCTCATTGTTATGTAGACTAGAAAGAAGCATATATGGGTGCCATATAACACCAGAAAGACTAGATTTTTCTAAGCAAGAATATATAAATATTTTTAAACGAATAACTATTAACTGGAAAAGGTAGCTGGTTTAGGGTTCTCTTTCAATTTGAATGAAAAAAAATATCCATATGAGTACGGGAATTTTTTGTAAGTATAGTAAGTCATGAAAACTGTAGACATTGTCGAAAAGTAAAAATCAGATAAGCAATAATGTTACAAATTAGATTCCCTAAGGTTGAGTCCTGATATTCATCCTTGTTAAGTGGCACAATATGAAGCAAGAATAATGAATTTTAATATAATACTTGAATGCATGTTGATAATTTCTTAAAGGTTCTATATGAATTTTATGAACAACTTTCCGTTATTGAAATGTGTAAAATGTGTATAGCAAGCTGAACATAAGTGTTTCAGTTAACAAATATAAAACGAAATATTACTATCATGCAGCATTTTAAAAGCAAATTAATTCCCTTGATTTAGAATACTCTGAATGATTTTAATTTCCCTAATGTACCTTTTTACCTAATTCCTTAATGAATAAGTAACATGGAATTTCTTTTAAAGATTTCCTGCCCTGTAGGATAAATGTTGCTGAATAACAATGAATTATTGCTTTAGAAAATACTTTTCTCTTACAGAATATGTAATCTTCATGTTCTTTTTTGTTATTCACATATACATCTACACAGCACAATGTTTCTGATTGTGTTGCAGTGTTTCATCAGTGAAACAAGTTGTATTGCTGCTACTGGACTTCAATGGGTATACCCTTTCCATTTAAAAAAAAACATTACTTTAAATTATTCTCTATCATGTCCAATTTGTTTGATAGCACATTGCTAAATATTGTTAATAACAATAAGTAAATGACAAATTTAAGTGTAAAAAAGTGTAGTGCAATTTTAAAAGATAATTGGAAAAAAAATTCAAGGAAAAACAGATTCTGGAATGAGATCCTTAGCTAATCTCCTTAGCTGTTGAGACAGGACTTTAATTACTTTTTTACATGTTAAAAACAAAACAACAAAAAACGTGAAAGTCATAAATTTGACCATGGTGAGCTATGAGACTCAGATTTTCTTGTAAAAGTTTCATGCTTACTAGTGTAATTATTTTTATTATGGACTGTTCAGTAAGTCATATCCTAATTGTATAACTTTTAAATAACAGCATAAATATGAGCTAATTGATACAGCTGATACATGTTTAGCTCCTGAGCTGATTGAAATAGCTGGTATATATTTAGCTCCTGGAGAACAAAAATCCAAATGGATGGCAAGTTCAATTATAAAATAATCCTTAATAAATTTACCCAGATTATCACCTCCTAAGTGTGTATGTGCACCTGAATGAGCATTTTAATAGAAGTGTTTTAAATTCAGTATCAGTTACCTTATGACAAAAACACTTTAAAGCAATAGCTATTTTTATATTCAGAGAAATGTGACACTTAATTTCAAATATTTTACTGGAGATAGAGAAAGAGCTAAATGTGAAGATGGCAAAGCTGAAGCAGTTCTGCATCTTTTGAAGCAAGCTTGACAAACTTTACTCAATAAACATCTGTAGAGTAAGTATTCAGTTAAATACATATGTTCAGAAACAAGTCTTTCTTTACAGGACTGATTATGATTACCTATTGTGAAAACCAGCACCACTCATTTGCTGGTGAGTTTTTAGAAGAATGAATGAACAGTTTCTGTTTCAGCCTTTTTTGTATTTTAATATCAGGAAGAAGCTGTTGGGCCATTAGCATTTATCTTTCCCTTTTAAATTCCTACTAGAGAAGTTGAGTTCAGTATGTGGTAATAAAACTGAAAACCTGGAGAGAAAACAAAAATCCCTACTCAATCCACTTTCACTTCCTCCATATTGCTTATGCCATCCAAGGCACGGTTCATCTAACCTAACTTTTGCCATGTAAGAGTTATCCAGTCTAAACCAACCTTGTCTAATCCTTCTGCTTCCTTCAGCCTGTAAATATTGCAGAGGAGGCCTGACTTGGCTTGGACTAGAAGTTTAGTTTTTAGACAGAGATGAGGCCTTCCAGATTTTTTAATTTTTCATGCAGTTTCCCGGAAAGTTAGAAAAGCAAAGACTTTCCAAAAAGGACCAGAAAAATAACATTGAAACATACATTCTTCTGTTGGATAGGTAAGTAATCATTTTCCATTTCAACTATTAAAAAACTGTAAGGAAAAAGAGGAAGTGAGGGAAGGGATCCAATAATTAAAGGTGCGAAAGTTAAAAAAAAAAAAAAAGCATTGTTCTTTCAAAATTATTTTGCCCACCCATAAAACAACATTACTTTTTCCATTCATCTGTAAAAATACAGCACAGATCATTTAGTACTTTAAGATTTAGCTACATACATTGAAATCAGATAAAGTGTTTATATAATTAGGAAACATCAGAGACACACAGCAAAATATTAAAATAGAAGAAAAAAAGATAAAAAAGCCATCATACATTGAATTAAAAAACTCATCAAGTCTCCTGAACCACAGTTCATGACATCATGACATCTCCCTGGACTCTTCTTCTATCAGAATGTTACTGAGTCTAATACAATAATTAGTGACTCTAACAATCGGGGTTTTTTTTTTCGTGCTGAAATATTGACAGATATTTTCAACATAAATCCAGATAACCATTTTATTGAAAAAATTAGGTTTTAAGGAGTTTGAGAGTGGAAATACAAATAAAATTAAATAGATGTTCGGCTAATGCGAATGAATGTATTTCGCCATATATAAAGATGAAATTCTGTAAGAGCCATAAATGAATTAACCTTCTGATGTGTCAATAACAAAACATTGTTATCTAAGGACTACAGCATAGCTGTGCTTTAAGCTATCCCTACTGTAGACACCAGTCACAATACTAGCAAAGAACCTGTTTTTAGATGCCCCAGGCAGAAACACCTAGAAACGGAAACGCTTTAAAAATATATAGTCTAAGAGTGTGTATTTCATTTAAAAGATACATCAAACAAAGCTACCGAACACATTCCTAGATGATTTACTCTACTTCAACAGCATTTTGGGAAGACTACACAAGAGTAATGTTCAAGGAAATCTGAATCCAGGCTGATCCAAATCATTTGCAAATTTTGAGCCAAGTGTATCTTTGCAGGAAACATGAAAAGAGCAGTCTTGAGCACCACACCCATGGGTCACTTCTAATTTTCACCCAAAGAGAAAAAAGCTTTGTGGTTTCAATTCACTAAGAATTACCTTTTAATGAAACTAAGAATACATTTTTGGAACTTCTGTTTACTGTTTTACATAGTATTACAATACCATCTAGTTTATCCAAAGCTGGCTGAGCTCCAGTAATTGGAATAATGATCATTACATGTTTGTTCTGTACTCTTTGCATTACTTAAAGTTTTGGCTGTTTAAATTGAAGGCACTATATAAACCTAAGACTATTATTACTGTACAACAAAGAAGCCAAAAGACTCAGGGGGAGGGGAGCACAAAATTATACTTGTTAATACGGTAGTGGTCTTTGATTCTCCATATTCCAATTCCGATATGACAGCATAATGACATTATGTTATCATATTGTTTAATCTAATCTTCCAACATACATTACAATGTAACATTATAAAAAGCTTATTCGGGAAGCTTTAATTTGCCTTGCAGATTGAGGAGTATGGAAATAACCTTCTAGTTTCTCTTTTGCATTATTGACAGAACTTCTAGTAATTGTTCCTCTGGAAGAGATTAAAGAGGATGAAGATTAAAACTCAGAAACAGACAAGGTAAATATATTAATTAGGGGGCAAGGACCTGCTATTATTTGCAATGACTACAAAAGATTTGGGTTATTTTTTTCTAAATCGAGAGGATTTTCTCTTGTATAAAATAAAATAAAAAAAAAAATCTCTAATATTTGAGTTTAGAAAAATCTCTTTTTCTTTGGTTTCTTATCTCCGGTGACAGAAACCATTTCATTCAGCAACCACATTTAAATGGGAGGTATAACTTGAACTTTGCATCACTTCAAAAGACAAGTACCAGTCAGTAAGAAGCGAGTTATACTTCTCAGCATCCAATCTATCGGACAATTGTGTGAAAATCCTTTTACAAGGCTGTTGGTGTTCCAAACACAGTGAAAGGATCTGGGGATATTCCAGAAAGCCCACACGGATGAAAGCTTTCTTAACCTACATTAAATCTTGATAATGCAATAATGAGTCTTTTAAAAGGATAATTCTAATTCCCCTATCTAGTGCAATAAAGACTGTATACAGCTAATCTGCTTTGCCCTTTCAATTAAACTCGTCCAGGACGTTCTATGTAGTTAGCACCCTGAACGAGTCATTAAAATTCTCGTTCTGTAAGAGTTGTGTGCAGCACACCGTTGTTTCTAAATTCCATTAAATCCAAACGGTCTTTATCGCCCCATGACCACTGTGACTTCAATCAGCCAATTTAATTACCTTACAAAATTGTCAGCAGAAGCAGCAAAGAAAAACAGGAAGGGCTGTGACGTTATCAAATTGAAATCTTCCTCTGTGCTGTTTAATCTAGACCAGTCAATAACAATGCTTCTCACCTCCTTGCTGCCTTCCCGAGGCTCTTAACCTTACTCTTCTATCAAAGATTTCTGTTGTTGTTTGTAAGACTGATTTTGAACTCCTCTCCGGGAGGATGTTAACACATATTGAAAGCTTCTTGTCCTTGGCAGTAAAATTTTCATGGGCTCTAAATACTAGAATTACCAAGCCACGGACCTCGGAGGGCTGCCACAAGAAGTGTTTATTTTGCAGATTTTCATCGCACTCTTGATCTGAAGGCAGGCTGCCTTCCCCACTAAAACGGGGATACGTACATTTTCTCATTTCTCTCTTAAATACAGACAGAAAGGTTACCTCCTTCCACTAAAAGGGTGTCAGTGCAAAATCCAAAGGAAAGAAAGCTCACATTCAGGAGAGCTAATGCAGGTCCAGTCTAGGAAAACTCTACATGATTACCCAGCAGGTACTTTTCACTTGAACTCTTGTCTCATACCCTTTTGCACAGACCTAGCTCTCGCTGCTGTTCATGACTTCACTGGTTTTAAATGCTACTATGTTAAAATGGTCACCTGAAACAAAGAAACTTGTGGTTCAACACTCGCTGGCAACCGCACAAGCAGTGGACGCAATGAGCTGGCCTCTTCTCTGGTTTTGCCACACTCGATCTCATAAAAACAGTTATATGGAGACAAACTCAATCTGTTTGAGCCAAAGGAGTTCAGCTAAGAAGCATGTCAGATGAAACCCATGCTAAATCTTCACGGAGGAAGTCTTCAATGTATAGTAATTCCCCTCCCCAGGTTCCCACAATGGGGTCGAGAAAAGTTGTTTTTTTCTTCAGCCCCAAAGATTACATGATCATATACAGCTTTGTTTTGCAGTTATTGTTATCATTATTATTTGGAGGGCACCAGGAAAGTGCTAGTTTTGTAAAAGCTTGGTGTGTGTTCTTGTAGGAAAAAAAAGAAAAAAAGAAAAAGTCAGTAGTAGGAGATGTTTCTGGTAAGAGTTCAAAACTCTCCCTTCGTTCTTTGAAAAGCGTTCCCATCTCTCTCTTGGCTTTCTTTTGCTTTTAACCTGGAAGAAGACTCCGCCCTGCCCTTAATGTTCATTGTAACCCACAACACTGAGCTCCCTTCCCATCTGCTTGAATTCAGGCAACTCCAAAGCAACAAAAAGTCGAGACTACAGACACGGCCCTCTACATTTCTTTACCCTTCTTTGTGAATGTGCTGGAGAAAACAAAATTTCTCACAAAGTGGGAAACGCTTATCAGGCCAGTGGACCCCCTGCAGTGGAGGTCTTTAGTCTTTCGCCACACTTTCACGAATAATGAGTTACCTGAGAGAGAATAAGAAAACGCAATGATCAAACTGCTTTCACCTTCCAGTCACTGGTCTCTCTTCACACCTCTGCTGTAGGAAGGACAAATTGCTCACGGCAGCAGAGACCAGGCCCGAAAGGGGCAATTTAAATAAAGGAGGATATTTTAGAGTGCTCCAGATTTCAGAGAACTGACATTCACGCCCCGTGTAGGAATAGGCAAGGAAAGAGAGGTTTTAAACGGCCCGGGCTCTTACTGCCTTGGGCAAGAAGGGGCGGGTTTCTGGAAACACAGGTGAGCAGTTACTGATGGTTAACAGCTCTTAATGGCTTATTGATTCAGCCTTACAGAGCAAAGTGCTGGAATATCCCGAGGGAGGTAAAGGCAGAAGCGAGGGGGCCTACAAAAAGGTGGTGGGGCGGAGGCTGAGGCTGGACCCGGGCCGCCTGCCGCGCCCAGCCGTCGGAGGCTGGGCTGGGCTGGGCTGGGCTGGGCTGGGCTGGGCTGGGCTGGGCTGGGCTGGGCTGGATCGGATCGGATCGGATCGGATCGGATCTGCCGAGCTACCTGGTGCTTCTGGGGAGCCGCTGCTCTGGGTCAGCTCTTACACAGGAGCAGTGAATCGGGAAGCTAGGAAACGTGATCCCCGATAACGGAACGGATCTGGCGGCGGCCACGTGTTTTGGCTTTTGTACGGTGCCAAGTGATAAGGAAAAGGTTTCGATCACACTTAGCGCAGCGGAGAGACAAATACTAAGCTGCTGCTTTTCTCCCTCGTCAAGCTGGGACCTGCCCTTTTATCTGCAGCAAGGGTTTAGGACTGTTCCCGTTTGAAACCTTCGAGTACCGTGGGCACAAGCCTCACCCTCGGCGTTCCCTGGGCTTGCTTATGGGAAGCTATTCAGAAAAGCCAAGGGAGGGAGCTTGGCCGCATGCCCCTTCATGGGGGGCAAGGTGTCATTTAGGAAGGGCCCCTGGTGTGATGCCCAAATACCACGTTGCCCTGCTCCAGCAGCAGCAGGCGGGCGTGCAGATGCCTGAGTGAGCGCCTCTGGGGAGGGAATTACGCCGTCGCACCAGCCTCTCCCCGTGTTTGCTCCATAAGGCGCAAGCAAAAATACCCTCCCCGCATCTGACAGATAAGCCAGGCGGCTCGACTTCCCCGTGTGATTGCTAAAAGGTAGCATAAGAGCGAGAAAGAGAGAGAGAAAGGACATGCTGGCTAGTCCCAACAATGAGAGAAGCCGTGGGAAGGACAATGCGAATCCATGGTGGTTAATTTGCACAGGAGGAATGAGGGGGCTGGAGCTCTGGCAGGCTTCAAGCTCTCCCCTGTTGCCATAGCGCTGCTGGCTGAGGAAGAAGAGCGGGGGCTGGCAGGCTGCCTTCTGGAGGGAATCTCCTCAGCTCCCGCTTCTCCTCGGGAAGGACTCCACGGGAAGGCACCGCATCCCGTCCTCCTGGTCGCAAGGACATCCCGAAGGGACAGACAGCATAGGAACCCGGAGGGGGCGGCGGGGAATTCCCCTGTCAGAAATAAGCAAAGCTTTTCCACCGCTCACTCCCTGCCCCTTCCCTCCTCCCCGCCAAGCCCCACACAGAGGCAGAGATGTCAGCCTCTGGGGAAGGAGCGGGAGTTCCCTCGCTGTCAGAGACAGAGTCACTCCTCACCTGGACTAGGCTAAATCCAGACTCCTTAAAACAGAGATGTGCAACAGGCCCGGCTGAGCAGGGCAAAAGTCTTCCTCGCTCTTTCTTACGTCTAACATTTTCCATAGTAAAATAAACCAACCAACCGCTCCCTACCTACTTCTAAGGCTCAGAGATGGGTTGGCGACAATTCTTTAGAAAGACAAGAAAAAGCATGCCGTGGTTCAGAAGCGGACTCATATTTTGTTTCTACAAACAATGGAGTGAGCACGACCGGTTAACCGTGGGACCAGGAGGCAGTTGGGAAGGGAAGGTCCCGCTGCACCACCCTTCAGTGTCGGGATTATTTATTATTCTAATCGTTATCAATCAAAACGTTGCTCTCCAGGGCTGTCTCTACAGGTACACTGGACTAACGATTCAAAGAGAATCTAATCTAAAGGAGGAAAGCACACCTCTTGCTAATAGCGTGGTTGGAAAGATGTTTGTTTACGTAGCCACCCTTGAAAGTAATTCAGACTCCTAGAGACCGACCCTCGGCACTGGTTATGAATCCCGGTTCGCGGAAGGACAAACAGCCGGACAGTGCTAGATTACAGGCACTGTAGCACTAATTTCACGGCCATGATTATGGATCAGACTGAATGCAAAATAAACCCCGCAATGATGTACGGACCCGTTTAGCCATGTCCAAAGAAACAAGCATTCCTGAAGACGGTTGCTAAGAGCAACGTGCCTTAAGCACCACCTTTAGACCAGATGGAAGCAGAAAATAAGTACTACTAGGAATTCAGCACACGAGATCAGTAACAGCCTGGTGACTTTTTAATCATTACCCACCTTCCCCTCCACATAAAAGTGTCGGGGGGGGGGGGGGGGGTTAAACAAAATTAGATACAAACCAAGGCACTACTCCCAGGCGAAGACAAGAGCTTTCAGTGCCCCACAGAAATGGATGTAGCGGCTGCTACAGCTTTTCGCGGCCAGGGCGAATGCGGGAGATCCGCGCTCCCTCCCTCCAGCCGTGCTGTCGGTAGGCACAGGGGATGCCGCTTGTCTGGGGAAGCAACTTTCGGCCTGCCCCCTCCGCCGCACCCCGCCGCGGCTCCTCGCCCGCGGGGCGCCGCGCTCTGCCCGCGGTGGCCGGGCGGCCAGGAGGGCGCGGGCGCGGGGCTCCCGCCGTGGCTCGCCCCGGAGGACCTCCCCGGGCCGCACAGCCCCCCTCGGACCTGCGGTTAACTTTCGTCCCCGTCCTGCCCTTTCTTACTGCGAAACTTCTATAGGGGATGCAGCGGCTGAAATGTCTCCCTTGCTTGCCTGCTTATACACACGTAGACACGCGCGCATACACAGGCAGAGCTGTTAAGGTTAGTTTCATGGTTCAGCTGGGATAGTCTTTAAACTGTAAAACCGCTCTACTCTCCCTGAAATTTCATTCTGATCTATGACTTTTCTCTTTTTTTTTTTTTTTTTTTGCGGCGGGGGGCAACTCATACAACTTTCCTCGCATAGAAAAGCTGTGTTTTTGAAACATACCGCAAAGGCTCTTTCACGACCACCGCTCAAGACATAAATCAGCTCTTCTCTAACCCTAAACGCCACTGAAGTGACAAGCGACTAGGCAGACGCTTCAAGGGAAGTCAGCCCAAAGGTCTCAAACTACAGCGTCGCGCCCACACGGGACCGGCTCGGGTGGAGCAGAGACGGGCGGCCGAAACTTAACAACTAGTTGACAGATTTTTAACTGATCAAGCACTGTATTAGCCATGCTTTCCACTACTATGGAAACAAAAAAGGTACATTATGAGGAAGCCACGCAAGCTGCGCAAAGCCTTAGGCAAACGCATTTGCCAGTCATTTTTCTCTCTATTGTTATTATAATTATCATCATCATCGTGCCGTTACTACGGCTACAATGAGCTGCAGCGACAGAAAAAACACACAGCAATTCACCCCTCTGGATGCAAAATAAAGAGGGACTTCGGTGCCTGACTCCGGTAGCACGTCCCAGCTCCCCCCCCAGCACCCCCTTCTGAGTTAATCCTACGCATATCGCATTCAGGCTTAAATGCACAATGAAAAAAGTGTCGGGAAATCTTACCAAATCTTAATACATGTGTGGTTCCTTGAGAATATCCAATCCACAGTAAGCAAAGAAGGAGTCTAATGGTGCATCTGAAGACTGGATTAGTTAGAAGAGGGGAAATAATCTTCATGATGTTTCTATGCACACACGCGCTGCCTTACTTCCCCCTTCTAAGCCGTCAGGTTTCCCGGTAGGGTGAGAATGAGGATACGTAAACTGATGGCCCTCAGACACGATCACGGCATGGTCACAGAGAGAGGAGAGAGTCTACGCTTCCCAAACCCATTAGCAATCCCTGCATGTTCTTCATTCACTGCGCCAAGAAGCAACCTTCAACTGCAAGGAATGGTGGGACATCCATGTTAGTCGGGGGAGAATCCTTGAGAAATCCAAACACACACAATGTCCAGCCGAGTAAACCTGGGAGGCAAGAAAGGAGGAAAATCAATAGGTAATCCAGCTCGAGAAATCGCTGAGGTATCGCCACATAGCGAGAGTCACTGAGCACCAGCCGTTTTACTGGCGAAGCTTTTGCCGTGCTCCCATTCTACTGCACTGCTGCACAGCTTCTGACGCGAAGCCAAGATTAAGTGAGAGAAATTGAGATAGCTCTTCTCTTCTTAAGGCTGCCTGCCAGGCAGACTTCCCAATTTCTATTATGCAACCGATCTGATCGCCTAGCGTTGTCGGAGGGGAAAAAACAGCTCGGTTTTATTTATATGCTTCTAATTGTTATTAGTATTTCGGTTGTTCTGAACAATAGCTATAAGGGTCTGTAGCGGGGGGGGGGGGAGGGAGCTATAGGGGAGAAGGGAAACAGCTGTGTAAAAATCAATTCATGCATTTTAATAGCTGACTGCCTGGGTCGAAATCACTTAGCTTTAGAGTTGTGAAAGAGAAGGCTGACAATAAAGTCATACAGGTTATCAGGGTAACGTTTAAGCTAAAAAAAAAAAAAAAAAAAAAAAGACCGTGATATTTGCATTCACTAACTGTTACTCACGTTAATGCATGAAACAGGGTAAATGCGATGGTTTGTATACTGCCTGTCCTTAGGAACTTGCTCCGGACCCAGCGATCACGGAGCACCAGCCTGCTTTTGCAAGGTAAACAGGAACCGGCAGCGCTAGAACAGCCTTGTTGAATGCACAGACCTGTTTCGCTCAACTTGTTTGAAATTGCAGTGTTGCTTAAAAGACAGTAACTTGGGGATTTACTAGTTTTTGTTTTCCACTTTATTCTGCCACTCTCTTATTTTGCGCTCTTTCTTTTCACTCTAGTGTTATGGAAATATTGCTGTTCCTCCCTGTACTGAGAGATCTAAGTAGTTTGTCATTTTGCAGTCCTCAGTGAGAACAACAGCACTTCCCAGTTTGATAATGGGATGCTGAGTTTGTATCTGCAAATGCAGCCCCAGGCTTTTGTCTTTTGGCCAGGTGTGTCAAAGAAGAGAAATTCATTCTGTGGACTACTTCAGATTTTCCTTGGAAAGACAATTAGTTGTGTGCCTTTATCCATTACAATACATTGAACCAGGACTGTCAGACTTTGCAATCTAAGTGAAGCTTTTGCTGAACCTACTTAAGCTTTATTACAAATATTAAAAGATAATTCCTAGATTCCCCACCAGGAAAATGAATTCATTTTATTCTACATTCTGCCTACAGACATCTTTTGTCTCCTTTATCTCTCTCCCTGCCTTTTATTACTAAAGAAAATATCACTGAGAGACTTCCCCCACAGATACACACAGATGAACACAGAATAAACGTGACTTTACAGAAATAAATACCGATGATGCCAAGCTAATGAGAACACTGTGGAATCTATCAGAAGTAGGGCATGGCAGAGGTGAGTTACAGTTTATTCTTAAAAAACATCTGTGCATTGTAGAGATGTAAATAAGTAACAGCAGCATTTAAATTATAACCTGTAATGTTGGTGCTCTGTATCCCTAAGAGTGTTAGCAATTTACAGTAACTTTTTATCATTATGGCTTACTGATTTCCTCTGCACGCATTTACTTAAAACACTGTAAAACGCTGGTGAAAAGAAATGTGTATTCTGCGAGGCGATTATTAAACATCATTGATTTTTTTTTTTCTTTAAGATGGAGGCATAACTGCAGTGTCAAAAATAAGTATCATGAATGGCTAGTTCTGCAGTCTAGCAGGGAATTCAATCAGACGATTTGACTATTGGAGCACTTTAAAAAGAACACCTAGTGTTAAAAGCAAGGATATCTAGCGACTCCTTCAGTTCACACTTAGAATATCTCCCAGTAAAAATGCAGAGAGATACTTTCTCTTGTATTTTCTGTCTCTTTTATTCTCTTCTACTCGTTCATATTTTATCTTAGTCCAAGGAGAAATAAAACCGACCCACGTGAATACTGTGAACGTTCTTTGCCTCCCTCCTCTTTCCCCTGGTGTTGCTGAAATAAATGACATTAAGCATCTTTAGAGACTTTTTAAATTCTGAATGTTCAGATGTAACTTCCTGTCTAAACGGATTTTTTATTTATTTATTTGCTTTAATATTGGTAAGCAGTTTTTAAAATATAATATCCGTGGTCAGCTTTAGCACATTAGACAAGACATAAACTTTGGGCAAAGTGACTCCTGTTATCAGTCTGATTTTCTAAGGTCTCTTGGAAAAAAAAAATACAGCTACCTGTAATCTAAGCCCAACAGAGCTCCTAACTCACCGAGGTGTTTATAACTGGAACCATAAACCAACTTGTGATTAATTCCTTTGACTGTTAAACATTCAGCAGCCCACACCGCGGCCCCTGCTCGCATGCCAAAGACCCGAGCCAAGTTTCGTTGCCCCCGTGCTGACATCCCGCCACCGCCCGGCTGCGGCCTCAGCACCGCGGACAGCGCCCGGCGCGGCGGGCGCCGCGGCTCCTTCAGCACCACGGAGAGCGCTCCCGGCCCGCCGCCGCGGCCGCCGCGCCTACGCGACCGAGCGCTTCGGGTGCCAAAACGCCTTCCTTTTCCCCTCCGGTCATTTCACGGCACGGAAAGGAAATTAAAATCTGTTATCGGCTTCTTTAAAGGCACATATTACACCCTCGCTTATGTTAGCTGGCCAGCTATTTTATGGGTTCAGAAGGAGTACCACTCTCCTTCTTACCTGCTATCATACATCGCCTAATGCTCTGTATTAACATCCCTCCCCCCTTCTTTCAAACCCCAGCTCCCACCTTGAAGGAAAATCGTAGTTAACCCAGAATTATTTTCTCAAGAATATCAGCCCTTTATCAAAAAGTAAATCTTGCAAGACATCAGATGTTTAGAACTCACTAAATATTTGGTGACTGAAGACCACTTATAGAATACACAATTAACTAAAGCCTCACACTTCACCACCCTAGACTCCTTTTTTGTTAAATAGACTTTAGCTTCATTTCTTCTTCGGGGAAGGGAGGGAAAAGGAAGGGTAACCTTTACAAAAGATACTTTCGTCCACCCTCCAGAATGATTTCCATATGAAAGCAGGTAAATATTCTTAACACCTTTCATATTTTCTTCCCTGTAAGATGTATAGTTCAAAGGTTGAATATCTCTAATAAAATGTTCTACTGGAGAAGCTGATCTTGTGTTTTGGGGGCTTGTTACCACTGTTACACAGTTCTTTTCAGATTAAAGTCTTTATGAAACTGCCCTCCACACTTCAGTGGTCAGCAACTGGGAAATCTACAGTTCTTTGATATATGTTTTGATTTGTTTTACATTTTGGTCATCTATCGTAGACGTGGTAGTAACACATCTTTAATACATAATGACAATGTTCAAGTGAAGCTGATGTGAAAAATAGAATTCCAGCTATAGGCGGGGAAAGAAGAATAGACAATCTAAGGCCTTTAAATCTTTCCTGCGTAATAAAAGCCTACTAAATTCTTTAGGTATGTGTCAAGTATAAATGGCGATCTTATGTACATAATATTTCATTTGGAAAGGGGAGATATGTGGTTCTGATTACCTTATTGTATCAGGCGCTTTTTCCTTCAGATCGTATTTTCGTGTGCTGTTATCATAATAAAAGTTAACCCAGTTCCAGCTAGCTGCCACCTACTGGGATGTATAGCTTTACCATATTACTTTAAGAAGGAAATGGCTTTCATTTTCAGGTCATAGCTACGTCTCTAAGAACCGATGGTAAGATTTTTATATCACTTAATCTACTGTTTTGTCCTCTCCCAATAACAACTGATATAAATTTAGTATGTGTATGACATATGGTCCCCAAAGCTTTGTTTGTCGGACATTTTTGGGCAAATCCTTGCAAACGCTTCAGATTCACATGCCACCACAGTCCTCCTGCTGTTGCAATCTGGTGTGAGGAGAGCCATAGCTTACCACAACACCTGACCAGACTCTCCAGATCTCTAGAAACAAGTATCGCAGCCTTGCTGACAAAGCAGTAACACAGTCCTCCCTTTTTAAACGTTTGCCAAAGTATTCAAATGAATGTTGATATTATCATTTAAAAACACATTGCGGCCCACTTGCACTTCACTCCCACCAGCTATAAAAACCATAGGTTCTCCTTTGTCTGTTATTAGCTCAGTCCAAATTTACAACCAAATTTCTGCCGCACCCATGATTAATGACATTTTAAGATGGTAATTAATTTTTAGCTAGTGGAAAGACGTGCATTCTAATTAACGAACTGAGTATGCAATAGACTTACTTGTTCAGGCACTTTTGGGTACCACGGCAATGCACTTTCCTAGCAGGTTTTAAGCAGCAAGAACAAACATTTATGACATTATCTACAGATCAGCCTTTCGTTCCTTCAGTTTGCTTTGGGGTTGGGGAAGCTGTGAAAGACTTTGGGAGGAGAAGGAGGATGTTTAATGTTTTCCGTGCTCTACTCCCCCAAAAGTTTCTAAGGAAAACGTGAAGAGAGGTTTTCATTATATTGTATTCATTCCTTTTCAGTGCGCACACGGCTCACTGCAATCATGCCTCCACTCCGTAGGCAGGAATGTCTCTTGCTTTACACAGAGAGTGTCAGCGCCCTGGCTGGGTTAGCGATGGATGCTCTCCAAAGAATGCTGAATTTGTTCGGAATTAAATGACAGGACTGACGAGAAGCCGAAAGGAGAGCTGGCTGTGCCGTACCGTGGGGGCCGGGTAGGGGCAGGAGGAGACCTCACGGAAGTAGAGACTGTTGTCCACCCACAACTCTAGCGAAGTTAGAACCCATTTCTCACCGGGTTTCTGAGCGGGCAGCACATCCTCAAGGCTGCCGGCTCTGCCGCCCTGAGCCCGGCCCGGGAGCAGCGCTCCGGCTGTGGGGGGCAGCTCCGGGCGGGGGGGCATCGGGGGGCTGCGCTGCTCTGGCCTCTCGCCCCCGCCTCCCACCCCTCCGCCCCCAGCGTGGGGACAGCGGCGGCTCTGGCGGTGCGGAGCAAGGCGACAGGTTTGCCTGCCCCACAGGAGGGACAGACCTGGGCGGCAGGAGCCGGTCAGCCCGGCAGTGCCCGGGTTCGCTAGCTCAGCACCGGCCTTTGCCCGGTGACACCTGCCCAAGAGGCATCGCGGTGCGCAGCTCTCGGCACAACGTGGCTACGGTGCGTCCCCCGCCGGCACCCTCCCCCGCCCCCCCGCAGCCCCTCACTTGCATGCAACCCCTCCGACCCTGGCGGGCAGCCGGAGACCCCGGGGCATCCTCCTACCTTGAGCTGCGGGCGGGGAAGCGGGGAGGGAGAGGAAGGCGGAGGCGGGGGGAGGAAGGGCGGTGGCAGGACGCCGGGGACTGCCCGGGCTGCGGTGCAGCCGGCGTCCGGGCACCACTGACGGCGGCGGCAAGCGGCGGCCGAGCGAGGGAGGGAGGAGGGAGACAGGGAGGGAAGGAGGGAGGAGGGGGGGAGGGAGAGAGGGAGGGAAGGAAGGAGGGAGATCCGCCTCCCGTCGAGAGCGCTGCACAGCGCCCTTTAAAGGAGCAGAAACCCGCTTCCTTCGCGGCCGCCGCTCCCGGCTCCCCGCAACGCCGAGCGCCGCCACCGCCCCCGCCGCTGCCCGCCCGCCCTGCCGACCACCGGCGGCCGCAGGGCTTCGTGGGCGGCCGGCGAAGCAGAAGCGCTCCCGCCTTTCCTCCCCCCGCCGCCGCCCGAGGGGCCCGAGCTCGCCGGGAGGCGACTTTTCAGGGCGTTGAAAGTCCGAGCTCCCAACCGGGGTCCCCGAGCCCGTTTTGTAAACACGAAGCGGGTGGGGGGTTGGACCCTGCCGCCTGCAAAACGGCGCTCAGCGACCCCTGGCCGTCGCGGTTTTGCCCCGTGGGTGCGGGGCTGAGCGGAGCGCCCCAACCGCAGCCTGCGGGGGTACTAGAAAAAGTGCGGGTGCCTTCGGCTGCTTCTCGAGTCCTTCCTCATGTTGAAGCCCGCCTGTCCCCGCTCCTTCCCTTGCCTAGCGGGGACTGAGATCGAGCACTTTTTCCCCACCCCACCCAGGCTGGAAGGGGGTCCGGGGGGCGAGAAACGTCGTGCCAGGGGGAGCAAGGAGGGCGAGCGCACCCCGTGGGAGCCGCGATCGCTTCTGTCCCCTTCCTCGCCCGACTCGCTCATAAGCGGCAACGCTGCGGGAGGGGGGGGCTCTGATAACAGGGCCAAGGCCTCCCTAATGAGCCGGGGCGTGAAATGCGTGTGTGCGTGTGTGTGTGTGTGTGTGTGTCCCTTTGCGGGGTTGCCAATGCTTTCCTTTCTCGCCCGGCCGCGCTCGCCCCCGCAGAGCCACAGGCTTCTGCCTGTTCTCCACTTCTCCCGGTTTTGTTTCCCGGCTCGGACATGCCTTGAAGCGCTGCAGGATTTCCCCTGCGCCTCCCCCCCACCCCGCAGCCTTCCCGAGCTCTGATCTCCGGGCGGACGTGCTGTGCAGTTTGACAGGAAAATCCCCGTCCCCTCGCCTCTCCCTCACGGCAAATTCCCGTTCCCGGATCCGCAGGGAAGCGCTGCCCGCACCCCACAAAAGATGCTCAGGCGTTGCCCCGCTTCATCTACCCAAGCGATCAACTAGGGAGCCCTGGCTATCATCGGAGGCGGGGGGGCTCGAAGAGCGTCGAAGAGCTGGGGCTGAGGCGAGTGGGGGTTGGTGACTGAAAAGCTCCTAGAATTAAGTAAACAGCAGAGTTGTTGTGCGAAGTAAATAAATAGTCAATGATCCCATTGTAGAGCCGAGCGCAGGCGGCACAGACCGCGACGGGCTCGCCGCGATTGGGCTCTGGCCGCTGTGACTTGCAGCTTAATCGGCCCCACAGCACATCCCTTAATTACTTGCAGCGCACTTCCACGGCCGACAGAAAATTCATTAGTCAGTTCATTTGTAAGCTGTAATGGAGATAACCCTTGTAAAAAACAAACGCACTGCTAAAGCAAAGCGCTTCATGCCACCTTAGGAGGTAAAGGGAGCTGGGGAGGAGACTCTACGTCAGGAGTAAGCGGGTTGTTGGGCAACTGAGCGGGACAGCGTCACGGAAAGCTGAGCTCTGTGGGGTTCTGCAGGAGGGAAAGGGATCGCCACGGGAGCGACCAAGTGATCTCCACGATCCCCGGGAAGGCGAGGCGGGTTAACGCGGCGCGCAGGCAAAGGGTGGGAAGCGTGTGAGGTCGGGTGAGCAAACGTCTGTGCAAGCAGTGATTGCGTCCCTCGTCTTTTACCACTGACTGCATTTGCGCTGTTACTATCCAGAGTTTTACGACCAGCGCACAAATACAGAACAAGGCAAACATAAAAACATGTGACTCAAAGGTATCTTTCTAAGATGAGAGAAAGGAAGGCAGGGGAAGAAAAGGGATGTGGCATTTCAGTCCCCAGAATGGTTCTAATATTGCAGGTAGATTGTGTAATACCCTCATGTAATCATTTCACCTCAAGTACATTGATGCAGAGTCTTTTCCCTCGTTGCCTGGGTTACATTTCTGTCCAGACGTGGAACTCTCAATGCTTTCCTCAGCTAACAACAGTTTATGCAGAATCAGGTCCTCCCTCAGGCATGAAAGAGGTTCCCAAAGTCACCAGTGCTGTTATCAACACCTATCACTTGGGATATTTAGGGACTTTGCATATGTCTCATTATTACTCAAATGAAGAAAGTTAGAGCAGGAAAGCTGGAACAACAAGCCTAAGATCACACTGCAAGTCAGTGACATAATGGGAAGACACTCTGTGATTCTCCTTACTCAGGCTTTGACTACTGTAAAACCCCATAATTTCAATACTGACAAGGTTTCTTGTTATGTTTCTTCCCAGTTACACTGTGGGAACTTTGAACTTTATCAGTATTGACCACCAGAAAGAAACATATAAGACAGCACAGGCCCAGTTCGTCAATATTCAAAATAAGGTGTACCAGAGAATTTGTCACACAAGGTCCTAGACTCGTACAAGAAAAAAACAAACTTATTTGCTTGCTTGCTTCTTTTTTATAGTTGATCATTTTTATTGAAATTTAAAACTTTGTCAAATAAGAATATACATGTGCCATCTTTTCACCAGCTATTTAAAACAAGTTTTATAAGTGCCAATAAGAATTTCACCCCATTAAAAAGTAAAAAAATTTACAAAGATCTTTGTGAGAATGGTTTTTGGGTTTGTTTGTTTTTCCCAGCATTATTTCTAAATATATAGAATGAAATAATCTGGGTTTATCACATTCCCACCCCATTAGGTGCATTTACGCCTTGAAGTTAGAAGTAATGTAAACTTGTAGCCTAATTCCTTTAAGTCTTTCAAAATGAAATTACCTAAGGATGACAGATAAATTAGTTCCCCACAGAAATCTATCACTAGTACTCAGTACATCTGAATATTTAATACTTTTTTTCTTTCCTGCTTTATCTTTCAATTTGGGTCAGCTATGATAATTTAAACACTGACAGAATTTAAGATCTTTCAAAAGAGTTTCCATGGAATTTTTTTGAAAATGCCAGATCTACAAAGACCCAAAACTGACCAAAATAATCTCTTAGGGATTCTGGATGCTGAGCCTTAACAGCCCAAAACAAATTCTGTCCAAATTAATGACCCAAATCTGAGTACTGACACTTGTTTGAGATGAGTGGTCTGCAGCTTGTGCCCTGCCACAGAAAACACTGAAGCAACCTTTTGGGGCTTCATGCTGCAGACAACTGAAGATTTTGTTCTTCCTGACAGCCATTGTTTTATTTTTCTATCCTCTTAGAGTTGCGAACAGCACTGGGTGGTCTTTCAGGAAATCTGTGTCCTACTGCTACGGCATAAGGACTTCTGGTACAGCTCATGGGCAAAGAATTGCTGTCATTAGTTTGGCCAAGGAAAATCCTCCCAAGTTTTGGCTCTTCACAGTTGGTTGCAGCTTTAATGATGACCTTGTATACTCATATTCCTGGTCAAGCTGGCTGCATGTATCAAATCCCTTCAAACAGAAGAATGAGTCAAAAGCAGGATGGAATAAACCCAAAAAATCTCTTTGTCTAGAAATAAATCCCTCTTCTTGTATCATCCACTTGAGGGAGACAACGAGCCATAGGTTACATCTGTATGTCGGTTTGATGGATCATACACAAAATTGAACTTTTAATTGATGAGGGACTTGTGCCCATTGTGTGTTACTGTTAATTTTAAAAGTACTAGCCTCTGTAACACAGCACGCGTGATGTTCTCATAGCAATTTATTGATCTGTATGTCTGATGATCGTTTTCTTCTCTCCCCTTACTGTCTAGCAAGATGGGATCTTCTAATGACTTTCACTGATAAATCTTAGACAGGAACGTCTAGAGTCTTTCTAGATGATATCCTGTAACACTAGAATTAATATCTCACACATGAACAACCTGGCCTAATTCAAGACTTACATGTTGAGTCATGTTATTCTTTAAGAGATACACCGAAGTCTATTACATTACCAAGAGGCCTAAAATATAACACTACTAAGAGCCACAGAAGAATAAAAACTTTTCCTGAGTCTGAATACCTTTGGATATAGAAGCATGGCTTGGACTTTTTTTTTTTTTTTTTGTGCCAGTCACAATACAGTGTACAATATTCTCCAATAGGCTGCCATATTTTGCATTCTTCCCATGAAGGCTTTCATGGCTTTGCAATCCTTACTGTTATAAAAGATTCTGATGTTTGCCTTAAACAGCTTTATTGCAATTGTCACTCAGCACTCTTCCTCTTACCTGCAGAGGACACACACATGAATTTACTCCTTTCTCTAAAACCATCTTCTGAACATCTGAAGAAATATTATGCAGGAAGCTAAATGTTACTCCTATCTTCAAGAAGGCCAAGAAGGAGGACTCAGGGAGCTCCAGGCCAGTCAGCCTCACCTCAATCCCTGGGAAGGTAATGGAGCAGCTAATCCTGAAAACCATTTCCAGGCAC
Organism: Platalea leucorodia; assembly: GCF_965183815.1. Taxonomy (NCBI): domain Eukaryota; kingdom Metazoa; phylum Chordata; class Aves; order Pelecaniformes; family Threskiornithidae; genus Platalea; species Platalea leucorodia. Next base: position 81,473,176 of record NC_138825.1, read on the forward strand.
ATGAAGGACAAGAAAATCATTAGAGTAGTCAGCATGAATTCACCAAAGGGAAGTCATGTTTGACTAACTTGATAAACTTTTAAAATTAAGTGACTAGCCTGGTGGATGAGGGGAGAGCAGTGAATATTGCCTACCTCAACTTCAGTAAGGATTTTAACACTGTTTCCCATAAGATCCTCATAAAGAAGATATTGATACATGGGCTGGATGAGCAGGTGGATTGAAAACTGGCTGAATGGCTGGGCCCAGAGGATGGTGATCAGTAGCATGAATTCTAGTTGGAGGCCAGTAACTAGCTGTGTACCCCAAGAGTCAATACTGTGTCCAGTCTTGTTCAACATCTTCATTAATTATCTGGATGATGGGGCAGAGTGTACTCTCAGCAAGTTTGCTGATGACACCAAACTGGGAGGAGTGGCTGATACACTAGAGGATTGTGCTGCCATCTAGAGGGACCTCGACAGGCTGAAGAAGTGGCCTAACAGGAAACACATGAAGTTCTACAAAAACAAGTGCAAAGTCCTGCACCTGGGGAGGAACAACCCCATATACCAGTACAGGCTGGGGTCTGACACAGGCTGCGAAGCAGCTTGGCAGAAAAATACCCAGGGGCCCTGGTGGACACCAAGTTGAACATGAGCTAGCAATGTGCCATTGTGGCAAGGAAGGCTGATGGTATCCTGGGCTGCATTAGGAGAAATGTTGCTAGCAGGTTGAGGGAGGTGATCTTTCCCCTCCACTTAGCACTGGTGAGACCACACCTGAAGTACTGTGTCCAGTTCTGGGCTCCCTAGTACAAGACACACATGGACAAACTGGAAAGAGTCCAATGAAAGGAGATGATGAAGGGACTGGAACATCTGCCATATGAGGAAAGGCTGAGAAAGCTGGAACTGGCTAGCCTGGAGAAGAGATGTCATAGAGAGGATCAACGTGTATAAATACCTGAAGGGAAGGTGCAAAGAAGACAGAGACAGGCTCTTTTCAGTTTGTCCAGGCAGGACAAGAGGCAATGGGCACAAACTCAAACACAGGAAGTTCCCTCTGAACATCAGGAAACACTTTTTTACTGTGAGGGTAACCAAGCACCAGCACAGGTTGCCCAGAGAGGTGGTGGAGTCTCCCACCTTGGAGATATCCAAAAACTGTCTGGACATGGTCCTGGGCAACCAGGTCTAGGTAACCCTGCTTGATTAGGGGGGTTGGACAAGATGACTTCCAGAGGTCCCTTTCAGTCTCAGCCATTCTGTGATTCTGTGATTATCTTGTCCCTCCCCAGTCTACTCTTCTCTAGACTATTTCTAAGCATCTCATAATTATAACCGCTTTTGCCAGAGTGTTTCTAATTGGTCCATATCCCTGTACTACAGTGTGCAGAACTGTATATAGTACAGAAAAGACCACAACCAAAGTAGTGAGTAGAAGACGACTATTATTACTGTTTTCAGGTTCTCATCTTATTCAGAAATCCCAATATGATGTTTGACTCCTTTGCAACAGCATAGTATTGTAGATTCATATTTGCCTTGTCACAATAACATCTAGGCACTTTTCTGCTTAACTACCCCCTGATTAGCTGTTTCCTCACTTGCGTTTGCTGAGCTACTCATTCTCTCCCAAGTGTAGAATCTTGTGCTTGTCCCTGTTGAATATCATTCTTATTTTTCCAGAACCTTTTTCAATTTTTTGAGACACATTCTAAATTCTGGGCCTAGCCACCATCGTTTCTGCAGTTTCTCCTATATTGTCTTCATCAAACATTTAAATGAGGCAGCCAAGTCATTGATACTTGCAATAGCAAATACACAATAGCAGCATAGCAGGACATAAAGAATTCTAGACAAGTCTTTTTTTTTTTTTCTCCTTATGGTTCAACAGCATACCAACAAAATTGTTTTGCACCAACTTTTATATTCTATTTTGCTTATGCAAATGTCATGTCTTGTTCAGGCTTATTCTTAGATATTTTACAGTCTTGTTTATGAATACCAATATATTTTATCTAATGTCTTATCCTTGTGCTTTGTTCTTTGAGCCCAATAGAATTTCCTCTCCCCCCTTTTTAAGAAAAAAGTATATGTAGGAATATGTATTTTATAGGTTTAATGAATTTGTATATGTCTAGCCTTTTACAAATCCAGTGCTAATTTACATGCATGGAAGAAAAATATTAATAGCTGGACCAAAAAAACCCTGTGGCAATAAATGAAGCTTTGAAAAAATGTAAAGTTGGAACCTAAGTGGAGCCAATTACATGACAGGGACCTAGTTTTGCATCTAGACTCAGAAGTAATCATAACAGGTACAAAATTAAATCATTAAAAGAAACCCAAATAGTTAATTCTTACAAGCACAATTCTGAAATAGTTACGAGCAAAATTGCTGGTTTATGTCTTAAACAAGAACTGGATACACCGCCGTATAATACAGCCTTAAGCAGAACTCCAATGAATAAAAAAAATAAGGCTTTCCTTTAATTAGTGGGAGTGGAAGTTTCTCTAGTGTGAGATAATGCCCAATAGATAAGTAACTTTGAATTGTAAATATGAAAGAGGACATTCTAACAATGGGAAGAAACTTCAATTTTACTTGCGACCGAGTTATTATTCCAATAAGATCTAAACTTCAGTAATAACATAAGAACGAAATGGGTCTTTGATCATTGTGCTTTTTTCATGTCTTTCTTAGAATATACCATATAAAAGACCAACATTAATCATGCATCAATGACCTGCAACAGTTTTTGTACAGTTGTATAGTTAAATTGCCAGTATACTTGACCCAAACTCTCCATACATGGGGAACTTTGTGTTTGTTGATCACATTTACAATATTGAAAGAGAACTTTTTTTTCAAGTGTCTGAGTGATTTATTCACTGTGAATTTATAGAACTAATTTTCAAGGGGGAAGAACATAGCGGGAGAATTTATGTTATATATTGTTCCAAATGCCTAATCTTGAAGTAATAATATAAATAGGATTCTTAGGTGATATTTTTGTATTTAATATATGACTGAGAGTAGGCCTCCATCCTCAAATATGCAGCCATTTAAACCAAGTAATCTATTAAATAGTCTGATGAATTATAATTGATCTCATTCCTTTTCCTGGGATTTAGAAATCAACATTAATCCATTGTCAAGATTCAGATTCACGGCACTACATATCACATACTAGTTGTGGCAACAGCCACACAGTAGCTTAGCCCTCAGTATTAGCTACTCATTATGACAGATGTTAAAGGGTGTTCCATTGACTTCAAATTCTCAGAATAGAAGAATAAAAGTTCACTAGTGTGTAGAGAATTACAAGATCTGTTCAGTGTTTAAATCTCTTTGAGGTTTTGGAAAGTGAATTTCACCTAAAGCAAGCTCACACTTCTGATCTACCTTGAAGTTATTTTAGTTAGACTATACAAAGTGTATTTTGTCCATTTTAAGGGGGACAAGGAAATTGCTCCACTATTCAAACCTAAGCGGCTTATCAGATATGGAAAGCCATTTCTAGTATGTGAAAACACTCCCTGGGGCATATTCCTCTACAATATGCATTTTAAGTAGATAGGAAGTCACACACCCTGGCATTATAGTATAAAACAGAATGATGACCTACTTTAGCAATGATAACCATAAATGAAGTAATGGGGCCACAAATAATATGTAAAAACAAACATCTTAATTAAGTAATTTGAACTCTTATTTACCCAATACTTTTCACATTTGAAGCATTTATAAGCACCTTTACTTCCTTAATTTCTTTGCTATCTCATTCATTTGCTGGGAAGAAGTAGCAAGTTTCACTTCAGTCTGAGTTTTTAGTAGAACAAAAGTCTTAGCTTCTGGGAGAAGAGCTTAAGCACTGTAGTCAGCACAATTTGAATCTTTACTTAAATACCTTGTCAAATTAGGATCTGACTTAGAGAAACCATTTAAGGCTGTGCAAGGACCCTCTTTCTCTGGAGAGTATGTTAGTACCCATACGCAGGCTGAGAAATGATGATCACGTATCAGTGATGAAGACTGCTTAAAGTCCCAGGTTTGGACAGCCCTGAAAATTATCTTGATAGCTTAATTTTAATATATTGTTGAAATCCATTGTCCAGGAATATCTTCTAGAAGTGAAAGGGATAAAGGAGGGCTTATTTTTCATTATTTGAGATTGCTGAAACTGGAATTTTTAAAGTTGTTGAGAGAAAAAAGGATGTTGGACATACTATTTTGAGAGAAAGGGCAGGACAAGCAAGAGATGATGAAACCAGTGCTGTGAAGAGCAGAACCTGAACCTGAACCAGAAACTGAAAATCAGGAAGGATAAGAGAAACCAAAAAGTGTTCCTGAGTTAATAGGCCCCTTGCTGGGAGGAAGGGAGGAACTGAAGATAAGTATCAGAAAGGAAATAAAATATTTTAAACTTACTGAAATTGCTTGAAGGCTGAGAGAAGACACTATGTTGGGACAACTGCCAGAAGGAGTAAAGTCTTTCTGAAGATGAAAAGAACCACACAAGCTATTCTTGGACAATTTAGGAGAGTTTGAGTCTCCTTAACACTGTATATAATGCAAAGCATCTTTATGAAAGCATTTTAAACTCAGTCTGCAATCATTATAATTAGTTGGCATTTTACTCCTAATTTGGCCTGTTTATGTGTCTATAAATGATGAACATTGAGGCCTTGAGAACACAAAGGATCAGACTTACAGTCATTCTTTATCAAAACCAATGTCCAGTCTAAAGAGAATCTGAGAAACTTTCCAGTTTCTTAGATTTACTAAAAAAAAAAAAAAAAAAAAAAAAAAGCAAAGTCCCTCCTCTTTAAGTGTGTATTTTTTTCTCCTAACATATAAGAGGAACTAGTCTGGTATCTCTTGATATAAAAGATGAGATACATCTCCTTTTCCAAACTTACTGTTCCCTTTTAGAAGTCCTTCAGGAAGAATCTCTCAATCAAATGAAAATTCTTGTCTCAACAGGATGAATTTATAATGAATGGTGAGAAGAAGGAGATAAACATCATATCAAGACTTAATTTGAAGTCAAATGCTTTGCTGTTTTTGTTTCTTCTTTCAGACTTGACATGAATCCAAGAAGGGAGAACGAGAATTAATGATAGTCCCGTCTTTCATGTTTTATTAACAAGTCTTTTACAACTGGAAAACAACAACAAAAAAAGGACAGGGACAATTCTAAAAATTACTGAAGAGGGAATTGAGCCAAAGCACAAAAAAAATCAAATGAAAGCCAGCTCTTACAATAATTTCTCATACACATGACTGCAACAAATGCAGTAACTCCTAGTTTTCCACTTTTAACCAGAGATGGGAACATTTCCACAAATTATAAGAACATTTTCATGTAACTCCCTACATTTTACAGCAGATAGCACTATGAGTCAGATGATTAAATAAAGTTCAGAACTTCAAGCAGCAGATTTTTCCCCAGGTCTCACAGGCAAAACAATGGAGCTAATAATTTCATATAGACTGCTCTATGGCAGGTAAAAGGTGGCTTCCAACAGCCTAACCAGTTGGTCTATAACAGCCAAAGGAGCCGAATAAACTCAGATTAAATAACTTAGATGATATCTGAAATCTGAGGCACCCACATATCTGTAACTAATATGAGGACCTGCCCAGTCAATTATCTAAAGAACCAATTGAGGTTTGTGTTATTTACGTTCTTGTTTGTAAGCAGACCTTGTAGGCAGTATTATCTGCTATTTCATGATAACTGCAGGCTTGGGAAACATGTATTCCAAAATTTAATTACTTTTTTCCCTACAATTTTAGTTTAGGAAAACTATACATAAACATCTTCAAGGAAATAAGAATTTGAAGTACCTACAATTGTAGCCATTCAGAACCCCAAAATACTTTTAAGAATAATTTCTTCACATTCTAAATCACCTCTGTTGATACCATAGCACGGAAAAAGTTTTGCTATTACATTGTAAAAGAGCAGTGCTGACTTTTATTTGCTAAAACTTAGTATTACTAATACTGCAATCTGTACAACATTGGCAAAGCTGGCTAAACCAGTGGAGTGTTTTTTTCCAAAACTGACCATTTCTAACCTTGCACTTTGAGCTGCAATTCTTTAGCTAGAGGCCTACAAAATGGAAATCTCTTGTTATAGTCTATCTATAATTCATGTCAATGTAGTTCAGAACTACAGTTTTTGCCCATACAGTGTTCATCCTGTCCTTTTGTGCTTATCATGAAATAAAGAAGCATCTATTTATAAATTACATAGGATATTAATAAATTAAATAGGAAACTCAGCTCTTTAGAGCTTAAGTGGGTAGTCCTATGCAATTTAACAAACATAAAAATAATGGCAATGATATAGCAGAAGCTACTGTCTTCCCAAAGTAAAAAAAGATGATAGAGGTCTTGATTGATGTTATTCATAAACTCCCATTGGGCTCTGAATCTCTCCCAAACTACTTATCTTAGTTATTAAAGAAATAGCTTTTTATCAAGTGTTTAATCATTAAACTCCTGGAATAATTTGTTCTTGTTTTGTACTTCTGTCAAAGGATTATGGCTCAGCATTTACCAACAGCTGATTTTAAGCAACACAACCTCACTGCTAGCAGTCTTCATTTTGGCGTACATACATGGTGTTATTTCCATTAATTTCAGTAGCAAAAGCTAAAATCAATTTTTTTTCCAAAATTTTTGCTTATTTGCAGATTATTTCTGCCTTACTTTTTCTCTCACACATTTGATTGTTCACGTATGTCATCCTTTCTGTAAGTGTGTATTTGGCCTTTAATATCTCATTCCTTGGCTTTTAAATGCTAAAGATGCTGATTGTGAATAAATATTCCTAAGGGAACAGAGATAAATCCACGCTAAACTAATTCTGTGTCTCCTTCCAAATTTACCCCTAAATCTCAGGAGATAAATAGCTAATATATTAGTCCATGAACAGTTTGATTAAATGAAGGTTTCCTCTTATTCTGTGAGATAGTAATAAGGAAGTAATAAGAAATAGGTAATAAATTTTACTAATGTACCTTGGGCTGGGTCGTCATCGAAGACAGATGAATAAAAGTTACCTGTTTTCCATAATGAGAGCTGTGAAACTTTGTATTTAATATGTGTGCTTGAAAATAAATGCTATCTGGAAGTGAAGAGATTTCACTGACACTGACAGCCCCAATGCAGGTAAGAGGTTAGAAGGAGACATTTTTCATTATACTTACTAATATTTCAGAAAGGTGCGTATCCACCTTTATTGTGATTAGCATTTCGGTTGAGGTTCTAGTATTCAATACACTCTAAGAATTTTCAGCCACTTTGAGACTGGGAGGAGAGAATAAATGCCAGGAGTTTGAACCAAAGAAAAATTCCTTACACCAATGATCATAGTATCATAGAATCATAGAATCATTTTCGTTGGAAAACACCTTTAAGATCATCAAGTCCAACCGTAAACCCAACACTGCCAAGTCCACTACTAAACCATGTCCCTAAGCACCACGTCAACATGTCTTTTGGCATAAGTAGCAGTAATCCATCTCTTCTGGCCTCTATGACTAAATAGCTGAAAACTTCACCTGCTCTTTGAGACATCTTTCTTCTATCCATCTCACCTGTTGTATTTCTGGAAAAATCTTGTTGGTCTACTGAGCTGACTACATCACTCTGCTTGATCAGTAACTTTATATAATAATGATTGTTACATGGACAGAACATTTAATGAGAATTATACAGTTTAATTCAAAAGGCTAAAATGTAGCTCTTAGTAATAATGATTTTACAAAGTTTTGGGTTTTATTTTTTCCTGCTGGCATACAAACAGTCAGACAGCAATAGGCAACCCATAAAACATTAAGTATTTTTTTCTTATAACCAGTGAAGTAGAACATATAATAGGTTACCAATCTCCTGAAGTCTTTTGTCAGAAAAGGTCTTACAGCTGAACAATGCTAGTATGTTTTGGTAGAGTTAAATCAGGAAAGACTCCAGAAGTATGTTATTATGTTTCATAGAAACACAGAATGTTGATACATCTGCAAAGTACAGGTGATTTCTGCTAATTTACCCACCTTTTTTAAATTAGAGGTGAGTTTTTAAAATGGCTATGAAGCTAGGTTTAGTTCAGAGGAGGGAGTGTCTGGTTCGATGACCTGATCCAAAGTTTATTGAAGGCAACAGGAAGGCTTAAGACTTAAGCATGAAAATAAAAACTTTACAAGAGAGAGAGGAAAGAAGGGACCAAGATGTAGTATCAGTTTAGGGATGTTTCAACTATTAGTCAGGTTCTATCAAAACTTCTAGTCACTGGTGTCTCTGGATTTGCCCTGAAATAAGGAGGCTGGTTTTTGACATAAAGTTGACTTACTTTGTGTGCAAAACAATATGTAGTTAGCAAGTGTTTCATAGATTCAGTCATGGGTTTAGATATATAACTTTTTTAATCATTAACTTTCTCGAAGTCTGCTTTTAGTTACACAAGGTGATGTCAGAATGCACTGAGGTAAGTTAAGGAGAGTCAAGACATTAAAATCTTAAAGAAGAATACTGCCTCATGGAGATCTTTCTCTTTCTCTTTCTCTTTCTCTTTCTCTTTCTCTTTCTCTTTCTCTTTCTCTTTCTCCTTCTCCTTCTCCTTCTCCTTCTCTTTCTCTTTCTTTTTCTTTTTCCTTTTCTTTTTCTTTTCAGAATAGTTAAGTATTATGTGCAGATTTAAAGGTTTAGAATTTATAAAATAGTGACAATTTCTATGAACTTTGATTTGGCAAATGGGGTAAGATCTAACCAAAAAGCACGTAGAACCTGAGCAGGTCAAACAATCTCTTTTTTAGTCAGTAAAACACAAATATCACTTTTTAGATACCCAGTTGGATCACATTTGATAGGAACATAAAACAACAAACACAAATGTGAAGGTTTAAGTTTTAAGCATCCAAAGTTAAATGGGATGAGTCCTATTTTCATACCCTAATTTCTCTTAAAAGGCTTGTTAGTGCACCAATCTTCAGATATTTTAGCTGTCAGTGTCTAAATCTCTTATTAAAATGCAAGCATATTGCTATATTTCAAAGATTTATAATTTGGACATAGTTCAGTGATTTTCACAGTGACAATACCAGGCGCATCACTGCTACATTGACCATCGCAACCATGTTTCAAAGTGCAGAGGAAAAACAGTCTCATTCTTCTGGTTAAGCTTTTGTAAATCACTTTGAACTAAACTTCTGGAATAGGACTTCTCTGTCCAAATTTAGACATCAGCATCCAAAATAGTTGTCTAGACTCCTTTATAGTCAGTCACAAAGAACAGGCTTTCTTACAGTGAGATGGATCTGACCCATTTACTTAACTACTGTAGGATGAGGCAACTGAAAATAGGTCTTCAAGTAAAGACTGACTGCAACAAACATTTCTGCTTTTTTGAATTATTAAGTAACTGGGAGGTTTTTATTTAAATTAAAATTTAAATAATGGAATGAGAGACAGTTTGGTTTGGTTTTCTGGTTCTATATTTTATATTTAAATAAATGCACGTGCATTCAATTTATGTGTATATATATGTGTGTGTGTGTGTAAGTGTATAAGATAGGACATCTTTACTTCCTTCATATCCTTAAAAGGACAGTGTAATACAGGAATTACATTCCAAATTGTATCCTGGAACAGGGTATAGAAAATACCACTTTTCATATGAGTGTCATCAGAATAATTCACTTTGTACTGCAGGTCATGTTTTCTATTCCTTATTTTCTTTGTAGTGATTTACAAAGTTCTTTAGATCTATTTAATAAGCACTTAATCCAAGTTCTAAGTGCTTGTACAAGACAGTAAATATATAAACCTGAAAATTATTAATATGGCATATAAATTTACCCAAGCTTCTCCAAATTTACCCCATCTCTCTACTTAACTACTATTTAACTACACATAAAATCTAGTCATCATAGAAGAATTTTCCCAAACTTAACATTGCATCCAATTCCCAAATGTCTGAGAAAAACACACTGGCCTTCTAGAATGTCCCCAAACTCCAAATTATTGATGGTGTTAGGTCAAGGAAAAGCAGTGAGCACCCATGCCAGGGATGCTCAGAGCATATGTAGTGCTAAGATCCTTAGAGCTGCACAGGCTGTGAATTTTAGCATTCTTAACTGTGACAATAGGATAATATCATATATCGGTGAAAAGGACTCACTGGAGGAGAAAATCCTAAATTATTTAAACTTGCATGTTGACTTTACACTGCAAAACAGGGCTAGCTAGCCCAAGGTGGAACTCAAGGCTGAATTCACTGTCTATTTGCCAGCAAGAGTGCTCACTTGGTGCCGTGACATGAACATGCTGGGTGTCTGACTATGGTGTTTCATTAAATTCAGTATAAAACCTCCTCATTCTGATTACTTAGAACATAATCCAGATCTGAAAGGGGGGATAGTTTGGTGTAGAGAATAAAGAAAATGGACTTCATATAAAGCATACCTTGTCTTGGCTTTGCATTGCAAATGTCACTCTGTTACCTAGATTGAAATTCTGGAACATAATAAACTGGGAAATAACCACAATATGAAGAAAATACTCTTACTGCCTGAAGTTCTTCTCAGTAAAATTTTGCACAAATTAAAGTTATGGTCAAGAAGACCTAGAAAAGACTTATAGTAGTCTTTTTTGAAGTCTTATTTGAAGTCTTATTTGAAGGTCTTATTTGAAGTCAGGAAACTACTACACACTCTCCCACAACTCTTGCAAAATGATAAATTCTTGCTGAATTTAGAGTGCTCCAGAAGGAATAAGGTTCTCTTTTCCCAAGGCTGGGACTTTAAGAGGTAAATTCAATTCAGCTAAAACAACTGAATATTAAATGAAAATTGCAACTTTACTCCTTGAAATAGTTGACTTTTATTTTTCTTTGACTTTTGAACCTATAGTTCTTCCCCCAGTTAAAAGACTCTTCAAAGACTCTTATACCTGCAATGTAAATGCATTAATTTGTTCAGATAAGGGCATTTTGTTTAACTTTCATTTTATTTTATTAAACTCTTGGGACCAAATATTTATCTCATGCAGTTGCATAGATCTTGTTGACAGAGTTACAGTGAACCAACATCTATTATAGAACTAACCTTGAGTCTTTTAAAGGAACAATAGAATTAATGTTTTTCTAGTACTATCAGAACACAGTTCTATCAGAACACTATCAGAACCAGTTAATTTTACTTTTTTGCAGACACTTTTCCTTCCAACAAGCAAAAACACCTAGATGAATCTTTCAGGTCTATTTTCTGTCAGAGGAGAAATCAGTGTCAGGGAATCTGATCTTCTATTGTTTCACGATATTCACTAAACCTTGAACAGAAATGGTCACATGTAACTCAAAGTTTGAGTGTATCTACAGAAGCTGTCTATATGCGATACAAAGGGAATCTGCTTGACTGAAGTAATCGTCTTGCTGGAGCTCTTTCTGTTTAAGTGTTTTAAAGCCATAACAGTGAAGGGTCTCATCAGTTATTTGTGTTTGCATTATTGCTCAGGATTGCTTTGATGGTGCTTTAGAACTGACAAAGACTTTTAGAAGATGGATTCTCACGTTCAAAGAATAAGTGACAAGATCATGCTCAGGTTAAAACAATTGTTTCTCTATTTCATAGTACTTTTTTTTCCTTTTCTTTTAAATGAGCCTTAGAACTTTGGAGATATCAGGGTAACTGCTCTGTGGCAATGCCACTCATAATCCAGAATCATTATTGGTTTGAATTTCTGCAGTCTCCATCCTGCTGTAGTATCTCAGCACTGGATGATTTATTATTATTTTTTATGATTTTCAAAAATGTTTTGTTGTGAGGATTTCCCAAGCATCTATACTGGATAATCAGGTAAATGATCCATGAAACTCTAAGGACCTGGGAGGAAATTGGACAGAATACTGATGAATTCTGCTCTAAGAAAATTTTAATGGATGATATAAACAGCTGAATCTCAGAATGTCTGTGCTCACAGCTATTCTGTTAATTTTTTCTCTTTTTTTTTAAACTAAAACCAAGTTCTTGAATAACATCTGTAAACATGTTATGAATCAGTCTTTACACATGTATAGAAATGTTTCATTGCTGTGGCGTATAAGGCTGGCTAAAGAATTGTTGCAATTTCTCTATAATAACAGTAAATAAAATTTGGAAAAGCTGGGGAATCCTTAATAAACATACATATAAAAGACTTTTTCAGTGAGCTTCAGGTGGGCTTCAAGACTAAAACTGGAAGCCAAATCATTAGCAAATTAAAATCTCAGGAACTGTACTTCTAAACATTGCCATAAAGTAATTTAGAGATTGAAATATGATGTTGAACCATGAGAGACATCAGTATAAAAACAGGTGCTGATCTACATTCATATTCTATTCTCAAATCATTTAAGTGAACATCGATGAGGTGAGAATACAGAAAAGATCAACAAAGTCTTCAATAATGCTATGGAGGCATGAAAAAATCTAAATACCTTATGAATGTAAGACAAGAAATAGAGAACTGAAACAAAGGCAGGATTTTTTATCAGCAGGATTTTTTATCACCTTTTAAAAGCAAGCTGAAATTGTTGTTCAGTAGAAAGATGTGAATTCAGTTTAACAAATTACAATACAGACAAAATAAAATTAAAAAGAAAAAAAAAGAGGAAGACAGGAAAATGAAGAAGGAAAAGTCTGATCAACAAACCAGATGTAGTCACATGAACTGAAGTTTCACTTGAAAATGCTCTTACATAGGAAGATTCACAAATCCTCTTGATAACAAATCAAATCCTCTTAATCTCCAGAAGTCAATGTCAAAGCCTTGAGTAAGGCTCTCAGGTTTAATGTAGCTCCCAAGCCAAGGACAGGAGGCCCCCAAAGTGCATTCTCACAGCTCTTACAGCAGGCAGGTCTGAGACCACACAGCTCTGTCACATCAGAGCCACCCTTAAATACAGGCAGCTAAAGCCCTAGGAAGAGGGGGGAAAGGGGTTGCAGAGCTTCTGCACCTCACTCAGGACTCTGAATATCAGATATTAAGCTTGACACACAAAGGCAAATTTAAAATGAAGAAAGAAAATTTCAGATCTTGATTCTTTTTTTTTTTAAACCTCCCAGGAAAGATGAAATGCTGGTACAGGTAAGAAAAGCAGGCATCTAAGATTACTGAAGCCATGCATGAATCTTTAGTGTGGGAAGAACATGAATGTAAGAAGACTTCTCAAGAAAATTTTTTTGTAGCATTAAAGCTGGAGATATATCATTTTCCTCACTATACCAAACAATGGAGAAAAAGTCAAATTGTGAAAACCTCTGTAGTGTTTTGAGTGAAATGTCATTCAAGGTATCTTCTGATCCTTGCTATGTGTTTTACTTATTGACTGGATTTTTTGAAACATAACTGAAAATAAAATGAGAGAAAATACATAGTGGACATTGACTCAATACTTATAGTCCAGTCTGTATCCAGAAATATAGAACAAGAAATAGTAAAATAAATCAAAAGGAAACATGGAAAGCAGGATGTCCTCAAGAGGAATGTATCATGAGCTGTGGGAAGAAGGATAGCAGGGTACAAATACCTATTCAAAGAGAAGACTGCAAACTTGTGCTTCTCCTTGACTTAAGCGCATGTATGCAGGGCTACAATAAGAGAAAGTTGGAGCTATGCATAGCTATCTTTCTACTCTTCCATTGCTACTGGGAAAACAGAATTGAGAGGACAAGATAGCATACACTAAAAGCAAGATAAAAACCTTTGACTTTAAACAACTTTGAAGCAAACACTAATTCAGTACAATGAATGTCTACTACCATTTTGAATGTGGGTGGTTGGCCTAAGATGTGTTTTTTGCCCTCCAGTCCTCTGAGAACAAATTAGTACATGGCCCACATTCTTGACAAGTCTGATAGCTCCTGAATTTATCCTGGAAATATTTATCAAAATTCTAATATTATTCCATTTTTTAACTTCTGCAGGCATAGTCCGTCTGTAGGCGAGAATCAGTTCTTGTAAAAATAAATTGCATATAATCTTTAGCATGGTTAGAGTAAAACAGCTGATTAAACTTCCCAAGTTAAAAAAAAAAAAAAAAAAAAAAACAAAACTAAATCTGAAACAGAAGCAGTATGTACATTTGGTGCAATTATGAACTATTCTCTTTTCATAATGGGCTCCAGCTGTGATTCAACATAAACTAGGGAGACAGGCAGCTAGTTTAAGAGCACTGTATGCATAGGTCAGTATGGGCTTGTTATTCAGTGTTCAATGCTAATAAGCATACAGAAGCCACAGTGGAAAACCTGACAAACTGGACAGTATTCCAGATATCATATTGTGAATGGATAGGCATAGTAATTATGTAAGTTCAATTGATAAATAATTAAAATTAATAGAAAAGAACAAACAGTATGTCCATTTGGACTTTCCATGTAAAAGAAAAGCTTTTGAGAAGTACACTGGGTTCATTAGACCAAAGAAAGCAACAGTGTGAGAGTCATATACACAGCGACGAGATATTAATTCTGAAATGATAATTACATTCAAAGTCAGTAGATCAAAGAGGAATTGTGTAAACAAATCTGGTACTGTTCCCCTCTTTATAATAGCTCTGTTGAGATTAGTTATTGGCAAAATTCAAGGGTTTAAAAGTTCAACAGTGATATGCATTCTAAATTTTAGAGGCTCACTTGAATCTTACTTTAAAGCTTCAATGCAAAAATAAGGTGAATATTCTAGTAAGTGATTACCCTTTATTTCCTGGTCTCACACACAAGAGACGAGCCAAAGTTACAATAATATTTTACATCCATCACATGCCAAGTAGTCACTCTTTAAAGAAGCCTGCTCTCCTCTTTACTTAATCTTCATATGGCTCTCACCCAACTTCCTCTGGCCATTGTTCCTACCAACAAAAAACATCCATTCTATTAATTTTGTCCACCTTCTTGTCTTTCAGAAGGTTAAGAAGAATATTTTATATTCTTTATGAAATGCTGTTGGACATAAACTTAAGCCTCAGCTCTCTGATCCATAGAATATTTTGGTAGTCAAGGAAACAAGTTTTTTCCATTTCCGGAAGAAAGACTCCATTGCAACTAACCAGAAAAATAGTGAAATCAGATGTATATTGAGGTTTTGTTCTAAAAAAAAAAAATCATATACTGAGCAAGTTCCAAACTAAATTCATATTGATCCACTGACTTCAGTGAAACTGCAACTTAGTTCCACAACTTAGCACCAACTGATATTCTAGTGTTTCACTATTCGATCCATACCTAATTACTATTTTCAAGTTATTATCATAATTATTGGTAGAAGAAGATGGCCAGAATTTCTGGCTCATAAGGTCTATATCAACATTTTATGATCAAGAGCTGCAAGACACTTTCCAGAGGCCTGAGGAGAGGGGGCTCTCCAGGAGTAGTTCATAGACACTCTGACCACTCTACAAGAAAACAGAAGAGGATAACAAAGCAAGGTGTCTGGATTACCTTGCAATGTCATTCTCAGCAGGACTTCATCCTTTCAAAAAGTCACATTAGGATTATTCAGCTCACTGACATCAGAACATCTCCAGAGCAGGACACAAGACACAGTTATGCCCTGCCTTCCTACACTTCAAGACGAAGTGTATCCCAGTAGCCACAAACTAACCATCCCTGGACCGACTGTTGTGGAGAAAGAGCTGTTGAGATGTAGCACTGTGTACCAAATTCTAGTAAATCTTGAGGTTTTAGTGAGAATTTAAACAATAGTAGGCGATTTGAATCTAAAAGATCACAACAAGATCCCAAACTTTGTCAATTTTGCTTTTTTATCCATAGTAAAAAAATATCCTTTTGTTTAAACTAGTAAAAGAGACTTTGGAGAAAAAAAAAATACAAAGTGAAGGTTTTAAGGTATGTTTGACATTGTACATGAACAGCAAAATGTATGGTGCTTGGGGCCAATTAAAAATATTCAAGTTAAGTCTGCTCGACTGGCAAAAACTACACTGAAGTAGAAAATGAATGATAGGAACTAGGTATTTCATTTCTAAAAATTAACTCTCTTGCAGGCATACACATATTTTACTTTCACATTGATGCACTGCATCAGTAGCTTCCAGCAGCAAATGACAGAGT
The DNA here is from genome assembly GCF_965183815.1 of Platalea leucorodia. Taxonomy (NCBI): domain Eukaryota; kingdom Metazoa; phylum Chordata; class Aves; order Pelecaniformes; family Threskiornithidae; genus Platalea; species Platalea leucorodia. Next base: position 81,489,285 of record NC_138825.1, read on the forward strand.
ACATCTCATACAAAAGAACTCTGCACTTCAGCTATTTCTTTAAAAGAAGAGCCTGTATAAATATTACACCATTGTAAATTCAACAGTTACCAAGACAGCACCAGATGTAGATTTATCCTAGAGGATTTTATGTGTTTTGCAGCAGCATGTCTCATAAAAACTGCAATAAATATGCTAATTTTTAATGTCTTTATACTTTAGTTTCATATTTTATTAACTTATAAAACAAAGATTAAATGTATATGGATATTATACTCTTGGATATTGCTTTCAAAAGTGTTATAATAAGAAGAATATCAAGATTAATATTTCAATAAAGGGTGAACAATTATTTTTCATTTGGTATTTGGAATGGCTAAGTCTTTGGCCACTACATGCTATTATCAAGGGACATTAGTGGAATTAGTTTGATATGATGGTTTCACCTTCACTTTAATCTTTTGGCAGTAGTCATTCTGGATCTTCTATAGATAAGTTTGCATGAAGGCATTTGGCATTCATGTTTAAGGCTAAGAAATCCTGATTCAGAGGCAGAGGGCTAAAAAGTGACAGAATATTTAACAGAGGTGGAAGGGAGGTATTCTATTTATCTTTCTAATTATCAGCTATCTAAGGAGATGAAGACAACTTTGATCTTTCAGGTGAACCGAAATGCAAAGTATTAGAGGGATATAATTAATAGTCTCCAAACAATTTCACAAACAGGTGGCAGGGAATATCTGGCATTACCTTCACAAACGTTACCTGTGAAGGCCAAATTTTGCTTTTGGGATGTCCACATTTTGCAACAAAAAACACTAAGTCTAATTTGCATGTCTATTATGTATCACATTAACAAATAAGCCTGTGCCATGCTGTATGCTTGTATGCCTTGTGCCTTGATAAATGAACAGAAATTGTTAAATTGGCTCACCAGTAATAAAATCAAGGAACAGGGCCTTCATATTGCTGGTTTTATAGAGGGAACGCATATGGAACTAAATTCAGAAATCACAATATGTGGTAGCATAAGGCTTCCAGGCTTGTTTCACTCGTGTTAGCGGAGAAACGACATGTATGTTGTTCTACCAAGATTAGTGACAGCTATTGTGCCCTCAGGTGAGTCATAGGCAGCCTGAGTGTGTTTGCCTTGCTTTCCTCTTTGCCAGTTCAATCAGCAAAGAACAGTTTTCAACTGCAATCAAATCTTCTTTATTCCAGATAATAAACCACTGACAAGTAAAGGCCAAGGAAATAGCTTCTAGGGTTTCATACAGCCTCCAGATGCTATCCCTTATGATGTATTTAATCAGTACATACCTCTGGCAGTCCTTAGTCATTCATAAAACTGTTGCAGACTTCAAGGTACTGCTGGACCATATGGGCCAATATGGGTCCTTCATATTATGCAAATTTTTTAAAATTAATTTTCTATTGTTTTGTCCAGGACCACAATTTTCATGCCTTTGGAGCACCTGTTCTATCAGCTGTATTTCAGAAAATGTTGCCTTACAATGTAAGTAAGTCCACAAAGGTACAAATAGCCTGGTTGCAGAAATGGAGAGAGAAGGTTATTGCATACTTCAGATCTCTAACAGGTGGCCAGTGCATGAGATGCATTTTTAATGTTAGTGTATGTACCTAAGTGTTGCAATGTCTATACCTTCATGAGAGAGGGAAACCCTGCCACAAGGAGTGGGGCATTAATAATTTGGAAACAAACTAACTCAATCCCTCTTCAGTAAGACAAGTGCAGGGGATTCCTCAATATGGCAATCTGTGTTTGAGTAAAGCATGCTTGTGTTATAGCTAAGTAATATCTTTTTAGAAAGCAGTTTGTCTTCATCTGAATTCAACAAGACACAGAAAATTTACTATTTCCCTTTGTAGCTGGTTCCAGTGACTACTACCCCTCTGTGAAAGAAAATATATAACTAGTTTTCTGTTTCAATTGGTTTCCTTCATATTCCAGCTTTCATTCTTTGCCTGCCTTTTCTGCTAGATTAGAGAGCTCACTGTTTTCCTTCTATTAGGCTGCATATGCGTATATAAACATTTCATATAACTGCATTTTCACAAGCAGTTTATGTTGAAATTCTGTTGTTCATTACAAATCCTAAGTGTTCTCAGAGTCACCACTTTCCAGTTCCACTGGTAAAGACTGAATTCATTATTTCTAGATGCAAAAGTATGGCAGTTGGCATGGTTAATCATATTCATAATAATCATATTCATAATCATATTCAGCTTTTTAAATTATTATTCCACGATTGCTTATTCCTCAGCATTATTTGCTATTATACCAGTTTTCCTCATCTGAAAGTGTTGCTGCTTGTGATCATTGCAGCTTCATCCCTGTGAGAATTATCATTAGCTCAATGTCTTGTGAAAGATCATTGTGCATATGAGCATACAGGAATTTGACAGCATTTGCTGGACTTTCAGAGAGAAATACATATGCTTTTTGGACATATTAGGTGTTATAATCCCAAATAATCCATGTTAAAAGTATGTGCAGCTTCCTCACTTCCTCACTTATTTACCACTTTGCGATAAAGAGATTGTGAGGTGCTGAGATTCTGAGGTGTACGCAGCAACATATTATCGATATCCTGTATTAAAGATCCTGGCCTTCCTAACTTTGCCTGAAAGATTTTATCTCTGCAATCTTCTCTGTGAAACTATTATAGTAGTATTACTAAGTTAACATACAATATGTTCCTTTTCATCAGAGAATGAGCTGAAATGTATTTAGACTAGAGGTTTGTGCTACTTTATCCACCAGTAGTACAGGTAAAGCAAAACTTTTGCCTAGATGGATGCACACATGGGTGAATAAGTAAATAGGTGGATAGATGGAAGAAAAGACTTGCTAAAAGTGGTGCCCACTTCTCTGTTGACCCCACTGGCTGCCATGGGGAGTCTCTCACAGATGAATGCACACTGGCATGCAGGGACAATATCTGCAGCAAGTGTATGAGAAGGCACAGGCTTCTCAGGAAGCCTATGTCAGGAGCCACATAGGATCCTGACTATGCTACAAATCTAAGCTTAGTTCAGCTTTTCATACACAACTTTTGGAAGACACTACATTGCCTCTTCCGTACCTCTTGCAGAACTAAACTTTGAATCATTCAGTTATTCACTCAATGCAGAGATGTTATGAATAGCTCCACCAATAATGCCAGAGAATCTGCAAAGATAGCATGTTTTTTGACAGGTTTATGTTGATAAACTTTTTTTTATGGATGGACTCAGTGAAGAATCAAGTCTATAGGCGTAAGATACAGGTACTACCCACAGAAGCAGTTCCAGAAAGACAAGCATGGCTATGACCATGACTTGCAGCATATTGTCTGTCTGCTGAAGTGTTAATAACAAAAGGTCAGCTGCACTGAGCCAAGCATGTGGTTTAAAGCACACTTGAATGTAATTTAGCAGCCAGTTCTTCTGAACTTTTAGCCACAAAAAGACAGAAATGAAGGAATAAATCTTTCTTAAGAAAGATATCATGGCTACAGTCAGGAAAAATGTGCAAGATAGGGCAGAAGCAAGAGGTGACCAGCTCATACCATGAGTGGTGCAGCAAATATTTTTACCATGCACAGGACTGCACATCTCTATATAGCCACGGAATTTGACTCACAACTAGACAGGCGGATGTTTAAGCAACTCACAGTGAGGACAGTGATCAAAAAAACTTCCACTGACTGCACTAAATATCCATGAATCACACTGAGGAGAATGTGTTTACATAATTATGTGTATACATACAGTTCACTTGCCGGATAATGCAGACTTTCAGAGAGAGCCATATGAAGCATGTGTTAACATTTACTAGAGATGTGGCAATTTAAATTCCTGGTCCTTTACTAATCATTCAACTCCACTTGAAAAATAAAAAGTAACAGCTACACTTGAACAGTAATGTTACATGCTGGGAAGTGCTTTATTGTAGCTTGCAAAATTACCTTTGAGAGAGCAGAGTCTAAATGCAGACAATAACAGAGTTATGGATTTAAAGCATACTTTTATTTTGGAAAGTAGCTCTAAAAATGGCATCTTGCGGAGGTTCTCTGTTCGTTATCCCAACACTCCAACTTAGCTTTGCTTAAGTGTCAAGAAAAAAAGATGTTTTCCTCACAGTTTCAGGCTCTGTAAACTCACCCTTATGACTGCCTTGACAGCAAGTCAACCTGTGTTGCCTCCTGCTAACATATCAGTGCCAGTTCCTCTGACCCAGTGGGAGAGCTGAATTATATGTAAGTGTAAATAGGCACAGAAATATATGAAGCATCTTTTGTGTTTAACTCTGTCACTGGCCTGTGTCCAAAATCAATCTGGAGCCTAGATAAGAGAAGAAGGGAAGTGACAGAGAAGAGGCTGTCATCACCAGTCAGCACAAAGGAAAGTCATAAGAAGTGATCAGTGAAAGATGCCAAAGTGGAGAGGGGATTTACAGAAACTAGGGATGAGGCAGGCCCACATCTGAGCATGACAATGTCAGGCTGAAACTACAGTCACAAAATTGTCGCTGTATGGGGAAAGACATGCTGAAGAAGACACGGTAGAATCACAAAGGAAACAATAGAAGTCGAGAGGCAAGAATATCTTGGCAACCGGTAAAGAACTACCCTCAACAGCTGAATTAGATATGACATTGCTTGCCTGTCAGAGCCAGGTACATAGAGAGGAGATATCAGAAGATAGAGCGATAGATGTGGATGCTAATCCACGGTGTAAAAGAGGTGTTTGTGTAATCCCAAATAACTAGAGTACTGATAGATTGTAATCAGTCATTCGGATATCACCATAGCATGTTTCATTTACCCCCACTGTGACATGGTCTACAGGACTACAATGGATGCAAAATAAAAGAAAATCAAACAATCTCATGGCCAGTTCCAGGAGTATACCAGAGAGAGTTTGGGACTAACTGGAGGTTGTTAGTTAGTCATTTAAGTTATCTAAAATGGCATAGGTCATCTGAGCCATTTAAACATGTCTCCATTTGACTAAAAGCAAGTCTAGCATGATTACCTCAATGTGTGTATCTATACTGTAGCAGCATGCGTAAGATCTCACTTACTGTGTGTTATGCCAAGGTTGAAAATTCCAGTTCAAAGCCCTGAGTCAGCTTCCATTTAGACTCTTGAGCTATTCCTACATGAATAATATACACAGTGTCTAGGCCCATTAGCTGACCTGAGGACAACTGGCACAGAACAGCCCATATCCATACGATTAAACTCTCTTAGCTTCCAAACAGGATTGTCCATCCAAGTAGTTTTTGGCACATGCTGACTTCCAGTTCAGGCCTAGGAATTGTTTGGAAGAACACTAATTGGCCCAGGCCAAGTTCAAGTCAAGGACCATGCTAAAAATTCAACACTATGGACAATAATATTCTAGTATTCATTCCTGTTCTCTGTTACTGTTTACTTTATTAGTATATACGTACTCTTACAGTCTGAAACCCAGGGCATAGTTATTTCAACACCCTGGCTTCTGAGATCTTGTGTTCCTTTCTCCTCTCAGCTCTACCCTCCCTCCTATTTTCCCCTGGTCCCCTCAGAACAAAAACGTGGCAGTGCACTTGGAGCAGGATTGTGCTTGGCTCTTCATACTATTAGAATGGGCCACCCTAAGGCTCATTTACTTTAAGTACAGCATGTCAACACCAGCTGTTTTAGTTGCAAATTTGCTTGATTTCCATGCCAAGTGCATTTATCCTTGGACAACACCTAGTTTTCAGTCTTGCCAGTGCTCAACTGCCACTTCATGGGTTGTCAAATGACTACTCAAGCACTAAAATCCAAAGTCTCTTCAGACTTTTAATATGTCTATAAGTTAGCAGCAGCTTAAAATTAACAGTAAACAATGCCTACCTGTAGCTAGGCAAAAGACAAGGAAAAACACTTTTCTGACCAGCAGGAAAGGCTCTCTAATAAGTTTCCTAGTTCCCCTTCACAGACTTTCTAAACTGAATGAAGAATCTGTTAGCACTCCTAAGAGAGTGAAGTTGAAGATTGCAGAGCAAGGCTGGAAGGACACCAGCAGCATTTAGCAAGGTCTTGTGGAGACTACTATGTCTGAAGACACGGTTTTCTTTTGTCACAAGCCATTTAAGAAGCCTTCTGTATCACTTTCCAGTCTTTATCCTTCACTACAGTTCACCGCTGTCAGATGTAAAAACAAAAAATCAAGCAAGTAAACAAACAAAAAACTGGTACAATTATAGTCCTCCCCCCAAAAAAAACAAAAACCTCAAGAAAACAAACAAAAAACCCACAGAAAAGCAAAACAAAAGAAAAAACAAAAAATCCAAAATCAAATCTACCCATTCTCAACTCTCCAGACAATAGATACATAGGAGACACAGGACTTCCATGTACTATTTCACAAGTTATGTTGTTTGAAAATGTATTGTTTATATTCGCATTTCTCTTTTTAAATCATTAAAAACACCATTGATGTTATAAGAAAATATTTCTGTATTTCTGATTTTCATGGGGTTTTCTTAATAATTAAATTAACAGTTAGAACAATTTTCAAGGCAAGTGGCAAAAAAAGCAAGTGAAAATATGTTGTTCTGCTGTTTTCCTTTTTTTCTATTTAAATCAAGTGATAACTGAGTCCTGATAAACTGAACAACATCACTTAGCAGCATGCACAATGAGAAGCTAAAAGCTTTTAATTAGACTCTTACTCAGTAGGGGTGAAAATATAATTTAAAAGACTCAGGGCAAAAGCTGAATTGTTAGTTTTATATTTTAGCACAACAAAGCTACAATTAGACTAAATTAGTTAACAGCTTATTCATTAGCCTTCAATAGAAATTTGGATGCACACTGACTCTATGTTATTGTTTGCAGCAAAGTAGTTCAAAATAGTCATGTGTAACAGTTTAAACAGCAGATGTAGAGGTTGCTTGTAAAGCTGGCTGTGTTAGGAAGTCAAGCACTCATGTGTTCAAGCCATGACCCACTCACCAGCTCAGAAAAGAGATTCGTTTTTGTATTCTTAAAGACATCACACTAACAATGCTACATTTCTTAGACTAGTAAAAGAGAACCCCTCACTTTCTCTCAAAGGAATATCGGACATACTAAATGTAAGCATGCAATATTTGCAGTTTTTCAGTGTTCCTTTTATTTTGTAATTTCCACCTAAAATGGCACCTTTTTGGATAAGAAAAATATCAGCAAGAAAGAACAAAAGTAATACCTATGGGAGGGAACACCAAGTGTGGTCTCCCTTTGCAGTAGTACATAACCAAATTTCCACTCTTGGCAAATGTAAGACAGAGGTAACATGGTATTGTAACTATTCGCACCCCAGAGAAGAAAAACTTGGCCTCACTAAACTCAGAGGCAATACTCCCTTTGATTTTACTGGGGCCAGGGTTATAACCTCAGTAAATGAGGAATAAATGTTAGCTCTGGGATGTATCCCTTACATGTTCCACTTGCTTTTCAGACTTTCCCAGGCATGAAAAGAGAAGTCCCATACTACTGTGCTGCACATCAGACTTCAAAACTACGGAAAATCACTGATCAGGCCTCATTGTGGCCTTCCAGTACTGCTAGCAAAGGGTAGCTCTCATTCCTATTACAACTGGTAAGTGCTTGGTATGTGTAAGAAATATAGCTTTAGGCTAGCAGTGTTTCCTCCAACAAAACCAAATAATAGGTGGAAAAAATATAGTGCCAAGATATTTGGGGGGAAAAAAGAGAGATGCAAAACCAAGCCATTGAGTTTGGCTATTTATAATGGTAATGGCTCAGAGGAAAGTTAAGAAGCTCTTTTCTTAAATCTTACTCAGAGAAAACAATCCTGAGGAGTGTGGGAAGGACTGCAAGATCTGGTCTTTTGATAGTGCTGAGTTTTAACCTTTCTTTCTTTTTATGTAATCTCTCACTTTAATTTGAATTATATAAGCATCTTTTTTTTTGTAAGTATAAAGCTAAAAAAGCTATAAGCATTTCAGAAATTACACTACATTATAAAAGTATACAAATAGATTTAAGTAATGAATCCTGTGAGTCATGTCATGCCACCCTGTTATTTACAATGAAGTGTTAATTGTAGAAAAGAACATATATTTTGTTTAAAAATATGACAATTTGAATTCTCTTTCACTCATTCTAGAAATGTCTCAAATTGCTGCAGAGGGGCAATCTTAGTCAGAAAAGCACACCATGTAACATGGAATATATCAAATAAGGAATTATTAACAGCTCTTATTAGTTCCCTTGCCAGCAGAGCAAATTAAGATAATTGAGCTCAAAATATCCATGCAGTCCAAAAGCTATCACTCTCCTATGGCCAGGCAACAAACTCCAATATAATTCCATGCCAGTATCGATATAAGTTTTGAGTCTGATCCAATAAGCCCAATAAGAGTCAATGGAGAAAGTGCACAATGCACCATCCTTCAACACAGTTAGTAATACCTAGAAAATTACAATAGGTATCAAATGATAATGAGTTTGCCCAAATATTCAAGTGGTATTCCCGCTCAGTAAACTCCAAGGCTATCTTTAAAATTTTCTCCTTACTGGTTTACTAAGTAACCTCTACCTCCCTTATCCTCTTCAGGCTGCAGCAAGGGTGGCATGTTTATTTCCACAAACATTGATTCAGATTAAAAAATGAACTCCTTTCTGCTACACTTGCATCATGTTTATGATCATTTTCTGCACGCATTCAAGCAATTGAATTTCACTTGCGTAAGTGCCAGCAGGATCTAATCAATTCCCATTAAAGTCAGTGATAGTCTTTCAGCTGTCAGTCCCACATCAATATAAATTGAAATACACACACACCAAGTATTTGCATTAAAAGTGATATAGTTATGTGGAAGAGGAAAACTATTGAGTTAATGAAGGAGAAAAGATTCTTCTAAAACTTTTAAGAGCTATATTGAGGAAATTAAAATTCCACACAGGTGTATAGAAATTTTTTTTTCAGCTAAGTCTATATTTGTGCCTTTCAGTGTGTTGAAAACATAAAGCTACTTATATCAAAGACAAATTGGGGGTTTCTATATCAGATGTATCAGTTTATCACAGTTCAGGGAAAAAAGCCATATGAGCGACAAGAATCAAGCTGGACATTTCACAACAAGGACAGAACAACAGTTGATTTAAACTAAACGGAAACTCTGTGAAATGGCAACATAATTTCCATACAAAACCTAACACTGTAGATACTGCCCAGAAGAGTCAAGAGACATATCTTAAAACATTTGCCCAAAGCAAATGGTGGTTAACTTCTTACCTATGCTGGGTGAGGGTCTTGGTGAACAAGGAAGGTACCTGAAGCTGAGAAGCTGCAACTCTACTACCTTTTTTTGTTTGTTTTAGATCTGTTTTACAAGAACATTTACATTGGGAGACTATTTTAATAGTATTCTCTTAGTCTCTGTAGAGTAATTGTCTCTATTGTCTTGATTCTAGGTTCAGAAAAGAAAACTTGAAATCTCCTAAGTTGTATCATCTTGTTATTACATATTGGCATCTGGGAGTGTTGCTGGCATGTGGATTTGTTTACCACTATATAGTGACATAAAAGAAGTTCTAGAGGATCTTGTGCTACAAAATAGAGAAAATTTGAAATATTAGTTTATGGATATTGTTATTTTTTTCCATTGAGAGACTAATATTAAGTCTCCGCTTTTTATCAGTCAACAGCTATTAAGATGACAGGTTGACTTTTTTTTTTTTTTTTTTTTTTTTTTTTTCAAAATCAACCCTTTAATGGACAGAATCAAAGGAAAAGAAGGGAGCCAGACATAGTAGAGGAGACTGCCTGGCAGAATGCAAAGGCAGGTAGAACTCTAACCTCTAATGAAGATTACCAGGGGTTTTCTTGGGGAGGCTGTCCTCCCCATTGCACTAGGGACTAGTACTTGTGTCTAAAGTGCTCTTACTTAAATTTAACACAGGGAAAACCTGTACTGTGCTTGTGACTAATTTTGTCCTTCTTTTATTTTGTAAGGTCCTAATCCTTTGAAGTCACCATTGTTCATGGCCTAGACTGTCTTCAGCTTCTTGTAACACCCTCAACAGATCAGGTATACATAATATTATTTTAAAAAAACATTTCCTTTTTCACAAAGAAATGCAACTGACATGCAATTAGACAGAATATGGAATTATTATGTTCTGCAACTCTTTTAGTCAAAGAAAGTTCTGAAGAATGATAAGGGGAACTAAAATTAAAAGAAATATAGATGTTATTCCTTGCTACCTTCTTTAAAAGGATAGCTAAAATAATAACACAAGTAAAAAGCCAGCAGCTGGGTTCTCTTCTAACTTACAATATTTTTATTGCACTATATGTATACTGACTTAAATGAGATTATTCAGTTTATGAAAAGTGAATGAACCAGAATCAATTCAAAGTTCCAAGAATATTGTGGGGCTTTATGAAAGACAAAGAATAGAGCCAAATGCCAGCTTCTGCTTAGGGTAAAGCAAACTTTACATTGACTCAACATTGCCATTACTACAAAAGAGTAAGATACAAAACGAGCAATAGGGGACCTCATGAATGAATGTCAATGTATGCTCACCTCAGCCATGAATATGGGGACACTGCTGATGGAAGGAGGGCTAAATCTCAGGTCTAAATGGTCGGTTTAAAATCTCAAGTGTATCAGAATGCTATCCTAGGGACAAACCCAAACCAGTGATGAAATTAGAGAAATTCTGAAGGTGGTCTCAGTTATACTATGATCCAAACAGCTCCAGTCATTAAGGGTATTACAAAGAAGGTATAAAGATGAGTGAAACTTGATGATGAGAGAAACCACGGTCTGCATTCAAACTAACTGTACAAGTTGTCAACTTTTTGTAATAGGTAACTTGTCTCTATAATGAAAAGATGGCCAGATTGTGGGGACTGTCATAAGAAAATAAAAAATATCCATTTTAACTAGTACAAATGATGAAATTTTGATTGTCAGTGTTTCCACAGTCTTGCAAATAAAACCAAAAACAAACCAAGGAAACAAAGAAAAAAACCCAGAGCAATTGCTCCTGATGAATTTTTGTCACTACTTTGTCTCCTTAAAATGAGTGTGGGCTCAAAACTTCTCTGTTTATATTTAACATGTTTATGTTATAAGGTTAAATATAGTTTTGCTATATCCTGCAAAATCAAAATGTGTGAAAGTGTTGTTATAACATTAATGCTAGTCCCCTAAAAGGAAACACCATGCATTTGCAGAACAGTGATTGGTAGAATTATCAGACTAATTAGTGGCTAATAACTGGACATTAACTCCTCAGACCTCAACAGTTCAGTGATCCTCTTTTTGAAGGGAAAGGGGATATATAGTCTGTAGAAAGCCAGTTGCCTAAAGAATTTCTTTTTCAGTAGTGACAAAGAGAGAGAGATGGGAGAATAAAGAGGAGCAGTGAGAGATGGGAACAGAGCTGGTTTTCCATAAATTTGTTATGTAATCATACCACCATTTGATATAAAGGAGCATATGGCATGAAAGCATGTGCTACAGATGGAGTCCACAGCTACACAGACATCTGGCACCCAGGTATTTGATTTCCTGTCTGCCAACAGGCAGGGGTTTTTCAGAGTTTATTCACCCACTAATTCTTCACAGCAATGTCGGTATTTTGTCTACGCTTTTCTTCTGCACACTAGTGCAACTTTTTTTTTTTTTTTTGCACTACTTTTTATAGACTTCTTGTGGTGGGTTGGCCCCAGGCGACATCTAAACTCCCACCCAGCCGCTCACTCTCTATCCTGCCTCAGTGGGGCAGGGGACAGTATAGGAAGAACAGGAATGAGAAAACTCATGGGTGAAGATAAAGGCAAGGACATTGCTTACCAATTACCACTGCAGGTAAACCAGATTGAATTTAAGGAAAATTAACTTAATTTACTGCCAATTAATACATGTATATATTTAATTACTGTTTCAGGTATTGGGGAAAAAAAAAAACAAACAGAAAAAGAAACAAACATTTACACACTTAGGGAAAACACCTTTCCTCTCCCTTTCTCAAGCTTAACTTCACTCCAAACTCTTCTCCTCCCCTTCATTATTGCCACAGGTTATGCTCAGCCCCCTCAGTGAGGCAAGGGGTAGTGTGGGGGTGTTGTCGTTGCTCTCCACACTCCTTTCTTCTCCCTCCTTTCCTCTCCTCTTCCTCCCTCCTCCTCCTCCATTCTTAATGTTCCCTTTGCTGTTTCTCACTCTTTTTCCCTCCTCTCTCTCCCTGTGGGTTTTTCCCTGCCCTTTCTTAAATATGCTTTCCCAGAGGTGCCACCATCTTGGCTGATAGGCTCAGCTGTGTCCTGCGGTGGGTCCATTGGAGCCAGCTGGAACCACCTGGAAGCGGCTGTGCCCAGCATAGGACAGCTTCATGCCTCTTCCCACAAAGGCCACCCCTGCAGCCCCCCCAGCTGCCAACACCTTGACACCTGCACTCAATGCATTTCTGTATTCTGCACAATGGGAGATGTGTTGTAAAGTTTGCTTTGGTCTGTTTGAATGGCTGGGTTGCTTTTTTCTCAAGGACACTTATGTTGAAAATAGGTCAATAAGAAAACATTTTGCTATGGTTTCTATTAAAGAAAAATCAAGATTAAACATATTTTTAATTTAAGTTGGAAATACCTATGATTTTTGTGGCCTGATTTCACAGTCTTGGACCATGCCATTGGGAAAATTCTTTCATTCTCAATGATTATCTCTATAGCTGTTGCATTATACTGTATTATATTGTACTGCTATACCTGAGGAGCAAAATTTCCTGCCATAGTCTTCACTAAAAAGCTCTCAGAAATATTTATGTATTTTGGATGTGGCAGCTCAAGTTTCAAATTGCTCACCATCTTCATGGAAAGAGGAGATGCAGGATCCTAAATTGGTTTGAATGTTGTTGACATGTGAGGCATCGTTTACCATATATCTATGGCATCTCACAGAGCTGGTATGAAACACTGAAGTCAGGTCTAACTTCTTCCCCATCTGCATAACTGTACAGAGCTGTACAGAGCTGTATAGATCCTGCTGGGTGACCCAAGATGACAGAAAGCATTACCCAGTGTACTGGTTTTAGCTTGGATAGAGTTAAATTACTTCATAGTAGCTCCTATGGGGCTATGGTTTTTATTTTAATAAAAACAGTGTTACTAACACAGGGATGTTTTAGTTATTGCTGAGCAGTGCTTACACAGCATCAAGGCCTTTTCTGCTTCTCACACCACCCTGCCAGCAAGTAGGCTGAGGGTGCACAAGGAGCTGGGAGGGGACACAGCTGGGACAGCTGACCCCAACTGCCCAAAGGGCTATTCCAGACCATATGATGTCATGCTCAGCATATAAAGCAGGGGGAAGAAGGAGGAAGGAGGGGACGTTCAAAGTGATGGCATTTGTCTTCCCAAGTAACCATTACACGTGATGGAGCCCTGCTTTCCTGGAAATGGCTGAACACCTGCCTGCCGATGGGAACTAGTGAATGAATTCATTGTTTTGCTTTGCTTGTGCGTGCAGCTTTTGCTTTATTTATTAAACTGTCTTTATCTCAGCCCATGAGTTTTCTCACTTTTACCCTCATGATTCTCACTCCCATCCCACCAGGGGGGAGTGAGCGAGCGGCTGTGTGGGGCCATGATTAAACCATGACACCCAGTGAAAAAATTAAAGAGAATTATGGACTAAATGGAACAACAGAGATGTTTTCTTTTGGACAAATATCTACAGAGAAGCTATGATATCTGCAAAGACATTTGACTTTGCCCAGAGCACACTCTCTGCCTTGCCCAGGATCGCCTTTTGCCAAACCATTCGTCATCCATAAACTGATTGCATTTATCCTTGGGCTTGGCTATAAGATTGTGGCTCTATCTTGTGAAGACGTCATCTGTTTTGTACTGGCACTGGAGTCAGTGGTCTGGTGCCCTCACATAAATGGTGCGTTCAGAAAACAGAGCATTGTGTTCAGTCCTGGAGTGCAAGACTTGGGACAGGCAGACATCTGTCAGGCAGCACCACAGCAGGCAGGTATCTGTCCTGTCTCCAAGAGACTGTTTTCCTGTTGTCTCACATAGTAGTGGGGGTTCCTCTTCTGGAGCACTGTCTGATTCAGTAACATTTCAGCAGCATTTCTTTTTCACAACTATCTTTCATGAGCCACAAAAGGCACTTTTTTGTGGATGATGTCCTTGATGTACAAGGCGAGATATCAGTTCTAATGTGAGGACAGTTTTATCGGGAAGATCAAAGACAACCTGTCAGGCATGTGAAAAAACAGTTTAAGACATATTTTTCTTTAGACAATATATTTTTTACTACTTCTTTAAGTACAATCCATATTGTATTGACATTTCCCAGGATGATGAGCCAAAAATATTTAAAATTTAAAATTTTTTTTTTGTCTTCAGGGTTGTAAGTCATTGTCTACAGTAGTTTAGTTACTGGTGAATTTTCTCAGATGAACTAATTTGAATTAATTTGTCTTATCTGATGCGACTCCTTTGAATATTATATTTTGTAACAAGACAAATGTGGATTTGATACCCTTTCTTGTAGGAAGAAAGTTGCATTTGTTGCAGCAAGATGATTACTGCTAATTCAGATGTAATCCCTTACAATTTATTTAGCTCTGGCTCCCTGACTAATGTATGCTGCACAAACAAACACAAAAGAAAAGGAATAACTGAAGGTTGCATGAATGACATTTATTTTTTAAAACAAATCTCTAAGTATTTACATGGCTGTCTAACCTTTATCTAATTCTAGAGATTGCTCAGTGCTTCTTTTCATAAGATCTTGCATCCATTTGGCTACAGCTTTACTAGGTATGAGGATGACATTTTCCATATCATGGATATATGTGATTATGTTGGGGTTTATAAACAAAATTTCAGGAAAACCAGTTCATCCATTTCAATCAGAATGAAGGCGTTGTTTTGTTCATATAAAAAATAATGTTCATACTAAGCACTGAATAAGCACAGGCTTTTGAAAGAAAATGTAACATGTGACAATGTAATCAAAGATTATATCTTATTTTGCTTTCACCAGTGGGGAGAAATTGAGAATTAGAAATCTGGCACTTGCTAAGTTTTGGGCATTTGACTGTACAACTTTAAAACTCCTTTAATGTTTGTTTCTATATAAATGCTTGTGTTTATTTAAAATTACAGATTATTTTTATCTCAGACCTTGCAAATTTAAAGCACCTCTAGATCTTGGCATTTTTAATGTATATGTGTCTTGTTACTATATTTAGTTTATCATTTGATTTTGCAGGTGTTAGTCTCTTGACTGCTCAAGTAGCAGCAAGTTAAGTGAACAACATAATGTGCAGACAGGAATAAAAGGAGTGTCTTCAGTAGCCAGACTGCCTTAAGCTGTTTAGAGAACTTCCCCTGTGGCTGGTTCAGATGAATGAGCATAATTAACATGAATCTCCAGTGGCAATGCAGATGACAAATGGATGATTATGCAGTGAAAAACTCTGCCTTTATGTTACCAAGATCTGCTGTTGTGATGGTTAATTTTTTTTTTGTCTCTCTCTCTTGCTTTGGGGTATTTTAAAAATAACAAAAAGATTCTTGCTCACAAAATAATAACAAGTCAGTGAGTACTATATTAGGCTTATCATTAAATCCAGAGCCTCCATGAATAAGGCATTCTAGCTAATGAAATAGAAAGTGAAGGATCAATACCACTCAAGTAAATACAATATAGGATCCAATCTACCACTACTGAGGCTTTGATGGCAAAAATTCAAATTTTCACAATGCCTGCAGAATTGGGATGATAGCAAGTGGTCTATACAAATGTTCTGTAAAATAAGGGCATGGCAATCTATGTGGCTTCATAAGCAAGACTGAGATTTTTCTTGTCACATATCTAATTAAAGCAGTGACTGAGTCCAAGTCAACTAATCAAAACATGTGAAAGACACATTTTTATCACAATCATTAAATTCTATAACAAGGACATGGTTCTGGATCGTGTCATGTAAATTAACACTTCGATGGAAGGCACTTTGGTGGCAGAAGCATTACCTAAGTATCACTTACCATTGTGCTCAGGAAGACTAGAAAACAGAGCTCATGAAAGGTACCGGAAACAACACAGTTTCAGGAATTCAGAAAGAGTTGATAAAGACCCGTCCTAGCAAAACGGTCCAGATTTTCTTACGCAATGTACAGTGCAGAGCTGTGATCAACACCAACTCTTGTGCCAAACTGAATATTTCAATAAAATGTTCACCCATTAGAAGGAAAGCAATTGAAAATACTCTGATCTTTGCTAAGAAGCTGTGCTTTGGAGGTATGAAAGGAGAGATGAAAAATAGCACTATTCAATAGGCCAGTATTTTGGCTCAGCTTCTTAAGAAGTATTTAAGTCCTCACTTCTGCTGTCTGTACTCTGCATTGGGCTGATGTGAGTTTTTAAGGAAAGTTTGATTTTTCATGTGTTCACACCTATGAAAACCATCCTCCAAAGTCCCACATAACATACTGCATGTTGTATGAGTTTTTTTCTAAAGGAACCCCCTAATGTGCTTGGGCAACACTTTCTCTTTTGGAAACACATAGATTTTGATTTACAGACCTGATGGTCTGTCCTTAAATAATTTTATTCCAGAGGTTAATTCTCACTATGCACTGTGCTTAATTTCTTCTCTGAATAATCTAACTTTCACTTCTAGTCAATGGATTTTATTGGGCGTCTCTTTGCTAGAATGGTAGACCCTTTGGTATCAGCTTTTTCTCCCATGATAGAAAAAGAGACGACCAGACTGTGGTTTTATATTGCTCAGTACTGCAACCCCTGCTTCCCACTGTTGATTCTGTAGGTTAAAAATTCAGGCTTCCTATTCATGCCTTCTCTACTTAAAATTCTGCTAGTTAGGGCACATTCATTGGAGATGTGAGCTTGAATTGACTCCGGCAGAAAAGGAAGTCTGAACTTGGGCCTCCTACCTTCCTCAGAAAATATTCTGGCACAAGATATTTTAGAAAATACACCCACAGCCTCCTCTTCTCTCCGTGCTTTTTAGGAAAGTAGCAACTGAAACTCCACTGCTTTACAGCTTAGTTCTGTCAGTTTGTCTGAGAATACCATCGAGGCTGAGGTTTCCCAGGGAACTGAAGTGAAACACTGAAATTCAACATCCTGGCTGGACCTAGTCAGGAGACAGCGAACAAGCCTCTTGAAACCAAGGCAATTTGAAAGATTCATAAAGATGCAGTTCTGGTAATATGAGGAGCATAAAGACAATGAAGACTTCCTATAAAGTATGGGCTGTCTTTACATGGTAGCTAAGCGAGATTTTTCAGAATGACAGTTTTACCTTGGTAGGTGTCATCACTTTAGAACATATAATCTTTTTAGATCTGGCCTTTACAATATAGCAGAAAGCATCATGGCTTTCTACAGAGTAAATGAATAACCAAATAGACTAAAGCACTTTACAAATACATGATGATAAGCTGATGAAAGAGTTTTGTCCACTAAATGAGCAATAATATTCCATTTATCCAGAAAGCAAATATATTTAGATACTGTAACATCTATAAGCTACTATTGTCATAACAAATTAAAGCAAATACTTGCCTGATTTGAATAAAGAGGGCTGAGCAGCTACATGGCTGCAGCCACATCACTTAACACAGGAGGACACAGTGCAGCAGCCAGCATTATTAGATGGCTCTTCCTCTTTGTAGTTTTATATTCTCTTCACCCTTCTTTAGTAAATCTCTGCTCAGCAGAGCTGAGGGACATTGGTCAAAAAAATCTGTGAGAAGATTTATATCAAATTAATTCCCTATGACCACTGCAGTTCCAATTAGGATGTCTCACTGTAAATTTTTGACACTGCAAGTCCTAGTCACAGCCCACGGCCTAACCATGCATAGATTTAACAAGGACTTTAATCTGTTCACATGAATGCATTTATGCATTAAGCTAACCTAGAGCTAAGTCTTTACAGTCATATCATTAGCATAGTCACAATCTTCTTCCAGCTGCAGTTTCACTGGCTGAAAAATTCCTGTCCCCATCCCCCAAAGCAACGGTTGTCTCTCTGACCTGCCATGTGAGTATTCCCCAGGCCTTTTTATTCACAACAAACCAGGACTGCTTACAAAAATTAAATAATATATCCATGCTAATCTGGTTTATATGGACTAAAGTGATCCCACAAGCACTTGAATTGGGGTACCAGAGGAGGCAGTAGCCTCTGGCACTAATGCTCTGGAGACATGCAACTTCATTTAACAGGGGAGCAGCAGAAAGAGAAAATGTGATGACACTTTGTCCCTCTTTCCCTCTGTAGGTCTAAGGAAGAAATTGCCTGGTCTGAGAAAATCATTCAATCTTATTTACTTATTTACTTACTTACTTACCCACTTATTGATAAGCTCAGTAAGAATTTTGATTTATCTGAAATTTCATTTTGCCCAGCTGAGATAAATGACCTGTGACAACCCCCACAAATTAACAGAGATTAGTTTTGAGAGACAACAATCTGAATAATCTTATGTGTAGAAATGCCATAAGATGATTATGCAAACACAATCATTTATGGTTGTTACACTATTGAAAACTACTAATAATTTCTAAAATTATGTCCTTATCTCATCTGCATGATAAACCAAAGAATCGTTTAAGAAACCCCAAAAATGTAGAACCAGGCCATGCTAAATTATATGGTAGTGCAATTGTGGCAGATTGTAAGGCTCAATATGCATTTCTGTGTATGCATATAATACTCTATCCATTATCTCATCAAAGATTCAGGGTAATTAAGAGGAAGATGTTTTGGCAGTGAGCCCAATTAGTTTTAGATAGAACATAAAGTGATAGCATCTCTTCTCTAAGCAAAGAAATGCCCAAATAGAAACATTCAAAGAAGTTATGTCGTACTACTTCTTTTTAATCAGAAAACAAAATATTAGGAAGAGAATAAGTTTGAACAGTAGATTAAAAAATAGGTGCTATTTTAAGGGTGAAGTAGAAATAGCCAGTTAGGTTTAGTTGGCATATATACACTGAGAGAGAGAGGAAAGCTATTAACTCAATTCACAGCAAAGAGCTATTGTGCAGCCAAGTGAAGGCTCAAGAAACTGAGACAGAAAGGAAGAAAATTAGGCTCACAAAGGAACTAATGGAATAAAACAATGAAGACTTTTGAGCTTTAAAATTCTTAATAATTCCATTTTTTAAAATTGGTTTCTTAATTTGATTTCTCCATTGGGACAGGTTATAATCCTGAATATTTGGTATGTAAATAATATTGTTCTAAAATTTGTAATAAAATAAATATTTAAAATTAGCAAAATGGTTAATAAAAGGACTTTTTAATATAACTATACTACTGAACACTTACACTGCATTTTTCATTTTCAAAGTGCTCCATTAACATTAACTTATTGAAGAAGGTTCTGATAAAGGCTTTTGATAAAGTTCATTACATAAAGCTATCAAGGAAGCTTGGTGAGTGTTTGATGAAAAGCAAAGTATACTTATGGTATATATATTTAGTACAAGGCAGAAATACAGAAATTAACAATAAATGGTCAATTCACATACTGTGTAAGCAGTTATAGTAGCATGAAATGGGGAGTAATTATACCAGCCCTGCTTTATGAAAGCTTAAGCATATCAACAGTTTGATAGGAGGCAACCTCATATTAGTATGGTCTCCTGCAGTGAAAAAAAATCTGCAACTTAATGCAGAGTACTCACAGAGATATTTATAACACCTGGGGGACACGCTTGCACTTCAAGCTATCAAATAAATAAATAATAAAGAAGAAACCAACAACTATGTTCTTTTGGAGAGATCCATATGTCTTGAGGATATTCCTTTTGTATATAAGCAAGGAAAATTTGTGGCGCAACATCTTGTGATTTATTTAGTTGATATCCTGAAATGGAGAGTCTTTATTTTGTTGGAGATGCATTAACTCCCCTAATGTATTGCAGTAAAACACAACATTTTTATTACAGAACTAACATATTTCTCTTTTTTGCTAGGTATGCACCATTTGCCACCCTGCACACAGGGTATGGAACTCCATCCAACAAAACCTAAGACAGGACAGGTCAGGCACAGCTAAATTCAGCCCCTACATTAGCCAGAAGTTTTATGCTTCAAGATTGCTCTAAGACACAGCACCTGATATGTCAACTGTCCTACCCTTCTCCCAACCGTTAACCCTATGATAAACCTTCAGCTTCAGAACCCCAAACAGAAGTGTATGTGTTCTCTTAGCTGCTCCCCATTGTCTGGTGCTCTTTTCTCCAGAAAATTATCCCCACTTTTATGCTACTTCCCTGTAATTCTATGAGCGAGAACATCAGTAATAACTAGTAAATCTCTTGTTCATTCGTCCTGAATTACACGGAGTGGATACCATGAGTAAAGGAAGCCAGGAATAATTTAGCACCTATTTATCATGGAAATAAGAGTCCTTTATAATCAGACCTTCAAAGATCAGAAGGATAATGATCTCAAAATAGGCCTTCAAAACATATCATTACTATGCATCTGGCTTCAGACATATCCATCATTAAAATATGTATTACAATATCTGTGCTAAAAATCTCATAGCATTGATCCAAGAGACTTATCAATCATCATGATCACAAAGGGCTACTCAAGGATAGCTGGAGAAGAACAAGTGTTGCCACCAAGGTGATGAATTCATCAGTGAATGAGAATTTGAAGTAACATGGATGAAGTTTTAGGTGTATCTGAACAGAAGCAGGCTCCAAGATTGAGAATAGAGTTGCTTTTTCTGAGACTGAACTAGAAAAATAGTACAGATGGGCTTGCCTGTTCTTGAAGACTTAATTGACATAAACAGAGAATGTGGAAGTAGCAGATGTCTTGCATAAGTTCAGACTTGGAATAGTCCTCACATTAGCTGGTCTTAAAAAAAGGACTCATGATTGGGTAGAAGGGTTGGGATAGGGTATTTTTGACTAACAAATTTGTAAATAGCAAAACATCTGGGATGTATAATACAATTCATTAAATATAAAGGTTTCCTTTTACTGATTTCAAGATAGGCCAATGAAATTTAAATGAGTGGTAATCTGTAGAAAGGTAAAAGCAAATTGCGAGGTTGCATTGAGATAGGCATTTTTGTATTCAGTGGTCTGCGGAATAAAAAAAGCATCAATTAGATTAGGTTTGTGGCAAAATTAAGCTTCAGAAATCACAATACAATCAGGAAGATGCCAATGTCGTGTTAATTTGGTGCACATGCATTCAGCTTTTGCTGTTTCTTTGGAGAGAAACTAATTTGATTTTTCAATACAATGACAGCCATAAATGTTGGAGGCTTAGCTTCCCATAGTCTCTACAGTTATGTCTCTCTGCTGTTTCTTCTGTTGCGTCATGCCGTAGAGGGTTTGGCCATACAATTTGATAGCATAAAATTGTAGAATCATAGGAAACATAAAACTGAAAAAGATCTCAGAGGTTCATCCAATTGTGTTCATGCACAAAAGACCTTTCCTTTAAGATCTTCAGTGATGGAGACTCCTCAGGCCTACCAGACAGCCAGTTTCAGCATTCAGTTTCACTGGCAAACTGCTAGAAACTTCTGCCAAATATTTTTCCTTGCTTCAGTTTGAGCCCATTATTTCTAGTCCTGGGCATAGTGAATAGATTACTATCTTTCTGTTTGAACCAGCCTTCTATGACTTTGAAAATGATTATTTCTTGTCTTAATCTTATCTTCTCTAGCTTTAAATAAATCAAATGTCTTCAATCTTTCCCCATGCTCTATAAACTTCTAATCATGTTACTAGTTAAAAAGAACAATGCTAGAAGTACAGTAGAAATATACTAAAGGGCAAGGAAGACCTTACTCTCTCAGCCTAAATAATGAAAGACAAACCATGAGTCATTACTGGTCCTAATAAAACTATGTGTGTTCTTCAGAAATAGTTTAAACTAGATTGACCAAGAGTACAACATCATCTCCTTCCAATATATTGGGACCAGCTACCTAACGTTTTGGTGTTGTCATGCTGTAGTCCTTTTTGGACTGTCTGCTTATCATTTTCACCCTTATCTCTGCTTCACTGAAATAAGAGATGAGGGCTGGGCAGAATCCACAAACCTGACTTCACCTTTAGGTATTATGGATCTGAGGGAATTTGGCCTGGTCTTTAAATTCTTTTCACACCTCAAAATCTTGGACTTGCCAACTGCCTGTCTAGTGATAGCCTACTGAGAAAGCACTATCAAGTCTTTTCCACTTTTGAAGATGCCTCTCTCATCCCTTGTGTTATTCCAACAGACAAGGACTGCCAGGTAACAAGTTATCCAGATCGCCCTGAGTCTTGGAAAGGGGGGCAGTCCTCATCTGCCAGCAGCTATGCTGATTAGAAACGCAATTCCTCGAATTCCCCAAAGCTGCACTTAGTTGGCAGTAATGGGACAAATAAAAAGTCAACAGGCCACCTGAAAATCTGAAATTAGATAACCTAAAAATTACAGTGACTTCAGAAACACTAGGATTAAGAGGTTTCTTCTTTAAACTGTTGTGAAGAAAGAAGTTTCTCACAGGTACACTTGAAGTAGTGAAGTCTGCAATTTCTTCCAGGACATTGGAAACAGGTTATTATGAATCAATTTCCAGCTCCTCTGGACAGATTCTCCTGCTTCTAGGTTGCAATTGGTTAGGTCTCTAAAAATGACTCACTGGGTCCTGGAGAGCATTCAGAGGACGGGGAGGAGTGGGGAAAGCCACCGACTGAATCAAAAGTCTACACCAGAGTAATACGTAAACAGAGTTGCTGACTGCGTGTCAAAAAAGGTCAGAGGCACCACCCATACATAACCTTGCACAACAAGTGTTTAGCAATCATTTTAGCCTGCATTTTCATAGCATAATTCTCTCTGAAAAAAATATATAACTCAATTTCTCTGCAAGATATCTGTGTGAAATATACATATTTCTCACCAAGAGTGAAATGGTTCAGCTTAAAAGCCAATATCGGAGACAGCAGAAACAATAGCTTAAGTGAAACATCAGTGTTTGCAAACTGAAGTCATTTCCATGCTGAGGGAAAAGCCTAGAAGGATTTTAGGTAGAAAAACACAAATAACTAGTGAAAGACACTTGAAGAAGTGTTTTACTATATAAGTAAGTATGCCCTGTCCTTATTTTATCTTAATCTTTCTTCGCCTGTATTCATTGCCGTTTCTGAGATTGCTAGGCCTTTCTGCATTTAAGAAAGTTGCACCACTTCATATTCACAATTACTCTTATTGTGGCCAAATTTTCTTATGCTGTACATTCGTACAGAGGCTAAACAATTTCACTAAAAATAGCAAAAGTACTCATCACTATTAAAGCTATAGGAATAGACTATAACATTTTATATTGTTGCATTTCATTAACCATCTGACCTTTTGCTTCTCTACAAGAACCAGATTATTCACAATATTTACATGTGATTTAAAGCAGAAATAATAACAATGTTGTCATACTTTTGATGGTATGAGCAAGATGAGGAAAGATGTATAGGTAAATGTAGTATTTTCTATTAGTCTGTTGCTTCTCATTCTAACATTAAGAATGACTTAGAGAAATAAATACTATAGCCTAGCATTTGATCCTATGAATCTAAAGGAGAGTAGAATACCTACAGTAGGCACACCAGACTACCTGTAAAAAAAAAAAAAAAAAAATTAAATTCTAAAATAATTGTCCATAGATGTAATAGTAAACCTCCACACGCTCATCTTCTGGTTACCCAGACTGAAGACTAAGAACTTAATGTGACATGAATTCTCCCTAAAAGAAAGGTACGTGGCTTTTATAGAATACAGCAAGCAAATTCAAGTTAAATATTCCTAATATTCCTGAGAATGTCTTGCCTATAATCACACTATTTAAAACTCTCAATTATTGTGTCTCAGATTACCTTGACCATCAGGATTGTACTTTTGAATTGGCAGAGGTTTGCAATCAATGGTAGAATTCATATTACTTTTGTAAGAAAGAACAGAATAAGATGCTAATTCAGTCAGAACCAGAAGTATATAGAGTGAGGGTTCCTGCAGGATGGTACGTCAAAGCAGAGTTGCAAATACAAATGAGAGAAGTGTCGCTAAATGGGAAGTGATACATCCATTAGCTGAAGTTTCTGGACAGTCATAAATGAGAGACCGTTATAGTACATTTGCAGTAACTGTGCAAACCGCTATCAGAACAACTGAAAAATGTGAAAAGCTTGTGACAGGGGAAGGCAGCAGAACAGCCAGTGGGGCAGGTGTGGGGTTAGAACACAGATTATTATATTTTATTCCATAAAATAAAACCTACTACATTAAAATAAACCTACTATATTATTATATTTCATTCCATAAAATAAAACCTACTTCCTTCTAAAAGCAGAAAGAGTGAGAACTCCTCTCTATCCCTCTGCAAAGACAGGACTTTTCTAGGAATTGCCATTTGGTGAGGAAGATGCCATCTTGTACGACTGATGAGCAGCCTGAACGCCATGCACATATGCAGCAGCTCTGGTCGTCAAACTGAGAAAATATCTGATAGTAGTTTAACATTTGCTGAAAGAATTCAGCAACAGGTGTTTAATACAAATGTCCTGGTGACAAAGCATTGTCAAGTCACAGCACAACACTGAATTCTGAGCATCCAGTTTATGTGCCTAAATTAGGACATTCATTTTGGCTTTGGTTCACTGTCCAGACAGACAATAGAGATTCTTCCCAGCCCACCATCAGATTCTGTCTCTTGGCTATTAAAGGTAACATGTTGATGAAGCTGGTTAATATGGTAAATACCATCTTTATACCAGTACCTTAAATAAGTCTATATAAACACTGGAATTATTCAAAAGCCATTTTAAGATGCAAGTAGCATGAATTATTCAATCCAGTATAGAAAAGCAAAGTCTTTAAGCAGATGCTTAGCATTAGGCAGATATTTAAACACTTTTATATATCAGGACCTCATATAAGACTTGTAAAGTTTGGACTGTTGTTTCTCTGACATCTGATCACTAGAATTTTTTTTTTTAAATCATGCTTGCTTTATGTTATATAAGAACATACTACCACTTATTACATTAATTTTTCCTGTGAATGAAACAAATGCTCTAAAATGCTCGTTATTATTTCCAAAACAAAGTTGAAGATTTTCATTTTCTATAGTATTTTTTTATCATGTTAAAATCTCACTTGACTGAAATTAGCCTTGCTTCTTACATTTACTGTGCTTTACTGACTATTCGTAGTTTTAGAAAATAATCTATTTTACAGTATAGTGTTATTATGCTACAAAGAAATAAAATATGAATCTGACTAAACTGATAAATTTTTTGGTAATTTTATACAGCACAGAATAATTATGATTATTTTTCTTGGTAATTACAAATGATAATTACATTTGAAGTTACCATAAAAATCTATGACTTATAAATTAACAACAAATAATTCTGCAGTCATCCAGCTAGCACATCGATAAACTAGTTTCATTATAGCACCACCAATTGCAAAACCCTTAATAAGTTCAATACAGACAATACAGTACATTTGCCAATGGCACAAATGAGATTATATAGCAGTCTGTTTTTTAATGCACAGGACATTTTTTTTCTAGTTTGATGCATTAGTCATTTTTATTTTACAGTTTCCAAGTTTCCTGTGCACAACAAGTGCAAAAGAACTAACTGTTATTATTAGCTCTAACACTGTTAATGTGAGCAGAATGCAGGAAAAGGCTATTATCTATTTATTAATCTTGATTTATGTAGTCACAAGATAATAAAAATAGAGTTTATGTTTTGAATTAGATAATGGATAAAGCACCAATGTTCTAATGTGACATTTGTCTATAAATGGTGGTTAATGTATTAAAAGTTACCCATCTGCAGTAGGCATACTGCAAGAGTTTTCATGTTAAGAATAATGCACTTATTCTTATTTGTTGACACAATACCAGCCGAAACAGAAAACTTAAATATTCTTGAAAAAAATATACACAAGCACAGCACTAGAGAAGATTTAGTACTTAACAGATGGCTAGATCTGCAGAGATGCTTTAACAGATGGTTGGCATGAAGGTCTGGAGAAAAGTTCACTAGAGTTTGGAAGTTATAATCTTACCAAACAAGACTTTTCCTCTGTTCTCATGAAGCTAACGTATGGCATCATGCTGTTGCAAATAAATGATACGAGGTTTTATCTGTTACTGGCAACCAACTTTAGCACTTTCTTAAACCCAGTGCAAGAGAAAAAAAAATATAATCATAGTCTCCTTACCACCTATTGTTGCTTGGTTGTTTTTTTTTTCACTCAGTGAAAGCAAGCGTATCCATGCATAAGCTTGACAACAAACTTTTTCTCTGAATATTTGGGAATCCTCATGGCTCTGAAGTGTGCATGGTACTCAGACTATAGGTATCAACTCAAAAGAAATGTCATACCCTTCTGGGGTGCTTTCTTGGGCAACTCCATTGTCAAAGTTGTTGCAAAGTAGGGAAGCACAAGATAATCCTTGAGATCCCTGAAGATTTCATGGCTTGAGAGCATTAGATTTTTTTGTCAATTCTACCACCCGTATACAAACAAAAATAATTTCAAAAAGGAGTAAAATACAAAATTTGAACACAAAACCATAAAATTTAAACATATTTTTTTATATATTTTATAGGTTTAAAGAATTTCCCATTAATCCAAAAGAAGGGGGGGAAAAAAAATCAAACCAGAAAAGACTCACCCAGCAATATTTAATGAGGCAAAATTCCTGTTGAAGCTTGCTATATACTTGCAAAAATCACCAGGTTGTTAACAGAGAGGTGCGCTGCCTTCAGGATAGCTAAATGTGACACTTCTTGCCAGGGAGAGAAATCAGTAAAGCAAATGACAGATTTTTT
The DNA here is from genome assembly GCF_965183815.1 of Platalea leucorodia. NCBI lineage: Eukaryota > Metazoa > Chordata > Aves > Pelecaniformes > Threskiornithidae > Platalea > Platalea leucorodia. Next base: position 81,516,187 of record NC_138825.1, read on the forward strand.
ATCAGAAACGAAAAATGCCTATCAGGAAGAGCGAGCTGGGGTCTATTAATGTCAAAGGTGGTATGATTAAACCTTAGTTACATGTTCATCTAGGATGCCCAGTTTTTACACATTAACTCAAACACAGTTATTTGCTGATTTTGTTTCCCAGTTACGTTCATGAACAAAGAAATGCTACCTTTCATTACAAGAATAACATATGCATTATTTTTTATTCCTAAACATCAGACTTTGCATGTTCTTTTCTTCCTGCCTCATTTGTATATGTTGTAAACTTTAAGTAGTTTTCAGACACTTTCCCTCATTCTATAGGGAAACGGAAGTATTATCATTGCAAGAGGTTTGAGTAATTTTGACTGACAACTTAACCAAAGGATAAAAAAAGAGAAACTATGTGACAGGTGGAAAATTGATGAAAATGATTAAGTGAAACTCTTGTAGATTTAATGTAATGGGCCAGACAACAAGGGCTAAATTCATTATATGATTTAAGTACAAAGATCTAAGTGAACTCACGTGGTCAATCTGATTCTAGATTAAATTCTGCATTAATTTTAATATGTTCTCTCCCATGATTCATTATAAACAAAGATACAGGCTGTGATGGTGACAAACATAATGATGTTATTGATTATTTTAATTCACAGGTTATCATAGAAAAAGAAAACTCTTACAATTATCTACATTTACCTGATAAAAGTTATAGGTAATTGCAGTAAAACCTATATTAATACTTGATACAGTTATATTTTCACATGTTGCATTGTGAAATAAGTCATTCTGCACAGTAACTAACATTTTTAGTCTTTTCAGAAAACAATTGAAAATTGCATGTTGGTATTAAATGGGATATTTAATACCTTGTTTGTGAAAATGAAAGATCTGTCTAATTTACTTTCATTTATAAAATCATGCAGTAGCTGTTCTTAATATTGTACAATAATAAATACCTTTCAAATGTGAAAATATTGCACAAAGGGCTGGGATGAATCTTGTCTGATTTTGTGCGTCCAAACTCATCATCCATACAATCCCATTTTAAAACGAATATTTTAGGCAGATGGGATGAATTGAGCTCTGAGGGTACTCAAAATTTTACTTTCATGGCAGAGAAATCCTAGATCCTCGCTTATATCAGATATGAGGGGAGTGAAAGGGACAGGAGATATACAAAATGTGAACAGGAGGATGAAGACTCAGTGGTAGGAAACTTTTTACAGAGAAGTCTGGAAGAACTGCAAGAGCTAAGAACATTGCATTTCTACAAATATGGACATGTGCACTCTGGAAACCGAAAACCGAATTCACAGTAGCACTTAAAACAAAAATTCTCATTTCCGGTGAGTGCTGTTGTATTCCACCACTAGTTCCAAAGAAATTTGCACATAATTATGCTTACATTTCTGAATATTAGTACTTCTGCTGACTTAGTAATTAAGCTTCATGCTAAAGTGTTTGAGTAGATCAGTTTAAAATAGTCTTTATTCCAATCAGAATAAGACACTCTTTGATACTTTAACTTCCTGAGTTGTAAAGAATGTTTATGACTTGATATGTAAATATGCTTGAGACATTATATCAAGAGTTTTTCCTCTGTGCTGATCATTCTTGCATATTGAATGATAAGTGTTTCACTCAACTTCTAGCACATATTCTCCTTCAGCATATGACTCCTATACTGGTATTTTATAACCTGTGGCAATAGCAATGCTTATTAATTATAAAGCAACTCTTTGCTGACGTACTGAACATCATATGCAATTATAAAAAATAATTACAATATAACAGAAACATAATAAAAATCATATTTACTATTACTTTATTTCACTGAAAAAGATTATGTAGTAGTAGACTATAATGTATTTTTTATGAGCAAAACCAAACACTAATATTTCTCAAACTTTTTTCATATAATGATGCCAAAGTGCTTCATGAACAATAAATTAAGTTTTAGAGCAAGTCTCAAAGGTGCATTAGGAACAGTAAAAGAATGAATTCTTCTGTTCTTTTTTGTCAGGTCCATCAGGACTTGATTTGGGGTTTAACTGTTCTTGATATTGTTTACCATTGCAAATAAATGCATAGCTCTTCAGCTTTCCACCTGCCAGATCTGAGGAAGAGATTTTCCCTAATAAGCCGTCACATGTATTATATGTCACTAGCTGTTTCCTAGGGAAGTACTTACAAAGTAGAGTTTGGTCTTCTGCTTCAAAGTTTATTTATTTTTTTCTTATCTATTTGTCTGACAGACTGGAATATATTGATGTAGTTGCAGATCACATTTATAGCAGCATTGATCAACTATACAAATGCAAGCAAAATTTCTTTTTTTTTCTGATTGAATTGAAATTACAATCAGAAATATTTCAATTTGGAAACAGTGCTCCAGAATTTCAGCAGTCCTTAGCTTATTCTCCTTTCATCATCCCAACTTTGAACAATTTATCTTGTTACTCATTAAGATATCTTCCACTAAGAGAGGAAGTGTATTACAGGAGTCTAGGGCTATGTGCATCTTAGAAAATACAGTTCAGTTGCAACATACAAACCATTTGTCATAAGTTCCAGTTATTGCATTTACTTATGCTCACTTTCCAACATTTGTTCCAAGGCAAAGAGATACATTTCTTAAGAACTTCTACAGAATTAACAAACTTCATGGAAATTGCTGATCTATTTGTATTTTCGTCAAAAGTAATTTTCAGTTGAATAACGTGTTTGACATAAATGTTTCTGCCCAAAAGTATATCAGATGTTTGACATGCAGAAGTACATGTAGATAATTGACTAGGCATCAAAAGAATAAGCAAAAAATTGTGTAGCATGGATCTTGGTTTTTGTAGAACCAGCTACACTTCTGGTTGGGTTCTGGAAATAGCTCTTTACAGTTCTATGGCTCACATTTCAGCATTGTGGGAAACTCACAACTTGTAAATGGATGGGAAAAGAGGAGTTGCTCCTGAAACACTTCATTTTATCTATTCTCTTCTGAGGATAAAGTGGAATTAAGAAAACTAACGCACCTGTTTGATAAGAACTTTGCTTTTACTTCATTCTGCTGAGGCTAAAATGTTGTGTAATATCCCACAATAAACAGCTTTAATATTTTGAAGCACCACTCATCTACCAAATTTCAATTGCTCTACAAATGTTTATTACAAGAAGGATGCTGATGTAACAATCTCATAAACATTATCTTTGAGATGACTGTCATAGCTCATAAGTGAATCACAAAAAAATCAGTCTTCTGTAAGCTAAATTTTGCATTTGAAAGGTAAATGGTGAATTACTAAAACAGCACTTGACAACTGACTTTCTTCATGCCTTTTCCAAGCAACTTTGACTATTATGTTTCTGAAGGTGAAAAAAGTCAAGTAAAGCAAAATAATTAAAAAATACCCCACAAAAATAGATGTCTATGGATCTGAGAGAGTTAGATGCAACAGTAAGAGAGGCAAAAGGCTTCTCCATGCATTCTTTCTGAAGTTGCAATACTGACAGGATTATTAATTTGCTTAACTAATCCTAAATTTTACAATATACTGGTTTTCAGTGGAAAGGCACCACTACCCTTCCAGTTTCTGTTTGTTTGGTTAGAAAACATTTCATGATATGATTAAAGAAAATGAGAGAGGCATATCTATCGTGCATGTCTATTGATTTGTCCACATAGTCTCATGTTTAAATATTAATTTTATGTCCATGAATTCATTTGCTCCAAAGTTTCCTTTGTTGAATTCTTTATTCACCATTGAACTGAAGTGGGTAAACTAAATATTCCCCAAATTAAAAATGAATAATTGAATTTACCTTCAGCTCCAGTTCTGCCATCCATGTACTTTCTGACTATGCTACACTTCTAGTTATCTTTCACATACGTACTTCTTTTCATTAACAAGGTCTGGCAAAGCCATTCACTCCCAGTGAATGCAGTTGTGCAGAGCCATTGTTGTTCAGTCAATGATGAGGGCAAGGTAGCACAAAGTAGAAGGAAGAGGTTAGGGCAATGGGAGACATTTTGTCAGTAAGGAAATTTAAAATAAAATTCAGGAAAAAAGCAGAAGATGAAATGGAGAGCACCAGAGGCCCTCCTTTTCTCCCCAGAAGTCCCCTGACTCTCTCTGCTGAGTCATCTTGAGCATAACTCTTGTCCTTTAACTCCTCACATTGAGCCCCAGTATGACTGAGGTGACTCACTCTCATCACAACTGCTTTACACAGCAACTGTAGCACAAAATTAATTTCCCCTCACCACTCGGAGGTTTGACCTTCAAAGTCCATTCTAGCTATTAGAAAGCACTGCTTCCTTTTATGCCATCTGACATATAAATAACCAAAGATTTTCCAAGGGAGTTTTGTTTTCTGTCCTGCTACACATGTATGATAATCTAATCTGTTTCACAATCTTATCAGTATATGTGAACATCCATGGAGTGACCATTCTTACAACTTTACTTATAGATTCAATGTAATGCTTATCCATAATTCTGCCAGAGCATATACTGAGCATGGTGTGAAATTGAACCCAATGAGCAGAAATTTGGCTCTGTCAGTTAAGGACAAATTATCTAAGGATTGTTCATTAATGACAATGAAGGACAGGTTTCAACTCTAATAGAAGGATTACTATCATAAAGGTATAAACATCTATTCAAAGCTATGCATAAAGTAGGATATAATTAATTGTACCAGTATAAGACTAAAAACATGTAAGTGTAATAAGAATTTCATTGCAGTGCCACAATTCTGATAGAGTATGACACCTGTACAAAGAAAAAGATTTTCATCCAACACTTTACATAATCTTAGGTTTTTGTTTTATTTTGGTTAGGGCAGGCTATGACATAATAAAATTGAATGTGTCTAGTTTTAAATTTAAACAGTGTCTTCCTACAACAGAGAAAATATTTATCTTAATTTTGACCTATTCTGCTGTCAAAGGATATAAATATTACTAAAATAATCAAAGAAATTATTTTGATGAAATGTTCAACTAACTGTGCACATTGCCAGTGTTTATCACAGTAACACGTAGTCCAACAACAACTTATGTTTTAAAAACACATTTTGGTTATAATTTAACTTAAAAATTTTCAATTCTAAAAGATTTAGGATACTCATATTCAGCAGAAATTGTCCTTAAAAATATTCTTATCACTGAACAATTACTACTAGAGAATCAGAGTTTCTATGCATGAGCACAAGTGCTAAATAGCCTTAATAAAGTAGCTGCAAAAAAACCACTTGTGTAAATAAAAAAGAAATCCTTTAAACTGATTGTAACAGACAAAAGAGTTGCCCTACTTGGTCCTTCAGGTCTCAGCTGGCTAGGTGGCACTAGTAGAGCTGCTACATCATAGTTCTGGAACAAGTAATAACAAGCAACCCAAAACCCTAAACACTGACTGGAAGTCAAAGCAAGCTGTCCAAGCAACGCACTAATCTACATTATGTAAGAAACTGAGTAGTATAAGATCCCAAGCAAACACTGAAATAATCAGCTCTGAAAAAGGTCAGTTCAATTTATTTCTTGATTTCACTTTTTTCCCCATATCTTCCCACTCAAATCCCTATTATATGCATGTATTCATGCATTTTTGCCATACAAAACGTTTCAAACATTTAGTCTCTTGATTGTCCCCCTGTACTCAGCACTGGTGAGGCCACACCTCGAGTACTGTGTTCAGTTTTGGGCCCCTCACTACAAGAAAGACATCGAGGTGCTGAAGCGTATCCAAAGAAGGGCAACGAAACTGGTGAAGGGTCTGGAGCACAAGTCTTCTGAGGAGCGGCTGAGGGAGCTGGGGTTGTTTAGCCTCGAGAAAAGGAGGCTGAGGGGAGACCTTATTGCTCTCTACAACTACCTGAAAGGAGGTTGTAGCGAGGTGGGGGTCGGTCTCTTCTCCCAGGTAACAAGTGATAGGACGAGAGGAAATGGGCTCAAGTTGTGCCAGGGGAGGTTTAGATTAGATATTAGGAAAAACGTCTTCACCGAAAGGGTAGTCAGGCATTGGAACAGGCTGCCTATGGAAGTGGTTGAGTCTCCATCCCTGGAGGTAATTAAAAGATGTGTAGATGTGGTGCTCAGGGACATGGTTTAGTGTTGGACTTGGCAGTGCTAGGTTAATGATTGGACTTGATGATCTTAAAGGTCTCTTCCAACTTAAATGATTCTATGATTCTATGAAAAATCCATCTCAAGAGATTTCAAGGCCAAACTCCTCATCAGACAGGCTGTAATTTTACACATTCAGATACCACTTCTTCTCACTCACCAAAATTTCTATAGAAATGAAAATGCTTATATTTTATATATATGTACATATTGTATTGACACCATTAGAGAAATCTATCATAAACCTACCAATGCTGTATAGCAGCACTGCATAGCAGCAACCTGCATAGCAAGTTTACATGGTACTTCTACCCACTTAGTTATCTTACCCATCCGCACAAGAAAGTGCCATGTCAGCAGAACTAGCAATATCCCCATAAAAGCTGTGCAAGACAGGACAACAGTACTTGATGCAGAACATCTACATTTTCCACCTATCATATCAGTCAAATGGCCACTGATAAAATCATTAGTTTAAAGCTAAAGTGCTAAAAAAAAATTGAATGATTGAATCATTTCTGTTATAATCACCTGCACCAAGCAATGATAAAAATAGACCAAGACAGGAGGGAAAAGCAGTGTATTTTTTACTTCACAGAATAGTTTGCTTGATAGTAACTAATTTTTCAGTAAATAAGTCTGTAGAGCATGAATGCAATCACTGTGCTATGTTAATATTACTAACAGTTTACTGCACTTTTCTGTCCATCTTCCACATTTGTAATGTATTTGAGGCAGCCTATTCCAAATGAGATGCAGCAGCGTTTTCTCTCCTTCTGTTCTGGAGTGTTGTCTGCTCTCACTTAAAACCAGACTCATCCTGAATGACCTGTGTCAGGTTCAACAGGGGCCAGAGGCTCCCCAGGTCCCTCAGGGCGGGACCCAGCAGCCAGGGCTCATCTCACTGCCCCAGCCAGGAGCAGGGCAGCTGGGGGGCACTGAGCACCTCACTGGGGATGGGCAGGGCAGGGCTGTGGGGAGCTGGAGACTGGCCTTGTTGTGGCATTGCTGGGGCAGGGACTGATGGCCCCAGAGGGCTGAAATGGGGCCCTGAGCATGGTGGGGGGAGCCCCAGGAAGGTGGGCAGGGACAGCAAGAATTAGCAGTACCCTCAGGGCCCTGACAACCCACACCTCAATGCCGGACACTACTTTCTGTACAAAATTGCAGACAAGTTGAAGAATCCAGCTAGTATAATGTTATAGCAGCGCTCTCTTTTAGCTTTGTAGGTACTATAGACAGTACTTACAACAGCTGTATTCATATAGAGTTTAAATGGGGAGGGATTCTCCACAGGAAACAAATGCCTGTGACTATATATTCAGACCTACTCTTGATCTATTGCAGTACCAACGTATTCCTACTGGTAAGGAATTTTTTGGATTTAAAGGGATGTCATTCCCTGACATGTTACAGCATCCAAATGATTGACCCAGATTTACAGAATCTTGAGGCAAGAGATTATAACGGTGCTCAAATGAATGTAAGAGTGAAGCATCTTAATGTATGAAAACCTCTAGTGAGCAAGTGGGTACATCATACCCCCACTAGATTTCATTAATTCCCAGATTTGTTAAGTATCTCTTTCATCTTTTGCTCCAGCCTTGCTGCCAAATCCCAGCAGCTGTATTCCTACAGTTTCATAGTTGTCTTTGGTGTTTTGACAGTCTTGGTGAGGCTGTTGTCACAGACAAGGATGTTACTAGCCCCAGTGGGAACTGGCAGCTACCTCAGTTGTGGCAGTTAAAACCAACATGTATTGTAAGGAGGGTTCTAAACTGCCACCTTTCACAGTCAAGTCTATTAAACTATAAGCGGATGACAACTGAGTTTAATACTCCCAGTTGTGAACTGCTCCAGCTAAAGGCTTGACACACGATCTTCCACAATTGTTCTGCTACAGGGGTAGTAACCTCAGGTGGATGAGAAGGGATGAAGAGCTATCAGATACAGGTATCAGTCTAGTTTGATGCAAGACCAGAGCTCATAACTCAAAGCCTTGTTTTCATGCCTGAAGAGAGGACGCTCTTGGTTTACAAGGTTACAAGCCATGTTTCTGTAATTAAATACAGCATGTGTATCTCAGATTTCTAAAAGTCATATGTTATATGCTACCTAAACTTGGGAAGATCCACTTGTCATATATACAGTTATTTGCTCAAGGATCTCAAAGTGATTTAAAAACATAACTGCAAGTCTCCAGTTCAGGGTGTCCAGTCTTAAACATAAAGAATCACATCGAAGTATTTGGCATGGGAAAAATAAATAGAAATTCAGATTTGGCATTTTTGTCCATTGTTTTTTTGGGGAAAATAACTCTTGCCTAAAACTACTGAGAAAGGGAGGTATAGGTTTTCCAGTCTTTCTTCTTCACATCAGTATTCTCAGCCTTCCATTTTGGGGCATTACAAGAAATAAAACCAGGAAATATTCTTCCATGTCTTGTATCTTTTTATCATTTGTTTTAACTTTGGTGAAGTCCTGTGTATGTCACATTGACATGTTTATTCTATGTACATACAGGTCTCTTAATGAGAGGTTCTCATTTGATTGGTTGTCATGGAAGAATTGTGGCTATTGCTGAAATAGCATGATTAAATGAATGCAGATATAATAGTGACTAAAGCCCTGAATTAGTCCTAGTTTTACTCATTGATAAGGTACTAATCTTTTCTTATGCATCTTCAGAAATATGCAAAAAAAGAAAAATACACAGATGTTAACAAGCAAGACTAACAGAAACACTAAGTGTTAATCAACCTGTATTTTTATCTAAGCACAGCAGGCTTCAGATTTTAACGCAAATTACCTGTTAACAAGACTTTAATAACCCAATTGTATATGCTAATGTAAAGCTTATGAATGTTTGTTCTAAGAAACACTTGGACTGTCAATGATGGCTTTCCATCACCATTGCTTTTTTAAAAATTGCCTGGGAAGGTTTTTTTCTAATGATTGCAGCTTACATCTATGTTTTTTTACAAGAGTTGGAGCTTTGTGTAGCTGAATGCAGTGGTAAGTAGGACAACGGTAAAGCCAATAGCAAATTGCAAGATGTGAAGAGAAAAGAAATGGTGCTTGTAGCTCTGAGTTGGGTCACCTGAAGATAAGAGAGATATGTATATAAGAAGAATTTGGTATTTAGGGATATGGGTGAGGAGAAATTCAAGGGATGAGGGTTCTAGAATGAGGTGATAAAAAGGAGGGGGCACAAAAGTATGTGAAGGAAGTTCTAGGATGAGAAAAAATGTTACCAAGAGTCCACTGACTAAATCCTGGTGTGGCGGTAGGGCCACAATATTCTCTGCCTGTTGTATTTCAGTTGCCACGAATATGGCAGCTTTCATAAATGTTTGTTCTTGTCCTGGTGATGCACCACAATCACGGCACAGTTACAACCTCACAGAGAATCATAGCAAATATTAAAATGTGTTCCCTGAAGTACCCGAATATTGTCAATATCTGCCATTATGGTAGTGACTAAAATGGGTGAAATCACTACCTAGTCCAAAACTCTGCATTAAGCTGGACTCAAGTTATTCATCACAAGGAGTAAGAATTCAAGTTGTGAGCTTAAGTTGCGGGTGAAGAGAAGATGTTTGTAACATTTTGTATTCAGAGGGAAACAGTAGTAGTTCTCATTGAATATTGTCTTAGTATCTGTCTTGAAGAGAAATGCTTCTTTTCCTACTTTCCTTTTTTTCTTTTATTGCACTAAAACTGAACACTCTCCTATACACTAGTTTTTATATCGGAAGAAAATCAAACTGAACTTTCTGGATCAAACAGTTATTTTAGCTTTATGATCATACAGTTTCAATCTTTTTTTCCCAAATCCTGCATCTCCGATAAAGGCTCACTCAATAACTTTGAAACCGTGGAAAGATGTTTCTGTGAGAGAGAGCTAATATCATACATTCAGATAAGACTTTTTCTGAGGAATCAAAATCAGCTTTCCAATAATAAAACATCACTTTTTGTCTGGTAGAGTCACATTTATGGAGTAATATAGGGCATTAAATCTGTTTAACAGACAAAAAACTGCAAGTAACAACTAAGAGATAACTGATTTTGACTGACTGATCAGGGGTCATGTAATTCAATGGTCAGGTTAGCATATGACTCAATATGACTTATGCAAGGTCAAGAACAATCCAATGGCGTAATGAGAAACTGAACAGAGAGCTGGTATGTCTGAGACATTGATTTGGCAATTAACTGCACATTAATTGTTAAACAAACTGCTTATGGCAGCTAAAGAGCTACATCCTTTTAAGCAACTCACATCATAAGTCCAAAATATTATTCAAGGATCGCAACTTTTTATTCTCTTTCTAATATTACAGCTTTGAAATAAATTTCTGTTTTCTTTCCTTATATATCCTTCAAGATCCATTTGATTTCCTCATGGAGTTAATGGAGAAGTACACACCCCTACTCTGTAATGAAATTATCATTTTCCAAATGTAACATTGGCTAATTCACAGGTCTCTCATTTTTAGGACATGTCATAGCCCCCAGCAAACATTTGAACAAAAAAGAGAAGGAAACAAAAGATACTTGTTACTGAAGTCATGTACAAACTACAAAATGTCTTTCTTATCTTCTTTATACATTGTATCTTATTCTACAGAAGAGTGAGTTTCAGTCACAGATGCAGTTAACCAATAATTACAACTGCAGAACAGGATAAAGGTCAGTGATAATACTATTACCTAGGGCTTCCTGAAAAAAATATCACTGACCACCAGCCTTGTCCACACTTGCACTACAACCATTGCAGCAGCAGATTGGCTGCAGCGGTGGTTAACAGTCACTGTCAGCAACAGATAATATAATTGCATTAGACAAGATGTGAAAGGTCCACCATGGAAAGAGAAACTTAATAAAGGAGAAACTTAAAACATAAAAAAACCCTAGCACAATGATTTGCAATGAACATAGTTATTTGAAGAGAAGCAGAGCTCTATTGTGTTGTAAATATAATAAAATGCTTCCAGCTCATGTGAATCACTTGTTAATGGGACTATTGTGCCATTGTAAATTACTGTAAAGTAACATTATTACATGCCTCATCCAAGCCATTTTCTAACCATTCATCAACATTAACTGTCATCGTGGAAAGACAGTTTCCTGTGTTTAGAAGCTACAGTTATAGATATATACAGAAAGCAGGAATTTCAGTCACAGATCAGTTCAGATGTTTATTGTGTACCCCCTTGTCTCTACACCATTGTTGGAACTGAAATGATGTCCTAAAAGATGAACCAGAAATAAAACAATAGAGCAGACTAAACCAACGATGTGTAATAGCTTGAATTACTGAAGCAAAAAAAAAAAAAAGTACGACGTAGCTAGTTGTCTGTTTGATTCGTTCCTGAAATTTCCAAGCCAAATTCTACTCAAATATTTGTAAAGAGGCAGAAATATATGTGGGTGGATGGAGGACAAGGGAATTTGCACAGAAAGTAATCTTGTGCTTGTTTTTCATTCTGAATTAGAAAAAGAAGTGAATGAATGTTCAATGATAGACATACAAGCATTAGAAATGCCCTAACAGTGTCAGACAGGTAGTCTGGTTTACCTAGCTGAGTGACCATAGGAGATGCTATTCATAAAAGGCACATAAACCTAACCACCCTCTGAGGGCCTCAAAGTGGACACTCTCCGCAGATCCTCAGCCACTGAATTAAGGCTCTTGGGAGGTACAACACTTTCTAGCCCTTCTTTATTTATTTACAGTCCCTGAATTTGTCTAATCCCTTTTTTATCTGTTGATATTGTCTGTCTCTACAATTTTCTGTGGCAACAAATGTCAACATTTCACCACTTGTTGCTTAAAAACCATGCCTTTAAAAAAATCTGTTTCAAACTGATCTTCTACTAGTTTCAGCCAGTTCTAGTACAATAATGTTTTGTGAGTAATAATTCTGCATTTACCTCATCCATCAACTTCATGGTTTTGCAAAACTTCCTTTACAAACAACAGCTTTTCAAAAGACATGCTCTTGCTTATGTTAAAATTAAGCTTGGATTGGGACTAGGTAGTATGTTTAACCGTTCTGGACAAGACTTGTTATTAGTGAGTTTATTTAAGTTTGCTTCAGGAAATGAATTCAACTTCTCAGGTCTCAAAGAATTTCTCTAACTAACTAGTTTATCAACCTCAATAAAATACTATAACATCTGACATAATGTATTGGGTTTATGTGGCAAGGTTTTGGTAGCAAGGGGGCTGCAGGAGTGGCTTCTGTGAGAAGACACCCGAAGTTGCCCCCATGTTGGACAGAGCCCGTTTCAGCCAGCTCCAAGGACCCACTGCTGGCCAAAGCTGAGCCCATCAGTAATGTTGGTAGTGCCCCTGTGATAACATATTTAAGAAGAGGTAAAAAATGCTGCACAACAGCAGCAGGGAGAGAATAGTGAGAATATGTGAGAGGAACAACTCTGCAGACACCAAGGTCAGTGAAGAAGGAGGGGGAGAAGATGCTCCGGGGGCCGAAGCAGAGATTCTCCTGCAGCCTGTGGTGAAGACCATGGTGATGCAGGTTGTCCCCCTGCAGCCTGTGGACGTCCAAGGTGGAGCAGATATCCACCCTGCAGCCTGTGGAGGATGCCACACTGGAGCAGGTGGATCTACCCTGAAGGAAACTGTGACCACTCTGTTTGATTGGCAATAAATTAAATTAATTTCCCCAAGTTGAGTCTGTTTTACTCATGATGGTAATTGGTGAGTGATCTCCCTGTCCCTATCTCAACCCATGAGTTTTTCATCATATCTTCTCCCCCTGTCCTCTTAAGGAGGGAGAGTGATAGAGCAGCTTGGTGGGCACCTGGCAGCTAGCCAAGCTCAGCTCCCACATATGTGCTCATACGTCTGGAAATAAACTGAATTCGCTCTGGATATAAGCTGCAACTCCCTGTCCAAATATTTTCCCATGGGAAGCATATACCTTTGACCATTACATTTCCCAGAGCTAAATGTTCAATTATTTCTAACGATAAATTAGGAATTGCATTGAGTGTTTTTTCCTGTGAACTATTAACAGTCTACCAGGAATAAGACAAGACCTTAAAAAGAGACAGCTATTTTCCACATGGATTTCTCCAACATCTTTCCACAGAAGTCTCAACAACATAGGAAAACTGGCATGTTAAAGGCTTTAAAAGGATACCCTTTTCCTATTTTTTGTCCCATGGAATTGATGGGATGGAAAAGGTTTCTTATGTCTGTCCCATGGAATTGATTTTTCTGCATCACCTCTCATCACATATCTACTTCTTTTTCCTCTTTGCAGTGAGAAAAAAAGATTGGTGAAAAGAAAAAGATTTAAAAAAAAAAAAAAAGAAAGGAAAAAAAGACTGAGCATTAAATAAACTTTGTATGTTTAAATTATTGACAAAATGTCATTTTTAGTAAAGGGCATTTTTGAACCTGGGAATTAATAAATAATTATATTCCTTTTCCTACCATCCCCCACTCCTCAAATGCTAGTCATACTTTCTTACACTGTAAATCTGAGGGTATGTATTCTGAACCTAAAGCAAAAATTCTACACAGCTATAAATATACATTTTAAATATAAAATAGGTTTTATTATTAGAGTAGCTATATGTTATTGTTATATAAATTTAATATATTTTCAGCTGTGACATATTAATTTTTCAATATGTTACCATTTCTGATTAGTGGAGTTAGCACACTACTGAGAAGGAATTGCTAAGGGTCTTTATCAAATGAACTTCAAGAAAGTATGAGGTCAATGTAATTATGTAATGCATTATGTAGCATCATTTTTCAGCAAGATTAAATTCTACAGTTGTAGACCCAATCTAAGCTATAAAATCATCATTTTAAGTTTTAGTTGTTAAAGAATTTCATAGTGTGTTATAGTGTTATAAAAGACAAGGATACACAGTGAAACCTGTATTTTTAATCGATTACTGTTGCCTGCTAACATTTCATTTAAAGGAAGTTACTTTGTAGGCAAACGTGAAACAATTTTCCCAGAAAATTGGGATGACTAGAAAGACTCAGATGGAGTAAGACGAGGGCAAGCGAAATTTACCTTGGATAATGAATGGACTTTAAATTAAGGAAAATAATACAATAATTCATTTATATGGATAGCCTCAGAAAAGAGCAACAAAAGGACTCGTGCAATTCTTTTAAAACTTAACTGTACGTATTCTGAGCAGTTTAGACAAAATTTTGTAGCATAAATTTGAAGAGTGACTTCATCAAACCAGTGGTTATGCTTCATATTTAGTAACGGTTTTAGGCTTTTAAAACTTTGTCAATATAGGTTCTGTTTTTCATATTATACAGAATGCAACACATTTTAGTCAGACTCCTATTTGAAATTGCAAGGCAAATTGCAAATACATTTTGAAAATACCATCTTCTTAAAGATACCTTCATGAAACCACTGTGTGTATTGGCTAGATTTGTAATCTAAGACAATTTAGGCTATAGAGACCAGCCCTATGGAGAAGGGCTTGGGGGTATTGGTGGATGAAAAACTGAATATGAGCCAACAATGTGTGCTTGCAGGCCAGAAAGCCAGCTGTATCCTGAGATGCATCAAAAGAAGTGTGGCCAGCAGGTTGAGGGAGGTGATTCTCCCCCTCTCTTCTGCTCTTGTGAGACCCCACCTGGAGTACTGCATTCAGCTCTGGGACCCCCAGCATAAGACATGGACCTGCTTGAGCGGGTCCAGAGGAGGACCACGAAGATCATCAGGGGGCTGGAGCACTTCCCCCATGAGGACAGGCTGAGACAGTTGGGGTTGTTTAGCCCGGAGAAGAGAAGGCTCAAGAAAGACCTTATAGCAGCCTTCCAGTACTTAAAGGGGGCCTACAGGAAAGATGGGGAGGGACTCTTTATCAGGGAGTATAGTGATAGGACAAGGGGTAATGGTTTTAAATTGAAAGAGGGTAGATTTAGATTAGATATGAGGGAGAAATTCTTCACTGTGATGGTGGTAAGACACTGGAACAGGCTGCCCAGAGAAGCTGTGGATGCCCCGTCCCTGGAAGTGTTCAAGGCCAGGTTGGATGAGGCTTTGAATAACCTGATCTAGTGGAAGGTATCCCTGCCCATGGCAGGGAAGGTGGAACTAGATGACCTTTAAAGGTCCTTTCCAACCCAAACCATTCTATGACTCTGTGATACCTGTGCTAGTAAAATGAACAGTGCCATGGAACGTTCCCAGGTGCTAGAACAAAATAATCTAATCTGTAAAACTGTTAGAATGGTCACTAAAGCAGTTTTAACCTGGACCAAGTATCAGCCTCTCAGACAATTTCTGGACATCATCTTGAACTTAACAAAGGACAAGCCGTTACAGATAGACAGTTCAGACATGGCCAGTGTGGTCTGGAAAGTAAGTGAATGTATAGCATGCATGTAGGTTGTCCTGTGCCAGCCAGGTGCAATACCATTGAATGATCCTGTGTATTTGCCACTATAATTTTGCAAGATAAATATAGCCATCGCAGAAAAGAATTTTAAATTATTTGATAATATTCATCAATTTCAATCAGAATTAGATATCCAAGTATTTTTTCTGAAAGCCCAAGTGCTTCCAAACATTTCAGAAGCATTTAATTTTGTTTTCATAAGAGTCAGTATAGATAGCTCAGTTAAAATACCAATGTACTGTGCAAGACCAGACAAAAAATAAAATAAATATTTATTTGTTTGGAAATAAAGCAGCACACTCCCATGGAGTATTTTGTTCACTATTTTGACACCCTATCTTGCTGTGTGAACAGCTATTCAAAACCTGTTCACTGAAAGCTTTCTTACATCCATCTCTGCAGCATCTTGTACTGTATATTCACAGAGACAGAATGCTGGAAAATATGGATTGCCATTTTGATCCCAATCAATATCTATGTTTCTTCTGTACTCTATATTTAGTATAACATTCATATTAGTCCAAAACTGGGATCTCAGTCTTCACTTCTTAACATTCACATTTTATTTGTTTGTACTGAAGCCTTTTGAAAACTGGAAAAATATTTAGAGAAATGAACAACTAGCAAGTAAATCTACTATACTTTTTAAAGGTACATACTGACTCAATTTTAACAGTTCCACAAAAGATAGTGCAGATCACCAATGCAATTTATGAGCTAGAGGATTCTAAATGGTACAAAGTAGGTTGTTACACAAGAGACTAAAAATAGCTGTTACGATTTATCGGGTCCTGATTCCTTTGGGGCTGTTAGAATTTGGAAGAGAAATAAGAACGCTTTTGTAAAATATCTCCTTTTGTGTTTATCTGGCAAACACGACACAATCTTAATTATTTTCGCAGTAATCCATGAAGATTGTTATATACTCATTTCATAATTCAGAGCATAAGCCTGTAAACCACACATACTAATGGAGAGTTTTCTAACATAAAGGAATATATATATATATTTTTAATGTTACTTTAGGCAAAGAAACACATTTGTAATGCAAACTGGTAGAGAATAAGCAATTTAGAGCTATGGCAGAATATCAAGAATGACACTCTCCTTAATACATTTCATTACATCCAGATGCTGAAGTACACAATGCTTAATATCATGCACTCATCTCAGGCAATGAAGATTGAAAGCCCGAGCCTGTGATTTTTAAGGCAAAACTTTTATTCTCTGAAAGACTGCAGAATCAAACCATATGTTTCACTGACGTTTTCTTCTGTAGCTCTATTGTATTTCGTTTTGTATATTATGTTAAATCAGATCTTTATGTCCTGAATGTAGTTTTCCTGATTGCTATCCAGCTACAGTTGTCTTTCTATGCCTGGCAGGTACTACACACAGCTGCGATGAAATGGGGGGCATTCTTTGAGGGAAAAACTCTTAATCGTTCTTTGGTTCCCTAAAACGAAGGAAGGAAAAAAATGTAACAAATACATCTGTATGCTGGACCATATGACAGACAAAGCAAATCTTCTGGCTATCAAAAAGTGAAGTAGAAAGGCCTGGTGTTTAAGAGAACTGAGACGAAATTTGCTGCCTGCAGGGTGTAAGGCAAATACCATGGTGTAGACGACAGCTTCCGTTTTCACTTACTGCTTGCAGAAGATTGATGACAAGTGCTTTATGAAAGAAAGAAAAATTGCACTGATCCTAGATATGTGCACAGTATATCCACACATCTTCTCATAAATGTTTAACTGAGGCTGTGTGTCCACAGACGTTTCTCTCTGCAGCAGCACAAGTTTAAGCAGTTATTCTCTTCTCTCTGCCTTATGCTTGTTTCCACATTTGTGCTGCTCCCTTGCTTTTGCAAATATAACTATCTATCTGTAGGGCCACAGAGAGAACTGGATCAGCAAATTGATCCCAGTTAAAATAACCATACTGAAAATAAAATGCAGCTGAGGGTTGGAGGAGGAATTTTCATCCCTGATCCAGTTCAAAGACAGTAAGGATACAGAGTAGTGCTACAGGCAGGATAACAAGAACAATAATATTGTAAAAAACATCACAAATAAAGTGAATGTGTATGACGAGAAGAAGATAATGTAATTATGTTTTGATGTGTTGATGAAATTAGAAGCTTAGGTTTTTGAAACAATACTGTAAGGGTAATTCTTTTTAAGCCATGTAGGCATTTATTGTTTTATGAATTTCATGGAACAAACATTCTCAGCATGATGTAGACCTTGCCTATATTTAAGTGCTAGCTTAAGAAAGGCAGATACTTTATTTATGAAAGTGAATGTACTGAAGAATCCTCCTCTTTGGAGATCATCCTATCCTCAGTCTTCCTTTCAGAGAAAATGCTTTCAAAATGATAAGTAAAATGTTTGCCAGCTGAAAGGAGGAGGAGGAATCTAACAGTGTGTCCATGTGATGTGAGGCCAGTGAAGCCATGCCTTTAGACAGAGATACTTCTCTGCCATGGACTCCTGCTCTGCCCAGTCTAGTTAATGGAGGTTGACACTAAGGAGAATTTTTCCAAAATAATCCTCAACCTTGCAGTATAATTTTCCTATCAGCATGATTTTACAGCATGAATGAAGACAGATACCTTTATTTTCAGAAAATATTCTGAGTTTGTAATGGTTGTCAAAACTTTAACTGACCCAACTCTCACTGTAATTCACAAGAATTAAAAATAACCATCAACTGGGTAATTATTATAAAGGATTTCTATGTACAAAATCTGGATCGATTTCAGATACAGATACTCTTTAACAGAAGGTGTTTCACTTTGAAGTCTGCCAGCCTACATTCAGAACTAAATGCCATATAGCACCCTTAACATCTGATTGTCCAAATACCTTCCCTAAGGCTATATCACTACATTTTAGTTATAACCATCAAAGACAATAGCAGAGAATACACAACACAGTTTAGCAGGTATATTTCTCCACGACAGAGTACGCTCACACAGCACCAATATTACACTGCAGGTTGATTCACTCAGTGCTCTGTCCTGTTCCTCAGTCAAATGATATATCTACAAAGTACCAGAAATGTATGAATTGCCCTTGCTTATATATTGAGAAACCTTGTGGACATACTATGGACAACCCTACCTAGCTGTGCCAGGTTCTGCCTGTGCTACAAGCTGACAGCTCTGATGCAGTCCAAACTTTTTCAGTTCAAGTCAGGAGAGCACAGAGCTAAGGCACATGATAAGCGGCTGATGCATTCAGCTTGAGGCATGAGAAGAGCAAACCAGTAACATGTTCAAGAGGTGGCAAACCTCTGCTACAAGAAATGGATGCTTTCCTCATGGTAAAAGTTACAATCATAAACATGAGTTACAGAGAAAATGAGAAGAAAATTGCATAGATAATTTTATAGATTTATTCCTCAAACCCTCAATATTCTTTCCTAATTATTATATTTAAAATATTTTCTTGTCATTCAATTCAAATGAATGATAGCCATACTCTTACAACCTCATCAAAATATGGAATTTTAATTTTTTTTCTTAAGAAGATATCTACTGTAAACTTGTCATAGACAGTACAGCCTCTATTGTCAAGGGCAATTTTCTGTTAAATCCCTTCTTATAGGTCCATCAGAGAGCTGCAAATATAAATCATTCCCAGTAACCATTTTCCAAAGCCAGAGCAATTATTATATGCCTGCAAATTTTTTAGCTGTACATGTTGTGAGAGAGAATCATAAAAGAAAAAAATATCTCCACTATCAAATCATCAGCTAAGTACTGCTGAAAGCAAATAGCAATTTAGGCATCACTGTTAAGCAAGAGAAACTGCACGCCACTTGTTGATTTCCAGGCTGCTTCTGATAGCGGAGGCACTTAGTGTTATCTCAATCAAGAGCAATAATAAAGCATGGCAGATGCAAAAAGAATGGCTGTAGCCAGATCCTAATGTCACAGCAGCTCAGAACATGGAGGTGGCAGGAGGATAGGGAAATCTGCCATTTCAAACTGAGAGCTTATGTGGCTCTTTTGTGCATGGGAGGCTCTGTCCTTGTGGAGTGACAGAAAAGCAAATGCTGGAGAGCTATAGGTGTCATAAAAGTTATATGGGTTGTTGGAGAAACAAGCCCACATACTTCCTTCAGCTGCAATGGCTCATGTGATTGGTCTACTGAAGTCTCTGGTAACTGCTTATGTAGAAAACTTCTAGAGAAACCATACAGAACAAAGGAAGGAAGGAGAGAAAGAAGGAATGAAAGACAGATGGGTGGAAGGAAGGATGAAGTACTTCCCATTTCCATTATCGACTTATCTAAGCTTTATCTAATGCCAGTCTGTTACGGAACTGTGACTAACAACCTTGCAGAAAGGCAAGTTAGTAACAAACGAAGACCAATCTGACATGGTCCTGTGAGAACAAAAATGTCTGCAGTCGGATTGTATTGATGACCTCATCCCAACACAGTCAGCAATGGAGGAATAGTGCATCAACAGGACAGGCAAATCATGTTATATATCACACACATCCCCTTGTACCCCAGACTGCTCTGGGGAGGGAATGAATCTCTTAAGCCCTTCATTTCTGATGTCTTGACAGGTACTGCAGAAGAAGAGCCTGTAAGCTATTTCTGATGTGTCATATAGAAGCACTAGTTTGATACGTGGTTTACTGACTCCTCAAGAAGGTACAGAATAAAAATGTCAGACCAAAATAAAGAAAACAACCAGAGTCAAAACCGACTTTCACAGACTGATGCTGTAGGAAGACTCAGGAGAATTTAAATTTAGCAGCACCATAATTTCTCTAAGTCTCTCCATAATTTCTCTAGTCCTCTCTGAGGAGAGGCGAGAGGCGAGAGGCGAAGAGAAGAGAAGAAGAGAAGAGAAGAGAAGAGAAGAGAAGAGAAGAGAAGAGAAGAGAAGAGAAGAGAAGAGAAGAGAAGAGAAGAGAAGAGAAGAGAAGAGAAGAGAAGAGAAGAGAAGAGAAGAGAAGAGAAGAGAAGAGAAGAGAAGAGAAGAGAAGAGAAGAGAAGAGAAGAGAAGAGAAGCCCCCCTTGTCCAAGTTATATTTATTGTCATATTTCCTATCACATACATATATATCTATCAGTGGAGCCATATACATTTACATAACAGTCCACAGAATAGTTATTTGAAAATAAGGAAATATATGGATGATTTTTACACTTGGTTATGAGTTGTGAGGACAGTATATGCAGGAATAAGAGGCAAAAGCTAAAGATCATGGTAACTGGAGTCTTGATTTTTTCTAAACGTATGTTGAAGAAGAAAAAGGGTTATTCCTTACATAAATGATAAGTACTTTTCAAAAGAGAACACTCATTACATCATTTAGGAGTGGTCCAAAATGGAGGTCCAAAACTGAGCAAAAATGCATACGAATGTTGACTAAAATTTCTGGAGCAATTTGCAATTTGTTAAAGCAGCAATTCGTCTGCTTAGCAGACAGCAGAACTACTTTGCAAGTTTGGCTTTAAGTGACACCCACAGCTCACAGTAACAGATCTGGTTAGACCAGATACAAATCAAACAGTAAGCATCTATTCATAATAATATTTAAAATGTGAGCAAAAAGTATTGGCATAGCATATATGCCAGTTAGAAGGAAAACATCATTAACTAAAGCCAAGGAAAACTGTAGATTTAAATTTGAAGTAATCAGAAATGGCTTAACAGCAAACTGTAGATAGTAGTTCATGAAGAAAACCATTTAAACTATTTCGCACAGGCCTTTGCAGTAGGGAGAAAACCTGGAGAAGCATAGTTTGATTAAGGATAACCAGCAAGGACTCTGGCAGGGAACTGTCATGCTTATCTAGCCTGTTGGAGTTCTTTGAAGATATTGCTGCTGTAAGAGATAAGAGGAATTCAGTGGATGTAATATACTCGGATTTTCAAAAGTATTTGACAAGGTTCCAAACTAGAGATTAGTGGTTGAGGTAAAGAATAAGGGTTAAAATGGGCTATTGGATAAAAAGACTGTATCAGGAGCAAAGTATAAAGCATTGCTATAGAAGGAAACTTCTTACAAATTGGAAAGGGGTTTGAGGTCAATCAGGTTAATAGGCATGTGTAGAAGTCTAGAAATACATTAGTTATGTGACAGTGCCTTGTGAACTGAATTGCCAAATATCCACATAATATATGATTGCATGCAAAGTAAATAATGAAAAAACAATATAGAAAGCATCACAAGAAGTGAATCAAAGTGAATTTGAAAATTTTCACAAACAAGTGAAAAAAAGTTAAATAATTTAAATGAGACTGCTGACAACTAGACCAAATGTTAACCGAAAAAAAAAAGATAAACAGGGGAAAACATCATTGTCAAGAATATACAGCATGAAAAAAAAGACAAAGTTATTATTACAACAGATTTTCTTTTTTGCAAATGAAATAGCAAACAACTCTGCGGAGATTATTCTATTGCTGTATAAGGTAATACACAATAATGGATGCTCATGGTTCTTGCCGTTATTATGTATAATGCTGCTAAAGCACACAAAGGATAAAAATGTAGTATTAAAACAACAGAAATTTTAGTCAATCAAGAAAGATAAAGGAGCTGTTCTTATCACTGTTCAAGAAACACAGAACCTCAAAACAGATTTCGTTCTTTTGTGGAGATATACCTTTATACAACCAAGAGATTAAAGAGTAAGGAAACAATCCAATTGCAAAATTAGGATTCTGAAAGCAAAAAAGAAAAAAAAAATAATAAGCTTCTATAAAAGTCTATTAATCTACAAGTGAGTTATTTGGAGAATTTACTGTAACAAAAAGGTTGCAAGTTTAAGGAACATCTAGTGGATTATTAATAATTAGCATTGCTATATGAATGCAAACCTACATTCAGCAGACATTGTGCCAATGCAAATCATCAACCGGGTTCAAGTGCCTTTAGATGACTGCAAAAGTAGCCAAAAATCCATTCATTCATGTTAGATGTCTAACAACCATCCTCCCTTCCACATCAGTATGCAAAAGAGCAAGGTAGGTCAGTTGATTTGAAACCATTCCCAAGAATATTTCTGCTCTCCAGTTTGTTTATCCTTCACCCTTCTTCCCATATTTGCCAGGAATTTACCTACTGAACTTTCACAGAAGCTTTGCCTGTTCTATCTGCCTTTCCCTAGAGCCTCCAGTCCTACGAGGTGTGATTTCTTTACACAAATAAATGTCCTTTCTCCAAATAAAATGTGCCTAACTCCAGAGCACTGAGTGTTACAGAGAAACTCAAAGGATTTTGCACCATTAGATTTTAGACAAGAAAAACACCATGAAAACTCTTCAGATTCTCCTCTGTAGCCTCATAATTCATTCTATAACTGTAAAATCCTAATTCATGTCAGGTGCCATCAGCTGCCTTCCGTAAATACAATGAATACAATGGTCCAGGAAGACTTCCACATATGATCTTATTAATGCTCCATAAGGCAAGAAATTTTAAATATGCAAATATAGTAAAATAAAATAAACAAAACTTCACTAGCTATTTTTTCTTATTACCATCAGTAGATGCATATTGCATATGGTTGACTTAACAGGCTTTAAATTTATTCTGCTCAATCTTTGCTTCTATAATGAATGCAAATTTTGTCTCACAAACCAAAATATAGAAACAAGTTTTATAATATACTACGCAATGAATTCAGCTCCATTTGTACGGAGGTGTTTTATAACCCAATACACACATTTTAAATCAAAGCAAACCATTTCGAAAGGCACTCAAAAGAGCAATGACATAAATAACATTGTAGGGGTCCTTATTTCCTTCATAGAAATAATTTCTGTATCCGGTTTATTCAGGTAACAAATTAGGTTTTGTTCATTTTTAAACTGACTAAAAAAGTTCTGATTGGTTATGAAGGTGGAGAAAAAAAATCACATCACAATCTTCCAGACATTTCCATTACATTTGTCACTAATATAGATGCTGTAATTAGGATTTAGTCCATGATATTCTTGTGGGAAGCAGGCTAGAAAGCAAATATAGCACGGCTGACTAACATACAAAGACACTTTTTAAATCCATTGATGATAATATGTTGGGTAAAGAATATTTTTTTATCACAAGCATTTTTCAATTTAACTACATATTAGGTGTGATTGTAACATACCTATCATTTGTCCTGATGCACTGGAACATGTTCTGGTGTGCTGGATGAGGTAATCATCTCATCAGAATTCTGAAATGCTGCAAAAAATTGTAATCAATACATAGTATTTCAGAAGGTACAACATTTTTTAAATATTTCCAAGTGTTTTCAAATAATTATTTTGCAGCTAAGATGATATACAGTCTTTAGCTTTGGCTTTATGCACCAGCTCCTGCTCTACCATAATTTGATTTATCATAATTTACCATGATTTGATTAGAAAAGAAAATTCATTCCTGAAGGATCAGAATGAAACACAAAATAAAGAGGCCAGTATTTTAAGGATAAAGGCTAGTCTTCTGAGACATCTCCTATCTTTAAACAGCTGTAAGCTCTACTGGAGAACATGGAAATACTGTTGGATACACAAGAGAATTCTTCGGACAATGGATTTATTAACAAGGAGCTAAGGCTTAGAAATTATAATGCTAATCTTTTTAAAAATGCCTCAAAAGAATATAGCAAATATTCTGCTTAAAATATTGAAGTGAAAACTTGAAGTCAACCATAAATTTGCTAGTCAGCCTCCACAAAACCTGAGAGCAAACAAAAGATTGGAGATAATCTTGTCTCCAAAAAGCTACAGAAGACTTTACTGAATTCCTTTCATCTTGCCTATAAAGACCAAGGTGGCAAGAAAATATTTGTTCAGAGAGAATACTATTGCCTTATTTTTAAAGTGTGTGTTTTGCAATTGTGAGCCTTCTAGTCAAACCTTATTGATCTCTTCCTGAGTATTGGAAATGTTGAATCTTTGTTCAATGACCATCTTAAAACTCTTAAAGATGATGCCTTAAATGATAGGATCTGCTTAATTATATCAGAAATAAATGTGTTTGATCTGAAATGTACCAAACGCATGCTTGTACAGGCTTAATTCATAAGCATCAGTCACGTCAAAGCAGCTCTTTGTATATGCAAATTTGTATGACACATATATGACGAGGTATAACTCCTTTGTATTGCAGCATAATACATATACAATATATTCTACACATATATTTGTTGTTAGTCTTCAGAAAACAGATATATACACACACAAATCTGAAATTAATATAATAGCATGTTTATTATTGTTTTAGACTGTAAATGACAATGTTACTGCCAAGGAAGAAGCACACTAAATTTCATTTCAACTAGATGAAATAATCTCCCAGATTTCTCTAATCTTTTAAAGTCTTGCTGGTCTCTTGAATTTTGTTTTCTCAACTCTTCTATTAGCTGTGGAAACATTGTATTGAGCAACTAGATGCTTCAACAACAGTTTTTGCCTTCCTGTTTGTAAAATAGAAATAATTCTGGAGAACATATAGTCAAACAGATGGGGGGAAGCAAAATAATTAATAAATAATACTTTGCAGCTATAATAACATCAGAGTTGGAGCTGATTGAGAATTCTCAACAGAATGATTTTACATCCATCAGTTTATGTAACTAAAACTTTATGTTGAAACATTTTCAATAAGATTTTCATCCAGAAAAAAAATCATTGGATAATCTGGTCCATGATTAATTTTTTAATAGAACAGAAGAGAAAGTGACTTTGCCTCACATCAATAGTCTAGTGGATAGACTCGCTTAGCAACTTCAGACTCTCAGGATCTCAGTCAGAAACTGGAGGAAATGAGATTCTCTGTTACAAGTGAATGCCTTGACTAACCTGGCTTGTCTCTCCCAAAATACCTTGACCTCATGTTGGTGTAGAATAGGATTTTTAGGCTTCAAAATTTTTCACAAGGTAGAAAATCTTTTACAACCTTCTCTGCTTGAAATCCCCTTGCTAAAATAAATACTTACATCTTGAATTTTAAAGCATGAAAATCTAAGACCATGGTAAATATAGGCAACTTTCACATGAAAAATGTAACCAAAAAAATTGTCCTTTAACAATTTTGTTATTGGTCAGTATCTGAACTATATAGTGGCTGCAATAGTTAAGAAATATACAATGGACCATATGAAAGCAGAAATGAATAATTCAGAATGATTTTTCATAAAGTATTTTGGGTAAGTCATTCACTTTCTTTGAAGTTTCTCTAGTTTTCTGTGATATAAGGATGTTGGTCTCAAACAGTACCTCCTATATGCTACATTTTTATTATATAGACTGTCAAAAGGATAGGGACCTCAGGGCTGAGGCTGGAGAATGCATTAGATTTCATTCAGTAGTACTGCAGAATGCTGATGAAAGTCTACTGAGAGCTTGACGTTTTTGTTAAGCTTTTCATGTTTAACAAAAGCAAAAATAATCCTGACCAACTTTAATCCTGGTATTTGTTAAATAGCAAACAAGATTTACTTCCAAAATGTAAAAATAAAAGATGAGGAAACGTTATGTAGTTTTTGTTGCTACTGACTTCACTTTGAAGAAGTGTTTCTAAGTAAGGAAGAGAGGTTTGCCAGGAGCAAGTGTAGAGAAATATTCAAATCAGAAAATGGATTTAGAACAGAAAAATAAGTTTATAATATTTAAATTATAGCAAAAGGAGCAGAAATACCATGGAAAATGCTTCTGTAGCACTAACTTGTATTTTAGATAGCATTCAAGTCCTCAAATGGAGTTTATATCCATCGTAGATAAACCAAGCCAAATATGAATTCAGGATAATAGATGAGGGAAGAAAAGCTTTTAAAGTTGATGGACTGATAAAAGAAGACACTCAAGTCTTTAGCTGACAAGCAGGATCACTGACTTGAAATAACTTCTTATAAAAGCAGATCATCTGGTCACTGGTATAACATCATTTATGATGAGAAGCCAAAGGTACAACGCTGACAGATATGCAGTACATATCTTCAGATGCCTAAAGAGAAGCTATTGCATGTCTGTCACTTTTGAAAGCAAAATAAATTGTCCTGTCCTTTTTATTCATTTTTTCTAAAATTTTGAACCAGAAAGCTATGTTCTTTGATCTAAAAAGTGCATTACTTCCAATACCAACAGTTTAAGCCTAAACAAGACAGTACAAATAACTTTCAACCATATATCATTTACATAATACGCAATTGCTAGTTCCACTGTATTTACATTAAAATATTTTTTCACTTAAAATATTTACTCAGTAGTTAGAACTCCATAAGGTGTTAATTTATGACTTAAAGTTCCCTTGACTTCAAGATAATGTACATATATAAAGAGAATGAAAATTGTTTTATATGTTCTTCTTGCTAATAATTTCATCACTAAAAATAATGAGCTGATACAGAATTGCTGACATAGGTAATATGTGAATTTCCTCATTTTTTCCTCAAGCTGTGTCAAGAGTATATGGTCACTGCTTAAAAGTATAAGCTTAGGTAAATATTAAATATATATATATATTTATGGCTATGAAGGTGTCTTTCTCTGGAAAATTGCTTTTCTCTAGGTAAAGCCATTCAAGTATTACAGTAGTTCCCCCAGAGTCCTGCAACAGTAGGTACCTCAAAAGGATGAAAGAAATTAAGAAATTACCCTCTCTGCCTATCTCCTCACCTCCCTTCCCCAGTTCAGTAAGACTGCCACTGCTACCTGATGGTTTGGTTACTGGATAGTACCACAGAAGCAGCAGGAGTAATGAGAGCCTGGAAGATTTTTCGCAGACTTGAAACAATTCTGGACAACCGTTCTGGATGGTATATTTGACACGATAGTACAGCATGTATCTACAGTAAATTATGGCAGTACTGTACATTTGAGGACTCATCATAGCTGATATCATTAGACATGACAGAATGATCGACCTTTTTAGATATACCAGAATAATCAAGCTCAGTTCTGCCTCAAGTCTCTCCAGCCCTGAATGCCTCCATATGGGATAACTGCAGTTTCTTTCATTGGTTGTTTGAGTGCTTTTACCATTTTTTAATATATTTTTAATATATGATATATAAGGAAAACCTTTTTTTTTTTTTTCCTCCATATTATTTGATAGCTTGCTGAATACCTCTTGCATAAAGGTGTACAATCAATTTTGCCATTGAGGCTGCCACATAAAACTGCAACATATCAGGATTTCTTTTTTCATTGCATCACTAAGTCTTTAATATATAATAAGACGTGAGCTGAAATACATTTGAAGAATGATTCATATTAATTATAAAGTTATTTATAACCTCTAACAAGTTGGTGTTTTTTTCCCCTAGCTACCATTTAAGAGGCAGTAGAGGCAGTCGTGTAGGATAAGGATTACAAACTGTGATATGTTAAAAAAAAAAAAAAGTGCGAATACTGATGAGTAAATATTTCCCAGGTGCTTTTCGGGTATGTGGCTGAAAAGTACTGCTGTCCCCTACATCTCTTGCTTCTATCAATAATGGTACGTACAATGCTTAGTAGTCATCTTCCTTCTCAGATATTCTCAGATAAAGCTTGCTAGCCTAGTTACGAGGGTGTTAAACTATTAACAAAGATAAAGACCAAAGCACTTGCTTAGAACTAAATCAAGTTGTGTTTTAAAAAACTTATCCAAAACCAAAAGCTTATGAAGATATTGAGCTAGGGGCTTGAGTAATAAATAACATGAATCAGAACTGTTTGTTTACATGCCCAAACTTAATAGAAAGTATTGCAGCACCCTTGTGAAATGATTGTATAACTTGAAGAATAACATATGACATTTAAAAAGGACAGAGAAAGTAAAGTGGGAATTGAAGCAGCACTCAATATATCAAAATAGTGTTAGCTGTTACCAAGCTACTGTATTGGTTTTGGTTGGGATAGAGTTAATTTTCTTCATAGCAGCTCATATGGTGCTCTGTTTTGGATTTGTGACAAGAACAGTGTCAATAACACAAGGATGTCTTAGCTATTGCTGAGCAGAGCAGTGCTTACACAGCATCGAGGCCTTTTCTGCTCCTCACATCACCCCACCAGCGAGTGGGCTGGGGGTGCACAAGAAGCTGGGAGTGGACACAGCTGGGACAGCTGACCCCAACTGACTAAAGGGATATTGCACACCACATGATGTCATGCTCAGCAATAAAAGCTGGGGGAAGACAGAGGAAGGGGGACATTCAGAGTTAAGTTACATGTGATGGAGCCCTGCTTTCCTGGAGATGGCTGAACACCTGCCTGCCGATGGGAACTAGTGAATGAATTCCTTATTTTGCTTCACTTGCGCGTGCTGCTTTTTCTTTCCCTATTAATCTGTCTTTATCTCAACCCACGAGTTTTCTCACTTTTACGCTTCTGATTTTCTCCCCCATCCCACTGTGGGGGAGTGCGCGAGCGGGTCTGTGGGGCTCAGCTGCCTACCGGTCATAAGAAGTAAAAAAAGTGATATCACATGAACCTTTATTCTCAGTGAAACATGCCAGAAGTTTCACCCTCCTGATACAATTGATTTCATCAGAATTTATAGCACATGTGTCAATCTCCTAACTTAGAGACATTTTCACCCATTTAAGATAAATTCTAAATTCATTTAGTTATGATCACAGAACTAAAATTACTTTGTAGCAAGTGCTCTTGTTATGAATTTATTTACTATGTGCAAGTGGAATAAGACAGAAAATGGATTTATATATGTTTGGTGCTTAAAAAATAGCATTTTCACAAGTTGAGAAGTAAATTATAAGTTAAATCACCTAATTTTATGAACAGAAAAATGTGAATTCCAACTAGAATTATTACATTACATATTTCAAAAATCTGTAATTAAGAAACACTAATGACTGTATTGGCTTAGAGGGTTATAAAAAACAGACATTAAAAATAATAAAAAGTAGTATATAGCAAATGAAGACTGGAATTTTATATCAGTGACTACAAATTGAAAACTAGGGAGACAGAAGGACAAAAGATAAAATATCTGACTATTAATTTTGGAAGATGTAAGAAAATATATTCTAATAATGGTAAATGGTAAAACTGTCAACAGCAACACAAAGCTCATAGAGATATGTAATAAACATTGCTCATCAGTAGTTGGGAAATGTGGTGATAAATGCATTACATAGAATAAGAATTCCTTTCCACTTCAGCAACAATTTCAGAGGACACTGCATTTTCTTAATTTAGTAGTTTAAAAATTGTGGTTCAGATAATATTTACCTGAGAATTTTAAGCGAGTTTATGTGGTGGGTTGACCCTGGCTGGACATCAGGTGCCCACCAAAGCAGCTCTATCACTCCCCCTCCTCAGCTGGACAGGGGAGAGAAAATATAACAAAAGGCTTGTGAGTTGACATAAGGATAGGGAGAGATCATTCACCAATTACTGTTGACTTGGGGAAAGTTAATTTAATCTATTACCAATCAAATCAGAGTAGGATAATGAGAAAATAAAAAC
The DNA here is from genome assembly GCF_965183815.1 of Platalea leucorodia. Lineage (NCBI taxonomy): Eukaryota > Metazoa > Chordata > Aves > Pelecaniformes > Threskiornithidae > Platalea > Platalea leucorodia. Next base: position 81,546,162 of record NC_138825.1, read on the forward strand.
TAAATCTTAAAACACCTTCCTCCCACCCCTCCCTTCTTCTCAGGCTTAACTTCACTCACGATTTTGTCTGCCTCCTCCCCCCCAGCAGCACAGGGGGACAGGGAATGGGGGTTGCGGTCAGTTCATCACACGTTGTCTCTACCGCTCCTTCCTCCTCAGGGGGAGGACTCCTCACACTCTTCCCCTGCTCCAGTGTGGGGTCCCTCCCACAGGAGACAGTCCTCCATGAACTTCTCCATCGTGAGTCCTTCCCACGGGCTGCAGTTCTTCACGAACTGCTCCAGCATGGGTCCCTTCCATGGGGTGCAGTCCTTCGGGAAAAGACTGCTCCAGTGTGGGCCCCCCGTGGGGTCACAAGTCCTGCCAGCAAACCTGCTCCAGCGTGGGCTCCTCTCTCCACAGGTCCTGTCAGGAGCCTGCTCCAGCACAGGCTTCCCATGGGGTCACAGCCTCCTTCAGGTGCATCCACCTGCTCTGGCATGGGGTCCTCCATGGGCTGCAGGTGGATATCTGCTCCACCATTAACCTCCATGGGCTGCAGGGGGACAGCCTGCCTCACCATGGTCTTCACCACAGGCTGCAGGGGAATCTCTGCTCTGGGGCCTGGAGCACCTCCTCCCCCTCCTTCTTCACTGACCTTGGTGTCTGCAGAGTTGTTCTTCTCACATATTTTCACTCCAGCTGCAATTGCCGTTGTGCAGAACTTTTTTCACTTTCTTAAATATGTTATCACAGAGATGTTACCACCATCGCTGATGGGCTCAGTCTTGGCCAGCAGTGGGTCCATCTTGGAGCCCGCTGGCATCGGCTCTATCCGACATAGGGGAATCTTCTAGCAGCTTCTCATAGAAGCCATCCCTATAGCTCCCCCACTACCAAAACCTTGCCACACAAACCCAATACAGTTTATGAAGGATTTTTCTAGATCATTAATACAGATTTTCAACAAGCCTTAGACCTTTATGAGATACTTATTTAGCATGAGACTAAGCATTTAAATTAAAAAAAAATGTAGAGTAATACACACTGTAAACACTGGTTGAGCCCAACTATGTTCAACTATTGTATTGAATTTTGCAAAAAGGCACTGGAAAAATCTTAGAAGCACTCTCTATCTCCATCACTGTAGCTCTTTAACTTATGGAAAGTTTAAAACCACATAAGTAGATTAAAATCTTATTTAACATTCAAAATCTGAAAGTATAAAATCCAAAACCTTGCATTTAGGATAAAAAAAGAATATTCAAAAATTATGTGTTGTGTTGCAGTTCACGGACTATAAGCAAAAGTTTTGCATGAAAAGGAGACTAACTTGAAATTGTTACAATTCTCTAAGAAGAATTTTCAATGGAAAAGCATTTATGTAGCCATATTAAGCAACACCTGCCAGTAATTAACACAGACAGACTTAAATAATACCTTAACTGTTGGCTATTCGTTAGAGTAGAAGACAGGGGTAACTACACAGCAGGATCTGCGACTTGACTTAACTTTGCAATCATGAGCTTGTAGTGACACGGCTGGCTTTAAATATGGCATGTTACGATTATTATTAGTGACTGAGGCAACTGTTTGTCATCCTTGCCAGCAGCCTAAGCTGGCACATATTTGCCTTAGCATGAAGCTGTCTTTGTGACACAAAGTTATTTTCTCCTCACTTTTCTGTCAGACGTTTTAAACTCCATTGTTTTTTTACTCCATTGCACTGTTATCCTCTGTGCTCACTGCTTCTCTACATCCAAATCCATTGAGCACTCTGCAGGTCCAACATCTACTAACTGCTCAATCTCCTAGCTTGGCTCAGGTAGCAGGAAGATTTCATGCTTGTGCTACAAGCAATATGATCTGTGAATGCAAGTTATCTACATCTTTTGTAACTATGTCAGAATGAATATTGTATTCTGATCTGAAAAGTATAGATGTGTTTACAGTTGGAGTAGAGAAGGAAGAGCTTCCCTACAGAATGGAAGCTTGAAACTTACTGTTTTGCACAAGAATGTAAAAAGACCTTCTGGTTTAAAAACATTGGTCTGAGGAAGCTTGATTAAAAGAATGAAATTGAAATATACCTAAATAGCAACAGATCCTAGCTGGTTTGCAGTAGGATGAAAGTGGGAATTTGAAAAGCTGAGAGAGAATATTAACAATCTTATTAATTTAAGGGGACTCTATCTCAGATGCTTTGTGGCCGTTAGATCTAGCAATATGCAAACCCCACTGTGCTGGTATCACAGTATTTCTGAAGATATTCATTCAACAAACACACTACCACATTGCAACAGTTTTTCTTGCAGAATTATGTTCATTTGTGGTACTGTATTTAGTCATTTTGGATAATAGCCATCGAAAGCATCTCAGACAGACAATGAAGAGTTGCAGAACTCCATGGTTTTTTGACAATTCCTTATTAGCAACTCCTAAAAAGCCTGAACTCATTTCGCTCCTTGTCTTATCTGAAATAAAATGCATGTGGCCGCAGCTGTAAAATTTCACTTGTTACCATTTTTGTTGCAGTTAAGTCTTTCACTTAAACTTGATTATGAGCCATTTCTGTAATGCCAATCAAAAAGGCAATACACCAAGACAATTAACACACATAATAGCCATGAAACAAGAATGAAGGACTACTTTTTTATTATATCATTAGTTGGCTCTGTAACCTTTTCTTACATTATCCTACTTCCTTCCTGAGCACTCATACCCTCAGCATTTACGTATGGTCCATTATGATACCTATCTAAAAATCTTCTTTCCGAATACTCTCATTTCAGTTCCACAGGACAGTCTACATGCACATTTTGAAATGGAGTAAGGCAGAAGTACATTAACAAAAATGTGTCATAAAACCATATAGTTGAGTACTGTGGCATATATGGCCACATTCACTCTTTAAATTAACTTTAATTGATCTTAGAGCATTATATCTAACATTACTTCAATAATATCTTATTTATTTACTTCATAATAATTATAATAATATAATTACTTCAATAATAATAATTACTTCAAAATATCTAACTCTGTATTACCCTTATCATGACAGCAACTGTAATTCCTGTTCAAAATTAAGCAACAGGACTAGCAGCAACCAATCTGCTTTGTGCATCTTCTAAACTCAGATCCAATATGAAATGTGGAGAGGGAAGAGAACTGGATAAACAAAAGTGCGGAGAACACCATTAAATGTAATATGTACATTGCACCATGTTGATAGACATAACACTTTAAAACACCTAGAATTATAAAAAAAATACAGAACAAAGCTGCAAGAAGTAGATAAGCACTAGTTATGGCCCATAGATCCTGCCATTGAAAGACCCCAGGCAAGGTACTTCACGTCTTCACCTCTAGTTCCTTTCTACTGCATATCTATCTCATTCATTTTTGATCTTGACAGGAACAGCCACATACCACAGCTTTGTATAACAAACAGAACAGAGATGCTGCAATTTAATCCCACTGCTCTCATTAGTCCTTTTGCTAAGAAGAAAAAAAACACATGCTTGAATTCTGTCCAAACTGTCTGCTACCATGGAAATAGAAAATCTTCTTGGTAAGAAAATGCTACATTGTATACACTAATATTTCAGCCAAAGTACAGTCTGTAGCAGTAGAGATTTTGGAAGAACTTCATTCCATGACCTGAGAGCTGTTCCGTACATCCTGTGAGACAATTAATGGTCTCAGTTCCTGCTCACTGAAAATCCAGAAGAAGCTGAAGAATTTTTTCCACTTTACAGGAAGCACTCAGTATCTTTGGATTGTTAAGTCTTAAAGCCATATCTAAGAAACAGCTCTTATTTCCTTCTTATAGAAGGAGCTTTCATGTTAACGACATGTAGTTGTTAATATTGATGATAATAAAACAGAAGGTCAATCAAATTTAAAAAATAGCTTACTCTTCATTGCGGTCAAGAATGGAATACTCTTGGAAAGTCTGAAACAAGTTGTTGAGGTAATTTAATGAGCCATAAAGTAGTGGGAGTTAAATATTTTGATATTTTTAAAAAGGAAGCCTTTTTTATCTTTCAGTGGGAAGAACTTGTGGGTTTTGCATTTGTATTTCAGACTAGCAAAACTCAGTTTGTCTACAACATCCAGGATGACCTTTTTTTTTTTCTCCCTTCCATTTAAGAAAATATATTGATTTGTACAATGGCAAAAACAGAACAGACATCTGCTACGTATTATTCAAACAATGCAGGACACAGAATTATTGTGTCTGCATACAAAATACTAGAAGCAGATACAAAAATTAAAGGTTCAGAAGAGTAGAAAGTATGAAGTAATGGTAACATATCAAGTGCAGAAAGATTGTAAAGTGGAAAATAAATTTTCACACAAATCTAACCTATTGGTTTAAAAGAAAGACAGTTTTACCAAGGCATCAAAGAGATGATTTAATCTCTTTTTGCCCTTACTTTCACTGTGTAAATAGAGATAAACCTGTACTTCAAACTGTTTATAAGTCTTCAGAGGAAGTACTTGTTCTGTCTTCTTCAACAGTCTTAGATCAAAAAGAAATCTAAATTCTGGCCTTCCCTTTACAATTATTCTTATTTTAATGAGGCTAAACTGAAAACATTTGCAATCTAACTTTTGAAAGCTGCAGGGTTTGTCAAGCTTCCAGTATTTTACAACAGCTCTCCTGGCTGCCAATACAGGCAGATGTAAAAATTTCCTCAAGTGTGCCTTGTGTGTTAGTTCATTTATACCTTGAAACAGGCAGATGTCAGGGGAAAGCATGAGGGTAGAACACATAATCTTGCTGACAGCAATGTTAACATTGTTCCAAAAATTCAATATGAGCCTAATTCTGCTCCCATTAAAGTCAGTCAGATTTTGGCTGTTGACTTGAACGGATGTAGAAACAGAGCTTAGGGGAGGCCATACAAACAGCTCTTGGAGAACACTGACATTTTAGATTTTGAATACTTGGATGACTACTCATTGTGAAATTAGGTCATTTTCTTTAGGTTCTACTAGATGCTGATAGCAGTTTGTCACACACTGCCTTTCACAGATTAATATGTCCACTTACTTGCTAAAACAAAGCTTCTCATTTCCTATCTAGCATACTTATCATATGCCAGCATTTCACAGTAGAGCCAGAACCAGTTCAGTTCTGCCTTCCTCCTAACACTCCTCAATTTCACAGCAATTCTCAGTCCCCATACTTATTCCCTCCACCACCTTTGATACAAGGCAAACAGGCTTCCTCAACACTGTCAGTTTATAATTATGCTCAGAGTTTCCAATACTGTTTCAACCCAGGATTTTTAAATATGGTGAGCAACATGTGTCAGAAGTAACCATGAAGAAGCAGGCATTTGGAAGACAGATTGATCTTCATTACCATATAAATGTAAACAGCTTGATCTTTAGCTCCTCATGGCACATATTTGTAGATGTAAAAACATCTTGATCTGGAAGAACCTTTAGGCTTTAGGTTTTCCTTTTCCTCCTTTTAGTGGGCAAAGCCATGTTACTCTCATTACTTACCAGGGATCTCCCCAGAAAACTTTCTTCCCTCAGAGTGAAATAAGATCTATAAATAACATCATGATACTTAATGCTTCTTCTATCAACTGTTCCTAAAGGAACTATCAGAAAAGTCTCTTCAACAGGAAAAAGCACTGTCATTACACCTTCAGGAATAACTTTGTATTTAAACATCTTCCTCTCCCACTCTCTTCAGTTTCACATCAGTGGCTAGCCTAAACCACAATAGTCCTCAGCCTCCTCCTGCCAGATACATTCTCTGTAGAGGAAAGACCTCACAACCTGCCTGTGTAACAGCCAGTTACACATACAGGGAGAAAAGACAGCTTTTTCTGGTCAGATTAGAGGAATTTATGAGTAAGTGTCCTCTGCCTGTTTTCAGTGAGGGCAATGTTTGTTTTGCTTCAAGTTTGTCACCTGAAACTGTTTCTGGACTTGTGACTTCTCTCTCTTCATCCCACAGTAAATGTACTACTATGACATTTTTACATTTTGATGCCTAAATTCTTTATGCCAGGAACTCAGCATGCCCTCTCACAATCATTCTCAGTAAGTGCTCATGAGGCTCAGACCAGATCCACAACAGCTAACCCAAAGGTCATTGGAAGAAGTCATCTTTGACACCAAAATGAGGAGCCATCCCTAAACTTTGTGAGTTTCCAGAGCAAGGAAACTCTCAGATTCCCATGTCATTGACACTCTACTTCCTTCATTAAAGATGAAGGAGCGGAACAAGTATCTTCTAATTTTGTTTTCTTTCTATAACAACCACCCTTTTCTTCTCTCTCCTTTGATTACATTGTTGCCCCCCTTTACCCACACATGTTAGAAAAGACTAATCTCAGGCACTTCCAAGAGCTCTTCCTGAGGAAGTCATACTTTTTAAATGTGTTAATCTGCAAACACTGTTGTGAGGTAGGAAAGTAAGGGTTAACACTGTATTAAATAGGAAATTAAGCAACAAGGGATCTACATGAATTTGTCACCCTTGACAAAAGATAGTTATTAAGGAAGGAAGCAAATTCATATCGCTTGGGACTTCAGTTACCTTATATTTACTCATTTTATCTGAGGTTTTACTGTTGATGGTTCAGGTTTTGCAATTTGTAAAAAAAAGATCTTATACTATCTGCACAGCACTTGCTTAAGTATTGGTTAATTATAAAACAGTAATAGGCAGAGGGCATTGATTTTCCGAAAATCAGACATGAAAATCCATATTGCAGAGAAACTATTACATTATTTATTTTCTGACCTTGACAAATATTGTATAAGGCATGTTTTCTTTTTTTTTTTTTAAAATACATATTTTTAACACTTATGTTTTTGCCTTCTATATATTTACAATCTTTCATAAATAAATATGCCCTGAAGTTTCTGGCTACCATTTAGCTTGCCTACAGTGAAGCACTAGAAAGGAAGGTTTCAGAGAGATGTCTAATACAGACCGGGAAATGCTCTTTACTTGCTGCTTTGCAAAATTTGCTCTATATCAGCAACATGCATTGGAATAATTATAGAATCATAGAATCATTTAGTTTGGAAAAGACCTTTAAGATCATCGAGTCCAACCGTTAACCTAGCACTGCCAAGTTCACCACTAAGCCATGTCCCTAAACACCACATCCACACGTCTTTTAAATACCTCCAGGGATGGAGACTCAACCACTTCCATAGGCAGCCTGTTCCAATGCTTAAAAACCCTTTCAGTTTTTCTTAATATCCAGTCTAAACCTCCCCTGGTGCAACTCGAGGCCGTTTCCTCTCATGCTGTAGCTTCCTACTTGGGAAAAGAGACTGACACCTGCCTCGCTACAACCTCCTTTCAGGTAGTTGTAGAGAGCAATAAGGTCTCCCCTCAGCCTCCTCTTCTCCAGGCTAAACAACCCCAGCTCCCTCAGCCACTCCTCAGAAGACTTGTGCTCTAGACCCTTCACCAACTTTGTTGCCCTTCTTTGGACACACTGCAGCACCTCGATGTCCTTCTTGGAGTGAGGGGCCCAAAACTGAACACAGTACTCAAGGTGCAGCCTCACCAGTGCTGAGTACAGGGGCACTATCACCTCCCTGGTCCTGCTGGTCACACGATTCCTGATACAAGCCAGGATGCCACTGGCCCTCTTGGCCACCTGAGCACACTGCTGGCTCATGTTCAGGCGGCTGTCAACCAACATCCCCAGGTCCTTTTCCACCAGGCAGCTCTCCAGCCACTCCTCCCCCAGCCTGTAGTGTTGCATGGGGTTGTTGTGACCCAGGTGCAGGACCCGGCACTTAGCCTTGTTGAATCTCATGCAGTTGGCCCCGGCCCAACGATCCAGCCTGTCCAGGTCCGTCTGTAGAGCCTTCCTACCCTCCAGCAGATCGACACTCCTGCCCAACTTGGTGTCATCTGCAAACTTACTGAGGGTGCACTTGATTCCGTTTGCAGACAAAGAAATTATGTCAAGGTGTCACCTTGAAGCATGACAAAATCATAATATGGAAGTGTACATCCATCACAGTTAGTTTGAGTCACTGATAAGACTGAAACTGATAGCATTGACAAATTTGTCACAATGAGTCATAATGTTAAATACTGAAATGGCACCTGAGTTTTGTTCTGCTAACTTTGTTCAGTTTGCTATTTGCTGATATTCCTTTTACAAATTTCCTTTGTTTTGAGCTTTCCAAGATTCTGCTGAAAACTCTGTGCTGATGAGCAGCATATGAATCAGAAAACAGAATTATTTATATAATTTCATAGATTGTATATTGAATAACATGAAAAGATATCTCCAGATGGAATATCAGAGAGAAAATGGGAAACAAAGTGGGGTGGAGGGGCAGGGGGTGGGGTAATTAAAGATATTAATAGCTACATGAGTATAAAAAACAGATATACCTATATATAACATTCTTTATATTTTCAGATAGCTACATATATAACTGCAAACTGGTACTAAACTACAAGAGGAAATTCATCTAACATGAGATCCATAAAATTGACCTAGTAGTAATACACTACAAGCTTATTAAAAGATGAAGCCTTATACAGTACCATAAATGTATAATACCTCCTTGAGTCAAATATAAGACATTTTCTTAGACAAGTATAAGACATTTCTTATTTCTGGGCCCAAATCCCAGAATTTGGGGAATGGAATAAATTCCATATGCAAAGAAAGATCTGCAGCCTAACCTGCAGGCTTGGAGAGAAAGGCGAAAGCATACAGCAAACAATCACAAAGATGTTCAGGATGAATGGATATCTGAGAGGAAATGTTCTCAGTACAGCAAGTCAAACAGAAAAATGCATTAAAAAAAAAAAAAAAAAACCAAAGGGGGTCTTGGGTTGTGACCTGAGTGAAGCAAAGTGAACAAAGGTTATTGGGTACATGACAAACCTGAAAGCTTGGTGGTAAGTCTAATGGACGAATGATACAAATCAATGTTCACACCATTCTGTAAAATGCGATATATGTGATATGCTAAAAATGTGTATCTCAAAGGTATATTACAGCACCAACAGAATTAAAACTGTGTTACACAAACTGCTCTTACAATGGACAGGACATAGAAATTCATCTTGACAGTGTTCCATTCATATCAATTAGCTACAAGTACAAAACAGGGATCCAAAAAAAGGGGCTCCTTCTAGGGCTGAAGTTACAGCTGCTAAGGAGGGTAAACAAATGTCTCTGAGAGAATATTCAAGAGTTTGAGCCCCCTGTTAATGTGAGGAGGTCCCAGAATTCTACTCTCAACATCACTTGCTATCATGATTTGGAAAAGATCAGTAAAGTTGTATCTCAACGGCATATAAGCAGACATTTGAGGTGCTTACTTAGCTCCAGCATTACTGAATTAAAAAAAACAAGTGATAGCAACAAACAAATTAATCATCCACATTTTGATTTAGCTGTCTTCATTATTTTATGGAGGACTTGCTTGAAAACATACAGTAGACTTTTCTTCATCAGTGTATTGCTACCTTTCTCCTGCTACATGCATTTATGCACATGTGCATAGATTCAGCAATTATTAAAAAGGCCAGAAAAGAAAAACAGACTATCTGTAATCCTGACTTACAAAGTACATTCTCCAGCTGTAAACTCATTGACTGGTCACCTTACTCTTTTTTTTTTTTTTTTTTTTTTTACTCTTTTATCATTAAAGTTCTCCCAGTGGCCTCAGGTACATGTTCAATCAGAGAGGAGATAGAATTAGCCTTAAAGACAGAAACACTCAGTGTGAAAGAAGAGAGATTCTCGTTATGCTCCAGCAAGTTTTATTGGATAACAGTGAGTGATTTTACTTTACCTAACTGTAGATACCTGTGCTAAGTCACACCAACAGATCAGCAGATTATTTTGCACGGGAGTTTCAGGGATTCTTAGCAGACTGAAAAATACTAGCACTGACATTTCATCCTTGTCTATATCCCTAAGGACACCATCCATCAAAATAAATGTCATCATATCTATGCTGCTTACATTAAGATTGGAAGAGATCCAAGACTTTGTAATGTGTTAGGAACAGTTGCATTTGGCCCAGAGGAACTGGATAATAAGAGTAGAGAAGATTAATCCCCCATCAAAATGGGGATGAAAAACCTCTATTGATGTTAACTTTGTTATCCGAGTTGATTAGAAACAGTTACAATCAATTAAATGAATTTGTGTTTTGATAGCACCATGGTATTCAACTATCGTTTGTTATATGGTTTCTGAGAAATTAAAATTGAGAGAAGTTCTATACCATCATGAACTCAAACCAAACTGTTATTACAAAGCAGTTACATTTCAAAAAGGGATAGCAATCAAAGATAATTATGTTCCCAATTTGTTCTGATCACTTCTGCTACCCATATATATCCATTTGATTTTCCACTACACTTCCCTTTTTGTCAAGTGATTTGAAATATATCAGCTGCTCCAATCACATTGTAATCACTTCATTTTACAATGCAACACAGCATGATGTAATGGAGCCTAAACAATGCTACACTGTGTGGCCATACAAAGAAGTTCTATAGTATTTTTCAAAAGTGGGGCTGTAAGACTCCCAAAGTATCCATCTATCCCTTTGGTTTGTTTTTCCAGTGCCATCCACCAGAGAGAGACCCTCTGCAACACCAGGAGCAGAGGACAAGACACTTTTCTCCTGCCCCAAGCAGCTGTAATTTCGAAGTGAAATAGTCCTGGTTCTACTGGACTGATTTAGTCATCAGAATCTAAAACAAAGAGGTTCTACAGAGACGGAAAAACATGTGGGTTGAATGACAAACAAAGTATTATTTACTGAATGTATTAAAAATTGTTTTTCCAGACACATTTCATCAAAGCAAAACTCCATGCCTGGGAAAACAGCTATATTCACAACCAAGACAGATGTACAAGTCATGTGAAATAAGGCTGTCACTGGACTGAATTATTTAGTTGTTTGCTAGAGACTTGATCAAATTCAGCCTCCGTGTAAACAGGCAAATTTAAATGGGACACAGTTTGAGGTGTTCTACATCCTGATTGAATTTGATCCTCTGTGTGCATTGGATCTCTGGAAATGCTAGTGTAAGAATGTTGTCTTTGTAGTGAATGTAAATTTGCAGGTATGTTTTGGATTAAATAGTCCATAAGAATCAATAGCATCATTCAGAAAAAAACAATAATCAATCATGTATGCATGAAGGAGCTTGAATTTCCAATGTGGTCAACCCTTGAAAAGTTTGTCAAAGGTAGACAACTGAATGCAACTGTATTTTCAATAACATTTCTTTTCTGGGAAAGGTGAAGTCTTTTTCTCATCATATATCCAGATCTGAACAATTTCCTCCCTACAACATTAACTGCCTGTTTAAATATACTTTTAATTTACCGACTGCATTCAAATTTGTTCTTCCAACAGATCACTCTGAATTTTAGAAAACTTTGCCTTTTCTGTACCACATGTTCATGCAAGTAACAGAAGATATCGGAAAAAACTGCTCACAGAAGAAAGGAATGCTTGAGAAGTGTAAATTTATTAAAAGATTCTCAAATATACCTTATTTAAGTTAATATGATATCTAAACAATATGTGAATAGAGCCTTTTCACATTGAGCTACCACATTCCTCTGTTGCAACTGAATTTAGTGGTTTAAGTAGCCAATATTTTAATATTTATTGCAGATTTTCATTACTTTGTGTTGACAATTGCAGTTTCTACACCATATACCACGTAATTTTATTTGCTTATGATCAGAGCAATACTTTTTTACTTCTTTTTAACACAGTTTCAGTTTTCAGCTCTTCATTAGCCAAAATAGCATAAAATGCAAGGAAATGAAGTGTGAGACTTTACAAAAAGGAATGATCTTGCCATTTTCTCCATATCTAAAAATCAGTTCTCTTAAGTTTGTAAGAAACCGAAACAATAAACATAAAGGGTTTAGATTCAAACATGACAACACAAATTTTATATCACACTTACAAGAGTTATAATAATTGTGGAGGATGTACTTCACATTGGATTTTTTTTTAAATTACAGAATATAGATATTTTTATAAAATCTTATACCATTTGTGTCGTGGTTTAACCCCAGCCAGCAACTAAGCACCACACAGCCAGTTGCTCACCCTCCCCCCCACCAGTGGGATGGGGGAGAGAATCAAAAAAAAAAAAAGTAAAACCCGCAGGTTTATATAAAGACAGTTTAATAGGACAGCAGAGGGATATCAATATTAATATTAATAATGATAAAAAATATGCAAAACAAGTGATGCACAATGCAATTTCTCACCACCCACTGGCTGATGCCCAGGCCGTCCCTGAGAAGTGATCACTGCCCCCCGGCCTGCTCCCCCCAGTTTATATACTGGGCATGACGTCCTATGGTATGGAATAGCGCTTTGGCCAGTTTAGGTCAGCTGTCCTGGCTATGCTCCCTCCCAGTTTCTTGTGCACTTGGCAGAAGATGGAAAGCTGAAAAGTCTAAACCTAAAACATCAGTGTGTTATCAACATTATTCTCATACTAAATCCAAAACACAGCACTATACCAGCTACTAGGAAGAAAATTAACTTTATCCCAGCCAAAACCAGGGCAACTGGTAAGACACAACTATATAATATGATCATCTAAAGCCATACTGATTTTGTAGAATCTTAATAAAAATGTGGAAACTGATTACACAAAGTAAAAGGAAGAACAGACAAAAACAGGCAGGAAAGTATAGCTGTTTTATGATAGCTCAAATGAAAGAAGTATGACAAGTGTTCTCAGTAAATTGATCTGATACAAAGAAAGTCAGTGGTAAAAGGCTATGGGCTAAGTGTATAAGCATGTGGGCTATTGCTTAAGTAAAGACACATTGCCATAATCCTTCACATCTTAATATTTAGTAAATCCAAGATCAGAGTATGACTGTAATTGTTGCCAAGCACTAAGAATATTGTTTCTGTGGGGTTTTTATCTCAACAAAATGTTTTGATGCTTGCACTAAAGTAAGAACCATAAATGACTTTTTTAATTCTAAGGAAACATTTTGAGGATGAAAACTCCTATTAAAAGACTGCTCAGCAACCAATGGTCATAACAGATGTTAATCAATTGCACAGTCAGCTGACATATCTCTTCTAAAAAAAAAAAAAAAGACCACAAAGATGACAGAGTTCCTGATGACCAAATCTGACCAAAGACAATTAAGTAGCTGTAGAGTAGCTTACTAGAGTAGTTCACTAGTAGTGTTTCACTACAGGAGACGTGTTCAGCTGAGGTGCTGGGATGAGGTTCCAACAAGTTTGTCCTAGTAGATCACTTGATATAGATCAGCATAACAAAATGGGGAGGTGGGCCCAGTGCCCTCATTACGTCATTTACAGAACAGGGAGGTCACAAGAGGAACTGGAATATTTTGTGTACAGACTAATGCTAAGTCTGCCAGAAGAGAAAAAGCAAGGAATTGTGCATCCTATTTTTGCAAGAAAATTGATTGATATTGGGTTTAGCAAACCAGCATCTGTGAAGCTGGTGAAGGTTAGCATGAGAACACGTGGAAATTATCCCAGCAGTACATCTCCATGCAGACTTAAAGGCACCAAGTTCCTTGAGTCACTCAAGAGCTACGAAAAGATAGAAACTCTTTCCCAATTATGGTCCCTCCCAAAATAAGAATGTGGGTGTATCTGGGTCAACTACTGAGAATGGGTCCTGACTGTCCACCACAGAAACAGGGTAAGTACCCATAGGCTGCATAGGAAAGCCTAGAGCCCACCATCTTATCAGCTGAGCAGGGAGTAAATGCACAAAAGCCAAGCAGTTTACCCTGTCCTGAATGATGCAATATTCCAGGGCCACATTCAAATTGTGTACATAACACAAGAAGAAGGGGTAGAAACCAGGAAGCGCATGTACAGAAATTTTAACCACATTATTGAGACTTTTTCAATATAGAAGTGTTCAGTTTTTTTCTTTGTTTTCTTTTTCCATAATAATTAGGATTCTTAGATTAGACTCTTAAGGTTTCAAATAAACTAACAATAAGTTCTTGCCTTTGTATAGGTATGTTTCCTTTTTGTCCATAACAAGATTTTGAGTGTAACATGGCCAAATAGCCAAGGAACTATACAGGAGATTTGGCCGGTGGCAGAAAGAGGTAGCACAAGGAGGAAATGCTACCAAAGATTAACACAAATCAGCAAGTGTTCCATTGCAAGAAGCATTCAACATGCTCCAATCAGAGATACACAGTATTAATAGAGATCTTGGATGATAATAGCGAAAGTTTTTAGATATTTAGTTTCCACTGGAAAAAGGAATTTTCAGCAGAAGGTATGTATATAAACATTTCAAAGGAATTAGATATCTTATATTATATTAGATAATAGATATGCCTTAGCTAGATCACCCTATCAGAATTACCATTAACAACAATTAAAGAAGAATTGAGTGGCTGATCTTCTAAAACTACGATATAAAATTTTACAGGTCTTATTGTCAAAAGTGTTTAGAAAGAAAATACATGAATATGCACTGAAGTCAGTAGTTTTAGAGTTCACTAAACAAAACAGAATACATTTTATCACCTCCCTAAATTAACTTGACACAAATAGTGTGGGAGACACTGTAGGTGACTAAGTCACTAATGTTGCAGAAAGACACATGCAGTTCTGGTTATAATTTTTATTCCTAACAGTGATTATCTGAAGCTGTAACTAGTGAAAAAATTTGGTCTCTCCTTATTGACTGGAATTTTGAAAATCTCCGTATTACTAACGGTATGTACGAAAGTTCCAGTTAAAGGGAATGCGATACTTCAAAACAGAAGCTTTTCCAAAGCGCCCATTTTCTCACTATGTGGTAGACAAGTTAGTACTTCTTTTAAAGAAGTTATTCTGGCACTATAAATTGCCTTTAATAAAAGAATAAAATCTCAGTTATGAAGCTAGTTATAGAAAATATCAACCGTCCCCTCAAGGTCAAAATACCACTGAATATGCTAATTATTGATATACATTTAGCCAGACCAGCACAATGCTTTCACTACACTATTTAAGGATGACATTGTTACCTCTATTTTTTTGTCACCAAAAAAAAAATTATCCTGCTGTCATGAGAACAGCACAACTGCTGGGAGTGAGAGGAATGAACCTGAAGAATATAGCATCACCCACTTGATACTTGTCATTCTGCATTACTCCTTGCTGTGTATAAAGAGGTCTGTCCTATGGAAATAATATTAGAAAAACCGCATTTAAAACCCAGCATAATTCTATTGTATGTATGCATTTTTGTATCACTAATGGATATTTTAACAACCCAGAGTTTCATTTGCTCTCCTCTCATCTAGTTTTAAACATCCAATATACGTGGCTTCCTTTGGAATCTACTCTATGGCCAAAAAGCAGTAAGTATTTAACCTGTAATACTTCAGTCTACACAAATAAATATAGTAAAAAATGTTCTTTAAAAAAAAATCTTCCTAAATTACAGTCATTTTTATGGAAAAAAAAAAGGTAAGTAGTTTCAAGGAGTCTACTTATCAAGAATAATATTCGTTCTCTTTCTTGAAACTTCTCACTATCACCATAACAGTTAGGGAGGGGTTGGTAATTTCAGGTACTATGTAGATCAAATGTACAGCATCTACAATTTCAAGTAATCTTTAAAAGCATGTAACCAGTGGCATTATATGTCACAGGCTACCTAACATATTTCATTATACCTACTTGTACATTTTCATATCATCCTAAACAATTAATTTTTTTGTGTGTTTATACTCTTTGTAGTACACTTACACAAACGCATACTGAGGTTTACAAAACACTGCCTGACATTAAACACCTCTTTATATAGCCCAAAGAGAAGTCAATTACAGGGAGCATTGACTGTTATTTTATCACCTACTTTCTTTAGTGTCATGCCTTCACACACAAAATAAATATGTAAACAGAGTCATACTGATGTATCACAAGAGCCATATTACTGGAGGCAGCTTAAGAGGATGTGCTTATTGTGAGGCAACAATTTTAATGGTTTTTGCACTTAAATTACTCAATATTGCCTAAGGGTGGTTTATACTATCTCAGAGGATCACACCAGTGCATATGGACGTAAAATGGTGTTGCAAAAGTGGCATAACACAGTTGTACACACCTCTTAATCCACATCACTGAAAATGCAGAGAAACAATATCAAACAGTTATTTTCTTTTAATAGTATTTTCTTTCACATAAGAATTTTAATTAGATGTACTAGGTGGTAAGGGCAAGGAACTTTTTGTTTCCCATTTGTGAAAACTGAGAAAACCAAATTAGATGTCATTCTGCTATTATCTCAAATTTTCCATAAATGAGAAGAAGAAGGACGACAAGAAAACATTAGTATAAAATGAGATTAAGTGACAGGCCCTAATTTTCCCCATATCAACTTTAACAGTGAAAGGGCTAAATTCTTACTAAAAAACCTGAAGTTATCTAACGATACCTAATAAAGCATTTCATACCTTCTTATTATACAATGGCATTTCAGCATACAATTTAGTCTATTTCATTTCAACTACGATTTAGCCTATCTTACTATCATTTTGCCCAGTTAGGATTTGCCACTGCATTAGCAAGTAGTGTAGAGCTACGGGAGTGGATCTACAAAGAACAGCTGGTGGTTAGAGTTAACGCCAGAAGTGGCTCAGGGTTGTTTCAGCCAGAGCCCAGTTTCATTTCACCCCAGCAGAATTGAATCTATGTTCTCTGGGGCCATGGGGCAGTGTGTATCCGAGTGGAGGCTATCTGGAAATTCTCTATGAAAGTGAACTTCTGTTCTGAACTAAAACGCTAATGTAGGTACATCCCACGAGTTTGAAAAAGTGCCCTTCAAGCCCTCTTAATAACCTAGGCCTTAGAAAGCCAGATCTGAACTTAGATTTACAATATCTATGGTGTCCTAACCAAGAGATAGTTGGATTAAAAAAAAAAGGGGGGGATTCACCAATTCACTAGTCATCTTCCACAACACTTAACTTGGGTTTACTGCAATACTTAAATTGGATTTATTAACCTAGTACCTTAGATACTATCTTCAGATGTGATTTATTCCAAAATGATGCAAATCGAGCAAATACTGTACACATTTAATATCATCAGTGTCCACCTCCATCTCATAATGCTAGTCCACTGAAAGGAAAGATTTTCAACAGATCATAAACAACAATTGTGATATATTACAGGCAACGCTATAGCTGTGTCATCTAAGCAAAGCTAACCTTTTTATATATGTTAATTTAAAATACTATTCCTATATGCTTCTTAATTTCTATAAATACATTTTACTTCAGATAAACCAGAAGCAGTTTTAAAATAATACCGACATGAACCTACGAAATATCATATCAAAGACTGTTCCAGTAAATCTTGGCAGATTATATACATTTGGGGCTTGATTCTGCAACTTCAAGGCTCCCACTCGTTTCTTTTGTGCTGGAGTCTTTCTAAAAGCACGTCCATTAACTCAAATAGTAAATGAGACCAATGCAGTGAAAACATGACGAGTAGGTGTAGCCTGATGCCTAAAAACTCTGTATTATCAATGATAAATGAAGTATTTGGAAGTTCCTTGAAACTGCCAAAACTTTGCCCCCATGCCTGTACTTGGAAACTGTTTCTCATTACACTGCACCAGCAGCATAAAGGGACCTTAAAACAGATGTGGAGTCTATAACAATTATATAGTTATAGCAATAACTGTGTATAACAGTATACAGTTATACTCCAGTATACTGTTACTGGAGTTATAACAGTAAAATCCACATAGGTCTAAGCATGAACGGGAGTCATAGAATCATAGAACGCTTTGGGATGGAAGGGACCTTTAAAGGCCATCTATTCCAAGCCCCCTGCGATTGGCAGGGACATCTACAACTACATCAGGTTGCTCAGAGCCCCATCCAGCCTGGCCTTGAATGCTTCCAAGGATGGGGCACCTACCACCTCTCTGGGCAACCCGTTCCAGGGTTTCACTACCCTCATTGTAAAAAATGTCTTCCTTATATCCAGTCCGATTTTCAGTTGCTGAAGTAGTTGCAAGCTGCAATCATAGATGTGTCCTGTATCAAATCAGCAATATTACTTGCTATGAAAATTACAGTACAAGGTAAAACCTTTAGTTTTATACTTCTTATATGTAAAGAATGTGACGAAATTAGAACACAAAAGTACTCTTGTAAATGAGTATTGAATAATAAGAGAAAACATTTATTAAAAATAAAATATGCTATTTCAAAGAATTCAGTTAAAAATGAGAATAGCAACAAGGCTGAAAAATTAAGTGAATTATTTGATCAATTGTTTATGTGACATTTTGAGGCCATAACATTTTACAGAACAACCCCAATATAGAAACATAATACCTACAATACATTCCGAGTAAGACTAGAATATTAAATGCAGGATATAATAGACTGTACATTGCCATGTAAAAGTTCATTTAAGACAAATAAATTATTAAATGGGCCAGACTAATATAACTTCATGTAACATACACTGAAGTAGACAGGGATTTATACCATACTTTTAGAAGAATGTATAAAAATAATGCACACATTTAATGTACTTTGACAACTGAGAGTACAGAAACTCATGATTGGACAGCTCTTTACAGGCCATTAACAAGAGTTTTTCAAACCACAGTGTATGATGATCTACAATATTAAAAGATTTTTTTTCCTCATCTCTGCAGATATTAATTTGGATTTTTTCTTTATTGATATGAATTTTCAGGTATGATTTTTAAAAAAGAATTTTGCAACACCAGTAAGAATATGGGATGTCCCTGTGTTAATCTCAGCAGAGTATGAAATCCTTTTCCCCTCCCCAAAGATCTTCATCTGGACAGTGATGGAGTGCATCAGAGCCATTTAGTTCATAAATATTGTTTACAGTAGCTGCAAGACATAACACCACCTGTCAAAAAGTTTCATGAAGGGAAGCAGAATTTATTTTTAGCAAATGTGAAAATTCTATACTTTTTTCCCTCCTGCTTTGATCTCAAAATAGCAAAAGGGTGAAGGATGACTGTAGTAATAAATATGCTGTACTTACAGTACATATACTACAGCATGTAATGGAATCTGGCACAGTGTTATTGCCACATAGAAATGTTAACAGGTCTACTTAGCACGCCACTGTTTCAACAAGACTTGATTGCATCCTATGCAAAACCTGTCTTAGTGCATGATCCATCACTCCGTACACTATGCAGTGTGTGCATGTATGGCACCTAACACACCAGGACTCCAACTTCAAGTGGGACCTCTACAATCTTGTGCTATACATGTAATAGCCCTGGCTAAAATCAGGTGCTATCAACTAAACAGTGAGATGTACTCACCTCTTTACAACACTGGGAAAAAAAAAGGATCCCTTTCCAAAATAAACTCTTTTCCATTTGTATCTGCCCTCAAAAATTTCTAAAGCAAAATGCTGACTGAAGAAAGAGCAGCTTTGCAAGTTGTTCATAACTGCATTAAAAAAGTCAAGTTGACATCCTTTAGTCCTGCAGTCAGCCTAACCCTGAAAAACACTAGGCATTTTATAAAGTACAGAGTGGCAGGCATTTTATAGAGTAAGATATGTTCCCTGCCTGAAACATTAATATGAACAGAAAGAAATAGCACCAAATAAAGTGCAACAGAGCACTTCTTTATTACCAAAGTTACCAAGCTTTAGATCTGATCTTTCTTTATCAAAGAAACATCATGCAGACACTTCTCATATAGCAGTGAGGTTTTGTGCATTGTATCAGCTGCATTACATTTGCTCAGAGGAGAAGTATATAGAGATTTTACCATTTCTTGCAACTAGCCACCTCCAACTCCAATGCAGACATCTCAAATCTGCCCACCTGAAAGCAACATAAGACACAAGCAATATAACTATTCATAAACACATACGTAGGAAGTTCGTAAACAGATGTTGTGTAACAAGCACTACAGAACATATATATACCAGACGCTCAGCCTTCAAAGGCTTAGCCATCAAGTAAGAACAATATGCATAGCATACAGCTTATCTACCCAAATAATTTACAAGTTTGGTTACCAGCAGTTGGTGAACTGGTTGTACCTACCCAGTAATACTACTACTACACCTGTAGCTTGATCCATACAGAGAACAATAAAATGTTACCATATTAATCATAGAAACGCCCACACTGCTAACTACTTCCATTCGAAGAATACCCGCAAAAGATTGACCAGACTGCTAATCATTAAGGAATAAATTCATCCCCAGCATAACACCACCACTGTCACAGAACTTGTCACAAGTTATCACACCAGATAAATTTGGCTGAGGATTAAAATGCTCATTACTGTAATTATGATTTTTCTTTATAAAAATTCATTGAGAATGATCTGAGTAAAATTAGTCTATAGCTGATTACAGCTCATGAATTTACATTATCATCAGCAGGAATATTCAGAGACAGTTAACAACGTGTAAGTGATTACATTGAAAAATAATAAAACTTAGTAATTGGGTGTACAATGCAGAGTGTATCAGATTTAAGAAACTTTGGGTTGTTTTTCTTATTTGTAAATCATGTGATAAATACATACATTTTTCATAAGCTAAACATATTTTTCATTACTGCTGAGGTCCTTAAAATACAGCATATCAAAAATATTCTCCAGGATTGTAGCTACTCCTATATAGAAAGAATAAAATAAGTCAATCAGTCTTCAAAAAAATGAAGATTAATTCTCTGTTTGAGTGGATAAGTTAAATTTCTCAAAATATGTCCAAGTCTATTATGAGAAGTCTTTACCCCTCCTCAACTATAAAGGTTTGAGAACACTCTAAAAAACTTTGGATAATATCAGTATGCTCCTTAGCCTCTCCCAGTGAAGTATATAATTTGATCACTATTTGTTTTGACTGTTCTTTATCTAGCTCAACAGAAGAGTTCAATCCTATCTCATGCAGGTTCTCACCACTCTAATAGCAACATTTCTTTCTGAAGTTCAATGAGCAGCATGACTATAGTTGTCAGGTGTTACTTGTTCCCTCACATGGAACATTTTTTTTGTTGTTTTACTTATTTATGATGTGCCGTGATAGAGTTATTGACAAAAGCAGAGTTGAGTTTCTCTTTACAGCTGCAGCAGAAGGAACTGACCTTTCACGTTTCATCACTTCTAAGGAAAGTGCCTCATACTCCACAAATCAAAGGAAGTTCTGCCTTTGGTTATGCTTAGTTTTGGTTTCAAATTCAGATCTAAAGTATTCCTGTACTTTAGGGATGCAGATATCAGGGACAGCTTCAAGTTCAGCACTCAGTCTGATGAAGCCCTAATATGGGCTGTAGAAAGGACCAAATTCACATCCAAGTCTCCCCAAAATACTTGATGGGTTCCCGATCAAAACATTTCTCCTAACTTCATATATGCTTAATCTCAGTTTAAATTTTGCATGCAGTGATGTTGTTAGGATTGCTCAGGAAAAGAGAGGCTCTCTCTTCCCTTTTACCTTAAATTCTGTAAGTCTTCTCATTTTGAGTTAGACTTAGTAAGACACACAAAGTTTGATGGTCACGGTTAACAAATAATACCTGTATCTTCATGACCGATCTTAAAAAATTAGATATCCACACACAGTTTCCAAAAACTTTGAAAGTGTAAACCTCTAATGCTCTTAGTCTTTACTGCAAGAAGCAGTATGGAGAAGCAGTATGTTCTCACATGGAGAACATGCCTAACATAAGACAGGACAGAGTCTGAAAAATTTAGTCCTTTAACACCTTGTACTTCAGTTCCGTTTCATAAAAAGCCAAGCAGCAATGCAGTTCTCTCTCTCTCCGAGTGCCTCAATGAACAAGAAGCAAAGTTCCTCAAACTTTAATTGTTGCCCAATTAATATTTGTAAAATAAGGTTTTCCAAGAAAAGTCACTCTTGAAAAACCTTATTGACACAAAGAGAATATCGTACTAAGTGTATTCAAAACAAAATGGGCAGTACAACTACAGCCATTGCTATGACAAAGTGCTGTCCACTGGAATTCTTTGTGGCAGTAATTCTTTGTGGTGGCCAAAGATTTTCCGTTCAGTGATTTTCATGAGCTACATAAATCCTTGCTCCGTTTTTTATCTTGTACTCTAAAACAAATCTCGTTCTTGATGTAAAATTAAGAGAGACACACACAGAAAACCTCACACAAACACCTTGTGTTTCACCTTGACCAAGTGCAGCTCAGAGGTCTCCAAAGGAATTTGACTCTGAGTTCAAACATCAAGATTACTCGAGACTGTATTCTACATGCTATTCTTCTAAAACACCTGTATTGTAGCATATAAACCTTATTGTATATAAGCTTATAACATGCACAGTTGCAAGATACTGGCTCTAAACTACCTGCAAAAACCCCTGCAGTCCCCCAGATCTGCACAGTTACTGACCACTGTATAAGGCACTACATTAGCACCAGCCTCAACGACAGACACCCCCACACACAGACAAAATTTAAATAGGCAAAAAATGAGAGAAAAGGACGCAGTAAAATTGGCCTTGAGAACAAAATGGGATAATTTGAATAAAGACACCCCATCAGCCTATTCTAAGAAGGAGGCTGTCCACATCCCTGTTTTAAAGGTTGACAAGATTAGGTGAGAGGATATCTGACTTCTTATTTTGCTGATTCTATTTTTCTGAAGACAGGCAGAATCACAAGCAGTTATTTATCTTTTTTTTTTTTTCTAAAAACACTCCTATGATTAGCACGAGAAGCCAGGACTCCAGGTGAAGATCAGAAGGGCAGGAGGGCAAGTTTAGGTTTTAGACTGACTGCTTGAAATACAAAAGGTTGAATCAATGTGGTTTATTGAAAGTACTGTGATTTAATGCAAATTGTACAAGTTTTAACACAACACTGAGAAATAAAGAAAATATTACATCAAAGCTAAGTTACTATTAATCCCAATGACGTGGGTATTGTGTTCCTGTCTTGGTACAGGGTGATGAACTAGATGACCTTTTGAAGTCCCTTCCAACCCTACTCTCTATAAATATTAAATTAAACTAGAAATACATTGGGGCAGCGACTCTCAGTATTGAATTGGTGCTAAATCAAATTAACCACCAATAATAATCAATCCTTATTTAGTCTAAGGAATTGTCTGTCTCTCCAATTATAAATCTCAGCTAAATGAAAGCCAATAAAAGCTGGAGTTTGAATAGGTAAGTAAATTAATAATGGGACCAAATCACTTAGTGTCTAGAATACAACCAGAGCTAATTATAAAGTTTCCTTTTTACATACTGATTGGTTTTCACAGGTACACCTTTCCTTCTCTTTTTAAGGCAGAAGTTAATATCTTTTCTTCACAAGAAGTTGTATGTCATAATGATTAGAGATTTAGGACTTCAGGAAGTATTATTACAAAGTGACACTTAGGAAAAATTGCACCTGGATAATTTTTTTGTTTTCCCTATTTGCTCTACAAAGCAAACATAAACAAGGTAATCTAGGGGCAAATTCTGGCATTATTGTAGATAACTACCTAATTCCTATTGATTCCTTCCATGATTTCAAAACATCTTTCCTATTCTTGGACATCAGCAGAAAATTATACTCCACAAAATTAAGTGGAGAATGGATTAACACACTGTAGTTAATAGTATGTGTTTGTATACAGAAAGAGAGTATAATTTGTAGATTATACCATAATTTATAACTCATGCTCTAAGACATGTTTCCTGCAGCAAGACAAGCTTTACTAGTGAAGTTTAGTGCCACTGACCCCTAGCAAGCTCATCCCTATTTTCCCTCCCTCTGTTGTAATTAAAATTATTTTCACCTGTACACCTGTTGCACTGTGTATCAGCTACAACAAATTAATTATCATACCACACTGTTTGTGGTTTAAAAGCCATCAAAAGATTCACAGACATTTTTTCAACTCTGTCCATAACATTAATTAAATTGCCACTGTGATTTTGCAACCCTGCTCTGAAATCAATTTTAAGAGCAGTGCTAATGGGCTGCTTTTATGTCAGCTGACAGACAACTAGTCTGAGGGACAGATGTGTCATCATTCATGTCTTAAAGTCTTCCTTTTTTCAAAGTCACTTTTCCAGTCAGAGATGTAAGGCTTTGAAAATGCACCTTGCAGACACCCCAGACAAAGATTAGCCCAACCTCAGGAAAATTTTGTTCAGAGAGCTCAGGAGTTATAAAGTGAACCTCTTTCCTCAGGTAACCTGAAGTGAAGCCTCCAGGACAGAGTAACACAGTAAAGTAATCCCTTCTTTTCCTAGAATCAGGTTTTGTTAGAAGTCCAGAGATACAAACTGTAGGGAAAACACATGCTATGTTTTGTTTGAAGGAATTGGGAACTTAAATCTACACAGAAAACATTTTCAAGGAATGTGTCAAGACCACTGACAAGCGTGGAGGCCAGCAGGAAAACATAAAGGCCACTGAATGACTGTGTATAGACATAATGTCAGCACTGGGAACATTGGCTAAGATCAGTGATCTACAGTGCCGAACTCAAAACTGGTGAACTGTGTTTCTGGGGGCAATGACAAGAAATTCAGTTATTTGGTTGAAAGTTTCAGAAGAGACTGTAAGGCCCAGAAAATAAAGGGCAGAAAAAGTAAACTGCTTGAAAAGAGATGTATAAAACCAAAGCAAAATTCAAGGAGGCAGTGAGAAATGGAACCCAGCTCTGAAAGCCAGAACTCCAAACATATCGCTCTCTTAATGGGGTCCAGGGAGAAGCTGTGAAGCACTGGCAATTGATTTTACACTGGTGCTTCAAATGACCACAATTTTGGAGAGCTAGAGGACTTTTGTTCTGACTCACACAAAGCATCTGATACAAAAGAACATGTATCCAGCCAATATCATTTCTTTAGGAAGAGACATTGAGCAATAATAGCATTTTACTTTCAACTGTACCAAGAGTTTTCTTCCTGGTACAGTTTTTACAGGAATAGCTGACTGCAATTTCAGAGAAATTTCTTACAAGCACTGAAATACGGTACAGAGACTTGGGGGGGAGAGGGGGGATACTTCTGATGGGGAGGGGTTTAGCTAATGAATATCCTGAAAAAAATCACATTTTTCATATACACATCTGCCTTTGGTTTTATTTCAGTCACTACATGTTCTATTTATTTCCACAGGATAAAGACAATACTATGCATAAAAAAGTAGGAAATATTTGTCCTTTCTCCAGTGTCTATGATTTAAAGGTAAATCAATATGCAATAGGGCTAAACAGGAATATGCTTACTAGTAACTTTTCCAAATGTCTTTTACAGTTTTGAACAGTGACACTAAGCTGTTCATAACACTTCCACAACTTCCAGTATCCTCTACCACATTATATTTATTCATAGGATGTTGAGCCATTTTGAATAATTTCATGCATATCAATGTCCATAATTGTTTCAGGCACTCCAATAGCACATGCTTCATTACTGGCTGTTAATCCAGAGGGATTGTTTTTTGTCAACACTCCCTCCACATTGAATAGTTATGAACTGTATCATTTATTTCCATTATTTCTCTCTACACTGAGTC
This sequence comes from Platalea leucorodia, assembly GCF_965183815.1. Classification (NCBI taxonomy): domain Eukaryota; kingdom Metazoa; phylum Chordata; class Aves; order Pelecaniformes; family Threskiornithidae; genus Platalea; species Platalea leucorodia. The sequence goes on from NC_138825.1 coordinate 81,571,699, forward strand.
TATCTTTTAAAATCGTATTGGGTTTTAAGCTAAGCAGGCTAATAGTAACCCTATAGCATTGTTTAAAGGTAGTATGCCGTTTGTTAGCATACGGTGTTATCATATTGGATGACAACCACATTTCTCTGCTTTTTTATCTCTTTTCACATAAGTTATTTGAGGAAAAGAACTTGGCAGCTAACATTATTGCCCTTGCAGAATTGTTCCTGTATAGTAAGAGTCGCAAGGGCCAATTTGATGCTACCCTTCCTTGGTAGGAAAGATGGGATTGAAACCCTGAAAGAGTTCAAACCTGGAACCTGTTTAATAATTTTAGTTTATTCTGTCTTCCACAACTTAGTAATGCAGAATTTCACAGCTATCCAGAGCAGAGACAGTATTTCTCATTTCAGTTATGCCATCCTGTCAAATTAAGACAGGATTAATTAACTCCTAGATTCCTTCTCTTCATCATTCCTTCCTGTAGCCCTTGTTTTTTGATCAAGCGGCAAAGAATTCTGCATTTGTTACCACATTACTACCACATCACTATCATCTGCTTGGCAGAAGACAACAGCACGCTCTACATCTGTGCACTTAAAGCCTCAGTACACCAGAGCGTTAACACACCCACACAATATATGTACTACTACATACCATATGTACATACATACTCCACATACTGGGTAATCTCAACTACAGCACACACATTATTGTGTTGTTTACATATATTGCATACATACAGGATCAACATTGAGCTTGCCCAGTTTTATGCTCAATAATTATCAGCTTCAGCTAGAAAACTCATGAATTTGATCTCAATAAACCCTACAGGACTGGCTTAAAAATGCAAGATTCTTCTCATTTTTTTTTTTTTTTTTCTGTGATGTTCTGTAGCATTTCTATTTAAGCTTTTTCCCACAGAAATGAAGGCTTTAAAAAAAGTTGAAAACCAAAGTTTAGCAAATTGCAATAAAGAGATAATTTACTGAAAAAAGTCTAACCCTGGCAGCACAGATTTCCATAAGAGGTAATTTGATCTGGAGAGCTTTATACAGACACAATTCTTCAAGTATCCTAATAGGCTTATGTTGCACATCTCTTCAGTACACAGCTGTCCACAGCATAGATATCCTTATGTCACAATGATCAGGGATTGTAAAGAAAATAATAAATGCCAGATGGCAATGGTTTCACAAAAGATTACAAAACCGTTACTGTCAGTATACTAACATCTGCATGAAAAAGAGACATTTTCCTTTCTCTCTCCTCCTACTATTCTTAAGCCTTTACTTTGATTGGTTTTTCCTGGGGTTTGTTCAGACTGTAACGACAAACCTGGTATCACTTAAGTATCCAGGCAAACTAAAGACAGACTGAATTGGTGCAGCAACACACAAAATGAATCAGAAATCTGTTCTCGCCTACAAAGAATCAGTGGATCTTCTGTCTTAATGAAGCCTTGGTTTTCAGTCAAGGGGAATAAGAAAAGGCAAACAGGGAACCTCTGTGTCTCATTAGAAACAAAAAAGTGATTCCAGCACAGCTCATCAGTGTTCAAAAGCAATCATTTTAGTATACTGCCAGCTCTGCCTTTTCTTTTTCTTTTCATGCTGAACTGACAACTTTTACTCCATCCACAAAGAGGCTGACAGGTGGAGCAGCAGCTGAGCAGCTGCCGGCATTTGGCTGCCTGTAGCTTGCTGGTGGTGGCCGAGAACTTCTCTTCACTCTGGTGTTCATCTCTCTGCAGAACCTGGGAAGCTAGCAGCACAAAGCCAAGTCTTTTCTACTGCAACTGCATCAATGGTACAAAAGAAGCCAACAAGGCTAGGACTTCATCTATCCCCCATTATTTCCAAAATACTGATATGCATGTCTCCCTCTTGAATCAGACAGACAGGACAGAGAAGTCTCTATTGCCTCTGAACAGTTTGACAAAAAAGGAAGCGTGCTGAAAATCCACCTCAACCACAGGTTTCACATTAAGTGTGATTACTTCTTAGCCTTAGCAATGCGGTAGATAACAGCAGTTATGCCATTTTAGAGCAGACAGCTCTTTTCAGAAGTCTGGACCAAAGCTGAGGACCGTGTTTTCGTTCTCTAGCATGATGACTTCACTATTCTACCACCATCTCCAGTCTACTAGAGAGATGAAATGCAAATCCCTGAAAGCAAGAAACAAAAACCCAAGGCAGTCCTGGTGGAGAGCAGGTAAATATGACATGCCGTAAAAATACTGCAAGTAGCCAGTACAAGGTACATGGGTGTGGAGAGCAAAAAGCACAGGCTGAATCTTTCATCTCAGCCACCTTCAACGGCCTTTCTGCTACTCTGTTCCTAAACTCTTATTAGAATCCTCCAGGACAGTTATCCATTCAATCATCTGTGACATATATGTCTGTTCATTTCGCTTGCAAATGTGCAATACTGACAGAAATAACTGACTGTCATAATATTTACTTTCAAAATGAAATGAAAAACTGTGAATCCAAAAGCTGTGTTAAAACACAGAGCAATACATTATTTAATGTGTCCCTGAACATAAAAGAAATCCTCTACTCCAATCAGGGAAACATGCACAGGGCTGGCAATCAGGAGGTCCTCAGCTTCTTTCCCATTTCTGACATTCTCTATACTTTACTGAAGGAAGACTCCAAGGATAAATAAGTTTCACTGCTGCAGTTTTTCCTTACTACATGCTAGTGACCTGCTTAACTTCCATAAATCTGTGACGTAAGAAGGCAGCTTTATATAAAAACATAGTTACTGCAGTTTGCAACCTGTCTGGAGATCCATATCAAACAGGTATTGAACATTTAACCCCCTCCAGGAGCCAACTTTTGCTGGATCTAGAGCTAGAGAAGGATATAGCCTAGCTAACTTCTGCAAACCATTATTATATGGATAACATATTATCCAATGTTAACAGAAATTATAAATGTAATTCAGTTCAGCTATGTGCTCTTGTTCATTTTCACTGTCTCTGCCTCATTTCCCACATTAGGTTATATTTGGCACATTCACACAAACAATCAGGTGACATTCAGAAGCTGCTCACCTCTGTCTTTTCATATTTTAACCTCTGTTAGCCTCAATGCCAAACAAAACAAAGACAGACAGCTGCTCTCTCTGCCTTTACTCCACCCATCTACCAGTAAAGTGTTTGAGTACGTTTGCCGATTTCAGTCAAGTCTGAATGCTGAAGTTTAAAGTGGCCAGACAAGTAAATTACTACAAGGTTTATGAAACTGTAGCTAAAGAGAGAGACCAAAACTCACATGCACCAAATGGAAGGAAAACTCAGTCTATTTCTTCTGTCTGTTAGCCAGCTACTGGCAATTATTTCCCAAAGACAGCCTCGCCGAATGGCACACAGGCAGCTTTGGAGGAGCAGTGCAAGGACAAGGGTGCTCCAAGAGAGGCAGCGATGGGTATCCCCACAGCCAACTTCCTTGGGAAGCCCCTCCCCTTCTGGCTGTCACATGACCCCCTTCCCTCAGAAGCCCCACCCCTCTTCCAGTTACATGGCTTATTTACTCCACCCTTTCTGCCTTTGGGGGTCGCCATTTTGTAAAATGTCACACCTCACGTGATCACAGAGTGCCCTGTGATTGGTCAGCAGGACCAGCTGCCCCTTCCCATTTACCCAGAAGTATGGCAGCATGGGAAGTCCCTTCCCATTATGCACACAGGGCCAATGTTTTATTTCAGATGCCAATTTACGGTTGGGAGACACCATTTTGTAAACTGTGATATCCCATTGTGTTTTCATGTGATTGGCTCTCCGTCCCCATGTCTCCCTCATGGGCAGGAGAGGGGCAGGTCCAGGGGCAAGTCCCCAGTGGGGTACAACAGCTCATGAACTCAGCAGTACTGGAGCAGCGCCCAGGGCACAGTCCTGCACATGAGAGCAGTTCCTCCTCTCCAGCCCTCCCTTCACCGTGGCTCTACAAATATATGTTTAGGCATTTTAATTGCTTTCCTACATTTAGATAGTTAAGTTTAGTTATATACAATGTTACTGAAAGACACCCGGGAGATTCAGTTCTGTGCTCTGGTGGTTAGAATTCATTGTGTCAGGACAGGATGAACACGGTCCTAGAAATGCAGATTTTCTTTTGTACTTCAGCACTAGAGATGACCTTTTATTTTGACAAATAGGGCATTTAATCTTGCAGGTTCTAACTGTATGAATGAATGTTGGATTGTTTATTGCAGTATACATATCTTTTAGAGACTCCTTAAAACATAATGACTGCCAAATTACCCTGGAGGAAATGATGTTGCAACACTGTAGCTCAATGAAATACCTCTGAGGAAGGAGAGATCAATCTATGTTGAATCATAACTGATTTCAGTCTCTCAGACTCACAATCTCATATCCACAAGCACTAAGATGAGTGTAAGTAGTCTGCCAAGCTTTCTGGCCCTAAGACACCCGTACCAAGGTAGTCTGTCCAGGATTACTTACAATGACATGGAGGACAAAGGGCATCAGTTTTCAAGTTGCTTCCCACACTTTCTGGGTTTTTCTTAGGGAGTGTGCTTATTTTGGATGTGTTTCATTCTGCCCTTCAACAGCTGGCAGTGATTAACCTCTCTAGTCTGTCCCACCTCTGCAAGTCATGAGGAGTTAGTCACTGTCTCTGTTTCAGACCTGCTTGTCCTGAGAAACTGCAAGTAGGTGTGTGCTAGGATCTTGATGACCTGCTACTATAGGTGTCAGCAACACATGTGATTTTTATAGCCCTTCTCCTGGCATTTTCACCCATGTGTTCACATTCACTCTCCCTTCATATCAGTATAAATGTTTTTAATGATTTCCATAGGCCTGGGTTTCTATCTTCCAATACATTGTAAGCACTTCAGTACCTGCTGGCAATAAAATGACAGCTGCCTTTTATGATTCATAAGTTTTCCTCCAAAAAGGCTCCCAAGCTTCTGGTACTGCCCCTCAGTATTTCAGCATTATATTATAGTAAACTTTCCACCCTCCTGTCTCAGAATTGCAAAAGAAGATAACAATTCACTTCTTTCTATGCAGTCATTTTGTCTATAAATTCTCATCTGACCCAGTGTTCATATTCTATCTCTATTTCATTTGACTCTGGCAAGCTTTATGGTGGGTCTTCCCAATTTATCATGTTCCATTACCCACATTACGTTATCCCTCTTTATGGAAGACAAATTGGAAAAAAGTTTGCCATTGATACAACAGACAGAAAGAAATCTGTTGAGTAACAAAAAAAGTATTTCTTTCATTTTTAAATAATATTCTAAGTACTCCTTCTGTGAGTTGTCATAATACCCTATCACTGACGGTCCTGCTACATATTTGTCAAGGTCTACCTTATTGGCTAATCAGAACTTTATTGGTTATAATAGAGATGTCACTTGGCATCAGATAAAGATCTTGACCCAAGATATATATGCAGCATTTATAGTTAGGAGTAGCAGCTGGCTCTCTCCTCAGATTAGCAGCATAGTGATCACTGGCGATAGTAAATACAAAGTTTAGTTCACAGATCCGTTTAATGAGAAAGTCAGGATGTTGAAGGGAAAACAGCTTTGCAAGAACCAGGCAGACATTTTTAATGGATTCATATTAATAAGAAGAAACTTACTTTCTGCACGGTTCTACCACAAAGCATGTTTCATACCATAGTAAACATTGAAACATAACTTCAAAAAGCACACAAGGTTTGTATCTTTAGTCTTACATTCTGTTAGTACTGTTCAGCTGGAGAAAAACATTTCATAATAGGAAAAAAAAGAAACTATTCAAATACTTAATCATCAGACCATTAAGATAATTTGGAAAGTTGTTTCAGAACCATTAGTATGATCATAAAAATCTACTGATAAAAGTGTAAGGATGTAAACTTTGAAAGACAGATAAATTAAACCACTAAAGACAGATCAAGCAGCCTCTCCATGCCTTTATATTGGTTAGGGTTGTTGTCTTCCATAGCAGACCTGAAATGTCATCCAGCTCCAGACACTATAGTTCACACAAAGGTAAAATAAATATATAGTTAAAATGTGTTCCCTAGGCTTCTGCATGTCCCTAGTACATCTCTTGTACCCTTAAAGCCTAGAAGAAAGCTTAAGAACAGAGATATTTGTTAGACATAAAAGAAATTCCATTTTGCAGAATCGTTGTATCTTAATAGAATCTTATGAATCAGGTACCCAGGTAAAGGAAAATATCATTCCAAGGCAGGCACACTAATGTTACAGAATTAATGTAAAGCTTCTTATTTCCATCATGTCTTTGGTCACAGCCTTCTCTTCTGCCAGACACGATTTCCTTGTTCACTGCGCAAGAAATTAGTACTTCATTACTTGCTATAGAAAACAAAATTCTAAGGAGGGAAAAAGCACTTAATGGCAAACTGCATAGCAAATGAAACCTCACACAGGAAATTTAAACTGTTGAACAGTTTAGAATTTTATTCATATATACTTCTTCTGAAGTTAACAGTATGAAAATAAAGAATAATCTGTATATGTTTGAGAACTTGTTCTAATAACTATTTTCAGCAGAATAGTAAAGTTATAATTATGCTTAGGTTTCATCATAAGTCTTCCAGACCAAAACCACTTGAAATAAATCTTATAAAATGATTAAAATATTCACTGATAATGTTTAGCCATGAAAACAGTGAAATTTTTATGTGACCATTAAAATGTGCAGAAACAAAATTAAAAATAATCATACCATTTAAACAAACAGTTTCAGTAGTTCTAAATATATGAAAAACATCAATATTTACAAGAATTCAATGTTTTATTCAGCTCTAATCCTTGTTTCTTTTAAAGTGCTTTCTTGCTGCCTTGAGTAAGCTGTAAGCATCCTGAATTGTAAGCCAGGTTGGCACTTGTCTCCTGTTCAGACCGTTTCTGTTTGCCTTTTAGCAGCTTTTAGCAGAGGATTTATACCCCCAAAGCCTCCCACCTCCCCAGGAGCACAGTTAACTTTTAACAGAAGTGGTGGCGTAGATATGTTTGCCAACCAGCAGCTACTACACACACATAAGAAAGGAAACACTGAACCATCAATTTAAGTCATGCACAAAGAAACTTTATTAACAGGGTATGAGGGGAGTTGGTTGCCTGTCAGGCTTCTCCAGCTTTTTTCCTTTTTTTTCCTCAAATGCCGCTCTCTCTTCTATGCCTGTTCTCCTTCCTTTGATTGCTGGAGGCCCAGACATGAAGGTAAATAGACCATGGCACACCTCGGTCACTTAGCTAGAGTTTTTGAAACTATCTGTAAGTTAATTGAATTAAGGATAAGGAAACACATATAGCACCAACCTGCACCCTGGAATGGTCCTACACGTAGTTCCCTCACAGCCATGGGGAAAGGGAGCTCACCCCACCACCACCCACCCTTGCTGTGTGAAACTTACCTCAAAATATGTTTCTGATTCACAGGTCCATTGGCTTTTTTTTTTCTGGTTCACGTGGGAATTTCAGGAACTGCTTTGGAGTTTTTCCTTATTGTCCCCACATACATGTGCTTCTGAAGCTGGGATTTTGCATTTTCACAGGCAGTGTTAGAATCATAGAATCATTAAGGTTGGAAAAGACCCTTAAGATCATCGAGTCCAACCATTAACCTAGCACTGCCAAGTCCACCACTAAACCATGTCCTCAAGCACCACATCTACCCGTCTTTTAAATACCTCCAGGGATGGAGACTCAACCACTTCCATAGGCAGCCTGTTCCAATGCCTGACTACCCTTTTGGTGAAGAACTTTTTCCTAATATCCAACCTAAACTTCCCCTGGCGCAGCTTGAGGCCATTACCTCTCATGCTATCGCTTGTTACTAGGGAGAAGAGACCAACCCCCACCTCGCTACAACCTCCTTTCAGGTAGTTGTAGAGAGCAATAAGGTCTCCCCTCAGCCTCCTCTTCTCCAGGCTAAACAACCCCAGCTCCCTCAGCCGCTCCTCAGAAGACTTGTGCTCTAGACCCTTCACCAACTTCGTTGCCCTTCTTTGGACACACTCCAGCACCACGATGTCCTTCTTGGAGTGAGGGGCCCAAAACTGAACACAGTACTCAAGGTGCAGCCTCACCAGTGCGAGTACAGGGGCACTATCACCTCCCTGGTCCTGCTGGTCACACGATTCCTGATACAAGCCAGGATGCCACTGGCCCTCTTGGCCACCTGAGCACACTGCTGGCTCATGTTCAGGCGGCTGTCAACCAACACCCCCAGGTCCTTTTCAGCCAGGCAGCTCTCCAGCCACTCCTCCCCCAGCCTGTAGTGTTGCATGGGGTTGTTGTGACCCAGGTGCAGGACCCAGCACTGAGCCTTGTTGAATCTCATGCAGTTGGCCCCAGCCCAACGATCCAGCCTGTCCAGGTCCGTCTGTAGAGCCTTCCTACCCTCCAGCAGATCGACACTTGTTGCCTGTGTTGCCTGTGTTTTCCAGCACGGTGCAAAGCCCCAAAGCCCACCCTAGTGTATGGTGATCCTAGCAGGCTGGGGATGGATGCAGGGCCTCTCGGAGCAGCTCACTGCAAAGGGCTCTGCTTTGCATGTGCAGGGGTTGTGCAGGAGCTCCTTGGTGGCCTCCTTGGATGGGTCCATAGACTTTGGGCATGTTCCAAAGTGTTTGTGGCTCTCCACCCTTCTGGCATTCCCCCTCACCCTCATGAACTTCCCCCCACCCCAACATGCGAGGGCTTGTTCAGCAGTCTTGTAAAATGAGGGGCCTCAAATTGCCTTATACCTTTTATCTGTTTTCTTTCTATTCACATTAAAACTTTACTTATTAATTGCATTAGCTATTATTAAGGAAAGTTTTGTACATTATATACCTACACTTTTAGGTATATGTATTTTTTAATGTATATACCTTCATGTGTATGTATAATTATATGCTATATATACACACGTATAAATATATACATATGAAGTGCATGCATAAATAACGTCTATATTTATGCATATTTCTACACTCTTTTATATGTAAAATTATATATAGAAATAAACATTTATTTATAAACGTATCTTTTTCTCTGTATTAGCATTTTGAGGTCCAAATGGGCAGCCAATCACAGAGTCATGACGTTGTCAGAAATGGCAACAACCCGTCATAAAACAGCAGCTGAAACAACAGTGCAGCCCCAGTGAAAGTGAAAGGAGAACTGCCCCGATGACACCCTTCCAGCGTAGAAAGAAAGAGGCTTGTCCTGACAGCCAATCAGAGGCCTACCTCAGAACTCATGGGGTATGATAGTGCCACAAAAAGCCATCGTCCAATCACAAAGCAGTATGAAAACATGTGGGTTACAACTGTCCATACACTACTTAGATCACACAGGACAGTTAATTCATGTTTCTCAGTTCTTAGACTAAAAATAAGGTAGAGTTGGGTGGGATACCTTAGGAATAGGAGAGGGGTAGAGTTTAGGAAGAAGAGCTCCAAGTATCACAGAGGTAAAAATGCAGGAAAACCGAAACCACGAACACTTTGTTCTTTCATGTTAAAGCTATTAAACAGTGAGGGATTTATTATGGCAGAAATCAGGGAGCACGCTTAACATTCTCTTACTGCAAGGCTCAAAACTATTTTATATCAAAGCATCAGTTTACCATTAACATTACCTGGTTGAATGGGACATATATTGCAAATGCCTTTTTTCAGAAACTAGAATCCAATTCCTGAAATGGATCTATCACACCTTATCTTTTATAACATTTCTCAGTAAATTAGGAACATCTAGTTCTGAGGAGTTTTTTTGTTACTCCAAGACTTGATGATCTTAAAGGTCTTTTCCAACCTAAACTATTCTATGATTCTACAAGAAGAAAAAAGAACTATTCTGAAAAGCAGACCAAAGGTTTAAACTTAACAGAAGTACCCTCTTTTTTCTTTCTTGCTAACCAGTGAAATGGGATTACTTTAACAGATTAACAGGTAAAACATTAAATTCTGTGTTTCAGTGTACATACAGTTAAATTCACTTCCATCAAGCAAACTTTTTTTCTGCCTTAGTCAGACAGTATCATAGAATAAACTGTTAGAAATTTCGGTGAAGTCCAAGCAATAGCTAACTTCCAGTAAGTGACAGGAAAAGTTATAGTACAGTAATTGCAACAATTCCACAACAATTCATGATATTTATCATAGAATAGACCTGTATTAGCCTTTACTAATTTGTGTATATCTACTAAGGTAGATCATATCTAGCTGCATTATCTAGTACCATCTGGAAGTCAAAAGAATTCTTTGTACAGTGACTTCAGTAGTATATATTTAACAGTGAGATCTGGAATACAGCATATTTTGGTCAGCCAGAAGTATTTTGGAACATATTCAAAGCAAACCTGAAAATCTCTGAACAGATTTTTAAATTTGATTATTTACTGAAATAACAGAACTTATGTCAGTCCAATTTGATGCTGTATCAGGTTGCATTGACACTGGACCAGCCATTACCAGCAGTTGTCTACACAAGGAAAAGGCAACACTGATTTCGGTTTTGAAGCACTGTATTTTCAATCATTTACTTCCTGATTATGGCTGTGAAATTACAAACTTGTGCATTTATTTTAATATACAAATACTCTTTTTCAGTGTAAAACCCTAGATTCACATGCTTATCAGTGAACAAAAGTGCCTTTATGTGATTTTATAACTGCTGTGTTTTCTACAGATTACATACTTATAGGCCTCATTGTGCTTTCGTCACTTCAAAGCCAGCCTGCAAAAATTATCCTTTGAAAACAATGGAAATTCCTTAGATTCACATAGCACTTCAGAAAGTTTGACTTAATGCTATGTCATAGTCGAGAGTCTTTGATCAAAGAATTTCACAACCTAAGCTTGTAAAATATTCAAACCAATCTTTTTGTTTCTGCAGTGCATTCATGAAATAATCTGCTAGCAGTGTTCAAATTTTAGACTTTTTTAAGCATTCCGTTGATTCAAAAACAATTTTTTTTCTGTAAGAAATCATAATTAGCAGAAAATATATCTAAGACAGGAAACTGGAATAAATCTCTGGCCACTGAGAAATTAATTTCTAGGGCAGTTTCCAAGCTAGATAGCATGAGAAAAGGAGCTAAAATGCTTTAGAATTATGCTTGGGTGGCATATAGAAAGGATTGCATGACAAAATCAGAATTACGAGAAACAGATAATTAGGCTAATTAGTTAAGTAATTATGTTTATGCATTGGTTCAGCCTGACTAGGGTCACTCATAACCTTTATCACAACGTGTAGTAATAGGACGTACCAATTTTGTTCTTTTCTGTTTTTCTTTCAGTGGCACAACTTGGTTATGGATTTTTGTTTTTATTATCAGTCCTATGTTTGTTAAATATTGCTGGGGAGGATTACATGGCCTTGGCAGGGTGGCACGATGTAAAACAGATGATCTGTAGAATTTTATGAAACTGCATAACTGATTACTCTTACAACATCCTAGACTCAACCACCCAAGCAGACATCCCTTCCAGTCTTCTGTTCCACTGTTCTCAGCATGGCCTGCATTAAGACTTCAGACACTGTTTTGTCTGTTGAGGGAGTTTTTTTGGAGAGACAAGAGGTGGGGAAAGGACTGAGAATGTCAATAAGAGAGAGAATAATATTATGCCATTACAAACTTCACAGGGCACCCATATCTGAAATGTTGTGTAGAAGTCCCTCATGGTCAAAAGGATTTAGTAGATCTGCAAAAGTTTCAAGGGAGCAAAGATGATCTAAGGCCTAAAAAGGCTCCCATAAAGGCTTACGATGTAAGTACTCAGCCTCGAAGACAGACAAGGACTTTAATCAATTATTCACTATTTCTTCCCATTTAAGAACTAGGGGGCAACTAATGAATCTATCGGGCAGTAGGCGAAAACCAATCAAAAAGCAGTGGTCCTTGACACAATGTAGTTATATAGTATATGTCATGGTTAAACCCCAGTAGGCAGCTAAGCCCTACACAGCTGCTCGCTCATTCCCCCACAGTGGGAGAGGGAAGAGAATAGGGAGGGTAAAAGTGAGAGAACTCATGGGTTGAGGTAAAGACAGATTAATAAAGACAGCAAAAGCTGCGTGCACAAGCAAAGTAAAATGAAGAATTCATTGATGGCTTCTGATCTGCAGGCAGGTGTTTAGCCATTTCCAGGAAAGCAGGGCTTCATCATGTGTAATGGTTACTTGGGAAGACAAATGCCATTAACTCCAAACATCCCTCTTCCTCCTTCTTCCCCCCCTAGCTTTTATTTCTGAGCACAACATCATATGGTATGGAATATCCCTTTGGTCAGTTGGGGTCAGCTGTCCCAGCTGTGTCCCCTCCCAACCTCTTGCCCATCTGCAGCCTACTTGCTGGTGAGGCAGTGTGAGAAGCAGAAAAGGCCTTGACGCTGATCAACACTGTTTTGGTCACAAATCCAAAACAGAGCACCATATGAACTGCTATGAAGAAAATTAACTCTATCCCAGCCAAAACAAGTACAGTATAGTATGCAGAATCTATGTCACAGTATGCTGTAAATGCTAGTGTCATGGGGGTCACACCTGGGCTGGACAAGTTCAGGAGAAAGCCACCAGAGGCTTCTAAATATCTACCAATCATTTCTGGTGGCAGAAATTGCTGGAGGATGGGAGAGAAGTCCAGAGAAGGATCACATATGCTTTCCCTCTTCTCCCCTGCTGTGGACAGCCACTGCTGACCACTGCTAGAGACAGGACAGGTGAGCCCGACCGACCTTTAGTGTGACACAAAGGGATTACTATTTTTAGCAGATCTGCACACAACATTTACAAGCAAATTGCAGTCTTACACACTGACATAATATAATAATGATCCCTGCTTAGTTCTTTATTCCTAATAAATCCTAGCACGAATGACATCTCAATTACCACATTTCATTACAACTCTTAGATAATTTTTCTCTTTTTCCCCAACTGAGTTCAAAACATGGCTTAAAACACTCCTCATAAAGAATTAAAATCTTTTTTTCACAGTAGGATGGCTCAAGGGACAGTTTGAGATCCAGTTAAAGAAGGAACTAGTTACTAATAACAAATGCTTTAATTAAGTAAGGTCTGTTTCTTTTGTTTCCTGGGCACTATTGTTATGTTCTTCAATATTATAAACTTTTATTAGAACAAGCATGCCTCTCTAATGCTTGCAGATAAAACAAGGTCAGAACATGGACAGTTGTAACATCTGCATGAGTTAGCACTCAGGGCTCTGGGATGTGTGAATTGCTTAATGGGTTGTTAACTTAGATGTGCCTTGGTAATAACTGAAAGATAACTTGTCAACACTACTTATTTGGCCACTGATCAAAGCACTATAAGAGGATGAGGGAGATAATATGAAGGTCAGAATAATTTTCTGTGGGGATTTCACTTTGGCACATGAATATTGTTACTCCCTACTAGGTTACTGAGGAAAAAAACAATTAAGAAACCCCAGGTGAGCTAATGGCACAGAATCAGTCACAGAACATCATTTCAAGCAGGGAACCAGCCTGAGCCCATGCGGCATTTAAAACTCACTGGTGAGCCCAAGGAGTGAAAACGCATAAGATAAAATCTTGTTCAGGGCTCCGAACAGGTTCTCATTTTGGTGTCTCATATGTGTGAAACCTAATTTACAATTCCTAGAGTTTCCTTGAGTTCAAGACCTACTATCCTAGTAACATTCACTAGAGAAGTCCCTATGGCCTAGTTATGCAAGGAACTCGGCAATAGAATAAAACAATGGCTGCCTGGGAGAATTTCGTCTAATATAATATCTAATATTATTTTGAAGGCAAGCATAGAGCAAAGAAGAAAGGTTTCATTCAGTTTCAGTATTCCATTGAAATGACTTAAATGTTACCAGCCGAATTTTTTTGTTTCATTATGTAGGTTCCCGTTTTCATGATTTTTTTTTCCTTCTTTTAAGAAGAATTTTATTATGAAAAGAGCTTGATGAAAAGAAAATAGAAGAGGGCAGACTGTGAGGCGCCAGCCTTGGGGCAAAATCATCCACAAGAATCTATGAACTGAATGTGACAATGACTGAAACAGGCACAACATTTGCATAAAACAGTTCAGTTTCCTGCAAGCTTTTCACTATCATTTTATTAACAGAACGTCACAATTGTTAAAGTGGAAAAGATCAAAAGTGCACAAGTTTTTCAGGGGAATATAGCACCCAAGTATGACCTCTTACACTCTCTCCAATAACGGAAAACAGAAAACTAAAGCCACTATATTGCCAAGCACAAAACGTGGCCAAACAAAAAGTAAGTTCCTCTTCAGTGTATCAGTGGGTTCCATCAGCTACCTTTAAGAAAAGGAGAAAATAAGTCACATGCCAATGACAACGGCTTATCTATAAAGGAGGTGGTGCACGTATTCAGTTTCTCTAATTGGAAAAACATCTTATTTCTCCTATGTTAGTGGTTTTGCTTCTCTTAGATGGCTTTCCTAGAAGATACTGCAATTCTGCTCAAGTATACTATATAAAATATATTTTTTTTGTAAAAAGAAAAACGATATATCCAATGTATCAACAGTGATTCGTGGGCTATAACCGAGCAGGTACAAGTTTTAGAGATTTCTAGGAAAACCCAGAGTATGTGGTTGTATCTGTCAGCTTGAATCCCTGCAGCACCAGGCATGTTAAAACAAAGATCCTGTCCCACCACATTGTGGGTTCAGACATTCCTGAACAAATAAATCACTGTAATATACAAGACCATCTACAAAACATGGTTGTCACCTACTGACATTTATTAAGCAAAAAACTGGCAGCAAAAATACACAAAGCTGATGCCAGTCATTGGGAATATGCAACTGTTTATATTTAAAAAGACATATATGTCAAAATAGAAAACACAAATCAGGGATCTCATTACCTACTACAACTCAAGGAAAATGGTGCAACATTCCCCTCTAATGGGAAACAATATGTTTCGACAGTGGAATCACAAGCTGGTTTCATCATCAAAAGTTTTCTTTTAAAGTAAGAGTAAATTATTGAGAAATGGAAAAGAAATCCTCTAAATTTCAGGAGGCCACCAGGTTATTCCTGCTGAAAAGGATTTTTTCCAGAAAAAAAAAATCAGGTCAGTCTGAAGCAGTTGGCTACTCACTCTTCCATTAACACATAGTACTGTCCTGTGGATGCTACCACTGGGCTAAAAATGAGGATACTCAGGGTGCTCTTCCATTAGCATTTTAGTTCAGAACATGAGTGCCCAGAGTGACACATACCTAATGCATTCAAACCAACAACCAGTGTTCAGTGCAGAGCAGAGCTAGTCTGAAGTAACACAACACCCTGCAGATGAATATGATGTGGACATTGAGTCCTTATCATCATCTGTTTTGCTTTCTGATCTCCTCCAATTGCACTATTTGCTCAAGGGGATGTACTCTCAGCCAAAATGGAGGTACACAGACTTACCTATTTCTTTTCTTATACGCTTGCATGGCCCTAAAACAATGTTGCAATAAATTACATAATGATAAATCACAAGTGCAACCCCTTATGTGTACATTTAAAGAGTTCTGTAAGGAATGCCAGTACATTGCAAATTTAAAAACGAAGAACATCAATAACATGATAGGACAGAAAGCCTACCTCCTGTTGTGCTCACTTTTGCAAATAGTGCTAATGATGCTTCTGGAATGACCTGTTTAATATAATCAGCTCTCTACAAAGTTGGAATTGCAGTATTTTCCATACCTTAGAAATGCTAAACTATTTTACACACTAAGTTACAAACTGAGAAGAAGAAACTGATTTGCTTCCATACAAATAAAACCTGGGGAAGATTCTTGTATACAAACGCCATTTCAGTGCACATGCTCCTGAAGGACATTATCATCATGCAATGCTATCATGCTACCTCAGTTTCCTCATGGGGTTCACTAGAGGCAGGAATTATCCTTCCACTTCAAGTGTTACAGTCTTGTCTCAGAGGGACAGTGAACACTTGGTCAAAACTGAATTCCTTGATCAAGACTTTGGCCCAGCAGAGATTTTTAACCCACTCAGTAACAGAGAAGTCAGTTGGTATAGCCCACAGGTCCCTTGCTCTTGAAGAGTACGGAAAGCAATTATCTAGGTCATATTTAGTTCATCTTAGCACGGCGGCCAGACTTCCCACATATAAAATGCTTCCTTTCAAAGACAGGTTATGCACCCTTTGGTAATCAGGTTTCCTTTCTTTTAAGCCTACTAACCAGCCCAAATGCAGCAAATTTCATCTAGGCAAGTTCTACACTTTTAACTCCTTGGTAATTATTAAAGGTTTGAAAAATGCCACAGAGCGTGGCAAAAAAGGCATAAGAGTAAAAGGATAATGGACTTCCAGATTACCAAGTTCTTCTAAATAATACTTTGAAATCATAAGCAGTAAGAAGGTTGAGGACTATGAATAATCTCTTCCCCAAAAAACAGTGTTTAACTTAATACAAAACCCTTAAACTCGATGCGTGGGATTTAATTCAGTATGGATTCAGAAGTAAGAGTGCCACCTAGTGAGTCACTATTACCATACTCTGTAGCTCCTTGTTGAATTTATGGGAAATCCCTCACCTGTATCTTTGAATTTGGGGTGAAGCGTTTGGGAGGCATCTTCTTATCTTTCTTTATGCTGTAGTATATAGCACAAACTTGGGCAGGAGGCCAACTACCTCCTCCCGGAAAAAAAATAAAAAGTTGCAGAAACGACGAGCATCAAAACAGGGTGAAGCGGGGATCGCCAGTAATGGCAACATGACGACGATGGGTCAAAGCCTTCGGGAAGCTCAGCGTCCGATTAATGAAGTGAGGAGGAGGAGATGGAACTGGATCGGTCATGTCCTGAGCACGCAGCCGCAAACCGAGCGAAGTGGAAGAACGATGTTCGCGCCTTGTGTGCCTCCTGGCACTGACAGAATTCAGATCAGATACAGCACAAACAGAAGTTAAGAGCTTAATGCAGAAATCACGGTGGGGAGATTCTATAGGCTATGTTATTCAGGAGGGCAGACCACGTAATCACAAACCATCATTGTCCTTAAAATCTATTAAGGTAATTCATTTCAGCTGGCAAGCTCTGACAGGCTGGAGAAAAGGGATATTCAGCAGTGATGTTAATATATATTCTGTTTCTCTTACATATGTGTTTGTATTACTTCATCTTGTGAAATCCAAATAGTCCTTGAGAACAGGCTCCATCTTTCTCCATAAATGTACCTAACCCAGCTGGTAAGTCACTCATTCAGAGCACAGATGGGAATGGCACAGATGCTCTCCGGTCTAACTTAAGTAATAAAATTCTTGTTGAATCTCACCAATGCGCAACATGTAAAACTCTGTGAATTACTGTCCATTACTCATCAGACAACTACAATCAGTAAAGCAAAATACTCCAAAGTCTGACTAATATTTGTAAAGAAGTTTATACTGAGACAACAGCAGCGTACACTCTGTTCCTAAGGGACAATATAATCCTTGATCTGTCTGTTCCATCACCTAGTACATACTTTTCTAAAATATATTTTTTTAATTTCTGCATACTAATTTCTAATCCCCACATTAAGTATCTCGGAGATGTTTCTAGGCTTTTCAGCCAGCCAGCAAAATCTTACAATAACAGATTAAGTCCCACAGGGGTAAATAGAGGAAAGGAAGGAAAGCAGGAAAGGGGCAGCCAAGGCCACCCCGCAGGATTCCCTTTCCTTCCCCGCTCTGCTGACTTCACTCTCCTGGCCGTTCCCTTCCTCATGCAGCCACTTCCCCTGACCAATTCACATCTACCCCTTACATCACCCTGCTAAGCCTCCCAGATGTCCCACAGAGCCAGGCCAAAGGCTGTGGAATACACTAGAAGGCATGATTTTACCCTTATGAAGGAGGTAAAAACAAGTCATTGCTGAGGGAGGAGCAGCCCCTTCCCATACTTTTCATCCCCCCCCCTCAGCAGGGGCTGCAGCCTGTGAAGGCAGCAGATGGGGATGGACCAGCTCTTCCAATTCCCATCTGAAGGACAGGCAGTCTGCTACTCTCTGCATATTGCCACCCTAGTCAGCAGCCAAATTTCCTTAAGCCTCCAGTAAGCTCTGAATTTTCCCTTCCTATAACTACACACCTTGTTCAAACCAGTTCTAATAAGCCAACATCACACTCATTCTTCTCCTAGAAATGGTTACTTGCATTTTCTATGTGCTTATGTGCATTCATGCCTCTGTTATCCATTTGGATTTATTCCCAGAGCTGCTTTTCATTTGACAGCCATTGTTTTCTGTAATTTTTATACCTTGTACCCATGTTTATGGGAGTGCTATTTTGCTCTGTCATATGCCCAGAAGGGTCATTTACAAAAGAAGAAAAATATCATTATCTTTTTATTTTACAGCTAGTGAGACTCAGACACAGAGGTTAAGTGACTTACCAAGCAGAAGTCATTGGCAAAGCTGGAAATAAGTCAGTTATCTTCCCTCTTTGAACATACTGCCTTCTAGACTGAAAAAAAACCCACAGCTGATTGCAAAGGAACAGATAAAATGATAAATATCGCTGGTTCCAATTCTATTACACTATTAAGTAAATCTTCACTTGTCAGGTAAAGCCATTGGTAACTCACTGTCATTAGTTTCAGCTCAGTGCTCGTAGCCCGTAGGAACAAAGGTACTACATTGAACATCCATTTAAAAAGCAATTCCATAACTTCGAAATGCCAGTGGTTTGCCACCACTGATTTTGTAATTATTTCAGATCATTTCATAATATTTAGGAAAAACTGTCTAAAAGTACTTGTATTACATACAAGTTCATTTGAGAAAAACAGCTACCTAACCCTGAAGCTGTTTTTTCTTTACTGAGATGGCTCTTTTATGTCTAGTTTTTATTAAGCAGTAGTGATCAGACAGATATTCAACATAAACGCAGAAGCAAAACATTAAAAAAAGGTGCAGTAAAGGCTACAAATCTGAAAGCAATTCAAGCAGAGAATGAAAAATGACACATCTGGTGGTTACATTAGCTGCTCACACAGTATATAACTAATATTAATACAAGTGTGGACTTTTAAATATGTTCACAGAGTAAAAAGCCCCCTAAAAAAAGATAAAAATCCTAATTCTAAGTCTGAAACTCCTGAAATCCCATGAAACAGGCAACTTGAGAACCTGATGACATTTTTTGATCATTAGTAGCAGGTGCCCCAGAAAGGACATTTAGGCATTGGGAAGAGGACCTAATAACCACAGATGTCCTTTTCAGCTGTTGTGGGCTTTTTTTTTTTTTTTTTGCCCAGCACCTTACCTGTAAAAACTAGAGCTGTCCAACTTCTTTTATCTAAATTCAAGTGGTCTCCGGTTGGAAAGGATGCCTGGCAGTGATCAGGAGACAAGAAACTGTCATATTACTGAAACATGACTCTGCAAAGGAGTGCTCAAAGAGTTATTCCCACATTTTTTTCTGAAGTTATTGGTTGGAAGCCTGTTCACTTTCCCCATTCTGTGCTGGACTTAATGTTTTCTGTATTTTCCACTTCAAAGTTGCATTAATTCTGCTGAAAGATACTCTAGGGAGATCACCTTTAAGGTAAAATGGAGGGGAACATTCCCTAGATGGGATGCATTACCACAAATTAATGATCTGTTCTCCTGGTCCCTCAGAAACACAGATCTAGAAGGGAAGAGGAGATGAAATCAGGGAACATTAAAGGTTCCCTATTGTAAGATTATGGAGGAAGTCTTGGTGAGGAATGTAGACAGGATCAAAATTCCTGCTGTATTTATTTTTGTAAGCTGAGCTTTTATTGTTAATGATGATGATCTTATACCGCAGAAATTTATATTTTTAGAAAAAAAAAAAAGTAAGCTGTTATTGACAGGTAGAAAAACTGATTAAAAATTAAGATTTATTTTTGTTATTGCAGTAGTGTTATATATTCTAATCAATGATTTCTTAAGGCTAGACTTTTATATGAAATAAGGCAATCACACTTAGTTGTTCCTAAAGGTACTGAATTAGAATTAGGAATTTCTAATTTAGAAACTTTTTAGGATGTGAAAATTTTTTGTATTACTGATAAAGTATTTATTTTAAACAGTTAAATGAGGGAACCATTACTGTAATTATTCAAGGTCTGTTCAGCTAGTTAGGACTGATAAAAATCAAAACTTTCCTTCCAGGGTGGTAACCATAACTTGATACACTTACAAATAGACAATACAAGGAAGAAGCATTGTTCCATGATAAACATGTATAAGCCTCACTATATAGTTTCTTTCCTCTGAAAAAAGGAATGGTTTTTTTTTTCCCCCTAGGTTATTAGTTTTACTCAGTAAGTGCATCATCCATAAATTTTTACACAGAAGAAAACTGACTTTTGAAAAAGACTACTGAGTAACTGACAAAAAAAAAGGTTTAAATCACAAAGTTCGTATGATACTAATAAGCCTGGCAATTCCTGGGTCAAGCTGAATGTAGGACAAAAAGGAACAAAATTCCATGCAATATAAAAAGTACATGATTCAACTGAGCTGTTTTCAAAGTCAACTACTCAAAACTACAAAATTATTACAAAATTACACACTTTCCATTACAAATATAATAGGATTCTTACAGTAATATTCAGTTCCAGCTTCAGACATCTAACTTTAGGTGTTTCAAATGTAGGTGTTGACATGTGAAATAAGTGCCTATGCCTCCATTATAGTGAATGTGGATCTAGTCTGTGTAGTCATTTGAACCTCAGGAGGACCCAAGGGCAGAATCCAGTTTCCTAAACACATGCACCTATGGTCATCTGAAGTGTTCTAGCAGACCCAAAATACAACATTGGAAGATGTTGATGGGACTTGGAGAAGACTTGCATCTTTTGGACTGGCAGCTGCAGAATATTTGAAGGCATGCTGAATGACACTAGAAGCCTAGGTTTACAGAAGTAAATCCTGCCCAGACTGTTAGCTGTAGGATATTCCTCCAGATCTGTGTGCCTGGATCTGCAGGCAGCAGGCATGTAAGGCACTGCCCAGTCCAAGGTCCTAGGGAACATTTATAAAAGGTTCTTCACCTGACCATGCAAATTGTCCTGCTCCTTCCTGACCCAGAGCCTGCCACACAGAAAGAATCCAGCATGCTGTTTTTTTCTGAGGGGTAGCCAGGTGCATCAGCCACACCTTAGCGTACTGCCAGCTCTTCTTCCTGCCTGAACCCACGTAGACTCTGCTTGGTGAATGGACTGTCCGTGGGTGGTGGAAGTCCAGAACCATGGTCAGAGATTTACTGTTTTCCAGTGTGGGTGGACCTTGGATGTATCCTACACCTTAAGCATAGTGTAAGGTCAAGGGAAAGCACACAGAGGATGTGCTGTTGGAGCGGAGGGGAAAGAAAAGAAAGGGAGAGTCTGCAGCCGGTGTTTTACCAGCTTCATGCCATGCAAGAATGATAAACCGCAGTCCTGCCGGATAATACCCAGGCTGTAGAGTGCATTCATTGTATGCTGTGTATCATTTCCCTGTCAAAACTGTAGCTGGTTTCAACACAGGGAAGGGAGGGGGAAGCCATGTGCATGCTCTGATAAAGATATCTAGGAAGGACAAACTTCTTCATGTGGCACATTTTCATTTCTTGCCCAAAATTATGATCATTTATGTGGTAAATGGACAGCAGTCTCATAATTCTTTTGCTAGCAGCAAAAACTTTTGGAAATGATAGCAGCAGCAGAGAACAGTCTGCTAACCAAAACCATAAGGATATTAGCCTGCCAGATCCTATAACAGTCTCAACTTTTATATTTTATTTTAGAAAAATATTTACTGATGCTGCCTTGATGCCTTAAAAATAACTTACCTTCCTGTAAGATTCTCCTTAGTCCTTCATTCCCAGAAATCTTGGTACTTGTAGAGCTATTTATTAGCATTTTTAGAGCAAATGAGTGAAATAGGCTAGTGGATTGATTTTGATTTGTCAAAATCGCTTGTAAAAATAACCCCATATATAAATATTACATTATTATAAACATTATGTGCATTTTTTAATAAGGGCAATTACAGTTAAAACATTATGGAGTCCTGTATAAGGTAAATATACAGCCAATGTGAATTTATACTGATTGCTATGTAAAATACAAACAGTAGGGGACTGCTGGAGTCCCACAGAGCCCATATTAGTCCAAGATTCACACTGGTATATTTGAGAGAAGAGTGCAAGGATAGTTTCAGCTTCCCATCTGCTGGCACACCCTCTACTCAAGCATAACAGTACACAGACCAAACTGGTATGTAAGGTAACAGAGAAGCAGAAAAAACATGGCAGAACTATCAAGATAGGAGAACCAGATAAATATTTGCTAATTACAGCTTGCTTCTTTCTGTATGTAAATGTGAAAAAAAATACATACAAGAGCTCATTGCAACCTTCTGCAACACGGAAGAAACATACCCTGAATAAAATGACAAAATTTGAGATATGGTGCTAGATAGAAATGGATAGATATTTGAGAGCTATAGAGTTGCTGGAGAGGGTCCAGAGAAGGGCCAAGAAGATGATGAAGGGACTGGAGCATCTCTCATACAAGGAAAGGACGAGAGCTGGGCCTGTTCAGCCTAGAGAAGAGAAGGCTCAGGGGGTTGTTATGAATACCTGAAGGGAAGGTGCAAAGAAGACAGAGACGGGCTCTTTTCAGTGGTGCCCAGTGAGAGGAGCAGAGGCAATGGGCACAAACTCAAACACAGGAGGGTCCCTCTGAACATCAGGAAACACTTTTTTACTGTGAAGGTGACCAAGCACTGGCACAGGTTGTCCAGAGAGGTGGTGGAGTCTCCCACCTTGGAGATATTCAAAAGCCATCTGGACATGGTCCTGGGCAACCAGCTCTAGGTGACCCTGCTTGAGGAGGGGTGTTGGACCAGATGACCTCCAGAGGTTCCTTCCAGTTTTAAATATTCTGTAATTTTGTGAAAATTTCTTGCAAGAATATTTTTTCATCTTTTTCCACCTACATTTTAGAGTAAATTATAGAGAAACAGCCTAAACTAAACATAAGCTACATTACACTTTCAAGTTACAAAATAAATTGCTTGAGTCAGAAAGGCTAAAGTTAATCCAGATTTTTTCCTGTGGGACATTTGCATTCAGATGTAACCTTTCAGGTGTGAAAACATATTTTCTTTCTCCAGGTTTAATACCTCAATCATACACTGATCGGACAGTATGCAGTGAACAACGCAGTGTTAAAGTCAGTAACTATGCATTTCATTCAGTACACATCATCTGTCTTGACTACTAAGGATCTATCCTTGTAAATTTGACAGATTCCCACTCTAGTTTTTGCTTTAAAAAGTGGTTTTTGGAAGGGGGGCTCAGCTATAAAACAAAGAACATCAATTATTTACATGACTATCCAATTAGTCAGTGACCCTCTAATCCAATGGCTTGGCACTGCAGGGGCACTGACTCATCAGGGATAGCAACCACATTATTTCACCTGCAAGAAGGAAATATTGACAGGAGCAGCTGTGACATCTACTCCCTGCATAGACAGATATACTGTCAAGATCAGACAAAGTGAATTAGAATTATATATTACCTGGACAAAGGAAGTGGGGAAAAAATACAGTGAAGTTCTACATTAGAATCATAAACTAAATGGGAATAGAAGTCTACAGAGAGAAGAATTAAAGAAGTTCCATTGAAAGGCCTGATGGAGAACATCTTTATAGTGAAAGAGTGCTAACACTTTTTTATAGATAGATGATTGCCATCACATGATTGAAATGAGCAAGGTTTAAATAGCATATAAATAAATAAAAAAGGTGGGCAGAGCATTTGTCTCACATGCTGAATAGATAATTTTATCATTTTCAGAGGAATAATGTCAGTTTCTCTACAGTCATAATTTTTGTTGAAACAGGTTCTTAGGAAAAATTAAAGCAGTCATAAATCATGCAAACATAAGACCCTCTGATGTAAAATAAAATTCCTGATAAAAATGATAGGTGCAATATAAATTTTGAATGAGTAAATGTTATCTGAACTGAAACAGCACTGATTAATTCCAAAAGTGACTTGAGGAGTGGCTTTTATACTTGTTACACCAACTACTTGCTCTTGAACATTGGCAGTACAAACTCAGAGAAATCTCCAGTGATCGGCTGTTCAGAGACTTAATTTTGCATTTGCAGTGTTTCTGTGGATTGAAATACAGAGTTATAAGCATCTCTGGCCTCCACATTTAGCTTGCATTTGAATTGCCTCTGGGCTGTGTGGCTGCTGCAGGCATGTGCCACTCAGTTAGCGGAGCACAAGTCTACAGTTAAATCAGACCTTCCCACTAAGTCACCTCTGCAAATCTTAACACTGTACTTAGTGTCAGCTCACTGCAGCACTGCAGTGCAGAGAGACAAGGAGGACAAAGCAATGCAGTTGTTTCCATCACTGGGCAAAATAAATAGAGATGCCTGTAGGTATTAGAGATTCAGCTGTAGGGTATCAGCAGAAGTGGCTCAAACACTTGGAAAATTAGAAGGCATTTTCAAATGCCCCCAAACTGATCCTGTAGCACTTCCCAGTTATTATTCTGGCAAAGCTGCAAATGAAAAGTAGGTAGAGGTAGTTGATGTTGGTCAAGGTGGAAGAGGGAAAAATAACATTTGCAACCCATAGCTGATAACCCACATACTAACAGAATGTTTTCCAGTAGCATGGAAGAAACTAGTACTGCCTTAAATCATATGGGATGAAGCTGTTTGCTGCATCTTGTCCCCAGCATGCAACCACCCAGTCCTGCTCTAAGTTATCAATATGAAACAATCTATGTATGAATGCCCAGAGTTTCCCGAGGCTGGAAAGTGGAAGGTGAGGCTCTGACACTCCCTATATGAGGAATGCAATAAGCCAGTACTACATCTAACTTCTGAAAACAGGAGCTGAAGTAACCTGGGGTCTCTGCCCAGGAAGAGAAATATGCTTAGAAGAAAATGTAAATTGAAGAGGATTACTTTTCGAGAAATGTGTGAGAGCTGACCACAGCATCTATATGGGAGTAATTCTATGAGTTAAGCATGCTTTTCTATTTTGATGACAACTAGTGAAGATAATAGGTCCTCAACATACAGGACAAAATTCAGTTTGTAATTTGAACAACTCCACTGAATTTTCTGAAGGCACATGAGCTGTCTAAGCCCCTGTTACAATGAATAGATATTAAGAAAATATAGTTAATGGAATGTAGAGTGGGATTCAGGTGACAAGCCGCTAGGTGACTGCCCTATACAGGGCCAAATTCTCTCTGGGTTTAATTAATGATGTTGAATGTATCTTCATTGACTCATTGGAATCAGGCCACCTGTACTTTAAACACAAACTGAATTCCAGTCCAGTGATAGCCTTTGTGCCAGACATTTACGCCACGTAGTATAGGTTCAATTTCCCTGCACAACTACAGCTCTTTTTTTGAGGGGAAAAGGGAAAACAGAAATGGCTTGCTTAATTTGTATATTTATACATAAGAACAACAGCAATGGAAATGAGGGCATTTAGGAATTTGGCAATTCTACAATTTTAGACAATAATTCTTTGGGTCTCTGTGAGCCCAAGTTTCTTGATCCCACCACACATCCTCCATGGTCTCAATGACAGACAAAAATTACCCAGAAAAGGTTCTCTATCTGGACAGAAGAGTTCTGCCAGACCTTGAACCAGTGTGACCCAACCTAATGCATTAGTGTTTTGTCAGATCTGCAGCTGTCATCACCCATAAGATCTAAACCAGCAGCTCAAAAGTTCTGTAATTATAGTGACATATACAGTGCATGAAAGTTATATACTGAGAAAAAGAGAGGCTTTCCTTTCCATTTTCATGAAGATAACCCAGAGTACAAAAATTGTGTGGAAGTCATCAGCAGTGAAAGAAAAATTCAGTGAGTTCCAGCTAAATCACAGAGCTAGCACTCTGACTGTTCTTTCTAATAAGGAAAACATGATAATCCATATGATGAAATGATAAAATTATTAAATGTCTCATTACCACTGATTTGGCTAGCTGTCCAGTCAAGAACATACCTAAGCCCTTTCTTAACTCCAAGCTGATTGCTTGTCATGTCAAATGCATTATATGGACACATTGTCCCATGTAGTTGAGTACTGATCACATGATGGTCCACAGCTGCTGCTTCTATCAACACTTACAATCATATTTAGGACACACTGCAATGCAGGAATCATCAGTACCCTAGCTAACTTCTGAAACCAGAAAGCAGGTACAGTGCCCTGAACACATGCATATCCTGATTCAGACCTGATCAGTCTCATACTGAGCCAACATGGGTTTTTCTGTACACTCGTCAAGTATAAAGCCAACTCGGTATCTTTAAATCCGAGGTTTACACACACCCATTCTGTGCACAAAATACTGGGTATGTTACCAGCAATATGCATAATTTCAAGTTAATACTAAATCACCTAAATCGCTCAAGAGGCTGATAACAATTAAATGATAGAGAGTTTATACTACTGGAAAATAGTCTATATCTTCAGTATGCATATTCCTATTAAACTATTATTCCTATTAACATTGATATACTCAGAATATATTACTATCTGATAATATTGATCAATTCTGCATCAAAATGAGGAAGGAAGACTGAAATGGTGAACAATTCAGTGAAATACTACCAGTGTTCTTTAATTATATTTATACCATTGTTAAATTTCATCACAAGATTAGCAGATTGAAATTAATAGTACAGTTTTATGAATGTCCAATAAAAACAATCTGAGTGTGGGATGAGAATCTGTACCTTCTTTCCAAATACTCAGCTCATTCAAACTGACAATCACAGAAATTGCCAAGAGTAACCCTTAGGATCCTAGTCATCTTCCAGGGCAATATGAGAATAAAGAGCTGAGCCTCCCACTAGGCAGATGACCAACACTTCCTTTGACAGAAAATTGATCACTCATCCTAAAACATGCAGGAGTCTGTCTAGGACTAAATAAATCTTTAGCAGACACTAGCAACTTCATCAACTACTGCCAGCACCTAATCTTCTGTAAGCAAGCTAATCAAGAAACAAGCAATCAGAGTCTCCTGTCACCTGTCAGTATTCTGGACAAACATCAAGAATGCTGCAGGCCAGAGACAGCACAGGAGCAGCACTCTTCACTTTGATAGCTCATCTCCCCCAGGTCAGAAACAGAGGCAATCATTCATAGTTATTCTGCACTGTTCAATATCACTGATTTTTGAGCATGTTCATTGCTACTCCAGGGAGATGCAGGAATACATAGATATTCCTCAAAATAACTGGATGAATCCTTCATTTCATACTCAATTTTATTGTTCAGTCTTCACCAAAAAAAAGTAAATATGGAAAATATTTTCAGCACCTGTTATCTTTTGTGTGTGTGTGTGTGTGTGTGCTTGTGTGTGTTGATGATGTCCACAAAAAAGGTATGGATAAAACTGTGTCACTTTTTGTCATTTACACTCACTCATTAATTTATCTATGACCAAACTACTTTTCCCAAGTATAAAAATTCTGGTTCCTTACTAAATAGTCCCATGACCCAGATTAGTTTTACATTTGCAAGAAGATTTAATCTTTAAATACTTTCTTTTTAATGTCTTGTATCTTACATCATCAATTTTATTCCATTGGAAAAGAATATCTTCACATTCCAGTGACATACAGAGCCATGTGCCTCCAGCATTGCCTCCAGTCTCGCCTCCAGTCTCTTCTGTTATGCTTGAAATTGAGAGATTACCAGGGAGAGCAAATTAGTTCAAACTATTTCTAAAAGTAATTTTTTTTATTTACATTGTATTGACTATAACTCTTCAATCCCTTGAGACCTGAGAGAGTTGAGATCATGAGAGCAAAAGCACAGTGATATAACGATAATAAAATAGTCCGACCAGAAGAACCAAAGTTTAAACTAAAATTGTTATGTTTGCCTTGTAAGTAAAAATAGTAGCCAATCTGGGAAAACAAAACAAAACAAAACAAAACAAACAAACAAACTATAAAATGGTTATTTTTCTCTGCTTTTTTTCCTTTTTTTCTCCAAGAGAGGCTTCTGCTCCCTCAGTTGGAATGCAGGTACTCAGGCATCTGATTTTGCTTTTTATGCATTTGAAGAAAAGAAAACTTCTTGTGTGAGATGTGGGGGGAGGCAAAAATCAACAGACAGTAAAGGAGGAATGGGAACCACCATATGCTATTATTATTATTATTATTATTATTATTATTATTATTATTATGCAAACAAATTCTTGGTTTTGCCCTTCAATCCTAATTTAAATCTGCAAGGCTGTGATCACATTGCCCCAAAGGCTTTTACATAGAAGCTGGAAATTATTTTTAACATTTTCCTTACAAAAGAACTCTCTAAAATTAAAAGAACATGTACACAAATGTCATAATAATAAAACCAAAGAATTTTAATACTACATGTTCAACAGCAACTGAAAAGTATTTAAAGTAAATTTATTAGTAAGTTGCATAACAGTCAACATAAGCTATTGTTTACATATTAGCTAAATGAATATGTAAATTCTAATTTATTGTCTTGAAGTTGCTTCAGAATCAGCAGAATGCTGTCTAGAGAGCCAAAGAACAACAGATTTTTGCTGCGGAGTGTCTGTCTAGCTTGCTATGTTTCACAGGAATTTTGTCTATGTCTGTATCTACAGTGGCTTTTTGTATATAAAAGATACATAAGACATTTGTATTTGTGGTTTGGAAAAGGATAGAACAATGATAACTGTCACCTTTAGGCGGCTGAAAGAGTTGTAGTTCCTCTGGCAACATCAGAGAATTGCACTGCTGTTGGTTTTCAGGCTCAGACATGAGTAACACAAGATGGTGGCAGAAATGCCATATCGCCCCCAAGTTTTCTGTAACCTTTTGTAAACTTCTGCATTTGAAGTTCTCTAAAAACAAAGACTTAGACATCAGAGCTAAAAAAAAAATGGAAGAAGTTATATGAATAAAACTTTGTGTGAGGAATGTACACAAAAATCCATCAGGAATTTATTTGTAACACTGATGATCCATAGAGCCTGACACAAGTGATCCAAGAAAGAAAACTAAAATGCTATATTGCAGTTTGCTTTTAAGGCTATGATCTGCTTAGATGGTCTCTAAAACCCTAAGCCATCTAGGCTGCAGTACTAACCTGTGGAAGGCGTTATGTCCCTGTATCCAAACAAAGAAGAAACCCCAACGCAGGAAGAAAAAAAAAGTGTAGTCTTATAAAATCTACGTAAGGGCTTTCTATTCTGAACAATCTCTGATCACCTGTGTTCTTGGTGAGTCCAGTTCAACAGCAGAAAAGCACTGTCATGGTTTAACCCCAGCCAGCAACTAAGCACCACACAGCCACTCGCTCACTCCCCCACAGTGCAATGGGGGAGAGAATCGGAAGAGTAAAAGTAAGAAAACTCATGGGCTGAGATAAAGACAGTTCAATAGGTAAAGCAAAAGCCATGCACGCAAGCAAAGCAAAAGAAGGAATTCATTCAGCGCTTCCCATCGGCAGGCAGGTGTTCAGCCATCTCCAGGAAAGCAGGGCTCCATCATGCATAATGATTACTTGGGAAAACAAACACCATCACTCCAAACTTCCCCCCCTTCCTTTTTCTTCCCCCAGCTTATATGCTGAGCATGACATCATGTGGTGTGCAATATCCCTTTGGTCAGTTGGGGTCAGCTGTCCCAGCTCTGTCCCCTCCCAGCTTGTTATGCACCCCCAGCCCACTTGCTGGTGGGGTGGGGTGAGAAGCAGAAAAGGCCTTGATGCTGTGTAAGCACTGCTCAGCAATAACAAAAACATCCCTGCATTATCAACACTGTTTCCAGGACAAACACAGCCCCATACTAACTACTATGAAGAAAATTAACCCTACCCCAGCCAAAACCAGCACAAGCATATAAGCCCCCTGCAAACTCTGGGCCACAAAAGCATCCAGAGCTACATGAGGTACTGAGAGTCTTTGTTGCTATCTGTAAGAGCATGCTCCAAAGTACAAGCTTGCCGGGGTACAACCCAAAAGCCACAACATGAGGCCACCTCTTAAGGCAGTGTCGAGGATGGAAGAGTAGACGCTGAGAGGTCAAAGCAGGCAGGAGTGGTGCAGGCAAAGCAGGCTTGCCAGAAGAGATGATTTCAATGGAGCAAAAAACAGTGGGATACCTGGTGAGCCTAATGAAGATAGTACAGATATGGGCAATATTCATTGTACAGCAGTTACACCTTTGCACGGAATTCATAGACTGACTTTTATTTCTGTGAAAACAACAACAACACAGAAAATATTATACTCTGTAAGCAAGAAACATACTGGAGCATTGGTAACTGAATCATTTTTTTTCCTTGGTTTGTTCAGATATTCAGAAAGTAATTAAAACCACTGTATTTCTTGTTCTAAAAAGAATAGTGCCTCCATTGTTCCAAGAAACTTGTACTAAAGCAAAAAGGAAAACTGACTTTCTTATATGCACATGGTACTATTCAATTGCTTAAAATATCCAGCCTGGGTGGGTTTGAAAACTTGGAAGCATACTTATCTAATGCCTTGTGCTTTTAATATTCCTACCACAAAGAGTAAGTTCAGTGCCCTCCCTTTTTTCAAGAGGTAGTAAAGATCCATTCATGCTAGAACACAATGACTTTACACAAGTAGAATTTTGAAATGGGATGCCTGCAAATAGGCTGCTTGGGCTCCCGGGGGAAGAGTGGGAGGGGGAGAATTTTCCCCTTTGCAAGAAGGTGCCAGGT
Source organism: Platalea leucorodia (assembly GCF_965183815.1). Taxonomy (NCBI): domain Eukaryota; kingdom Metazoa; phylum Chordata; class Aves; order Pelecaniformes; family Threskiornithidae; genus Platalea; species Platalea leucorodia. The sequence goes on from NC_138825.1 coordinate 81,602,426, forward strand.
ATTCTCAACTCAGGGTATTGCTACCTTTAACTGCCACCAAAGTCTTACTCATTTTGCCAGTCTTTCCAGTAATACTGCCAGGACTACACACGTTCCTAAGGCTGAGAAACAGCAAATGAGTAGGCGTTTCGGCAAATGAGTGTCTGAAGGACAAACTGCAGTGCAGTGAAAAATATCTCCATCTTACACCAGAAACTGTATAAAAACCATGACAGCGTGACCCCATTTATTTTCCACAAGTAAAAAGAAAAGGCTATTTAAAATAATGAAAACACAGGTTTTTTACTACAGAAATTGGAATTTATTTTATGGAACTTAGAGTAAATTAATTATCTATAGCCCTATTCTTAAACATGAAGTAACATATTTATTTTAATTTCTATATTTGATCTATAGAAACTTCTCTCTTTTCAGTGTTTGGCTAAAGGAGGCACCAGAAAGAACTAGTCAATCCTGTCAACAACGTTAGGAAGATAAATGCATCCATTAATTAATTTTATGACCTGATGAGCATAGATACCAGCACTGATTGGCTGATCACCTCAGGAGTGCTTGTTACATTTATAATGAAGCAAATCAAATAATGTAGTTTGTATTTGGGAAGCCGGAAAAGCTGAGCCAAATAGTCACTGATACGATCGGGCAAAAAACGATAGTGCTAAATTTGTGCCTCTATTCCTAAGTGGCAGTAGGTGGTCATTTGGTTAAAGTCAATTATGTTAGTTAAACTGACCTCCTGCACCAGTGACAGCAAAAGTCAAAACTTGTTGATTTCTGAAGTTATGCTGGATTTCACAAATCACTGTGTGGAGTCAGCAGCAAGAATATGGGAAATGAAGGAGATGATAATACTTCCAGCACTTCTGACTGACAAGCACCAGTCTACAGTAAGGAGCTTTGTTACTTAGATGTCAGCAACCATTTTAAAGGATATTGGTACATTGAGTTCTGTCATGTTTAAAAGTTTATGCTGACAGCTCAGTTGTCATGCAGGAAAATGAGGTGGCACACTATGGCAGAAACAAAGCAAGAATAAAGAACAACTTTATCAGTTAAACAAAAAGATTAAGATCTGGGATTCTTGTGATGACAATGCTGCAATTGAACATGAAAATGCATACAGCCATTTAATCCCCATGACTACTGCAACAGGTAGAGAAAACTATGTCCCTGAGTATCTCTGATGAATATTAGCAATGAAAAAGAATGTGAGCTGCAGAAAAAAAGAGGTTCACTGACAGAAAAAAGAATGAAAAATAATGACTGATGAGCATTTTATATCTACACCAAAGAAAAGATTTCTGAATGACAAGACAAAATGACATGGTCTGATTTATCATGTGACAGGGAGTTAGGATAAATAAAACAGTTAAAACCTCCTAACAGAATATTCAGAGACATTTAAAGAATGATAGGGATGGCATCTCAGCTTAAGGACATTATTCTTCAGTAAAAACTGCATGAAAATGGAATTCTTCCGTGTTCTTCCCTGTACTCACCCTGTATGTTGATTTTATTTTATTTTATTTTATCTCAATACATACGTTAATAAAATCTTTATTCTCTTTTTTTTTTTTTTTTAATTTGGCCAGTTTTATCATTTGTTTTACATTGTTGGGTAATGTTTATGTACGGTCTTTAATGGTCATTTCATTCATAGAATTGCTGCTGAAAGCTTGGTTTGTTACTACTCAGAGATAAGCATCTGTCCCTGATCCTCCAAAAGATGCTGGTACTAAATCAGCTGTTAGAAGTGGAATGTACCAGGTATACAGTTTAAAAGCAATAATTGACATACTGCCTCTTCACACAACAATGCTTGAGACAAGTCAAGTTCAGGCAACCGACACAGAAAGGGAGAATGATATCCAGAATTAAGGAACATATTCAGACACTGTTCTTCCAACACTCAAACCTGAGAGTATTTAACCATTGCTTATCTACTAAGAGACTGAAGAATAAAAGCTGTGACAGCTGAGGCTGTTGCACCCTGAAGAACTACAGAAGTAATGGTCAAACCTAACACCTTGACTGCATACAGACACAAACCAGAGAACATACTGTTACGGTATGTGACCTCTGTGTCAAAAAAAGTTGATGTTTGGATCTTCTGTGTTTCAGTAACACCCGTGTAATCACAGACAACTGACTTTAAGACATTTCACCATAATGTTCTCTTTAGATGATTTAAAATCATGGTATACTGACTTGAGCCAAGTCATTAGGTAACAATATTGCTTTTCTCTGTTTTCACAGAAATAAACTTAACGGGGAGTTTTTAATGTTGCCATGGCAATATTAGACAATGCATTCAAAAAATCTCATAGCATTTTTGTTTGTTTGCTTGCTTGCTTTTTGCAGAAGAAAGCATTCCAATACAAAAGGCAACAATATCTCAATCTATTAAGAAGCAAAACCTCTCCATTAAATTTGCTCTTCTTATTAAAGACACAAACTACATAATTTACTTTTTAAATAAACATTATTAGACTCAGTCAAACAGAACCTAATGTGAAATATGGAAATCATACTGAATATAAACACTAATATTGAATTGTAAGAAATTTTCCCTTGTAATTTCTAGCACAATATTGTAGCCTAGTAGCCCAGCAAATACTGAGTTGTCATTGCTTGTAACAGACCACAGGCTTAGCATTAAGGTAATAACACAGGCATCAGGATGGGTCAAGCTTTGTCTGGACTAGTCTCGGCCTGCCTGGAGATTTGTGTTAGCATGTAACAGAAATTACCCAATGACCAGGTAACAACTACCTACTTTGTTTTAGCTTTTGCTGAGCTTCACACAATTGTACAAATATTTCCTATTGTTATATATATTTTGTAACTAATAAATAATCAGGACATGTAGTTATGCTACATGCCACGACTTATGTATGACCCTAGTGTGAAATACTGCGTAGAGGAGCATGGACACATGACTATAGTGCCTTCTGTGCCTAACATCACAGAAAGGGGTAGATATTAGAAAGTTTGTGTATGCATTGTTTTAACTGTATGTAATTTGAACTATAAGTGTCTTACACATTTATAGCTTTCACGCTTGGTTGCATTTAAATCTATTTTGTTTGATGGAATGTATCTTACCAAGAAATTTATATCATACAGTATAACTCTTAGCTGTCATTATTTAACACTCTGACAAATTTCCAGTTTCAAAGGAGTGATTAAAACATCCCATAGTGCTGGACCCACTCCCAACCCTTGCACAACCCCTCATGGGGGGGAGATTTTCAGTTGATAACTACTTATTCATAGGTTATTCATTAGATAGTTCATTAGTCTACTAAATGCATACTCCATCAATATTGTGTAGTGCCGTTTTTGTAATCAAGATGTGATGCGAGATACAGTCAAATGCCTTATAAAAATGAAAGTATGTTATATCCAAGAAGTTACTTTTAGCAATCAAATCTGTAGTCTTAAGGAATGAAATCAAGTTTGTTTGACATGACCTACTTTCTATGAATTCATAGTGACATGCATTACTTAATTTTTAAATAATTCACTATTAAAGCAGCTCTTTATTAATTTTCCTTTCAAGGATAAAGTCTCCTATTCAGTCATGTCACAAGATACCCATTTTTTAGTCTTCTGGAATTTATGCGCTATTCCAAGATTTCTTAAGAATGCACATCAGCTGGTCAGACATTCCTTCAATCATGTCTTCTGGAATTCCATCCAGACCTGGTGAATTCAGAATCGTCTGTCACAGCAGATGTTTTTAACCTTCTTGGTTACTAATGGGAAGTACTTTATCACCCTCCTGTGAAATAAGTCCTTTATTGAACTTCTTTCAAAATGTAGGAGAGAAATATTCAGTGACAATCACCAGTTAGCAATGTGGCGTATTCATACTGCTTGAATATTTGTTCATATCCTTAAAAAATTACTCTATTATTGTTAGCACAGTTATCACGGATCTTTTCCCAAAGTTATTTGTTAGTTTCCTTCAGCTTCTTCCTTCCAAAAATTCTAACAGGCAGGTTTTGGTACCTATTTATTATTTCATGTGTTGCATATTGTATTTTATTTCTAACTTTCACTTTACCAGTGAGGCAGAGGGGTCTTGCCTTGACTGTGGGATCAAATAATTTTGTTCCTCTAGTAAATTTTCATCAGTTATTTCTGATTAATGGAAAACATTCATTTGCTTGCCAGACTGTATATAATCATAATGACTAGTCTTGATTCAGCCCAGGTGATTAATTCATCTTTATCTGCTATAATGATGACCAAAATAGAGAAAGAGCATTATTGGTGGCAGAATCTTTCATGTTAGAAAACAGTCATCTATAATGTTTAAAAGAACTAAAGGATGCTTTTCTAAGGACTCTATGAGACCTCTAATATGTCTCTAATGATTACAGCATTACTGACAATAACCTATTTTTCTTTTCATTTATGCTGTTTTTCAGTCTTCTAGACTATGCTAGCTAGCACAGTGATGTTTCTTCAGTATATCCTATAACCTCTTTTTCCTATTTTATTCTCCTAAAGTGGGTAATAACTACTGATTTTAATGTTCTAATCATGCAAATCAACTCATCAGCTTTTAGGAATACCAGTTATATCAAATTTCTTCTAATCAATGAGAATTTCCAATTCTTCTTGCTTATTGCCTTCAAGCAGTAGCATATAGCAATTGAAAAATATATTCTTTCCACATCTGTTGACCTTGATAACAACATCCTGAGTTTGTGTTTATACCACATTTGCATTCTTATTAAGTTTCCTTTTTTATTTTTCTGTTAATAGCCTCATAGTTACTCCAGCTAATCTCCAGTTGAGAAGATTATCACCTTTTTTTTCTGTGAGAAGTAAGCTGCGGTATTTATAAATCCAACCATCTCTTAGGATAAATATTCTACAAACTGAAACCTTCCCTTTCATACCAGCCATGCAAACAGTGGTTCCCTCTGGTATCTTCTGCCTTTTCAGTTCTATTAGAATGACTCTAAGAAGATTATGTGGGTTTTTGTCTTCTGCCTCCCTTCAAGATAACTGAAGCTTCCTAAAATGCATAGTTCCAGGTGAATGTCATGTAACTAATTTCAGTGTGCATCATCCCTTACTAATATCTCATAAATATCTGGTGGGTTCTCTGTCCTCTCTTTTTAACACAGAGTCATCAGTGATGACTGCTTGCCCTCCTGGGGTATTTGAACCCTGTAGCTGCTTGCTTCATGCAGAAAGAATATGAGTCAAGATATTCAATAGGCTTTTGTTCTATTCTTCTAGAAATAAGGGACAAGTTGCTGATCATCTGATGATCTGACATTTGTAGAGGAAAGTGAATTCCTTCTAGGTAAGGAAGCACACTATGTACAACATTAACATCTCTTATGTTATAATGCAAACCATAATCATGACTTCAGAAGCATTATTCATCACTGATACATACATTCTTATAAAAATGTGAAGTATTTTATTTGTGGAGAAATATAATATTATAGCTAAGAAATTGCACTGTAGTGTTAGGGAGATTAAGGCATCAAATGTTTATCTGCTGGAGGCGTAAGAAAGCATTCCTTTTCTAGTATCTTAAATACTACCTGGCTGATCTTTGGCTGATAAACATTTATGGCATGGTACTAGCTAGAACTTAACAGGGTCAGACTATTATTGCAGATTTCCAGCAGACAGACCACACTAAAGGAAATGGTAGTCAAATGTAACAAATTAACAGACAGCCTTCTAGGGCTACCCTTCCTTACCCTTAGTTAGTTTGTAAAGCTTAATGTGATAAGAGCAGAAGGTGACAAGACTGAAAGTATAGCTCATTAGGCACAGAAAGTAGTAAACAGAATTCTTAGTAATTTATAGGGCATGTTTTCAACTCTTTTTACCCATGTAATTTTCATGTAAGTAATGTATAATCCAGTGCCCCTATGCCAGAATGCAAAACGTAAATTTGGCACCACAGCCGCTGAAGCAGCTTTGTCACCAGTGTGATCTGCGATCACTCATTGTTCTGTGATTAAAATATAAAAATCATTTGATCAGACAACAGAATAAATGATGAATAAGAAATGACGGGGGGTGTGTCACAGTGAATCCAGTAGCCTAACAGACGTGAAGCTGCTGCAGATCCATGCCCCCAGGTCCAACCAGCAGCAAGGCTGAGAATATATTCCTAGTACTGTGGCACACACACACAGAGCACACCTATACACCACATATATACACAGCTGGCCACACAGATCAATACAGAAAGACACACAGAGCACTCACACACACCACCAATACTCATCCTGTTCCCCTTTCTGGCTGAGCAGGATGAAGGCCTCTTAGTGTGAAACATATATATACCTATGTACAATGTGGGTACCTCCAGCAGCTGGGCTCAGATACTCAGTCTGCCCAGTAGCTGCCCCTAGATCCCAGTCTTCCCAGTTGCTGGCACCTGGACATCTGAGCCCCTGAGGCCACAGTCCCACCCCAGCTGCTGGTAGCTCACTCATCGATACACACACACCTCCCCCCCTCACCTCCCACCCTCCCACCCCCACCCCCCCCCCGCCGGAGATGGCTGGGACTTCCCTGGTCCCCAGTACCCAGCTCCTCCTTGGTCTCACTCTTAAAGGCACACGTGGCTCCCCGGCCATTACACCTACTCACCGGCTAGTCCAGCTTGCCCTTCACTAGTGCTCACACACCCACTCACACACCCGCACTCGCTCCAGCTGCTGGCACCACAGACGACACAGGCCCTCTGACTCCAGTGGCTGGCACTTAGACCCTCATACATCCACACGGAACAGAGAGCCCCTCACCCAGGAAAAGGGTTAGAAAATGGACTTTGATAGGAAGATAGGACAGACTGCACTGATCAGGCACAGGGCATGACCAGACAAGTGTACCAACCTTGTTTACCTGCAACTGCCCCTTCAATCTCCTTATCCTTCTATTTTCCCATGATAGCTCCTCCCCAAATCACTTAGATTCATCTCCTTCCCTGCCTTCTTTCCTGCCCTAAACATCCCATTAAAAGTCTCACACAATCCCAAAATGCTCTTTCCCCTGCACCCCATAGCGTGTCCCATACCCCTATGCAGTGACCCCCTCCATCTGAAAGGTGCTCCGGAGACTCATCTTGATGGGTGTCACCCTGGCCCATGGCTGAGGGATGCCCTGGCAGGGGCCTGATCAGGATGTCCTCCAAGTCTGTAATTCAGGTAGCCCTGCATCCGCTGTCTCTCTGTGCTCTCTTCTGCATGTGCAGACAAGCTTTTTATCGCATAACCTAACAGAAGCATGTGAGCCATATGATAAAAAAGCATCATAACCCTCCAGTCAAACTAAGTATTAACATTTTAAATAAGACCACTCTGTCAAAAGGTCTTTCTGTTCAGTTCACATGACAATTGTCTCCAGTACAAGTAATTGGTTCCCTGAATAGTCTTCAAAAGGGAGAAGGGGCACTACAATCACATCAAAAGGATAATCATACTTATTATGTGTGTTAAAGGACATCTGGACTATTCTTACGAATCCTTCACGAGGTACAAAGAAATTGTCTCAGCAGGAACATCTCAACATCTTTTTCAATAGAAGTATTTAGAAGAGTCTTTTGGCTAATACAATCCCCCTGAATAAATAGGTGAAAAACTGTGGTGTCCATAACAAAAGACTTACTATTCAAAACTCTATTTATTGATTACTTTATGCCAACTGTCCTAAGTCAGAAGTGAGCACACCAGCTTCAGCAATTTACAAAGCACAAGATACTACTCGTCTCGTACTGCGACAGCTCTGTCCGTTAGTGTCCTCAGGCAGCACTCTTCAAAGTGTCTCCCAACTTCACTGTTTTTCCTTTTCATTGACAATTCCTTTTCCAAACAGGGCAAATGTTGACATCTGTGTCTGATTAGATGTGTTGGAATATTCTGGGGTTTTTTTAATAGCTTTTGAAATTATTCGCCTGAAGTCATTCTCCAAGTTAGGGACTAAGCAGGACTTAAAAAGTCCTAGCTAGAAATTACTCTGTTATGTCTCTGGTGCTTCTGCTTTGCTGCTGGTAGGAACGGCCTCCTCCTCCCCTCCAGTACATGTGACATGAATCCCTATAGTGCCATCCCATCTTGTGTCAGCAGAGATTTCAATAAAATTTCTTTAGATGCTTCATAGGCCTCTGAGAAACCTCCTAATATAAAAAAAATACACAACAATAATCTGGATATAGCCCAAAATTAGTTTTTAAATGAAAACTTGTATAAAATCCTAAGAGTTTCTTTTTCTCTCTTTGTCTAGATATACATATACACAGACACGTCAGCAGTTTGTGTAAGCAGTGAACCGTTAAGCTACAGCAGATGCTTGCCAGTTTCTCACAGCTACCAACCCCTGTCACATATTCATTTCTGAAACAAACCCCATGATCAAAATCTAACCTCTTTTTTTTACAGCGCTATGGTCAGTGACATAAGCCAGAATGGCAAATACCTAGCAGCATAACTGACAACAACCTAGCACCTGGCGTTGAAAAAGATGTTCCACTTTCAGCAGAGCTCACAGGGATATCCAGCCTCCTGCCATGAGGCTGTGGGACTTGGAAAAAGCAAGCAGAAAATGGAGTTGAGATGACATTTGCAACTGCAGCTGACTGAGCGACTTCTGAGTATGTCCCAGTTTCAGAACCTGGCAAGAATACTGTTGTTGTTCTTCCCATTTGATCACTCAAATCTTGCTTTAAAGGATCAATTATCAGTTAAAATGAGAAAAGGGTTTTTTTGTCTGTGTCTGGCCAGAAGAGCAACATTTTCTTTCTTTCTTGTGAAAATTTTGCTGGTATTCTGAGGTAAGTCTAGATGAATATCATCTGGTCTAAGTAAGTATCACCTTCAGACCACATAAACTACAATACAACCAATTTGCTTTTGAGGAATGCATCATTTTGTAAACATAGAGTGATTATATTCTGAGATAAGTAATCTCAGATAAGTAATCTCAGATAATTCTGACATAAGTAGATCTCAGCATTCTTGGCCTGAAACTAAGAAGTTTCACTGATATAAGGGGAGGCTGTAATGATGTTGCTTTTTCCACCAATTTTTTCCCAAAACCCATGTGAATCAATCAGTTACATTTCCCTTTCTTCAGCATTATCCAGTATTTAGACATAAGATATTGATACTTTCTTCAACAAATTACTTTCTTCAGCTGCTCTTCTTTGACAAACTTACTAAAGGAAATATAAATAGTATGAATCACTGCAGTAGTATACTTGAGATGGAGAATCAGTTCTACCATTTTTTGTATGTGCCATCAGGGCATATAGAAATATGAAGAAAGATCAAAGAAAACATAAGATGACAGGCAAGGTCTGCCCACGGGGTTTCAAATCTGGCTCTACAGTATTAGCAATCAGTATCAGCCTAAATGGGTGTGAAGTGCAGCCTGTTGACCATGATGATTCAAGATTTCAGCTCAGTTCACTTCAACACCACACTGAAATTATGTATACAAAAGAATTATTTTAATGAGCAGTCTCTCAAAATAACCAACAAAAGAATGAGAAGGAAACAAGAAATAGGATATCATATATATACCTCAGACCAACATAATTTCTTTCTGGTTTGTATTTCTGAGCACGTCCCATTCCTGACCACACACATAGTTCTTACGTTGTAAATAATTTTAAAAAATAAATTAACAAATTATGAAACAGGATTCAGTTCCAGCCTTCTGGGCTTAACTGCTTTTAATAGTTCTATACTTCATGACTGTTTACGTAAAACATTATCCAACAGATCATGTCTCTCTGGCAAGACACTGTCGTATTAACCCTTAGGTAAGTTAGGAGTTCTCAAACCTGTGAATACCTCTCACCAAGACTAAAACCTGGCAACAACTTGGCTGCTTCAAACATCAGTTGTAATTTTCTTACAAAGTTTTACTCTATCCATTAATGTAAGAATAAATTGGGAGAGGAGTGGCTGGAGAGCAGCCCTGCAGAAAGGGATCTGGGGGTGCTGGTCAGCAGCAGGCTCATGATGAGTCAGCCCTGGTAGCCAAGCGGGCAAACCACATCTGGGGTGCATCAAACACAGCATAACCAGTCGGTCAAAAGAGGTGATTATCGTGCTGTATTCAGCGTTGGTGTGGTTTCATCTTGAATACCGTGTGCAGTTCTGGGCCCCACAATTTAAAAAGGATGTGAAGGTCCTTGAATGCGTCCAGAGGAGGGCAACAAAGCTGGTGACAGCACTGGAAGGAATGTCCTATGAGGAGTGCCTGAGGACTTTGGGTTTGTCTAGTTTGGAGAAAAGGAGGCTGAGGGGCGACCTCATTGCTCTCCACAGCTTCCTGAGGAGGGGAAGTGGAGAGGGAGGTGCCAATCTCTTCTCCCTGGTATCCAGTGATAGGACGTGTGGGAATGGTTCAAAGCTGCGCCAGGGGAGGTTCAGACAGAGGGCAGTCAAACACTGGAACAGGCTTCCTGGAGAGGTAGTCAATGCCCCAAGCCTGTCAGTGTTTAAGAGGCATTTGGACAATGCCCTTAACAACATGCTTTAACTTTTGGTCAGCCCAGAATTGGTCAGGCAGTTGGACGAGATGATCGTTGCTGGTCCCTTCCAACTGAAATAGTCCTATTCTATTCTATTCTATTCTATTCTATTCTATTCTATTCTTCTATTCTATATCTGTGTCCAAAGAAGGGCAACGAAGCTGGTGAAGGGTCTAGAGCACAAGTCTTATGAGGAGCGGCTGAGGGAGCTGGGGTTGTTTAGCCTGGAGAAAAGGAGGCTGAAGGGAGACCTTATTGCTCTCTACAACTATCTGAAAGGAGGTTGTAGCGAGGTGGGGGGCAGTCTCTTCCCCCTAGTAACAAGCGATAGGACGAGAGGAAATCACCTCAAGTTGCACCAGGGGAGGTTTAAGTTGGACATTAGGAAAAACTTCTTCACTGGAAGGGTAGTCAGGCACTGTCACAGGCTGCCCAGGGAAGTGGTTGAGTCCCCATCCCTGGAGGTATTTAAAAGCAGGTAGATGTGGTGGTTGAGGACATGGTTTAGCGGTGGACTTGGCAGTGATAGGTTAATGGTTGGACTTGATGATCTTAAGGGTCTTTTCCAACCTAAATGATTCTATGATTCTGTTCTGTTCTATCCTATCCCATCTTATCCTATCCTATCCTATCCTATCCTATCCTATCCTATCCTATCCTATCCTATTCTTTTCTGTTCTATCTTTAAACAGTTGCATATGGTGATTTTCACAAAAGAAATGTTACTTGTTTGTTCATGTTCAGAATGAAACGATGTTTCCATTTGTGTTACTTTCTTTTTTCATTCTCCTTTGAGACAGAGCTGGCAAACATGTCAATGCAAATTCACGAAACATGACACATAGTGCAGTCATCTTGTAATTATGCAAGCATGGATTCGACTAGACACATGACTGAGGTATGGAAACACTATGGCTAAAGAAGACCCCTAAAACTAATTCTCTCAATCAATACTGGTAAATCTTTTAAAATATTTTTTATGTTTTCTAAGTTCAGGCTCCTTGTTGGCTATAATAATATAAATTTTCTATTAGATTCTGATGTATTTATTTTAAAAGGCAAGTGAAAGGTCATAGTTTTCTGAAAGAAAAAAAAAGTGAAATAATAATGCATTCCTTATTCAACTGTTATATATGGAAAGTCATTCATGATGAGATTATTAACTCCATTAGCATTAAAAAAATTGTAGCAGTGGAAACTACTAGGAAATTTAGAACTGTTTAAGCTTAGGCTCAACAACTGAAAGAAAACTTGTCCCCTACCACTCCAGAATCCTGTTAAATTATGAGAATGTGTGATATGTTTCTATACTTTTTATCCATACCTGTGAAGCAATTAATGCTGTTGCACTTTTAAATAAATTTAAGAAATTACAGATAATCATAAATGGAGACTGATAAGAAACCTATTTTCCATTCTAGCTACATTGATATTCGCCAGCACAGAAAGAATATCACACTGATTAATTAACCTGAAAACCCTGGACAAAATAGAAGGTTGCTCTGAAAAATCACTATGTTAAAGAAGAGCAACTGGGCATTAAACCTAGGTACATTCATATCCAGTAGAAGATAATATGAATAGATTGAAGTCAGAAAGCAATGCAGAAGAACCAGTAATAATGGAGATGATATATCTCCTTTATGTAGCCTGCATTACATTAAAAAAGGCTCAGGTCTCCAAGAACAAATTTGAATCACGAATTTTTATGCAGCAGTGGCTACATATTTTCTTATGCATGTCTTCTTCAGCAGTATTTTCTTATGATACACTGCATATTAAGTTTCAAGAACTTGCAGACCACTTACAATATCTGTGCAACTTTTAAAGAAAGCATTAAAAGCCACGGGAACAAGATGACTGTAAAGAATCATAGCTCATTTGAATGACAGCATCTCCGACGCACTGACTTTTGCTAGCATTGCAGTTGTGGCCATGCACAATATGATTACTTTGTAATCATGGGCAATAGAGATTTTGGATGTTTTCTGAGGAAGCTGCATTATCCTCACATAATAACATTGATTTAAAATTCTTCTCCCAGTGTTGGTAACAGTGGCATCTGCAGAGAGCAGTTTAGTTTTGAATGCTTGATACTCTCATCACAGCAGAGATCAACAGTGAGTCAATGATGTCTGTCAGGTTCGTCTTCAACAGAGGCTGAATTTGGTGAATTTTTTTGAACACAGTGATTTAATAAATTTTCTGTTGTCAAAGTAAAGACAAGGTAATTCTAATTACTAGTCCATTTCTTTTCTGAAGTACACTTCAAGTAACTGTAAAATTCATGGTTCACATATTAGCATTAGTTTTTAAGTTGTTAAAAAGAAAGAAAAAAGTCAATTCAATAGCCCATCAATTACAATGCATTTGCAGATAATTCAAGTGTCACCAGCTGGCAGTACTCACAGTGACCATAAACTAGGGATCAGGTCTTGTAAGTACCCACTGTTCTCCATGTGAAAAACCCTTGTTTAACCCTGAATGCAATATTGCTTGGTTAAGAAACACGTAAAATGAGAAATACAGTAGTGAATTCACTCACATAAACTTGCATGCTATTTAGCAACCTAAAATCAGATAGATACATTTCTTGCTTCCCAGATTCTACAATTTTGGGCCTGCTTCACTGAACCCTTTTCCTAAAATTTGACTTAGAACTCACATGGCTATGCTGGAAGGATTTGATGCAAAAGACAGGAAGAGACTTTTTTACACCTTTTTATTGGACCTGCAAGAGGCATAACAGTCAAACAAAGGACAAGATATAGCGTACTGCAGATTTAGATATTAAAGAATATTGAAGTGCTGTGAAAGATCTGGCATATATATACATATATATATGTACACTATACAACAGAGGATGATGTAAGGTGTGGACATCAAACAAATGATGTCAGAAAAAATAATAAGAAATTTTTTTTTTTCCTTAGGAGCAAACTCCTCTTAAGTTCATCTCATAATTTACATTTCTGTCCATCTTAGTCCATAAATAGAGTGAAATTGTATTCACCTTGTGTATCTCCTTTTAGCTAACTTTAGACATTACATTAATATATACACATCTACATGTAAACTGGTCATTTTATGCTCCCTTTACTGATAATGGAGAAGCACTGGCACTCTTACAGTATGATTCATCTGATTTTAGGGTGAGATGGACACCCTAAACTGTGTGCTTCCACTGATTCTTAAGCAAATGCAGAAGATGAGCACAGACATACATTTCTGTATAGCAGGAATGTAAAATTTTTAAGACAAAGTCCTCTTTATGAATATTTTTTTTATCACTTTTATACATCATATGTGTTCCAAAAAAAAATTAGTATATACTGAAGAAAATTAGATTTTTTTTCCTTAGGTAAGTCTATGTTAAGTCACCTGCATTTGATAAAATTAATTCCATGCAATGTCTGGCATTTCTGGTCCACTAAAAATCTAGCAAATAATATCTTTACTGTAAAACATCACCTTACACATACATTCAGTATTAATACAACTGAGGACATAGGCCACTTAGTTAAAAAACTTGCTTCAAAAATGATTTAAAATTTGGAACAGTAGTAGGTTAGTATGTACAACCATTTGTGTGTTTAAGGTCTTTGAAAGCTGGGCCATAGTAAGGCTGTCGTATATTCTTAATGTCTGCTGGGAAGTGAATGTCAAAATAACCTGAAGAGCTACAAAAATGTAAAGTTTCAACATTTTCCAAGACGAGGAAACAAATGCAACCCAGTACATGTGATTTTTTTCATTAGCAGAAGACCTCTGGCTTTGTATTGACCTGACAATGCAGGGTCTCAGAATTTGTCTTGGCTTGTCTCAGGCTGAGTTGGTTTTAGCTTCCTTTAACAGTTGCCTAGTGGCCAAGTGGCTACGGCATGGTGTGTTCTATCTCAAGCTCAGTCAATACCACACACGGTAGTGGTCTGACAAAGCGAGGCCGTCAGTTTGCACAAAATGATAGCCATTTCTGTCAACTGAGGCTGGGAAGGCTGTAGGGCAACTCTCAGACTTGAGCTGGGAGCCAATGATAAGGAAGCAGGTTGCGTTAAGAAAACATATAAAAACAAACACAATCGGGTTACAAGATGGGAGGAAGAAAGCAGGAACATTGTGCTCCTCCTGGCAAAAAGAAGAAACCCCCCAACAGGAACATTATCCTGAGGGAAGACCTCATGATGCTGACATCTTGTAAGCCCCTCCTGCACTCTCCTTGAGAGCGACAGACAGGTCCCTCAGGATCCAGCGGAACATTTGAAAGGTGACCATAACGCAAAAGAAAACGGTAGATACTAGGAAGATTTTAGCTGCATTATAAAAGAAAGACTTTTCTCGAAGAGATAACTTGGACTGTTAGACTGTTAAAGCATTAATTGGGCTGAAAGGCAATTCTTGGTCCTAAATATGGCAAGTTCTCTTTTGCCCATAAACAAGATTTTGAGTGCAACACAGACAAAGCTACAAAGCCTGTGAGCTTATGAGATCCATGGCCTTGCAAAGCCAAGTTATTCCTTGCAAAGCCTAGCTTTGTAGAATTCATACTGAATGTCTCTTAAAAAAAACTCTTCATTATTAAGTATCCCTGTATTGCTGTTTATCTATTAGAAAACATTCTAATTATACTAATTTTTGTCTACAAATGGAAGTATACACATTGCCTCAGTATTGCCTCAGTCTCTCCTCTATGATAAGAAAAAAAGTCTTGGTTTGGTTAGGCTGGAAACTTACTTTTATGTGAGGTACATGTTTCAAGAATTCAGGAAGGAAGGGTAGAACTGTAGTATTTGTTAAGTGACAGCTTTGACTCACAAGTCTGTAATGGAATTTCCTCCTGCCTTAAGGGAAGCAATTGCCAATGACTAGTCCTTACTCTCCATTAAAAATTTGTGCTCAGAAAGAATATAAAAACATTCCTTAGAAAGTGAAGAATAATTTTAATTACTTTTTATTTTTTAATTACATTTAACTTTGCCTGACAGATCCATGCACTAGAAATATAAAAAGACTGTATTTACAAAACATTCACATTCGCTTTGAGAATATGGTTATAAAATTATGCTACAAAAATTGAAATCCTGAGGTATCTAGCATCAAGTTACAGGAGCCTAATTATAGTACTTACTCTTTGCTAGTCCACTACGAAGATTTTTAGTAACATGATGACTGAATAGAAGTGGCAAAAGTTCAGGATTTCCAGTGTGTAGACTAGTCAAACACTCTAAGGATAAGTGGTCTAGAAACACAACCGGTTCCACGTGATTATCTACCAAACCCAAGATACACATGCTTTATGATTCCTCTAAACTGTGTATGTTTCCTTCTTTTTAGCAAGGGATGGAATATGTTACTGTTTTCCTGGGAGTGCGTTTTTGAACATCTCCAACCGTACAAATATACGGACAGGCCCATACATGCATGAGTGCTAGCCTTCGTTTGTATGAGCAGAATACTTGCTAGAATTGCAGAGATGAAAGCAGTTCTGTGATCTGAGAAGACAGTGCTGTTACATGCTTTGCAAGACAGAGCACAAGACAACACACTTGAGAAGGCAGAGGTCAGAAATAAATCATCTGAATGCTAGCAGTTTTCCACTTGGACGCCTCTTAGAGTCCAGATGTATTTGCGTACAGACACCCAAGCACTCTAGAGAGAGCATTTTTTTCCTCGCAACTTGGTTTTGTCCTAAAATTATCAGACATTGCTCATTCTTCTTTCCCCCTCTCTCCGCACAACTTGGTCTTTAGCGTCATTTTACTGCGGACAAGCCGGTGAGGAGCATTGAGGGCTGGAAGCCAGGGAAACCCACGGCCGCGACAGCCGAGGCACTGACGCGGGAGCAGAAATGCTGCCGGCAGCTGCACCCACGGCGTACTTGATCACGCAGGGAAGGACCGGTGCGGGCGGGCGCAGCTGGCGGCGCAGCAGCCGCCCGACCTCGGCCAGACGCGTTTTTCTACACAGAAAAGGCAGCGGACGCCGCTAGCGCGGGAGGGGAGGAGTGGAGGTGCGGCCTGTAGCCAGGGTAGGCCTGTGCACGGCGCCGGCTTTCCGCGGTGCGGAGAAGCAAGGAGGAGGGCGGGGGGCAGAGGCACGACGGTGGAGAGCCCGGCGAGGCAGATGTGCGGGCCGGGCCGGGGGACAGCGATGGGCACGGCGGCTCACAGCCCGCGCCACGCTGCTCCTCGCTCCGCCTGCTCACTTTACGGCATTGTCGCGCCGCGCCGGCTCTTTGCGGCAGCGGAACCGGCAGGCCGGAAGGCAGGTGCGCGGCGGGCTCGGGCGGGCGGGGTTCGGGCGGCTGCGTGAGGCGGGCGGGCGGCGTGGGGGGCTGCTGGCGGCGGCGGCCTCGGCCTCGGCGGCGGGCAGCGGGCCTCGGTGGCGGCCGGAGCTCGCCGCGCTCCCGCAGACGGGGCGAACGTTGCTCTCCGCCGCGGCTGGTGCGGGCCGAGCCGTGGCCTGGCCCCCTCGGTGAGGAGTGGGACCGCCCGGCCTGGCCTGCCCCGGCGGCGATGCGCGTCCTCCCGCCGGTGCGCGGGCTTCTGCCTGCCGCCCTTGGGGGAGGGAGGGCGAGCGGAGGGGGCCGCGCCGGGCGGCCGGCGGGGCCCAGCTGTTCGGGGCAGCGAGGCCGCTGACCGGTGCCAGGCCTTGCCTCCCCCCCGGCCCGCCTCCCGGCGGGGGCCCGGCGGCGGGGCCAGCCGCGGCGGGCGGGCAGGGTGCCCTGGGCCGGCAGCGGGGCCGGGGCCTGCCGCCTGCACGCGTGTGCCCGAGCCCCAGCGCGCACCTCGGCGGGTGACAGGATCGCTAATAAAGGCCGGGTGCCGTTGTGCTGGCGTTCTGTTTCTGGTCTTGGCCTCAGTGTGTTTATTGAAGCAGGCGTAACAGGATGGTTGCCAGGGGGAAACGGCACAGGTGTTGAATGGGCCTGGATACTTTCAGTACTTACTGCTGGTATTAATAAATGTAGAGAACTAGAAATGAAGAGTGAAAAACCAGCACGTTATCACGTGGAGTATTTTTCCCTTTCGTGTACTACTTGCTTCATTTTGGTTGGTACTGGTAATCTGAGAGCTTCGCTGTAAAACGCGTGATCATGTCTAGCGTCCTGAGGCGTACCCTTCAGGTGCTTCAGGAGAGAGTGTATGGTGCTGGAATTCAAATACCTTTATTTAAAAGCTTTTATGAGTTCTGAATTTAGATTTTGTTGGTTTTAATATACTGACATTTTTATAGACCCTTTTCAATCTTTAGGCTTTTTAAAGGATTGACTGTGAAATAGTACTATTGAAATGAAACCAGTAATCTTCACTTTTGCAGAGAAGAGATCTGATAGTTAAGCTTAGTTATTGTCTTGAGGATAGACTTTAGTCAGTGAGTAGAAAAGATATTAGAAGTTCCAGAGAAGATGCAACAAGGGTTACGTATGTCCACATGGTAGGTTGCAGAGATAAATCCTTAGGAGGAAGAAAACCAAACCAACCATCAGTTCAGGTGCAAGCTGGCGTTCATCTGAAGACCATATTAATTATATCAGTGGGGTGCTGAGTCTAAGTAAACACCCATTGCTTTTCAGCAGGTGCCGTAATAAAATACTTTTCGTTTGGATCTGACTTGCTTTTGGCCGTGACAGAGTAAACTTGCTTCATCCTGGAATTAGGTGTGTAGATATTTGGAGGAACTCTTCCCATTTATATCGGAACACTGACCAACTCCCAGCTAGGGCCTTTATGTATTGTATAAATTAGTTTAAATATTAGACCTGCTCAGTTTTCTCTTAAGGCTAGCTTGGCCTTTGGAAGAGGTGAGATCACTAGTTCCATTGAATCAGAGAGAAGGTAAGAAATTGTCAAATGACAATATTTTGTTCTGGCAGTTCTGTGTTCGTGGAGCTTTGTTTGAAGCCAAACCTGAAGTGATACTTAGGTAGGTTTTCTGTTTTTAAAATTAAGAGGAGCGTGCATTGCTCTTTTTCACCCCTTTGTTTTCTTGTTCCTTCCTTTCTGCAGCAGACATGCATGTATTGGAAATATATCAACATGTTTCTCCTCCCAATAACCTATCCAGCCTGAGTTTGTTGTATCTTTCCTAGTAAGTAATGTCTTTTACATTGCTGGTCATTTTTGTTATCCTCCAGTGCATCCTTCTAAACTGGTGTCTTTCTAGAGACAGGGTGTGCAACAAAGACAACAGTACTCTAATGGAGTCTGTACTGACTAGTGGAAGGACAGCTTTGTATATTTTAAGGCCTCTCTCTTGTCTTCAAATATTAATGTTTCCTGTCTTTCCATGTTTCCAGCATGACAAATGACATGATTGTCACATGCTGTAGTCTGTAGATGTGTTTCTGCAAAACTGCAAGTAATGTGTTGTTTCATGGCATCCTCTTTTTAGGGTTTCTTACTCTTGTTTTAATGTAATATGTTTTACTATGCGGGTTGGATATGGTTCTTTGAAGATAATTGTAAATTGTAATTTGGCCCCTAAAATAGTTGCAGTCCCTTGCATCTCAGTATCATTTACAGATTTAGTGAGTGTAGTCTTAATTCTATTGTCAGGAAGAACATTTAGAGTTGAAAAATCTTTTTTTATGGACTTAATAGAAAATTCATCCTTCGTAAAGTACCAATGTGTATTTCTTCAAGTTCTTGTTAAACTACAACTCTTTCTCTGAAAAAAGTTATCCTTCATAAATACTGAACTGTGCTCAGGCTGGTCCATGTTCTTCCTGTGTGTTTCATTCCTCTTCTCTTACATAGTCATAGGAGCTGCTATGGGGGTGGGGAGATGGTTGGGGGAAGGAAAGGCATGTGTTGTCTTTTGCTGGATAATTATAACGTAAAGTTTATTTGGAAGCTGTTAAATGTGTGATTAATTCTAGCTCATATTAGTGTTTTCAGTAACGAACAGGTTTCTTTTTCGCCCTACAAAATTTCCTGGAAGTCCTAATTACTCCAAATAACAGCTTAATATTTTCCTGTTAAATTGTTTTTATTAACAATTGTCGAATTTGGTGTTGAGCACTTTCCAGCCTATGCATTTTTTCAAACTGAATTATGCTTTAATGTTTGGAGAAAAGAAAAAACAAAATCTACTCTCTAGTTTGGACTAACTTATCTAATGAAAACAGTTTAACAAATGACCTATTTGTAGTTGGATGTTTGTTAGAAATATGATAGCTGATGTGTGAACTAAAAAGAGAAGGAAACAAGGGTTGGACCCACAAGCAGGTTTAGAGACATTAGGCTCCTAAATCCCAAATTGTAATCCTCAGCATCTCTGTTGTCATCTCACCCTGTAGCTCTGTTTTCAAACAAAATATTTGTCTACTGTCTCTCTCCTGTAGTGGCCAGTACCAGGTGCTTAGGCAATGTACTGGAAAAAAAAAAAATTGGAAAACAAATACAGCGATGCTTTCCCTTTTGTATTACCTTTCAGTAGTCAGTGATTTAAATAACTGATGATCTGCCTCTAAGCTATTGAGTTCAGTAACTACCAAGGTATCTGACTTCCATTAATTCATCTAATTCTTTTTTGCGCATGCTTGAACTTCCAGTCTTTTTGGCATCTTGTGGCAATGAATTCCCAGATTAATTATATTCTACATAGGAAAGGCGTTCCATTTGGTATTGTTTTCGCCTTAGTATTGAAACATTTATCATGTATCTCCTTATTCTTACATTATGAACAGTAGTCAGTCATTCTGTATTTACCCAGTCTTGCTTTTTAAACACCTCATCACATCACAGAAATAAGCAATTTCATGTTTACTGCAAGCACAGTCCCTATGGGAATCTGCAGTAAGGGGATTCTTTGTGCTCATCTCTCTCTGAGGAATTTGATCGCCTCTGTTTGCACAAAGCAATGCAAGTACGTTTTTGTACTGGGTTTAGGAGTTAACTTTCATCATAGCTGTAGTGCTTTAGATTTGTAGCTAAAACAGTGTTGATAACACCCCCAGTGTTTTGGCTGTTGCTGAGCGGTGCTAGCGTAGCATCAAGGCTTTCTTTTTCCCACCTGCCTGCCCAGCGAGTAGGCTGGGAGTGAGCAAGAGGGGACACAGCTGGGACAGCTGACCTGAACTGGCCAAAGGGATATTCCGTACTATGTGTTGTCATGCTCAGAAATAAAAACTGAGGTAGAGGAAAGGGGTTTTTTGCTTCCAAGGTGTCTGTTGTTTGGAGATTGGTGGGGCGTTGGGTCAGCCTGTGGGATGTGGTGGGTGATTTCCTTTCCTTCACTTGTGGGTTTTTTTCCTTTCCTTCCTCTATTAACCTGTCTATCTCTCAACATGTAAGTTTTCTTACTTTTGTTCTTTCTATTTTCTCCCCTGTCCCACTGTGATGGGGCGTGAACAAGCAGCTGTGTGGCTGCTTGGCTGCTGGCCAGGGTCAACCTATACCCAACGCTTTCTGCAGACACCTAAAAATGTGATTGAAGGAAGAAGTAGCAGTGCGCTCTGGTTCTGTGGTAGCAGTGCTCATTGAATTAACCAGTGGTGTGAAAGCTGCCTATGCCCTGTGTTCCTTGAGGTTATTCTAGTCATTTGGTATAGAATATTCCTCTTGAAGTTGTACACAACTTTGTATAGTTTATTGAAAATCCATTAGGCTAAGGAGAAACCAAGAAAGACTTAATTAGGGTACAGTGGCTATGATGGACTGCTTAGGCATTTACCAGTTTGTCCTTGCTGAAAGAGCAGTTGGTGTTTTCTGTGTTTTGTTCAGTACATTCATGTGTAGACTAGAGTTTGGTGGCTGGCCTCTAGCTGAGCGCATCTCTGAGATGTGAATTAAAACTCGTGTTCTTTTTCTGGCTTGTGAAATCTTGTTGATCCTAGAGAAGAGTATCATTAACAGGAAGGTGGAGAATGTTTTACCTAACTGGTATTTTAGGGAGGGAAAAGTTGCTAGCTCTCCCCTTTTGTTGTATGCTGAGTTTAGGGTCGTAGCTTAGGGGTATGGATTATACAGCTCCCTAGACTTTTCCATCATTCGTTCTATGGCATGTATTTATTCTGAGTCATCTGTTACTCTTGCTTGCCCAAAGGCATGTTGGAAGTTTGGCCTGAAAAATAAACTGAATCTGATATTATAGGCCTGAATCTTAATCATAAGCTGGTCATACAGTAAGACTAGATGATTATGGAATAATAGGTTGGTGATTGAAACACTTATCAGGTGATTTCTGGCATAACCTTCAGTTTTCCAGTTGTAAATCGGATTCTGAGGAGGTTGTGAGAATAAGTAGATGAGTTTGTACAGTAGTGACTTACTTGCATGTGTTCAAATATTTCTTAAAACATAGACAGAAACGTTTATAAATATATCAATAACTCCTTTCTTTGAAACTGGCGAAGACTACTGAACTGAGTTGCTTAGTGAGTCTGTATTTGGAAACTGGATTCTGATTAATTTGTTCAAGAAATGTGAAGGTATTATTCTTAGCTGCTGCTACAAAGGGGAACAATTTATCCTCTCCTTGAAAGATTGGGGAAGAGTAAAGTGGGTCTCTGAAAGTCCTCTCTTCCATTTCTTTCAAGGAATTTATTATTTATGGTGAGTTGACCCCGGCCAGCAGCCGAACGCCCACCCACCCTCTCACTCATTCCCTTCTGCTCTGAGACGGGGAGAAAATAGGAGATGTACAACAGTTGCTTGGGAAGACAAACACCATAAACATGGATGTCTCGCCTCCTTGCTTCACCTTTCCCTGAGTTTTTACTACTGAGCATGACGTTGCATGGTATAGAGCTGTGTTGCCTCTGAAGCATGAATATAAATCGAATGCTTGGTTATATAATTTTCTTGTTAGTGTAGCATTTTTGTTTATGGGGAGTCTTTAAAAGTCAATTCTATAAATCTGAACAGTTTGTTTATCTGCCGTGCTAAATGCTCATGATACTTGTTCAAAGGCTTTGAACTGTTAAATAGGAGAATCTTGACTAATATGTGCATATTTCTTAGCTTACAATACAATTTTTCTAAAACATGTTTTAAGAAATTGTACATACATTCTAACAGAATATGACTACATTTCCAAAAATGTAACCATTTAAAAAATTGCACAACTGGAAGAAATCCTGATCATAATGTCCTGATGAGAGATTTCATTGATGTCAGTCAGAAGGCTTCCCGTACTTAAATAATCTCAATTGCCTCGAGTGTTCACGGATGTTACTAACTAGAGAGCTTTCCTCAAACTCTGTCGTGACTTTCTGACTCCTTCCCTACTCAAAAACTATGACAGGTTTCAAACAAGGTACTGAATAGTAGAAAAAGGGTAAGGACATTTTTTAGAAAATATTACAAACATTAATATGAAAATTAAATGAATGCAATAAACCCAAATGTTGCTAAATATAGCAAACTCTTAAAATTACACAATACACTTGCATTATTTTAATGAAATGGATGCATTTGCGTGGACAATGACAACTGGTTGTTCTTATTTCTATGTAATGGGTCATTTTCTACATATGTCTGTATTATTTATTGCAGCCATTGATAAAAATTCTGATTCTCGCAAAAGTTGCCGGAAATAGGATGAGCTTATTTATAGCTGGTAGTTTTGGGAACCTTCCATTTAGTGATAGCCGAAGTTGGCTAGAACCCTTGTTTCTTTTGAAGGGCAGCTCCATATTTTTAGTACATGACAATTAAATTAGTTTTCTTGTAGAAAACTGTAGAATCTACAGCTTCTTTCTTAAGTGGCCTAAAACTCTGCATATTTCTGTTCTGAAAAATAATTCTGTAGTTTATTAAGTACTTGCAGATTTTTTTGTTTCAGATTGCCAGCATTACCTGTATTATTACCAGTTTTATTGATGAAATTGCTGAACACAAAAAAAATTAATATTTTCTCTAAATGAGAAATCCTGCTTCAGTGCTTTCATAGAACAATTGTTCTTTAAGACTAAATGTGAATCTTGCCTTAGGTTGTACTGTGCTTATGCAGCTACTGTGCATCGTCTGCTAGATGCAGTGATTTTATTAACCGTAAGTAATTACTAAAGAAGTCCTCAAGATGGACTCTTGATGTTTGGTAAGACAGTTAATTCAGAACTGACATCCTGTCTTTCCGGGTGACGTGAGCATTGCCAATGACTTTTCTGTGAAAAAGATTTTGATGAATTTTGTTATCCAATTCTGCTGATGCTGATGACATCTGCCATTTTACTTACAAGTCAGTGCAATTTTTGGACATAGTTTTTGATGATGAATTCAGCAGAGTATAAAATAGTAATGTCATAAAGTACCAGAGACTGTTATTTAGCCAATTAATGAATCCTTGATTCTGATTTTGGCAGTGCTAATAACAACACAACTCATCCAGTCAATATTACAACTTCAAAAAGACATTCTCCCATGGTGAACTTGGCTATTGTCGTATGAATCTCGGAAATATATTTTCCAAGTCTATAAGAGTTTTGCCAGTGATATAGCTGGACTTGTGCACATACATAGAAGACTTCACTTTCTTTTCTTTCAGATCAGTTTGTAAAAATCACTTGTGACGCCATACATATATATGCAACAATGTGGTTGACTAGAGGTGTTACAGAGTGTTTGCTGCTTTGGGTTCCTAAGGCTACTGGTACTGCCTCCCGTGTTCGTACAGGGGTGCATTAGCTGCATGGCCACGCAGTCCCTAGGTCTGGGAGGAAGCTTCATGCTTCAGGGACGCTTATATTACATGTCCTGTTTATTGTCTCTTATGAACGCAGTAGTCTTAAAAATAATGGCAACTGATATAAAATGTGTGCCTCATATGCCTGTTACAAAACTATTTTCTAGACTTTACCATAATACTTTTTTTATTTTGGCGCTACCCTGTTTCGAAAACTTTCCCAAAATTATTTCAGGAATCTTACAGGATGGGTTAATGAGAAGTAAGTGAGCAATCATACTTGTACAACCTCTCCTTTGTGACTTAAGTAATAGTGTACAGGCAGGGTATTAAAGACTAGTGTACCTGGCTGAGTCTTTTGTTTTATTGCATTTGAGATCCTTCTTAAATGCTAAAATAGGTTATGTTTTTCTCAAAAGGGAGGGTTTGTGCTTCCTTCAAAAGCATTTGGGGGAGATGCTCCAGATTCAGAATGATTCAGTTCCAACCTTGAGGCCTACTGAAGCCATATTTTGAAGGAAATCGGAGCTAATTATGAAGGATAATAATAGTATTGAGTGGATAATAAGCATCCAGTTATTTATAACTGGGAGATAATGCAGTATTAGAGGCATTTGTTTCATGTCTGTAAATCTGATAAGTGATTCAGGTGCTTGAACACACACCTGTTGCCAATTTAAAAACCTCACAGAATTACACCTTGTATCCAGCTACTGTTTCAGAGGATGTGGACATTTCATAGGACCTGTGTCACATCTACTGGTCCATGCAAATATCTTTGATATTACAAAGGGTCTCAAATGCCATTAGGCACTGTGCTTACAGACTAAATCTCTTCCAGGTGCCTGCCATAAGGGAAGCTTGAATCTTCCTGCACGATTCAGGCACAGGTATTCAGAAATGTTTTCACATTTTTGGTGTTCTATCCAAAATCTGGTTTTGGAGAGAAAAATGTCAGTGCATGTGCCTAAATGTCCTGAAGGAAATGGGCTCTAAGCTTTATGTGGTACATCTCTGTCTATAAGCATAGTAGTGTCTGCTTACGGCTGTGTTGTAAACATAACCACAGTAGACAAGTGAGGTACTCTCATATTAAATTACATAGGTGTGAGTCCATAGAGTTCTTGGGGGCAATATTCAGAATGTGAATTTTCCTGTACAGATTCCCTGGTAACATGACTGGAATGCGTGTTGGGGATCAAGATGAGAATAGCAGACCTTCTAACAAACAATTTGTCAAATTTATTCTGTAATGGAGCTGAAGACTTTGTTTCTGCTTTCCAGTCTTGTTTCCAGTTGTTTAGGAGCTCGACCTTATACCTGGCTAAAAGTAGCCTTTACGTTCATTACTTTTTAAGACTAATCTAGGCAAGGTAGGCAAACTTTGGGAGTATGTGTAGGGTTTGTATCTGCAATTATGCTGTAGGGACTAGGACTAGAAACAGATGGTTTCCCCTACCACCACCTCCTAAGGTTCAAGGTCAGGTGTGAGTGCTGAGTTTTTGGGAATAGTTTCCTCCAGCAGGCATGGACGGATGCTGTTTTCACAAGAAGCAGTGGCAAAAAGACATTCCTCATCCCTCAGTTTGAAGTGGTCAAATGCTCCAGACTGTCCCAAGGTGTATCTCTAGGACTGAATATTGTAGTTTTGTAAGAGTGGAGATGGAAGGGAGGGAGCATTGGAGAGGAGAAAAATCAAGCATATTCTGTTTCTTGAGCACAGTTTTCAGTCAAATTCACTGCTAATGAACAGAAGCTGTATGGTATCTTTACTATTTCTGTAGCATCTGCTGAAGATTTATTATTTAAATAAAGTTACATTTGTCCCTTCTCTTAAGCAAACCCATGCTAGTCAAGCTTGATTTGAAATATAAAAAAAATTAGCTATTTCCTTCTATGGAGAATTCGAAAGCAGAATTAACTAAATCATGAATAAGATGTACCTACCGTGAACAGTATGACTTAGGTATCCTAATTGTAGTATTAGATACACAGTTTTCTATTTTGCACTTTCAGGTATGCATCTGTTAAATAAATATCTCCTTCTGGTCTTACTCATTTTATGCTGCTGAAGAAGCTGGCAGGTGAAGTAGAATTGCTTTCCTTCTGGTAGTCCCATTTCGCTTGAAGAGTCCTTTGGACTTTGTTTTCTTCTGTGTACCGAACATAAGAAACATTTCGCAAAAGAAAAAGAAGAACCTGGTCTTAGTTGTACACCAAGCTCATGAGCCAAGTGTAATTTATCTTATCTTTTGAAAGCTAATTATTCAGTTAACTTTACTTGCTTCCTGAGCTTCGAATATCCCAACAGTAAGCTTCTGTTATATGCATTGCTATTTCAGTTAATTAAAGGTATTTTGTGTTATCCAAAAGTGACTTTCTTATTATAGCTTTATTATTTTAAAAAGTTAATGAAGATAAGTCATATTGTTGCCCTGCCAAAGTAGAGGTCCAGTTTACTAACTTCAGTGGCATTAATCTGAGTTGTTATCTCTTCTCCTCATGGGATGTTACTAGCTAATTCCAAAAAGATGGTTGGATTTTCACCATATGTCATAGTTGTCTATGTCCGCGCACAGCTGTGTGTTATCCATGAGAGATGGACCTGACTGCACACTGAAGCTGATACTATTCTTGATAATTCCTCACGTTAATCTGCCTTGGTTGCATAAAGGTGCTTGCACAGGTTTGTATAGATAGTATTTAACAAATCTTTCTAGAAGAGCTGTAATGTGATGATTTTTACCTCTTGCACAATTAAGTTACACTTAAATGCTTCTTGTATAATACCATTATTTATATCTTTGCAAGACCATTTTTCAATATGATTATTTTCTGGTTCTTGCTTTTCTTCTTGGGTTGCTGAAGGATTTTGACATGTAGACACATCCATTCCCTCCCCTTATGTAATGTAAGGTCAGTTCACACTCCCAGATCAATTTTACTAATGTTTTGAAGTGTTATGGGAGACCACCTTCTGATGTTCTGAAAGGGCTAATGTACCTGTAAGCTGTTCTCCTGGGAGAAGGCGAGGGGGTGGATGACAAAGAAACGACTCTGTGGCATGATTTAGAAGCAGTGCTAGAATGGGAAAGCTTGTTTTGGTAAGCTTTTCTTGTGACCACCTACAGACCTTTTGTGATCTTTGGTATGGTAATCAACCGTGGAAGTACAATTAAGCCCAGTTGGTGGCAAGATTCTGAGTCTGCTCAAAACCGAGAGAGAAGCGTACCAGAGATGGAAAAGCAGATGAATACCTGTTGAGAACTACAAGGGTATTGCCAGGGCGTGCAGAGGTGCTGTTGGAAAAGCAAAAGCTCAGCTGGAATTGAAATTAGCCAGAGATGTCAAAAACTACAAGAGAGGGTTCTTCAGGTACATAAACAACAAGCAGAAACAGAAGGAAAATATTGGCCTGCTGTTAAACAGGAGAGGTGAATTAGTCACCAATAACGCTGAAAAGGCAGAGGTTCTCAACATTTTCTTCACCTCTGTCTTTATCAGCCCTGTGGGGCCCCAGGCCTTGGGAACAAAAATCCGGGTTGATGCAAACACAGACCTACTGTCAGTGAAGGAAGAGTTGGTATGTGAACTTTTACGGGAGCTTAACCCCTACAAATCAATGGGCCCTGACAATATCCACTCGAGGGTGTTAGGAGAGCTGGCTGATGTCGTTGTGCGGCTGCTCTATGTAATCTTTGAGATGTCATGGAGATCAGGGGACGTCCCAGAAGACTGGAAGAAGGCTAACGTCACCCCCATCTACAAGAAGGACTTAAAGGAGGATCCAGAAAATAATAGGCCCATCAGTCTTACTTCAGTCACTGAGAAAGTTATGGAACAAATTCTCCTGGGGGCTATCACAACTCAAATGAAGCATGTGATTGGGAAAAACCAGCACAGATTCACCAAGGGTAAATCGTGCCTGACAAACCTTATCGCCTTCTATGATAAAGTAACGTGCTCAGTTGATGTGGAGTGAGCGGTGGACATTGCCTACCTGGGTTTCTCCAAGGCTTTCGATACGGTTTCCCACAGCCTCCTCCTAGAGAAACTGATGTGTTACGGTCTAGACAAGTGGTCTGTGCTGTGGGCGGGGAACTGGCTGACAGGGCGCACACGGAGGGTGGTTGTAAATAGCTCCTTTTCAAACTGGCAACATGTCACAAGTGGGGTCCCCCAGGGATCGACATTGGGCCCAACGCTGTTTAATATCTTCATAAGTGATCTGGATGATGGGATCAAGTGTACCCTGATGAAGTTTGCCAACGATACCAAACTGAGTGGGGAAGTGGACACTTCAGAAGAGAGAAGCACCCTGCAGGAAGACCTCAATAGGCTGGAAGACTGGGCTAACAAGAACCTTATAAAGTTCAAGAAAGACAAATGTAAGGTCTTGCACCTGGGAAAACGTAAGCCAGGAGTGCAGCACAGGCTGGAATCTACCCAACTGGGGAGCAGTTCTGTGGAAAGGGACCTGGGGGTCCTGGTGGACAGGAAGCTCAATATGAGTGAACAGAGTGCTGCTGCGGCAAAGAAAGCCAACAGGATGCTGGGTTGCATCAACAAGGGCATCACCAGCAGAGATAAAGAAGTCATTATCCCACTCTACTCTGTGCTTGTCAGGCCACACCTGGAATAGTGTGTTCAGTTTTGGACCCTGCCATATAAAAAAAGATGTGGACAGGCTGGAAAACATCCAGAGAAGGGCTGCAAAGATGATGAAAGGACTGGGAAGCCTGCCGTATGAGGAAAGGCTGAGAGAACTGGTTTTGTACAGCCTTGAGAAAAGAAGGCTTAGGGGGAGACCTTAGCACCATGTTCCAGTATTTAAAGGGTGGCTACAAAGAAGATGGAGACTCCCTTTTTACCAGGAGTCACGTGGAAAAGACCAGGGGTAACGGGTACAAGTTACTCCCAGGGAGATTCCACTTGGACACGAGGAAAATTTTTCACAATGAGAACAATCAGCCATTGGAATAATCTCCCCAGGGAAGTGGTGGATTCCCCAACATTGGACACTTTTAGGGTTTGGCTGGACAGGGTCCTGGGCCGTCTTGTCTAGACCATGCTTTTGCCAAGAAAGGTTGGACCAGGTGATCCTTGAAGTCCCTTCCAACCTGGTATTCTGTGATTCTGTGAAGATTACCTATTATCACAGGTTGTGTCATGTTTAAAGGTTTGACTTGATCTGTGCAGAATGTTATTTTTACGGTAAACTACACACAACAGAGAAATACAGATTTTTTTTTTTTTTTTCTCTTACCTTCCCATTAGAGCTCAGAAGAAAGAGAAAAGCTCTTTTATTAGTGGTTTTCTGCTACAGTAAGCCTATTATTCTTGCTGATTATTACTTGTACAAATTTTCTTTCGCAGGTAGTCACCCAGTTGTACCTCTGTGCAGTAACCTCAAGTTAGTTATTCTATTTGTCCTGGTCTCAGCTGGGATAGAGTTAATTTTCTTTCTAGTAGCTGGTACAGTGCTGTGTTTTGGATTTAGGATGAGAATAAAGTTGATAACATACCGATGTTTTAGTTGTTGCTAAGTAGCGTTCACAATAGTCAAGGACTTTTCAGCTTCCCATGCTCTGCCAGGTGCACAAGAAGCTGGGAGGGGGCACAGCCAGGGGGGCTGATCCAGACCGGCCAAAGGGCTATGCCATACTCAGCATATAAGCTGGGGGGAGCTGGCTGGGGGGCAGTGATCACTGCTCAGGGACTGGCTGGGCATCGATCAGCAGGCGGTGAGCAGTTGCATCATGTATTTTGTATATTCCTTGACCATTGTTGTTATTATTTTCTCTTCCTTTTCTGCCCTATTAAAATGTCTTTATCTCAACCCACGAATTTTACTTCCCCTCCCCCCCCCAATTCTCTCCCCCATCCCACTGGGGGCAGGGAGTGAGCAAATGGCTGTGTGTGCAGTGTTTAGCTGTCTACCAGGTTAAACCACACCACCATTGAAATTTTATTGTAAATCTTTAGCAACTGTTATTAGCAATGTTTTTACCTCCTGAAGCTGAGTTGCAAAGAACCCGGCAATCTCTGTGGACAGTAGTTAGCGTTGGAGGCTTTATCCTTGTGTGTGCTTGCTGTTCACTGCAGTAACGTGTTACGGAGACTTTCTTAATACTATTTGAACAGGTGCTCTATCATGGTCTTATCACAGCAGTTATGCAATTATGTACTACGTATGTATTATTACAGCAGTTATTTTTGCTGAAGTGTATCCCACGTTCTCTCAGCCATCCTCGGTGAGCTGCAACCTGTGTTACTTCGCTGTCGTCAGCTCAGAGGTTTTTTTCTTTCTCTCACCTATTGGTTTTCATCTTCCCTTTACCTCCTGTGGACACGTACATCCGTATTTACCTTCCATATACCTTCTGCTTTTCCTTTAGTGACAAAATTTTGTGGAATGGAGTAAGATGAACTCCCTGGGGTTGTTTTCAACCTCTGTTGATTGCACGACGTGAAAGAGAGGCATAGAGAGCCTCCTATTAAGCTAAAACAACAACAAACACTCTCTCCCCACCCCCCTTTTGTATTTGTGGCACATGCCTAGTGTTTAAATGACCATCCATGTTATGTATGTTAAAGTTGGAGATTTCACTTATAGTACATCTCCACATGTAAGTCTTTAAGTCTCTATTGCTTGGGATGCAGTTTGTCTTGCTGCAAGGAATGAAAAAGTTAAGGTGATGGGGTGTAAAAATGCAGACATTTCTCAGTCTAACAATTGAACTGTCTCTTATATTCTTGGAAAAGAAAGATGAGTTATTCTGAAAAAAGGGTTGGTTTAAGTTTTGTTTTAAGAAATGACAGCTATTCTTAGTAATGACCTCAAAGCACTGCTAAAATGAACATGTTATTGGGCCAAACCACGTTTGGCACCACACCAAAACAGTATTGGGCATAATCACAGGAAACACCTCTCCAGCTGATGCTAGCAGGAGCAGTGTTAGGCAGCTGGTGTTTAATCCCACAGGCATGGCTAAGACTGTGAGAGAAAGAATCTGGAAAGGGTTAATACTGTATTGAACACATGGCTTGCAGTTCCATTATTTGTTTTTTTAGGGTTTTTCTTTTGGTTTAGTGACTTATATAATTAAGATCCCAAAATTGTCTCTTATATGAATGATGGCACACACAGGCACTGTTATGCCTCCTCATTATGCTGAAGCATTTGTTTGAATTTTGGTATTCACTGAGATGAATACCGTGTATCGGGCAGCCACTATTTCTTCCTGAGTACATTCCTTAATCTTGACATCTCCCTTTCAAGGATTGACCCAGTCTTGACTGGAGATCAGCAGTATTCGACTCAGGCAGAATTCCAGTGTGATGTCTGAGCCTTTTGCAGAAAATTAGATGTCTGAAAGTGTACAATTGTTACTACATCATATAGCACTGCTTATAAAGGTGCAAAATACGAAGTTGGAAAATATTAATATTGTAGTATCTTGCTTTGGCCTGCTGTTTATGATTAATGTCCGAGATATTATTAAACCACTATTATCCCTGGCTGTCAACTTTGATGCTAGGTGCTGTATTTGTACTGTTTGCATCAAACATGCTTGGATTAAAAGTTTAAGTGAATCTACTACAAATGTCCCCATTGTTGTAAAATAGCTTTTTCATCTAATGATTTTATTTATTTCTTTAAAATGGCAGTGAGAAATACACACCAATAGAATGTGGGGGTTTTTTAAATATTGAGACTTATTTGTAAATAAAATATGAAGTACAAAAAAAGTTACTGCACTGGCCCTTTTTTTTTTTTCATTGCCTTATGACTGGGATATCATTTGCCTTTTTAGCTTCCTTTTCATTTGAAATGATTCCACTTTGACAAGTGAAAGTAAAAATGCCATTTGATCCAAATACAGCGTGCTCAATAGCAAGATGCTATTAATTGTCAATGTCTAAAGCCTCTTTTTCTTTATAAAGTTCTTTGATTAGATTAGTAATCAATAATAACTTCTTCAGGTTTTATAAATGAGAAGTTTACATAGACAGCAAGAAACTTAGTAGTTTAAAGAATTATAGGCAATATAGGCAAAACCTGGTAACATAGCTTAATATTCCTTAAATAGTTTAAATAAAATGACTGCTGTAAGGTTTTTAAGGGATCTGTAACATGCCAAATACTAGAGGCTACAGAAGCTGGTACTTTAGTATAGTGCAGCTGCTGCTTTTTACCTGTGATTCTGTTAATGCTCTCTTGTTCCATCATTTTCAACTTGGAAATTAAGGTACCTACATTTGAGCAATCCCCTTCTCTTAGCCCTACTGGGCAGCTGGCTTGTTTTGTTAAAGAGTATAGGAATTAAAACAAGTAACTTTAAAACAAAACAGCAACAACAACAAACTCTTTGATCGTAATCTCTGTAACATTTCAGTGGAGAAGAGAAAGAGGTGGTTGTGTTATTTGCTTGCAGGAGAAAATAGGAAGGTCAAGAGTGGGAGGAAAACTTAAGTAGTTGGTAAAAATATAAAGTGGAAAACTTCTCAAGTAATGTTAGTTACCTTTGTAATATTGGTAGCAATTTTTTACATTTTTCAATTTAATGGAAAAAAAAAAACCCTGCTGAGATTATGATCCATGTTTACTGTTAGGTTTACTTTGAAACTATAAAGTTTGAAGGGTTTCATACCTGAATTCTAAGTATAATCTGCTTTTATATTTTACTTTCCCTCATAAAAAATTTCAATGTTAAAATAATTTTTTTTTAAAGAAGTACAATAGGCTTTAAAAGATATTCCCTCTCATCTTCACAAAGCTTTAGAAAGGTGGATATTACTCTTTCTGCTTTACAGACAGAAGCTTGGTGGAAAGTTAAGGTTTCTTTAAAAGAGGTGGGAAGTCTGAGATAGTGCTAGAAGTCATCACACTTCAGTTCCTTTTCCTAAAACACATTAGCAGAATGAGCCCAAATTGTCCTTACTTGATTGAAGGCGGCAGGGGGGGAGATATTTTTACTATGTAAAGTTGCACTGATCTTAAGGCTAAATTCCCATTCCACTTGACCCTCTACAAACATGAAATAAGATGGTACCTATTCTCACACCTTTTTCTCGAGGGGGAATGGGCAGAAGAATGGCAAAAGTTCATCTTGCATCTCTATTTGTGGGCCCTGGTAAATAGGATTTAATCACTGCTGCCTTTTAGGTCCTTGTTCCAAAACCAGCAGACCTTAGCAGGATCATTTGGTAGTACAGATGTTTGAGATCAAGCTGCAGGCAAACAGGTGTATTTCTGTCAAATCAGAAGGAATTAATTACCTTTTTGGTGGCTGCGGGAAGACAAGCAGTAGCTGATCCACTCTAAAGGCAGTGTGATGCAGGCAGGTATCTACATCAGCAGGCTTTATGTGAAAGCAGGTAACTAATTTTTTTTTTTTTTTTTTAAACAAATGTAAATTTATGTTGCGTCTCATAGGGCCACAGCATTTTTGACCCAGCATTTACAGCTGGCTCTAGTACATTGCAGAATAACAGTGTAAGTTCTTAATCTTTACCTTGGTTTTCACATTAACAATCGAGTAATTGCACCTGTCCCCTGCCTTCTAATTGATGGCTATTTTTGTTTTCTTGTGGTGCCCTGGTGAGGGTGAGTGCCATGGACCAGAAGTGAAGGGCACACGGAGTTTGCCTATAAATGATGTGGTCAACCCACTGGAGGGAAGGGATGCCATCCAGAGGGACCATGACAGGCTTGAGAGGTGGGCCCATGCAAACCTCATGAAGTTCAACAAGGCCAAGTGCAAGGTCCTGCACATGGGTTGGGGCCATCCCAAGCACAAATACAGGCTGGGTAGAGAATGGATGGAGAGAACCCCTGAGGAGAAGGACTTGGGGGTATTGGTGGATGAGAAACTCAACATGACCCAGCAATGTGTGCTTGTAGCCCAGAAAGCCAACCGTATCCTGGGCTGCATCAAAAGAAGAGTGACCAGCAGGTTGAGGGAGGTGATTCTCCCCCTCTACTCTGCTCTCGTGAGGCCCCACCTGGCGTACTGTGTTTAGCTCTGGGGCCCCCAACATAAGAAGGACATGGACCTGTTGGACCAAGTCCAGAGGAGGACCACGAAGATGATCAGAGGGCTGGAAAACCTCTCCTATGAGGACAGGCTGAGAGAGTTGGGGTTGTTCCGCCTGGAGAAGAGAAGGCTCCGGGGAGACCTTATAGCAGCCTTCCAGTACCTGAAGGGGGTCTACAAGAAAGCTGGAGATGGACTTTTTACAAGGGCACACAGTGATAGGACAAGGGGTAATGGCTTTAAACTGAAAGAGGGCAGATTTAGATTAGATAGAAGGAAGAAATTCTTCACTATGAGGGTAGTGAGGCACTGGAACAGGTTGCCCAGCGAAGTTGTGGATGCCCTATCCCTGGAAGCATTCAAGGCCAGGTTGGATGACGCTTTGAGAAACCTGGTCTAGTGCAAAGTATCCCTGCCCATGGCAGGGGGGTTGGAACCATATGATCTTTAAGGTTCCTTCCAACCCAAACCATTCTATGATCATAAATGAGGTGCAGAAGCCTTGGGCGGCTGCTCTGCCAAACCAGCTGGGACCGGCAAGTTCTGAAAGCACATAGGTGTGCATGGAGCAGCATTTATTAATACGAGCTCAGCTGTAGGGCTTTGGGACTGGATTTGGCTCTTTGTCCAAGCCTGCAGTCAGGGAGGTGTGCACTTTTTTGTCCTCTGGTGTTCCAGGTTTTTTATTTCAGAAAATGTGAATAAATCGATGAATAAAGGTAGAAGAACCACTCCTTTAAAACTCAATTTCCTAACAAATGGGCTTGCTGGAGATGCTTTAAAATCTTGTGTGTGTGAAAAGTGAACTTTTTAAAAGTGGGTTCAAACTTTCATAAATTACTGTGCATGTTATTTCAGAAAGGACAATTAAGATAACATTACAATTATGTTTTTATATGTTATTGTAAAGGACCATGATTCTATAGGAAAAGGTATTTGAGTGTAGGTATAAAATAAATAGGCAAAATGGAATGATCTTTAATAGCTAATGGCAATGCTGTCATTGGAGCAGTATGAAAGTGATTAACCGGTTTTGTTGGGTTAGATTCCCTCAAATGTTGGACACGCTACTTCTCTTCTATAATGGTGGCTATAATGTTCACAGGCTATTTTCACTAGGAGCTATGCTGGTATGACTTACGTGTCATCTATCCACTGAACATCTCAAAAGCTGCAGTGTTGCTTGGCTTTGTCTGCTTC
This sequence comes from Platalea leucorodia, assembly GCF_965183815.1. Taxonomy (NCBI): domain Eukaryota; kingdom Metazoa; phylum Chordata; class Aves; order Pelecaniformes; family Threskiornithidae; genus Platalea; species Platalea leucorodia. Next base: position 81,637,820 of record NC_138825.1, read on the forward strand.
TAGGCTTGAATTTGAACGTGTCCTCTCTAACACCTTCACAGTTAAAGATTTTATATTCCCGTATTTTGTAGCTTCATCATGATAATGTTTGGCTCCAAAATATCAGCTGTTGTGATAGCTTTTCTCAAGAAGCATCTTAACGCGAGGTGGGAAAACAAGCAGACCTGACAAGTCAGTGATATTTCTGTGTCTGTGACTGGAACGCTGCATCTAGATTTGCTTTTGTGCTGTATTTTGCAAAGCTGATGGCTAGAATACAAATGTGGTCATTAAATGAAAAAAAATGTTAAGGATAATTGGATTAAAGCAGGGAGTTCTGTACAGTATATGACTGTGGAGGGGGGGAAAGTCATTTTATTAACTCTGTTTTAAGTTATTTAAATTCTGGATGGCCCATGGTCTTCAGGCATGCATGCTAAGAATGATGCAGATCATTAGGTTTGTAATGGTATCATTAATTGTTTCAAAAATAATCTACATCTGTATCTATCTGCTACGATGAGAAACTGTATCTGTGCTTTAGAGTTCATTAAACAATTCAGCTGTGGGCACCTTTCAAAATTAAACAACTTCGAGAATAGTTTCAGTAAAAGACTTGGAATGAGTACAAGTTCAGATGGAGAACAGCTGTGTTTTGCTGTATAGATATGAGCCTGTTTCACACAGGAAATAAAACTACACAGAAATAGGCTGTAGTCCTGGAGAGAGCCCCGCGCTATGTAAGCGCGTGTGTATGCTCCCAGTTATGAGATGAAAACATCCCAAGGCATACTTTTTTTTCAATTTTCCAGTAGCCCTTTTATTCCCTTTATCTCTTATAGTTCAGTGCTATGTGTATTACGATCTTTTTTTTCCCGTCGTAATTTTCTTTGCCTGTTTTGCTGGTTAAAAATGGCTAAGTGGTTGTCAAGAAGGATGTCCCTGCATCAGTGCTGGAGGCTATTAATGACCCGAAAGCTCCCTGTGTAGGCTGGTTCAGAGAAAATCTTCCTGTAGGTTGTAATCACTTACTGCTGTTGGGAGCTAAAGTTCGGTTACATAGATTTCACTGTAATACTCTTGTGTTAGTGGTGCTAAAAGAATAATTGCCACTTTGCCAGTAACTTTTCTTTAGGGAGGAGAGAGAAGAAGAACATGCTGAGTGACCTCTGCATGTTAACCATGTCTTGCCTATCTGTGCCTTTCACCTCCCTTGTATTGAATCTTGATTATCAACATTTTGAGAGATTTTTATTAACTTGTTTAATTGAGGTGCTAGCCAAGTTCTGCTTGCTCAAAAAGGTCTTTCAAGTTTGTGATGTGAGTTTGTATCTATAGCATTAACAAAGCCATGTTATTTGTTTTGTTCTCATCTAGGTGCTTGAACTGGGATTTAATTTCTCATCCAATGGATCACTGAATGAGTAACAGATGGCCTTGCCTCGTCTTACAGGCGCTTTACGCTCCTTTTCAAATGTCACTAAACATGAGGATTACAGTGAAGAATTAGCTGACTTAACGGTAAATATTTTTTTCTTTTCCAAAGCATAATTGTAAAGTATTAGTGCATATATAGTAAGAATTGTTTGCTTTCTTAATTTGCGTTGCTATTTTATAAGGGTAGGCAAGCAAGACTGGGCAGAGTGTGTATAGTTTCCTGTGCATTCCTTCATGGTGTCCTCACTCAAAGTCAGATTTGCTGTAACTTTGTGATTTATGCTAGGCCCTTACAATCATAATGTGCTATATGGATAGGGTCTCTTGGCTGTGTTAGTACAGCCCTGTTACTTCATGTTTCAGGAAGTTATTTAAGTTGGGCTGGGCTGGTACGTTTTTAGCTCTGAGCTTATGCAGAGCTGGGGAGCCAAATGTTTCCCTTTGAATATTAAGTTCACCTCGGACTCGTAGTGGGGGATGTTTAGAATAACAATAGTGATAGTGAATTTAGGTACTTTTTTTTTTCCCAAGAAATAATGCATTAAAGCAATAGGTCCGTTGTGAGAACCTGTAATGTGAAATTAATTTGGAATCTTGGGAGCTGTAAATCTCTTGCAGTTGCAAGAGTTTGGCTTTGCAGAGAATTCTGCCTTGAAAAAAGTAAAGTAGTGAGAGTGTGTGTGTGTGTGTGTGTGTATCCTCCTCCTTCCTTACGCACAGGAAGGAGTATAAAGAACAGGTAACAGGGAAACTGCTTGCAATTGTTACTACATACTGACTGAATGCAATTGGAAAGAAGTGGTTTTATCTGGTGTTTAATTTTAAAGGAACCTCCATATACTAACTTGAAATAAAAAAAAAAAAATTTTGCATTTTCAGACTAAAAGATCAAAACTACATGAACAGTTACTGAAGTCTGATCTTACTTGGAAGAAGATAATAAAGTTTGTTGATGACAATTTGGACAAAAAAGAACACCAAACTGTAAACAGTGATTTAAAAACTATATTACAAGCTGCAAAACAAATAGGTATGTTTTCATTCCCTAGTAGTATAATAATAGACTGTTTTGTTGGTTTATTTTGTTTTTTATTTTCTCAAGCTGCTTTCTGCCTGCATACTTTGCATACTGGTACAATTTTAGTTCTACCTTGACACCAGGCTTGCCCTGAAATATCTTTGAAACTCCAGTTAATATGTATATGCACAATTTGGTTTTCTGTTTTATTTTAAAATATTATTCTATTGTTATGTGGATATTCTTGGGTTTTGATAGTATTGTTGTGTAGTGTGTGGCATGGTTTGTGATGGACCTTTAGTAAGCAACAAAAGCAACAGCTGCTTTTGGAATGGCAGTACTCTGAGGAAAGAACAATCTTGGTGTTTATCTGCTTTGATTCCAGGTGATTGTATCATGAAAAACTGGATTGCTACATGAACAGTTAAAAATGTAAAAAAATGTTTTCTGCTTGAAGTGCTTTGTGTTGAGGAGAGAAATAAATAATAAATTTCACTCATCTGGAATTAAGCTTTTAAAACTGAATATACATTATGGCAAAGAAAGTGTGAAAACTTAGTTTTGATTGGAAACTTAGTTTTTGATCTATGGACTGAAATTAATTCAGCTTGTGCTGTTAGCAGAATTTAACTTCCATCAGCTCATAAACTGAGCACATGGCTCAAGTGCTAGCTGTCACATAATTAAGAATTTTTCATTTCAATGTAATAGTTATATTTTCTCCTTTTCTGGTTATGTTTCAAGTATCTTGAACAGAACCCTAAGTAAAAGATGGAAATAATTAATATGGTTAATATATTTGCCTTTTTTTGGCATTATAGACCAGAGTGTGTTTTATCACAATCCGAATGTTAACCTGCCTCACTTGTGTTTCTGTTTCTCGACAGTGCTTTTGGAAATAACTAGCAAATTAAGAAAGAAACAAACATCTAAACACAGACTTTCAAAAAAGGCTAGACAAGTTATTCGTGTCCAGCATGTAGAATTGGTTATGCTGTACAGTTGCACAGATGTCTGTTAAAGCTATTAATGGTTGTAATGGCTATTGCTTTAGTGACTCATCAGAAGAAAAATTCCAAGTATTTCTCAAATCACAGACAAAAATGTTTTAAACTCATCTGACAATACACGTGTTCTAAACTTTGCTTTGTGGTTCATTCCTTCCATTTTTGTGACCGAACTCTGTTATTTTTACAAATTTGGTCCTAAGGTTTTTTTAATCCTATTTTTCTAATACAAGTAGTAGAGCTTGTGCTGTTAGTAGACTTTAACCTCTTCAGGCCAGAAGCTAAGCATGTGGCTGCCTGTCTTTCCGAGAGAGAGGCGCCTCTAGGAAGGGCCAGCTCTCTGCCAACTCAAGTCCCTCTGTTTCAGTGCACAGATTTCAGCTGGCACTTCTGATGTGCAGGGTTCGGGGGAAAGTCACGCAAGACGTGGAGCGAGTTTGCATCAACTGTCAATGCCTAAAGTTAATATGGAAAAGGTGCAATCTGTATTGATAATTGATCAAAGAAATAAATGTTATCTTTTTAACTCCTTTTTTCTTTTGTTTGTTTGCCCACAGAATTCATACTGTTTTACTAGTTTTTAAAAGATGTTTATTCCTGTGCTGCAATAGTGAAGGCAGGTTTCGGACACAGCTGTGATGGGAAGGGAAAAGCCCTGTTTGGTACATATGGTCTAGAAATGTCTGAATGAACAACACATTTTGGAATATAGAAAGGCTAATGAGATTTCTCTCAGCACTCCATTTTAATAGCATACTATTGATGTAATTTTTAAAAGTTATACTCTCCATTTTTCTGACTTCTTTTCCATGACTTGATCAATTCAGATTTTTTTTGTTAGGATAACATTGGGATGTTGGGAAGATGTCAACATAATCAGACCTGGAACAGGCACTGACATGGTGTTACGGGGATGCTTGATCCATCCGTCCCACATGCCCCCTTACTAGCAAGTAAAGGCAGCTAACTCCTCCTCAGCCCCCAGTCCTCCTCACCATGACAGCAGGTTTGAAATATGTGATATGGTCAGAACAACAGGTTGGTTTATTGTCCTGCTCCAGCTTGTGGTGATCAAGCACAGGGCTGCCTGACAATTATCACTGGACTGTCCAAATGACAACATTTGCATAGTCTGTATTCCCCTTTTCTTATTTATTGGCACTCCGTCTTGCTGCCCTTTTTGCTTCTCAAATGAACAATCCATCTGTAATTACTTTTTCCCAATTGGTTCCCAGTTTTGTTACATATGTACCTGTCCGAACATCATCCTTACAGGTTGAAAGGGAAAACTTTTTTGATGAGAGACAAATACAGGACCGTTTCCAATGATAAAAAATAATTTTATTTTAAGTTGTTACAGAAATGCACAAAAGCATTCAAGTCTACTGTTGGATTATAATTCATTACCAATATTTTATTTTTGTAAATCTGAACTTAAAAGTTCATTTCCCTTCAGGTGATTCAGACAGCTCTCCTGTAGTGGCTTCTGTTTCTTAGCCAGCAGAATACACAGTTACTTTCCATACTTGTCCTCATTTTAGATATAGTAATTTTTTGTAAGTAATGTAACCGAAAACTCAGTATGTGATTTTGAGGAAGAGCTGCTCATCTGGAAATCATTGCAAGATATACTTTGTACATAAGCATGAGACTCACGTGGGAGAGGAAGACTGAGGTTTAAATAAGGACCTGGTTCAAGTACCAATCAAGCACAGCAAACTATGTAAATCAGAGCTGTAGAGAGATTTGGCAGTGTCATTTTCCTTTTATCTGAATATTTATGTCCATAACAAGCAACTTGGAATAAGTGGAGAAGATCTACATAGCTATTCTCAATATCCACTGGGGTATAGTTTAGTCATAAGAGGTACTGGAGAAAAATGTTGGTTAAGTTAGGGTTGACAAATACATAATAACGATAAAGTTTGCAGTATGACCCTATGTAGTATAGCAAGTAGGAAAAAATGTCTGATGGTGGAAAAAAGGTTATAAGCAAAATAAGTATTTGCCATTCTTAGCTGCAGATGTTATCTATGAAAATAATTAGGCAGATTTGTGTTTTCGATATTAATGACAGAAGTGAGTATTAGCTATGATTTTTTTTTTTGTTGTTTCGTTGGATTTTATTTCTACTTTTTGCCAAAGATGGCTGCAAAAACTTTCAACTTATTTTTTCTTTTGCCAAACTTTAATAGCAGGCCCAGTGTGGTGGGTAGATAGAGCAAATTGAAAGACTTCAAAGTAATAGTAGTAAATTTTTGTTTGATAGAGTGGAGAGGACAAACCAAATGAAAACAAATGCATGATTATTTAGTTAGAACAAGTTAGAAAGAAACCACCAGCTTTGACACTTCTGACTAAAGACGTGTAATGTTATGGAGGCACAAACCAGAACAGATTACAGTGACTGAGGCACAAACTGAACTGACAGTAATGTTCCAACCTTCATCTGAAATACATAGTAGGGAAAGGGAATTGCTTGTATGCCTTTTTAGCTTACTTTCAAGGAAACGAAATCTCAGCCTAGGCAACAGATACTGTAATATTGATTTACTTGACAGGGAAAATGTCACTTACTGAAATGATCTGGTTGGCTTAAAAACGAACAGGGAAGAGTAGCTTCAAGTAGTGCATTTCTTGCCATCTTGGCTGGCTCATTATATTGAGAGGGGAGGGGTAGCATTTTCTCAAGAGATGCTTCCACGAATAGGAGATGTTGATAATAACGGAGAATTAGCACATAGTGAACCGAAGAGACTTTTCTCAAATACTTCAGTACAATTGCTCTTTTAGTTTAGTAGCGTGTACTTCTGTTCTGACACAAGTGACTTTAAATAAAGATGTGTATTGGTATGTTGGGAATATAAGAGTGAGGTTCATGCAGCCAAACTTAGGCCTATAAGTTTTCAGATGTTGTTTCTTTTTTTTTTTCCTGGGATTCCTATATATCTAATGGTGAGACAGAGGCTGAACCACCTTTTTCCTTTGAGATATATTTACATATATATTGTATATGTGTGTATCTTTGTCACGTATCTTCCATATGTAGGTATCTAATTATCCTGTAAATATCACCTCCAATCCCCTCCATGAACTTTTCAAAGTGTACCATGTGCTCAAGAGAAATACTGAATTTTTAGGCACCTTCAGTTATATGTTATGTTTCCAGTTACTCAGCCTTGTTCCATGTGCTTATGCTGAATTTCTTTTGCTCTTTCCTGTTACATTGTGGGGAAAAAAGACCCTTGTTTTTCCTAGAGTTGAACCTAACTTACTTTGAATCAAGTCACAAGTAACAATGCCGAAGTAACTAAAAATCTTCCCACTGATTTCAGTAAGTTTTTCAACAGGCAGAAAACCAGGACGTAGTAGAGCAAATAAACAGGTTCATAACTGGATAGCAGAGGTGTACAAAGGCAGGCACAAGACAGTTTCTGTTACTGAAAAGAGAATAGCCACGTTTACTATGCCAGAAGTGCCTTTTTGAGGTTTTAAAAAATGAATAATATTGTTCCTTTTAAAATAAATTGTTTGTTTTAATAGTGCTTTTGAGTTAGCCATGCTGTGGGGGTTAATCACCAGTGTTATCACTTAAATAGTACTGTTCTCTGCTGGAGCTATGCCATTCGCTCCTGATAAAACTAAAGACTTGACCAGATAAAGACATCTTGACAATAGCAGCTTGTAAATCTCGACAGTAAGGTTTTAAGATGTTTTAAAAATTATGCAATCTTGTAAGAAATGCTAATTCTGCTAAAAATGTTGGAGTAACCTACTGAACTTTTTAGAACACATTTTTTAAACTTAAAAAAAAATTCTGCATGTTGTCCTCAAATAAAACAAACAAAAAAACCCAGTATGCTGGCTGGTTTTGTTTATTTTATGCTTGATGAGTTTTAAAATCTTGTTTAGTAGTGACATTTTTGTTCATCATATGGTGGTTTTGCTTATGTTTTACTTGAGTACCTTTGAGAATATTTGTGTAAGAGGTAAATTCATGTTTTTTCTCTACTAATATTTTTTATTTGCATAATATGATATTTTGTAGATAAAAATCTAAATTCATGCATTTCCTTCCTTTAATTTCTTTGGGCAATTTTTCTAACTAACACGCATTCTGTAGTAATTCTACTGGGAATTACTACAAGAATGTAGTAATTCCCAGCTGAGTTCTGTACATTTAGTCTCTTATGAATATTCAGATTAGGCAGTGAATAAACATTGATACAAAGTGGAAATCTGTTACCTTTAACAAGCTCATAAATATACTATTGTGAGTTTAAGATCTCAGGCAATTACTTACTTGGAAAAATAAGAAAGCATTGGTAATCCTTAATATGAATTTCTAGTAAGTAGAAGGATAATGAAGACAGATGCTTTATTATCATATACCTTTTACAATTCAGTACCTTGCAACAATTGCTACTTGTTGTTATGGTCTTTGTTTCATATCTCTGTTGATGAGACTTGCAGCAAGAAATTGAATACAGTTATGTTATAGGCAATGAAACAGAATTAGTTTGAATTGTATAAAGTTACATTTGTTTTTGCTTTTGTTAACAGTTGGAGCTGAAAATGGACAAGAAGCAATTGAAAGCGGCGCTGTTTTTCTCTTTAAGACATTTCACAGGAAAGAATGTGTTGGTCATGATGAGACAAAAGCGATCAAGCAGATGTTTGGGCCTTTTCCATCATCATCTGCTACTGCAGCTTGTAATGCCACATGTCGGATTGCTTCTCACTTCACTGAAGAACAGCTTACAGCCCTCATACAGATGGCTGAAGAGCAAAATGGTGATAACAGAGTGTTCTTTGGTAAAAATATAGTGTTTTCATTTGACATGCATGATTTGGATCACTCTGAGGAGCTGCCTGTGAATGGTGAGACTGATGCGCAGAAAATTATAAGCTTAGATTATAACAAATTTCTGAATAACCAGCTGAATCACTTACAGAATTACTGTGATGAGAAGTCTGACCTCAAGTCTTTGGAAAAAGTAGATGATTCTTTTTTATGGTGTGAAGTTGGAAAGTATCTGAATGAATCTCAAGGGGGTACCCCTGGAGGGCCAACAACAGAAGACCTCTGCTGTACTTTGTACGAGATGCTTGCTTCTACCAAAAGTGGCGATGAACTTCAAAATGAGGTACAGTAGCATATTAATCATACTGCATGTATTTGAATGTTGCACAAATATACAATTATTTCATATTGGATTATGCCAACATACTTTATCCAAGTGTCGTCTATGGTTTTGGGTTTTTTTTGTCTTGAGAAAAATTACATGGCAGCATCTTAATTTACCAGGCAGAAGATGGATGCAGCATGAATTTTATGTGAATAGCCTCCTTTCCCCCATAACAGACAGGCTATTATTTTTTTGGGCCATTTGCTCAGCTTTTGCATACTTTCTTTTTAAGCAGTAGCCAATTTAAGCTGCCATATAAAAGTGTGAGAACTGCAAAGCCAAACTGAAATTAACTTTCTTGGGCAGGTTCCATGTCCAGTTTCAGAGCCTTCCTGTTACTGGAAGGAAAGCTGGAAGACTGTGCAGGTGGTGCTACTTTAAAACTTTTGTCATATCACTTCTATTTCTTTCGATAAGGAAAGGAGGCAGGTTTATCACAAGAAGGGGAGACAAAGCTTGAGGGAGAGAGAACAGTTGCTGGGAGGCTGGAGTTGAAGGATAAGCATAGTGGTAGAAAGGGGAAGAGCGTGATTAAAGGCTGGTGAAGAGGCTTTCAAGACATGTGCAGGAGAGATGACTGGATTAATCTAGGCAAGAGAGTATGGTTTTTGAATGGGGTTGGGAAAGAAATCCTGCAGTTTGCTAATTGGTTCTTCTTGTGCACTTTTCTGTTACGTTTACATTATTTTTCCTACCTTGCCCTGCTTTCCTTCTTTGAAAACATCCAGTACTTAAATTCTCAAACTAACCTTGCAGAAAGACTTTAAATGTTGAAAATTTGCTACAGAAGTACAACTGATGGTAGGAATAGACAATCCTATGAGAGGCAGTATAATGAAAGTTTGCTGGAATTTTGCCATTACAGTTGCAGATTTTATTCTTAACAAAAACATTAAGTGATAGAGAAGAGGACCTGAATATTTAATTTCAGGTTTAGATAACTAGGTATTGATATCTGTTGCATAATGATATAGTTGCTGAAGTCATATTGTTTTGTTTGGTAGTCAGTAGACCACATTTCAGCTGTCCTTTGAGCTATTTTCTATATATGAGTATTTTCTTATAAACTTCTAATTTGAGAACCTAAATATGAATATAAAGGGGAGCTGACCTAATTTTTACTGCATTAAAATATATTTGAAAAATAACACTTTTATGCATGTCTGCAAACAGTTTCATATTTTGGGTGGTTGTATTGACAGAAGACACATGAAAATAGAAGACTGAACAGGTCTTGGAGAAGGAGATTGGATAAAGAAACTTGCATGTCAAATGAAATATAAAAAAAGAGTACCTTCATTTGCCATAGGTACCTGAAGCTTATTAATTGTCCAGAGATAAAGATTTTTTCCTAGATCAGTGAAACACTTTCCGGATATAGTCACAGGGTATGCAGAAATAATTCCATACTTCTGCATAATACCTACTTAATGCCTAAGTTTAATTTGTAAAATGTTAAAGGAAATGCTTGAAACCTTTCACTTGAAGCAAGAAGAAATAACTTTATTTTTACTTTGCAACTTTATGATCATAATGGATTGCTAAATCAATTGGCAGAAAGGGCAAGCTATCAGTTTTTATGTAGATCACCAATAAAGACTTCCTTTCCTTTGATTTTTGGAACAAAGACTTTCTGGCAAAATTTCTGCTTTGATGGCTTTACAGGAGTTTTAATTTGATAATGTGAAAAAAATTGTTTACTCTGCCAATATCCATATAGCTTTCTGAAGATTATTTAGCAAGAGTAAATCCTTTTCTTTGCATTACTAGAGAGAAAAAGGATTCTTTCCCTTGAGTGTCTGAAACCTGTATCTTATTTTGGCTTTTTAAGTCTTAGTAAGAAAAAAATACATTTTCTCCCCATTCTGCTTGTTTCTTCCCCCATGTTGCCTTTCTTTGCAACAATCTCATTAACTCATTGTTCATTGCACAATGTGGGGGCCGAGGAGGGGGTAAGTCTAATTTGAACCTGATCACTTTTTGTTAAATGCTAGCTGGCATTTGTATTGTGCTCTCTGTAAGAGTAGTCGTGACTCGAAAATTTCTTCTGGGTTTTGGATTTTGCCATCACCTAAGGATTTTTTTTTTTTTTTTTATACAGCAATTTTGCTGGTGGCATCGTTAAGAGCAGATGGTGCTTTTAAACCTGAAGATAACCCATTTCTTGAACTAGGTCATAGATTTGCCGTATGAGATGGTATACCAAGTATGTGTTTGATCGTGCATACTGAAAATCTTACATTAATTGGGGTGATGCATACCTGCTAAAGTCTCTATGCTGTACAAAATTCTTTTTATAAGCCAAGAAAAAAAGAACTATTGATATGGAAGGATGATAATTCTTTGTAAATAAAAATCCAGAGCTGTAAAATACATTTTCATATTTCAAAACAGTGGCCGTGTTTATCTTCGGTTTAGGAAGACACCACCACCTGTTAATTATTAAACAAGAAAAAAACACGCTGGTGGTGAGGATATTGCCAAGCGGACTTCTCTAGCACAATTTCATCTGATTGTTAAGCAAAGTTTATTAAGATTCCACATCACACTAAGAATATGAGCATTTTTAGATCCTTTCAGGAGTGACATTCTGGGGTTTTTTGTAGTGTATGTATAGGCACACACATGTATGCTCTTTAGGTTTTTACCTATTTAATGAACTCTATGAGGAATTGAAATGAGCTTCTTTCTCCAGCACTGTATAGCTTATGTTTAAAGTGGTTGGCGAGGTACAAGAAATACTTTGTTCTTTGTTTTCACTATTTAAGAGCATTCCACACTTCCTTTGGGACAGTTTGTTTGTCTGGCACATCACTGGTGACTTTTAATTAGAGGAAAATTGATTCTTATGCTTGGAGTGATATGGGAGTTATAACTTATTTTCTAAGTATTCAGGACATGTGCTTTTCATTGGGGACATAAAGTCTAGTAAAGCTAAATGACAGCTACTGGAGCATGCTTTTCACTGTATGTCAGATTTTGTTGATGATTATGAAATGGTAATGATGCGGTAACAAGAACATTATTTCAAAACACGAAGAAAAAGCTGATGACAGGCTATAGAGTTTAGCCCTTTAACCACTGTGCTTTTTTAAAATTAAAACTTAGTATGCAGTGCATTCCTCAATTCTGGTACTTAGTTTCTAGTATATGATGCTTTCAGAATGAAGACTGGAGGTTGGAGGACTTTAGTCCGTCTTTGGTTACACCATGCTGTTCTCAGAGGGTGTTTCTCTTTCTTCTGTGAACTCTTGTCATAATTTATCTGCAAAATTTTTTTGAATTTTATTTTGGAGATACCTATCTCTCTTTTTACACTAATGCAAAGGTGCATTATCCCTTTATCATAACAAAACAGGAAGAAATTTCCTATGGAGATAAAATAACTAGAGGAAAAAATGGAAATGCAATCAGAACTGTGTTAAGATCTAGTTTATACTGTATAGATTATAAAAAATTGTGCAATTTATTCATCTCAGGACAAGCAAAGAAATTTGCCCAAATAAAATTAAGAAATGTTAATGGCATTCAGCGTATTAGATTAGATGGTGTTTCCCAGACAAAATAATGTTAAATGCTGTATAAATTACTAGAGTAGAATAAATTACTAGGCTATGATGTGAAACAGCAGAACTGTTTCAAGAAAATTACATTGTAAGTATTAGTTTGCATATTCATAGAATCATAGAATCATTAAGGTTGGAAAAGACCCTTGAGATCATTGAGTCCAACCGTTAACCTAGCACTGCCAAGCCCAACGCTAAACCATGTCCCTAAGCTCCACATCTACACCTCTTCTAAACCTCCCCTGGCGCAGCTTGAGGCCATTTCCTCTCGTCCTGTCGCTTGTTACTAGGGGGAAGAGACTGACCCCCACCTCGCCACAGCCTCCTTTCAGGTAGCTGTAGAGAGCAATAAGGTCTCCCCTCAGCCTCCTTTTCTCCAGGCTAAACAACCCCAGCTCCCTCAGCTGCTCCTCATAAGACTTGTGCTCCAGACCCTTCACCAGTTTTGTTGTCCTTCTTTGGACATGCTCCAGCACCTCAATCTCTTTCTTGTAGCGAGGGGCCCAAAACTGAACACAGTATTTAAGGTGCGGCCTCACCAGTGCTGAGTACAGGGGCACTATCACCTCCCTGGTCCTGCTGGTCACACGATTCCTGATACAAGCCAGGATGCCACTGGCCTTCTTGGCCACCTGAGCACACTGCTGGCTCATATTCAGCTGGCTGTCGACCAACACCCCCAGGTCCTTTTCTACTGGGCAGCTCTCCAGCCACTCTTCCCCAAGCCTGTAGTATTGCATATTATGTGAGTAGTACCTATGTTTACTTATCTCTATACAGGATACATTTGTTTGCCTGTAAAATAAGACATAAAGTAAGACACAAGAAGTTTACTGCTTCGGCTTCTTTTGTCTGCTTTATAGCTGTGACTAGTGTACACGTGTACTTGAACTATAGCATCTAGGATTTCCATCAGTTAAATACAATCCACCAAACTCTCATAGTGGGAAACAAACCTTCCTTTTTTGTTTCATTTCTAAGAATAATCCATTATTCATCATCCTCATAAAAAAGTGCAATATGGCTTCTTCCTTGTTGTCATAAACACCTGAAAACATTCAGGTGACGAAAACTACAGTAAGAGACTAATGGGGAGTAATGTGGAGTTTGAAGGTGCTGAACCCTTCCTTCAAGGGTCAAAAACATTCCTTTCAAATCAAAGCAGACCTGAAATCAGAAAAGTACAAGTTGTGGAATATAGGTTTTATATGATGAAAAAAAAGAGGTCAAGAGTTGGGCAGCACCTCTTCCTGTATGTATTCCTTAATAGATCCATACAGCAATATGGTCACCATTAGAGCTAGAACGTTACAGCTTTATTACTGAAATTCGGTTCTTTTCATGCTTATTTCAGAATGGCAGTTAATAGATTATTTTGTTGTTTCATTAAGTAGGGCTTTTTTTCAGTGTGCTGTTTGTGTATCTCTGAGTGCTTGATGTAGCAACAGGCTTTTAGGCAGTTTTCCCCAGGCTCTGCTATGTGGAGCTCTGTTGTGTCTTAGGCTTCTGCCTGTAACTTTTCTTCAGCTGCCTTTGTCACTGGTGGCAATATAATGATTTTTTTTTTTTTTTTTTCCCCCGCTTGAGTTCATCTACATTGTTTCTGTTGCCCTATCCTAATCCCACCAGAAATGTCTGCCAATATGCTTTGTTGGTCGAACCTGTAAATGCTCTTGGGAACAAGAACAAGGGGAATTTAACTAATTTGTCAATTCAACTAACTGGCAGGAAGCTCCTGTTTCTGCCACCAGCCTTTCTGCAAAAGAAGTACAGAAGAGTACAGGAAAGCAAAGTCTATTTAAACTTTCTGGAAGGGACCTTTTCTGTCAGTGATACAATATCTTAAACTAAGGAAGACTCATTAATAAAAGAATATGGGAGAGTTTGTCCCAACTTCTCCCCTCAAGACTGCTCCAGAGTCTTGTTGCCTGGGTGGTTAAAATGAAGCCTTCTTATCTGCTTTCTAGCTTTATTCAGGGCTGGTTTTATGATCACTTTTCCTGTGCTACAGTTGTCCGCTTTTTTTTTTTTTTAAACCAATTTAAAAAATGAGCATCAAAGAACTGCACTTGTAACTCCCCCCCCTGCCCCAGCCCCTAACAATTCTATGCCTTTTCAACGCTCCCTTTTCTTTCATTTACCCTTCAGGCAGTTCCTTGCCAGCTTTTCATTCTTCTATTAATGCTCATCTCCACGAATTTAACCAAGTCCTCATGTGGAAAATTACAACGGTTTAAATTAAGTCTAGATGTGAGACAACTGCTATTTATTCATTTTCTAGATTAATGAAGTGTTAGACCAAGTGATGTATCATTAGTAAGCCCATGCTATGTTTATGCCATTTTCCAGTTACCTGCATTTTTAAATTTTTTTCCAAAATACCTCCTTTCAATTCTTCTCCAATCGTATTTTTATTTTTCTTATTCACAGTGTTATTGCACTTGTAGATGTGTGCTCCCTGACCTACAATTTCATGTGTCAGTTTTTGAAGATTTATGAGAGATTATCTTGCACTCAAGCTGTGAGAACAGTGAGCTTTCTGAATTTTGTTCCCACCTTTGATGCGAACATTTTCATATCCACATTCTTTAACCACCTAATCCTTATATCCAAAATCAAATATTTTTCTACAGCCAGAGACAAATTTTAATTTTAAAATTTAAATGAATTAAAGTAACAGGTCAGTAATTAAGACTAAATAATTAAAAGCCAAAGTTTCCCTTTCAAAATTGAAATTTGTGCTACAGTAAGGGTCCTTGATAGTGAAATAAGCTAGTCCCTGGAACTCAGAATGGGAAACAGGCCTGGGTACTTTCAAAGCAAAAGACACTAAAATTATTCCCTGATGTAGGGATATGAGCCAATAAATAAAAGAAACATATAGCAGGAGGTGAGGTTTTTTGGTTTGTTTTTTTTCCTCTGTAGTCATTTTTTAAGAAGTCTTTCCAATCTACCCAGTCAAATCTAGTATAGCATCTCCACCTTCTGGAAACATATACTGTTCTTTATAAGTAGGAAATTTGCATATAAAACTCTTACTAAATGATGGTTGCAGTTGAATAAGGAAAAGAAAAGGTAGTCACAGATTATAAAGTCTTTTCCTGAGTTAGACAAACTTGGATTTCAATGTGTTTTCTTGATATGTGAAAACTAAGTTGTATTTCTAAAACTATATCCTTCATAGAATTTCTTCACATCTAAACCAAAACATAATAGACAGATTTGGCAATAGAAGTAGCAGCCTTACACTGCTGCTTGCAAGTTACAGGGCACATCATTCACAGTAAACCAGGACTCGTCGGTGTTGTTAATTCTGATCAGAATGGAAGCTATACAGCTCAGCAGTCAACAGATAATATGTTTTTTCCCTAGACCTTTAGTTACAGTTATTTTTTTTTTTCCTCTTCTTTTTTTCCAGAAAGCTCTCTTTATCATGTTTCTCATGGATACTATAGAAAGATGCATATTTTTTTTAGAACATAGACAGCCTCTGTGTTTTGGTTTTGTTGTTGTTTGGTTTTTGTTTTTTTTTTAATATTGGCTGCTGAATTGATTTCTGATATGCATATTAATATTGGGTAGTATGTTACTCTGGAAACTGATGAGTTGATAAAGGAGATAAAACCGCTTAAATTTTCCTGCAAAATGTTCACTGTTGTGTTTCCTGGGCTTTTTGAGGGGAAAACTCCACTCAGTGTTTCACAGTGCTGCAAGGAAAGAATATTTTGTGAGGCTGGGTAAATATCACCTTCATCTATCATGTTTATCTTTCAGAAAGCCCCACAGTTCTTGAATTACCATCACTTAACTTTATTTGATGCTGTCCCCTCTTATTTGAACAAAACTAACTTCCCCCCACCCCTAAAGCTGAAAAAGTTATAATTAAAAAATTGTGATATTGCATTTCACATGATAGTGTGATCATGACAAAAGGTGCGTCTAGACTGACTTTGATCAGTACTCATCTCTTGTTCTGGAGAATACATGTCATCAACTAAATTTCTTTTACCTCTACTATTAATACTATTTTATTGCTAGGTATACTAGATTCATTTTGCTTATAAAATGGAGAGGAAGGCAAGCAGCACAGAGCAAAAGCTATGAAAACTATCTGTAGTTATTATTCAAATGTTAGGCTTTCTTAATTAACATTACACTCATGTACTTTACTGCCGTGCTTTGAGCAATAAGATGAACAAATAAAATCCAAAAGGTGTAGGGTGGTGTTCAGTATGGGCATACTGGACTGAGTCCAGCGGAGGGCCACAGGGATGATGAAGGGACTGGAGTGTCCGACGTACAAGGAGAGACTGAGAGCTGGGGTTGTTCAGCCTGGAGAAGGGAAGGCTCAGGGGGATCTGATCAGATCTAATGATGAAGTCTTCGTTTTTCCTGATGGATTTCTTGTGTTAAAATCAAGTGTAAACTATCCCTTAACCCTAATATGTTATTTTTTTGAGCTAAAAAACTTCTTGTTTTGTAACAAGTTCCTTGTTAGTAGGATCTCATAATAAATAAATGGAGTGGGCCTTTTAAGTACTTGTATTTTAACCTTATGTGTAACTTAATGAATTATGGTATAGAGGAAATAAATAGTCCTTGTGTTGCAAGTAATCTCAATTAGGTTTTAAAGTGCCCTTGATTTCAGATGTGTTAAATTGGTCTCCTAAATTAAGTATCTATAAATAATGGACACTTGTTGTTCAGAGAAATCATTCATTTAGTTTCCTGCATTAAACAGGAATCTGTAATGGTCATTATTCCCTTAAGAGAAAATACCTACAGTCTTAATGTACATGACCAAATTTCTAATACCCGTTAAAAGCCTAACATTTATGTGAACATTTAAATTTTTTTCAAGTGTCAGCTAAGACATATAACCTTGTGAAATGAGATTGAAATACTGTTCAACAGGAAAGAGCATATTTTAGGGCTTATAATGCAAACCAGCTACAACAGGATTTTTGAATTCCTACAGGTTGCACACACTTGCTCACTACTTCAGGTAAGCCAATGGAAGAGCATATGCAGCATTGCACAAAATCTCATTATTTCAGAATAAGACTAAGCAAGGATGCGTAGATTTTGTTTCCTACTAGTGACTTGGTGTGCTCTTTGTCAGTAACACACACTGCAGACACTGTTCTCTGTGTTTACTTCTTGCTCGTTGCTTTCAAGAGTAGTCAGAACTTTAGAGTTACATTTTACAAATAAAAACTATATGTTCTAGCTATCCAAAAATTTGGTGACCTAAGAAACATTTAACTCTCATTTCTAAACCTGAATTCAGTTTAATAATTCTCAGGTCTGTATTGAGAGTGATTCCCTCAGCGGTCTGAATGTGTAATTTATATTAAGAGCTCTGAACTCTTCACAGTTCACATTATAATACCGACTGTGAAAAGTGCTTTGACATTTCATTTTTTGCAGACTTGTGTGGTACTCAGGTGCTAGTTTTGATATCATTCTTCTGACACACTGTGCAGGCTCCAAGAGAGATGCTTTAGAGAAACAGCCTGCATTATCTGTGCACGGTGCAATCGACTCTGGCTCAATATTTGACTAATACTTTTGCTTGGCTGAGAGGGCAAGTGGAGCTTGTTTGCATATGCTGCGTAGCCATTCCCCAAGTTACAAGCTGACCTTCTCCATCAGAAAAGTGCAGTGTGCAGGTGTGAAAGTAGATGTGTACGTTTCTTTCCTTAAGCAAAATATGACGTGAAGCATCAGCTTTTTGCCACTTTGTAGAATGCCGGATATTGGACTTTGCAAATGCTTAGCTCCTCCAAATATCAAACGTGAATGTTCTGCTGTTGGAAACTCAGTTTTACTTGTCACTAGCTCAGCACATCAGTTTAATTGCATGTGCTTCAGTGCTCCCAGAAGGTTCTCCATTCCCTGTCAAAGCCAAAGCTTGGCTTTTCCGTATAAAGCTGCTGCTCTTCAGGCTTAGGACTGCCAGCTGCCGCTTTTCTAACTCTTCTGAAGCAGAACCAAAGGTGCTCGGAGAGCCCCAGCGCAAGGCTGCTGTTTTCTCTGCACAGTTTTCATCCAGCCATTATTAGGTGGAGAAAGGCAACTTTGGTGTCAAAACGCGATTTGGCAGAACTTGAGGCCAATAGAAGTAGTTTTAGTATATAGTCTTTAGAAAAGGGAGAGTGAGAAACACTATTTGAAATATAATAAATAGCATAATGTACTGAGGCATAAGTAAACAGTACAGCTTGTTAGTGAATGAGAAAATTAAATTGGCCAGAAATTGAAGTCAGTGGTGAAATGGCTGATGTGATTGACCAAAGAAATAAGAAAATTGGATATATTTTGAAATAATAATTAAACGTGTAAGTGCAAAGACAAAACCTCTAGGGTAAAATACTAGCATCATTAAAATCAGTTGGAGATTTGTCCTTGATTTCCAAAGGGTTTTGGTTTTACTACTTGTCTTAGTCTGTGCTTATGTTTTGAACTCATTTTACAGAGGTGATTTCTGAACTGTGTATATGTGTAGTTGATATTTTACATGCACAGCCAGCAAAATAACACCATTATAAAATACGGTTGCACTAACATGTATTTCTATGGGGCTTGGGAAATTTGTGCCACTTAGAAGAGCTTCAATGTTATATTGCTGTTGCATTTTTATGAGACTTTCCCACAGAGGAACTGGATATCTGGTTACACATTCACTGGTTAACTACTCTTTACTGATATTAACTAGTTTAATCCAATGAGTTTTGCCCTGTTAATAAAATAGTCTTGAACAACTGATATAAGCAGATGTAGTAATAAGTATGTAAAACATTTAGCAAAAACTGAATGCTCATGTGAGCAGAGGGTAGTCGTACTGCAACTTTTTTATTCAAAATGGAAAATAGAGTGCATTATGGGATTTTTGTCATAAAAACTTTGACTAAACAGCTTGTTTTAAAGCATGAACTATTTTTTTATGAGCTATCATATTACTTGGTTATTTATCGTAAGAGACAAAAGTTGTTGTGAAACAGCTTTCAAAAATGCATTAAAAGAGGGAAAATCTTGGGTATTTGATGCCAAAACTGAGTGTCTCGGGAGTATATTTCTGTCATGCTGCAGAAGTTCTTCAGGCCTCTAAACTTAGCATGTTAATGCCGTGCTGGAGCTAGGCATAGACTCTGCAGAAAAGCAACAAAAGCATTCTGTGCTTGAGCATCTTGTATTACTACATATTATATATAGTATAAATATAGCATATTATATAGGTAGTTATATATTACTATCTTGTGTTGCTCAGCAACATTTATTGAAGCCCTGAGTTTGTGGAGATCAGGTTTACGGAGGCTATGTGTAAGAACAGCAAAAAATTGTGGTACTTTCTTTTGTTCTGTAGAAGTCATTATTAAACCTTTCTTATTAATGTTACGTTCATTAAAGAACAAAACAAAACTATGGAAGTTAGTTGAGTGAAGAGATTTGCAAGTGGAATTGGCATTTTTTTAAAAAAATGCAGGTGCTGAAAACACAAAAATATGCATCCAGGTGTGTAGCTATGTAAATAAAAAGCAAAAAAGCCACAACCAGAAAATGTTGTTTTGACTGAGCATATTTCAAAAACATCAACATCTGTATGTTTATATCCCATTGTAAAGACCTTAAACACCTTCATTGTAAGCACTGCCAGATAATTCCAGTGTTACAACTACATTTCATAGTTGATCTTAAGTGGAGAATGTGTTGATATAGACTGCCTATTGATAGGGAACACAGTTTCAGAAGATGACTTCATCATTGCTATGTATAGGAGGTGCTAAAAAATAATTGGGAAAGGGTTCACAGGAGGTCCATCATATAGAAGGGAACGTGAAATAAAGCATGGAAAACTGAGGAAATGAGATATGAAAAAAATAATTGCTAGTCTGGCTTGATGCAAAGAAGTAGCAGTAGTACAAACATATTTAGTGTGGGAGTAACGCATCAACCAACTGCGGCTTGCAGGAAAAGGCACTCGGAGAGAGGGAGGGGATAGCAATAGACTGGCAGCATAAAACAAACGTTTTGTAAATATTGGCTCTTCTTAGTGAGAAAAAATCTCACCACGAGTTTCAGCTAACTTTCAGATTCTAGGCAAGTTTGTTTCCAGTGCTAGCATAGCTTTTGCAGTAACCGAGCAATTTTCACTGTTAAAAGAAATGTGCATGAGCATCAACTCTCAGATCTGTTACACACAGAGCAGTTGCCTACTCCTTGTGAGACGTTCTTCAGGATGGTGTAAGTTACCTCATTGCTTCATTTGGACGTGGAAATTCAGTTGCCTGTAAGGTCTTTAAGCAGACACCGAGAATCAGGAGTAGTTTATTATTATTTCAATAAATATTCAATATCCATTTTTATATAGGGCATAGCTAGACTACCAGTGCTTTTTAGTAATGGGAATTGTCACAGGTTGTATCAGTATGTCCCTGTCATTGTTACATACTTTCTACTATTGGTACTGCTTTTCATTATTACTGAACCACCATTCATTTGGCATCTTTTTTTGCCATATTGAACAAAGTCTGATAGTTAAAATGTTATCTAAAAGTCTGATGTTAAAATGTTATCTAAAAACTGTATAAGGCAGTTCAAAAGTTATAAATGGCTTATTTTTGGTGACAGAAGGAAATGGAAGTACTTATCTGACTTCCAGAAATGTTCATCTTTTGCTCCTGGAGAACTCTTCAACCGGCCCTACTAGTGATTGTTACTAATCTAGTAGTGATCGTAAAGTCAGCTGTAAGTTTAGGAAACCTAAGATCCTTGTCTGAATGTTTACAAATGGTTATGAATCCCAAGCTTCAGTATCATAGCTTAGAGGTTTGTTAGAAAACATGGAAGAGCAATATCTAGTAGTTTTTCCAAGTATCTGGGACATAATAAAGAACAGGAAGTGCTCATAGCCAGAGTAATTTTTTCCTAGTTCACATTCCTCCGAATTTCTATTCTGTCATTATTTGCTTATGTCCTCCCTGAAGTCACTCCAAAATTTCATCTCCAAACCTCTCTGAATTCAATATGGCTCCTCTTTTGTCTTTGGACAATTTTGACTTTTGACTTTTGCCAGGGAACTGTCCTGAGAACAGACTGAATTTCTGTTGCCATTGTGTTACTTTCATGTAACTGTTTACTAGAAGTTAATTTGTTAGGTTTGTGTCTTAATAACTGTCACACACAAGTTTACTATAGTAAGTTGTTTGCATAGTAGAAAATAAACAAAATTCAAGCTGTCCTTGGAAATTATTTCTTGGTTAAAATCAATAACAAAGTGGCGTAGCTCTTGTTGTGAGGCTCCTTTGAGAGAACAGTTTGAAAAGCTAGTTTAACATCCATTTTGACTTAAAACCAGCTAATTTAAATATTTATTGCTATGTAGATGCAACACCACATGAATATTTTGGATACGGTACTATATTGATGTAACTTAATCTCCATTTTTCTTAATGTATCATGAAATTATAACGTTAGCTTTTAGGTTTGTGTGTGTGTGTGTACCCTTGCATCATGGATATTTTCATGTCAAAGCAACTTGTCTCATAAAACATGTTTGGTTTTAAGCATCGAAGTGGCTCTTCCTTTTGTTCAGTGAAAGGACTTCCTAGCCCTAACAAATTAACATATCATAAAGCTTATTCCCCATTACCTAGTTCATAAAAGCAGTACCCATTATAGGAAAGTACAGGCATATGTGGATAACCCCTGTGGTGTTTTATCTTTATCTTATCATCAAAGCTTCTAACTTGGCATGAGACTGGCTTTTCAAACTCATATTCTTCTCTTTGTAATTTTATTAAAATTACTAAGAATTTTATATTCAGACATACAAAGCTTGGGTCTCATTATTCTTGACCATGGAGCTTATCTGCTTCCCTTTCATAGAGAGAAAATAATCCAGTTATTTTTTTTATACAGTTTTCTCCTTTTTCAGTTGTGGCCTTTTTTTAAATCAGAAGTTTACAGCTCTGTTGACGTACAAGGACTGTTGAAACCCCAAGGATGATAGGAAACTTTGTCTTTTTGTGAAAACAGAGCCATGCTGTCTCCCTTCATAAGAAACCAAATTGAATGGCGTTTGAGTGCTGGTTTTTGAGGACAGAACTTAAGAAATGATGAAAGAGCCACAGTGAGAGCCACGAGATGCTAGGCTTCATCCTGGTGCTAAGAGCTGGTTGCTCTCCTTCCTGAGAGTAAGTTTTCCTCTTTCCTGTCAACTCCTTTACTTCAGTTTCGTACTGAGAGAAAGCTTGTTGTATCTTTGAGGTGGTATGAGGCTTGATCTATTCATGATAACTTTTGAATCAGCTTCAATATATCATTAAACTTAATGAGATCTTTTTCTAGAGTGAGCCAGTCTGTAGCTGATAGAACTTTTCCCTTTTTATTTTCTTTGATGCTGAGAAGTTATTTTCACATCCACATGGAGACATAAGGGACTACAAGTTCTGCAAGAAATGCAGTCAGATGGCACCTGAAAGATTAAGGCTCACTAATTAACTAGATACAAAATCACATTCCTCCAAATCATTTTATGGAAGGCAGGAAGGGGGAAGCCCCACAAAAAACAAAACAAAACAAAACAAAAAACAAACAAAAAAACCCCAAACAACCCACAGCGGCTTGAGCCACAGAAGTCACAGGGCCGGGTTTCCTGTGGCTCTCGGTGTTGCGTGGTTTCCAATCCCCCACGTCTGCTGCAGCGTGAGTGCTGCAGCTTTGCCGGCCGAAGAAGAGTTTGTGCTGGTGCTTTACGGCTGGGCTGGCTGGTGGCTGCCCATGCCGCTGCGCTCATGCTGCAGCCGCACAGAGCAGGAGGCACAAAGAGCAGTCATTCAGATCAGTCCCCTCTACTGGCCCCTTCAGGTCTCTGAAAGTCTCTGTCTCTCTGTCAAATCTGGAAGTTACTGAAGAGGCTTCAAACTTGTTTGTTAGTTCACGCACTGTTAAATGCACAGAGTGACTTGGTAGGCCTTGTTTCCTTGGAAAGCTAGGCTAAAAAGTCATCTTTCCTTGGCTGAAGCCCTTTTTCTTCTTTTCCACGCACACACAAAATAAATCAAAAGGCTATGTTTCGGGGAAAAACTTGTCTTGTTTCCTTGTCGCCCACTTGAGTGTATGGCAACCCAGGGTGTGGGAACGCACAGCCTGGGGCTGGTTGACATGAGCAAAGGCGTGAGGTGAGGCCTTTCGGCCTGTTTCCCTGGGGCAGCCTGCTGGGCCCGGCGGCCTTTCACGGAGGGTCTTAAAATTCTGACTTCACTATCCTAATTGGCATAAAACTAGCTTTCAGTATTAGAGTCCCTTGCTACTCTTCATCATCCACCTCTATTGAGCAACATGAACTAACTGCTTGGCTTTGTGGCATTTTCTTGTACGTTGTCACTACACTTCAGGATAGCAGAAGTGTTGGAGTAGAGGTGAATGGCTCCATGCTCAGCCAAGTCCCTCTTCTGAAACGGTCAGGTTTGGGAATTGCTGTCCTTTAAGAATATCTGCAGGTTTTTGTCTTTTGCAGAAAAGAATTCTGTGCCAACCACGGCCATATTGTAAGTATCTGAAATCATCAGCCGTAAAAAAATGGGTTTGGATGTTTGATTCTGATACAGAAACTTCCTTTATAAATGTGTGTTTCCTGCTGGTTAAAGTCAGAATTTCTTACCCCTGCATCTACTTTGCTGTTTGTTCTCACTACAGAATGAAATAGGCATCTGCTGTCTCTTATTCAAGTTATGCTGTCTTAGATTTTCTTTATTTTTTTTCTTCAGGAGAATTTGGATTTATATTACTGCAATAGTGACGCAGGCATCTGTACCTTTACAAATACTCATTCACTAATTCCAAATTTGCTTGATCCCTATGCTTAGAAAAGTGGCAAGTGCAGCAGTAAGCTTGTTTTAGGATTATTTTTTTTTCTTCAAAATTCACAATTAGCTGATCCCAGAATACTTCTGAAGATAAATACTAGTTTAAGAAATTATATAACACCAATTCTTTCTATGCTTAAATTGGTCTTCAGGGCTTCCTTTTCAAACGGCATGTCAGTAGCCTGCTGTTTGTAGCTGGGTTTGACGTTATTTCTAATTACCAAAGTCTTTAGGCTAAATAAACTGGTGGAAGTCACCTTGTAGCTATATGTTTGAAATTTTCTGAATTAGTGCAAACGTGTAAGTTTCTAATTAGTCAGTGTTAAAACATTGATGATGGTAGTGATCTCTCCAGTCTACTTATTTTCACTTAAAAATATTAAGAACATTTACTAAGGTGCTTTGTGTTTTTGTGCTTGTCTCTTTGTCAAGTACAGTAGGCAATTTTAGTACGGATTTGCACAAGGAACTGGAGAAAGCTTTTCAGCAAATATTTTAGAATTATACTGCGACAGATTATGCTATTTTTTAATATAAGAAAGATACTGAAGAGATATCTGTAATCAAAAGTGATAAGAAATTAAATAGGTCAGATGACTGTTGTAGGCCTATTAAGCAATATTTGCATATGCTTTCAATCTGATAGTCTGGTTTTTAAGTCTTGTTATAAGAAAAATAATCCTTTTTTTTTTTTCTGTAACTGATCAATTTCAGTGTTAATTTTAGATTTCAGTTTGATTTAAAAGAAGTTTTGACTGGTATAGGTAGGCTTAGTCTTCTAAGAATATTAGTTTTCATGTTTTAATACTCATTTTGGAGTTTTTCTTGCTGTGATTCATTTATTTCTACTAGAGTGTAGTTGAAGTAAGATTGCATAGTGATCTGTGGATACAGAAATGCAGAAACAGAGGGTATGCCGATGTGCTGAGGAGAAACATTATTAAAAAGAATAATTGGCTGTGTGTTTAATTGCGCATTGAACTTTTACACCTGGACTAAAAATGTGTCCCGGGCTGAAGACCAGATTTCCAGCAGTTCTTGTTGCACTGCAAATGTAGTCATGAGAAAAGCAACCAAAAGTTGAATGTTGAGTAAGAATTTGTCATGAATGTGTTATCTTTATGCAAATATCTTTCACAAAGACAATGTTACATGAAAACTTTTTCATCAGCTTCCTTAGTTAGCCTTCTTCTATTTCATAGTAAAACTGAAAGTTTTTGTTGCGGGAATTCCTAGAATTTTGCTGCATTTCTTTAATCTTCCTGTTTCTAACTTTGTATTTAGTTCATTATTTTCTTCCAGTTGCTGACTGAAAGTAAAATCCAAAAATTCAAAGCTAACTGATTTCATGTACAGACCCTTGAGATCTCTCTGATGACAAGTAGTAACTTCTCATTCATCCTCATGAAGCTGGCACTTGATTCCACTGGAGGCTGCCTGAGAGCCAGGTGCTCCTTGTCCCATTAGAATGCCTGCCCATGGGCACATTGTTCAGTCGTATCTGATTCCAGTGATCAATGAGGTTGCAATATGAGAGTCCTCCAGGCCCTGTACTGAGGAATAGCCATCAGAAATGCATTCTGCATACACATAGTTTGGCAGCAACTCGCCTTCAAAGTACTTGAAGTGCCTGGCCGCTATGCTGTTGTGAGGCAGGGGCAGTTAAGCTGAGCTTGCTAAGACTCTGTGCAAGTCTTCTAGGTAGAAATGATTCCTAGGATTGGAAGATGATTTCTATATAGGTGGACTTAACGCGATGGCCTGTGTATTCAAAAATGCCAGGCTTGAAGAAAGAAAAGCAGATCTGAGAGCTGAATGGCTTTCTCAACACACTTAATATCTGTTTTCAGTAACAATGGTAAGAAATTATGCAGTCTGGTTTGTCTTATTTTAATCAACCTGTAAGAAACATGAAAATACAGAACATCTGAGATTTGTTTTTAAACCAAGTGTTCTTCTATCATCTCTAGATGTTAGAGGTGGTGATAGCCCATTACTTTTCAGCACAGTAGTAATTAGCAATCAGTATACATATTACATCCATGAAGTTTGTGTTGAATTTTCTCATGCAAAAAACCGCTCTATCTTCAATGCCTTTGTTTTTGTTACTGAATATTTTAAGCAATAGCTAATATGAATTTTTCTGTGTGGTACTCTTTGGGTACTATGTCCAGACAGCTTTTGCAGTAAGCCTGTAGGCCAAGAAAAATGTCCTGTTTTCCCTATAATCTTTGAAATGAAGCAATCATTTCAGTTACTTAAGAGCTACTAGAACAGCAGAAACTTGAGATCGTGCTATGGAGATGATTCTTTCACTGCTGTTGGAAAACTGTGTGTTGTAAAGCAATATCATCTACAAACAAGCCACTAAGTGCAGGTTAAACCATGACAGCAGGCATGGCAATTAGTTGTGTAGGTGGTACTCTGTAACCTAGACTAGCTGTTAGGCTATAAAGGTACAGAGGACAACCACTGGTTGGCTGAATTTGGTTTTCTGTTTCATTTATTGCTGCAGAGCCGTACTTAGTACTAAGACTAAAGCAAGTTACAAGGACCGTTCCTAGTCTATTTTTGTTCGCGTTTGAAAAACAAAATGTTTTCTGAGATTTATAGGATCCCTTCCCGCTTCATAGAAGATGCAGAAATCAAGAAAATGCCCTTGAGATGGCAGATAGTTTATGATGTCAAAGTAATGCTCACAGATCCGTACCTCGTATTTGAGGTCACACTAAGGATGTTTAAGGCTCCTTGTAAATTGTGCCTTATAGAATTAAAAAGTGATTGTTAGCTTTTTAACATTCAGAGTAAAATCTTGTTTCAATCTTGAACTGTGAGTTCAATAATAAAGATGTACTTTTAATGGCTGAGGCTTACTTGAAAAATTTACTATGTCACGCATTTCACTGGGGTTCAGCTTCTTGTTACCTGCTGTGGCAGATAGACTGCTGTCTGTCTGCAAGACTGCTGTCTATGTCTCCTTGCTTTTTCCATATAACTAGCATATATTCAGTAGAAATCATTAGTGTGGGGACCTTGCCTCACCTTTTTAATGCAATATGACACATCTTGTCCTTTGGTTCCTAGACTGATTACTCATTATGCTTTCTTCCAGATATTAAGACCAGGCACATAAAATGAAATGTAAAATCATTCAAACAAATATGAGTGACCATATATCACACTCATCTATGTCTTTATGGTCATTGAGTAGTAGAGGAGTCATCTGGGACCTTTGTTATTGAAGGCAGTCAGGGTTGCCTTTTGGGCACAATCTGCTACTGACTTCAAGGAACGTTAATAGTTTGGCTGGTATTCAAGAAACTGCTGATTGACATAGAGCCTCTCCAACTGTTGCCTGCTGTCTAGTTTATCTCATTATAACTTAATGAAAAGGCAGCTATGAACATTCACCAGATTCCTTTGCCTGCTCTCAAAGTCTTGGATGTTGACTTTTCAGGCCAGAATATATAATAACGTATCAAATTTGAAATGCTAGCACCTACACTGAATACAGAATTATGCCCCTGGTGTCACTTCCTCTGTCAGAACCCTCACAGATTTTTGCAAACAAGATTGCACAGATGTGTTTTCCTGCCAGGCTGTCCTGAAAGGGTCATGATCTCACTAACTATAGATCTGCAAACTTTTCTTTCTTTCTCTCATGCTCTCTCTCTCTCTTTTTTTTTTTTTTTTTTTTTTTACATGCAGTGTTACACATTGTTTAATGTTTCTCCATCAGCCATGTGAAGTCATTAACAGCATTCAGTTACAGGCTGAAGTGCCAGGAACACGTCTGCCATTCAAACCTGCACTATATTTATTTCAAGCATGAATTTCCCTGTTGTCTGCTTTCTGGAATGAGCACTTGAGATGAGTGGTGGAAGCTCAGTGTGTTGGAAATAAGTACGATGCTAGGAAAGTGTTGAAGAAAATTACCAGATTAACAGCAAGTTCTTTGAAATATTTTTATTAAAAACTACTGTTAGGCTGTCATCAACATGGTCCCCAGCCTTACTGTCCTTCTGAGATTCGTTGCTTCTAGTTGGCATTTGAATGCTAGAAGTTTCTTCCCATGGACTGTTGGATTGGATATGACCCTGCTAACTCCTGGATTTGATTAATGGAAAGCATTTCATTTGGAATGAAACATAATAATTAGCCTCTTAAGCTACATAAACTGCTAGCAGTGCATCACAGTTTTTCAATTTGCCTTGTCTTCTCCAGAAGAGAAAGCAAAATGTTTAGAAGCAAAATGTTGTATCCGAAATTCTTTTCTCAACAGTGTAAGATCTCTGAAGAAGTTCTCCTTTTCTGTAGTGAATATTAAGAATTTCTGTGCAGCTTACACTAGATATTTGTCCAAAGGAGCAATGGAGCTCATTGGGGGTTAGTGCTTCATCACTTGGAGAGGCTGAAGAGTAGATAGGATTGACAACTTGCCTTGTAACTTTCTTGTCAATAAGAGCAGGTCATTGTGTCAGGTCTTCTCTATTCTTTAGCTTCTTCCCCTCAGTCTTGAACAAGGAGCTCAGTCTGTCTTAGCTGTTTAAACTGAAAGCCTCCTTCCTTTTCAGACAGCAGCAAGATTATTTAGGTGATATAGACAGTTCTCAAACTGCTGGTGGCAAATGAATACCGCACTGTCCACCAAACAAGAAGGCAAAATGGAGTGACTTTTACCACATGAACGTTGCAGTCTGCCATGTGTAATACTGTATGGATTCGGTTCTCTTTGACTAGTAGGCTGTCTGGAGAGCAGCATATGCAGTTTCACCTTGGTACTCTTCTTTTGAGCCCCTAGCTCACTGGGAATGGAGTAAGTGATACTGTTTTTACTTCATGATCTCTGGCCATGAAGTAGAATGCATCGTATAACATCACTGATTCTTTGTACAGCTCTTGCTGTTCTAATTGGTTGAAATAGTTTCGATGCAGATGGTTTTTGTTTCAGAATATATTGGGAAAACAGGAGTGGAAAAATATCTTCCTGTTCCAAAAAACGGTGTCATCTATTTCCCCATCAAAACTCATCTTTTCTGATTGATGCTTTTCTAGCTTGTTCTTAACAGCTTCCAGTGATAGAGATGCTTTGCAGTCCTGTGCAGAGCTGAAGGCCTACATTGGATGTTTTAGGGCTAATGTGTTTTTTGCCTTCTAGGGGTGATGGCATGGTGGTATGTATGTGTTTGGTTTGGTTTTGGGGGGGCAACATGGTAAGTCTGAATATGCTTACATTGTTTGTGCTGCCTTGATGAGAAGCTAATTTTTAAGCCCAGATCTGGTTGAATTGAAAGCATTTAATTTCCCTGTCTTGCTGGTATTCCACAGTCAACAGCCAAAGTTGAGGCAAGCTTGTATTCATTTCTTTATACAATTAAGCTATTTCAAATACACTTTTTTTCTTCTTGCTTTTGTAATTGTTTATCCCTCCCTGCCTTAAGCATTTACCCGTGGAAAATACATACTCCTCAACTAATTTGCCACTTTCTTTTGAAATATAAAAACAAGGTCATCTTATATCTTTAGATAATATTAGCTAAAATGCGGCAGTAAGGTGACAGTGAACAGCTATGCAAAAGACAAGAACTAATGATCATTGTTAGTGAAGGCTGGATAAAAAGAAATCCATCATAGCTTGAGATCCTTGACAGCAAAATTGATGTCTAGTCAGCAGTTCCCTGTCCTGTATTTTTGTAGTTTGTTTCTTCTGTCCGAGTATAGAATTTTCTATTTGTCCACATTTATTGCATTCTTTTTTTTCTTTTTTTCCCCAGACTGCTTCTCCAATTTGCCATCATTGGTTACTGTAATGAAAGAAATACAAGACTTCATACATTTCAGAGCTGTTATTTCATGGTCTCTGTAAACTCTGCCATTTCTGTACTAATTTGCATAAACCTTACATTTGTCATAGAAACCCTGAGGGCACTTTTCTTTTTTTTTGTTTAATTTTTAAATGACAGCTTATATTATGAAGTACAGATTGGCCTGAAAAAAGGGGTCATTGATCTGATGCTCTTGGTAGTGTTCAAAATTTTGCAAATATATGAAGAGGCAGCAGAAAGTTACTTCGAGGTGTTCCCAGAAGGCAGTAGTCAGAGACAGCCACAGAAAAACTCTCTGTTAAGGAGCTGACAAATTAAATACAGGACAGTAAGAGACCTCTCTCTCTTTTTTATAGTTAGAACAGAAATACTTGAATCCTATGGTGCTGAAGTCTTACTCTTTCATAGAACATCACATCAAAGTGCATCGTAACTTTTACCTGATAACTGAAGTTGTATGAATAATATTGGCAGCAAACTTAAAGAGCACTAAGGAGAAACTGCCCTGTTTTCTTCCTTGGAAATTTGAAAAAATGGAAAAAAAATGTTTTAAGCAGTATTAGAAATCAAGAATGGGTTCTGAGTAACATACTGCTCTACTGTAATGCTTTGATTTTTGACAAAATAATTACGGATAAGTTGGACAGGGAAGAGCTTTTAATGTTTTGGGTGGGGTTTTTTCCATTAAAGACTGTATTATGTGGAAAAGGGAACTTTAAACAGGGAACTGTGTTTATCTAACCTGCTACAAAAAAATCATTTGAGTAAGTGAAACATTGGGCCAAAATAGTGCTTATTGATATGGAATTCTGTTCTGGTGTGCATCACCTACACCACGTGTTTGAATGGCACATGCTCATACACACAGCGTTATATGTGGAAGTAGTATAGACTGAAGTCGATACTAGTGTCATCTTAATTGTTCCTTCAAATTCCTGCTGTACTCCACATCTGTGGTTTTTTGTTTGGTTGTTTTTTGGGTTTGGGGTTGGTTGTTTTTTTTTTTTCTTTTGGTAGGATGTGACTGTGAAAATGCAGTAGGCTACATTTCTTGTTCACTGGAATGGGAATAACTTCCTATTTATCTGACTTTTATGAGAAAGCCTTGGTTCTCTTGATTTATCTGCTTAGATTGTGGAGGAATAAATTTGCAGCATAGTTTATATAAATAACCATAAACAAAGACCCATAAAGTTTAGTCTTGAGAAGAGTTAAATTTTATACAAGAATCTCTAAGAGAAATGGAGTTTTACTCAATAGACAAAATTCACAGATTTTAAATATTTCCAGCTGAAAACTTTCTGTAATTTTCCCTTTTTGTAATCAAGTATCTGGCTGAATACTAGCAATGATACCTTTTGGGTTGAATTACTTGGAGTCAAAGTTCGGTAATTTGTTTAAATATTGTAGTCCTATTTATAAATTTACATTAATTTGGACAGTGACTTTGTTTTCTTTGTAGTTATTTGAACTGCTGGGCCCTGAAGGTTTTGAACTCATAGAGAAACTGCTACAGAATAGATCTCTGATTCTGGAAAGATCTTTGACTTGTCCAAATGATAACAGGTTCCAGACTCTGCAAGGTAAGTGACTACAAAATTTTTATTCCAAACTAGATAAAACGTAGTTTTCTAACTGTTCAGTTATATTTCAAAAAACAGCACCACATATATGTATTTAAAAAGCAAGCCAAAAAAAAAAGGGGGCATATGTATATTTATATGGGTTTAAACAAAGAAATCATGGTCTGGTTATACAGAGGAAACAAATATGTATTGTGTATATTTATTTCCTTTTCA
The DNA here is from genome assembly GCF_965183815.1 of Platalea leucorodia. Taxonomy (NCBI): domain Eukaryota; kingdom Metazoa; phylum Chordata; class Aves; order Pelecaniformes; family Threskiornithidae; genus Platalea; species Platalea leucorodia. Next base: position 81,669,510 of record NC_138825.1, read on the forward strand.
ACTGCCTATGGACATGTGTAATTTTTAAATGGTTTTTAACTGTTGCACTGTATCTATTTTAATGGATTACTCTGGAAATAAGTTGATCTTTGGTTATTACTCGTCTGCTTTCCTGCTTACTCTCTATTTCCATACTATCATCAAATGTACATCTTGGGGAGAAAAAGCACAGTAGCAACCACTTCTGAAAAAAATAAAGTGAAGTTAAGGATGGATAAGTGAGAGGAAAAAAAGGGATTCAGGTTTTATACTGTGATTTTTTTTTTTTTTATAAGATAAATTGCCTACACAGAGTAATTATTTTAAAATATGTTTTATAAATTGCTGTTTAAAAACAAGTCTTCTCACTTTCTCCTCTGACAAAAATAAATCTGATTGTGAACAGATTGTGACTTGGGATAAATCTTATGTAGGCATAGCACCATGCAGCCCATTGCATGTTCACAGCATACAGAGTTAGAAAAATGTGAATAAGACTAGTAATGGTGGACTTATGTATCCTTACAATAATTTTAAAATGCAAATAAACCCTTTTTAATATGTTTATCTTAAATGGAATGTTATACAGGCAAGTGTTTAGAAGTTCACGTCTTATTGTGCTGATGGTTAGTCTAAACTCATCAGAACAACCATTAGTTTTATCTGTTTGTGATTTCAAAGTGGAATGTCTTGCTATCAGTATAACAAGGTTTTGTGTCTGGGTGTTTTTTACCTTCTGAAATAATCAAATAATAAAACATTTAAAATATGTTTAGTAGAAACTGAACTATTACAGTTTTTCTTCTATGTGCAGATTTTAGTTACACAAATGTTTTCTTCTCACTTAGCAGAAGTAGTATTTTGGAAGCTTTTAGGAATTTATTCTTCATTATGCCATAACTGAAATCTATCACAGTAATTTCTGCTAGAATGCGGAGGAAGAATATTTTCAATATGTTGTGTTTTTGAGACAAGAGGAAAGCATTACTTATTGTATGCTTTTTTCACTGATGAGAGAACCCTTCTCCCACTGTGGTAAAGAAGTCAATGATATTTGAGTATCTTCTCTGAGATTGAAGATGCTCTGCCCCAAGTTCTGTTTATTAATTTTAATAAAGCTTTTTTCTTTTAAGTTGATCAAAATGGTATATCTAATGGGGGTTGAAGTTTTATCTTTCAGACTTGCATTTGGGGAAGGGAATAATTTGTGTCTGCAGAAATTCAGTCAACTTTGAGTAATTCGTGTCTTGAGAAAATAAGCACAAGTCAAGGAACTGTACATGTACTGTATTTTTGTAGTATGCTGTATTATTTGACTATTTCTTATGTAATTTACTTCCACAGCAGTAAAGGTGATTGTTGTGCTTATCAGACAAATCAAGTAACAGTTCTTTGCCCTGGTGTGTTCAGTCTGAATTAAATTTAGTTACGAAATTGCATCCATTGTTGTCTCCTTCTAATACAAGAGAGAGAGAGAGTTAAAGCTACAGATGTGATGATATTAACGTGGACATTTTGACAGTTTATTAGAATTTTTTCAATGCTATTTAACAATTTATAGTCACCTTACCCAGTATGCATATTGTGAGAGGTGGGAGCTTCACTGATGAAAACTAAGTGGCACAAATTGTTCAAAACATCAGTCAAGTGGGTTTATTTGATGAAAAAAAGTTTTCAAGTTTTCTGCTTTGGAGTTTGACTGCAAAACTACATATGAAACATAATTGAATTAAGTATATAATATTCAGTAAAACCTACATCAACTAGTAATCTGTTTGCAGAATTTTGAAAACAGAAGTTTAAAAACAGTGATATAGTTAAAACCAAAACAAATCTCCCCACTCCATTGCATATAAAAGACTTGGTTGTGTCTTTGGTTTTGGCCAGTAATGGCCTCAGAAGGTTGAATGTGACTGGGCTTTTTTGGGTTCCCTGCTCTGCTAGATTAATTGTTTATTGTAATTGTTCTGTGGTTCTGATTCTTCTTGATTCAATCCTGCTGTTTTCCACATAAAGGGAAGGAGTCCTTGTGGTTGTACAGAATAGGATTTCTTTTCTCATTGTTTAGGGAAATTACATTGTGAGTATGCTTTCAATACAATCATGTTATCTAGTAAATATACACTAAGTGTTTTGTGAAGAGGCTGTTTAAAAAAAACAGCCTGTTTAATCTGTTTTCACACCATTCTACTCATCAGTGTGTACATGTAAGAGGAGAGAGAAGTGGCATTTCCACTGTTGATGAAGTTATAAACACAGAAAAGAAAAAAAGCCCTTCCCTTTGCTGCTAGCCCATCCTCTTGCTTTGGGATGAAGAATTGTTGTTTGCTTAACAATGGTAACTTTAAACGTCCTACTTCTGCGACATGAGCTGATACTTCTTTTAGATTTCTTGAGACCTATTGCTGCACAGTCATGTAAATAAAGCTGACCTATCTTCAAACACACACAAACCACCCCACCACCACCCCGAAAAAAGAAAATGAAAACAAACCTCAAAAAAAAAACAACCTTTAAAAGGAAACTGGGGAAAACAAAGATGGAATCCAGTACTTACGGAGGTGCATACCTGTTATCATATTGCAGAGCAGTGCAAGAAGTTCATAGGAGAAAATGCTAAGCCCAATTATGGCTGTCAGGTTACAATTCAATCTGAACAAGAAAAGCTGCTAATGAAACAATATCGTCGGGAAGAAAAGCGAAATGCCAGAAAAGAAAGACAAGCTGGGGAAGATGGAGAAGTTTCTGGAGAAGGGCTAATGTGCTTTGATCCCAAAGAGCTGCGGATGCAAAGGTAATAAATGCCAGAAGTTGAGAAATGCTTCTGTTGTAATTGCTACTTCAACATATCATAATAGTTTATTTTCTTTTGGTTTGCTTTGGTGATTAGGTGTTTCTGACTTCAAGTCACGTTTTATTACAAGTGTAAAATTTTTTTTAGTATGAAAACCTAATTTTCAGGGAAAGAAAGCAGTGATCTGCTTAATGAGAATCTTCTTGATCTCATCTATGTGGGCTGGAGATGCAGATTAGAGGGGTAGGCTATCTTTCTTAGTTCCTGTACGCACACTACTTGCTTAAGATTTATGAAGTCTGCACTAAATCTATCAGAACTATCTTTATTTTTTTCCTCTCAAGATTAATGGATACTATTTTCCATGTTGTCAGCTAAAGGGGGTGGGAGGAGTAGGGGAGGGAGAGGATAAGAAACAAATAAGCTGTTGTATTTCGTATTGAGAAAAATGTATTAGGATTGGTATTTAACTGTGAATACATGTTGCTGTATTGCTTGAAAAGAGGCATAACTGTATTTAGGAAAGCCTTGCACTTATTGCGGTGCACTTTTGATTTTTATCTAAATTGCGTTATAAGGAGTTAGTTTAACTGATGCCAGAGAATAACACTGTAAAATTCCTTTGTTAATTATTTTGTGCAATGTTTTTTTTTTCCTTAAATTTCCGCAACTCTTGCTCTGACTTTAATATATTGCATTCAGTTTTTGTGATGGCTGTCTAAAATGGGTAGAATTATTGTAGTTCTATTTCTGCTTACAGAGAACTGGCACTTTTGAATGCTCGAAGTATGCCGGTCCTAGGTAGACAGAGTAAGATAGACTTTGAAAAAATTCATTATCCTCATGTTTATGACTCCCGAGCTGAAGCTATGAAAACATCGGCATTCATTGGGGGTGCAAAGGTATGTGTTTGGTGCATGACCCTTCTTGAACAGTACATCTTTCCCAGTGAATAATGTGCAGCATGGCTCCCTTTGTTCTCTTAGAGATTCTCCTCCTTATCAGAGCCCAATGTATGAAGCAGTGCTTCTTTGTAGAGGGTTTTAAACACTTTAATATATTCTGTTTTTATTTTGACTCTAGAAGAAATAATCTCATTCTCAACTGATGTATTTGTTTTTATTTCCAGGGTCACTTAAATCATTAAAATACTATTTTGCTCTTTCTATCTTTTGGAAATCATTGAATTGACTTTAACAAAATGAATGCTATATGAAATTCTAGACTTAATGGCTTTTAGAATTTAATAAAATGGAGTTATCTTTTTTTTGTCTTTTGGGGACTATTTTCTGAGTAGTAAAACTGATTATTTTCCATTTTGGGGGTTCAGTGCTATCTATAAAATGAATCAGTGAGAATGGCTTTTATTTTGGTTTCATTTTTTGAAGGAAATTGATAAACTGTTGTTCAAAGTGGGTTATACGTAATGACACTTTCTGTTTTCATACTTTCAATTAATTTTCCTGTAATACTGTTTTAGGTGTTCTTACCAGAGGCAGTTCAGAGAGAAAACAATAAAATGTATGAAGAGGTGAAGATCCCCCATAGTGAACCAATGCCTATTGGTATTGAAGAGAAAATTGTTTATATTAAAGACTTAGATGAGGTGAGTAAACCATTTTGAAGTTATTAAATTAGTTTTTACTTTGTATTACAAAAATTTAACTGAAAAAGATTACCAATTAATACTGTGATATGTGATGTGTAAATGCAGCTAGTTAGTTTCTTCGCTACTAATTTTGAGAATATTTTTTGGTGGATGTAGTTCAGTGATATAATCCTTTTCATGATGATTCAGATTCAAGAAATTCCTCCTCTAAACTACTTGTTCATGAGTTGCAATTCTCAATTCCTTTGGCATTACCTGTTCAGCTATTTATGGTTTTAAGCTGTGATCTGAATCACTAAAAAGAAAAGAAAAGATTATGGCAATTCTGTTCTCTTTCTGGAGACCACATGGAGAAGTGAGCCTGGGCTTCTGTATCTTGACTTGTACAGGTTGGCTTGTGACTGCACAGCACTATTTTGCAGTCCATCAGACTAGTCTTATAGTACGATGCAGTTGTGGGTGTACTGAGTTAGTGTTATAGATTGTATGGGGTGCAAAACCTTCCGGAATAGTGGTTTAAGCAGGTGGCAAATCATTATTAGCAAAACTTTGATGATAGAAAATAGAGGGCAGAGAGGAATAATGCAACTAAAACAAACATTAACATTTTCATTTTTACTGATTTAAAATAGTGAACAAGCTGAGGTATCAGAACTAAATTTGTTGTTAGTATTTACAGTTTAGAACTTGCAGTACTCCATCACATGTACCTGCTCACTCCTCATTGTATATGTCAAATGTGTTGATGAATGGAAGATTTGCTATTGATTTGAACAGGGACATAAAGAGCAAGCTGTAGGTACATATGAAGAAGGTTTTACGTTTCTTAGTTGTTCAGCAGTGTAAAACATGGAAAAATGTTTCCCATATTTTTCCCTGTGGAAAAACAGGAAATGAGAATATAAATCTAATACAGTTACCCAGAGCACTTTATTGGGGTTCTGAGTAAAGATTATGTCTTACATAAAGATTTAACTCTTTTAAAACAGAAGACAGTTTGATTTTAGAATCTGAATCTATTCTTTTCTGCTTGGGTGACAGTACTTAATGTCATGTTTATGAAGTGACTGACAGCTTAACTAGATAGAAAAGTTGAGCCACTGCAGCTATAAATGTGACATTTTATATGACAATTTTCAGCATGACAGCTTTTTGCAATGAACTGTCTTTCTTCTAAGCTAAATACTAGCTACTAATCTGTAAACTTTTTGCAAGAAGTACCAATATTTCAATAGACAGTAACTTGTTTCAGAAAAAAATATAGTTCAGACAGAAAATAAATATCTAAAAGAAATAGTTTGCAGATTTTTACACATATAACGTTTAAAATGAATGTTACAAAATGCATCACTTATACAAATTTCACAAATAATTTGTCTCCTTTGTAGATTGTGTATTGTCAAAAGGTATATTTTTCAGTTTTACAGTGAAATTCTGAAATAGAAACAGTCTTCAGAATTTTACTTTTCCATATGTTTCCTATTACAGGAGATCAAATAGGAGTGTCAACAGCAAATACAATTTTGAATGTTTGAACACCTATGTATTTAATTCCCGCTCCCAAGTTTGATACCGGTTTGCAACAAAAGACGACAAATTTATGAATAGTTTGGCCAACTGCAGGACTTGTCAGATTCCCGTTTCCATTAGTGAGACTCATAGATTTGAATCTTATTGAGTAGCACCTTTTTTTCAATGAGGTAAAGAGGCTGAATTTGCCAATGTGTGTGTTGTTTAAGATATACCTGGTCAAGACGTAAATATCTTGGTTAGGGCAAAGTTTCTTTTTGCTTTCTTTGTACAGCTGTTTTAGATCTCTAAGCTCATAAAACCTTGGTTGGTGCTTGAAATTTTTGCCAATTAACTTGAGTCAGTTTAGAGGGCAAGAAGTTTTTCTGTCAATATGTTTTGTTCTTTTTGGTGAACTAGTGTAAGCAAAAGCAGCAAAATAAAATTTTTTAGCTTTCTCCCTAGCATATATAGGTGCTTATAAGATAGCTCTCTTATATCTCTGTATAGATATGTTTGTAGGATTATTTAAAATATAAACAGATGGGCAAGGAGGAGAGGTGTCAGTAAATATAACTGTAGATAGTTGATAGCAGCATCTAAAGGCATCATGATTGACCTTTCTGTTTAAACACGTGCCCTCTTTGAAACTTGAGGGACATCTGTGGGACATACCGGTCGTTGCTTCAGGTACAAAGTACAGCAATTTTTGTACAATTAGAAAATTTCTTAGGCCTTCTACTGGGCTCTTCTTCACTTGGTAACTACCTTGCCCAAGTGTGGAGAGGGTAGGTAGTCAGGAGAAGTACTATACAGCTGACATTCTAGTTTCTTGTGTTGTAGAGGGAAGTGTGCTTCTACTTAGATTTGATTTATGGAAAGTTTTTTTAATGGCTGGTGTAGATTTCTTTTTAAGGGAAAAATTTGTATGCCATTGATAATATAAAGAATGCTACATCTAGATTTGAAAATTTCCAGTGGTACCTTTGCTCATTCAAGGTTAAAAACCTGAACTGCATCAATTTTTCCAAAGGACTGAAAAGAAGTAAACCTCACTATGAAATGTGACCGATAAGAAAGAGCGTAAGAAGAATAGTAGCAATGCAGAATAAAATTAGTTCTTCACTAATGATTTGTACTGGGTACGTTGACAAGAGTGGGTCTGGGAATGTACAAAGACAGACTGAGAAGCTGTGCTGTACAGCTAAGTGAGTGCATTTCACAGACCAAGTATGTTTACAAAAATGCAGCTCATAGTAGCATAAGTATTCACATGGGCAGCAGAGATGGCAGTCAGTGGTATTGCAGAGACTGAAGAGAAAGTCTTCATTATTCAACTTAATATTCACATTACTTAGCAGGTGAAAATTCTGTTATTCGGCTACTAGTTTGCGTTTGTGTCACCTCTGTCTTTTTAACAGACAAAGGAGCTCTATGTGAGAATCTGTGAGGTATAGACATAACATAATGCTGGTAATGAAACTAAATTGTCAAAAAGTTTAATTTACTTCTAATTTTCCTTTTTAAAAAGGGAAGGTAAGAATTAGTCTAAAATGATCTAGTTTGTATTATTTCAACAAATGTTTCACTTTCAACTGAATATTAATGTGAGAATTTTTGAAGTATCATAGGAACTTCTCTTTTTAGTCTCTATGTTTTCATTTGCACAAAAGTAATTTTAATAGTGTATTCTGCAATACGCATGTTACATGGTCAAATACTCCACCCAATCTGCTGACAATGTGATCAAAATCACATAACTCATGAGAAACAGATAGAGAGTTCTTAAAATTAATCTTCAAAGCTCTTAAGGTCAGAACTGAGTTCATGATAGGAAGTTCATTTATATTTTGAATGTTGGCCAAAAGTTAAACCTCTGGATCCTTTCCTTAAGTTGATGTAGACATAGCTTGAGGTGAGAGAAATGTATTCCTCTAAATATTAATTCTAGCAAACCACATTTTAACCACATTTTAAACATGCATAGAGTAATTTTTTTTATTTGTTTCTTTTGTACAAATATAAGGCAAAATGACAAAACTTCCATGAACCAACACCAAAGGGAGCATCAATGCCTTAAACTAGCATCAACATTAACAGGAGGTTCTTATTTATAGGATTGGCAGTGTAGTCAGGATGCACCTTCCACTGCACTCCAGAATGAAGAAATAACACATTTTATCTAGGTCTGGCACTATATTATCTGAAGTCTTATCGCTAGTATTTTCAAAGTAAGTGTTTAGTTTAGTTAGAGCCTCCTTGCAAAGGGTTAGAGCTTTTATAAAGTGTTTAACTTCATGATTAGTTAAATTATTCCACAGGCAGATTTTTCTGAAGTGTCACAGAATCAGTGCCTTCTGCTTTGTCACCTCTACCTTTCTGCACTGTGATCTGAACTGCTTCACCTCCTGCCACAGTCTAACTCCACTTGTGTCATCTCATATTCTTTATTTCCTGCCTCTGTTGAGTTGGGAGCAGGAGCTAGTGGTCTGCATGGAGGGTGCTGTGCTGCTGCTCGGGAACATCTCTGGCGTTCAATGACAGAAGGGTGCACTGCGTCCCACAATAGGAGTTGCAAAGGGGAAGGCTTCTTGCCTTGCTGCAAGGCAGCAAATCACAGCCCCAACTCGATTTGTAGATAATTATTCTTCTTGGCATTTATTATTATTTGGAGAGCTGAGTTTTCACCACAGTACAAGCACATGTGGCTTATAAGTAGCTGGTTGGTCACACCAGTTTAGTCTGAAGTATTATGGTACTACTACTTGTGAAAGTGGCATGCTAACTAGGTTGTTTCAATAACAAGAACTTAAAAAATTGAATAAGCACAAGCTTAGATTTATTAGCTTTGGCTGCTTCACATGCAGCTTGACCATTAGTGAAATATATTGTTTGTACTTACTATAAAGGTGTTTTTGTGCCAGCCTTGTTGCCAAATAAATGTACCTTTAAAGTCATAAACTCAGGTCAGGGAAAGTTCCTCTTCAAGACTGTGAAAACAGGTTTTATCTAACAAATTGCTGTTGGAGAAAAATGACTTCAGCTTTTTACCTAAGTGGGTGTTCAGGGTAGGATTTATTTCTTTGTTTCTTGTTATTTCCATTTCCTTTTACTAGTACTACTTAATGGTCTAAATAAGAAATGCTTTTTTTTTTCCTTTCTGCATTATGTGAAGGAATTATTACAAAATCAATATTCACTTTTTTCCTGTAATGTTTTCTTGTTTTTAGAATTGTACAAGGTAAGTCTACTGAATAGAAGTATGGATGTTTTTACATAAATTACATTTTTCACATCCAGAATGTTGAATCATTTATTCCAAAGTTGATCTTAGTTTATATTTCAGTGGCATATTTTCCAAACAGCAATTGACAGTTTTACTGAATTGAATAATTTTTAAAAATACCTTTTGATTTTATTGAAATCTTGTCATGTATCCAATGAAGTATACTAGAAAATTGCTCCGAGGAAAGTTTACAAGTTCTGTAATCATAAGTCCCAATTCAAGACTTAAGACAAAATATGTAGGTCAAGATACAATGTTTTTAATAGCCGGTAATGTGTATTAGGAATTGCAGGGTGGGCTTCCAAAGTGGACTTCCAAAGAAGGTAGAATATGTGCAATAACAGGTTAAGAAGAATATTGGAGTTAGGATTCTACACTGATGCTAGTCTTAAAGCCTACGAGTTCTGTTTTAATATTCTTCAGTATGTGAGTTAATGAGGATTTTATCATTACTTTAGAATTCCAGGTGCAATATCTACAACTTCTGCATCAAATGGTTTGAATATCTAACTTAGCCTCAGCTGAGGCTTTTGTGCATTGTTTTGTTTAAATTGTCTGAATAAATACTGTTGCTTTGGCTGAAAGCACATAAAAATATGTGCTTTGTGCCAAACCACCAGTTTATTGCCGTCTTGTGTAAAATTATGATCTTTTCCATGAAGAAAATCCTGTTTCTTATTACAAATAGTTTATTAACTCTTCATCAAAAGATCTGTTGCTATGATGTGTAACCTGTAAAGTGGTATTCTGGTTTAAAATTTACCTGTAATCTGATGTTGGAGAAATGCAAACATGTGCTCTGTTGCTGGCTACTAATTCACTGCTGGAAGACACTTGCTGTACTTGAATATATCTCATTGAATGTAATATTTTTACAACATGTACCTCACTTGACTACGGGTTTCCAATTTTTAGATATCACAATATAATTTGCTGAATTCTAAGTAGTTCTTTCCCTTTCAGCAATAGAAAATATCTTCCCATTGTGATAAATCTCTGAAACGTATTTTGAAAAATACTCTTTATTGATATAGCCTTTAATACTACAAATGATACCATGACATTTTTCTGGATTCATAAAACCTTTCTATTAGTTTAAATACTAATTCTTTTGCCAGTAAGATGCTCTTTTTTTGTTCAACAGAATCACTGATTTTGTTGCATGCCAGATTATTAACCTGATTTATTTTGGGTAACACCTTTAAAACAAAACATATCTAAATAATTTAAAGAGAGAAAGAGGCTTGATATGGTAATATCAAATAGACTTGATATGGTAATTGAAATACAGGTACACTGCAGTAATAGCAAGGCTTTATGAATGTCGTAGTATGACTTTGAATTAATTCTGGAATGAAATGTGAAAGTCTGAAGGCCTTGATTTAACATGGCACATCAATGTCCCAGCTCCAGCAAGTCAGAGTTCTTAGGAGCAAAGCTTGGGAGAATCAGGGATTACAATAGCCATGAGTTTGAGAAATTGAAAACTAACACCAAAAGGGAAGATTAGGAACGAAGTAGGTAGATAATAAGAGAATAAATATGTAATCAAGAAATACTTTACAGATGGATAATTTTGTCCAATAATTTGAGATTATCATTCTAAACATGGTTCCACCTATATCTACTTTCTCCTGAAATGAGAGTATTTTTGCATCTCTGAAGTCTGTATCAAAATATATAAAGTAGGTTTCCTACAACATCAGAATAAGAGTTTGTGCTAGTGCTGAAATGAGAGAGAAAAGAGTGAGCTATTTCTGAAGAGGTATACTGAGGATAAAGATTTTCTTTAAGGTAGCGATAATAAAACACAAAAAGAAAGGGACGTGTCATCAGGGATAGTGATATCAAGGCTTTCTAAAAATAAGAAAGCAAGAAATGGAGATTCACATTTTGTTTTCTGACAAAACCCATAATACAACTTCTTTTTGTGAGATACACATCCCAGGTGTGTGCTAGCTCTTAAGAGCTGAACACAGTATTGGATATGTTAATCTCTTAGCCATTTCATGGGTTTCCTCCAGAGCATTTTATTTTGTAACTTGTGCGTTTATTTTAAAATAACATTTTGAAATGCAGTGGTACCTGGCAGTAAGGATTGTGGTATACCCTTAGCATTTGAAAACTGTGATTTTTAACTCAGCAAAAAGATGTGTTTGACACTATTATAGGCTTTGAGAGGACCTATCTCTTAACACAGGATGAGAAATAGAAACTATTCTCTCTGAAACATCTCTGCATTAGGCAGGTATGACATGACTGGAGTCTTTGCCTTAATCCATGATGCTTTTTCCATTCTCAGTCCAAGATTATCATAGACATAAAAAAGATAGTAATATATACATTTTAGATATTGAAAAATATATTTATAAAATATATTTTATATGTATACACAACACATGCATACAACACGTATATGGGGGGGGGTGTACATATATTTCCTATTAATGCAGAGTTGGTTTTTAAAATAACAGATGCTTTTCAACAGACCCATCACCACTATTTTATATATCCTCCCCTTTGCCTCCCTCAGCTTGCCAGATTTTTACTTTTTTATTTTTAAATAGAAAAAAAGATCCGTTTGCAAAAAAGATGGCCAAGCTGATCTGTGTACCTTATTACAGATAGATGTATGTAGGATGCAAAAAAGAGAGGAAGATGATGAATAACTGGAGAGAGACAAGAATCGAAGTATGATCTTGTGTCAGATTTTATGGAGAGCAAAAAGCAGCTTTCACTGAGCAGCAGCCCATATGTATTGAAACAATCTGTGTCAACCCACTGCTGTGGAAGTAATGCCATAGTTCACCTCTTTTGGGATGGGGAGGAATGAAGGTAAAGGAAGCAAATACATCATGCCATTCATGAGTTTCAGAGCTAGACATTATGTAACTGATGAGATGTAAGCCTGTATTTGCTCAAACTACATCCTCCTTGGTCTAGTCATATGATGTGGCTTTTATTTTTGGTATGATGATGTGGATCGAATCACTTTAATGTGATCATTTAAAAGCAGATTATTTTTATAGAAATTGGAAAAACATTCACCAGAGAAGTACAATGAAAAGAGAATTATTGTCCCATGAGAATGGGGAAGTAATGCAGATACTTTCTTAAAATTTTGGGTTACCAGGACTATTGGAGAAATTAATAGATAACCACTTGCACCCACGTTTTCAGATTGTACAATGTTTCCCTGATTATAAACAAACAACCAGCACAACAACTTGCATTGTAACCTTTTTCTTATTCCAAAATAGTGTTCTGTGTCTACCTCTGTCATAAACCTGTCTTTTAGTGGGCTCACAGCAGATTTATTTGCTGTGATTTGACACTGGGCAAGTTTGATTCTTTTTGAATCAGGCTGAATGAAGGTTTCCTTTGCAGTATGTGCTGTCTTAGCTCATCTACACAAATTTTTCAGAAGACTTTTCACAAATGTGAAAAATTATCTTTTTCTTTTTGGCCAATAGGCTTCTCCTTGCTATTCAGCTATAACCTAATGCCTTTCCCTGTCTTGTAGTGTCTTAAAATTGACTGCTTAAAATGTGATCTGATTATTTGTTCTTTAAGTTACCTTTGTCCTAGTGTCATGTGCAGTTTAGTTGAAGACATTTTGTAGTCTTGTGCTTTTATTCTTTTTAAGATTATCAAGGCTTTTGTCTTTTTTCTTTAAACATCAGTTTCTAAACACTGTTAGGATAGTATATTGTATAATACATTACAGCTTTATTTTTAGTGTTGGATTATCTGTACTCATATAAGAGCCTTTTAACATCTTAGAAGTTTGACCGTTGTGTTAGGTGAACAAGCCACATTTAAGACACAAGATGTTGAGGGTTGCAAGGATGCTATGAAAAACTGATATGTTCTTTGTTGTGTCAGTCTGGGTTGTGTTTTTACCCACAATTTTACTTTCAAAGGCTTGATATTAATGAAAATGTATGCAAATGTAGAAACAGTAAGAAAAAAATCCTTGTGAATACGAAATAGTATTTTTCAAATGTCCTTTCATTAGTGAAGTTGTAATTGAAACTTAAACAGATCTTCTCATTTATAGATACTCTGTTTATTCTAAATACTAGTAATGTACAACTTTTTTATTGAAAAGAGCTCTGTAAAATCTGAGTTATCTCTTCTTGGGCAGTATAAGTTTGAAGACAAGAACAACTAATTGGCAATATGGGTCAAAGTCTAATAGTGAGAATATCTGTACTGGTGAATATAGAGAGCTTAATTTCTTGTAGTCTGTTCTTTAAACTGGCATGGCTGTGTATGATATACTAAGTAAAAATTGCTGAAAAATATTTCGTAGATACTGTCAAGTGAGAGCTGCATATTCTAGCAGTTATTTGGGATTTTGGTTGCTCCTTTTCATGCAAATAGTAAATAGGAATAGGAAATGCATTTTTTAATATTAACATGAGGTAAAATTGACTGCATCTGGTTTGAATAAAATGTTAAGCCTGTTTCATTTTCTACACAGCTGCCAAGTGTGTATATATTGTGTAGTGCTGCCTCTGAAATGGTTGAAAACCTGATGGGAACACTTACAAAGGCAAACCAGTAAAGGGCACCAGCTGCTGAAAAGCACCTGCTGAGCCACTGTGGGAGTAGGTGCATCTGCCTGTACCTAGAAGTAGTCTAACAAAGTACCTGCTTTTACCTGTCAGGATTTTAAGTTGTGTAAAGATACAACCAATGAAACTAATTCTGAATACTTAAAGAAAAGAAAAATCTGGAGTGTTATTTTGTGCAAAAGAGCACTACTTCTGAGCAATAGGAGTCTGTGAAAGTTTCTCATTCTCATAACTATTTTATGATTTTGTTTTAATAAAAACAAACCCAGATATGGCAGCCAAAAGCCTCAGCTACACTGTGCATAGTGTCTTACTAAAGGATGAAGTCAGCATGGAAGAGATTATGCTACTGATGAGCAGGCTTCCAGTTTTTGTTTGGCTTAGTTTAAGAGAGGGATCTCGAGGGTGGGGGTTGTGAGAGTATGTATTTCTTTTTTTTGCAGTGTGTTTGATTTGTTGTGGATGGTAACGTGCACGCAAAAATGTTTTACAATCAGAATTCATTAGACAAATTTCCCAAATATTTTTTAAAACTATTGTACTTTTTGATACTTGAACTTTTATTGTTCCCACACATTGGTGACCTTACCACACAAGGTCATCATCCCTCACCTACCTTTTATTTTCCTACAGTAGATCAGGTATAAAAACTTCTGTGAATGCTGCTGGTTTAGTTGGGATTTGGGAGAACAAAATAGCTATGTTCTTGTAGGAAAAAAAAGACTGATTGTGCTTGTAGTCTTCCCTTGTAAAATTTAGAAAAAAGTCATTTAACATAGATATGGTGCTCGAAGACATGGTATAGATGGACTTGGCAGTGATAGGTTAATGGTTGGACTCGATGATCTTAAGGGTCTTTTCCAACCTTGACGATTCTATGATTCTATGAACATCTATATTGTAAAACAGTACTGCTTTCTTGGTTAGCAGTAGTGTGAAATTAACTGAAACAAAGAAGAAAATTGAGTTGTAGGATTATGACAGCAATAGTTAATTCCTCTGGGAATATTCTTCTGTTTGCCATTCTTTCATTTTTACTTGATGTGTTAAAATTATTACTAGTTTTAACTGTTATGACTCTTCAGAGCACTCTGTTAGTTTTTCTGGGTTTTGTCAGGTATTATTAGGAAGAAATAGTTTATGTCATATGTTAAGGGCAAGCTAAAGTAAATAGTTTGAAAATATTATCCTGAAGTGGCTTCTACATTAACAGTTTAAATATTTGTTTCTACATGAAAAATTAAAACCGATGCCTTTGTGTGCATAAAATAGTATTGAATTAATTAGGGTTTATTTAAAAATAAAAATACTGAAAGATATCTATACTTTAAAAGTATATAATAATATGAAGTGCTGTTACCCTGCTCTTAAAGACAGGTTTAAACTTGCTTTCAAAGAAAGACAATATTTAGGCTCCAAATTGTGATGTTCAGCTGACTGTAAATTGAGTGACTTTTATTTATGTATTAAACTTTGTAGAGTAAAACCAATGACCAATAAAAGTCCAGGAAGCATTTCAGGTAGATATGTTCTGCCACAGTGCAGCTGCATGTAGGTCAATCAAATCCAGCTTTCTGGTTCACAGCACTTTTTTCCTCTTGTACTTAATCACTGTGATATTTGAAATCCAATTATATCTACCTGGTGACTTTGCAGCTGTTATGTTTGTTGACCTCATTAGATGATCATAATAAGTGAAACATTTAAATTGAGAAAGCAACTTGTTAAATGGTCGTTTTTCATTCTTTAGGGAGGTACATTTATGTCATTGACAATATAGAGACTTTTTGGTATAAAACACATGCAGAGATCTGTAAAGTTTTTAATGAAAACAACTCAAAGGAGTTTTAGTCATTTTGATAATTAAGACTGGACAGTGAAAAATGTGCTTCTGCTGCGTCCTGTTTAGGGGATAGCCATTTCTCAATGGAATTTCATAGTGCAAGTGTGGAAGAAGAATGCAGTAGTCTGCTTTGCTTTGATAGCATACCTGAAGGCAAGCTTTCATTCTTCAATTTAAACAGAAATACAGGATAGTAGTTTAAGTTTTAATTAAAATTATACTCAAGACCAAAATTGTTTTTCATTTTTAAGAAATGTAATCTCAGAGTGAGAATTTTCAATGATGATGGAAGTGTATGCTAATTCTGATATGCTGTAACATTTAAAAGATTAACTCTCACTGAAAAGATTTTAGACAAATTATAGTTTGTCTGATTTTAATGTTTGTCTTTAATTATCACAAGTTTCAGTACTCTCCTTGAGACACGAATCTTTTATCTAGCATAAGAACGTGCCAGGTCTTTCAGTAATAGAATTGAAATGGAGATTGACCATCAAGGGATTCAATTAAAAATCACGAAACAGTTTTAAATGTTTTTAAAAGGTTTTGGGATAGAGGAGCTACATGACTAAAAGATTGACTTTATATCTGATAGGCTATTCATCTCAGACTTGCAGTTTCCATTAACCTCAGAATCACCTGGTAACTGCTAATATAGTGGAAGTTTTAAAATTTTTGAAGAGTAGTAGTTGTTTGAGTCTGCAGAACAACAGGGAGCAACAAGTAATGTAAAGTCTCTTAAAGCGAGAAACAGCTGTTGTGTGTGCACGTTGTATCTTATTCTAACAAAATGCTTTCTGAATTCTAATTGGAAAATTGGAGTTATCCTACCACCTAATATTTCAGTTAGAATATTGGAACTGAGCACATCAAATAAGAGTGGAGTTATTTTTTCTTTCCGTATGAATAAATAAGTGTGCTTTGTATAATAATAATAATAACAACGGTAATAGAAACCATTTCTTCTTCTGTAGCATTTTGGAAATTAATCTGGAGAAGGGAAATAGGAACTTCTCATTTGCAGGAAACGAAATATAGAGGGAGAAGATTTTATTTAGCTATTCATAGGAATTACATATCATTGAATATAATATAACGAAGGAAACTTCTGTGCAAATATTCCTCCTTCTCTGTGTTTGTTACCTGAATCTGAAAAGGATGGGGACATTTTCTGAGTCATCGGGGACTATGTAGGATTTAGTTTCCTGTGTTCCTGCTGCTTCTTCCTGTTGCTTTTGACACCTGTGGACCTTTGTCCTTCTGGACCTCTAAGCATGAGACTGTCTCCCTGCCATGCGTACTCCTTGGATGGAGACTTTTTGGCTTGTTTTCAAATGTATCTTTAAGCTATATAAGAATCCCTCTCTCAAGTTTTGTATCAGTAATTTGCCTATATCAGAAAAAAAGACTGGTTTGCATATCAATAGCTACTATAGCAGCAAAACAAAAAGTCTGGTCCAGTTGTAACCTGCAGCATGTATCCTCTTCAAAGTATGTGTGAAAGCTCTGTTAGATTTAACAGTATGTAGTTTGTAGTGCTGTTTGCGAAGCAAGAACTGTCGTCTTCATCAGCTTTTCAGTTTTTGTGATTCTGTAGTTTTCAGTGTCTTAATTTTCTATTCATCTAAATCCTGAGAATTGCTGAATGGAAATGCCCAGATGCAGCCCTTTAGAAAGTTTTGTGTCTTTATGCTGACCCATACCTCAATCATTCACATAAGTCTGTGTGGTATGGGAGGGTCTGGAATTTTTCTAATGTCTCTCTCTTCCTCATGACCACCATTTTTCAGGTTTGGCCAAAAACTATGTGCTGTTTTCTGTCAGCACTCTCCGTCCCTGCTAGATTTTCCAGTTATCTGTCTAGGCTAGTTGCAGTAGCCACCCCTTTTTTGAGATGAACATATGCCCTCATCAACAGAACTTACTGCTTAGAAATCTTTTTTCTTTGTTTTCTTTTTTTTTTTTAATGTTAGTAGTGACATATTCTTTCAAAACTGCGACAAGAATATGGAAGGAAAAGAATAAATTATATCTCTCTTGATACAATGCAGTCGCTTCAAAATTCTGCCAACTAGTTCAGAAATGGTGATTCATGCATGAATTCGGCTTTCAAAAATTAGTTTGTGTGTCCTTTCCTATCATATCATAATCTCTTTATTTGGGAAAAGTTAGCTAAAACTGTTCTATATTGGTTGCATAAAAGGGCTTCAGTTTTTATGCTGCATGTTAGTAGAGTGACTGTTTTCTCACCAGTGGCCAGAATTTATGTAATTCCTTTCACGATGCCCTCATTATCTTTCCTTCTTATTTGTTGGGTTTCTCCCTCTGTCTTGCAGTGTCTATATTCTTGAACAACTAGAAAAGGGGTTTCTGTATTAACTCTTTGGTTACAGTTACTTTTGAGACAGTGTGCCTCTAACAGTGGTTGTTTTTCCTTTTAAAGAGACACACGGTGTTTTCCCAGGGGAATAAATTAAGGGAGCAATATGCCATCAGCAAAGCTAGGAGTCTGTTTTAGTTGTATACAAGTGTAAGAAGTTATGAGAGTATTCTCTGAATTGAAAAAAACCTAAACCCGTAGAATAGGCTGTGGCATATAAACATGAGTTTCCTCATTACTCCATCTAGAAGAGTCAGGGAGATGTCAATATATGGTAGTCCAGGAGGAACCTTGCTGTTAAGGGTGACAACATTTTAAATGTTTTAAACTTCATAGAGATTTTTGTATTTCACCCTTGAAAGTTCTTAGCTTTGTCTAGCATTAAGTTATTTTTAAATTTTAAAGGAAAGAAACCCTCTTTATTTGATATTGTTAATAGGGATGAATTGTGAGCAAATTAAACTGAAATCCTTCTGCCCGCATAAAATTTTAACTGCTAATGTTATGGGGAAATGCCACAACTGTTGCCAATTTTCCTTTTGCTATTTTCTTACTAGCTGCATTACTTTAAGGTAATTTTTGTGTGTAATTCACAAATGGCATCAGAAAGCTCTAATAGGAGGCTGTGTTCTGATCTCCATTTCATTGCTATAATCTGGAATAATTCTCTTGACATCAGATACTTTTGAGTTTACAATTGTGTCATTGAAATCAGAATCTCACCTGTGTGTCTGTTTGGATGCCAAAATTTATGTACATTTGCTGTGCTGTAGAAATAGTTGCTTTTATGGAAAAGTCTTTCTGAAACACTTTGTTATCCATTTCCTCAAATCAAATCACCAGAGGGTATAATCATTCTGTCTATAATCTTTTGTCATATTATAACTAGGCTGAGGAACACAATAATTCTCCCAGTGCGGGAAAGAGATTCCCCAGGCTGTTTCAGTGTTTTAACTCAGAGCAGTGAAAGCCTTGGAGCTATGGTGCTTTCCCATCATTTCCATCAAACTGATTATGGGTCTATATATGCAGAAGTCTTTGGTTTTAATCTATACATTGAACCAAAGAATATTTCTCAATGTTGTATTTTTAATACAACAATAAGTGGTTGAATAATTCAGAAATCTATAGAAAAGGTATGACTGCTGCAGTTGTTTGTATAGCTTAGATCATCAAGAGAATAGTTTAGATAATGTTGGTGGCAATGTATCTATAGACTTAAAAGGATTTTTGTTGAAATAACTTCAGGCATGTTAACTCTTAGTTGTCAAATATGAAGCTAAATATTTTCCCTAAAAACTCTTATTTTTTAATAGATCTCTCTTCTTTCTTCAAGAGAGCAGATGGTAGGACTGATGATTTGAAAAAACAAACAAACAAACAAAAAACCCAACAGACATAGGGGTTTTTATTCTTTGATTTTATTTTTTTATTTTATTGGCTGTTTTTTTCAAGGAGTGCCTATGTTACCATAGTTAGAAGAAGACTAATACACTACTAGCTTTCACTGCAATTTGTTTTTTAATGGAACTGTTCTGGGCTTCCTCTGGATGGAGACTGGTTCTTCTCTAATGAAAGTTTTTTTGTTGAAGACCACTCACTGTTACAAGCTGTCTAGAATTTTCACATTTCTGAGAACTGAATAATTGTCAGACAAATAACAGTTTCAGTGTCAGGCAAACATGAAGTCTGAAAGTCTGGAGGGGAAATGCTTAACCAGGATTTAAAACCAGCATTCCAAATAAAGTAAAATCATAAACATTTTCATAGTTTGTGTGCTATGATAGCTTTAAGCAGAGATAATCCTTTAATACATAATGAACATATCTAATTTTTTTTTCCCTTAGGATGCTTCTTTATTCTTGTGAACTCTCTGTCAGAATCTAGGAAAATTTTGCGGTGTTTGTTTTGAGTTTAATGACACTAGTATAACTTGAAAGTATGAAAATTTCCCTGGTTTCCGATGGCTACTGCTACTTAAATACCTATTGCATTAACCAGTGAATGTGGTGATAGTTTTAAAAATCAAGACTCCATACTTTTTTAAAACATGATGTTTAATTCAAATTAAAAACATATTCAGGAGAGCCTCATGGGCTGTGATTCTGTGTTCTATAGGATGTCAAAGTATAATTTTACCCTTATGGTTCATTATCTGTCATTTCTAGGAATTTCTTCTGGCTTCTTAATCTAATTAAGGGACTTTCATGTGAGGAGAGGCTGAGAGGGCTGGAGAAGAGGAGGCTCAGGGGGAATCTTACAAGTGTATATAAATACCTGATGTGAGAATGATTAACAAAGAGGGAGCCAGACTCTCCTCAGTGGTGCCCAGTGACAGTGCCAGAGGCAATGGGCACAAATTAAAACACATGAGATTTCATCTGAGCACAGGGAAGTAATTTTGTACTGTGAGGTGGTCAAACACTGGTACACCTAGCCCAGAAAGGTTGTGGAGTCTCCGTCCTTGGAGATAATTAAAACCCAGACTGCACAATCCTGGGCCACCTGATCCTGCTTTGAGCAGGGGGGTTGGACTAGATGATCTCCAACGTAAATGATTCTGTGGTCTGTGATTACTGCTAATAGTGACATGGATAGCTATACCATGCAAGACTTGCTTTTAGTTCTAGTCTAGTCACTTGTAGCACGTACACCTTTAAAACCAGCTGCTGGTTCTCTGGTGCCTTTTGTTACTTGCATCTGTCTAATGTGTTTTACTCCAAGCTTCCTTTATAGCACATAGCTCTTCAGGTACTACACTTTGGATGAGACATAACTTGTACTTACTTGAAGAAATTGTAATGCTGATGATGGCCCAAAGCCAATCCTAAGCTCTATTTGGTATGCTTGTATAATTTTCATATCTTTGTATATGCTACTTGTTCCTACAAAAATTGTCCCCCTAAGTCCAATGAAATCTCACTGATATGATTTGGTGCTAAATGGAGCAGGTCCAAACATCATGCAGTTTTTCTTTTACGTGTTATGAGCCTTTGCTTAAAATGTATATACGCACTTTGAAAGACAACATTTCAGACTTTGGGGCAGGTAGGAAATTATATTCTCAAATAGTACTCCTAAGATAATATAAAAATAATTTTACCTTTATGGTATTTATACAGTTATATTTTTATTATTGTTCCTAAATCTCATGAGCTACCACCTCCATGAAAGTAGCAGAATATGAAAAGTATCATCAGGAGAGGGAGGCTGTGGAAGTCTCCAAGTATAACATCTATGTTTATTTCTGAGTGTACCTTCAGTAACAAAATAGGATTTACACTGGCACAAAAGTGCTTTAAGTGTATATATGCATAATTAGAAAGCAAGACTACTAAATGTTTGTAATTTGGAGGGATAGTGGGAATGCATTTATTAAAATGTGTATGTGTATATACATAAATATACAAATACATATTTGCATGCGTGTATGAATGTGCATGCATAGATAGGTGTTTGAACCAACAACATTCCAAAGTATAGCAAAGGAGAAAGATGACCTAGAGATTATTTATATGTTAGGACAAGGGACATCTGAACCTCATTTCCTGAATTTCATGGATTTTCTGTAAAACAGCATGGATTAGCCATGCTATTACCAGTTAGATCAATTATCTTTTTAACTGAAAGTGCAATAGAACACCTGACTGCAGAATGGGATTTTTTGCACCTGAAATATATAAGGTCCTTTGATTAAAATATATCTACATTAAAATTAAGCCAATGAGTAGGGAAAATGCTGAAAGTTTGAACATGGTTTATGAGTGCAATGGATTATCTTTATGATAAATGAGTAGTAATCTTATTATTTTTTTAACAGTACAACAGAAGAAGTCATTATTATAGAACATTTATTTTAGGTGGTTTTATGCTATGGAAATTAGTACAGATGACTAACAATTTCTTTATTTCAGACCATGAGAAAATTTGTCTAGTATTACATGAAAACTGGAAAAATGAATGTGGACAAGACAAAATCTCTTTTGGAATGAGGAATATAAAGAAAAAATCCTGTAGATAAATCAATAATATATGGTAATTCTAAGGGAGATAACACCCAAGCATATTTTCTGGATAAATTGCTAAGAATTAAATATGGTTGTATTTTTTTCCAGTGTTGCTCCGGATAGATTAGATAAGACATATTATGCTATGTCTGTGCATGCCAATACTGAATTTAGAAGCTGCTACTAAAATGCTGGCATTGTACCTTGAAGTTGACTTAAGAGCACACTGGGCCACCAAGTGAAAATCTGTGATACTGAGGTTAATTGCATCTGACAAGCTGTTTCTGTCAACTAGTATTAATGCATAAAGTGGTACGGAGAGTGAAAGAAGATCTCAGCTTTTAATGGAACTTGTAGTTAGCACCCTTTTGTTCTGGGTGAGGGAGAGTGCTATAGACCATAGATAGACCACAGCAGGTTTCACAGGTATGCCTTGCGAAACAAGTGAGTATCTTCTGTATCATCTTTATTAAACTTTGTAGAACTACAAGGTCTGGCTAGTGAATTGCATGACTAAAACTCTGTCTAAAAGTGCTGATGGCCTGTGCTACTCAGAACGGACACTGTTACTACTGTGTTGTTAAAGCAGTTGTGTCTCTGAGCTGTAGCTTGCCTGCAGACTGAATCGTATGGACTCATTCATGAATATTACTTTAATGACATCAATGGTTTTGTCCTATTTCTAGATTGCTGTTAGAGTACCAACACACAAATATCTTTTTAATGAAATGACTAATTTAGAATATCTTCATTAAGTGTAATTTTATTTACTCATAAATGCATTTGTTGTAGTAGTAAATTCCTTGGGAAAGAATTGGAAAGCTTACTGAAGTAAAAATAAAGGTTTTATACATTCATATCAGAGCTGCCTTGAGTATCATCTGATTGGTGGAAAGAGTTGCTTCTCAGTGGTCTTTTGCATTAATTCATGCTTATGTAAAAATGGCAGCATTTTAGACGTGAAATTGTGTTTGTTGACAATAACACTCAGATTGTATTCTGCTTACAGTTCCTTTGGTTCGTGTAGAATTCTAGGGATAAATCAGCTGTGGAATAGAAAGCTGAAGAATGTTGCATCTCATTCACCTTCAGTAAAAAACAGATTCTGTCATCCAGTGGCTACCAGTCCTTTAAGCAAGAAGGGATTTCACTGGTTTATCTGAAAAAGCTGTAGAAGTCTTGACTGATGTTAATATGCCGGAGGGAAAAAAATTGTTTTCAGCTTTCAAACTAGGCAGTTTGTGCAAATGACAAAAAAGCAAATCTTCTTGTACATTTGTCAAACTGTGGACTTCTGTGCATACTATTGCATTTCTATCTGCTGTCCATTTTTTTCTTACTGTTTTTTTATGGGCAGAACTACTGTTTTTGGATTATGCACTTGTACTTACTGTTGGGAATAAAATGAAGTTTTGGGGAAGGATAACCTGTAATATTTTTTGCAACCAAATCAGGTTGGTTTGAAGAAGTCTTAAGATACTGTTTTTCTCTGGAATTCCTTTCTCTTGTAGCTTTTTTAATCCTTAATATGTTCCTGCAGAGTCGCCTTTCAACGAATGTTGTGCATTGACTGTACATTGTGATTGTGAATGTTGTGTATTGATTTGTCTGTGCCCGCATTTTTCTTCTGAGTTGCTTAACAATTAATTAGTGTGTTGAATGAAAGTCTAGATTCTGGTCAGAATACCATTATTAAAAAAAATACTTCTAGTTCTTAACCTGGCTTTCATGGGTTTTATTTTTTATTAATCTTTATTCCACTCTTAATATTCCAGTTTCAGTAGGCTTAGCGCCTTTCCAGAAAACAAGCTGAGGTTCGTTTTTCTAACTTGTTACACAGCTTCCTCTGGTGCTTCTGGAACATCTGTTTGTTTATTGCTGCTTACCAAGTCTGTCTTAATCCATGATGTTACTACTTTACAATAGGAAAAGAGGCAGGAAATTATTTTTATTTATCTAATTTTTTTTTTTTGGCCAACAATTGCATGTCCAGGGCATATATATATATATGTATATGTAATTTCTTCCAAATGTAGAGGAAAAAGATGTCTTACACTGCCCACGTAAAGATTAAGAGAAGCTGGAACAATATATTCCTACAGGCAGTAGTTTAAGAAAACAAAGACATACTTTATTTAAGGGTATTAACAATCACACAACTGTAAGGAGACCTGTATGTATAAAGCCACGCGTGTTCAACTATGTGACTGTGAAAAATTCATGTCGTCCTTTTCTGAAAATACTTACACCGGACTTCATTTAGACAATGATATTTGTGATTTTGTTTAAAAACTGCCTCTTTAAATAATATACATATTGTGCAATTTAGGGATTTCTAGTTCAGTTCTGGAATCACCAGTTGTGTTGGTGAGTTTCTCTCCATAGATCCTCTATTATAAACACTGTAGGCAGTGTTTATCAGTGTGAACTTTACTGTGTTTATAACAGCGTCTAAAACCAATTAGATGGAATGGGAGGGAAAAGGAAAAATATAACCATTTTCAAAGACCAGTCAAGAAATCTCAAAATGAAGTAACAGGCAAATTAGAAACCTAAAATGACTAAGGAGGCCATAAAAATAGCTGATTGGACTCTGATAGCACTAACGTAATCAGCAGGTCTCCAGGAGACCCATCAACACTTTATAATACTCTCATTCATGAAGATGAAGTGAATTTTGAAGACAATACACCAAATAAACATTATGTATACACAATTTGGTGCAAAACAAATAAGCTTTCCCCCTGCAATCTTGCAAGCGAATAAACTGTGGAAGAACATTAATAGTGAAAACTGCTGTAATCCTGAAATTCAGCCACTTAAAAAATTGAAGAAACTTGATGAAAAGTACTGGAAGTACTTGCATTAGATACATTTTTTTTTTTTTTTTTTTTTTTTCTTCACCAAACACACTTAACTGTTTAGAATAGATATTTAAATGTATTTGAGATGTGTCAATCCTATAAATACAAACGCAATCCATGACTTGAATGGAACTTGTTTTTTCAGTGTTGCACAAGACGTTTTCAACCTGAAAGCTTTGCTAAGACAAAAGTACTGCTAAACTGAAAAGCACATTTTTCAAAAAGAAATAATGTGTTGGTTGCATAGCATTTTCATTGACTTTATATCAATGAATGTTGTTTTTTAATAAAGTCCTCTAGAATAAAACTACAATTGGCCGGTCATTAAGTACGTCATTCCTCTACATTTAAGAGCAGAGCATTGTCATGTGTTGTGAAAATGGTGTATTAACCTAAATTTGTAATTTGCATCTCAGCCCCTCACATGAGTCTACTAAAAAGAAACTGCAGCAAAATGATAGACCTAGTGCTGTTTGTTGCAAAGTTAAATAAAATAGTTGATTGGAATAGCAATGAAGCCCTCATTCCGAAGCTTGCATTACATGAGGTAGTAATAAATTGGGTCCTGCTCAAATAATTTGCTTAGAATTGGAAAGAATTTTATTAGTATTGGAGAGGCTATTACCATAGCAAATGACTGTAAATTAACTAAAGCGCCCAGAGTAGTGGAAAGAGGGAGATTTTCAGAAGGTGCTTTCAGGACTGTTCTTTACAGTGAATTTGTACTTTTGTGGTTTCCTGCAATTAAAATAAAAATTATAATTGTCAAAAATGTAAGTAAGATGCTTCTCATGATTATTAGTAGAAGCAGTGCAAATAATTAAATCTGTAGAAAGGAAATAATTCTGTTCTGCAGTCTGTTTTAAACGTCTGTGAAAAGTAACTAAGAAAAAGCAAGTTTATTAGAAAATTAATTTTATATCTTAAGGGTCTGTTCTTCAGTTGCAAAAATTTTAGAAACTTCAAATGCAGAAATTGTAACTGTCTACAGCAGTACTTTCTTGGTGAAAATCTCATTTTTCAGAGAGACCCAGAGGAACAAAGTATTTTTATCATTGATGATTTGTACTTTATAAGATTTAAACATGCATTAAACTATAATAACTATAATTATTATGCCTGTATTAACTATATAATTTAATTTTTGAAGACATTCACAAAGTTTATTTGGGACTACACATGCAAGTTTTATGTTCCTTTTGGAGGCTGCAGTTTGCTGAAAGTATTGTTGGAGAAAGATCTTAGCATTAAAAATTGCAAGATGGAGATTTCCTCAGAAGCAAAGAGAACGTTGTTCCTGACTCTGTGTGTGTGTGTTTGCATAATAAAACTTTATTGCACAAAATTAATCATAAATAATTTTTAAAATCATGTGTTTCTTCAGCAGGTTCTTGTGTATTGCTGAGTCTTCTTCCACTAGTTTGTCATTTTAGATTTAAAGATGTTTATTCTTCTAATCTGACTATTGCTGTTTTACTGATGTTTAATTATTAATAGGTTGTTATTTTACTGTATATTAGTTTTGGTCACACACTTGATTAAAAACAAATTGAATGCTGAAATAGCATGTGGCTAAAGATTTTGATTAATTTTAAGAGATGTTATCCTGCTATATTTTGTTTTCCTTATGGATTCAGTATTTGAGGGTTGGGTGGGAGTGGCAGCCTCAGAATAAAAACCTTGGAATAATAAATATATATCAACAGGTATCCTAAGTTTTATTACCATGTGTTCTTTTTCTTATGGTTAATATATGTACACACACGTGTGTGTGATATATATATATGAAAAATTTTTTGTGTGTGTGTTTTTGTTCATTGTTTGTTTTAACAGATTGGACAACTTGCTTTTAAAGGCATGAAAAGACTAAACCGAATCCAATCTATAGTTTTTGAGACTGCCTACAACACAAATGAGAACATGCTGATCTGTGCCCCCACGGGAGCTGGGAAGACTAACATTGCCATGCTGACAGTCCTTCATGAAATTCGCCAGCATGTCCAGCACGATGTTATCAAAAAGGATGAGTTTAAGGTAGGAGTTTAATGAACCAAGTAACAGCTTTTTAACTTGTAAGGTAAAAGCCATTATATGTTACACATGGAATATGAAATCAGGAAGTTTTCAAGGGTATTACTCTTTTCCAAGTCAAAGATAAGGCTAGTTTTTATTTACTTCATTATTGTTAAAGCTATTCTTATTTGTGTTCTAAAAATCTTATTATGTGAGTAAAAAGCTATGAAAATGCATTTAGCTTTGATGCAGAACCAATTTTCTAAGTGATGAGGCTGTATAAACAAAATCCATTGTTGTTTAAACAGCTGCACACTTATCCAACAAAGATAACCACTTTTCATATATCACTATTAAGATTTTTCACTGTAAGTGCCTGGCATCATATTTCACAATAAATTGTGATTTGTAATGGTTGCCATGCAACAAACGGCACTGTGGGGTTTGCTCATTTATCAAGCGAGTGTCCTTTTGGTGCAGATTGTGTATGTTGCTCCTATGAAGGCTTTGGCAGCTGAAATGACAAATTACTTCAGCAAGCGTCTGGAACCACTAGGCATTACTGTGAAGGAGCTGACTGGTGATATGCAACTGTCAAAAGGTGAAATTCTGCGAACACAGGTATGTTTAATATTTTAAAATATTGTTCTGTGTGTGTATTCATACCTTTTCATAGGTACGCTGGTCTTTTCTTCAAACTCCATGTAAAAGCATTGGTGAAGCAGCTGAAATGTTATCACTTAGTCTGTAATTACGCTGGTTACGTTCCAAAATGTGACTTTCAATTCAAAGTGATTAAAACACTAATACATCTGAAATATCTTAAGTAATGGGCTCATTAAACTCTTTGGTTTCTGCCATTTAGACTTACTACTATGGTGCCCCACTCCCATAAAACCTGTGTATAAACTCATACCTGATTTCCAGCTTGTGAACCTTAGTGGGTTGTGCCCCTACCCTTTCAGGTTTATAAACCAAGTGTTGTATGTATGTGTTTGCAAGAACCTAATATTCATAATTTCAGATTTCACATTATTTGGTAATAACCATCTCTGAAAAGTTGAAGGTCTGGTCTGCGAATGGTAAATTCTAAATAAATTTGAAATGCTGTAATAACATTGTTGCAAATATGTCAAATTAATACTTAACCTCTTTTTTATTAAAAAAAAAAAAAAAAAAAAAAGCTGTAGGTTCCTGTTAATGGCTGATCTTACTTTTCCTTTTTAAGGACAAATGAGGAAAAGTGTAAGACATCACTAGGTTAAACACTTGAACATTCATAGAAATGAATAAAATTTGTATTTTTAGCCTCATAAATAGTATTCCGTAGATGGAGATTTTTCTGTTTTAGCAGATACTTCTTGTCACATTAATTTCAGGCAAATGCTGTTTGTGTCAGTGAAAGATCATTTTTCCAAAATATTGAGATACTTTGGTATCTGTTCTTACGTAAAGTTCCTTGTAATTACCCTTTCTCCTCCTGCCTGGTCCTGCCAGAATAAGACTTGGTTGTATTATCGATATGAACATTTAGAAACATAACTTGTAGTAATTATTGATTCAGATGAGTTATATTTTGCCAGTCTTAGCTTTGATGTATTTTACATTTTTATGACAAGACTAGAGAAAACTCTTCACATGACAAGAAAAGATGTCTATACGTAATTAATTATAAAGAGGACCACTGCAGTAATCTCCTATGAAGTCTTGGATAGCAATCATCTTTGTTAGGAGATGTATATGCATGCATATTGACTCATACAGTCACAATGGTGTGGTAACCAATAAATAACAAACCAATATCAATGAGTAACAGCAATATCACTGGTACTTGATCAGAATTACTTTGCAACACCATCAGCCTAAAATTTGGGTATACAAAATAAAAAATTTTTCAATAGGGACTTTTAATAATTGAAATTATTTACATACACCAAATCATCATATGAAATTACTTCCTGTTTTCACAATACTTTTCAGCTAGGGCACATAATCAAGTAGGTCAGAGTTGTAATAGTGAAAGAGCATGTGTAATCACTGCCAAAACTGAAGTGACAGTGGACAAGCCTGCTCTGAATGTAACTACAAAGTTCAATGAACAGAATGAATGTAGAATGGAAAAGTGCTATTTTCTCTTGCTCTCAGAGTTTGCAACGTAATTCATAAAATCTCACCTCATTACTAAAACTCTGCTTACATCCAGTAAAAAAGTACGGGAAAAAAAAAGTACCACAAAACCCAACATTTTGGGCATTATTAAGAAATGTGTATGGAAAATAGTTTATAAAGTTGAAATTATATTACTCTAGTAATGGGAAATTATTAATATATACAAAGTATTAATTTAGAGCAACATAGTAACTTAAGTGTAGAAAGACTGTCTGCTTCCTCATGCTCTCCTATTTCAGTCCAAAATACCACTAGTAGCATAATTCTTCATTTTCTTTTGGGGAGGAGGCTAAGGTAGATTTATGTATAAAAATAAAGAAGAAATGGCAAGGGGAGGACCTAGGTAAAAATCTCTTTTTTTTTTCTTTTTTTTTTTTTCTTTTTTTTCTTCTCCCCCCCTGCCGTCGACTCATCTCACTGCTTTGAAATTTATTTTTTTTGTTTGAAACTTACTCATCTTCGGTAGTTCCTAAACGTTTTGGGGGAAAGGAGGTGGAAGAAAAATGGTCTCCAGAAGAGGAAAAATTTGGAAACCATTATGTTTTTTGTGACCCCAAATTTAGTTCCAAGATTTTTCAAAGGAACTATAATTAGAGCATTGATTAATTTCGGTTCTGCTTTTACGCCAATAATAGTATTACTACTTTGCTCTTCAAAACATTGGAAAGGTTAAAAAGACAAATATATAAAGTCCAAAAATTCCGGGACTACGAAATATTAATTTTTTGTTTTCTTTTGTTTGTTGTAGCTACTCAGTCTTTCCTTATGATTAATCAGAATTGTAGGAAGTGCAGAGGAGAGAGAATACCAATCCAAGAGTTACTGATGTAATTGCTGCCTCTGTTCCTCTTGCAGACTCTGGAGCCCAGCAGCGGGCTTTGTTTTATCCGTGCTTATCAAAGTGCACAGAAAATACATGGCCTTATTATAAACTGAGGAAAGAGCACTTATTTGTGCTGGATCTTGCCTATTGCTCTTTGCATATATTGTTTCCTGTGAAAATTCATGAGCTTTCTTTCATCAACTATGCACTTAAACCACCTTGTCCAAGCAGGTTTCTTTCATTGCTTTTTACCCTATATTAAATTGATTCTTGCTTCAAAACTGTATTTTACTTGTCAGCCTCTCTAATGTATACATTTCTCAGACAGGAATACTGATACGTGTTGCTGCTTTATTTATAGTTTCAGAGGTGCTTTGCCAATCATCACCCTGCTTTCTAGGCTTTACTAGTGGAATAGATGAAGTACCTGTGTTTAACAATAAAGCAGTTTT
The DNA here is from genome assembly GCF_965183815.1 of Platalea leucorodia. Taxonomy (NCBI): domain Eukaryota; kingdom Metazoa; phylum Chordata; class Aves; order Pelecaniformes; family Threskiornithidae; genus Platalea; species Platalea leucorodia. Next base: position 81,699,818 of record NC_138825.1, read on the forward strand.
TCCTGTAAGAAGTAACATTATAGCAGGTGGATGCATGCACGCAATTTAAATACACCGGGATAGTATATATAGTATGGGGGATAAAAGGCAGGAGTAGGATCATCAACTGAAGTAGATGCAGGTATTTCAGGTTGGATCACTGTTTCAAAAGATCTCAGCTGATTCTTCTAGGAAACTGAAGGCCTGATATAAATCTTCTGTGACAGTTGTCTTCTGCCTCTTTCCTCAGCAGTTACATTTCCACCATCTTCATTTTCATCCTCAGGTGAATCAAATCAGGCACAATGAAAGACATAAAAATGAGGAGATTGTCAGGTATTAGTTAGAAGTAGCACTTTAGTGACAATCCTGATAATTTTCTCCTGCTTTTCCGTCCTTCATGGTTCATCCCTCATACTTTGCCTGTGTGTATTGGAATACGTGTATTTCGTAAGTCATTACATGCAACTGTTATGCTTACTCTGATGAGGAAAAATTGCTTTATCTGATAAATTGCTAACTGTCTCACTTCTCAGGAATCCACCCTTAATGTACAGTGGCGTCTGCCTTTGTTACTTATTCTACAAATATTTTTAAAAGATGAAAATGCTAGCCAAAAAAAAGTAATGAGTAATTTAAATTTTCATTCCTTTTATGATGGAATAAAAGTCTTTTAAATGTTTTTGAAAGATAAGCCCATTAAAAAGGTCTTTTTCACAATTTTTCAGCAATAACTTTCTCTGTGCTTTCCATGTTGTCATTTATATTCATGCAGAAGGCATTGTTGTGGTTTAACGCCAGCTGGCGAAGAGTAAGAAAAGTGAGAATACTCATGGGTTGAGACAAGAACAGTTTAATAATTGAAATAAAATAATAATAATAATAAAAATGAAAGACTATAAAAAGCAAGTGATGCACAACGCAATTGCTTGCCACCCACTGACTGATGATCAGCCAGTCTCCACTCAGCGGCCCCCTGGCCAGCTTCCCCCCAGTTTATATACTAAGCATGACATCATATGGTATGGAATATCCCTTTGGCCAGTGTGGGTCAGCTGTCCTGGCTATGTCCCATCACAGCTTCTTGTGCATCCCCAGCCTTCTCCGTCGCTAGAGCATGAGAAGCTGAAAAGTCCTTGACTGGTGTAAGCACTACTTAGCAGTAACTAAAACATCAGCATGTTATCAACATCATTCTCATACTGAATCCAAATCACAGCACTATACTGGCTACTAGGAAGAAAATGAACTCTATCCCAGCCAAAACCAGGACAGGCATCCATGTCTCTTGCTGCTCCATACTTTTATAGTATTATACATGAGATGATTTTACTTCCATGTTATTCCATACTATACTTTGAATATTCATTAACAGTACTATGGTTCCAACCATACATAGTACATAGTACTTCAGAAACCAAGCTTTTCAAAAAAGTTATTTCTAATTTTACCAATAATGAAATTGCCTTAAAAAGAAAAATGAAAATAATTGTTTTATTGACTCTTCAGTCAGTCTTCTAACCTGCTCCCCACATCGTGTACAGTGAAAGCCACGCATAATACTTATCTAAGTGTAAGATGTGGGATGCATGTTAAAACTGTAAGACACAATTTCCTTTTATGTTTTCTTGAAAAAGAGTAAGTGTAAATATTTAATATGTCACTATAATGTTTCAGACAGAAAACATCCAGGGTCCATTACCAAATAATTTGTATGTAAATAAGTGCTTCACTGAACCTGGGAACAGAAGAAAATAAACTTGTTACAAAAATAAATAACACTAGCTATTGTATTGGTTCCTGTAGAGAGTTTATCTTACATTATTAAAGCTTTTTTCATAGCCTAAATAAAGATACATTAACTTTTCACTTTCTTTTCCTCATTAAAAAACAATCTAAGGAAGTTTATTTCCCTACAGTTGATATTTTTCCTCTTGGCTCTATTCTAAGCATGTTTGTATACTGACCTACTATTATTTAAGCATGTTTGTATCCTGACATAATATTATCTAGTAAACTCTGTTATTTAGACATCACTTAAACCGCAATGATATTAAGCATACTTTAGCCATAATCTATTGTTTGGTAAGTTGTATTCGGTATGTTAATGTTTAAATGGAAAATATTCATAAGTAATAAATTGTTTATTTTGATGGGTAGCATTCAAGATAACATGAAGTGTTTTGTTAGAAGGCAATGGATTTTTTGGGTGTTTGTCCTTATGGACTTTTTTTGAGTGTGCATATATATATAGCTACTCAGTCTTTGCTTTATACAGTCTAGAAAATGATATAACACAACTTCAAAATCAACATGTTAGCTTTCAGGTCAGTTATCTTTGACCTTGTGTTTGCAACAAATATAGTAGCACTAGTTATCTTTTAACAGTTTGGAGAATACAACTGGGATTGGAGCAGTATAGATTTATAATGTAATCACCAAGTCTGAAGGCACTGCCCTGCACTGGGCACAGTGTAGTGTAAGCTGATGAGTAGCGTGATGTCTTAACTTGTACAAAACAGTGGTAGCCTCTAGGGAGCTGCAGAAATACCTTCTGGCCTTAACAGTTAGTAAGTTTTAAAGGTAGTGGGCATCAAAAAACATGTAGGAGATAATTTCTCTTTAATGTTTTATACATACATAACATGAAACAAAATTAAGATCCTTGGCATAGCACAGTGAAAATTTATCAAAATTTCTTCTATCTCTGTATACTTTAAAAATAATTTTAAAAAAATCACCCTCCTAAAAGCATATTTTCTTTTTAAGGAAAGTTATTTTATTGTCCTGTTGCATCTTCAGTCACTATGAATAGTCCTCACCCTTAAATTAGTACCTCAGCAGTTTTGTACGAGATATGTTACACTACAATCCTTGTCACATGTAAGTGAGAGTGACGCTTTAAAGTTGAAATAACTTTTCTATCATGTTTTTGCTTTATTTTGTGCCTTAGACCTGCAGATATAAGCCAGATTTCTTTTATAGGTCCTATGTCTCTGCTTTGCCTTGAAGACTGCCAGGCTGTCATGAGCCTTGCTTGCTGCAAATATGTTTTGGTGTTAAGGCCAGATTAGCAGTGCTTTCTGTGTTGCTAAAATTATGTAGTAGTTGAAAACAGATCTGGTCAAATTTTGAAAGCAGGGTAATTTCCTCAGCCTATAAACCTCTATATATCTCTGTTCCTTCCTTCTCATATTCTTGGAGTTAAAGGGATTCAGAGAGCAGGAGAAGGAAATTTATTGTCTTTTAAAGAAATATTATGGGAAAATGAATCAAACTATTGTTGTGTGAATAGTCCTGATTCTGCCCTGTCTGAACTATTGAATACTTTTTTTTTAATTCTCTTGGAATATAGATTTTTTTTTTTTTTGAGGAAAGTAGTTCCATTTTTGTTATTGTTCTTATTGATCAAGAAACTGATTATACAGAAAGCAAGCTTATTCATTTAAAATATAATATTGGATTTTCTGTAGTATCTACATAGTACTAAAGTACATAGTACTAAAGTGTGCAAGGCCCACAAAAAGAGATTTCTACATTTACTGAACTGCAAGGCTGTGTCTGTTAATGTGGGCCTGCCAGCCTTCACAGAAACAGACAATTCTAAAACTTTTAGGTGTCTGCAGGCCTCCAAATATCTCTGTCTTTTTTCTGTCATGGATTTGATAAAAATTAATAGCATGTCCAACTAGAGATAGGGGTATCGGAAGCAAACAGTGTATCTGACCTTAGTCTGCTTTCGACCTAAAGTGCTTCTAAGCGTTTCTCCTTAACGCAAATAGGAAGTGGGAAACCTAGAGTAGCACTCACGCATTTTTTTTTGTTTTAAGAACTGCCTTCTTCATAAACTTTTGCAATTTCACAACTCTGAAAAATTCCAAGATGTTCAAATAAATCAAATTCAAAGCTTAAATTTGTTTGCTGTAGTGTCCTGCGTCAATGAAATATGCAGAGGTACGAAGTGAAAGGTTAGACTTTTTATCCATGCAGCTCAGTTTAAAAAAAAAAAAAAAGGGGGGGGGTTGTGGTGGTGAAGAAAGTCCTGCTAAGGCTGACTTGCACTGTCAGTTAGAAAACGGGCAGCTAGCTGTCATATTTGTTCTCTGCTCGTTAGCCTGTAAGCTAACGAGTTAGTGTAAGCTAAAATCACGTTGCTTTCAAGGTTGATTCTTAACGGTGCTCACAGTTTATGTAAAAACTATCTTAACATTTGCTAAGAAACTATCCTTCAAAGCTTTAGATTTGAGAAGTGATATCACTTTCATTTGCCAAGTGCTGAACACGTTGAGCAGCTTAAAAATGGGAATGATTTCCAAGATCTCAATTAAAGAAAAATAAACACCAATAACTAAGCAGAGTGCCTTTTCATCACCTTGTAAGCACATTGTGCTCATTTTTGGGATGTCTGTGCCCAGGCGCTGGCAGTGGGGGGCTGCAGGTGCCAGACACAGCCGGTTCCAGCCAGCTCCAACGGGCCCACCACAGGGCACCGCTGAGCCCAGCAGCCAAGATGGTGGCACCTCTGGGAAAACGTATTTAAGAAAGGGCAAAAACACTGTGCAGGAGTTGAGAGAGAGAGAGGAGCGAGGAAGGAAGCGTGAGAAGCAGCCCTGCAGACACCAAGGTCAGAGCAGAAGGGGGGAGGAGGAGGTGTACCAGCAGACAGAGCAGAGATTCCCTTGCAGCCCACGGCGGAGAGCCGATATCCACACTGCAGCCCTGGGAAGGCCCCACACCGCAGCAGGTGGATGGTGCCCTAAAGGAAACTGTGGCCCATGGAGGGCCCCTGCAGCAGCAGGCTCCTGGCAGGAACTGTGGCCTGTGGAGAGGAGCCCATGCAAGAGCATGTTTATATTGGCAGGAACAGCAGCCATGGAAAGGACCCATGTTGGAGCAGTTTGTGAAGGACTATCTCCTGTGGGAAGGACCCCACATTGGATCGGGGGAAAAGTGTGAGGAAGGAACGGCAGAGATGAAGGGTTATGGACTGACTGCAAGCCCCATTCCCCATCCCCCATGAGGTAGAGGAGTTCGGAACAAAGCAGAAAAGTTGAGGCTGGGAATAAGGGGGTCTAGGAGGAAGGGTGGTTTAGGTTTTGTCTTTGTTTCCTCACTTTTGTACTCTATTTTTAATTTGCAATAAATCAAATTAATTTTCCCCAAGTCAAGTCTGTTTTGCCTCTGACGGTAACTGGTAAATGACCTCCCAGTCTTCACTCATGAGCTTTTCCATCTTATTTTCTCCCCCTGTCCAGTTGAGGAGAGGAAGTGAGAGAGTGGCTGGGTGGGCATCTGGCAGCCACCAATGTCAACCCACCACAGCTAGTTTTAGGTCTTGGATTTTTTTTTATTTTTTTTTTTTTAATAAAGTTACTGCTTTCATTGAAATTTTACTTCTGGTATTTTAAATCCAAGAGAAATGCTTTGTTAGCTTATTGCAAATTTTTTTAGCTGGTTATTTTTCTTTTTAACTTTAGCTAGCTATTTATACTGGAAATAGAATAGTTTAGAACAAAAGGGCAATTCTTATTGAAGAGCATGAGTAATACAACAGTACTGATAGTGTTTTTGAAAACACCAGTATTGCAAATGAAAAGAGAATTTGTGTAAGCTGCATTTGCATTGGCAAATACATTTGTCTGATTACTGAACAGAATGCTGTTCTTGAGGAGAGGAAATAGCCTGAAGGACTGAATGTATTTTGACATCTTGAAGATTAGCTGATTAATTCTACTTGTGATGGCAAGGCAGAAGTGAGAAGTGGAACAGAGACCACAAAAGCATCAGAACTGAATAGGGCAAGTAGTTCTGAGAACGGCAAATGGCATCAGGACCTTTGAGTAATATGGATGATCACTGTGATAGATTCTGTCAGCTGATAGACTCTGATATTAAGTCATGAAGGCTTTATTCCCTATTGGAATCTGATACTAATAAAATGGAATAATGCTTTTTTCTTAAGTTCTTATCTGCAATGCAAAACTAATCAAGTCTGAACCTATTTGAAGCAAAAGAGGGCTATAAACTTGAGGTGCCTTCTATTTCATCTACAGCTTACTTTTTCTGATACACTGCTTCTCATTTCCTGCACTTTAGTAAGGTATAGAGATTCTTCTAGGTAAAAGTAAATAGTGAATTTGATTTCTTCTACTTGTCCTATGGAAATGGAAATATATAAATTTTCTTAATTTTTAGTGCATTATATTCTATGATATTCTGCTATATGTGTGCTTCCCATTTCATGCAGGTACAAAGCCCACTGTTAGAAGCTAAATATGCATATATAGTAATTTACCTTAGGCGTATAGTAAGTACATGAGATAGTGATTCTCTACAGTAGTTACTCATTTATGTACTTCTTTTAAATATACATTACCCATCCATTGCATGCACTTTTATGTTTATGTGTAACCAGAAATTAGGACTTCTTTGGATTAGGAAAAGGAGATGAAGGATGAGAGAGTACTTGAAATCAAAGGGGGGTTTTTTTGCACTCAGGAATTGGCAAAAAAATTAGTGATGACAGAAATATCACTAAATCGTGTTAGATATTAAGGGTTTCTTTTTGACTGCTGGACCTATTTAACTTTGAAGCCATATAAGTAGATTGAATTGTGATAAATGTCATAAATCCATGTAAGCAGTACTTTCAATGTCCAGTTCTTTCAATAAGGATTTTTGTATAAAAGAAAAATCTTGGAAAAACAGGATTTGATGGTGTGGGTTTACTTTTCTAACACTATTTTTCTCAACATTCTCTCTGTCCATTTCATAGGTTTTGGTAGGAATTAATGAGTTCTGTGGAGATGGTCTTTCAGGGAGCAGTTATAAAGAAACACTCCTAAGCATTACTAGTATGAAATTTTATTTAATAGTGTGCTAAAAAGACCTCCTAGCCTGGCTTGATACACATGGAGATACTGGAAACTGGCTATTGAATCTATATATGCAAAAATGTAGTAAAACAAATACATGGCTAAGAATTTGACAGATATATGTGAGCAGCACAGGCAAAAAAAATTCAGTTCATGTTTCGGTTACCCCCAAACCACAGAAGAATTGAAATGAATCCCTGATTTTGTGGGCTTTGCAGCATGCCCTTAATTACAAGTAGGTAGGCCTTTTGGTTACATGTATAATGCTAAAATGTATGAAATTACATTACATTGTGAAATTAAAACATGGAAAAGTATTGCATTTCTTATTCCTCCCAAAATCTTATTTTCCACAAATATGTTTCTGTTTCTAAACTGTGTTGGTAAAGTAGCCTTCAAAATTTCTTGATTAGTAAGGTATCTTATCAAACAGAATATATAGGACCTTTATTTCTCACTTTCCTTTATTGAACGCAGGGATGTCACCATACTTATACAAAAATGTTTCAATATGGTGACCAAGAATTATGAATTTTTTAAATTCAGAATATTAATATAATATTCTCCCTGAATAACAATTCTCAGGCTATCGTATTGTACTGCATTTTAACAGAAATCAAATGTAGGAGAACACTTTTTTTTTTCTTAATTGTCAATCGTTATCCAATTCGTATTACCATAGCGTTTTGTGAAAACTATATGAAGTGCTTACTATGAAAAATTACATAGAATATGCAATCAAAGTGCCTTTAAAGCAAGAGAATACTATTTTATTTTCCCATCTCTTGGTGCTTCGTCACTATCTAATTTTTTTCTCCTTCTGCGGTATATTTTGTCTGTCCCTGTAGGTGCTTACTCTGATGTTAGTCTTATGTACCTGGCGTTCACCTCCAATTAAATGCCATTGGTTTTTTGCTTGCATTTGTTGAAAACACCTGTATTACTGCTGAATTTAGATGCCAGTCTGTTTCCTTCCAGGAACAGCATGGTTCTTTGCTCTAGAAACTTTGGATGCTTTAGGTGCAATGAAACTTAGGAATCTTTTTTGGTGTGTGAGAGGATAAGCTGTCATGAAGCAGCCATCGGGAGTGATCCAGAGATTACAAAGCTCACAGATACAGAAAAGCCCTCCTCTTTTCAAGTTGTTTATTTCAAAAGAAGAGTTGAGCCTGGTTAATATTCCCTCTTCCAATATGCCTAGAATGAAAAGTAGTGCTGAATTCTATGCACACCCATGGCTTCAGGAGCAGTATATCCTCTTTTGATCAGTATTTGGACTGGGAGATATAATTTATCAAGAGGACATAAAAATCTAACACAAAAACAAAGAGGAAGGAATGTGCCTCTCTCTCTCTGAGAAAACTTCCAGAATATTTCTTAGTAGTATAACCTTGCTGAAAGAAAATTTCCTTTCTTTTGAATTTTCAAAGTTATGCACTATTTAAAATGAGAGTCTTTCTTCCTTTAAATGAGGTAAAAACCTTACCTTTCAAATGAGAGAAATATACCAAAATGTTTAGAAAAGAAATGCTTGCCAAAGTGTATGGCTGAGTCAAGAAAGATAAAAAACTTTTTATACAGTAGGATTTCTACATCCCAAAGTCATCTCCATTTCACACTGTCATCTCCATATGGATTTCCTTCATTTCAGAAGACTTAAGTCTGAAAAATAAAATCTTGCTCCCTGCTTCATTGTCCATGCTATCTTCAGGGCAAATTGTGTTTAAAAAAAACACTGTCCAGGATCTCTTTGAGGCAGTGAGGCCTCATAGGATGCCACAGACTGTTACATATCTTTTTCTGTCTTACTTTTTGAACTTTTTTTCTGTAAATGTTAAATGCATTTCTTAATTAGTGTGTAGTTCTGAAAGCAAGACTATTAAAATAAAATCAGAAGGGATTTGTCTTTGTACACATGCAGATACCTACTGTATTGTGTTTAAAGATTTGATATACTGTTATTTAAGGTTCTGATCTTGTCAGTCTCTTCACTGGTAAGCAGTGTGCACTCCCAGTTGATAGCAGTCTGGTGAACAATAACACCCAGATCCTCAGCTGGGCTGAATTCATTCTCCTTGGCTTTTGGAGGGAGAAAGTGGAATCCCGAAAGGATTTTGATGGATGAGCAGAAGGAAAAAATCTAGTCATTTTTCTCAGAGTATCCTCTTCAGAGATACAAAATAGGGAATAACAAAACGAAATGAAGACATAATCTGGATGAGGTGAGCCTGCATTGACTAGAATCTGAAACTGGAAAAAATAATTGGAGCCTTCTCCCTTCCAGGTTGGGCGCACTTCTGTAATGTCACTTTGTCCATCCCGCTCACCTCAGGAACAAGTTTTCAATTTGTTAGCATTGTAGGGCTGTTTCTTGACCCCTTAAAGACAAGGAAGTTTTTCCATGGGTGCCATTTTTATGAAGTATATGGTTTTCCCACAGTTTTCTTCCTTCCTTACACCAAATTGGGGAAATAGTAAACCAGGTGAAAAAAAACGATGTTAAACAGCAGAGAGGCAATTTGAGGCCTGTAATGTTAATGCTTTGACTGAATTCCTTAACCCTCAGAAATAAAGGCAGTAAACTCTGTGACTTCACATGTAGGACTCCTGGTTGTCTCTAATGATGAAAATTATTAAGAAGCAAATTAAGTTTTGCTTTTATAAGAGATTTCTGGATAACTTTTCAACGGGTTCAGTTAATAAGCTTGTTGCTTAGTTGACTTATCTGCATTCTTTCTGTTGTTTTTGTTGCTGGGACAACTACATTGCTTTCTCAGGCTGATGTTACTGATCTGTGCCTTCAGCATTGTACTTCCTTTTTTTTTTTGGCATCAGTCTTCCAATACCCTAGTGGGATTGTTGGAAGACCACCTGATTTACTGCTTTCCTATTAATGTATGTGCCTATGACAGCTAAGATTTTGCCACGGAGGAAAAGTACTTATACATCATCAAAGAGTAGCAGTTTGAATAAAAAATAGTAGTCCTTTATGAGGAACTGGAGGTGCTGCCTGTGACCTAAATTAATTTCTAGATTTATGACAGAATCCATCTTGATTTTACTAAAATCAGGCTTCCATGCTTCAGAAATTAGAATCGCTACTCTAAGACATTCATTTACATTTTATTTTAAATAATTTATTTTTCAAATAGACAGATATAGTGGTTTATTATAATACATACCTACTTCCTTGCCTTTGTTGCATAATCTGTAGAATTTTAGTACAGCCTTTGAGTCATCTACTTTGTGTTTAATAATCAAATGCCACATACTCTGATAAAATGTGTAATTGACTGGCATTCTTTGATATGACTCACTTAGCTAAAATCTCTATTTTGATTGGGTTGGAAGGTGGGAGTTAATTTTTGTTTTAGCAGTAAACTCTAGTTGAAACGATGCCAGATAAAATTACAGTAATTTTGAACAACAGGAAAAAATCTGTTCTATGTATTCTGTAGTTAAAGGATATAGGGGTTTTTTGTAATTGCATTCTTGTTTGTGTGTTCCCTTTTATTGGAAGTAATTATGTTCATGCCTGACTTAGTTCCATTTCCTACAAGTTTTTTTAAACTGTTTTGAAACCAAAGTTTTGAGTGTTTTTCTTTTTTTCTTTTTTTTTTTTTTTTTTTTTTAAATGAACTCATATAACTCTTTGGTATTGTACTTCAGCACTTACGTGAAAATATACAAATATTCAATTTAGATGAAGAGCCTTTGCTATAAGTATATACTCTTTTTTTTTTTTTTCTCCCTCCAGTGCGCACATTTTTTCGTTTACTTTAAGCTTTATCAGAATAAATTCAGTTTAAATATATCTGTACTGAAGCACTTGCATTAATCACTGTCTCTGCAGAGGTTTGATATTACAGTGGAACTTTAAAAGTACTAGTGTACAAATATAAGAAAAATAATTGTGTTTTGGATACACCATTGATCCAGACTGCAACTGAATATATTGAGAGGAATGCTGTTGCTCTTTGGTTGTATGGCTAAGAGCAACAGTGTCACCTGCAGGTGAATCAAGTAGATTTCTTGGTTTTTCGAGTGGGAATTTCAGACACACAAGATAACACTTATTGAAAATAGGAAGATCTAGTTTAATAACTTTCCAATTAATATCTTAAATCAATTTTGCTGCTTATTCTTATTATGAAATTAACTGCAAATATGTCATTCAAAATATTTTTTTAACAAGTGCTTCCTAAAAAAATTTTTAAATCATTCTTTAATGTGTATAAAAGCTGCATATTGAGAATATTCTGCCCATTTACTATTTAAAATCACATTACACTGAAAATGCGTGTGATGACATTAAAATTTGTTTACTGTGTGTTTTTACAGAGGTGAATATTCATTGCTTATGAATGATTCATCTCAGTTCATTGTGGTAGAATATTGCAGAAGTGAATGTGAAGTAGAATGTCAAAAGTATTGCATTTGGGTTAAAAAAACCAAATTAATAAACACTTTTTAAATTTATATATGTAAAAGATTGCTCTTAGATTATTGCATCTGTTACTTCAATACAACAGATATTAACGATGCCAAAGTTTTTCTGAACATAGAATAAGATACAGATTTAATTTATATTAAGAGACAGGACTGCTGTTTCTCGGTCATTTTTTGAGGCTTCAGCATCTTCCTTTCTCTGTTGCCACGTTTGTAATTAATTAATTGGGGGGGAAAAAAAAAGACACTTATTTCTTCACTTTTGCATGCCTGGGACTGGCTGAATCAAATTCTGTCTTGACCTTTACATGAAGGATTTTTGGTTGCATTATTATGATGATGTGATCATCCAGTGGCTACTGAATCACATGTGAGTTGCAATGTACTTGTAATGTTTTAAGCTACATTGTTAATACTAGTGACATTGTCAGAGAGGCTTCTGTGTAATGCAGATGCATGACTGTGGGAAGAAGGAAGCCCGGCTGGAGCTGCTGAGTTGCCCTCCCACTTCTGCAATAGAGTACTGAAGCTCCTATGGGGAAGCTGCCTTTGAGCTTTGTATTCCTTTTGTGGATTCTGAGCATAGAAAGATTTGAATAGCTTTGTGTAGACTATCATGTGTTGGCTAGTCAGCTGTAGTATTTAGAGACCTCAGTGGTAAGTGGTTACCTTACATAAAATTCAGTAGTAGATTAAGCCTATTTCTTGGGTCTTCATAGACACCAGTTTTGGTTTGTTCTGTTTTTAGAGTGTTTTTGCCATTTAAGAAAATACTTTAGACAGTGACATCAAAAATTAAATATTACTTCTTCATGTCAAAGGCATAGTGCTAAGCACAAGGTTTCTTTGCTGCTCCTTCTACTTATTTGATCTTGCTTTACTGTGTTTCAGACAGTCCATCTCATTTAGTTGTATACTTGCCAAGTTGTATTCACTGCTACATCTCTCAAAACAGATAAATGTTACATTGATTTGGTAGCCTTGGTATTGGGGCAGGGGGGAGAGAGGAGAGTTCCTAATGTGGTAGAAAGTTTCAAAGACTTGTAATTCAGTTGTGTGCTAATGTGCAAATAATGTAGATCCAGTATTATAGCTGTAATAAGTTCAGTTAGCTTAATGCGTTTATGTCATGCAGAATGATTCTTGATTTTTAATCTTTTACGCAGACGTTAGAGTCTTCACTTAATGTGCTTCAGAAAGCGTATTGTGTGTAAGGGTATTATATTTAGGATTATTAAACAAAATGGTCTGGTGTTGAAAACTGATCAAATAGCATATTTTTCCATACTCCTTTGTAAATCATTTAATGAGGATATGATACTAATGAGTTCAATAAGCTACCTCAGTATTTTTTAATCTACATGGAAAAATCAAAGGCTTTCAGACTTCAGGAGTCTGTAGCAATCCTGTGAACTTGTTATTCCTGGTTGATGCCTCCAAGTTCAAGAGTGGTTCATCCTGATGAGCAGGAAGTCAAATGAGTGGCAGGAGGCCTGCAGGATGAAAAGCAAACATAAAAAGGAAGCATGCAGGAGGTGGGGGGAGGAAGAGGTGACCTAGAAGGATTGTAGTTGCTGTTTGAGCAAGGGATGGGGTTAGGTAAGTCAAAGTCCAGGAGTGTATGTGAAGAGCAACAAGAAAGGCTTCTATGGGTGTATAGCAAAAGGAAGACTGGGGAAAACAGCTGCTAAATGGGGCAGGGGACTGGTGACAAAGGACATGTAAAAGGCTGAAGTGCCACCTTTGCTTCAGCCTTTATTATTAGGACTGGCTTTCAGCAATCCCAGGCCCCTGAGACAAATGGGAAAGTTCAGAGAGGGAAAACTTAATACATGCTGGAAGAAAGTCAGGTTAGGGAACATGCAAACAAACTGAGCATAATACAAGTCAATCTGATGAGATTCACCCACAAGTCCTGAGGGAGCTGGTCAAAGTCATTGTGAGGTTGTTCTCAATTACCTTTGAAGGTCAAGTTTGCAGATGGTACAAAACTGGGAGGAGTGGTTGACAGATCAGATAGTTGTACAGTTGTTTAGAGGGACCTTGACAGGCTGGAGAAATGGGCCAACAGAGATCTCACAAAGTTCCAGAGTTAAATGCCATGTCCTGCACAGGAGTGGGGGAATAATCTTATGCACCAGTCCAGGCTGGGGGCTGATCAGCTAGAAAGCAGCTTCTCAGAAAACATACGGATGTTCTGGTGGACAACAAATTGAACATGAGCCAGCAATGTCCCCTTCAGTCTGGGCTGCATTCAGAAGAGTGTTACCAGCTGCTCAAAGGAGGTGATCCTTCCCCTCTGCTCAGCCCTTGTGAGACACATCTGGAGTGCTGGGTCCAGTTCTGGGCTCCCTGTTATGAGAGGAACAGGGACATACTAGAGCAAGTCTGGCAAAAAGCCATGAAGGTGATTAAGGGATAGGAACATCTGACACATGAGGAGAGGCAAAGCAAGCTGGGGTCATTCAGCCCGGGTATGAGAAGGCTCAGATAGATGTGATCAGTGTCTATGAAGCACATTGTGTATTCATGTGTAAAGAAGAATGAGCTAGACCTCAGCAGTGTCCAGTGAGAGGACAAGAGGCAATGGGCACAAACCACAATACAGGAAATTCTCTGTAAACATAAGATTTTTTAATTTTTTTTTTTTCCCTGTGAGGGTGGTCAGGCACTGGAAGTTTGTCTAGAGAAGTTGTGGAATCTTCACCTTTAGAGATACTCAAAACCTGACTGGGCAGAGTCTTGAGCAGACTCCTCTAGGTGACACTGTTTTGAGCAGTGGGTTGGACTGGAAGATCTCCAAAGGTGCCTTCCAGCCTTATCCATTCTGTGATTCTGTGAAAATTAAGATTAGTCTATTTTGATGGAATTGCTTATGTGATATTTACTGCAGGTATCAATAAAAGATGAGCAAGAAACTGTTTTAGACACCATTTTGCCTGTTACAATGTTCCCGTATAATGATTAAAGATGACATTTTGTCAAACAAATTTCAGATTTTCTCTTCCAGTGATGAGAGGCTAATAAGCAGTATGCTTTTCATATTTTTATGTAAAATTAAGACTAAAAATCCTTAAAATGCATTGTCTGAATGTTAAATTCTGAAGTACAGTGAATCTTAATGGGTAACAATAAAGAATGCCTCAATTGAAGATCTTAAATTAATAGCAAAGAATCTGAAATTGAAGTACTTCGTGGTATGAACTAACTGCTCATCTGCATATGAATAATTAATGAATTTATTAAAAACACCAAATAAAATATTATTACAGGGTTTTGTCTCCGAGGCTTTTTTGGCACTGAGGATCTAGTCTTCAGTAAAACTTGTAGGAATATAATTTTCAAGAGTGTCTATTATCATTAATATTTTATCTATGAAGAACTTGGAAGAATGATTTACTTTTGTTGGTTTTAATGGTCTTTTATAGCAGAAAAGGTTCAGTGCAAAAGGAATCCACGTGTCTATAAAATTACTGAGTAACTGTTTTGCGCTTCCAAATACTTTTTAAGCACAGTAAATTTTACAGGATAAAAAAGCAGTCTTTTATAGTTAATGCAAATGATGCATTAAGTTAGACCCTTTTTCCAGAGTACAATTTAAAGGTACTCAGAAGTCCAATTATCTTTGATTTAGATGTAGAAATTGCAGAATAACAGCTGTGCCTGCTGAGTGAATATTCGTCTGTAAAAAGATAGCTTATTTGAGTAGAGTTGAGGACAGGTTGCTCAGGGAATGTTTGCCTTTTTTGGCTCGTTTTCAAATTTAACTGCTTCTGGTCAGTTGAAAATGCAAGTAAATTACAAAACAGCATCAGAGCAATTTAGAATTTATATCTTCTAGGTTGTCATTTTGCATGTTACGGAATATTTTAGGTTGTTTAGCATTTGTTTTGACTATTTGTGGAAAAAAAACCCACGCATTATACTTCAAATTAATACTTGCAAATATTGCAGATAATCTTGCTGAATTTGCATTTAAAAGTACAGCTATTTCTATGCTACATTACAAAATTTTTTAAAGACTATTTGATATTAAAGAATCACTTTACATGCAATAACTATATTGAAATATACTCTAATTTACAATAGAAATAGAGTATATATAATATTACTATAAGGTATTATTAGTATAATAAAAGCATGTTATTAGCATAAAGTGGATAATAGTATACATTATAGCATATAGTACTAGCAGAGTATATATTAGTAGCATATTAAATTATTAATATAGAGTATAATTTGAATATATTATTTAGGATATACATTATATGTATTTGTTTAGAATTGAAATTTGAAAGATGTTTTTTAATTGAAGTTTTGAGGACTTTTACCTTGGTGTGAATGCAAAATCAAGTGCAGTTACGTACACTACGCTGATCTTAAAACCGTACAAAATAGTATGAGAATTAATCTAATTTGTCCTTCTGCAAAAACAGATGTAATACATACATTCTACTAGTGATAAATATTTGTCTAATTTGATCTTACAACACCCTGATCATGGAGATTTCCTAAACTTCCTGGTGAATCTCCTTCAGGGTTATCTGTCTTCACTGTCAGATTTTTTATTATTATTATTATTTTTAACAGAAATCTATTTTCAACATAAATCCTACTCAAATTTTATTACCACTTTCCTTATCTGAATGTCTTTCTTCCCCAGCCACTGCTGTTTGCTTTTTGAAGACTCTTGTAGTTGTCGTTATCTCTGTTCAGTCACATTTATTTAGCCTAAGCATCAATTCATTTAAACTTCTCATAAAGGTCATGCTTCATTTATGTTTAGTCATTCTCATTTTTCAGTTTTGGACTCTCAGTTGGTTTGCACTTCTTGAATTAAGTTGCCCAAAACATAATGTATTGCCCTAAGGTCATACTGCTGCTGAGCAGAGCGGAAGGTTTATTTAGCATGTCCAAATAACAGGATTTCTGTTCCAAGGTTTCATTTTTTGCCACAGCATAGCATTTTTGGTTCATGTGCAAACTGGTCTGCTCTTTCTCTTTTCCCTGCCCAACTACTGTCTTGCCAGTTGTTTTACATCCTGTATTTGTTGAGATAATTATTCCTAAGGGTCAGATTAATCTATTTTGGCTTTAGCCGTGCAAAAGTTAGGCAATTAATCTAAAGTGGTTGCACAGACTTGTGGGGAGAATACTATAGAGAAAAGACTTCTAAGGCTGATTCATACTAATACGGATGAAATGAACCAGCTAGAGGGAACCTAGACAACTAGTTTAGATGATGAATTTCTAAATTACTAGGTAAGATAGACAAGATGAATCTCATCCTCGGTGTAGAATCTTGAAATTGTATTACTGACTTTCATTCATTAATGCATCTATTCTTTAACTTATTAAGGCATTTTTAAATTCATCCTCCAATGTGTTTACAGCTCTGTGCAGCATAATATCAATTGAAAGGTTAGTGAGTGTAATCTTTAGTCTATCATTAGGATTAGTCATGAAAATATGCAGTAGTATTGAGGTGGATAGACTGCTGTGGAACTCCATTTGATTTGATCCTTTCATTACAACAGCTAACTGTTGGTATTTCCTCTGAGTACTTAAAGGATCCTGCTGAAATCCAAAGGGTGTACTAGTTTTTAGTTAATATAACTGGAGAATATAAATCTGACAACCATACTGTAGGTCTGTTGCAATCACCTTCAACACCTGGTTAACCTTAATATTAGCATACATAATTTTCTCCGGAGTGTAGACTTGAAAGCAAATTTAATGAGATCACATTTGCATGAAAGCAAATGAATTGGTGTTTGGGTTGTCGTTTTGTGAACAGGTGTCACGAAATTGGCTTTTAATGCAATATCTGTTTAACATCAGAATCTCAGCCGAACCAAGAAACCTTTCTTTATCTTACACTTAGTATGCCTCTGAGTCAGTGATTTGCATTGATTCTCAAAAAAAACGTCGTTTGAGACAAAAAACCAAACATGACTTGCTTCCTCTTGCATACAAATTGTGAAAGAAAACAAAACTGTTGGATAAAGGTATGTTAAAAAGGATATTTGGAACAAAATGTCACTGTGGCAATCAGATCTTTTTTCACATAATATTGGGTTAATCCACGTTTTGGGGTAATGCGTTACAGGAGCAGAACAGAAAAAAACTGATCAGGAACAACTGCTTCTTGAAGAACGGTTCCTCACTTTTCAAGGAAGAGTTATCTCTGTGTTTCAGACAATAGGTATTTGATCACTGATTTTTTTTTTTTTCTTTTCTTTTTTTTTCTTTTTCCCAAGTACTAGGAAAAGGAAGACAGATTCTCTCTCCTCCCACTCTGGCTAATCTTAAAAATAAACAATTAAACAAAAGGTTATAATTATGCCAACAAAAGTTATTCTGGACTTATATTTACAGTTAATGAGATATGCAGGACCATTGTGATTAACCTTAAAAGTGTGCCAATATAAATACACTGGAAAAACTGGTAGCTGAGGTCGTCTTTTATCTGTGTTTCCTGAAGTTGTGCAACCCAAGCCTAAAGTTTCCCTGTAGAACAGAGGAGGAATGACTTTGAAACCCTTTTCCTTGCAGCTTTGAGAGAAAAAAGAAAAAGTAAAAAAACAAACAAACAAATCGCCAACCAAGCAACAATATTCTGTTTCTCAGAAATGTCAATGTATATCCAAAAAATGTTCTTGTACTTAGTTTTTCCTTGTAAATTCTTATCCAGTAAACAGACTATCAACTTTAGAATCATAGAATCATTTAGGTTGGAAAAGACCCTTAAGATCATCGAGTCCAACCGTTAATCTAGCACTGCCAAGTCCACCACTAAACCATGTCCTCGAGCACCACGTCTACCCGTCTTTTAAATACCTCCAGGGATGGAGACTCAACCACTTCCCTGGGCAGTCTGTTCCAGGGCCTGACTACCCTTTTGGTGAAGAAGTTTTTCCTAATATCCAACCTAAACCTGCCCTGGCGCAGCTTGAGGCCATTTCCTCTCATGCTGTCGCTTGTTACTAGGGGGAAGAGACTGACCCCCACCTCGCTACAACCTCCTTTCAGG
Organism: Platalea leucorodia; assembly: GCF_965183815.1. NCBI lineage: Eukaryota > Metazoa > Chordata > Aves > Pelecaniformes > Threskiornithidae > Platalea > Platalea leucorodia. The sequence goes on from NC_138825.1 coordinate 81,718,154, forward strand.
TAGTTGTAGAGAGCAATAAGGTCTCCCCTCAGCCTCCTTTTCTCCAGACTAAACAACCCCAGCTCCCTCAGCCACTCCTCATAAGACTTGTGCTCTAGACCCTCCACCAACTTTGTTGCCCTTCTTTGGACACGCTCCAGCACCTCGATGTCCTTCTTGTAGTGAGAGGCCCAAAACTGAACACAGTATTTGAGGTGCGGCCTCACCAGTGCTGAGTACAGGGGCACTATCACCTCCCTGGTCCTGCTGGCCACACTATTCCTGATACAAGCCAGGATGCCACTGGCCTTCTTGGCCACCTGAGCACACTGCTGGCTCATGTTCAGGCAGCTGTCAACCAACACCCCCAGGTCCTTTTCTACTGGGCAGCTCTTCAGCCACTCCTCCCCAAGCCTGTAGCGTTGCATGGGTTTGTTGTGACCCAAGTGCAGGACCCGGCACTGAGCCTTGTTGAATCTCATGCAGTTGGCCCCAGCCCAACGATCCAGCCTGTTCAGGTCCCTCTGCAGGGCCTTCCTGCCCTCCAGCAGATCGACACTTCCACCCAACTTGGTGTCATCTGCAAACTTACTGAGGGTGCACTCGATCCCCTCATCCAGATCACCAGTGAAGATGTTGAACAGGACTGGCCCCAACACTGAGCCCTGAGGAACACCACTCGTGACTGGCTACCAACTGGATTTGACTCCATTCACCACCACTCTCTGGGCTCGGCTGTCCAGCCAGTTTTTAACCCAGCGCAGAGTGCACTTATCCAAGCAGTGAGCAGCCAGCTTCTCCAGGAGAATTAGCCCAATATTGCTATAAAAACATACACAAGTGTACTGTACATTCAGGTTTTGTTGTTATTCTACTATATCTCTTTTCTATATGAAGAAGGGACTGGGGGAGAAGAAAATACAAAATAACACTGGGAAGACTTGAAAACAAGCAGGCTGGATGCAGTGTCTCAAGAGACAGGCACTTGCAGAAAGTTGTCAGATCTGATTAAGGGAGCTATTGGCATCAATCAGAGCTGACAGCAGTATATCAGAGGTTAGTGTAACTATAATTAGTCAACTGATTAACAGCAAAGAGGAAAAAAGGGTAATGTTTTGGATCAAACTCCTTTAAAACATTTAGATCATTATTTAAGCTTGAAGGCAGAGTGGCTAATTATGTATTTTACAACATAAGAGCTAAATTTCACAAAGTGTGCAAGCTGTTCTTCCTCACTATGGTTGTTAAAATAAGGTTTGTACTGACTCTAAACAGACTCTTTTTTCCTAGAAAAAAAATCAAGAGAGCAGGTGCTCTTACCATATTACTTCTCAGTACAGCTATTGTGGTCCTAATGTCTATTGTTTTCCATAGTTTCTCCTCAGATTAATGTAACTATTCCACATGTAAAGCTTTATATTCTTTTAGTAAGAATATAAAAAACTTCAATGCTTCAATACTCTGTCAGAGTCCGTTGTATTGAGGTTTGAAAGTAGTATTGGAATTTATAAATTAATTTTGTAATCGCTGGGACATCCAGGACTGTGCTGAAAGCATAAAATTTAAAATTTAATATACAAACTTAAATCTGTTAATCATAACTGTGAAACTGAGTATACAACAAATAAAACAATATTGAAAAAAAACAGTTAAACAGTACATGTCAGATGTGTCATAAGTATCTTGCTCTGCTAAGGCCGTGTGCTGATAACATTGTGAATCAGTCGCCTCTTCATTAGGTGGACTACTTGGGTTCTGTAAAGGAACTAAATCATCATGAGTTCCTAGGATTAAGTTATACAGTAAAACATGCTGAACAAAGTTACGTTTCTTCAGTTAAAAATTTATTTGCCATTTTAACAAGTTCTGAGTGGCAGCTCTTACAATTTTTGTTGTTCCCTTGTTGATTTCTAGACCTATTGTTTGTTGATTATTGGTATTAGCTTTGGTGGCTTACTGATTGCTGCTAATATGCATCAACATAATGCACCTCTGTAAGTCTTTCTAACATGAAAAATTCAGTCTTTTATGTAGATACTTTTTGTAAGTATAGTCTTATTGAATGTTTCTAAGATGCTTTTTTATAAATATATGTGATCCTGTATTGCCATTACCTTAGACCACAAATACATGTTAAGACTTGATATAAGATCATCTGTTCACCCAAATGGGTATACTGCTCATCTGCGTATCTTTGTATTGTAAGGAATCTGCTTACTGGAGACATAATTCTGTTTTAACTGTGTAAAACACAGCATCAGACACTTGTCTCTATGAAAAACAAAATATTTGTATTCATTATTTATTACTTCCTACCTTCCTACCTCAAATTCTTGTGTTGAATTGCTGCCCTCTGTTTTACTTTCTATACGTTTATTCGACTCCCTGCCTGAGCTCCAGCTCACATGAGGTTTCATGAAATGCTTGAATAAATCATGCAGAGTAAGAGTGCAATAAAGAGAGGAATAAAAACAGCATTATGAAAGTGACTTGCAGGCTGCTGCCCTTGTAACATGTTTTGATGAAGTTTTACTTCAGAGAGTGGCAAAGTGGTAAAGTGTCCCTCATGGGGTATGATATCAGGTATCTAATACTAAAATTTGTGAGAAGCTCCAAAGCATCACTGACTAGAAGGGAAATATTTCCAAATCATCCAAAGCTCCCAGCATAGCAGCTCTCCCTACAGAATTGCAGAATATGCTGCATTCCAACGAGAGGCTGCTCTGGGTGGATATGTGTGGTTGTGTGCAGTTTTCTGTGTCTCCATTTCTGCACAAGTATAGCTCTTGCAGTGAATTTGCTCCCAGAACAAAGCACCAAGATAAATAGTTACAGCATGAAGAGAGTAAACTGCGTAGGTTGCCCATACCCCTTTGCCAAAAAGCTGTCAGAAGATGAGGAGTGCTGGCTGTGACTGAGCAAAGCTTCCTCTAGAATCAGCCACATAGTCTTAAAACGCTGCTTTCAACTGTGGCAAGGGAAAATTATAGATGCATGTAAAGGAGTGGGAGAAGAAGAGAGAAGACCAGTAGCAAGGTGAAAACAATAAAGATGAGGAAGTTATATTAATTGAAGTAGATCTTTGAGAGAGTGTCTTTGAATATTGACAAGAAAGCAGCAGTGGCTAGACCAGAGTTCTTTATTGCTATCCATCCACAATGCATCACTGTGGTGGAGACAAACTTGTTATGTGAACTATGTTTTTTTCTTTAACTGTATATGCAAATGAAATAGACGTTAAAATTGTTTCTCCTCCAACATCATTAAGGCACTTCAGAAAATACTTCTTTTTGCAAGTAGTATTTGGAATGATGCTTTATCACATTTAATTTCAGTAAAAGAATTCTTTTAATCCGCAAATGATGGGATGATTTCTAGTCATATGTAGTTATTGGTTTATGTTGTTAAAAGGCAAATTTCTGAAATACCTAACATGCATTTTCCAATGGACAGTATATATTTCAGTTATTTCCAGGCTGTATTTTAGTTGTTTCAGTCTTTTTACCTCTCCTTAGTTTTGGCTGTGGTATCTTCAATCAGGCTTTTTTATGCTAACAACAAAATGAGTAACTTCAGCATCATTGGTCATTGCACAGGAACAGAGGAGGTAGCCTCTAGAGAACCGATGCTCACATAGCCACAGGTATCAGGTGTTTTTTATAGTAAGATTTGGTTTTCTTTTTCCTTTCCTAAGGATACTGAAATAGTAAGAGGGTTACTTAATAGAAAGTGGGAAAGGTACAAAGAAATGTTAATGCAAAATGACAAAGAAATGACCGTTAAGAGAGTAAAGTAAATAAAGAATGAAATTACGATGGAAATGTGTATTTCTTGTTGATTTAATCAGTGCTTTGAGAAACAATATTGTGAACTTCACAGAGAAAGATAACATAAATGGAGTATTTACTCTTTATTTAGCAGCTGTTCTAATGATTTCAAAGCAAAGAGGAAGTAATATTTTCATATAGGTATGTTAAATATGAAAATATCTCTGTTGGGCTGCAGGGGTGCGATGACGTATGGTCGTGAAATGTTTGTGGATCTTGACCCAGCTTTGGGAAGATAATTTCAGTTTGGAAACTTCCCATAACAAATAACCTTTATTATTATGATAATTTGACATCCACAGTATTTTCCTCATGCAGAGGCCTCTGGATTTGTTCATTATAATCTTGAGCTTGTTCTACAGTTTCTTTCTAGAAAGGATGATAGATATTAATTCCCAGTGTATACAATAATATGAATTCAAACTTACAGATCAAACGTTTGAAAGTATTTGTGTGTACCATTGTATGCATTTTCACAATTCTGATATAATAAAGGCATACATATTTACATTCTATGTTAAGAAAAGATGTTGAAACTACGTGTTAGTTCATACTACTACTGCTCTGCTTACCCTATGGTAGTGTGCAGGCTTATTTATGGAATAATGCTGATACTCAGAATATCAACACTATCCAGTCTAAGTACAAGGTACTTTTCTACCTTTTATGTTATAGAAAGCTACGTAATCACGTATTAAAACACTGTGTGCTCATGCCCAGGGCATGGGGGCAATCAAATGATAGAGAATATTAATAGAATGCTTTATGAGAAAGGACTTGCATACTGCATTTGTCAGTGCAGTATAAGAACCTGGGTAGTAAGGTTCTTATAGCCCTACAGGATGATGATTTTATGGAATCTGTGGTGAGCTATACGTTTGTTGTAGTAGAAAAATTTCGTGTACCATAGAAGAGTACTTATCTGTTCCCGCCTAGATGAGAATGAAGTCTGTTGCTGTGGTTGGTTCTTTTAAGTAATGGTCATGGCTAAATATTAAAATTGACCATTGTTGATAGTGGTTATTTTCCCTGATGACAGGTATTTGCTGCTTCTCTGAAAAATTCCCCAAAAAGATATTTTCCCCACCTTTTATGAAAACTTCTACATACAGGTGCACACCAGCTTGCCATCTCTAACACTTCTTGGCCTAATGTTTCATGAGCCTACTAAAAAATTTAAAAAAAAAAAAAAAATCAAACATTTTAAGTTACCATGATTCTGGGAAACACTCTACATAAAGAATTACTGCTCATAACTCATTTGTGAACAGAGTATCAGGAAAATTAAAACACGGAAGTGAATGCTAAGCTGAAGATGAGTGAAGTGTTTGGGAGATGGAGCAACTGCTCTATTTGTGCAGCTGTAAGAGATTTTCTCAAAAGATTTTGTTTTGTGCATCCTCTGTTTTGGTCCTTCAGAATTTTGTACACCTTTTGCCATCTTTGTTACTTTTCTATTCAAAGCTTTTAATTCATCAATTCAGTTCAGATTAGTCCTCTGGGATTGTTTTACTGGCTAATTCTAGTGCCTGTAAGATTGGCAATTCTTTATTTGGACTTAAAATCTAATGGTTGATTCCAGTTTTGTAGTTTTGCAAAAGCCTTTACTCGTATTCATTTTATAAAAATTATTTTATTCAATAGCTCACTGGCAGCAAGATCTACGTTCTGAATGGGGCTGATTACGGCAGACTAGTTTTCAGTCTTCTGTTGCTGCTGTTCATTTTTATTCTCAGGAATGTCCATAAAATCTCTGCTTTAAGAAATTTAACAGTGTCTTTCCTTTGTAATAATTTCATCAATTCATTCAAAAATATTGTATTTAAATAATAGTTGAATTCTATTTATCATGTGCACAAGAACAGAAACTTATAAAAATCTGTTTGAAGAGAAATTGCTGAAAGTATGATTTGACTTGTAGGTTGTTTACTCAATCACAATATGCAAACTTATATAAACCCATTGTCAGTCCCAAAATTTAGGCTGTTATGAGGTCTGATAAAGCAAAAACCTAAAATGAGAATATGTTTAAAATTTGCCATGCATGCCTACTTTAGTAATGATGTCTTACCTTCCAGGAAGGTTTGAACAGATGTAAGGTAGACTATTTTGAGGATCCACGTTTAAGATAATGGGGCAGGGAGAATTTAATTTACTAACCTGATGATTCACAACCAACTGTTCTCCCTCTTTTTTGTAATCAGAATGGTATGTTGTCTAAAAGAAAAATGGAACACTAGTCCCTTTCTCCTATCATCCCAGTTGATGTTTAACCTGAGATCTGAGTCAACCAGTTCTTTATACATTTTGGTTTGACAATATCTGGCAGATAGGAACAACGACCTAGGTCTTTTCTAATTGTTTTCTGGAAATCATAGTAATTAGGAAGTTATCTGTGGGGGTTTTTTATGAGTTTTGATTTATTGTTGTATGTATGAAAGGGACAAAAGGTCAGATAAGTGGCAGACATACTTGGAGGCCGAAGTGGCTAGAGTGGAAAACAGTTCTCAAAAATGGTCTTGAAGAACTTAAAAGCAGTGAATTTTGTAGTATGGGACGTTATAACTAAATATTTTATGGAGTTTGTTCTGAAATGTTTTCATATGTGGATTGGACCTGTGGGAGTGTGAATTTGAGGATTACCATAGTTATACTAGCCTCAGAGTGTATGCACAAATTATTTAGGCAGAAATCAGATACTACTCATGTGCAAGATGTGTTTGAGAGAAATTAAAGCAGCAAAAAATTTAAGGGATTGCAAGCGAGCTGTTGAAAAGGTAAACCTGCAGGCTGTGCCAACTGCTAGAAAGTAATGTTGGACTCTAAGAAATTATGGAAGATCATTTGATTTCAGTGAGACTAAGAAAAACCCCGAACAACAACAAAACCCAGCATTTTTCAACATACTGATCTTGTGAAACTATGGTGAACATGTAACTTCCTCTTACCATGAAGTCTGGCTTCTAAGGGGACTGAAGAAAAACAGAAAAATAGTTAGCAAATCATGCAATTATAGAAAAATGCATTTTCACTATCACTCGAAATTTTGTCAGTTGACGTTGAAATTATCAGTTAGTATTGTCCCTTTTGACTTCATTTTTCAAAGTGAAGTGACTTTTTTTTCTTTGAGTTCTTACCTGAACATTATGTAAAGTAATGTAGGGATATGTTAAATAACCCCAAAGCTAAATGAAATAATTTTGGGTTGAAATATGTCTTTTTTTTTTTTAAACTATTTTCTTTTTTGGTATAACAGTGAAATTGGTCAGCAGTCCTCATGTAAGACAGAAGACTCTTTGTGATAAACCCATGTTTTCGCTGGTAGAAAAAGTCGGTGCGGAATAGTTACTAATGATAATCCAAAAAGCATTGGAAAAGGAGAATTGTATGTGTGAAGAGAAATTTAAGCTGACAGTAAAAATATTGACAGTTAACCCATTTCTATTCAGCCATACCCTAATACAAAAACCAGATTGAAATGTCTTGCATGAGCTGCAGTTCATTAAGCAAATGTGACACTTTATTTTCTAGCTATTTCAATACTGAAAGAGGTGAAGTGGTGAAATAGCAATATAAATGAACACGCTTCTCGGTGTGCTGATAACTCAAGTGAAAGTAAAAAAAAAGAAAATATTAAAAAGATGTTTCAAGACTTGGTTACTGTGTCCTTCCCTTGCCCCCAAACAGAAAGCCGAATCCTTTAGCTGAATTTCAGTTTTGAGTTTATAGCTCTGTGGATAAAATACGTTGTCTCTGAAGATTAATTATAAAAAGAAATGCCACTACTGCATTTAAAACTAAGTATAAGATGGATCATAATGCTGCTTTGTTTATTATTTTAATTGAAGAAAATAATCTCTAGCATTGTTAACATTTGCTGATAGTCAACATTTTCTTTTAGCTGATATTTTTAATTAGCACTTTATATATCTGAACTCAATTTATGGTTTAAGACTACAAAGCTGATTTGTTTGGATTTTTTTGGAGGAATTTTTTTCTCAACTGTCATTTCTGGCAAAATAAATATAAGAACCAATCATTTTCTGGCAAGACATTCTGTGGAGATCTCTGGTCTTACTAAATGAGACAGTATATCAAGTATAGCTTTTGATTCAGGTTGTTACTTTGAGTAACATAGCTGGTTTAAATTAAGATCAAAGTAAAAGGGCATTATAATGAATATTTAGTCATCACTCAGTAACAGAAGAATTAATGATACCATTTTAAATATATATCCTGATAACATGACTGACTTAAAAAAAAAAAAAAAAAAAGACTGTGATCTGAACATTGCCAATTTAGATTTAGCAAATTAGCTAAGTAGCATGCATTCGTAGTATTTCACACCTTAAAGTCTTAATATGCATTGCTAAATATATTTCCTCACTGTTTGCTAATTAATGTTCTGTGGAAGTGCAGCTGCTAATTTTTTGTGGTTGACATGACTCATTTTAAAGTGGTAACAGTTGCATCTGTAGTAGTGTTACAATTCAGTTCATAAATTATGGTCATACATTTTTGCATCTACTATTTCATAGGAGTACAAGCATTTGAAAAATCTGTATTTGCTAACAAAATGCACCTGGTAATATAACAAAACATAGAAACACCCTACACAGGCCACCACTCTCTCAGTGATATTAGTGACTCAGTGAGTCTTTTGTGTGTTAAGTTTTAAATATTGCAGGACAGGAGCATCTTTTTCTGTAATATCACAAAGTCTCTTCAGGAATAATTCTTGGTAATCAGTAAAGACTGATATATTCTGATGGTAGAACAATTGGACTGGAACAATATTGCGAGGCAGTGCAGGGAAAAATATTTCTCTGATGAGAATAAACATTATCAGGATATCTCTTGTGGAGATCAAATGAAGGAAAAAATATCCATACACGCATGTGTTTTCTAAGATAGATTTTTTCCTAATATTTTGAAAGAAACACAGCAGGATGTAAGCAATCCAGGAGGTTCCTGGAGTGCATTGATGAGAACTTCCTCCTCCAGGTGGTAGAGGAGCCAATGAGGAGAGGTGCTCTGCTGTACTTCATACTCACCAACAAGGGAGGGGCTCATTGGGGATGTGAAGATCAAAGGCAAACTTGACTGCAGTGACGATGAGATGGTGGAGTTCAAGATCCTGAGAGGAAGAAGCAGGGCAAAAAGCAAGCTCACAGCCCTGGACTTCAGGAGAGCAGGCTTTGGCCTCTTCAGAGACCTGCTTGGAAGAGTCCCTGGAAGGAAGAGGGGCCCAAGAAAGCTGGCTGATATTCAAGGATCACCTCCAAGCTCAAGAGCAGTACAATCCAACGAATAGGAAGTCAGCCAAAAATGCCAGGAGGCCTGCATGGATTAACAAGTTGCTCCTGGCCAAACTCAAACACAAAAAAAGCATACAGAGGGTGGAAGCAAGGACAGGTAACCTGAGAGGAATACAGAGACATTGTCTGAGCATCCAGGGATGAAGTTAAGAAAGCTGAAGTCCAAACGGAATTGTATCTGGTCAGGGATACCAAAGACAATAAGATAGGCAACAAAATAAAGACTAAGGAAAATGTGGGCTCATTGCTGAATGAGACAGGGGACGTGGTTACACAGGACATGGAAAAGGCTGAGGTACTGAATGCCTCCTTTGCCTCAGTGTTTACTAGCAAGACCAGCCTTCAGAAATCCCAGGTCCCAGTGACTTGGGGAAAGTCTGGAGCAAGTATTGTTTTATTTTTTTGTCAGTCTGGGATCTAGTGCAGCAATCTTAACTTTTCTTATTTGTACATCATGTTCTCACAGATAAGCTTTTGTTTGAGAAGATGACATGAATCACATGTTCTGTTGCGTTTACATTATCTGGTCAATTTGAGATCGGATACTGATAGTATCTGGTCAACTCTTTTAATTTATGGGTTTTTAGTATTCTACCATGGCTGCTCAGAATATAGCAAACGCTGACTAAATGAAAACAATTGTTGTGTGCGTAAGCTTTTGTAGGGGCTTACTGGTATTAATGTTTGCTGTAGAAGCATTATCATCTATAAGGTTAAACTGTGTGTCATCTTAGTGTTTTTTTTTCCTGAACATCTAAAGTTAAGAGAAAGCCCAATCATAGAATGTGTTTATTATGAAAGAACTGATAGGGATCAGATGCATGTTTTCCTGTCTGATTGTAGATTCAATTGTTATTTGTGATGTGAAGCATGGGTTCATCAAATACTAAATGTTAAAATTTATTTATTACTGTTTGTTCTTTTTTTCTTTAAGTAGAATTACAGAGAAATATTTATTGGGAGGACAAATATGGATGTAATATTGCTTTAAGAGCCAAAGGCCTTGATACTAAAATTTGTATTAAAATAATCTTGGAATCAAAATCTGTCAGAAGAAACTACCCCACATGTTTGGGAGGAAAAAGTTAGCAAGTTAGTTAAAAATACTTTGTTAAATAAAGTTATCCTGATAGAAGTAGGAGGTTTTTGCCATTTAGAATTCCTATTTTAAAAGCTCTAGCATAAACCTCATTTGCTTATCTATCTAACACTTGTTTTATCTATCCTCTTATAGGATAAGGTAATTCAAGATTGTTGACTGGCATTTGGTCAATGTCAGTAGAATTTCAGAAAACAACTGTCCTGTTCTCTTGATCCTGTCACAAGTTAATAAGCTTATTTCTAAACATGAACCACTTACAGGTTCATGATCACTGGGCTGTGAGGTTTTTTTAGTATCATGCCTGTTTATGAAAGCTGTTAGAAGTTTCCCCATTTCGCCAATTCTTAATATCGTTCAGTGATTGGTAGTTGAATTTTTAAAAAGTTTCATTTCAGAAAAGATAATCAAACAATCCCCATCTTCTTTTACTCATTAAAGCACGCATTTTGCTCTAGATATCACCTAAACAAGATTTGCCCAATTTTTAAACTTTTATATTAGGGCCTATGAAACAACAGAATATGAATTTTCCTTTTTATTTTCTGAGTGATTTCCAACTGCAAAGTTACAGAGCAACCTTTATTTTAGTAGTTCTAAGGGGGTTTTTTGTGAAATAAGTGAGACTGTAAGGTAAGCTTTGTGCCTGTCCCAGAAACCTCAAGCTTTGATAGAGAGTGATTCATTAGGTTTGTTATGAATAGGCAATAAATAATTGCCCTTAAATCATAGTCATAATTTGCAGGGAAGTTACTACTGAATTTCAGTGGATGAGATTCAGTTCTATGGGGGTTTTATACATAGCGGTTGGCACTTAAATAGGAAACTATTTTTGTTGAATAGTATATGAGGAATCTGTATTTCTGTTTGAAACAGCTGCTGAGAATTTTTTGGGGTGAGGAGTGAGATGCTTTCTTTGGAGTGACGACTTCATGTCCTATTTTTAAATTTTAAAATGCTGCTTCCTTGAATTCTTGTGTTAAGGTCACATGAGGTGACTGCTGAGTATGTTGTCATTGTGGAGAGTAGAGGGTACTACAATTGTTTGGCAATTGGGAGATTGAATGTACCTCTCTTATCTGTTTGATAGTCTGTTACTTAGGGATTTATGCAAAAAGAGAAGCCATTGCAAGAGCATACAAGAAATGGCACCATAATAGAGACTTACCACAGATGTATCTACATGAAACAATAATGTTTAGAAGTTAGATTTTCCAAGACTGGTGGAAGTTGTTTAATCTGTTTTGCCTGTGCAAGGATCAGGATATCAAAATGTACAACTTGAAAGCATGCCTTAGGGAGAAAGCATTTCACAGGGAACTGGGAACTATCAGCTCAAGCTCAGGTATGAGGGGGGTCTTAGGTGTTCATTGTGCTGGGGTGAAGGTTAGAAATCTTTTATCACAGATAATTTTTAGTGAGACACATACATTAAATGACTCATATAATTATATAAGGAGTTAATTCTGGATAGCTGCTTAATTGTTTTAATGTGGAAAATGTATACAAATGATGCACAGTAGCTTGAAGTTATGAGTTGATATTTCCATATGGTTTTTCATACTGAATCCTACTAATGGCCATCCAACACACGTAAATGCAGCAAACTGTGTCTGCCTCAAATATATAAAGTAGGTAAAATTTAAGATAGCTTTGTTAAGCTCTCCATTGCATTTACTTTGCTGTATATTAAAATACTGGGTTTTTTATAAATTTGAATCTGGATTTTTCTTTGTAAATGCTGAATATTTCTTTTTTTCTGCTCTACTAGATGCTTGTGACTACTCCAGAGAAATGGGATGTAGTGACAAGAAAAAGTGTTGGTGATGTAGCCCTCTCTCAGCTGGTAAAACTCTTGATTCTCGATGAAGTTCATCTGTTGCATGAAGACAGAGGACCAGTACTTGAAAGTATAGTAGCACGTACTTTACGTCAGGTAAGAGCGAAAAAATTTTTATTTTATTTTATTTTGGTCAAGAATTTTATTTTGGTCAAGAACAGATAGATTTCTGTGTAAAAGGAGAAATGCTTAGACAGTGAAATCAAAATGCTTACACAGCTTAAAATTTATTTTATAGATATTCTGTATTAAGAATAAAGAAAAATTTTTGTCTTCTACCTTCTCTTCTGTATTGTATCAACTATCAGATTCCTAGGTTGCATAGTTTATCACAGAGCTATTTCTTCACTTATTATTTATTTACTTAATATTAGGTTACTTACTGTACAAGTAACAGCAAAATTAAACATTTTTAAACAAATAACCAGGTTAATGTTTTAACATAACCAAAATTGAAAGTATTTTCTTACCAGGAATGCTGATTTTTAATTAGCAGTTTTCCTAGGAGAAATTTTTTTTTTAATGAAAAGTAGTGTCTTAAATCTAGGTAAAACTTTCAGCACTGCTAGAAAAATGCTATGCAATTTTTACTTTAGCATAATTCGTCCTTTTTTTTTTTTCCCCCATGCTTTAGTGGTACTTCTAAATACCAAGATTTGAAATGGGAAAAGGAGAAAAGGATGAATGTTTTTCTTAAATCTTGTACAAAAGCAAGATTCAGAGTTAGGCATTTACAAGATTTACAGAGATGGGCATTTACAAGAAAAATAAATTGTGGAATTTAGGGATGAATAAAAAGGATGGAATTAGGATAAATAAATAATGGTAAGGAGCAGATAGAATGCCTTTTTTTTTTTTTTGTCATGCAGAGCAGAAGTATGTTAATACAAATAATCTGTAACAAAAATAAACACAATTGGTATTGTTATGACTCTATTTGTAGCATGTTAAATGTTTAAAGCCTTTTAGCTTTCAAGATGCTTTTTTCTTGGTAAGGCTACACTAACCTTGTTAAGGCGCTCTGAATCATCTGATTCCAGCTCCTTTAAGAACAGAATAAAATGGACATCTGCTGAAATCCAGTACAAAAAGTGTAAAGGTCCCGTATAAAGAACAACATAAGTAATAATTCCTTATTGGAAGCTAAACTTGGAAAGATTTCTTTTTTTTTTTTTTTTTTTTGAATGGAGAGTAGGGCTTTGTAAAGTGTAGACTACCTCAAGGGCACTAAAGCTTAACCTGTTTGATATTGTATTTTCCTTCTTAAATTGATTTGATTACCTTGTTTTCCTTAGGTGTCTTTAAGCTAAAGTATCTCAGCTTCTAGCAGTGACCATGGCGGTCATTGTCTTCATGTCAGATTGCAAGACTCATTCATTTTTTAATGTGAAGTTTTGTGAGACTTTTAAGGTAGGCTTCAGCTGTCCAAAATAGATGTCTGGAGCCGTTTTATCTACCCTACATTATTCAGCTTGGCATCCTGTTTCTGCTTCATTTCGACACAAATCTCCCATAGATCCTTTTGTTTTGTGTCTGTCAAGCCTGTGCAGGTAACTTAAGGAATATAAAATCTGAGGCAATTACATCTTGGGTACTGAATCCTACCCTTAGTGCATTTATTGTAATATAGCAGTATCTTGCTTCAACACTCATTTAAAAAATAGCTCTCTAGGGTGCTTTAATCTTCTAGGGTTTCAAGGTTTGTTTTACCTACCAAGTTGGAGTTTAATTCATCTGGAATTGAAGCTACTTATTTGTAACCCTTTCTCAAGTGAGACGGTTGGAAAGAAAAACAAAACACAAATCTTGACATTAACTATCTCACCACCTTTCTGAAGACCTTATTTATTCTAAGTTGATAAGAAAGGCAGTATTGGAGACCACTACGAATCTTTACAAGAAGGTAGCTGAAGAGAGGGAAAATTGACAGTATAAAAATACCCTAAAAAAACTCCACAGTTAAACAGATAACAAAACTACTTGTAGAAATATTTAGAATTATGCAGTAAAAAACAATTCCAGACAAAAATATTTTGAATTGCAAGCCTCCCAGAGAGCTTGGGGACAAAGAAACAGGAGATGTTTTGTACAAGTGTTTTAGCTTTTTAATATGGAAACAAATAATAAGAGAGTTAGTTTTTAAAATTACACTGAACAGTTATACTGCAGCATCTGAGCCTGCAAGCATAGCTCTGTGAAGTTTGCAGTATACATCCATAACTAATTATGAAGTTACTGGAACTTGTGTTTGGTGACTAAAAAAGATGACAATTTCTGAATTCAGAAGTATTTCACTGGAGTTTAGTGAAAATACTATTATAGATGTTTTAAGTGTAAAAATACCGCACCTAATAATGTTTTAATGATATTTTTCAAAGAAAAAATATTTGGTTTTATTTCTTTGGTTCTGTTCCGTGCTCATAGTTCTGTTTTCTGCATTTTGATACAAATTCATAAACGTTCCTGGAGCAGGAACTAAACCCAGGATATTCAGCCCACCCTGGAGAATGTCCTTCTGACTTCAGTGATTCTGTATGAAACATGAAGCTCCTCTCCAGCCCTTCTGAAAGTAGTTCTAGAATATATTTTTCACTGCTATCTGTATAAGCATTATACTCGTTCAATATTCATGCACACAGGAGGTAAGAATAATTGTTCAGTTCTTAAAAAAAAATCAAACAAAAAAAACACAAAAAAACATTGACAACATCAATCTAAACTATCTTTATTGTCAATTACAGCACTGCAGTAATTGCTGAAATCAATTACCTGATTTGTATACTGGTTCAAGGTATCAGAAATATTGACTAGTTTTTCCTGATTTGTAGCAGAGGGATTCAGAAAGTGATTAGACAAGTAATTCAAAGAAAAATCCATTGCAGATTAATAGTCACTAGATGAGACTGGGGGCTGTAGTAACTGGGGCCTATGCTGGCGAATAACATTGACATTTTCCCTGTTACTGTGTTGCCCCTTTTGGCCACTGAGAGAGACAGTGTGTTGAAGTAGTTGGATTTTTGGTCTGATGTGGAACAGTCATTTCTTGTATCACTTCTAGGACAGAACTGTGATAAATTCCTTTGAATACTACTTAAGCCTTTTCAATAAATCACTAATAGCTATTCTAATAATGGCGTGTACTTGTAGTTTCATCTGGGTCAAACTTCCCTAGCTTCTATATGAGACTATCTTATGAGACAATGTCATGATTCCTGTTCAGGTCAGGATGTATAACGTAGTGCCTTTTACATTTTGCAGGGCTTGTTATCCTGTCTTATAGCATGTCTCTTGTTTTGTTGGAGTGCGTGAGGGTTGTTTTGCTTAGATGGTGGATAACAGAAAAACAGGCTTTTTTTGGGGGGGGGGGGAGGGTGGTGGTGGTGTCTTTTTAAGAATTAGTGTTCAGCTAGGTACTTGGGCCTACAACTGTGCTAGAAAAGAATGTTTTGAGATCTGTATTCATATGCTATATAAGTACAGCTATGCAAATACATTCTTAAAACAGGAATATCCTGATGCATTAGCAGGTCTATCCTAATTTGTACCTCAAAATACTTGAATTATGATTGTACTTTCCCCCAGATGACCACTGAGTCACACCACTTACTGTAAGACTTTAACATGTTCATTTTAACTTATGGCATTTTTTAGAATCGTTTTTTTTTAAAAACCTGGAAGGAGCGTGTATATTGGAATCGCTGACAGTTTTACTCGTAGCAGAATGAACAGCATATTCGTGCATGTTTGCACTTTTCAAATTTTAGACAATGCTTTTGCAAGTGATTTAAATTGACTTTGCTAAAAATTTTGGTGGGAAAATTGCTTTGAGCTCTGTTATATACTGTAGGTATAACATCAAACAACTTCTTTGAATCCAATTTATAGCTTTGATGTTTAAAGTTTTAGTCCAGAGCATAATGCAGATGTAAAACTGAAATGCTTGAACTTTTTAATCAAACTTTCCACACTTCTGTAATATCTACTAAGTTTATTAGCTTGAAAGAAAAAATTGACTGCTTTTAAAGGACACTGAATTATTCTGTCATAATTATTCAGAGATTTTGATGACTTCTTTACTGCTTACGGGTATTTTTTCACAAAAAGCATACTGAATATTATACTTGAGTGATTATGTGAGTTTTGATACCTTCTCTCAACTATGTGAATTATAAATTAAATAAAAGAAAATTCACAGTAAAAGACTTCTCAGATTTTGGTGAACTAAAGCTCCCATCTTAGATACACAAATATTGTTCTCATCACAGTCTCATTCTTCAAATTTAAGTTTCAGTTGCTTTATGTTTTTGTATTAGATCAACAAAGTTGCTAGATAAATAACAGGTGGAACAACAAAGCAGGAGAAGCAATCCAAGAGGTTCCTGGAGTGCATTGATGAGAACTTCCTCCTCCAGGTGACAGAGGAGCCAACGAGGAGAGGTGCTCTGCTGTACCTCATACTCACCAACAAGGGAGGGACTCATTGGGGATATGAAGATCAAAGGCAGATTTGGCTGCAGTGACCATGAGATGGTGGAGTTCTCCTTCCCCTGGAAATTCTCATGTTGCCTTTCTGAGCTTTCTTTCCTCATGACCCCTTATTTAAGAAACTTTCCCTCTCAGCTGTCATGTAGTTTTCCTTGCTCTGGATGCATTTTCAATATCTCTAGTTGTTATCTCCCATACCTCTTTTTTTTCCTGTCCCTTTGTTTCCCTCTTTTACCTCCTTAGTAGAAATCAGAAGCAAACAAGTTCAGAGGTTTTTCACCCAAAGCCAAATGCCTAGTTGTTATCAAATTAGGAATTTTTGTGTGCTTGGAATCCCATTCTTGATTAAAAAAATTTGAGCAGTTTAAAAAAAAACAAAAAAAAAACAAAAACAAACAAACAAAAAAAACCACAAGGCTGAGAGCTAACGACTATAGCTTGTGTCTAACGATAGCCTGCTGTAGAATCACAGGATCATAGAATTGTTTAGGTTGGAAAGGATCTTTAGGATCATCAAGTCCAACCGTTAACCTAGCACTGCCAAGCCCAACACTAAGCCATGTCCTTAAGCACCACGTCTACCCGTCTTTTAAATACCTCCAGGGATGGGGACTCAACCACTTCCCTGGGCAGCCTGTTCCAATGCCTGACTACCCTTTTGGTGAAGAAGTTTTTCCTAATATCCAACCTAAACCTGCCCTGGCGCAGCTTGAGGCCGTTTCCTCTCATCCTATATGTGTCTTTTGGGACTAGAAGGCGTCAGTAGATAATGGCATTGGCATTTCATTTAGTTCTTCATTTCTCATCTGGAGTGGCTGCTCATAGTCTTTTGCCACAGTGATGTTCCTTATGGAGGCTGATCAAGTTTCTCAGCATCTGCTATTACAGGATAAACCAAACAAGCTTACTGAAGTTACTTCTACGATATTTTTTTGGTTTCCAACTCTTAAGTGTTGTGGGGCATTTTTTCCTAACTTTCTTTTATTTGTGATTTGTATATTTAGAGTCTATTCCTCCTATTACTCAGTTCTATCCTTCTTATACCTCCAAGAATTGCATGTACTTAATTTGCTAACACATCATCTTCGGAGCTTGCATTCAGATGCTTGTTCATTAAGTCCTCAGACAAACCTCTTTATAGTTGCTGCAGGATTCACTTGTTGCTATAAGAATGCTTCCTGAGAGCGTCTTGTTTTGCAGCTGTGGCCTGTTTTAGAATGAGCTAAATTAAACGAAATTCATTTTGAATGGGACCATCAACCTAGATTTATCTGTATGGCTGACGCACACATCAGTTTTATTAATTCTGCCAATCACCTGCTCTTCTTGTCACCCGTTATTTTTTATTTACTGCGTATCATGGATAAAATTATTGAATAGTCAGGCTTAGAAAGCAATTAGAGGCATCCCTTTTTAATTGGTGTTTTTCAATTATACATTCTCTTTAAAATCTGTCAGTTCATCAGCTTGTGATAAATTTAATACAGGTTTTCTTGCTATTCTGTAATGTTATTTCTAAACAGTATGTTGTGCAGCCTATGTCTAATGCCTTACATGAGTCTAGATCTCTCTTGTTATCTTTTCTGGCAACTTTGTAGTTGTGTAAAAATGACTTTTTTAAAACAACATACTTTTTAAAAACAAAACCTAAACTCCATTTGTTTGGAAAATGTTATGTATCAAATGTTTGAATTAATCTTCAAAAGCTTTTCTATTACTTTGCATGGAAGTGATGTCAGGAAGTCATTCTGCATGTCATTTTTTATTATTGATATGTGAACGTTTTTCCATTTTTGTGATCTATCCATGGAGTTTAAAAGGTAATAGTGATTGTCATATGTTTTATGTTCTTTCATAATATGGTAAAGCAGTTAAACTGGTTTGTAGAAGGGTTCATATTTCTTTTTATTTCTTAGTTTGGGAACAAAACAGTAAGCATAGCATGAGAAAAGGCATTCTGTCATTCACCAAAAACTGACATGGCACTTTGCAGGGCATAGAAATCTTTTAATAGGTATACTCAAAATGTCATTTCTTAAGGCAAAGTATTGCATACTTAATATTTAGCTGAGGGAGAACAATATGGCTTATAATCGTGCTTTATGCATGGTTACATTTTTTCAGTACCTCTAGATTTTTAAATGTGTTCTAAATGGAGGACTGAGATCACAGTATTTTCAGGGTTCATTGGAAGCAGAGTAAAACTCATTTATAAAATTACTTAACTAGATGGTTGCCTAGTAACAAATGCATTCTGTGCAGAGTGTTTGTGTTGTAGATAACGTCCTATGTAGAATCTTCAAAACAGTATTAGTAATTGCATTTTTACTATGTACTTTTGATTTTGCAATTTTACTTTTTTTTCGATTTTTGTCCTGAAAATTAGGAAAGTACCACCTATGTGGACTGATTGACAACTTAGTTCTTTCATTAGACAGTAAACAAGATATCAATAAACAAGTAAACACTGGTGAAATATTCTAAAAAACTTCCTTCGTAGTCATTTTGAAAAACCTTTAATTCTTTTTTTTAAAAATGTTCTAAGAATTCCTCCATTTTTTCCTCTTCTTTTCTCCTTTTTTTGGATAATGTGAAAAACATAGATCTTATGAGAGCCTGAGACTTTACAGGCATTCTCAGGGTAGGGTCGTGTCTAACTAATAACTAATGTGAATCCCTGTATGCAGTACTTCTTTCTTACCACTGTGGAGCAGGGAACTCAGGAACCTATGTTAAGAATTCATCTCCTTGCACATCTAGACTGAAAACTAAGAAACACTTGTGTCTAATTTTCTGTGTATCTTTAGCATACCTCTGAAGGGCATACAGACTGACTGTAGAAGGTGTGTTGAAGTGATCCTGGGTCATCTGAATATCAGATTGATTTCTAACCAGTGGACAGTTCTCCAAAGATTAGAATATGTAAACTTGTCTGCTTCACTTAATTCTGTGCTCGAGTTGAACAATCAGGGATATGCTTTGCAGCTTTATTGTAATTCATTCTGTGAAAGTGATATTTTAATACATGGAAATGGGAAGACTGCCAGGATCACAAAGTTCAGGAAGAACTTTAGAAGTCAGATAAAAGAGTATCTTTATGCATACTCTGTATGCTCTCAAGTGGCAGCTGTAATGTAGTGAGATGATATGCAAATCTTAAAACCTATTAGGAAGAAAATGATCCTGCTGTGATCAATTTACAATCCAGAGGGGCACTTCCCATACCTGATCCTTTATCATTTACAGTGTAAACGCAGATGATGCTTGACTGTGGAAATAGGTGCTGGATAGCTATCTTCTGTTTATTTTTTCTGTATACATGGAATTTCATGGTGTGATAATCGCGTTCTGTGAACGTGTATGTTGAACATGCTGTCAGTTCTCCACATGCCATTGTGAATGCTGCTGAATTAGATATACTAATTAGATAAGTCATTTAAATATAGTTATGGCAATTTTATTTCTTACTTCTAGTGTAATATCAAATCAATAAATATAGTAAAGATTTCAAAGAACATGATGTGCAAATACTGTGACAGTTGTTTTCCAAAGAAAGCCTTGGAAGTTTCAAATGGTCCTTATATTTTTACTGAGATAATTAAACACATATGAAGATTAAAATGTTTGAGATTGTGTGCCAGTAGTGAGGAAAACGCACAGAGCTGCATACCACCAGCCAGTGATAGGGAATGTAAACAGAAAACTTTGTCATCCAAAATTTCTTTTCAGTAATTTTTACTGCAGTTTCAGGAAAAGACTGCATGTTCATAGTGTCTTGTATATAAAGTTACAATCTCTAATGGGGACTTCTAGGACCAAAATAGTAAGTGATCCAGCACGTGAAAAATACTAATGTTTGAATGGACTGTATTTACAAAGGGCATCTGCACACTTTCAAGACTGACTTTTCTTCAGAAGCACCTGAGAGCAAAACATATTAATGCTTGCTCTTAAAGGGAAAGTCAGAAAAGTAGTTGAAAAATACATGTAGAGAACTCTGTTCTAAAAATGTGTTAGAATTCTAAAAACCATTGTGAAACATAAAGTCTGTATAGTGCTTGGATAGATGAATAATAGATAAATACTTGAAACTGAATTATAATCACAGAGAAAATGCAAAAATAAATCGTGTTATGGTTGCATATTCAGGTAATTTTGTTTTTCTAATGTTTAAGTTTAGCACACTTCTAGTCACTGCTGTTTATATATTGCCATGTATAATTAAAAGAATAAACAAAACTCATTCTGTATATGTATATGATGATGTGCAGACATGTAGGGTTTTAGCTTACAGTTTGAATTTGATGTGAGCATGAAATAATTGGGAGAACTCTTGTGATACATTTTGTCTTTTAGGGTAAATGTACCTCTTTTTGCTTCTTTTATATATATATATTCTCGATATTTTGTGTTGCTAAGTGGATGTAAAAGTAGATGGTAAAAAATAAAGATTTTTTTTGTTTGGATGGCCTTGAAAGAAGTTAAAGATATTGATGGAATGATTTAGAGTCTTAGTAGTCTTTATTTAATTATGAAGACTAACAAAATGTTACTATAGAGCAAAAGACATTCTTGCCTGGTTTCTTATAGCACTCTGACTTAATTTTTGTGGCTTTATATAAATAGAAAACTAATTGTCCAAACAATTTGTAAATTTTTGATTTATAAATTGAAAAAATTACATAGGCACTATACACGTATGCACAAATATATGTAAAGTATAATATAAAATATACCAAAATATATTTTGTTTAAAAATGTGCTATGCATATTAGTAATTTTAATTATTTGCTTGTGTTAACTCTCTGCGGCCATTTTCATGTGGAGTTGTAATTCAGGGTTTTCAGTCAGCTCCTTAACTCCAGGGCCAACTGCCAGATCAGTGAACTTAAATGGCTTCTTTTTACAAAGGTTTTGAAAGTGGCAAGTCTCAGTCAACTGTGGCTGTTCTCTAGGCATTGTTTATAATTTGAAAGAAAACTCTGAACAACTTGCAGTTAATTGCTGTAAAAATTCATACTTCTGTGGTTATTAAGCAGAGTTCTTGTTAATTGTTCAAGTACTTGAAATGCTTTCCTACCTTCAGATGGAACTGAGCACATTTTCAAACTAGTGCTTTCAGGCTCTTAGGAGATTTGAAAAGAATTGTTATTGAATTTAGCAAAACCAAATAATGTTTTCCAGATTGGAGCTTAGTTACACTTTTAGATTGTTGTACTTATTATCAGGTGATTGTGAACAAAGTACGGGATAAATATATCAGCAGGTGGTTACTGTTCTTACAGATTCAAGTTAAAAAAAAAAAAAAGTGTATAAAGATTAAGTAAATTAAACTTTTATACAGGGTGCAGGTGCCCAGGCGCCGGCAGTGGGAGGCTGCGGGGCGGCCTCTGTGTGGAGAGGCGGGGGCTGCCCCGTGCCAGACACAGCCGGTTCCAGCCGGCTCCAGCCGAGCCACCGCAGGGCACAGCTGAGCCCCGCAGCCAAGGTGGTGGCACCCCTGCGAAAGTGTATTTAAGAAAGGGTAAAAACACTGTGCAGCAGTTGAGAGATAGGAGGGAGGAAAAAAGCGTGAGAAACAACCCCGCAGACACCAAGGTCAGTGCAGAAGGAGGTAGTGCTCCAGGGGACGGAGCCAAAACCAACCAACCAAACAAACAAACAAAAAAGAAAAATACCCACTCTCCCCCTCCCAAAAAAATAAACCTCAAACATCTCAAAACTGTGTGTTTGAGGCTGACTATAGCCTTTATGTCATCACATAATCCAGCTGTAAATAGACGTGTAAGAAATGATAATGCTTCTTTGTGCTCTTAAAGGTGAATGCTGCTGTTCCCTGCAGATGGAAGACTTTGGAAAATTAAATCTCTCATTAGTCCCAGTCATCTCAAAATTTACGTTTACATAAAAGATTTTGTTGTACATGGGCTTTCCTTTGCAAAGCTACTCTTCGTATAAGTGCAAAGGAGTCAATCAGCAGGTTTTCTGTGTCATTTAGTTGGTTGCATCCACAGTTTAAGTGTCCAAATTTTTGCCATGGGACATGTCCATTAGCAGGCAACATAGTGGTTTACTTTGTCTGCTTGATGTCTGTGGAGTTGTGGGGGGACGTTTCTTTTGGGATTTGGTTTATTATTTTGGTGTGCTTGTTATTTACCAAGTCTGTGTTATGGTATGGTGTATTTTATCTTCCTTGAGAATGCT
The DNA here is from genome assembly GCF_965183815.1 of Platalea leucorodia. Taxonomy (NCBI): domain Eukaryota; kingdom Metazoa; phylum Chordata; class Aves; order Pelecaniformes; family Threskiornithidae; genus Platalea; species Platalea leucorodia. The sequence goes on from NC_138825.1 coordinate 81,740,906, forward strand.
CCTCATATACTTTTTAATCATCTTTTTTGAAAACTTTTGTCTGTTTTAATTACATGGCACTTCCTTTCACTTTAACTCACACACTTGTATTCTAAGTAAAACCTCATATTGTTTTGAACAGGACTTAGCCAGGTAGAAGTTACCAGCCTTACTCATCATGCGACATTCACGCATTTGAGACAAGTTGAGAACCTCATATATGGCTTCAGTTATAGTGTATAAAAAGTCTTTTGGTGAAAACTACTGTGAACTTTGCTTCTAAATAATTATGCTAGTAAGAAAGTTGTGAGCCAGCCTACATGGCTTTTAATATTCCAGAAGGAAATGAGAAAATTCTTGCATACTTTCCTCATTCAAGTCTTTTGGCTGGTTTCATTCTTTTTGAAAATTACCTGGAAATACATATAACATGCAGGCTTTTATATGGAACAGAGTATTTCATTGTAAATCACCATTTCTGTCCCTTATCGAATGGGAAGGCATGTAATGCAAACATTTGGGGCATTTAAAATAAAAAAAGAAAAAATATCTGTTACAGAGCAACTTCTTGGTATTCACATATCTTCGAGTCTGCAGAAGTACTGCTACATAATGGAGAAATGCAGATAGTAATGAACTAGAATAGATTGCCTAAGAGAGTTGTGGAAAGGTCTAAGCAAAAGCCAAGACTGAGGAATGATACGAATTACATTCTTCTTTCTTTTCAGAATTGTGGTGTGATTCAGCCTAAGGAAGAAATGATACCAAATTATCTGTGCTAGTTTTGCCTATAAATTGGACTATCCCTTCTTAACAAAGCCAGTTTTACTGCTATTGTTCCTCTATGTCAGTTAATGACTGCTAACCTTTTGGAGGGCAAACATGCAATAAAATAGAAAGATGAATAAGCAAGATTTGATAGAATTGCAGAGTGCTCTGGTTTCTTCAATACAGGGTAATCACTAACACATCTATTGTTCACCTTTTGTAGAAAGTATTAAATGCTTCTTTCACATTACTGTTTTATAGGCGATGTTTTTAAACTCTGTGCTTGATTTCTTGGCTTATAACACTTGGATCATTTACAGTTTTTCTGTTTTTTAATAGGTTGAATCTACACAAAGTATGATTAGGATTTTGGGCCTTTCAGCTACATTACCCAATTATCTTGATGTTGCTACATTTCTACACGTCAATCCCTACATTGGACTATTCTACTTTGATGTCCGTTTCCGACCTGTACCACTGGGGCAAACCTTCATAGGAATTAAGACAACCAATAAGGTAAAGAATCATGAATGCCAAAGAAAGGGTTGCTGTTTGTTTTGATCATGCTTCACGTATGTATGTGTAGGGGGTACTGGTTTATTATGCTACAGGTATTTAATGAAGCATATTTTCTTTTGTATAAATGTATACATAATTGAAAGCTGCTTTAAGAATCGTATTTCCTCAGTTGACAGTGCTTGTAAGTAGGCCTTGTTGCAATTGGATACAATGGTATCTAGCTTTGCATTGCCTCCACTTTGCTAGTAAGTTTTGCTTGATTAAGGAGAAATCATCGCCCTCAACTGGAGAGTCACTGTAGCAGCTGATTATTCTCCCTTTCTTGTTTCAGTTTTCCATTTTGCTAGAAACAGTAGTGCTTCTTGTTTGGCTGTAAGGCTGCATGAGGAATGTTGTAAGAAAAATATTCATTTATGAAATATTGATATATATATATTAATATGACATACATTAATAATAGTTGGATATAAGTTATTGATGAAAACCTTAGCATTCTAAACCATTAAATATCTTATGTGCACATTTGATAGGAAACACATTAAAGTAGTCCCTAAATAAGCTTCTTTACTCTTTGTGCTCTTGCTCATTTTGGGAAGCATTAACGCTGTGGTCACGTATAATATTCTTATTAAAAATCATAAGTGCCACTTGACACATAAGTTATAATTCTTCTTTTAATACAGGCATTAATACAAACACTTCTCCAAAAGATTTCCTATGCATCTCACTAGCTGGTAATTAAAGCTTATATAGCTCAACTTTTAGAAAATCTTATTCTGCTATGATTTAATTTAATAGAAATCAAAACATTTTCAATCAAAAGTTAATTTCATAACTTAATCAATAATAGCTTTTTTTTTCTTTTTTTGAAAAAATGGACATTGCCTTTCTTATTAGGTTATTTAAGTAGTTCATTCCATCTGCAGTGCAGGAAAGAAACTTATTTTACAACTGTAGGGAGCCATTTCAAGTCTATACACACAAGAATAGTTTACCATATGGTGCTTACCATGATTTGCATATTTTAACCTTCGTTAATTGTTTCAAGTACCTTCACTGTTATTTGCTGTTGCTTTTCATTAATCTTTTCCTGATACTTGATTTGAATATGTAGTTTATTTCCACTGTATGGTAAGAAAAAAGGAAAGACTCATTTTGTTCATACTCACTTTAGAAACCATTTGTGATTTAAAAATCAAAGAAATATTCAAATTATCCTATAAAGTTTGAAATTATTAAAAAAAAATGTAAGTTTTATAAAAAAACCACGAGGACATGAGGAAATATTAGGAGGCAGTAGTTATTCTGAAAGTAAGTACCTGGTAGACAAAGACAACTGTTTTGGTAATACTGCAGTTAGGAGTTTGTCTTTTTGCTTTTCAGAAGAATGTCATTACAGATTTCGGAGAGTAAAATACATTTTGCAATCAAGATAATAGACTTTATAGCAGATGAAAAATAAAAGTATTAAGCCAAGGAAAGCAATGTAAGAACCCCCAGAATCAAAAGCAGTTCTTGCAAGTGTAATAAAAATACTATGTGTATATCCACACTGATGAGTTGCAAGGAGATAGAAGGTTGTTAGTTTACCTAGGTAGATGCTTTGCCACAGCTTCCTGACATCCTTCATCCGAAAAACCTCCCAAAACATTTGGAACTGATTAGTGTTTTGCTGAATCACATGCAAACTGTAGGCAAGCTTTCAAAGGCAAGGACAGCATGGTGTATTTATTATGCATAGAAGTTAGCCAAGAAAGCTCTTAAAACTCTGTACACTGAAACTCTTAGAGCATATGGGACCAAGACTAAAGTTTGGCTTCTTCAGATGGAGGTCTGTTAATGTCAGATATTTTTCTTTAATGTCAGTTATTTTTCTTTATGCATGTTTATATTTTCCTCTTTAGGTATAAATGCAAAGAATACATAAAGTTGCATTTGTGTGCATGTGTATATATATATGTCCACATTTGTATTTATGCACTGCCTTTATACGTTTCTCCTTAATGATTTTCACTTGTTATTATTTGAAAAAATAATTAATTAAAATGCTAACCTCTCATTTTCAGAATAATCAGGCTGGCTACTTGTCTATTGCACACATGTCCATATTGTCTCATCTTTTTATTACTATGCCTGTATGTTGCCAAATATGAATGTTCTCTTCTTCCCTTTAAAGCTGTGATTTTCAACTTTCAGCTATTCTAGATAACTGCAAGTACTAAATTGCCATTTTTTAATTCTTACATGCTTTGCTCTTGTAAAACATTTTTTTGTGTCAAAAAAATTTGGTTGTAAAATAGCTGTCTTCTTTCCACCCGTGAATGCACAAATGAAGAATGGAGTGATTATTCTGATTTTGAATTTCATTTATTTATTTTGATTTGTCACAACCTTAATGCTGAGGTGCATTCGAGTAGATACATGCTATTTATATTGTGATACATTAAAGAAATTGAAAAAAAAAAATCTTTAGAGTAGCTTGAAGAATACTTTTTATTTTAACTGAACTCTTTATTTTGGAACCTTCCTGAAACATTTTATTTATCCATAATTGGAAACTGTACATGGTACTTCCACTGGTCCCTGTTCATGACCCAGCTATGAAGAAATTTCTCGTTTTTTATGGCAAAGAAGCTGACAATCAGTAATTTCCTGGATATGTATATCTGCAATGTAAAAAACTACTTTTATAGTACCAAATGGAAGGAATTAATGTTAGGTAAGATGATGTATTAAAAGGATACTTCATCAATATCTTGTAGAAGTAAGGTTACTTAACAGGAAAGATAAATTAAAAAATAGAACTGGGTTACACCTCTTTTGTCATTAAAAAAACAACAAAGTCATGTAATAAATTTTCTACCCATTGCCCTTACTTGTATTTTACCTACTTATTTTCATGTTCTGTTTGTGAATTTAAAAATACCAAAATGATATTGTTAGGAATGGGAATCAGTATATTATAAATTTAATTGCATAATCACTTTTTTTTTCATGGATCACTGTAAGTTGCTTGATGCATAGTAGAAAATATATAAAGATAGAAATACTTTTAATATGAGGTATCATGTTTGTTTTTCAGGTGCAGCAGCTGAATCATATGGATGAAGTATGTTATGAAAATGTGCTGAAGCAAATAATGGCTGGACACCAGGTATTTATTTTTTGTTTCAGTTTGCATTCAGAACACACAAAGAAAATAGTTTTGATCATCATAACAATGTATTAAGAAATGTTTTTTTAAATTTTTTTATTATTATTTTGAGATATGTCACTTCAGAGGTCATCTCTAAACTTGAAAACACTTTATAGGAGCAACATGCAAGAAGATCTAAACTGGCTAAATAATGTTAGTTTCTAGCTAAGGTGAAAATTCCTGATACTTTTCTTCATACAGAGGAAAAAACTGTCTACAAACATATATAATTTTATTTGAAAAATTCAAGTACAGTAAGTTGTTTAATTCTTGGAGGAGATGTTTTTGTAGCTTTCCTTGAGAATAGTTTTGGTTCCTGTACTAGCAGCTGAATTCATGAGTGTTTTGTTTTAAGGCATGAGCTACAGCTGAGAGAGGTCAAAGGAAGAACTGTAGTCTACTTAATGTTACAGTTTCAGCAGCTGACACTGTTGCTGATCTCAATTTCTGAAAACTGTATTCCAAAACAACAACCAAATAAGGAGTGTATTTCCAGACAAAGCAGAAGTGTGGTTTCCCTTGCTATGTAAATGTTGATTTGGTTTCAGAACACTTTGGTTAATTAGATTCAGTTGATTGTAAGTGTTAAGCATTTTCTTTGCTTGAAAATGTTTGTTCTGCTATGTTGCAGAACTCTCTTAAATACACATCTAAGTGCCAATCAGTTACACTGGACTTCAGAGTATTTAAAATTAATTAGATTTATTTAAAACATACTGGTGTTGATACTTGTGAAACAAACTTATGAAACTTATGAAACATATCCTGAAATGAATGATATACAAACGCTGGTATGCAGTCTTTGACAATGCAGGATCAAGCATGTCAGCTCATTATATAATACAGTTAATTATAGTGTGTAGTATTGTACCACATATTAAAAATTAGGCATTTTTCCTCTTAATGAGTATGCTATGAGAAATGATCTATCTAATCATTAAACCAGCTGCAGATGTTAAGAAGAAGTGCAAAAAAAAAAAAAAAAAAGTCACGTAGATATATCTACATTGAAATGCCTGCCCCATAGTGGAAGATGAATATTATAAGTGAATATGATGAATATTACGCTAGGAAGTTTTCTTTAGTGTCTTTTCACAATTTTGAGAATAACCTTTGATCTTCTAAAGTTATCATCTTCTTCAGATTTTCTTAGTTTTTAGAAATCCATTACCTTGTGTCCACGTTCACCATAGTCTGTTACCATTGTGCTCTGTTACCTTTCTTAGCTTCTGTTATCCTTGCAACTTGTGTGTGTTTATATTCTATGTGTGTAAAGTTTGTTTGCTTTTTAACAAAGCTACGGTTATTTCTAAATACACTTCTTAGAAAGATATTCACACCTTCCCCTTAATACTTTGGAAAAAATTTACACAGCAGTTGTATATCTGTATGGAATTCAGGAAATTACTGGAATTTTATAACTATTCAGGCAGTAATGTGACAGACACAGATCTCATTAGCAGTGCTCCAGAGAGCCAAAAACCTACCTGTTCTGTTTTATACTGAAGCGCAAGAAAGAAATACCAGAATCAGAGAAAGATACTTCCCCTCTTCTAAAGTTCCATGAGTTAATGTACACCTTCCTGTGGCCATCTAACTTTCACAGTGTTGTGTCTTTCAAGATTCTTTACCAGAGCCTTTGGAATGTCTTAATAAATTAAATTCAACATTGTTTATCTACTGTTCTGTTAAGTCATTTTCAAAGATTTCTACCATGTCAGAACTGAATCATTTACTCTTACGGAAGTAATGCCGATGTGTCCCTGTCATAGGTTACAGTGACTGAAGTTCATGTGTTTTAATAGATGTACATGTGTGTTCATTTTTTAAGACTAAGGCTGGTAGGAGGTAGTTGCATTCTACAGACATGTGTTTTGACAGATGGAGAGAAGCTTTTTATGTTGATTTTTCAACAGTCATCCTCTGCAAGACTTCAAGCTCTTCCTGGCTACTGGGAAATTAAGAGTTGGTGATTCAGCCTTTAATTTTGATCCATCTGCTCAAACTAATGAGATCTCATTTGTAGGCTTCACTTTGAATTACCAAATGCAACTGAAACTAACATTTGTCTTATAGCACAATTCTCCTCTTGTTTAACTTGAGAAAGGATATAATGATAGCTGGCTTGCCCTACTGAGTTTTCTAGGGTTTTTGTTACAGAAACTTTTTATTGTGACTGAAGAAGTAAGATCAGAAAATGTCCCAAGGGCTTCCAGGTGCTTTTGAAGTTTGTGTGCTCTTTTTGTAGGATTACTAACAATGTAGATCTTCATTAGGAGGTTTCTCTGTCATATCCTACCTCTTAAGACTGCTTTAAGTGAGAATCTCTAGTGCTGTTAAGTCTGCTTTCCTGGGAGTGTCTTTCTGTACTTGGTATTAGCTGGTGAATATTTGTTTTCATGTTGTACTTTGAACTTACTGTGTTCTTATATTATCTGAAAAGATGTTAGATCCTCTTGAACTGATTTGAACTTTTGGAGTTTTATTTCTACCTCTTAATAAACGAAAGATTCTTTAAACAAACAACAACAACAAAAAAACCCTGAAAGTACACACCATTCATCAGAGAATATGACTCCATGCTCAGTTGCAGGTGGAGTATTTTTGCCAGCATTTATCTTCTGGGATACTGTTCCTTTGAAGACTGGGTGAAGGCTCAGTCACCAAAAATTATCATTCCCTCAAAGGGATTACAGCTGTCTCTTGTCAGGCAGTCACCAGTAGTGGGCCACGTGCATTAACAGCATTAATTCAGCTACAGAGCTGAAAAAGCTTCTTCACATTTTACGGCCCTGTGAGAAGGGCATCTAATGGCGTAATGGCGACAAGTTCTGGGGAGTGGGTAGCACCTTTCTGAGGCAGCCTGTAGAGAACCTCGCAAGATCAGCAAAGACAGTGCCTGAAGACTGTACGTATCAACATCATTTCTATAATAAATTGAAACATTGCATTACTAGCTAGTTTAGGACAATACATACCATACTGTCTTTATCTTCACAATGTATGAGGGGGGAAAACACCCGTGTCATGTTATGCTTTGAGAAATACCACAGTATTTTTACAAGTTTTGAGAAATGACAGTATTTTTAAGGTTTTTTTTTTTCCTCTGAAACATATCATATGTAAATTTTAACTTTACATTAAATTTCTTTATCTAAAAAATATAGAGCTGTTGCTCTTTGCCAAAGTTTAGTTGCTTAAGTTAGTATCCTAGGGAATTAACTCTTTTCGACTCTGACCATTGCTGCTGTTATATAGGTTCACATCCATTATATCTCCTGTCTATTTTGTGCTTATTTCAGTTCAGTTTTCTCAACAACCTTTTGAAGAAAAGAGCTTTTCCAAGTACCTTGTTAGTTTCTGAGCTTTTGCTCTTCTGATTTGAACTAATTTCTTAGGTTTAGCTGGCTTCTTCTGTCTCACCATTTTGCTTTTGCAGTATTATCTCAACTGATATACCTATGACAAGTTTTACCTTTTATATTTGAAAATGAAATTTGGATTATTTTTTTTTTAATGTGCAGAATACAGCCATGTATACTTGTTAAATTTTTAATTAGTGTATGCATTGAGTGGTTAGTATGCAGTTTTCTGGAGATCAAGTTTGCTTTATTAATTAGAATTTATGTACTTAATTAAAATGTTGTTCTGTACCACCGTTTTGCATTTAGTTCATTAGAAGCAATATTGAGATGCTATATATTTTTTTAAAAATCTTGGAATAATTTCTAAGTATCACCTTGCACAGATTTTTAATACTTTACTCTTTCAAATCAAGATTTTTGATGTCACAGATCAGAAACAGATTACACTTGAATTTATATAGTCAAAATTGGTTCTGTGCTATATATTGCACATAAAGCATTCACTTTGTCTATAATTGTTCTCTATTTATCATAATTGACTTGAACTTCGCAGTATTAAGAAGTGTCATCTTGTTTTTCTTACAATGCTATCTTAAACCAAAAAAGAAACACTAAGTAGTTATTTTAAATCTATTATATTAAATTGTCAGAAGTGAATTTGACAGGTATTAATTTCATCTGTAAAAATGATGGATTAAATTTCTTTATTATCAGTTTTCCAGCTGTTATTTGGTTGCAGAAGCCGTGTGAAGATAGAAGTTTAATAAGCTTAGTTACTGCAACTCTTGACAATGCTTTTATAGCTGTGTCATAAGATAAGATTTAATAAAACAGTATTTCCTTCAGGCATCTCTCTGGAACTTAGTACCTTGAGAATTAAGCTTATCCTAGTATTTTTCGTGGGTGAAATAGTGTTTATAGCACACTTCGGACAAATATCTCTGAGAAGTTACAGGTTTTGTTAAAATTTATTCTTTATCTAGATTGTTTTTTTTCTAGACTTCCATCTTATAGCCTAAAGAGTTTATTTCAGTCTGAGTTTTTGTAACTCTGTATCTATACAGATTGCTTCTACTTCATCACCTGGTGTAGCTTATTTGCATATATATGTGTATATATTGCTTCTATATTTATATATGCACACATATATGTAAGTATATAAAAATACACAAATACAGAAGGTAAAGTGGTCTGGCAGGATAGCTGAAATTGGTCCATCATTTCAGATGTTATTTCTTTGTCAGCTGATTAGGTGAAGACTTGAATACTTTGGATCATTTTCTGTAGAATTTCTTTTGTGGTTTTTGCACAATTAGGGCCCATTTGTATGTATGGTTTCTTTAACAAAATCAGACAAACTCATTCAGTGATGGTGCACTGTTTTTATGTTCTGCATCTTCATGATTTATTTATGCACTTCATTTCCACAATAATTGCTTCGTGCAATTTTAAGGATATAATAGTTAATATAATCTTATGCATGAATAAATGAAACTTTTTCTCTTACTTTAAATAAAAATACTATATTGATGTGCTGTGTAGAAGATACGCTTCAAAAAATACTATATACCAGATGTTTCATGTTAGTGTCAAATAATAACATATGTACTATTTTCCTCTGTATTTTCTGGTCACATCTGTTTGGCTTTAAACATTTAATACCTTGTCAGCTGCCTATATGAACAGCTGAGGAAATTGCTAGAAATGGAAGCCATAAAAAGTTATGTATATAATAACACATTATTCTTCAGTTAGGAAGCCTTCTAAATGTTTGTGTGCTATATTTCTGTGCCTTATGCTAATTTTTGCATATATGTTTGTATTTACATAGTGGCTTGTCTGTGTATGTGTATTCAGGTGTTCACAACGCGTTTATGCAGACCAGAAGCACCAATTTAATATCTTTACATTAATTATGAGTTCACAAGGTGTTCAGTTTATGCCTGTAGTCTTGCACAGCTACACCATAATGTTGGTATTGGTAATACAACTGTTTCAGGTAGCAAGTGCTACTATTTAGAATCATTATTCTTCTGATATTATGAATGTGCATTCAATCGTTAAAACAAAAAATCAAATTTAATTCCAAATGTGTAACTTTTCATAAGCTAAAATTATATTTAAATGAAATAATAAATAGTAACATCTTGAGCCAGTTGGCCTTTTGTGGATGACCTAAGTGTTAAGTTACAGATGTACAGCTTACAAGTGTGGTAAAGGCAAACACGATGTTTTACTAGCTCTATGGTAAAAGCTGTTTTTCAAACATGAGACTGCAGACCATTAGTGGTCTAGAAGATTCTGGAAAGTTAAGTCTGTGGATCCCTGTCAGCTTCATATTGTTCTTCAGTAAGAATTTAATGGCAAGGATAAATGATACTCCAGCAGAAATGTTGAGGATTGTCAGTGGTGCAAAGCTTTTGAAAATACATGCTTTATAGCCCTGTAAGAAATGTATCTGTGTGTTTAGTTTAACATAATAGATAGTATCAACTAAGAAACTTCCTGATTATTGTCAAAACTTCTGTAAATTATTCAGAATGTAACCAGATAACTACTGTCCATCAAGACCTTATGCCTATCACAGACTTTTTAACAGATGTTACCAGAGAATCCAGTAGTAACATCATTAGTGGGTTTTAATTTGAAATATACAGTAATATAGGATGCTATAGAAAATAAGTTATTTTGAGGAAGCCATGAGGATGGGAAATAAATATTCTTTATTAAGACACTAAGATGCATCAGGAAATTCCTTTTGACTTTATACTTCTATTCACTTTCCAGGGTATGAGACTTCTGACATATGTAGTCCTGTGGTGTTGATAGTTTTCTTTGTGGTTACTGAAGAGATGACTCCAGAATATGTTACATTTGTATACTCTCATGTATATAATTGTGAGGTATTTGTAATATTCTTATTTAGGAGAGGATATCTTGAGATGGGCTAGGTATCTAACATATGGGTTTATGAGGGACATTCTAATCGTTCTAGCACAGTTCACTATTGTTTGCAAACTATTGCATCATTTAAATTCTTCATAACTTTATTAAGTTTCATATTAAAAACATTGCTTACACTTGAAGGCAGTTCTTCACTTTTCTGATGATGTAGAAAACCTGTTGCTTAGGAGCAAAAAAAGCTTCTGGATAAAGGTCTGTATTTTTAAATCAGTACTGATAAGAAATAAGCTAGAAAACCTGACTGTTCTGTTCTTTCACTGGTTAGTAGGTTTATTTATGTTACTGGATCTTACAAAACCAGAAGATATAGAGGTGGCGATTTTCTTAGTCTTTTTACTTAAGTAAAAGGAATGCGAATAGATATGAAGATTTCTCCCATATCCTCTATGTTCCTTCAGTAAACCTGAATATAATCTGCTTATCACTACTGGCTCCTGGGTTATTTTTTCATATTATGGATGGTATACATTTAAGTATAAATAGTTTTGGAAACATAAGAGAGTTGGTAGACATGACAACTCTTATTCTGGAGTAATATTTGTCAAAAATATAATTTGTGATAATGTAGAAACATATTTTATTGTACAAAGTCAAAATAGTTAATGTCAGAACAGGACAAAGGGAAATGCTTGAAACAAATTATTGCATGATCTTGTTTTTCAAAAAAAAAGATGCAGTGAAAAGCTGCTCTTAATTTTGAGTAATAATTGTCGTTCAAGTCCACTGGCATCTGCAAAAATGCGATTGTTAACTGCCTAATGACATATATTTGCATAGTAATAGACTAGCTATTCTTGCTTAATATGCTATACAAGAATAGATCTTGCTATTTCTATTTCTATCCTGTCAATTAAAATTCAGAATAATTTCTACTACCTGCAGGAGTCAGTAAAGTATTGTTTGCTTGTCTTATGGAATAATTTGCCCTCTACTTTAATTTTCACTCTATTCATTTTTCCTCTGCATTTTGTCATATATTTGGCTAATGCTACAAATTGAAGATAGCATAGATCTCGTTATACTGTTCTGAAACAGGTTTCCTTTAGTGTCCAGAATTCATATTTAAACATTGATTCCATAACTGAGCATTTAATTTATAGTCCAACTAATATAATTTAAAATATAATAAAACAAGATTGTAAACAAGTAATTAAAAATTGCTTTAGATTAATAATTTAGATCTTCCTAATGTAAATTAAATCAGACAAACCAGTCAGCATACATTAGTGGAAAATGTCTATACCTGTTGTATGGGTATAAAGGAAGAGTCATGAATTTTCATATGGGCAAGTACTTTTTACTCAGAAGCATCTTCCCATTAGTGCTACTGCATGCACACTGACTGTTCTTCAGTGTAAAGGTTTGATACCATCAGAGTCTCCTATTTTAATGGTAGAGGCTTAATGTCAAACCTGTGGGTCCAGAACAGTTTTATCCACATCTTTGAATGGAAATGACGCCTAACCCCTCTATCTTTCATTTTTACATAGTGACAGAAGACACAATGTCATGTTTTACATGAGCATAACTGAGTGCCTCCCTGAAATGCCAGTGCTCAACTACATGCAACATATGGAACAAAAAGGAGAAATTAGGGGTCTGTGTCCAGTTGCTGAGCTAAGAGCGTACTGAGATCAGAGGTACAATGCAGTAGTTCACATGACTGAGTGCTGCAATGGGTGCCAACAGGCTCTTGAGCAAGGTCAGTCCAGGACAGCAAGAAACTTGCTTGTATGTGAGAGCACAGCAGGGATACCTGGAGCTCTGCCTAGGGATGGATGATGAGCCAGCTGAGAGCTTAGGAGGACAATTAGCCAGCAGACAGACGTAAGCAACATTGTTGTGGGAGTTTGCTACAGACTCACTGATGAGGAATAAAGTAGATGAGGCCTTCTTCAGACAACTAGAAGAAGCCTCATGTTCACTGTTCATGGTCTTCCTGGGGGACTTCACCACCCCAATATCTGCTGGAGGGACAATACAGCAGGGCAGAAGCAATCCAGGAATTTTCTGGAGTGCATTGATGACAACTTCCTAGCACAGATGATTGAGGAGCTGATGAGGGTTGATGCTGTGCTGGACCTTGAACTTACAAAAAAGGAAAGACAGGCTGGGGATGTGAATGCTGGGAGAAGCCTTGGCTGTAGTGACCATGCAATGGTGGAGTTCAGGATTCTGATGGAGGGAACAAGGCAAAAGGCTAGACCACAGCCCTGGGCTTCAGGAGAGCACCTTGGCCTCTTCAGGGATCTGCTTGGAAGAATCCTGTGGCAGGTGGTCCAGGAGAGCTGGTTCATTTTCAGGGATCACATCCGCCAAGCTCAAGAATGGTCCATCCTGATGTGCAGGAAATCAAGCAAAGGTGGCCTAAACTCCTGACAAAACTCAGACATGAAAAGGAAGCATACAGAAGGGTAAAACAGGGACAGGAGACCCAGGAGGAATATAAAGGCACTGTCCAAGCATGGAGAAGTACGATTAGGAAAGCCCTCTGGAGGTGAATCTGGCAAGGGCTATAAAGGGCAACAAGAAGGGCTTCCACAAGTACAGCAGCAGCAAGAAGACTAAGGAAATTGATGGCTCTTTGCTGAATGGGGCAGGAAACCTGGTGACAAAGGACATGCAGAAGATTGAGCTACTTAATGTCGTCTTTGCCTTGGACTTTGCTGGTAAGGTTTGCCTACAGGAATCCCAAGGTCCCTGAGACAAATGGGAAAGATCGGAGCAAAGACTTATCCTTATGCTTACCCTTACAAAACTCTGTGCAACCTGATTGGAGACACCCACACATGCTGAAGATGCTGGCTGATGTCATTGCAGAGCCACTTATGATAATCCTTGAAAGACCATGGTGGTCAGGGGAGGTTCCTGAGAACTGAAAGACAGCACATGTCATCCCTATCTTCAAGAAGAACAAGAAAATCATGTCTGTAACCTGACTAGCAGGAGCTCAGTTGAGGTTATAATGTTAAAATTCTTCTGGTTAAAGAAAAATTCCTTGATCACACCAGGCTAAAATGTCTTGTTAGATATAATCCTAAAAAGTCAATTTAATAACTAACAGTAGTAAGGCCATTTTTTGTAGTGGAATCTACCTTTCATGGGGGATTCTGCGCACCTTTTAAATCATCTCCTGCCACTTGGAAATCCGTGAGACAGTAAGGTTTCAGAATACCTATAAATTATATAGAAACAAGAAAAAGAGATGTTAAAAAATATATATGTATTATTGGAACTATTTGGGACTATTCCAAATGTATTTCTTTTACACCAAAGACAAAGATGTTACATACTTGTGACACCTACCAAAAAAATTTTTAAATGGTAATAGTTCCACAAGTTCTGTGTTTAAAAGTCTGTGGTTAAGTGGGAAGATCTTTTGCTAGAGGCAATACAGCAAAGATAGAGGAAAGGCAAGGAAAAAGGAAGGAAATAAAACCAGGAGCAACTAAGTTTATACTGAGAATTAGAATAGAGTTATAACAATATTGTAACAAGTCAGAGAAGACAGAGCAGGAGGTGCTTCAAGAAAACTGTAAGAGAAATGAAAATGGTAGTATTTCAGAATGTGTATGATAGTAGAGCCTTTTTTATGGATAGATTTAGAACACAAAAGGCTAAATGAAGAAAGGGCTGATAGGAAGAAAATTAAGAAAGTAGTTCCAATATAATGTCCTTACCATAGCTTTTTACATAGAATTTCATGAGCAGTAATAAAAATGAGATGGGACTGTATGATATAATATTCATTAGGGTGGGCACATCTTAAATAGAAAATACATTTCCACATCAAAAGAAATACAAAAAATTGAAATTGTAGGACAGATGTCTTTAAAAAGTAGTATTATTACAGATAGATAAATGAGCAAGTGCACATTACGATAGTAAAAATATCTGTAAACTAAATAGGAGTTATTACCCTTAAAAGTTAGTATACCTAAATAGAAATATAATTAGATAAATAGCTATGTTAAATAGATTTTTTTTTAAAATCGGATTCTGTAGAGGTTTTTCAAAAATCCTATTTTTTGTTTAAACAGGGATGATCAGAAGTAATTTGAGTGAATAATTAAATCAAAACTTAGCAGAGACAGCAATTAATGGTAATCTATGAAGAGTTCAAAATATATCACATTGCAGTGCTGATTAGCTGATGTGGCATTATAGATTTCTTTGTTGTTGTTATTAGTTAATATTTTCTGTTAAAATAATGTATGGTATTGTGTACTTTCGTTCTTCAACAGAGTTTGCTGGATGTTTCTCTTGAATGTACAGATGTTTCTTTGGCATTTTTGACCCCTCAAGCTTGAATGAAAATTCCTGTATTCTAATGCACGTTATTTCATTTTATATGATGGGTAAATGCAGGCTGCTTTTAACTTGTAAAGAATTTTCTATACAAAAGGAAGGATATATAAAATGTCTCATTAGAACTAATTTGTAGGCAGCTTAGTAATCCTTCAGTTTTCTATAGTGTAAAAGAAGATCTTAATACACATGCAGATTATATCAATATTTCTTTTAAATACAAGATCTACTAAAATGAATTAAAATAATTAGAAAATAAATTCAAATTCTCTTGTTGCCTTGGTAAGTGACACAGTCTGTTCAGGTTTTTCCATTCCCATGGTGTTGCTTAATATGTGAAAAGACTTTACTATGCAAAATACAAAAACTTGCTAAAATAAAAGCAAGATTTCTACATTAAGCTTTTTAAGCTTTAGTATAAGTCACCTTATAAAAATTCTTATTGCATATACTTTATTGCTGTTCTTTTAGTTACTGTTCTGGATAGTGATCTTCATAAGTTATTGTGATACTAGTGAGAGGAAGGGGAAGTCACATTTGTACACTGTCATGCTATCATTTAGATCTGGTAATCAAGACATTTTGATTTTGCAGTGAGTATTTTTTTATCGAGCTATTAGTGAGCCATGTGTGTTGTTTTCATGTATATTTTGCATGGAATATACTTTTCATTCTGTAAATGTTAGGCATTGGAATTTTGAACTGTATCTTGGCAGTTGGGGAGAAATCACAACACAAGAGAGAAACAATTTTATTATTCCTTAGAATGAGGCTAGACATTAGTGAGTTGTACTCGGTCTAGGAGATGTTTCTGTTTAATGAAGTGTAAAGGATGATGTTTTTGACATGAATAGGTTCAGTCAGCACACCTTGGGGAGAAGGGTTGAAACCTCTCTAGGAATTGAATTTTCTAAAATACTTGGAGGAGGTTTCATGCTGACCTTAAGAGAGACAATGGTTGGATAGATTGATGTGTTGATCCATATCCCTAAGTGTTCATTTTCAGTAGAAGTAATAGCCAGGTCTGGTGGGTTGACCCTGGCTGGGCGGCAGGTGCCCACCAAAGCAGCTCTATCACTCCCCTCCTCAGCTGGACAGGGGAGAGAAAATATAACAAAAGGCTTGTGAGTTGACATAAGGATAGGGAGAGATCATTCACCAATTACCATCACGGGCAAAACAGGCTCGACTTGGGGAAATTAGTTTAATTTTATTACCAATGAAATCAGAGTAGGATAATGAGAAATAAAAACTAAAACACCTTCCCCCCACCCCTCCCTTCTTCTCGGGCTTAACTTCACTCCCGAGTTCTCTACCTCCTCCCCGCCAGTGGTGCAGGGAGATGGGGAATGGGGGTTGCGGTCAGTTCATCACACATTGTCTCTACCGCTCCTTCCTCCTCAGGGGGAGGACTCCTCACACTCTCC
This sequence comes from Platalea leucorodia, assembly GCF_965183815.1. Taxonomy (NCBI): domain Eukaryota; kingdom Metazoa; phylum Chordata; class Aves; order Pelecaniformes; family Threskiornithidae; genus Platalea; species Platalea leucorodia. The sequence continues at coordinate 81,757,432 of NC_138825.1, forward strand.
CCCTGCTCCAGTGTGGGGTCCCTCCCACAGGAGACAGTCCTCCGTGAACTTCTCCATCGTGAGTCCTTCCCACGGGCTGCAGTTCTTCACGAACTGCTCCAGCATGGGTCCCTTCCATGGGGTGCAGTCCTTCAGGAACAAACTGCTCCAGTGTGGGCCCCCCGTGGGGTCACAAGTCCTGCCAGCAAACCTGCTCCAGCGTGGGCTCCTCTCTCCACAGGTCCTGTCAGGAGCCTGCTCCAGCACAGGCTTCCCATGGGGTCACAGCCTCCTTCAGGTGCATCCACCTGCTCTGGCATGGGGTCCTCCATGGGCTGCAGGTGGATATCTGCTCCACCATTAACCTCCATGGGCTGCAGGGGGACAGCCTGCCTCACCATGGTCTTCACCACAGGCTGCAGGGGAATCTCTGCTCTGGGGCCTGGAGCACCTCCTCCCCCTCCTTCTTCACTGACCTTGGTGTCTGCAGAGTTGTTCCTCTCATATTCTCACTCCTCTCTCTGGCTGCAGTTGCGTAGTCGTGGTTTTTTTTTCCCCTTCTTAAATGTAAGATTTATATTGTCACAGATACCACATAAAAGAACATGCTATAAGGATTTAGCTGGGTGAAGCCAGACAATGTCTTGAAGCTAAAATAAAGTATATATACTTGTCTCTAAACTACATAATTAATATCAACATTAAATTAATTAAATTCATTCTTTCATCTTAATTTCTTTGAAAGATGTGATGCAAAGTGGGTGGCAAAACCTAGGCCTTCTGCCCTTGAGGAGAGGTGTTAAGTAAAACAGAGATGCTGAGCTCAAGCATTCAAGTGACCAGCACTCTAATAACAAGATGGGAAGGTCAGTGTGCTTCCCCAAAAAAGTGAATGCACCATTTTGGAGTTATAGAGAATGTTGGTTTGAAAGACACATTTTCCAGTAGGAAAAGTTAGCGCAAGCATCTTTACTGTCCAAAGCAGAATAAAGGTGTTTCAAGGGATTTCAAGTACCTGATTGTAAGTTTTCATCAATGATTTTAGACACTTTTGTTACATGTATATGTGGTGTGTTTTTTCTTTGTCCTCTAAGTGAAATTATAAGTCATACTAGCGTCTAGTTACATGTCTCTAACAGAAAAGTACTAGTTCTCATAGGTATTTTGAATAATAGCACACTTTTCAGTGCTTTGGTGATGCACTAACATGTTTCAGGAAGATTACAACGTGGAATATGCAACATTTGGGGAATGCAAGCACTTGCTGTTGTGATTTTTAAACAAAGTCTTTGGTGAAAACGTTTGATTTGTTTCATACTTTAAGAAAATTGGGGGGAAGTAACCTAGCTAGAGACATTTGCTTTCTCCTTTCTTGTATATTTTTTATCATTTAAAAGCTTTGGTTTCAGGAGAGCAGCAGCAGCAGACACTTTCAGCACCAGGGCTATATACACCAGAGCTGGCTTTGAACTGCAGAGTACAGATCTAATTACACAGCTTGTAGCTGTGGAACTGCTTCTCTCTATTCTAAATTACTTTTCCTTACTTATTTGCATAATTTAATGCACAGAGATTTTGCCACTGAAATATAATATTCTGTGACACAGTTAGGACAGGCTAAATTAACCCTCTTAAGACTATATCGCTGTCTCAATGTATCTGGTAAATGCTTACCAACTTCATCAGGGGAAAAACATTCAGCAAGGTGTTATAGGTCAATTTTTAGCTAGGGCTGGTTCTTTACAAACATATTTGATGATGTACAGAGATTACAAGTAAACATTAACCTTAAGATTGGGCACCTCTAATCAGCTAATAAAGCAGTCTATTTTTTTTAATCAGACTTGGTGTCTGTCTAACTCTCACTGAGAAGTTCTTTTTATTGTCAGCAATTTGTGCAACCATTTTAAATTTAAAAATTTGGTCAGATGTTGATATGTGATCATGAAATACATAAAAGTCAATTAATTCAAGTGTGCATTATTAGTTTAAAAACAGTGGGAGGTAAATGTCATAAAGAAAACGTGCTACACTTGTGAAAATTAGGTATCTTTCTATAAGAACTGTAGAAAGGCTTATGGGTAGAGGACAGTGTCCTGGTTTCAGCTGGGATAGAGTTAATTTTCTTCCTAGTAGCTGGTATAGTGCTGTGTTTTGGATTTAAGATGAGAATAATGTTGATAACACACTGATGTTTTAGTTGTTGCCAAGTAGCATTTATACTAGTCAAGGGCTTGTCAGCATCCCATGTTCTGCCAGGTGCACAAGAAGCTGGGAGGGAGCACAGCCAGGGCAGCTCACCCACACTGGCCAAAGGGATATTCCATGCCATATGATGTCATGCCCAGTATATAAACTGGGGGGGAGTTGGCCAGGGGGCAGTGACTGCTGCTCGGAAATGGGCTGGGTGTTGGTCAGCAGGTGGTGAGCGGTTGCATCACTTCTTGTTCCTGGGTTTTGTTCCTCTGTTGTTGTTTTCCTTTTCACCACAATTTTTGTATTATTATTATTGTTGTTGTTGTTGTTGTTGTTGTTATATTTTATTTCAATTATTAAACTGTTCTTATCTCAACCCACAAGTTTTCTTACTTTTGCCCTTCCAATTCTCTCCCCCATCCCAGCGGGGCAGGCGGGAGGGTAAGCGAGTGGCTGTGTGGTGCTTAGTTGCCAGCTGGGGTTAAACCACAACAGACAGTTATACAATGCTCGTTTCTTAGTTATTGTTTGTATAATAAGGTCTTACGTCTTTCTGAATGAATGATTGCTATGATGTCAGACATTGTCATACAATGATTCTGGAAGAAGAAGAAGGTGTTAAGAGAGTATGAAATGTGTTCTTTGACCAGTGAATATTCTGAGAGTTTTTAGGCATTAGACCTTTATTTCTTTCAGTTCATTTAGTGCAAGAATTTAATATGTTGAAGAAGTAGTTCTGTGTCAGGACACGTCTTCGTTCCAGAAGATTAAAATCATGTGATGGATACGATAGAGAATAATACAAAAAGAAGAGATGATCTATTATGTAGGACAAGGAAACATTTCACTGAATATTTAGATTTTGTCCCTGCATCTGACAGTTTATGTCTGATGTTACAGAAGCTGAAGCTGCTGAAATAAAAATCTTTAGAACTATGTACTAATCAGGGCTTCTAAATTTTGAGAATTGTGACGTAGGAAGCATTGATCTGATGATTAAGATTATTGGGTGCTCATGGCCTCAGTGGAGATAAGAGCTCTGCTTTGAGTTTATCAAGTCATATATAGTAAGCAGTACGATCTCACATCTTAAGTTGCACACTCAGATTATGAATACGCTTAACCTTAGTTTCACTTGCAAAATGGGAATATGAGGAAACAATGTTGTGTACATTTTTTCTTGATGTTATGTAATCCTGACTTCTTGTAATGATTAACCTCACAGCAAATCCCATTGTGGAATTTTTAATTCTTGAGAGCAGGGTTTCATCAGAGTATGCTAAATAAAGTAAAAACTAGATCTTGATTCATTATTTGAGTGTTGTCTGTTTCACATACAAAATGTGGCAGGTAATGTTTTGATGTAAGAAGGAAGATTAAATAGAGACTGTGTTTGTTAAAGACTGGCTTCCCAGTTTATCACCATCCTACTTTCTACATATTTTGCATGGTAGCCCAGCCAGCTCTTCAAGTCAAGGTTGGCAGTTACAGGGTTTTTTTTTTTATTTCTCCTGCCTAGCTACTATTCCTAATTATGCACTTGAAACATATTCCAGTCCTCTGACAGGCTGCTTGTTTTTCAATTCTTGTGGAAAACCCAGCATGGAATTGCACTTGTCCTGTTTAGTTTCAGCTGCATGTAGGCAGAAGCTTTAGAAATCATAACTGAAGTTTTATCAAGTCTGTACCAAGCCTCTGCTAACTGAAAGGAAAAACATGTGCTCTTTAATTAACCCCTCAGTTCACTGGGTAAATGGACTAAAAAAGAATGTCGATGCTCTTCATGGCTACAGTTTATTTTTATATATAGTACTGGACATCAGAAAGACGTTTTCAATATTATTAATTTATTGAAATTTATTGAGTATAACGGTTAAAATAAAAGATAAACGGACCTTGTAGCATAAAGTGCAATGTGATCCCAATCCATCTGTCTTCCAGTTCTTGAAGCATCTAAACTGAGTGCCTCCTAGTATCAAAGTTGTAAAGCTCCCAGGATTGTTTCTGAACATACACTACGGTAGGCAGTGATGAGAAAGGAAAATTCTAGTTGTTTTTAGGTAAAAGGCTCCAACTCTTTTCCAGCACTGTTGACATTCTCAGCAGCTTTAACTATGAGCATTGCACAGTAGTTTTTTTTTTTTTTTTTTTTTTTCCTCCCCTCTTCTCCAATTCCCTGGCCAGTACCCTGGGCTGTATAATTTTATATCTGCCAAGAATTCCATTTTTCTAGGAAATTTCAATTTAATTTATTTTTTTGGCTGATTTCTTAAGGCATTTTGGTCTTTTCTAGTACCCTTCATAGCTGTGCTTTTAATATCTGCATTTCTTGAGCTCATATGTATCTTATCTAGCATCTCAAGTAGATGACTGCAGGTATGCCCAATTCTGTACAACTGTTACATTGGTAAATCTTCCATAGTGCTACATAACATTTTTTGTCATCTTTTAGATTAATACTCAAGTCTGGCACCGTTTCAAATAAAATCAAGGTGCTAGACTTTGAGAAAGGATTCAGATTCTTTTCTACTGCGACAAACTGATTATTGAGTGATGTGTTATAATTTAAATTGAAAGGAAAGTATTGCAAAAGTAATGCTATGTAGTCATTTTAGAAATGTTCGGTGGCCAAGACTCAGTTATACAATATACTTACATTTATTTGTTTGTATAATATCCTATAGCAAAGTGTCAGCTATTAGATTTTATTTTCCTACAGAGGTTCATATGAAGTTGAATTTCTAATATTTCTGTATGACTAGTAAAAATTAGATATGAATGTTACAGCTTCATTTCCCAGTGTACTACTTTTAGCACAGTTTTATCTGCTTTCAAGGTGAGGTAGAATTAAGGGCACAGAAGAAACCTGAAAAACAAATTTTCTTATAAGTCTTCAAAATAATATTTCCTTATCTTTCTGGTGTTGCTTATCATTGTCTTAGCAGGACCAGGACATCATAGTGACAGTTTACTTCAGTGTCAGTTCCTAAAGGCTCTGCCTGATTATGACTGGAACTAAGAGGAATTTTCATCACACTTACAGTTTCCAGAGTGGGCTCTATACAAGCATTGCAGTTACTGTTCATTTATATAATAGTTGAAAGGAAGATTCTTCAATTAAGGGCCTATTTCTACTATCATCTTTCCTGTGACTGGTAGTCTGTGCTCTACTTTGTGTGACTGTAGTGACTTATGGTTCTACCTATTCTCATTTCCCAGTATAGCTTTTTTTTTTAAATAGGTGTAGGCCACCAAAGTGTTACACCTAATTTTATTTTTTTTACTGTAGCTTGTTTAGGTTGAAGTTACCTCCTAATATGACTCTTTCTCTGTATCTTGGTTAAACAAGCTGTAAAGAATTATACTCTGGTTAATTAAGAGGTTTATTGGATATAGATACACACTTGTGTGCAGATTTGCTTGCTATTTTCTTTGACTGTTTTAATTAGTTCCTTTCAAACCTTAAAAGCATTCCTACTTGCAGCTGCTTTTTAGGTTTGTCCTTCTAGCCATATAACTCCCACCCACTCCAAAAATTCCAGTCAGACCACACTTTATTTGTCTTTGATTAGGAATTTTAAAAAGGTCAAGAGAACCAGTAAGATATTTGTCAATATTATGGCAAAACATGCAAAAATATATTAGTCTAGTATGTTTGAACTTAATTAATATTAATGCTGTGTAAACACCATTCTCAAAGTTGCCATTTTAGATTTAAGATATAGGTGGCAATTTCAAAATTAATGTAAGACTGAAATCAAATAGAATCTAAAAGATTAAAATACAGTGTAAAACCCATCAACAAACCTATTTTGTGGTTAAATCATGAAACCCCTTAGTGCATATGTGACTTTTATTTCTTTTTTTTTTCTTTCTTTTTTTAAGGAATCAACATCTCAAATGTTTTTATACTTCCTAATTCAGGAGTTTCAAAATTACCTGGATAAAAATTCCTATTTCACCTTAATGCCTGATACTGTATTTCGTCAGTTTCTCAACTTTCAGAATTTAGCTATTTTCACAAGATTAATTTTTAATCTGTTCAGCAAAGAATCAAATTTTAATATGACTCCATTTAAAAAGGAAAAAAACTAGTAAACTATAAAATCAAGTTGATTTTAAAAGTGAAGATTTTTTTCAGTCAAACCTGGTGATAGTTTATAAGTGAGAATTCACTGAAGAAGACAGTGTATCTGTTAATAACAGGAAACTGCTGTTTTGAATAGTTATGTATTTTTATTCAGGCTTTCTATAGAAAAAAAAAAATACAAAGAGGTAAGTAGACAAATAATCCTTAAGCAATTAATGAAGACAGAAGGGACATACACTGTACTTTGTTATGTTGTGGGCCTCTTACTTTTTGAAGAAATTTTAAAAATATTTTGGCAATATGTTGTTTTTAAGTTAGAGAAAATGGGTTTGTTGCTGTGACATGTATCTGAGAATATTTCTACTCAGATGAAAGCTAATAATTGTAGGAGTCACAGTGTTACTAAATTGATGATGGAAAGATGTATCAAATAAGCTAAAACAGGTAATGAGTAATTGCTTCCAGTAAGCAAATAGTTATGCACACATTGTTTCTCTTTTTATGTCTTCTCTGTATTGTTACATGAATTAATTTGCTTGGTTTTTAATTATAAATTTATAATTTATATAAATTCACAACAATCATGTCTACTTTTGTATAAAATTATATATGCATTATACATTTACAATTAAATTATTAATTTCTAAATTAAGAACAGAGGCAATAACTTGTTTAATTACACCTTAAATACTGCTACTTTGTTAATAGTGTTTCATTTAAAGTAATTCAGTTATACACTGCAAGTTGATACAAGGATGATGCTGCCAAAAGGCCAAAATTAAACCCACAATTCTCTGGAATTCGACATACCAGTCTTAAAATTCAACTGAAACTGCTTTAAAACAGAACTATAACTCCGTGGTTACATTTTTAATTAAAATTAGATCAACTTGCAAAACAGTATTTGCCATTTACTCAAGAGTCAGGCACTCAAACTTTTCCATATGTGAGTTTTAAGAGCACAGAAGTTGTCATACTTCAAACTGAAGAGTTGTCTGACCAAGTACGCGGGGTCAATTTAAGCAAACCCTGGACAGTACAAAGTGCTTAGGTGGACAATATAGAGTGCTTTCCATAGTGTGCCTTTTCCAGCAGTATGTGGTTAACAGACATTCAGAACTGTTATTACACTGGAATTAAGTGCTATTTAATCACTTTTCTCTTTCTACACCAATTGTGGGGCTTACTGCCATGATTCATCGTAAATGTGCCTTGCAGTGAATCTTAATTTAATATCAGTTTAAATTGCTTCATATGCATATCTAAAGGGATAAGTAGTAACATCTCATTACTGTCTCTTGGTTCAGATACCATATGTGATGCTAATAAGCATAATCAAGTGACAGTGGGGTTGGGTGGATGATACCCAACTGTATTTCCGAAGCCTACTGCAGACATGGGTACAAATAATTTTTGATTGCCACTCAACTCTTAGTTGATATTTTCAGGGAAATGTCCACAGTGTTTCTAAGGTATCTTCCTGAGTGATAGTATGTGGTTTAAAACACATAATGATATCTGTTAGTTTAAAATTTGTATCCCCATACATGTTTTGGATTTGTTGGTGCTTAATTTCGTTCTTCTCTTTGATTGTCCAGTGGTTTGGGGCAGCAATATCCTCCTGAGGTTCTTTATAGCCAGTTTTCGTTTCAGCTGTCTCACATAGTCAAGTCATACCATCAGGAAACTTATCACCTCACTATTTGCTTTCCAGATCATTTAGGATGTGTCAGATAACACAAATCTTTACATCAATGGTAATTTCCCTACTTTGTGAAAATGAACTATTTATTGCAAAATTTTTCCCTATCTTTTAAAGACTAAAGAATTAAAAAAGGGAACCTTCTCAAAAGCCCTTTGAAAATATTAAATACAATATAGGCAGATCACCCTTTAATTTCCTCAAAGCAACATTAGTTTTCATCAGTATGTCATGTATTAACTGGTATTTTTTTCATTCTCATAGGGAATATTCTGTAATTAAAGTGTTTTCATTATTTGATGACTTTTGACTTCTGTTATTTCTCATCAGCCCTGTTTCTTTCTATCTTAAGGTGATGGTGTTTGTTCATGCTAGAAATGCCACAGTACGAACTGCTATGGGTCTTCGAGAAAAAGCAAAAAACAATGGTCATATTTGTCACTTTTTGTCACCCCAGGGATCGGATTATGGACAAGCTGAAAAACAGGTAAGTGAATAATTTACGTTGGTAGTCTTTACAACCCTAGAATTGATGTTTTTACGAGACAGTCCAAGATGGGACTAGATGAAGCATTTTTGAGCTTCTGGAAAGATATATTTTGCTCTGAAGGGAAGTGTAGAATTGCTGAATTGAATACAGGAAAGGAAAGAGTAATGGTGAAGGAAGAGAAAGTGCTGTTACTTTTAGTTTTTTAAACAAAAGCTAGGTAATAGGTTGTGTTTTATGCAACTTGTACTTAGAGGTCAATATGGATAAAGTCTAACAGGGCATGCTTTATCGGGTGGAGTTCACTTTTGAAAGAAAGATATTAAATCCTTTTAATCAAAGAGTCCCATGATGTGCTTTCTCTGTATCTTTAACATTTCTTGGGAAGAGTTAAAGAACTGGGTGGCATAGATAGACCCCAAAACTGCCTTCCCAGAAGCAAAGCTATTTGGTACGTGCTTGGAACTGTCCAGTGCTGCACTGGATCTAAGTGAATGCCTGGTATGTGAGATAGATGAGGATTCATAATTTATATTTATCGTTAAATTAGTAAAGTTATTAGCTTAAAGTTCATTTATATATCTGAAATTGTTTGATTTCTCAAGTCCGTTGTAGCATCAGAGAGGGGGTTATTTATCAAAAAGAGCTGGACAAGTTAAAGGAGGATGATTCGATGATCATTGATCATAGCAATCTTCATGTAATCTGTGGCTTAGGAAGTCGCTAAACAACCAATTGCCACAATTTGGGAGAGTATGTATCTATCTCCTGCTCTTTGCACTCTTTCCCTAAGCATCTGCTGCTGTCCACTCTTTAAGACAGAAAACTGTCTTAAAGTCTTAATCTGGCTTAACCTGTAAATTTACCACTTTTCCAAAACCATCTGACTTTTGTCATGAATCATCTAATGGTGGGCAATCAGAAAGTAATCTGTTTGAGAGTCAAAAGTGGGAGAGCCATTTGAATCTCACAAGGGTTTAGCCCCCTTAATCTGATCTTGTTTAAAAATATGTATATGGATTATAAATTATTAGTATTTTGAGCAGTGGCCAAGTACTTGCCAACTGAAACTGTGTACATTTTTATGCATTCTAACAGTTCTGTCTTTGTATGAATTGTGTTAGTTGACCTTCCAAATTTTGTTCTAATATATAACAGAAGTAACTTGGTCTACAACAACTTTTCATCTATTCAAGCAATATGCCAGTATTTCTGCTGAGAGAATATTTCCAAAACAATTCTTAATTCAGTGTCATATGTGACATCTACAGTTGGTGATATTAATTGAGGTCTAAAGATAAGAGTTATCAGTGTCTTGTTAATATTCCTTGAAAAATAATGTTCTTTCTCTCTCCGCAACTAAACAGCAGAACATAGAGGAGATACTTATTGTAGAAAGTTTAACATATGTATAAGATACCTTCTCTCACTGGCAAGTGTACTGATGAACTCTTAAATATTTTGGGCCCCTGTGAACTAGGAATTTTGTGAGGGTTTTAGATTGTGTGTCTGTCTTCAGATGTAATAAATATGTTACCTTATTTTATACCTCTGAAGAGAATGTGAAGCGACTCATTCAGACTTACTAATTATGAATGGAGCATAGATGTTACAGTTGGTAAATTCAAATTTCTAAAATGTAGAGAAAATTCTATTTTAGAGAAGATTTTTTTTAAATCAGGATCAAGTATGTTCTTTCTGTCGATATGCTTCTGAGAGCTATAATAAGTATTTTAAAAACTATGTTAAGTTATAAATTGATGTCCTTATATTTCATAAAATATCATATTATAAAGCACCTCTTTTTCTAGTGGATGTTTAGTATCTGCTGCATTATAAAAATAACATCAAACCTGAACCTGGAGATCCCATGATTCTACTGTAACACTGGTTGCTAATGCTGAACTTCTTCTCATTAGATTTCTTAGAACAAAATCTGAAACTCTTAGTTTATTAAAAATAATATTAGATTTTTAATGCTGATACAGAAAAAAATATTTTAAGCTATTGAAAGTACCAGTGCTTATTTAGACAATCAAAATCATTGCTACTTAGGAAAAATGATGTGCTTATTTCAGCAGTGCATATTATGTGAGGCACCTATAAAAGAAGTATTTGTCCAACTCACTCTGTATTTCGGTGAAAACTACTGCTGTATGTTTAGTTCTTCATTCTGGCATTAAATGAATTGGAAAGCATATTGTTATGTTCATGGGAACCACAAGATTGTCACAGAGAAAAGTTCTAAACCTGTTTGGAATACAGGGTATTGCTACCTGTGCTTGGATAGAGATTTACGGTAGCATTTATAGTACAAATTAAGAGAGTGGTAGATAAGATGGCCTATAGGTTGGTTGGCTGCATATCTGAAATAACTTTTTTTTCTAAGGGTATTCATGCGTCACACCGAAATCTAGGGGATACTCAGTAAAACAGCAAATTTCCTTGCTCTTTCTTCTGTCCCCTACATCCCCACCCCAGCACACATACATTTGTTATGAATCCCAGCATCTGTTCTAAATCAAATTTTGAATTGTTTGAGGATTGTAGTTCCAAATGTTGATCTGTGTGAAAGGCTGTAGAAAAGCTGACTTTGCTTTAGAAGATACTTACAGAAGTTTTCTAACTTCTGTAATAAAGCGAACTGGCCTTCATTGTAACTAAAAACAAATGAATTGTCTTATATTTCATGGGAATCTTTGATCCTTTTGACTACTTTCTGCATTATTACAATAGCAAAAATGCTTCTTTTGCCCAGAAGGTTTAGAGACTTGTATGTTATAAAACGTAATTGAAGAAGCGTGAGTGGTATTGTGAAGAACCATTTCACATACTATAATACAGCCAGCGACTATAGTTCTCATACCTCAGAATCTTAAGAAGGTAAACTAATAAATAATAATTAAAATATTTGAAAGATTCCCAGTAAAATTCTGCTAAATTAAGTGGTTATTTTGATGCTCAATAAATTTCACTGGGAATTCCCTGAAACATTTAAAAACTGTCACCAGAAGAAGTATAATCATTGTATGAAAGATATGATTATTCTCCATTGGAAATGCCTGAATTTCTATTTTTTTTTTCATGTAATGAATAGACATTGACAAGAAGTCTTTAAACATAGAATAATAGGAAGCATGTAGCAGTGTTGGCTGCTTCTTAAGCTGTCAGTGTCTTTTATATTAAGTAATATCAGATTTGTGATACTAGTAAGGAGAGATTCTCTTTTAATTTATTTTTAATTATGAAAAGCACATTTGAAATCAGGGTATTTTTTTAATAAACTCATTGTCTGTTCCTTAAAGTAGTTGTCTTATCATCTTTAGAATATATGCTACTTGCCAAAATAACACATTAAATCAGCTATCTGTTCCCAGTAACCCCTTTCCATGAGGGAGTGAACTGTTGGTTGCCAGAATTTGCCCCGCTGGGGTATCCTGGTTTTGGCTAGCCTCTTTCCTGGATGCTCTTCAGCTTGAGCAGGAAATCTTAGAGTCATAGTACTGTAAAAGGCATTTTAGAAGATGTACTAATCTACACTACATCAAAAGGAAGAATCAACTGTGTTTATACCATTTCTGACTGCTTCAGAAAGTAATGTGTAATATGAATGTGTTTTGATGTGATCTAATACTTACTACTTGTGGATATAGCAGGCAGGTTACATCTCTGAGGCAATGCATCTTATGTACCGTATTGGAAAGGACAGACAGGGAAGAAGGAGAGAGGGAGTTGCACTCTCTGTTAGTTAGATCTTTGGCTGTGCAGAGTTCCACAGTGAAACTTGACGTGTGCACCTCCTGTCTGGTTCAAGATCAGAGCAGGAAGGAACAGATGGGGAGGTTATGGTTGATGTCTGTTATGGACCACCTGTCTATGGGGATGCAGTGGATGTGACTTACTAGGAGCTACTGGCAGAAGCCTCCTGCTGGCAGGCCTTTGTTTTCATGGGAGATTTCAACCATCTAGGAGGTTCCTGGAGTGTGTGGAAGATAACTTCCTGACACAGCTGGTCAGTGAGCCAACTAGGGAAGGCGCCCTGCTGGACCTGTTGTTTGTGAGCAGAAAAGGATTTGTGAGTGATGTGATGGTTGGAGGCCATCTTGGAATAGTGATCACAAAATAGTAGTTTTCTATTCTCGGAGGTGTAAGGAGCAGGGGGGGCAGCAGAACTGCCACCTTAGACTTCCGGAGAGCAGACTGGCCTGTTTAGGAGACAGATTGACAGTCCCTTGGGAGGCAGTCCTGAAGGGCAAAGGAATCCAGGAAGGCTGGACATTCTTCAGGAAGGAAATCTTAAAGGTGCAGGAGTAGGCCGTCCCCATGTGATGAAAGGTGAGCTGGCAGGAAAGAAGACCGGCCTGGCTGAACAGAGAGCTTTGGCTGGAACTCGGGGAAAAAAAGAGACTTTATGACCTTTGGAAGAAGGGGCAGGCAACTCAGGAGGGCTACAAGGATGTCGTGAGGTTATGCAGGGAGAAAAATCATATGATTCTATGAATTAGAAGGGCCAAAGCCCAACTAGAACTTAATCTGGCTGCTGCCTTAAAAGACAATAAAAAATGTTTCTATAAGTACATTAGCAATAAAAGGAGGGCTAAGGAGAATCTCCATCCTTTATTGGATGTGGAGGGAAACGGTGACAAAGGATGAAGAAAATGCTAAGGTACTTTGCCTCAATCTTTAATAGTCAGACCAGTTGTTCTCCAGGTACCCAGCCCCCTGAACTGGAAGACAGGAACGGAGTGCAGAATGAAGCCCCCATAATCCAAGGGGAAATGGTTAGCAACCTGCTACACCACTTAGTCACACACAGGTCTATGGGGCCAGATGGGATCCACCCAAGGATACTGAGGGAGCTGCCAGAAGTGTTCACCAAGCCACTTTCAATCATTTATCAGCAGTCTTGGCTAGCGGGGGAGGTCCCAGTTGACTGCAGGTTAGCAAATGTGAAGCCCATCTACAAGAAGGGCCGGAAGGAGGATCTGGGGAACTACAGGCCTGTCAGTCTGTCAGAAGGTTATGGAGCAGATCATCCTGAGTGCCATCACATGGCATGGACAAGACAACCAGGTGATCAGGCCCAGCCAGCATGGGTTTATGAAAGGGAGGTCCTGCTTGACTAACCTGGTCTCCTTCTATGACAAGGTGACCTGCTTAGTGGATGAGGGAAAGGCTGCGGATGTAGTCTACCTGGACTTTAGTAAAGCCTTTCACACGGTTTCCCACAGCATTCTCCTGGAGAAACTGGCTGCTCATGCCTTGGACAGGCATACTCTTCGCTGGGTAAAAAAATGGCTGGATGGCTGGGCCCAAAGAAGTATGAATGGAGTTAAATGCAGTTAGCAGCCAGTCACAAGTGGTGTTCCCCAGGGCTCAGTATTGGGGCCGGTCCTGTTTAATATCTTTATCAGTGATCTGGACGAGGGAATGGAGTGCACCTTCAGTAAGTTTGCAGATGACACCAAGTTGGGCGGGAGTGTCGATCTGCTGGAGGGTAGGAAGGCTCTACAGAGGGACCTGGACAGGCTGGATCAATGGGCTGAGGCCAACTGTAAGAGATTCAACAAGGCTCAGTGCCACGTCCTGCACTTGGGTCACAACAAACCCATGCAATGCTACAGGCTTGGGGAGGAGTGGCTGGAGAGCTGCGTGGCAGAAAAGGACCTGGGGGTGTTGGTTGACAACCGCCTGAACATGAGCCAGCAGTGTGCCCAGGTGGCCAAGAAGGCCAATAGCATCCTGGCTTGTATCAGAAATAGTGTGGCCAGCAGGACTAGGGAAGTGACTGTTCCCCTGTACTCAGCACTGGTGAGGCTGCACCTCGAGTACTGTGTTCAGTTTTGGGCCCCTCACTACAAGAAAGAGATTGAGGTGCTGGAGCGTGTCCAAAGAAGGGCAAGGAAGCTGGGTCTAGAGCACAGGTCTTATGAGGAACAGCTGAGGGAACTGGCATTGTTCAGCCTGGAGAAAAGGAGGCTGAGGGGAGACCTTGTCGCTCTCTACAACTACCCAAGTAACAAGCGATAGGACAAGAGGAAATGGCCTCAAGTTGAGCCACGAGAGGTTTAGATTGGATATTAGGAAAAATTTCTTCACCAAGAGGGTAGTCAGGGACTGGAACAGACTGCCCAGGGAAGTGATTGAGTCTCCGTCCCTGGAGGTATTTAAAAGACATGTAGATGTGGTGCTTAGGGACATGGCTTAGTGTTGGACTTGGCAGTGATAGGTTAATGGTTGGACTTGATGATCTTAAGGGTCTTTTCCAACCTAAATGATCCTATGATTCTATCTTCTGGGATGGTAGCATTATTCAAGCAACCCATGAGGTTCATAGGCTGCATTTAGAGACAGCTTTTGAATCCAACCAGGCCCCTACTTGGCTTGCTGCTCAAGCAGAGAAGAACTTGGAGGCACCTGTTGCCATGAATGGCAAGTTTGGTTGCAGTGGTTAAGCTTAGTATTCAGAGGAAGGCCGTGATAGTAAACAGCGAGAGTTAGGACTGTGGTCTTTAGGAGAGCGGTCTTTGGCTTATTCAGAGAATTGCATGGCAGAATCCCCTGGGAAGCTTCCACGAAGTAGAAAAATCTCTCTGCTTTTACACTAAAGAAATGGCTTAAATAGGGAGGAGTTCACCTTCACTGAAAGTGAGTGACTTAGCATCATGATGCAGGAGTGGTAAAGAAATTGGGAGAGAGGTATTGAAAATTAATATTTAAGTTGTAAGCTTAGCTTTAAATGCTATTAATACAAAATGTGAATAAAATATTGTCACTATATACATTCATGTGAAATGTACTTATTATTCTAAGCAAATTCCCAAGGGAATTTGAGATCTTACGTGGGAAGCTACTCTTTTCTTTTAATGAAACTGTAAGCATCATCCTTTTTCAGGAAAAGCTGTGGAAACAAGTTCAGTATGACTTGAATGGTATACACACTTCCAAGTGTTTTTAGATCTTACAAAGAAACTTGAAGCATGGAAGTGTAATGTGAGAAATTATGGAATCTTTCCCAGTAGAGTTTGAAAAGTTCTTAAGAATTAGTACCTAGGAAGAGTGTGAAAGATGAGGCCAAATGCAGTTACAAAGGAAACTGGTGATGATTGTCTTGGAAAGCAAGACCAGAAAGTATGACTCTTAATAACAGAGCAAATTTATAACCAGGGACTGATACAAAGGAAGAGGTGTGAAAACCATAGCAATGAATGAGAGAGAATTGTGTTCTCCAAGAGAGTTCACATAATGTTCTTGTGGCTGCCCTGAGTCTTACAGTGACTATCAAGAGAGAGAATAATTCATTAAATTCTTCCAGTGATCAGTACATGTGATGTGCACATTTTACATTAATGCAAATTCACATTATTTTACTTATTATGCATGTAAATATGACCTAGATCTTGGGGAAAAATATTATTGTTATTGTTGTTATTATTATTATACAAATACTCCAGTGTACTTAAGGACTTCTTCACTGACACACATAAATAAATTAGTAATGGGAATAATAAAAATAGAGTGAAGGCCGAGTCATACTGAAGTCTGTGGCAAAACATCACCAATAACTTTTCCCTACATATTTCCATTTGTCCTCTTTCAGGATCCATTCAACAAACAAAGTTAAATTATTTTAATTTTACTTACGATAAAAACTAGATATTTTGTTGGTTCTGTGTCTGTTACCTGATAAATACTATCTACAAAAGGAATTTTTAAGATATAAAGGAAATCTAATACTTGTTCTCTGTTCATAGGAGACTTGTTGCTGTTTAAAATAAAAATGCATATCATGTATTGAAATTATTATGTCACAGCATTTATCTTTGAGGCGTATTTTTATTTAAATACCTTTATCACAATAAAGATAGTAATCCAATAAAATATATACTCTGCCAAGGCAGCAACTCTGCGTAAACAATCATCAATAATCATCAAATGAGTAATTTGCTAGCAACATTTTGCTAAGCAATTAAGGCTAACATATTAAGACCTATGAGTACACCAAAGATTTCAGTGATTAGAGTATGTGGGGGGTTGTTACTAAAACTATTACTGTTCAGTCTAAATTTTCTTTTTCTTTCTTAGCAGTAAATATTTCTAACAGAAGTGACTATAGTAACAGAAGTAATGTACATGCATCTTACCAAAGGGTTTTATAATCACATGTTTTGTCATAGGAACTTTCTGCACTAAAATTTCTAAAGATTTCAAAGTGTAACAGATAAAGACACAAGGCACAGTGAAGTCAAGCTGGATATAAAGAGGCTTTTTTTTCCCTTAACTTTCTGCTCCCCCTCCATTAAACTCATTGTGTAATTAAACACCTAAGGCTGGAATAGCGCTATCTGAAGCATGTGCAATACACATCTACGTTCAGGTAACCTGAAAGTGTAGGAATTTTCTCCTCCACTGGTAATTCTAATACTGGAGAGATTTACTGGCTACGGTAAGAACTTCAGTACCACATAAGTGTACAGGCAGAGCCTACATATATAGGCGTAAGTGACTGTCACCAAGAATTATAACTGTTCCATTTTCTACTATTAAAAATGTCAGGAAAAAAACATTGTTATTGCAGCCAGCTCTAAACCGAACGAGTCAGAGTTGTAGAAACACTGCAGAGACACACTAATGGATTCATAGGTTTTGTGACAAGAAGGACCAGCTGTTGTGAAATGTTTATGTGATGTAGAGAATTGAGCAAGGCCTGAATTTCTGTTTGAGCTCCAGCAATGATTTCTAACATATATATAGCCTTGATGTGTGTCATTCTTCTTGTCTGAATTGGCCTGCCTACTGCTCTAGACCTAGGATCTCATGCTGGTTCTCTTCACTAATTTAAATTTTTTCATTGTGAAAGTTCTTATGCATTTAAATAATAGCCAATTGTTATTAGGGGTAGGTCAAGCTACTCAGTAAGTCTCTTAATGGCAAATTTCTGGTGGCCAGGAGAATATACTGGGAAGAGCATTGATATATACACTTCCTTAAGCATTTGTGGTTCAGAGAGACTACTGCTCTAGACAGACTTTCAATCTGACCTGGCACAGCAGTTCTTACGGCTTATGCTATAAATCAGATACATCTTATGCAATAAATTGAGTATGAACACGATAAAACACATGACTTGTAAGAGCTTTTCAGGGTTCTTTTTAAAATCCATTCTCAAAACACGACCTAGCTTCTTTGTTCCCAGATATCTCAAAGCTCAACCTGTGGGTGAGCCAAATGGCACTGTGGAACTGACCCGTCCTTGCAAGCATTTACTGTTCCTTCAGAGTGCTTCTGATTTCCAAATGGTACCTTTAATCAGCATGTTCGCATTTTAAATTTTTGGTCACCAGTACAAATATGAAATATCCGTGGGTCAAACTGGATCTCTGAAGAACCTCATTAGACATTCTGTCAAGTCAAAGTTTCTATATACAATTAATTTCTTTGATCATCATTGCCTAATTTTAATCTGCCTAATAAGTGAAATTCATTTTATATAATACTAAATTCCCAGTGCCATACCATATAAATGAAATTTCTGACAAAAGTCTAACTGTATTATATCAATGCTGTGTGATGCAGAGTAATTAATTTAAGCTTCATAATGATAATATCATGTTTGTCTGACAAGAGCGATCTTGTATAAAGGGATGTTTATTGGCACAGTTCCCAAAATCATCAGACTGCAGGCCATTCAGTCTTGCCATTTCATTTGACAGGAAATTTAGCAATACCTGGCAGAGAATAGCCTTCATAATTTAATACTATCCTTATTTTGTATTCTGTATACAGTGTTCACTGTAATGGATGAAGATGATGTTTAGAAACATCTGAAATCCAGTGTATGACTTACAAGAATAAGTAATGCCCAAATCATGAATGTTCTAGTCTGGACACCTGGCTGCTTGAACACACAGGAGGAACTGAAAAATAGAATAGTTAAAAGCATTGTACTCTTTGCTGGCCTTTAAAATTTGAAAGCAATTTTACTAATCCTCTTAATTATCTGTCAAATGTTTTTAAATTATTAGAAATTAATTTTTAGAGAACATTCATCAAATATTTGATGTGTAATCATTTGTTTGACATTTAATTATTTCAGAGCAAATCCTCATTTTATTTTTGTTTTACTAATAACATATCCAATATTTGACATGCCATTAAAAAAACTATAAAAATAAAATGAGGATATGTATTCAAATACATTAGGCTATATTAAATGTCAAACATATATTGAAGTTCTCTATTTGTTTTATAATTACTCTATTTTTTTACTTTTGAAAAATATTTGCTAATTATCTCTTGGAGAATGGAATGAAGCTCTTTATATTTCTTTCGTGGGATATTTTATTCAGTAGTCCTGTTTAAAGGTCAGAGACAAAATTCATGAGATGATGTGGTCCTAACAATTGATGGGTTAAAGAAAAATGTGTTCTCTATAGAGTGATCCTACTGTTTTAATGAATCCTGAGCTGTGGAATTTAGTATTAAGAGGGATTTAGATGGACATTTAGGTTTTGGAGAGGCCTATTTACAGAGAAATATATTGTGAAAAATGTTGCCTTCAGGTTTTTTTAGCAGTATTCCTATTTATTAGAGTTAACTTAAGCATTAATGATTGTAAACTGAAATAAAAAGTTGACAGAAGCAGTAAAAAATTTCTTTTTGCTTTTGCTTTTCCTGACCTTTACAAAGGAAAAAACATTTGAAGTCTGATGTATATTTCTGTTATTATGATAGTTACTTTTTTGTGTCACTCTAGAAATTGTATTTGCACAGCTTTAGAATTTGCAGTTCTATTTTCTATTTGTAGTTCTATTTTCTATTTGTAGTTCTATTTTCTATTTGTAGTTCTATGTACTCCTGTACATTGTTTAGTCTACTGGAATTTTTAGTACTTTTATTATGAGTCAGAAAGTATAAGATATATGGCACAGATTGAATTCTGTTATCAACTATCTTTCTGAAAATCAGCCTCTGATATAAGGATTTCAGATTTGTTGGCTTATCTCTCGAGCTCTGATAATTACAGCACTGAGGTAACGAGTAACAGTCTTCTGCTGTCCTGTGAAAAATAAAATGGACTTTTTTTTCCCTAATCTGTGTGCTTGATCATATATTCTGTTTTATCTATCATGAGCTTCAACTTGATATGCAACAATGCTTAGTTTTATCCTGTTTATCACTGGAAAGCTGCCTCATGAATATTTGTTCTACTTCCAGAAGCTGTGCTGTGTTAGTAGTGGGACCCCTAGAAGCAAAATGGGTTAGCAAACCTTTTTCTAGAATGATCTCTCAGGTTGCAAATGCAGCTGACAGGGGTGCTGATGTTTTCGTTCAAGGAACTATAGAAGGACGTTTTATCCTTTTGTACACAACTTTTCAGCAATTTCGGAGTTATTCAGGTTAAAATCAGTAACGTATTTCATCACTGTAAATGTAAGATTTAATGCCTTTTCTTACTAATCCTCCATGGAAATGCTCTGATAAACTGTAGGATAATGTATTGCCTATAGCATCCCCTTTCATTGTTGACAAAATTTCCTATTAAATACTAAATGCGCTTAGTAAGATCATTTGAAATTGTTGTCATATTTATAATATGGTTGAGCTTCTTTCCTTAAATGAAGTCTATCGCAGCCTCCTGCAAGGTAGTGCAGTATTTGCATTCAGTCAATTCAAATCTTGAGGTAAATACGTTTTTTTAAAATGTCTTCTTTATTTGTGCTTGTAAATATAGAAACTGAAATTCAAAATTATATTGTTTAAAAGAATGCTTTTAATTCTTACTTTGATTTAAATCTAATATTTTTTTCATGTCTGATTAAAATACATTGAAACTTCTTTCTCTCTGGGATATGGGAACAATATTAGGCTAATAGAGGTTTCTTGATGTCAGGCTATGACATTACTTACTGTAGTGAGTAGCTCTAACAAGCTATTGGGTTGATTCTGCAGTTACAGAAGTTTGCACAGTCAGTAGCAGCATATGTGTATTTTTTTTCCTTAAAATTGGCATAAATGTTGATATTACTGTAAAACTAACTTATTTCAATATAAATAAGTGAATGTATTAAAGGTATAATATATTTAGCTATTTTCTAATGCATTCTTAGCTATTTCTTACATGAGAATTTGTGATCTCCTTGTCTTTCCTGAAGTTTTAACCTTATTATGGGGCACTGACAGAGAGAAAAGCCATGCAACATTCTTTTTTCCTTTGACTGTGAAAATCTCCTTCAGCTAGCTGCTAGAATGTCTTAACATGTAAGCCAGGTCAAAAAGAAAATGTTTGCTGTGTCTTTTCACAGAAGTTATTAATTAATAACTTCCCTGGGTAAGATGATTTCAACCTGAAATCTCATTGTTGCATAAAGTATATATGGGTATTGAATAGCTATGCTAATAGTAAAGAAACACATTTCAAAAGAAAACTTCAGAGCCATTTGGGAGGGAAAAACAAAACCAAAAAAACCCCAGTATGATTGTTTTCATATTCACAAGTTTGTGAAACAGGACTGTACTCTTTCCGCTTCAGCAACACAGCCTACTACCCACTTTTGATTTTTGCTAGTGCTTGCTTTCACCATGTGTAATGAAGTTCAGGTATATATTAAAAATACATAAGATTTCTTGAGAGGATAAAGCTCCCTTTCTTCATATTTTCTTCTGTCATTTAACAGGTTCAAAGGCTGGCAATATCTGGTCACTTGTGAACACTCCAGCAAGAAGAAATTATAAGATAATATTAAAGTCAGCATAGGTGCTCTCTGCCCTAACCCCTCTTGAGCCCTCCTTCAAAGAGCTTGGTTGGCTCAGCTGTTTTCAGCTGCTTTCATGCCCTAGGGATTGTTCCAGGCAAGAAATTAAAAAAGAAATGCTTAATTTACTAATGACCCCTAGGTCTTGCATTCCTTTTCCAAGATGTGCCAGTTAGTTCTTGGCTGCAATGCATAATCTTGTGCAATATGTTCACAGTGAGACTGTAGACAATAATCATATTTTTCAGGCACCTTTTCTTTGTAGGATGCACCAAAACATACTGGCACACGGTTCTGGTCACATGCAATTTAAGTAGCTTAGTATGGAAACCATATGCTGACTAGAAAATAGTATTTAAAGAGATTCTATCTACTTAGGAGTTCATTTGTCAGGAAATAGTGTAGCTACAGTAGTTATTAGTAATGAAGAGTAACGATTGAAAAGTTAGTAAGAATTTGTGACTTTTCTGCATTGTGCAGTGACAGCGAATGCTGCTTGTTGATGATCAGTTGTACTTTGTATTTAATGGTAATTATTCTCAAACAGACTCGATACTGTTCAGTGATTGACATTTTATTAGCAACTATATTTGATTTCTTTTACAGGAAGTAAACAGAGTAAATTTTCCAAGGTCCAGTGAATTGAATTCAATTTTATTTTTTTCTCTAGCATCACAGTTGACTTATAAAGGAGTATTGCAAAAGTCTTAAAGTACTATTATTTGGGGTTGTAAATGAAGGAGATAATGTCTTTTTTTTTTTTTTTTTTTAAGTTGTTGGTCATTGCTTTAAAGATGCAGGCCATCACAGAACACCCTTTGTAGTTGCCTTTCCTGAAATAAAATTCAGAACAAACCTGTAGTTCACAGTTATCCTATAGAATAAATATATGTGCTTTCTTCTAGGGTTGCTTGATGTTTTTCCTTCAGAATATCACTATTAACTGACTATGTTTCTTTTGCTCCCTGCAGATTCATGTGAATTTATTTATTTATATTGTACAACAATGAATGTATAGGATATCTTTAGACTGTGAATTTTTTAAAATTGCAGTTTTTGACCTGTCATAGTTGAAAAATACATGTTCATAACCACCTAATTTGATAGAAAACATCACTGCAAAATGGGAAACTATCTCATGCTGTCTTTTTAAAAACATGATTAGCATAAGTGCAATTAAATAAATTCATCTGTAGCTTGAAATATTCTGTTCACTTACCTATTGATAGATTTCCTCCTGTTGAACCCAGACTGTGGCAAACGTTAGATTCCCCCCCCCCCCCCCCAAGGTACATTTAGATGTTTGATTCAGTTTTTCATTTAGAAAACATGATTTTCTTAACAGATGGAGAAAAATATTAAATTTCACTTCAGTTCATATTCTTAATTTCATTTATTTTCAAAATAAGAAAGCTTTCCAAATACAGTTTAGTTTGATTATGGCTTGATGGAATTGTTTAGCTGTGTATGCTCACTGTTTCAGTTGTCATCCACTTTCAACTTCCAGCTCTCCCAAATACCATAATTTAGGCAAATTTGGTTGGGCTTTTTAACTATTCCTTTAGTTTATTTGCACAATATGTAGAGTAGATCAGAACTGGACAGAAGCATTTTTGTGCTGAAGCTTGCAATGACATCTAGTTAAGATGAATTGTGAAATAATGAGTAAAATGAGTGCACGCTTTTAAGAATTTTAAATAAAAGAGCGATTAGAAGCAACCATTAAGAACGAGTGAATTGAATTTGATCCACAGTCTGTGAATACCACATACTGAGAGCCAGAGGTGCTTTGGAGAAAACAAAATAGGTTAAAAAGTAATTAAGAATACTTTTGGAAAGTTGGGCAGATTTTTTTCCAAAGAACTGCCAAATATTTATCACCATATATTTCTTTTTCTGGTTTAAGTTGTAGTACGTGCATAGTCAGTCTCTGGTTTTAGCATATCATATATATGCTTTATGTTATCAACATTTCTCGATCATAGGAGGCCAGAAGATGTGGAAGCTGTGATATCTACAACATTTAGTTTTATCTTCTGGTTGTTTTGAATTCATCTTAAGCTTCTTTGAACTGGAATTTGAAAAGTCAACCATGATTCAGAAGAATCCCTGCTTATTGGAAATCATTGTCCTGGAGAAAAGCGTTGTATTGTATAAAACCACAAGCAGCCATGCTTTAGGATGTATAGATAGCATTGCATATCACCTTTATCACAGTAAAATTATAATTTTGCCTAAATTTGCCAAATCTCTTTTGAACAATCTAATTATTTCAGAAACCTCTTTTTCTTGCTAGCAGATTGTTATATTGAAAACACCAGAAACTGATTACAGATTTCCAAAAAACATAAAAAGCTAATAAACAGTATTCTTTTCATCCCACTACTGAGATTTTGAATGAGCATCATATAAATGTGTATTTGGATACATCTCTGTACATGTGCCATGTTAGTAATTTTTGGCTTCTTTGACCAAAAGACAGAACTAGAACTAAAAGTTATGTATTGTGCTAGTGGGAACTAGACTAACGGCATCATGTTTTTGACAAGGCTAGAGTATACACAAACTGTGCATGAACTATAATGAAAACTGGTAAGTAATAGAAATGGAGCTTCCTCTGTCTTATGGAATGAAAATAAAATTGCTAAAAAAACAGGAGGCAGATTTGGAAGTATATGGCTTGTGAGAAGCTGCTGGAAGAGTGCAGATAGGAAGACAGCAATATTAGCAGACTTGTGAGTTTCGATGCTTAAATATGAATTCTTAGAAAAACTAAATGTTCACCATCCCCATCCCACCAAACAGGCCTTAATCTTTGGACAATATCAGTGCAAGTAGATAAAGAATTAATTTTAGTCAATAAAGCTAAAAAATGGAAAATGCGTAAACTTCTAGAACTTAAAATTTTATTTACATGAAATTACAAGAAAATCGTTAGACTTTTGGTAGAACAAGGTCTTAAACTAATTCATTTTTAGTGCTCAGATAACACATACTGAAAAACACTAACACTGGAGTAAGTTTTTTCCTAGGATATTTCCTTCCTATCAAATACTAACTTTACATACTGGGTCAACCAACTTGACTAAGAAGCAAGATTTGGTTTATGATCTCCTCTATGGCTATTATGTTGCCAGCTGCTGTGGAACCAGCAGAATCTGTTTATTCTTCAAGCAACAGTCATATACAATACATGCACTAAATATTTTAAGAAATTCTAAAAACCCAGGAGTGCCATGTCCTGGTATTTACCATGCTCCAAATGGAAAAGCCATTTGAGATTAATACTGTCAACACTTCTAATGCATTCTCTAGAATGGGATATTAAGAGAATATTAAGAACTAGGATGATATTTCTAGAACATTTGGACACCAAATGTGTGGGATGAATTGGAATGCATTTCAGGCAATGGTTGTATTCAGCTTCAGGCTTTTGTTGGGTAAAATCATTCCTAACCTGTAAGAAAAACTAGAAAAACAACAATAGACAAGCAGGACAGATCCTGTTTTGACATATTTGCAGATGATGTGCATATGGCCTGAAAACTTTTCCAAAAAAATTCACACAAGACTTTCAGTTTTGAAAGTTTTTTGGCTTAGAATTTATATTTCTTGGTATAGTTCACATTTAAAACAGTTCTAATTAGACAAGTAAAACTTTTCAGCATCATCCTGTCTTTGCGGAAGAATATTTTGTTCTTTTGATAATCAATAATAGTTAGGAGATCCTAGCAAAGATTTTGAATATTTAATTTTCTTAAGTCAAAAGTAGTGGAACTTAAACTGTAATTACCTTCATAGATTATAGATTATATATATTATGTATTAAAACTAGTACGTGATTATAAGCATTATGGTATCTTGCTTTAGCTATATTGATATCAACAATTAGTTAATCAGCCATTGGGCCATTTTCATTCTAATAAAATATATAGTTCTTTGTTACATCTTTAATAAAGAGTGGTGTCAGCATATAGTGGAGTTGTCATGTTTCTGACAGTGCTTGTGCAGCCAGGGTACCCCGTACCTCTGTCCTGCCCAGTACCTCACAAGTAAGTTTATGTTTTGTGCCCCTTGCAACAGAAATCAAAATGCTAATATATCTTTTATGTATCCCGCCTTCAGATGTCTGATTGCCCAGCCATTTAAAAATGTCTAATGAAACATATTTGAAGCTTTACTGAAAATATTTATCGGTACATAAGTTTTGCTGTATTTTGATAGTTTATCACCTCTGTAAGAAAACTACATATGTGGTTTCAAAACTTTATGCACAACTTCTTGCTTCAATCTTTTCAGTGACAGAAGGCAGAAATTGCAAAAATGTTAATTTCTGAGACAGATCTGAACATAGGCCAGCAACTTCCCTAAATACTGGAAGATTTTGATGAAGCTTAGCAAAGGTTCTAAAAAAAAAAAAAGCCCTACGGACATCACTTAATACAGCACAAAATAGTGTTTCATAGAGAAAACACTTTTTTTTTTTTTTTTAATTTTTTGCAGATGTGGATTTTCTGCAAGCTTCTGGAACTGAAAGCAATAAGAAAATGTGAATTTGTCCCAGTGATTCATGGGTTAAAAACACTCACCAGTATTACTTATAATTCTTGTAATGATCCCTTACAGTCAGAAGTTATTTCCTGGGCTCTTGATTCAATAGTTATAGCATAGTAAAAAAGTGTTTGTACTGCAGTGTGGCATTGAAAACATACCTGGTGTCTTGCTTCATAGGCATGTAATTTCAAAACAGCTGTAATAGTTATTTTCAGGTATTCTCTTAGATTTTGTTCCTGTGAGGGAGCATACCCCTTGAAGTAACCACCAAGATCTCTTGTCTAAGGAATATATCCAAGATGACGGTTGTAAGAGACTTCTATCCTTTCAGAGTACTGTACAGGTCTACAATTCATTGGTTCAGAATCAAGTAATAATTCTTTATTGGTTTGACAATCATAGCCCTATTTATTATTTTCCCTACATGTTCCAGTTTCTTTAAATTCCAGATTTCCACACTTATGGGGAAAATAAACATTAAATGAAAACAGAGATATTTACGAAACTAAAATGACTACAGAAATGGGTGAAAGGTTGCCAACAAAACCCACAACTATTAATAAATCTGTAAAAGGTAAAATAAAATGGTAATTAAGAAAATAAAGAATCTGGGTAGAGCATATTGGGAAAAAAACAAGATGCATAAGATCCTGTCCGCATGCAAATTCATGTTCTGTGTAGAAGTTTCATGCAGTTTTCATCATGAAACAGAACTGGTACTGGTAAATAGTTGAAAACTAACTGAATCAAAAAATGGTAAATAAATTGTTTCAGTTATGTATATATGAATTCCAACTATCAAGAGGGCTCAAATTTTTGGAGGAATATGTGACTACAGGAAAATTATGCTGTTACAGATAGTCTGGAAATCTCTCATTGGAGTTCTTTATGTAAGCGTTCATGATGTTGAGGAACAAAGTAAATTTAAAATATCTTCAAAATATTAGTGGAGTGTGGAAATAAATGTTTCTAAGAATAAGTGAGGTGAAACATATCACTTATAATTTTAAGAAAACGAAGCTAATTGAAATTCTTTTTTATTTCATTTTCAGTTTTGTACTTTTCAATGCTGAGTATTGAGAGCCACCTTGTGGCCATACTTTTTAATGCACATGTATGATGCTGATTTTATGGTAGGTTAAAGGCCGTTGTTCATTGTTTCGCTTCAGAGCATTTTGAAGATTGAGAATTAAAAATAAATACATAAATACGTTCTACTTCCAGGCATCTAGCCTGAAGTACAGCTCTCTTCTTGACCTGAAAGATGGGTTCTTTACATTCATATGAAATTTCTGAGATAATTTTTTCTTATTCCCTTGTTTTTTCCTTTCCTCTTCTTTTCTTGCATACATTCATGGATGATAGTATAAAACACAAGATAGATAAGTTACATGTGTAATAAGTATAATGTATCATATACTTGTATATTATGTATATGTACAAGGTGATGTATAGTAATATAATATGGACTGCGTTCACTGTTGCTAAAAAATATAGATTCCCTGAACAGTGCATGTTTTAGGAAGCTAACAAAATTTGTCTGACAGTTTTAAGCATTTGTTTTTCTATGTCTGTTAGTAATTGTTTTGATTACTGGAATAGCAGTTAATAGTAAATAGAACAATATTTATATCTTTCAAGTTTGTACTTAGTCTTATGAAATATATGTATGAAATTAGTTTCAGGCATCAGAACTGGGATTAGTTGGAGAAAATGTGTGAGGATTAATTGATTACTCTTGGACACAGCTTTGCAAAATAGCTTTATGAATTTGTGTCTTTTTCTGGAGGAGACATACCAAAATTTATTATGACTATAAAGAGGCTAATGTAAATACAGGAAGTCATCAGCTAAAGTAACAATATAGATTTTCCTGAATTCAGCTTTCTGTCTGTAATATAAAGTATATGCTGCATGTAAAGGTGGGGGTTGAAGCATTGTTGAAGCACTACTCCTCTACTAAGCATTTTCTGTTGGGATTTTGAGGGAGTAGGGATGGGATTCGCCATAAAGTTTATACTTAATTCTGATATTAGTGGAAACCTTTTTTTCTCTATGTCTGAATTTGTACTGAGGACTCTTAGACTACTTCAGGGTTTCACAGGCAGCTCATTCCATTAAACACAAAACTCTCGAATTTTACTCTCAAACTAAAAATTAAATCAATAACTGTAGAAATATGCACAGATAAAAAAAAAAATCACTTAACATCTGCTATCCTTTCTTGTTGTTAGAGGAAAATTGAGATTAACTAGGCATTTAATCCCATTCTTCGTCAGTTTGGGAACATTTCAGCTATAGTATGTTCTTATCAACTTTGTCACATTGAAGAAAACTGTTTCTTGTCATACATTTAAGTAGCATTATGACCTGTACTGAGTGTGGTGATGACAGATTCTGTGAATGTATTGCATAATTTTGTCCATGGCAAAGAAAGGGCTGTGGGAATGTAATATTTTATGTGACGGTGCATAATTAGATTTGGGGTTTCTAACAAGTAGGAAAGGAATTTATGATAAATAATAACCCCCTGATTAAGTTGCCATTGTCACCAATAAAAAAAGATGTAAAGTCTCCATTCCTATTTTTACTATGGTGTTCTTTAGTTCTGTTATGTTCAGGCATTTAAAACCATAGGATGATCTGATTAATTTTCATGTATAGGGACATTAATTTTTCAATTGTTTCTTCAGTTTCTCTGTGATAGGAGGTATTCAATATCAGCATAAGCAGGGATTAGTGTGAAGACAGATAATGCAAATTCCAATTTACTTGGAATAGTGAGTGATAATTAAGAGCTATTATTGATATGTACCATCTGGGAGTATTGAGACAATGCCACCTGAGTCAGTTACAATAGAAATTTGTTGCAACGGAAAGTCATTTGAGGGTCTGCTTTGTCATTAATTCTTTCCTGGAAAGTTCTTGTTCATTAGTCTAAATCTGAAACATGTCAGTGGAGTGCTTTTCAGGCTAAGATTATAGCACACAGATTTTAGGAGACTGCACATGGTAACTACAAATGCATGATGTGTCTGAGCTCCTGTTGTAGTTGGTGGAGTTCAGTGCATTTCAGGCAGTGGAGCCAAGAGGATGCCTGAGCTCAGCCATGAGCAGACACGGGGCAGTCAGGGAGCAGACACGCCGTACAAGCCCTGCTGCCTGGTGCTCATTGACTGTGAAGGGTGCTCAGACTCATACTTCAACTGTACAGATCTGCATGGGAACATCTACAGTGGTTTAATCTCAAACTGAACCCTCCCATATCAAGCTGCTGGCAAAGTGGCCTGTCTCAAATGGTCAGGCAGTTGCTTTACTTTCTAGGGAGATTTCTCTGCATCAGACAGCATTAGCTGGCCCTCTTATCTTCAGTTTTAGCAGCGTGCAGATTAAACAAGTATGATGGAACTATCTGGTTATCTCAAGTGATGCCTCCTCAAAAAAGAAATAGAGTAGGAAATCTCTTCTAGGTTGATCTCAAGATTGAAAAGGCTATGCCAAGAATTATAAGTCATCAGTCTGTTTCTATAAATCTGATCAGAAAGGCTGTCTGGTATTATCACAGCAAACAGGCTCAGTAGGTTTTCCTCTAGTGAGTGGTCACTGGGGATAGTAGACATAACACCAGTGTTATAGGTAAGCATAGCCTCTGTGTTTCCATTCTGTGTAAAATTTCTGTGACAAGATAGTTGGCAATTCCATATTTGGAGCTCAAAAAATCAATTTAAAAATTAGCTGAAATCCAAATACAAAATTAACAGAAGGAAATACTTTTGTTGAATAGCTTCAGATGTTTAGATTGGAATTCACAAAGTAAAATATTCTTAGATGTGTAAACCAATTTCTAAAGATGAGTGATGATGTGATCACCAAGTTTGCTTTGCAATATATTTTATATTATTTATTATGTATACCTTATGCTGTTTACATTCATTTTATGTACAATATATTGTATTTTATGTTAGCTTTCAAACTGCATAATGAGAAAATCAAGCAAAACAATAAAAGTTTTTAAAATATCTGTCACACTGAATCTAATTAAAAGCTTGTATGGATTACGAGAGTCAAAGATTCTCCACTCCTTTTATTCTGATTTTAATTCATAATTCAGTATTACCATCTTGAAACCACTGAAAACTGATATCCTGGTGATAACCCTGTAGTATGTGTGTGTTACGAAACTCCACAAACATGATATTTGCCTTAACACTGAACCATGGTATATGGTTCAGTTCTGTACTGTCAAAGTTTCTCTTTATGCAGAAAAGCTATTAATAAATCTTGAAAGTGATTGCAGTGTTAGTTATAGAACTATTTTACATAGATAGTATTAGCTTTCAGTCTTAAAGCAGGGAAAAAACTTTTTTATTTTTATATATGTTTTTACTTCAACTTCAGTTATTTTTGTCATTTAAAACAATACTAAGATACTCAGCTTTAAAATGTTATTACTTCAAGTGGTAAATTATATAGACATACTAATTTTAAGGCAAGTGTTGGCATTGTTTACTACTTGCTTTCCTCCTAGAGTCCTAACACCCCAATAAATGCAGCATTACAGATACGGGTTCAACATTTAGGTAAAGAATTTTGCAAAGCCTTTTGAGATTCAGCTGCTCTTAAAAGAAGGCAGAGTTGTGAGACAAAAAAACATTTTCAAGGAGAGGAAATGCATGAAGGATGTAATGATTTGAACAGATATTGCTATTAATTGTACAGAAGAAAGACTGTTAATATAATTAAAAGATTAAAGAAAATGAAGCTCACAGTATGGCATCTAACACTTTTGAACAGTCATTAGCACTAATGTACGCACGATAAGTAAACAGAGTATGAAAAATGGAAATTAATCAGGGTTGGAGAGGGAGTGTGGAAGCAGCACAGGAGCTCTCCTCTCACCCGTTTTGTGCTGCTATGCGCTGCATTAAGTGAGAAAGTAACAATCTCCCTACTTCTTCCCGTACCAGGTAATTTAGTCTCCATGGTATGTTTGGTATGTGAGATACTTTCTTAAATTTCCTGTGAGATCTATCTGTGATGTGGGTAAGACATTTAAAGTTAGGTTGCTGAAGAAACTGTTTAGCCTGCTTTAAAATAATGATATATGAATTACAATACCTTAACAATAGCAAGCTCCTCAGTTTTGGCAGGGGATTTCTAATCTAGTTTAAAAAACTCAGACAAAGCAGATTGATGAATTAACATCAATGCAATATTTTTTTTCTCAAATCTCTGTAAATATATTATAAAAATTACTTGCACAAGAAAATAAGCCATCCTTTCCTCAAAATATCAGCCTTGGAGAGGAGGCATATGTGCTAGATACATGCTTAAAGAACTGTAGATGTAGAAAACAGTCTTTCAAAGCCAAATTTAATTATACATAATTGTCTTCATCTCTGTGATTTTTAAACTTTGTAAAGCAATTATCTTGCAGGCTTCATGAAGTACGAAACGTAATGTTAGTAAGTGACATAAAATATTGGCACTAAAAAGGCTGGATTTAAGGGGATTTTCTTTTTTAAAGGGGGGGTAATAAAACCTTTTTTTTTTTTTAGTAGGTAGAGTTTAAAACTACAAGGGATCTCATAACTTAGCAGAGGTCTGTGGGAAAATACCTTGCATTTGAAGAGGATCTGGCTGTAAAATTGAGGTCTGTGGAGGTGACTGCACAGTGCTCCTTTCTTGCATCAGCTGGTGTCCTCTGGCAGCAAGCCTAATAGTTGCCTCAGTTTAACCGACAATCTGTCTCTAAATTCCCAAGTCTGCTGGCCAAAAGAGCATAGTAATATAAACCGTCTTGTTTCATCACTTATTCGGTGCTACTTCTGTGCCCTTTTAGGTGTGTAAAGACAACGTTACCTTTGAAACTGACTTTGAATGATGTTTAATAGTCCACAGGCTTCACAGTTCTGCACTGACGTTGCAGAACTTCAGAGAGCAGCC
The DNA here is from genome assembly GCF_965183815.1 of Platalea leucorodia. Classification (NCBI taxonomy): domain Eukaryota; kingdom Metazoa; phylum Chordata; class Aves; order Pelecaniformes; family Threskiornithidae; genus Platalea; species Platalea leucorodia. Next base: position 81,789,141 of record NC_138825.1, read on the forward strand.
TGCTAGTAATTTGGAATAAAACTAGCAAAAAAGACAGCACAGTTGTCAGAAGTGTTGGTAATAATCAGATGGTGCTGTTGATAATCAGTGTAAGTCTTACAGATTTCATTTCTAAGATGTGTTTGTTTGTCCTGAGGGTACAGTGGAAAAATTTGTGAAACAGTAAGTCAGGGAGATAATTCTGAGACAATTGAGGTTATGGAAATCTGATGCAGCATGCATTTGAGTTGTGACAGGGGCACAACGAACATAAAATCCATAGGAAACCAGGTTTCATTGGTGCCACTGCTTAAAGGTCTATTGGTTTCTTAAGAGATTTTTTTTTCTCTTAGTACTTTATCAGATAAACTAAATAATTATCACTTATTTTAGTAATCAGATTATACTATATGAACACTGCAATATGAAAAGACATAAACATCTATAATTTTTCATATCCTTTAGAGACTTCTCGGAAGTGCTTGTCTTGTAAGATTTAACATTTGACAACACTGAACTACAAAGTGTTACTAAAGAATCCTTTAAATTCTCTTAAAATAGCAAAGACACAGGAGGAATAAAATGTCTTTAGTTCTGAGACTTGTTTAATAGTATTAGTACTCAAATTTAAAAAATAAAAAAAGAAACAACTTTGTGTGATACGTTCCAGTTTGGTTATCTTTTTTTCTGCTTAAAGTTCAGGTTACATAGTTCAAGATACTTTATGAGTGGTGAGTATAATTTCGACCTTTTTTAGTTTAGGAATTTGTACCACTTTTATTTTATTGACTTGCATTTTTTTTTATCATGTCTGCTTAGTATTGTTATATTTATTTCTTCCATGCTGTAGGGCAGAAGCTAGAAAAGTGAAGAAACCAAGCCACAATACCAAATCAAAGACATTTCATACGTAGGGTTCATCTCCAAAAGGAATTATTTTCCTGTTTTAAGACAAAATTTCAGTTTTTCATGGTTCTACACACTGATGCCAGTCTAAAACTGTTTGAAAACCCTATACACTATTAATTCATACTGCACATGTCCAATTACTTATAAAACTTGTAAGAGAAATTCCATTCTTCTGAAGAATCCTCAGTCTGTCACTTTGTGTAGCTGTGAAGTTGTAGTGGACTGTTATGGTTTAATTATGAAATGAGAAGTACGCTTAATGTTCACAAATGGATTTTTTTCTTGCAGGGTTAATGATGTCTCAGTCAGTATAGCCTTTGAGGAGGAGTTGCATTAAAAATCATGACAATATGTAATAAGTAAGATGCAGCTGTATTGGAAAGATCTTGAAAACACTTTCTGCTTTCATTGTGTCAGAGTAAAAATGGATCCAGTATTGTCATGGCTCAGCAGAGTGGCAGTTTTGGGGATTGCAAAGCAAAGGAGGTGTTCTCAAATATAACAAATATTTTTATAAAAACCATGCAGTATCAGTTTCCTATTGAAGTAGAAATATTGAAATCTTTGCATAGTTAAGCACAGCAACAAAACTTTAACTAGGTCTCTGGAGGGTGTCAGTATTCAAACTGAAACCAGTACAGATTCATCCTTGCTGTTGTAATGCTACCCTTCCATGTCATCAAACTGTCTCTAGCAATTTCTTTTCGTGCTGTATATCTTCCCTACCGGCGAGTTTTGTAACAGCATACTGAAAACTTCTGCTGTCAGCAAAACAGACCGAGATTGATGACTTTTTCATCTGTGTACTCCAAGTAGTTAACAAATATGACAACAGGACTTACTGTCTCAAGGGCTGGAAAAGAATAGATACCTTGCTGTATTTTACATGTTTCATATATCTATTCCCAGAGAGAGAACAGTTTAATTCCAAATTGATGAGAAAGAAAACCAGAGCTTTACATGATTTTGCATGCATTTTAAAATTGTGATGTTATACAATTAATTCAATCTTAATTGATGTGCATTTTCATGTTATTGCTAAACTGAAATGTTTTGACACTTTTAATAAGATTTGAGATTATTTAGGCACAGATTTCTGTGCGCTGTGAAGTCCAGATTTTCATCATACTGAAGCAGTACAAAAATGTCTCTATATAATTTTTGTTGCACTTGTTATAAACAATAGAAAGATGCTTATCATTGTACAATATATGAAAATTATTGTTACTGTATTTTCACTCAGTGCTGGAGCTTAAACTGTGTCATGTTAATGAACATTTCCTTTCTATCTAAACCTAGTGCTGTTTTCCGTGTGTGTTTTCACAGAATTATTTTTTATTCTAAGTTCTTAAACCCTTTTATCTGAGAATCAGTAATTCATTCAGTTGTAAGACAGGCACCACAGTCTGGCTTGAAGTGAAATGTTAAGTTACTTTGGTCCATGTTACAAAATTCTGGCTGAAGTTGAGATAGTGTATTGTCTATACAAATAGTTCCTCTTTTTTGCTTTATAACAGCTAGGCATTAAGTGAGCTAATTTGAAACTATATGTACATCCTTGATAACTTGTTGTAAATCCATTATTTGTGCATGGTCAAAGTTGCATTTATGATTCTTTCATTCTTGGCTTGTCGGTCTGGCTCAAAAATGTAGTATTTTAGCGACACTAAATTTTCTTACCTTCTGAGTCAGTGAGGTCTGTAAACACTTATCTTCTGCATTATAGATTATAGAACTGAGGAATCAAATATTAAATTAAATGTTTACCTCTTGTTCAGGGTTTTTAATCTGATTGCTACTTCCTCCTCCCATAGAATGTTATTTCATTCTCTACACACCATGTAACTTTTCCAATGAAAAAAAGATGGGGCTGCTATGATGTAACTTAGTGTACTGTAAAAAGAGCACACTGAATAAGGCAAGACCACTCCATACCACTCCATTCTTTAACCAGTCATCATCACTCCCTAATGTGCCAATTGGATGAAACACAAACTTGTGCAATAAATAGGTTATGATCTGTGGTTAGGCCAGGACAACAGAAAAATGTTCCAGAAATTCTGCCTTACACCTCCTTTCCTTATGAATCAAAAAGAGAAGAAAAGCATAATTCATAGGATTTTTCTTTTTAAACTATTCTCTGATTGGAGCACACAGACATAATAATGTTCCTGTTTGTACACCCACAAAGTACATTTTAAACCTGCATTATTTTGAAAAATCACAGTATTATCTGTCATGTGCAAAGTACGTCAGGAAATCATTGAATTGCCAGATTTCAAATTCCCAACAGTTACCACTACTGTGTAAGTAGTGTTCCAGCAATAATTCATATTTTCTTTATTAGCAGAAAAATTACAAGTTTTCACTCTTCACTTTTGAAAGCAGCCAAGTCTTTTTGGTCCACATTTACAGAATTCATTTTCCCTTCAACGGAACAACAGGTTCCCAAGTTTTTTCATCAAAGAACATCTACAAGCACCAACCCTGTAAAAAGTGGAAGAGTTAGCAACCTAGGCTGAAAACTAAACAACTAAGACTAAATAATAAAGATAAGCAAAAGAGTGTACTAAAATATAAGTATCATCTAACCATATCTCAAGACTGGTAGTCATACACAGTGAAAATTGTATGGCTCTAAAGAAAAGAGGCCATTATTTCACTTGAATAAAAAAATACAACTATGTTAGAACAAGACAGTCATAACTTGGATAGGCTGCTTGGCAATTGTTCCTAATTGTCTAAACTTCTGCTCCCTTGTCTTTTTCATACGGTTTTTCTAATTGTGGTTTAAATACATTGAAGCTGAATTCTTTGATACTGCACTCTGCAGTGACTCTGTGTTTTGCAAACTACAGAAACCCAATATGTTATATAGACCTGAAATATTTTTTAAAACTTTCACTGAAGCTCAGCCCTGCAGAAAATTATGTGTGCATGTAGAGAGAATTGCTTTTAATGCAACAACTGAAAAATGGTCTGTGGCCTACTGAGGACTAAGGACAGATGGATTCGTATTCTAAACAAGTATTTCTAAATTACAAATCGACAGGAGACGACCCTAAATCGATAGAAACCTGCATACACACAAAGAGGAGAAGGTTCAGAAGAAAAACAGATATAATACTATAATACAGAAAATTAGTCCTGAATTATGTGCTCTTGATGATTGCACTCAAAGAATTATTATCTTTACACTGACAGACGAGGACGTCACACTACTCTCCTTTCTTTCTCCTTCAGAGGTATTTTTAGAGCACTTTACAGAACTTACTGAGGTGATTTCAGTAAATTGATCAGAGCAGTAACTCATAGGTTTAAACAATTCGAACTTTAATACAGTGAACTTAAATCTCCAGAGGGAGACAATTAGATTATTGACTCTTCCAGGAGAAATTCAAACTGATTCAAATTTGTTTGCTAGAATTACCTTCTTCAAATACTGTCTTGCCAGGTACCCACTAATTATAACCCAGTAAAAGAATAAATGTTGGACAGAGATATTACTTTAGGATAACTATACAAAGTTAATAGCTAGATACATTAAAAAAGTGAAGATGTAGAGAATGAGCATGAATACTCATTAAGTAGAACAGCATATTGGCCAGCCTGCATCCTTCCAGAAATGATCTGTTAGGTCATGCAAGTCATCTTGGTTGAGGAGAGCTCTCGGTGGTCTTTAGGTTCTTCACAGGAACCAGCTGCAGGATGAACAGTCAGTGAAGCTAATGCTGATGTTCCCAAGAAAGAGTGAGGGAGGTAATGTGAGGGCATATCAACACAGAAGCACTACCTCGATCCAATGTATTGAACTGTTGGGTATCTTTTTAAAAATGACTGATTTATAACTTTGCAGAAGGGCTTCATGATGGGTTGTTTATATATGATGTAGTGTATTACTATGTTTTTAGTAAATACTAGTAATTTTCCATTTCATGCTGTTTCTCAAGAGGTGTGGAAGGCAATACAAGAAAAGGACCAATTGCTTAATGTATCTTCATCACAGAAATGTAGTCAACTTTTAAATCCTTCAGGGAAAATTTCTTTCAAAAGTTAATTCTTTGCTTCTGTAATAAAATAATAATTTAATCTTGCTCTTACCACATAACATGCCACTTCATCCTTGTCCTAGAAACAGCTATTGATAGCTTAGTTGTTATGCAAACAGTACAAGTTGAATAATGCAAATAAAAGTTCTAATTCATAAAAGGAGAGTCCTCAGGTAAAATCATTGCAGCTCAAATGCATTCCTCTTTTCTCCCTTTAGACTCCAATCTGCATTTCTTCGTGTTCAGTTTCTTTCATTAACTGTTGGATAGTGTTACTGCTCATCTCCATTGTTTAGTATTTTCTCTAGGTTTCATATACTTAATATGCACTCTAACTGTGCACATTAAGGAGTCTCATGTTTTTTTCTGTAACAATAAATTATTATTTTTTTACTTCATATTTAAAAACCCCTTCTCACGGTTTTATTGGCACTATCTAAGTTTTGATCTCACTCCTTTGAAACAGCCGTTGTGAATAAAAGAATAGAACTTATGTTAAAGATTTAACTTGTATAGATTAATTAATATATGTATGTAGTAAATTCTGAAGAGCAAAAACGGTGAATGATCATGCAATCCTTTGATCATTTCTTTCCATTTCTCTCAGTCCTCATACATAGTGAAGTCATGTTAGCTTTTTGTATTTAAGGAACAGGAATAAGCCCACTGATGACTCTTCAATGTCCCTTTTTTCATTCTGCTTTTCTCAGATGCCCTTTACTTCCTGAATGGATAGAGACTTCTCCCATCTTACCTTAGTATCATAAATTTTGAAAGGCAATCAGTATTCTTCAAATGAGCCAGCAGAGCAGATTCAGCAGTATGATTAATGAATGAGGCAGAGGAGGCTTTTGTCTTGTTGGAACTTAAAACAATTTAGAAGGTCAACCTAAGAATTACACCTTTGAATGTCTTCAGGAAAGTTACAAAATAGTTATTTGGGAAATAACTGAATTGTATTCATCACACAGTAGCAGTACTAATTAAAACTGCCCTTCATTGAAGGCTGCAGCAAAAGATACCTTACTTTGTTTATTTTGGATGTCTGCGATATCTGTGCTACCTGAGCACTGACACTCATCAAGTGAAGCTAATGAGGCCTCAAAATTAAGAGCTAGTACTTTGTAGAGTGTCAGGACAGTGCAGAGAATGAAGGATGGGAATAAATTGCTCAGAATTGCTCAAATCAGTGAACAAATACGATGGTGCATTCTGAACAAACTGCAAGTGCTGCCCTGTTGTGAACTCCGCAGAAAGGAAATTATGATGATTGTGTCTTACGATCACAAGAATGAAGTTTTGCTATAGTAAGGTGATCGTGAGAAAAATACTAGAATAGCCTGTGCCATTTCTGTTACTGGAATAAAATATATGATAGTCAAAAACTGTGTTATTAGTGGGGAAAAAACACGAAAATTCAAAGTTGCAAACAATATCTTCAAAATGAGGAAGTAGAAAGGAAAAATAAGTAATTTACAGAGTAAAGAAAAAAAAAATCTCATCTTACAAAGTAGTGGTGATCTACTTAGTCTGTCCCGGATGAGTGTAGCAACTGGAGATTAAAGAAAAGACATAAATTGGTGTTTCACTTATCAAGAAGTAATTTATTGGCAGCTGCTTCTCATAATCAAGCTTTATTACTCTTTTTTACTTGTTTTTTAGATAAAATAAGAAAAAAATACCTATAAGCCTATTAAAAATTTTGTTCTTTGATTCATGTAGTATTGGTAGTTCAGACAAAAAGCGTGCAGCTTATAGTCTTTATAAAAGATGATTCCTTTGTGATACCAGATGCAAGCAAAGGGTAAGGAAAGGTGTTATCTTTTTTAAGTCTCTAGCTGAAATACACTAAAGCTTGATTAAATCTTTTTTTCTGCTACATATGCCTCACTTCTCATTAAAATTAAGCAGGACATTTTTCTGTGTCTAATTGTGACATTTTTAATGTGTCTTAATCAAGAACTGCATGAAATTCAAGACATTTAAGGAGAAATATAGGTGGCAGCAAGGTAAACTAGGAATTTATTTAATATATACTGTTTTAGATGCACACACACATGTAAGCAAAGGTCATAAATCTACAGCCCTCTTGAGCAATAAGGGAGGGGAAAGAAAATCAATTCTAATCAGGAGACTGGTGCCAGACCTCATAATAACAACTTCTCCATACACCTGAGGCACTTAGTAACATTTCTTATAAATTTTAAGCAAAACCTTTTAGCCTGTAATAGAACAAGATGGGAGTAGTATAATTTTTTTATAGTTTCACTTGCCTTATTTGGTAGTTGTTGATTTTGTTGTATCTACAACCATTAAAATCCAGATTTAATAGAATAGCAATGCAATTCCTTGGCACAAGAGCTTAGGAGGTCTGTTTGCAAATATGCTGCCATTAAAGGATATGCTGTGTGAGCAGTCTTCCAAGCCATCACTGAGATGTGATTTATTTTTTTATTTTATTTTCTCAAGTGTAACTTTATAAAATTGGGTTACTTCATTGTTCTTGAACTAACTTTCCTTGTATCTTTGTAATTTAAAATGCCCACAAATTTATGGAAAGAAAATTAATTCAATTTCTGTGCAGTTAATGGAATCATCAAGGATAGTTAGTGATATGATTTGCTTGGCATTTGTTTTTTCCTCTGTCAAAAGTGGGCTGTGAGTTTTTAATTAAAAAAAGTTCATCATCTTCTGTGTTGGAAAAAAAAATTATTTAATATATCTCTAAACTGGTTACTGTGCAACCCAGAAGTTTAGCACTTCATAGATTCAATAAATCAACAAAACAAAAAAAAAGGGAATATTAAATATTTCAAAGGTGTTGTTTTAGAATGTGTGGTAGATTTTAGAAGCATGTGGATGTTCTTTCTAAATGCAACTATATGGATACGTTTAGGTGTACCTACGTATTTTTAAACGGTTAATTAAGCTATGGCTTGTAAGTACTTGAATTATAGTCAGACTAGCATTGCCATATCTTAATGTGTTTTCTGTCACAAACTTTTTCCCCTTTCTCCTCCTTTTTCCTATATTCACAAGTTCCTTTCTCTAAATTGGTGAAATTGTAGTTCCTAAAACTGTAAACAAATACAGTTTCCTTCCATATATATATAGTACAAGATTTTACTCTTCTTAGTTTCCCACGAGTAAATTGCCCTGTCTTTCAGTCACATTAGACAACATAAGCAATCAGGTTATGAACCAAGGTATGTAAATTTTAAATTGTGGAGATTTGAGAACAAGATTTGGCTTTTTCAGCTACAGATTATAATATTTAAATAATATATTTTTGATATTGAATTGATATTGAATAATTGTGCTTGTTGAAAAGTAGTTATTTTAATACCTGTAAAATAGTCATGTGGCACCAATACAACAAGCTCTACTAGAAAAGTGAAATTCCTGATTGTTAAATGCTTACACCACATTCTGAATGTAATCAAGATAAATTCAAATTTCTGTGTCACAATTATTCTCAGATTTGCAGCTGAAGTGAATTTTCCGCATGCCTGTCTTCTGTGAGATTTGTTGTTGATATACTATAAATGCAAACCTTGGTGCATTTGTATTCTTTATGAAGTGTTTGTTTCCATTCACTAGCTCATAAAGAATAAGTTTCATGAACTGCACTGCCACTTTCTCAATTTCTTATTTATTCATTTTTAAGTACTACAGCAGTTAATTAAATATGCCAAAAAATCATGTGTAGTTAAAAGCTGAGTTTGATTTCCTTTAAATGAATAGTAAATAATTACTGCTAAAGCAGGAAAGATCAGATATTGAGAGGCTGGATAATTGTGAAGCTGAGAAATGTGTTTTTCCTACAATATTTTTCTTTTCATGTCCTCCTTTATAATTGCATTCCCATCTCCCTATTTACTTTTGTGTTTGCAGAGATTTATTGTTCATGTTTGGCAGTATGCCAGTACTGTGAACCATATTTTGCTTTGCTTTACCCACTCTGTATCCCTTAAGTCAACTTTCAGTGGCTGTGTGTCAGGCAAAGATTTAAAAAAATAATACTAATAATCATAATTTGATTTAGAATTAGTTCACTGTAATATACAGGGCTGAAAATGCAGTACTAGTCAAAAAATACTTAACTCTCTTGTGGTCTATGAAAAAGTAGAGATTGTCTGCTGGCAGTGATAATAAAGAAATCTGTTTTAGGGAAAGATTAGAGTCATCATTACCACAGCCCTCCTGGTGTCATATTCAGCAGCGATCAATTTTGGAAGGCAGTGAGTGCAGCAGTTAGGAATGTGGAAGAGATGAGAGGAAAACCAGAGGTGTTTGTGGCAAATCAGGGACATTGAAACATGAAGATCTGAAGAACCAGTAGCCAGGGTTGAGGGTAAAGAGCTTGTATACGGCATGCTTTCTGACCTTTTATATTTAAGCTCATATAAGCTTGGTTGAAGGTCCTTTATCCCAGTTTACAGCAGGGTTACCAGGCCTTTCCTCCTGTCATCTTCACTGTAATAAAAGAGCTGTACTTTTTGTGATACTTGAGCTTTAGCCCAAAGCCATGTTTCTGAACAGAAAGACAACTGTTCCGGTTGGGCTAAAATGGCCTGAACTCTGGTGGTTTGGGTTTCTTCTTTAAGTGGTTGGTTTTCCTTCCCTGTTACTTCTGGAAGACATACTCCAAAGCAATTTGTGTTTCAGAGTTTACTGTTTGGAAGGGAAGCGTATTAGTTTTTCTTAACTTTCAGTCAATATCTGGTTTAAGTGAAGCATGCTAAAGCTAGCACCCAGAAATAAGGGGACATGCTTATGGACCTCATACAGAGTGGGAGGCTGGAGGACGTGAGGTTTTGCAGACTGAGATCCCAGCCTCCTACGCATGGGGAAGGTAAAAACGAGGGGTAGATGAACAGTTTGATTCCGTACCATGAATTTATTAATCCACGCTGTGCTGAGCTGATGCAATGACTGGTCGTGGGGAAGGGTATCCCCTCCGTAATGTTAAGTATAGTGTGTGGCCTGCTGCTTTAAGCCTATCCTAGCTGCCTGCATAGTCTGAAAGAGTTGCTTTTAAGGAAAAGCAATATGTGAGTTCTCAGTTTTGCTGTTCATACTGGTTATCAGTAAATTTGGATCTCTGTTTAAGTGAAGCTATATTTTTATAAAAGTATTCTTTTAAACAATTAAGTGTCTTCTTTGGAAAGTAAGAACAGAAGTCAAATTCATTTGTAGAAAATCATGACATATTGGTGTTGATGAAAAGTTTGACATTAATAGAAATAGTTCCTTTCATATGACTCATAATAATATTCAATAGGGGTTTTTCCTGTATTTTTTTAATACAATGTTTCTTGTAGTATAATTAGAAGTGAATTTAATTTTTATGCTTGTCCATTCTAGGTACAGAGATCCAGAAATAAGCAGTTACGTGAGCTGTTTCCAGATGGATTTAGTATTCATCATGCAGGAATGCTGCGGCAAGACAGAAATTTGGTTGAGAACTTGTTTTCTAACGGACATATCAAAGTGCTAGTTTGTACAGCTACGCTCGCCTGGGGTGTCAATCTTCCTGCTCATGCTGTTGTTATTAAGGTAAGAGCTTCCATTACTCTGCACATGTGTATCTGTCTTAAAAGAAACCTGTAAAGAAGCATAGACAGCAAGATCTTTATTGTGGGTTTTGGGCCTGGAGGGGAAATGTCTGATTGACTTGAAATGTTATTTATATCTCATTAAACTGATTCTCTCCAGTGGGAGTCTAGTTTGTATAGTAAAGATTTAAATATATCAAAGATTATGAAAGGATTAGTTAAAGTACACTTCTGAAATCATGCTATATTTGCCTAATTTCAGTATTCAGCTCATCAGGATTATATTCATGTGTATTTATGTTAATTTTTATTAACTTTTCCTCAACCAGGGAACACAAATATATGCTGCAAAAAGAGGCTCCTTTGTTGACCTTGGAATTTTAGATGTCATGCAGATATTTGGTCGAGCTGGACGGCCTCAGTTTGACAAATTCGGAGAAGGCGTCATTATTACAACTCATGATAAACTCAGTCACTACCTAACTCTTCTTACTCAGCAGAATCCAATTGAAAGCCAGTTTCTTGAAAGCCTTGCAGACAACCTAAATGCAGAGGTAACCTTTGAATCATTTAGAGAAACTAGAAAATTTTAAAGGATTAATATTATTTAAAACAAAACCACAATATTGTCACACTTAAAATATCTAAAATGAAAATTTTATTTATTACTGGTACTCTGTAGGTGTGTATGTTTAAGAGGAGTGAACTGTTACATGTGTGAATATGTTGGGGGCCTTTTACAAAATGTAGTAGCTATTAGAAGTAGTACGGAGGGTCAAAATATCATTAAGATAAAACTGTAGAAACACATAGCATTTACCTTTTAATCAGAAGTGCTCTATTAGAATTTAGTAAGTGTTCTGCATAGCTGCAAATTAAAATCTGGAAAAAATTAAAGCACGTCTGTCTGTATATAAACAAACTTCACATGGTTGACTGCAATATAGGAAGAATAATGTACTTGGCTTGAACTCCTCTTTGTTTTGCTTTACAGTGGTAATCAGAACTGGTTTATTATAAATAGCAAGTTCCCAGTTTGCTTGAGTTTAAATCTTAAAATACATTTTCTTTGAAAATGCTGTGGTTGTATTATTGAGTACTGACCTCTCTCATATTAAAATACAACAATTCAAAAGCTATTGTAATAACCAATTAAAAACACGTATATATATATGCACAGACACTTTTTACAAGGAACCCTCAGAAATTTAAACATGCTTAAATGAAGAAGAGAATACTATTTTTTCAAAGGCACTGGACATTTTTTTAATAAAAGTAAAGGAGTTCAGCTAAACTGAAATGTCCAGTGACATCTTAAAACTGATTATCCCTCTGAAAGATGTGAAGTTTATTTGGTCTATTAGGAATAGTCTTGGGTTTTTAAGATGCTTGTTCAGTTTTATCTATATAATTCTCACATATTTCTGTTTATTTTTTACCTTTTCATCACTTTAAAGTCTTTGCATTATTCAATCATAAATAATAATTTTAAAAGGAAATTCTGGAAAGGAGCGGACATGGATACAGTAGCCTTTTAAAATGTTAAGATTCATTCCTTGCTTCTTTACAAAGTACCGAGTTTGGTCATTTATGATTTTGGTTGGTTTTTTTTTTTTTCTTTTAAGGGGTGTCGTAAGTTATTTCTTCAGTTCCTGCTAACAGGAAAAATCTCTGCCCAAGTACAGTCACACATCAGAAGCAGAACAAGGTTTAGCTGTATTCCAAGTGTTTCCACACACAAATGTGGGGGAATGAAAATATTGACACCTGTCTGCGCTCACAGCTGCTCCTCTTTACCTCAAGGCTCTGGAGTGGTCTGAGTACAAGGAGGGAGAGAGAAGTTGAACTCCCCTAGAACATGAGAGACAAATGTGACAAAAAGGAGCCATCTGCAATTTTCCCATCCTTCTTTCTACCACAAGGGAGAGAGGAAAAATAAATGGAAAGCATGCTTGCAGTGGGCAGGTGTAGAGCTCTCAACCATTTCCTTTTGACAACACTTTTATATTCCTGGAAATAGACACCTGTAAATGTTCTCTAAGTGCAACTGGCTGGATATTTAGTTCTTTAAAACGGGATAGTAGCAACTTACACATTAGCAATAATAATTTAAATCGTGAAGTTGGTTGCGAAGGCCAGGATTACCTGTAGTTGTTGTTCAGCACCCCAAGAAGTTAGGAGTGATAGATCTGGTCCCGAGATACTGTGTACCTTTTCACTAGGAAAGAATCCAGCCAGATCTCATAGAAAAGCTTTGTTCATTTTCGTGAGATACATAAGGTAGACAAGGAAAAAGGAGTTGGATATTCTTTCCTTCACAGCAAAGGATTTATTTTTCTCCTTCTTTTTATTTTAATATTAGAAATTTAGTCCTCCCATCTCACAGAAAGCCTTCAGGTTAGTGAAGAGTTACAGAGACGAATAATAAGCACTTGTTGTGAACTGGGTCAGAGAAGATCTCTATGATTGACTTACTGTGAAAAACAAATGGCATGGCTATATGCTATGCTTTTTCAGGCTTGGTCTGTATTGCTCCAAATTATCCAGAAGGTGTGTGGATGTGCTGGTGTGCACACCTGAATTATACCAGGAATCTCAAGTATTCCTTCCACAGCACTCCAGCAGAAAAGCTAACTTTTGTGGGGAAAATCCTTTACTGACATACCCTAAAAAATCTTGTTGGTTAGCTTAGCAAACAGAAGTTTCAAAGGAGGTACAACAGCTCTCTATAACTAGCCCAAACTAGAAGTGAATAAGAGAAAGGAGAAAAAAAAAAAAAAAAGATCATTTTGGCCAATGTCAGTACAAGAATTAATCACCTTGTTCATAAGTAAGCTTGCCTGGAATATAAGATCTGGAACAGTCTGTCTTTAGCAGTAGTGGAGACAAAAGAAGTCTAATTTTTTTCTATGATGAAGATTTTGTAATAAGTGATGGTTTTTGTATGGAAGATGTGAATGCATATGAGGAAAAGAAGATTTGACTTGATGAACCAGGAGTCCCAGACCTATTTCTTTGCTCTCAACTGAGAATGCTTAGTTAAGAAAGTATGAGATGTAAGCTATTAATTTTCAATGTGCAATATTCTGCAGAGAGAGAGAGGTTTTAATGGGCAGCATGTTGTTGCTCTGATCTGAGCTGTAGTTCCAAAATGTACAAATTTTCCAGCAAGGCCAGAAAGCAGATGTGATTGTTATATGCAAGCTTAAAGGAAGGGGGCTTTTGTTTTGGTTTTGGGGGTTTTGGGGGTTTTTTTTGAGGGGACAAGTGAATTTACATTAATTGAACTTTTTATGCAGAGGAAAAAAATCTTTAAAAATCTAAAAGTAATTCTATTTTCAGTACCAAAGAAAAGATGTATTTGGCTATAATTACACTTCAGGATTCTTCTCCCCTTCCTCCTTTTCCACTGTACAGATTGCAAATTCTTAGTTTTAAGTCCTAGGTGTTTATCTCATAGGAAGTATTTAGAATGGCTTAACAAAATATTTATAATGTGGCAAGTGTCTGCTTGTATGTTTCTTTATGTTACTGTACCAGATTGTAAATTAAGGTACCAAACGGCTGCTAGCATTGACTTTGGTGCAGTTAGCACCAAAAAACACATTGAAGGTGGAACAGACCTGGTTGAACAGACCTGGTTGACTGTTAGAATACAAACAATTTTAATTTGTCCCAGGCTTGTGATTTTACCAGCAGTGTTTAAAGATAGTGGTATCTTCTCTTATTTTTTTCTTTTCCCTGCATTTAATAGTAAGCACTCTACTAACTTAAAAGCTGTTAAAAAAAAAAATCACTGAAGACTTGGAAAGGTAAATACCATTCTGTAGCACCAGCTGAGTATGTCCAAATGGATACTTAATGAAGAAGAAAAAAACATATCAAAAAGCAGGACATCCAACGGAGGAAGGGCTCTGTGAGCTTAGAATAGTAATGTCTACAGTAATTATGAAACACTATAAATTGTCCAAAAGAAAAACAATGAGTTGCGGCAATTTTAGATAAGACTGACAATAATAAAAGCAATCTTACTCCTGAGGCTTTATTTAGATTTTTACCTAAAAAGAAAAGGATTTGTTTGTCCAGGTAAGTATGTATTTCTGCTAAGTAGTTTCTTTTCAAATGTGTACACTTTATTGAAACTCTTTCCAGAAGTAGAGGAAATCTCAATAGAAATTTAGTGACTTTTAACAGTAATTGAGTATCCAAGTAGTACTGTAAAGAATATTGCTAGTAGACACTGCACAAATAATTTGGTTAAATTGAAGGTATAAAATTAAGAAGTTAATCCTCCTGCCCTTTTAAAATAGTAGAACTAAAGAAGAAAAAAATAATGGAATAGAACAATAATTCCGTTTCATAGGAGGTAAACTTATCCAATCAAAGATATATAGGAAGTATTTTATGTACAGTATAATAAAAGCTACTTCTAAGTGCAGCACTCCTACCACAGGATTTGGGGTTTGGGGACAAGTACAGAAAACTGATGAACTAGTTTAGACAGAACTATTTCTTTTCAGATTTTATGTAACGGTAGTGTTATCTGAAAAGAACAGTGTGCTCGTGGCCTTAAATTCCTGTAGATTTGTGGCTGCAGTAGTTACAGCAGCTGAAGATGCAGTCAGAATTTTGTTAATCGCTGTGATAAATGGTTGTTAGTAGAAATAGCAATGGAAAATGCTGAAAAGCAATAGAGTAACAAGGGCATGAAACCGCCATTTTTTTGTCATCTGATATGTGTGATGTTACTTATCCTTCTGTCATGACATGCAGGAAAAATTAGCACCTGCTGGATTACAGGAAATCAATACTATGAGCAGTTACAAGGAGTTATTGTTTTGAGTTTTTTTTGAAAGTAACTTCATCATTTCTTTATAATTGGAGTCAGTCTAAACTTCTATATATGCTAATTTGATCTAAGTTAATGGAATCCTCTGAGAAGGATACAGGTGTTTCAGAAACTGTTATGTTTATCTGTAGATGACTATTCCATAGGCTGCAGCATTCTGGAAAAAAATAAATACATTTTAAAACATATGCCATTGTATTGATCAGTAGATAGTCTTAGGAAGCACATTCAGTTTTGGTCACCTTTTATAGACACTGTCCGTTTGGCAGTAACAGTAGCACTGTATGGAGACAAAATATATGTTTATTGACTGATTTGTTACAGAAATCTAGACAATATGCTTGTGACCACTGTCATCTTTGCCATAACAGAGCCTGTTGTTAGCACCAGCAAATCTGCACTGATATATAATAAAATGACATATCTTAGGAGCAGAGTCTGCTTTTATTGCAAGTCATTCAGGAAATCCAAATGCTTATGCTGTAGTCATAAAGAGAAACCAATTTAAGGCCGGAAGCACTGCTGAATTGTTTAAATTCTTAATTTATTATAGACAGGTCAGTAGCTGAAAGAAGAACTAGTAAAATGAAGGCAGCAGTTGGAAATATGGGCGGATTCCATGTTTCCACAAGAATATGAAGTTGCTTTTATCTAGACCAGGCCTCTTGGCAGAAATAGGTAGGTGTTAAGAATGAGGCAATGATTCAGATATTTGGGGTAATACAATATGTAATCCTAGCCACACAATCACTAAGTGGAATCCAGAGCCTTGAATTTTGTATCTAGGCTTATGTGGTGCAGGAGAGAAAATTTGGGTAACGATGGAAAAAAATTAGGGTATTTTTAATTCCCATTTCAAAATCAGTTTTCCAGAAGCAGAAAATTTTCAGAGGTGATAGGCAAAGGAATAGATCAGCTTCCTTGAAAGGAATACACCAGTTTGCCTGCACAGTTCAGATGAGAACAAAGACAAACGGGAGATTATGTGGCTGAGTTTTATGAAGTAATGCGTGAACTGGCAAAAGAGTGCACCTCTCCTGGGACAAGAAGCAAGAAATACTGGCTGAGATGAGTAAGTGGCAGGTTCAGAAAACAAAAAAGGATGCCAGCTGGGTGGTTAGACTGTATAACTCTTTGCTGCAGGAAGTTGTATCTAAAAGGCAGAATAGTTCAAAAACTATACAAAAATGGAATAAAAATCCATTGAAAGATATCAAATGCGAAGGTAAAACCTTTAACTAAAGACCTGGAGATGCAATAGTTTAAGAATTTGGGAGAAATTTGTATGATGCTTGCTTCTCATTGCCACCTTCTGCCCTTCAGCATTTGCCGTTATCTAATCTCAGAGGCAGCATGGTGGCCTTGATGTCCCAGTGCATTTGTTCTTAGGAAAACTACAGAGTGGGAAAAGCTGAAATACACCCAACTTCATTGAGTTGACACCAAAATTAAGACTTTGAACATATATTTCAGCGCCTCGATCCACTGAGAACTCTCTGGAAGATTTGTTTTGAATTTTGGTTTGGGTTTTGGGTTTTTTTCATCTAAAAATGAGCAGAAGAGTAAATGGTCAGTGATGATCAACATAGACATGGAGATGCCCTTTTCCTTTTCTGCTGAAGTTGTGCCCCTGGGCGTAATAGAATGTAAAAAGAAATAAAATAAATAGCCAGTTAGGGCGCTTAGTCGAGAGGAGCGAGTCCTGGGTCAGTTGACCAGCTGGCAAACAGAGAATACCTACGTCTGTATTTTCTGGAAATACAGGAAGAAAGATAAGATGCAGGGGATGTGGTTTAATTAGACCATAAACTTTAACTTATCTGGGAACTATCATCAATAGCTCATACAATGCAGGTCACCATTCCTTCCCTAATTGTTTCCACCTGATAGAGCCCTCCCTGACATCCACAGCTGGACCCCAGCTTGTTGCAGGGACGACTCCTTTCTCCAGAGAGCTAGAAACTGAGGAAAGGATTTGCAGTGCTGGACAGTAGGTATACCTTCCCCAGGGGGTGTGCCTTTCCTTGCGTTTACTTGTGATTTTGTTGTGGAGCCAGAAACATAAGGTGGTGACTTGTTTAGTTTGGACAAACCTCCTAATCTGTTTTTTTGCCTTGAAAGGGTGGGCAGCTATTGCTCACAGAAGAGACACAGAATTCTTTCAAAGCCCTTCCAAAAAAATCACTCAGGAGCTGGGTGACTCGATGGCTAATCTGGGTATATGGGGCAAAGTGCAGGCTGAGGGGAATTGAAGTTTTGCTCACTGGGTGTCCAGGGCCCTGGGGCCTGACCTGATCTGCATGAGACCAGCAACCTCATCCATTCTCCCTTCACCTTCTGTTGGAGTTAACAGATAATGACAGATAATGGTTATGTAGTTTGGTTGTACTTATAAATAGTCCTTTGGTCACGTGTGGTTGGAGGAGATTCTGTCCCACTTGGGAAAATTCTAGTAGCATTAAGAAATTGTTTCAAAAGCCATACAGGAATAAGACCGTAATCACTTCAGATGCTGAAATGGTAATTCAAAATACACTGGTTTCCAAAGCAAACAGAAAATTGCTTATTAGGTTGTTAGAAAGATTCCTTACTCTCTTGCCTTAACAACATGTATTTGATTCATATATAGAAATTTTTCATCAATGTAATCTCGCTCAATTATACAGATATAATAGTAATTAAACATTCTTATGTAAAAACTACAGTATATTATATGATGTTATAATATGTACTGTATATAACATTATCTATTATATATTAGTAATATTTTGATGCCCTTTTCTAATCTGTATAGAAATATCAGAGAGAAAAACTTCATTTTTCAAAAACTACCTCCAAAAAGCCATGCTACTTATATCTGTTTGCACTTTTTTGAAAATCAGAAACACCTCTTCTGAAACACTGTTCAACTTGATGAAGTCTGTGGGATAGCATTTGTAAAAAAAATTATTTAATGAAAATGCAGACTACTAAGCACATCACTCAGTGATGGTGACATCAGCCATTGAACAATTAGTTGAAAATTCGTGATACTGATGACTTTTTTCATTTAAAGTGACACAGTGAGTTGGATTAATATAGTACTCAAGTTTTCATTTTTTGAGAGCAACACAATTACTTGTATTTGAACTGTTTAAAAAAAAAGAATTTTGTGATGACTGGTGCAATCAAACAATACAATGTCAGCATAGTAAAGATTTCTACTCATTGATTATTCTATCTGTAACTAAATACCTAATACATGGTTGAGGAAACGGTGGAAAATTTAGAACTTTTTTCTTTTTATTTTATTTTAATGGAGTATCACCTTGTCTATTTATTGATTTTATGAATACTGCATATCCTACGTCTTAACAGAGGCCTTCTCCTAACTTTGTAAATAATTTATTTCATAATTACTCTTAAGAGTTTGTATTAATAAGGTAACTTCCCTCATTCATGCTGTTTTAACAAAGGTATAATTTACAAATAATCTGTAAGAACTTTACTTGAACACTAGATGGCAGCAAATATTTAGAAGTTGCCTTTTTTTTTTTTTTCCCCTGCATATTATTCAGTGAATATTCATTGAAGTTGGGGGAGGAAGGAAAGTGCAGTATTAGATTTCAGTACCATATCTGAAACCCAACTGTATTTCATAATCTCTTGTTATTCCCCTCAGTTTTAATTTATGACAATAATTAATTTGTAAGTAATATAATCAGATATTTGAACAAATGAGGCAAAAAAGAAGTGTTGGTTTTTTTTTTCTTTTAATTGTCAGACTTTACTGTCATTGGTAATGAGAATTTTACATTTTCATGATTGTGAAAGTGGTGGTTTGGGGGAAAATGTTACTATTGGACTATGTTGTTATGCTATTTCAAGTTGTCTTTTGAAAGACATTTGAATCGTGGGAAGAAACCAAATGCTGAAATTAACCTGGGTAGCAAATTGAGTAATAATAACCTGTGGGCTCTATTAGATGTTTTCCCTGTAGTAGTTTATGAAGAACTGAATGTTTTTGTAGCTACTTTAGTGCATTATGTAGCTATATACTTTGAAAAATAACACAGTGGGGCTTCCCCAGACCTCCTTATGCTGTTGAAGAACAAAATATCACTTGAAAAATGTGTGAGACAAAGCTTGAGGTTACTCCATGCTATTAGGCATTGATATCAACAAGGTTTTGCCAGATTTCAGTTATTTTAACTCAGGGCAGATTTCACTTGCATTATTATTTTTGACTAGATATTTATGTTATTCCAAAAAGAATATCTGTATTATTGTTAAGGTTTAGGTGCTTAGATCTGACCGTGCATATGAAATCACTTAGAGTTGTACAGGGTTTTTTTAATTTGTGCCAAGTCATGTGGAACGTTTATATGAAATCCAAACACCAATAAAACAAAAATAACTTTAAAAGTGTAGTAATGGATCACAAAAATTCGGTAAGAGGGGCTTTTGCTTGTTTTAAAAAAACAGCAACAACCAAAAAATATTTGGTCCTGGGACATGCAGGAAATATTAAATTCTCTTGGTAAAATGAGGTTAACTGGAATAAGCAGTAAAATGATTCTCATGAATGTAATCAATACAAAGTAGAGCTGAAGTTATCAAGTAAAAATGTGTGTGTGGTAAGTAATTTGGTGATAAAACTATTGAATTGGCAAAAGAATTCACCTAGCAAAACAACTGCTTTGGTATACTTGATTTGGCCTTGAAAAATAAATAAATACATGTATATATATACGTGTTCAATTTTGTTATGTTTTGATATAACAAAAATGTAGCATGTACCTGTATGTTTGACTTGCCAGATACAACAGGAGAAAACTATTTGTAAAAACTGTGTATAAACAGATTGCCAATATGAGGGCATGCTGAAGAAAATCCTGAAGATTGTCAGTATCATTTGATTTAGGACTTGAACCAGAAAGTGCTTTTACATTGGTATGAAAAAATAATCTTTTAAATGTAAATTTTTTTCTTTATAAGGGTACTCTTCTTTAAACTACCCTGAGCATATTCGCTAAATAATTATGTTGTTTTGTTCGTCTTTTTTTATAGCAAGCTTCCTCAGTATCATCTTTTAATTGTAAAAATCATAAGTGGTGTAGGAAAGATCATGTAGGTCACTGTATCTATAATATTACATCACAGAAGATACCACGTTATTAGATGTTCATAAGATGAAGTTGTGTAAATGGTTCAAGTTATTGTCCTATGATTATTTTAAAATAATTTAAGTTGGAAACATACTGACAGTTTCTTTAATCTAGTGCTAACTCTCTGAATTCTGTATGTTTTTGGCCAAATACTCATGTTCAGCTGTAACATATACATTTAATTTTGTCTCTTTTCCTATTTCCAGATTGCTCTTGGAACAGTAACTAATGTGGAAGAAGCAGTAAAGTGGATAAGTTACACTTATCTTTATGTACGGATGAGAGCAAATCCATTAGTATATGGCATCAGTCACAAAGCTTATCAGGTATAAAATGCATTTTAAAAAAATCCGTAACCTGTTCTAGGTCTCTAATTCTTCCCTGATGTGAGGATAAATATTTGCTATTTCTGCTTACCTGACATCAGCAATTCTTCTAAAGTGCTTAGAAAAAGATATTTTCTGTAGAGAGGTATTTTTAACACTAAATTAAGAGGCCCCTTCTGTTCACATAAAAATACATTTTAACTGGCCAAGTTATGCTCCAAAGGACAACAACATTCATTCTTATCAGACAGTTACTGTAACTTAGCCTATTGTCAGTGTTTCAGTATTGTAGGCTAGATAGAAATGATAAAATAAAGCATTCTTGAGTCGCTTGCTTTCCCCTCTGCCCCCATCAGCTTTTGTTTTAGAATGTTTCATCCCACGACATGCTTATAAATTATAAAATGTCATTTTTAATTGGGTTGGGTTTTTTCTGTCTTGTGATTTAGTAATTATAACATTTTTAATCATTTATTTCAATTTTTTTTGTTTTATTTAGAAGTGTTCCATGCAGTGATATAAATTGGAGCACAGTTACATAAGGTTTTTTTTCAAGTTTTTTTCATTATCTGTAACTTTTAGGATGTTGAAGTGTTTACAGATTATCTAAATATTGTTACTTTTTTCTGTACAGCTCTTTATAAGCATTTAATGTGAACACAGTTTGGACACAGCTAATTGAGCCTAATGCAGGTGAAACTCTCACAAGTGTATGGTCACTGCAGTTTATTTCACATGTCCTGAATCTGTTTTGTGACTTCATAATTTGTTATGATATTGTGAACAGCAGTTGTTTTGGTCATTGTAACACAGATATATGTCAGGAGATTTTATTTTTATAGCTTTTGTGTCTGATAGTGGAAGCTGCAGTGGAAGTAGGTAGGCTATTGTTTAAGCAAGCTTCTGCAAACACCTTTAGATCTCTGGTCATCTCAAATCTGTTTTCTATAAAAAGACTTACAGTACTTTACCATATGTTAATATAATACTATATAACACAAATCACAAAGTAATAGATAAATGAAAAGCAAAAATTGCTTTGCTAGTGAGAAGAATGTTGTTGTCCCATTCCTATAAATTCCTCCTTTTTTTTTTTTTCAGGTATTTTCGATCAGTGTTGCTAACAAATTTTAGTTAAAAGAAATGCAATCGGGGTGGTAATAACTGGTGAGAAAAAAGAATAAAACACTAACAGAAGTGTTTTTTATAAATCTAAAAAATAATGAACAACATTTGCTTCCCCTCCACTTGCTTTTGTGTTTTTATTCAGCTGCTGAGAAAGTGGAGATTGCCAGCACTTGTCTTTTCCTGCCACTAGCCTCCTGTCTACCCCTTCTGATTTGATGTGCTAATAATAGACATTCCTATTTTTGTGTTAAGGCAGTAACAAATTATATCAATTTGAAGTGTTATCCATTCATGTAGGAGCAAACCCAGTGCCAGTCCCCTTATTTTCTAGATAAACCAGTTTTAAACTTCAAAGCTAATACGTTATAGACAGTGTACGGATGGTATAGTGCCAGATGCAGGCATAACCCCAGATTTGCTCAGTTAGGCCATTCTGCTCCTTCTGTTCTGGTTATAGGTATCCAATTTTCATAATTGGTATCTTATTGTTTCTTAGTAATGTTGCAGCGTGCCAATTTCTATCTTTGTTTTGGCTGACAGCCAATGTTGCCCATTCAGAATCTATATATCTGCATAAGCATCGTGGGTCACACTCTTCCCAGCTGTTTGGTGGGGCTGAGAAGATGCAAGCTCGTTCTCCTTTCCCTTTCCATAGGTGCTTACCACATCCAGTAATTACTTTAGGGCACAAAAAGTCCAGCGTGTCCACACAAAAGGGGTGTGTTGCACTGCACAGGGACACCAGGGTGAACATGAACCTGCCATGCACCAACACGTTCTGCATACCACGTGGTGTCTCCAGGATATTACTGTTCCCCACCTAGCCCATTTCTGGGCTATGCCCAGGAGTAGGCTACCTCAGGCCCACTGCTTTGAGTTGCGACTTTTCAAGTTGTTTGCCAGAAGTGCCAATAATGCCTTTTATTAAGTTGGGAAAATGGCCAAAATTTATCATGAGCAGCAAGAAGAAACAAAGAGTGGAAAGAAAAAGTGGAGCAAATGTGAGTGTCGTATCAGTGAAGCCTGTGGTATGGATTACAGGCATTTTCTCATCCTTTTAGGGTTCCAAAGGAAAGGTGGCTGGTTTTTTTCAAGGTAACCCCTTTGTCGGTTTTCTCCACTTTTTGGATCCACCCTTTGGTGGTCCCACGGTTAAGCAAAGCTTTTTATCCCCATAAGCCATATGTTTATGTTTAGAACATCCGTAAAAGTTAGAAAAGCTTGTCCTCAACACTTGTCTCAGTTAGCTAGAGAAAACAATGTGAATAATAATGTACTTTATCATGCATTCTTATATTTCCGTATGTATACTCCAGTCCTGCTCAGTTTCTTGCTGTGGACATGCCAAGGCTTGTTTTTAAGAGTATGGCTTAAAGCTGTTCTAGGCTGGATCTTTTACTCTGTGGGATTTCTAATTATGCAAGTTCAACAAGAGGGGTGCTAACCATGGGTTCTCTAGACTGGAATATTGTTTCACAGCCTTTTCAAGTTGGTGACCTTTCCTTTAAAGTTAAAACCTTTGTATATGTAAAAAATGTTAGTCTACTGTTACAGCTTTAGCTTTTTTTTATGTAAGGCAAAAGATTGGCAGGTAATTTGGGCTGCCAAAGGAGCAGGGAAGCATTTTGATATTTTTTTAATTTTTCCCCCCTCTTTAGTTTTAAGAAATGCCAAACATCTGGCACACTGATCACTTATTTTTTTGACCACCTCTGCTCTGAAATCTGACCTCAATGCATGACTTACTATTGAGAAAAGCACTCTAGACCTTTGTCACCTTAGCTTTTGACTTGAAACTAAGGCAAGCCATAACTAAGGAGAAACAGCTTCAGAGTGACTGGCAAAGACAGGGAATATTAGGAACTAGTCTTGCAGCTGCTTTGTGGAGATGGCTGTGTTCATCTGCAGCTTCAGTGAACATGAGATGAAGCTCTTCAGCACAAAGATGAAACTGAATCCTGGCCCAGGGAAAACCAGAGCAAACCAAGGCATAGCAATTCTTAAAGCCTGCTCCTTTTTGCAGTTTTGGTCATGTATCTCGGGTGCAGATTTACCAAGAGGGCTGGTATGACTTACTCCGTAGGAAATCTGAACTATACAAGCCCTGAAATAAGAATGCTGCCTGTGGACTAGAACAGAGTTTCAGTCTTTTAAAATTTGGTGACTAATCATTGCTTTTGTAATTAGAGCCATATCTCAGGTGCACATGTACCCGAAGGTTAACATGACTACAAATCCCTTTTCACCCATCCTTGTCAGTCTGGGTATCCCAGGCACATGATGTGGAAACACACAATTATACAGCAGTCCCACTCAGATGGGAGTTTTGCCCAGCCTTGTATGTAATAATGAGATAATGTACATTATTGCTTGGACAAAACGTCCAAGTTCCTGAACTTTGATATGAATAGAAATGGTGCTGGGCACAGTAAGCTCCTTGTGTGCTTTTAACGTGAATGTTTATATGGCATGTCTATAACTCAATAATTAGAATATCCCAGCTGACATACCCAAAGCTTTTGGGGACGTTAGAGTTTTTTTGCTAGTAAACATTTCAGCCATCCAGTTTGAAGCTTATTCTATTTGGGGTACAACTAAAGCCATCCTCATGTCAGATACCCAGGCAAGGTATATCTTCAGCCATTTTCATAAATAGAAGATACCATAAGATGGCATGTTTTTGTGAAGCACACAGTACAGTGTATACAGTAATGATAATTTCATGAAGAATATGTTATCATTAAAACATCTTTCAAAAACTTCAATGTGAATTTATTTCATAATCATGCTACTCTTTCATAAGTAATATTCGTCTACATTGTATTGATAGTCTCAAAGCATTGTAAAAGAAATATTATTCTGATTATTTTGTCCTGTACAGACAGTTTTTGGTCAATAATGTCAATGTAACAGTTATTAGTGAGGTCTCAGGAAAATCTTGACTTCATAACTGTACCTTCCTTTTATTTGATTTCTGGCTTTGTGTGACTGGGTTAGCACAATAAAATTATTTAGTTAACACTTTTTTTTTTTTTTTTTTTTCCTACAAATAAATGTGTGTGTTTCATGTCTAGATGGATCCAGGTCTAGAAAAGCACAGAGAACAATTGGTAATTGAAGTCGGCAGAAAACTGGACAAAGCCCGCATGATTCGCTTTGAAGAACGAACTGGCTTTTTTTCTTCAACAGATTTAGGCAGAACTGCCAGCCACTACTATATTAAATACAATACTATAGAGGTAAAATATGATGTTCTATTTCTGGGTTTTTTTCCTTCTTTTTGAAGCTATACCTAAAATAGTTGTAAGATATTACAGAATATGTAGCTGATTTGTTCAATATATTTTCAAATCATATTTACCGAAATGGGGAGAGAGGAAATGGAGAGGAAAAAGAAAGAAACTAAGTATAAAGCAATACTGAAAAATTAGACTTGGTGTGAAGTGAGATTTGAAATGTCTATAGTCTCTGCCTTCTTTTAGGTGAATTCTAAGAAGCATTTTGATATCAACAGTGTGTGCAACCATTGGTACATGATAGAACATTCAAGTATAGAGTCTGATAACAAAGTTTTTCTGCATGAAAAACCTATCAGGTTGCCAACCTTAAACACCTCTTGGCACTGTAATCGGATTGTGTTGTAAATATGTAAGGAAGATGCATTTGTACAAAACCTTGTAGTATTGGAAGCTTGATTTGATGTACACATTCATCTTAAACCCTTTCTTTTGTAGGAAATAAGTCTTTTTCTTGAATAAAAGCTGAAGACTTGGCATTAATAATTTTTAACTCTTTTGTCACTATGTATAATTAGTCTCACAGATTTATTCACTCAAATATGTCCTAGACTTTTTTTGAAATGCACATAGATTTCATGTCTCTTGATTTTGGGGCGCCCAAGTCGAGGGACTGTTTTTCTGAAAGTGCTGAGAAGTCATTCTGCAAATTGTTCCTGTTTAAATTGCATCACTCTGGTCTTCCAATTACTTACTTGCATTTTAACCTTATATGCCTTTTAAAGTCTTGGTTAATGTTGCTTTTGTGCTATATGTATATTTTTATTTTCGGTGTTAAATCAATTCATTTTTGTTTTTAATAGACTTTCAATGAATTGTTTGATGCTCATAAAACAGAAGGTGATATTCTTGCTATAGTATCAAAAGCTGAAGAATTCGAACAGATAAAGGTAAAGCTGTATCCTTTCATACAAAGAATATGTTTTAGAACTAGACACTTCTGTAGTAATCCCTCGATAAATAGTAAGTGTCTACAGACCCAAGTTTTGTTTAATATTAAGCACCATTATAAAATGTTTTCTACGTAGGCATAATTGCCAAGAACTATATATGCTCTCACTCAAATTTGTATGTAGTTCAGCTTGAACTATAGTGCACATTTAATAACTAGTTATGGATGTTTGAAAATTTCTTTTAAATGCTTTTAAGTACTTTTCGGCTTCTCAATTATTAACAGGCAAAGATAAGTGTCCACTGGAATGGTGCACCCAGGGATGAGATAGTTTTTCTGTTTGAAGTTTAAACCATTACTAGATGTCTCCCTGAACAATTTGCTTTATTAGAAATGAGGCAGGACTCACTGGAGTTAAGTCTGTGATATACTATATACAGGGAACAATGTTAGATTAGCAGAACGATAAATTCTGATAAATTATTTTCAAATTTGAAATCTAGAAAGTTGTTGTAACAGATTTTGTTGTGCAGGCTGGAAGATTACTGTACTATCGTACTCAGTTCAATTCCAACCTCCCTTTTTGCCTCCTGTGTGGGTAGGACACAAGACAATACATTGCAAGCCGGCATGAGCTTGTTTGCCCATGCTTCCATCTCATAGAGGTGCGAGCCAGACTCCACAGGGTTTATTAGCTTGGGCTCATTGCCATTTTATCACAATTATACAATTTTCAGATCAGAGTTGGCTCTCATTCACCTGGCTCTGCAAACTGGCAGTGTGAATCCCTCACCATCTACATATTTACATATTTGCACACATTGTCTGAGTATTACTAACTCTGTCTCTAATGGAGAAATTCTATTTTGCTGTAATCTCTTCTATTATAGAAGATAATAAGCAGTGAGGCTTCACAGTGATACATGCAACGTTTTCCAAGCTAGAAGGGTTTTTTTATTATAGTGATATTTCTTTGCTAGATCTAAATTTAGCGTAATTGAATATTTAAAAGGAAAGCATATGGAAAATATGATGTGATATGTTTCTATATTTGTAATAAAGTTAGTAGTGACGCTTCTTGACTAAAGCATAGTTTTTCTAGTTTACTTTCTCAGATTTGTATGGTACGGCATCAGTGCAACATCATTTCCAGTTTTTTGTGATTTGTTTGCTGTGCAGCGCTGAATGTTAAAACTAGTAACTGATTTTCACAAGAATAACTCAGGATTTACCCCTCTGTGTGATACGAATTGTGACTTTTGTTAATATGAATCATGTCTCCATAATACCTTTAAAAATTCTGTATTTTGAGATAAGTAAGTCACCAGTAGCTGAAATACAGGTCTGGATTTGACCTGTAGTGTGCTATGAAGAGCAGAAAAAATTATCAAAAATGCTGTTGTAAGCAGAGCACAATATTCCCCTGACACTGGAGTCATCTGTGATGGTTGTGTCCTTCATCTTTTTCTTTCCTGTAGGACCAGTGGCTGGATAGTTGGGGATTTTAACCCAATTGTCTTAGGGTCTTTTGTATGCCAGGTAGTCAGGTCCAAATAAAAATTACTTTCAGCTGGTTCCCTGCAGGGACCAAACATTTACCCTCTTTAAGTAAGTTTTATACTAACAGACTATCAGTAAATCAAAGAATATGTAGATTTATGCTGGTTTTGCCATGTAAGGGTCAGTAGTTAGAATGTGAAATGTTATGCATTATTCAAGCCATAGATATTAATATTTCTTTACTCATATTAAGACTTAATCTTATTAACAGTGAAAATTTTAATATCATGAATCATAGTACTTCACAGTTTTGAGTTAAAAATGTGTTATGCCACATGCAAACTATGTAACCATAATGAGTACATTTAATGTTAATTCAAGATTGCCCTAATCCAGATGGACAGAGGTTTTACTCTGGTCAAATAAAAAATGAAATCTCATCAGATGAAGGATGGAAGGTCAGAAGATTCAATTTTTGTGGCATATCAAATTTTGTATGTCAATGGCAACCTTAATAGATGGTGATGAATAATAAAATGTAATTGTGTCACTATTAAGATAGTTTCAATTAGGGTCTATTAGCTACATAGTGGAAGATGTGGGTTTGCTGCTTTTTTTTCTTCTTTTTTTTTTTCTCCTTAAAACTAGAGACTCCATTTAAAAATAATCTATCTATGTTATAAGGAAAATTTTATTTCGGTGTAAAAATTTTTATCAAATTGCTCCAGCCTCTTCATAATGTATAATTGTGTTTCAGGTAAGAGAAGAAGAAATAGAAGAGCTGGATACCTTACTGAATGATTTCTGTGAACTTCCTGCTCCAGGAGGTGTGGAAAACAATTATGGAAAAATTAATATCCTCCTTCAGACATATATTAGCAGAGGGGAGATGGACAGCTTCTCCCTTATTTCAGATTCTGCATATGTTGCACAGGTAAAAATAGTATTTTTTACATATCTGTTTCTGTCTTCTGCTGTTTTCATTCTCCTGAATGTTTACAATTATGTAAGTAGGCCTTGATCTGCAACCTTTTTGTACATTTCTATGCAAATTGATTTGAAAATCAGAGCCTTGTGTGTGTGCACATGTGTGGTATAATATTTAAGTAGAAAAGATTTGCAAAAGCCTACCTTGGGAGACTATTGCATTTTTTGTTAATTATGAATGTCCTTTTTGTTCGTATTACCCCTGTAGTCTTACTATATTTAGTAGTTCTAGCTATGATTGCACAGAAATTTTGTTCTTAACTTACTGGGTTTTCTTCTAAATCTGAAAAACTGTTGCAATCTATTTTTATGTTTTGTATACTTTTATACTTTGTTCTGCAAAACATAATTTGTATTTTATTCACATGCCTTGGTTTACACAAGAAAGATGTTCTATTACAATTTTATTGCTAGATGTAATAATGCAAATTTACATACCAGTCTGTATAGTTGTTTGTCGGCTTGATTTGACACCTGAATGGTTGATAGTTATACAGCATGTTTAGTTATTACACAGAATAATAAGAGTACTGCAAGTCTGTGACAGAGAACTGCTTGCTTACACAAGAGCCCATCTTAGAAAGAAAGGGGTATTGCTTAAAAGTTTGGAATTCTGAATCCCAAAGAACTCAAAGTGACAAAATGCTCGTAGACAATCCCAGATGTGCAACAATAATGAATGTATAAAATAGATTATAAAGTTTTACCTTTTAGCCCATCCTATGTCTCTTTTTTTTCTTTTTTTTTTTTTTTTTTTTTTTGTAACAGTCAGCAACATGCTGCATTGAATCATTCTTCTCTTATCCTTACAAAACCATTTTGGAAAGAATTGATTGTAAAATTGCATTTAGTTGGTGCTAAAGATGAGAGTTAAATATTCAAAAGTGTACATATTCTTCAGCAAGATTTTCATACTAACATTACCTTCTTCAGCAGTGTTTACATTTCATAGCACGTATGGGTATAAATGAGAAAATTCTGAAATCATTATGCACGTCATAAAAATTGTGGTACTTGCACAACAAGATCATTTACGGTATGATTCTTTTAATCTTTGCTTTCAAGACAATTGCTTTTATTTTTCTGTCTCAATTATGGCATTTTTAGTGAGGCACCATGGTCGTCTTCTCAGATCTTCATAAATTGTACATGTGAAACCAGTGCTACAAATTGTGAATTTTTTTAATTGGATAGTGACTATTAAGAAAATCATTCATCCTTTCTAAGTAAAAGAAATGTGCTACTTTAGTAACATATGCTTCCTATCACGACCAAATAATTTTCTATTTTTTATTCCTGTTGGCATTGCAGAGTCAGTAGAGAATGATTGTATTCTATTCAATGAATCAAGAACAGAATTGCTAATCCAGGCATAGTACCGGTAGGCCAAATAAAAAAAAAAAAAAAAAAAAAAAAACACACACACAAAAAAACCCACAACTTCATAATACAGCTTGATAAGTTCATGAAAGGAATATCATAACTTACGTTTTCAGGATAAGACTGACCTCATTCAAGCTTATGTTAGTAATTAATTTTCCAAGTCCAAAGCAGATTTATACAGTTTGGTTATACGATAGTCTCAGAAGATAGTAACGTGTTAAAAAAAAGTCACTACTGTTAAACTTCTGTGCATATGTTGTGAAATGCAGTGTAAAATGGGATACTATTATGGAAGCACAGCTGACATGAAAAATTAAAACTTGAATTTCCATATAAACTGAGCTTGCAGGTGTATATTATATGGGGGGAGAAAGAGGAAGATATTAAGTATGGTAAGTGAATTTGTTTCAGAAGTGATTGAGGTGCAATAAATTTAGAACTCCCTAATGTTAGCATAACTGTGATCAAAATTCTATGTCAAACCTGCCACTACAACTTTAATTAGTTGCACATGTTCCTTTTCATAATTTCTGTAGGCAATCATGAGGTAGTTCTGCCACTAGACAGTGATGGAAAAAACAGTTTTCAAGAATGTTTGAAATAAATTTGAAAAGAAAAATCTATTGTTATGGTTTGTCAAAGATGAGTCTATGGGATCCTTTTCATTTTACAAAGAATACTTGAGAGAATTACAACATTTTTGCTTTTTTTTTTTTTTCACTCCCCAGAATGCAGCTCGTATTGTTCGAGCTCTTTTTGAGATTGCCCTTAGGAAACGTTGGCCTGCAATGACATATCGACTACTGAATCTCAGCAAAGTCATTGACAAGCGGCTGTGGGGCTGGGTTAGCCCTTTGAGACAGTTCTCAGTGTTACCACCATCAGTCCTCTCAAAGTTGGAAGAGAAGAATCTCACTATAGACAAGATGAAGGACATGAGAAAAGATGAAATAGGTGAGAAATCAGCAATGCTGATCTGCTTAAACTGTTCGTAATCAATGGGCAAGTTAGAACTAAATCTGAGCCATTCATTAATATACCCACTCTGGTCTGGAAGCCATGTAGATGCATTAATATGGTATTATGGTCTGTCCAATAAAGAAGGTTTATTCAGTCTTCACAGCTTGTAATATGGCACAGCTTTGGGGGTAAGGCTAGCCTATGTCCTGCCAACCCCAGAACACATGTAGAATGGAGATGTATGTTGATATGTATTTACATATATGTGTACATATACATATTTATGTTGACCTGTGCTTCCCTTCTTCCTCACATTATGTAATACACTACTATAAAAGGCATCTGTTTATTTTTGCCAGTTGGCAAAATACGGCCTTTTTTTTTATTGAAATACTATTAACGTGAAAAAGAATAAAAGCAGATTATTATGTCCTGGTATACTATCAGTAAATGGCCTGCTTCTGAAACACTGCATTAATTTTCATTGAACATGGAGAACTCATTGTCACCGGTGTCATTGCAGCAAAGCCTTAATGGAATTTTTTAAAGGATTTGACACTTCGATAATGAGAAAATCCACAAGCCTACTGATAGACATAATGACAATTTCTAGTATGTGTGTATAAACTGTTGTGCATAAACTGTCCACCAGTGGTTGAAGTTGAAAAAAAAATTTGCTTGTAATATATTTCTTTTTCCTATCTTAGTGTATTTTTTCTTATTTGGGCTTTCTTTGCACCTGTTATTGCCAAGTTGTTGAGAAGCAAACTGCCATATTCTTAAAAATCTAATTTTACAATAAAAATACAATTCATAGTCACTGCTTTTTAGAAATTATGACCTCTGACTTGATATTTCTCTCATTTGACAAGAGAACTACATTCCTCACTTAGAAGGCTTTGTTACATACCTAATTTAGGTCGGAAAAAGTTGAATAAATATGTAAAAGTTGCAGAATGAGAGGCTATATTTTTATTTAATAAGTTAAGCCAAAGGACTATGGGAAAATTTTAAAAGCTTACTTTAACTATGCATTGTAATATGTAGTAATTTTAACTGTATTAAAAATATAACGTTTTTAAATGTATTAATTTAAATTAATTTTAAATGTATTAAAAATATAACTGCTAGCATTATCATGCTTTTCTATTCAGAAGCATTATAGCACTTTTTTATTCAGATTTGTTAATTTGTCGTGTATTTGTGCAGTCTTTTTAATACTTAATATTCTTTTCTATTAATAGTATTAGTGCTTTTTTTCTTTTCCTTTTTTATGCTTCTTTATCCCCATACCTGCCTCTGGAGAAGCAAGAAATTTTGTATTAAAATACAAAATCAATTTTGCTTCCTTCAACGCATCAACAAGATGGAAATGTATCAATATATACCTATAAAATGTCTAGTTTTGTTTTATATTAACTTAGTTTGAAAGTAGATGAGACTTGGGATTTGACTGTGAAAATAGGTCATTGTTGACTATATGTCATGATATTTCGTGGTCTTCAGCCTTATAAACATCAAAGTAAGTTGATCTGTGCATCTCTGTGAAGTACTCTTACTTGGCATAGCTCTTTGTGTCTAGCCTCTCTTTCTGACACCAAAGGTGTGAAGGAAGCACTTGCCTGGCAGCTGCCGTATTTGAATTCAAAGCCATGTTGAAATGAGAAAAGGCACAGCTTCTAGGTGCTGCCTTGTTCTGACTCCATAGGACTAGTTTCAGTCTTAGCGTTTCTTCCTTTTTAAATGTTATTGTGACCTTGGTGATAGAATAAAAAAGACAGGAGCTAGCTGGCTAACTCAGTCCATGGCCTAGGGAGAGAGAAAAGCATCAGATGGGTGCCAGCTCTCCCAGGGAATAAAGAGCGTGTTGCGTGCACAGATCTCGGATTCCAGTGTACCACGAATTGGTCAACACCAATCTATGTGCTATTCCAGTGTAACCATGGAGTTTCCAGAAAGCCAAGAAATCACTGTGTTATCTGAGGTAAACAGTCCTCATTTTCAGAATACAGATGACAGTCATTGTGGAATAAGCAAAATTTATTCTTCTTTTGTTAAACATACCTATTTCCTTGAATAGTCAGCTTTTGTTCAGAAGGTTTTAATATTTCTTAATATTTCTTAAATGCCATTGATAGTTTCTCATAATGTGACTATTTAAAAAAAAAGGGAGGAGGAGAGAGAGAGAGTTTTATAGTATTTTACAGAAGTTGGGAGAGGATCCTTATTTTCCCCTAGCAGATAAGTGTACAGAACCTCAGTGCTGTCCTGTACAAACACAGAAGTTCACCTCACACATCGTGATACAGAAAGTGATTTTTGGCATGAAAAGGTGTACTTGCCTACATAAGCTTATTGAATCATATCCTTGAATATTTGACACCTACCTTTATTTAACATGAGTTCTGAAGTTTTGCCTCTAATTGCAAAAGCTAGTCACTCTGCAAGTATGCTATAATACTGCATATATCACCAAGTTGTACCAATATAATTGTTTTGGTTTTTAATAGTCCACTTGCTGGAGGAGTACTTATTTTACCAACTGCAAATTAAACTGATTAAATATGTGTTAAAACTTTTGCATTAGGGATTTGCTTCTTAAGCAAGATCACCATTCATTACTTCAGAGTATAGATAAACACCTGTGTGAGGCAAAATCTGCCAGTTTGTTAAATAAGAAAAAATGAAGAAGGAAAGTCAGGGTCAATATGAAAAATTAGCAATTTCAAGATGTTATGCTCCTAAATTTTGTGCAATTGCAAGAAAAAGTTTGTATCACCTTTTCACTTTGCACATAATGCAAATAATAGGATTTCTCCTCTTTTTTTCTTTTTTTTTTTTTTTTAAATGGGAAAGTGTGCACAGGAACCACATAACGATATCAGAAAATATTGGTAGCCATTTGTAAGGTAGCTTTTAACAGGTTTAATGGTACTTATGACTATTACAATTAAAATTTAAAATATGCTCTGCATAATTATATAAGCAATTTCAGTGAAAATGTGATAAACCAACCTTCTTTCCCTAAATAAGTTAGAAGTTGCAATATTTTTCAGGAAAAAAAGAAATCACTGCTGCATACTTTGTTTTATATTTAAAATTAAGAGCAAGGGAACAGAGATTTCAGCTGTAAAATACAAGTAGGGAATTTTTTTTAATTAATATAATCACTTTATTACCTTAGTGACCATGACTGTGATAGAGAATAAAAAACATTGCAGCATTTAATTTTTCCTTTGTCTCAGTTACACACTGGTGTATTCTGAACGATCAGAGCTACTGTGAGATGTTTACTAGTTGCATGCATTTTTAAGCTATTAACTACCTTTATTCAGTTTTATGAAAAGCATTCTGTCTGCTTTGAATCACTACACAGGAATTGTAGAAGTTCAAATGTGTGCCCTTCATTAAATAAAAGGTCACTATTCATGCTTTAAAAAAGAACTATATGTCTTGGTAAGAGCCTGGTCAAAAAGTCAGTAAAGAAAAGGGAACTAGCTTGACAT
This sequence comes from Platalea leucorodia, assembly GCF_965183815.1. NCBI lineage: Eukaryota > Metazoa > Chordata > Aves > Pelecaniformes > Threskiornithidae > Platalea > Platalea leucorodia. The sequence goes on from NC_138825.1 coordinate 81,823,610, forward strand.
AATATGTTTTCAGTGTGAATTCTTAATAGTTATTTTAACCCCTTAGTTATAGCCAACAGGGGGGTTAATGCTGATTTTTCTAGGCTCTAAATTGCTAATTCAAGTTAAGTATTACAAAATATTCAGACATGCCAGGTCAAGAGAGTCAGACATTTATGCACCTAAGAGCAAAACAAGCAAGCAATAATACTTCTCTCTAAAAGCCTATTTGAAAGTCGGAGTTGTATTATTTTTCCTGGAAATGCAAATTTGTTACACCTAATGTTTTCTTGGCAGGTCATATGCTGCATCATGTGAAGATTGGGTTAAAGGTAAAACAGTGTGTCCATCAAATCCCCTCCATCATAATGGAAGCAACGATTCAGCCAATTACCCGCACGGTGCTCCGAGTTCGGCTGAACATCGCTCCTGACTTCACATGGAACGATCAGGTAGAAAAAAAGGAGGTGGAGGAAGGACAGGAAGCATTAATTTAGCTTCAGTAAAGGAGATGATCACAGGGAGTCCATAGCTATTTGGATAAGAAAAAAAAAATTATTTTAGCTAAAAAGCAAATTTGATAATAGGAATGGAATGACCTTTAAGACTTTCGTAGAATAAGGCACCCAAAGATCATCTTTTTATTTCCACTAATTGTTACAGGATTGCGCTATTTATAACATGTTGAAGCAAGTGCTTATACTGAATATTAATAGTAGTCACACACAGATTTGAGTTCTATGCCCAAAAAGGAGAAGCAAGAAAAAGGGAGAAACGGATGGCTCTCTGAACTATAAATGAATGTCAAATGCAGAAAATAAAGCCTTGAAATACAGTTCATGTGTGCCAAGTTCTGCTGCTCTTTATGGCTTTACAAATGTACATTCACAACATCAGTGCCTTTTTTTTTCTGTTGGGACTTGTCTGAACAGAAAAACTGAGATATGCTTGGAATTATATCCATCTATATTTTATGGTGCAAATTTATATGAAAGGAGTTGTACTAGTTGCACAGATATACCCACACCCTTCGATTCAGAATCTGTTCATTAGAAATAGATTTAAGATAAATCTAAATGAAATACAAATGTCCACATGGGGGCATTGTATTGTTGCTGGTACCTCTGAAACTTTCTACAGAAACAAGGCAAAGATACCTCAATGGGCAAGCATATTTTTCTTTTTTTATGCTTAGGAGATTTACGCTTAAGGTAAATTATTCTGAAAGGTGGATATTAAGTATCTGTTCTTTTATTAAAAAATAATTTTAAAATCCCTTAGATTACGAATTTACCGTAATCACAAGTAAATTAGAGTTTTATTCCACAAACATTTAGATTATTTTAGAATTTATTTTCCCTGCCTAAAGGCTTTTTCTTTTCTTTTGGAAGTTTCACTAAGTTAGCTCATGAATGGAAGATTAATGATGAAAGTAGAGAAAGCTAGATTTTGCTAGCTACCTGGATTTATTACGGAAATATTTGAATGGATTCCAAACATGAATTATAACATGAATTATTATTTGCTTCCTTATTTATGCGCAATACTTCAGAAGACAAACAAACATTACTTTTTAGGATTGAAACAAGTTTTTATTATTCAATCTCTCATCCACTTTACCTGTAATCTATTAAAGAAAAAAAAAGCCCACGACTGGTCTTCATATTAAACTGTATCTTAATAACAAGTAATTTCTCAATCCATTGTTGGATTTTTCTACAAAATATAGGTTCTTCTATATTTTTACAAATTGAAAAGGGGTCCACAGAGAATTATGCTCTCTTATTTCAATTCTGAACTTCTAAAGTTATAGCAAAACTTCAGCAAAAATCTGTTTTCTGCTGTGACTCCTTGACACAGTTTCCTTAACGGTTGCTTTGGAAACATTATGATCGTTTTATCAACTCAACTTACAGAGCTCTTTTTGTGTGAATTTGTGTATTGGTACTCATCAAAACTTGGAAAACTTTTTTTCTTTTTTTTATTTTTGTAAGGTGGCTGTTGATTTTCTTGTTTCTTCAGTAAATGAAATTTCTATCACAGTAAATAAACATAAAAGGCTGTTAAATTTTAATAGTCTCTAAAAATGAATAACTGTCTTAAATTCACCCATTGACACTCTGAAACTGCTTCACCATCATCACAGAGTATTTTAGCAAGCTATTCAGAAGACAACTATAGAAACTTAGAGGTATAGCTGTAACTGGTACAAAAACTAGCTGCCAAAAAATTCCATTCAAAGAATGGGAGTAGTCAAATAAAATCAGAATATTAAAAATTTAAATGCCGTACTTAACTGAAATACCTCACTTGGCTAACGTTTCATGGTTTAAGACTGTTCCTTTACCTGGATACTTAGTTCTAGAATGATTTCATCACGAATTTTGCACTTGTCTTTGCAAGAGAAAGAAGATATGTTTTGGTAGTCGTGAGATATGACATTAGCTTGATCTTTAATGGCTGCAGTTTTCAGTGCTGGGAGCCCTTAAGTTCCGTAAAAGCATGTGAGGCATATCCCAGCAGAAAATTCTTCTTATATTGTTAGTAGCCAAGGACTATAAAAATACCCAGACAGAGCAAGTAAGCCTTACTCTGCAGGAGGAGTCCAGCAGAAATACAGAATAATGCAACTAGTGTTAATTAGCCGAGTCATATATCAGATATGCAGTTTTAGGGCAGTGGTTGCCCAAAATACAGGTATGTGTCAGTTCTTAAGAGCTTCCCAGAGTCCTTGAGAATCGTTACTGGAGTGTGTTGTGTTGCCTGTTCCCACGTTGCTCTTCTTTCCCCACGCAGCTTTGTTACAGGGCTCTCCAAAACTAAGATGCTGTTACAGTTGATGATAAAATTTCTGAGCTTTGAACTTTATCGACTTCCTTAATTCTTCTTTCCTCTCTTAAATTCTCCTACACCCTGATGAAGTGATAGTTGCACTGTAATTTTTCAAAATGTCACCTGCAGTGACCTGTGTCCTTTCAGTTTCACTGCTTCAGTTCCCAGTGAAGCTGCTGGTGAAATTCAAATGCAATGAAAATGTATGATAGTCTTTACTGTCCATCTACTTATCTATTGTGCAACCATGTTAAAAAAGAACCTTAGTTCTATTCTTAATACATATTTTTGTCTTCAAAAGCCAGTACAGACTGTTTTCCAGCACATACACAATAATGAATTATGCTGAAAATAATGTGTGCTGTGTGAATCAATACCAGGTTCCTGTAGCGTTAAAATTGCCATTAGAAGCAACTATGCACTTTCTGTTTTTTCATATTAACTACAGTTTAGGAATAATTCTAACTTTTTTTTAATTTTCATACTGGTTTTGTACCTTATCACCGTCCTCATCAGAAACATCAGAAATCTATGTTCATTTAATAGTATGTTTTCCATACTCCCTTACTATGCATTTTTCTTCTTTTCCTAGATATTTAAGTAAAATGTTTGCACATTGGCACAAGACATTTATTCTGACAAAGAAACAAAATTCTTAACTGAGCATCCCACCTAGCTATGATTTGTGGCTGGCATTGCAAAATACGGTACACAACAAAGGAAACAAAAATCTAGGATGGAATAAATTGTTGCCAGATGGCATAGGAATCATCAAGAGACAGCTCTATTTATGTTCTTCTCACTTCACCTGTACCACTGACTGGATCTACAGCCTTCTGAATCCACTTACTGTATCTTTCTAGAGAAGAGGGGAAGAGAGAGAGGAGAGAGACACAATTCAGTGTCCAGTTTTTCCTGAGAGAATGTTTTTGACTGAAAAATGAGCAGTGGATAGCAAAAGACAATCCTCTGTACGGAATTTGAAGACAGAAGTGCAAGGAGGAAAAAGGAGGAGGAGTCCTTTTTTAGGAGCCTAGAGGAAGCCCTGGGAGTTCAGTATATTTATAAACAGCTGACGCACTAGCTTCAGTTGCATTTATATCGCGTCCATTTATGTTATACGTACTTTAAGCAAACTCTTATTGAAACACAATCTTTAAGCAGACTGATCTAATTAGAAATGTTATATTGCTCTTACCTCTGATTTTTGTATTTCTGTATTCCTTTGTAAGCCTATATGATTTAGAAATAGATCTGATATACCCAGCAAATCTAGAGGATGTCATTACAACTATAACAAAGTTATCTTTTCTGCTCTTAAAGGTACACGGCACTGTTGGAGAGCCCTGGTGGATTTGGGTAGAAGACCCTACTAATGATCACATTTATCATTCAGAGTACTTCATCATTCAAAAAAAACAGGTAATGGACTTTATTCAGAATCTCATAGCAAGACAAAAATAAAATTAGTGAGATGTGGATTTGTAAGGTCAAACAGTATTTTGACCTAAGCAGATTTTCAAATCAGTAGCACAGCTTTCAGTTTCAGAAGTATGTGATAGGCTTGGACTTCCATAAAGATGTTTTCTAATCTCAGGTGTCCCTTTTTCTCCTCCTCCTTTGGTTGGGACAGTTATTTCCAGGTGAAAAAAGAAAGACTGTAATGCTTTTGACTGTTAAAGATGAAGAGCCAGCCTTATTTTTATCTTTTGAAGTACATGGAAACAAAATCCATTCCCAGTGGTGACATATATTATAAACATTTTGCACATGGAGTTGCACACGTACTTTATTGCTTTGTGTTGGTAATGCTTATGGAAGTGAGGCAAACTATGATTTTTCCAGTTACTGATTTGTCTGTGCAGTAATTATTCCCTACACGTTTGCATTAGGTCATTACTAAAGAACCTCAACTGCTGGTGTTCACAATCCCGATTTTTGAACCTCTTCCTTCTCAATATTACATTCGAGCTGTGTCCGATAGATGGCTAGGAGCAGAGGCTGTATGTATTATAAATTTTCAACATTTGATTCTTCCAGAGAGACATCCACCCCACACAGGTAACTTCAAATTTGATCATTTTGTTTTAATTCATCTTGCTCATATTGATTTTCCTTATGATAGTGCAATAAATCTCAACTTCTGCGTCATCGTAGAAAAGTATATGGAATTTCACTTTGTTATATATTTGTATTATTGAGACCATTTTTTCAGTATCTTTAAAGCTCTCCAAAATTTTAAATTCCTGAACAAAAAGCAGCTCATTTCATCTCAACATAATACCAGCCTTTTAGTTACCTCAGGTTCTCTATAAACCATAGGAAAATTGAAACCATCAGATAAAACTAAGCAAATCTCTGTGTTACAGTATGTTTTATCTTGGCGCTTGTAAGCGTTACATTTCTTCTGGACTGGTTAAAAATAATCTTAGAGTGGATGGTTGTATTATAACTGGCATTGAGCAAGGAAAAAGCAAACAGTTAAAATTTTGAAAATGTGAAACATTTTACTATTTTTACTAAAATAAATTCATCATAGCAAGCACTGTTACAGTACCGAACATCACATTTCAACTCAGCACTGCTGATCAAGTCATGCCCTTCCCCTCCCCCTCCTTTTTTAACACTTGGCACAGAAGCATATGTTTGTGTTTTGCTTCTTTTTTTCTGGATACATAAATTGCTTTATACATTCATTGTGCCTGATGTCATTGTAAAACCTTTCCACTGTAATTACATTTGGCTCATCCAGCCGTCTATGAAGTGAGTGCCTTCAGAAATACTCAGTTCTCATACGGTGTTGTCCTTTGGCATGCATAAATTCACATGTGTTTGTGAAGTGTTTAGCTATTGTTATACTGTACCTAAGCTGTCTGGAAAAGCATGTGTAACCTTTTTATCTAATTGACTGATCACTGACTACTATTCAGAAGAAACAGAAAGATATTTACACATCACCAGTTATGGAGCCTCTAGGATTTATGGTAATTGATTTCAATTCCCATCTGGTTCCCACTCAACAATGAAGTACGTAGAGGCCCTGCTAGGCAAAAAAACTTCTTTCTCCTCAACAGAGCCCAAGAAATCACAGTTTCAGTGGGAATGATAAAACAGCCATAAGGTATCAGTGAAAAGCATGTGAAGAATATTAGCCATCATTGCCTCAGTAGATTTTATGACTCCCATATCATACCTTAATGTGAAGCACTCTGAAAAGACAATGAGACCTCCAGCCACAAAAAAAAAACAACCCAAACTTCAAAGCAAGCATCTGCATAGCAGAATCACTGCAGTCTCCTTAATTTGGTAGGATTCCAAATCCAATCTGGTTATATATATCATCTTCCAAATTCCACAATCTCTAATTGTTGGGATAGCAGATGCCCTCAAGATATATTGAGAATCATATATTGAAAGGCTGTTTGTTTATTTATTAAGATTATGTCTTTAATTACATGTTTAAAGGATTAGATACAAAATTTAGTTGTACTCATCTGATTTGTATTACTCCATCAACTTAGACACTCCAAAGAATCCTTCCTTCTTAAATAGATTTTTTCCTTGAATCTGAAATACACAGACTATGCTGTTCTCCTACTCCACATTCTGTTATAAGAAGCTGGACATACATATAATCTAATACAGTGGGTTTAGAACTTACTACAACTGGGTAAAAATGCAAATGGCTCGTTCACAGCTGTCAGAATACTAACAACAGTACTTGCAGAAATACTTCAGAGCTATAAAATCAACTTTTCATATTCCTTATCGAAGTTAAGAATAACCCAAATGTGGACTCTGTGTCATATGAGATATTAAGTAAAACAATTTCCAATGTAAGTTGTTTTCCACTAAAGTATTGGTTAATATCTTTATCTTCATAATAAACTATGTTATGTCATGGCATGTCGTCATGCACTTATGATTATTTTGTGTTTTTAGAGCTTCTAGATCTTCAGCCTTTGCCTATCACAGCCTTGGGGCATCGGGAATATGAAGTCCTGTACAAATTCACACACTTCAACCCTATCCAGACCCAGATATTTCATACACTTTATCACACAGACTGTAATGTTCTTCTTGGAGCACCTACAGGTTCTGGAAAAACTGTTGCAGCTGAATTAGCCATCTTTAGAGTTTTTAACAAGTATCCCACATCAAAGGTTTGTAAAATAGGTTTACTAGAATCATTTTGTGTAGGCATGTTTTCAGCAATACAAAAGCCTAGAAAAAGACTATGGCAACCTGAATTTTGCTTTCTCCAATTTATACCTGTCTGGATTCAAAATGGTACATTATGCTTTTATTTCTACTTTATATATTCATCAGTGTACAACTAGAGTTAAGTCTAAAAAAGGCATGATGGATTTCCTTTTCTGTACTTACCTGCATTTCCTGCTTTAATCTCCTTCTACTAGCAGCAGTACTGTTTTATAGCTGTTAGTTCCCCGCCATGTAAATACAACTAGCCCAGTCTCTCTCTTATTTAAACAAATAAGTTATAATTAATTACTACAAGCCAATTTTCTTTTCCAGCTTCCCCCTGTGTTTTATTTCTTAAATTGTCTAAAAGCTGAACAACTCAGCTTTTGGGGTTTTGTTTTCAAAGTGAATATATATCTGTATCTTGACTTAGCCATCTTGTCCTAGTTAACTACATTTTAACTTTAAAGCCTTTGGGAAAGATATTTGTATCTGACTGTGAGATTTAACCAAAGAATAACCTTTGAAATTAACAGAAATCATGCACATAAATCCTTTATTCATCTTTGAAATTTCAATATCTTCATGTAATTTGTTAGTCCAAGCAAGGTAAACAAGATGCTCGTACATTTTCAGCTTACCTATCAGACTTACAAAATAGCCAGCTCTCAAAGGAATACATCTTTTTCGTTTTAATAAAGCTGAAAACCTGGCTATACATTTTGAAGAATGTATGTGAATTCTTCATGTAGCAGTTTCTTCATGTTCAAAAGCTTTAACCATAAATCTGTAAATAAATATTGTTTCTACATGTCAGGGTATTCCCCTCTGCACAGCAGGCTTCTTTGAGGAAAATATTGTGACATTTTGCTTAAAATAATCACCTTTTTAATTTATTAGGTAATTATTTAATAATTTAACTACATAACTAGAAATCAGGTAAGATATTGCTTGCTGGAAATTCTTATTATTTCTGTTCTAGAATGTTAGCTTGCAGATTTCATAGTCCTAGCAAAAAAATGGCATTATTTATACAAATGGGTTTTGATATTAAATGGTATGATAAATAATTCCATTTCAAGAAATTATTCTTTTTTCTTTCTTAATTTTTTTGCTTGTTAATGGCTCAGCAAACAAAGCAGTATTTTCAATATAATACTGTTGTAGGTCATTTAAGGAACTCGGGCCTTAATCATTTTATAGGTAATGGGTATGTTCAAATCTCACAAGTATTAAATATTTTTTTTCATTGTAGGTACACTTCAATAAAGGTTTCTTGTTTAACTTCTGGTTTTGTGACTTTTCTTTTGCAGGCAGTGTATATTGCGCCTTTAAAAGCACTCGTCCGTGAAAGAATTGAGGACTGGAAAGTTAGGATTGAAGAAAAACTTGGTAAAAAGTATGTTTCTCCTTACCTAATCAGAGAAATGAGAAGCAAAAGAACAGCCCATCAAGTATGAGTAAAATCTACAGAATACTTTTGAGTATTTCAAAATAGGTTTTGATTGTATACTATCCTTCAAATTTCTAGTACTTAAAAAATAAAAAATGCCAGCAATAGTCATTGTAGTGATAGCAAAATCAAAACTAAAAAAGAGATACACTTTGATACCCAGCTATTTTCATTCTCATTACTTGCCAGTGTAACAAATATGAAGCTTACATTTCTCTCTGCAGTATCCTTGGAAATTGAAACTGCAATCCAAAATAAGCTTTCTTTAGAAACCTCAGCTATAAGGAACTCCTATGAGTTACATGAACTGTATACTAGTATTCATACATTGTGCTTCATATATAAATTAGATATAATTTTATTCCTTGGTAACATTAATTTCTTGCTGATCTTCTCAGGTGTTGGAGTTCAGCCATTACCTTATGACATATAATGTGTACCAGTCATGTTGATGCTTTCCAAAATTATACTTTCTTGAGTTAAAAATTCTATCTATAGGATGCATTATTTAGGGCTTTTTCCTTTCCTATATATAGCTTTATTTGTAAGTTAAAGCTCAAAGTGCACCACAGGTTTCAAGAGAAAGAGATGCTACTCTGGGTACATGAAATTACCAGTGAGATTCCTGCTATTATCATAGCAGTGTCTTATTAATTGGCTTTTTTTTTTTTTGCTATTTTAATGGCCTGTGAGGATAAGTTATTTGCCTCATAATTTTAAAATATTTTCCAGTAATATTTCCTTTTTTGAAATTTACTCTAGTACTTGTGACTGAAATTTTGAACAGGAGATACACATTACTTTGAGGAATTTTTATTAGATGTTCAACTGGATGTAGAATGTGTCATAGAAATGTCAAAAATCCATTATATTAAATCTAAAATGATGGATCATCTCAAATGCCGTTTGTAGAACTTGAAAGGATAATAAGGCAAATAATTGGAAAAACTCTGCTAATCTTCCCAAAAAATGACCTGAGGATAATTTCTGCTCCAGTCTTAATGGAACTTCACCAACAAATGCAGATACACTGCAATCTAGCCTCGTTAGTCAAACCAGAGATCTATACAGAACAGCAGGCAGCAACTTGGTAGCTTTCTAGAGACCTTTCATCTTGGCTATGACAGGATGTTATGATTCACATTATATCATAGTAATATTCTTATGTTACCTTCATTTTGGAAAATTAACCATAGATGGTTGGGGACTCATATTTGCCCTCTTCTTTTTATATGGTTTTGCTGAGGAATGGTACTTCGTATTTATGTGGTATTTGCTAGGAAAACAAAGAGACAGGTTTATTTACTTAAAACAATTTTGAAAATCCTGTTAGAAGTATTTGACCAGAAACAAAATTACTTTGTTTAATTTCATTTCTTCTCTCTTTTAAGAGTTAATATTTGAACATTAGGATGTTCTAAAGCTTTGTAAAGCCAAGCCACCGTCTTTCTTGATTACAGGGTTGTAGAGCTGACAGGAGATGTGACTCCTGATATGAGAGCTATTGCCCAAGCTGACCTGATTGTTACTACCCCAGAGAAGTGGGATGGTGTCAGCAGAAGCTGGCAGAACAGAAGCTATGTTCAGAAAGTTTCCATTCTTATCATAGATGAGATCCATCTGCTAGGTGAGCACATTTTGTTGTCGTTAATTAGAATCATTGCTAAATTTGAAGTGTGCTGGTACTTATGACATGAATATACTTTTTGACATCTGAACCTTTTCTTTTTCTCTGTTTCTCAATGGACTTTTCATTTACTAGGGGATGAGAGAGGCCCAGTATTGGAGGTCATTGTGTCTCGAACAAACTTCATCTCATCTCACACCGAGAAGCCTGTAAGAGTAGTTGGTTTATCCACTGCTTTAGCAAATGCCAGAGACCTTGCTGACTGGCTAAATATTAATCAGGTATGAAAAATGTTTCAGAAGATTGATATGTATTTGTGCTGCAGAAAAACAAAATAGCAATTTATAAGATAATTCAAGGTTAAACTTGAGAAAAATGTTTTCTTGTAGATGGGTCTGTTCAACTTCCGACCATCAGTACGCCCGGTTCCTCTGGAGGTGCACATTCAGGGCTTCCCTGGCCAGCATTACTGTCCTCGCATGGCTAGCATGAACAAACCTGCGTTTCAGGGTAAGCAACAAGCTCCTAGACCTTTTCCTTCTTTCTGTAAAAGCAAAAAAGACTTTGAGCACTTTACACAGTTCATTTGCAGCACATTTATAACATGTGTTACTGTATGTACTCTTGGCATGTATAGGGGGAATCTGCTCTGCTAATGGCCCAAAGCTATTTGTCTGAAACATAAAGTGTGCTGGAAATGCAACATATAACAGAGGAATGTAATGTATTTAGAACAGAAGAATAAAATTAGTGCTAATGAAGGGGAAATAAAATGTGTTTTCTCTTAGTGTTTGACACCATAAAAAAACATTTGTGTAAAAATATTTGAAATTTAGAAAGTAATAAAACCACTCATATTATTAATTTGCTGAGGTATTTTCATATGGACCACTGTATGTAAGCATTAAAAAAATTGTGAACAGAAGTTGCAAGTCAGGCTAACCTCCTATGATTCTAGTTTCAAAGCAATAACCATAAAATTCAAAATTTGTAGTGCATCCAGATATGCTTCTGTTTTCAATTTTTTATTCTTAACAAAGTTGGCAAGCAGGATAGATTTAAGAAAAACTCTCGTATTTTATTTGAACATGTTTTGCTTTGGTTACATAAGGAATATTTATTATATCAATTAAAAATAACCTCCAAAATAAATTTTGTAATGTGAACTGCTGTTGATTGTGAGGTGACATTTGTGAGGTGACTTTTTAGCTGCTTTAATTAGCCTTATGACAGAAGCAAAGTATTGATTGTGGACTAGAGACCAATCTTGACAGCTCAGATTATTTACACCTCCACAAGAGCATTGTACAAAAACACTAATGAACAATAAATCTGTCTTGGGCTGTTCTGCCACACCTGTTCCTGAAGCAACAAAAATCCATTAGATGCTGGGCTTTTTAAAATATATAGATATATTGGCATATATAGTTGTAAGGTATAAATACACATGAATTATCCTGTTTCAATAATTTCACAACTGTATAGTGTGTGTATATGCAGGAGCACATGCTGGGTAGTATTCATGAACTGAGGAACAATATGTGATGGTGGATAGTATGAAATAGTTTTCAGAAATTAACAATGCATAAATTTAATTGCTAGAATTGAGAATTACATGAGAAAACACACAAATGGATTTATAAGAGATTTAGAGAGAGTATTTGAAATTCTACGTACACCTGTTTATACTTCTAGTGCTTGCTGATGTTAGAAAATAACTGTAGACGTATGATTTATTGAGGGATTTTTTCCCCACTTGTTTGACATGATATAGTCAAGGTTATTTTAGCATTTCCATGGCAATACTTATTCCTCAGACCATAAAAATTTTGTTGCAACCTGAAACTTCTCAAACATGGGCTGAGCAAGAAAATGCTTTTTTAAAAAGTCCTAAAACGTAATTGGTTTAAATATATCAGACTAATTAGTAAACAATAAACTTATTTTGTACCATAATGCCCACCTTTCACAGCAGCTATTGAAAAGTCACTTTCTATCTTTTTTACCTTTTCTGGTTTTGGTAGATTGAAGTGATCTTTTGCAGGCAGACATGAGTTTATGCAGTCTGAGCTCTGGGCCAGGCAGAAAGGAAGTTTTGGACCTTGATGGCACTTAGCCTGAGACAACATATCCCGATAGGGTAGAAAAAACATAACATGGTTACTAGGCTGAGATAGAGAAATTCACAAGCTTTGAAGTCTAGAAAGCTTGTCCAGGTTTCGTAGTTTTTTTTCCCTAACTGCTTCTCTTAAATCTTTAGCTTACAATGATCACTGAAGTAGCAGGGCGAATTAATTCAGACTCAGCTAAACATAGTTGTATGATCTTTGATTCAGAGATGATGTATGCTCACCTCAGTTGTATCTATCTGGCAGAATAGAGACTAAGTATACATACCTGTATATCATTTGCAGAGAGCTATGTCAGCTGTCTAGGTATTGCAAAGAGAAACTCTAATTTTTGTCGTTAAAGGGCCTAATTCTCAAGTTCTGTTCTCCTCAACAGCAATTCGGAGTCATTCTCCAGCCAAGCCTGTTCTTATTTTTGTGTCATCCAGACGTCAGACAAGGCTTACCGCCTTAGATCTGATAGCTTTCCTAGCCACTGAGGATGACCCCAAACAATGGCTGAAGATGGATGAAAGAGAGGTAGAATCATTTTACCTGCGTTATTTGTGCTTTGCTTCTATTTTACTGATGTTTGTTTGAAAAGAAAATACATATAAAACAAAAGAGTCATTTGAGGGTAGATATTGGAACAGCTATGCATATGCTAAATTTCAATATGTATTAAAACTAGTGTCAGCATTAAGACTATATAAGCATCTTTGCAAGATCTGAACTTTATAATGCAAACTCTTTTATCTTTGTTTTTCCTGCATATCTATTATTAATACTAGTTCCATTGTCCCAGACAACATATATCACATGATACAAGTCTTTGATACAAAGATAAGAGAAAGAATAAAAGAAAGAGGACTAGTGTTCTCCAAAGTTTACAGCTGGAAATCTGTGACATATAGATGTTGAGCTGGAATTTAAACCAAATCTCTTTCAGTGTTTTAGGAACAAAATCATCCTTCTCATAAGATAACTCTATGTGTAGAGGGTTATGTATATGCATGTATATCTGTGTGTGTATATGTACATATGTATATACATGTGTCTATCCATCTATATTCATACATATATGCATACATAGATATACTGCAGAACCAACAGTTTAGGGATGCTTCAGTCTTGCGTATCAATAAAATAAATCAATGTTATAAAAAAATAAGATCGCTTCTGCCAATATCTCTATTATAAGAACATAAAGATTACAAAGTCAAATACTCAGATGTTAAGCAATGCTGGAGTAAAGGTTTATTTTTTTGTTCTTTTTCAAGCAATATAATCTTTACTTACATTTTCTTATATTGTTTCTAAAAAAAATGCTTCTTTCATTTCTTGCAAAATGTGAATGATGGTCAAATAATAAACAACCATTCAATATTCTGTTTTATCTGCATTCTTCAAAATGTATACTAGATTTTATTTACTGCACTCAGTTCTGCACCTGCTCTGAATACAGAATTATTTATTTCCTTCTGGACTAATGGTCCTGATTATAGTGTATCATTGCTTCAAAACAATTTTTTTGGTGGATATTTAGATTTCCTAGATTTTGGAAGTTAGCTTTTTCTAATGGTTACGACCTTCTGCATAGGAATTTCTGTGATAATATAGGATCAAAACACAGCAAAATGCATGACTCATAAATACAAGGTCCAAATTGCATATTGTATGAATATTTATATATCAACAGTTGTATCAATAGTTATACAATTGTATACCAAATATTATATACCAAAAAGTATAGGTTGTTAGATGAGATTATTTGATTTTGTTTGCTCTCTGCAAAAAAATAAAGTGTGATTTTTCAGAGATAAAGCATAACATCTGGATGGATTTTAAAAGAGAAAATGGATGTCTTGGCTGATAAACTATTAGTACTAAAAACATGTCTCAATTTGATGCTGCTTTTCTAACTGTATAACCTCTATTTAATGTTTTCTTGAGCATAAGAGAAACATTTCATATCAAAATTATTAGTGTGTAGCAGAGTACGCTAGTACCTTGTGCTAGTTTCCTCTAGTAATCTCACCTACAATTAGAATATGCAACATGCAGCTTGCCTTAAATGACTTGCATTAACATGAATAGGTTCCTCATGTCCTGTGAGCCACTACTATCCTGAAAAGAACTGTAACTGAAGCTTCTTCCCTTGCTGGAAAAGGGTTTTCTGTTAGGAGTCTTTGAATTTCATATGTTTCAGAATATACCTCTGAAGGTTTTGAAAGAGGAGCCAACAAGGACAAGCAGACTTTGCATTTATTAGTTTCATAACTTTTGCATATGATTTGTATTTGGATTAATAAGCTGAATGTTTGGAGTATAAGATACCTACCAGGTTATTAAGTTCTGATTACGTAAATATAAAAGACTGAGGATTAAGCCTTAAGTTGTTATATCTTACCACTATTATGCAGAACACAATTGTGTTTGAAGTACCCACAATTTCAAGTGGACATTTCTTTAGGTAATTATGGGACCAGTTTGTAGTTTTGTGTTTTAAATGAGCATGATTAGCCTGAGTTTCCTTTGACATTGAAGCAAAGGACAAAGCTCTAGTAGTGCTGCATACGTAGTGTAGGCACTGCTAAATTCTTTACCCATAATAATTTTTTTTAATTTAAAAATTCTAACTTCAAGTCATATTAAAGTCAAGCTTGGACTAGGTGAAATAGACAAAGTTCTCTCCGTATTGCTATAGCATTTTTAAGTTTTAAAAGTAGAACTAGTGAATACTTTATAGTAGGTATTTCCTACTATATAGTAGGTATTCCCTATCTTAAACACTTGCCCAAGTATTTCAAGTGTTTCTCAATTTCATATGGGATAAAAATGGACCAGTTAGGAGAAATAAATTGTTGTTGCCTTTAAACAACATTTTCTGTTGCCTATCAGTTTTTTACGTTTGTTTTTTGCCAACCAGTGTTCCTTTAGGAGAACTTACAGACAAATTACTTTATTTTCAAAGTATTTATAATTGTTAATTGTGAAGTATGTTGAGATATAAAAGATTTTTCATAAATGGGTGTATACAAAGTTTACAAGCTTTACAACAGGCCTTGGCATTTTTCTTCATTTAGCCTTATTTCTATGACATCAATTTTGGCTGGCATAAGATTCCTTTGAGAAGTCATTGGTTAGTTTTGTTTAATGGTGTAATAGGTTTTGCTACACAATGGCCAAATGTTAGTCTATGTTTATATTAGTTTCCTAGTGGGTAGACTTCATTAGGCTTCTTAAAATGCTGTAAACAATGCCATCTATAATAACATCTGGGAGGCGGATATTGAGGTAGACACAGATTCTTACAGCAATTAAAAGTGATTTTTCTCTGTTACCCTGCATGTCAGCTTTTCTGTAAGGGTAACAGAGAGATTCAGGCCTTGCAGGGGAGAGACTGGAGTGGGGGAAGAGAGACCAATAGTGGATCTTTGGTACCTGCTTATCAGCTATGCCGTCATCTTAGCTTCCCCCATCTTCTCTCTAGAGATTCTCCCTGTAGTGGTAGTGCCAAACCAGGCTCTCATTTGCAGCATGTGAAGGGTACTGTTCACAAAATTTCAGGCTACTTCTCTTCACCAGCACTCTCCGATAACAGGCAAATCCACCCCCATCTCTGCCACCCAGCTCCAAGTGTCAAATTCAGACAATATTTAGATCAGTTATATTTCAAAGGACATGAACTTGTATGAAGCTTCTGGAATACATATTTGTATGTATAAATGACATACAGAAACAACCCTTCAACTGTTGCCACCAAAGTAGACAACAGAATACCTGGATCATGGAGGAATCATACAGGATGTTCTTTCCCTCAAAGGAGTCAGTAGTCTAACAGGTGCAACTGAATTACAGTCGAGGACTTTTGTTCTACATCCATCTACTGAAAATTTATATTACAGGCAGCTCCATTCGGTTTTAGAGATGATTCTTCCTGGATGCTTTTCTTAAATTTCATGTCTGATGTACAGTTTCCTGCTCATACCCATGTTCCTACAGTACTCAGAAAGTTGAAGGGTATTCAGAAAGTTGAGACAGCAGTCAGTCTTCATAAGACTGAATTGTATGTGATGAAAATTGCTGTTTCTTGTACTGATAAGTTTTCCAGTTCTACTGGATCTGTTGTTGCACTACAATAGTTAATCTGTTTAATAGATTCTATCCAAGTAAGTTTCAGGCTATGTGCATGCTTTTTATGGAGAAATGTCCATTCAGATACCTCATGTCTAGTTTAGTCTGATCAAGGAAGCCTCCCATGATGTTGAAATGCCCTGCTTACTGAGATTTGTGGCTGATACTTCAAAGCTCATCCCTACATGTGCCAGTTGCTATGCATAGCACATGCAGAAGTCCTTCAGGATTTAAGCAGGACTGCCACAATTTGCCCAAAGTAGAGTATGAGTGGGCAGTCTCTTGAAGAAGAAAGAATTGTTACCTATTTTAGAGCCTTAGAGGTGAGGTTTGTTTTTTTTTTCTGTAATGTGCATTGCGCATACACTTTCCAAAATGAGCTCTCTATCCATCTTAGGATTTGCAGTCCCAACACAGAGTTTATTTTTCACCAAAGAGTGAAGAAGCAACTGAAGCTGCCTTCCTTGCCATTTGCAGTAGTTGCAAGGACTCTTCAGTAGACATCACTCTGTAAAGATCATCCTAGTTGTACTTAGGAGACACAGGTGCATCATGTCAGAAATGTGAATAGGCAGTGCATCTCAAAGAGAAGACTGCCCTTGTAAATTGAGTAATTCTTTATTTATTTTCATTGATGCCAGTGTGCCAATGAAAAAAGAAAACCTTATGCTTACCCTGCTTTTTTGTATAATCATGAGATGATTTTTAAATATAAAATCTCTAGATAAAATTCTAATTTGGAGCTGTCAGCCAGGACTGTCACATTCAAGCTTGTGACCCATTACTTATCTTGTTAAAAGGGACAACAGCTCAGATTATCCTTTTGGAAACAGACAGTGCCACCAGTTTGTGGTGGTAACCTTGGGTAAGATCAGTTACACTGTTCTACATTAGGAGCTGACTAAAGAGGAACAAGTCCTTTGCTTTGAGAAATTGCATTTACATCTGTGGTGGCCGCAGATGTTGCAATCTTTTTACAATGTAATTTATTAGAATCAAGTTTTCAGTTTATTTATTTTTCTCTAATGTTTTTACTGCTTTTTGGTTTTAACCTAAAACAAAAGTACAAAGTAGTATTTATTGTTTATTGTTTGAAGTTAGAATGCAGTTCTCACCAGCAAACAAGCAGGGTGTTTTTGTATTTGGGTTTGTTGGGGTTTTTTTAAAAGAAATTTATTCCCTGGCCAGATACTTGGATTTTTTTTTGTATTTACAGTGCAAGAACTGAGAAGAAATGTACCCATGTACACAGTTTTAACTTTAACCACAATGATTTTTGCATTCTGCTTTGTGCATCATTTCACCATCTGCATCTTGTTAAGACTGTTCTTTATGAAACCTCTAGAAATAACTAAAATCCTTTAGCACAAACATACCTACTGTAATATTCAATAACATCCATACCAGGCAATAGCCAGCTTCCACTGAATTCAAGGGCACTTGAATGAAGGGCATTCATTGACTCCAAAAGAACGAATCAGGCCCATACTGGTTTTGCGATTTCAGAGATGTGAGTGTATAAACATGTGTGAGCTAATTATGGATTTGTATATTGTTCGTACACTATGTGGAAATATGCATAGACATATGCATGAAAGTGAATTAAATTTTGCCATATAATTCTGTTTTGCATTGCTAAAAAAACCAAATAAACAAAAACCAAAAAAAAAACAAACAAACAAACATCCCAAGAATTGGTGAAAAGACAAAAGATGACTTTTCCTTCTCTAACCTTTAAATCAAATAACCTATTGTTTCCATGATATTGTTCTGAGGTAATGCTGTGCTATAAAACAGGAATAGAAGAATCTGGTCTATGTCATGAATAGGTATATTGCTGTCTTTTAGATGAGACTTTTAGTGTTAAATGTATATGTTTTAATAATATATCTCAACTGTTTAAACCATATTTTAAAATGTTTCTTGAATAATCTTATTTGATTTGTTTTAGGCGTCTTGTTTGTATGGATGAGTTCTGGAGTATGAGGATGTCAACTCTTCATCAAAAATAATTTTATAAGATGACTTTTTTTTTCTGCCTTTAAAGATCAGGAGGGTACCCAAGAATGCTTTCTAAGTGTTTCACTCATTATAGAAGTTCAACTTCCTTCTACAAGATGTTATTTTTATGACACAAAAGTGTGTCATAAAAAATTAACATTTAGTTATAACAAGGAGATGTTTTTATTTCACTTAACATCTGTAGCAGATGTGAAATATGTAATTATTTTTGTAAAAGACTTCATAACTTTCACGATTCTTTTGTTTGGCACATCTTTCTTCTATTGGGCATTTTAGACAATTGATAAGCATTATTCAGTGGCATATGGTCTGAGTCTGACGTGCTTTGAAAAGAGTACAGAGTACTAATAATGAGGATTCTGTGAAAATGGGAAAACCAGCACAACAGATATGCTTTGAGAAAGTATGGGTTTTTAGCA
This sequence comes from Platalea leucorodia, assembly GCF_965183815.1. Taxonomy (NCBI): domain Eukaryota; kingdom Metazoa; phylum Chordata; class Aves; order Pelecaniformes; family Threskiornithidae; genus Platalea; species Platalea leucorodia. The sequence continues at coordinate 81,842,390 of NC_138825.1, forward strand.
TCTTGAAACAATATATCACACTCAAAGGGACAGAATTGGGCTGCACAATCTGTTAGCTCATTCTTGTCCAATCTGGTCTCCTCCTTTCTTTTGGAGCCAGCATTGTCATCAACTTGCTGAATTATACTCTGACTGGAATGTATTTCAGGCACAGGGTAATGTATCTACTTAAATGGAATCCTATCTTTCTACAAAAGCTTTTTAAGTATAATAAATTTTAAATATAAAAAAGTTCTATTAGCTTAAAGTAAATGGTTCAACAGTTTACATATGTGCAGGAACAAAGAAAATGACTACTTACTAGTTTGAGAAAAATCTAGCTTGTTCAGAGATTAGAATATAAAAGGTAGAAATAAACTTTATTTTTTATAATAAATATTTTGCAATGCTACTAGAGTCTCAAATTGGTTTTCAAAGGTTTTTTATTAAAAGGTGGATTCCTGATCGGCCTAATGTTAGGAAAGCAGAGGAGGTATTTTTGTTTGTTCATCAAAAAATCTACGAAGGATAGCAAAACCATTTCCACGTGGGCCCAATCCTGCCTGTCTTGGAGTCCAGGGGAAAATCCCTCCTTGCATTAAGTTCCCTGCATTAAGTGTTGTACAGGGTTTTTTTATGTCAGTACCATGTATATTTCCTTATATTATTTTTAATATACTTTTTCTGTTCTTAAGATAAAATATATTTTCTTTACCCTTTTATGAGTTAACATTACAGTTGTTTTCAGAAAGATAAATAGCGATGAAGTTATAACAATGCAGAAACGTTAGATTTGTTTTATAGTCACAATGCTATGACTGTTTCTGGTTAATGAACCTATTAATTGTGACATTATTTCTTAATAGAAAGTGATAATATTCTTACACTATACTGACATGAGAGTGTTATATTTTTAAATAAATTGTCATGAGAATTTTAAGCCTTGGATTGTGCCTATGAGTAAAATAGTTGTGTTTATTACATTGATTTATGTGAAAGTAAGGGGTCAGCTAAAAATGACTAGGATTCCCTGCTGCTAAAATGACAGGATAGTAGTACATGCGCCAGCTCTCCTGCTAAGGGTTCTTTAGTTTTCCTGTGGTAAATTACACTGCTTTGCAGGTATGACTAACAGCACCACAGGCCACCGCTGTAATACAAGTCAGAGGGAAAAAAAAGTAACCACCACTGATTGTAAAAGCAAGAAGAACATCTTTGAATAAATTCCCAGTAGTGTGAATTTAGGATGGTTTATGCTGGCAACTACATGGCAAAAAGGTTTAGCTCAGGTTTTGTACTGAAAATAACTAACACTGTAAAACCGCATGTGCTGAAGGAGCAGTCTAATTGCTATAGACTAATCCAAATCAGCTAATTTGATCCCTGTACTCTTCTAAAGGAGAAGGGAGTTTAGATTCATTATTTTCCCAATACCAAATTCTGCTTATGTGAATAATGAAATAAACGTCATTAAAACTGGATTGTTCCCTTACATTAAAGACATAACTGTCATAAGGTGATGATTCTTGGTGGGGAGGAGAAAAATTAATTCAGCAATATAATATCTTTTGTCAATTTTTGAATGCAGAAATTGAGTAAAATGTAAATACATTCATTTTTTCATTTATTTTTCTGATATTTACCAGTGCTGTTTTCTACTTTTTCATCTTAATTCCCTGTCAAATGTATACATATAACTATTATTTCTCAAAGTGTCTATCTAAGCATGAGGAGCCTGTACAGTGTTAGTACTACTTCATAAATATATAGCACAAAAAGTATTAATAAGTTTGAAAATATGTTTAGTAATGTATGTTGATGGTCATAATTGCAAAGAAAACAGTATACAGGTTCTCATTTTATTGAGCTATTTTTTTGTCTTAGAAGAAAAAATCTTTAAGATGGGCCATAATTCATGTTGTCTACACTGCAGTCGCATGTCTACATGGTGACTAGAGAAATCAAAGGTTTGCTGATTGCATCTAGATAGATAAACTTTATCCTTTAACATATCCTCCTTTCATTCAGTTCTTTACTCTTTTCTACTTATCTACCCCTCTTCTTGTTTCCCTTTCCTAAATAGGCTTATCCCCTCTTCACTTCTCAATTCATTGCTTTTTTATTTCTGCTTCCTTTCCATTCAGTGTTTTATGATCCCTTTCACTCTCTTCTTCTGTAAGCGTCCTTTTCTTTTATACATGCCAGCTCAGTTTATACAACAAACCTTACACGTCTTATAACATAGGAAACTCTCAGGAACATCCAGTCAACTGCGTTGTGAGGGTAAATAAAGTTTAGGAGCTTCCATTGACAGATCAAACTGATTGGACCAAGCCAAAACTTGAACAATTTTTTTTTTTTTTAAATTGCATTCTCTGTTACTTCCATCAGTTCTGGTTCTGTTAGTCAATACTACTTCAGCAAATAGACTTTTTGAAATGCTTTGTAATTTGCTCTTCCTGACAAAATTGATTGATTTAGAAAATCTATATTGTTTCTTGTTTGTTTTTTAAATCCTGAATATGGGCCATTGTATTCTCTGGCTTTTTTTTGTACCTTTTAAGGATTTTTTTTTTTTTTTTTTTTTTTTTTTTTTTGTAATACCAGTGAGATATGTTACTTGGGTTTAGATATGTGAATAATTTTATTAACATTAAGGTCTGAGAATTATAGAACCCAGGAAACATTTAGAGAAGGTTACAATTCTTAACATCAGAAGTGCAACACCTCAGAGTCCTAAGTGGAAATGAAGATATCACTGCAGTCATGCAGGTATCATATCTCAGCACTTTGAGATGCTCAGTCCAAGATGAGACTGAATACTTGGTCCAAATTCTTCAGTTACCCTGAGTAATTTGTTCTGCACTACTATTTTTTCTCTAACCTTGGCTATTACCTCCTAGGTTAACCATGAATGATGCTGCCCATAAGTATGCAATATCATCATGCCACTGCTGGTGGCACCAGGAAACCACTAATAAGAGATGAGGTTTGAAAGTTCCTGGCTATAATTATATTAAAATCACATAAAATAATAAATGGCCTTAGAAATAAAACAACAGAAGGAATATTGAGGGGTAAAATCACTAAACAAGACAGAAGTTATAAAGCTCTTGCTCGTTATTAGTGAGGGGCTTTTCACAGAGGTCGCCTACAGAAATAAATGAGCTTATTATGGACTTTACTACTTGAAAACATAGGCAAGAAATATAGTTTAAATGGTAGTAGTTAAAATGATTCCAAGTAGTCATTGACATGAGATTTGAAAAAAAATAGTAATAAAAAATAGCTTTTTATCTGGACTTCTAAAAGTTTTAAATGAAGACACTTATTGTATGTTGGGTTTTCCCTACAGGATTTGAGTCTGTAAATTACAAACTCACACTCAAAAAAATAAATTTAAAATTAATTTGCATTTCAGCATGTGAATAGGAAACTTTTTTGATGAATAATAATTGCAGAATTACCAAACTGAAGAACTGTGTCTGTCTTTTCATAGGCATTAGAGAGAGCCAAATTTACTTTGTATGACTGTTATTATGTTACTGGTTGCAGGGATTTGCGATGTTTTTATACCAGTTCTAACGCCTTTGATACTAGGGATTGCATTAAACAAACACAGAGCAGAATGCATAGCATTTGCCAGACCTGTCAAGATATTTTCAGCATTTTCATTTCCTTATCCGCACTACTTAGTGTGTCAATAAAGTCACGTGCATTTTGTATCCCCCATCATTAATATAGTATTTGATTTTTTTTTTTAGACTAAAACCCAACTGTGCAGAGACTGAAGACTCTCTTTTCCTGTTTATATAAACAGCGTTGCGGAAATTATCCTTGCTATAAAAAAAAAAATATAATAACCGTAAAAGTTTAAGATTTCTGAGTAATCTGTTTTAAAACATGCAACTATTCTTTCTGTTACAGATGAATGACATTATAGTGACAGTTAGAGATTCAAATCTGAAGCTGACACTTGCTTTTGGAATAGGCATGCACCATGCAGGTCTGCATGAGAGAGACAGGAAAACTGTGGAGGAATTGTTTGTGAACTGCAAAATCCAGGTACATTTGTTCTTTGAATCCTGCGTAATGAGTTTTACATAGAATTTTAAAAGTTGGCTTTTTGTTACATATACCTCATTAATCTTTCTTTCTGTTTTAGGTTCTTATTGCCACAAGCACATTAGCTTGGGGTGTAAATTTTCCAGCTCATTTAGTAATTGTTAAAGGAACAGAATACTATGATGGCAAAACAAGGCGTTACGTGGATTATCCCATTACAGGTACTCACATAAATTATGGAAATGCTCATATGCTGAAATGTATTTCAAGCATATGCAAATGATCTGAATTATTTAGTAACTGATCACTGAAAATACCTAATTTGAGTAGAGACTAGGAGTGCTGAGGAAAGGGTTTCTTTGTTTCATGCAAGTTGTAAGAGAACTCTTAACATTTTATGTAATAATGAAAATGTTTCTGTTTTGCAAATCTTCATGCTAAATTCCTTTAATGTGTATCATCCAAAATAGACATTAAACAATTAAAGGGACAATATAAAGTCATATTTAGCTACCTAGTTAATTGTATAAAAGGAAGTTTTCATGCGTCAAATCGTTTTTTTCATTTTTGAAACCTTTTTTAAATAGAAACAGATTTCTAACAGTAAACTTAGCCATGGTTTGAAATGAACAGTTGAATCACACATGCATGAGAACATAAAATTTATACGTAGTCACTTGACAGTAAACAAAAAACCTAAACTAGTCTAGTATCTTCAGTGATGTAAGTGATACTTGAAGTAAGTGATACTTCAAAAATAAGCAGCTAAATTAAATATTTGAATTTCTGGTTTGATATAGACTTTTATTGCTTTCTGGCTCCAGTAAACTCCACTTTTCAAAAACTCTTCTGCACTGTTTTCAACAAGCTTAAAAAAGTGAACCATGGAAGAACTTCTTTCAGAGTTCAGACAGGGAGAATATTTGTCTGGATGGTACTAAGCTTGAAGAATGAGGACAAGCTAAATTTATTCCAGGTTTCCTGTTCTGTTTTCCCTTTCTCTTTTCGCAAGAGAAAGTTTATTATTAAATAATCCTATACTATGCCAGAGATATATACACCTAAGGACAATCTAAACGTTATTTGTAATGTAAATAGATAGCTTGTATCTTTTTAACCACGCACTGTCTTTTCAGCAAGAGAAGCTTACTAATGAAAAAAAGCTCAAACTGAAAATACTACAGGGGTTACTTCTCCAAGTAATCCATCATAGAGCTTAATTTAGTGGTTAGTGCTCTGCAGGAAACTTGGGATCAATTTCCAGACCAGCTCTCTTGTTCAAAGATTCTGGTATGACCTGGGAGCTTAGCCATGCACACTTGCGTTTTGTGACAGACTTAGGCTTATGTAAACGTAGTACAAACAGTCTCTGCAGAGAAGTAGTATTTCGCTCGTCCCAACTGGAAGAATAGTGACAACTGACTTTATTACTGAATGGGGAAGAGCGATGAGGAAAGAAATCAACTGGAGTTTTAAATTTTATGTTGAATCTGCGGGACTGTCGGAGAGAAGTAATACAGAAAATAATATATTCAAAAGAAATCAGATACTTGATAAGCATTGAAGACCTACTATGCTGTTTTAGAAATCTGTTGTACAAGTACTCACAAAGGCTTTAGGGAATGCTTATGCTTTCACTCTTTATTGCCTTTTTGAATTCAGGTGATTTGGACATTGCAGGCTGTTCAATTCTTCAATTTTCAATAAGACTTGGGGGGAGGGGGACGGAATACTACCATCTGTGGTGGAAGCATTTAGATTTTGTTGTCTGCACTGCAACAGAAAATGCAGATTCCTTACATTATGAAGAAACATGTGGTGTGGTTTGCTTAGAGCATTTTTATTTTTAACTTTCTAGAGAATATTTATGCATCTGGAAGTTCTGTGGATAGGTAGTACAGTTTTGCAGCAGCAATAAAATGAAAATGTAATGAGTTTCTTTCTGAAATACTTCCAAAATTTCACAGTACTGTCTTTAATGTTGCCCTCAAGTTATGCCTTCACTGTTCCATCATGGTATAACTTGGTTTCTCCCTGCTGAAGTTACCTTTCTGTATCAGGGATGCATTTGGCTCCAAGGAAGCAGCTGAGGGCAGAATGAATCATTCTTGAGTGTTCAGTAATTTCAAAATAAGTAAAAACGCTTCTTTGAGTGAAGTCAGAGGTTTTGGGGAGGGCCTTTTCTCAGTTACCAGACATTTAGCCAGCCAGTTGGATCATATTTAACATTTCAGGAGTTTAGTTCAGTGATTAAAAGCAGCCAAGCAACATATAGTCAGTAAAGAAAATATTGGTTTTGGATAATTATGTAGTGGATATTGGCAAAAATCATTTCCTGACACTTTTTGGTAAATCCATTTCCTATATGGTATTACGCACAATTTAATTCGCCACATTAAAATAGCAAGAAGTTGTTTCATCACCTTCCTGTGAGCATACCTATTCAGAAACATCATTTTCAAACTAGTTTCATTTTACATTTTCATGTCACTCCTAAATTAACAAAAGGAATAAACTGATAAAGAACATTGCTGTGTATATAGCTCATGGGTATGCAAGTGAAAATGTGTTACTAAAAACTGTTTATTGTCATGGAGCTGTTTCTCCTATCATTGTCTGTTGCTGTATGCCATTCTACGCCCTCTGGCTTTTTCTTCCTCAACTGACCATTGGGCCCAAAGCTTATTGATTCTGAAGCCAAAGAAATAACTTTTCAAAATGCAAGGTACTGCAAGCCACATGTTGTGCAGGTATGATAGAGCTCATAGAGAATACATAAAACATAAAATGTTTTAAAATAAACATGTAAAACTTACTCATGAATTGCTTTCCATTGTGTCTTGGAAGTTAAATAGCAGTTGGAGGCACCAAAAAGGAATCAGAGCTCTGTTGAATGAGACACAAAACAACCTATGCAGATGCACTACTTAGATTATGAGAAGACACAAACAAACAGATGATAAGCATACTTATCTTGGTGGCCAGGTAGCAAGTTGAGCATGTTTTGTATAAACTAGTATTTTCAGTGTTTATAGAAATCATTAACTAGTATTTGCAAGTGATGATGTGTAGGCAGAGTAGTAGAGGTAAGCTGCTTTTAAATTTGTATATTGTGATCTGATATATGGACAACAAATTATATGAAACCATCTCTACTCCAGTGCTAATAACTAATATAACTTGTCCTGAAGTTTGAGTGGTACAGATCATAGCTGTCAGTAATTAGAATTTGCCTTTACCTTTTTTCCTCTAAAATATTCAAAACCTAGGAAATCATATATAGCAGAAAAGCTTATACAAGGAACTTTTATTATTGTGAAGTCAAATACTTGAAAATTAGGAAATAATAGACAGTTGCCATTGTAGGCTTCTTGAGTTCTCTTACTCATCATCTTTAATTACATATGATCAAACGAGGGATGGATGTGGAATGGAAGGAGAGTAGAGGAAATTTATATTAGATGTAAGCTTGGATTCTATTGCAGTGGGTGGTCTTCAAGTACACAGGAAGATAGTCTCTGCCAGAAAGTAGTTCATCATAAATTTATCTGAGATGGAAAAAAAATTAGATGTGTCAAAACCAAGAGGGCATACGAGGCCAAAGAAATCCAAAAATCCTGTATTGCACATTATACAGATGTAAATACATTTATTTATACACTCAAATAAATACACTTGTTTTATACGTTATTGTCTCTTTGGCAGATGTACTTCAGATGATGGGACGTGCTGGCAGACCGCAGTTTGATGACCAAGGAAAAGCTGTAATTTTAGTTCATGATATTAAGAAAGACTTCTACAAAAAATTCCTTTATGAACCTTTCCCAGTGGAATCAAGGTAAAGATAAAGCAATCAGAAAAGTTGATCAAACTATGAACAATACTACAAATGAGAGATACAGAAAAGTGAAACAAAATTGCTGTGCCGAATATCTCCTAAATATTAGGGTCCTAGAGGAAAATAATTTTCAAAAAAATATCATCCATCTTTAGGCAGAAAAATCATTTCTTCCATGAGTTTTGAAGCACTGTTGAGCTCTTTAGTCCATTCCCAGATAATACTACAAATGCTTATCTGCTTCTGAGTGTTGTCTCAGATATTTGAATGAGAGCACAAACTGTTCTTCAAGGCCAGTGTGTAGGACTGATTCTCAGATAAATGACCTTCAGAACCCTCTCTGAAATTCTGTGACAAATTCTTAATAGGAAAAAAGATAGGTGAGTTTCTAGCACTTTTTACCTAGGATACTTGTACCATTATAGATATCACATTCTTCAAAATCTCACAAGTTCAAAAAGAAATCTGCATGGTGTAAACTATTACTAATACACTTTCAACACATCTTTCACTTCAAAATTGCAATATTTTTGTCAGAGATGTAGAAACACCACCTTTTTGCAGCCTCTCTGAACTTAGTTGATATAAAATTTGCTGTCCAGCACAATATAACTCAAGCCTTGGTTTTGATATTTATAACATACTTAATTATTTTCAACGAGAAGCAGAACTAGTTACATCGGTTTCCTATAGATGCATGTTTCATGGAGGAATTCTCAGACATCTAATAAAGTATTAGTGTTACTGAAAGCTTTTCTCAATGATGAAGAATTCACAGGATTGTTCTCCTAAGGAAATTTCATCCCTCAACATAAGCGATAATGGGACCTCTATCTGACCAGGAAATTTGTGGGAGCTTGAGAGTGCTATCCACCTGTGAAATGTAGTTGAAATGGGCTGGTGAATTTGAAGTTTAATTTCTGTGGTGCACAGACAGACATATAATTTTTGCAAACAAAGAATGTGGAGACATGCGCTTCATTTCCTTAGAAAACCACACTTTTCTTTTTTTAACATATAAATTTCACTTAGCACAAAAGGCTAGGAGTTTAACGTCTTCAAAATGATAGCTAATAAGTCAAAAGAGCAGTGTAATTAAAATGTTGATGATATATCCAGACTGTATGGCACTAGCATAAACTAGGAAATCTCTCAATTCATTGGTAAGTGATGTTTCTAAATAAAGAAACCGTATCTTCAATATAACAGTAGTAATCGCACCTTGTTCCTGTTTGGAATACTACAAATATTCTGTGTTTCTAGTAACTCATTTTGTGTGTATATATTTACTTTGTAGTTTGATATATCCCATCTTTTACTATAAACAAAGAATATTTGATAAATTTTCAGATGATGATTCACATAATAATAGCAATCTTGTTAAGTGCTATGTAGGTTGTGATCCAATTAACTTAGAGTTGTCTTGATCTCTTTTGTGATCAAGTATTTTAAGTAAGAGGCTTCATAGCTTCTAAGAGAAACTGCTTGGGGTTTTTTGGAGGGTTTTTAGTTTTTAGAATGCTTTCGCATCTGTTCTACCAAAGAGCAGATTTATCAGCTTTGTGTAGTATTTCCAATTTGTAAAATTAAACTGCATATTTTTTTAATTAAAGTTTTTTCTAAAAGCCATTGTCTATGTTTTAGTTCTAAGACTTGAGTACACAACTCGTATGACAGGCCTTGTGCTCTCACTGATCATGGGTCTGAAATATAGCACATTAGAAGCAAAAGAGAAAGCACTCTTTATTATGGCATAGCTATCAAATCGTCTGTCCAGTTTCTGCTGGACAGTGTGGATGGAACATCTGCAGTTCTTACCTTCAGAAGCGTGTGATCGGTGGTAAAGAGCAGTAAAACAGCTACTCATACCAAATTATTCTTTACTTTTAGCAATAGGGAAAGAACAGTAGGAAAAGAAAAAGGATTATAATACCAGAAAAATTAGGTTGATCCTTAAGGATATTTGCCATTCCCTGATTGAACTCCAGCCAGGCATGATCTCATTAGATACCCTAATGGAGGTCTTTGTTCCATTTAATGACACTAAACAGTATTTTACTTTGTAAGAATAATTTTAAACTGCTTTTTTCTTCTGTGTTTCTGAGTTTAGATCTTTCTGGGTAAAAGTAGCAGCTTTTTTTTTCTTTTTTTTTTTTTACATTGGAAGAAGATGAGGCAAAATCTGGGGGAAGCAGTTTTGATGTAATTTTAATAGCCCTCAAGTATTTGTCAAGTATTAGCTAAGCTATTGCCACTGTTTCATTTCCTGTTTGTCTTTCCATATGATCCTCTATTGGATTAAACCAGTGTGATCATATGGTCAACACACAGTATTCAGAAGTTACCACTGACTAGCTCCATCTGAATACATTCCATGAATGACTTAAACTTGCACATTCTTGGTTCAATCAAAAAATAATTTGAGCTTCATTCCGCTATCATGTAAAGAAGATGACTGACCTTGCAATTACATTCCCCCTTTTTCCCCCTCTTCTCTTTTACTGGAAGATAAATATATAATATTTTCAGATTAAAAGTAATAAACCTTTTAATGCACAACTCTACAAAATATATTACCTGTCTTTGTGATTGTAAAGTCAGCTAAGTCCTCTTGTTTTCTGTTCTTCAGCTTGTTAGAAGTGCTGGCTGACCACTTGAATGCTGAAATTGCTGCTGGAACTATTACTTCTAAGCAGGATGCAATGGATTATATCACCTGGACTTATTTCTTCCGTCGACTTATAATGAACCCAACGTGAGTATAAAATACAAATGCAATTTAATCTAAAGGTAACTTGAGGGTAGAGTTGATCCAAAGGTGATCCCACTGCTGTTGGAGCCTAGAATACTTAGCAGTCTCCAATGTTAGAGCATTACTGGCCCACACATGGAATAAAATTTGTGTGCACCTTTTTTTAATAATTTTTTTCTCTAAATATAAATGGATTTCTTGGCAGATAATTTTACAATTTAGTGACAACTATAAAACAGCCTTATTGAGAGGGCTACATTGACATCCCTAAAATAAAACTCCAGATTATCACATTCCTTTAGGTATTGTATTTATAATGTGTTACTTTTTTTTAGCTACCACATTGATATGTCCTGCCCAGTTTTCTGTAGAAAATCTATTAAGACCTGGATTTTCCTAATAAATGAGAAAATAGCTATCAGCTGTTTCTCTGTGATAAAGTTTACTTTCATTAGGGGATCCTGGTGAAACCATGTGTGCAATATTTTCAATGATTGTTATCATCCTGCCTAGCTCCAGCTGGTATGCAGATCATTCTGAGCTGTTCCAGCAATGTAGCCTGCCTTTGCCACAACGTTGTTTTGGGTAAATGGTATGTTACCTTTCATGTGATCATTCACCCACAAAAATAATGTGGCAAATAAAGAACTGGGCACTTATAGCATTAAATATTTCTTGATGTACTCCAGAGTGTTGTATTTTTGAAATCATGTTAATGTCCACAACATTTGGCTTAATTTTCAGCTGGGTTCTTTATGGGCAACTGCCGGTGGGAGCCTGCAGGTGATAAAATAATTTCCTTTAATTCTTTTTTAGTCTTCATTAGTTTTGAATTCTGCATCTAGTCCTATGCTGAGAATCTCCCACAAAACAAAATTTCCATCTAATCTTCTTGGGAAATAAAAAATGCAGAGTGTTAGAACTGTAAACTAAAGAAAACATATTCAATTCTCTCACTTCATAACTAACAAAATGAATACATTTATGTGGAAGGTATTTCTCCCTTGAGAGTGACAAACAGCTAAATTCTGGTTTTGTCTAGGTTAGATAAAGCTGTGTTTAGTCGTATGACTTTGGAATTTACACATGATCCATACTACAACTAATGTTAAAAACTGTGCCACTGCAGGCACTATTCTTTTTTAGTATGAAGAATAAGTAATGTTATTTTAAAATGTGTTGCTCTTAAATTGCTGTGTTAAAGGGATTTTTTTGATTTGTCTTTGGCAAGCTTTGATCACATGATATCAGTGGTAGGCAGATTTTTAAGACACAACATATAGCCCAAAGGTAAGTGTAGAATATAGAAATTTAGTCGTTTGATTTAATAGCCAAGCTCTTCCCAATATAAAAGAAGATTCCCACTGGAGTATGAGGTTGGCATGTTTACTGATGGTCTTTTTTTCTCAGCAGTTTCTTTAATGTGCAGTGTTATGGAAAGCTAAATCTGAAGTTATCACAATAACTTTTAAGCAAAAGTTCTGCTATTCTGAGAGGATTGTGCGAAGAAAGTTGGGGTGGGGGGGGAAATCCCACTATATTTCCTAGTGAGATGCAGAGGCTTTGTAGTGAGAAACCAGACGAACAGATCTTGACTAGTCATGTTCATAACGGCAGGATAGGAATGCATGTTGAAGTTTCTAATGAAATTGGAGTCTTTCATTGGAATGCCACACATGCAGGCTGGAACAGTTCACAAGTTGTGCTGCTTTACCCCCTGTCTCATCCACACGGAGGTACTCAGCATTCCTGCTGTACTCAGTCATGCAAGGAGAAAAATTAAGGACATTATTGACTCTGTCAAAGAGGTCACTTCTAGATACCAAGTGCAAATGCAATGGATATGCACGCTTTCCATTCTTTGACATGACAATAAATTCTGTTAAGTTTCATCCAAAGTTACTAAACTAGCCAGTTAGTAGAGTCCAGTTCCTGGACCTACTATCTGTGGTATTTTCAGACCTCCTGCAAGCCAAGCAGTTCCAGTGTGGTCGGTGTTTGAATGAGATACATCAAAGGAAAACTGAAGAGTTTTACGAAGAGAAGTCAGTGATAGCTGAGATAACTTTGAATAAATTGCAATTTAGTAATGGAGTTTACTGTGCCATAGATGAGCATATGAAATGATGGATATTACCAAACAAGAACTATTTGTGGTCCTTAATAATCCAAAGTTTTTAGGGTTTATTTTTTTCACAAGAGTAGGAGCACAGTGACTGAATTTTGGTTTGCGTAGTTACACAATACCTACTCAGTGTCACTTGATACAGTGTTCTTTATCATGTCCTGCCCAAAGCAATTTTGTTGACTTTCTCTCCACTGTGAAACAAGAACTATTTTCCAGCCAGCAGGTGATTGTACCTTAGCGATGAATAAGTAATTCCCGTATGCATGTTTGCTAAATTGCCTTGGGATTCATTGGCATGAAAGTCATTGCATGTGATGCTGTAAATCCCCAAAATAATGGGCTTAGATAATATGCAGAAGATTTATATTATCATTTATTGCCAGTTTTAGCTACTTGTATATTAAAGCTGCATAAACAAATCTAGGATCATTGTATTCCAATCCAGTATCATGAAATGCCTTACTGAATGCCTACAATTTGTACTATTTAATTTGTACTATTTAAGTTCATCTACCTTTGTTGTGAGATAGAGATCAAAGTATCCTTTCGCTCTGAGTGTCCAGGATTCTTCTAAACATGCAGTCATTACGAAAGTTTTTCTGGCACACTTGAGATAATTTGTTAGACTTGTAATAATGGCTTTTTTAATGGTGGTGTTGAAAATCTTTGCATGTTACAATACTTCTTTTCATCAAACCATTTTAATTTTCTTGTTTGATGAACACCCGTATCTTGAAATCTGTGAAATGGGTTTTAACTGTCTAGTTAAGAGGAGTAATTGAGCTGTTGATTTGTGGGAGTGGAGTAGCTGAGTGCTAGTTTTGCTCAGGGGCATACTGACTAGTCATGTGCCTGTTGTTCAAGAGATGATGTGCATATGAGAGGGGTGGCCCAAATAAAACTGTTTATCAAAGTCTATCAGTCTCAATATCCAGAGTTTCTTCCCTGTTCTTTACCTCCACCAAAGCAATTATTCCTAAATGTAGAGGTTTTTGAATTTGCACATTAAGTCAAAGTTCCTGTGCTACTGCAGTGCAGTACTACAACGTGTTTTCCTTTCCTCATACAACTTCAGTCGATAGATTCTTTACTTAGTTAAGATCATACAAGACAGATCAGCAAAGTACCCTGTTCTTTGAAAGGAGCTATTTTGAGAGGCTTGTCTCTCTCCTTTCCTTGGCTAAAATTCCTTGACTATGTCATTCTTTTACCCTTACAAAAGATTATAATCTGCAACTTTCTACAAAAGAGAAATGGCTATGGGAGATATTTTCTGTAAATCAGGTTATGATATTTTCCAGAGACATATGCAGTAAAAGAGAAATAGAAATTTACAACATATGTAAAGTTAAGCAGAATCAGCTTTCATTTGGAAAGTTAATTTTTAGATATTCTGAGAGCACATATCACATCACTGTTAAAATGTGTGTGGTTTTTTATGTATTTATGAATATATATGAGAGTCTGTGTGTGTATATGTGCACACTTATTAAATCAGTTTTCTGTGTAAATTCCTTGTGAAGACCTGAAAAAATTGTTTTATTAATTCATTCTGAGAATTATTATTAAGGGTTTGTTTTTTTTTTTCACTTTATGTCAGTCTTACAAAGTTTTCTGGAGTGAAAGAATAATATAGCATAAATTACAATGAAATTATCTCAGACTGATGCTCTTATCATCATACATTTATATTTTACTTTAAATTTCCTTTTCTCAGTGTGATTAGCTGAGCATGTCTAATAACATGTGAATAAAACATCTGAATGAAAATTATGATTATATACTGTTCCAATATAGTTTCTGGTATCTAGGTGACAGCTAATATCAGCCAGTCAGGATAGAATAATTCCAGTGACAAAATCACAGTTATTCAGAATTTTAGGGCTTCTTTGGAATTATATCGGGGGGATTACTGAAGAAAGTTAAATTAGCTAAGATTAAGAGATAAAATGGAAAAGTTTGGCAGTAGCTACTAAGAACAGAAGCTAAGAAGGTGCAGGTATATTACACTGCAGTAATTACCAATATCCATATTTCAAATTGGTAAACAGATATTTCTCACGGTGAATTCTTTCTTTTACATTCACATTTAGATCTGTGTGCATGTATATATCATAAATTACAGCTATAGCCCTTATTATGAATTTCGTAACAAGAGCTTGTTCCTTTAAATTATTAGGGTCACAGTGATGTGAAAAGTACAGGAATGTGGTTCATCATATGCTTTTATCACACTATTCACATGAATAAAGTTTTTCTGATTCTCTCAGACTGGGAAGCCCCAGGCTGCTGAGTATTTGAGCTGCCTCCTGTTCCCCAGTCTCCTGCAGTCTTAGGTGAGAATGCAAAGCTGAAGGCCCCATATCTCCCCGTTCAGAAAGCAAATTCACATAATTGTCTTCCTACTCTTGGCTATGACTTACCTGTACAAATTATCTGTTGGAATATATCATAGGAAAAAGAAATGCCCAGTCAATATGTAAGCAAATTTACATGTGCCTATTACCTCTGATTTCTCATTTTATGAATGCATCTTAGGAAGTAAACTTTCTTGTAAATATTTTAATTAGAAGCACTGACATGGAGGCAAGTACTTGCTGATGTCAGAAAGACTGGACTCTTTTTTGATCTTCTTAAATAACCGCAATGTACAATGTACTAAAAACTGATTAAAGATAGCAATGTATCTATTTCTCATACCTGGCATAAGCAAATATATGAATGCAAGAAAATACGATACAAGTAAAATACAGATAGAGATTACTGTCTGCAGCATTTTTGCATGCTGTAATGCATTTTAGCAAGCCAGTTACAGACTCCAGAGACAGTCAGTGATGCCTTAACAACAGAAGTGAGTTGGTGCATTCGTTCATAGCTCTCTGGCTATGAAGGTCCATCAGTTGTGCCATATACTCAGTACCATTTCCATGGTACCGTTTGAAGATGGCAGCTGCTGAAGGCCACAAGCTGATGAAAGTAAACACAACTGATGACTGCAGTAGAGCGATTTACAAAAATGACTATCTGTGCTTCCCCCATACTTGTGCATAACAAAATTCTGCTTTCAGGACTACAAAATCTCAGAAAGCCCACTTTCTTGCTATCAAGTGAATGCTGTAGCGTCATCTTTTTTGTGCATTTGTTTCAAAATGCCTTCTGGCTAGCAAGTTTCTTCTTTAAATATTTTTGGCTGACTGCCACCGATTTTCATTATGTGTGTCACTATTACTACCGTATAATCTGAACATAAAAAACATGGTGCTGTAACAAATGACTTCACAGCATTGACAGTTATAGCAGGACCATTTCAAGGCTGATGAAAAATTTCCCAGAGAGATCTTGGGTCAGGTTTACATAAGCTAAACAGGAAATGATTGCCACCATTCACATTAAATCCTAAATGTTTTGTGTAACTTCATCTACATTTTATGTTCCTGCACGTCTCTCTGTCTTTCTCAGCTGATGAAATTCCACACTTCCTTAGATTAGAGAAATAAGTTCATGTTTCACGGTTTGTTGTTCTTGCTAAGCTCTACAGGGTTTGGGGTTTTAAATATATTATTTAAAAGACAATAAAAAGTTCCTTCAGTTTTTGATTGTTTAAATTTTACATACTTTGTAAATTGTTATGATACCTAGGGTTTTGTTATTGCTTTTTCCCAATGGACTACTAATGGAAGTTAGCCTGTCTAGCCCATGTGCTAGATGCTGTTAGGATAAAACTGCCTTTGACTTTCACACCTCTCAGGGGACGAGTAATTGTTGTGTTCAAACAGCCTGTAATTGTGATCCCGCTGGCTTTCTCAGTACGCTTCTGGCTATTAGAATCATTAAACAACTCAGCACCTGTTAACAGCATTGTAAATATTCAACCCTGCTTGTGTGCAGGTTGAGTCCAATATAGGAGAAGGCTTACAGAGCCCAGCCTCATAAATTAGAGCTTCTGACAAGTCAATTATTGTGAAACTGGGCTTCACTGTGAAATAAATGAAATGGTGTGCTGATAAAAAGGTAGGCTGGCTGTTTATAGCAAAGGAAAAATAATGACTAGATGATTCAATGCAGTGAGCATGAAACTGCATTGTTTTTATTCTTTATCTGTAATTAAATAGTTAGGTAATATAGCTTCATAGAGGAACTCACATACAATGCAGTTTTTATACTTGGAGCATACCAACATGCAAAATTCAACTTGCATTTATGCCTGTGCATTCAAAATACCATCTAATGTCACGATACCTTTGTTTTCGCTAATGATTTTAACATAGTCTTTCTAGATGAATGGCTTTGCTTTTTATTAGGGGAAAATGTGCTGAGTGACCAAGAAGCTCCTGTGGGTGTGCTCAAAATTATATTTACCCCATTATAGACAGTAGTTAAAACACACTGGTACCACTTCACTCAAGATTACAAACCAGTTAAGATTTTTCTTTACATTGTTTTATTTGGACTAGGCAGCTATATATTTACTCCTCTGACAAAAAAATTTAAAAAATCAGCAAATTTAAAATTCACATGTTTTTTAAAAGGCATTATAATGCCTTTTATGATTATGACTTCAGTGTGAAATACTGCAAATCAGGCAGAGCACAAGATAAAATCTGTTTGAATTACTGTCTTAAATTTCAGTCTCAAAAAAGAATTTCAGTGTATTGCCCATATCTCTTCCTTTGTTTTATCAGTGTTCATCATCAATGTTGTGGTACTGCAAATCATAGTGCTGCAATGATACGGTGAAAGTCTGCATACCGTGACAACAAAGTGCCTTAATTAGAATAATTTCAATAGTGTTATAGTCAATTTAGCGAAAAATACTAATGAATCATTAGCAGTTTAGATGTATAAAATAGAAAATCTTTTCACATCCTTAAACAAGTTACGTAGTTCATCTGCTCGATTATTTTCAGAAGGTAAATAAAATGTTACAAAGCAATTTCCACTAATAAACAGAATCTAAATGTGTTCGGTGTTACGATGTCAGGCAGATAAAAGGTACAGATGGAAATATTGACCATTTCTTATCATTATTGTATTACTTCAGTAAATTTAAAAGGGGGCTCATGAAAATCAAGTTGCATTGAAAACAATGTTAGAGTACTTTTGCTAGAAATAAGTTTTCTTTGCATAAGGCTGATAATGTATGGCTGCCTACCATATAAAACTTTTTATTCAATATAAATATTTCTTTCGGTTTGGTTTGGTTTTGGACAATAGCTATGTTTTAAATATTTGAGATCATCTCAGCATGAATCCATATAAAATATCACAGAGTTGAAAACTCCACTGCCATATATATACACTTCGTTGTTGTCTAATGTAGCTGACTGTTTCCTGCTATCAGAACAGATTTTTTTAATCTTTTTATTATGGTGGGAGTGTTTTACTCCAACTTTACCCAATTATAAGTGAAGATTCAAAGCATCAGAGAATTAACTCCATAATTTGGGATTAATAACAAGGGAAAAAATCTGGAAATGACTGTACTGCTATTTAGCATGCAGGCTTTTTTCGGTTATGCAATCGCAATTCAAAAAGATAAATGTTAAAAACTCTGTTTAAGAAAATAATAATGCAAATCAGATGCTATTAATGAAACAGTCATGGAAGGATGCTTGTAGTATCTAAAAATGCAATTCCATCTTTTGAAATTTGCTAACAGCAGCATTACAGTAAACGAAATAGAGCTTAAGTCAGAGAATGGGATTCATTTGCCCAAATATAGCATCAACAACTGAACTCATTGTCTAAAGTTCTTTTTTTTCCAGTCAGTGATTACATTTCACCTCATCCTAAAGCAGATATATAAAATACTTCAGATGAATAGCATTCTGCAAGAGCACGTTTTTCTCTGTTGGCAGTAAAGGGAGTTGAAGAGACTAACTCAGGTGTAGCTGTAACTATGTAAAATCAGATAAAATGAATCTCAGCACAGTATTTTGCAGCCTGTTGTTCACCTGCACAAAATAACACTGAAAGAACCTACTCTCCATTACAGCATCTGCTGTTGTTTCCAGTGGGGTTGCTGAGTACATTGTAACAGTAGGAAATTTTAGTAAAGCAGCCAGTATGAACAAAGGAGCATCTTTCATCGTTGCAGCAATCTCAGTAGTCTGTTTGTGCAACAGTATTTTACAGAATTAAATAAGCAGGGACAACCTTTTTTACTGTGCTTTTTAACATTTCAGTAAAGAATCAAATTTTTTGTTTGCTTGAATTCCACTTTGAAATTGCATGATTTAATTGCTTGTATTCAGAATTTTTAAACTTTCTGAGCATGCTCAGATTTTCTTTACCGCTCAATGAACTTAATTGTTACTTTCTGAATCGGTGCCTTTGTTGAATCTAGGACACAAGTTTGTACTACATTTTTATCTGGAGTTTTCTAGATAAAAGCTCTCCCTGAAATTATGTTAGTTTGTGTGAGTAAGAAGCTTATAATACAGCTTAAGTTCTGCAGTTAAGGAGTGCAAACTTCAGTCACTGGGTCTTTTTTATATGCTGGCATAACAATATGTTTTGGCACACTTTATAAACATTTTCCTCCATACAGGTAACTAAGAACCATTGTTACTCTATACAGTTACCTAAACAATTTTACCTGAAAATGAACATATGAGGTAACCACATTGACAAATACCCTATTCCTTTTTTTAGCAATTTTAACTTTGAGAATAAAATGACACAGAAATATAAGAACAAACACCAGCATTTGGACTGGTGTAAGGTTACTTTTTCAAGAGATATCACTATATGCCTAGTTTTTATTTTCAGAGTTCCAGGATGTAAGACCAGTTGCTGTCCTTGGTGGGTTTCCTTCCTTTTTCTTGAAGTTAAAATACTGTTACTTGTGTTATTATTGCTTGTTCACTTTCATACTTACAGGATCAGGAAAATATATTTATGCAATCAGGAGAATTTTCCCACTAACAAAATATAGCCAGTCCAGTTCTGTTTGTATCAACCTTTCTATTAATAGACAGATAAATTACCATCTTTCCGTATGTACATGCTTGTATTATGTTGGTTACTCCCACTAACCATTTAAGAATCATTAATTTCTTGTTAGACTATATAAGGGAATAGTTCTGTGTTTAATTGTTTAATGTGGATATTTGCTGTTCCAAGTATGTGTGTGTATTATAGCAGCCTTGTAAGTTTTGCTACAAGACGTTATTGTTAAAAATCTTCAGAGTGTAAAAAGTATTCATGTAATGCATCTGTTTTCAATTTATCTAGTTACTATAACTTGGATGATGTGAGCCATGACACTATGAATAAGTACCTCTCAAACCTTGTTGAGAAATCCCTGTTTGATTTGGAATGCTCCTACTGTATTGAAATTGGGGAGGTAAGACTAATCTGTGCCTTACAAGATTCAGTAAGATACATACTCCTAAAATTTGGGAACAGCAAGATACATGCTCCTGATTTGAGATGTTAAAGAGTTTGTCTATGGAGCTGTTCATAAGACTTACATTGAAAACTGAGCTTGTTTGGGGTTGCAGCTAAATTACGATGCTAAATAATTTTTGCTGTTCTCTTTTATAAAGTAGTCTTAAAATATTTCACAGTTTTGTAGGAATCGCTTATATTGAACCATGTATATTTGATTCGTCTTCTAACAGGATAATCGCAGCATTGAACCTCTGACATATGGCCGCATTGCTTCCTATTACTATTTGAAGCATCCAACTATTGGGATGTTCAAAGATCAGTTGAAACCTGAAAGCAACATTGAGGAATTGCTCTTAATTCTGACAGTAAGTGCTGATATTAATTTAAACATACGTAACTCATGACTCTTGAAGACACTTACAAGTGTTTGAAAAAACACCCCGAAATTAAGAAAAGCCTTTCTTCCCTGATCTGTAATTTCATTTTTTGTTGTTTTGAGTAATATACCTGAATCATTTTTGATGTTTCAAGTCTTTCATCTAATCAATACATCAAAATTACTGTATATACCTGTTTCTTTTCTTATGTCCCTTTATAATGTTCAAGGTCTATACAAGTCTGATATTTAGTTTTTTCTAAGTAAGTTAGGTATAATACTAAAATGCCAGAATAACAACTGCATATCAACATCCAAAATCTGTACCAGGGCCATCACTTTGCACTGGGACAATCAGGAAGATACAGCTGCTTTAAGAAGTGGGGGAGACATATGGGGAAGACCTGTTTTCTAAAATGCCTTCTTTTCCTTCTCCCAGCCACCTTACAATCCCTGAGGTCATAACCTGCAATAATGCCAGCTCATACAGTTAGTCTAGTGACTGTTTAGTAGAGAAGTGCAATGCAAGGCAAAAGATTTTAGGGTACAAATCTGGAGACAGGGTGTTCAATGCAGTGTGATAGTATTACATTCTCATCATAAAAGAATCAGGTTTTACTCCATTTTCCTTTATAAGTACTTGAGTAGTTATATCTACAAAATCTTCATTTTCAAAATGGTATAACTCCACTTGTACATACATATTTGAAAACAAGGAGTGCCTGAATATTATCCAGGAAAACTTATTTCTGCCCACTTATGATTATAGTCTCTGTTATATACATTATACAAGTGGCCCAAATTCTTTAATATTTGATTTCCAAGTGTTAACTTCAAAATCTAGAGTCCCCTCTTATAGTATTTATGTATGTTACTTTTATATTCATTATTATTTTGACATGCTGCCAAAACTTCTCTGAGGAGAAATACAAGAAGAAAAATAAAAATACAGCTATTCAACAGTTTGCATCTCAACAAAACCTGATCAGCATTTTATGACACTAGGAAAGCCACTTTTCTAGTACAGAGACTTTCTTTCTGATAAATTTAAATCGCCTACTGCAAACATTCAGAGTGTTACAGCTCAGAAATAAAGGCCATAGTAATCTTTCATAATGGAAAGTGTTAGACAGCCTAAATAGGCGAATTGGTATCACTGACCCTGCAATATCTGTTGTTCTGTTGTCAGAAAACATTGCAAACTATATGAAATGAAATTCAGTGTATTCGGCTGAATTCAAAATGATAATTAACCACAATTCCTATATATACCGTATGTAAAATAACTGAAATTTTAGGAAGAAATACCCACTAGTGAACAGAAGTTAAATAATATAATGTTGAGTATTCAAGGTGAGAGCTTTACTCCAGCTGCTGTCTCTTTAAAATCTCTTCTTCTCTCTAGACAAAATTTTCCCCACCTAGAAACTTCAGAATATTTTTTCAGACAAATTTGGTCAGGGAAAGTTTGAGAATAGCATTAGCAGAGACGGGGGACATTTCATGACACTTCCTAAGCTAGTGAGCAGCATATGGAAGATGAATGATAGAAGCAGAACCTAGTGCTGCCTATCTTATGTCAGGGCTCCTCATCTCTTTGAACAGCCACCATCCATGAAGCGCAAAGGTAAATGGCAAATATTTCTGTTGTAGATGAAACCTAGGACGCTACTGTTGGGCAGAGATTGTAACATTTAAAATTCATTAATCTTGCTTTAGTTCTTTCTAATTATTTTTTTTCTGGAAATAAAGTCTTGGAAGTTGTCCATTTACAGTCTAAAGAGGAATGAAACTAAAAATAAAATCGGTTAGGGGTCAAAATGTGCCACATGTGTCAATTTGAAAGATGAAAAGGATGTATAAATGCTGGATGCCATTATACCTGACAATTTTTCCTTACATTTTATGCAGATGTTGATTTTCATAATTACTAGTGGAATTACTATTCTTTCTGTCTTGTTGAAGGTGTAAATAGAAAGGTTTTTTTCAGTCTGATGTAGTGTTGAAAAGAACACTTGCCATTTCAACAGAGTTATTGCCAAGGATTTTTTTTTCCCCCTAAACACTGTGAATTAATGAGTTTTATAATTACAGCAGTTGCTTCACACCTCTATTGTTAACCAATGACATTACATCTGCCTTGCTCCACTGGTGCCCTCCTCCTTCTTATTGAAGCATTTAGCAGTTTTGGCAATAGGGAATTACATGGCATGGGGTAAGTAGTCTAATTAGGTATAAGTGAAAATCCTGAGGGAAAAGGATATTTAAAAAGTAATTTGAAGAATCTCTTAATGATGCTGGAGCTGAAAGCTGTAGCTATAGTACAAAAAGGCCTGTTATCATTGCAAAACATAATTATAATTGTGATTATTCTGCTGAGCACTCAGTTTTGAAGTTTTGAATTTTGGACTGTGTTATTTAAGAATAATCATCCAAAACATTTCTCAAATGCAGTTGCAGGATTTTGTAGATGTGACATGTGGGTCTTTTTTGTTGGCATTGTTCATAATACTGCAAACCTTTAGACATTTACAAGATGTCTGATGTACATAAGGAAGGCAGAAGTGTACAATTGTAACAAAGAAAATACTGATGTTGTGGGTTTGAAATGGGATATATACAAGTTTTTACCAAATTGGCAATGTGTAACTCAAAAAGGAGCAAAAGCTTGTTTAAAACAAAACCAGGAAAAAAGCAAGATTGCATTCAAGAATTCAGAAATTAAATTTATGATCATATTAAGGGTTTTAAATCTGAGTTTGAGTAAGGGATTTTGAGTTTCAGATTGATATTTTGCCATGCTGATGGGAGAGTTCAGAATTCAGGATCATTCACCAATGAATTATCAATGAATCTTTGTGACTCACGTGAAAAAGCAGTTTTGAGTCATCCTCTTTCTAGTGCTGATGGGTCTCTCAAAAAAGTCACTTGATAGCAAGATTTGTTTCCACTTAGTAGTCCAGGCCATTCATAGTCTTCTCCAGTATCTGTTCTTTTCTCTGTTTTTATTTTATCTTTTCATTTGATCATCTGCCAGCATTTTGCAAGATCAAAGGAATTTTTTTCAGTATGGTTTAGGGGTTGCAGTATCCATAACATGAACAGGAACATGGCACATGGGAACAGCCCCGCAGTCATGTTGGAAGTATACAGTAGTAAGTGATACAAATAGGTGGAGTACAATCCCCTCACACTTTCCCTTCTCCTCTCAGTAAATCTGTACTCGAGATGTTTAATGTCTCGGGTTTGCAGTTAGCAGGCGAAGTTCAGATGCAGTTACTTTTGTAACTGACTTGTGCTAGTGGACCTGTAATTTTTCTGAGAGAAAATGTTTGATGCTTTTCCATAGAGCTTTCTTTAAAACTTTCCTAACCGTGCTTCAGACAGTAGTAATCTAAATGAGCTTAATCACTGTTGAGTTATGGTGCTTCTTGCATTAAGTATTATTGATGAGAAAGTGTTCATGAATTATTACTGACAGGCTGGATTTCCCTGAGGTACCTAAAGACTGTTTCCTTTTATTCTGAAAGTTAGGTGCAGAGATTAAAACAGAGGTCTAGGTAAAAAACAGTGAGAGATACTTTGCGGTAATTTTTGTCATTTTCTGTACTAAAGCAGCAGTCATCACAAATCTTTTTAAAATCAAATGTAGGTTTGTTGTACCTTGAGGAAAGGAGGTCTGTATTGATGATTGATCAGGACTGTGATGACTAGATCCACTAGCTTCATGATTTTTGGGGATTTATTACTACACTTATCTGGTTATCTGGTTAGTATTCTTATTTACAGAGCAAATACTTTGTCATATCTGTTCATACCGGACAGTGGAGAACACTACCATCTTTCATCCCTTGTTTTATCTGCATGTTGTCCCTTATTTCTGTTTTTGAATTCTACCTACAAGAGAGAACTGGTTGGTTTTCTTGTGCCTACTGCTGTCTTTCATGTAAACTGGTTATAAGAGATAGGTTTCTTTCTAACTGGGGAGCTTAGGGACAAAGCAACATGGTATTTGTGTTATAGTGGAGCGTATGTATCCGTCTTTCTGTGATATAAACGTGGGCTTGTAAGTTTGGTATCCACATACCTCTTCCCTATATTTCTATCTGATAATTGACACGGTTTTGTTACAGTGGCTTGTATTAGACTAAGTATTTTGGAACTCAGCAGAAAATCTGGCATTGCTGGAGTAGCAGATTTGGAAGGTAGAAGGAAGAGGTTCATGGAACAGGCGCTCTTCATCCCAGATACATAGATAACAGAAGACTAAAGTTATTAATGCCTTATCTGTCTTTCATTACCTGTTAGGCATTTATGCAATGAGATTCTAGGTAACTCAATTAACCTATAGCTTTATTTTCTGTTCATCATCATTGGCACATCCTATTCTAACCAGGGAAATATGCGAGTCTTTGTGAATATTAACACTCTCAGTCTAAAATAATTTTATTTCCGTAGCAGGATTCTGTCTTAAAGCTGCTGGTTCAGTCTCCCATGAAGGGGCCACAAAGGTTTTTGACTCAGTGATAAACCATCTTTTCAACTGGTCTCCAGTTAGATGCCAGGGAAGGAGGAATTAGTAAGTTACAAAAATATTGTCCAAGAACAAGCTAATGTGAGCTGGTTTATGTAATATTTTCTCTCCAAGCCATGGCAGAAACATTGCTTTTGGTTTTTTTAAGGTGTTATATAAAACTGGTTTTCTGTTCTATAGCCATTTCAGAAAAAAATCAGATCACTCTTCCTAAGCCAGTCATTTTCTAGTTTAAATTTACATTTACATTTAATTTAGAAGGAAATAAAGGTGCTACTATGATTTTCTTCAAGGCATAAAAGTACAGCAAGACTGTATTCATTATGTTATTCTTTTTAAATATGGCATTTCAGTGTCAAGAATAGAAATACTTTATTATGTAAACTTTATATCAGATGAAAAGCAATTATGTTACATGCTAACCTTTAAAGAACTTACATATTTGATTTCACATATATCGTGCATTCTCAACAATATGAACATGACTGCTGTGGCCATTCTACAAATAGGAACAGGCCTCAGCCGTTATGCATATTTTAGTGACCCCTTATAATAGAAGAAAACTGTTACCTCTTACCATTAAATCTTTTCTTCACAATAAATCCATACCTAGGACTATTCAATGCATAAATTTCATCCTAAACACAGGCATTTCCAGGATCATTTACTTAATTTTTACACAGCCTATATTCTCTGGATTTTAAGATTTTAAAATATTTGTGCATCAGTTCCCACTTGGAACATCTAGATAGTATCACAGTGTCTTTAATAAAATAATTTAAATTTGAAAATTGTGTTTGGCGTCATGAAAATAAAACAAAATGCTACAGTGAATTTTAATAGCATCCAAATTTCATCATCTGTATCCCGTATATTCAAAATATCTTGTACGTAGCAGAAAGAGTACTTCCACACATGAATACTCACACATTAAATTTGTCTTGATTTTTCTCTAGTCCCAGTAGATGGAGCAGTTTTGAATGTTGCTGTACTACTTGAATATAGTAATTTTTTTCTAACATCATGACACATTTTTTTATTGCTCTTTTTCCAAATGATTGTTTGATTTTTAGTTTGAAAGCAGCATATGCTGCCCGCCTTCCCAGACAAGCGCAATCAGTTGGTAAATTAAGATGACAATGCCCACCACTGACAGCTAACTGAACATGGCATAAGTCTTTCATTTTTATGACATCAATAAGAAAGAATTACATTCAAAACCAGAAAATATAAAACCTTCCCATCTCCATTAATTAATGAATTAATCTCCGATTAACAGATCTCTTTTTTTTCCTTCCAGTCTTCTTACTCAACTTCTGTCATTACTTTCTAGTTTTAAAAACTGAATCAATACTCAGAAAAGTTAAAATAAAACCTATTTTAAAGTTGAAGTTAAAGGTTTCTGACATAATTTCCCCTGAGGCAGGCCGTAAGACGCGAACTGTTATCTTGGAAATAATGTAGTATCTTTAATTTTTTTTCTTTTTTTTTTTTTTTTAATTTGTTTTGATTGCAGTGCAGCATCCAAGGGAAAAACTTCTGAAAGTGTATATAGCTGTGGTAGTGGAAGCCAGTAGCCTCAGGCTATATCCCCATTTCAAACAGCTGCTTTAGTAACTGTTTCTGTCAGAAAAATGAGGAAATAAATTCCTTTAACAGGAGCTATAGATGCAGTTATAGCAGCAAAGCACTCATGTATACCAATGAAAACTATTTTGATGAACCGGGAAGCTATTACACTTATATCTGCCAGGGTAGATACAAGTACTGCCCTGGTCTTGTACTTACACATGTGAACATTGGCTGCCATCTGTGGCAAATCAATGCTTGTCCTTGGTATATATGCTAGAAGCAAGTTCAGTGATAGCAAGCTTGGTTTAGCTGACTGCTTAAAGCTGCAGGCAATTCAGCTGCACACCATTGATTGATTGATTGATTTTAGCACAAAAGTCTTTTACTTACCACTTGGCAGTTAGACTGGTAGCCACCGTCATTATGAGAGATTCCAAACTATGCATAGTTGTGTACATGCAGCCAATGCTTTGCAAAGTATTCATATTGGAAATGAAATGGCTTTTTTTCAGCAGTCATGTCATATGGCTCTGTTTTCAAATATACAATATATTTGTTGAAATAATGTTTGTGTTTACTGAAACAAAACTGCACTTCTAAACTGCATCTTTATTAAGGTAAATCTGAACATTTTAGAATACGCAATGCTGCTTTGATAAATGGCTGTGGGTTCTCTAGCTGTGTGCCCCAACTAGTCCAGAAGGCAGTCTTACAAGCTCGGTGTGCCTTTAGCAACTCAGCACAAGTTCTACCTACTTTGTGCCTCCCAATTTGTAATTAAAGCGTGATAGGCAAATTTAGGCTCTCTGCAGCCTGCAGTTCTTTTGTCTTCACTGGTTTCTAGTTATTGCCTTTGCTTTTGATAGAATTATACTATTGTACTATAAATTATAGCAGTTACAATTCTGTTGCTGATGAATTTGTTTTCACAGAATTCAGTTCACTTAGTGACGCCAACTCGGCCTCACTGACTGCTGTTTAAAGGCACACAAATGTTTTTCTCTGTCAGCAAAGAAGTTATTGCTCAGACTTATAAAACTCTTAAGAAACAGGATGGCATTTTGTAGCTTGTTCTCTAACTGGAACAGAAATTTCAGGATAAGGATTGGTTTGGCTGAAATAATTACATCATACAAGACTGGTATCCAGCATATATTGTTCCTTTAGCATAGTAGTTTAAAAAAAAGGACATAAGAGGATTACTGATCAGTCCTTAATGAAGTATCTGGCACTTGTATTTTCCTATTTACATTTAGATTCTTTCTTTGTCTCATTCTTTTCTTTTTTTTTTTCCTGATGGAACCTGGCTAGCTTCAGAAGGTTGGATTTTATTTTAAATGTTGATGTTATGTATTATCACAGATGAACTTTTAAGAAATCGGCCTCTACTATTATTTGCCTAGTATTCACAAGGTGCTTTATTTCACAGTTACTTAGGTAGCTCATGCTACCTATAATGTCAGAAGAAATTGCAGAGGGATTTTTGCTACCAAAAGGCCAAAACTTTTCTTAGCATTTGAAAAAGTTAATATATATATGTATTTGTAAATTTGGTATAGCATAGGAAGCTTGTTTTTAGAGAACACACAGTTGCAGATTTTCTTCACCTCTGCAGCTTAATGAATGTGGGCCAGGCATCTGGCAAAATATTGGAATTGTTGTATGTGAAAACTTACAAATTATGCACTTTTCTAAGTAATTTTATCTGGGATGACACTCAAATACAGCTTTCCTTAATTTACAGGAGATCATTGTCCTATTTCCCATGGAACAGTCAAACCAGACATCACCAAGTTGATTGGGCTGTCCACATGCCAACTTCCCCCTGCCTTTCCTTTCTGTCTTCCAGTGGAAAAGACTAGCAAGCCAGCAGAGATTATTCAAACTACTAGTTTTCAGAAACATATCTTAAGTCTATTCCTCTCACCTTAGAGGGTGAGAAAATGGCTAAAATCGCTCTCACAACAGGTCTCAAATCTGTCAAGGTGGAGGCATGCTACTATGTTCGCTTATATTTATTTAGTATGTTTATGCATGTCTACTTAAAAAATATTTTTAGGTACAACTGATGCATACGATATTAAGAAATCTTATCTTAAACATATTAAATCATTGAATGCACAATATTCTGTAGGTTAATGAGATGAATTCCAGCTGTTTTATCATTTGCTTAAGGCAGCAAGCAAACGTAAACAACATGAGGTGTAGATAATAGATTATTTTTTCTTTTGTATATGATTGTCTTAATATTTACTATATGCAGTCATATAAGATGCTAATTTTTAATACTTCTTTAGCTATAAGAATGCATGTTTGCTTTCTCTTGATTCACACAGAACAGATGGATGCTTGACTGCCTGCTAATCCACAGCTGGAATGGTTTCAGCAGTTTCCACGTTGCTGGGTTAGAGTGGCTTTTCTAGTGGACTGAGAGGGCAGCAAGAGAGGGATATCATTATTCATCAGTATCCCAGTGGGATCGCTGCCAGCAGAGATTAATTTTTTCTGTTATGCTTGTAAAACAAGCTCAGGTGGAGTCTCTAATCCTCAGGGCACGGGTGGCAGATCAAGGAAGATGCTACAAAGCTAGTTAATTTTCAGATTCTAGGGGAAACAGAAGCTCTGTTAGATGTATAAATACATGATTGCAAATTTAAGTAGCTCAAATCCAAATGGGATCTTCCTAGACATCTGGTACTGAAAATCTCTGTTTTCTTTGTCTTTTAAAAGAAGTTCTTAAAACTTTACACCAGAGGCAAAATATCTGCAACTCTCTTAATCATGAGTTATCTTTTCATTCTAATTTTTTTTTTTTTTAAGTACAGCTTTTACAGTGTATTTTAGATGAATGCCTTTATTTCCAGGTAGAAAAGACATGGTATAAGTCTGTGTAGCAACACTGAGTTTACAGCATTCTCACAAATTTGCGTGCAGTGAACATCACCAAGAAAAATTGTCACTGGCCATCCAAAAAGGGTTAGATCTGCCCTAGTAATGCATGGTACGCCCCATTCGGGTAATGGGATGTTCTGTTAAGGTCAAGTGTGGTACAAGGGCGTTTTTGCCATGTTACTCGCTGTATCAGACTTCTGGTCGTTCACGACAGAATTGTTGATATAACTTCCTCAAATCAAGCACACCAAAATACTGACAGATTGTCTATTTGTTTAATAGACTTCAAATTTTTTTCTTTTACTGACTTTTTCGTTTTCTCCATGATTACCCCTCTTCCCCACCCTTGTAATTACCAGTGTCTTCTGTCTCTGCATTACCTTGTAGCTCTTGAGTTCTTCAAAACATTGGGTCAGGTTTTCAAGCAATGTTAATCCACATAGTTACACCGAAATGAGTGGAGACGTGCCAGTTTTTATCAGCAGGGAACTACCCTTATTGAAATTTACTTGCAGCAGCTGTCACTTCCTCTTACAGTTGTGGTTTTTTATTATTACATTAAACTCTTTTAATTTAAAAGTGCTCAGAGTGAGACCAGTAGCATTGGCTTGCTGAAAAGACATTGTGCATGTAGGCACCTTCCAAGTTTCCCATCTATTTCTGCCAGTTCATATTGTTGTTCTATTACTCTGGGCTTGAGCCTCTCTTGGACAGAGGCTGCTAGTCATTTCACCGTGTGATGACAGGTATTCACGCCTGTGAACTTTTTATTCTCTTTTGTCTTTGGTCACATAGTAGTCTAGATCTGGAATTTAATCCAGTACAAAAATGCAGCAGTGTGCATTTGTGGCTCCCCACTAGGGGAGCTGCCACAGGTCAGTAGATCTGAAATCCAGTTTTCAACACACAGAGCTTTTACAGCTTGCCATTAACATATACAGTATGTATGGGCCCCATTTCACATAAAGAATTAGTAGCGCTTACTCCTGTCTCCATGCCGAGTAGCATTAACTTAATGCAGGGATCTGTTAACGTCTTCCCTGGGTCTGGGCTCTGCACTGGAAGATCCCAATGGAGGATCAAAGCCAAAGATGAAAAATGACTGATCGCTTTCCCAGGGAAAGCTGTGTGCCAAGATTTGCTATTACAATTTTTATTGCTATCATCATCTCAATCAGTAGTTGAGCCAGCTGATTCAGCCAAGCTCAGCTTCAAAACATGGACAAACGTCCAAATGGAACTGAAGCAGATTTCTCATGACAATCAGACTTTTGAATGTATACTCAGAGAGATTTTCCCAGTTTTGTGTTAGCGCATTACTGAGTTCATGCACTGAAAAGCTTTTCTGTATTAGTGCAATACCATTAGTTTCAATACAGCCAAAACCAATCGGTTTTAAATCTTTCCTATAATATGACTTGAGATTACAGGGGAAGAAAGTTGTGGGTCACTGCCCCATCTAGGTATTAAGATAAAAAAAAATGGGGTGATGATAATGCATTCAGAATGTGCAGGTTCAAAGCGTTCTCATGAAAAGTAATAGAAAAAGTCAGGCATCTTGGAGAGGTGAAAATCTCAAATATACAATTTCCAGTGATAAAACATAATAATTCTCTCACATCACTATAATTCACTTTATAAATGGAATTTCTATGATTCCATTTATATTTATTTGCTATGGTCAAAGTAACTTATTCTAGGTGAATAATGTGTATGCCATACCAGTTTCAGATGTTTGCTCTTATTTTTGTCCTACTTTAGTCTTCTTTTGCATTTATTTTTCCTTAAACTGTGCAAGTGTTACAGGCTTACTTATAATCAATAATTTAACTTAAAAAACCTGAGAGTAAACTAAAGCCACCTCTATGAAAGCTGTACGGCTTACTACTATGAAAGTACCTACACATTTGGGGGAAAAATGAATGTATTGTAAGAAAGGTTTTTATTAGGACTGGCCAAAAAGGTAGCACTGAATTATGATTGTGATCATGAACTTTATGAAATATGGACTGTGGGAGTTAAGACTTAAAATCATTAATTCATTGCTTGTTTTAATATGTTTTAGTAAAGTATGTAATTTAAAAAGGAAACTATTCTGAAACAGAATGGTTCTATAAGTGTATTTTTTACCATTTGGTAAACCAATTACAATTACTGTATTATCTATTACTGTATCTTCCTGTACACTGAAACCTAGCTTCTCTGATATGCTTAGGAAACTTTAGAAAAAAAAGGGAAATTGACTTTCAAGTTAGTATAGAAGTGCTAATAACGTTTTCCCCATGTCAAATTATTGTTATTTTATATAATCCTCCCTCTCACGTGTGCTAGCATGCTTGCATTTTCTTTTAGCAACTCCATGCTGAAGCAGAGGTCTGTAATTTAACTTTGTACTTCAGAAGTTCCCAGATCTGCCAGGTCACTCTCTGCTACTGGTAGCTAATATTGCTGACCTCCTATTGCTCTGTGTGCAGTGGCAAAGGTCTTTCAGACTCCTGACCTCTGGTCAGCAGGAATGTCATCAGTAGTTTGTAGTTTGGATGTTTTAAGTAAGAGGTGAACTTGTGAAATCTAAACCCTTCAGGGTGTTTTTAAGTGATCACTCAACTGTTTCATTGCCCTAGCTTGTACTTTTTATGATGTCTGTAATTGTAAAATTTGTGATGTTTATCATATGCAGCTATTTAAAAACAAAAATCAAACACTTGTCTGTTTAAAGTGAGAAGTCTGAGAATACAATTATATATGATTTCTCTGATCACTAACATGAGAACTTTATAAGAATTGTAAAAACTTTTAACTTGTATGTTCTTATAAACTATGTTTGTAGGTCCCATTACTGAAATGAGTCCATTTTAAATCCTGAAAGATAGTTATAAATTAATTTTTTAAAAGTACTAGATTTACATAACTGCATGTTGATGAGTTTTACGACTTTATCTCTTCAACTTCTCATGCTTAACTAGAAATTTCCAGTGCCTTCTCTGGTAAGTCTTAAATCTAGAGACAGAGCCCAGGGTAGCCCAGCCTCACTATTTTGCTCCTACCAAGTTAATTGAGTTAAGTTTACAATTCCAATTCTATACTACTTTTTTTTAATTTTTTGACACATATCTTTTATCTGTAAAAATGCATTAGCCACTAATTAGATAATAAATAAAAAAGTTAGTATTTGTTTCAAAGAGATACTGAGCAGCCCTTGCCCCTTGGATGTTGCTCTGCATCCTATGCATATCTTTGTTTTCCTTCTGTCATTTTTCCAAAAGTAGGGAGCGGAGAGTACTCCGATGGAGTACTAGAGAAGTGGCAAGATCATTTTCCTATTACCCAAGCTGGAGTGGAGAGTTAGGGCAGGCAGAGTCCCCAGTGGGAGGCATGGGTGCCAGAGAGGGAGCCCCTTCTCCGCAGCCAGGGACAGCTGCTGCCCAAGGGCTGCGGCCCTGGCTCCTCCGTGCCCCGCGGCGCAGGGGCTGGCACAGGGCTTTGCTTTCTGCCTTTCCTCCCTGCCAGCCGCCGAGCCTGGAAGGAAGGGATGGGAAAGCCCCCATGGGAAAGGAACTGCACTGCAGGGTTGGCTCTAATATGCTGGATGCCATTTGATTGCCCTGACACATTCACGTGCAGTTGACAAGGAGAGATGTTATATGGTATATGAAGGCAAGGAGCGTATTTAGAAATGGTCTCTGTGATGAATTACAGTATCATGTAGTAAATATATCCTAATCTTGCCTGCCAATTTTTGTTTTCTTCTTTTGCATCATGTTAGCCACTCTTCAAGATCTCTACAAATCTTCAGCCTGCTCTGTTGCTTAACGGAGCCTGCCAGGTGACCCTAAAAATCTGGAACATCACCTCTGCAAAGTTTGTCTTAAAAGTGTATTTTTACGTGTGTAAAACAGAGCGAGGAAGCTCTTTGTGCAAGTGTCTGCTGTCTAAAAGAGGGCTTCCAATCTAAATATCCCTGTGTTATGTAGCGGCTTCAATAAGCTGGTAGAAATGACTTTTTATTTCTTTTTTGTCTATAATAGGAATCTTGAAAAGATACATCATGTTTGTTCTTAAAACTTGTAACTAGTAATATATGTTTATAACTGTCTTTAACTGGGATATTGTCCTAGAGCTTTTATATCTAAAAGTAAAAAACCCCAAACATTTTAAACTTTGGAAGTTTGAATTATGTCCCATAAAACTGAGACCAAAGCATATACATTTATAGGCTACCAATAAACTCCCTAAAATAGGAGTTTATAATGGAATCACTAACACAGATATAATTTTCAGAGCAGTAATTCTAGCAAGTACTTCTCCAATTCCATTTTTCAATCTACTTTACTTTTTGGTGTGAGCTGAAAAACTTTTAAGTATGTGGTCAGTTTGGGCTTTTTTTCTTTTTTCCTTTGTTTTTTTAAAAGCACATGTTTTCTCACATTTATTTGTTTTCTGAATATAAATCTAAGCTTGATTGTGTTCCAGCTGCCTGCCAGGATACATCTTTGTAAATTTAATGTCTTTCCTTATAAATCAAACTCACACTTGAAAATGTGAAGAAAACATAGTCTAAATATGTTGGTTAATTTAAATAACTTTCATAATATATGCATGTGTCGTTAATGTGTCACGTAATATGGTCTTGTGCTCTTGCGAAGAGCATGGGCAAAGGAAGATTAACTTGGGAACTTTAAGCAATTTTTTTATTTTCCTTACAATACAGTTAACAGGGTCAAATGAGATTTTTGTCAGCACATGGATGGGGATATATATATGTATATATAAAAAATTGAAATAATTTCAAATGTTTTTAAGTACAGAAGTTCAAGTATCCACAAAGAAAAATTCAGAATTTGTGAATCTATTATAAGACATTATTATCCAGTTACCTACCTACTCACAAACTATCAGTATTTGTTCTTTCTCTGTTTTGACCATGCTACTTTTCTCTGTTGTACACTAAGGGTAACATAGGTATCACCCAAATGAGGACAGTTACAGACTGCTTTAAAGACTGGAGTACAGCTACTTCCTATACACCGTAGCACTATGTAGAAGTGACAGGTCAGGGTGTTGCACGAAAATACTCTGTAGCACTTTGTACAATGGAATAAAAGAAAAAAGCCAATTATATAATAATATTCTTGTTGAGCTTATAGTTGCCTATCCAGTTACTTAAAGATCAAAATATGCTGTTTTCACTTGGAAAAATAAATTGCATATTGGCATACCTTTGAAATCCTGATAGCAGAGAACTGAAATTTACTTCATAATGTCTTATTAGCGTTAATTGCAGAACAGCTCTAAAAAACACCCCACATTTATTTATTGCAGCTTATTTTTTATTTTTCATTATTGCAAATGTATGCTTTTTGCAGTCCTTCAGCATGTACTCCGACTACCAGAAGTTTATGTCATTTAAACCAAGGTTCAGGTAAAGAGGATGCGACTACTAATTACCTAAAAACGATCCTTATCTTTTCTCCTTTTTTATTATTCTGGTAGTTACTTTTAGTACTGCTTTATTGCAAGAGTTTTTAATACTTAACTTAAAAACTGTTAATTTTGGTATCAAATTTTCTAAGAATGCTTTTCCCTTGTTTCTGTCTACATTAGAAACTTGAAAGAGAGCAAAACACATTGCAGGTTTATTAAAGTTGAAAATATGGTGTGTTTGGGTTCACTGTACCTATATAAAGAAAAGGAACGTACAGGCAGGCAATCAATTCTAAAGTAGTTTCAATAACAGCATCACTAAAGAAAAGACTACTGGTTCAACTCTGGAATGTGAGAAACTATTTTTGGTTTGTTTTAGACCCTCATTGTTACAAATTAATCAACTGCTCTTTAAAGTCTAGAACTCATTAACTTTATAAGTTTTACTGTTCCCATGACTGAACTTAACTTAAAATATTCAAGTTTACTTTAGTTGCTCACCTTGATCCCATTTCTGTCTGCTCCACAAGTATCCTCTTCTTTCTTGTAGACAGACAGCAAGATGCAGTTACTTGAGATTTAAAATATTTCAGAAGGTTTACATGTGGTATACATCTATAGTTCAGCTCTCGCTATAAATCAGTAATTTCAGCCAAACATTTTGTGGGCAGAAAGAAAATCTGAATTTTTTTTAACCCTATGGAGCATAGTACTCGCCATGTTGGATACCTTATTTAAATTTTAGTTTAGTTGACCTCCTCAAATGCCTCACAGTACCACAAAACTGCAAAAGATATATTTTAAAATGGGGTGAGTTGCTTACTTTTAGAACAATTCTAACAATTCAAATAAAGGGTGATGATAAGCTGCATATCTGGAAAACGATGTTGCAGACAGGACTCTCGGATGATTCTGTGGCTGGTGTTATGCAGGAAACAGAATTTAATTATCAGAATAGCCCTTTGGCCTGGTAAAATGTAACTATCGAGTTTATGAAGGTCTACGTGTGACATTTCTCACTGGCAAAGCAAGTTACTGTCTCCTATATGACCCTGCATCGCATACAGGTCGAAATGTTGGTTTGATAGGACTCTTACACCCTCAAAGTGATGCAGCAGTCTCTAATGCCCAAAAGAAGACATTATTGGGAAAGTCCATCACAGACCTATAGAAAAGAGAGATGTGACATGACTACCAAATGCATGATTGCAGAACCCGTAGCTAAAATTCCAAGTTATCTCCCAGTATACTCCAAGTTGTGCTTAACTGTGTAGGTGCTTGTAAACATATTATTCGCACGTGGGCTGCAATAGTCCTGATTTAACAGAAGAACAAGGGAAAGTGAAAGATGCACAGCAGTGCTTTGTGGTTTAACTATAAAGTTTGTATTAAGTTTCTTGACTTTAGAATGAAGATTAATGATTGATACGTAATTTGATCTATTTCCTCACCCGTGGAAGTAAGAACGGCATTCAGATACCATGTACTAAAATAATATATATTATAGATTGTGGGGAATAGTTGAAGCTATAGCCTTTGCAGAACAGATTGAGATTCACAATGAAGAGGAAAACTAAAATGAAAAAATATTGAGTGAACAGCAGGGCCCATTTGAGGTGATTACAAAGGATGTTTCTTTATTCTGTCTTTTCTTGTGCAACCTGAAAACAGTAGCAGGGGGTTACAAGCAGAGTTCATCACAGAGTTGTCAATCACTGTCATTTAACATTTTGCAATGGAAGATGTCTTTATTCAAGGACAGCTGGGCAAATCAGAGAAACAGATTTGCAGTTAGTAGTCTGTCCAGCCTACACTAAGCAAACAAGGACAGGGCAGACATACTGGCCTCTCACATAAAAATATAATGGACTCTGCTGACCTCGGTGCCCTCCATTCAGCTTCATTCTCAGTTGTATAAAAGCTTCACTACCCATTCTCAATTTCCTTTAATTACCTACATGATGCAGATAAGAAAATGAACCTCACTTACTTACAGTCAATGATCACAAACAGGAAATTAAGTAGGCAAGTTGTTTAAAATAAGAGGAGTGTTTTGGAGGTAAATAAAACATGTGCTGGGGAAGAATTAGGGAAAACACATTTTCA
The DNA here is from genome assembly GCF_965183815.1 of Platalea leucorodia. NCBI lineage: Eukaryota > Metazoa > Chordata > Aves > Pelecaniformes > Threskiornithidae > Platalea > Platalea leucorodia. The sequence goes on from NC_138825.1 coordinate 81,879,451, forward strand.
GGAGTACCAATTGGTCTGGAGTGACTTGGCTGATCCTTCTTCTTTCTGCTACTTTAAACTGCAAAGCAAAACTAAGTAAAAAATCTCCTTGGTAAATATTCTTTAAAATATCTTTGAAGGAGAAGCCAGTTAAATAAAAAGAGTGAAGCAAACATGCAGCCTTCTATAGGGCTTAAAAAGATTGTGACCTTAGGTTCAGAGAATAAATGACCACAGTTTTCACAAGAGATCTAGCAGAGACATCCAGGATTAAGCAGCAGTTGTCTTCAGTCAGTCTTCACTTCTAATCTGCAGCCAAGATATGAAATAAATTAATGACATTCTGATTTTCTTTCCAAATCTTAAATTGTCTAATGCCTGTCTTTCCTTTCACATTTATTTCACAGTTTAGGTGTAGTTTCATTGTGCCATTAAAGAAAATAGAAAATTTTGTGCTGTCAGTTTCCAAGGAGGTGAAAAACAGCTATATAACTGTTTTTAGGAATTGTCAAAAAAGCTTCTATGTGTTAGGATATTGATGAGTGGATACAGCACTTTGCAAGTCAATTGGGTAGTTCTATTAGGTGTTCTAAAATTGCCATTTTTCTTTACCTCACTCTGCATTGGTTACTGTTGTGAATGTTTCATTAATATGGATTTGCAAGAAGTCTGACTGGAGATTGAAGACTAAAATGCATAATATCAAATCTATAGTTTAAGAGGAATATAAAACCCTGAACACTTTAATTTAATGGTCTCTGCTAAGCCCATAGTTCGGAAGACATTGCCCTTCAGGCTACCAAAACGACTTTTTATTTTATGACAAAAGAAATACACTCTCTTAAATTACAGATGGAAAAGATAAGCCATATTATAAAACTCTTACTTTACTTGCAAGTTTTATACTTTACAAAGATCATTCTCATTCCAAACAAGAATATGTACCCTTACATGCACAACAGGATTTTGTGGAGGGAAAAAAATTACCAATTAAGTCACAGAACTGACTCTTCAGCCTAAATTATAGTTCTTAGGCTGCTTCTGTTGAATTTTCTTTCTTTCAGAGACAGTAGATTTCCCTGGCAGGAGAATCAACATCTTTGCTCTGGCTACTAGAACAGTCATACTTGTTCCTCTCAGCCCCAAGGATGTTGCTACTCATAACTACATTTGGATTACCTGTTGGTGTGCAGCTCTTTTTTGCAACAGTGAGAAAGTTCTTAGACAGCTTTCATTTTGGCATGAATGGTATTAGTCCCACTCTGGAGCATAGAGGATAGTTTTCAGCACCTCCTTACAATTTTGTTCTTTGCTTTGATCACTGATCATCAGTTGCTTAGACACCGACTGCTCAAAATATTGAAAATATATTTTAAAAGAACCTTACCAGAGCTATTTCAAACCCACTGTGTTTTGAATACAAAGAGAAAAGTAGAAACCCTGAAAACTGAAAATGTGAATTATTGACTTCTTTATAGCTAACCTTACAATGTTTTTGTGAGCCAGCCAGGGTCGGATGGCTGTAGAAGGTCATCTCAAATACTAAGTCCATCCAATGAATGTATTTCACTGCTTTTATTTTCTTCTTCTCTAACATTAAAATCAGCTATGTGGAAAAAAAATTTTAAACCTATAATTGTGTGAATATTTGTGAATATTTTACTAGCTATTGTTTTCCCACACACATGATTTTGATAAATAAGTATGCTTTCTAAACATTAAAATGCTGCTATTTTAACAATGAAATCTAACTGTAGTAAATTAAATGCATATACTTTTAATGTCTCAGTAAGGAATAATAATTATTGTGAAGTTAATTACAATGGTTAATTTTTTTTAATTTTTTTTTTTTTAAAGAATGCTGAGGAGTACACAGATCTGCCTGTGAGACACAATGAAGATCAGATGAACAGTGAACTGGCAAAACATCTTCCAATTGAAGTCAATCCCCATTCATTTGACAGTTCACACACAAAAACACACCTCCTGCTGCAAGCCCACTTCAGTCATGCCATGCTGCCTTGTCCCGATTATGCAACTGACACAAAGACAGTGCTGGACCAAGCGATCAGAATATGTCAGGTATAGTAAAGCATTTCAATATTTAACTCTTGTTGTTTTACTATTTATTGTTAGTGAGTTGTAATATTTTGAATATAGAAAAATCTGAAGATTTCTTGCAGTCTTGTGAAGAACTGGTACCACACGGTATGATACCACTTTGTTTAGGGAGGAAGTCGGTGTCCATAAAGATGCCCACTTTACAGAACTGGAGGTAAACAAACTTATGGTAAAAACTGTGGTACCCTGGTTGGAGGCAACTGTTGCCATAGGGCTCGCTTCTTCTTTCATATGCAACAGCTTTCTGTCTCTGTATCACGGAATGTTGTACGTAAGTCATTCCTGCCTGGGTGTGCTCTCTGCAGATTGTTATGCTGACCCCCAAGAACCTGTCTCCCATGGGTACTTTTATTTTTATAGCACCCAAAAGTGCTGTAGTCACTGCCAAGCATAAATAAAACATGTTTTGAAATGTGATTTGGGATGGGATACAGGGTTTTTCTCCAGCTTGTGAAAAGATATGTCTTCTATTTCCCAATTATAATAGAATCAAAGAGCACGCTTTTAAAAACAGATTTTAAACTCAGTCTGGAGGCTTGTGACTTTAATAGTTGTACTGCAGTTGCAACCCACAGAAACTAAACTGACCATGGAGAGTACTGGTAGCAAGCGATCACATGCACAGCTGCATGCCTCAAAAGAATTTTAAAGCAGCAATTTGAGTTTGGAATAGAGTGCTGCCATATCTGAAAGTACAATTACAGTTACAGCAGGAAGGGTGAGCTCTAGTTGACACAGAGAACAGCCGCCCCTCTGATTCTGCCAGAAAGGAATAACATTCTCTTTAGCAGAACTGGACAAGGACTCATTCACAGGTTCTTGAAGACCAGGTAGCCTTCAACAAACTATTCTTCTTATCTTCCTCAGTTCCATATCTGTAAAATAGGGACAGTAATTCTTTCTTCCTGCAGTTTTCGTTTGCTCAAATTTTAATATCCTCAGTGATCTACATGTCAACTATCAGAATGAGGCTTTGATCTTGTTTGAAGCCTGTTGGCAATACGGTAACTGCAAACATCACTGTGTCAAGCCTACCAGTTTGTAAAACCACTCTATAAGAAATTATTAATCAATGCTCTAGACAGACAAAATACCATGGGCAATTCAGTGTCCAGTAATTTCGGTGAGCCTTAACCTTACACTAGCAAGACCTGCAAGCTTGTAATACTAATATCGAACAAAGCAAAACTGAAATTAAGAAAAGGAAAGTAAGAAGCAAATAACACCACAGATGTTATTGCTACGCAGTCTTAAACTTGGCAACCAGCAGTGCTTGAATGCAAGTCTACTCCAAATATTTCAAATCAATAAAATCATGGTGCTGAAAGCTTCAGTGTAGGAACAGTTAATTATTCATAATACTCAGTTATTAACAGAGAACAATGTCACTTGCTCAAGTGAGAAAATTCACCTTTCTTTCAAAGAAATCACATACTTAAAGTTCATTTAGACGTTTAAGGAATTAGCGTTTGGGGGGGTTAATTACATATTTGGAAAAAAATGTAAATTAAAGATTCTTTTCAATATTTTGTTCAATATTTATCGTGCTATGCTAAGAAATGTATTTTTTAATCCTGTTACTGCATAATAGGTGTTTCAGAAACAATAATCACTCAGAAGAAAAAACCCTAAAATATTCAACAGTTCCTTTAAACTGAAGTAGAGTTCAGCAGAATACCATTCCATACTGTGCCTTGTCACTCCGGCCTTCGGTTAGCTACGACATAATGTTACATACACAGTCATCTTTTTTTAAAAATAAAGATCCTCTTTTAAAAAAAAAAAAAAAAGAAAAAACATGCAAGCATTTTTGTATTTTGAAGTCGGCACATGGTTTACATCTCTTGGGAGAATATTTGTTCCATCTTATTAGTCACGCTTTCCAAATGGAGGTTAAAGTTCCCAGAATCTAAGCAATAGACAGGGTTACACTTTCAATACTGGTTGTTACCTTTTTCCTTAGCACTGACCTGCTGATGAACTCTGGGTCAACAGAGGTGGAAAAAAAGATGTTAGTTGTGAGAAAAGGAACTGAACCATAGAAGGATCCATTGATAAACATATTCAGTGGGTGATGTTCTCTGTGTGTGTGAACACGCGCTCGCACACCACCAAACGTAAAATTCAGCAGTGAGATGGGAATTGGTTTTTGAGTTATGTTGAACTTTTGTTTATTTACTTACAAAGTACTTTAGGTGTTAAGGTTGTATAGCTAACCTTCAAACTGTGACCTGAACATAAACTGTTATTTTTGCTGGTGGGTATGTGAATGACAGACTTTCCATATCAGTGCTGCTTTTCTGTTACAAGAAAGCAAGATCTGTCAAAGAGCTTTTACAAGTGGTTGTATCTCGGTACGTACAGCGGGCCTCCATCCCAGCTCCCCTGCAGAGCAGGTTTGCCATCTCTAGCCGCGATACGTAAGCAAGCCTCTTCTCATCACAGGCTGTTAAACTTCTCCACTCTTCTGTGCTGTCTTTCACCGGAATCAGCCTTCTCTCCCATGGTTCCTTTCACGTCCCACCTATTGCGTCCTCCCACCCGTTCCTCCATCCTCTGGGCCTCTTTCATTGCTAGTGGCTTTAGGCTGAGTAGTGTTAACGGTCAGTCAGAAAACTATATTAACAGCATCAGGTAGATAAATGTAGCTGATGGATTTCAGGTAAGATTCCACTCTCTTCTAATGAAAAAAAATTATGCAATCACTCTTAAATTAATTTTCCTGAGATGTCTTAGAAGTTTTGGTCTTATGTTAGAATTCTGTTCATCTGTACTCATGATGAAAGACAGAAATCATAAGCATTTAACAGAATTTGAGGAGTCATGGTGCTGGCTCAATAAAGGAATGTAATTGTTAACATAGAAAATGGAAGAAATATATTCTGTTACAGTTTTCCTATAGTTAGCATTTGTTAGGTATAGATGGAGTTCATTATAGCAAGATAAAATTTAGTATCTATTTACCCAGTACGAAATACAGAATTCTTTCCCTTTTATTGCAGAAATATCAGGAATAGCAATACGTAACCTTCTGGAAGGTGAATGCCCATCTGCTCCCACACCCGTCCCTGTAATGAATGGCCACTGAGGCATTGACTAGACTGAAGGAATGTCCCTGCTCTGCATTGAAAAGCTCAAGTCAAAAACTAACAAGTTTGTTATCAGTGACAGGCTCTCATAGATAAAGCACAGAAGGTTCCCATGGCTCAGAAAATCTGCCATGACTTCCTATGTGACATTGGGCAAGTCATTTAATTTTTATTTGCCTCTGTTACCTTTAATACAATTACAATAGACTGCGTATTCTCTTCAAGCCTAGCACTCTGTCTGCATTATTTTTACTAAGAAAAGATAGAGGTGTCAGTAAGACGGTGCCGAGAACTCCAGTAGCTGCTCAAAATAAAACACTTCTCCACTTCTTGCAGAAGAACATCAAAGAATAAAAATTCTAATGAAATTATTTGTCTAATATTTTTATAGAATATAATTATTATTATTATAAAGACAATACCCCACCTTTTTTCCTATCTCTGATTTAAAAATATGTAAAACAGACTAATCTCTTTTTTACTTCTTTTGTCAAGCCTTATATTTTGTGACTGTGTATTCAGCGATCAGTTCTTACTCTGCTGTTCTAAGACTACTGCCTATATTTGCATTAATTGAAATGGATAATCGAGGCAGTAGTACCGTCGGGTCTCAGATTCAGCAGGGCAGTCTCTTCTAGGAAATAATGTGACAGTTGCTGGCTTTGCATTGGGATTGGTCACAAGCCTCCACTTGTAGTATAATCGTTGATAAAATATTTTAATATTGCCAGGAGCAGGACTGCCATGGAGCTCAGCCTTAACCTTTGAGAAGTGTTTACCTATGGATGTATTAAACGCATCTCAGCAGGGTACCTGTGCACTGAGGAGATGGACACGAAGCCAGATTCCAAACTGCGGAGCAAAGACTAGTTTGCACAGGAAACCTGCACATCCCTGAAACGAGGACCTTGTAATGCTGTCACTGATGGCCTGCCTTTCCCCATCCTCCAGAGAATCTAATTTTGACAGGAAATAAAAAACGCTTTAGGTTAAGTACTGCATTTCCTTAGCTGGACGATGATGTGCATAACACCGCCTTACCCATTCTAAAATAGTTGAAGTAAATAAGTTGTTTCCAGTCATTTAAATGGCAGCTTTTGCTACAGTTCTGCTTATGAGAATTGTCTTTGTGGTACATGTTCAGAGTCATCAAATATTGCACAAATATGCTGCCCAATTCAGCTGTCTTTTAAGAACTAGCTTATGTACTAAATGCTTACTCTACTAAACTGCAGACTGTTCTGGCTGATGGTGGGAGCTGTATCTACTCCTCCTCACACGAAAGGTATTTTCCAACCATATCAGCACAGCTGCAAACAGCAGAGGTGCCCGAGCGGCAGTTCCCGGACTAAAAGAACGAGAATGTCCCTCAGCTCTGGCCTTCCCATCCTCCCCAAACCTCCTCAGTTCATACTAGCAACTAAAACTATTGACTTGGGGAGCCGTACCCTTTGGATCATTTGTTTTCCTGCCTATGAGGAAACAGAGAAGTTCTTAAAGATCCTAAGTGTATTTTGAGCTCCTGTGTTGTCTGTTGGTAGTGCAGGTGTGCCCATTACTTGCTGCAAGGTGGTGGGAGTTAGAGGAATGGCCTACTTTACAGTTGTGTATGTAAGATTTGTCCAGAAGTGCCCGGGGAAAGAGATAATTGCTTTGTTTAATGGGAGCACTGGCGACTATAAATAAATGGGCAGCTTCACTGAAGGAAGGGAAGAGAATCAAATTAATTTGAGAATGCAGAGGTTTATTCAGAAACAAGTGAAGAGCAGAGGCCATATCTCTTTAGCTACTACGCGTATTCTTTGTGTAGGTGGTGATATTCCAGTGATAGCACCATGTTTGCAGTTTTACTTAAATACTGGCTGCTTTCATGGTTGGATGGCTATTATTCCACATTAGGAGAGTGGAGATAATAGAATAATCAAAAAACTTGTAGGGCATATACTGGTCAGTAATGCTTATTTATAGATACTAAGCAGCAATGGATAGCTTTGTAGTGAAAATACTTGGGCATAGGAAACGTTGAGGTGGAATTACGTGCTGCCTGCTTGTGTTTTATAGGTACATATGTGGGAGAAGGGAGGGTTACCACTGTGGCAGTGGCGTTGGGGTTTTTGCTTGCTGTGGATAATTGGTGAACTGGTGTATGGAAGCATCTTGGTGACAGTTTAATGATCATTTGGTGCTGCTTATATATAATCCCTCCCCCACCCATGACAAACCTTTTCCCAGTTGGGGCTGGAGGAAATGAGTAATGCTTAACCCATTTGTGTGATCAATTCACTTAAGCAGCTACTGTGAAATGTTAATCACAACTTTAATTTGTACTGCATTAGCATTTTGATTAACTTGTAGGCTTGCTAGCGCACTTGAAGCACTTTTACTCGTAGTTACAGCTCGGAAATGACTTTTTGATTAATTAAGTTTGTTAGACAGCAGCTGAGCTTCCTGAATGCTAACCTTATGGGGCTAAAAGTTCAGGACAAAGTTACTGGGAATAACTGTTGCTGTTGAAAAGGATTCTTGTGAATGCACTCAAAATTTTTTAATTATTGACAAAATATTACATTACTACTTTGAAACGGGCTTTCTACTCTAAAGAGAGCAGATTTATTATGAGAAAGATGCTGTATATTTTTCATGAGTTTGGTAGACTTGTGTAAGATTTGGAAAAAATGCCATCTTTAAGACATTGTTTATGTTTAGGAAACTGGGATTTCTTGCCAAGTGATTTTTCTCAAAAACATTTCATTGTATTTACAGTTCACTAGCATAGTAGAGAATATGAATGTATTAATTACTAATTTGAAAATAAACTGGATATTGGGACTCAACAAGTTCTGAACATGTTGGGTTCTGCCCTACCAAGTTTATATTGCTGGTATCACATTCCATAGCTGCTTTTATCTCTGTAATACTATAAAAAAAAAAAATCAGTAAGAACCCAAGGGTTGCACTCCACTAAATGTAGACAGTAAGTGATTTGTCCTTTCCCTGGTTCTGATCGTACTAATAATGTTACTATGGAGGCTAAAGGATGAATACTGGGATAGGAATCTTACAAAGCAGCTAGGAAGGTCATAATTTGCATACATCAGTGAGACCTTTATGATGATGGGAGAATGAAGAATTAGTCTCTCGTAGGGGGTAGCAGAACATATGGAAGAGGGAGCTGAAAATGCTTGTAAAAAAAGTGAAGGGAAGGGGGATGCAGAGGGCAGTATAAAAGGAGTGCCTCCTGAATAGGATTAATTACATCTTATTCACTATATCTGTGATAAAGTACGAGGGGGGGTGGTCTGTAGGCTGAAACTATACAGCTGTATGAGTCTGATTTAACTGATCTGAAAGAACTCCTCCCCCTCCCCAAATTAATACATTTCTAAAAAGTAATCTTGGCCTAGATCTCTGAAGTGCAAAGGTTCTGTGGATACCTGTTTTACCAATATAACATACAAAAGGTAGTGACTGTAAAACCCTTTTTTAAGACTTCTTCAAATAAATTCCAACTTTTCAAGTCAGTTGTTTCTGGGGCACATAATTGAAGCATCGTAATCATGATTTATATAAAAACATGAAACTTATAGTACATGGCATGCTTTAACATCTGAAAAAATATTTTACTTGTATTAGTATGCTCTCAAGTCACATGTGGATCATAATATAATATTACATATTGGAAGGATTCCTACATTTGAAGCATATGCAAAAAAGATTTATTATTATTCTGAATTCATAGTTTTCAGGAAAATGGGTAAAATGCATACATTTTTGCATATTATTATCTATAAATATTTGTCATATAAACTCTGTAGTCCTAAACAGCTGTAATTAGGCACCGCTTTAATGATTTTAATAGGTCTATGGATTTAAACTCCTATTTCTAACTGAAGTCTAGTCCTAGACAACAGAACTTCTATTAGCATGCAGCGAAGACGAGAGTGGGGATATTTTGATTATTTGATATTGGAATACTATACATAATAAATTCAGGTACAAAACCCCACCAGCCTTAACTCTGTTTTTTGATGTAACTGTGCAATGACAGTTTAAAGTATTTTAGTCTTACACAATTTATTTCTTTTAAATTATTGTTTCCTTCCTTAAAGCATCACTGCAGAATAAGACTTGTATTTGTTTGGCCAAGAATGTGTTGGATTTACTTTACATAAATTTTCAAGTCTAAAGTGAATGTCGTTCTGCACAGAGGGCTGCATACATTAGTGTACCAGCCTTCCATTTCCCAAATGAAGGCACTCAAGAAAGTGTCATAGTCTGTGAAGCACTGATACAAAAAATAAAATTAATCTTTTAAGAGTGGAGAAATTTGAGCCATGTAGCTCACTGTGAGTACTCCTGCAGTTTCAGCCCCCATCTACCAAGTCATTCCCACCAATGGCATCACTGTAGGCAGTCAGCTTTTAGCTGAGTAATGACAGATGTAATTCTCAGCCACAATGGCACTTCTTACATTACCTTAGTCTCCTTAGCTAGCCTCTGTATCCAGAGCAGTTATCGTTGTTCATTTAGCTTCATTGCCCCTTGCCTTAAATACAATATAGCCACAAAATATTGACATTTATATTTACAATGTTTACAATTACATTTATATTTACAGTATTTAAGTAGAAATGCTTAGTATATTCAGAGTTATATGACAGGTGACTTCAAACAGAAGAAGAAATTATTCCAAGCAGTAAGTATGCAGTCTCTGTTAATAAGATGCAAGCTGTTTCATTTTAACACTTCAGTAACTTATCTTAAAGGAAAAAGCTATTTAAGTCATTTGAGTAGATCAGAAATTCTGCTAGTTCTACAGTCTCTGTTCCCCTGCCACCTACCCAGTCATACAAGAGTGATCCAGAATATCTGGCTTTCAAATGAAGGATGTGAAAGTAATACCAAAACCAGTGTTAAAACTCTGCAAAAAGTTTCTAAAATAAAAGATATTTCAGTTGCCAGACAAGTCTCCTAAATGGGTGGGGGGCGAGGGGGGTGGATATGATCATTATGGAACAATTTAGTATCTGTTATTTTGAGCACATATTCAGAGTGCTTAAAAGCACCAGAGAAAAGCAATGTCTTGCTGTCAGTGTGTTTTGCTATTAGTGTTTAGCTATCAGTGATTGTGCCACACACTCGCCTCTCCCACATCTTGCCTCCATCTTTGCTACCCCTCAAGGCAGGGAATTATAAACCATAATTTAAATTCCGAGCGTGGGTAGTAACTCTGGCTAAAAAGGGACAGACTGTAAAATCTTAGCTTCATGTTAGACCAGAAAGGTACAATTCGATCAGTTTAAATCATAGAATCATAGAATCGTTTAGGTTGGAAAAGACCCTTAAGATCATCAAGTCCAACCATTAATGTAGCACTGACAAGTAATTCAGTACTTAAGGATAACCAAGCTCCTGAAAATAAGATGATGGAAACCTGATAATAGATGCTGAGGGTTTTGTATTAATGCACTCCTGGCATGAAGAAAGAAATAGCAAGATTTTGATCCAAACATTTTGACATTCAATTCTGAATATCATCAAAATGAAAATTTTTGCCATACCTGACAGGTACATGTACATCAATCAGTTACTGAGCATCAGCATTTTTGTCCTACCCTCGCCATGGTTTATAGCTTGTTGCTTCCCGTGTTGGTAGAAGCCAAGCTATTTTTGATAATGACAGACAAAATGTTAAAGGATGTGTCACTAATTGCTATTATTACTTTGTCGTTGTCCAAGTATGACACTTGAAAGGCTTAAAAGCTAATGCCATCTCCGTATAGGCCTCTGCTTTTATTCTCCTAAGTGCAGGAAGAGGCCCGAATAAGATGATGGTAAACATATTTTTCATTATAACAAGCAATATTTCCCTTGCCTCCATCTGTTTACCTCATCTTTTCTACTTTAAGTTAAAAAGTGGTAGGCTTAGGGCTTTTTTTTTTTTAACTTGCTGGTTTAGAAAAAAATATTTCTATGTTTTTTCTGTAAGTGAAAGCATCGTTATAGTTCTGTTGTTTCACTTCTTGGACTCACTGTCCTCATCTCTTACTTTTTTCTCTATGATGAAATTATCCTGTGTTGGCATGAAATTCTGAGGCTAGAAAGGCAGATAACCAGTTTGTGCCATTTCTCAGTTTAGAATAATATTCTTAATCTGTTCCAATCTTGTCAGCTATAAGATATTTAGAAATTACTTATTTCTTTGCCAAATAAGAGTTAAAGTTAAGGAGCCACAAATTTCTGGAAAATTATGCTGGTTTGTAGTTAAAAACAACAATAACAAACCAAACAGGCAGCAACTGGAGAAACTAGAGAGACTAAATGTTATTCATCAGACAACGTAAATATTAAATACTTATCATTTTTTCTTTTGTCTCTTATATTGTTTTCTTTCTTTATTTGCTACATTTTATATAGCTAATTTGGAGATAGGGGAATGACTTAATTTGTTGCCTTGAGTATTTATAGGAATTTTAATAACCATTTAAGTATCAAGCATCTGTGTGTTTTACACTTAGTGGAAAATGAAACGTGTGCAGGTTTCCAAGGCAGCAGATGAAACCAGCCAACTTTACCATTGTTCTGACTTTTTCACAATGTCACTGTCTTGGATTTCACATCCAGATAGAGATGCTGTGAATAAATTCTATGGGTGAAGAAGCAGAAAATAAGGAGGAAAAGAGGATTTGCCATGTGGATTCATTATAACAATGTGGAACACAGAGTCTCACACACACAGGCTTTCCTTACTCCCTACGGGATATCTATCTGTAGGCCTCTATCAATTTCTAGGAGATTTTCTAGGTTGAAAGGATCCTCCAGTTAATTTCAGTGTATAGCTTGTTTTAGATTTATCTTTCTCTTACGTCTTCTCTCTTCCTTTTCCCCTTTTCAAACCTCTGTTAAAAGGGGTGGGGGTAGGGGAATAGATTTTTTTTAAAAAAAAAAAGAAAGAAAACAATGAAAACAGTGTTATGCATGTATCCTCAGAAGCATTTTTATGAAAATACCACTGCTTCATGCTGACTAAAAATACAACTTACTCTATTCTTCTTGCTGCTCATGGAAAAGACAAGATATCTATGCATCCATTGTTCTTCACGTATATACAGCAGTCTCGTCATTGAGGAACATGATGTTTCAGGCTATGTCAGAATAGCAGAAAGGAAAGAACAAGAATCAGGCAGTGGAGAATAGGAGAGAGATACCATGCTGTCTGAGCAACATGCCCAGAGACACGGACTGTACCATGTGTAGGCTTCAATATACTTTAAAATGTGGAAGCGGGTAAAGAGCAACTCGCCCTGTACATTTAAAAGATGGACTTCACTCTGATACATGCTGAGAACAATTCCTTCTCTACCTGACTAAAAATCACGTGAACCAACACATAAATCTACAGGCCGTGAAGCTGCCTCTTTCGAACGTGACTTCTAACATACTTTTATTTTCTGTTGGGTAAAAAGAATGGAAATCACCTTGGCAAGCCAAGTTAAAAGACAGAAAAAAACAGAAAAAAACCACTAATGTTGTGCTGTGAGGTACTATTTCTAGGGTCACTGGGAATGCTATTAGGGTGTTTCAGGGTCCTATGGCTCTTCCTTCAAAACCAACGAGTTAAGTGTTAAATCTAGATCTTTTTCCACAATTCATGAGAAATGAGACAACATTTGTGTAATACAGGGTAACACTTCAAATATTTTTCTAAGTGTCACTGATCTTATCGCCCTGATCTGGAATAAAACCTGTTGAAATTGCATTGTAAACTGCTAAAATAAACTGTGTGACTGGCCGGGACTGAAACTAACTTGTGTCTTTAAACTCAGTATTTCTCCAGAATCAGTTTCATTTAATTGAAATAGCTCTGCGTGTGTAAACAACTCCTTTGTTTAAAGAAGATTTCACTGTTTAGTTTGCCTTAAGTAAATGCTGCCTTTTGTTTGTCTGTAAAACATTTGATTAAATGTAAAGACTTACATAGACAGCTTCTCCTCATTACACTAGTGGCTGGAAAATAAGTTAAAATGATGCAGGTATCTGCTGTCTAAGGAAGTATCAAACAATACCGTTTGTCTTTAAAACAAAACCACATGGAAACATCTTAAGCCTGGTCCTAAAATCAAACTACAGCTCTCCTAATATCAAGAAGATGGTATTTAAAGAAGTGTTGAAACTGTTCAATATACCAGACTCTTTTCTTGCTCTCTTAAAAAACATTTTCTAGTATTTTAATCAAACTCCAAATTTCCTACATGGCAAACCACTTTTAAATACATGACTTTCTATTGAATTAGAGTGTTGTAATATGAAGACCCACACTTTATTGTGATTGTAATGGTATTAAGCAACAAAATAAGCAAGACAACTATCATATTATAGCATCATTTTCTTCACCAGCTGAAATGCTTCTATGAATAGTAATAACTGTTTTCATGTACTCTAGACGGGGTGAAAAGTATATGTTAAAATAACTGCATTTACTATTAAAAAAAATTATGTTGAAACCAAAAACTCATTTTTGATCCTTTCTCCTTTGGAAGAACTCTTAAATTCTCTTTCAGACTAGCCAAACAGAATTTAAGTCCAGTCAGGAAAGAAGCAAGCATAACAATTTTTTCATGTTGATAGGGCCACGTGCAATGCACAATCCATAATGAATTTTGCAGATTTAGATCTTTATGCTAGTGATACTTATAGCATACCTTTTACTTGTATTGTCTGAAACATAGTAGGGGGAAATGGAACAGAAACTCATGGAAGGCAAGATGATCATTAACACTTTAAAGTGTGATGCGTAACTGCATAGGGTTTTTTTGTTTGCTTGGGGTTTTTATGTACTTTGGGAAAGGTTTTCAGATTCAGGATAGAGATGCCAAAAGAGAGACAGCCAAGCATCCCTCATCCTCAAGACAATCAGCTGTTTACAATGCAAAGGGTGAAATCCATGTTATTTCTGACTGCTCTTTACCGTAGGTAAACTATTAGCTATTTTGTAATCTTTCTTCAAGATTTCAGGTTAGGTGTCAGTGTTGAACAAAACCTCAAAAATGCTTATTAAGCTAAATTTTAGGGGTTTTATCTAGTCCAATTCAAGAGTCCTTCGGTTAAAATGGGAATAATAACTGCTACCAGTAAGTGGCTTTAGTATTAATTTTTGAACAAATGTAAATATGTTGTTGTTGTTGTTGTTCTTAAATAGTTCAAGGATTTTTGAATAAATATGCAATTCTGGCAAAGCTCTCATGTCAAAATATAAACCAATACTGCAGTTAATTGTAACTTCTTCCTTTAGAGTAAACTTTGAGATTTACGCCTTTCATTCTGAGTTGGATTATGTAAAAGAGAGGTTATTTGTAAGGAAAAGATCCCACCTTCTGCTCTCACCCCCAAAAACATGGTGTAAATTACATTTTCAAGGGTAAGAGTTGATGATGATGATGATGCAGGATTTAATCCATCTTTTTTCAAGGTTCATTCAAAAGGTGCCTACTGCCAGCAGTAGAGGTTGAAGGAAATTCCTATGTTGAAGGCCTAGAAATTCCTGTATGTTAAACATTAAGTAAATGCTTTACTTGTATGAACCAGGTACACAATTATACTTGCATTCTCTTTTTTTTTATATATGTCTCCTTTGATTAGGCAATGCTGGATGTTGCAGCACATCATGGCTGGCTGGTGACTGCTCTGAATATAACCAATCTGGTGCAGATGGTGGTTCAGGGTAGATGGATACATGACTCTTCCCTGCTTACTTTGCCCAACATAGAGCTACAACACCTTTACCTTTTTCGGTATGTAATTCTTCTAACCATTTGCAGGTTTGCAATTTCATTCCACCTCTGACTGCTGATTGTGCTTGAATGTCATTGTTGTACCCGAGAACGTTCATTAAGGCACCAGAAGCAGAACTCATTCTTTCACAGGGATGCTTTCCCAAATGGAGTTTCTGTTTCTGTTTTCAATATTCATTGATTAATTAACCCCCACAGATTATTTTGAGAACCATGATTCCAGACAAATTAACAAGAGATCACTGGAAAGGTTCCAAGTCCTAACAAATCTAATGCTGTACATTAATTATCTCTTTTTTTAAATCCATTATAAAAATACATTAGTATCCATCTTAATATCATAGATACTGCTAAGCTCTGTAGATGCCTAGGCGATGCAGTAACTAATGCTACCCAAAAATAAATGACCAGCATTTAATAACAGAAACCAGTATCAAGTTTTACCAGCAAAACAACTGAAAACAAATGTTTGCTCTCCCTCCCTGGGCATATGTTTTGCTGTCTGTATCAGGAAGTGGAGCCAAGGCAAAAGGAAGGGTGTGCATGGAGGTTACCAAGGACCTATCGAGTGTCTTCCCGAACTAATGGCTGCCTGCGAAGGAAGAGAGAATGTTTTTGCTTCCATTGTGGACAGCGAATTGCAAACAGCACACATTTCACAGGTAATACTTTCTGTCCGTGGTCATTATCGATGTGATTGGAAAGGAAGAGTGGTTGGGAAAAGAAATACTTTCTTAGCTTCCTTTCAGCAAATATCATGTGATGTTCTGTATAAAGTGCTACACATGCATTACTCTAATTTCAAGGTACTGCTAGCTTTACAGGGTTTCTTCTCTGCCTGTTTTCTTAATATTATTTTCACTTATTCCCTGCTAACCAGTAACAGAGTCTGGTTTATGGCTGATATTACCACATCTCTTTGCTCTAAAGATGCTTCTCTAGGTCATTCAATCTGCTGAGTGTTATCCACCTTTTCATAGCCAGCTATGCACTAGGAATACATGCATTGCAAATGTCATCGTAGCTGGTTTCTGAAGTGGTCTGTCAAATGCCATTTTTTTCTGACAATACCCTTAGTAAGAGACCCAGCACTCATTTTCTATTTGAAACAGAAAAAGCAGATGAAATTGTCACACTTCACAGGGGGGAGAAAAAAATACTATCTCAAAATGTTGAGGCTGCTGGAGTCTTATTTTCAATTTGGTTTTCAAGCCATTTCCAGCAAAGGACAGCTATATGCCATAGTATTCGTCACATGCTAAGCTTATTGATTTCAAATAAATGTATGAAAGATGAAGACTTCAAAAGCTATACTTCAAGTGTTTTTTATTTGAATATTTAAAAGGACAGCAATATGTCCTGTGTTTGACTGTTCAGCTTCAGCTAAACCTTTTACTGGTATGCAAACAAGACGAAAAGTACTTAAATGTCTGTAACAGACATCTGCATTTGTAACTAAATTAACATCAAAATTTTGAATTAAGAAAATGTATTGACATCAAAGCAAGGCTTCCTTTAACAACAGATTTCTAACGTAATACACATTGATTTCAGTCTAACTTTCAGATGTGATAAAAAATTAGAACATTGTTATAATTAGTTCAGGGAGAACTCAGAAGTAAACTTACTTAATTTATTTGCATAAATTGCCATTCTGTTATCTTTAAAAGCAAATGCAAATTGGCTCTGTCTGATATGATGATGGTTATTTGGCTCAAAAGTGCTTCAATTTGCGTAGCAATCTGGTGTCGTCTCTGCAGTGAGGCGATCCCAGGTAACATACAAATCCTGAATTATTCCAGAAATTAGTATGTTTAAAGCATCAATTTAAGTGCTAATTGCAGTAGTAATGAGAAAAAGCAGTACTACTGTGAGATTTGCATCTACTGCCCCATCAGTATGCCTGGAACGGCTGCTGACTGGCAGAGGATTTGGCTGCTAATTAAATAATTGTATGCATGGCAGTGTTCTCGTCTGATTCAATAGATGAAGATTAATCCTCAGATAAATATGTTTGGCTGGTATTGAAATGTCTTAGCAGTTTCTTCAAAAATAGCTTGTGTGTATGTGGTGTGTACGTTCACACTGTGAATGACTCTGTGCCTCTATATGTCTATGTTTGTAAATACAGATGCATCTAAGAGGGAAAAACATAATGCCTTAGCTTCAAATAAGGAGAAAGTTTCATTCCCGTGAGCTGGGAATGGCCGTATTGGGTATAGCAAAGCCATGACTGTATTTTGCAGGTCATTGCAAATGTGAAACATTTATACCAGCATTTTATATTCTTTGCAGCTTTTTTTTTTCAGAAAAAAAAACTATTGTAATACCTTGTAGAGAACTAAAATTCATATTGAGACGGCCTGTTGAGTGCCTTCATATGTAAAGTCCTTCAATGCACACTTAGACAGGGGCCAACCAAGAGAAAAATTCTTCAATAAATGCATCTTTATGATACATTTTCTGTAATGAAAGAATATAAGATTACAGAGCTTAAGCCTAACATTCTGGCACCAGACCTGAACAAAGCCAAATAACGTGATAAGTACACCACTAAATTGCCAAAAACATTCTTTTCCTAACAAACCTTTTACTTCTCACTCACAGTATATTGAACCTATATCTTAAATCTGTTACTAGCATGAAACTGGTAAAAACAGCTTGAGCTTTACATAAATTTGAGGCAGGCAGGAAAAGGAAGAAATTTCACATTTGGAAAGAAGAAAATGTCTTTTAAGCAGATTGGTAATTAATTTTTAAATAGCAGCTCTTGAAGCTGCTCATGGATTTGGAATATTAGGCTAAGTCCTGGGGAGACAGATTATTGGCAAAAATGCTAATGATGTTATCAAAGGTTCATGAAGAATTTCTCATGTGATTATTATTTGAATCTATGGGTTTGGTAGGTAAATAGATGTATAGTATATATGTACATGCACACGTTGGCACGTTGATACATTTAAAAGGAGATAATATGTGCTTGTGTCATCCCATACAGCAAAAACCAGTAAAATTGTCAAGAAATACCTAAGTGACGTGGGAGCCTGAGTGTAATTTTCCAAAAGTTAGTTATAATCTTAAACCTCATTGAAAGTCAGTGGGGCTTTAAAAGCTTTTACATTCAAAAACTATTTAGACTGTAACTCTGATCTTTGACCTAAGTCCATGTTTGTTTCAGAGATTCTTTCTGAATCATATTTCTTTAACAAATCTTTTTCAGTTTCTACGTCACTTAGGCATTAGACACCTTTTAAAATAATACTAAACCGATATTTATATTATTGAAAGAGAAAAAAGAAACCTCAAGATTGGAAAAAATATTATCCCTGCCGTAGTATTAGCTGCTTTTACTCTGGAAGTATCTGTGTTCCTGTAATCTTCGTTTTCATTTTCAGCTGCTACTACCTGACTTTTTTCCTCAGTAAGAAAAGCATTTCTTCATTTTCTCTACATCGTATGGATGATAAAAAGGCAGCCTGCTGTCCATGTTGTATTGATGATCAAGCAGTACTAACTTTGCCTTTAATTTTCAAATACACAGGGCCTGGAGAATGACATATTACAACTACTTTCTTATCTAATTAGAATGTTACTCAGAGTCACTTTGTTTTGTTTGCACTGTAAAAGCTACATGAGGACATGACAGCCTTTGACAAATAGAATATGTTGGGGTTGTACGGTACAAACCAGATCAATTCATAGTCTTCAACAGAGCGACAGGTCACGCCACTAATGGAGTTAACACGTTATGATCTCTGCTGAAATTAAACTTTGTTCTAACATAATTGTAACAGGTCCTGTCCTCTGAGATAGTACACATAAAAGTTTTCCAGGTAAGTGATATCTAAAGTATAACCAAAGGGGTGATCACCGGGTTGGTACATATTAGGGTGCCTCTACTGAAGACGGCAGCAGTACACTGCTTTGGTGCACGGAGAGCCTGACGCAGTAGGTCTGTACAGTTCCTACAGTAAGCTTCGTCTTAAAAACCTTTACATTAAACAGAAAACCACTTGCCAGTTAAGGTGTTGCTGCTCAAGTTGCCTCATCCAGTGTGATCTGCTGGAGGTGATTTTAGCAGTGTCTTGTGTGTTAAGTGTAGCAAAATCCTGGCAACAACTAATGAATTAAGAATGTCTGTGGTGTTTTTTCTGCTTCTTCAAGGTGCTGCCTTCCGCCCCCCCCCCCCCCCTTCAGAGTTGGGACAAAGAGGGATATCTTTTCCCTTAACATTCTAGCTGTTTATTTTCTGTTATAATTTTCCTGTCCTTTCTTAGCTAAGGCACTATTAAGAACATCGGTGCAATTCATCGGTGTCCCCTGCTTTTACACTGCGGTTCCTGAGTGCTCACAGCTGGCCCTCCCCACCTTCTCCATTGAACAGACACAGCTGTTCATGCAGCACACAGAAGAGGGGGAGAGAGAGAGAGAGATTAGTTTTAGCCTAAATCAGTTTTCTCATTTAGTTCAGCCAGGCTCTGGTAATGCAGCCATTTTAATCCAACATAAGTCTGCGCTGCAGCCGAAATGGGCAGTCCTGCCCTCCCCGTGCCATTTTCACCTCTCCTGACCTAGCTGGCTGCACAGCTGCACAGGCGCTGTGGCTGGTTCGGGCGAGGAGGTGGGAACGAGCATCTGGGGACGAGGGGAGGAGGGATCACACCAACCCTCTCGCTGACAGTCAAAATGGCCTGTAGCCAAGTGGCTACATGAATACTTGTGCCAGCAGGGGAGGAGGCTGGACCACTTCTTTCAGTGGCACCGAAGGTTCATGCTTATTCAGAGTCCTCACAGGATTAGGGAATATGCTTCCACAATCAGCTTTAAGCTGATCTAAGTTCATGCTGTCACCAAAATGATTAGCAAGCTGATCCATCTAGCTGCGCAGTCACAGCGTGGTAGTGCCAGCGTATCGGGGATGGAGGGGGGACAGCTCGCTGGCGAGGAGGGCGTTGGAGGGAGGGAGGGACGGCAACACCTTTTCCTACAGCAGTGCCATCGTAGATCTGCTCACCCTGGCTGCTGTATCCCTAATTCTGCATTAACATATACCGTTACTGTCAGTACGAATCATGGCAATGATGTCTCCAAAAAGCAAACTGAGCTTTTATTAGGGCTCTGTGCCTTCCAGCACAGAAAAAGTAATCAGAGACACATCAAGCACAATCTAAATGAAAATAGATTTTGTTGAAACACAAGATGGTCAAACCAATACATGAAAAATAAAATATACTTTAGTCTTTTTCCAGATGAAACATTTCTGTTCCATGCCAGCATTGCCCATGCGACTATGGCTACCCTCTTCATTCCCACAAGTTCCCATTTTGACATCTGCTGACTCTTTACCAAGATCAATATTCTTTTTTCCTTCTTCTCCTTCCCACCCTCTAGCTTTTCCTGTGTGTGGTTTGAAAACACGGGTGAAGAGCTGATTCCTATTTTGTTGTGGGGAAGGAGGGCAGGGCAGAGGGTGGTTCTTGGTTTTTTATTTGTTTTTCTTCCAGTGCCAGCCCCATCTATCTTTTTCAGCCATAGTGAGGCCACAAATCACTGCCTCCATTCCACAGCCCATTTTTCCATTTCTTCTTCCTAACAAATATCATCGAGTGAACAGGCTGATTTTCTTTTTACTAAATGAACGCCTGCATTACTCCCCTCCATTTTTGTCACAGCTTCTCAGAGCTGCTTTTCCTTGGCTGATGGAGACCAAAATGAGAGAGACACAGGGCTGCATTTTCAGGATGCCTCTATAAGGCTGAAGAGAGTGTCATGTTCAGCTACACAAATTGTATGCCTCTAACAACAGTTCTCTGTACAAGGATGAGAGAAAGCTGAGGGCCTGTTGCAGTTCGTGAGAAACCACAGAGACTTCAGATTCCTCAGGAGGACTGTAAGAAGGAGGATTCATGAAGAATCAATGCAAGAAAACCTTTAAAAAAAAAACCTAGGGATAACTTTGGATATGCAGTTGAACTTTTGGTTAATTATCTGAACTGATCCTCTGAACTCTCTGAGGTTTGCCCATTGCTAATTAGCACTGCAGCGACTTGTTCTTTATGGATTATGCTAAGGAACTTTAACTTAAAACTTAATTATACTAGTTTTTAAGTGGCTTATAGGGAAAAAATACTTTAATTGGGAGCGGTAAGGAATTTTTCCTGTGTTCAGACATCAGTAATCTTAGTGAGGCATGTATAACATGCTTGAGGAGTTTCACATTTGTCTTATTTGCTTAGAAGAAAGCAGAGTAAGAGGTTAATGAAAAGTATTTTTGCTTATGATTGAGAGTCTTACGATTATATATGATATTCTAATGCATAATAAAATATTACTAATATAGAATAAATAGGTAGACTGCACATTGAATTGTTATTGTTACAGTGACAATGGTCTGAATTGTATAGATTGTCTTGTAATCCACAGGGATCTGTTTTTTCTACAGGCTTGGAATTTCTTGTCCCGTTTGCCAATTCTGAACGTCAGCCTGAGCATTAAGGGCTGTTGGGATGACCCAGTTCAGCCACAGACCGAAGTGCCTGTTCCCTCTTCGACAACAGACACGCGAGACGACAAAAGATGGATCAAATTACATGCTGATCGAGAGTATGTGCTCCAAATCCATCTGCAGAGAACCCAGATGGGGTATCAGGTAGATGAATTTATCATTTCCTTCCCAAGTGCACAAGTTTCCAATAATCCATTTACATTATCAATAATGCTTTATACAGCATAACAGTTTTTTTTATGGTTTAAGTAAATTGTAAGCACTTTCAAAGCCTTTTCTGTGTTAGTAATGAAGCAAATGTTTTTTTCAGGTTGCAATAGGATAGTAAATAGACTCTTAAGGTAAAATCCTAGACCAATTCAAGTCAACGAAAAAAATCTCTCATTTTTTACAAACCAGAAACTCATAAAGTTCATATGCTTGGGTACTACAGGCAGTGACAGTAGAGAAGATAACTTCACAGGCAGTATTTAAGTACTCACCCACCCCAGACTCCTACCACTCGTACTTTTGCATATCCTGCTTCCCCAAGCCAGTTTATAAGCTTCCCTATTATATTCCCACATACCTCCAAACTGCATACCAGACTCATACCTATGTTTCTACTCATCACACATCCTCAGGCCTTCACTGAGGATATTGTCCTCATATTTCACATGTGAAGCTTTTTTGAACAGCTCCTAGAACAACTTCTAGAGACACTTCTTTTCCACGCCCCTATTTCAGTCCCAGCCCTTTGCCCAGTTAAAGCACATCCCATCTCCTCTTGGGCTGCTCACCCCACCGGGCCCTCACAAGTCTTCCTGTGCCAAGCCAGAAACAGCAGCAGCTGCACAGGTTTCCACCGGCGCTGCCCCTAGCAGCAGTAACTCGCTGTACCTGTTTCTCGGCTCTTGGAAGAGTTAAGACCGTGCCCCCTGCATTCAAATCAGGCACTGCAGCCATCGCTTACTTACACATGCATTTTTTTTGTCATTTGCATACCATTAGTGGCATATGGACCACCATGATTATAATTTTGCTAATGAATTTCTCTAGCATTTCAAACAACTAAGAACGATAATTACCCGCATTTTTTTTAAGGTACGAAGAAGAGTTCAAGATATAAGCAGAGAACAGTTTTAGATGTTAGTTCTGAAACTCTTAAGACAACTTCATTTTCATAAAAATAATAACAGAGATACGTATGTTCTGTTTTAAATCCTAAAGTTAACTTACATGAGTTAAAGAATTATATTTGCAAATTTTCTTTCCCAAAAGACTTCTTGTCCTGACTACAGCAGGCTCACCATAGCTTCAAGGGAGACTGTCCCATTTGTAGGAAGAAAAAAGGGTCAAAGCTCCTCCATAAGTCGTTCTATTTGCTCTGCCAGTTACTGACAGAGACTTTTCCTAACCAGAAGCCATGGAAAAGAAGGGAGCAGGAGCATTTCATGAAGTGATCACTGTTTTATAAACCTCTCCTAGAATTTGATCCCTCTTTTGTAAGAAACAGCTGGATCAAACTGTTTCTGAAGCTTCATTGCCATGGCGGTGCTTTTTCGTCTGTGTAAATCTTCAGTAAAACCTTTCCATCTACAGAACACGAAATGAATGCTGATTGAGTGTGCATCATTACATCTGCAGCTTTCAGCAGTAAAGTCACTGTCTTAAAGAATCACTGACATAATCTTTCCTTTTGCTATATCAACCTCAAATAAAGACTTCAAGTGCTGGTTTTGTCTTTATATTAATCTTGAACAATATTGTTTGGCATTATTTAAAGACACAAGGTTTACAATTAACCCTTCTGCAGAGAATAGCATTTGGAATACATTAGATGAAATTACAAAAAGGGAACGGTATTTCCATTCAAGTTTTAATAGCTTACAAAATAAGTGGACTAGTATCTCTTACTCTCTGTTTTTCTCTGTGGACTGTGATTTTCTTTTTTTAAAAAAGAAAACTTTCATCTGGAAAGAAATAACAAAAATATTTTAGTCTGGCTAAATTATCATCTTATGTAAAAATTCATGACAACGTGGTTTTGAGATGTTTTTCATTCAAGGAAGAATGGCATTTTGAAAAGGTGATTTCTGGTTTTACTAAACTGTTTTTTTCCCCAACAGGGAAAGCAAGACAGTAAAGCAGTGGCTCCTCGATTCCCCAAAGTTAAAGATGAAGGATGGTTTTTGATATTGGGAGAAATTGATAAAAAAGAACTCATCGCCCTGAAGAGAACTGGATATGTCAGAAATCGAAGTACTGTTTCTGTTGCTTTTTATACGCCAGAAACTCCTGGAAAGTATGCAAAATTTAAAAATTAAGTTCTCTTAATGATTATCTTTTCCACGTAGTCAAGACCCAATTTCCAAACTAATGATTCTGGTTTTTACATTTTAGGTGTATCTACACATTGTATCTCATGAGTGACAGTTACCTTGGCATGGACCAACAGTACGATATTTACCTGAACATTACACCAGCTAGTACTTCAGCACAAGCCACAGCGGAGGTGTCTGATGCTATGAGTCACCTGGCTCTCCAGTAGGGTGATCTGAAAAGTCCTTTAAAAGAACTGCTCTTGCAGCTAAGACATCTGGTCATTCCGGACATCCAAAAAATGCGTTTGCCTTAGTGGAACCAACTTCAAACCTCAAGACAACCAAGAAATTGAAAGTGACTACTGTATTGACTCTGGTAACACAGAGTTAGCCACAGTGGCCTTACTCCTTTAAGAAGATTTGTCTTTCCTTGTTTCATCTTTCTTCTTTCAGAAGTCATATTGTTAATGGAATTTTGACACATCAAAATAAAAGGCTAAAAGATATTGTAACTTGTGCAAATTTAGGGCTATAGTCTTCGTTTTGGATAGTGTTCTGTAGCCTATGTATTAATGTAGTTTAAATAGTCATTTTTTTTAATTTATAGGGAAAAATACAAAATTTGATCTAAGAACTGGTGAAAATATCGGTGGATGTGTTATATTTCATGTTTAATAAAAATAAGTCCATAAGAATGTTTTGCATTGGATTTTTTTAGTGTAAAATATGAGATACATAGTAACAAAATCCTCCTCTTACACATACTATATTTTGAAGGTGATAATCTAAAGGAAAAATTTCACAAATTTATATTAATTATATATGCAGTAAATCTTGTTATAAAGGCATGCCAAATAGTCTATTATTTCCAGTATAGCAATGATGCAATTTATATAGATCAAGTTTACCCTTTACATGTACGTGCATACATATATATATATACACCGTGAATTTTGAAGGACTAAGGTGTATGAAATCAGGTATCCTTGTCTAGGGTTCAGCGCTGAAGTGGGCAACTACATTCTGTAAATAAGGGAAAGTGAGGCTCCAAAAACGGGGCTTACAACAGACAGCTTGATGAGCAAGGAAGAGTTCTGCCAAACAACAGGTACTGTCTAAGAGATGCCTAACTCGGTGATAGCACCATGGAGGCACTTCCGTCTGCAAGACATAAATCTGAAGGGCGAAGGTAGGAGCTTCTGCACAATACCGTGATGAGGCTGCTTACCTCAATCCACACATCCTGAGGTCAGTCCTCTTCTCAACCTTAAGGGGACTCAAGATGCTGAGCAAGTACTTGGAGGCAACACACTGCAAAAACATCACGCATCTTCATTCAGATAGACTAGACCTTAAACTGAATATTAATATTTGAATTTGTTCAGCTTTTCATTCAGCTGATAAGCACTACCTCTCCAAGGGATCATTTTGCTGTCATTTCCATTGTGTTTCACCAGATGAAAGAATACAGCAGAGCTGTTGCCTGGAAGCTTCCCCCCCAAAAAAAAATTACACTGATGGTGCTGCACCCACACAGAATCACAGAATGGCTGAGGCTGGACGGGACCTCTGGAGGTCACCTGGTCTAAACCCTCTCCTCAAGCGGGGCCACTTAGAGCTGGTTGCCCTGGACCATGTGCAGATCGGTTTTGAATATCTCCAAGGATGGAAACTCCACAACCTCCCTGGGCAATCTGTGCCAGTGTTTGGTCAACCTTACAGTAAAAAAGTGTTTCCTGATGTTCAGAGGGAACCTCCTGTGTTTCAGTTTGTGCCCATTTGCCTCTGGTCCTGTCACCGGGCACCACTGAAAAGAGCCTGGCTCCGTCCTTGTTAACACCTTCCATTCAGGTATTGATACACGTTGACGAGATCCTCCCTGGAGCCTTCCCTTCTCCAGGCTGAACAGTCCCGGCTCTCAGCCTTTCCTCATGCGAGGGATGCTCCAGTCCCTTCACCATCCCTTCGCTGGACTCGATCCAGTATGTCTGCGCCTCTTTTTTGTACTGGGGAGCCCAGAACAGGACACAGTACTCCAGGTGTGGCCTCGGCAGTGCTGATCACCTCCCTCGACCTGCTGGCAACACTACGTTGCAGCAAAGAGAAGGCTGGCTGGTTTCAAAGGTTCAGCAGTTAAACATTTAATTTATTTCATATGTATCTCGCACTTCGAAATGGTGAGAAAAGTTTTTAAAATAATCAATTCTGTAGTTGTTTTCAGAGATCTTCACCTCATCTGATGGTGTTAAAAAATTTATATTTCATTATTATAGGTTGCCTTTATTGCCTAAGAAAATGGGACAATAATAGAAAAAGTTGTCACTATATTTACAGCCTGCTAGATGACACAACTGCCGCCTTTGCCATTTAGACCATATCCAACATCATATGGTGGTGTGTCACACAGCAAACAGATTTTTTTTCAAATTGGTAGGCAAAAGTTTGGTTATACACACATTTACTTAGTCCTACACCCATTTTCAAGAGAATTGTTTTCTCTAATCTGCAAGTAAATTTTCACAGAAATTAAGTCCTTTCTTTGGGAAAATTCTTGGCTGAAGCAATGTATTGTCCCACAACAATTTTAATTAATTAGGAAAAAAAAGCTACGCCATAGTCAAACAACATACCAACATAGTGACGCTAGCTCTTGTTGGTTTGTAAATGCACATCACAAAATAGTCTAACTGCAGAGTAGCAGACAATAGCTTCAGTATTCTGTATTAATCGATTAAAGAGTTTCTGTAATGTCATTTGTACCATTTGTACTTTTGTTTGGAAATACTGTATTTCATTTCCTAGCATGTTATTTTTTTTAGAAATAGTTTGGTGAAATTTCTAAATAACAGATTTGAAACTTTTTTTTTTTTAACAAGTATAGGATTCATGAAGACAAAGTCGGAAGTAATATAGAATGAATTTAAGCAATTTGATTAGAATCAGTATTTATCTGGAAAATCCAAAAGAAGGAATTCTGATGCATTTGAAACAGCTGCTTACAAGGAACAATCAATATGTTCAATCCAGTGATATCTAATGGTGGAAAGTGAGAGTAGCTGTCTAACAAAAGTACGAAAATCAAACACAGAATTTAAGAAAAAAATAGAGATAAATACTTTGGTGATGTGATTATCATCGTTATGGATAAATGAGCAAATTGACAGCACATGCAGAAATTTTTAATGTTAAGATTCTCATTCCAGTTCGCAAGCAGGTTTTTTTTTTCTTTTCCTTTTTTATTTTTCCCCTTCTTGGAGCAGCTGCAGTTAGTGCCTGCCTGCTCAGGTATGATACTTCTTCCAGAACTTATCATAGAATCATAGAATTGTTAAGGTTGGAAAGGACCTCTGAGCTCATCGAGTCCAACCTGTTAGCCTAACTGCCTGGTCCACCTCTAAACCATGTCCCTAAGCACCACATCCACTCGTTTTTTGAACACTTCTAGGGACTGTGATTGCACCACTTCCCTGGGCAGCCTGTTCCAATGCCTAACCACTCTCTCCGTGATGAAATTTTTCCTAATATCCAATCTAAACCTCCCCTGGCACAACTTGAGGCCATTTCCTCTCATCCTATCCCTTGTTACCTGGGAGAAGAGACCGACCCCCACCTCACTACAACCTCCTTTCAGGTAGCTGTAGAGAGCAATAAGGTCTCCCCTCAGCCTCCTCTTCTCCAGACTAAACAACCCCAGCTCCCTCAGCTGCTCCTCAGAAGACTTGTGCTCTAGACCCTCCACCAACTTTGTTGCCCTTCTTTGGACACACTCCAGCACCTCGATGTCCTTCTTGGAGTGAGGGGCCCAAAACTGAACACAGTACTCAAGGTGTGGCCTCACCAGTGCCAAGTACAGGGGCACGATCACCTCCCTAGTCCTGCTGGCCACACTATTCCTGGTACAAGCCCGGATGCTAATGGCCTTCTTGGCCACCTGAGCACACTGCTGGCTCATGTTCAGGTGGCTGTCAACCAACACCCCCAGATCCTTTTCCTCCGGGCAGCTTTCCAGCCACTCCTCCCCAAGCCTGTAGCCTTGCACGGGGTTGTTGTGACCCAAGTGCAGGACCCAGCACTGAGCCTTGTTGCCCATGGCCCATGGAGCCAGCCTTTCCAGGTCCCTCTGCAGGGCCTTCCTACCCTCCAGCAGATCAACACTCCCGCCCAACTTGATGTCATCTGCAAAGTTACTGAGGCTGCACTCGATCCCCTCATCCAGATCATCAATGAAGATGTTGAACAGGACCAGCCCCAGTACTGAATCCTGGGGAACACCACTTGTGACTGGTCGCCAACTGGATTTGACTCCATTCACCAAATCCACACATCCAAGTGTGCTTTACACCTCATATGAAATGGTAAATTTGTGTAAGTGATTTTTATATAAACTTTTTTTTCTTTTTTTTTTTTAGTTTTAGGTATCCTTTCTTCCAGCTAAATTGCACCCCTTTGGCCTTGATTTAGTTGCTTATATGCAGATATCTAGTGCCATTTAATATGCAGTATCTATCTCACCTGGCCTCTACATTCAGCTCCAGAAGAACGTATGCCAACTGCAGAGGGCTATCAGATGTGAAATGCAATGCTGTTGTATCTGTCACTCTCTGTAGATGCCTCAAGTAGCCTAAGGCATCTGAAATAGCACTAGGTATCTACGCTCCGGTAACCAAATTGAGCCCTTATTACTTGTTTAGTCATAGATGATAAGCAATTCAGTTGCTTAACTGCGTCTAATGCACTTTAAGATCACCAAGGATATTTCAGTGGCCACGCAGGAAGACAGCACGTCTTCCATAGGTCCTGTGTCACTTCTGCTGTCCCCATGAAGATGTGCTAGTATCGTGGGTTTTATATCTACATACTCAAGATTAATTAGCTAATCAAGCCCATGCTATTTTGTAAGTCAGAAGAACAATGTGTTCAAAATGCTCTCTTCCATAGTACAGTGCAAGCTATTTTATGAGAAGGGAGAATTCTCCCGCTTCATGAGAAGAAGTGTTTTCTGAAAAAAGGTTCGGATGCCATAGGATGCCCAGACAGACATGTGAGCTACAAAAAGGTGAGCGGGGCTGCTGCAGACAATGGTCACTCCTTTTCTACTGACACGCTATGCCTATTCTATCATCAGCTATGTTTGATTCCCACCTGTCTTTTTAAAAACCTATCTTGTTAAGCGGCATGTCTTCTCAGAGCGCACTGCGCTTCAGCAGGCTGTGCTAGGACTTGCATCTGCAGAAATTTTGAAGCACATTTTGCTGAAGTGATTCACAAAAGCTCAGGAATGAACTAACCAAGTTCTTATTGATGTCACACGCTGGTAGCAGTGAGAGATTAAGCTGCTTGCATGAAGTATGTGAAGGAAACTTCTATATTAAAGGAACTTCTATGGAAAGCAATTGTGCTGCTTGTACTAAATAAGTCTCTGTGTAAATAATTCCTACAGAGGATTCAATCTAGACAGAAAAAACAAGCTCTACAGAAAAGGATTCTCCACAGTGATTACGCCATCCTGCAATTAAATATGTTTACAATATGTCTCATACTCAGATCTTCTAATGAGCTCCATACTGCATCAATGTGATTTGAATCCGGCACTCTCCAAGTCAGTAAGCCTTTCTTCTGCATCTCTGTTCCTACAAAATCACAACCACTTTCTCTGCTCAAATCTCTCCTCAGAAATAAAGAATGTAACATCTTCACCAAGCCTATGCATTAGGCTTCACTGCTGCTTCTTTCCTTCCGCTTAGTCTCATCCTACCAAAACTCTCAATAAAAACGTGCACCCAAAATAGAAGGCTTGTATCTCTCCTTGCAGAAGATCCATACACCGCAGAACTGGTGACATACCATTGCACAATGACAAAGGTCACACAGGTGAGAGGACAAGATGGAGAGCTCATTAAAATTATCATAAGTGACCATTTGGGGGTGGGGGGGTGTCTACATCTAGATTTTAGAATAGAAATAAGAACATGGGAGGGAAGGAAAGTAAATAAAGACGCTGGCTAGAAGTATTCTTCATGTGCTAGAAAACCAATGGAATAAAGAATGAAACATGTTCTGTGCTGAATATTATCATTCCCAATAATGAGATTCCCACTAATTGTAATGACAGCAGAGGTGAATTGGGCATTTTTGAAAAATCATGCTCTCAATAACGTGATTCATGTACAAGTAGTTATAGGGCTATGCTTTAATTACTAGCAAGAAGAACAGTAGAAAAGGGAGTCTAGAAAGATCACCATCTTTTTCTAACTACACTCTAAATCTCTACATAAATGTGATGATAAACAGCATTCTTCACACACTAGCAAGTTTGCACCTTGGCATGGAAATAACTCAGTTTCTACCGTGTAGTGCTAACGTGGGAAAATTAGGCTTACGTACTTGACAGTGGTACTTTCTTCTAGCTAACAGGATAAAATTGTTTCAGATGCCAATAACACATGGTGAGTTCCCATCATGTATTTGTCAGCAAATCCAACTAATTAGGGACTAATTACTCGTTGTAGTAGCAGAGTAATATCAGGTTCTGATAAACTGTCATCTTCGTAGCTATGAAGAGTCTGCAATTAAGCCTTATTTTATTTTCTCAAATGATTGCAATGACTAAAGGGATAGCTGGAAAAAACACCACTAAGAGGGTCTGCCATCTCCATAAAAAGGCCCTTTCATTCACCCATGCCAAAGCAAGATTTATCCCTAAAGTTTTTTTGCTATTTTGCCCTGTCTAAAATACAATATAAAATAGTTCAACTATCTACCAAGAGAAACTACATTACTATCTAACAGTTTACCCCGGTTACAGCATCTTGCTGTATCACTGACACAACTCTGCTCTGCCCTGTCCCATCCCACCCCTCCCGACACAGTGACGCGGTCTGTCACCTTACACTTGGACTAAGATTTCTGGGATAGGACTTTTAGGGGAATTTCATTCTCTGTTTATAGGACACGTAGCACAGAGGAAGTCCTGGTCTGTGATTAGCTTCCTGCAAGCTGAGATCTACAAATCACCGCGTAAGGCCCTACTGTGCTAAACTCAAAACATGATGCAATGTTACTCCGAGAATATATTAAGCAAATAAGACAGGTGCGAAACATGCAGCACAGTTAGCTGTATGATTAAGGCAAATGCCAGTTTAATTTTAGATTTTAATTCTAAGTGACTTGATTCAAAGAGGGAATGAGCTAATCTGGGAAAAGAGGGATGCGGAGATTTCTCTGTTCTCCTTGGTAATGAAATGCTCAGAACTGACCAAAGTGAAATAGTTATAGGCGTGCGATACTCATCTAGTCAAGGTCTGCCTTTGTGCATCTCATGTTTTTACTTGACTCCTGCATGCAAACATTGACAACATCTTTCAGCTTCATCCTTGCAGATACTAGGAAAATACGTGCTCTGCACTTCTCAAGAGAACAGCACCTCCATAATTTACATACAATAGCATGTGCATCAGAAGGCAAACACTTCCTGCATCTTCACAAAGACCCCTTAGCAAAAGGTTTAGAAATAGTAAAACACATTCATAAAGGATTAACACTTTGCTTTCACCCAGTTATATGTAGTTGCATTGCCATCTTCTGCAATGCTACCCAGGAACTCGGAAGAAATCACAGCTGGGTAAAGTTTCCGAAACTTTAGCTAACAATTTTTGCCTTCTGTTGGTAAACTAGACACAGACATGGTCACCTACAAATAATTCTTTTTCATAATATTTTTTCCTTTTAATTGAATTCCGTGTCAATAACTTGTAGCTGGACTGCAATAGTAGAGGACTTTTGCCCTAGCACTGCTGATGATCCTCAGGTTTTGACTTCACAGCATGTGACATACCCAAGGAGTGCTGCAACAGCTTTTTCATCCTGTTCAGTCTTATCAACAGTCTGGCCACGAACTTAAAACTTGGAGAAAACAGAAACAAACTTGCGCAACAGGTGGGGTTTTTCTTGCAGCTATATTCGTGCATTCTCATCCCATAAGCCTACGAGAATCGATAACAGCTGACTCAACAATACTTTTTTTGGTCCTAAACCTGTTTGACTCTTCAAGCTGGAAGCACAAGAAAAGAGGAGATACCACTGTAACCCTGAAGACTTGACTTAGACATCCGATTTGCAGAACACTTAATTTTTCAGTGAGTTTCACTGGACAAAAATGGCTACCACCAGACTGAGTTGGTAAAGTTGGAAAAAAAAGAAAAAAGAGAATGCAAGTTGGAAAAAGAATGAAAATGAAATATTCTGGCTTGTACTCCAAGATAAGAGTTGAAGTTGAAACAAAGATAGGATAAGGACCATGTATCCTTTGGGAGAAAGCCGCTCAGAGTAAAATCATCCACCTGTCTGGATGAAATTCTTTGATTAATTCTAGATATGCTTAGAACAGGTAAAATCAATCTAAGCTCTAAACTATCCAGATCATGTAATTCTAAATTAATATACAAATTTGTTGTCTTTTTTTTTTTAAAGTGATATTTGGGTAAAAGACTGCCAAATTTTTTTTTAAAAACATAACTAAATTATGAATGAAAGGAGTTGTAATGGTAAAAGGAACTGACTTAATCAATTAATTTATTTAGTCCCGCCCCATAGAGCCAAGAAATGCTACCAATCTGCTAGAATTATGTCCATTCATAAAACCATGAGACATACAGCAACGACATTCAAAGTCCTTAGCTGCTTAAGAGTAGGAGATACGACATTTGGGTTACGCAAGCTGAATGAAGCATGATCATACTGTTGTAATATAAAAGTCATAAGATAACGATTTTTATGTTGTTGATGTGTGGAAAGTGGTTTGGGTTTTGGGGGGGGGGGTTTTGCTGTTTAATTTTTTGGGGACAGAAAAGCAGGTTATTGTGCATCATATTTGGCACATAAACACAACCTGGATCTCCCTGGAAAATTGTCACAGAACACACAGTGACAGCTCTTCCCTTTTGCTGCCGAAACCAAAATACCTGCCTCAGCGTTACTCTACACTCTGAGAAAGACTGACACCAGACATTTAGTTCATTTTCTGTCTGGTTTGTAGGAGGCGCTCAGTCAGGTGCCAGCTCTCGGGTGTTGCGCTGTTGACCCCTAAGTTGACAGAGGCACCCGAGCTCCACTGGAGGATGTGAAAGTTCACATCCACTCTCTGCCCTCCACATCCTACAGTGGGGGACAAGTATGTCAGCCTTCCAGGTCACGCTTCAGCTTCCTTCGCTGGCAAGAGAGGGTGCCCGGAGAGATGCTCGGATGCACTGTTTTGGGAACTGGAGCCTAAATTTCTATTCCAAACTTAAATGCACCTCAACTAAACTGAACCTTGTCCAAAATTTTCCCA
Organism: Platalea leucorodia; assembly: GCF_965183815.1. Taxonomy (NCBI): domain Eukaryota; kingdom Metazoa; phylum Chordata; class Aves; order Pelecaniformes; family Threskiornithidae; genus Platalea; species Platalea leucorodia. The sequence goes on from NC_138825.1 coordinate 81,912,567, forward strand.
GGACCAGGGTCCTCAAGGAATGCTGACCTTAAAGAACCAAAACCTTTAAGAAACAGGGATTTTTTTGAGACATAAGTGGTCCAGATGGATTGCTAGAATATTCTTTGTAAACATGAAATAGAAAAGGAAAAAAAATCTCACCAAAATGATACTGACAAGAATGCCAAACACTTTGTTTCTTCATTTTAAAAACATGTAGTACCTACCTATTTGTCTGAAAGTCTTAGGGAACAGCTGGATTAATTTAATCGAATCATTGAAAATCTTTTGGGACATACGGGTGCTGCTAAGGAAACGAGCAGAACCTGGAAAGAAATCTAAACATTAATTGACCAAAAAATATGCTAAAGTTTCTTTTCTGTTGATACATTGCCCTGTGCTTCAAAAATTGGGAGGATGAAATGCATTCCCAACAGATTATTAGCAGATCAAATTTAGTTTCTGCTATTACTTTCAAAGGATTTGGTGAATAGACAGTAGCATTAGTATTATCTAATCCTTCACTCAGACCTAGGACTCAAAGATTAACAGCTGCAGATTTTATAACATTTCTAATTCAGGCATAAATCGTATTTTCTTGAATTGGATGGGTAGGTAATGTCCTAAAGTTATTTAATTCTTAGGAACCATTGACTTTACAGGAACAGGCTAAGAACTCATGACCATGAAAAATTGCTAATCGGATGAAATTAGATGAAAAAAATATCACTAATGAGAAAAACAGGATAAGAATCCCATCTCCAAGGAGGGGCAAAGCTTTGAGTCACACAGACAGGGCTGCTGTGAGGCAATAGTCCTGTTTTTGTTTTTATTGTACAATCATCTCATCTGCTTTCATTACACCAAATTATTTTGGCATGATGGTACACCTTCCACAAAAACATACCTCTACCATTTACCTGGTGATTAGGGCACATTAGGGGAAAACGTGGTCAGAAAAGGGAAGAAAGAACTGAAGGAGGGAATTTTGTATGGGAGCAGATGGGATAGTGGAATGCAGCTATTTTTTAAATAAGAAAGCACAAGTCCTATCTCTCGTTCTGAAAGACAGCCAGCCTCTGTTTTCAGGGGAAGGTTCCAAGCAACATATCCTAAACAGACAAGCACCTTTCCTGTAGTCTTAGGCAAGGTACTAAATGCAAGCTACATTTCTGTGTTCCACCTTTGTGCTAGGCTTCCCTCTTCATATGCAGTTATCCAGTCTCATTTGAGATACCTAATTTTCCATATTCACCAGGTAGGGGAATTTCAGCACCTCACATCTTAAATTCCGCTCTGGGTGCATTTAGGGGTGAGACTCTTGCTATTTAAAAATCCTTTCTTAGCTATATCCCTGAAGAAGTGTATACTCTTCATTTTATAAACTACACATGCTCGTCTTTCCATTTTACACACCTATGCTTGCAGCTCTCATGTTACATCATACCAACTTGATGTTAAGAATAAGTAGTCCACATTAAAAACTGGTCGGTATTCTTACATTTGGAAGTACAGCATGTGACATTAATAAAATATAGTCAGTTACGTCAACATTTCTCAGGGAAGGAAGAATAAACAGATTCATGGTAGAATATTACATATAGATATATATCTATAATTATACATATATAAATATTAGAGTAACATGAACATGTTACTTGTTAACATGAACATAACAAGCCAGTGAAGTTAGCAGTTACTGTTGCCACCAATATTGAAAGAAGGAAAAAACCCACCAAAACTAACATTCAGAGGAGAAATGTCGCTTTGATCTTTTGGAAGAGCAGAGATTACTGATTGGAATCAGATCCCTGTCTGTGTGTTAGGTTTATGCGTAACTGGAGAAGACAATCTCCTTTAAAATTAACTTCCACTGCTCCATTTCTTTACTTATACCCCTTTATTTTCCTGCAATTAAAAAAGGAAAAAGAAAAAACAAAACCCACACAAATCTTTGTCCACAGTCATTCTTTCATTCTTTTATCTGCCACTTATCTTTTTATGTAAGAATCCTTGTCTAACTCAGATCACCAATGCAACACTGTTCTGCCATCCCTTCTCCAAACCACATAACTTCAGGCTATGAGAAATAGCAATGTAATAAGATATAGGAATAAGTATCAAGTAATTCCCTGTTTGAAATGTCTATTTTTCCTCATTCTTCCTTTCCCATAATTACGCTCACTCTTCCATTTCAGCCCTTACCTCAACTTAATTTCAATTTCCCAATCTGCCTAGCATTGTTTCTATTTATACCCTTCTTTCTCTTTGCTGTGGTGTACCGTCTTTTCTCTCGTAGATAAAAATAAACACATACACCTAAAGAAATTAAAAAATTATTTTCTCACTATTGCTGCTACCCAGAGCACCTTTCTCTGGGCTTTCTGTACTTTCCATTGCCTTTTCCATTTCTATGCCTTTATCTTCAAACTGTGTTCCAAAGTCTGATTGTGGCCTTGCCTTTTTTTTTTTTCCATCACCTTTCTTACGTGCTCTGTTATAACCCTTCTTACAGTAGTTTGGGTTTGATCCGAAGCACTAGTCACAAATATCTTTGTGGCAGATCAGGCTCTCCATTGAAGGAACTCCATGCCAACGCTTAATTGTGACTACAGTAAAAGATAAGCCTAACTAAGCCTCATTTTCACATTTTCTACCCATCCATTTAGTGTATTTGCTCAAGATTACTCCATGTTTTGAGCAATAGGTAATAAACAAGGCCTATCTTGTCTGTATGGACAGAAAGAGGAAAAAAAGCACTCCTTCCCTTGGGTGAAAAGTTAAATGGCGTTAGGCATCTTCAAGAGGTATCAATACGTATTTTGCTATCAGTAACACCTAGCAATAAGATTAGACTACCCTAGAGTTTCCCATCTTTCTCATTTTGGCCACCCTACACCTGCATCTGTCTGTGATTGCACTTGTCCCCAGCCAAACAATTACAAACCCAGGAGTTTTCTACAGCCACGCTTTCTTCATTCTTGCACTCATACTGAAGAGGGATGAGCAACACAAACTTGAATCAGCTTTCATTTGACCACAGGAGATGATACAGATTTTTTTCCAAGCCTAGACTATGCTCTTCTACCATCTGAGGCCCTCAAGCAACCAGTTAAGCAACAGCTGAGAAACCAGCCAGGCCACAAAGTGTCTACAGAAAATTTCATCTCCGGGGTTAATTTCAGCTAATGCTCTCCTGGCCATGAAGTACTACTGAAACTGTCATAGGCAAAGGTTGCTTACCACGTGACAGTTTAAGAAGATTCCTTTCAATTTAGGCATAAAATAGGAAGTTCAAATATTCCACACACAAACAGCAACAGTTGTCAGGCCCCACACATGCACTAGATTGGATCATGGGATAAGATATAAATCCACATTCTTCAGATCATAAATCAGTCAAACTGGCTGACTGACTGCAGACAGGACACCCACATCACTGGGTTATTCTCCAACTGCCCATAACGAGATTCCCCAGGTGCATTCAGCACTGTGAGAACCAAGATACCAGTCTGATTCAATTGGATCCTCTTGTGTTACGTTTCAAACTGTTGAATATGGATATCTCATGATGTTAAAAAATATGCAGTTCCAATGTTCTGATCCTATACAGCTCCTCCCTTGACAGATCAATACATTTCTCAGCAAATATTTTATTTCTGAAATATTTTTTTTTAATTAGTTACATTCATTTGAAAACAGCTTGCCTAAGCACACATTTGAGGCAAACTCATTTCACTTCATGCTAATTCTTGGATCTATATTTTAAAAAAAAAAAAAAAAACACAAAACACAACAACACTCACCATATGTTTTTTTGCTTTAAAATGAGGGGAAAACCCTATAAGAAGGCCAGATCTGGGGTACAAGATAACACAGACAATTTCCAACATAAATGCTAGTTATTAGGTGTCATGTAGAGTCAGGAGTTGCCATGGAATCCATTTGCTTCTAAACCAGCTCCTCCTGCTGGAATACTTTCTCATTATTATTTCTTTCAGTAGCACAAAAGGAGCTGGCTATACAAGAAATGTTATTTTAGGCTAAAGTTTCTACTATGTCTGCAATCAGACATGAAATTAAAATCTAAATTTAAAGTTATATTTCTGTTCAAATGTAAAGCTACATTACTGTGGTCAAAAGAACTAAATCATTGCAGACTTTTTAGGGATTCAGTAAAGCAGAGAAAACAAATTATAGCTAAAGTCTTCGTTTCAGCTTTCTTCCCATGAGTGAAAATAAATGTCATATCTGATGTCTACTGTTTACATTTTCACTACGTTATTCTCCCACATTACGCTTAACTTTTAACATTTTCATACTAGTTATTCTATGCAACGGCAGCCTCATTATCAGCCTAATTACTAACGTCCTGGTATACAGAACAGTGTGTGCATGCTGGACACTGGGTTTATTAGGCCAATGAACTCACTTGTTGTGATGTCAGTTTCAATAGATGTAGATAGATTTTAGAAGAAAAAATGCAATCATGCCTTCTAACTCTTGACACGCCGATTATTGGGTTTCAGTTCTTTTGTATACGATGTACTGCAGTAAGACTGGAAGACAATACTGGAAAGCAACCAGCAATATTAGAAAACTATGTCAGTGATTTGCAGCTTGGCATGTTAATACTTATTATTAATATTATTGTTTATTATAGACATTGACTAGCATTGCATCTGGAAGCCCTAAACAGAAATAGGATCCTATTGTGATCAACACTGTATGGAGATAAACACAGCCCTTGCCTCCAAGAGCTTGTATTGTATGGTCCTAGCCTTGTAAACTGATCTGGGTAGATAGATTCTTGTGCCCCCGCGGAGTCCCCCAGCCCTCCAAGGCCGTCAGAGCTTCCTGCCTAACCCTTCTACGTGGGGAAGTGGAAAGCAAGCTTTGGGTGTAGGGAGCCTGAGCCTTCCTAATCCGTTCCTCTCCCACCCTTTAGCAAGTTGAACGCTACACCCAAGCTTAGGCAAGTCCACCATCTTACCAAACTTCTGACCCTTATTTACATCTCTCAAACTCAAAAGTTTTGCTCCTGCCAGGAAATCGGAGGAAGGTCTGTGCCAGGCAACACCCTTCCCTCTCCAGCCCTGTGTTTTCTAAGGTCCCATAGATGAGCAGGCTAAAGACAGAGAATCCTTTGCCCTGGAGGGAAAGCAGAAGGTCATTGGAGCCCTATAATGGATAGAAGCAGCCCAGCATCAGTAAACAATGAGGGCTGGGCTGTTGGGACAAGACAGGGAGCCACAAGCCAAGCGTAACAGCCAGGCCGGCAGGGCAGGGGCCCCGCCAGCCAGGGCCCACCCCACACTACCTGAGCGAGGAGAGCAGGGCCAGCATGGGGATGGCGGCAAGCCCATAGCAGCAAGGCAGGTCCAAAGTCAAGCTGGGAAGGCAGTCCCTGGGTCAGGGTCCAGATCAACAGGGTCCCTAGCCAGGTACAGACATAGCTGCAGTGCTGCTGGAGCCAGGAACCTCTACAGCCTGGCTCAGGCAAGCACTGAGGGCAGAGGGTGTGGATGGAGCTGCCAGGTGAGGCTGGTCAGGGCAATCAAGGCTTGCTACCGCACTCAGGGACCTGACACCCATTCTTCTCCTCTCTCGCCAGTATGGCTGCTCTGACAAGTGGCTGGGTTAAGTTGTGCATCAGGAGCATTTTGTGCTGAAGCCAAAATTAAAACCAGACTCCAGTACATCCTAAGGTTTTGGCACATTTCAAAAATGTGGCATTAACATCGCCAAGCTATTGCCAGACCAAAGAAATGACAATTCCTTGTTCATCTACCAGCTAAATCTGAGAGGAATTACACAGGGTAAGCAAGCCCTGGAGCTTCCCCCCTCCAGCTGCAAGTAGTGGACACTCCTCCAGAGAGGCACTGTAGGGAAACTGTCCTTTTAATAGGCTCTAGCTTCAGCTAGTTACACCCAGCCGTTGCATTATGTAAACGCAGTCCCACCATCGATGAAAAATAGTCAGAATTCAGGGTTTAGACAAAACATTTGAACAGCAAGGCAAAACCTAAATAAAAAAAAAACCATTAATCACAGGCATATGCCAAGCCTTGGGAAACACCCCCACCCCTCAGCAACAGATTTAGCATAGTCCGAAATATGCTAAAACTGGATTCAGGGTTATAAGTCTGGTGCTGTTTCCCTGTGGCCCCTTCCAATGTAAGCAACTGATCTCACAGTGTTTTCCTCGGAGACATCATCTCCTCCGTATCACTTCTGAAGAAAACAGTTACAAATTCAGTGCGTACATTCAGTGCATTGCAATAAGGCATCTATTCACCACGTGGGGAATGCAGAGGAGAGCAGCGACAGGCTTGCAGAGTGCCCAAATAATTCAGAAACTGTTAAGTGAGAGAGGGGTTGCTCCGAGCTTAGTGTGCAATGCTCAATAAACTTAATTGGACTCGTAACCACAAACAGGTACGAGACTAAAACAAGTAAACCTCCTATTAAAATCCACACAGGGAACGCTTCCCACCTTGCCTTACAACAAAACTGCAAGCATCCCGATGATTATGAAACACACCAAGTGCAACGGGCACCAGCTCCAGAGCCATCGGGCAGCCTCACACCCTGCATCCCTCCTTTTTGGTCTGATCAAGTCTGTTCTCCGAGGTGATGGGAGGCCGAAGGCAGTGTTTCAGTGCAGCAGAGGGGGGCAGTTCCTCTTGCTATTGATTTCATCTGAAACGGCATGTGTTATTTTGAAGTGTATCCTTGAGACGGGTTGCGCTGCTTTCCTCCACTGAAACAAAGCAGTGATACAAGTCTACTTGTGACCTCTTAATTACCAGGTTGATAGTAAGAGCAGACTGTGGGACGGATCCCACTATTTTAAGCATTATTCTTTGGGGTGCTGAAATTTAAACAGGCTTCTGCTGACAGATTTTTCCCCCGACTAATGAAATCACTTCTTTGCTAATGAAAGCCAGGCCTTGGGAAAGGAGATTTCGGTGATAGCGAGGGGTTGGTGGAAGCCTGACGCAGCTCCAGCTCCGCTAGCACGCGTGAGTAAATGCAGATCTCACGCTGTACCTGAGGCCTGGAGGAGACCACCCTCCCGAGGAGGTCCCTCCCGCCGTGAGGAGGCTTGCCTGGCTTCCCTGCGGCCAGCCTGTACCAGGGCGAAGCCCCCACCTCGACGCTCTCGTTTCTCTTGGTTTGGGACAGGGATAGCAAAACCCAGCCTAGCAAGCCGAAGCGAATAAAATAACGGAAAGGGGACGTTTCCTCCCCATCGCCCCTCGCAAAGCTCGGACCCCTCCATTGAGGGGCGAGGAGGGCAGCTCCGGCCCCAGGCAGATGGGGAGCAGGGGGAGCAGGGGGTGCCGGGCACCGGCGGCCCGCGTCGTGCGGGCCCCTCTCGCCGCCTCGTTTGCCCCCCCGCGGCCGCGCTGCAGGTGAGGGGACGCTAACTGGGACAGCAGGGTTGAGTCGGTACGGCGCGACGTGTGTCCGCCCGCGTCCGTCTGTCCGCGGCGACGGCGCTGTGGGGACGGGGTGGGGGCGGGGCGCGCCGTGAGGCGCCGTTTCCCGCGCTGGCGCGCACAGACGCTCTCGTGCCAGGGGCCGGCGCGGCGCGTGGGGCGCTGCGGGTCCGGCGGCCGTTGGCGGCGGCCGTTGGCGCGGGGGGGGGGCGGGAGGAGGCGCGGAGCCGCTGCCGAGTCAGCGGAGAGCCCGGCGGGGAAACACCGCAGCCGAACAAAGCCCGCGGCCGCTGGGAAGCCTCCCCCGAAATGCTCCAGAGGCTGGGCGGGGGCGCGCAGCGGCGGCCCGGCTCTGCCCTCCCACGAAGGAGAGCCGTGAGGGAGAGGCGGCAGAGCCCGCGGGCGCCCGGCTGGCTGCGGCCGCCATCGGCGCTAGGGCCCCCCGCCTCCGCCAGGAGGAGGGCGAAAGAAATAGCGCCGCGGCGACCCGAAGGGGAGAGGGGTCACCCGCGACCGAAATGAGGGGAGCGAACCCTGCGTGGGGGTGGGCTGCCCGCAGCGGGGCAGGGCGCGGCAGGCCCCGCGGGAGGCAGCCAGGCCGCCGGGCGCGGGTCTCGGAGCCGCCTGCCCACCGCCGGGCGGGCCGTGTGGCTGGGGGGGCCTGGCGTAGGTGAGGGGGCAGCCGGGAGCGCAGCACCGACGCCGCCCGGGCCGCTGGTACCCGGGCCAGGAGGGAAAAAACAAACAATCGTGCACCAGAAAGGAATACAGGAGCTAAGCAAGATGTCCTTGAAGGACATCTTCAGGGAGGGCAGGAAACAGTTTTTAAAGTTTGTAATTTCTTCAAAGTTCGTTTCCACTCCGGTGTCCTTCCCGAACCTCTCATCCCGTGCAAGGGCATTTCAGCTCGGTCCGCACGCTCAGTATAGCAGGCTCCCGTGGAAACGCAGAAGGCAAGAGAAATGTGCCTGGGGGTGACAGTTACTGACCATAAAGTAGATTTTTTTTTTAACGTTTCTTCATATTTAGTTTATGTTTTCGTTCGCTGCTCCACATCGCTGTGAGATAGGTTGACTTCCGATCATTAGCAGGAGTGTATTCAAGAAGATAAGGGCTAAAAGGTACTGACCTTTGACTCTACTGGAAAAATGAATATAAATCATCTCGTTACATTTATGCCAAAAACAATAAAATTGAGAGGAGCGCGTGGTCAAGAGACGTGCCCCCTCCCCCCCCCCCCCCAAAGCATCCCTTAAAAAATCCACGGATATACCGCCAAAAATTGTTTAAAAGAGTTGCCGAGAGGAACTGACAACCACGCTGCTGGTGGAGCACTCCAATTTTGCGATGTTTCTGTAATTACGTTTAAGAGAGGCGTTCGGAACCGCTTACCTCTGAGGGCCGGCATCCGGTTAGCCGTTTCCTGCGTTTGGTTAGGGCACCGGCTTTCCCGCCGCCCTGCTCCCCTGAACACCCTAATCACATTAGCGAAAGAGCGGGAATAAAGTACCTAGAGCACGGCGTGAGTCTTGGAGGTTAAGATCTAGATCAGTTAAAACATATTAATTGCTTCTGAATGGTCTCAAAGAGCATTTGCCGTGTATATTTATGTCAATAAAGCCTTGATTAGGGCGCGGATGGAAATTCACATCACACTCCAATTCACCAGGGTACCCGAGTGCCTGGGTCTGAAGTTACCGGTCTCTTAAAAAAAAAAAAAAAAAAAAAAAAAAACACCACCCTCGGTCTCCTACCGGCCCGGCCGGGGCCGCGCACCCAGCGCGGCCGCCGGGAGGAGGGACCCTGCCGGGCGGGACCCCGCCGCCTGGCCGGTGCCCAGCGGGGGGAGGTTTGGCCCGTCGGAGCCTGCCCGTTGCCAATACCAGGCCGACGGGGTTGTTTTTTTGGTTGGTTTTTTTTAAGCAATCGTGAGAGCGACCCGCGTGGTTAATTCGCTAATCCTTACCTTTTTAAAACGCTATCGGGAAAGCGGTGTATAAGCGATGTCTTATGCTTGAAAAGATTTTTCTGTGTGCATAAGAAATGGCCACCTTATTCTTTTTGGGGGAGGGGGGTGTTAGTAAACGCATCCAAATTCATAAACCAATAAATATATCAGAGTGCGCCCGAATGTGCTGGAGAAGAAACTGGATCAGACGTGTCCTACAGGGAAATGGCCCGGTGGGGGGTTGCCTTCTCCCCCCCCCCCGCCCCGATGTGTACAGCTCTCTCCCCCCTCTCTTTCCCCGCACGCACGCCGCCGTGTACGCTGCGTACTGCGCCTGGCGACACAAGTTTTCTGCTACATGCAGTTGGAAACCTGTCTGTGAAACGCTTTGTTTTCACCCAGCCTTTCTTCAGGGATCCCAAGTTATCATGCGTCTGTTTACATCAGATTGCGCTGCAGTACCTGTTTATTCAATTTTCCAACATCGTCTGTTTTCCAGAGTGTTCTCACCCGAGAATAAAAGCACCTGGGCTGCGCACACCCACCCCTGTGCCGCGGGGTCCCTCTCGGGCGGCGAGGGAGGGGGCCCTCGCCGCCCCGACCCGCGGTGCCGGCGGCAGCACCCCGACGCCCAGCCGCTGCCTGCCCCGCTGCGGGGGGGGCCGGGCCGGCGGTGCCCCCCCGCTCCCCGACCCCCGGGGCTCGGCCCCGCCGCCCGCAGGTGCCCCCTCCGCCCCATCCGTGCGCTCGCCGCCGTGAACTCCTCTCCGACGGCTGGGACGCGGAGGAGGAACGGCGGCGCGGGGGTCCCGGGGCGGTGCGCTCACTTGGTTTGTTTGACAGCATCGTGTGCTCCCCTCCGGGAGAGGCGAGCCCCGCTGGGGGCGGCGGGAGCCCCGCTGCGCCCGCCGCGGGCGGCATCGGGCTCCCGGCTGGTAGGAAGACCGGGAATTTAGCTGCGGGGGGCTGCCTTTCTCGGTGTACCTGGAACAGGGCAGCGCTAGCGCCGGTCTCCGCTTTCAGAAGCCGCGTATTTTGACGAAGGAAAACAGAGCTAATGTCCCTGAGACGGCCAAGTCCTCCCCCCATTCGGGACCTGCCTCCCGAAATCTGCTGGCGGCGTCCCCAGCGCCCTGACCCCGCGCTGGCGGTTCTGCAGCGCCGTGGCTTTGTCCGTGGCCGGTGCCACTTGGGAAGCTGCGGTCGCCTTTCGTACGCCGGTCCTTTCACGTCTTGTACTTTATCTACCGTAGCATTTATACGTTAAAAATCTACCGAGGGGCTCGTCGAGCCCGGGCCGCCGGGCTCCGGCCGCGGGGGGAAGCGGGGCGGCCGCTGACGCCCAGGCGGGCTGCCGCGGCGGGGAAGCAAGCGGGTGCCGGCGCACCGGGGCAGCGGGCTCCCTGCGAGCCGCTGTCCTCGCCGGGGCCGCGTGGGGTTGTAAGGTGGATGCTCATGCTTGCCTGGTATAAATTAGCAGAAGTGTATCCGACTGGTTTATTTATTTTTCCCAAACCAAGGGTGTTATAAAAGACATTCTCTGCGGCTCATGTTGACAAATAACTCGTGAGCTACCTGACAGCGTTAGTCCAGTTGTTGCCCATATGTCTAAATACCCTCGAAGAGACGTCAGTGCCGTTTAGCGAGAGAATTACCTCAAATGAAAACCAGAAGGAAGATGGGTTGGTTTTTTTTCTTCTTCCCCAAACCCACTTTACACCTGATGCCAGTAACACACAGGGAGGCTTTTTGAAAATTCACTGTCACCTTCCCCCCACGGCAGCGATCGCTTTACAACGTGACGGGGGGCGGGGAGGGGTGCGCTTTTTTTTTTTTTTCCTCCTTTTCTTTCTTTTTTTTTTTTTTAATCCATACCTTCACTAAATTACTTGCGTTCGTGTTTGTTTAACAACGGGTCGCTTCGGTAAACGAGGCGATCAAAAGAGCGTTTGAGACTACGTGGATCCATTTCTCTGCTGCTTGTAGACGCTTGGCCACCCAGAGGAGTTGTTGAATGCCTCTCCTTCCACCCTTCCTTTATTTACCCAAATGAAGACAGGGAAAGCTTTTAACCGAAGGGAGATTTAAGGTGATAAGCAGCGAACAGGCGGTCGGCACGGGAAGCCTGGGCTTCGAGCTGCAGCCCACCGTGGAGTAAAAGGGATGGGGTGTTTCAAAGGCTATTTTTTTTTTTCTCTCCTTGACATTTTTCTTCTTTCGAAAACCGAGACCGCTTCTTCTCCCTCGAAATATTCCGACCGGTTGCATTGCCGGTGCGACTGCATTTTAAACAACTATTTTAGCCCAACTCTCGCACCGACTGCTTTGGCAATTATTTCAGGCTTTTGAGAGTCCCTCACGGTTTTAGGGAAGACTCTACAACCCTTCTCCCCCCTCCCCATGCGCTCTATTTCCGCTCTACCTATATATTTTTTTTTTTTTTTAGGAGCCAGCAGTTGGAGCTGCCTCTGGGGTTTGGGGGGTTTTGGGGTTTTTTTTTGTTGTTGTTTTTTTTTTTTTTCCAGGGGACTGGCGAGATTAGGAATAGCCCCGCTCCCTGGGAAAGAAAGACACCCCCCCCTCGCTCCGCATCCACTTTGCGGGCAGTTTGAAAGCGCCTCTATCTCCTGATTTCTCCCACGCACGACCGCTTTGCTTGCGGGGGGTGGGGGTAAAACAGTCCCGAGGGACCTCGGCCGCTCCTCTCCGGTGCCCAGCGGGGAGACCGGAGGCTCGCGATGGCCAAAAAAAATTAAAACAAAAAACACATAACACACACACCCCCAAATAAATAAAAATAAGCCCCAAAACAGAGCGGAGCGGGCAGGTACGCGGGGGGGGGGGGGGGGCGCGCGGGGACGCGCGCGGGGGGGGAACCCCCCGCGCGCGTCCCCGCGCGCCCCCCCCCCCCCCCTCCGCGGTGCCGCTAGGTCAGAGGGCGGGCGCAGGGGGAGAGAAGGGCGGGGCTGTGACATCACCATCCCCTCCACCAGTAGGAGGCCGGGCGCGGGGTAGCGGCGGCCAATGGGAAGCGAGGTGGGTCCGTGAGTGACATTACGGGAGGGGCTGAGCCGGGGGCGGGCGGGCGGGGGGGGGGGGGGCCGGGAGAGAAATGAAGTTGTGCTAAAAGGCTTTTAGCCATCAAGAAGTTATTAGGCATTTCTCAGCCGCAAATTAGGGATTCTTCATTAATGCCAACCTCGCCCCCCCCTCACCCCACCCTACCCCCCCCCCCCCCGTTATGTGCGAGGGAGAGCCTGGGAGCCGATAAAGGGGATGGGGAGGCGGCAATGTCTGTCTGCCCATCGGTGTGAGGAGCAGTGACAGGCGCAAACTTTTCCCCGTGCCATTAATGAACCAATTAAAGAGTTGGGCTCCTCACCCCGGGAGAGCTCTCTGCAGGCTGCCGGGCTCGGGGACTCCAGGTAGGTAACGAGAAGATCATTACAACCCACCGCAAGCTGCCAGCCTCAGCAAGGAGCCGCAGTGATGTGCGGGGCTAGGCTGTGGGTCGCTTCCCCCCGGTGGAAAAAAAGGAAAAAAAAAAAAAAAATCGGTTGGAAAAATGTGATGGTTGGGGCGGGGGGGGGGGGTCCGGCTCGGGGCAGGGCCGGGCAGAGCGTGCCTTCCCCGGTGGGGGTGAGGTCGGGCAGACACCCCCCAGACCCCAGCCGGGGGGGGGGGGGAGCAAAGCACCCGAGACGAGGGGGGGAAATAAAAGAAAAAACAAAAAAAAAGTAGGACTGCTCCCGGAGTGGAAGCGCTTGCCCCGCGGCGGGGCTGGCAGCGCGGTGCGCGGGGAGGTGCGGCCGCCGCCGCGGTGCCAGCGCGGGGAGCGCGGAGCGGACGGCGCGGCCGCCCCCCGCCAGCACCGCCAGCAGCCGGTAACCCCTCCGCTTTGCCGGGAGCCGGGGGCCGGTTCCTGCCGGGGGTTCCTTCGGGTCACGCCGCGCACACCTGGGCTGGGGAGGGTGAGGGCTGTGGGAGGAGAGTGCGGGGCAGGCTCCTCTGCGGGCGCGCTAGATGGGAAAATACACTGCTTTTTTTTTTTTTTTTTTTTTTTTTTTCTTCCCCTCTGGTGGGAGAAAATACTACACCCGCCGGAGGCTGTTTGTTGATTATTACTTCTCGCGGGTCGGCTGCGGCGTTGCGTAGCGGCTCTCTCACCCCAGGACTGCTGTTGTCTTCACAGAGGCTCCCGGGGAGTCACCCAGCGCCCTGGGAGGCAGCCCACGGCCGGGCGTTTCGGGCCTCGGATTGACAGCGGATCACGGGAAGAAATGGGATTATTATGACCCTCTTCCGAGGAGCTACGCTGCCCGCCATGAGTAGGGAAAAAGGCCAGAAATACCTCGTTTGGTTGCTGTCTGGTGCCGCAAGCTTCTAGCTGTTTTTTGGTTTTATTTTTTCCTGCAGTTGCTTGGAGTCTCTGAGCTGCATTGGATAAATACCTTTCCCATCCGATTGACTCTGCTTTTCAGAGAAGTTTTTTTGTTTCTCTTTTTTTTTTAAGAACACCTCTCTGGTCTTCAATACTTGTTTGCATTTTACGCAACTGAACGGTTTCTCCGAGTAATGGCCGCGCTCAGAATCACTGCCTGATGCTCCGGAGAGATGAATTGCAGCTGAAAGTTTCCCTTCCACCTTTGGATGAATCTCTGGAGTTTAAATTGTAGGAAGGAAGGGGGAAAAAACCACGATGAAAGAGAAGTCCAAAAATGCTGCCCGGACTAGACGGGAGAAAGAAAACAGTGAATTTTATGAACTGGCTAAATTACTACCCCTGCCCTCCGCTATCACCTCTCAGCTGGACAAAGCATCCATAATCAGACTCACCACCAGCTATTTAAAAATGAGGGTGGTTTTTCCAGAAGGTAGGTGGGAATGCCTATTCGCCTCTATTGCCATGCCGATCCAGGTGTCCCTTGTCGCTTTTGCTTAAAAAAAAAAAAAAAAGTGAATCGCATGGGGTGTCGTGCTCGGAGGCAGGGTGCTCTCCGCTGTCACTTTTCTCTGTCGCAAACACTTTCCCTTCAGTTCCTACGACAGGTTTGGTTGGGGACTTACGGTGCTTTTGTCAACACTTGAAGGCACTGAGCTCTGCTGCGTGTTCTGCTAAAGCAAACACGGGTTTTCTTTCCCCCCGGTCCCCCAGCAAGGTCTGCATCCCCCGCCAAGCACGTGCGTGGCGAAAGAGGGGACGCTTCACCCCTATTTATAGCCGTACTATGGGGGGAGTTAATATCTGGGTAAATATTTACATAAGTCTTGTGCAAAGTCCTAAAGCCTTAGTTCAAGCAGCGAGCAAAGGTGCGGTTTACAGGTACGGCACAGGCGCGCCGGCGTGCTCAGACGCGCACACACGCACAGCCTAAATAAATAAGCCAAGCGCACCGAATCGCATCTTGAATGGGACGTGTGTCTCGCCCTGAGGATCACTGGGGCAGTCTGAGGGCGTTAATCGCCCTCGGAAAATTTTAGCAGGCGGTTTGTACTCGGACATATTCAAGCCCCCTGCCCGCCCAACGCCGCAAGCCCAGCGATCCGGGCTGGGCCTGGTTCTCCTCCACGCTCGGGCAGCAGTAACCTTCACGCTGACTTCCAGGGCAGCAGCGACGGGCCCGCCTTGTCTACCAAAAGCAGACTTAAGCGTCCGAAAGTATTCCTTGATTTTAAGTAGAATTAGGATTTAAAGCGACCGTCTCGGGGCTTCTAGACCGGCTGCCAAGAAAAACAAAGAGCACAGAAAGTTAAGAGAGTCGGAATAAAGTTCTCCTGTGTTCACACTCTATTGTTTTTATAAGATGTAGGGAAAAAAATTCAAAATACTTCACGAATCTTTTATTTAGATTGAGAGAACTCGATTGAGAGATAGTATGCATGAAAGAAAAAGTATGAAGAGCTTTTTTCCCCAACCTAATAACAAAATTCGCTGCATCTTTCGTTGAAAAGTGTGTGTACGAGAAACAATGTAGCATAGACGTGTCCCTCTATGCTTTCTGTAGTTATACCTCGAGTCGGTCAGTCAGTCTGTCTGTCTGTCTACCATGTTTAACAAGTCAAGAGTGGGTATATGGCCTGGTTTTGTTTTGCTTTGCTGTTTTGGTTTGTTGTGTTTGTTTTGTTTTGTTTTTTTTTTTAACCTGATTAAGTCTGTAAACTATTGGTCCTAATTCTAGTTTTTAAAAGTAAATATGCAATCGGGCAGTCATTTGGACTGGGGGAGGTATCCCCCGCCCCGGTTGCGTATGGACGCTTATACCTAGAGTCCACAGAAGTAATTTCCAATCTGGTGCATCTTGCAATAGTCTCTTTAAACAATGTGCCATGTCTCCAAGTCACTTAGAACCAAAGAAGGGATAAATGAAAGCTATAACGCCTGAAAGCTTTAAGAAAAATGATAATTAAAGCCTTCATCAAGCCGCTTTCCTCTCCTATGTGATCTGCCGCCTTGAAGATCATTATGCGGGGCAGCCCTCTGTTTCAAAGGGGACCGAGTTGTCCTTTATACTGTCAGCGCATACTTTATAAAAATAAAGCTATTGCAAACTCTGATGCCCATGATGTTCCTAAAAGGATTATTAGCAATGATTTGTCAACTCCTGCGGTCTCAGTAGGCTACCTTTCTGCGTGATTTCGAGCAGGTCTCGTCAATTACTGGTGCCTATGTAGCGGGTTGTTTGATCAGAAGAAGCATATGGTGTTGCTTGTAGGCTGTGAGTAATCACGGGAAGAGAAGAATGGCTGATCCCCGTCCCTCGGTGGCAGCGCAGGATGTTTGAATGCCCTGGGGAACCGTGTGGCGAAGTGCGCCGGGGCCGGGGCCGCCGCCGGCCGCCGCAGATGCTAATTTGAGCGCGGAGACGGAGGGGGCGGCCGAGCGGGGCTGCGGAGGCAGCAGAGCCTTCGCGGCCTAATTAAAGGCAAACTGCAAATTAAAAAGAAAGGCAGGCAGCAGGCACGAAAGGGCTCGGCCCTCCGAGGCGCGCTGCCGCCGGAGGCCCGGCGCCGGGCGGGCGGTGGATCCACGCGTGACCGCCGCGCTCCCCCACCCCTCCCCACCCCCGGCGCCGCGCAGGGCCGCGGGCGGGGGGCACTGAGGGCTGGGCGCAGAGGCCCGAGAGCGGGGGCCGCGGCGTGGCGTGGCGCCGGGCGGTTTCTCCGCGGCCCCACGCGGGTTCCCTCTCCCTCCCACGTCCTTCCGAGGAGGCGGGTGGGGGGGAGCGGGAGCGCGGCCCGGCAGCCGAGCCGCGGTTAATCACGAGCGATTCGCCCACGAGTGACTCCCCCACGAGCGGCCTGCCGGCGCTGCGCCGGTGTCCGGCCGTGCGGGAGCCGAGCCCGGGGCCGGGTGATTTTTGCCCCGGGACCTCGGGGGGCGGCGGGGGCGCGGGGGAAGGGGCAGGAGCGGGAGGAGCGGCCGGGCGTCTGCACCGGCCCGTTCGGCTCGTCCGGCTGCAGCGGGCGGGAGGCGAGGAAGAGGGGGGCGATCCTGGTCTCCCGGTGCCCCCCGCCAGAAAAAAAAGAAGTCATTGCTTGGCTGGGAAGGGAGGGCAGGTAGCCGCAGCCAGGGAAATCACGCACCCGAAGGAAAAGCCTTTCTGAAAGAAGGAGGCAGGGTAGGGATGTTGGATGGATTGAATGGGGGGCCCGATTGCTCGTTTTTCCCTGGGGAGGAAGGCGATACAAGCATCGGGACGGGCCCGGGGAGTTGGCCAAAGGGCTTGGGGATGGGCAGCAGGAGGCTCGGCGAAGTGTCATGCCATACACCTAAAGACGTCTTGGAGGAGTCGGGACAGAGAAGCGTTGCCTCCGTAAGAGCGAGCTGCCGTTCCGGTGTAACCCACCCCCCCTTCCCCCGGTACAAGAGCGGATTTCCATCTGCCCGGAGAGTGCTTGCATAGGGGCTGGTTGTAAATAATCACGTACAGAAAGATATACACTCCCCATCGCCGCGCACACGCGGGGCTGGGGACAGGGGGACGGGCGGGAAGAATCGGTGTGCGTTTGTCTGCATATTTTTACGTCTGGAGGGTTCCTAGAGAGAGAGAAGGTGGGTAGATTTCGGGTTCGTTTTGGAAACGAGAGAGTTTTCTGGGAGTAAGACGCCAGGAGAGTCACGCAGGCAGAACCATCGCGGCGCGGTTTCCGTCTCACCCCCCCCGAAATCTAAACACAAACCGGTGGCACCGAATAAACTCGATAAACCGAGGAAAGGTTTTCCAACGAGCTCCCTCTCGTAATGGCTGTGTAATTCTCACAAGCTATTAAAACGCCTGGGTTGTTCTCTCTACCCCTGATTTCACTTTACTACGTCTCCAGCAGATTAAAACTGTCAAGGGCGAAAAGCGTTCAGTGGCTTAGGTAGCTTGCATCACCTCAGTGCTAAAACTCCTCTGTCTCCGAGGGAGAGAGCCTATAAGACACAGTAGTTTTCGGTGATCAGACAGCTTTTGAAAAGGCTGAAGATCTGCTAAATCGCTGAGGACAGTAAGGAAGATTTTTTTTTTTAAAGGAAAACTTCCTAATAAATTCACTCGTGAGTTAACGCTTATTTTAAAAAAATCCTAAAATTGCAATTTAACATTAAACAATTAATGGCAAGTAACGTAGCCTCAAAAAATATCTAGAAAAATCTCCGGAATGTCGAAGGACTAAAAGATTTTTTCTTCAAAAAAGACCCAGTCTCTATAACTAGCGGGGTAATTCTTCACCGACCCTCACCAGTACCCAAAAGTGAAGGAAGAAAAAAAAAAATCAAAACCATCACCAAAAAAAAAAAAAAAGTGGAAAGTGGCGCAATAAATAGTTTTTGTTTGTTTGTTTGTTTGTTTTCTTTTTTAGTTAGGAATATTTTGAGGGTCCCATTCTCCTTAGGCGAACAGAGAGGGAAAAGGAGGGTTTGCAGTCTCTGTCCTACTGGGGACGCATCGTTTCGGCGCGGAGAGGCGTTTGATTTTCGAGACAAAAGCAGGGGCTCCGTTTACATAAACTTTCGCCGAATCAGGATGGTTAACATTTCAATATTGAAACCCTTAATCTTGTTTTATTTTAAAGGGGGAAGAGATTAGCAGGAAAAAAAAAAAAAATCGGTTTCCCACGTGGATAGGTGATTTAATGCTGTTTTTCTTACTGCTAAGGGAAATGATTGAGCATTAGGTTTCAGTGTTTATTTTCTTACAGAAGTTTTTCTCATTTAAGCTGCAGTTTACTCTCCACGCTGCCTCTCTGTTTAATTCCAGTTTTGATGTGAACTTAAAATGTGAAGTGCAGAACTAAACGACCAGCATGATCGTTGAAAAAGCAGATTTATGTGTTAGAAAGAATACTAAGTGAGATGAGTGGGAAAAAAATCATATTTTCTTTAGAAACATCCTCTCCCTTCTTAGTAACATGCCACCGTTTTAATATTGGAGGATATTTTTCAACTTACACATAAATAGCGTGTGTTCGCAAGTGCATTGGTGCAAAAGCTTCCCTCCCCAGTTTCTTCGGAATAAGGGCTATTTGAATTTGCATCTTCTGTAGAAGCGAAGAAGTAGTTGGCGCTCGAAAACTGCCTTGATTTTTTTCCCCCCTCTCTCCAATTTGGGCATGGTTCCGTTTGTTTGCATTTCAGAGCGCGATTCCCTTACCCCGTGTGTGCCAAAATGCTGGTATTTCTTTCTAGAGCGAATCAGTCTCGGCATTATTTCCACTACCGTTTTCTTAATAGGGTTGTTTGTTTAGCCAACAGGACTTTTCCTCCCTCTTATTATTATTTTTATAAAGAAAGCGGGATGCTAACTTATCTCCGCTTCGAATGAACACGTGTGATTTACCGAGATAATAAATCTTTACAAAACCTTGCTAATGGCATCCGCAGGCAGTTGGAAATGAGCAGCATTTTTTTTTTTTAAACTTAGCTTATTCCATTTCATCTGAACCCTCCGACGGCGACCCACTCCTTCACAGAAGCCTCATTTGGCCAGGATTTTGAGTTATCATTAACCACTGCCTGTTAAATTAACTGAGAAATCAGCCCTGTCGGGCGTCAGGCGGTGGCAAAACGGAGCGTTGGCGGTAAACTGTTTAATTAAATGGTTAATCGAATCAAGCTAATTCCTCGATACAACATCCAGTTGTCTTTTCGCTTGCCGGTGACTAGGACCTACAGCTTCTGTCCCCGCGGCTCCCGGTGCTGTTATTTGTCATTTTTCCCTGGGCAGCGAGGGAAAATGCCCGCCTTGAAGATGGGGACCGAGCTGTCCTGCCTCCCTCTCCCCAAACGACCATCCGTGCACCGCTTCTCCCCGGAGCAGCTGCAGGCAGGGACAGAAGGCAGCAGCGGGGCGACGGGGAGAGGGGGAAGGTGCTGCTTTACGAGCCGCACACGGAGGTGAAACGCCCGTGGCCGCCGTAAAGCTTTACGAGCGCCTTCCCCGAGCAGGTTGCACGAAGCCGGCGTGCGGGGACGGGAGGGGAGAGGGGCCCGGGCCGCCCCTCCTCGCCCTCCCCAGCGCCGCGGGGGCGGCTGGCGGGGCCCGGCCTGGAAGGGGCGAGCCCCGGGGCGGAGGTGGCCGGGGGTCCCGCATCCCTGGCCCTCGGCGGGGTCAGCACCCCGGGCGGCGCGGGCGGGCGAGCCGCCGCTCCTCCATCTTTAATAAAGCAGAGAGCGGCTGTTAAAAGGGCAAAACAAACGCGGCGAAACAAAAGCGAGCGGAGACGTCCCCGGGCCGCGGCCCCCGGGAGGCGGCGGGGAGAGCCCGGAGCGGGGCGGCGGGGCCGCTGCCCGGAGAGGGAGTTTTAAGAAGCGCTTGGAAGGGAAACTCGCGGTGGAGCTCCTTGGGCCCGGCTTAAGCAAGCCTCCGGGCGAGCCCCCTGCACTTCTCTCTCTTCCCATCCTCAGCGACGGGAGAAAACTCTGCCCACGGGGCCCCGTCTCCGAGCCGGCACCCACCCGGCGTGCACGGCTTCCGCGGGCCTCGCAGCGCTACCCGCGCCCGTGGGCCTCGCCGGGCGGGGCGGGCAGTGCGGCCGGGCAGGGCGCGGGGGAAAGTCCCCGGAGGGGGCCCCGGGGGTCCCCACACACACACCCCGGAGGTAGCTGCCCCTCAAAGCCTGGCCCCCCCCCAAAGAAGCGGATCTGGAGCTCAGGCTGGGCTCTTCGCTAAGTGATTTTTAAAGGGGTACGTCAAATCGCCCGCTCTGCCGTTGTTTTCGCTACCGTGAATCCGGATTGCGCTGAGATTTCATGACGGATAGTCCGTTGGGGAAATCGTAGTAGCCGCTTTTAAAAGCCGGCAAATCAACACAAAGTAGATAAGGGCTTGCATCTTCTGGCCACCCCACCCCCGACCACCCCCGCCCCCCTTTGCTATTGCCAGACAAAGGAGGGGGTCGAGGTGGGTTCTGCGCTGCAGATGCTCACAGAGGGACAAGTAACCCGGAGATCAACCAGGGCCAAGGAGCTGCCCGGGCCTCCTGGAGTCTCGTTTCCCTGAGCCTGCCTTCCTCCGTCTTTGCCTAGACCAAGTTAGAAATGACTGAGGAATCTCTTCCCCCTTCCGTGGGACAGAAGAGCTTCTTGCGACAATATCGCCACTGGGTAGGGACGATATCCACCCAACCCCTCCATTGGCTGCTGGCGTCAAGGCTTGCATCAATCAAATGATGAGGGGAAGGACAGGACCGAGGCAGCCCAGCGCCGGGGCGCTGGCCGTGAGCCCGGCTTGCCTAGTGCCGGGGTGGGCACGGCCGGGGAGAAGGCATTTCACATGGACTGGCCGGTGTAGCTGTCCCATGAAACCGATTGAGATGCTTTTCGATGGGGAAAGCGCAGCGGTTTTCCATTGGGAAGTGCTGAGAGAAACGATGAGTCAGCACGCTCGCTCCGCGCAGGATCCGCGCAGGATCCGCGCAGTCTCGGTGCACGCTGTTAGGTAACGAGGCTGTTGTTCACAAACTAAGCAAGAGCCTGGCTAAAATGCCTTGCTCCCCCCCTCCCCCCCCCCCTTCCTCCTGACGGTGGACACTTTCTTGTGGCCCAAATTGTTTATCTTCTTAGGGGAAAAAAAAAAAATCCTCGAGTGGAGGGGATTGTTAGGTAGCAGCCTATAATCTATATTTTGTCAAGAGTATCAAATTCATTCCAGAAGAAAAGCTCGATCCATTTATTTTTGCTGCTTGAATAGCACAGCTGGATGATGCCTTGATCTTACGCTAGACGGTTGCTCATCATTCATTCGCCAAGAACTGGCCTAAATGGTGCCTGTGGGATTAGGTCAATTTTAGTGGATCTACTTCGGCTCATTTGGTTACTAATTGGTTTCTTGTTTTATAAATCGAAATCTCATTTTCAGGAAATTACAAAACCCATGCAGCCTGTCCATTGAGGTAATCCGTGGGTCGGGGGTATTTAAATGGAAATGGTTCTACAATGCATCAAGTATTAAGCAACAGTAAAACTTCCCCTCTATTTCCAAATGAAATGTGAGCTTGCTAGCTCCTTAGATCCGTAATAGATACATCCCTTCTAAGGCTACTTATGTAAATATGATAAACCAGACCTTGGTGGGGGAGGGGACGCAGGGAAGAAAGCAAATTTTATCTGCTGAGGTTAATGTGGCGTATCTTGGAAATCTTCCAAAATAGATTATGTTTTGCTTTGTCTTCGGCCACTTTAGCTGGGAAAATCCTTTGCCTAAAAACGATTTAGTTATCCTTCCCCTCACAAAGCTGCTTGTTTCTGTTCCAAACCTATTATGCTGTTGGCTCTCCAAATTACAAGAGAATCTTTAGATCTTGTTTCCAAGCGTAATCCTGAAGCAAAAGGGAGAGCTGATTTCCTTGTTTTGTTTTAAATAGACAATCAAAGGATTTGCAGAATTTTCTGCGGTAGGTCAAGTGCAAGAAATCAGTTTGCCCCCTCGATAAAAGGAAATTGGATGTTAAAGCGAATAGAGGGGGAAAATAAAAGGGAATATTAATGGAGAGGTTTTCTCGTATAATCTTTAAAAACAGTATTTAAGGGGCATCAGGAGAGCCCGTCGATTTGGGAGAGGCTGGGCTTGGCAATGAATAGAAATAGCCTCCGACTGGAAAGTGCTGAAACATCTGGGAAGTACAAAGAATCGTCTCATGTGATAGGATTTCGAAAAGCCGGTTCAGGTAGAGAAGTGAAACCCTTTAATTATCAACCATTAACAGACACAGCCCAGCAGCGCGGGGTTTCCACCTGAAACCCAGCGAGGAGCTCAGCGCCCCGTGAAGAGCCGCCTTCCCGGGGGGAGGTTAACCTGTAATGCCCACGAGCTGTTCATTAACCCGCCGGGGTCGGGTTATTTTCCCTTTTAGAAGAAGAATAATTAGGGCCGTAAACTCCGATTAATAAACAACTTAAATCATAGGCGGGAAGCCCAGATTTAGCCCCGAATACAAAGACCTGTCATTCATATTTCCCTCCAGGTGGGGGGAGGTCGCAAGGAGCCGCCCCTGCTCTGACGGGCCGTGCTGGCTCCCCAGCACCTCTGAGGAGCTCGGGAAAAAACCAATATACAGCGGGGTTTTCTCTCTTTCCCTGGAAGCTGTGCAAGATTTGCCAGCTCCTTGCTGATTTCGGGGGGCAGGGATGACCCTCCGTCCTGGCGGCTGGCTCCCCGGGGAGGGGGCGGCGGGCAGAGGTGCCTGCGGAGCCCCCGGTGCACGAAGCCCAGGGACTCAGGAAAAAGTCACTGGGTGCCCGTTAATTGGCGTGGAGGAGTTAATGGGAAGGAGCCTGTTTCTGGCTGCCACCCCGGTACACGCCGGGGCTGCGGGATGGGGGCCAGGCCAGAGAGATGCTCCTGCCTTTGTAGGGCTGTGAAGTTACGGAGGAGGGAGAGAAGCGTAGGAGCGGCGAAGAGACGAATTGGCGTGAAGAGGTGGACGACGAAGGGGGGGAGAAGAGAGGGAAAGGTGGGGACGAGCGGGGCGCACGGCTCCGGCGGTGGGGAGGGCGGGCGAGGGCCGCCGCGGGATGCCCCCTTCAACAGCGCGGGGGAAATCGTTAGCTTTGTTTAGACCGGCGAACACCTGGGTGAAGCCGGTCAATAGCGAGGGATGCCCGCGGCTGCCTGCTGTCGCCACCTCGCCTGTTTGCCTCGAAATAGCCGGAAAACGGGGTCTTGCCTTCCCCGAGCCCGCCCTGCGGGAGGGAGACCTCGCCGGCTCGGCTCTCGCCTCCCCCGGGCGATCCGCCCCCCCCAGCCATCAATAAGGATTTGTATTTTTTTTTTTTCCCTCCCTTTTACTTTATCTTAGTGTCTGTGCGTGTCAGCCTGAATCTTCTTTCACGGCATAAGCGTAAAAGGTTTTATCTGCCCCGTTTAAATTATTTCAGCAACGACACTGTGGAAAGGCATCGCCCATAAATGGTTTTACTCCGGTGGAGTAATTTCCATCTGGTTTTTATTCTTCCTCGCTTTGCATAGGAGAGAACAAGCGGCGTCTGAAACATTATACAGGTCCGGAGAGATTCATTTCTGGAGGGGGCTGTTTGGAGGCAGATCATCCCTGCTGCAGAGAGACCCATCCCGCCTGCCAGAGCAGCGGGGAGGAGGGATGGCGGGGAGGGAGGTGAATCCCGGAGACCCGGCTTCGTGGGGCAGGAGGGGTAGCATCTGGTGGCTCCTCTCTCCCTCCCCAAATAGGCAATTACAAACCTTCCAGGTGAGAGGACGGTGGTCCCGAAGAGAGAAAGAGGCAGGAGGTCACAGATCAAACTGGAAAGTGATTTCTGGCGAGCAGGGGGTCTAAGCCCATCCTTACCGCTTCCCCTCCAAAGCCTGCTGGCTGATTACCCGGCAGGTTGTGGCCCAGCTCTGCCTTCTGCAGGGGGGGAACCCCCCGCAGGCCGCGCTCAGGTGCGGGCAGGACCGGCCCGCATCCTCCCGGGCACCGTCGTGCCACGTTAACCGCATCCTTCCCTCGACATCAAAGGCTTCCCCCAGCACATCCCTTTCTTTCATTTTAAGTAGTTCTCAGTGTTGTCCAGCATCCCTTCGGTGACTTTAGGAAAAAGGCTCTTTCCTTGAAGTTTAAGGAGGCTGTTCCCAGTAGCCGAAGGCAGCACTACAAAGCCCTTTTATCTGGCACGCTGTTTTACTTAGGTCTTAGGAACGGACTTCACCGTTAACTCAAAATAGGTATTTTGGTATTTTTCTCTCACGGGACTTAGGTCTTAAAAAAAAAAATCCACAGAAGAGGCTTCTCTGTGCAACGAAATCATGTCTAGTTTTCCAAAGATTATATGTATATGTGTTTTACAGCGAATACAAGCAAAAAATCGAAAAAAAAAAAAAAAAAAGTAGTTCCTCTCCAGAAGGCCAACACGAGTCAATTTTTCATCTCCTCACCTTACTTTTTTGTGTGTCTTAAATAAACAGGACTTGGAGAAGCCTGGGGGCACTCTAGCCGAACCAGCCCGCTGGATAATGTTGGACGGGAACTGGGATCCCATCTTTTGCAGGTACTGGTCTGGAAACGACAGCCATGTGGTATTAATAATTAAAGAAATCATTCCCTCTTCTGAGCCTTTAATTGCCACCTTGACTAATTTTTAACTGTTCACGTGTTTAATAAAAAAAAAAAAAAAGGGGGGGGGGGAGAGACTTCAGAAATACGAACCGTGGCGGTTGAATGTCGTGCGTTGTAATGGGGCCGTGGTTTGCTGCCTCCGGGTCCTTTGCCCCAGCAGCGGCCAACACAGGGTCCGCAGCAAGGGGCTGGCAGCGCATCCCGGTGTGCCGTCCGGGACCAGAGAACAGGAGCATGACTTTTCCCCAAATTATGAACAAGGTGACAAGTCCCGGCAATGCGCGGAACCTCAGGGTGGTGTAGAGAGAGAGAGAGGCTTTAGAGACAAGTTAGAGGAGGCTGTCCTGGACAGAAGGGCTCAGGATTAATTGGCATAGACAGAAATCAGGTAGGACACATTTGAAAACTCACTGCGATCTGAAATGTTAAGGAATATTAGCGGTTACCATCACTACGCATTTTTGGTGGGGTTGTGTGGCCTTTTGGGGGCCTATACCTCCCTCGGCACAGACAGAAGTCCCACCTATGTCTGCCGAAACGTGCCTGACAAATTGTCTCGTCCCTTATTTACACTGCGGAGAGTTTTAGATCCTCCTCTCTTGCTTAAACTCTCCTTAGCAAATACCCAAGCACTAAACCCCCACTGACATTTGAAATGGGATAGAGGTATTCAGGATTTTGGCACCGACATCTTAATCACCGGGTAGCCAGGACCTCTTCTTAGCTACTTCCCAGGCACTTGGCATTACTTTTGAGCTCGGCCGCTCTGAGAAGTGGGTTGTATCTCAGGGGTCCAGGAGCTTTAGAGGAATTCCTGTCCAGGACTTGCTCATTTCCTTCCAACTTTTTGAATAATCACAGCCTGAACAGGGATGCCTGTTTGCTAAAATAAATCCGAGGGACAGGTACTTAATGGATCTATCTGTCTTTATGGGTGGATCTATCTGCCTGTTTATTGATATATTTATACTTCCCACCCCTCAACCCTTTTCTGCAGACGTTGGACGGTTTCATATTTGTCGTGGCTCCGGATGGCAAGATCATGTACATCTCGGAGACCGCCTCGGTGCACCTGGGCTTGTCGCAGGTACGCTGGGGGGCTGCAAGCCCCCGTGCCTGCCTGCCCCCCCGGCTGACAGGGGAGGTGCCTGCGGGGAGGGTGAGCGGTGCCGGCGATGAACCCCTTCCTCCCCCTCCTCCTCCTCCTCCTCTCTCACAGGTAGAGCTGACCGGCAATAGCATTTACGAGTACATCCACCCCGCCGACCACGACGAGATGACGGCGGTGCTCACGGCCCACCAGCCCTACCACTCGCACTTTGTGCAGGGTAAAGTACACAGCCCTCCGCGCCCCCCCCCCCCCCCCACGCCCCCGCTTGGCCTGCGCGGCCGCGGAGAGAACCGCGCAGGGGCGGCGGAGCCCGCGGCTCACCTCCCCCCCCCCCCTTTCCTCCTCCCAGAGTACGAGATCGAGAGGTCCTTTTTCCTGAGGATGAAGTGCGTCCTGGCCAAGAGGAACGCGGGCCTGACCTGCGGGGGCTACAAGGTGCGTGCCCACGGCCAGGACCCCCCCACCCGCAGCGCCGAGCACGCCGGGCGGGCGGCGGGGACGGGGACGGGAGCGGGGCTGAGCCCTCTGCCCGCGGGGGCCGGCCCGGCCCGGCAGTCTTTCATGTGGTTCAGAGCCAGAATTTCTCTCGGAGTTTCAGGTTAAAGAGCTCAAACCACAAACCCCAAGCAATCGAGCTCCCCGTGGGTTTTTTTGTTTTATTTTGCTTTTTCAACGGAACCTCGCGCAACCACTGGCGTTCCCGAGGTGTCTGTGGAAGTTGTCAGGTGACACAATGGGAGCCCTGGGTTAATTTATTTCTTTATTGGGTAACTCGTCAGCTTCAGGGGCAGCTCTCCAAGTCGAGGGTTTTGCCCGGCTGTTTCAGACGGTTCTGCTCTGGGCTCCTCGGCGGGGACAGCCCCTGCTCCCCTACCTTCTCCCCGCTTTTGTGTCAGCCGCACGACGCCGGAGGGAGGTGGGTACCTATAACCCAAGGAGATGTCGTGCCACGACGTGGCGTAGGACAAGAACATCTGTTGAAATTACTCCAGGAAGAAACACCCCGATAACAGACAAATAAAACTGGAAGTACACGGCAGTCAGACGCAAGGATACATTTAGGAGACGTACCTAAATCTACGTCCAAAGATGCATTCTGGCTACGGATTGCGTCTGCTCTATCTATATAATAGACATATCTTGCACATGTGACATATGCACACATGTAAACTCTTTCTCCCACACGCATACACTCTTCATTACAAAGTTGTAACTGGCTTGGCACTTCCGCGTCTTGCCTTTTTAGAAGAATAATAAAAACGTAGTTAGGAGGTGGTCCAAAAACCACTTAAGTCAGTGGAAAAAAAAATCTCGTTGACTTTAATGGGCCTTAGATCAGTGCTGAACTCTCGCATGGAAAGAAACCCAACCCCAACCCAAACAGCAGAGCAGAAAAACGGCAGACGGTGCCGCTTTGCTGGAGCGGGGCAGCGACTGCGGGGCAGCCGGCGGCCGCACGGGCAGAGGCCGGGCCGTGGGGCGGGCCTGGCCGGGTCCCCCGCCGGGGGGGACGCCTGGCCCAGCACAGCCTCCCCCCCTGCTAGGCAGCCCCCGAGCTTTCCTGTGTCTCCGGCAGGTCATTCACTGCAGCGGGTACCTGAAGATCCGGCAGTACAGCCTGGACATGTCCCCCTTCGACGGCTGCTACCAAAACGTTGGCTTGGTCGCCGTGGGCCACTCGCTGCCGCCCAGCGCCGTGACGGAGATCAAGCTCCACAGCAATATGTTCATGTTTCGGGCCAGCCTAGACATGAAGCTCATATTTTTAGATTCCAGGTAGAGCCGGAGTTGTTTCCAAATCTATTTCCCTAGCCCTTCCCTTCTTCTTCCCCAGGCCTCCTCTCCTGTCCTCTCACCCACTGGTATTTGCTGCTTGTGTCTCTTGCAGGGTAGCTGAGCTAACAGGTTACGAGCCCCAGGACTTGATAGAGAAGACCCTTTACCACCACGTCCACGGCTGTGACACCTTCCACCTGCGATGCGCGCATCACTTGTGTAAGGAGATGATGTTCTTGTAGAGACCCTGTCCCTCGTCCCCCGTCTTCCCCCTCTGCAGATGGACTGTGAGGGTTTGTGAGGATTTACCTCTAGGTCGGGACGGGAAAAGCCAGCTCACTGGAGGGGAGGATAAACAAAACCTGCAGCAGCTTTTAATGAAACAAGTCGTTAGAGACTGAACTCCGAGCTAGAGGCAGGAGGCAATTGGCAATGAAAGGCTGTTTTTCCCTCCTCAGCTCCCGGTTGTAGGACAAGAACTCCCCTGCCCAAACCTCAGGCGCTCAGTTCGCTTCAAATTCCGGTTAGGAAAAACCCTTTTTTCTTGCTCCAAAAAGCCATGCCAGTGAAATCCAAATACTTTTGGTCCACTTCCACCGAGTCTCACAAATCTTATCTGTGTATCTAATTTTGACTGCAGTAGTGAGCCCGATTCGGAGAGCTGTTCTTTATTCTATTTTGATATCATGATGACATTAATACATGGATAGATGAATAAAAAGGATATTAATTTCCGGTAAGTTTCCTTACAGAGAATGTAACGAGAAGAGATAAAACCCAAAGCCAGATTTATAGAATTAAATCTCGATGACGACATGTCGGGGTGGGGGTGGGTGGGGGGATTCAACCCCCCGGTCTGCTCACCCTGCCCCACCGATCTCCCCGAACAGCCTTTGATAACGGGTGGCCCGACTCTCGGGGACCGAGATCAGCCCTGCCCGGGGGCCTCCACCACCCTTGCCCACGGGGGTTTTGGTCCACGCTGCTTCCCGATGTGATGCTAAGGGGTTCCCCGTCCCTCTCCTCGCCCACGGGGGTCTGGGGGGTGCGCGCCCCCTTGCCGGGGCCGATCAAAACGGAGGCGGGAGCCGCGCTGAGGCTCTCCCCGCTTTGTCCCCGCAGTGCTGGTGAAAGGGCAAGTGACCACCAAGTACTACCGCTTCCTGGCCAAGCACGGCGGCTGGGTGTGGGTGCAGAGCTACGCCACCATCGTGCACAACAGCCGCTCCTCCCGCCCGCACTGCATCGTCAGCGTCAACTATGTCCTCACGTAAGTCAGCCCGAGGGCCGCTCCAAGTTGCGCCGGGCCGAGCGGGGCCGAGCGGGGCCGAGCGGGGCCGAGCGCCCGTCGGCGGGCACCTGCCTGTGCGCCCCGGCGCAGGGCAGCGCTGCGGGCCGGGCCCGGCGGCCGCTCCTCCCGCCCGCCGCTCCCCCGAGCACGGCTGCGGAGCCCCCTCGCTGCCGCGCTGACCAGGGCAGGCTCGCCAGGTCTGCTAGGAAACACATTGAACACTTTCATCTAGATGAAGGGTTTCCCGTCTGGCTGTTTCTTTCTCTTTCGAGAGGGAAAAAGATTTAGAGGTTTGTCACCCACATATTTTGCTGCCTTCCCCCCCTCCTGTTTTTTTTTTCCCCCCAGTTTAAATGCACCCAGCATTAAATAAAATTTAATGCAGCGTAAAAAAAAGGTTTCCACGTACGGAGTTATTTATACTCAACAAACAGGACATCTGTTTTTCTTTTCAAAAATCTGGGGTTTGAAGTTCTTAATTTCATCCAGAGTCTCTATCAAAGCTCCGAGATTTCTTTTTTGTTCTTGGAGAGCGATCCTTACAGTGAACCACAAAGAAAGTTGGTGACCAGAAGGGTCAGTTTAACTTTAAAAAAATAAAATAAAATAGAATTTAAAAAAACAAAACAAAACAAAACAAAAAAAAAAAACAGTGACTGTTGAGATACCGTATATCTCAACGCATCTCCTTGTATTTGGGGCTTGCTAGGTTGTGCTCTAGCTATGCTGCTTGAACTGAAGCACAGAGGCCCAGGGAGGGAGGGGAAGCTCGGGCGGACTATTTTGAAGTGTTTATTAGCATCTCCTCTGGAGACGGGAGTAGCTGCTGGCGGCAGCACTGACGCTTCATTAGGATCGCAGGGCCGGTCAGGTCGGCGGTGCCTCCTCCATCCTAGGGGCTGAACATTCCTCTGTTCTGCTGCTCATTTTTTTTTTTTTTTTTTTTTTTTTATTCTGGAGGCAAATGTAGGTGTTGGAAATGTCTGAGAGGCACTCCCTCCCCTCTCCCAAAACTGCGGCGATGGCAGCACCACGATCTTACCGTTGCGGGTTTTGTGCACGCACAGGTGGCGAGTGGTTTGGTAGCCAAGTTTAAGGCGGGCTTCCCAAAATGAAGTGGCTCGTTCCGGAGGCAGCGGTGTGCAGGCGCGGCTGGTGGGGTGGGGAAGGGGGTGCGGGTCACAGCGCCTGCGTTGCTAGTAGTGATCCCTTTGGAAGGTAAGGGGGTGACGGGCATCGTGCTCTTAGGTGGACAGATAGGGGTTATTGCGCCTGCATGAAAAAGCGTACATTTGGGCCAGCACTCTGGTGTCGGGAGTAAACTGCGATTCCCCTTTAAAGAAAATCTCTTTTAGTCGCTTTAAAAAGGGATGCGGGGCGCGGCGGGGTAATGCTCTGGCATTCACCCAGCAAGGATGCGGATCAGCAGAGGCATCATCACCTCTGTGCGAGCTCTCCCACACATTTGTATGGCCATTTCCCCTACACCAGCCCCTCTCTGTATTTTTCGCGTTTTATGCTTCTCAGTTAAGTCCAAGCACTTGCCTTAGGTGCACGGGGAAGTGCAAAGACAGAAGTCAGTGTATCGTAACGCTAAGAAATAAGGTACCCAAAGGCAACTCGCATGCTAGAGAGGTTTTGCACCAGAAACGCTACGTGTTTTTCTATGAGCACCCGAAATTATCGGTCGTTTCCCTCTCCTTTAATCCCAAAAGCGTGAACATCTCAATCACGGAACTCTACCTCAAATGACCCGAGTGGAAATGAAACATCCCAATGGATCTGCTTAAAGTCAGCTGGGGATCCGGCTCGATCTGTCTCTCCCCTGCTTGCCGGGGTGGCCACCACGGCACCAGCCTTTCAGGCTGGCACAGCACAGCAAGCAGGGAGTACCCTGGTCCCGAGGCGACCGGTCAGACAAAGCCCTCGGAGCCGTTTTCCAGCAGCGGGACCGGTGATACCAAGTGCCGCCCTAACCCCCAGTGCTGTGGTCACCACCAGTGCAACCCAGCCCAGGGTGGCTACCGGCGGCTCCGGGGGGCCGGGGGCACGGCGGTCAGCTCGTTCGCCGTCCGTTTGTCCCTCCGCAGCCGGCTGCTCGGCGGCGCCTCGGCCCGCCGGCCGCGCTCCGGCGGGAGGTCCCCGCCGCCCGGCAGCGGGGCTCGGGGAGCCCCGGCGCTCACCGCCCCCCCAAAACGGCGCCGCAGGGGAGCCGGCTTCCCCCTGAGGAGCGGTACCCGAGCAGCGCGATTCCTCCTCCTCAGCTGAGTTTTCGTTGGCGGCAGTGTCCTTACACTTTCATGCGTGTATACGGATTTTACGAACAAAGTTATATTTAAACCTGTTTGCAGCCAGGCTGACAAGTAGGAGGACTGTAGTTGTTCTTTCGAGATTTCCCTTGGAGAATGAGGTTACACCGCGGCGCGACTTCGTTACGCCTCGGTGCAAGGCTCCCCTTGCGCTCTTTGCTTAACTACCTCGAGTGCGGAGGACGGCGAGAGGGCAGAGGGGGAGCCAGGGTAGCTAAAACGGGGATGCTAAATGCTGGGAGGTCCATCACCGCCTGCGGCAACTGTCATGTGCCGCCGGCGGCTGCAATGCAGGCACCACGACCGCATTAAAATCTAGTTTTGGTGTGCTCGGGTCCTCGAGGTCTCATTAAGCCCGCCTGGCTCTTCATTAGGGCGTTGCAGAAGAAGAGACCGCGTCCTGCTTGCTTCTGCGGCAGGGCTGCCGCTGCTGAAATCGCTACCCTGGCTCCAGGGGACAGGCGTAGCTTCCACTGCAGCATTACTATTATTATTATTATTATTATTGTTGTTGTTATTATTATTATTATTATTATCCTACGGCTAGCCTTCCGTTCGGAAAACTAAACGAGACGCACAGGGCCTGCCATGTGCTGGGGGGCTGTAAGCAGAGAAAGGGCTGGCTTCTGAAAAAGTAAGATGTAGTCATAGCCTCTGACCTGGGTAACCTGAGGTGGAGGGGAGCTGTTGGGGAAAGGCTCATGGTGGGAGAGTCGGAATGGGGGATGCTGAACTCCTCGTACCTAGAGTCGGCTTAATTGTCCTAATGAGCTATTCAGAGTCAACATGTTATCACTCAAATGAGGAAGGTAGGTGGTGAAAATACAGGAGAAAATGAGAGGATACGAGGACTTGATGTTTTCCTTTGGTATGAGGCAGGCTCCACTCCAGGAGGGCCGTGTAAAGGTCCTGCAGCCCTCAAAATTTGCAAATGTTTAATATACTTTATTCCAGCACAAATCCTATAGCTACTGGAGTTCCTTAAGGATGATATTGGATTAGTCCAGTAAACCAGGAGCAGCTGAGATATGTGTGTGTGTGTGCTGCGGGTTCCTCCCAGACTTCACCCACCCGGGACCGGGTGCGTGGCGGAGCCGCTGGTGCGGCGGCAGCTCCTGGCAGAGGCACAGGTCTGCCCGCTGCAGCCTCCTCCTGTTAGAAACCCAGCTGGGAAAAAACGTGCTTACGGGAAGAGAAAGCCAAAGCTTTGCCTATCGACTCTCGTGTATGGCAGCCGAGGAGAAAGCAGAAGAGGTGCAAACTGGTGGTTTTGTGTTTTGAAGTAACAAAAAGAGTCGCGTTTGGGATTGCAGGGTGGAGCTTGAAACGTGGGATCAAAGATGCAAAGATTCCTTTGAAAATAGGAAATGTCGGTCTTTTTCACTGAATTGGGGTGAAAAGAGCAAGAGGGATCATAAGCTTTGGAAGAGGTGGTGCAGGTTTTTGACCTGTTGTTTCCCTCGCACAGTGCTGCTTCACCCAGAAAAAGCCCCAGGAGTTTTTTCGGTTTGCTCGTGGGATGAGGAGCTTTTTCTCACTGTTGAGAGAACCCTGAGTGCTCTGATATTTTGGAAAGGAGCGGGTACCGAGTGGCGTAAGTGCCAGGCTGGTCTGGAAGAGCAGTTTCAGTGCAGGCTGAGCAGGAGGAGCGAGAATCTCCTACCTTGTAGCTTCCCAACTCCCTTGGGCGATGTAGGTGATGAAAACGGAAAGAATGACAAAGGGGTTACGCAGAAGGGACCCCCATCCCCCGTTACGAAAATGAAAAAGAGGTCATTTCCATCTGCCCTAAATCCCAGGCTTTGAGAAAGTGGATTCTAGGACTGAGGACTAATGTTTGTATTAAGTATATATGCGGAACTAGATAGGTACAGTGGCAAGGGCATTTTAGCAACAAGAAGAAAGGTTATTTTTTGTGTAATAGCAGTGTGTCAAAAATTAATACAAAGTACCTTTAAGGACTTCAGCTTTAAAGCACGCATTTGCTCTTTGTATTCCGCTTGGCATATGTAAGTACAGACACAGAATATGTGTTTCTTTTCTTATTTGTTCTGTACACACAGTTGCCGTATCATTGATTATTAGCTGTGCATGTTTATCACATAAAGGGACTCAAGTATGAGTCAATTAATAGAGAATGCAACTGCTGAAGCTAAGTTTATATTCAGATTGCAAACAACCTCCCTTTAAACAAATGGATAACGCAAAGTGCAAATCCTTTGACTTTTTGAGCAGGAGCAAATATTATAATAATTTGTCCCCAGAGAAAGCTAAGGAAGCTTTCCTATACACATTTCATTGTCCTTTAGCATTTGAAAGAATAGCAATAGCGGTAACATATACAGATAACATGGATTAGGTACCTAATTGTGACTAATCTCTGTTCTGATGATGCAGTACATATATGATATAGTTCCAGTTGACCTCTTCACATTGCATTATGTAACTGACTGATTAGAAGCACAAATTGAATGCAATTTGTTTGAAAGATTATTTCACAAATAACTGCCATATTGACAAATGTTTTACTTAATGATGTGGTAAATGCAATTTAGACTAAATTAACCATTAATTGTATCTACACACTTCATCTTTAGATTGTTATTACTATTTATAGCTTTGTGTGCTACCACATTTAAAGTGATTGTATAAGCAATGTGATATCATTCTGTGTGATGGCTCAGACTTTGAAAACATTCTTCTCTGGCATATTAACCGGGCTTTAGGAGAATTTGTCTTTCATGTGGAAACAAAGCTCTGTCCATATTTTTGGACAGTAACAATGAGATATTTCCATAGCTTTTCATAAACGTGCTTTTTGGCCTGTCTCCGGGCCATCAGGCCTCACCTCCTTCTCTTCTTAGTCAATGGGAGAATCCACAAACTATATTTCCATACCTACAGGCCCACCTTTCTTAGAGTGTTTCTCTCAAATCGACCTATTTGGAACTGCCACAGAGTCCTCTTCTCAGTCAAAGGTAGATACATGTTCTCTTGTATCTCTCAAGTGTGTGATAGTGTAGGATAGTGAATATGCTGGGAAAGTTATTACTTGCAGAAGAAACCCTGCACACTCTTACTGATATCATTAGTGGAACTAGTTTTATGAGTAAGCTTAGCAATCTAACTTTAATACTCGAGATAAGGCTTAGTGACATTAACTGGATAATGTATTTTTTCTTAAATAGTTGTAAACGGTAGAACCAAATTTGACCTGCTGCCTTTCCTTCATATTTCTGTATTAATGTGTATTTTGCCACTTGCATAATCGTGCACAAAACTGGGTCCCACTTCACATGTTGAATCTACAATGTACTTTTCCTGAGACTGGAAAGCCTACCATCATTCACATGATTTGATTAGCAACGTAAATATATAAAGGAATTGTTTTAATCAATCAAAATGCTTGGGAAGCTTATACCTCAAAGAAAAAAGTATAAAAGGATTCCTCTTGAACCACTCAGTGCAGTATTCTGTTTGTTCACCATTAGTTTTTATTACAGACTTGTCTCCCTGGAACATTGTTTATATATTTCTTGCAAATAGGAGACAGGCTTTTCCAGGTGTCCACAATACGTTTCTGCAGTTCTTCTTTGTTCATGTAGGGGCTTTCTTAGCTACCATTTATTTAATTCACTCCAAATTTCTATGCTTGTATTTAAACCAGGTGACTGTAATGGCCAAGGCACTAAAACTGTGAGCCAGAGTCTACAGTCACTGCTCATATGAAGAAAGTTTTATTTGCTAGAGTAAGGATTAAAGGACTGCATCTCAGATCCATAGGAGAAAAAAAAAAAAAAAGCAGTCATTAGTTTAAATTCATGCATACTGATAGTCTCACACGGCATGAAATTCAGGATTGCAAATAAGTGTCTCTATTCCAAGAAAGAAAAGTGACTTCAAATGCTTTCCACTTCATCCTTTTCCCATTCGGTGTGCTCGCTGTTCCAGGCCTTTGGAAATTCCCTCCTCCCAAACACTGAGTTACAGCTTTGTAAAATGATTGTCTGGGGTTGAGACACATTCAGCAGCGGCAATGGCTGAAGCAATTACTATCTCCAGCTGCCTGCCTCACTCCACTGATGAAAGGTACAGGGCCCGCTGCAGGGACTCTTACTCCTAAAATGCCATGGTTTATGGTTTAAGGTAAACTGCCACAGATTTCACTTTACACAGAAGCATTGGACTGTACGCTGTAGCACAGCTGTTCCTGCTAGAGAGGTTGTTCGCACTTTATCCTTACTCTGCCCTTCAGCACTTTGAATGGCATAAATGAGGCTTGTGAACACCATTACAGCAGCTGGGTGCTTCAGTCCCTTTGGGGATCAGCCCCAGTGGTCCTCCTACATGGCAGAGGCGGGGACACCATAGGCCATGGAGTTTAGGGTTCTGTTCACTGCTCTGTGATAGCTCAGAGAGCTGAAGACAAGCGAGGCAGTTGGAAAACTGCTGGTTTTACCGCATGACATTTATGTCTCATCTATGGATTGTGTTAGTGGCTGTGCAGAAGAGGCAGGCCAAGCAGTTGAGCTGCTACCAAAGGATTCCCCTCCACGCTATCATCCTCTCAATACTCTGCACAAAACGGGATGCTGAACTGGCTCCTGCTTTCTTAACAGCCACAGTGTGTTCCTTAAGCAGGTTTACAATTTTACTAGCTCTGCTTCTGTTTCCTTAATCTATTGCGTGTTTGCTCTCATTGCTCTGTGCTGCATCTCAGTACGGCTGTGATTGCCATGTTGATTCACTGTAATTATCAAGAAATACAACAGGTGTGATAAGTTACTAAACTGCTTCTGAAGTAAGCTCTTCCCTCTACATTATGGTGTTCTTGCTAGTTTTTATTCGTACACACACAAACGTGGCATTTCGACATGGCCTAAATTAAGTGTTAACAAATAAATCTCCTTTGTCCAGTCAACAGTGGCAAGTATCTGTTTAAAATCTAATTCTCCTTCCCTCACCTCTCTTTTGTACTTTACAGCGTGGGCCAGGCTCCAGCACACATGTTCGTACTCAGTAGGTTACTTCAGAGGCAGCCCCTTTCACTTTGATGACACTATTTATGGAGGCAGGCATCGCTCTGTGTGAACAAGGGTATAGCGTCTGACCCTTCTGAAGGCTTGGGATGGCTGAAGTCTGGAGTCAATCACATGATGTTTAACACAGTTAGACGATTTATTCCTGTTGTTGTCTTTTGTTATCATCCACTTAGTGCAATTAAATCGCAGAAGTCCTGATTTACTAAAGCGTTTGAGCACATGGCAGGCTCTAAAAGTGCTTAGACATAAACTTCCGTACATGATTATATCCTAGTGAATTCAGTTTTGAAATAAAAAAAAAACCCTTAGGCACATGCTTAGAAATAAGAATATTCCTTGGCTTTGCCAAACAGAGGTGGCTTGAAGGATGCATTTGTTACTGTGTTGAATTGGGACCTAATAAAGAACAGCCGTAGTTTTTCGGCTACAAACCACTGCATATAAATCTTGGGGGCAGCAATGTTGAAAATAACAGCTATTATCTGCTGAAGTTTCAGTGCAACTATGGAAACTCAAATGCCTGGCTAACTAAAGTTTGGCTACATCCCTAGCATTGTGTGGATATTTTGACATAACCTAGAGTGCAGATCTTTAAACCCATTCAATATTCAACGTTCTTACATCTGTGCTGTTGGTTAGGAAGTGAACATGCACGGTCTGTCCTGAAGGCAGCCTGTTCCCAAGTAGCCTGTGGCTTCGATCATCTCTATACTATGTTTGGCAGCTGGTAGCCTGGGCTGTTGCTATAGAAAACTCTCTCCCTCTGACTTGGGCCCTGGTTAACTGAAATCCACCCAAAGGCGTTGCACGCTATTTTTGTCTTGCTGTTTCCAAAGACTGTTTTGTATACAGAACAAAATAATAATCTTTAACGACTGCTTCACGCAGCATATCCCAGTCGAGTATTTGCTCAAATAAAGGCTGGGTTTGCGTATAAATAGCTTGATAGCTTTCTCCCATTTGCAGCCAAACTGCTGAACAGTGTTCCCCAAAATAATTCTGTTGATCCTAAGCTGCTAGTAGGAGAGTTAAAGTGTCATCTTCTGAAAGATGATCAGCCTTCTTAGTGCTTTCTAGTTTGTGAAAACCAGCAACGGGGGTAGGGACATGGGTTCAGTCCAAAGAAAGCTGCATATCTGTGTAACTACAAGTGTGTAACTTAACATGGGAATATGCAATTAGGGCTTCCATGGTGATATCTAGTGAGTTCAAGAAAGCAGTTGGAGAGAAGGTGCACAGCATCATTTGCACAGGTGTGATACTCTGTGTATGTACGTGCTACAGAAGTGGTCACTGTAAGCTCAGTAAATCTCATACATGATGATATCTAGACTTGTTGTACAAACCAAATCAGATGTTCAGTTACTTCAGCTGCAGATTAGCTGTAGTGTTGGTCCGAGGACAGTTGCAGGTTGGCAGTGGAGTTGATCTGCATGTATGCTGTGGACATTTTCATGGCAACATACAGCAGCTTGGTCAGAAACACTTCTAGGCATCTGGAAACCTTTGATAAACGTGCACGTGAAGCAGTGACAACAGAGTGGCTAAAGCCAGCTAAAGCCCCTGCTTGCCCTAGTCAAAGCAAGGACCAAGAGGGCAAAGGTACTAGTCAGATGGTAGATTTAAATTTCTAAAGAAGATTGTAGCTAGGTGTTATTGTGTTTTATTAAATGATTTCTATTTATTTGTTGAGAAATTTTAGATACACGTAGTAAGTATTTCACCACCTATAACCATTCAACCCAGTGGAGACTTATTCTTCAGTTTCATAAGCTGAATTTTAACATGGGCATGCATTTCTGGAACTGTGTATGTTAATGATGAGTTGTTATTAGGAGTATTGAGAAAAAGCATTAACTACCATTAAAAAAGTTTCTTTTCTGAATTTGATAGAAGACATCGGGTCAGCAGTAGCTGTGCAATGTATGGTGGTTTAACTTGGTCTGTGGCCCAGAGGGTCTAGGTAGTCAAGCAGGTTATCTTGTATCAATTTTAACATTTAATGGACCCACTTAACAAATATAACCATGTATAATGTATACTTTGAGGAGATAGAATCAGTGATTACCCGGGAAGTGCCAAATAAAATGGGGTATTATGTGTTATCTTATAGCCTCATGACATTGGCTTTTCTTGCTATTTGTCTCCTGTTTTATCAACATAAACACTTTATACATTGTATGTCTGTCAAAGCTGGATGATCAAGCCTGAGTCTGATATGAACAGAGCCTTAGACCCAAGTGGCAAGTAATGTTAGTGGGATTTGGCTGCAGTAGAGATTTGGCTGTGGGTGGGAAGGAGCTAAAAGGCAGTCTAACTCAGGTACAAATAATGAAAAGAGAAAACAGGTATATTAACTTGTAAAAAAACCCAAAAAGCTATTTTCCCTAAATGCCAAAAAACACATGCAAGTCCTTGCCTGTCTTCCTCCCCTTACCTCCTCTAAAATTTAAGCAAAACAAGGTTCAGCTGAAAAGCATTTATTAAGTATCATATCATGGTTACTTGCCTTGTGGGCAGATAATGGCACACAACGGCCCTCATGGGCAAAGTGCTGTCCCTTGGCCAAAGCTGAGGAACTCTGGGCAAGTGAATTGGAAAGACTTTCACTGTAGAAAAATCTTGCTTCTTCTGAGGAAGGTGAAAGTCTTATGACAAGAAAGGACTAATCTGATGAAACAGAAAATGATCTACTGTAAATGGGATCTCCTCACTAGGTGGAGTTCATGAATCCTTTAAGGCCCAATATGCCTCTTCACTATGGGGTGCAGCTGATCAGAAAAAGCAGGCTGGGATGATGGGCAAGTATGGTATGAGGCATGCAGGTAGGGAATTTCCCAAGGAGGAACAAAGAGAATGAACAGTAATCCATTTTTCAAGCACGTTGTTTTTTTTCAAATGAACTATTCCCAGATCACAGAAGCTTATCCAGAAATTCATCACAGAAAAGCTAACTAATTTTTTTAAGTGTTCACCTTAGGATCTTTGGAAGGTTGTCACAACAAAAGCTTTCATTATAGGGAACACGGAGGAGTTGATAAAATCTGAAATATCAATAAATTAACTTTTACAGTAAATTATTAAAAGTAATAATGTCAAATTGTTAGGACCACTCTTCACTGCACAGTTTCAAAGAAACTGAAGTATGACATTGCTTAACTAATGTGGTATAGAGTGTAACATAAGAACAGCTATACAGGATCAGATACATACTGATAGTGACTATGGCAAATACTTTGGAAAGAATGTAAAAACAGGACAAGCATGCAGTTCAAAAGACTTCCTAGAAAGAGGTGAGATCTCTGAGTGTATTCGTTGTCAATGTTCTGTGGGTTCTTTTTCTCCACAAATTTATCTGTTTACTTTTTGAAACCACATGAGTTTTTGCCAAGCTTAAGTAAATGTGGTAAGAAAGGCCTCCTTTTGTTGTGAAAGTGCTACCTTTTCATTCCTTTCATGGCCCATACTTCTTGCGTTAGAAGAAAAAGTGAAAAACTGCTTCCTACTCATTTTCTCTATGTCGCTCATAATTTACAGATCTCATTTTGTCCTCCCAGTCATCTCTCTTTCAGCCTGAAGAGTCTCCTTAATCGTTCCTCATAGTGAGGCTGTTTCAAGCCCAGCATCCTTGCTGTACCACTCTGAGCTTTTTCAGGTTTTCAGATGGGATGGTCAGAGTATACGATATTTGGAGTGTCAGTGCATGAGGGGTTTGTGTACAGTACGAGGTATAATCCTCATTTTTATAATCCTCACTTGCTGCATAATTATGCAATGATATGCATTTTCTTACACACAGGGCAGTCTGTGTTTTCAGTGACCTCTCTGCAATGTGATGCATCTTTCTTTTGTGAAACTTCTCAGTGTAAGTAAGTGGTGAAACATGTAAATTAGAGGATTCTGCACCAAAATGAAGTTCAAGGCTACTAGTTTTAGAAAGAAAAATCTGAAACTAGGTTTTAAAGACCACATTTAAGCCCCATAGTGTGTTGTATATGCCCCTAATAAATCAGAGTCCGTAGATATGTAATTGTCTTTGGTGGCTTCTAAACACCCAGAAACAGGACTTCTGTCCAATTTTGTGCCAACTTTTCAGTTACTGTTACTTACAAACCACAGAATAGTCAAATCTTGAAAGCATCTTGGCTGTTTTAGCTCTTTTCCTTGCCATGACGGGACAGAACTGGTACGAGGCTCTTATCTCTAAAAAAGTGCTTGAATTTTAAAATTAAAACACCCAACATCCTTCATGAAAATCATGAGGAGCTCCTTTTGGTTCTCCTTATTACATACTTTAATGTGCTATAGGAATCCTTAGAATTTAGATACCTGTTAATTTATAATCTCTGCCAAAAAATCTTCGGCATCCTCTCAAATCCTTTTGTCCAAGCATATCGTATAGCTACCCAGTGTGCTATTTCCAATAATTTCTGCTCAGTTAGGTACACAGTAACAATGGTATTACATGTATTCAATCAATCAAGTATTTTTATTCATCAAATACATCTCAAATTTATTTTAGTAGTTGAAATAAGTGAGTTTAATGTATATTTAGTCAAGCATTACAGTAGTGAAGGCTAAAGTAGATTAGAAATAAATGAATCCAATTAAAGAATACGTCTGTGAAATTTGATGTGTCATAAGCATGAATGAACTGTTTGCACAGCAACTGTAAAGAAATCATTAATGATTAACTATCTAGAAGAGGTTTAATCAAGGATAAATGGTATAGGACATAGTTAAAAACATTCGCGTTGAATACATGGAGATTCTGAAATAATAAAAACATGCTTTGCATCAATAGTGACATGAGTACTGATCTCGGGAAATGTATTTTTTGTTATCTGTGGTAGACGTGCAGCCAGGGGTTGCAACTGGGAGTTAACATTAGTAACATTAGCTATCATGCATTAATAGCGGGAGATTGTTCCTTCCAATAAAAAGCTTAAGTTTAATAGGCGAGACAGGCAAAGATATTTCACAAAAGAAGTGTTTCCTACAAGAACATATTGTTATCCTCCCTTTCGGAGCTAATATTCAGCAAAGGTAAGGTAGGGATTCTCAGAAATGATCAATGCTGGGCTAAATTTGACCCTAACAAAACCAAAAGTCCCATTGGCCGCCTTGAGGGTAAACTCAGGCAAGTGCCAAGTGCTTGCTAAAGTCCCATGATACATGATTTGTCCAGTGTGGCGCCAGTAGTCTGTGGGTGGGTTGAGAATTGAATCCAGATCGCTTAGCTACTAGATTGGTGTCGTAAAGGTGTCAGTCGTGTTCAAGGTGTATTTTTTAACATATAAAAATACTAAGAAGTCTGAGATCGGAAAATCTACTCTGTGTTGCAGCAGTCTGTTGCACAGTTGTCAGTCTGGCTTTATGCAAAACAGAAACGGTCTTACAGGGATATGTGAGAATTTATGTTTATGTGGCATTAATTCCTAAAGGGGTGCTGCATACATGCACTTGCCGATGCACTGAGGTGACATTGTTTTTTATGTAGTTGTTGAAAAGGAGTAGTTGGAAGAAAAAAAATTAGACTTTTAAAAGTCTCATTTAACAGGCCTTTGGTTTATTCAGAAATATTATTTTGAATGTGCAGGTGAATTTAAAGTAATGGAAAACTCCAAATGATTACAAAGAAGTCACCACCATAATTTAATAAAGGCTGACAGTATGATGTGAGTCATGGAGTTCTGCAAGGTTTAACATGCCTTCAGATAAAGTATTCTTAACTATTTGGTTGCCATAAAAAAAAAAAAAAAAGGCATTGCAGGCTATGTTCCTCTAATCCAAATTTCTCATTCTCAGGCAGATTCTAACATATACAAACATTTATAAACTCCTGTCAAATATATTTCACCATTTAACTTGGCAAGCACTGAATATACATCGAATAGGACTTTTAGCTGGTTGTGCTCCTAGGCACCTCACATTTGAAAGAAAGCACTCCCAGTATAAACAAATGTTACAGAATTAAACTCAGGTCTTCACGTTTTATTTATTTAAAGCATCTTTTTCAGTGCTATCTGTAACTAAAAATGGTAATTATATTTATATATAATTACCCTAGGATATCTTAGGCATTTTATTCACAAACAATAATAAATCCCTGGTACATATTTTCATCTAGCAAATCTAGTAAATAAAGGCAAATACAGTGTACAAAGAGCTCCTTTTGGAACCAGAAATGGCTAGACATGTGGTTGGCAATGACAAACTGTACCTTCAGACTGCTGAAAACTCTGCCACACCATGATTATCTAGAGGCTGGGATGTTTTATTTAACTCCAACTGACAGTTAAATGACAGCATTCTGAGATGAGAAGCCCATCAGGGAATATATAAAATTTCTCAGACGGTGGTTGTCTAGAGGATATCCTCAGATATTTCTGTTAAATGATCCATATAGGAAATTTTGTTCTTCAATTTTCCTGAATGTACCAAATCATTTAATTAGACTTCCTGGTTTGGATTGCTCTGTCTTTAAAAGCAAACACAGAAACATGATATGTATGTGAATCTCGTGGCTGGAGAAGCTGTAAACTTTGACTCAACAAGATGTAAACAGCTACTGTTGCTTATGCTATTTATGGAGATAAATGGGTGCCTGGAACTTAATGAAGGGATCCAATACACAGATCTCATACTTCTCCAAGTAGATGCATTGCTTAACCATTAAGTGTACTAATGATAAACAACCACTTGAAAGATTTCTGGAGGGTTTTTCCAATTACTTTGGTGAGCAGTAGGTCAAGCCTATATGGGACTTTTCACTTGAGAAGATTTAGAAAGGAGAATTACTAACATAATCCCAATAACTGATGGAAAAACTGAGGCAGGGAGTATCTCTGAGGTCACACAACTGAATGTCAGTGTAGTTTCGTAACAAGCAGTGAGGTTCAACAGCTTTTTTCCTGCTTTGTCCTGAAATTTGGCTTCCTGTATGAGCTAAGTGAAACCTCCTTATTTTGACTGGTTCTAGAAGATTCTAAGGGATTGCATACGCTCCTCCTGACAAGTCTCGTGAGCAGACTGAGGCCTTTGTAAGCATTTCT
Source organism: Platalea leucorodia (assembly GCF_965183815.1). Lineage (NCBI taxonomy): Eukaryota > Metazoa > Chordata > Aves > Pelecaniformes > Threskiornithidae > Platalea > Platalea leucorodia. The sequence continues at coordinate 81,956,078 of NC_138825.1, forward strand.
GAGACACATTGTACATGAACAGAGGACACAGCAGATGAGGAAATTGTCTGTTTTGTTGTACCATCTGCTGATTTAGAAAGCCATGAAGATGACAAACAGCCAGAATCTGTTCTCTTTTCACTCATCTGCTGAATGGCATTCTGTTAGCATTGCATGAGCTGGAGTGTGGAAATGTTAAAAGTTTCAGGCATTGTTTAAAAGTAGAAGAATGATATATTACAGTATTGTGGTCAGACATGCATGAGGAAGTGCCAGACTTTTACCACCTTCATGGCTGATTTTAACTGAATTACAACAACTCAGCAAAATAGGCTGAACAGTAATGACATTAACACCTTTAGTTTAATCTGACAATTTCTATTCTGTGTTCTGTTAGACTGGCAGAAAATCTGGCAAATGTAATTTTTCTGATTTTTAACTAAAAGAAATGCAGAGTGCATATGATGCTTTTCATAGATTTTTCATGTAAAACTAGATGAAATGACGAACATATATTATGCATTCAATAGAAATAATAGTGCAACCAACTAAAACTACACCTTGTTTTCTTTTGCATGAACAACGCTTTCCACTTTGCTTCAGTCGTGTGAATGATTGTACCCATGATGTAGGAACCTGCTGCATTAAGATCATCTAATGCTTTTACTTGCAGCTTGTACTTCTTTAATTACTTTTGTATGTGTAAGGAATGACATGGGTGTAGGTTATCCAGTGTTTGTCAGGTTTAGATGGTCACATGTTGCCTTTTTATTCTTTATTTGCTGTGATTTCCAGTGACAGTATGATCACTGCATATTGTTCAGACTAACAATTGAAAGATACCTAAGAATAAGAGTAAGATCTCTTTCTAGTTGTACACTGATATTTTGATTGCTGCTGGAGAGAATGAACTGAAATGCATTTCTAATCCAATGCTGTAACTCCACGTAGAAAAACTGAATTTCTGTGAATCTTCTTTAAAATGTCTAAATTTAGTACCTTTTGATGGAATTAAATACACTGTAAGTATCTGCCTCTTTGTTGGTTACCTGTAAATGCTCAGTCACTGCATGTATAGCTTATTCTTCCTTTCCGGCATGTTGCAGCATTAACGTAAAAAGATGCTCTTTGTTATGGCTTTTGCAGAGTTTTCCAATGGCTGAGCGTTTTTTTCTTCTTTTTTGAAGGTTTTCTTCTTGTTTTGAAGGTTACGTTGCTTATGACTGTACATATATAAGATCTCTATTCTTGAGTCTGGTTGTCCTTAAGTTCCTTTGGTTGAATCTGGATATTTATTCTTTACTAATTGATGTCAATATTTTACTCCTTCCCCTGGATACATCCTGTTGAGCTGCTCTTTCTATTTGAAAGCATTTTTCAGGGTTTAAGTTGTCTTCTGTTCCATAGCCAACACTGTCTTTAATTAGGGAATCTTAGTATCTTCAAAATTATTTGTGCCTTTAGCTCTCTAATGTTAATGTCTAGTCTCACTTTAGTTTTTAGATTTTGGTTAAAGTAGTCCCAGACTTCACCCTGTTACTTGAAGAAACACAACTACAAAACAGTCTGGCTTGTCTGTCCAGTTTTAGTTTGTCTTGGGCCATACTGTGCCCACTGGGCCCCTGTCATTAATTCCAGTCTTCCCAACATTATTTCTAGCAATGCTGAGTCTCCCTTTCCTCACCCTTTTTCCTTCAAAAAGGCCATATATAAAAACCTCTCATTTTTTTTCAGTTTCATGGTGAGCTCTATCCTCACGCTCAGTTGCCATATTTGTGCAAGCTCTGTTGTTTGCCAAGAATTCAGGTGTTGTGATGCTCTAATACTCTCTTACTGTTCTTTTTTTGGGTCTAGCTGCTAATGAGTCATTATCTCTTCCTCAAACTTTCATTAGACAGACTGTTGCCACCATGTTTCATATTGTATATGTTGGCAATGGTGGTAGGCAGAAAGTGTGATCTAAAGCTGAATTCTGAGAACTCTTCACACAAGTGCTGGCATCCAAATCATGTGCAAACAGATTGGCTTCCTCGTCCAAATGCTTTTCTGCTTCAGCCTTTGTCCTTCTCCATCTATGCAGCTTGCTACAGCTAGATCCCTTTAGTAAAGAATGCTTTTTACTCATTTTTCAGATGCTTTACTGCGGAGAAGTGCAGTTGGTACAGGCATCGATCCTTGTTTTTTCATGATGCTAGCTGTAGTACGTCAATAAGTGCTTTCAAAATTAGGCTCAAGTATTATAATGGGCATTGGAAGAGTCAGAGACATAGCACAGAGTGGAAATGCTTCTGGGAGTTAGATCTGATAAAAAAATGGGAAGCAGCATATTGTAGCAAGAGGATTTTACGCTTTGTCTTCTGATTTCTTTTCGCTTACAGTGAAGCATGGTAATCCAGTCTGTAGGTGCCTGATACATTGACCATACTGGCCAGATTCTCATATGGGGGGGAGGGACAAGATAGAGGAGAAATAGTACATTTTTGGAAGCATATGCTACCAAAAGCATATGCATCCAAGTTTTTTGAGGAGTCAAAGAGGACCTAGAATATCCATCTAACTGTGAAAAGAATGGCTGTTTCCCATCATGAAAAGGTGGAGGTCTTCAATGTGTTTCCCTTTGCAAAGAAGCATCACTTTGGTCTTGTCTGGATTCAGTTTGATCCATCTGTTCTTCATTTGAGAGCTAATTTCCTGTAGTTATTCTGATGTTTTATAGTGATGATAGTTGCATCAGAAAATGAGATAAATAGTAGATTGTCAGCAACATACTGTTAGCAATTGAACACATGCCATATCACTCTCTCTCTCAGCAGTCTCATGTAGATAGATGTAGATTGTATGGATCCCTGTAGGATCCTGAAGGTGAGGACCTTGGAGGAAGAGGCTCGTATCCACCACCCTTTTTTGAGTTATGTGTAGAACATAAGATGTAGTACTACTGTGTTGCTGGGACTGTGTAACAGAGGATTCAGGTGTCTGAGAACAGGAATCTGGAGATTACAGTTCCATGGTTGGCGGAAGTTTTATAAATTCCTCCAGGAAGTTGTCAGAATTTCCATCTGTAATTTGTGTACCACTAGGAGCTCTGGTTTTGCTAGTCCTCTGCCTCACAGTGCATATGGATATACTCAAACGCTTTCATTTCTTGGTGGAACATCTTCTGCATCTGACTTTGAGACCACAGGACCCTTCCTTCATGTTTTCTTTGCTTTTTTTTTTTTTTTTTTTTTTTTTTAAGCTTCTGGTATTTAACTTGGCCTGTTACTATTGGTGTTCCGGTGTCTATCTTGGCTCTTCTGCAGGGTAGCTCTGCTAGGATAGGGTTGAGACGGTATTGAATCATACCTCAGTGATGCAAAAAAGTCCAGGTGTTTCACCTGCAAAGAGAGTGCAGATGTGTTCTTTTTCTAAGGGGAAACTTTGCGTTTGGCAGCATGAACTTCAGATAGTTTTCTTCTTATGCCTTGTTTAATGATGTTACTGTCTAAGCAATTGGCTGCAAATGCCAGCTTGTGGTGTTTATTTAACGTGTGGTGTTCTGGGAGGGTGACTCCTCACCATAAAGATACCAAGGATTTCGAAAAGTAACACATAACGGCATGCAAGGTTTTGTGCAGCCTGGTTTGCCTGGATTTTTTTAGATTCCCAGTGTAGTGTCTACAATTTGAATGTTTGGCCCTTACACATTGTAACAGCAGCCAAGAAGTGTTGGAGTGACAGTCTGTGGTTTGAACACTGGGGTGGTGTTTCATCCAATTTTTTTACAGCTCTTCTGCTGACATGAGAAAGCAGCAGACTGTTACAGGGTGGCATACACCAGAGAAGGGGAGGTAATGGCAGGAGTGCAGAGCTATGGGTTCTCCAGCAAAAAGGGAGGCAAAAAGGTTAGTAGGTTCAAAAACAAAACAGAACCTCCTCATATTTCTAAGGCTGTGAACAATTTATCTACTTAGTTTTGATTAATTTTCATTTCTGGAGGCAGCACTTTCTGCATCTGACACTGAGACCAGAGGACCCTTCCTTTTCTTATAATCAAATAGTCAGGGGGAATGTGTATGTCAGGATGAGACTGATTGATAGTTTTTCAGGACTATGGATAATATCTCATGCTACTGGAGTAGCATGTAGTAGTTAAATATGAAGATTAATTGGCATCCTTTGTTTCTAATGTTTCATATAACATAAAGATAATTTGGTAGGACTCAATTATAGAGAGAGATGCTTTGCATGTCGAGTCAAGGTGCCTGAGTGGAAATTCTGAGGGTTACCATGGGAAAGATTAACAGTTTCAAAATATGTGGATGAGCCTTACCTGTCAAATAGGCCAAAGCAAATCCCTATATTCAGATGCTTTCACTGCAGGCAGGATATTCGAAATGCAAATATTATAGCAGAGGCCTATCTCTATTAAAGCCAAAATCTGAAGAAATGACCTCATTAAGAAGTAATTTCGCATTACAAAACATTAATTATACTTGGCCAATCTCCATCTGCTATGGACTAGAAACAGTGTAGTCAGCACAGTTCTAATGTCAGTGATTTTCTTTCATGTGTTATATATACACGGATATATATATACTGTCTGCACTGCCAAAAAAAATAAGCCTCTTCAACCAACAAGTTTGTTGTTTATCAGGTGCAAAAAAAATTGAGTGTAGAACTGGCATGAATTAATCTGTTTGTTCCAAAGGTTTATCTGTGGCTGTTCAAAGATTCATCCTATTTCATTTATTTCAGTGATTTATCATCAAGTTTATCTTTCTGTCCCTGACTTTTATCTGACAGCATTTCTGTGTACTAAGCTGTGATATGCTCAGGTTGTGGTGCCGTTCCTTTCTAAAAAATGTTAGACTGTCACAGCTTACATCAATATATGTCTGATTATAGAGCAAGATATTGTTGCTAAAGCTGGGTGAACAATTTATTATTAATATAATTTGTTAAGGATGAGTCTTTAGGTTTAGATGGATTATGGGGTAATGGGTGAATGAATATGTTGGCTCCTTGACTGCATAAGAGAAGCATTATTCTTCCCTTGCTCTCTTACTTCCCTGCTGATTAACACAAAGGAAGAGAAAAGTCATGAATCCTTCCTCTTTTCCTCCAGGTAGGTAAGTCAGGAAGAAACTCTTGCTTCACTCTCTTTTAATAAATCATTGTCAGAATAGGTTCCGTATGACTACATGAAAGCTGGAGAGCTCATTTCTTACTCCCCCGGGTATCAGCAGACATGCAGATGTGTGCAGAAGGGTGCAGTCCAATGCATGTGCCCTCGTTATGCTTAGTAAGACATTGTGAATAATACCAGTTTTCCTTACTTTTATGTATTCATTAGAAAGTTTGAAGAAACTAACACTGAACTTCACAAACTGTCGTTATATCTAGCTCCCCATAGAAAACCTCTAGTATTTTGTGAGCGGGGGACACACCATTTAAATTACAAGATTTGTATTTATTTAGCTGTTTTCTCTGGATGGTAAACTCCTTCAGTATAAGAAACTTCAAACAGAGGAATAAACAGTCACAACGCTCATAGAAGAAGAAAAATTCAAAAATTTGCAGCAATTGCCTGAAACCTTGTAAATGATGAAAAATATAACCTTAAAGATGAAGTATTTTCTATAAAAAAATTTAATTTGTTCAATTTATTTAGTCATCTATGTAGGCTGTTATGTGCACCCACACACATGCATGAACACACACACATATGCACACGTGGTAAGTTTGTAGTTGTTCAGTTAAAAGAGTTTTGAGGAAAATGTATCCTATTTACTGCTTAACTATGTGACTAATGCAGAACTGTAATACAAATCTCAGAAATTTCCATCCCATTGTTTTTTATTGCTGAAGAAAGTAGATCAGGATGATAACAGCTGGATGCAAAAAGCAATCATATTTTCAGTACAAAAATAGTGCTATTGTTTAGTAAGCTATACTACTTAAACGTATTAGGGGAATATACTGGCTTGCCCTGGATCGTTTTATTCCTTTTCCTTAAAAATATCTTTCGTTTCCACCCCCCACTAAGAAGGAAGGAATGTTTCCCATTAAGATATGAAGTGAGTTTGTTTTTCACTTTTGCCTTTTATATAGGGATACTGAATATAAAGGACTACAGCTCTCCCTGGATCAGGTCACTGCTACCAAGCCGGCGTTCTCATACGCAAATTCAACTCCGACCATAACGGATAATAGAAAGGGAAGCAAATCTCGCCTCTCGAGCACAAAGTCAAAATCAAGGACATCACCATACCCACAGGTAGTTGTCTTTGAAAAACAAAATTAAATCTTTTTGAATATCTTGATTTTGACTGCTATTTTACCCAAGTAATTAGAATGGGCCAAAGAACATGTTACTCAAAGGGAATAAAGGACGACAGGTTATAAGATCTTGAGACAGGAATATGTTTCTTTAAACTGTTTCTAAAAAGCTGGAAACATTTATGTTTCAGCATGCATAATAAATCAACATCAACAACAATAACAGCGCAGGGCTCAGGGTTAATGAGGAGCGGAGAGAAGGACAAGTGAAACCGTTGGTTTTGAAATACTTGGTTTGAGAGGATTGTGAGTTTTGCCTTTTGAGAAAGCTTGTTTTTTCTTGCTTTTTAATAATTCCAACATAACTAGAAAGCTGCCAGATGTTTGACAGCAGTTTAATACTGAAATCTTAGTCAGAAGGAGTAAGTTTTGAGGAGGGAAAGCAACAAGCTAACTTGCTGAAGTGGAACAAGAAAGCTTTTCTATGTACAAAGCTTTGAAAGGGAGAAAGCACTAGGAGGTGGCCATTGGCATCAGTAGACTTTAATTTCCCAGATTTCATTTTTCAGGCCTAATGTGTAAGGAACATGTCCCTGCTTGGAGAGTGGACCAGACTTGATTGGGTCTGTGAACTGGAGCTTACCTAATACGCTTACACAACTGATTTCTGCAGACAGTGCCACAGTACTTGCATACTTACATTGTCAACCCTTTAGCTCAAATAAATGTTTGTCGAAATAACCATTATGTTTACTAAATAATGATGCAAGTCTTACTCCCCTTATGCCACCACACAGTGGATATAAATGTATGCATTCATGATGTAACATTGAAGAGCTATGTATTTTTAAAGAGTCGAGGTCAATATTTAACTGATAATGACCTTGATGACTACAGTTTCTCTGCACGCACAATGTTTTCTAAACTGACCTCTGAGAGTGTACAATGTGAGCCCAAGTGTCTACATCGCTTCCTTGTTTTCTTTCTTTTTCCCCTCAAAAGTACCAAGGCTAAGAATTTCAGTTAAATGACATCTGCTTTTGGCACAGGGAATATTTAACCAGGCGCCTAGATATGAAGTCAGATTCCTAATTTTAAGAATCTAATTTTGCCAGAGGTTGTTATGGCTCTTGTTGTTTAATCATTTGTTTATATGCATTTCTGTGGGTTGTTAAAGAAAAGTCTTTCTCTTGAATGCGCTACACCAAACAACTGTAATAAAACTGCTTTAAAGAATCGGGAAGGATACCTACAATTAATTCTAAATTAGATTTTTAAGATGACTACCTTTGATTTACTCAAATTACTCTTCATCTCCCCTTACGCAGTTGTTTCAGGAGTCCTCATTTGCTAGCAGGACAATCCCAGCTGAAGACCTGTTATCTTCCCACATCAATCTACTTTCTGAAAGTGTGACTTTCATCAGTAGCTCCTTATTCTCTCTGCCACCAGAAAAAATCCTGAACTAGCAGTGCAGCGTTGGTTTATCAGGGATTGTTGCCTGAAAGCTCAGGATGTTTAGTCTCCAGTGTCATTTTGCATCCTCATTACCAGCTGCCTGGTAGTAAAGTCACAGATTTCGTCATTCAAAAAGAAGCAGCCATGCTAGTTGCCAATACCTTGAAAAATGGTCATACCATTCATTGTAGCACATCACCACAAGCAACGCTGGCAGCTTGGCTTTGCATCCCTCTCATCCTTCTCCACCACTGAAAAAACTGTTGAAAGACTAAGAAAAGCTGGTGTGAAGAACACGCAGCAGGTGGTATGGCCTGTGTCCCTCAGTCTCCAGCCCACGTAATTTGCCAGTAAGTTGTGGAGAATTAGAGTGTGACTCAAAAGCCATGGCTGAAAAGTGAGGTCATGGGGTTTGGCTTACACAGAAGCCCAGGTTTTGGTGGAGGAAGGAAGCAGGAAGTTTATTAGTAAAATAATGGCAGTGGGCAAGGTATTTCTTAAAGTTTAGGGCACCTAGGGGATTTTAAATGTACATACTTTCCTTTATTTTTTTTTTCTTTTTTCTTTTCTTTTCCCTTTACCATTTACTTTGCTTCACTCTTGAAGAGAAAAGGAAATCATATGCTTTACTGGGTGATGGCTGAGAATTCTCTCCCTTGCCAGCCATGTGCCCCCAGGATAGCTACATGAGATGTGAACTGTATGAAAACCTTGTTAATAAATTTCAGCTGAATGTTTACTACTAGGGCAAAAGGTGAATGTTTTGGTCACCTGACAGCATTTTTTTTTTTTTCCTCAAATCTTATGCAAAAGCATACATAGTGTAAGATGGCATTTGTAGACTCTTTAAGCAAAAACTGAGTTCATTGAATTGGAGACATTGGTCAGCATCTGATTAACACTGCCTGACGTTAGTACAGCGGGCTAGTGGATTCTGTGAAACCAGCCCCAGACAGGGGAAGGGCAAGCAGAGACAAGAGCAACCCAAAATTCATGACACAGTTGTAGGATTTGCCCAGACACTTTGAACAGTGCTCTTCTAGTCCTGTTCTATCAGAGAGGTGGAGAGCTGAAAGAGGAGGTGAAAAAACAGGAGAGATGAAGACTTGATAGAGATTTGCAGAAAAAGGAAATTATGACTTTGTTAAAAGATGGCTGTAGTTTTCCCCCATAATAATAATAATGGTTGTGAGGGGCTCCCAAAATCTAGCCCTGGACCTCATTTATTTTGTGTTCCCAAAAGCTAGCCCTGGACCTCATTTATTCTGTACACAGCAAATAGCAACAAGATTGGAAAAACATTTTAATTGTGATCATCTGAACAACTGCTTTGGAGTTTAATCTCCCATTAATGATGATTGTTTAAAGAATATATGTAAAATTTTCTGTTGTCTGCCTCTAATGGAAATGTTTTATGGTCAGATCTGGATAAACGTTTATTGCTTCATATCTCATCTTATTTCTTGGATAAAGATTATCTACATATAAAATGAATGCACGCATACAAGTAAGGATGTACCCAAGAGCTGTTGGATGGAGGTTTTGGTGCGTGTTACAGCATGCATGAATTTTTGGAAGTAAGAGCATTCTTTAGTACATGTATATTAATACACCTGATTTGGGAGGTAAATTGATTCTATAGCTCCTTTAAACAGATAATCTGGATTAATTCTGCAATCCACCTCTATTTGGGCGTATCACCCAATGGGGTAAAGGTAACAGAATCATGCTGATTTCTAGTCAGCCTTTTGGGGGGGAGGTGTTGGGTTTTTTTGGTTTGGTTTTTTTTTTTTCATTTCTTCCTGTAGCCTAAAGTTTTGGCAGCTTCCAGTGTATTCAAAAGCAAAGCAAACCCCTCTTTTTATAGTAAACATAACTCCTGATCTGGTGAAGAGTCACCAGCAGTGGGAGTTATTTTAATGGACATGCTGTATTACTTTAATCTAAGCCTTTCACCATCTGTTCTGCCTATAACAGTGAATGCAAAAAGAACATATTTTACATTTCAGGATTACATTAGTAAAAAGTAAGATAAAAGTGATTTAAAAGCATGCATATGTTCTTAGTACAATGCAGCCCGCATCTGTGATGTTTTTTCTCATGGTTAAGACACAAATCAAGAGGAAAGCTGCTAATGCTGATGTAGTGAAAGTTTTTCATGGAAAAGAGGACTCTGAGAGGCTTTCACTATATATTTAATGTTTATAATGATAAAAACCTGAGTAGGCTGCCAGAAAATTAGATATCTATAACATCTATTGTTTGAACATCTGGCACAGTGTGTGGAGCAGGCTGATGCTGCTGCGTATGACAGGCTGAGTGCTCAGGCCAGTGAGACACCTGTAGGAATGGAAGGTCAGGCAAAAAAAAAAATAACCCGAGAAACAGTAAATTATCTACTGGCCTAATACACTTCCATGGGCTCTCGTAAAGTAAGCTTTTCTTGGACATGGAATTTATATTTTCCTATTTCCTTGTTCCTTCAGCCCTCCTGAAGTTTTTCTTGGAGAGAAAATAGCATCAGTGATGGCCTATAGCTCCTTTCTGTGTCAGTGCTAATCCCGCTGGTGTGCTCTCACTGAGATGGTACACTGGATTAACACTCTGGAAGACATTTCTAGTATCCGGAGGCGGCAATTCATTTTCCAGGAACCAGCTGGAGGACCATTGAATTTATTTATTGTTGTTGTTTATGCCAGAAGACAATTCAGAAATCACCTGAAGGGATTTCAGATGTTGCCTGTCTGAAGTTCCTTATCATGTTTAACTTCTGTCTACTGGTTAAACTTTGTCAAAAAAACAAAAATAATAAATTCTGCCTGATAGGAGTCAGAAGGCAAAAATTAGCAGAAAGGGAAACATTTCTGGTGAGGCAGGACTGGGCCCAAAAAAAAAAAAAAATTTTCACTAATTTTAATTGGCCATAATTTTCATTAAATCTGATTCTTTCATCACTTGACATATGGGAGCCTAATTCTGACTTGAGAGATAATGTTTCCACTCCCGTGTAAGTAAAGCAGTATCTTTGATCATCCTTCCATTTCTCCCCCCATCAACATGTCACACATGCCCGTATTTGGAGTCTCCACCTGTCAACATCAGATTCCCAGAAGAGGCAGTGGCAGGACTGCAGTGGTAGAGGCAGCCTGATGATGCCAAATAGAGATGTAATTAGCTTTAAAGGGAATTAGACATATTTTTGGCCTGTATATGCTTATGTTGTACCTTAAGAATAAACAGTCATATCAAACCTTGGTAGACAGTGTGGGCCACAAGCAATTCACTGTATTAATGTAATTCTGTCCATGGCTAGCAGCTGCTATGGGTCAGATCTCAAATAATCATAATTTACATAAAGTGCAAAGAAGTATCGTTGGTCTTGACTGCATGATTATATGACATTACATGATGCATTTCTGATATACTGAACATGTACCCTTTGAAATGGTTTCCCTTTATTTAAGAAAAGTGCATGAAGGCCTGTGCAATTGAATAATTTGTGGTTAGGTTCAAGATAAAAAAAAAAAATTGAGCAAGTTTTCAGTTAAATGGAGAAATTCCTTTCAAGAGAAGCTATGTTGGACACTGGGGTGTCCTTAGAAACAGAGAACTAATAGAAGAATATCTGATACAGCTAAATGAAATTAAGAATTTTCAGTTTGAAAGAATTTCTGGCATTTATTGTCATCATAAATTGTAAAAAAAAAGATATTTCATTATAATATTTTCAGAAATTAATTTTCCTTGTCCTCCTCATGAAAGAAATACCTACTATGAGTTTTATTTTTAATAAGAAAATAAATGAACTTTTAACATTTTTATACTTACATTCATGCCTATATTATCTTATATTTCAGCTTAACTTTTTAAATTAAAAAATCTATTTTGTAAAAGTCAAATCCCAAAAGAGTGCTAAAAATAATTCTAAAATTAAGAACAGGTACAAAAGTAGTTTTCCTTTTGTGAATTTCCATTTTAACTAAAATTTAATAGTAAAAATCTTGTTAATAATTTCTAATTTTTTCATTGGAAACTTAATTTTATCTATATATTTTTGTCAAAAAGTTTACAATAATTCAGTCAATATTTATGAAGATATCTTTGTGACTAAGCAGTTTGAAGACATGAGATCTGAAAGGATAATAGAAGAGTTAGACGTTCTAGTTGGTCACATAACACTGTGATGGCTGAAATAAAGTTCCTAGTTAATGTTTGCCAGGTTACTGGAATTTAAAAGAACTCTTTTGTGGCTCTGTAACTATCTTACCTGCATGCAAAATCAGATTTATCCTTTCATGTCTAAAACCTTGGGACGAATATGGTGGTACTAAGTTGCTGACCTCCTCCATATCTACTGTTTGTTAGGCTTTTTGCCTACGGGTGTTCTTCTGACAACTAATAACAAAATATAATCAGGCTCCTCAAAGCCATGACCCTTTCTTTCTTTCCTTTAAATAACCTGTTGTGTTAACAAACAGTATTCACAAATATAAACTGGAATACTGAAGAAATACCCAATTAAATGCCAAAACCACTACTGATGTTGCACAGATGGTTTAAGTTTCTGTAAGTCAAACATCTGGTCAGTACTTTTGATTGGTATATGCATAAAACCTTGATCCTGGCTGATAATGAGGAGTTTCATAGCAACTCAATCTAATGAAAAGGAAGGTAAGCTTATGTTTTCAGGAGAGAGGCCTAATGCCTATTAAAAGAAAAGGCAGAGTGGGCATCTGCAAGGTGAGTGATAGAATGGGAGAATTCCAAGGTTTCACGTTGTAATACATTGATTTGTGACATGAGTGTGCAGTACTGAAGAGGTGAGCATGTCCAGCTTTGGTTTCATCCCAATCCGTAATCATAGGTGAAATTGATTTAAAGATGTTCCATGAAGTTTGACAATTCCAATAAATAAAAAGATTTTTAAATGAGATAGCTAAATCCTAGGAAGTTTAATGAGCATTCTTTTTTTTTTTTACTTTCCCCAAAAATATCTAAAAGTTTGAAACATTCATTATGAATATCTAGAAATCTGTGACACTTAAGTTAACCTTTACTTGTCTATAAACAAATGCCCATGCTCCTATTCTGTCTGCTTTTCCAGCTGCCTCCTAGCTACTTCTTCTGTGTTGGGAGGGCACTGCTTAAGTGAGGGTGCCAAATGCCTGCTCTGCCTGCTTTGGCTAGAGGTTGCCTTTTCTGGCAAATAGGTTCTGGATTTTCCCTATTCCTGCATTGCAACAGAGCTCTGATTTTTAGCTTCCTACTGATCTGCTGTCACTTTGGAGCTTTACTCTGTAGTAGAGTTGGTAGTCCCAGGATCTACAGGAGGCTTTCTTTTCCCTACTAATAGGAGGAAAGAAGTTCCAAGATACCATTCCAGGTAGGAAGAAAAAATTCAACAACAAACAAAATATGAGGAAAAGAGAGGGAACGCTTAGAAAAAGCACTTGCAAACACATTCAGTTTCAATTTGACATGCGAGAATGCTCCGGGAGCTGTGTTATTTCAGTCCCATTTGAAAGCGTTTTGCCGAGGAGCACTGGGGCACCATTGCTGAGCATAAGCACTAGCTTTCAAAGCAATAAGAAAAACCTGGACATATTAAAAAAATATTGAACTGCAACATTGAAGTTGCTGAGCCTAATATTACACATCATAAAGGAGATGGCTATTAAGGGTCGACATGGGATGTTTTAGACTTTCATGAGGTCTGTCCTGTCATCTGTGAGCTCATTACAGAGTGTTGTACAGGAAAGGACTAGGAGTCCAATCAGAAGGTGCAGACGTGTGGGCACGCTCACAAAAAACACCCTATCACATACATAGTCTGTCTTTTCAGTGCAGTTACTTGCAGATTTCACCCAGGCGTAGTAATTTCCCCGCTGCTTCTCCTGTTTTGCAGTATTCTGGATTTCACACTGAGAGATCTGAGTCTGATCACGAGAGCCAGTGGGGTGGGAGCCCCCTGACCGATACAGCTTCTCCGCAGCTACTGGAGTCCGTGGACAGACCGAGCTCCCAGCACCACGATGTCTCCTGTGCCTACAGACAGTACTCAGACCGCAGTGCTCTCTGCTACGGTTTTGCACTTGACCACTCCAGGCTGACCGATGACAGACATTTCCATACTCAGGCCTGTGAAGGAGGCAGATGCGAAGCTGGCCGGTATTTCCTTGGCACTCCGCAGCCAGGAAGGGAGACCTGGTGGGGTTCTCGTTCAGCATTGCCCCTGACTAAGTCGTCCCCTGAGAGCAGAGAGGTGTATGAAAACAGTATGCCCCACATAACGTCAGTGCACAGGATTCATGGTAAGAGATAACAAGGATTTGCAGAAGTGGCACCACTTCAGATAAAGCAACATGACATAAACATGCAGCTGTTTATGTGAGAGACAGAAAATGAGAGAGACTCTTGATGTATGCCCTTGTCTCAGAGATCGCATCTACAGAGATGCGGAATACTTAAAATACATGTTGAATTTGACAGTCTGGCTTGTATGCAGCAAAATATAATTTTGTTGTATATTTTTTAATCTGTGAAATTAAGGTGGAAATATCTGACTGGTGAGATTTTAAGGATGATCTTACAAATATAAACAAAATGATACACTTGGTAGAAATGTGTTCTTTATTTGATTTAAGATCAAACTACTTTGGGTGGAATATATTTAGCAAAAAATTAAAATTAAATCCAAGCTAGATATTAAAAATCTTTAAAGTTTTTGGAGAAATTGTTCTCCAAATTACTTTTTCCTGTGCACTCGTTATTACTAGATTCTGTAAGATTTGCTGTTTATTTTTATTTAAAATTGACAATTCAAATTAACAGTTGCTTTTGGTTTCAGACATTTATTCCCAGCTATAATTCTCAGCCAATTGGAGTCTCTCCATCCTTTCAGCGCCAACCCTGATGCCTTGCTCAGTGTCTGGCAGGTTGCAAACTCAGTGCATTAGCACATCTTCAGTGGCTGAAGCTAATAAAACAATCACAGTGAAAGGCTGATCTGGGATTTGGAAAAATCCAAAGATCCTTGGGTTTAAAGGGCAGCCTGAGAGTTGAAAGACTGCAACTGACCCAAAAGTCAGAGTTCAAGATTGTAAGGATAGATGCAGCATAAAAAAAAAAAGCTTTTCTACTAAAATAATCTGTGAAAATATAGGTTGTATCTAAAGAACTCATAAAAGCTAATTACATTAGTACCATTCCATTGACTTGCAGCATGAGGCTTTGGAAATCAAAAAGAACTGTACTATTTTACTCCAATCTGAGGAAAACTATGCTGAGATTAGAAAAATTATTAAATAGCAAGTTCTAGGAAATACAGTCAGAGGAAAAATGAGGAAAGAAAAGGAGCCCTAAATTTTGCTGATGAGGACTGTTCTCCATTTTTCCTGTGAGAACACACCTCCTTCCTTGTGTCTGTTCTGTACTTCTGTCATATTTGTGTTTCTCTAGCTTTTTCTTCTCCAAAAAAGAGAATTGAGTGAAGTATGATAATTTTGCTGGCAAATTTTATGCATGATAATTCTTGCTGGCCACAGAAAGATAGTAAGGTATAAATACCATACGGAGGTACAAATACAAAAATGTTAAATATTTATTCCATAGCTTTATCAAAGATAATCAATGTGAATGGATAATATAATTTGTATTTTCAGTTTGTTCCTTGGTTTTGCTGTAATTCCAGGTGCTGCAGTTATTTTCTTTATTCTATCAAGTTTTATGTGTTTCAGTAGGCCTTCAGTCTGCATGTAGCTTTGGGTCTAAAACTTGACATGTTGGTCTTAGTTGAGGAGTGGAACATCTCAGCTTCCCTTACAGATGTGTCATTTTCATTTAGATTTAGGCAGCTACAAACCTTGGCCTTTCACAAATGAAACTCTTTTTGACAATACTATGTGAACATTGCTGTCAGAGCAGTTTCTTTGGGCAGAAAATATTTTCTTCCTTTTCTGTTCTTTTAATGTGTCTTCTGGTAGTTCTGGCTCAGAGTCACCTTACAATAATGACAATTAGCTGACCAGTATGGCAGGTCCTGGATATTGCGTATGAGCCCACATATTTCTGGTCACACTCAGGAAGTCTGGGACACTGCAGATATGGTCTGTGCAGTGAGACAAACAGCACGTGGTTTAGAGCCGCGGCTGACCAGCTCCCCAGTGTGTCATGGTATGCCTGACGTACCGTGTGCTCTGGTGGCTGGAGCGCGCTTCCACCTCTAGGCCCTGGCATTTTGGGTCCAGATCTTAAGAGGATGTGAAGGATAAATTTATGCTCATGAGATACTCCACAGTGCAGTAATTCCACCTACAAATGGCAAGATATGTTTATTATAAAAGCCTATCACTGGTTTTTGTCATGAATTCTGCAACACAGCAGTAGTGGTCTGCCACCCAAACAGATCTGTATGCCTTAACCCAACACAGAGGATGGTCTGCTAGTCTGAAAATGAGTTTCCTTTGAGGAGTCCTGTCAACCAACCCAATGGGCCTTATCCCCAAAGAGAACTTTGTATGTGCTGAGGCAAAAGCATCTTTAAGTAATTAGTGCAAGTCCAACACATGCCTTCCTTCAGGCACGTATCTCAGCAAATCCTTTATCAAGCCCTCTATTATAGTGTAGCCTTAGTTGGCTGTTCAGGTTTGGGGGTCACTCACTTTCTTCCTAGTGAGGATTGACAGGTCTGATTCTGTCCTTTCAGCTACATGCAAGCTGAACACCTTCTCTGATATGTCTGTGGGCCTTATTTTTTAGAAAGAGGTAAGAATATAGTTATATTTTCCCATTCTAAAAGTTTTATATAGCAAATATTATGTGTTGGGATATGACATCGTATTTTTACAGTAATCCTGTCTAACAGCTGTGCGTTCTTATACTTCTGAAGAACTGCTTCATTACTTGTGTTTGTTTGTTGTTGTGTAACCTGTGTAAAGTCACTAGAGAGCCACAAACTATTCCACAATGCTGTCTCTATACTTTAGCTCCTGGAAAGGCCTAAGAAGACACGCTGGAACGATGTTACAATTCCTTGAGCTTTTTGTTTTCACCACAGTCCCAATTCACTCAGACTTTGTTGATGCAAAGAAGCAGCGAGGGGTCAGGGGCTTGAACATCAGTGTCGAGGGCTCTTTGACATGCCCTAGGGTACCCTGCCTGGTCTCTAGCTGCTTCAGAAGACACAGAGTTCCCGTAGAGTTGGCGCCATACCTTCTGGGCCTATGCAGATGCTCGGTTACCCTAGAGCATCTCAGATGGCACTGGATGTCTGTGTTGAGGTGGTTAGATCTCTTTGTATATTTTCAGCTGTGTTACTTGTTCCACGTGCAGACACTGGAAACTAGAGGTTGTCACTGAAAAGCAAGTGGTCTACCATGGTCATTTTTGATGACTTTGTTACGAGTCACTGGCCTCTGTTTTGGTTTTCTGTCTGTAAAATAAGGTTCAGAGTACTTGTTCTTCAAGATTGCTTGCCTCCTTCAACCTCAATGCTTTTCCCCTTTCTCTCTTTCCTAGGGAGAGGACACTGGGATGAGGACAGTGTTGTTAGCTCACCTGATCCTGGCTCTGCCAGTGAATCAGGTGACCGATACCGTACTGAGCAATATCAGAGCAGTCCACATGAGCCCAGCAAAATTGAAACTCTAATAAGAGCCACCCAGCAAATGATTAAAGAGGAAGAGAACAGACTACAGCTGCGGAAGACAACCCCTGATCCACTGGTCTCCATTAATGGCACAGGGAAGAAGCACGCTATCTGTTTTGCAAACTACCCTCAGCAGCCGTTGGCAGGGGATGTCTGCCGCGTCCCGACGGTTGCCAACACTCCTCCCTGTGAACACATCCAGCAACAAGATGGAAAGATTATGAGCCCACATGAAAATGACTACGACAACAGCCCCACAGCACTGTCTAGGATAAGCAGCCCCAGTTCTGACCGAATATCAAAATCTAGTTTGGTACTAGCTAAAGACTACCTGCATTCAGACATGTCCCCTCATCAAACCCCAGGGGACCACCCAGCAGCCTCTCCAAATTATTACAGCTCCCACAGGCAGTACTTTGATAAGCATGCTTACACATTAACTGGATATGCCCTGGAGCATCTATATGACACTGAAACCATTAGAAACTATTCACTAGGCTGTAATGGATCACACTTTGATGTGACTTCTCACTTAAGGATGCAGCAAGATCCAGCACAAGGACACAAGGGAACATCTGTTATAATAACCAATGGAAGCTGACACTTTTTTTCTGAAAACTTTCGTGCTTTAAAAAATAACCTTTGAGATCTAATTGGAAGATATTATATGTTTTCATGCCCTTGTCGTTACCAGCATTTGATATACCACAGTGCACTAGAAAGAATAACCTAAGGTTCGGGAGGATAATTTAGTTAACACACATTACTTCTAAAAAATAAAAATGCACTGGCATGCAGGGTTAGAGTGAATGGAGCTAAACTCAAAGTTAGTGCCATGCAAGGTGAGAAGGATGGAAGAGGCTTAGGCAGCGAGCGCTTGGGGCAGGCTAGCAGAGCAATTTATGCACATTGTGTAAGAGGTGGTTGTTTGGAAACACTGCCAAGGGCAGAGCTTCTGAACTGCATGTGCCCCACAGGTCCCAGCCAACAAAACTGCTATGCACTCTTTTCACACAGAAAGTTGGAATGTGTTCCTTCGAAATATGCATCAAAATGTGTACTTCTGGTGATCTGTTTATTCCCTAATGGCCAAGTGTGTTATGCTGCTCCATAGTATAAACCATCCATGGCTGACCAATACAAAATCAAAAAGGGGAGAAAGAGAACTTCTCGAATTGTTATTTCCTTGTGTACTCACATGCATAGCTATTTACATACGCTTGATTTGAAAGGAGTCAAATGAGCAGTATCCTTATGATTAGTACGATCAAATATTTACTTCTACTGTATTTAAAAGAAAGAGGGCCTTTCTCAGTGTAGTTTTGAGAAATACCTAGGGCTTGGTTGTCTTGATGTAGAGATGGGACATTGTACTCATATTTTTGAAAGGTTGCACAAGGTGGGTAGTGGAGTGACATGGAAGAAAATTGTCAGGAGAAACAGGGAGAATAGGCTGGAATTAGAAGTGGTCCAAGATAAACACGTTTAACCCTATGGCTATATGTATGCCATTTAGTAATAATTATAAAATAAGGAAAAGTGGTTCTAAGTGGCCAAATAATTAAGAATTAATTTGAAATGCAGAAGGAACTCAATAGAATCATAGAAATTTTGCTGTAAAATACAAAGGCAATTGCATAAGTGCAAAAATATGAGAGGTGAGAATAGACAAAATCTGTATGGCAGTTTGTCCTACTTCTGATAAAGTTTTTGAGTAAATTAAGAAAGTATAGAAAATTGTAACTACTCTGTCTGACATACAGTAAAGTAATAGGTATGACTTTGAAAAGGAGATACGCAGTCTTTTCTTGCTTGCAGCAGAATATTTAATGAATATCAGAACATATTAGGGATATCAAAATCAGTCATATGTACATAAAAAAATACTGAGGGAAATCAGGGTTCCAAGAAATTCAATTGTATTAAGAATGCTGATATTATCAGGGCCTGTCATAGAGTTATAGAAGACATCAAAAGAGGCAGAGAAACTTTTTGCATTTTTTAATAATCTCATGAACAAAGAGACACTAATTGATTGAAAACGAGTAAATTAAAACCATATGCCAAAAAATGTAAAATAGGGCATTTGTAGGCACAATTGCTAACCTGTCCTTCTTTGTATGGCATTTATATGAAGTCTCAAAGTTGACTGCAACAGGAGCAGGATCACCGCTCCCTATTACAGCAATGTGGAGGTAAGGCGACTTGAGGTGGTTACTAAAATGAGAGTAACACTAAGTCTAGCTTCATTTGTAACATTAAGAAGCTCGACATATGGGACTGAGTCATCAATGGGACTAAATATAAACCAGCATGCTACGGGTGGGTTAAAAATATCTATTTTCAAATAAAGCTAATCAGAAGCAAAAGCTAAATAATAACATTATAAGCCACGTAAGTAGAGATGTACTTGAAAGCAGAGGAAATTACCTCTCTGAACTTGGAATACTGTGTATAGTCCTGATCACTCCAAGGCAGATTGTGAATCTTGAATTGAGTAGTACCTTACTCCATAAGCAATCTTTGTTGACTGCAGTGTGATCACTCCTGGTGAAATGTACGTTGAACACAAGGAAGAGCAACACAGTCTGGTCTTTATTATCTAAAGCTCATAATAGAAAAGGTGGAGCAGAGCTCAGCAAAAGATAAAGAGACTGAAAGATCTAATAAAAACTTTAAATAAACTAGGTCTGTCATCTTTGTAAGGGAAAAGAGTAAGGGGGAGCGTCACTGATGTGCACCAAGCTCTGCACAGAGGAGAGATAAATAATGGTCTAAAACTATTTGAACTAGCGGCAGAAATGAGAGACAGGGCATTGAATGTTAGCCAAGGCAAAATGAGAACAAAATGATTTGGCAAGAAGTTTATTTGACTAACTGCCAAATGAATAACAAAGGTCATAAAGAGAAGCATCTAGAGATTTTTGTTTGTTTGTTTGTTTTAAGATAAAAGCAAGGCAAATAATTGAAGGGAAGAAAAACATTGACAACTGTTAACTCAGAGGAAGGGATGGACCAAAATGGACTTCTTTCAGCCCAACGATTGTATATATTCTAAAGCATAGGAATGAGAAAGTATTTTTGATAAACCTAGTTCTGGATACAGATTTATTTCACTTATTCCTATGAATAATATGAATAAATTTGTATTTGGAGTCTCATTGTACAGTATTAAAATACAATTTGCAAAGCGAATTAGAGTAGAGGTACATGGTATCATATTATCCCTACTAGTACATATAAAAATAAGTCTAAGTGTCAATATTATTTTGTATTACAGAAGAGTTTCCTAAACTCTTTGGATGAATGGGATTTTGTCAGCTCCCAAGTTTCTTGGGATCACCAAGCACTCTTTTTATCAAGCTTTTAATTAGAAGGCAATAGAGTTCTGCAGACCAGCTGCACTTGCCTGTCTATGGTCTAATGGCCACAAGTAGTCAGGAAACCACAGTTTGGGCACTGTTGTATTTGCATTCTGACAGGCACTTTTGAAAAATAGAAAACTTACTTATAAAACAAACAGGCACAATATAAGATGCTTGTACTCTATAGGATTTCACCTAGGAAAAAAGCCAGTGTGTTATGCAATAAAAATTCCCCATTCTTATTTACTGTGATTCCAAAATAAAACTTCCCAAACTGTAGTTATTTATCCTATTTTCAATAGTTCCAGTTCACTACAATGACAAATGCAGCAAAATGCACTGTAATGAATGGAATACATCAGTAGAGAGGTCTGTACATGCAGCCACGTTGTGCTTACAAGAAAGGCTGATGCTCACTCCCCTCATGGGATTCCAGCAACTGGCACTCCTTAGCACTTCAGTACAGTCTGCCGGAGGTAGACGCCTTTTGTCAGTTAATTTGCCATCCTGCTTCTTTAGATATCCAGGAATTTCTTCTTAATTGACAGAAAGCATTGAATGTTGTAAACATAGACTCCACATGCTACATGCTACATGAAAGCAAGTTTGCAATCTTAATTATAGCATATAATATCACTGCAGCTCATATTACATGTACTTTTCAGTATGGTATAAAGCTTATTTTTTCCATTGCATATTTATTTAATTCAAATTTTCATTTAGTATCCTTCAAGGATATCATCTTCTTTTGTTTGTTTCTTCCTTTTCTAAATCAGATAAGATGAGATGCGATATTTTGCAAAACTGAAAAATGCAAGGCATTTGTACCAAATACATTTCAAATGTATCACATATTAGCTAAAGGCTATCACTTTAA
This sequence comes from Platalea leucorodia, assembly GCF_965183815.1. Lineage (NCBI taxonomy): Eukaryota > Metazoa > Chordata > Aves > Pelecaniformes > Threskiornithidae > Platalea > Platalea leucorodia. Next base: position 81,977,664 of record NC_138825.1, read on the forward strand.
ATAAGGTATATAGGTTGTGTTTTGGAACAGAAACAATATAAAATTGCTGTGTTGCATCATTTCTCTAACATAATGCTGTTTTGCTATTAACACCAAATTAATATTTTGTAGCTACTCCAAATACAGAGTGACCACAGATCTTTCAAACCATTTCTTATTGATATCAGTGGATTATTAATTAACCATTATGATTTTGGTGCATTATGATTTTGGTATATCCCTTTTGTTTAAAGAAGCAAAACCCTCCTCTCTTCTTTATACAAAACTGCACCCCAGGGGCATGGAGCTTGTAATTTTGGACAAATTTGCAAAGCAATTCTTAAATTAGAAGAAGAACCTTACTCAGCAATTTGTCCCATTGACTCAGATGGGAATATTTGTGGAGTAAGGTACTACTTAATACGTGTAAGGGCAAAAAGCTGACTTGTGAAGTGGCAATAGGTTTGAGGTTTGTTTTTAATTTTTTTTTTTAATCTCAAGATGTGAATATGGAAACTATGGAACGTAATAGCTGTAATGGCTGTGTTTCTGTAATAGAGGTTATTTATACATCCTTTGAAAGAATGAGTGCATCTCTCTGCACTGAAGAATCCCAGAAGTATTTCTTAAGCTTTAAATGGCTTTTGTTGATGTGTCCACAATACCGCCACAGGTTACACAGTGAAATTCTACTCTTTTAAACTTTTAATCACTCTTCTCTGAATCTCATTTTTATCTCCGTACACGCAGCATTTATTCATTAATGTCCCTAAGTATGTTAACCACCATATGTTCATTTATGTGAACATCCTGAGTGAGTTGGAAAAAAATAAAAGGTTGCATAGTATTTCTGGAAAAGGCGCAGCCACCCCAGAAAATCAAACTGGCTGTTCGAAAGGTCATTTAACCTTTCAGTCAACTAACAAAGCTGCAGCATACACATTGGTTTCAGACCTTCTGCATACAAAGCTGTATATAATGGGGATTATAGCACACAGTTCCAGGATTAGACCTAGCTATGTCTATTTTAAGGTGGCTATAGTTAATGTCTGGCAGCAAATGGGTTCAAGCTCTGGTCTTTCCATGAGTTGCAAGTTTACTTAAAACACCTAAGAGTCTAAAGGCAATGCAGGCTTTGTTATTAGGAACAATGGTGGATGAACATGCTTTCCTGTATGTATACTGGATTAGCTCCAGACACCTCCACAGTGTGGCGGAGAACCTATTTTATTTTATTAGCAGTTAGTATTGATGGCTAAATATTTCGGCTCTGTGCACTGAGAAGCAAAAAAAACCCCAAAACCAACAACAGAAAAAAACAAAACAAAAAACCCCCACGTTTTTTTTCTGTAACCCTTCAGTTTGGTGTTAGTAAAGCCTGTTAGAGGTGTAGCCGAGGGTTTAACAAACTATTTTTACCGAGCTGTTATTCTGAAGACCAAAAAATCAAATAGTCTTCTGTTCAGAATGGTGAGAGCACTAGTGTAACTCCATGTCACATTTCCTCAGAGCATTTATTAATGAAAAAAAAAAATGATGTGAGGTTAAACTTCACTGTGGCATTAAACTTACGTATACAAGAGTCTGTGGATAAATCTGGCTCGAAGTTGCTAAGAATATATCCCTTTCTGAAAAGAGGTAATTTATGACTCCATCTCTGAAGCTGTATTTGAAAGGAAAGATCAAATACAGGAAGAAACAAAGCTTTTTGTCTGGTTGTATTCACTACTTAACTCCCCTCTCACACAGAGTTCTCGAGATTTCCTGTTGTTCTAGGATTCAAAATACAGTTTTCAAAGATTTTTATTTATTGCAATTTGGACAGCATGCATTTTTTTCTTTTCAGCTACCGATACAGTGGGAAGTTTGGCAATGCAAGAAATGATCTTGCTCACACATTATAAAACATCGGCACCTTTACATTTCTAAGAAAATAAAGTCTATTAAGAAAAGTACTTTTAAGGCACTGCAACTTTTTCCCAAGGTAAATATTTCAATGCATATAAAATATACTAATCTAGCAAAAAAAAGCACTTGAGACATAATGAAGCATTTCATGTTTGCTTTAAACCAATAGGTTATATTTATGGAAAAAAAGACACAGATTGCCAGCATTTCAAATACCATGCCTCGCAATGTATAGGGTCTAGTGACATTAGAGCATAACATCTGTAATTCGAAGTTTTCCTTTGGAATGTAATGTAGGAAACACAATTTAGTTATGTCAACAATATCTTGCAAAGTGTTCCCATTGATAATTATTTATATTGTAAATAGCTTTCTGAAGTAAATTTGAAGTTAATGTGCATAAGATGTATTTATTATGTGAAGATTTTTTTGGTTTAAAATATAGCTACCAATATGCAATTTTTGTCTGTTTTTCTACATTTTTAAAACTAAGGATTGTCCTATTTAGGATATATTTTCAGGAATTCATTTTAGTTAATGAGACTATTTCTCAGAATTGGGAGGGGACATGGGAAAAGTAATTTATTTTGGTTTCTGCGAATCCTAAGTGCTCTCTGAATCTGTAATGAAGTTTATCAAATACGAAGGGACACTGATAATATACTGCTACCCCATTTAAGAAAGATGTCTGAATCTGCTCAAATACTATTCTGTCAGGAAGAGCTGACTCACAGGGGCTTAATTAAGATTAATTGTCTACTTTGTGTATAGTCTGCCATGTTTCTTGAAGCCATCCACCACCCTTGTGCCTCAGCTAAATCAGCTTGCTGACTTGGAGCATGATGCCCCTAAGGTGCTTAAAATACTATACTCCGACAAAGAGCAGCGTTATGGCAAAGGAATAGGTGAGAAATGCTAAACTGCATTCAGACCTGAGCTGGCTATTCCTTGGGCTTGCATGCTTGTACGGTTCAATCGAGCCATAATAACGTGAGCCACTGTGCAGCTTAGCTGCTGCAACCCTTGCCTGCTCTGGGGTCTAGGTACTCCTGAGCTTGAGGGTTCAGGGTCACAGCTTGCACTTTCTAGACTAGTCTCTGAGTCATCAAACCCTATCCTCTCAGGCAGTCTCATTGACACTCTTCCCTGCAGGTGAACAAATGCAACACTGATGGTGCCAGGGAGTAGTGGGAGCCTGATGCTGTGGTTGGGTGAGAAAGCAGCTTTCTCAGGAGAGAAAGTGGTTGCTCACATATTTTCCATTGACAAGATTCAGAGAAAAACACATAAGCAGTGGGGATGGGGGCGAGATGCACAGGAGTCAGTTTTGAGTCTCAAGTAAATTAATTGCATAAAACAGAGATGCAGTTGTGTCACTGACCCTTTGCTCCTGCACAGATATAGGCACTGAGTTCTCCAAGATGCTCCTGAGATTAGAGAATACTCTGCAGCATGGAGTTAGATGTTTAAACTACATTCATGCTTTTAGCATTTCCTATGGGGTAGTTTAAGCAGTTTCTCTCTCCTTGGCCTGAATTTGGCCCTGGTTCTCCATGCAGGCAGGAAATTGTGTCGTCTTTTCCCCAAACAATGCTGTTTAGCTCTTCAAAACATGTGCTGGGTTTCTTTCTTTCTTTCTTTCTCTCTTTTCTTTCTTTCTTTCTTTCTTTCTTTCTTTCTTTCTTTCTTTCTTTCTTTCTTTCTTTCTTTCTTTCTTTCTTTCTTTCTTTCTTTCTTTCTTTCTTTCTTTCTTTCTTTTCTTTCTTTTCTTTCTTTTCTTTCTTTTCTTTCTTTTCTTTTCTTTCTTTTCTTTCTTTTCTTTCTTTCTTTTCTTTCTTTTCTTTCTTTTCTTTCTTTTCTTTCTTTCTTCTTTTTCTTTCTTTTTAATGCATGGGTGAGGGGTTTCAGAAATGTCCGCTATTGACCTGCCTCATTGCCTTTGAAGCCCATGTTCAAAAAGAGACACTGAGATCAATAGGCACTCAGGGGGCCATACTGTCCTCCATAGGACAGCAGTAGTCCTAGTTTCTCCATGCTCAGCTCTGCAACAAAACTGAGTATCATCTTCAATGCTGTGTGCTGAAAGTCCTGCAACATCCATGCGTGCTCTTCAGTCTCTCTTCTAGGACATAAATAATACCCCTTGCCCACTGGTCTCTGTTCACTCTCGGCTCCTGTGCTCATTGGCAAATTGTTCTGCACTGAGGAAATCTGCTGTCATGGCCATTGTAATAAAAGTGTGCGATACCATCAGGCACTTCCTCTATCCCCATATGGTGGCCATCAGAGGCTTTGGCATCAGCAATTTCATTTGATACAGCTTCTCTGACTGTCAGAAGGTCACAAATAGCCTGCTGCTACGCAGCCTGGCGTGCCTATGTGCATAAAAAGGGCTATCCGCCACAGTGCAAAGCCCGACAGACGACATGGGTTCTTCATGGATGTTAACAGGAGTTTCACTAGGCATGCACACCACACTGGACTATGGTCCAGAGGCCAGGTGCAAGGCTATGTATACATGGAAATCACTGGGCCTCACCAGCATCAAGCCTGCTCATCCTCGCAGACATCTCTCTCTGCCCACAGTCTAGCATTGCCTTTCTCCCACAGTCCTCTCATTTTTGGCTCCCTTAGGCGTTATCCCTTCCATTTCCCTTTCTTCCCTTCTGCTCCAAGACCTGGCCTGTGATTTCACAAATCCTGTGATCTAGCTTGCCGAGCAAGTGTCCTCTGTTGATCCTGAAAATCGTGTTTTCCTTTTCATGAGGAAAAGGGCTATCTGGCAATGGTTTCCATCACTTGCACTCCCCTTTCCCTTTCCCTTCTTTATACAGCTGGTGTAAATGTCATAGTGAGGTCCCTGCAATCTTTTTCTCATAGGCATTAGTTCTGCTACAAGAAAGCTATTGGTTGAGGGAATGGAGGTGATGAACTTTTCAGAAAAGCTACAGACAAAAGATGATAGATGCCTTCAGCATACCAAATACACATACTACTTTAGCTGCATTGCAAAACACCATCACTCTTGACCTGCAAACAGAACATAAAGATGAAAACTGAAACCTGAGGACATATGCCTGTATTGGAAAATAACAACAAAAGCTACTATCAGATACACCTGAGAGGGAAACTTAAAAATTGTGTCTTTGTCTAAGCATGCATTAAATTACAGGCAAATAATTAAATGTTCATTATTATTGTTCAGCTCATCATTATTATTCATTTGTTCATTACTATCATGAGCTGTCATCAGCTTTGTCTTTTTTATCATGTTGTCTATATTTGTCACCTGTTATCTACACTCTTTTTCTTCTATAAATAAAAATATTCTGTAATAAAAATAATATTAATATAAAATGCAGCGCATAAACCGATGCCTGGGAAATAAACCCCAGAAAGTATCAGTATATTACAAGCTTTCAACTGACTATAAGCTCCACTATTTGGTACCCAATGTATCAGGTGGTAAATGTCACATGGGAGCCATCTTTAATTTCCAGCAATATTCCTAGGAATTGTTAGTATGACGTATTTGGAAATTATACCAAAGTTGTGTTGCAAAGAGACAAATTTGTACATTATCAAATGTGCTACATTTACTTGATTGTTTGGGTGGGGTTTTTTTGGTTGGTTTTTTTTTTTGTTTTGGTTTGGTTTTTTTTTTTGATAAGGAGAAACATGACAAAATGGTGACGAAAGCTTACGGTTCTTTTTTAAGCTGGACACTTTCAATTTCCCCTCAAGATGCAGTGCCAGAGATCATTTGATTCACTTTCAAAAGGCACACTGGAATCTTTCTATGGCTCCTTCTGTCTCCCTTGAAGCTTGAAGTAGTTCTGAACTGGTCAGCCTCTTGGGATCGGCTAGAGCAGCCTTGAGGCTACACTGATTTGTGCCACCTACCATAATTGTCCATGTCTGTCACATATGAAAAACAATGTCCCTCTGGCTTGTAGAGAGTTTACAAGTGCAAGACGGCTAAAATAGAGTGAGCATCTCACCACCATTTTAAAACGCTTTTTTACATTAGTACTGCCTGTTTTGTGAGGTAAAGCAGGTTAGACTGCCACCTTTCTCCCGTGCTATTAGCTTCACAAGTGGTAAGAAATTAAAGGAAGAAGGTACCAGAACATGTGAAACCCATGCTTTTTCTCCCACGCTGTCCAGAAAAACTGAGTGAACACCCAGAAGACTATTCTCATCACAGCAGAATAAACGCCTGCCTGGTGGAGTCCTGCCTGCACGCAACCAGATAAGGCAACTTATGTGGAAATGCCGTTTTTCACTGACAGCAGGGTGGCTGGCGAAACCACATTTGTATGTACAAGCTAGCCAAAAGCCCATGTGTCAATGTCAATGTTTTCCACATTGGTGATGTGTCCTGTGAAAGGACACTAGGATCGCTATGTGCTGAGCCTTTTGCTTCTTTCCTTTTGTCTTTGTATCCATTTGGAGCCCAGGCCAGGGAGGGCTAAGACTGCAGAGCAGCTTATGCAATTCTAACAGGAGTCAGATCCATTTTTCATCTGAAGCTTCTTGGACACAAGACATTTCATCAGGTTATGAATTATTTTACAAAAGCACGACCGTGTCTTCTCTGTCTGCTTTCTCTGTGGGACAATTGTGTCACTTTTTTTTTAAAGAATACCAGTGAAAGGCATTCTTTGTGTTTTCAATTTGAATCGCATCAGTGAGGTGAAAAATACAGTGTTAGTGTTATGTCTATTTTAGTCCAGGGCACAACTGTACATTTTGATGTTATGTTTCTGCCTTTTCTTTAATCACAAAGGCAAAGCCTTTCTTCTGTGCCGCTTTCTATTTAACCTCCAAAACAACTGTAAAGTATTAGAATGACTCCAGTATCCTCTCCAGCATGAATGTTTCTTGAGCTCAAGAGAAATGCCCACAGTTTCATTAGGCTGGTTATCTGACAGACTGCTCATAGAAAACAGCTGATTCTTTTTTTTTTTTGACCGAACAGCTTTGGCTTCCTGTGATCAATCTTCTTGGCTACAGCAGTAAATATGCTAAACTGCAGGTGCCAGCAAGCTTTGAGACAGTCTGAGGCATGAATTCTGAACCACGGTTGTGTTTTCTGTGTCATCAAATAGCCTACCTTGTGTACAACTATTTGGCCTATTCGTTAACTTGGGTTTTGAACTTAATATGTGCTTATTTACTTAGGGAATTAGATCCAGTGTAGGAGAGATGCAAAACAGCCAGCGGTTTACAATTTTAGTAAATAATCTCAGCTTTGTTCAGTTTTGCTCTAGGTCAGGCTGCTGCATGGAGTAATTCCATATGGCAACCTGATTTGAGCTTACTCAAAGTAAACCTTAAAATGGATTTTGGCAAAATCCATCCAGCCATCAGGAACCCATTCTCAGTTTCTGCTGAGGATTTCCTGATAGCTTTCTTCATTTAAAAAAAGAAACAACAAAAAAACAACAGAAAAAGAGAAAAACTTTGAAACTTTTTACTGTCTGAAATACCCTTTCCCCCCCTCCCAAATCTTAACCATCAAAAAGCCCTTTAGGTGGCTTTAATTTATCCTGAGAGCTATAGAAGTTAGGAGGTGCAAATATGGCTTAAGCGATTTTGCCTCCCCCCAGCTTGCTTTGCTCCATGCCTTTGGAGATGCGGTGCAGTGGTGCAGCCTCTCATGAGGGAGAAATCTGATGGAGGGAACAGCAGCTGCCCACTCTTCTCCTTTCTGCCCCTGCTCCTGTGCCCTGGTGCAGAGCGCTGGCTGCCTGGCCCCTCACCACCTTGAGCAGGGGTGTCACCATGGAGGCGCGTGGGCTGTCGAAGACTCTGCTGCTCGGGTAAGGATAAGAAGGAAGCACGGGGATTTGAGCAGTGAGAGAGCCTCCTGTGGGGTGCCTCCAGTGTTCAAAAGACAGGGGTAAAATCCTGGCATTAATGAAGTCATTGACAGAATTACTTTGGTCCCACTGAAGCGTCGTCAAAAATGTAAAAACATTTTGAAAACAACACTTGAGACAGCTCAGCCTGCTTCCCTCGATGGAGCGAGGGAAAGAGTAAGTAAACAGAGAGATTTACTCATGTTTGAAACAAACATAATTAAAAAAAATGTGGGTAGGAAAACAAGTACACACAGAAAATCCTCTCTTGTCATTTAGCTGAATGATGTCAAATGCGAATAAAAGCCCTGAGATAAAACTTGGGATAGAGCGTAGAAATTCTGGCAGGGCTATTTCAAAGTGGGGCTCTTAGGAAAAGCTGCTGATTGAAATCAATACAGCAAGACCAGAATCCGAAAAGACCATTTCTAAGACCTGAGAGGGTCACTGAGCAGAAGTGTCGGTTGATAGTATTGCCTTCACCAAGGTGCTTCAGTGTTTGCTTTAGTGACTTCTCGCAGCCGGTGGCTGAGCATACATTTAACATCCCACCTGAGATCGCCCTGCTGGGGGAAGGGAAGTTTTTAAAGACTTCTGTAGTTTAAACAACTCCCTCAACTCCCACATTAGCACGTCACAGATTCTATATATTAATCAATAATGTTTGATTCATGTACTGCATCAAATGAAGAGGCTATTTTTTGTGGAGAGAATTTAAAAGGGATTGAAGTTCTCTGTTTTCTGCTTCTATTCTTTAAACACGTTCATTCATTTGTCTTTTTAACAAGTTGTGATTTATCACATGAAACTTTTTTAAACAGACCTTGGTTAATATTTTCATTTTTCATGTAGTCGTGATGGATCATATTTTGGTATTTGTTTATTTGTTTTATTATGCAGCACTTGATTAGGTAATGGCTTCACAGGGAGGGGCAAAATGCAGATACTTTATATCATTAGAAATTACATTTAAAATTTCATGGTAGTTTATCAAAAGAAGATGAACTTGGTTAGAAAACAAATAAACAGAGACATCGCATTTCCATTTTTTACATAGCATTGTTTTGTAAAATTGCAGTGTTATAAAAATGATGTCAAAAAGTCAAGGTTAAGAAGTGAATTTTTCACTTATGCCAAAGTGAATGTACTGTATTTTAATTACAGGGTGCTTTTACAATAGCCATTTTAAAGTGCTGGTTTTGATGCTCACTTAAAAACCTGCTACTTTTTGAATATATAAAGAATTATTTCAAATTCAATTACACTGTATTTGTATTACAAGGAGGTGCAGAGGAGAGAGCATTAAGACAGAGTTTGCCCAGCCCAGTGTTTCCATTTTAATTGCTATCTATTTTTAGCACTCAGCAGGTCACTCCAGCTCACTGAGGGAAGTGAAGCTGTACCAACTTTTTCCAGCTACATATCTCCAAATATCTCTTTCTAGTTGTCATGGTTTCCTATGAGAATGAAGGTCACGCAACCACATTGTCTCTTTGCCCATCTGTCAGTCACTTCATCCTTAATATCTTTGCAACTCTTCAGCCTAACTGAACCAGGTTTTCAAAAGAGATGTCAGTCTAAATTCTCACAATTTTTATAAAAATAGGATGCTACAGTCAGGCAAAAGACCTTCCATGCTGCAGCTCAAGTAAAAGTGGAACATGAGCTTTCCTCTTACACAACATCAGAACTCAGACACGACACCAGACCTTACAGGGTGAGGTTCAGTGGGTTATCTTCTCACAGAACTGTGTATTTTATTGTATTTAAAGTTACGTCGATACTCTTCATTCAAATCTAGTTAGAAGATCACTTAATGTGTTGGAGCCTTGAAAAGGCTAGATGGTCTCCTGCATCAGGGAAATGTTCATTGACATGGTGAAACACCGATGCTCAAGTGAAAATTATTTCAAAAGAGCTATGTGGTCCACATAAAAGTGTCACTGAGATAAAAAATGTTCCAACGCAAATGGATTTAAATCTGTAAACTGATTTAATTTTATAAAAAATCATCTGATTTAGGACTGCTTGCTTGAATAGGAATTAAATAAGAGAAAACATTATATGCATATTTTCAAGCAGTGTCCTTACTTTTACTGTCATATTTCAGTTCAGCAGAATTTTTTACCATAGCTTGGGAATTATTTAGGGTGATAGTGAAGACTGCTATGACGATGTATATAGAAACAGCTAGTTTTAAAATCCAAACATAACTGATAAGAGGATATTCACTACAATGACCACATAAATTCCATGAAGAAGAACAAGGAGAAAGCAGGCAAATTCACAGTGGTACAATGCATTTGCAATATGGATTGCACTTATCTTTTTATTTACTACGGACAATGTAAATTATGTGGAACAGAATGGAGATTCAAATGATCCAGCATCTGCATAACACTATAAATTACACTGTACTGAGCATGTTAGAGAAAAGAAGAGTTTACCAATATCTAGTTCAAATGAAACAGTACAAAAAGCAGTGTCCAAAAATCAGTCCCAGGCTAATGATGAGCAGACCTTTTCAAGTATAGAGGTTCAACTACATTTTGGTGTAAGTACATTATACATATACGTTTTCAAACACACTATTCCAGTTCACTTTTACTGTCAGTCAGAGGCAATAATATTAAAATAATAACAAGCACCTGAGGTGACCTGAGGTTTTGCAATGTTTATATGAGTGCATCTAGGTTAAGATCTTTAGTGTCTCTTCCACTGTACCGTATTCCACATGCAATCTTTTGTCCGTCTTAAGGGCTTCCTCTTCTGGTGAATGGAGAATGCTTTGCCAGTTGTACACCTCTGCCCCCTGGAAAGTAGGTATCTATTGCCTGGCTGCTGCAGTTGTGAAGGATCTAGTCACTGTCTTGGCCAGCTTTATTCCCAAAATTGCAAGACAATCTGAAGGAACTTCTTGGTTCTCCCATAGATTGCACAGATTTGAATTTACTTTGTTTCTGACCTTGTAGATAAATTCAGATTATAGGGATTTCAGAAGGCAGAGAAAAAAATGACTAAAGCAAGAGTCATTCAGGTGCTTACAAGCAAAAAAAGGGGCACACAGAATAATTATAATTCTGGCTGGAAATTGATGGATATGTGTAGAATGAGGATAGACACAAGATCATGAAATGAAGTTGTCAGGAAGGCAGATACTTAAGCTTCCTCTAACTTAAGAAGAAAGATTCAGTGGACTTGCTGGCAACTAGTATGCTTTTGTTTATTTGTGTTGGTTGATTGGTTATCTTTTGCATGAGAAAAATAATTTTAGCACTATAACAAGTGTGCCCACCTCTACATACCTCGCTCCAAAAATATTTCACCAACTCCAGCAACAGTTTTCCCTGAGTAACCAGTGAAACACCAGGTCTTCAGTGAAGAGGAAAGAATACATTCAGTGTTTTTAAAATAGTCTTTGTCTTATGTCTGGGAAGTAACAGAAGGAGACCTGCCTTCAAGTCTGATTACTTAGGAAATAGAAGAGAAATAATAATTTCCCTTTCAATCAGAGTCTACGCTGCAGGTTCTGTTAAAGCATATCATTTATATCTTCATTAAGATGAGGTTATTCTCAAGTAACCCAGAAAGACAGATGCCTTTGGGTTATTTATATTTTTATATCCTTTTCTATGTGATGATAAGAGAAGACATACTGTCAATTTTTTTTTTAACAATGGCCTTATGGCTAGCAGACAATGAAATGGGACATACGAACAGATTTCCAAATGCTGTTAAGGGCACCAAGTGTGTGGTTAAAGAACAGTTTTGCAGCCTTTGTGCCTGATTCCCATCTCAGCCGCACCAGCGTAAGGTAGGGGGGCTGCCTCCACTGCAATCAGAAGCTGTCCACCTTAGTACAGTTTTACAGCGGACTAATTCGGCAAATCGACCAGAGGTATTCCTGACCTAAGATCGTGTGAAAGAGAAAGAGAGGGCAAAATGAGCCTTTTTGACAACAATATCCACTCTGCTCACTGATTCTTAGATGTTGTACAGCAGGTGGTTTTAATTGATGAAATTATTCTTACTAATTTTTAAGCTGTCACAGATAGATCTAAAGCAAGTTATGTGGTCAAGTTGGAGTGGATTGTTTTTTCTTAGAAATGTACAAAGCATTCTGTCTTCAACTCTGAAAGTGGAAACGTGACTTCTTCCTGGCCTTGCCTGGGCGTGCAGGGCTTGCTGGCTCAAAGGAAGAATGATATTTGCTTTAAAAAAAGACAGACAACATTTTTTAAAACGATCCAGAAAGATCAGGTCACATCATCCCTGAAAGGTCCTTAACATCTTTTGTAACAGTACCAACAGTAACTTGTGTAGTTTTTGGACAAAGTGTGCCAGTAACAGTGCAAAAATATAAAATCGGTGGCCACCTCAGACACAGAGCTATTGCTCGTGAACAGATTGATGTGTTCACGCATGATTGCTCTGAGAGGCCCTAGACATGTTGTGGTCAAATTGGCAAAATAGGTAGCAATTGTATTCTTGCAGCAGCCTCCGAAGGAGAGAGGCAGATGTCTATTCTATCTTGCAAACACATTCTTTTACAATGTGTTACTTCATCTCTTTTATTGCACAAGAGGAAAGTGAGAGACAGAGAATCAAGGATAACACTAATGATAGACCATATGGAATCCATAAACAATGTTGTTCTAGAATAAGATGGCCTTTAAAGGGGGTGGGGGCCTTATTGTACTTGGGCCAGACATTACCTAACTCCCCAGGTGAAAGAAGGAGAATAGGTGAGAATAGGGAGCAGACGCTGGGAGCATGCAATTCAGAGCAAGGCTTTCTGGAAGATATAAAGAGCAGCTTGAATCCCTTTAAAGGTCTGAGTTCCTTTGTATTAAAATAGCCTGCTCCTGCTCTCTGGGAGCCGAACCTTCCTCATGAAGGCTACTGAAGAAAATATTATTTTGAAACTGGATTAAGAATTTGGCCTGTTGTGTGTGAACCAGTTAGGAAATCCTGCACTTTTATGCGAAGACATGGGGTTCCTAAAGGGGGAAACGACTGAGGGAACCTCCTCCAGTACAGAATGCCCTTGCTTTGACAAAGGGAAGCCAGTAATAACAACAAAGAGTCAGGGCTGTCCTAAAAAACTGGATAGGAGAACAGCTACGCTGCCACTTTTACAGACTTTTAAAGCTCAGTTTGGATAGCACTGTACTCAGCAAGTCACCTTGCTGAAACAGTTCTTGCTCTTGGTGCTAGCATCTGAGCCAAGCCAGCCCACAGGCCAGCAAATGGGACAGCGATCTGCAGCGAGGAAGCTAGAGGAGTTAGTTATTTCTCTTCATATTGTGTCTAACTGGCCAGTGTTTTAACTGCATGACTGTAGGGAAGAATGATAGTGTCTGTCTCCCCTAGCACATGTGAAGGTTTCAGGTTTTGGCCTTGTTGTATTTGACCTCATTTAGGACAAGAATGCTTTTATCTAAATCAAAGCCAATTTCTAGTATTAGTCTGAACTTGTGAAGACCCCCAGTGAACAAAAATATCACAGGAATTAGGCAATACGTTCAGAATGCATTTTGAAGTTTTAAGCATGTGCTTAAGTGCTTTTCTGGCTCTACTTTAATGAAAGATGGAAACGTAATGTGGAAATATGACCGAGAAATTCTGTTTCATTAAAATTGGAATGAATCCCAGCGATGAACAAAACTTGAAATGAAGTACTATTTTGAGATTTAAAAGTAGCTTCCCTCCATGTTTATTCTGCTCATTTTGCTGCTGTCTGATGCAAGCCTGCTTGCTACAGTTCTAACATGAGATAAAACGTACTAGTTATTGGGCAGTGGTTTGTTGCACAAGGGCATGCTAGAAGGACAGTACAAACAACAGCTGAAGTATGAAAGCATAATATATTTCTTGTTGCTTATCCAAAGTTTATCTGACTTCCTTGAAAAGACTATAGGACACAGAAATAGGTCACAATAGTTGATATAGAAGAAAAAAAAGCCTTTTCTGTTTTCATTTCTTCTTTGGTGTAATTCCATAACTTATCTAGTAACAGTAATAAAACAGAAGCAGGTTGAGAGAAGGACCTTCATCTGATGCAAAACTTCGTAGCTATGCTGACTTCTGCGTGTTTGTTTGGGGGAGAGGGTACAAACACACAACTCAGTGTGTTCCAAAAGGGTTTCCCAGTTGGACCCTGTGCACGATTGGGGCCCATGTCTTTTGCAGCTATGACTAAGTCACCAAGCAGAAGCAGCCGCTCAGCCACCTCTTCCAAGGCCAAAATTAGGTGTCAGAGCAGGGTGCCCTTTCTGGTGGCTGAGAGAGAGGCAGGAAAAATCTGAAGGGGAAGACAGTCAAATGCCTAGGGAAATAGTGAAGGATTTTAGGAGGAACAATACTGTGTTGTTTTCTGCAGGATCTTTTGGCTGGGTTACAGAAGAGGAGTCTGGATTTTGTCTCTCTGCACAAGGGGAAGTGACAACTCGGGAGGAGGTAATTGTGCTGAGACTTGGAGAGCCTCTGTCCTGGGAGTAGCTCTGTGCTCATCACATATCCTTGCTTTGGGAGATGGTGTTTTTTAGCAGTACTTGTGAGAATGGTGCTACCACGGCATGGCAGAATGAGCAATGTGTGATGAAGGCTGCCAGGCTGCGTTTGAGCTTAGTGGGTCAGTGTGGGCATTGACAGGCAACTTAGACAATCCTTCTCTTCTGTATTTGCTAGAGCTATAGATTTTGACTATAAGCCAAAAGCTAAATAGGTCCAAACCAACGAAGGATAGGTCAGTCAGCTGCTAATACATGTGATGGTCTGGACACAATCTGGACAGTGGGGATGGGGAGAAGGTTATTTACGCACTCTGTTTCTCATGTGCATCCATTGTCAGTTACTGCTGTAAAATGTGACAACACAGTCCAGCCTTTTTCATTAGTCATTGAAAAAAAAACCTCATAATATCAACCTGCCACACTTCTTCCTTTTTTAATTTAATAAAAGATAGGCAGCAGCATCTTTTTAATGAAAATATTGCACAGTTAAGGATCCCATAGCACAATAATGTAAAATGGCAAATATATCTCTGAATACATGATCAGCTCTTTTTAACATGCATACCCTGGACACCCATGAAAATCCAGTGAACACTACATTATTATGGGGAAGCACATGAAAGAAAAATGGACCATGAAGATGATATACACTAAAATTTTTCCTATTGTGACTTTTAGTACCACTTTTTTCATAGCTCAGCAGCAGACCTGAGCTATGCTGAGCAATTGCCAAATGGCATGGTAAACTAACAAGTGGGTTTTCTGTATGTTATCTCCAGTTTAGTGGAACTTTGTAGGGCAACAACCCACTAGTAGATCACAACTCATTTTGGCAGGTCATTTTGTGTGCATTATTGACCTTTTCTTGCTGTCCATAAATCCTTGACAATGCTGACACAGAAACGCACCAACTGACCTTTCAAAAAATGTTGGAAATAATCCGTTCCAGCTGCAGGCTGAGGACACTGACCATATTCAAATATAAATCTCTCCATCAGCACCATGGACTGCTGGCAACAGCAGCATTCACACTCCCCAAACTGATTCTCCACACCAACAGGCCTGATGTCCCTTATGAAAAAGAAAATTCTCACTGGCTAAAAGCAGGAGGAGGAAACCCCCTTTTTAAAGCTGACTATGTAAGGAAAATTTAGGACAGCACTGGTTTGACTTTTCCCAAAAGCTGGCTAGCAACTAGAGCATCATCCCTTGACAGCTCTTAGTGTAAAATGTTCTTAGCACCTGTAAGCCCTGTGGAACTCAGGCTTAAACCCAGAACAAAGTGTACATTTCCTGGTTTTGAGCTGGCATCCTTTCTTCACATTTTAAAACACAACGCTTTCCTCTCAAAACACTTTGTGCAATGTATTCTCTCCATTTGCAGAATGCAATGTTTGTTTTCCCCTTTCTTCTAAAGGAAAAAAGCACCCCACTTGAGAACTGACTCTCTGGCTATGATAAATTATTGCAGTTGTGCAGGGGTCCTCATGAGGCTGGATCCTTGAACCAGCTGCCTGGGTTAGCTAAACTGTGTTAAGGGCCAGTTACGCAAGGCTTACTGTCTGTGGATATGGTCTTAACTGGAGGTCAGCAATGGATGAGCTGCTTTGAATGACCTCTTGATGAGTATTTTCTGTAGGCTGGGAGCACTGTAAGTTTGCAAACTGCCTTATCTTGGGATACTTTGTTCATGTTCTTAAATTAATTAGCTTTGGCTTATATCCAGTGAAGAACTTCCCCCAGGGCTTTCCTATCAAACCATGTTGAAATATATTAGTAGATATGTGAGATAAGTATCACATACTTCCAAATAGCTGTGCAGACTTCCACATTTCTTTGGCAAGGAGGTGCACTAACTCCTTTTTCAGGGAGACTTCTGTGCCTCTGTGGCAAACATAATTTGAGGAACTGAGGGAGAACCTAGAGCTGAGGTAGAAGCAGAGAGATTTGTGATCAGGAAGTGATAGAGACCAGCCATTTGGCAGGGTCAAAAGCAGAACTGTCTTTTCATATGATTAACAATTACATTCAGGGTGCAGTAATTAAACTTAAGACTACTGAAAGGAAGATCAAATATCTCTCACATTGTTGAACTACAAAATTCTCTAACTGCCAAGGTAAGGATAAGATGCTGATGGGAGATTCTGCATGTTGCAAGGTGTCTTCTGAAATGTGTGGTGTAAACCTCTGACATGTATAAGAGAAAGTTCCATTTAGCTAAACAGAAAAGACAAAAAGTCCCTATCTAGTTGTTTCAGGATAGCAGCTGAAAGAAAATCTGTATTGTATATGTATTAATATTACAAATCCCACTGGATCTTTTCTATGGAAACTAATAATTTTACTAATACTTCACATTTCCAGAGAAACGTTGTTCAGTCTGTTTAAATTTATTTCCAAAAATTTATAAATGTGGATAGCCAGGAAAAAATGGCTAAATAAATGGAAGTTTGCAATAAATTTTTTTTTTCTTCTGTTTCTTCATCATTAAACATCCAGGGTAGTAACCTGGATGAAAAAAGACCTCAAAATGGTCTTTTTTCAGCCCCCCCCGCCAGGATCTGTTTTCCTTTGTCACTCATGGGCTTGATAATACAGATTTGACTTTGTTAATATGCTTCTTTCTGTTTGCTTTGTGTTTAATTCTGGGAAAGAAGTAGTAGTAGCATGTTCTGCATGTAAGAGTGCTTCACATTTCTTTTCCAGCTGGCTAGTATATATTTTTTATAATTGTTGTTTCTACATTTGTTTCAAATTTCCCTGCCTCCTTGGAAGTAAGGAATAATAGTTTTGAGAACCAGCACATGGGTATTAAACTCATCTGTGTAAAAGGGAATTCCAAGAGCTTGGATGAGATTCTAACACTTTTTTTTTTCCCTCTTGTAAGGCCAGGGACCATGTAATGATCTAGTCCAGCCTTCTGTATAAGGCCATAAACCTCACCATGGTTCCACAGCTTCATGTCACTGTGTACTCTCCAAGTACAGCATAAATACTAAGCAATGGAGAATCCTATAAAGTGCTTCTGAAAAATCATGGTGAGAAAAGCTCTAAGAAGTCTAAAAACTGGGCCTTTTGGTGGGTCTGCAATTAGCAGATGCCTTTCATAGCTGCATGTAATATTTTGTAAAAAGCCAAAATAACTTAATCTGCATGACTCGAATATTTCAGAGCCTTTAGATCTCAAAGGAAAACAAAGATTTAAATGTGTTTGTCTTGACAGTATACTTTCTGTGCAGAATGCTTTGATACTGTTTCATTGACTGAACATCTGCTTCTTTTCATAGTGTCTTTATGTAGATCTTCTTTTACATCTCAAGATAATACTTTATATATTCTGCCTATACTTGCTGTTAAAAACGTTGACAATTTGTTCATACCATGATTTGTGTGTATCTATCTTCAGCACTTATATTCCCTTGTGATATAGGAGATCTTTAACTTCAGTTCTAAAAGCTCCTCACACAGAAAGAGCTGGAATCTCTAAATCGGAATTATACATTTTCCTTAAAATTTGCTTTGCTTTGCTTCAGCAACTCATTACTGAGCTCACTGAAGACATTAGTAGTGGACAGCATAATGTTTCCATAAAAACATAGAGGTTCTTTTCATCCTCTCTATCACTCACTCCTCTAGTGAATTTGAAAACTTCATGGAAACAGGGGAATAAATGTGAAAAGAAAGCCATTGGTAGATTTGTTTAGCAGCATATCACCAAAGGTTCCTTTCACCCTTCATGCTCTTGCTGACAAAATGTTAGGCAACCACAGCTGCTTTAATGAGAGCCCCTCCTTTTATTTCGGCTTCATATGCTTATGTTGCACTTCTGAAGAAGGATCAAGTCTGGAGTCTTGTGTCTATAGTCCAAGCTTCCCTTGGAAAGCCATTTAAACCAAGTCCCCATTTTTCCCTTTCCTCTTTCTCCCACCTCAAATTTCAGTAGTTGAGTTAACAAGAAAGGGGTTTTCCCCATTGTTTCCTAACCATTTTCATCCTCAAGCAGTCATAATGCTGATGTGCCTAAGAGTAACCACACGCGGTTGCCACCTCTCCAGAGGATAAACAGTTAGCTCACTACACTACTGGGCTTTGACCAAGCTTTTAGTGTAGCATTAACCTATACTGAAAGAAAATGCTTTAGCTTCCCTGATAAGAAATTAGTAAAAAAAAATTCAACCTGGTGTTGAGCAGCAGCAGTGCTTAAACCAGCTTAAGCAGTTCCCATCCTTCGATAGATACCCTTCTGCTGGATAACCATGAAGAGAACTGAATCAGAGCTGTGATATGACTGGAAAATTACCTAACTGAGAAAGCTGTATTTCTGCTGGATCAGGTCCTCGGTCTGCTTCACTGTGCAGCTGCTAGAGCGGAGAGAGGGCAGTGGTGCAAGGAGCAAGCACCTTGGACAGAGATTGCTACCATTAACAGTGCTATTAGAGGAATAATGCTGTTAAAGAAGTGTACGTTTCCGTATGAATCACCTTATGAATCACAGCTTCAGGATGAAGCCTCTTCACACACCCACAAACTGACAGCCGCCCTTGTACCAACACTGTGATGCCTGCAGGTGCTTCTAGATTTCGTATGAGACAAAAGAAGAATTATTCACAGGGATAATAAGTTTGGGATGAACTGACTCAGCTGGCGGAGCCTTCAATTTCAATGAATTTGTTATCTAGATAATTCCTCTGAAGGAATTATAAAGATGGTTTGAGGAAGTCAAGTAGTTTCCAGCCATCAAGAACTGATGAAAAGTTCTTTTCTGTGGTAAACCTCCTAAAAGTATGTTAGTACAAAAGAATAATTTCTTATTAAATCATAATACCACTAATGGTTTTTCTGAAAAGTGCAATAAGATAATTTAGTACAAGTTGACCATAACTAGAATGTCAAATACAGTCTTATAATTGTCTAAAATACTATTTAGATGTTTTTTAAATTGTATCTAGGTGATTTGGGTTTCCCAAACATTTAACTTTGCATACTTATGTAAAACTCTTGACATCAAGAAAGGTTTTTTCTTTTCTTTTTTTAATCTTTTATGTTCATCAGTAATGATTTTATACCTATAACTTAAACGATCCTTTTAGTACCTTTGAGGAAGGACAGATTGCCCTTTCTTTCACCTCTTAGTTCTGCTGCGATAACCACTGAGTTTTGTAGTAGAGTGAAGAATGAGTTTCAGACTGGACATGTACAGGGAACATTTTGTTAAGTACCAAATAATTTTTGCAGTCACTTTCTGGGCACTCCAGTTCTTTTAGGGATAAATTCTGGGAACTAGTAACAGGCAATTTTATTAAAATATGGTTCTAAAATAACGGTATACATGAAAGTGACTTTTTTTCACTGGCTAGTAGAGTGCACACATCTACTAGTAGTATAATGGGGTGGGATGATCCTGCAAGAATTTGTAACTTCTTAGTGGCTTAAATTAGTGGCAGATAATACAAATATTACTATTACACCTAATGCAGTCTCTTTGGCCTTAGTATCATCAGAAATATGGAAAGATACTCTGCTTTGACTGGAATAGTAGGAAAATACTAGGAAAAAGGAAAATCAGTATTTCATCCACAATGAGTTCTAACCTTGAGCACTCCAAGAGAATATAAACTTTGAAAGTGCAAGTTACAATTTTTAAATGCAACATAAATAAAATTGCTTCTCATGCGGGAACAGTAATACTATCTATGGGAATATGTCATCAGTATCTGCTCACTCAGATGATTTTTGGCAAATGCTTCCTGTGAGCCCATGGGTTTGTTTATTTGTTTCCTCACAGTCTTTGATGGAGACAACAGTCCCCAAACTCTGTTGACTTCCTCCAATTGCCCACCTAAAGTCAGAAACTCTATGGACATTTGCCAACATTCTCTGTTTTAAAGCACCTAGTATACAGGGTTTCTGTGTGTATGTTATGAATTCTCAGGGTTGGATGCTAACGTTTCTCCTCTTTTCAGAGGAGCAGATAAAGCAAAATACTGGGGAAAAAACGGATCTTCTTTGCTTGCCAAAGTGAACAGTTTGAAATTACTGTCCTTTGACATAAAACAAATAACAGATAACTTTGGGTACTTAGAGTAAAAAAGCAGGGAACTAGATTCAGAAAACATCCTGGGATTTTTTTTTTCAGCTCTAAACCTTTTAACAGTTCTAGAACCAAGGATGGAGATGTTGCAAATAGAGTGAAAATGCTGCTTCCAGGAATAGAAAAGAAGGGTGCACCTAGGATACTAAAGGTCTAAGATTTATAAGTTAAGACCTCTAGTCAAACTCTGACTGGCCTTTGGGTCAGAAACAGATTTCAGGGAACAAGAATCAAAAGACATGGTCACTTAATTAATTCTTCACATTCACAGAGCCAAAAGTGACCACAGATTAACATCAGACTCATTTAGGTAACAATGAAGTATAAGCATTAGGATAAAAGTCAGATCTAGTCCACCCAGAGACATTAAGGTCATTCATTTGCCATATTTGTACTGGTGCAGCTTAATGTTGGTGATTAGGTAATAAAAGGGGACTCTTCCATGAGGCAGCCTTCATTTGGCATTGAACTCATATTCATGCCAAAGTTCCCATCTGCAAATGCAATCAGACTTCCATTTCTTTGCGGTTTAACATCTAAGATTTCTCCCTAACAGACTGGCTAGCTGTTAGTGTTTTCTAACATCTTAAAACTTATAACTTCTAAATTATCAGTCTTTTCTTTCTTTCTTTTTTTTTTTTTTTTTTTTTAAGGTAGTATGCATGTTTTTATGAATTTTTTGTATGATGTATTCTTATTTGCTGAATTTTGTAATTATTCTCAGTAAAGTGCTTTAAAACCCCTCTTTCTTAATGGAATTTGATTCCTTGAGCTCTATGAGTTCTCAGCACATATATATGGATTAAGAGAGTACTCAAAAAAGGGCAGGAGGCCCAGGTTCAGGCTTTATGTTCTCATTGCCCTGTCTCTCTGAGAGCCCCAATGAACAAAGGGAATACTGAAATCAGCAGACTGTAGGGCTCTGAAAGAATTGTCTTAATCACTAGTCTGGAGAGCAAATTGTTCTGTCTTGGGAATTGTTTACTGTATGTAAAGTGAGAAAGTGGGGAGGTTCACATGAATGTTCCCTACGGGCAACTTGTTAGGATACTTCCACTGAGGGGTAAGTATGAAGTGGATTTTAACCTCATGAATGGTGTGGCAAAAGGCCAATATCCCACGGGGTGTACCAAGTAACAGAGAAGATATTGAAATCTAAGGTGGTCCATCCTTTATTGTTCCTACTGGAGCTGCCTTTCTGCATTTAAACTGGTTTTTAAAAGTGTCCCCTGACACATTATTATGTTTTATACAATAATTTTAGTCACAGTCCATGGGCAGTATTTCTAAGATCTTACATTTCTGTATTGGCATCTTTTCCCCTGACCTGCCACCCATTTGTGGGACTAAGCCAGTTTCCAATGAGAAAAAAAATGGCATATTGCCCTAGTGTTACATGGAATTGGCTGGATATACTGGGCTCGATTCTTATCAGATCTTCATACTTTTCTAGTGAGATAATGATTCTTCAAAATAGAAATAAAATTGGATCAACTAAAGTCCAAAAAAAAAAAAGAGTTGATTACTTCATTATAGAAGTCAGTAATTAGTGATCTCAAACATATCAAAAATCTGCCCCATGTGGATCTTCTTTTCCAGTGGTAACTAGATTGAGTTACCTAATACTGGTCCTACTCCCCCTAAGGGAAAGGGAAACACCAATAAGAAAATTCAAGAAAGGGCATCTCTTTTTATTCCTGTGAAGAGAATAATAGGCTCATCAGTTAACACAGAAGATCAGTGGACATACAATTTTGATCTCAGTTTTGTAATGTTTCATTGAGAAGTCTGCTAAAGTTTTACACGTCTTGTCAAGAAATTATTCTTTCTTGCTTTTGATTCAAGGTACAAAGATATGCCCTGGTCAGAGTGGGGAACGTGTGCTGTTTTACAGTCCCTCCCACATCAAAGTTAATTAAGGGGACGCTGAATGAGAGCAGAGAGCAAACGGGACATGGTGTCTTTCTTCTGTACAGTTTTGTCTGCTGCTTTGTAGCATAAAACATTAAAAAATGCCAGCTTAACCTTTTTGCAGATTAATGCTTAAAATGCTTAACTTTTTTGCAGATTCCTGGGCCTTCCATGTTTCTGTTGCTCTGTAGTTTCAGTCTCCGTGGCGCTAACTGTTGTCCTACTGTCTGCAAAGCTAGACAGTATTTGCGCAGGTGTCAGTCCCCAGCTGCCTGAGGAGTTGCAGAGCTATAGTATGCCTCCATATTTTCCACAGCTTTCTTATGCTCCCTCTGGGAGTACTTGATCACGTTGTTTTGTCCTTCTAAACTGTTGTTGGGTCCTGTTAACTTAGTCCTCACAATAGCATGATTTGTTGCAAAAGTTGCAATTGGGAACTTGTAGATTTTACCACTTAAAAGTAAGATCAGGCTTGCTGTGAATTCCTGCAAAACTCACAACTCTGTGTAAATCAGAGTAAATTTTGGACAAGTAAATCCACATTTCTGCTTCTTTCGCATTGGAATGAACTGATGTTCTTTGTTTAAAAAATAGGAAATAGAGCCACATGAGGCCTTCCACTTCAGTACAGCTACATCCAACTCTAGGTTACCCTGTCACCCAGTGGAAGTGTGAAATCAGGTACCTGGGAACAGGACCTAGAGAACTAAGGGGAAATCTTCTCATTCCATCATGGAATGACCAAGTCATTAATTTAAAATCATCTGTTTCTAGCAATTACCCCTTTTTCTTCTATCTGGGATTCACTTCCCAATGCACCCAGCTTCCTCCTGGAGCTGCCACTGAAGATAAATTTCTTGTGCACAGAACAAGGAAAAAGATGGAGAGGGGCATGCAGTGTTCTGCTAATTATGTGAGCTAAATGCTGTCTTAGAACTCTCTCCTATCTATATCCTTATATAATTCCTGTGAGCAATTCCTTAGGCAGTCAGTTAAACCTGCTTAGCATGTTTGATTACAAACAACTTTTTTAAAAAACTTTTTTTGGCAATGCCCACTTAAGAACTTGGAATTTGAGTTACTAAAGTATCTGTCACTTATTACTGAAAATTAAAGCAGTGGCTATCTCCTCTAAATCAGGTAATGAGTGCAGAGATGAAAGGAAATGTGTCTATATTCTGTTAAGGGTTTGGATGATGAACATCAAGTAATGATAGGAGCAACCCAATGAACAATTGGTTAAAAAAAATGACTGCAAATTATTATGTACCCAATAAATACTGTCCATGTTGTATGTTGCATGAAGCTGAATGAAATAATAATGTGGTTCATGAAGACTCTCTCATACTGTGTATGCGTAAGGATTTTGAATTAAAATTGCACAAGCAACCTTATAACTTATATCTTCTGAATTTTGATTGCTTAACCTAGAAATCTTAATATGCTTACTAAACTAAGTGAATTCAGGCAGTGGTATAGTTTAGACTAAGGAACTAGGAGAGCAGAATACAGACAAGACTTGGATTTACTTTAAGTCAAAGGAGCAAAAACTCATTGGAACTCTATCCAAAGTTGAGAGTCACACTCTCATCCTGGCTGAAAAGTAACCATCTTCAAAATAAGATCAAAATGTGAGAAAAGGTATTGGATTTAAGGTTTAGGTAAGAGAATATGGGTGGAAAGAAGGATTGTTAAGCAAAGGAAATTACATTCTAGAGTTCATGAGGTATAAAGAGGGCAGTTAAAACTTGTAAGATAGCAGAAGCTGAGCCAAGTTAGACATCACAAAGGAATCCAAAACAAAGAACAAAAGGTTCTTTAGCCTTGTAAAAAAATGAGGGTGAGGGAAGAAGAGAGGCTACTCTGCATTTGGAAGGGGTAGGAATGGATGGAAGTTTGTCCCACCGCTAAAATAATACTTTGCTTCAATTTTTCATAAGTGATATGAAATACAGGTGAGAAGGGGCAAGACAGCTAGCTACAGGTTATAAAAAGATTGAAGTTACTATTTCTATGGGGGAATAAACTCTGAATTTCATGTCCTTTCCAGAGTTCTGAGAGGACTAGCATATAACATTGCAAGATTGGTGGCAAGACATTTAAAAATAAATGTAGCCACTGTTACCATATGACTGTAGAATAACAAATGTAAGATGTATTTTTATAAAGGATGAAAGATATGCTGTGTTTTTTAAAAAGTTTGAGGAATGTACACAGTAGCCTTTTTTTTTTTTTTACAAGTTAAATATAGTAGATGTAAGATATCTTAACCTGAGTAAACTGATATCGTATTCTGTGAGAAATTACTCTTTATTGTAGGCAGAAGAACTGGTTTGAGTGGAGACTATGTTGAGTGAGTACTGAAAGAGAAGTGTTGGGGTGTAGAAAGCTTCTAGTGCTAGTCCTGAAGATATGAACTAAACACATTAAAATATAAATATCTTGAATAACCAGCCTGGATTATAATTGCAGTGAAATGACACTGAACAGAGAGAATTACAAGTTCATGCCTTTGGGGGTTAATAACAAAATTCAAAGGTCATTGGTAGAGGAGGAGAAAGATTTTGCATTAGTTAATCATAAAATGGCTGTAGTCCACAGATGGGATACAACCATGGGAAAGGCAAATTCAGTCACCGGATTTCTTGTGCAAAGCTTTTTCAATAGAGGTGAGAAATTAATTTTGTCTTTATCCAGGGTACTCTTCCAGAATATTGTGCATGGATCTGGTTATCCATGTTCTAGAAACCTACAATTCAACTAAAAATTCAGAGTGAGGAGAACAGGGTGATCAAAAGATACAGAGCTAACGTGTGAGAACAAACTAGAGGAGCTGGCTTTGTGTAGCATAGCAAAACAAGAGCTGGGAGAAATTTTACTGCTGACTCAAAATGTATGATAAAAACAAGCCCTACGGAGAGAAAATAATTATTTAAGCTAAAGGACAATCTTGATCTAAGAATAAATGGGTAGAAGATGCCTTTGAAAAGATGTAGGGTGAAAACTAAGGACAATTTTGAGTGTAGAACACAGCAATGTTCTAGAACAAAGAAAATGAAGACAAAAAAATTCAAAGATGTGGCAACTTGTGAGTAGTTATGATTGCCTGCAATAGCAGCTGAGTAGGGCGAGTGATTGAGATATTTTCCAGTCCTATACCCCTCTTAATGTAGTTTGTATATGCAACATGTAGTCATGAAATACTTAAGGTATTAATTCCATTTTTCTTGAATGACAGATACCAGGGCTGTGGCAATGCTGAAATAGAAATAGCAATAGACATATGCTACAATTGATCAGCCTCTTATGGTCAGAATTTTGCCTTTATTTGAAACAATAAAACAATGTCAGAACAGATTCTCCAAAATCCTTCAATTGACCCCACATTAGAAACCTGTCAAAAATAACTGAAAAAGAAAGTGATGTAGAATTATTCTATTTTATTTTTAAGTCTTGATTCAGGAATCTTGAGTCATCTCCCTGTGGTTTCTCAGTATCACACACCTGAAACATTTTATTTTTCATAGTGATGATTTGTTTCCCTTCCAGACTTCAAAACTTTTCCCATCTTACTAAAAACTTTTGGTTTGCTTGTTGGTGGATCAGTCCCTATAGTTTTAGTGAACTTCACTGGATATTTTTCACCCCTATTAATCACAAATTCAATGGCTAAACATCCTTCTAATCCCAAATATATTTTTGTGATTATCTTTCAATTCACCAAAACCATATGGGAAGCCCTCAGGAGACCTGAAGTTCTTAAAATGAGACACTGTTTTTGGAGTCCATGTTATGCAACTTTAATTCCTGTGGAATGAAAATTTTATAATAATGTTTAACACTGTTCAGCATGAATTCTGACCTCTTTTGTCTATAATATAATATATTTATAATAATATAATGTGCACATAACACCTCTAAAACACCTGTGAGAAGTAGTTGTATTACAGAGTAGTATTACAGAGCAAACCTCATCTGTAGGAGAGTGGTTATCTTGTTGTATGAACACAGAGGGAGTAAGTTATGTACTCTGAATAAGGCTTTGTGTACAAGTAGCTAACTAGTAAAAGCTTGTAACTTGGGAAAAGAGCTATAGTGAGTTATAAGGGACTGAGAAGGTGAAGGGGCAGCTTCAAGAAGGAGAGTAATCCTGAGGAGGTTAATCCTTCAGACACTTCAAGAAGCAATACCTTTTACAGTTCACATACTGTGTTTCTGAGCCTTGTCTTATCACAGGTGAAGAGTATTAACTTGAATGAATTATTCATTGATAAGCATGGTAGAATCAAGTTGGTCTTGATGAAAGGCAGCATTGCCTTGGGTAAGGATAGACAGGTTTGGACCAGATCATCTCCTGAGGTCCTTTCCAGCTGAAATCTTTTTAAAAGTCTATGACTGTATAATAAGACACTATCTGTCTATATTATATATGCACCTCTGTAAGGTCTAAGTATTTTCTTAATTATTTTCAATTTTTTTTTTTCAAATTTTACAAAAACTTTTGATATTTGCAATAAAATTTTCTTATTTCTAGCTAATTTTCACTCAGATATAGAACAAACTATATGTCTATAAACTGCCACCAATGTCAATAGGACTTTTGGAATTTTTGTTAATTTTGGATTTTTCTTAATTACGTTTTTTTAGGAACGAAGCTACTTTGACTGGAATGCCAATCTCGTTATTGAACATATAAATTTGACAACCCAACTGCCAAGAATCTTATCAATAATTTGAGGAGCATACATGCAAATTTCAAATCCATCCCAGCAATAATCTATAGAAATATCTCCACATGTTTCTTGTAGAAGTGTAGGGTGAGATGAATGTGACAGACCTTAACAAGGGCAAGTATAGATCTTTTTCTGCAATGGTTCTGTGCTACTTCTGTCCCTAAAGATTAGGATAAAGTTAGTAACTTATATTTTCTGCTCAAGAGAGTGTGTGATGTGGTAGAAGGAGTACAGACCATAGTCCAAACAATATTCCCATAAAAAGGAAAAATGAAGGTTGGTATATTCATTAGACAAGCCAGCTTCCAACACTGATGAAATCTTGTAACTCACTGAAGTTAGGAGTGGCTGGATAAAGTCAGCAGACCACCAGTGATACTATAACCTATATTCATGGCTTGAAGTTGGCACTGCATTATTAGAGAACAGAGCATTTTAAAAAGACCTCTCTCCCCTTGCCATTTCTATCCTTTGCTGTCAGGTTTCCAGTCATTCTTCTCCACTGAATACTCACTCTTTCTTTAGTTTCCTGATACAGGTGGCTACCATTTGTAGAGCTATCAATTTCTTTGCCCGTTTTAAAGCAGCTATTATTTATGCCAGTCCCTGCTTATCATCCTCTTTATTCGTTTAGACAAGAACAGCTACAAAACATTTTAAACAGCTTGAGATAAAGGTTAAGCTTAAAGATCACATGTTATCATGCACAGCTTCAAAATAATGGGTTAAACCTGCTTCAACACAATGTTCCGAAATCATGTCTTTAATGTGCATTTAATTTGTGCCACTCTTTCAGATGTAAGAAATGTGAAAACATGAACCAAGCTAAAAAGCTGTGGCCCATAAAGAAAATCATCTGCAGTAGTGTAAAAGGTGCATGCCGCACTTCTTTTCATGAGTCTTCATACGCAAGATCATACAGAATTGAAAAACACACCTTTTTTCGAATGACTTTTATGACTTTATCTTTTAATAATAGTATGTATCAGTGACATATGTCTCACTAAAGAAATGTGATTGTTGGAAGTCCTGCATTTATCCTTCAAATAATTTTAGAAGTTTTTGCATTAGAATTAATGGTAAGATCACAGCCCTTGTTACAAACAATAAATTATCACTACATGTCTTGCTATTGAAATAGATTACTTAGCCATTCACCATTTGCCACGGGATGCTCTCCAGATGTGTTGCATCTGAATTTCTCTGAATTTTCTCTTGAGTACTACGAAGTTAATCTGTTGTTTAGCACACCAAAAGAATCGTTAAATATCTGCTAAACATTATACCAGTTTGCAGTGTTCTGGTGTAAAGATTTTTTTCTTCTCTTTCTTCCCTCTCTCCATTCCAGTGATCTTTAACAATACCCCACTGTTGCAATGCTGTTCTTTTTCCTCCTTCAAAGTATAATTTTATGCTAATCCTTGAGCTGTTGAAGAGGGCATTAGCTTTCAGCTCATTTTCTGATTTGTTGTGCTAGGGAAACTTTGTTACTTACAACCTGGCACAACGTGAACTTTCCACAAACATTACCTATTGCTTCCATAGTTTAAACATTTTTTTTAATTTGGTAGAGATTACATGATAAGGATGCATGGTCCTTCTGTCTACTGTATATCTCACAATCCAATTGCTGAGAGGATTGAACTTTCATCTCTATGTTGGAATATGGCCCAGATTCTGGATTTCAAAGCAACTAAAAGGAAGACAATCATTAAGACAATGTTCCCTCAAATCCCAGTTCAAATAATCTCAAAGTCTATGCAAAACACAAATGTTGACCCCACAGAACTTCCCAACCTCCAGAATAGTTCACAAAGCTCTGAAAACACTTGCAAGCATATTTCTGAAACTTCTTTTTTTTTATTGTGGGCAAAATATCCCTTGGTTGCCATTAGTTTTGCTTAAATCCCGTGGAAATATTCAGAGCTTCCTGGTGTATTCAACAATTCAGAAAAATGGCTCATCATCTCAGTTTGGCTCAGTCTGCACGATTGCTTGTTTACTTAGTCCCCACTTATTTTTTTCAGGTTCACTATCAGGCTAGACAGCTCTGTCAACTCAAAAAGACATGCTTTTTTCAAACTATTGATCTCTGTTGCTCTTCCAAATCCTTTAGTATTGGCTCTTAGGATTACTATAATGCTATAATCATTCTGTTAAGGATTCAGATTTGTGGTGGACTAAAAGATGGTAACATCAAAAGGATTGAAATGCCCTTGAAGCAATCAATTTTTGTTCATCAAATACAAATGCTGAGAGGCTGCTTTCAGCTAATAATTTATAACTGAATTAATGACACATGGCTTCCGTCAGTAATGGTGTCCTCTCTGGGATATTTTTTTTTCCCTTTCTGTGATCTGATTTCATATTCTGGGAAAGGAAATCAGAGTGTTAAAGAATTTAATCAGAAATGGGGACTGTCTGAAGTTAAAAGCTTAGCTTTCTTGCTTCAAATTTACTGCTGATGAAATCTTTATCTATCAGTTTTGGCAAACTTGTATTTTTAAGCCAATCCTACTCATGTCCAATTGTATTTTCACTTTTTTATCTTATGTACAAAGAATCACTGAGTTGTGGGAAGGATCTTGAAAAAGTTTTAAGTCTCTTCCATGTGTTGGTCTTCAAACATTTTGGTTAATGAGAAATTTTCCATGTTAACAGAATGGTACCAAAAAATGGGCATAGGCAATTCACCTTTTCTCACTCCAGCCTCCTCCTCCTGCTTCTATGCTGGATTCTGGCAACAGGCTCAGATTTGCAGTTTAAAACAAACTTAAAATAGTTGACTCTTATTTCCTATCACAATCCTGTTTCGCCATTTCTACTTTTCTGGTGATTTGAAATTAGTCTATTTGTTCAGAAAGGCTATCCAAAACAACGATTTTTTTTTTCTTTTCTTTTTTTCCCCTGAATTTTATGTGGAAAGGGGAATATGCCCCAGGCTTGCCATCTGTCAAAACATTCTGAAGAAGAATAGCATTAAGAAGCCAGCACCAGACAGAGTTAGAAAATAAGGGGGGGAAAAAAGAAAATAAAAGAAAAAAGCCTTTATAGAGGAAAAGTCAAAAGTCATAAACCTGAATAAGTGCCAAATTATTGGACACCTGCATAAACTGGTCTCAACTTCATGGTGTCTCCTCTCTGCTAGGCTGATTAAGGACAACCTAATAACAGCAGTTGTGTGATGAAGTTGCTCTGTGATGTAGTTCTACTATGGTGTAGTCCTCGTTTATAGCTGTCAGATATGTCAGTTAGTGTTTGGGGTTGGTTATGCAGGGGAGGAATTGTTGTGGCAGAAGGGAAAAAAATAACCATGGTATCAGCTTTAGGAATGAAATATCCCATTAATCTACCTATTACCTCTTCCCATCTCTTTTATCACCTCTTCCCATCTCTCTCCCATCCCATTAATCTACCTATTACCTCTTCCCATCTCTTTTATTACCTCTTCCCATCTTTCTCCCATCTGTGAAGCACAGATATTCAGAATCACTGAAGGAACTTCTTAAGTGTTGTTTACACTTTTCTTACATATATGGTGTGGCAAGCTTTACAAGTAATCTTGGGTCTATAAATTATTAGCAAAAATAGCAGGTAGGCTGTCATGTGTTCTTTAGGTCTTATAGGTAACACTATAGATAGGTGTCCCTTTGTACAAACCATCTGCTCATGTTCAGTTAATCCTTTTCTCCATTTCCTTTCTCCTTCTCCAGTTGTCCTTCATCATCTCCTCCCTCTCCCACAAACTCCCTGCAGCTTATAATTGGTTTAGAAATAGATCAAGTTACTTACATTTAATAGCTGAAAGTACTTACTCAGGATAATTCTGTTCTAGCAATTTGTATCCAATTAATACTAAATCTTCAGTTGTAGCAAATCTTCAACTGGATCTTGTATTGGAACTTATCTGTTGTGCTTGTGCATTAAAAGTGTATGTGGCATGGATACCATCCAAGTATTGCTGAGCTTATTGACATATCAGTTGATTTTCAGAACTTTAAAACCTTTAATTGGGAACTTAAAAATGTGCAGAACCTAAACTCAAGGCAGAAAAAAACCAAAACTTAACCAAAACTGAAATAGTTGAATAGAAATAAAAAAGAATGCATTGCACAAGTTAGAAAAGCAAGAATATAGTAATGTAAAATAACTTATTCATGAAAGAAATCTCCATATCAGATTTGCCTTATACACAAATCATCAGTATCTGAATTTGTTGAATCTCAGTTAGAAAACAATAGCTAAAATTCTGCAAGGTGCTTAACACCTCAAATGAACTGAAGATATGCCTCACACAAAGCCTTGCAAAATCAGATCAATGGATGAAAAACAAACACAACATGAACTTTTTGAAACATTAAATCAAAAATAGTCTCCAAATATTGAAAGTAGGTACACTAACCTGGCCTTGCAAAGTACTCATACTTGATAACACTTGAAAAAGCAATGTAGTTTTCAAAAATGTTTCAAATAAACTGAGACTTATTCCAAATAAAAGTTACAAAATAACTGAAGAGCCATAATAAAAATGATCAATAAAAAAAGCTCTTAAACTAATTGAAAACATTGTAACATTAAGCTTTATGACAATCATGCTCTTTTTCTTAAAGCAGCCTTACACGCAATCTTTGGCAGGGGAAATTTTGTTTTAAATCCCCTCCCACTCTGCAGTTTAATGCAGTCCAAATGTCTTCACTACTGAGAACGGAGCAAAGACATTTCTCTTCATAGAGGTAGCTGGTGGTCCCAAAGCTCATTTATGACAAATACCTGGACCTTCTCTAATTTTGTCTTCCAAGTAGTCAGGAGTTTCCATCATCTTTTTCTTCCTTGGTGTTCTCTTCTGTTAGCTTTTCAGCGTTTGAGCCGAGATGAAAATATGCGAGAAGTTATGCCTCATATACAGACGTGTGGAAGCGGCCCTGAAAAGTGGACTTTCAGGAGGCCTCAAAGATGTTAAACAACCTTCGGCTCTGAAACAAAAGAGATAAATGTCTGTTTCTTCGAAGGGAGACTCGGTACATCTGGGTTCCTTTTATTGTGCAGGGTGTCAGGTTATCTTTTGTCTCCCTGCTTGCATCTCTGGGCTCACAACATCCCTATGAAAATGCTGATAATGAGTGCAATTGCAGCCATCACTTTGCCTGAGCTGAAGTCCTGGAAAAGCCACTGGGATTCGATGTGCAGGAGATATAGCCCCTTCCAGAAACAGCAAGTCTGGCTCCCCAGGGCTGTCCTTTTTTCACTTTTTATTACAGGAGCAGCCCTACCCTGAGTCTTCAGAGCTGCAGAAGGAAATGTTGCCCATACTACCGGAAGCTGGCTCTAATTACCAGCCTTTAATCGAGAGGCATGAAGATGCTGAGGTACTGTCATCCTACAGACACATGGGTATGAACTTGAAATCTGCAGCTAACTTCAATGGGATGGTTCACATGCCTGAAGTTCAGTTAGTGTCTAGCTTCCTGCCGGAAGACTGGTCATAAAACTTCTGAGTACTTCAATGACTTTGGGGGCAATGGACCAGCTAGCCTTAGGAGGTACATTCTGTGTGAAGGCATAAGAAAAGCATTCAAAACAGCTTCATCAGTAAGACAATAAAAGTACTTGAATATGCTGTTTACCCCAGCAGTTCCTGGCACTGTTGTTAATCGGGTTGCAGTCTCAGTGACATATGAGTCTGTGTTAATGGTAATCTTCAGAAGCAGATACCTTATAAACCAAACATCACTTTAGTAGGATAGTACACAAGGTCTTCCCTGTCTTGATCGGGGTTGTGGCCAGGTGTTTTATCACTTGTCAGTTCATTCACACAACTGAAAACATTGTTAAGAGAAATCTTTAAAACTCTTTCACTAACCCTGTTTAGCAGTAAATGGTCCCAAAGGTTATGGTTGATACCTAGAAGCTATAACTAGCTTGAAAAGTGTTAGTAAAACAGCTTTTTACTTCTCGGCTGGCCTTTGAAACACAACAGAAAGGGAAATACTGTGCACAAGATATGTGACCATATTCAATAGCCCTTTGAAGTCTCGTCTGCTAGAACAGGTCCATAACAACCTTTCCTTGGCCTGTAACAGGCATCTTCTGTCTGAAGAGGGAGAACGAGAAATGCTGAGGACATGTATTCAGCTTTATGTTAAGGTTGAGGTCCAGTCAGTGGCACTAAAGGGCACAACGCTTTCCTCTCGGGGTGGAGTCAGGCAGGAAATGCCATGCCTACTCTGTCAACCATAGGTGAGAAGGAAAAATTTGCCTCTGCTGTGCGATATGCCTGTGATCGAAGGTAGCTGTGAAAGGGTCTTCATTCAAAGGTCTGATTTTATTTAATTTGTTTGGGAAGAAATGAGGAAAGGCCTCAAAGATCTACCAGGTTTCTTACGTGTTCACACTTGTCAGGATCTGCAGTGTCCTGTTGTCTCAGGTAAATAAATGTGGGTTTATATGGTCAGTGCTTTACAGGCTCGTATTTGTTAAGCAAAATAAAACAGTGGCTATTACTATGTTTTTTTCCCCATCTTTGTTGCATGCAGTCTAAAATAAAATGCTATTATTTTCAGAAGGATGGCCCATCTCTAGAACTTTTTTGTCATGTATAACAAATAAATCATAACTTTTTCATCTCGTAATGATAGCAAGGACTATGACATGTAAGCTGGAATTATTTTTTGTGGGGGAAAAAATATATCTAAGCCTTAAGATGTAATGTAAAAACCCAACTCAGATAGAAG
Source organism: Platalea leucorodia (assembly GCF_965183815.1). Classification (NCBI taxonomy): domain Eukaryota; kingdom Metazoa; phylum Chordata; class Aves; order Pelecaniformes; family Threskiornithidae; genus Platalea; species Platalea leucorodia. The sequence goes on from NC_138825.1 coordinate 82,011,396, forward strand.
GTCTGGGTAAAAAATTGAAGTAAATTATACTCATTGCTTCAAAGACTTCAAAATTTTTACTGTCATTAAGTTTTTCTAGTCATATACCCATCAAATTAAGAAAGATGTTTTAGTCTCGTATTTCTTTCACACAGGCACCAGCAGAATAATATGAAGTTAATATATTGAGAACACAAAATATGGAGCAAGTCACTGAAAAATATGACATTTTCCCCCATCAATTCTTTTTCTGAATATGTATTGCATCCAGTTTGTGTGGAAGTGGCAGTGTCAATATTAATGCAGAGTCTGGTGGTTCCTGAACAACCAAGGCAGGACAATTCAGCAAAGGAAGCATCATTTATCTCAGCACTGGTTGTGGAATGAGGGGCAGGGGGTGGGTGATGTAATTTTCTGTCATATGAGACGGAGTCTGTCAGGTTGACCTGAGCAGTTCCTTGTGTGCCTCGCATTTTGTCACCAATTAATAGAAGCTGATGTTCAGTTGCAACACACACCTCCTTTGTAAAGCAAGCTGTGTGCATCTGAAAGCCAACACACTGCGGGACTTAAATCCTCCCGGTAGCACTTTAACAACCGCCAGCGTGGGTCTGATTTTCCAGCTTGCTTGCATTTGCTCTGAGTTATTTTTATAAGGATCTCAACACACCGAGTTCATTTGTTGTATTTTTCTATTGATTTTTCCCCAACTGATGTGAAATAGAAGTATCTTTTAGGCTCTTTGTTTAACTGCATTTCCTCGTGTTTTCCCCCTTAATCTTTGTAAACTTAGGTCTTCCTGAGGTTATGGCAGTATGTTTGTTATCGCTTCTTGTCATGTGATATTTATCTAGCTGTGACTGTGATACTGCTGGTGTTTCTGAAACGGCACTGGGCTCCTCTGTTATCTTTCTGCAGGTGTTGGATTTGCCAGTTTCAGTGAAGTTTGGTGTCCTCAGTAATTGCTGATAGTCTTTAAAACCAGCAATCTGGGATTTTCCCCCAAAAGTTTACCTCCTGATAAACTGTTTGGATTCTTGTTACAGAATGAAAATATACCCAAAAAATAAGAAGGGAAAAAATAGCTCACTAAATTTTTTGCTGCTTGATTGGTTAAATCAACTGCACATTTCAGATCCTAAAACGCAAAAGGAAATAATTAATATAGCAACTTGAGACTTAAACATGCTGTCAGTTGCCAGGTTTTTGCCAGTGAGTACAATTCATCTGCCCAAGGTTCTGTCTTCAAATTACTATAGAAAATATGGATCATCAGATTTCACCACTTTAAAAATAGTCTGGCTCCTCAACGTCAAGAGTTTATGCAAGGGAAAGCATTTTAAAGCCTTCACTTTTCATTACAAGTAGAACATCTTACAGAATAAAACCTTGTGTGCTTGTTTTTCTGAAGTGTACATGGAAACTTGTAAGTTGAAGACCCAAGGAAAAAGTAAAGATTAGTTACTTACAAGAGCTGACCTTTATCTAGAGGCTGAACAAAATGTAATCTTGGAGAAACCTAGAGGTGGTTGTTTAACCATGGGTGTATTCTGCTGGAGCTGAACTTACTGTTGGTTTTGCAGCAGTCAGAAATCTATTATCCACCCAGAACCATGGGCTTCTCTTCTATTTTTTTTGATGCCTGAAAATATAGTAGTAGCAGCAAAGTTTACCCACATTGCAAACTTCCTTGAAATAAGAGGGAAGAAAGAAAACTTTCAAACAGCACTATTTTGAAATAGACTGACCTTCTTCAATAGTTTTCAAACATCAAAGGATTGTGTATTCTGTCTGCAAGTTAGTTTTCTGAATAAATTATTATTTGATTCATCTCCCCATGATCTATTTTTAGGCTTTTGGGAGACTTTTGAAAGCAAAAGTGCTTTTTTTTTTTTATTTCCCTTGGTTTGGATCATATGGTTTGGAAGCTTACAGCTCTTTCTTGCTGCCTGACAGATTCTCGCACAATTACCCTTCCAGCAAATTCACCCTTGATGGAACTTACTTCTTAGGCATTCCTCCAGTGCCCCTTGCACTCGTGGATGTCTGTATATTCTGCTGATCAAAGAGCGTTCTTCTCCATCCACTTATCAAATGGTTTATTTTTACATAATGTGCCTGTTGACACCACAGCTGCTTTTTTGAACTGGGGAGGGGAGAACTGCTGTTGAATAGAGAAGATGACGTTAAAATTGAACTGTACATTTTTGCAAGTAGCTGCAGAGCCGTATCTCTGCTTTTTGTGGTGCCTGGTGGATGCTGTTTTAGTAGAGCTACCCAACTGCTTTGCTGAACCTGAGGCCCCTACTTTATAGTGCACTATTTCCCTACATAAAGTTAAATGTAATGCAAATTCAGTGGAAACAGTATGCCTCCTTTATTAGATAACACACTTTAAACTGGTATTTACTAACATGTCACTACTGACAACCATGGACGGGAAAACAAGCTGCAGATAGCTGTAAGAAGACTGTAGATTCTTGAATAAAAACATATGATTTTTTTTTATTAATTTGGCTGTAGGCAGATCTGGTTTGCTTTATTGGCAGTAACATATAAGTACAGTTTTGTGGCATCTCTTCTATTTAAGGCATTTTAATCTACAACCTTATAATATTGAAATATTTATTCCATACCCATTGTTATGTTGTTAAGGACAGTAGTATTAAAAGCAAAGGCAATTTTCCGTCAGCTTCCTGATCTTTGAAGTAGGCAGAGTAGGCCTCTGTTCCTCTCAAAAGTTTTCTCAAAGATGTGATGTAGACCATACCAATTCCTGAACTCACCATACCTCTGCCAGGGTCTAGTTCCCCCAAAGCTTCAATTTCTTTTAAAATCATGGGATCAGACTTGTAATACAAAATACAACCCATGAATTGCTTGTGTTGCTCTGTCTGACTTCCATTAGTTATGAGGCACATAGGCATAAAATAGAGTCTCAAATTTTCTTCCCTCTCTAGTGTCAAGAAGTTACTGGGACTGATCTATGAATCAAGGATGTGCCTCCTTCTCCCCAGAAAACATGAATACCCTTGCTGTATTTAGAAAAGTTTCTGTTTTATTCACCTCCCTTTATAAAAATTGAATTAACGACACAAAATTCTGGTACAACCAGGATTTTGCATGCTAATTTAAGTATGAATTTCTAAAGTTTTTTACTTTTTCGTAATACCAAATACTATTGCCCTGCAGGCAATTCTAGTTAGAAACAGAGGAATGTTTTTCAGCTTTATGGATATACAACCTGAAGTATGCAGTTGGTTTCTTATTGTTTTAATGCACATTATAGCCCTTTTAATAGTTTTAAGTGACTGATTTCTACATATCGCGTGCATTCCTCTCATGGTTACATACTTTGGACTTAGGGAAATACCAGTCACCAAAACATCCCATATCTGTCCAAGTCCCTGCAGATGAACTATGCTGCCTGAAAGATTTTCCCACTAACCAAACTCCTCTTTGTGACCTTGCTTACCTGCTATAACCAGGATACAATGTGTACAGAAACCAATTGTATTTTGGGGAAAATAGGCTGCAAAATAAAGAAACCTTGCTTGGGAAATGGCCAGTTTTGCCACTGACACAATCAGTAAATAAAAAAATGTCCACCTATCCATCAATATTTTTTTTTTTTAGAGAGGCCACTAGAAATGTTTCTGCTCTTTGAAAGCACTATACATTTGTATCTTACTCACTCTTTAATGTGAAAATCAGAATGTGCTTGTACATCTTCTCAGCCAAAATCCTCAAGAAATTATTCATAACAAATTAAGATTCTCCGAGGAGCTGTTGAAGCTGGTAATAGAACAAAATGTTTTCAAAGGATAGTAAAATACTGGGGGAATTATTGTTCTACAAGTCTTACAATTATTTTATAAACTGCTAAGCCAAATTTACCACTGACTAAAGTACTGGCATAAATGATAAATGCCAGTACTCTGTGGAGGCACTTACCACAAAAGAGGCAAAAGGGTAAGCTGATGTAGGAAAAAGCATCTGGAGAGAGTGATTTAGGTAGAAAATAAGCAACCCTATCTCTTATGTCATTTTATCTTATTCTGTGTTACTCATGATATGCCATGTGCATCTCCATCAACCTTCTTTGATCCTATGGTACAGCTCTGGTACCACCTGTGTCTCACCGCACTGACTTCTTCAGCAAGAGGTTACTGCCACACAGCAAGGGGAACAGGCATAGTCCTTCAGGCTCTCCTCTGCTTGCAGAAGATTCCTGCTAACTCCCATGCAATGCTGCATACGAGACTTCAGTGGCTCAAATAATCTGATTTCATTGCAGCAGTCCTTCTTGAAAGTGAGGAAGGGATGCTGATGTCTCTCCCACTCCAGGCTGAGTGAGAAGAGAGGGGGTTTCCCCAGCATTTGTCACCCATGCGGTTGGCTTCTCTGCTGCCCATGCCTTTGGAGCAGGATGGGTGTATTTAGGACAATATCTTTCTGCTAAACGGGAGCCATTTTTCTGTCTCTGTCTTCACCACTTCACCTCCCCATGCTATTGCCTCTTGTTTCACGTCTGAGCTTGGAAGGGATGTAAAAACTGGTAAGGGTGGTGCTTCACTTCAGGCACTTCTGTCTTTGCAGGGGATCCCATTACCCTGTGTGGCAGTGTAGCTGCAGTTTCACCAGCACAATGCCCAGCTGTTGCATAATATAAGTCAAAGTAATTTCCCTTGCTTGCATGCTCCATATCTGCATCTTCACGCTTGGTTTGGGGCTCTGAGTTTCCCCTCTGAGCTGTCCTGCTGCCTGGGGGCACCTTGTGGTGAGGTTAGTGAGCTCCCTGCTCCAGGGGAAAAACCACAAAGAGATGAAGGATATAACTTTATCCAGCACCGGTTGGCTAATGCTCCTATGGCAGAATTCAGCAGCTCTTTGTCTACTCCTCTACATCAGTTTAGGACAGAAAAGAAAAGCAGCATTGCTGTCATTCCAAAGACCATTTGGCAGAAGTATGAAATTCTGATCTGAGCAAGTGGCTTAATCCCTCACCTCTCAGTTTCTTACCTGTAAAATGCTGATATAACAAAAAAAAGATTGCTGTCAGTATAGGTATGCTACTTCCAAATCTGAGCAGCTTCACATTTGTTACTGCAGGCTGTTTATCTGGCCTTGACTCCTGGTAAAATTCAAGTTAACAAACTTGTAGCATATATTCTGAAGCCTGCAAGCAGTCAGCACTTTGGTTTTCCATCTGACCAGTATGGTGCCTAAACTTCCCTGTGCTCATGTGTGATTTTGTTACTCAATCAATCACTTTTTCTCCCTGCAGAATGTAACCTACTCAAATAACTGTGATTATACATTCATAATTGCAAAGTCAAAATAAAAGCCTAGAGCATATGGAAATGATCAGAATACAGTGTAATAGCAGCAATGCCATTTACTGTATATAATCAATTTAGCACACCAATAAATACATACATATATAAACCTCTGACAAGCACACTATTCTTTTCTATAAAACTTTTCATTTAAATTCTGATGCCATTGTTTTGGAATAAATTTTCTTGTCACAAAGATATGGCTTTTTATTTGTTTCAGTCTTATTGCATCATTAAAATATTGGTATCTTTTATGTTTTGCAAACATTTGTGGACACACCATTAACCAACATAAAACACAATGCAGTAACAAATGCCTGTTTTATGACTGCTGTCAGACTATATATTCTCTAATGGTCTAACATTATCAGCAATCTAAGCCTAAATTATCACAACTAAAAGTCTATGAAATACAAGACACATATATAATCTCCAGGAGTCAATGTATTGAAACATTAGAATTAAAGGTTCAGGCAATCAATTCAGCCAAAAATGCAGTTTTGCAGAGGAATTTTTCATTCAAGCAGCAAAAATGAAAAGGAAGGAAGCAGCAAGTTATTATTGAAAAGATTGCCCATATCCAGAGAAGATATAGTTTCTCTGGACATTTATGTACTGTCAGCAGGAGGAAGGAAAAAAAAAAAGGTGAGAGAGAGAAAAAGAATTTGATAAAGGTGCAGCGTTTATGTCTTTATTGCTTTTATTGTAAATGCTTTTTGATCAATGAGATCATTCCATTACCTGCTTGTAAGATTGATTTGTATTGTTCCCTAACACTTTTTATTTGGCCTAGGAATTTTACTGTGTGTCTATAGGAGCAGAAGAATTTAAGACAAGGATGATAAATTGCTAACAACATATGGTTCTTTCCAAGTTGTGTGAAAATACTCTCTGTGCTGCTGGAGAATGCAACTAATGAAAGTGTATCAGGGGCACTAGATTTAGACAGTGATAAAGTCCAAGGTGTTTTGTTGTCTACGGCATGGTTGGCAGTGAACACATACAAGGAATGAATTTGCCTTTTGCATGATGACCATTTAAAAGTTTCTTTTGCATCTCCTGTGTAAACCCTAGAAATGAACTTTTTCTTTTGGTTGTCTTCTCTTCTAAAGGTGATGACAGGATCAATTTCATTGGCTTAATAGGACAATATTAATCACAAGGGTCTGTCAAGATACCTAATGGCAATATATATTGGAGAAGCATCTTGGCAGAATGCACTTCTTATTATGAATCTCCCTTTTATTGTAGTCTTTGACAGCAACAGTTTAAAGGGTAAAGAGAGTTCTAAAATCTCAGCACCACAGACAGACAATGTCGAGTAAAGAGAAGCAGGGAGGAAGAAAAGCAAACAAGCTTGAAAGAAAGTGTCCAGACTCTCAAATGCATTCCTAATCAAACAGCAAAGGAATCGTGATTTAGTAAGATTCTAAAGTATGCCATTTACTCTCCATCAAAAGGTTTGTGGGTTTTTTTAACTTTCCTTTCTAAACTAAAAAGGTAAAAGGCACACAAAAGTCTGCTACCTAAGATGGTTTTGAAATACAAAGGTTCTGTGTTTAGTTTACTTTTTGGATTAGATGTGTCAATTCCAACAACCCCAACTAACCTATGCTCTCGGCTATCCTCTGTGCATCTTGTCCTTCTTACAGAGATTATACCTCATCTATTAGGCTCTTTTTTATTTTTGTTCCCACTGCTTCCACAGATTTTCTCCAAACACTTAGCCACTTTTGAAGATCTACATTCTTTGTCATTTGTTTATTGTCCTCTAATGAAAGTATTGGAGTTATTTATGGAATACTAATTAAAGCCTCTTTACCCCTTTCCCTTTGGAAATGAAATGGAAACATTTTCCATTGACTCAAAGAAAAATAATTAGCATGGATCTGGTTTATCTTATTCACATTGTAATTTGCTAGACATCCTCTTTTCCTTGCCTGCTTCCATGTTTAAGTAATCAGAATTTGAGAAATATTTGTTGTCTATATATTTATCTTTTCCTGATTAATCTACTAAATAAAAATTGTGTAATATTCTATACCTTCTTTTTGAACTTTTGGGTCTTTGCAGTGATTTATAAAACTGTGTTATGTTTCTTTCTGTTCCCATCTTTTCTCTAGAATATAATATTACTTGGAAATTATAATAATTGTAAATTGGAAATATATTGTAAAATGGGAGTGGGAGTTTGTTCATGAATAACAGTACAATTCTGCTGAAGTCTCTGGAGGTGCACTACTTTTATCTGGCCTTAAACATTTATAGTAACTTAGAAAGCAAAGTGCAGGATGATCCATCATGGTGTAACGAACTAATTCTTTTCCAGTTGTACTGAAAATGAAAACATAGCTGATATCCACTTCTGTAGGGAAACTACAGACACGGCGTTCAATATCCTCCTAGACTAGACACTTACTTACAAACTGCATTTGTGTAAACTCTTCTTAAATTCGTTGGCTAATACCTATTTGAGTAAGGACTGCTTACCCAAGAAAGGATTTTCAGGCTCAAGACCTGCCTCAATATTCTCCACTTTAACCAGGCAATTATCTCACCCTCCTGAGCAGATTACAAATTATGCAGAACTATAAACAAGGTTGAAAGGGCAAGAGGAAAATAGAGGTAATGTATGAAGTATGCATCATGCTATTAGAATTCTTTAAAAGCAATGTGACTTACAATTTGGATACAGCATAGTATTATTGTGAAGATGAACACAAGATCCTTTGCTAGCTTGAATATTGCATCTGAAACTTTAAAAATGGAAATAGAAAATAAATGGAGAAGAAGCAGAGGCACTCTCTGTGCTACATGCTAACTTGCACAACAGTTTTTGTAACTTAAAAAAATAAAAATACAATATACAAATACAAAAGTTGATTGATGAGGAAAAAATGTTTTCTACTTCATTTTCCACAGATTCACAAGCTTCTCTTTGTGCTGTTTTTTAAAGGGCTGTGATTTTTTCAGGGTAAAATTAGATGGGTGCAAATTTTGGGAAAGCAGTGATACTAACAAATGAAAATAGAAGTTTTTAGGATGTGGCACTGCAAAAGCATTTTTTGATATCTCCTGATGACTAAAAATGTGAATATTTTTGTTGGAAATATTGCTGAAGAAAAATGGGGTCTTTCACTAATCAATGAACTTCTTAAATTGGATACCAAGACAGAAAGAAGAATGAAAATGAACATAGTCCTGGTGGCTGACCAGAGAGAGAAACACAGGTTTGTGAAAAGCTGGTGATGAGGAGCTTACCAAGGAATCCGCTGCAACTATACTTAGGTCTAATCATCAGGCAGATATGAGTGTTTTCTTTTTTTTTTTTCTTCTTGTGGAACAATATTAGGTCCTTTCTTGAGCAACTGAAGCTCTAGCGGAACTCAACTAAAGGTAGATTTGAGAAAAAAGTATTGTCCTTTTTTTCAATTTACTAATCCATTATATTTAACATAAACAGGTTTTGATAACTTATCTTGCAATAGCAGAAACTTGCTGCAGTAATTCCAGGAAGGGAAAAAAACATCTTCTTGTGGTGTCAGTCTCATATGCTCTGAGTTAGAGGTACTGTTCATAAATGTTTAGAACAAAATACTTTTAATTTCTCCTGGACACTTTCTGCAATACTGTTGCACACATAGAATTGCATGCATAAAATCACACACATAGGATCTTCTAAAACAAATCTACATGTTGGCACTTATATCTTTTCTAAATTTGAGCTTTTGAGAAAAAGTCTGGGTTCTTAATGCTTTTATTCAGGTGTAGGGAAGTCAGTTCAAAGACAATACTCTGCTAATTAATACAGTATGGGGCAATTTATCTTTTTGGTGTGAACAGATTTCCTTGATTAACTTTGGCTATTTCTGGGTGAAGTGCTCTCCAAGGCAGGAAAAAATACAAAGAGTTTAATCATAATTTGGTGGAATACTACTTTATTTGTATACATTTCATTGTATTGTCTACGTAAAAATTGAGCATTACTTTAGTTTTTTGATATACAGAGTTAAGTTAGTCACACTACTTGATCTATATGCCTAATCCTCTCAGCAGTATAATACCATTTCTGTTCCTCTCTTTGTCACAAAAAACAATCCAAAAGACTACTGAACAAATTTCTTCCTCTTGCCTGAAATTATTTTTATGAACACTCTTTAAACCAGAATTTTTCTTGAGACATGCGCCAATGGAGACATGAAAATTAAAATAAAACCAGCATGACTAGTTTGAATAAATATTTTGTAAGAGTTTTTCTGTGTTTCTCAGCCACCTCTAAGATTTTTAAGTACTATGGTTTGAAAATGGTTCCTGATTTGACCCTCAGCCCTCTGCTCTGAAATAAAATAGTAAAATGGAGAAGTTAGTCAGACTTACTGTTTCTGGGAGACTTTGTAAGCAATAAAACTACTATAGTTCTGCTGCATAGAGAAGAAGGATGTGGGTAACAGTGCCTCTGTTCTGCAGATGTGTTTCATTTGGGCTTCTCTACCATTAGCTACAAGAGTTTTTGAGAGACATGGAATATTAGAACAATTAGATCATTAGCTACAATAAGGAGCTTGCTTTCTTCCCCCCACACCCCCCCCCAGTTTTATATCATCTAGTTATTTACTATATCTTTTACAGATTGCAATACTGAAAAGTAGAAACAGTTTGGTTTTGTTTTTTTAAAGTTGAACAGAATGCCTGATTTGTTCATACCTCTCTAGTAACAGATCTTTACTCCATGTGGGATCAACATACAGTGCCACAAAATGCATCTTAACCCCTGCTGTCCCAACTAAATAATGTAGGAAGGTGTCAGTATGACAATCCCAAATGACATACCACCAGTGACTACATTTATATGTTCTTTGACAAAAAATATCTGATTTTAACCTAGCTATCATATTAAATCTTATTAAAATTCACGAGTACTAAATGATAAGGAGAAGATCTTTTAGATCTGGAGTGAAGATGTTATAATATGTATTAGCATTTACAGTAAGAAAATGGGTCTTTATCTGGTTAAGTGATGGAAGGTACTGCATTTCATAAAGGGGGTGAGAAGAAGGGAGTCCCAATGCTGTACCGGCAAGTGGCCTTCTTGTAATACATCTGTAGGGTCATTACATGTGGCTTTTAAACTCATTTTTAGAGGCTTATTATGATTTACTTTAAAAAGCAGGGAAAAAAAATAAATTCTCTTAACTGACTCCAGTAATTAATACTTTTTGTTTTACACAGTATTTTGTAAAGTGTTCATGTACAATTATTTTGAGTTTTAATATTATATATTATTTACTTTCATTTAAGTTATATTTTGATGGCTTACTATTCTTTAGCTATCCTGTTTTAAAATATAGATTGGGTTGGATTGGATTTTAAAATACTGGATTTCATGTTCTGCTCTGCTGGATTTTCACATTGCTGTGTTTAATGCACAGTTCTGCTTGTGTGCATATAAAATATTCTGGTTGGTTGTAAGGACTATATTTCATACAATGAAGACAGGAAAAACTGGATGAAGAGAGACTGATGACTCATTTTTTTTCTTCAGATTCATACTGGAAAAAAATAGTTTGTTTCTTTTAGGTCTGTAATTGCTCTTGAAAGCGTGATGCTCCTTAAGGACTTTGAATTTTCTCTGAAATGGTATTTAGTGCACAGGTTTATCACCTGTGATATGAGTTTTCTTCCGTGACTATCAGATTGTTCCTTTATCCCAAATATTCGCTGTCATTATGTCTAGACGTTTTGCTGTCATAGACTTTTTTGCGAAGATTCTGTAGAAGAATTTATATATGGTTTATATAGCACTGCCTATTATTGCACAGTAGAAAAAACTAGCTAGCTATTGATATCACTGTGACATGGTGATCTGGCACTCTGACACTACAGTTTGAGAAAAGTTTTTTTTCCGTTTTCAGATGTACCTATATATTCCCATGACAAACAGCACTCAGCTAAAAAAGCAAATCAACATCACACCAAAATTCCTTTTTCTTGAAGGAGAAAAACAAATGACCACCCCCACCCCGCAACTAACTTCAAATACTCTAAAAATCTGTCCAACGAAAATGCTGCTCTGTAAAATTTTGAACTGGAGTATTTTTAGTTTCGTATTCATCCATGTTAACTTTGATTTTGTAAAAGGAGGTTAGGTGCCACTTCAGTTCAACTGTTGTGTCAAGGAAGACTTTTAATGTTGATTACATTTCAAGGCTTGTGAAGGGAGAAACATTCTAACTTGATGAATTCTGATACCAAACAAAGTTTTTTTTCAATAATTCTCTATAAAGTTATGAACAATTTTCCTATTTGCTATCAGAAATGAGGCATTAAACATTAGAAAATGATCCCTGTCCTTTTGTTAAAGAGAGGTAATGCCTTGAGTTTGTTAACTTGCACAATAAGGAGGAGGAGTAGCATGGTATGGACTATAATCTCTGTCCTTTATTATGTTATGAATTTAATTAAACTTGTCAAAATAACTTTTTATGAACAAACCCAGTTTACTTGACTATTTTACTATTTCTACTATTTATACAGTGGTTTGAGTTTTTACCCTTACATTTCTTAAAGTTTTATTTTATTTAAGAGTGCAGCACATCCATTGCTGAATAAATTGCCTCCTAAAAAGTGGAATACTAGATTGATCAAAAAAATCTTTCAAAGACAGTGTGAATTTGGGATTAATTATAATAACTGTATGATTATGATAAATTAAAAATATTCCATGAGCCATATTTTAGTAGCTAGCATGAAGGTTCACTCCCAGAGTATTGCTTATGAAGAATTAATCTACCAAACTGCTTATATGTCTGTCTTGTCTGGGTGACAGCGCCCAGGGACTGAAAGACTCAGTAAGGCTCCATGAGTCCAGGTGCACAGAACACCTGAGAGAGCTGTAAGACTGAAGCCATAAATTGAGAATTTCAGTCTCTAAACATTTTAAGAGACACTGATCACTTTGATCTTTAACATAACTGATTCAGATTTTGTCTCTTTTCTATTTTAACAGTTTATGAGCTTTTGCTTTATTTTTTCTTCGCTTGCACATTAACAGGTGTTGAGAACTTGATCAACAATGTTATAAAGAGAAACAGAAGTCTCATATTTCAAAAGTGTGACCAGAACTTCCCCAATTGAGATGCCTTATTCTGGGCACTTAAATTCACAGTTTGAGAGACAACACCTGCGGGACACACAAGGGCCATTTTGATCACTGTGAAGTTCACTGATTTGATGAGAGATGTTGAAGAAAAGCCAACAAGAGAAAATTGAAAAAGCTTGGTCACTTAGCTGCATTTCTCCTAGTCAATGATTTCATGAAAAACCCAAGCATCTGCCATCTGGGAGACAGTGGTACTTACAAATTCAGCTTACTGAGCCATTAACTCTAAAAATTCCTCCTTCCTTTTTTATAAACATAAGGACTTGGTATAACTTTAGTTACGTGGGAGGTTTTAAATGAGTAAAAAAGGCATGTAATGCATTGTTATGCAAAGGATTGGGAGAAATGTTCTTGGAACAATATTCATTTTTTTAATTCAGGTGGAAGAAACAAATCTCTCTGTGGAGCTAGCTGGTTGGTCTGTAGTTTCATCTGAAACTTGACCTATCTGTAAAACTCCTCAGTAAGATAAATTGAGTGGCTAGAGAGGTTATGGATGGATCAGGGATCGCAGAGAAGTGGTAGAAACAGGATGGCTATAAACAAGGAAAGAACAAAGATGCTCTGGGAGTATGACCTTAAGAAAATCTGAGATGTAATTTTTGTGTCAAGTGTTACCTGAAAAAGAAGCTTGCATCTGTGGGCAAATCAACTGTCTCCTATCTGAGTTGTTCTGGGACTTCAGATATGCTCTGTAAGTAAACAGAAATTTATCTAAGAAAAACCTTGACAGAATCAGTGTCTCCAGTATCACAGCAAGCTGCAAATCTGTTAAATTTGGCTAATCATTCACATCAAAGAAAGGCAATAGTATGTCTATAAGTGGAAAAGTATCTTAATATAGATTTTTTCTAATCTCTACATAAAATTAGAGTACTCAGACTCAAATGTTTGGTTCAAACTTACTTTACTGTTAACCTTTTTAATTACTGGAACATGGCAGTTTCTGCTTTATTCAAAAAACTCATTTCACTCCATGTCATTTTTATCAACGAGGAATATTATTTGTGAGTGTACAGGAAATTTTATAGAAAGTAATGAAAAGTGTCCCACATTGTCCTTAGCCTATATTCATGCATACAAAGAAGACTCAAATACACCACGCAGTGATCACTGAGCATTTGAACATTCCTGTAATACCTTCAGCTGCTTCAGCCAGCTTGCTAGGGTGGGATTTTTTTTTTTTCCAGACAGTTTGATGGCCTGATTTTACCCTTAATGTGAATCAACAGACAAATGGCAGTGAACTAACAGTCTTGAAAAAAGTACATGTTCATCAAAGTCATTCTGGTAAACAAATTGTGGCAGCTCTATTAATCATGTCAGTTTTATGCTTCCTTCTTGCTCCCTTCCCCCCGTTCAGTCTAGTTGTCACGTGCCGTGTTTGCCTTATGTCAGCACAAGGATATTGGAATGAAGACAGACAAACCAATACAGAACTAATATATTATTTAAGTAATTCACCTGAACGACACACTCTCTATGGCTCATGGTCAGTAAGGCAAACTGTTACATACCAGTGAATGAGGACTGAGCCATTTTTTGCGCTAATCTGATTTTTAAAAAAATATTAGTATTACAATTATTTTTATTCCTGAGCTGGTTTAGAAGCAACATCTCAAGCTGTAGCTTTGGCCTACATGCATTTTTCTGTGACTGTTGTCTGTGTGCAGAAGTTGTAATTTTATTTTATGCCTGCAAATTTGCATCACTAGGTAACCACATAATTTTGCATGTGTAAACAGAGTTCCCATAAAATCTCACTGTTCGTGCACACGGAAGCATTTGTGGGAAATTGTACGCTCATTTTACAGTCTACGCTCTTTTTTTGAAATCAGCTATGTGACAGTAAGATTGTTTCCAGAGCTGTAAGTTTTTCATTTTTATAAGAATACTGTGACCAAAATCAGAAAATAAATCTGTGGCTTTTTCTTTATGCATGCACATTTTTCCATTTTGCTGTGAAAACAAAACAAAAAAGCCTTAAGTAGAACTTCTGGGAGAAACCCCACATGTACAACCATCTGTTTTCTTGCTAGCTATTTTTTCCTAGCAGTTAGGGTGGCTTCTTTAGCTTTTACCAATTGCCAGGCTCAGGTCTTCCGCCCTGAGGAATTGCACACCTTGCAGACAGATGTGGGTATGTAAGAATCCGAACGACTCTCTCTCCCTCCCTACCTCACTTCCCTACACATACTCACATCCCCACGCACAAGCGTTTACAAGGGGAAGCCTTGTACGACTTTTTAACTTTGCCCCATTAGGGCCAGCGTATGAGCTGTTGGTGTAGGGCAGCAAAGAGCAATTTCACCAGGTGGTGATCTTGTGAACTGTGGAAATGAACCTTTCTGAGCAGCGGCCCAAGCATTAATAATTCAATGGCTGTAGAATTGCAAGCAGCAAAGCTTATTTCACCTCATGCTGTAACTTGTGAGCTCCTTTAGGATGCAGGTAAGTATGCAAAAGCGGACAAGAAATTGAACATTGTGCAACTGCTGTTTGACCTCCATATATTTTGGCATGTCAAGGAGTCTTCTAACGTGTATTAGTGGGGGTCAGGCACAAACCCTATCTCCATTGGATGAACTGGCTCTCTTAGGTTAAATGGTAAAGTTTGCAAAGTATTTAAATGGAAAAAAGGCTCTAACCTATAAGTAATGCCTATTTCAGAGTGACATTGCTTATCTTTTTAAACATTTAGAGCACAGATCTAGTTTGAGGTACAGGTTTTCCACTTCCTCTCCTGCTGTCTTAAGTGAATGTTGGCTCTGATATAAGTAGTAATAGGTATGGGAGCTTTAGCAAAGAAACACAAGAGCAATACCAGCAGTTGACAGTGTACTTGAGACAAATGGATTCAGCACAGCTATGCAACACTTCTTGGATATTTTCTCTGTCCCTCTGTTCTGCAAGGAACAATGGGAATCGCAGTTTGACAGCATAGGAGAAATATGAAAATCAACTATTCTTACTTGTTTAATATTACACAAAGGACTGATTTTTTTTCAGCAGAGAGACTTTTAATACATAAAATACTTTTAATGCATAAGTATTAAGATAATATACTTTCAATACATAAAAATATGTATTACATACATAAAAATATGTATTACTCATTCTAGCAGTGGTGTATATATATGTTAGTATAGTGGTGTGTGTATATATATATATATGATTTTTACAGTATGCGTATAAACACGTCGGTATGGAAAAAAAACCCCACAGTCCAAACCAGCAACTTGATTTTTTATTTCACCTTATTTTAAGGAAACTATAGCTATAGGAGAGCAAAAATAGAAATAGCTAAGCACCTGACTTGCCTTCCTGCTCAAAAATTTTTGTACTGCTCCAGCATTAAGTGAGAATTAGCTTGATGTGATCCAAGGTCTGAAGAAACAAAATTGTCTGCAATTTACGTTAAAAATTATAATTATTCTAAGGCAGGCTTTGGTTTAAGGGAGTCCAGTTGTGGTATTCATATCCAAACTTCTTTAACATTCTGTAGTTGGGGCTTGTCTCTATTAAAGGCTTTACTGGTACTGTCATCTCTGATACTGTTGAGTAGAAGTTAATGCCTGAATAGAAGTTTGAAAGCTAACCCAGCTGACTTGAATCAGTTTATTGATTCAAAGCTATACAAAAGTAACCAATTAATATTACAGAAGACCTGACTGGAATAACAATTTATTGGAGCATGCTGCTGCCATTTGCAATAGTGCAAATCTAGTGTGCAAAATTAATTATGTATTTTTATACTGTATTTGTCAATTACAGAGCATTTACAGTATTACTTTATTTATACCTTTTTGTTTTAAAAGCAACAGAAGATTAGCAGAATGTCGGTTACCAGGATCAGTTTTATAAGATTTCATCTGGCATTCTTAAGATAGGAAATATGATGTACACACAACATATAAATCCTCTAGGGACCAAACCCACTACTTATCCTGTGCCCTCAATAAAGAAGAAAAAATGGGAATTAGTTTATGAACTGTTAGGGTAGTAGACTAAACAAAAGGTTAGGGGAATTTCAACTAAATCCCAAACACATTGAAGACACCAGGAAAGTTTGATTCAAAACTTAAAAAGGATGTTACAAATTATATTTTAAATAAAGTAGTAAGTAATTAAGAGTAGGAATGAAATCATCCAGTTAACGGTACAGGCCAGCAACACAAAACATAACAGTAAGTGAGAACATTCAAAGTCCAGAAATTCAGATGAAAGTACATTTTTTTTTTTAAGAATCCCCATTTACCTTTCTGAAGATACCATCTCTGGAAAAATAAGCATGGCAATTATTGATGAGGCAGCAGTATGTCTGATGAGCAGAATCACTGCTTCTAGCTAATAGAACAGTATTTCATCCAAATAAAATGTTGCAGCGTTTGGGGTAAGAAGTCTGGCTTCATGGAGTATGCTTGTAGAGTCTGCAAACTGCTTGCTCTAGTTTTAAGGATGTGTGAGTTGCATGAGAAAATGTTTAGTGCTCGGAATTAAAATTGGCTCCAGAGAGTTACTGGCTTATTATGTCATTGTTCAGAAACTTGTTTTAAGGCCCTTTTCTTTCTTGCAGGTTCCTCTGATTATTAGTCACTCCCGTTGAAGACAGGAGTAGATATAACTCATAACCACCAAGAGGACACTTGTAAGTCCTTTTTTCTTTTTATAGAGTAGGAGTGCAAAGAACGTCAGATGACATCAGATGCAAAGAAAGGTAGAGACTTTTTAATAGGCTGAAACATTATAAAGGTGCTAGAACATTCGGACACTCTATGGACCAGCAAACTACCAAAACCAGATTATCCAAATGATGTTAAAAAAATCCTACAAAAGGATGTAAGGGTTAGCTGCTTACTTGCAACTGTGGAAAGCTGCAAAAGTCCTACTCAACCACTGCCTAATGTGGGAGGCAGTGTAAAACTGAGAGGAGACCGTGCTTTTGGAATTTTATAGACCTTCATGTTTTGTCTCTCTGTGGACCTGGGAGCATCTTAGTCTCGATAGCACTGAGCAGCTTGGAGCCTAATTCCTAGCCAAACCCCACTGTGATTCATAGGATTCATTCCTGAGGGGCTTCGTCATCTAAGTGTTCCCAAACCATCCATAAGGGATCAATATGTTGTGTGTGCTCCCCCCCAACACTCAAAAGTTTTGCAATGGGGATGCCTCTTGCTCTTTTCTTCTAGATGATGCCATCTACATTGTCCTATTAACGAGCCCCACATGGTTGCCTCAGGGGTAGGTTCCCTGGCCTTCTGTTGTGGCTTTGACCCATGTGTATTACAAGTGGGGTGCTGGGAGCCCTGCGGAGGTGGGAACCTCAGATCTGGCCTTGCAGCACCCTCTTACATGCAGCTTCATGCTGTCTCAGGAAATGTCCCTCTCCCCCAGATTTCCCATTTGAGGAATGAGAAATCTGGGCTCACCACTGAGCACACACAATAATCCCCACACTGTCAGGTCTTCTGAAAACTCCCGCTGCTCAGGTAGTCTGCCTACCTGAACAGTTGGTCTGTACAGTTTATACCTTCCAAATCTACCTACTGCATCATGTATCTGGATGACACAAGCTAATCACAACTTAATGACAACTATATGCCTTGACCACTTACTGTACATAGTCTTGGTCACTGTTTGACTGGCCCTGCCCCGGCAAAGCCATTTTCAGCAGGTCCCAGTGTCTCCTACCTCCAATGTGTACAGGAAAACAGATATAAGCCATATCTGCATGGGTTTTTTTTTAAAAAAAAACAACAACCAAACAAGAAAAAAGTGTTTCCTGCAAAGAATCTATTTCAGCTTGCCCATTTCCCCATCCCATGCTCTGCATTTGCAATGCAGGCGTGCGGCAGAGGGGAAAACTACCTCGATATCAATGTACAGTGCTCACATAGTTTAGCCTGCAAACACACACCTTGAACTAGTTCAGGGCAGCAGGGGTTATTCTAGCAAGCCATTGCTGTTTCTTAGGGATAGAAACCCACAGGAAACTCATCATTCTGCCTTTTTCTGGTGACTTATGTTGGTGGCCCCCCCATTTGTTGCCTCTGTGTGTTATTGTCTCCCATTCATGGCTTTTGCACATAGCACAGCTCACTGCGGTCCAGATTAAAGAAGGATGAGGTTATTGGGGTAGCATTGGAAAAGGGGCTTCTCAGGGAACCTTGAAAGGTGCAATTCGCCCCTGGGGACATCGTATATTGCATATTGCATTGTTATATCCAGGACATAACAAAAGTGCTATGCAGGTTTCAGGTCTAATCATCTGGATTTGGACTGGTGCTTGAAGGTGTTTTCTGGTATTTTCCTTTTGCCTGAAGTGCTCACGAATTATTTAGCTGTTTCCTCTTTTGTATTTGGTGCAGATGTTTTTCTTAGAGAAGACTTTCTGAGGCAGTCTGAGACCATTTACAAAGCCAGCTCTTAGATAGACTCATCCTGAGATGAGCTACAAGATTGGTGGGCAAAAGTGGAAGCCCAGATTATGAAAAGATCCATGAAAAGACTTGGGTGAATGTTTTTTTCTTCACATTTTTCCCACTAGAGGGTGAGTTGTTCCGTCTCAAACTGATGTGTCTGAGCAGAGACTCCTTCAGCCAGGCTGAAAGGACAGAATGGATTGCATACTTCTTGGAGATTCATTGCTGGTTCAGGCTAAAACTGTTGGCAAGGGGATGTAGATAACTGGGGAACCATCACCCAAGATGCTCATCTCAGTGCAATCTTGTTTTCACATCTTGGAGCCCTAACAGTGTGGAGCTGATTGCTGTTTCCATGCATATTTTCAAGCAGGTCAGGAGAGAGCATCTCTCTTTTCCAATGCCTTCTGCAGCTGCTAGAGGATTGTAATAGAATTACATTACAGGAATTTTGCCTGTTCTTTTTCCGCATCATTTGTGGGTGAGAATAACAGGGTGCTTTATCTAGGACAATGATAATATGCTCATCAAAGACAAAGGGTGTCATCATGTCTTGTCTCCTGCTCAGTGGTGGCAGAAATAAACCCTGGTTGTCAAATTCCTGCTGTCTTGTGGTTAGTGGTTAGGACAGCTTGCTGGAGGAGTCCTTCCTCCAATAAATACCTGAAGACACTCTTACTTGACTTTCAAAGCCCTGCAATAGGTTTATTAATATAATTACTCACTCACTGAGGGACAAAGTGTTCACAAGTATATGAAACTGGCTGAATACTGCTTTCTGTTTCTGACACAGGCAAAGACTCCAGAAGCAAGCTCGTGGTTCAGGTACACTGTTTTGATATGTATGGCATTGAAGTTGTTCCTTCATGCAGGTGATATCAGGACCCATGTGACAGAAAGCACTGAATAAGCAGCTATATTGTTGTACTCAGAATCATTGCACTTGCAAGACTAAGAGTATGTTACCAGCTTTGTGTAAATGCTTTTATGAGTAGAATATCCAAAGCTATTGCTTTTTATTTATTAACAATCTAGAAAAAAGGCACAATTAGAGAAGAGGCAAATATAAAAAAATTAATTAGACTAGTAGCTCTTAGACTAATCACGATTTGATAAGAATTGTAAAAAGCATAGGGAAAATAAAGGAGAGTGCCAATTTAACAGCTCCTGAATGCTGGGATGGAACAGTCTAAATGAATTCTGCCAATTTTAAATTCAGTCTTGGCATTCAGGAAATCAAACCTTGGCATCATTGAGTTTGCCTCAATGACACTCTCATCTCAGTCTGCAGCTATAGTGAAACCAGTAAAGAAAATGTTGCAAAAAAGAGGGGGAAAAAAAATCACGATGTTATTGTAAAGCCAATAATAACAACTGGCAGTATGCCCTCAATTTTGTTCCATTTTGGATATGAGATCCTACTAAAAATACTTCTGATATATATAAAATATTTTTGATGCATACATCGGAAATTTTGCAGCTGGAAAAACAAAATTATTGAAGGAATGGCGAGACTTTGAAGAGGCTGGCGAACACTAGAATGAGAAAGTAAAGACAACATAAGTTAACATGCTTCTGATTATGAGAGAAGGGATTGTTTAAATAATTTAAAAGTTGAAAATTTTCACGAGAAAAGGAAAACATTGTACAATGTATAATCTCTTTCTGGAATTAATTGTTACAAAATACTGTTGCTTACAAAATTCCACCATAATTTTAAAAGGTTTATATTTATTTGGGCAATAAGAAATAGAATTAAACAGAAGAGGTTAAGATCAAGTGTGAGGATTCTGTATCAGAATGAAAGTCAATTACTTCCCAAAAAGTTAAGAGGTATTTTCTCCTATTATTAACCCTTTTTTGTACATTGTGCCCTTTTGTGGAATATCTGGCACTGGCCACAGCTGGATCAGGATGCAGGACCTCCCATTTAACCCAGTGAAAATTTCTACATTTTTAAATGAGAATTATACTATTAATAGTGCTCCCCAACAGGTTATTGTAAAATCTTGATACATTTTGAAGAGTCTCCATGTATGCCTGATTTGTGGCTAACTTCTTACGGAGAATGAAAAACATGTAGCACAGAAAAAAAATGCGTGAGCATAAACGGCACAGACAGCAGTGGCTGTTCTCTCTCCCATTAATGAGGGGCTGAAATCAAAAGCAGAAAAATGACTTGTTTTATGTGGGAACCCTGTGACTGAGCAGATATCTGCACTCTCCTCTGATGCCCTGTCCTTAGTAGGTTTAGCCTGGTCCGCAGCTAGCTCTGGCTTGGCCTTTTAATGCAACATAATTGATTGCTAATTAATTTGGATCGTTTCAGCCTTTTTTTTTTTCCTTATTCCCAGTGGTTTTTATATTTATTTTCAGTAGTTCTGGGTAATACAAATAAGAAGTTTTTCTAATCCTCTCTGATCATGCTTCCCCTCCGGCATTTAACACATTTTTGACAGAACATTCTTCTTGTTCCAAATCTGAATTCGCTTTTTAGGGATTTCTTTGGTAATACAGCCAGGAAGTCAGCCAGAGCAAAATGTCTTCTTTGATAACCAAAGTTCCCATAAGAGATGCTTTCTCTTTGTAGTCAACTTAATCTCAGTAAAATATGAAAATCAAACATTACTCAAATTTTTAATGAATATTGCAGTGAAATGCCTGAAAATAGATCTGCACAGTAACTAACAAGTTGAAATCTACTGCAATTTAAGAGTTTGTTTTGTCTTGTGCTATAATGCAGATTCTGAGATTTTTGGGAACTGGAAATTCTAGCAGAAGAAAAGAAACTATTTTTTTGTGAAATAAAGAAAAAAGGCATGTGAAAAAAGGTGTTTTTTCATTGCTGTTCCACTTTTATGCTGACTTGTTGGCAGGCATAATGTTATGCTGAATCATATGACAATTTTAAGAGTCAGATGAGAAATGTTCCTTGGGAGAAAAAAGTTAACAAAATTGGTAAAAAATTATGGTGATTGATTGAAGTTTTCAGAGTATGCTCTGTAAGCTCCCTTGCTTTCTACTTTATCTGTAATTTGGATCAGCCACCAGGACAGTGTGTACTTGAACAGCAGAAAAGCGTCAGCAAGACTCAGGGAGAAAGCTCTGCAAATTGCTAGCTCACCTCTGAGCTCTGGTGTGGATTATAGGATCAAAAGTCATTACAATACATGCTTTGTTTGCTGTTGTATGAATGAAAACTAAGTTTACTGTGCAGAAGGTTTGGTGGTTGGATTTTCACACATGGAGTTGAACAGGCTTGTTCATATTTCTGAGTGACATTTTCAGGGAGGTTGAATTTGTTTGGAAGTATCTCCATATTTGTGGGTTTGTAAGTTTAAATCTTCACCAATACACTAGTGAATATGGGTAATTTAATCATAACTGCCCTTCGCTGAGCAGAGGCCAGGCAAAAATGCAAACATTCCCATTTCCAGTGGCTGTGCAAGACTTTAGAATTTGATGTATTTTACTGGAGAAATTTCTAGTGAGGGTAATTCTCAAAATCACTCAATACTGTGCTGACTATGCTCTTTCTTGAATTAGTGGTAGAAAAAGCAGACCAATCCACAATACTTCAAAAGTTTATTCTAAGCGTTCACTAGGTGTTAAACACTGATGAGTGGTCCAGGCTGCACTAAGAATTATCTCTCCAATTGCAAATTAAGGCACATGCATGACTTAATGGTACCTTCAAGGCAGTAATTAGGGATGGGGGGGAGTGAGGATATTTATAGCTGTTCAAATGATGAATGCATGGTGAAACAATGGAAATAAGTTCAGTAAAAATAACTTCACATCAGGAAAAAAATATATGGACAAAAGAATACAAGATAAAGTAATCGGAAGTGCTCAAAAGCAGGTCTGGGTCAATCGGGATTTCTTTAATCCTTACAGCAACAGTGAAACCTTCCTGACTCTGACTCTTGATGAAATATCAACCTGTAAAACCTCTGTGAACTGATTAGAAGAAGTGAAATCAAATATAATCAATGTAATCATTTTAATCCTTTAAAAATACCTTGGTACTTCAACATGAGAGGGATATTCACATGACAATAAAAGCTTTTATTTTAAAGATATTTGTAAAAAGAAACTTTTAGGCAACTCCAAATCCATCTTGTTTGCAAGCCGGTGTGTTCAAAACAATTGCCCCTCTGATCAGAATAGTTTGATTAAAGTTTTTTAATTCCCCCAAAATGTTGTGTTGTCATAACATTCCCGACCAGAAGCATTTGGATGAAAGTGACACAGAAGCATTTGGATGGAGGATGACTTGGGGCAGAGCTCCTTAACTTTGCTAGTCATTCCAGCGTGACATCTACCAGCAACCAGCTCTGTTGGCACAGCTCAGTGTCACAGGTTAGTAGGTATGCGTCACATAGGGAATGCGGTGGCTGTTAGAATGAGGTAGCTAGGTGATAGCCTTTTCTTTCCTGCTATGAAGCACAGCTCTGGTGGAGATAGAAATTTAGCTGATTGGGTCAAATTTGGGGAAAAAGTAAAGCCCTTTGTTTTTTCATTCACAGTAAGTTTTCCCCCCCCCCCCCCTTTTATGTCATTTTGATGTTTACCAATCTATCTACAGTTGATGTCCCTAAGAAGTAGGAAAACCAGTATTATCAGACCAGGGGGATTTAGAGCACAAAGACTACTAATTTGTAAGACAGATGCATAATTAACAGAGATTAATACCTCCAGGCCATGATTCAGATCTTAGAGACTTGGAATAATTCTTTTGCCCTTTCTTAATTGACCCCAGACGAAAGTTAAGAGTACGCTTGCCTAGTCTGAACACATCAGTTCAAATGAATTAAAGCTGGGCAGGATGAACATGGATCCAAATACCCAGAGCATGAAGTAGAAAAGCTTTTGAAAGCAGAGTGCTCTGTAACTGCAGGTGCTTCTTGGCTGAGCTGTGAAACCATTATTCTTTGTTTTCTGTACTCTGCATGCCATGTGTGGGGTTTGTTATTGTTCCCTGTGCTCTGACTACTGCTACAAGGTAACACAGTCTAAACAATAAAAGCAATCAAACAGCATTCTTTTGGATATCTGAACGTTAAAACTCTTATTGATTCATCAGAAACAGCTTAATATGTGTCTGTTTGGGAACATCTCTGAGTAAATTCTTTTGGTTTTGGACTACCACTGCAGACTTATTATTTGCACATAAAACGTCTCTGGGCCTCTTCCTTCAGTTCTACGCCACAACTGGTTTAAATCAATGGGGTTACTTGAACAAGGACTTACTGCTGGGCCCTGAGATATAATCAGTAGGACCTGTGTTCCTAGGCCACCTAGACCTCTTTTAGAAAAGACCTTCTTTTGCCTTTAGTTATGAGAGAGAGGTAATCATCTTCTATCCATAAGACTTTTTTTTTTTTCTGAAGAGACATGTCCATATAAGGCACACATCAGTCATGGCCTAAGGCTTTTGAGGAAGTGAATTGTGTCTTCTTTTTGCTAGAGGAAAGAGTTACTGAAGAGCTGGTATAACTAGAGGCCCAGAGAAACAAGGGAACAAATAATCAAACACATTGCATGTAAGCACCTTGAAGATAATAACCTGTTAAGTAACAACTAACATAAATTGTCAAATCAGCCTAGTATTTCCTCACACCAGTCCTTTGAAATAGAAGGGAGGGCTCCCCTGGTTCTGTGTTGTTTCACGAAGATGGATCTCCACCTGGCTGGCAGTTCTGCAGAAAAGAGCCTAGGAACTAGAAGGGACCCCAAACTGAGCATGTATTCTCAATGTTAAACTTCTGCCAAAAATATTTTTAAAAAAGCAAACACTGTATCAGGATGTATAAACATGAGTATTATATGTAAACCAGCTGCTCTGCTGAATACTGGCCTCAGCTGGAGCATTACTGCATCCAATTAGAGGCACCATATTTCCAGAAGTTCGTGGACCAAAAGAAGGGGAAGGCAAAGCAGAACAAAAAGATTGATCAGAAAACTGGAAAATGTGGCTTTAAAGAAAGAATCGGGATGGTGGAGTACAAGGAACAGAAAACTGAGGGGTAGATGCAAGTCTTCAAATATGTAAAAGGCTGCTGCTAAGGTGAGGTTTACAAAATGTTCTCCAGGCATTATTTAGGACTTCGATCTATTGATCATTAGGGTGAGAAATAGCATGCTAAAATGCAGCTAGGAAGATTTAGTTTAGACATGAGAAAAGATTTTCTATCAGTAAGGATAAATACACAGTGGAAGAGATTTCTGAGAGGAGTTAAGGAGTCTCAATTGCTAGAAGTTTTTAAGAAAACATTAGACAAACATCTGCCAGGAATGGTTTAGGTACAGTTGATTCCACCTTTAGAGTAGTTGACCTCCCTGCTAACTCTGTGATCATGACTGTTTATCCTGAGTGATTTGTAAGATACTGGTTTAAAGGTGATAAGGTCAAATGTGGTGGATATATTGATTTCCCAATGTCATTGGCTAAGCTGGGTGCTGGTTGGGAAATGATGAGCTAAATTCACCAGCAGTCAGAGAAGACAGTGGAAGAGGGCAGAGTCTGAGATGAGTACTAGGGGTAATTTCCTTTTCCTCTCTTGACCTCCGGTTTGAACTTAGCTGATGGACTTGCCATCTGTGCCTGCTTCTTAAAGGAGCATGCTTTCACCCGTGTGCTGTAAGAAATGGCATTTCCAAGTTCAGAACTGATCACTTCAAGTGGGGAAAAAAAGTAGGATAAGAGAGCACTTGATAAGTAAGAATGTAGCAGGGAAATAGATGTTACAGATCCAAATTTCAGCAAGATAGAACAGAGAGACAGAAAGCGGTAGTTCGCTATCAGAGTAATTTAAGTTACAACAAAAGGTCATTTGAACCTTGGTGGAAGTAGGAACAAGCTGAATTTGGGATCTGCAGCCAAAGAGAAGAAGCTAGCATCTCACCATCCAGACTATGAGACATTGTACCATATGGTCAAACTGTATTTTTAAACTGCCCTCATCGCCCAAGTATAAGAACCCTCCAGTAATGCATTAAGTGGGGTGATTTATATCTGCCAGAGGGGTTTGTTCTTTTGATCATTCCTTTTCCTGAGGGGCACTGTATTGTTCTGGTTTAGGAGTTTTTTAAATGGTATGACTGATTAAAAAAATGTTCCCCAACACATGACTTTGATATTCATGTTTCATGCCCAGGAAATCTTTAGGATTTATCAGTCCAGCCGTGTGAAGCTAGTGAATTTTCACTTGGCTAGTTTTGTTATTTTATTTTGAATGATTCTGTGACTACACAGAATCTACCTTAACTCCAAATGTTCACAGTTTTTGGGTCAGAAGTGTGGCAATTCTTACTTTTAAATACTTCATGATCACCAGTACTTATTAGTTAATGTAATATCTAAACATGAGAAAAATCTAAGAAAGGTAGGAAAACAGTTGTCCCTTTGTTAGGAACTTTTTTTTTGTAATATATAAAAGCTAGTGCATTTTTCCCCACTTATCTGTTAAAGAAACAACGCTGATATTCTGTAGCTCATGGGTTGTCTCTTTATGTTGTAGATGAACAGTTTCTGTGGAGCTGTGCAAGCTGACATCAGCTGAAATCTTTTAATATATGATCAGAGGAGTTCAGTCATTTCTGGACTTCAAGTCCTTGTTAGGTGAAGGACTTCAAAACTGGGTTCAAACAGTCTTCTGAAAATGTGGGTTGCTACTGACTTCACATGAGGTTAATCTCTTGCCTAATAACAGCCAAAGACTGGGTTCATTTAATTACTATTTACAGTAATCATTCCAGGAGGAATGGTCTAAATAGGTCTAAATATTAAGTACCAGACATTGCTGAAAGACAAATTTTGACACATCTCTATTGATGACTGTGTGATTAATAATTTCTGGCATATTTTATGTCCATCCTAAGATGTTTACAAATACTGCTTTTCACCCATCATTCAAACTTTACTTTTGTCAAAATCCAATTGGCCGAATTAGCTACTTTTACCTTATTTCCCTTTACTTCATACACACACTGCACATTGTCTAAAGACCTTTTATTCTTCCTCAGGTTTTCAGAATTCATATGCTTGGATTCTGATGCTCCTGCTGGTTTGAAGAAGAAATGCAACACTAATAAATTATAATAAATTGTCAGTCTCAACGGGTCTGTGACCTTCAATCAGTAGGGGGTTATGTGCAACACTTCATTTCCCCTTCTTTTAGCTCTGGCTATTTCCCTTGCTGTTAGGCAGTGTCCTTGATTTATGGGTGGGCCACCAGCAGGATATCTCACCTGCAAAAATAGTTCACACTGTGTTGTTTATTGTACTAAGTAGGCCTCATGCTGGCTGAGGGTTTTTACAAGGGAAAGGAGATGCTGTCAGTCTTTCCATCATTTGAGAAAAGCTGGCTCCAAAGTTCTCTCAAATTTCTACATGAAGTCTAGGAGCAAGAAGCCAGAGTGAGCTATTGGCCCTTCTTCAGTATGTCAGTCTCTTTTGGCTTTTTTGACTGGAAGTTCAACAGAAGATGAGAACAAAACTAATGAAAAACAGGGTTAACATTTTTTAAAAATCCACTCTTAATTTAGAGCAAATATTTAATGCTGCCCACATAATTTTCAATATCTGATTTTTTCCCCATGTTAAATTATTACCTGCTGTGTGACACGTTGCCATTTCTTGTGATTAAAACAAAAGGTTTTGATTTGCTGAAGGAAAAAAAGAAACAAACTTAATTGTCCCAGTGCTGTAATTTTAGTGCAAATACAGGACAGAAACATTAGTTACATATTTAGTTTCCAAAACATGAACTAGGAGACAAAAAAAGCAACCAGTAAGTCAGTAGAGTTACCTGCATGTTATGTTTTTTCTGTCTTCATATTTATGAGATTTTCTAAGAGAAGAATATTCCATGTTTCACCAAGGCAGCATTAAAGTAAAGAAAGGAAATAAAGATACTGGGAATATCTACTGATTTTGTATATATTTACATTGTCAAGTTCTGTAATAGGACTTCATATAAAGACAGTCCACTGTGTCACTCCAAAAATGGCAAAAAGTTCCAAAGATTGTCAACACTTTTGGAGGGATGCTTGTTATTGGTGGCAAATAAATCATCACATATAGTACAGAAATACCCCTTTTCCACTCTGCTCCTCTTTAGCTGCTTTGTGCTGTTGTGGTGGGAAGTCACTGGGTGGCTGTTGGCTGGCATGGTCAGTTTTATTGCATCACCAAGGCTGGACTACGACAATGCTTTCTGTATTATAGAACATTTATCAGCTGCTTACCTGAACAAGACTGAATTCTTGGTTGAGCCAGTAGGAAATGCACAACTGTGTAGCACTTTCTAAGCATCACCTCAAATGCATTTAGGATGTGGTGTTTTGTTGCTGTTCACTATTTATTCATTTTCTTTACAAGTCTCCAGGTGTCTCCCATCTATCTGTCCATCTATCAATCAATCAATTAAGCAATCATCTACCTAACTACCTAACTACCTACTTACCATAAAACTTTGCTGAGGAGAAAGGAGTCTTGCTGTGAATGTATTTAAACCTACTTAAAAACTATCATATTCCCCACTTTATACAAAATATTGTATTAATGAAAGAATAAGGTTTTTAAATATCACTTAAAAATCTATGGTTTTTTTGGAAAAAATGAAGTAAGAAATAGAATAAAAAGTACTGTCTCCTATTTCTTTGTCCAAGTATTTACTTTCAAATACATACATTTTTGATATGCTGAGTTATAATACCATTTTTAGAAATCCAAGAAATGGAGAATGATACTTCCATAAAGTGATTGGTCTTTTCAGTTCCCCAGTGTTAAATGTGTGAGATTTTATCATTTATTCTGGAAAGAATGCAGATAGAAATGTGATTATAGATTACTACAGAACAGTGGTTTTCAAACATTTTTCATCTGGAGACACCTTGAGAAAATGATGTGTCTGAAT
Source organism: Platalea leucorodia (assembly GCF_965183815.1). Taxonomy (NCBI): domain Eukaryota; kingdom Metazoa; phylum Chordata; class Aves; order Pelecaniformes; family Threskiornithidae; genus Platalea; species Platalea leucorodia. Next base: position 82,040,218 of record NC_138825.1, read on the forward strand.
TCACCTTTTTTCAATGTGAAAAATGAAGCTGGCTGATGTTAGTCAGTCTTCTTTTTAATTTCTTTTCTCACATCTCTTAGAAGTAGTCCATAGACCACAGGGACGATCAGGTCATTTCTTTGGATATATTTATTAGCCTGAGTAGAAATTGTCCACTTGACAAATTGTTAAGATACAGTTGTCTCTGCTCCCAAACAAGCTTAAATAATAGTAACTTATGAATAAAATTCTGCTGGCTTAGGTCCCTCCACTGATGCAAAGACAAGTAGCAACTGTCTGTGATACATTTTGTTGAATGTAAATAAAACATAAAGTGAAATCAATCTTTAAGGCTATGCTTTCTGGGTTAGCCTGGGTGAATAAACATGTCATGTGTTGCATAGACTTCAATTTCAAGAGATCTGACTCAAAATCAGGGCTCATTGTTTGTCAACAAGCAACCATACATTTGCTGACCTGATCTTGAAGGCCAAGGATTTTTCCACTTCATAGAATCTCCTTGCAGCTTGGCCTGCTTGGATCAGCCTAGGAGACATTGGCAGAGACACGCAGGGAGCTCTCATGTTGCCTGTATGCATTATGCCTGGCTCTGCTATGTAACGACGACAGCTACACTACTCTCATTTTTCTACGTTGTTGATTTGAATATACACAGTCAAGATATCCAAAGAATTTGATAGTCCTTAGCAAGAGTGGACTTTGCTTGCCAAGATTAAGCATGATTTATGGTAATGCGTATTAAAACTTTGACTCCTTCTACATTGTGTTAAACTCTTAGCAGGTCTGTGTGACGTATGTGTGTTGAACAATATGCATGGTTTAAACCACACTACAGTTTTACAGTCTGATGCGTCTGCACATCTCTGTTCATGACTGAAAGGAGTAAACAAAAAAGGGTCTGTCTGGATATTCAAGGAGATGGAAAAGTCAATTTCTCTTGATGGATGTTGGAGACTGGTATTTAATTCCTTGGACACTGCTGCCTTCTGACCTGTCTTGCAGGGATGTCGATCTTTTCTTCTGCCACTCTTCCTCTCATACCCAAATAATCCATGTAGACCTTAGCATGTAAAGTGATTTTCCTTGTCCCTTCCACCGAGGAGACCATGCCTGTCTTAGAAACTTTCTAGGGGTTTCCATATTATCAAGTCCTTTTTGTAACCCTCTTCAAAACCACTTATCCAATGTTGGGTTTTAATGTATCTGGCCACCAGTCTTCCTAATATTGAAGATCAATTTATCCACTTCTGCTTTTGATCATCTCCATGACTGATACCATGGTGCTGATCACACAGGTTTTCCTCCATAAATAAATCTGCAAAGCTGCTAACCTACTTTCATCCAAATCCCTTTCTGATGATCTCTGCTGGATGCTACAAGTAATCATCCAGGGACGACAGACAGGCAGAATTGCAGTTGTGGATTGTTCATTTCCAAAAGGAAAACATGAAATGAAAAGGAAAACAAATACCCTGATAACTCCTCTTCCTCTCTTTTCTTGAATGTGTAGGTTTTGCTGGGATCAAGTAAAATGGGCTTGCAATGTCTATTTTGAATTTGATTGATATGATATAAACAAAAAAAAATCACCTTAACCAACTGTATAAATAAAATTAATATTAAATTGTGGTTTGCTTTGCCTGCGGACTTCTCATATTCCAGTTCTTATATTTGTTGTTCACTGTTAAAATGCAAGACATTTCATCCCAGTGAAATAGAATAGAGTAGAATATTTCAGTTGGAAGGGACCTGCAACGATCATCTAGTCCAATTCCCTGACCACTTCAGGGCTGACCAAAAGTTAAAGCACATTAAGGGCATTGTCCAAATACCTCTTAAACACTGACAGGCTTGTGGCATCAACCACCTCTCTAGGAAGCCTGTTTCAGTGTTTGAGGAGGAAGGGAGCCTGTTCCAGTGATAGTTATCTATCCTTGTCCAATGTCTGTTCACAGGGACAAGGAAAACAAGATGGCATTGGCATAACTAAACTTGCCACCAAGATCCCTATGCTTGGCTTATTCTGAACTCCAGTGAGAGCAAGTGTCTGCTTGTGTAACTCCTAGAGACATATTTGTGATATGAAAAGAAGGAACACTAAGCAATCTGGTTAGTAATTAACACTTCACATTCATCACCTCTGAAACTCAGTGGGTTTAATTCTTTGGAAATTTGACTGAAATTGCCTTCCTTTATGTTTTTAATTTCTGCTGAGTAGTCAGTTTTCTAAGAATGCTGAGTGGATTTTTTTGTTTATTGTTAAAGAAAGAGACTTGTCACTTTTGAGCTATGTATTCCAAAGTGTTGTGAAAAAGAAGTTGATATCATTACCCCTATTGAAAAGCATTTTCTTTTGGCTGTCTTTACTCCAGCCCCCCTAAAGAATATTTGGCTGATAATGTTTAATATTTTACATAATATTTCAGTTATTTTCCTCTTGGCACTGAAACAACAGAGTCAAGTAGGAAATCTGGAATATGTTCCACATTTTTCCCTTCTGTCTGTGATCAGTAAGCTGCAAGAGATGAAAGGGAGTGCAACTTGAATGCTTCCTTTCTGTATTTTTTTTGAACCCCAAAAATAGCTCTGTATTCTTTTTCATTCATTCATTTTTCTGCTATCAGCATAAATAAAAGATTGGAAAAAGTGGCAATTGTCTTCCAAAAAATTGTTCACTGTTTTAGTGATTTTAAAAAAATTGACACTGATTCACAGGAAAAAGCAAGATTAATATTTTCATAGAAGTGTGCATGACATTTTTGACAGTGTATAAATGTGAGTTGCATATCCTATGTGCCATAATATTACATGTGTATCTTAGGAGAGCATTGTGCAGAGCTAGACTGTTTCTTCCTGAATTTTTCTTGAATTCTTCCCTCCTGTAGTCAGATTTTGTATATTACTGTGGCCAATTAAGTAAATCAACACAAAGTACACACACTGACTGCATATATTAGTGTCTATGTTAAAGTATGATCATCCTGTCCTCTTGTAACTATCAACAAAAAATGACACAGTCTTGAAGAATTCAAGTTTCATGTTGCATAGTTGTAGCTATATGGCAAGTACCAAACTGTGATCGGACAGCTGTGTACATAAATCAGATAAATGACTGAATTTATAGAGACCTTATTAAATAAATATACAACATATATCATGAATTAGATGTAAGTGGTTTGGAAATTACTTTTTTACTTCAGGCAAAAATGTTTGCTTCAGAAATACAAAATACTCTGGAATCCAAGTATATTACATACAAAAATTTCAAAATATGACCGAAGCCTGGATAAGGAACACTAAATGCACAACACATTTACAATGAACTAAATAAATTTCATTACCTTTTTTATTTTTTGCAGTGCATGATATTGAATTTTCTTGATTTTTTTCCATTCCATTTCCTTATTTGCATATGAAATAAAACAGGAAAAGGCAATGCAAATAGTTTTTCCATTGTCTTACAACTGAAACTGCAAGAGCTCCATTTTAATTCCCCTCTCTTGCTTTAGAATAAACATATCATTTCCCTAAAATTGCTCAGCGATAACACCATGTGTATCTGCAGCCTGCCTGGCAATGTGCCATCTCCAGCATAGCGCTGTGCAAAGGTCTGCATTGGTATTTGTCAGTCATTTCTTGGCAATTTATAACCGAGGTGAAGTCCTTCCTCCTCCCCTCCCCCATTCCCACTACTGCAGGAATTTGTGATGAATAGGATGGAAAATCCACAGCATGCCTATTAGTTAACAGGAGGCTGTGACTACAGTTTAAATCTGAACAGAAATCGAGAAGCCTCGGAGGAATTAAAGGGGTTTTAATTCATTTAAACTGACCATCCCTGGTTTAACTACTCTATGATTGTGAGCCTTTATCATCTAGGATATCTATTACGCTCTGCTAAGCATGAGAAAACATACATATTTTTCTTCTTTACAGCAAAATGATTAGCCTCCTTATTCACCTACATGTCAGGCCCTTTTGAGTTACAAAACCTACAACTACATAATTCAGCTGAGGTTTAAAAGCAGAAAGTGTCTATTGAGAAACCATGGAAAGTTATTATGCAGATACTGTAAAATATCCTGGCTGTGTCTGACCAAAGAGCCAAAATTAAACATTACGTAGATCGAGTCCTATAACACTTGGACTGAGTTCAGTCTCATATTGAGTGCTTCCCCTTAAGCCAAAGACATTTTCAGTAGAAGACTTGGCTGGACGTCTAGTCTGTGGAGCAGGTGCATTCAGTGGTGCAGAGTGCCCTCTTGGTTCCTCAGACGTTCAACTCTAAGAAGGTGCTGGTTTACCTTCTGGCTCCTTCCCAGGGAAGAGGGAGAGATGCTGTGTTTCTGGGTCTTTCTCTCACCAAGAGGAAAAGCATTGGGAGCAAAGGCCAGGACGTTCTCCTGACCCTCTGAGACCATGTCAGGATACTGAAAGAGACAAAGTATAGTTTGCTGAACCTACAACTAGACATATGTCTTTCATTATAGCATATGAAATTTAATCTAGAACCAAGTTAATAAAACCTACAAACCAACATGTCTTAAGGCTTAAAAGGCTTTCTAGGCGTTATATGTGTTGTGACGCAGAAAATAAAGTTTGGCAAAGACAACAAACACAAAACACAAATGAGAAAACCAAAGACTAGCACCAACTACTCTTCCAAGGTCATGTTTTTTACAGCCCTGTGTGTGGATAATTGCCAGGTCATTTGCAGTCCTTTAGCAGTCTGCTTTCAAATACCTCAGTGTAGAATTGAAACAACAATGATTATGGGAAACCTTATTATGAAGTATGCAAAACTCAGAAAATATAGTCCTTCATATATCTGGCTAAGTGAATTTTAAACCCTCTTCATGGTTTACAGAAATACATTTTTAGGGCTATGTACAGGATTTGGCAAGTCTGTTAGTCTTACGTCTGGAAGATGAAGTCATTTGGTCTTTTATCACAACTGTAGCATCACAGAGGACTGCTTCACGATTTTCAGGAGCAAGGTCTGACTACAAATATCAAACCAAATCAATTCAGGCTGTCAGGATTCTGGGGTTCTGCATCAGTGATGGATGGCGCCTGACTGCTGGTATTCACAAGTGTATTTTTTCTTCAGGCTTGGCTGTTTTAGTTCTATATTCCCAAATGCTATGGGGTATTTTATATCCCTTTGCAGCTTGCAGCAAGTCAAATAAATACCTTGAATTGGAAGTTGACCAAGTTCCTTGATTATCCTACAGTGAGGAAAGTAGCTTTCAAGCTATCTAATCTATCTAGCTAATATATGTCTAAAGTACTTCTCACATTTAGTATTTCTCTTGAACTGCTGGATGACCAACTTCCCTAAATGTGGCTTTGTACCAAAAAAAAAAAAAAAGAAAAAGAAGACTTATTTTCATTATGTCCAAGGAATTTAAATATTATTATTTGCTAAGTACTAAAAAAGCCAAAGATCTATTAACAGCCCTAGTGCCAGAGCAGCTGCTGCTGGACATACAATATTAATGCACTTATGTCACTTCAGAGTACAACTCTACCTGCACATTTCATCATTGTGCTGAATGTGGCAAAGCTATCCATGCAAATTTTGCGAACAGCATAATGTAAGTCTACAGGAACCTGGAAAAATCTCTTCTCGCTGGGAACACAGAGATATGCTGCGGCAAATTTTAGACTGCAGTTTATTCACTACTGGTATTCGGTCTCCAGTATGTGCAAAGCAACACAATAACTCATGGGCCAGTGTCTCCAACCCATTTACTACTCATTGTCACTAGTTTCAGTCATCAGTAAATGCTCACTTAACCAAAAATGCTATGTATTTAATGCACATCTGTCTCTACTCACCTGTCCTTAGAATTTATTCTGCCCAGGATGAGTCTGACACAGGAAGAAGATGAAGAAAATTACAGAAAAGCAAAGCCTTGTGAGTGAAATTTTTGTGAGTACAGCATTTTTGTAGCCCTGCACATCTAAATATGTGCAATAGTGTGTTTTCAAGCAGTAGGAATAGGAAGACGAGTTAGGGCTACCTATTCCCACCCTTGAGAATATCTTTTGTCTCTTCTACAAGTAATATTTCGTTGTGAATATAAAGAAGATAATTCAGGCAAATTTGTTAGCATACTTCTTAATAATCTGCCCCACTTTATTTCAGAGATAATAATAGACTATGTATTATGTGTTTGCACCTGACCCTTATCACTGATATTGACAGAAAAGATACATAATAGTAGAGATCATATATAGGCCTGCTAGCATGTGTTTTCCTTAGAGCTTTACCTATGTAAAAAGCAGAGAGTATAAAACAACAGAAAACAACAAGATTAATTATAAATAAGAGAATAGGAAGTCCTTTAACCACTTGCTAGGAATGCGATGTCAAGAAACATTTACACAGTGTCATCTGTTCAAAAATACATTGTCAGTGTTACAGCTGGATGAATAGTATAAAATGTTTAAGAATAACAGTCAGTCTTTAAATGATTTACCTTTGTCTGTGTTGTCTTGTTGAATATTATTGCAAATGATCCTTTCAAATCTGTGGGCAGGAATATTTCTAAAACAGTAACTGCTCTACTCCAATCAATAGACTTAGGTACTATCATCTGTTGTATTTCTGAAAACGAACATATAAGAGAGCTCTAAATTGCATATGGACATTCTGTTGCAAGAAAATTGTCAAATTATATGAATCCAACTGCAACTATTTGGACATTAGAAATGCAATAACAACTGTTTCATATCAAAAGTTTGAAAGGGTCACAGCATTACGGCACTTCTGTGACTAATAATCACTCTTAGCTGGAGAGAAATTCCATTAAATCATTGGTAAAATCATTGTAATAGAAAACATACATTTTCATTTGAATCAGTGTGAACATGATTAGGAGGCTCAAGTCAGTATTAGTTTATACTTACTTGCATGTCAAATCAGAGCATTACATAATTACTTGCTTATGCTCTTTTGTGCATGTTTGCCTACACAGACATTAAATTTACTCTGCCTTCCCTTATAATAAATTCAACCTTGTTGTATTAAGTTCTCTGGGTAACAAAAATACATTAGATTTATATCTACTCCCTCTACAAAGCAACACAGAAATTCCTAAAAATGATGTCTTCTTGAAAACCAGGCACTGGAAATTGCTATCATAATTTTTAGGTGAATTTGCTTATTTTTATTATAATTTTTACTGAAAAGTTTGTCTTTTATAGAAATATTTATTTATCATTGAAAAAATAAATTACAGAACCATAGAAGCACAGAAGGGCTGTGGTTGGAAAGTACCTCTGGAGATCTCTAGTTCAAACCCCTGGCTCAAAGCAGGGTCAATTACAGCAAGTTGCCCGGAGCTGTGTCCAGTCGTTTTTTGAATATCTCCAAGGATGGAGACTCCACAACCTCTCTGGGCAACCTTTGCCAGTGCCTCGTCACCGTCAGTGTAGAAAAGCTTTTTCATGTGTTTAAATAGAATTTCAGTTTGTGCCCATTGCCTGTTCTCCTGTCACTGGGCTACACTGGGAAGAGTCTGTCTCTGTCTTTCTCATCCCCTACCTGCAATCAGGTTTTTGCACACATTGATCAGATCCCCCTGAGCCTTCTATGCTCCAGGCTAAACAACCCCATCTCTCTCAGCCTTTTCTCATATGACAGGTGCCCTACCCCTTCATCATCTTTATTGCCGTCCAGTAAGTTCACGGCTGTCTTGTACCGAGGAGGCCAGAACTAGATCCCCGGGTCCTCTGCAGGGCTGTTTCCCAGTTGGTTAGCCACCAGTGTTTACTAGACCACTGTGAGAAATGAAATGTTTTCATTGACTATTCAGCCTGCAGCAGATTTGGAAATGTTATTCTGAGATGTGTTTCTGTCCAAATGCATTGGTCAGAACTTACCACGGGCATAAATAAACTGCAATGGGCAGCTTGAAAATGAATACATAAGAAAATGAAACTGAAAATAAATTAAAAGAACTGCTTAAGTAAACCATGTCTATAAAAAAATTAACTATTTGCCTTATATATCTTCTTCACATTTAACCTACAAAAGTGATTTGAAGCTGGGCTGTCAAAAAGGTTTGTGATGATAAAAAAAAACATTGGTGTAGCTCTACCCTTATTTTCTTCTTTAGGCCAGAAAAATATTCATTTTCTAATAAGTTCCGAGCAATAACCAGAATTTGAATGTGGCAACTATTAGTAGTGCTATGACTAAGTCTCTGAAATCGAGAGTTAGATTCATCTTGTCCATCTTTACACGAGATTGGACACATGCACCCCAGGCTCCCTTTATAATCAGTGAAGGGAGATAGGCTGCAACTGTTTATTGCCCTCTTTAATAAAATAGATAAAATAAAAATTGAGATATCAACTTAGAAGTCTTGGAGACAGTATTAGAAAATGACTAATTTATTTTTGGGCTTAAAGAAAATAATATTTTATTTCCTCAAATGTACATTTATACATTTGGTAATGTTCACATTTAGGTACACAGATCTCACTTCAACCATTGGAGTAAAATTCACACACGTAAGGTCAATATATTTTCTTTACATCCTTCACAAACTGGAGACTCATGATGACCAAAAGGAACAGCTATTCTGGCCCAGTGTGAGGGCAGTCTGATCTGTTGTGATTCCTGCAACAGGCTTCACTCATGTCTGTAGTATTTAAAGTACCACTGATTAAAGAGTGTGGTAGCACCATGAGCAACTAACCTTCCTGCTGAACTCAATCCTTTTTATTTTGGGCATGCTCACTCAGAACAGACCTTGGAAACAAAAATCCAAGCTTAGGTTTATTGGCACATAGACAGATTTATATCAAAGTCACCAAAACTGGAAATTTTGCTATTTAGTAAAGTAACTTTCTTGTCAAAAACCTGGGTGCCAGGCAACTGAGGTGCCTAGATGACATGGCAGAAAGGGGCAAGCAGATTCAGCCCATACTCTTTGACACAGGTACTTAAATTCTACCTTCATTTTATCTGTCTTTGCTCCTCTCACTAAATTAGCATTACAGTTTTTAGCCTGATTGCACTACTTCAAACTCCTGAGGTGAAGAACAAGTCACTTACTGAACAAGGGCCGTGTAATACGAACAGTGATACACAGGCTGCGTAGCCTGACTCTCAGCCTGACGTTCTTTGTGGTGTTTGTCAAAAGCACAGGTTTCTCAGCTGAAAGCATGATTTGAGAGGTTAGATGTAGCAAAAACACTTGACCCATGAACCTATTCTGCTTTTTGACAGAAAAAGATAAATAGTAATTTTCCAATTAGCTCAAAGTAGGAACACAAAGACAACATACTTGAGAAACAGTAACAATAACAGGTCATGAAGTAGAGTAAATCTTAAACAGGAAATTGTGGAAGAAAGTAGCAGTTCACAGAAGAGAGCTGGAAAGAGAGAGAAGACACACCGTGCCACAGACTGGTGAGAAATGACATAACGTTGATTGTGGGAAAAGCTAATGAGGCCAGCTTGGTTTTTAGTCTTCCTTTGACTCAAATGAGAGCTATGTACAGACAAAGGAGGCACAATCAAACCAATTTAAGATGTCTTAAGAACCTTCATAATGAAACCTAAGTCAGGTGAGATGGAATAGGTCTGCCCACACTCAGGTTCTGGAAGAGCAGTTCCCCAACCCTGGGGCCAACATTTTCTGCTCTGTGTCTTGCCCCAGGGATGTGATGTAGGGCACTGAGACAGGAGGCATCAACACTAAGGGAGAGTCTTTCTCAGGTAAAAAGCCCTGGCTCAAGTTTGGGCAACCATCTGCTCATGGAATCCCAAATCTGGCAGCAGATGTTCACAGAAATCTCCTGCAAAAAAGTTTTTCTCCAAAGCTTACTGAGGCCAGTGAAAGCTTTTCTGAACTTCCTGCCTGAAAGCATCCAGTCCCTACCTTAACTCATCCCAATCTTGTCCCCAGTAGCAGCCATATATAGTTCTCTGTGTATTTTCCCATGTTTTCTGCAATGCATGGATAATTTTTACCACCTTTATTCACAAACCCATCACCTTGTCCTCATTCAAATGCTTTCTAAAGCACTGCTTCTCTTTAAACACACAGAAGTGAACTTAAGAGAAAAGAAAACCCTCAAACCTAACATTGCTAGCCCTAGCGTTTTCTACTGGGTCCAGTACACTGTGTATCTGAGTCAGAGAGTAGAGGCAGGGAACATCTTTATTTGTGTTGTATTAGGTAAGAATACTGTTAGTATTAAATACCTTACAGACAATAAAGTTAAGAGATCGCTTTTACACCTGTCCATCTTCTATATTGTATAATGTTGGCAGCCTCCTTTCTCTTCAAAAAACAATGGTCTCCTGTGGTTTGTACAAGTTTTTTTTTCCCCTGTTACAAAATGGTTATCCACTTTTTGCTTCTTGCTGAGCTTTAGTATGGTTTCTTTAATTCAAATCAAATGTGCATGCTGCATTTTTCAACACAATTAAAGACTAGCTCCTGATAAAAAAATAGCATTATAATGAATTAATTGTTGGTACTAGTTCGATACCAGATACAAAGAATCTGTTTTTAATTAAGTGTCCCTCTGGTGAAAATGCTGTGTTATAAAAATGACAACTCAGCATGCATATGAATACTGCATTATAACTTCTATGTCATGTTTGCATAGTTTACTGTTTTATGAAATGTATTGCTGTGCTCTGCCCTACTGGAACTGAATTAAATTATGAAACTCAAGCTGGCACAGAAATCATGGACTGAGGATGTATACAGCATTAGATTCTTCCCACTCCTCCTAATAACAAGTAAACCAAAATGTCATCTGGTTTCATTTTTTTGAAGGAAGTGGAGCGGTATAGAAAAGTCAGGAGGGGTGCTTTCATACTTTTTAATACTTGCATTGCAAGATGATGTAAAATTCTGAAATAACATTTGCCTGGCTGGAGGAACGCTCAGAGGAAAGTGCTTCAAACATAATCAACAAGATCTCTTTTGTTATGATTTTATTTTTAGAAAAAATTATACTGTGGAACTGTCACTGCAGCTGTGACAGTATAATTCAGGACAGAAAACATAGGAAATATATCTCTATTTCAAAACTGAGACTGAGCTTTTAAGATCAGTAAAGCCCATGAGACTTTTCACAGCTGCAAGGCTTTAAGTGAGGGTGTCCCAGTGATTTCAAATGAGGAGGGTTTTCTGCTTGTCTGCTGTCCTCCCTCATCTCTCCTAGCCAGCATGTTCTGCTTTTCCTTTCATCAGCACGTGAAATGATTCTTGAACTTCTCAACCTAGTTTTGGATTCTTCCTCTGATTTAGGCAAGGGAAGAAGACCTAATTGAAAACTGATTGTTTAATGTGTGACTATGTGATGTTTAACAGCCATTTCTGCGGTGTTTAATAGCGAAGTGTTTCATGTATCTGACCGGGCTTTGGGAACCTCAATGTTCTGAAGTGTCTGAGAAATACTGAAATGAAGGTGCTTAGTATGCATGAATATTTTTCTATTTCATCCTGGAAAAAGCAGTTATAAGTTGCTTGGAAGCATTCACGCTATATTTTAAGTGATGTAAAAGATAAGCAAGGTTGCATGTCAGATTTAAATTGCTTAGAAAAGCTGTATGACTTGTCAGAAATATTTATGTTTCTTCTAAATAAAGCATTTCTTTTAATCATTGATCTTTTTATGGTTGACTAAAATGAATTTAACTTACCAGTCATCTGTGTAGGAAATTTATTAAAACAGGTGTAAGATAAAGCTATCACGGGGATGTTTTCCTTGCTTCTTCCCAATTAAGCACAGCAAGTTTGATCAAATTGATTCCTTTTTTCTTTGGGAGGAAAAAAAAAAGACTGTGAAAGAATCACAGGGAGAAGAAATGTCCTTAGCATTCCCTTAGAAGATTATCCCATATTTCCATCATCAGAATGAACATCTACAGAACTTGGCAAGCAGCCCATGGATTGTTCCTCAGCCATCCCAGGAAAAGCTGGCCATCTTCTGTTTCAGGTGAAAATCTGTGCCTCTGGTCCACACTCCATCCCATCAACACCTGGGAGGATGCCTGTTAAAAGGAGAGAGTATCTAAAATGTACTACCTGACACAGAAAAATAAACATATGGTCCCTATATAGTTGTAGCAGTCTAATCTCACACACTGAGAGCATGCACGTAGAAGGGGGAAAGCAAAAAAGCATAAAGGAAGACAACAGTAATAAGATTCGAGATCCTTAGTAGCTGTTTTTTTTCTTAAAGTTGCAGAAAGAGCAGAAGACAAAGGGAGGCTTGAGTGGGCAAGTACCAACAGCTAGGGTTACCGAAGTGAAACTGAAGAGTTTAAAGCTTATGGCAGAAGATGATGATGAGATGGTTATAACAGATGGGACTTATGCTGCCAGACTATAAGTGTCTTAAAGTTCAGCATCCAGTCTAAACTGGTTGTCCAGTCTCCATCTGTGGAGGTTGCTAGGAGGCCTTGCATGACCCTATCTGAGGCTGATGTATAAAGTGCATGGGATAAATAACTTTGGTCAATATATTTTTTCTCTGTTGACTATAAATGGAGTTATCTGCCTTAGACAAAATATCTAGCACTTCTATGGCTGTAGTTAGGTGAGACGAAACCACTCGGTATGATGAACAAAATTTGAAAGGAAGAGGGGTATTGAAAAGATAGTAAAAAAAGCAGAGGAACTGAAAAGAAGGTAGTGTGAAGGAAGGTGATAGGGAAAAAAAAGAAGAACAAACCAGGAGGAAGAAGTATAAGAGATTAAAAAAAAGATGCAGAACATAAGAAAAATATAATCATTAGTCACATGAAAAACAAAAGAGGAAAGAACCTAGCTGATATCTCTGCATATTAAGTTCAGAAGTCTACAGATTCAGGCTCTGAAAAGACCCAGATGCATTCCCTGGCAGCTGAATTTTCTATTGTATTTATCAGGAAAAGGTCTATGGAGAGGTGCCTGCAAATACACAGCTCCATCTTTGAGCCATTAAGTGCATTATCACCCAAGATTGTGGTGAAGAACAATCTCTGGAAACATCCACTGATAGGTACAAGGTAGGACCCATTGGCACTGTAGAGTGATAATTGTTTGGATGCTCCCAAACTACAGCAGCACTTTATGTATTGCCGTATTAGCCCCTTATATGCTATGATAATTTGTGTAATGACATTGAAGAATCTCTTCAGAAGCATTTGGAGTTCAATACAGAGCATTTATGTATGACTAGAAGCTTGGGCAAGAAACAGAAGACCAGTGCATATCATAGAGTATTTGATTCTAATGTGTGACACAACATAGGTGAGTGATACATAATATACACAGATCGGGCTTCCAGTTGGATAAATAATATAAAATTGATTTGTTAACAGATTAAATGATCAAACAGCAAGTAAAGCACCTGATAGGAGCAATAAGCTGAATCATTGGTTACTTAGATATTTTTCCTCTTGGAGGAAAGTTTCTATCTTTATTTAAATGTAAGCAACAAAATCTTTGTCAGCTGATCAGTTTTCACTCAAGGAACAATGCCAAATCACCTTCACATTTTATCCAAATGAACAGTCATTTGCAAGTAACCACACCAAAGTTGAGGACAACCCAATTTAGACTGCTCATAAAATATGTCTACTATTACTGTTCTTTCATGTTCTTTCATGAAGTCACACTCTGACTTCCTCGTTATTTTTGGCTCTTTTATCATTGCAAATATCTGGCTTGATAATAGAACTATAAAATAAACAAAACAGGCTCAGGCAATGGTACTTTGAAGGTTATCTGTAGCCTGTTCAGATTCTGCATCTTTTCTTTGTAGAGTTTCTATTGCTTTTAGGATGATATTTATTCTTTATGTTATTTATTATTTATGAGTTGCATTCTTCATCTTGTAACTTTTTTTTATATGAATAGCAAGTTGACTCCTGAAAAAAGTGTTGCTAAACCACAAGTGAAGAAGGATTTTTTAAATCCTGCTTGGTCACAAAGAGAGACAATAGTCATTGCTAATGTTAAATGTTATTCAGAGAAGCAGGTCAACATTTCCTTACATACGGAAAAGGGTAATCAATGAGAAAGGAAATTAATAACTGAAAATCAAGGAGATATTAATGACTTAGAATGACTGGAGCAAAACTAAAAGGGTAAAAACTTTCAGGATCACCATAGCAGCTTGGATATTGTCTCATGCTGCTATAGAAGCTGATTTTCTGGCTTACTTGTAAATTAAGCAATTTTACAGGTTGGGAGAAGATTCATCTTCCCTAATTTAGGTGTTAAAAGTTAGTTGTTTAAATTCAGGTTAGTCTCTCTAGGGACCATGTATAGTCAATGAGAGAAACAAGCAATTCATTTCATCTTAAACTGGTTGTATTAAGATAGGCAGCACAAATTGTTTTCTGAAGTTACGTGATTTCTTCTATTGACCATAAAGGAGACCAGGGTGACTTGGACTACTAAAATGAGGAATCTTAGATACAGAAGATGAATCCCAATCTGGATATATTGCTATAAATCAATTGGTATTTGAGTCTGTCAGCTTTATTTCCCTGTTTTGGTGGGAGGGAAAAAAATTGCCTGGTAACTGAATTAAAACATAATATTGTATTATATTTATATTGCATGTTTTGAATTTTTAAATATAACTTCAGAAGCAGAATATTTTTAAGACATTCCTTATATTCTGATAACTAAAAAAAGATGGTAGAGATAAGAAATAAAATAAATATTTCAAAACTAGATTGAAGCATGTTCTTAGTCTTTGAATAATAGCAATTATTGTTCTCTGAATGACAGAATTAAACACAGTCTGTTCAGTTAAAGCTTGCTTAATAGTGCCACCAGAGAGAAAGGTACAAAATACCCATGGCTGCTAGATAAATAATAAGTCCTTTTCTGGGAAATCTCATATCAACCTAATGATTAGTGATTGTTTTAAAATCTGAAAGATACGTTTGTATATCCCGGTTACAATTGTTGGTAGTATTAATTAGTGTGCTGCTGGATATTCTTGTTATCCTGTAATATTTGATTCCTCTTTAAAAGATTCTTCTTGAGCATACCCATGACAGTATTCTGTCCTTTAGTTACTGGTTGTATGAAACTTCCTTTTGATAACCAGCTATAAAGTCACAGATTATTGATTAGCAATGCCAGTACATTTTGTATACTGTGTTTTAATTTTCTTTCTGTTTTTAAAAAAAAAACATGGCTTGCAGAAAAAGCTTTGACTTCTCTAAATGAAAGTCCAAGTCAGTATAGTATGTGGTATTTCCACAGATGTGAGCAATTTGATTTCTCTGTACAAAAATCCATAGCACATAAATGAGCATGAAAATCTGGAAGCATCAACACTAATTCCTTTTATATCTGTGACATTATTTAAAGACAATAATCATTGAAGAATTTGCACAGATTTAAAGAAGCAAGATGTATTTTTTAAAAAGTGTTTGTACAGTGACCGGTTTTTCCCTATTTATTCTAGATTACAGAGGATGCAGCTGTTGCCTTCAGAAGGTGGAATGTAAGGAGTATATTTTCAAAGCATGTTCTAATAGTATGATTTATTTTAGACCCTGGTATCTGTTGACTGCAATGCTTGGATAACTTTTTAAGGATAACTTTTGAGTTTACAGGATAGCTTTTTAGGAAACAAGATAACTTTTAAAGAAAATAATTCCCAGTAGTGCCTGTATATTAAACTAGTTCAATTAAAAGGAAAACCTTGAAGAGCTGGGCCTTGACACTTCTACTGCAGGCAATCAGAAATTATGCTGTTAACTCTGTGGGTGTAGAATGTGCCTTGCTGTACTTTTTGGATATTAACGAGTTGTAATTATTCAGTCCTGTACAACTAACTGTGAGTTGCTTTAAGTTTTTATAAATAAATCTAGCAGTTACCTCTTTTTGTTTTTACTTTAAGAACTGTATGGTGATCATACAAGTTTTTTCTTACTCTGTATTTTTGCTTTTGTGGCTCTTTACGTAGATCATTTAAATAGAAATTAATTATATTACAAGTCACAATAGTTTTCCAGACTCAAACGTAAGTATTTTTTGTTTATTTGGTTCCTCTTATTTTATCACGTTCCATTTATTTGATAATTCAAAACTGACTTGTTTTAATGATATGCATCCTGAATTTGGTGCCCTGCCATGTATGCATAGAACATCACTGTGTTCAACAAAATGACAATGGGATGATAACCAGTTCATGGTCGCATCTCTCACAGCAGTGAGTGGAAGAAGGGGAAAGTGCTGGGACTTCAACAAAGCATGACAAGAATAGAGAGTCTGTGTATGGTTTTAGTGAAATTCTAGTTCCTAGTTTCAAAAGTTTCTCTCTGTATATTTACAGTTTCCCAGAATAAATGGAAAATAGAAAGGAAACATAACCCTTCAAGAGGTAGGACAACCATCTGTTCAGGGAGGCTGTAGTCTTCTTCCAGCATTGTGAAATCTCCATGCATTGATATGCAAAACCACAGCATTCTGCTCAATGCTGACAGCATGATACAGACCTATTCACCAGCATAGCTGGAGAAAACTTTCATAGGCTGCTGATAGCTTGCAAATTTGCAGAATTCTGCCTGGGTTGAATCATACAGTCCTTTCTACAGCCAAAGTGTGACGTATCTGTGTGTTATATTTCAGATCTTTGCTGGGAGTAAAGTTTTGTAAGAAGTAGTGAACAAGATAAGAATAAGAGATTTTGGAACGGAAAGAGCAACAGCAAGACAATTCATCCAGATTTCAAGTGTCCCAACAATAAGTTTATGTAAGGCCATACTTTGGGATATGTGGGAAAGATGATGTTAAGTGAATATGCAGAAACTGTAAATGGGAGGGAAAAAGGAACTGACATTTCATATCTTTATTGACTGGGTGAGGTATTAGTTTAGTTGCAAGAGCATTAGTAGAACAAACACATAGCCATTTGCTTTCAGTCACATATTTATTGATTAGTTATTTCCTTACACTAAGGTGTCATTTTCAGTTTAGACACTTGCTTTTGTTGAAGTGAACTGGTGTAAAAGCCACTGCAAAAATACTAGCAAACATGGAATGGGATGGTCAAGTGTAGCTGATGGATACACTGAATAAGAACTCATTTACTTAAAAAAGGCTTCTGGTTTTTTTGGTTTTTGGTTTTTGGTTTGTTTGGTTTGGTTTTTTTTTTTTTTTTAATACCTAGATTATACTAAAACTCTTTCTTACCTGTATATTCACCTTCAGCACCTTTCACCATCCTACTATCAGGAATTGCTGATACAAGAGAAACATTTCACAACAAGGTCTGGCAACAGATGAATAAACACTACATAAACAATAGAATAAAATGTCATTTTGTTTCCAATGTTAACTGATGGGGATACTTGGATTTTTCTTGTTGTTTTTGGTAACGGTAGCCGTGAGTGGTTTCCCTGTAGCTTCCTGGGGCACTAGTCATAGGCAATGATGGTGTTAAGCTAGACACTGTACAGACAAAGAACAGAAATACCATTCCCACCTCAGAACTCACCCTCTAGTTGTAAGAAAAGAGACAGCAGATGGATTGAGTCATATGGGGACCACGAGGTAGCAGTAAGACAATCTGCAGACTAAACAATGTCAAGTTTATTGTTAAGTTTCCTGTATGTATTGTGGTAAAAGAGAGTTCCTAAAGATAATTTAAAACATGATTACACGTGCAGGTATTTACTTCAGAAATTTTTCTGAAAATGATTTTATTTCAGCTGCATGCTGCTTATGTTGCAATTGCTGCAGAATGACACAGTGTGAAGCTATTTAATTTGAACGGAATTTATAAACATGTAGGAATTCCTGGTAATAGCAAAATGAGGCCTCCAGGAAAAAACAAACAAACAAAAAAATCCAAACAAACCTGTAATAAACACCTGAACAGATAATCATACTTTATGGTATAAACAAAAAAAAACCAACAAAACAAAACAAAAAAATGGAAAAAAGCCTGCAATTAAAAGTAAATCCTGTCACTCTGACTCATATGAGGAGCCAAAAGTTTAGAATACGCATCTAAACATGAATTGCTTACATAATCGAGGAGCAGAAACTTGAGGCACAACTTATGATACCAGAGCTCATCTGCATGTGATTTTGCAACACTAGTTGAGCTGTTCCTGTATTGTTCACTCAAGTTTCTTATTTCCTTCTCTGGGATTCTTTCAGAGAGTGAAGTAGGCAAGAGTAAAATGCCTTTGAAAAAAGCAGTGAAGTTAATTCTCATAGCAAAAGGCATTGGGTAGGTAATTACAATCAGCTATTGCTGATTTTGGCTAACTTTATAGTTGACTTCAACATTGGTTTTACATCTGTCTCATCATAAAATAATCTTTGAATGCTTGTGCAGATATATTGATTTCTTTCCAGGAAACTGACCCAGTAGGTTACAGTAAGAGGACATCATTGTTTTTAATAATGAAGGAATAAACAAAACTGCTGGCTTGGAAGCGTCATTGAAAAGCAACTACTCTATTCAAAAGCAATATGTCTTATTAAAAAAAGCAAAAGGTTTCCTACCCAAAAGATTAAAATACACTGTTTTCTTCATTAATTTGCTGAAACTAAACCTATTGGATTTACTTCAGGTCACTTGTATCATGGGATTACCATTAAGCTACAAACATTATGCCACCATTGAAACTAATTATTCAGACCAGCGTGAGTTGGTGTAGTCTCTTTGACTAATAAAATATCGTTTTGTTGAAGTAACCATATTTCATTCGTGCCAATATACGTGCAATTGCCGGTACATTGCTGCATGCTCAACCCAGCTAATGCATATTCTACTAAATGAGGAAAGCTGTGTGTGATTGGATGGTTATTTCCCTCTCTGTAGCTTTATAACCCCAACGAGGTGCCAGGGAGTGCATCCCTGCTCCCTTTCTCAGCGCAACACCCTGCTCCAGTGTCTCCTCCTATTCCTTGGGAGGAGAGCTGCCTATCTGATTTTGGAGCTCTGGCAAAAAGCCTGAGCTCATTGATTACAGATCACTGTTAATAAAGAGCATTTGTAATGCAGCAGTGGTGATACAATCTCCACACGCCAGTTCATGATGGCCCTTCAGTCTCCACAATTAAGTCGTCCAGCAGGCATGCCCCCTGTTGCAGCTGCTCTGTCAATCTCATTTTGTAGTACAAATGATCTTAGACCCAGTGTTTGACATGGGGTTTTAACACCAAAGAAGGCAATTCTGCAACTTCAAATGAGCCTAATTGGTTGTGCGCTCAGGCGTTCACTCAAGCTGCTTCAGTCCATCAGAGAGAGATTTCCAACTAATTGAACAGCTCAGAAGAAAAAGAACCACGGAAATCACAATGCACTGGGCCATTTGAGAGGGTTTTTCATGATAAAAACCTTCAAAATAAGATTTTTTTTGTTTTTGTTAAATCAGCCACCTGTCAATCTAGAAAGCGGTTTCATTGGTACAGAAGCTCTTAATGAAGTATGGCCTAAAAATCAGTGGCTGTTAATAGCAAAGTCTACAGGTAAATGTGATTTTTTTTATATTAAAAATGTTTAGTTTGGATCGTCAAAGTGCTTTCTTCAGACTAGCAAGCTTTTCTTATGGTACATACAAATTATGTGGTAATGGACAGACTCTGCAAATACAGGACATTTCTTACCCAAGGAATGCCATTTGAGACAATCTTACTGATGAAGAGTGTAAAGTTATTCATGTGTACAAGTGTTGGGACTGGGCTGGGTGAGATTCTGCTCACGTAAATATTTGCCTTTCTTATATTTTTTTTTAGCACAGCTGAATTTAAATTTCCATGTTTGTTCTAGGAAATTATGAATCTGGTTTCTCTTCTGAATTGCACCTTTTTTACCTCTTGTTTTCACTCTACTGATTTAAATAACTTTCCTTCAAAGGTCAATTCAGAGACTTTTGCCCTAGTGTTTACACACTGTATATCTAATAATTCCATGTCTATTCCATGAGTGATTCAAATATATAATTTATGCAATATTTGTATTCAACATTCAAGGTAGTAGTTCACATCTGAACTGATGACAACTCAGTAGCTACTTTTTAGAAAAAGGAAGATAGAACAGACTAAATAATATATATTTATTTCCTTCCTGTTTAAAATAGGAAAAAACTGAAGAAATTTGCTTCAGTAAATATGAGTACAGAACTTCATTTATTGAAATGAAGGTGTGTTCTGGGAAGGAGCTGATTAACCGAGTCTAATAAAACACTTCAGCAGCTGTTTAATTGTAAGCATGTAAATAGTCCTCTGATTCCAAATGCCAAGTTGCCTTTGCCACTATTTGGACTGTGGTGGTATGGAGAGACTGAACCCATCTCTAAGTCCCTGTTGAATGGTATGTACACTTTAGTCAGGGACAATTCTTACCCCAATGAGTTTACAAATCTTGCGGGGGGGGAAGTGTGTCTATATATGTATATATACATGCATGTATATAGATATAAAATAGAAACTAATTGTTCCAGCTTGTGGAAAATTCCAGAGGCTCTGCAGTTTATGCCTGTACTTGATTGTTTTTCAGCAATATTTACACAGTTAGACTCTAAAATAATGATATATCCCAATAAAATAATACCTCAGTTGACCACAGGGAATGCAAAACTCCATGAAGTCAATGAGAGGTAATTATCAACCAGGTAATTATAGCAACGTTTATATATTATTGTCAACTTTAAAGCCCAGTGGCAGTGAAACTAGGCCCAAAGTAGTAAACATTTTGGTTGAAGTGTCATAAACTCATATATCCCAACATTTTACAGGCATCCATAGAAGTTAACAGCAACACTCTCATTTGACTTCAGCGAGAACAGAATCAAACACTCCAGTTTCATGATCAAGGACTAAATTCTTCCAGTTGAACTCAACAGTGAAGAATAATATCTGCACGTTCAGAATGTATTTTTCCCAATCACTTGAGGTGCTTTATTGCTCTGGTGTTGAATCATGACTCAGAATTTTAAAATTCCAGCATATGTAAGAGGATATAAACATAACATGGTTACTTAAGTAAAATATCCTTTTATTTCAGGAACATTTACTAAATTAAATTAAAACATCATGATGTTTATCTCTCTGAGGATATATTTCAGTGTGAACTATACCCCAAGAATATTTTTGTGTAAAATTTGAAGGATTGTACTATACATATGATATCGAATGCACTTGTAATCCTATAGTAAATATAGTAATTGTTAAGTGCCTTCCAGGTCCCCTAACAGTGGGGTGGAGCTGTAGCTACAGGGATCCCTGTTGCTGAACTCAGCAGACAAGCTGCCCATGTGATTCCAGATGGTTCTGGTTTTTGGAGAAAGGGGACCTCCCAGGATCAGAATGCCAGCATGTCTGAGGTAGAGAAGCCACCCTTTGACACTGGAAACTCAGTAGTCCTAACCCTATAGCTCTGCAAGAAATTGAGTTGGATCCTCAGGGACAGATGGGCTAAACAGATCCATGTTGTCAACTTCCTTAGCCAACTGCATCTGCCAAAAATCTCATGTTTAATTTGCGCGCGCACACACACACGCAGAGAATATTTCTAAACCAAGAGGGAAAACAAAAAGCCCCCCCCCGCGCAAAAAAGAAGCTGAAAACCTTATGCAGAAAAACAGCTGCACTCATTTGTGCTATGAACCAGCTGAGTCAGCCCTTAAATCGAGCCCTAATTAATTTGTGCACACGGTATAACCAACAAAGAATGGCGACAGACAGAATGGGCTATGTTGAGTGGGATTAGTCTCTAGCAGTAAGGGTGCCTGAGAGAGCGAGCCTGATAACAGCTAATTGCTGCCAGGAGGACCAAAATAATGGGCAGCCTGCAAGAGAAAGAGCAAAGAAAGGGCTGGTGGAAGTAGTCATCAGGTGTTTGTGGTGATGAAGTTCATTGCCCACACTGTTTACTCTGGTGTTCAGCCTTAATGCCCATTTGGAACTGGCACAGTGAGGAGCCTTGTTAAAATAATACGATCTGAGTGTGTAATGTATTGATGGAGTCAGAACTCCATGCAAATGTCCCATTCACAGGGGATGTTCAGTCTGATCGGCATGTAGGGTTCAGGGACTGAGCCTTGGAAAGAGCTGAATAGCCTGATGTTTTCACACAGCAGCTCCTGCAGACCCTTAACGTCTGTGCTTAATACAGCTTCCTCTAATGGCAACTGTTTAAGTGGGCGATGTCTGAAGAGATTTTTGCCCTTCAAGATTTGTTCATTCTGTTAACATCCTATTTTTCATCTAGGAAACGTGGCACGGTGTTACTAAATCACTAGTAACCTAAACATTACTCTGCATTATTTTGAACCTGCCTTGCTAGAAGTGGAAATAAGTTAAACACACTTCCGTGGTTCCATTTCTTAAAATCCAAACAATGAATGTTTAATATTTGATAAATATACAACATATTAAACTACCCTTGTGGTTTCTCATGTGTGAATGTGTTAATATTTAATAAGGAAAATAAAGTGCAGCACTACTACTGCTCTTGAAGTCGCTGTAAATTGCCAGCAATAAGTACTGCTGAAATTCAAGCCCCAGGTGTTGCAAGCTAAGCACTTGAAACTGATGGTCTGCAAAATCCTAACTCTCTGCTCTCATAAATGCTTTTGGTATTTTGCTTTACCTATCCATTACAGCAGGACTGGCTTAAACTTGTTAGCTGAGAATTGTTGAACAGCGCTTTCTGGAGGAATGAGTAGGAATTCTGAAACAAATCAAAATATTTTCTGTGATTAGAAAGTCATCCCAGTTAGAAAAAGACATCAGAATGTCGTGCATAAGGTATATGTAGACAAGCCACAGAAACGTGTTCATGCCTGTATAAATATATGAATGTTTCATCAACAATAAATGTCATCAATGATTGATAAAAGACAAGGGAAGCGATCAGATATTTAAGAATTAATGCTGATAAAAGAAGAGAAAAAAAGAAAATCCTACTGTTCATATAGTTCCAGTAAGAGATAAGGGTAGAACAGCTATCAAATACAGTGCAAGAGCTACCATCAACTCGCAAGAATGTTAAACCAAATCTCGTATAATAAGACAACTTGAATCAACATGACTGGAAAATGTACATCCACCCTACATCAAAGTTAGGTCATGAATTTCTCAGTCCGTATTCTTGATTTGTAAGAAACATAGATACGCTGTCCTGATATGAAAAAAGATAAACAGTGTATTTTGAGTATTCAAGCTGGCTAGTCTTCTGATCAAAGCCATGGAAAAGCTCATATCATGCATAGTCAAATAACAAATTAAAACACATTTACATAATCAATGCCAGCTGATGAAGTTAACTGTATTGACATCATATACAATGTAAGGGCTCAGTACCACATTACGTTCTGGTTAAAAATAGTTTAATAAAAAATATCATGGAGCCCATATGAAAGAAATTAAACTGGTCTGCAAACACACTAATTTCAAATGGAAAATCTACATCCAAAAAGGGACAAAAAGTCTGGTTAGGTCCTGCCAGGGCCTGTTCATGAATGATATATACCCATTTTCTCTTGTGATCTAGAAGAAAGTATGAAATAATTGCTTAAGAAATTATGATGATGATTAAAAAAAACTGAATGACAACAAAACTACGAGGAAAAGATTGCCTGACAATGAACTTGGTTTGCATGGAGTGTGGAACAAACTAAGACCTCACAATTTGCCTTCATGAACTTGTGCTATGAACTATGAATTTACACAATCTACATTAAAGAAAAAAAAATTAAAAATATTTATTTTACTATATTTAGTTTAATTTAGTATCTCATTTTAATATTAGTGGTTTTTTTAACTCAAAAAAACTCTCCCAATCAGAAAAGCAAGTAACTTGCTCTCAAACTGTAAATCTCAGCATTGCGTCTAACATCTTTCTTCCAGAATGTAACTCCAGGAAAACCTTTATGATTCTGATTGATAGAAGTGTATATTCAGATGGAATATGAGTCCATCAATTTTTCTACAATTAGTCTTGCTAATGGAGGGCTACAAAGTAGGTCATGCATACCAGATGGGCGGCATTGATCTGGAATTAGGTGACATAGAAAAGAATCCAGAGCCTCAGTAACGAATGAGGTACTACACAGCTAAATATGAATGAGGAATATCAGCTCAGGGTTAGAAGAGAGCACAACAGGCAGCATTGTTTAAAGTTGTACAATCCACTGAACAAAAAGCAAACTGAAAAACTACAGAAATTTTAGAAAGGTCACCAGAATTATTGGAAGTCTGAAACATTGCAAATATGCAGGTTATGGTTAGGCCATTTCTTAAGCTTTCCTTGGATAAATAAAACATATTAAGCTTCTAGAGGAAGACATTCTGAGATTGGATAGCTATTTAATCTAGCACAGTTTTTTTCTAATATCTCACATTTCCCCAAACACGGCAAAGCTGAAAATACAGTAACATGGCTTGAAATGTTGTCTTTGAAATAGTAACAAATATAACAACTTTACCTGGAGATCAGACATGGCCAGGACTAATCCCTGACCCCAACAGCAAGTAGCACAGGACAGTTATGTCCATAAAGCTAACCTCATCTACACCCCCCCTGCCCAAAAATCCCTGTTAAGCCTATCGGGAGCAGACCACAGCTTGTATCCTCTCCTGAATGTGCCAGGGCAGTGCTTGGACCTATGGGGCACTGGCTAAAGCTGTGCCAAGGAGCACAATAACAATTAAACGATATGGAAAATTCTGCCCCTGGGTAAGTTTACAGGGACAGAGGTAGTCAATGTAGTCACATAAGATTAGCCTTCTTTCTTTATTTTTTTCCCTGTTCACTATTGATTGTCCTATACATAGAACCCACTTGTCCTCATGGCTGACTGACACCACCACCAAAACAGTTAAGGATGGTGTTCTGCTCTGAGGTTTGTCATTAACTTGGTGCATGGCTTTGGGCTACTGAATTAAACTGTTTCGCCAGATTCTCCCTACCTGATCTAGACATGAAGTGTGCTAGCTCTCCCCAGGATGATCCTGTTCCTCTAGTGGCTACACTGCAAACCTGGGTGAAGTTCCTAACTGAAGGATGTGAACTGAGTAGGATGGATCCAGACCTTTGCGCATTACGTTCATCTGTAAAAAAGACACTGAGTTACCTTCCTGAGGTGATGAGAAAAATTAATTACTGTTTTCCAGTCTCAGATAATTTTCCATGAACAAATCTTGTACAGCTGCTGAATGTTTCTTCTTTGCTAAATAGTGATAGTGTGCCTTGTGGTTTTGCAGCAGGCCAATTTTTGTATTAGTAGATTTCACTCAATTATTCAAATTATTTTCCGATGAAATGAATATACTTAATAAAGCATAGACAGTTTTAACACCAAACAAAGATACTTAAACCGCACACAGATAATTTTCTTTTACAGAAATGCTGTCAAATCCACTCTCTTCCCAAGGAATTTCTGTCTTGGCAAGTGATCGTCATCGCCAGCCACAGTAGTATGCTCTGCCCTAATCACTGATATAGCGCTAAGCTCTCTCTGACTGAGAGACCTGTAATCCAAAGGTTAGATACACCAATAACAGCCTTGGATGTTTTCTTCTGCAAAGAAACAAATTGGTTTTATGTCTGTCCTTCGGCTGCCTTGGCTCAGCTTGGGTCCCCTGGGGTATATTGAGCTAGCGGGCTTGGGCAGTGAACTTCCTCCCTCCTGCCAGATTGAGGCAGCATCCAAACAGTTTGCACAGCTCCGACTGCAAGATGGTCTTTTTTTTATGTGGATGTAATGGATGAGGACTCAGGGGCAAACAGTTGACCATTTCATAACACAGACCCTGTGATATGCAAAGCTTTCATGGAATGAGGACTTATGCTTGATTTCAACTCTGCACTCTCTGTCTGTTCTAATATCCTTTCAAATTGTGTGACAGGGTTGAGAGACACGGCAAGAGGAAAGTGCGTTAAGAGGTTTACAATAGTTCTCCTTTTTCCAGGAGCACTGTTAACAAGAAAAGACCATGTTCCTGGCACAGTCCCATAGTAGACATTAATCTCAGCCCTCTGGGATGATAAGGGAATGAGACCCTTGAAGTCTCAGTGCCTTTTCTGAGAATTACTTTTAATAGTCCAGCTAAAATGACCAAACTGACCAAATCATGGACCAGTGCAAACCAGAAGTGTCCTATTTAAATTGTTATTCCTTGTTTTTTGCTTTCTCTATTAAAAAAAAAGTTTTTGAATGCTGTCTTTCAGTTTAATCATCCTTGCATGTTTTTCCATAGTGCTTGTGCAAACATTTATGAAACACTTGGTATTCTCTTTTCTAATGTGACCTAGTGGCAAGAGCTTATCAACATTTCTCAAGAGACTTTGGACTTAAAAGCACCAATGCTGTCAGTGGAAGTGCAAGCAATCATTGCTATATGTTGGCATTTTTTTCTCCATAGACCTGGAAAGCAATGTGATAATGAAAGGTTTATTTGTGATGGCTAGATGAACAAGCTGCAGTTGAATAGAGGGCAAATGTTGTGTGGTTTCGCTATGTTCCTCAAGTTGCTTTGCTTTATCTGAAGACACTAACGCTTATATTGGTTTCGGTTACTTGGCACAGCTCTCATCTTGCTATATCAGATTTTCTCATTCTCTCGGCTTTTGCCTATTTAATACATCTCTTCTGGTGATTAATGCTGTGGACTCCTCTATGAAAAAATCCTCCAGCCAGGCAGCAGTTGGAATGAGAAGCTCAGGGCTCTGCCATTCAACCCTGATCGCAGGACTAGGAAAGGAAATAAGAGGATTTGCAGGTTCTGGTGTGTACCTCTTTTTCTGTGTATATTTATCATATTCACATCTAAAAGGGAAAAAATCATGTTGTCTTGTTACTGGAAAGGAACACAACAGAAATCAATTTAGAGGAAAATGTGGTTATGGGAAAAATTGACAAAAATATATTCACAGAATACAGCACATGAATTCTATATAAGTTCAGAATTATATATGATCACCTGTCATATACATCCTTCTTTTTAGAATGATAAGATCTCTAAGTCTCTTTAATCCCACTTGTTTTAAAATCTCAGATTGGCTATTTACTTAATTATCCAAAATGGAAGAAAAGTCTCAGGCTTCATTCATTAAGTGCAAATATTCAAATCAGCATGAACTGTGTGGCATGCTGTGTGACAAGCCAACCTGTTACTCAGGTGATCATCAATGCCTGGGTACTTCAGGCAGCTAACTGTATTTGCAAGTACTTTCCGGCACATATAAAAGCTAGTTTAAATATTAAAATGTTATTTTTCCTCTAAGCAAAGAAACTACATCGTGCAAGAGATATTCATAAGCATTACTCATTAGTATTTATGGAGGGCTAATATATTGTTATGAAGCCAAATACTATTTTTGCATATTCAAATAACTCAATATTATTTCATTTTTAAATGGATATTGAAAGGAGTTTGGTTTGATGCTGATTTTGATTATTATGTGCTATAATACATGATGGGACTTATACAAAAGTGCTATGTGAATAGACGATATTGTTACTAGGAATCTCATCAATTGGTGCTATGACTGAAAGATAAAACCAACAAATGAATTTAAGTTGTTGGACAGATAGGAGATCCTTGGGTTTTTATCCTTTCATTGTTTTAGTTTTGCTTTTATCATATTTCTTTTGCTTACATGGCTTGGTAACTATGTAGTTTCTATAGCAACATCCATTGACCGTTGAAATAATGGAAGGCACAGCAACTCTCCTGCAGTGAAATCCCTCATGCTGACAAGCACAACTCCTATTTTCTTTGTCCAGTGTTGCCCGTTACTTACCCGACTGACTCATTGGTCAACATACTCGAGACATTTGATAATTACTTCTGAATTTGACTGATGTAGACAAGACATCTAACCTTTAGTGTACCTGCAGACTAACATTCTCACAAAAATTTAAAACAGGAATCCTTTTTGTGTGCCAGAAATATAATTTCTTAACTGTGGAAGGATTTCAAGTACGTATTTGCAATATTTAGAAGAAAGAACTACTTGAATTTTGAAAAACAAACCCAATCAAACAAATGTTAGTTTCTTTAACTTAATTTTAAAGTTTTTTTAAGACTATCTCTCTGAACTGCTCTATTTTATGGCTCTTGAGTTTGATTCCAAATCAGCAGCAAACACGATCAATGCCTTGATGCTGGACCCAAGGGAAGGATGTAGGAGGAGCAGGAAGCGGTTCTGGTCATTTGGTAGGTGGCACTTAAGTTTTGTATCTCACTGAATCAATGGTTCATCATGAAGTTAGTGGGCCCTTTACTGTTGGAGATGCCATCTTCCAGCTGAAATAAAGAACTAAACACTGATGCTAACTAAAGAGCCTGTAGCAGTTCCTGCGTTAATCTAATGATGGCAACCATTGTGCCATGCAAGTAATTGTGTTTTTCCAAATTAAATTCTCCAGATGGTTGTACTATATAAAGCAGAAGTCACCTGCTCATGGCTTTTAGTCAGACGTAGCTCTTCCTCTACTGAAGGGAAGCTTCCAGACTGCATGCTACCTGTAAAATGGAGGACGGAGGCTACATACTCTGAACTCCTGGTTATGTGGGTAAGCAAGCCCATGGAGGCTTCTGCCTCCATGCTCTGGTTCACCCTGCCCCCCTCTCAGCAGAAAAACAGTGAAATCTTTGGAGAGCAGCTGTGGTCTTCTGCCTATAGACCTCTTTCCAAAACTTTTCCCTAGCTCTCCAGTCTGTGTGGGTGCTGGCAGTATGAGTGCACTGGCATGAGACTAAGAAGAGTGATAATGGTGGCTGTTTCTGATACACAGTGATGACACCCTGCTTAGCTGCTTCTCTTAGAGTGGCATGCTTTCTTGCTGTGAACTCTTAATTACTATATGCACTCTCGAGCTGGATGTAACACTTACCTACTTTTGTGAGATTTAATGCTGATGAACTGGTTTCAAATGCTGGTGGAATTGTTAAGTTGAGCATTAATCAAAATCAAATCATGAGTCCTGGTAAATTGTAAAGGCACTTGACATTTTTCAGTGACTTTTTCCTGTTTTAAAAAGATTGGTTTGAAAGCAACCCAGACACCACAAAAGTTATTTATTGTGTCCTTTTGGATTTGCCTCAACAATGCAAAATATGACTTTTGGGGTTTTTATTTGATTGCTGGCATGATTTATCCCTTTTTAAAGTAGCAAAGTAAAGGAAAATGTGGGGACAGGAGTAAAACCTAAAAGAATCAAAATACATTAACAATTTAAATATTCATATAACGCTTTGACGGAACACGGTTTCTGATTTCATTTTGCAGAACAGCAATGCAAAAAGCAATGCAGACAAGCAATACTGTCAGCCTGGTCAGCACAAAGCAGCATTGCTGAGAAGGACAAGTAGAGAGAACATAACTGAGAGGTTACTCCACTGAAGGAGGTTAAGTTCTGCAGCAGGTTAATTGCTGTTCTCTGTAAGGCTATGCTAATTGCTAATGTTTGGGGTTTTTTTTTCTGGTCATATGGCTTGCCTCTGTTTATAGGAAGGATAAAATACAAGCAGCAAAACAAATGTGTTGATATGTGAAAAGGTAATATTTTATTTAGTCATAACTGGTTTAATAATTAGCTTTGGTTCATCTTCTAGCTGCGTTCATGAAACACATTGTTTGACTCAGCTTTTTAATATGGAAGAACTTTCACTGCAATTGGCCAGCTCCAAAATTTATAGGTCTTCAGCTCAGCAGTGGGCACAACTGATAAGGAACTGAGTCATACAGGGAAAAACACAAAAAATTCTCTAATGGGGCAGCTCCTGCCTTGGATGGACATCACAGGGCTTAGAGGAACTCAGCAGAAACTGAGCAAGCTTGTGAGTCTGGTAATAGCTGACCTTAATCTTTATTCCTGAGGTTAGCAGACACTGGCAGCTACTGCCTTGGATGCGTTGTAGCCAATGGTCTCCTGCAAGGTCTCCTAGCTCCCACTAAGTTTGGGACCATATTCTTGCACTACCTCCTAACACTAAGCACTGGGTGCAGACAGATTTGAATCAGCCTGTTGTGATACCTGTGGGCTAAATAAGCCTAGATCCCCAAAGTGCCTTGGAGATGTTGAAATGCTTATTGGGTTTCAAAAGGAAAATTCTGAGCAGCTCCAAGTTTTAAAGGGAAAACACAGGTACTTTAGGCGTGTAGTGTATTAGGAAGCAGTTATTTGCTGGTTTTGATTATCTCACTGTTATATAACAATGAACTTGAATCCCTAAAGTCCATATAAGTCCTCAACTTCATGTGTTTAATCTGATAGCAGAAAAATCAGAAAACTATGCTTGAGTGCATATGAGATCAGGTTAACACCTACAGAGATGTAAGGTTAGAAGAGGAAAGGCCAAAATCTGCTGTCATGCATTTGGTTGAAAGTAAATAACTTTATCTGCTTCTTTTGAGGTGCTCTGAATTGGTGTGTCCAAACCCAGCATTTTACTCCATATCTTCAAGGTGAAACAACATCTTAGAATTTTTCTGCTTGAATATCTCAAACTTTTCTTTTAGCTTTAACAAATTTAAAGACATTTCTCTTTCTACATAGGCCAGCAAAAGGTGTATACACTACCTCTATTATTGGATAATATAGCTGGGATCTCAAGTTCTTTATCTGGATTCATGGAAAAGCCTTTTTTTCAAAGAATTTGTTGCCACCATCTCAAACAATTTCAGATAAGTCTTTGACAAGGGAAAAACAGGGTCTTCAATAAACTGCTTAGTATTCCTTTAATGCAATTGATTTTTGAGTTAGAGCTTGGTAAGCTCTTCAGAATTTCAAACCCATCAGGCATTTAACATACAAATGTTCAACACTCAGCTTTGCACCAGCTTTCATCTGAAATAAACCAACAGAAGTAAGGAGGATTGCACAGGTGTAATTCACCAAAGAGTGTGATCTAACTGGTTTACTTTTCCTGTCACATCAAATACACTTCTTAAGGTGAGTCAATCTCAAGTTTAGTGGTAAAAACTGACTAAATTTATTAGTAGCATGGATTCTTCTCAAGGTTTATGCCATAGTAGCCAAAATCAACTACAGTCTCTTCAATTTAATAATGTTGTATTTGGACAGATGATTGTTCACTTGAGTATTTTGAAATAGGAGTCAGTTACTGTGCAGACTCTGTTCAATCAATTTCATGGCTTGGATATGTTGTCCTTAGCTAATGGGTATCAACTTAATTGCTGCATGGAAATGTTCCTCTGCTGTACAATTCTTGCCATGGTGGTACGTTGTTTTCAGTAATCACCTCTCAGGAGTAGGTTGATGTTAATTTATATATTTAAATTCATTCATAAAATAGCTGACCGTTTACTAGGGCATGAAAATCGAGAACATAATTTGATTTTTTTCAGATAACCTTGTCAAATCTGTTTATTGCATAGTACAATTTTATGGGCATAAATGTCTAAATTTACAAATTACCTACACTGATAGACCTCTGAGCCAAAAAAAAATACAGTAAATATTTTGGATAGTCAGCCTTGATGGATATAGTCTGGTGAATCTTTTACTGGAAGAAAAATCCACAGCATATTGTTTAGTGTAGCATTGTTACATCACTGTTACATTCATTTTTAGTTCAGTTTCAAAATAAGTAACAATCATTAGGAACTTTTGATAGTAAAAAACTAAGATGAACTTTGTCTTTAAGTTCATGTCTCTCCTTTTCATAGACTAATGTAATATATTGAATATAATATTACCTACTGAACCTTTAAAGTTGTATTTTCACTAAAACAAGTCTGCATTGCATCTACAGCAGTTCTGATACATCTGAAACCATTCATAAAGCTGTAGTATATTAAGCCGATACACCAGACTGCTTCAAAATTGTTCAAAATCCTGTCTTAGGTGATGCTTATATGTTCTTCTCAACACATAAGGATGATTCTCTCTGCTTGTTAGACATGTTTATCTTACAGTGTGTGGTGGGTTCACCTTGGCTGGATGCCAGGTGCCACCAAGCTGCTCTATCTATCTCCCCCTCAGCAGAATAGGGAGGGGAGAAAATGAGATGGAAAAAAACCTTGTGGGTCAAGATAGACAGTTTAATAAAAGCAAAAGCAAAGGTCTCATGCAGAAGCAAAAGGAAAACAAAGATTTTATTCTCTACTTCCCATCAGCAGGTGATGTCCAGCTACTTCCCAGGAAGCAGGGCTTCAGTATATGTAGCGGTTGCACTGGAAGATAAACATCGTAAATAACAAATGCCCCCACTTCCTCCTCCTTTATCTTAGCTTTTATTGCTGAGTGGATGTCATATATGGTATGGAATATCCCTTTGGTCAGTTTGGGTAAGCTGTCCTGGCTATGTCCCCTCCCAAGATCTTGCCCACCCCCAGCCTACTGGTGAGGGGGGAGAAATGTTGGAGAGACAGCCCTGATGCTGTGTGAGCACTGCTCAGCAGTAGCCAAAACGCTGGTGTGTTATCAACACTTTTCTAGATACGAATACAAAGCACAGCACTATGAGGGCTGCTATGGGGAAAATTAACTCCATCTCAGCCAGACCCAATACACAGTGGAAAGAGCTGCCAGAGAAGACACTGAACACAGAGGCAGCCCAGATGATTCACACAGACTGGACACCTAACTTCGTCATGGATGGACCTAAGTGATACGAACTACATGAAATACTATAAAATGAACACAAAAACAAGAGTATCTGTTGGCTGTTGTATTTTCAACACGGACGGAAGGTAACTGCAGTTTTGTTTTCTTCTTCCAAACAGAGTGAATGTTTTCATAGCACTTCAAAGCCAGGGTGGCAGGAAAAAAGTAAGAGGACAGGTCTGTTTGTTAGTAAAGCTCATAGCCTGAGAGCAGAGCCCCCGCGTTCCACTCCTGGTTTTACCTCACACTGTAGCCAAGTCGCATCATTTCTCTAGCATCTCTCTTTTCCTTCCCTTTCCATAAAATGTGGGTAGCAATGCTATCCTGCAGTAAACCACAGATATGTAAGAGTGCATTAAGCTTCTTGTATGACAGTTCTCATGCAAGTGCTAAATATTCTGTTATGTAATATGGATGTTCTTGCATGTGGTTGTCTTTTGATGTTAAGTAAAGACTGAAGCAGTTTAAATACAGCACAGATTTACGGATGGGTGATATGGAGGCAAAAGATGAGGCAGTCCATCTGCTGCCCTCAGTGAAAACATTTTCCATTTCAGGGAATTTATATATTAATACAGATAGTTTCCACGACATATAAGATTTTCTGCAATTCTGTAGGACAAATTGGATCCAAAAGTAAATGGCCTGCATTTCCATCCATAAAATGGATTGTTTCTAGATTACGGACAAGACATCCAGTTCAATGACACTGGTAGAAGACAAAGAGGCTCTTGAGAGATCTAAAAGTAGTCCATTCACCAGTACTCTCTGGCCCATACCCAGCTATGAACTGGCTTCCCTCTTGTCAGATTTTTATGACAACCAATTAAATCAATATGACTGTCGAGACATATGGCAACAATAACGCTCTGAGTTTCTGCCCATTACCACTCCAGCAGGAAACCAAGAACACGCAGTATTTGTTATTGCTTATTGCAGGGTTTCACTGAAGAATATCTCCTTCTTAAATAATAGATTCACTGTGACTGTGTCAAAGGCAATCAATACCATGGATGCTATCTGTGGAGCTGCTAACATATCAGTGTGCAGAAGGAGTTCTCCTGCTTTTCTGCCGTCTGGAGCCATATTCAGAAAATATTGCTGGAATCTTAATGCGCATATGTTCTTGCCAAGACATATTTTAAAATATTAGATATTAATCTTCCTACAGAGAACCCTATGAGACAAGCCTACACTAATGTGTGTTTCTGGGGTTTCTGCTTCATGGATGACTAGACATTTGAGTGGTGCAGACTGTGGTGAGAATTCACTAAACAGAACTTCTTTCAGTGAGCACATTAGAGCCGTGATTTGTAGCCTTTATCAGCCATGAATTTATTTTGAAAAATAGGCATCTTGCTCCCTGTATTTCTAGGTCTTGACAGATTTTTCTTCAGATGACGCCGTGTTGGTACAGATTGACAGGGAATTTTAGTGCAAGGCTGTTTCAGTGAAAGGTTTGACTGGAATTTCCATTTCTGCTCGGTTCAGTGCATAAAATGGACATGGTCCAAAGTCTCTGGGTTTTCTGATTAGTCATTCTTAAGTAGGGCTAATGACCAAAGACACTGTTTGGAGATTCCCTTCCTCCTTTTTTTTTTTGGCAGGAGTTGTTATTTTGTTGCTATGTTGGAAGGAAAGAGGTCTATTTTTTTACTGTAACTGTGATTTATATGATATACTGCGTATGCTCCCAAGGCAGAATAAGTGTGGACATATTTAAGAGGAAGAAAACCCATGGGACTGCACTGCATAAGATGACCATGAAGCTTGAGACATGGGAAATGCAGTGATATTAGATCCACAGAGAGCTGTATGGCACTGCGGTTAAATGACTGCTGGTACCTCAGTTGGCTAGCTTCCATATCTGTATCTGTATCCTAATTTTAGAATAATAAGTAGATATCCAAAGAAGCATAACAGCTTTCCTGTGCCAATGACTGGCAGGGCCTTTTTGATGTTCCTTCTAATTCTGAAGTTGTTATTAATCTCAATCACATAGAGGCATAAATTTGTGCATTAGTGTGTGATTACAACCTCCCCTGTGTATGTAATCACAAATGGTTTTAATTTAGAAGATACACACTTTAAAACTACTATATGGTAGATCTATATTATGGGCAAGGAACATGCAGAATTATAATTTTGAAATTAATTTTTCAGATAGCTTTTTAATGCTTTACTACAATTTAAGTCTGACATCTTTCAAGTTGGAACTCAAAGTCTTCAAGAAGACATATATGTTTATACATTTCACTTAAAGAGAAGCAACAACCTGAAATGTACTTAGCCCTTGCTATTGCAATAATCTAATTGTTTTTACATCAGATGAATCTATAAGTAGAAATAAGGGATTTTTTTAAGAGTTTATGGGAAATTTTGAGACCACATTAAAGAGCCACGCTTCTTTCCTTGTTATTTTTTTTTTTTGAAATTCAAATAAACTCCCCCCCTGCCAGATATTAAAGTTCACTACTGAATGAATTCTAAAGTTTTGACTTGGTTGCTCCTATTTACTTTTGTGGGAGTTCATGTGATTGGGAGTGAACAAAACCTTTTCGATAGAGCCAGCCATACATGCTTTTAATGGATGTCGGGTGTCAGCTTCCTTCAAGGCTTACTCCACTGATGAGAATAGAATTAGTTATAGAATAGATTATTTTTCAACATGAAAAAAAGACAATATCCTCTGATCCAAAATAAAAACCTTCAGATTAGGCTTTAAGCACACTTAAAAGGTGAGATAAAACTTGCAAAATCAGCTTAGATTGGGGCTTTTGTATAATGTTGATACCTATACCATTGAAGTGATTTAGAGAGATTATCCCCAGCATTATATATCTCTAGAGGCATCTACAGCTTTCTAGATATCTTGCTGGTGGTCTTGAAATTTTGTTAGATGTCTTAAGTTCATGTCTTGTACATATGCATGGATGCTTTGACTTGAGCAACTGCATGACCAAATTCCCCCTCAATTGCATTGTGATCCAGCTGGAAACCAGAGAAATGCATGAATACCTTAGCCCTGAGAAACACCAGACTCTACACTGGTAACACTGACTCTAGCATGGAGAACACAAAACCCATTTTGATTACAGAAGACTAACAACAAAGGGAACATTGCTGAAGGAGAAAAGGAGAAGTGTGGATCTGTTTTTATATAATGACCTAGTGGTTTGAGCAATTGCCTAGGAAGGCAGAAACTGACACTCAGTTCCCTTCACAGCCTGAGAACATAAAAATTTCTTACATCCTCCACTTGCCAAGTATGTGCTGCACTCAATCCAGACAGTGTTTCAGAGGCATCTTCCTCTCATCTGATTGACACTGGCCACCATGGAGTGCATCAGTCATGAAGTTAGAAGAGGAACAAGCCAGGAGGGACAAGACTTGTAACTGTTGATGGTGTGATGGCTAGGATATTCAGACTGGCCAGAAGATGTATTAGTCCTGGCTGCGCTCTGAGCACTGTTTCTGTAGGAAGCAAATGATTAAAATATAACGTCCACTTAATTTCAAATTAGTTCCATGTACCAAATATAGGTCTAGATTTTGAGAGCAGAGTACTTCTGCACAAGTCCAGAAGCAAAGGTGAAGGAAGGCATATCAGAAATTTTTTAAGATGTCTTCTGTGTCATATCTCTTAAGGAGGTGTTGAAATTGCCTTCAGGCTTTCTTGAGCTGTTTTTCTTGGACTACGCACCACAATAGCACCTAATTCAGTCTAGCAAGTCTGAAACCTGTGTTTGTCAATGTCTTAAAATCTAAGTTGAGTGTCTAATGTGGACATTTTTGACTTTTCTGCTACATTTAGTTAATCTGTTTTCTGAAGTTGTCCCACTCATTCCCTTCAGTCTGCCAATGCTGTAAATTAGAGAGTTCTGGTAGCTGATTTAATGTGTTTGGATGATAGTTTTAAAACAGGGTGTTATTTTGTAAACTGACTGTTATCTATAATTATGAAAAAATGTTTAAAAGTTATTTTAAAGGACATTAATGCTTTTAAAATATTGTGGATAAGAAGCACAGAAGGGACTAGTTCTACACATTTTACTGATTTCTTTCATCACATTATTGAAAGGATAGAAATTTTCATAGCTATTTAAATGGCTATTTTTAGCTGGTAAAGCACAGATTTCTTTTTAGGAAGTTCTTTCTCACAGAAAGTGTTTTCAAATATGCATTTCAAAAGCAGCACATGTAAAACAACATTACAGTGCTTTATATTAACATTTCTGCATCTTTAATTTTTACCTCTATCAGATCACATGAAGGGAAGGCTTTGTGTTTGGAATCATCGTTTCTCTGAACCTCCTTGACATTCTAGAGACGTCAGCCTCCCCTGGAGTACATCTCTGATAGTCCGTCTAATTCCTTTGTTTCACAAGGGAACCGAGCTGAGCATGGCTTTGTGATTTGTTGTTCTTGAAGTACTACAAAGAAATAGATAATGATCGCATGCAGTGTTCTATACCGAATGTTGGTGGCTACTCAGATCAAATCAGGGAATTGCTTTCTTATCCACTGCTTTAGACAAACACTCATCTAAACGGTTTAGGGAAAAAGGGCATTTTCATAGCTTCTTGCTACACATGCATGCCTTGTTGTACCCGAACAAGCTTAACATTGTTGTCAGTTTTCACAGGTGAAAGAGAAAAATAAATACTTCCACTTATGTTTATGCTTCTAACATAATATTTATATTATTTAATTAAATTTGTCATTCCAGTCTCATTATCAGTGTCATTCCACCATGAAAATGCTAACATACTGATTTTCTTTTTTTCTGCATTGTTTCACAACACTTCACCTTGCAATATGTAGCCAATTAGCCTTTGTTTTCATAGAGATAAGCTACTTTGTTGTCATGGTAGAACTTCAGAACTTCAGCTTGCATCAATGCTGAAGAAATAACCAAGAACAATCAATGCATATTCAAGCAATGATAAAATATACAGCTAAATATATTATGCCAAAATCTTATTCCAACTATCTTAGAATGGCTCTCATTTTCATCAAAAAGCTTTCAGTACTTCAAAGAAGGTGGTGCCAGGTACTTGCCAGGAAGCCAAGAAAACCCTCTCCCAGGTAGGCATTGTTAAAGGAGTGCATTGGATGGATTCATATGAAAAGCATCATGTTTAGGTGTTTGATCTTTATTTCTACCAATTCAGTCTCTTTCTTGGAAATTATTATGGTAGAGGCCACATTTCTAATATTTGATTTTCATCTTCTCTAACTTAAAATGCCTAATTGTATACAGCATATAGCCTAGTGAGGTGCACCTAAAAGTACAGACCTAGCTAGAGAACAAAGCAGCTGTTCACAATAGGTCACAAGACGGCAAAACTAAACTGATTTATGTCTCTTTCCCCAGTTACAGGAAACTGGCTATTATTTGTTATTCATGCCTGTATCGTTTCAGTAAAGAGACACAATATGAAATGTACGCTTCTAAAAAATTCTTTCCCCGAGAGGCATAGAAGGGCTCATAAGAGCATAAAATGCTATCCAAATTAAGCTGCTAAGCATGGGGGTATAAAGCATGATTTGAAAAAAAACAACAACAATGAAACATTTCTTTCCCAGTGCCTTAGCAATGATTTCATATGGCTAGTTCCAATAACTCTTTAGGACATGACTGGCGGAGTAAAAAGGAAAAGATGGAGAGCTACTACTGCCATAAGCACACACTTATGGTTAATTCACAGTATTTTTGCCAGATGCCTACAAGAGTTTTATCTCAAAGTGAAAAATATTAACGGTCACTTCCCAGTTTTTGATCCTTGCTTTGGAGAGCTGTACAGCAGGAAAATGTGGTTAACAAAAAGTGTAACAAGTTGGTTAGTTGTTGATTGAGAGATTCTGGTGGTCGATGAGGAAAGTATTGGGGAAAAGAAACTTCGAAAGAAGTCTTTCTTTTTAGATTTTGATAAAGATGTGGAATTAGGACTTGGAAATTCTCCTCTATCCAGACTATTAAATCCCTCCCATTTTTGCCCCCGCCATGAAGATGATGTTCTGTATTCTACACAGTAAATCTTGTAAGTACAAGGAACATGGAGTCTTTTTTGCAGTTAGTCAGAAGATCCTGATTACACCTCCAGAGTTAACTCAAGAACAAATGTGTAGTTCTGAAGACCTAAATAGTTACTGACTTGAGAGGTGCAATAATGCAAGGACAGGATGTGATACAGAATTAGTGCATTGCCTCCTTTCTTTGAGAGGTGCCTGTCAGAAAACATTTTTAAAAAGAAGAAAAAGTTTACATTTCCAAAAAAGTTTAAATAACCATTTAAACAACAGACCAAGCTGAGTAGTCCAATTATACATTAGAGACCAATTTTTCAATTAAATTGCAAGTTCAATAGGATGTGTGCTCACATTTAGTGTCATATCTGTCTAACTTTGCCAGTTACTTTTAGTTGCTTGCAAAATCAGAGTATTTGTATAAACTTAATTGGTTATGCAGACAGCCAATCATTAAATGATTTAGCTGAAGGTAGAATTGCAGCACTAGATTACTGTCTGCATTAGAAAATGTGATACTTTTAGGAACTTTGTCATAAAGAGTTAAATCCTCAATTTTGCAGGCTAGTGGCTTGACTCATCCGAGCAGTTCTTACACACTCGGGCTGAGCTCAAATAGCATGTATACTGCTCTAAGCCCATTGACTTAGTGGAGTTTCTCCTGGTTTAAGGCTGCATGAGAAAGAAAGATGCAAATCAGCTGGATGGCTCTGCCTGTGCAGCCAAGGGCATCCCACCCAGGGAGCAATCCCTTGTCTTCAAACCAAATGGTGTAAAGTGGCTCGTAACTGTCTTTTCTTGGGCAGACTGAATAAAATACTGACCATGTGGCCTACGGTATCCTCTGAGCCTGTGGTGGTCCCATGGGTTCGGGTGCAATTTTTGGGGTGTGTGTCTTTTTCAACAAAAATGCCTTAAACAATATAAGGAGAGCCACAGCCACCAGACCGGTGTTTTTTGCAGCATGAAGTTGCAGGTAGGTGTTTGAGAAGATAAGCCCTGTCCAGGTTGAAGGTGAATGTTGCCCATACTCAGTCCAGTCTTCTTACAGTCTTTTCAGGGATGATATCAGGGTTAAACCATCCCGGGAAGTTTGCACAGCTTGATCCTGGAGGAATTGTCTGGATCACTCTGAAAGAAAGCCTGAGAATAAGTGTAGGCAGTGAGACAATAAGAGGGGGAAACATGGAGGTGAAACACGGAGGTGAAGTATTTGTCAGTGGAGGCTGACCCTGTAAGACTTACTAATGGCAAGAGCAAGGTCTTGTCATGTAAATGAAAGTCCTCTTACATAAGGTCCAGCCTCATCTGTAAAGATTTGTACAGCTGGTTATTAAGAGGATTGCACAGAAATAGATAGTGGAAACTTGCAAAATACAGAACCACAAGATGCACTCATTTTCATTTGACATCAAAAAAGTCTGCCAAAAAAATATTTTTGTAATGCATAATTGTGAGCAATTCAAAAGAAAAGTTCCAAAAAGATATCGCCGGTGTTTCTAGCTGAACTTTTTTCCCCAGGCAAGTAATCAGATTTTGGTAATGGTTTTAAATTGCATGCTTACATGTTACAAATGCTTTTAAAGATTTTAAATCCATACCTGGTTTATATTCAGATTGCGTCTCTCTGTAATTTAAATCTGGTACGGTAATGAGGAAAATAGTAACCACAATAATCAAAACAAGATCATGGAATAAAAGTGATTAAAGTGAAAATGCAACCTAGCTATATAAAATAGTGCTAATAGTAATAGCTGAAGCAAGGATATTTAAGATCTAAGGATCTTGCATTCTTTTTTTATGATCTAATAGAAGCTACTATTACAGCACTATTGTTTTTCTATAAGGCCTCTGACTAAATGGAAAACTGTTCTTTCCAAAGAACTTTCCTCAGAGACTTAAGCTGTTTTAGCTGAAAAGACATCTGATAAAAGTTACAAAATTCTTGTGATAAGTAAAAGTTACCTCTTCTAAAAAAACTCTCTCCTCCCCTCTTTCTCACTCTTTTCTTGCCTGAGTAACTGTAAATCCATTATGGT
Source organism: Platalea leucorodia (assembly GCF_965183815.1). Classification (NCBI taxonomy): domain Eukaryota; kingdom Metazoa; phylum Chordata; class Aves; order Pelecaniformes; family Threskiornithidae; genus Platalea; species Platalea leucorodia. Next base: position 82,080,880 of record NC_138825.1, read on the forward strand.
CACATTCGCGTACTGCACGGTAAGCAACTGGGAACTGTTATAAGTTAAAGAACTAGTATTTGGCACTTATGCGTGTAACTGAAGTACTGTTTCTTCCTGCATAATTCTGGTGTGCTTTTCATCAGCAAGAATCTCTGTCTGTAGTGTGAAATTCCATTAGCTGATACTGGAATCGCCTTAATGCAATAGCAGCAATATGAAAAGGCTCATGTCTAATTCATTGCAGTACCCCCAAGCCTCCCCCAACCCCGGTGTATGAAGGCATGATCCTCCTGTAAAAGAATGCTGTGTAGGCCTTCCTCCAGAATACGGCTCTCTGGGATGAAATATGGGACAAGTTCATTTTTTTGTAGACTTCAGGTACCCCTGACCTCTTGATCTTTCGTATGTCTCTATTTTTTTGGCTTGACAGACCACATGCCAACGTGCAGCCCAGAATTCCTCACCCCCATGATTTATTGTTTACAGCTGTTCGAGTATTTCAGACATGGCAGCTGCTTTTCAGATGTCCTCAAATTAGAATGAAAGTCTTAGACAGAGGTCTTAATGCAAACCTGCATGCTTGCAGAAAGAAAGGGGAAAAGCTGATGAAAAAATCATCTGAATTCTGCTCTAAAAGCTCTCAATTGATCCTAGCCTTGAGGGCAAAGGAAAATGTTTGGTTTATTTCGTAAGCTCATTAGGTGTGGGAGAGCCTATTTGGCATTTGCTATTGACCAGGCCTGAGCAAAAAGTGATCACTGGCAGGATGCTCAATAAGAGATCAATAACAAGCGTGTGATTGGATTAGCTACTTGATCAATGCTTTGTGCTAATATATTAACAAGCAAATTACCAGGCAGCCCATAAGAGCAGAGTGCTGACTATAATTGTATTACAAACTATCGTGATCTAATGACCCTTGAAGTGCAAAAGGTTATTTATACAGTCAAAAGGCCTAAAAGTACTTTGAGTGATGCTGCATTATTTCAGAAAGAAAATTCTTTCCCTCAATTAGCTAGCATTCAATCATGTGCTTAAAATAAGTACTTGTATTTTGCATTCTTCCAAAATTTTCAGACCAGTTTTAGCTACGCTGGAGGGATAGGAAGGCGAGAATGAATGACAATATTTCAGTGAGCAATTAAAGGTGGCAACACTTTCACAAGAGCCGTGAAATAACTGGAGAGGAGAGTGGGGAAGGAGGTGGCTCCTGCAGGGATAGGAGAGCATTACGAAGCAGCACTGGGGACTGAGTGGGAAGACTGCCATGCTGCTGAAGGAATTGCTTAAAGGCATCTAAGCCTGCAGATAGGGCTGTGCAAATGCGTAAATTTAAAACTGAAAATTCTGTATGAAATTTAGAAGTAAGACGTAAGGTATTGTAAAAACAAAAATCTCACACTTTCTATAGAGTCCATGTTGATTTAATTTGTCTACCACAAGACCAGAAGAAGGTATCTGTTTCTTGGACTTACGTTGTCTGGGTTCTCAGCACATGAACTGTATCTTTCAGGTTTCTGTAAAGAGCAGACAAGCGTGCTTAAAAGCAAGATCACTGTGGGTCTTGAGACAACGGGACAAGCTTGTCTTCTGAATTTGGTCCTCACAGTTAAATGAAAAATTAAGGAAAATTATTGTAAAAAAACCCCAAACAATTCTATTCATTTTCTAGGTAGTTCTCAATTTTCCATTTTATAGTGCAAAAAGCACTATAGTGGTTTAATTTCTGTTCTTTATAGACATTATCCCTGATAAACAGCAGGAAGAAGGCAGGTAAGCACACAAGTGTTCAAAAAGCCAAGCAGTTGTGAAGTCCTAGACTTCATATTCACCTGGAGAGAGGTTTTAGCGGCAATTTCAGATTTCCAAGGCTTTGCCGTTGCCCTCCCCCTTCCCCTTTGCCTTTCCTCCCTTCCGAGGGGAGGCTGAAATCATGGCAGTGAGATGTTATTTGGGGAGGGGTGAGGGGCTCTGCTGCGGTGCAGGGGACGAGGGGTGCATCAGCTGCAGCCGCCAGTGAGGAGCAAGGCCTGGGCCGGGCCCCCCGCGGCATGCAAGGTCCCTGCCCGGGCTGACAGCGGCTGGCCACAGCTGACAAAACAAGCTGCCAGGCTGCTACCCTCGGGGTCCTGCTCGGCGGAAGAGGAAGCGCTGTCAATCAATGCACACACACGTACAGCAGGAAACATGATCGCCGATGGAGCTGCTTCGGGTTTTGACGGGTGCTTGTCAATTGTTTCCGACTTCTCAGGCAAGTGAAGGGTGTTTCGCCTGGCATGGACGTGGCAGGCTGGTTCTCCGTGTTTGCGTGCAGATAAAAGGAGCATGTTTGCCCATTTCACTTCACTTTGTGCCTTCTTTTCTTTTTTTATATTTTATTTTACAGAAGGATCCCACACATGTCAGATGATTAAATGGGGCTTTCTGACGATGATGGCTTCGAAGCATGTGCGATTCATTTGACTTCTCCTTTCTTTTCTTTCCCGTTTTAGAATTCCAAAGTGACTGTCTGAAAGTGAATGTTTTCACAGCAACCAACACCTTTACAAACGACTTCAAAGTAATCCATTTCCTTTCCAAAGCCACATGTTAGGACTTGAAAAAATATCTGCAGTCATTATTTTAAAGCAGGTTGGGAGGAATTAAAAATTATACACATCTTATTTCAGCTACAGGTCTTATTCACCTTAAAAATATATAGGCCCCAGACAATACAATACAACTTATTGTCTGTGACACAACAGCTCAGTCGATTGGTCTTTGAGGCGTCAGGTCACTTAGCATAATTTCAGCATGTACATTATACTTTATGCCTCCACGAGGAGGTTACTCAAAGGAACATTTTGCCATCCATCCCCCTAAGGAGGCACATCCAAAATGATGTTTTCCAATTTTAGATTTCAGTTTGAAGCTGAGGGTAGCAAAGAGGTTAAAGAAAGGGCATAATTTCAAAACAGTGTTGAGCCACTGAAGCAGCTATCATTTTTACTTTAATTGGTTATCACTCCATAGGTCAAAAAGATATACACGCTCCTATCACCTGCAGTGTGAGGGCCAGGGAGTGGTCACATATAGCTTGTAGTTTAGGTAGACCCTATCCCTCTTAAACTTAGGGTCTAAAATTCCTTGGGGGATTTTTTGTTAAGAAATAGCTATATGCCCTTTAGATTACTATTTTTTTTGTGTATTTTCTCATGGTCATTGTGATTACTACACTTCATAAAATCAATTACTTCTCAGAATTCGAGGTTTCCACAAAGGGTTTTGCCAGGTTATATAGACTAAGAAGTCTGATAATTGTGAATGCTCTTCACTTTATGCAGCTTGAACATGTCCTAGCAGCTTAAAATAAATATTAACTTTTTTTCCCTCTAGCAAATCCTCTCTTCCAGTCTTCACAGGCAACAGGTTCCCTTCCAATAATAACAGTGATAAGGAAAATTGTAGCTCCTGACTAAGATAAGGTTTGCCAGGACTGGATCAAAATCATTTTTATTCACAATGTATAAATCATTGCCAACTGTAGACCAATACTGTTATGCCATAACCTGCAATATAAAACAAAACCACAAAGTGGAGTTAATCATTACATCTGCAACAGAGAATAATGCTTCTTTGCTAAACAGTAAAATCCCATTTAATTCTTAAGCTTCCGTAACTCATCCACAGGTTTATCAAATGCTTAAAATGAGCCATTACATAAAATCCTACGTCTTAGCAAAGTTCCATAAAGCTATTAGCTCTTCATGTGAAGCTGTAAGTTAATACTGCTCTCTGTTGCGCACAGTATGTGGTTAATTGTACTTCTAGGAATAACTGCTAGAGATGTTTCTTCCTAGCAGAACCAGTTGCACAGGGTGAATGAACTCCGCCTTCTCCAGTGAGAGCCATCTGATGAAATCTTTAGTGAAAAAGTACCGCCCCTACTCCGTGCCTTGCAATGGCTGGTTGGTGAGTCTCAGCTGGGAGAGAGAAGAGCGGGCAGCCAAATGTGAGAAAGAGAGGGGGAGAGAGAAAAAAATAATTTGTTAGTTTCTGAACTGTAGGCCGGGCTGGGAGTAATGTATGAGAGGCTGGGAAGATTAATAATATACTGCTAGGCTATTTCAGCAATGCCGCTAAATGGATAAGTTAAAAGAGAAATTGAATTGGGACCTTCTGACTGGTTTATACATTCACTTACACAGTGACAGCCTTTGAAGCACAATCTATTATGATTCAGACAATCATCTAAATAAAACAGCAGAGTCCCAAGCACATACTTTTCAAACCCATAACCCCACTCTAGCATCATGGTGTTGGTCTGTATCTAGAGTGATAGCAACTGTGTGTCTCAGGATGGGTATATCTATCTTCTCTGTTCTAAGAGCAGAAACAGCCACTGTGCCCTGGGAAAATGTGGCAGCAGTTCTGTCATCTGATGGGAAAATAAAAGATTTGTATCATGTTTATCTCAGCACCTTAGATGATGACATTTAGAGCCTTCTTCCTTTCTCCACTCCACACCATGTCATTCCTCACTGCAATGGTATTACTTTCTGGGCTACAGAAGAAATCAGTCTTGAGACTAAAATCCTACTGGGCTGCAACAGAGAGCTTTCTTCTCATAGAATTTTCTTCTAGGATCGCTTCAAAACCCAGACAGGCATCCCTGCGTTGGTTATAGTTGACTTGAATTTCAACCATTCCTTAAAAAATGCAGGGAGTGAGAAGATGAAATTTCTTTTGAAATGAAAACTGAGATTGAGACATAACCATATGAAGCCAGGAATTTAGACTGTACGCTAGGCATAAAGTACCTATGCTTTAATCAGACCTATCCCTAAGCCCGTTTTATGACCATTTCATCCTGGTTCTTTGATGAGACCATGTCAGGATTTTGTTCACATTAAGTCTTGATTTACACTTAGAGGAGTTAACCATTGCCACTGAGAATCAGCAATGCTGTGACTGAACAAGGATGGGTAGTTCTTTACATGTGTTGGTACCTTGATTTTGTGGTTGATAGCTCTGCTTCCTGGAAAGAGGAGAGGACAGAGTCAACGTTTCCACACCCTTTTCTTCCCACATGAAAACAACATGGGCTTCTCCGAAGACAAGGCAGTTTGATCATCTGGGAGCACGGTAACTCTGCTGCTTTGAGAGGTGTGCTCTACGTGGGACCCTTCCTTACTCAGCAGCATGGTTCAAACGGGCAGGTTTGCAGGAACAGCTGCAACACCAGCATCCAGTTTTCCCTGTCCAAGTACGTAAGGGGAGGAGCGAGCACCCCTGTTGCTTGGCTCCTTCACTGCAGAGGACCCTCAGAGAAAAGGAAACCCCTCTATGAGCGAAGGGGATCAAGTTAACCGGGCTAAGGGTCGCATGGGCAGCACAGCTCTGAGACCCAGCATTATGGTAGGGTAAGTGACTCTTCTTTCTTCCTTGGCTGACTCTCCCAGTGGTTTGGAAATTGATAAGGAAGGAGGAGCTGCTGCAGGGTGAATCCAAAGAGTACTTAGGCAAGGATTATAGAAAAGCCTTACCAAGGTAGACATCCAGTAGCCAGTGACTGGGATCAGAATTGCCTGCAGGGTTTTTTTGGTGTTTTTTTTTTTTTTCTTTTTAAGCAACAAACCCAAATGACTTTTGGCAACCAACCCAAATACCTTCCCCTGATTGACCCCCTTGAGAATCCCATGAGTTGATAGGAGAGTCTTTTATTGTATCTCCTTTCTTGTAGCTCTGGTTAGAGCTCTTGCCCAAGGATTTCCAACCTGCCAGTGATCCAGCTCACAGGCATGAACCACCTGAGTCTCCCACAGCCCAGATGAGTGCTCTGGGTGATATTGGTGTCAAGATAAGTTCTGTCTTAATTCATTCTAATTAAAAAGATTATTTCAGTAGTGCAGGATCTGGAAGTCTGTTCTGCTCAGTCCCAGCTCACAAAATGGGTCCTTCTGATATTTTTTCAGTGTCTCCAAGTGAAATGGTTTCCACCCTTTTCCTATACACCACAACATCTTTTTGGATCAGGACCTCTGAGTTGTAAAATAATGATAATAACAATCGTATTGTTATATTGTCCAAATAATGAGTTGTAACTATGCAATATTAAAAACATTTCTATAAAAATATTTTGCATATGCTGTGGGTAGGAAAAAGGGAAAAAAATAGCTGTTAGAATAGAACAGGTTTTATTGTTTTTCTTTACTGCTTGGAACATTAGGTGTGTAACTTTCAAAAATACTTGTAAAACTGCCTCTATACATATCCAAAGGTAGAGAAACAAGTATTGTGTGTGTGACAGTGATGACCTGGCATTTTTGTCTTCCTTTTCTCCCTTGTTCATCACAAAACAATTCAATGTGAGGTATCTATGCCATACACATAGTTTAAGGGGTGCACATCTGCAAAAGTACTATAGCATGGGTATTACTGAGAGTCAGTGGCATTTCTTACTCTTATTAGTACTTCATTAAAAAATGAATTTAATGGAATTAGTAAACTTCAAAGTGTACAGAATATCCTTGCACTATATATCAACATACCAAGCAACTTTCCAATGTTGTTAACTGCAGAAAAATTATTGCAGAGATTTACCAACTCTATACACTTCAAAACAGCTCACTTAAAATCCCCCATTCCTTTGATCAAATACCTGGAAAATATGCCTTAGTGCATTGACAGTCTGGAATAATCATGCCTTGGTCATTCTAATGCACAGTTAATGTTCAAAATCACATACAGATTTTTGAAATAAAACAACTTCTCTTCCACTGTTTTTTCTGTTGGTATTGCATTGTGCTAAAGTAAAAGTTAAGTTGCTTTGCAAATTCGTAGGAAATGTTTTCACACTTAACGTTCAGAAATTATTTTGCTGGTGATATGATTACCCTCCATTGTGGTCAGCATTGCATCAAGGATTCCCTGCTGAACCTAGATGTACAACTGCATATATAAGCCTTTCAGTCAGACATCTATTTCTTATTCTTTACGTGGTGTGGGGTATCCTACCAGAACTAGTTATGATACTGTGGATTGTGAAGGAAGTAGTTATTTAATAATGGGAAGCAAAGTCCTACAGTCCTTGCACACCCCAAACTGTCTCTAATTCATTACAATGATGTGAGCCATTATTTTCCAAGGTGCCTTAACGTCATTAGTTAATGCAATCTCAGTGCACATCTATAACGTCAGCAATTATTATTATTAGCTCAGTTTCTTATGCAGGAAAACAGACATTGAACATCTGTGCAATTTGTTCAAAGGCTTACCTCAGCTAAATGGGAAAGCAATGAAGAACATCCAGATCTGTCCTTAACCACATGACAATCCTGCCAGACCTAAAAAGACATATTGAATTCTACTTAATCACTTCTTGGAGCATGATAAAACACCCACCAATAAACTTTGATGAAACAGACACTTTCAAAGTATTAATGATTGGCCACTACGATTACTTTATAAGTAAGTAATTATGTTATAAAGACGGAATTGTCCCTCCCATCTGCTATATGGATTTCTCTATGATGTATCATACATGCATTTCTGTGATAAGGCATTTCTGTGTGCATGTCACTTCTAAAGAATTTGATATTTTGAACACTGAACAACTAGTTGTTGTCCTTCAGACATTTCATTCATGTTCCCTTTTTGTTTTAAAAAATTGAATACTAGTATATATTGGCCTAATACTTATTATAATCGTTGAACTGTTCTCATTATTCCCAATAGAGGAACTGATTAAGTAATTTATTCTGAGCATATTAGTCATACTGCAAACTTTCCAGTGGTCCTTGGTGGAGCCTGCATTTGTATGAATACAAGTTTTATACACAAATCATTTTTATGGGTCTTTCAGCACCCTGTCACTTTTGTGCAAAATCAATAGAATGCGCACACATCAAACCTCATTTAGATGTGAAAATAGTTTTCATACCCATGATGAGAGGCCATTTTGGAAAATGCAGGGGTTTTTTTTCCTTCTCACATCAAACTTGACTTCTGAGAACACCTACGCAGGACTATGAAGTGCCTCCAAAAGTATCCCGTTATTCCATTTTACTTGCTTTTTACAATGTATGTCTGTATTTATCTATTTGCTTATCCAATGACTTTCAATGTGTGCAAATATGTGTTGATTTGGTAGTGCTGTAGTATTTAAAAGTGTTCTTTGCATTTCTGAAAAATTTAACTTGTTCTTTGTATTGTACATCATTGCTATTGTATTGTACTACCTGCACTATTCATGCATTAAGTACGTCAATGAACAAACTTTAGTGGGTTTGTGCATTTGTAAATACAATGATCAAGTAGTATTTAATTTCTAATTTGTATTTGCGGAACATTACGCTGAGGTAAAAGAATATTCACAATCTTATGAATTATGAAAATGGGCTTCTTGCCTACTGAATGAACTATACATCCCCTCTGTGCTTCACTAAGGTTGGTTGTTTCTGAACAAGGAATGCTATTGATACTTAGAAAATTGTACCATATAATGGAATTTCCTTTAATTTTTCATCTTTCTCCTTAGAAACATTTAGAAACTCAGTTAAAAACTGTTAGAGTGCTAAGGTTGGAAAGTGGAGAAATTAAAATTTTGAAGGACCAAAGTGGAAGTAATGAACATGATCTTAACATTATCCTCTGTACACAAATATCATTGTAAAGACTTTGAAGCTATGATGACATATCAGCTTCTGTTCAGGTCCCCAGTTTCGTCCAGCTCACAGATTCAGGGGAAATTGTGAAAGAATATGGCAGCTCAGAGATCCTCTGCTTCCTTCCTACAGTGGCTGATTTTGTGCACAGGATAAAATATTAGAAATTTCTTGAACGAAACAATGAAAAGTTTAGTGATGCATTTCTGCTTCATCATTCTTCTCCTTCCAGAACAGGAGGGCATGAGACAGAAATCATGTGCACTATGTTATGTAAATAATGTCTGTCTGTCGTGGTTTAACCCCAGTTGGCAACTAAGTACCACACAGCTGCTTGCTTGTCCTCCCCGCCCCTCACCCCAGTGGAATGGGGAGAGGATTGGAAAAAAAAAAAAGTAAAACCCATGGGTTGAGATGAAGCCAGTTCAATAAGACAGTAAAGGAAGAGAAAATAATAATAACAATGATAGAAGTATATACAAAACAAGTAATGCACAATGCAATTGCTCACCACCCACTGACAATGCCCAGCCCATCCCCAAGCAGCAATCGCTGCTCCCTAGCCAACTCCCCCAGTTTATATACTGAGCATGACTTCATATGGTATGGAAAGACCCCTTTGGTCATTCCAATGAATACCCCACATATGGTACGACCCCTTTGGACAGACTGGGTCAGCCCCCCTGGCTGTGCCCCCTCCCAGCTTCTTGTGCACCTGGCAGAGCATGGGAAGCTGAAAAGTCCTTGACTTAGTGTAAGCACTGTTTAGCAACAACTAAAACATCAGTGTGTTATCGACATCATTCTCATCCTAAATCCAAAACACAGCACTATACCAGCTAGAAGGAAGAAAATTAACTCTATCCCAGCCAAAACCAGGACACTGTCTCATTCAGTTAAATGCCTTGGCCCTACATTGAAGATATATCACTATAAAACTGAAATTATAATCTGAATGAAGGCTGGCTGATAACACATATATACAGAGGGTAGAGCTACAAGCATGCAAATGTCACCTTTGTTTCTGAACCTGTTTGTTTTTATCTTTAAAAGTCGTCTTATTATTTCAGTGTAGTTTTTATAGAATTTTATGTAGACATGCATACATAGAGGTAACTTTCCCTGAGATACTGTCAGTGCCCATTGCAAGAGATTAAGAATGAAGAGCAAATAAGCAGTTTGAGGGCACTGCATTATGTTCTGGTTTGCTTTGTAGATGTTTCTGAGTCTTACAAGAATTTGCACTAAGACCAACTAACATCTCTGGAATGCATTTGCAAAGCAATTTGTAAAATAGTATACATTGACATCCTTCAAAACTGGGAAAAAATATGGCTGGTATGATGCTCCAGATTGGCTGGTATATTCTCTGTCCCATTTAATTCACATAAGTGGCTCCTTTAAAAAAAGAGACTGTGTGAGAATTGGGGATGTGGCATAAACAGTGATACTGCTCCATTAAGATGCTGTTTTAGCATGGTAAGCAGTAAGCCTGATGTTCATTATTCACTCTTGCACATATAATTGTTTTTAACCAATTAATGAATAACGTTTAAGAAAATTTGAAAAAAGGAGCAGATTATCATTTCATTTTATGGCCAGGTAGTAAAAGGGTTAACCAGTTTTGCTACAGTTGACAGCACAGAGCAGTAAATTCAGATCGTGCCCAATATTAATTTTTAAATGCTAAAAAAAAATAGTGTTCAACTCATGGAAATACCATTCAACCTTTTTAATTGAGTTCATCAGTCACTGGCCTTTTATATTTTTATTTACTTATTTGGCTGTGTTAGGAAAATTGTCCATTGCATTAACCATGTTAAAATCCTTCTTCAGAATAAGATCAACATCCAAGGCTAAATTTAAACCTCAGGAAAGGTAAAAGAATCTTTAATTTATGAAACTGAACAAGTAGACTTATCTAAACATCTCTAGGGCTTTAGTGGGGGATATCTATAATTCTCTGAATTGTATTCCTTTCACAGTGATATTTTGTAATTCCATTCTATTACCCTTGCTTAACATTAATGAGATAAAAAGATCACATTATGGCGATTGATGTTCTTCAAATTAAATGCACGTTTCCATGTACAAAGCTGTCTGCTAATTTAAAAAACATAGCATGTAACATAGAATCATGACCATGGTCATCACTCAGCTGGGATCAGATAGCATTTTTTATCTATTCATTGGATTTAACAAGGCATGAGATGGAAGCAGAATACAAAGTGTGGGTAGATTATCCCATATCCCCCCTTTTGGCCACTTCTTGGCAATCTCAGCAAGGAAACTGAGGCTTCATGTTGCCATGGAAATAAACCTCAAGGTCAAAGGGGCATATGGAAGGTCAGGCAATGACAAAGGAACATCTGAGAGGCCATCTGGATGAGTGACCTGACATAATTAGTCATTAATCCCACTCTTGGGAACAATAGAGTTAGCCGAGAATGTGTTTGGACTTTGATCGTGGTCAGGGTGATCTCATGGGGAAAAGGGAAGAAAGCTCCACTTGGTAACTAAGCAGATTACCCTGGCATGCTGTTAACTAAAGAAGAGTAGTCAGAAGAGGCCGGTGGGATATGCATTTTACATATGCTGTGTTTTCCCTTTAGTTACTACAGGCCTCTCTAGAGCCATGTGGCTCTAGGATTAGCTTTTGGGTAGTGATTTTTTTTTTTTTTTTACAGTTTTCAATGAAAAGAGAGCAAGTGTCCCAAAATACTTCACTTAAAATTCCCAGGCAACAGATGGGAAGAGAGCTGAAGAGCCAAAGGCATCAGCCAGCTTGGTTTACAGGTGTCAATATTTACTAAGTAGAGTTGGCCAGCATGCCTTTTGGGAAAAAAGGGAGAGAATGACTAATCAGTAAAACAATAGCAATCATCCCTGTTGCCTGTTTTATACTGAATGGTTAGAATTATAAGATGACCAAGTGTGTGGCAAAAGCTCCCCATCAGCATCTGTCTTTCCATTCCCACTCCTTTCCCTTGCATGTCATGTTTTCGTTATTAGGACCAGTGCCTTGATGAGAAGATATCCCTCATGTGTATCTGAGATTCTTCTACTTGAAAAGTTGGTGATATTTGGTGATTGATTGTCCACAATGTTGTGGGGTGTGAATGTGATAATGGACTACAGTAAATGCATGCAATCCAGGAATGCAGAAATTCATTTTTCCTTTGGATAAAAAATTATGCTTTTAACTGTGCCATCAAAGGAAGTAGTAAATGAAATAGACAAAGGAGACTGTAGAATAAGAACAGAGGGAGATTTCAGAGATTTTTTTTAAATAAAGTGAAATGCAGCATGTAAGGTGCTCATTTTCAGCAAGGGTATATTTTTAAAATATTTTCCTCTTAAAAAAAAAAAAAAAGATATTAATTCCATCATATTGTACAATCTCTGCTTAAATGTATTGTCTTTGCCTGTGACAAAAGCATTTTCCTAGGCTAAGAGCAAAAGCTAAGCCACTGATACTTCACTATAAATACAAGTAAGCATCCAGGAACCTCCATAGAGAAGGTCAGATATGACATCAGCAACTGCAATTCTTTGCTGTCCCTGTGTAATGAAAGTAACTTTTGCAAATAATTTCTGCCACCAACAGGTTCCACATTTTAAATTGTCTTTAATAATTGACTAAACCCAGGAGGAATATGTGCTGCTTCTCTATAATTAGTACTTGATTTAATAGTGCATAGAGGAAACCCAATATTCTCTCTTTTATTGATGTGATTTTGACACCAAAGGCTACTATTTTTTTTCCCAAGATCATATCATTAATCTGTTTTATTACTAAACAATAGTTGTAACCCAGGAAAACATAGTATTTGTCAGCAAGAACCAGCAAAATCCTTGGAAACTGTAGGTTTGTCACTCTCTTCTCTTCATTCCCTTTAAAATTACCAAGTGAAAGACTGACAAAACTGTATTGGTTTGTACTTTCAGGGAGCTATATGGTGGTTATATTATGAACATCTGTATCTTTTACCCAATTAAAAGTTAATTTTACTTTTGTATTTCTGTTTTCTTAACAACTTGTTATGGATTATAAGAAATTGCTAATGGCACCCCAGAAATGAAGCTATATTATCTCTGAGGAAAAGTTGTTATTCCTTGAAGCACAACCAGTATCATAGCTGCCGTTAATGGATTGGACCTAAATGAATAAATAAATGAATAAATTGGACAGAATGGATTGTTGGGCCAGGACCAACTGTATGAGATTCAACAAGGCTCAGTGCCGGGTCCTGCACTTTGGTCACAACAACCCCATGCAATGCTACAGACTTGGGGAAGAGTGGCTGGTGGAAAAGGACCTGGGGGTGTTGGCTGACAGCCGCCTGAACATGAGCCAGCAGTGTGCCCAGGTGGCCAAGAAGGCCAGTGGCATCCTGGCTTGTATCAAGAATAGTGTGGCCAGCAGGACCAGGGAGGTGATAGTGCCCCTGTACTCAGCACTGGTGAGGCCGCACCTTGAGTACTGTGTTCAGTTTTGGGCCCCTCACTACAAGAAGGACATCGAGGTGCTGGAGCGTGTCCAAAGAAGGGCAACAAAGTTGGTGAAGGGTCTAGAGAACATGCCTTATGAGGAGCGGCTGAGGGACCTGGGGTTGTTTAGTCTGGAGAAGAGGAGGCTGAGGGGAGACATTGCTCTCTATGACTACCTGAAAGGAGGTTGTAGCGAGGTTGGGGTCAGTCTCTTCTCCCTAGTAACAAGTGATAGGATGAGAGGAAACAACATCAAGCTGCGCCAGGGGAGGTTTAGGTTAGATATTAGGAAAAACTTCTTCACCGAGAGGGTGGTCAGGCATTGGAACAGGCTGCCCAGGGAAGTGGTTGAGTCTCCATCTCTGGAGGTATTTAAAAGATGGGTAGATGTGGTGCTCGAGGACATGGTTTAGTGGTGGACTTGGCAGTGCTAGGTTAATGGTTGGACTCGGTGATCTTAAGGGTCTTTTCCAACCTTAATGATTCTATGATTCTATGATTCTATTCTATGAATAGACTTTGTCTGAATAAACACAAACCAAATCTTGTGAGCTTCATAAGACTGTACAGGCAATTTTGGCAAAGTTTTGGCATTACTCTGGAAGGAATAATCCAGCCCACATGATTAGTGATGTTCCCACAACGGCAAAACTCAAAACTATACAGGATGCGGAAGACATTAATTTGGAACAATCTATGAGCAACAAACGGCCTCTTTATTTTTTGCGAAATCATCTTGTTTTCATTTGAGAGAATCACGCTATGCCCATTTTATTAGGGAAAAAGATTTCCACATTGTCCCATTTTCTTTTTTCTTTATTTTTTTTTAAGAATAAGAGGGGAAGAGGGGGATTATGTAACATGTTGGCCATTGTGCATGACTTCAGTGCAAGATTATACTCTTCCTTCCTTCAACAACATATTCAAATGCAAGCACTTGACTTCAGTAACAGTATTATAGCCTTCATAGATAATAGGTGCTAGCATAGAACCAGTTGAGAGAAGTCATTGTATTGACAGAGATGACCTCGCAAATCTACAGATTCTTTTATTTCCTTTATAGTAAGAATATGGTGTCTTCATAGGACTTTATCCAGACTTCATGTACCATACTGTCCATGAGTAAGCAGAACAGAATGGCTGAATGGGGATATAAACAGGCCATTGTTAAATAGCATTGTTGGATTGCTTAAGGTTTGACTTGGAGTGGTTATGATATTGTATTTCAGAATGACTCATCCCAGTGCCAGTGGTAACAAGCTGCATTTGGTTTCATTTATCAGTACTATTAAATAAAATACATCTTCCCCACGGTCGCCTAATACCTAGACAATACTCAAAGGACAAATCCTTTCCCCTGTGGAATTTGATTTAACAACTCTATATCATGCAGGGATGTGTTGTTTTCATACTTTTCAGTTTGTTTATTTCTTGGTTGTGTATAGTTTTGAAGAGAAGACCTTCATCTCCTTGTTTTAATTAACATTTGGGGAGATTTGAAAGTGTTTAATTCTTGATCTTTTTGCCATCTACTGCAGGCAGGATCACCTTGTCCTTCTGTTGCATCAGTGAGAAATTTCTGCCCTTGATGCAATGAGTAAGAATAACACTGTGGTCTATTCCCAACTTTGCATAGGTTTCTTATGTCCCTCTTCAGAATTACTAAAGCTTCGCATGCAAGAAATCCAGATCCTAATCTACCTGTTCACTGCACATGCCGGACTGATGACTACCAGGCTAGGTAAGGTGGCATTTTCGGTTAGACCCTGTCCCTGGGTTTCTGGTGTCCTTGTTGCAGTTGTGCTCAAGCATTCATTTCATGGAGTGGGGAGGAAGACAGAAAGTAATTGCTGAAAACAACAAAGTGTTTTTTCCTTCAGCTTTCCCTCAGCTGCATCTGTCTGAGGGTTTCTTGTTTGCTCCAGTGCTCCCTTTTCCCCCCGAGTCAATGAAGCTGATGGGGAAATGAAAAAAAAACAACACCTTTCTTTCAGCTTTTAGCCTCTGCTTTCCAGCCTGGCTTCTGTGTGACTTGGTGGTGTTCTGGCTCACCAAAGAAAGCCCAGGCCGTCGAGTGATGCTGGCTGGTACCTTACTTGGGATCAAAACCCAGAGCTGGGGATTGCACTTCAGCTTGGGCACTGAATTAACTGGTGGTGGAAGCGTGTGTGATTTCATACAGGAAAGCTGCAGGACTGAAGCGTTCATTTCCACCTGCCTCTCACAATATTCCATAATCTCTGAGCTGCTCTATTTATTTTCACAATACTTGATTGAAAAATGGCTTAGAAATACTGAGAAAATTCTAGTGATAATTGAAATATCGATTGAGTACTGCTATTGATATTCTACCTTGGAAGATTCATAGCACTCTGAGGTTATTTCCAACCCTGTTATTTGTTTTCACAAAATGGAAGCCAGAGGTTATAAGCTGATTTCTTATGCCTTAGAAACATTCCAGATAGAGACAAAGAAGTTGCAATAAGTTTACTGCTTCTTCTGAATTTGTCATTGCATGTAAATGAGAAAGAAAACCAAAACCCTATAAACTCAATTTTTGCTGCTAGTTTTTGAAAATTGACAAACATACAAATATTTTTAAAAGGAGTTCTGAAGCGAGTTTTTCCAGTATTAAAATTTTATTTAAAAATCTAAATAATGAATAAAAAGACTTCAAATACTATAAATTTACCAGAAAAAACCTTGCAGCCTGGATGTCCTGGGCTCAAATTCATACTCTAAAAGAGGAAAGGAGGGATTGATCTTCAGTTCTTTGCATGAGCATACCCATTACTGGGCTATCTCATCTGCATAGGGAAACTTCCTCTTCCTCTATCATTCTTTAAATTGTCAAATGTGAGCCTCAAAACTAAAGGGACTTCATCCCAAAAGAGTTTGAAATTATTTGACCCTTCTAGTTGTTCCTTTTTGATTGAAACTCTTCGTAAGACATGACTTAAATTTCCAAATAAGTCTGGATTTACTAAAACTACTTTTTCTGACATTTCAGATCAAAGGCCAGTTTGGAATAAGTTTTACTGTGTAAATCTTTTTAATAGTTCACACAACACTTCAGGGAAGAAAAAACCCTCAGAGGAAAATAATTATGTTTGAAGAAAGCTTAATGTGTTAAGATTCATATCAGTTCAGTGTTAAGATTCACACAGCAAGCTTTAAATTTGCTAGTGAAGTAGGTAAAGCTTGTACTCATATTGTCATATTGTTATTACAGAATTCAGAAACAGGATTGAAAATCCTGTTGTTGACTGGGTAAACCAATTAATTAAACACTAATATCCAGACTTGATGCCCGTCTGCAGTGTTCTACACACGGAACTGTTACCATAAAAGCAAAACCCAACAATTTTGTTATATTACAGTTCATTTGAAAGTATACCTGTGCTATAACTGAAATGTTCTGTGACTGATGAACTGTCCTAAAATCTTCTCTAAAATAAATATGAACTTTTTGGCTTATGATTTGGGAACATTTGATCGAGTATTATATATATTCATGTAGTAAAAGTGAACATCACTGAAATAATAATTCCAATCAAGCAAATAGGAGAAGCAGTTTTTTAATATCGTTGAATTTAAAAGGGAGCATAACATACTAAAATTGTCCTAAGCATATATCTGTCAAGAAGACCAATATAGAGCCTAAAAAGGCCTTAATATTTCTTACTTACATTCATGAATATGTTGCTGGACTGAAACTCACAGTGTTTGATTTATGGTTCTCTTAAAAGAAAAAAAAAGTTGAAACACTCTGTGAGGTAGTGTCAGACATGTCAGGCATCATTCAGACAAAATAAATGTTTTCAGAAACCAGCTGAGTGATTTTTGTCCAGCTCTCAAAAGCCACTCAGTGTTGCTACAGCAGCTTTTGCTATTAGGAGTGGACTCCACAAGGCTACAATAAGTACCTTCCATCCTTATGTTGCAAACAAAAAAAGCTAAAGCTGAAACATGAGTACCACAACAGGGAGCATGCTTAGAAACAAAAACACCTATACCAAGAATCCCTAGAAGAAATCTTGAAGGACTGTCATCTGGCAGTCCATTCTAATTGACCACATCAGTAAATCACTAAGCTCATTGTTCTAGTTTGCCATCTTCATCACCCAAAATGAAATTGCTTTGGGGACGGAGTGCAGAGAAGAGTCTGGAGGAAACACACAAGTGCTCAAGCTCTGAAACTGGCCTTAACCATTTTTACTGTAAAGTGCAGATGGAGGGGACTTGTGTGCTATTTTTGAGACTAACATATAACAGGTTGGTCTTTATTACTTCTCAGGTTTACTTTACTGGTTTCTCGGAGAGCTATTCTGCTCTGTTTCAGAGCAAAGTTAAAGATGCAAGCTTAAATCACTAAGAGTCATGGCTTTCAGTCTTCACCTGTTTGATTTTGCTTTCAAAGGGACTGCATGCATCCTCACAGTCAGTTACCAGGTCTTAGCTGAGAGCCAGGATCAAACAGCTAAGAGATGATAGAAAACAGGTGCATAAACTACTTCTCACTTATTCCCAAACATATGAGCACTTCCAACCTGCTTGTTTGATTTTGGCATGAGGCAAGTTCAATTTAAGTTTTAGTCTTATGTTATCAGCTTGCCTCTGCCTTGAAAAGGAAATGCTCACCGAGGTATTGCTGGGAAGCAGTTTAGGAAGCTGCTCCTTGCTGCCTCTCAGCTGTACACTAATGGCTTCCAGCTGAACTAACTGCTTTCATGCTTCTCCCCCAGCCTGTCCCCCTGCAAACCACTGCTGGAGACGGCCACAAGCCCAATCAGATGTCTTAGGTATCAGAGCCGGGAGCCAGTGTTTCTTAACAGTAACTTTACTGCTTTCCTGCCTATCTCCGAGTGAGTTCCTGTCTTCAGCTTTGCTCCTTCAGTGGTCTTTGGTGAAATGGGGTTAGCACTCGCCTAGGCAGTGTCTGTGCTTCAGCTGGGAGGCATTAACTGACAGCTTGTGAAATGGCAAGGAACAATTTCCTAATTGCCTGTCAGCTGTAGCTGCCTGAGGAACTCTTCCAGCATGTGTCACAGCAAAGTCAAGCAGGTTATTTCAGTTATTTCAAATAACCACCAGCAGACATTTAGGCTACTCTGGTTTCATTTTTTGTCATGGGACTGCCTAGAAGCACTCACAGAGTCTGGTGATGGAAGAAGCCAAACATCCTTACAAACTCTCCACTTTTAGTTACTTGCTCTTAACCCAGACACAGCTATCCACGATCACACGGTCACGCTCTGTACACGTGAGGCACAGAGTTAGGAAGCCCCCTGTAACAACGCTGGGAATGGAGACTCTACATACAAAGCCACAAAGGCTTTCTAGCAGCCCAGAGTACACCCCGGATAGAAGCACAAGCATCGCTGCCTTGTGTATAACCTGCATGCTATCTTATTGGGAAGGCAGCAGAAAGAGAAGTTAGTGCCTGCCTTTTGCATGACAGCTTACTGACAGAAGGGTTCATGCAGGAGGACAGAAGTCTATGTTAACTGCTCCAGCCTCAGTTTGAATGGCTTTAAAGCCACATCTCACGTGAGGCTGTTTTACCTGCCAGGGTACAGAGTAGTCTGGACTGGGGGATACTTCACTGTTACTCTTAAAGCTGAACATCAGTGCAGCCAAGTGCAAGGGCCTTCAGGTTGGAAGAAGAGGAGGGAACAAGTGAGTATGTGTCTGTAGCCTATTTATTAGAGCTATGTGGTGTTAGACTGGGTTTATGTTTCCTCAGAAAAGGACCTGGGGGTGTTGGTTGACAGCCGCCTGAACATGAGCCAACAGTGTGCCCAGGTGGCCAAGAAGGCCAATGGCATCCTGGCTTGTATCAAGAATAGTGTGGCCAGCAGGACCAGGGAGGTGATAGTGCCCCTGTACTCAGCACTGGTGAGGCCGCACCTCGAGTACTGTGTTCAGTTTTGGGCCCCTCACTACAAGAAGGACATCGAGGTGCTGGAGCGTGTCCAAAGAAGGGCAACAAAGTTGGTGAAGGGTCTAGAGAACATGCCTTATGAGGAGCGGCTGAGGGACCTGGGGTTGTTTAGTCTGGAGAAGAGGAGGCTGAGGGGAGACATTGTTCTCTATGACTACCTGAAAGGAGGTTGTAGCGAGGTTGGGGTCAGTCTCTTCTCCCTAGTAACAAGCGATAGGATGAGAGGAAACAACATCAAGCTGCGCCAGGGGAGGTTTAGGTTAGATATTAGGAAAAACTTCTTCACCGAGAGGGTGGTCAGGCATTGGAACAGGCTGCCCAGGGAAGTGGTTGAGTCTCCATCCCTGGAGGTATTTAAAGAACAGATAGATACGGTGCTCGTAGACATGGTATAGATGGACTTGGCAGTGATGGGTTAACAGTTGGACTCGATGACCTTGGGGGTCTTTTCCAACCTTGACGATTCTTTGATTCTATGTTCCTATTTCCTGAATGGTTTGTGTATTTTATCCTAGGCAGTTTTATATACTGTTACCCCAGGAGCTGAGCAAGTGGGCGTTAAACTGCATTTTGTTTTAGTTTTCACCTGTACAAGCTCCATAATAAGGAATCTTCCAGTGACAGTACGTTGTCATGCACCACAGTGGCAGTTGTCAGTATGGAAAGGAGCAGAAAGAGCAACTGAAATACATCAGATTTATCTCACTCAGGGCAGTACATGGAGGGATAGGCACTCAGAGCCAGAATTTTGCAAGTTATGAACTCGCAAAAACTGAATAACATTTTTTATATCAAGAGCCAAATGTGATCTGATAGTTCTGGATAAACGTAAGAGAATGAGCTATTAGTCTGGAGGTGAAAGAGCGTGATTTCTCTCAATAGATCTACATCCAAGAAATGTGCACAGTACCTGAACATCAAAAATGAAAAGCAGCCTTTCTAACTGTTGTCAGCCTGTGAAAGCCTGACTTTATTTCACAAACCTCTTTGTTTCAGAAATTGCTTATGCTGAATGGGTGGAGATTAAACAAATTGGCAGGCAGTACAGAATCAGGTCCTTGCTTGAGAGTCCAACAGGTCTCCAGGCTGGCACCCAAGTAGACCAGAAGTGGCCAGGCAAAGCTATTTTGGAAAGGTAGCTGTTCAGTTTCATGCATGAGATTAGCAGGTATCTATGGAACTAACAGTTTTTGAGCTGTCTACGTCTCCAAATGGGTACCTCTCAATAGTAGTCTTAAAACAGTGTCTGAGGACTGAACCTCGCAATCCAGGGCATATGTATTACACTGCCGGCTATAAATTCAAACTCCAGATGGCTTTGTGCTTCATACTGCAAAAAGACCTCTCTGATAAGTTAGCATGACAAGTGACCAAACCAGCAAATGAAACCAGCTGTATTAAGTACTGAAATAGTGCCTCATTCAGAGAGCAAACCGTATGCAGTCTTCTAAAGTCCCGGAGTTGCAGTATTCTGCCATTAAAAAACTTGATTGTTGGGGAAGATACAGCATTCTTAAATTCTTATCTAAAGCAACAGGGCTTATGGTTGTTTTTTTTTTTTTTTTGACAGTGTGTTTGCTTGAGCAAGACCTAGTCCTGCTGGAAAAGGAAAGAAGCTGAGGTTGCTCACATGACTGCTTTAATTGTCACAACCTAATTAAGTGCTTTCAGCTGTGTCTATATCATGCCATTGTTTACATGGCTTGTTCACACTCAGCTGTAGGTGGCTCTTCCAAACATTCCTGTGTTTATTACTTTTGTCCCCTTTTTCAGTATGTTTTTTTGAGGAGATATAATATTGACAAACATGTCAAACTTAACCTTCACACCTTGCCTTGTAAATAAATGGCTTGAAAACATGCTGATGGTCACTATAAGGGAATGTGTAGAATGCAGAGGTGGGTGCTTGGAAGGAACAGTCACCCTTGAAACTCCAAATCTGTAGCTGCTTTCAACACAGATTGAGTGACCGGCTTCTGTCAGGACCGGGGTGTAATTCCAAACATCAAATGCCAGTTACTTTTTAGAATATTATTACAATATACATAATATTCTTGTGGCAACCCAACTATAATTACAAAAGATATATCACGTTTCTATTTTCAGGTGCCTCAGGTGAAGTTTTGAAAAGTTTCATTTGTGAACTGAGGTTTCTCTTGCTGGTTCATTCCCAGACATAAATTTATGAAATGTGTAGTAAAAGTCAAGCTATTCTAGGCTTCTGAAGCTGACAGTAAGCCAGTGTTTAACTCATTTCCAGTTACATTACGCCTATATATAAATCAAATATCCTTTTAAAAGTTATTAAACACACAGCTTGTGTTGTTAATATGCCTAGTGAATACTGGCAGCTAATTTTGATTTATCAACTCCAACTGACTAACTAGACATCATAAATTAGAAGTGATGAACAAATCCTTACAAAATTTGGCTTACCTTATTTGAAACTAGTTTGGTTTTGTCTGAAAGAAATTATGCAGGCTATTGTAATAAGATTGTTGCCTTTTCTTTTTAAATAGAGCTTCCCAATCATGTAGATGGTTGAAAGAAACACAGATCCAGTTTGCCTGCTCAGCACTGCCATCCAGACTAACCCATTTTTTTCACGCTGCTTGACGTTTGACGGAGGTTACGGAAAACATAATAAGGTGCACTTGTGCAGGAGGTTGAACTAAATGAAATCTGGGGGTCCTTTCCAACCTAAATTAGTTTATGTTTCAGAAGGTAATGAGTGAAGACAGAAGATATAAAATCAGAATAGTAGGTTTTCCACATGTGCTTTCCTCAGTGCTTTGTAAGTAACTACAGTTATTATTATAAATTTCATTCAAGTTAGCTTAGCTTGAGTGTGAGCAACTCACCATCACACTGCTGGAACTGTATTCACTTTTAGAAGCTACTCCTGGGAGCAAATCTGAAGGACCTTAGCAGGGTCTGACTCCTTCCTTCTGAATGGAAGGAGGTCTTATGAGTCTTTTTTGGTTTATAGGGGCAGCACTAGGTAGAAGGGACCAGAGGTCAATCGATATTTGAAAAAGTTTGTGTTCTGACTGCAAATTTGGGTGAATAGACTAAAGGTAGTAGAAAACATACTGTTCCTGGCACCTGCACTGTGAGTACCCTAGGAGTAAACACAGATGAACAGAAGAGTTTTGTACAAAATGGCTATGATAAGGACAAGCCCTGACAGGGAGCATGAAATAATGCTGCAGTTAAGACTTGGAGACTGCAGGCACACCCAAGTCAGCTCTACATTAGCTAACCCATGTGCTGCAGGCACCACAACCCAAGTGTTTGCACAAGCTAATCTACCCTGTTTCCTATTTAACAGTAATCCTCATGTTACTACTGTGGCCTATCAAGCTAAGATATACCCTCAGTCACTTAGCAAGACTGAGGGAAAAAAAAAAAAAGGAATAAAAGCTTAATGGGATGACAGTTCCCATTGTTCTCAAATTGCACCCAGATACAGTGGAAGCATTCCACTGCTGCAGCATGTGTTCAGTGGTTACAGTCATGGGCAACAGTAGAAAATCCTATGACAAATAGATGTTGATCACTTTTGAAAATCTCACCCTCAGTTTTTGCTCAACACTTCTATAAGGAGGCTCCTTTATGCTCTGCAGCACTGTATTCAGTGCAGGAATGTAATAGGAATGCAGTATGTATAACATTTATATATCATTATCATCATCATCATTATCATGATGTGTTATCTGTCTGGCAATCTGCTTGCAATATGAATAACAATTCTTCATATTGGTCATGTTTTTCCATGAAGCAGATAATTATTGCTGGCAGAGAAAGGCAGCTTGGGTTTAAGAAGGCACCAGATGTTGCTAAAACTGCTTTTAAACTCCTCTTTGTTCCTTCCTGGAGCTTGCAGCACACAGAGAAATTGCAGCAAAGTACTGTTTCACCAGAACTGGTAGCCTAATCTCTTCAGCTGTTTCTGTTATGCTTTAGCACCGATGTCTGTGTTGTGGACACCCAAGGAAGCCAGTAAATCTAGTCCAGGTCCTCACTATCGTCCACTGGCATCAATTAAAGATATTCACGGCAGCTAGTATCTACCTTGATGAGAACAACCATGACTGGGACCCATACCAAAGGATAGCTCAGCTTGAGATAAAGAACAACCAAAGTTTACTTGAAAGCCAAATGTCTTTCCTTTTAACAAAACACTTTGCACTGAGTTTTGGCAGCAGAGGGCCAGGGTTTGACACTGAATATCATTTTCAGTATCAGCTATTTGAGAATATACATATTTGAAACTGGATACTAGCTTCAGAGTTTCCTACTTAAGAGACTGTTTCCACTTGTCCAAGACCTATATTTTCCATGGGTTTATCCTAAGGTCCACATCACTTAGCTGCAATTAATTACTTGAATGCTCCTGTACAGAGATACCATCAAACATAATTTTATTATAGGTTAACATAAAGAAGTTTGGAAGGGAGTTAAGGAAGGAAATCAACTAGACTGAACCTTATGCATGAGTGTATTATCTGTGGCAAGAACCATTATGAACACATAGTATTATATACATAATAAGTTATGGATGTCAAGAAGTACAAATTTTCAATTATTTTTTCTAGTTTCATAACACTTTGTTTTCTTTTTTTCCTTTTTTTTTTTTTTTTTTTAATGTTTATCAGCTTTCTATCTTCACAAAAAACAAATGACACCATGTATCTTCTCTGGAAAAAGGTAGTCTTCAGTTAGCTAATGGACTTTTTGTTAAGTTTTAAAGAGAATTACAAATGGCTTAAAATCACAGTAAGTTTCTTTTAAAGATCTCTTGGGTCTGATTCTCTCTTTACAGACACTAAATTACACAAGTGTGATTGCTTTTGTGATATTTCACTGGAGATACTCCCAATCCTACAGCTGTAAAGCAATAAAGAATCAAGTATTTCACATAGATTTAAAATTCTCCAGATTATGCTGGGGTATGGTGCAAAAAGGGCAAGGAGAGAATCATCCTAACAATAAGCCAGTTGATTTTAACCTCAAACAACAGACAAAGTCCTTCAAAGAAATCATATCATCAAGCATTCATTTGCATTGATAAAATATGTAGCTATCCAATTGAAATAATTATTTAGATTCTCTTTATAGACAGTCATTTGTGTTTGAGACACATTTATAAGCCAGATCCTCAGCCAAGACAGGTCAAACCACCTTCATTTCCTGTATCATTATCTATCAACTGAACATCTTACTATCTGTAAGTGGAGAAAAGTTTAGTGGAAAGAATAGTTAGAATGTTAAAAGTATTAGCATTTCATTATTTTTCTTAATTAAAATGTCACATAAAATGTCTCATATCTAGATGCCACGATCTCGTTTTCTAAAATGCTGTGCCTAAAAGACAAAGCCAAAGGTTAAAATTCAATGCAATTATATTCCCCAGCAATAAAATGGATATACATTAAAAGTATAGTTAGGTTGTAAATTCATTTAAGCTTCTAAAAATTACAAAGGAATGTATAAAATGCAAATTAAAGGAGCAAATCTTATTTATCTCCCCTGTTTGTATGGTAATTGGCTGCTTTTAATGAATTAATCTCATGCACAGACTCCTGCTAAATTAGACTACCTATAATGTACTGTCTTCAAGTAACTTCACATTCTCATTATGGTCTCCCTAATTTCTAAAGTAAAATTAATATAATTAGGGAGCAAATCAATACATATTGATCTTGAGTTACTTCAATGGAACAAAAGAGTAACAGATTAAAAGGAGGTGATTTTTGTTAGCATTGATTTTGTTAACATGCTGAAACAACAGTGTTAAAGAATTAAGTCTTAAAATATTTTCCTTCCCTGAATGATATCCTCTGGTCATTTTATATTCTCTGTGA
This sequence comes from Platalea leucorodia, assembly GCF_965183815.1. Lineage (NCBI taxonomy): Eukaryota > Metazoa > Chordata > Aves > Pelecaniformes > Threskiornithidae > Platalea > Platalea leucorodia. The sequence goes on from NC_138825.1 coordinate 82,105,809, forward strand.
AGCAAACATGTTTTCATGGCTGTGTTTGAAAGAAATGAAAAAATAATCTTTTCACCCTCTGTATTTGGGTGACTGTTTTCTTATGGCATAGTTTTCTTATGGCAAAAGACATTGAGTATATTTTGTTTTCATGGAGATCAATTTCAGGCTGCAAATTATTTCATCAGTCTACATTTCTTTTTCCAAGTGTAAATTAAAGGTGGATGCATGCTGGCAAACACTACCTGAATAAATAACTGGTAGTATACTGGGATATAATCAAGCATCTGCAGTGAGGAACTTGAGGTGCATAACGAGAAATAATGGAAGCGTTCACAAAAATCAAAGCAGCAATGCTTTTCTACATACTCACCAACTTATTTCATGTGGAAGAAAATGACACTTCCTAGCAGAAGAGAGTAAGTTCTTTTTGTTGTATTCAGGAAGACTTATTGCTATATAATGGCTTTAGACTGACATTTATTAGTAAGGTGTGAAGGAAAAATAATAATGTGTTACCTCAGCAGCTGAAGTCCATATTCTAAAAGTTGCAGCTGGGGATGGAAAAGTCTCAGGTGGTTCTAGACAAAGACGTGCTGCTCCGCGTTCCTCTGGAGCCTCTGCAGGGCACCAGGCTGCTGCTGCAGGTAGACTTTACCCAAACTCATAAGAGCATGTTGATTGAAGTCAGGGGCAGTTAATTTGCTTTTCACATCTTAAAGTCTCTACAGAGCGTAAACCCTTTTTCCTAACTCATATTTCATTTCTGTGTTTCACAGAAGCTTTATGATATGTGAACAAATTCCCTTGCTGCATGTGATAAATCTGAATTGCTTTGTTTAAAAAGGTAATTAATTTAGAGTTTTTCTTTCAATTTTCACACCATATGAACATGAATAAAGCTTTTCATGGTGTATAAATTTATGTACAGTGGTTACCCAAATGAATGGCAGAAACAGCTGCACCTTAAATCTTTACACTGAATATTCTGATTTACTTGAAGCTAGATTGCACATTCTAGTTGCATTTCAGACATTCATTTAAACATAACTTTAGGGAAACAATAGTAGTACATACAGGGAAAGTTATAGATATTAGAGGAAGGAGAGCTTTTATGTTTTCTTTGCAAATATACAAAAGGTTTTGTACTATGTAATTTGGTTTACTAAAAATGGGGCTTTGATGGAGGTAAGGTTATTTGACTATTTAACAGTATTCTACATTAAGTTATATGTTGATACAATTCTAATTCAATGAATTGTGGAACAACACAAAAGTAAAACATACCTGGCCTTCTACATGATGGGTGAGAAAGCTATTGCTTAATATTAAATTTTGTCATTGAAAAAACAAGAATACTTTTAACAAAAAATCTTAGTGAAAACAACGTAGATATAATAGGCTGCCATCACTAAAACATAATGCTTTTTTTCTTGTATTAAGACACAGCCCTATTATAAGCTGGCAAAACAGATGATAATGGCATTACAAATATTTTTTTAAATTGATAATTTAGGAAAAAAAAACCCCCTCTGTTATTACAAATAAAACAGCTACAGTTGTGCAACAATGTGACTTTACCAGGAAAACTGAGAGACTTTCTCTCTTCTTATATAATAATATTTACTTTAGCTGTTCTTATTATTTATTGATTACACTCTTTCCACATTAAGAGATATTAGTATACCTTATTTAATAATAACTTTCAGATGTTCTTGATCATGGACCCTATTTGAACAAATAAAGACCTGATGGTAGCAAATTTTGCCTTGAGGCAAAGTCTGGGCATCTGTGCTGGAACCGAAATAATCTCGTCCAGTCTTGCTGGATGACAATTATTTTGATTTCAGCTTCATAGGGAAGCTCAAGAAAAACTATCAGGGGAAAAGGCACCATTGTCAGGAGCAGACTGATCCTGGAGCTCAGCAAATAAATGGCACTTCTTGTTGGTGTCTATGAAAAAGAAATTTAATTTGGGAGATATCCCCTGAATAGCTATATTCCAGGTTAAGGATACTCTGTTACTATCTGAGATCCTATTTGTATGTCAGTTTCATGTTCTCTCAAGCTGAAGTGAAAGACATGGAGAAATATTTTTCTGTGATTTCACTGACTGGTAAGCAGAGTTACAGGAAAGAGTATTTTTGTATTTGAGTCCTTTTAGGAGAATCTTCTTTTAGGATCTTAATGGCAAATGATTTCTCTTTTTCCTTTTTTTTTCCTTCTCTTTCCTCTTCTTCCTCTTCCTCTCTCTCCTCCCCCTTTCCCTTTCTCCCCCTTTCCCCTTCTCCCTATTTCCCCTTTTGTTTACCTTCCCCCCCTTCCCCCCTTTCTTCCCCTTCCTCCCTCTCCCCCCTTCCCCCCTTTTTCCTTCCCCCCCCCCTTTTTCCCTTTTTTCTCCTTTTTTCCCTTCTTTTCTCCTTTTTTCCCTTCTTTTCTCCTTTTTTCCCTTCTTTTCTCCTTTTTTTTCCTTTTTTCTCCTTTTTTTCCTTTTTTCCCCTTTTTCCCTTTTTTTCCCTTTTTCCATTTTTTCCTGATTTTCCCCTTCTCTTTTCTCTTGTTTTCTAGTTTTCTTTTCCACATTATCAGCAACATTCTCAGACAGAACAGTCCTTTTGACATCATATGAAGATTCCGACACCAAGACCAGAAAGGGGGAAGCAAGTCTTCTTGTTAGAAGTGGAGAACGGTCCTTAGTGGGCAGAGTTAATGTCCAGTGTGTCAAGCAAATGTCTAATAAGAAAAAGAGGTAGAGATACTAGAGAAACAATAAGTTCATTCAAAGCCAAAAAACCCCGAGAAGCAGAGTTGACTCCAGAGCCATAAACTGAGGGACAGCTAAACTTGGTGCTGGGAACTCACCCATGAAACTAAAGTTGTCTAAAGCTGCTGGCTCCAAAACAGTTCATCCATATTTGTGCTAGGTTAGTGCAAGACCTGGTAGACAGTGCTACCTTCACTCTTGTGACCCAAAGATGAACTCCTAATTCAAAGGACCCTTATTTTCCTTTTAACTGGAAGAGACTGGCCAAATTCACATTTGGCTAGGGCAATTACAACAGTATCATGGAAATGAGGAAAAATGTGTCTTTTCGTGGTCTCTTCTTTTCCTAATTTTTAAGCTAATATATTACTTGGTCAGAGAAACAGGAAAAATAGCCAATAGCCAAGATCATGAGAATAAATGACAATTCCCTCACAGATCACATACAGCTTGAAGATGGAAGGCTCAACAGAAGAAAGCTGCTAATTAAAGGAAAAGTAAAAAAAAACAAGTTCCTAAAAATTGGAAAATTAAAAAGTAAAATTTGAAACTTACAAAAATTATTTTTTCAATAAAAACTTTACCAAAAAATCACAGGACTGTAATAAAGAACCAAGGAATTGCAAAATATGCAAGAAAGCATCAAGCTAGAGCTCAGGAGAAATTCGTTTGAAGGAAAGCCATTTGACATACAGAGGGAGTCACAGAGAAGCTTAAATAGAGGAGCAAAATTGAGGTAAAGGGACAAAAAATGGGAAAGACAAGTAAATGGAGTCCTGGTGTCTGCCTCCTGAGACAAAAAGGTCTGTGTTTTGAGCACACAGCCACATGTGTATCTATCCTGTGCGTGCAAGTCTGGAAAACGATTGGAAAGAATGCACTGAGAAGATTTCCTGGGAGCAACATATTTGTGCCTGAATAGCCATACAAATAGGATAGAAATTGGCAAAACCAGAGTCCTGTGAGATCTTGGGGAAATTTCTGTGGATATATTCTTCCTTTAGAAGGAGGTAATCTATGTCACACAAGATTTCCTGAAGAAGTAAGATTTATGGAATGGACTTGACATTTTAGGAAAAGAGAGGTTATCATCCTCATTTCCATATCCACACCTGGATAAATTTCCACCCCAGAGAACTGTTGAGAAGAAGATATTGATCAGTAAGTTAATTTTAGTTTAAGTATAACATTGAGCTGGACTTATATTTACTTTTGGACTTCAACAGTTTTTTAGCTTGCTTACAACATCTCTCTTGGGATCCAGTGAGAGATTTTTTTTTAGTCATTGTTGTGAGTCTTGCTAGTCCATTGAAAAAAACTTGCAACGGCCATCACCTCGTGGAGTGGTAGAGAAAAGATGCCTTTAAAAATAGTGAATGTTATAAGGGGAAAGAGAATATGCTAGGTTATGGTGAGAATTGAATTAGGGAATCTAAAATGAATCTCAGACATGGAGAGCTATGAAAGACAGATTGAGCTCAGTGGATTTGGAGAAGTTTATTCCTGCCATTTATGTACAGATTATATTATATTAAATGCAGAATCTCAGAAAAGGGTTTTTTAGAATTTCACTGCTACTTCAGGTGAGAAACAAATCAGATCCCCAAAACTTCACTTTTCCTGGAAAACACTAAGGTTTTTTTACGGAAACACCTCATTTATTGCCAAAGAGCATGGAAAAAAGTGTAACAGCAAAGGGTGGCTGGGGACAAAGACCTCCTGAGCTATAACAGCAAGAGCTCTCAGGGACATTTCATGTTTAAATGCTGGTGGGATTCTCAGCTTAAGAGTTCTGATGTATCCCAGCATTGCCTGGTACAATAATTAGCGATTACCTTACTCATATCACACCTTTGCAGTAGCACCAGCCATACCCTGTACAATCTTGACAACATAACCTTAATAAGCAATAAATATGAGGGTACCCAGTAAATTCACAGTGCAGGAGCTGACAGAGAGAAAGTAGGGGTACACCATAAAATGAGTTCACAATTAACTTCAGAAAGGATAGCTTCTTTTCGAAGTTAATTTATTCTGTAAGCAAAAGTTACCCTTATAAAAGAAATGGGCTAATAGCCAAGGTTTCATAAGAGCAGCCCTTTATGCCTCATATGCCAAGTTAGTCATTCAAGCCTGTGCAGCCTGTCCAGCATTCCTCATTATTTCCCAGAAGGCAGTGGGGAGCCCTGGATATTTATTGGCTCAAATTATTCATCACCTTGATTGTACATGACTAGGTTCCCTTTGGGTGCCATAATAACATTTGAGTATGGCCCTAAGGTATTTGGTAAAAGAATTAATTATTATTATTTCTGTAATGCCTGAATGCCCCTAAAACTATCACAGTAATATAATAATTTATCAGAGGTATTACTATACCCAAATAACAAATTATGAGGATTGGTAATATCTCATGTGTTGAGTGTAAAGCTGAGTGAAATTTGAAATTGCTGTTTGAAATTGCTATTATGCAGAATTTTAAAATTTAAATGAAAAACAAAAGCTTAAGGCAAAATCAGAATGTCCCTAGGGAAAATTTGCTCTGCCAAAACTGTGATTTTTATTGGAAATGTATTCTTCATTCTACCAGTTCTAGTGTATGGCTTTGAAAATGACACTGGCATGACTGAGGACCCATTTCCAATCATTTTGTAGAGTCTGTCCAAAGTTTCATCTGGATTCTGTGACAGTGAAAATTCTAAATTATCATTTAAAATTCCTTTACCAAAGCAGGTTTACAGTCACTGTGGACAAAATACAAATGAACTATTGCTACTTTGTTTTCTAGCCCACATAAGCTGTTCTAGTAGTACAAAAAGTGCAGATGAGCATGAAGCTTTTATTCCTCTTTCCTATGCCTTTTTTTAATGGCATGGGAAGCTAGACGTTGTATTTGACAAGAAAAAGCAATAAAGCAAACACTGGGAGCTGGCTATCCTCCCCAAAATCTTTCTAAACTAAAACAAATTTAAATACAGAACGTCAAGGCTATATAGCCAAAGTCAAGAAAAGTCAAGAAATCCACAAAGTTTTCAACAACTACATATCATATTCTATAAATACTCCATTTGTAATCCTGTTTTCTTGTTAAATGTGAAGCTTAATAGATTATTGATTATGCTGTAAAATCTATACCATAAAATATACAAGATATGCACAGTGGTAACATTGAGGTTGCTCTTATAGCATTAACTTTTATGTTCCTGGCTCTCTGGATTTTAACTACAACCTTAAACATTACATTTTTATACTAACAGTTCATGTAGCTCTTACTAAAATAAATTGCACCTACCTTTAGCATTTACCAAAAGACTAGAAAAGTAAGACAATGGTCTTTTTATTCAAAATTTGTTGTGACAGTCATGACAAACATATGGATAGTAACAGTCTTACAAGCAGGATGCGTCTCTGTTTTACTAGTTCAGAAAGGTCTGATTGATGTGAAAGACCAAGGTCTCTCTAAAGATAATTTAGCCATTTCCATACAGTTTACGCTTGTGTTAGCTGTATCCTGCAAGGGGACCCCCAGGGGGATTTTCTCTGACCTTCCCTCTAAAAGGTAACACATAAGAGATTCCTAAAGGAACCATCATCTAACAAGACTAATGATAGCTTCCATGCCTATTATCATTCAGTGAGAGCGAAAGAGACTTTAAAAATGCAGTACCACATTCCTCCCTTGATGTTTCTCATGATCTATTAAGGTATTAGATGCCAGATAAATTAATCATTAAAAACTTACAGTTAAGTCTTTACAAATAATAACCAGGTGTACTTTGATTATTTTTTATCTCACTATATATATTTATATATTTCTGTCACCAAGCATAAGTGATACAAGACAATTTGTTTATTAATGACTAATGGCTAGCTAAAGTTCACAAAAAGATCTATATTCTTCAGCCTTTCAGTGCATTAGAAAGTTAGGAGGATTACAGAAAAGCATTCATTCTTCATTTCTGAAATAGCTCATGATTTGTCACTCAGCTATCCTTTCATGCTATTTTAGGGAGTGTGAGCTATTGTGATGACTGTTTATTAGTGCATATAACCTTCCACTTGATTTATTTTTTCCTGATCAGTAGTACTTTGCTTAAATTTCCTCCAGTACAGCGTTAGTACAGAGAATTTGCTTGGGAACTAATTTTTATTGAAGCTGTCTTTCTTCCTTATCTTAGCTTTTTTAGCATAAAGGAGATGATCTACATTTCTGTTTAAACCCTTGTCACCAAAATATGATTATTGACATATTTTTCACTGTTATCCAGTGTATATTTTTAATAAAGAAAAATAAAGCTCTTTCAGAGTAGTGATGACTTGTTGAATTTCACTGTTGTCATAAAGATCTATTTATTTTATTCAGAGTTTTTATTCAGTTAGTCCCATGGGTACCATGTGCCTGCATTTCTCTAGTGACCATGTTGCTTTCTACAGATTTTAAGCTTTTGCTTTAAAACAGACAATTATTGACCTGTACGGCGGGAGCTTAAGTTTCTGATGTGAACTAGTTCAGCTCTATTTCTAGATCCCTAGGTAGGCACACATTTGCACTGAATATGGATAATTCTTGGTGTTCACCACTGGAATATAACAAATATAGATGAATTCAACAAAGTCAAAATACATTTTTAAATGCCAAAAAAGTGTTCCAACAATACTGTTTATAGTTTATTTTATGAACCAGCATGTTTACAATTTTTTCAATATGATGCCTTAATATCTGTTCAGTTTTATTTTATTAAGAGTCTTGATTGTTATATATGGATATTTGGAAAGTTGCACCAGAATCTGGACTAGTCATTCAACCAAGGGCACAAGATTTCTCAGGTATTTCACAGTATGATGTACTGTTGTAGATATATAGAGAGATATAGTAATGTACAGATATGTTACTGTATAAGACAGATACCTGGAGGTCTTTGTGATCTCCTAGCTATTCCTGGTGGATCCATGTCTGCCACAGATATCACATAATTTATGAGAATCCCTGCTAAATAATAAAATGGACTGGCCAAAGGCAGTAAAACCACACTCTGTTTTGAAGGTTGTTGCTCAGTATAGAAGTTAAGCAGAGAGGTGAGTCAGTGTGGAAAATGTCTTTTATCACAAAACTCTTTTTCCCCCAACACATTGATTTGAAACATACAGGAAAATGTTTAATAAGTAAGGAGCTGTAGTGTGCGTGGCATCCTGGAGAGTATTCAGGAAGAAAAGGTACTTCCTCCCTCTCCTTCATCCGTAGTCAGACAACATGACAGATGCTTTGCTGTGGTAAGTCTATACCAGCCAACAAACCTTGCGTGCTATGATGCACACTCCTGTGGGGTGTGCCAAATCTCTCCTCTGCTTCCCTCAAAACTGTGCAGAACTGTAGTATCCTAAACAGTAATGGCAAATCTCCTACTGACTTTGGTGGAGACAGTGCTAAAGGCACATCTACACCCAAGGTATCTACATCTATGGTGTGACTAGTAATTTCCCTTTCTAAAGGTAGTAAAATTTAAACAGAAAAGAAAATTGAGAGATCAAATGATGATTAGTGAATCAATTAATAATTAATTTAAATAACTAGCTTTTTTCCCTCACATTATTTGAACAAGGTCTTTACTTTCACATGTTCTTTGGCAAGGTTATTCATTATTTCTGCAGATAATCCATAACCTACTGAACAACCAGTAGAAATATCTTAGTACATTTTTGATACCTGACATCTGAAAAGTTTTAGTGATGAAAAGTTAAAGTGATAAGCAAACCCATGAGGGCTGGATTCTGGTCTGTACGCTCATTAATATAACTTTAGGTTTCACTTTTCCCAGGTTTCTTTGAAATATTTTGCTCTTTGTTTCTAAGGCCTACAGCTTCTATCCCACAATGGGTTTCCAGTACCAGTAAGAGATTCTCAGTGTTACAGTAATGCAACAAAGAGCTTACCAAAATAATCATTTTTCTGGAGTATATTCCTGCCACTACAGGTAATATGTTACTGTATTCATAGAAAGCATGAGAAATGAATGAAAAAAATTGAAATGTTCAGTTAGTTAGTAAATCTCATAATTTATGCAAGTCAATGAAGAAAGGTTCTGCCCCAAATGGTGTGAGCTGGCTAATACAGAACATATCTGAGAGTTAACTACAATCTATTGATATGATTTAAGTCAGTTCTCATGTTAGGTGTAGGCTTTCTAAGAATTTTCTAAGAATTCTAAGAATTTAACAGAGCAGTCATGTAAATATTTAAAAATATTTTTGCATGATATATTACGAGTCACTTGCCCATCTTTATCTCCGGCACTTGAACAAAGAAAAGGAGATGTGAAATCCTTTCATAGGAAAGCTGTCTTCGAGACTACATTTAGCGGAAGAGATAAGACTCCAACAATTGTTACGTTACTCTGTAGACATTCCTCTCCTTTCTTCTAACCTATTCATTTAGACATCAAGCTGAAGCGCCTTTTGTGGCATCTCTCTCTGGACATTTGCCTGATTAGGAGTCTGGTCTATGGGCACCAAAGAAGACCATCAAGGACAGATCAGATCTTAGGCAGGCTGAATTCCTTTTGAAGATTCCTTTCCCTCTCTCCAGTAGGGGAAAGCCCTACAAATAGAAGCCTTAATTTTAGCAACATTTTTCTGACCAAGAAGGGAATAAATGGAAAAGAATACCCATAGAGTATAGATCTGTTAATCTCCTTCAAGATGGATTCAGGTATGAGGGTCAGCTCTAGAATGGCTTGCTCCTTATTCTGGTAGATGAAAGAAAAATTGTGGCTGATTTTCCTTCACAGGAAAGGATGGAATATAGTTCTATATGTGTCAGAGATTATCACTTAAGTTATTACACATTGTCTGTTCAGGCTGGATACAGCAGTGAGGTGGCCCAAGAGGCAGTCATGCAGTGGGGTAAGCAAGGCAAGCAGAGACAGAGAAAAGCTATTGGGTATTCGGCATATGTAAATGCTGAATGTTATTTTCTAAACAGAAGGAGTTTGATGTTGAAGATAGCACTGCACAGCTGACATTTTTCCTGTTATCTCTATGTAAGTATTCTGTGCATTGATTAATTATTTTTTGGTAACCATGTTGTCCTTTCTAACATTTTGCATTTCATTTCCTAAGTACCCTGTTGAAGACTTATGTTCAAATCCTATAAATGTAGAAATTAATGATTGCCTATAATGTTAATAAGCAATAAAAACTCTGACATAACATTCATATAAGGCAAATGTTTTATTATGGGAATGAAAAAGGTGTAGTTTGGAGGAGACGTGGAACCTGGAGTGTGGAAATGGTAGAGATGTGGAGCACTGTCATAGGAAAAGAATGTTACATGAACAAAGGGCAGCGAGGAAGTGATAGAAAAGCACATCAGAGAACCATTCTCTTGCTCTGCGGCCTGGCTGTTTCTATGCATAATAAAAATGAGAGATACGAGGGTAATAAAATTCATGCTAGACACATCTCTAAAAAGGGAACTGACCAAAGAATAAAAAAAGCACTTTCCTCTCATATGTTTTAAATTTCCCAGAGTGTATTCACCTCCAGTAGCAAAGTACAAAGGTACCAGTGGCCCCTGGCTAATTTAAGATATAGGCAGCTCTGACAAAGGGCAATGTATGCACAGAGCTAAAACTTTAGAGCCATTCTGAGGGACACTTTTTTCTCCTCTGTTCATTTTACAAATGTCTGCATTGTCACGAAATACTGTTAACAGTTTAGGAAGGGATTAATTTTGGATGTCTGTAGCAACTGTATGTTTCAAGACTTGTGGGTATCATTCTTAGCTTCGTCAAAGGCTTTAGATCAGCTGACACTGCCTTGAGTTGTTCATTTTGTAATAAAGCCTAGCCTCATGTGACTGTTAATGAAGCAGTATGCTTTAACTTCAGCTTCAACATTACAGATAATCACTGAGTGGCAAGTGTTCAATTCACTATTTAATAGTAAATAAAGCTTTTTTCCCCATAATCTATATACATCTTCTCTGTGTCGTATTGTCTTGAAGCTTTGAATTTATTGACAATGAAAAACATGAATGTGGATAAACTGGTTTTCACAGTGTCCTTTTTGAAGAGCTCACTCACTTCTGTGTGAGCACAGGTGTATGGGAAAGAGTTCTGCAGCATCTCTCCAACAGGTTACTGGTGTATCAGCCTCAGGTCTCAGCCATGCCTTGACCCACACCTCCTGCCTCTGCTTTAGTTCCAAGGAGTGCATAAAATATATAGGGCTAGCAAGAGAATTATCGTGGAAATTTAGAAAGAAGGGACAGAACACTTCAACGTCTTAATTAGATCATCATTGGAACTAGCAAACCAAAAATGTAGTGGTTTCAGAAAGGTCTTGTTGCAGATAATATCATCCACAAGGCAGTCTTCTCAGTGGAATAGAGACTCAGGCCAAGGCTGAGGGGCTTCACATGTCAAGATGTAGTTTCACAATACCTCGGCAGCAAAAGTGTCTGAAAGTGTAACTTCTCCCTCAGTCTGGCTGCTTGTTTCCATGTCTGTGTTGCAGCTTGCCACCAACTATGCTGACAGACTTGCTTTTTAACCCTTTTTCTGCACACCCACTAGGACAATTACAGAGGAACAGATGAGAGTTAGGACATGACAGCACAGGGATGGGAATGAACCATGAAGGGGAGAAAGTAGGTCATCTTCTACCAGCTCTGATAGAGTTTCTACCAGCTCTTCTGGTAAAAGAAATGCAACTTCAGTCTTAGTTACAACTACAAAAGACTTATTTATGAAGAGTTCAGTTTTAAACTGAATTTTGGTGCATTTATCACGTCGGTTTCTTTAGGAGGTGGGGACCCGTATAAAATTTTCTCCAAGGCTTTGAGAGCAGTGGTTAGATAGCTGCAATTAACCTTCAAAATGGACATATTAAAATAGGAATCCATATAAGTCAACAGAGAATGCTGTATTCCCTCTTGGCCCGCACTTCCCAGAAGAAATTTAGATTTTTAGTTTAACATCAAAAGTAGATTTCTTTTGTCCAGTATTTGAAAATGTTTGTCATAGTTCTTGAGTTTAATCTTGAATACTGCACATTTGGATTCAGCAATATTGAAGAATTCCATGGAAATTACACTGCAGCTGCCTTGTGCATGTTATCCTATATCAGCTTGTTGACAATCAATCATGTGTTATGAAATCCATAAGTCACCATATAAGTCTTAAAAATACCTGCCATGGTGAATTCAGAATGGAGAATCCTGTCTACAGAAGAGAAAAGAGGCATTTGGCACCCAATAGTGAACTCCTATGAGAAGCCAGAGAAGACTTTTGTAAAAACACACTTTTTTTTTTTTTTTTTTCCCAGAGAGAACATGCATTTCAGGAGAAAAACAGAAAGATCCATCAAAATCTGTTTTCGCTTAAAAACAAGTTTGACCGAAATTTTCAGCCACCTGTAGCAGTCTCTTATGAAGGCTGCTGCTATTGCTTAGAGAAAACTGTTCTTTATATCTTTTATTTGTTCAAAAGATTTTCAGTGTCCTTTCCGAGGCACTGCCAGCTATTTTCTGAATAGGTAGACTCTTGTTGCTATAGTAATTAAAGCCAAAACTAGTGCTCCAGTCAGGAGACTGCAGGGCAGTGTTTGTTCCTGAGCCGCTATTGCAAGTAGGACTGTATTTACACAGGCTCCCTTGACTCTTCATGCCCAGAGTAGCAGAAAAGAAATAAAACAGACATGCACACTCAGATGCACACACACACACACTCTATTAGAGGTATGAAGATTTTATTCAAGGTAAACATTTTAAGGATACAGCCCCAGAAAATTCAAGGGATGTACATTTTTGTTCTGAATTGCACGCCACTGACATGAACTTACCAGGTGTAAAGTTGAAAAGAAACCTTAAAAGACTTTAGGCATTTTAAATAATATATTTTCAAAGGAGTTAGGTGTCTGAATACTTTTGAGAATTTGGCTGAACTGCTGTTAACTGTTCTGTGGCACCTTACTGTTAAACTGAAAGGTGGTAGAGGGGAGGATTACCAACAAAGTAACTTAAAGGCATGTAGTCTGACAGCTATTATTTGTATGGGTTCAGTGAGAGACTGGCTGTGTTCACACAAAAGAGTTCCTCATCCCCTCCCTCTCTCCTTGCCTCTTTTCTACCTTTTACTTTCTTGTTCATGTTCTTTCTTGTTCTTTTCCTTCCTTCCTTCCTTCCTTCCTTCCTTCCTTCCTTCCTTCCTTCCTTCCTTCCTTCCTTCCTTCCTTCCTTCCTTCCTTCCTTCCCTTCTCTGTCTGTCCGTCATTTTTCCCTCAGAGCTACAAGTAGTTTACAGGAGATTATCAAGTCCTGTTCACACTGAAGTCAGTGGCAAAAAAAATGCATTTCGATGGCCCCAAAATCAGAAGTTGATTTGGAAGTATCTGGAGAAATGTAATTAATAAAAAATAACTTTGAAATCCTTTCTTCAAATAAAAAATTATCAAGGGCATTTTACTATCTGGAAGGCTTGAGGTGACTAACATGCAGTTCTTAAACCAGAAACATTAGACAAAATTAAAAGTCTCAAATAAAATGGTTCTGTAGAGATTGGTAACTCAAAAACTTTTCCAGCTTTGGAAGAAATATTTCGCCTTGCTCTTGGTGTAAATCCAGCAGTTTTAAAAGCAACAACAAGTACTTTCAAAGCCAAGAACAGATTTTTGGTGCTGAAGTTCCTGCATATCTAACATGAAACTTTTTAACGTCTGATGAGGACATGCACCAACCATGTCGTAGACCTCGAAGTATAACAATTTGGACACATGAAAACAAAGGCAGTCAAAAATCATGAGTTGATTAGGAAAAAAAAAGGGTAAAAGAGGATTTTCAGTAAAATTTAACAGAACTGTCAGTAACTGTAGCTCTTAACATCTTAAACGAGGAGGAAGAAGCCATTGAGTTCCTTTATTGAGTACAGAGCTTAAAAGCAGGGATGAGTGCCCACAGCACCTCTTTCAGTGATGCAGCCCTGTGTCATTTCACCCACAGGCTGGGAACTGATTGCACCGAAGCAGATGTCTCTATGCATGTAAGAAAGGAGGGGAAATGACGTGGAAGTAGTAAAAGCAGTGGAGACAGTTACCAAAGCACAGCCTGCGTGGCACTGAGTGCTAAGTGCTGGCTTGAAAGGAGCCCGCAACTGCAAATATGGAAACTGTCTTCTGCTGCTTGATTCTTGCTGTCCTGAGAGAAATAGGACTGGGTTCCTTTGGAAACAAACAGGATGACATCTGAAACACTGCTGACTCAATTTTTCCTCCCAACGAACAGCCCACAGAGTCCTGAGTTTTGGCTAAATGCCTAGCTAAAACTATTTAAACTAATTAATATTAACATTGTATGATGGTAATGTGTCCCATTCAGCTTCTTATTTACATATATGAGACTTCTCCCCCAATGCACAATTATACATTTCTCCATAAAAATATTTCTTTCTCATTTTTTCTGTTGCTTTTTCTTACATGTCAATATGTTACAGATAGGATGCTCTGATGCTTCTGGTGTGTGGTTCAAGACGGAAAAGGATGAAATATCAGCCCATACATCTTAAGATACCATGTTTTTGTCACATTTATAACAGTAGATAGCAGTGGTGTCACAGCATGTGTTAACAATTAGCAGATGATTCGTTTTAGTAGCAGCTTCCCTGTAAAGGCTTCAATATTTCTGAGCACAAGGACTGTGTCATTTGGCTAATCTGCTTATTTTACTGTCCAAACCAATGCTTGCTCATTCTTTGAATTTCATGTTTGCGTTCAGAATCCTTTTGACTGCAGGTTTGTGAAGTACCAAATGCTTCCCCATCTGGGAAGGTCATTTTAATCCCCAAAATGGACTTGCTGACATGGAAACAACATATTTGGAATCGCTGCCAACTCTGGGCTGGTCCTTCGCAAATGGCCCTTCAGGCGTGGGGCATGGGAAACAGACTTTTATTACCCACATGTCCTATTTATAGAAATGAAAGTAGTTGGTAAAGCATATTATTCACATGTTTTGTCTATTTATTAGTGTTATTTTCCTTTTGTTTATCACCCAGTAGCTTTCTACTGTCCAGTAGGATCCTTAAGTAGCTGCCTGCCATCACAGCTGCCAATGTTAAGTTACATACTGCAATGCTGAGTCCAGCCTCTCCCAAAGGGAGTGATATATAGGCTCATATCTGACAACAACGGAAAATAAAAACAGGGCTGTATAACCACACAGAGCAGGAGGTTGCCTTGGGCAGCAAAATATAATGGGCTGCAAAATGTTAAGAGACTGTTTACACACTGGCAGCCTATTGTGCTGCCCCAACACAAATCATTTCATCCAGATAAAATTGCATTGAAGTATGTAACCAGATATATGGATAGCTGTAGGAAGTATGTGAGGCGTCCTTCAGCTGCATGCCCTGCTTTCCTTATTGCAATTAACTGTGTCTGGAACTTTACCTAAGAGGCAACACTTTCTAGATTGCCTTGGGTAGAGGTATCCACATATTTTTTCCAGCTGGGGACTATACTGGTTATTTGCTGCAAGCAGGAAGACCACATATAGACTGTTTAGGGTGGAGCAAATTGCAGCTACTCCCAACTAATATGAGAACTCGTGTTTTAAAGCCACAGTTCCCACCTCAACTTGATCCAAGCAATTCCGCTAGAATCAATACAGCATATGGAATGCCAGGATCTTACCAGAGTGGTCTTATGCACCACTCTGCCCTTGGCTGTAGCTAGCACTTGTGGCGAGGACAGCTGTAGGGCCTAGAGTATATCCAATGTTTGACAGGACTGGTGATATGAATGAACAGTGTTAAGTCTGAGATCAAATAATTGGTTGATGCTGACCACGTAGAAGGAACTGCTGTTAGAACAAGAGCTGTCTTAAGCTAAAAGTCTTAAAAAAGTTGTGTCCGTTTGATTTAGAGATATATGCCTCCCATCTTTAACATCTATACACACTTTGCTATCTACAGATTTGCATCAGTACTTTCAACAATGCGTCTCATAAAGTTGTAGCGGTTTTGGGTTATTGCAGTCAATGCTTAATTTATAGAGCAGTAACTCTCCAGATAATTGCCTATAGCTTCTTGGCTCACAGTCTTCATTTTGGAGTAAAATAACACATGAAAATCTACAGCTATCTGATTAATAGGCCCAGTGTAAGGATTTAAACATTTTTGTTGTTTTTAACCATGCTTTTCCTGTAGAAGGATCCTTAATTTGGAATTAGTTCAGCCTTCCCACTCAGATATGCTTTACCTCAAAGAGTGAAAAGGTGAAAGGTAAAGTTGACTTTGTAAAGGACTGGTTATCAGCTACAATAGTCAAGATTTTGATTTCCAGTGCACAGAAACCTGAATAAAATGAAAAGGCATTTCTATAAGAATAAAACTAAGGAGAGCTTCATGAAAGAGACAAAACTTTTCCATTAGTATTTGGTTAAAAATTTACATTATTTTATTCAGCCATGATTGTGCTTTGTGTGTGTGCTGATTTTCTGTAAACATTGGAGAAATTGAATTTGAATGTCACAAATATAAAACCAATTTCAAAAAGATATGTATAATTGCAGACAGAAACAAACCTTTAAATTCACATACAGAAGTAGTTTGGGCTGGAAACTCTAGGGGGCTCATCCAATCAGGGGAAAAAAATCTGTACTATTCTAACTAACTGAGAGCACTTAAGTTTTGAACATTTGCATGCATATGTGTTGACATAGGAAGAACCCATGAGTGTAAATTTTCCTATGTAAAAGTACGATTTTAATGTAAAACACAACTGGTCTTTAATGCTTATTCTGTGGCTGAGAAAACAATTCATCAGTTATTTAAAAGCCTGGATTCTTTCAGCATCAAATTGTCACAGGGAACGTAAGGTGTGAAGGAAAAATCGCCCTCCAAAGCAGCTCAAACATAGAAGAGATGAATGCCGAGATAAAATAGATGTGAAAAAACTTCTCCTTGCTTCAAGTCATCAGCTTGCTGTAGTGGTTAGCTCCAAATACACATTTGCTTTTTCTTTAATTCTAGAGGTCTAGGGCTATACAACCACATCCTTCACTTTGTATTTTGTGATCCTATAGCTTTGGTTATTTTCCATTTCTTTATCATTACTTAAACCCCTCAAGGATCTTCCTATGAAACCCCACATCTTCCCATGTTCCTGGATTCTTAAGTTTCAGAAAATCTTTGATATCCTTTGAGGCCTGTGTTCTGTGACAAGGTATCATGGAAGGCATCAAATGAAGGAAAGATATTTAAGAAAAAACAAAATGAAAAGAAATAAGGTTGAAAAAAAGTACATCAGCTTTCCTTTTTATCACAGGATAGACTTTTTAATTCTTGAAACATAAATGTTATACCTATTGCAGTATGGTATGATATAAAAGGTCTGATTTATCTTCAAATATGCTGAAGTGTACAGTTTCACAAAGCAAAATTTAGTAATCTGTAGGTTATTAAATAGGTTTTTCTTACTTGGAAACTAGTTTTCAAATGCTTACAAGAGCTGGGACAGAAAGGCATTTTAAAAAATGAGGGTTAACAATTTAAATTAGAAAATGTTAATCAGTATGTGATTATCTGATATATTAAATTAGTATATGTTAGATTTCCACATTATTTTTTTAATTTTGTGCAGGTGCACTGAACCTTTGAGCAAGGGACATCAGAAAAATGAATAGAATATTGAGCTGATTCAAAGATAACTGAGAAGACAGGTAATGTGATGTCTGCTGAAATGAGTCTTGAATCAAATACTTCAATTGAGCAAAATACAGTCAGATAATAGGAGAATCAGTGCCAAGATAGAGTCATCTTGCCAAAGGTAAAATGAATTAAAATTTTTAATTTTTTACGGCTTTAAGTTTTTAGAGCTCAGGTAACACAGTGTAATATCTCTGTTCCTAGCATAAGTAAAGGTGTCTTATCAATATTCACAGTCTTTGGCTCATGATCTTAATGTATTTAAAAACAAAGTAAAATATCTAATTGCAGAGTGTTTTGAAAACTTCTGTGTCACTATCAGAAAAGTAACTGAGTGCACCATCCTATTCTAAGTCAGCCCAACCTTTGGTAAAGGCTCTCCCCACAGACATCATCAAATGATTCCACCAGTCTTCATTATTGCAGTAATAGCAACAAATGCTACTGGGACAAATCAGCATTCATTGACATCATTGATCTGACATGTTGAATTATAACTTAAGTTAGAGTTAAATTCCCTGCACATGGTCAAATGGAAATCCCATCACAGGGATTAACATCTCAGTATTACTGAGCCGAATAAAAATGATAGGCAACAGATACATATAAACTTCCCTGATACTTCTCAGTTCTTAAACCTGAAGAGGTTAACAGTAAAATGGTATCTTGGCTTCTACTCAGCTTCTTCTGTCTCAGCTAGACTATCCTCCTTATTCTTCACTGTTATGAGACAATGCTGATAACTCTATGTGTAGTTTTTTCTTAAGAGTCTTGAACAAAAACTGTATGAGGGCTTTTTTCCCCCCTTCCTAACAGACTTCTCTGAGACTTGAAGTACAATTTCACTCATTATTTTCTGTCATATTTTATTAGAAGTTACAGCTGAGCTGAATAAAGCATTTTCTGTATTGTTTCATGAGAAAGGAAAACTGTGATTTTGCATAATCTTTTGCATTTAATAAGAAATGAAATGCACGTGTGATTTCACTTGACTTTGGCCCTAACTCAGTGGAAATGCTTAATGTTGTGTCTTGGCCTCCCAATGTGAGAGTGAGGGAGCTTCAGTCTGAATCCAGTGGACCTGGGTCAGAGATGGATCTGAGCACAGCTGCTTAAAATTCACTGTACTCTCTCCAAGTGTTCTGAATTCACAGGCTTCAAGTGACTCCTGAGTAAATGCTCAGGCCATGTTGGAACCACTTTTTTGGTTATTCTTCATGTTCAAAACTTGCAAGGAAAAAAGTTAATGAGGAAAACTGAATAGCTAACAGGAGAATGAGACTGTCCAAGGGCAACATAGCTTTACTTTTACTTTTGTTTTATTTCAAAATAAAAGTTCCCCTGACCCTTTAGAGGTTAATATTTAGTGACTAGATCTCCATTTCATGTGTCTTCCTAAATTCTGCTTAGTTTAGATACTCATATAACCAAGCCCATGTCCATATAAACATAAACAGAGACGCATCCAACAATGAGTGCTTTTACATTTTGCTTTTAGATGACTCCAGCCCTCTGTTTTCACAGAGAATTTCCCCTCAGACCTAGCTTTGAGATAAATAAACAGTGTTAAAGATGCTCATTTTACTCATTCCAATATAATAAAAATAATAACACCTCACTATTTTCTTTGGAGGTTGATAACTGGATCCAGATCACAGGCTCTGTAAGTCTTTCCCTTTGGTGACCTCTTACTTTTTTTTTTACTTATACTAGCTTTTGTTTTTAATCTCCTTCCATTTGTTTTACGTTTTCTTCCTCTCCTTTTACTCCTGCCTACCATTTGCAATGGGAAAAGAGCACACATCAGCAGAGCCTTTCAGGTAATACACTTTTTCAAATTCTTTCCAGCAAAGCCTTTCAAATTTTTGCTTTGGATATATAATAGAATTTCAAATCTGAATTCTTTCTGGATATCAAATTTTAAAACATCTAAATTGAGCCTAGATGAACTATTAAATTTAAGTACTCATTTATGGTGGAAAACTTTCACCCAAATTTAATTTTGATGTTAATTAGAGGTATAGAATTGTATATAAAATCAATATTGTGCCAAAATATGCCTATGCAATACTCACTTTAGAATTTTATTTTAGTCACAGCAGGATGGGTTTAAACTCTAAAAAAAAAATCCCATTTACTTTGGTATGGGAAAAAGTAGGAAAGAGTTTTTAAAAAACACACGGTAAAAAAGTAGGTTAGAGAAAATCAGCAGGCATAACAAGCCTAGACACCATAGGGAGCAGTACCACAACATGAAAAACAATTAATCATCTCACCTATTACAGGCACCTATATCAACTATATAACTTAAATCTTGGGCGTGCACAAATATATGCCTACTTTTTGACATGTTTGTAGTTTTGCACGTCAAAAGGCCACTTGTGTAGGAGGGAGAGTAGGGGCAAGCCACTGCTGAATCAAAAATTTTGAAAACTGGAATAAATGATACAGTCAATGTTGTAGTGGGAGGCAATGGAAAATTATACCAACCTCAATGTTTAAAAATACATCACTGTAACAATCTACTTTTATAGGCAGCATAGAAAAGGGAATTTGAATATAAACCTTAAAAGTGGCATGGTAAAAAATGCATTTCAGGCAAACTAATTCAGAAGTGGAGGATAATGGTATTTCATTTGAATGAAATGAAATCTAAATAAGCAGCAGCATTACTGAGCTTTGAAACACCAATGTTTACATAAAATATAAAAGTATTTCTACTATAAATGCAGAAGAAAAGAAAAATCAACTCAAACCCAAGAAAATAGTGCTCATTCCTCTGTACCCTACCTTACTAACAGAACAATTTCAATTTAGAGACATCCAGTTGGAAGAAACAGAAGCTCACTCTTGTAGACTTAAACAACCAAAGAACACAAGAGGAAATCCTGGTTAACATCCATGTAATATTTGTATCCAAATGAAAAAGTATACTATTAAGACAGAAAGAGTCAATGAAAGGCCAAATGTAAATTGAGAAGCTGAGGACTGCAATTTAAACCCCTAGAGATCTCGCCACAACAGATTCTGCATGGAAGATGAAGGGATAGCCCCAAACTATATCAACATATTGTTTGTTAATTGGCTGCCATGTGTGGCAAAATCTTTTTATATTAATCCCATAGCAGATGCTGGTGAATATTCAGTGTAAAGTAGAGAAGAGTTCATGTTAGCATTCCTAGAGCTGTGATTATAGCTCATAGAATCATGGTTGTAAATGGCCCCTTGGGATAATCTGTGTATAAAAGAAGGACTCCAGATTGAGAAAATAAATCATGATCAAATATTATATAATTTACACCATTTGCTAATGAAGAGAGAACATTAGGCCATTAGTCCACGTAAATAGAAGAACAAATGAACAAAAATGATAGCCAGGGGCATTTGAGCATTCAGCTTAATTTTGTATTTGATGTGATCAATACTATGCAAAAATCTATCTTGACTTTTGTCCTTGAGTCTTTTTATCTAGTAATGGTGGTATGAAGGCAAAAGATGGTGCTGTATTACTAATAGTAGTGATTTGTGTGCCATGTCAGCTATCCTAGATTGGCTACAACACTATGCCCCTACCTCTGCTCTGGCAAGCTGAGCAGCTGCCATTCCCACAGCCAACAAAAATAACTGCTGCCACAACAGGCAACAAAAGCAATGCTGTGGCACCTGCTACCTTGGCCAGCCGAGGCGATGGTAGGCTATCATTCAAGCCAGTGGCAATAAGGCCACATAAAGCCAAACATACACCCTTGCTAGCTCAGCTGCTGTCCTATCTGGGCACAGACACGTGCCCACCAGCCAGCTTCCCTCTCCCAGTTGCAGCCCTCAGTAAGCATTATTCAAATATCTTCCTTCTGAAAAGGAGAAAGAAAGAGCAGGCAGGGTGGTCTACCCATGTGTCAGAGAGCAGCTCCCAGGACTTCAGCAGGACTGCATCAATTTTTGCTGCCTGAGCTCTTTGTTTTCATGTCATATCATGCTGTCATGAAATAAAGACTCTGACAGGCTCTTCACGTCCTGCCGTAAGGTTGTAACATTTAGAACTGTACAGGTTATTATTTCATAGCCAGTTCAATGCCTCTCATAATGATTTCTTATGGAAACAGAGGAGTATGACTACAGACTGTTTGTCCTAGATTCTGTCCTTGGTTTCTCAGCATTGGAGGGATGTTTAGCACAACCCTCTGGAGAATGACAGCCTCTGTCCTGCATCTAAATCTTAGTCTTAGCAACTCTAAAAACCAATGAAGTGAATACAATTAAATTCTTTCTGTTCTTACTGGTATGTGGAAATAACACAAAGGTAATTTTACGTCATATAAAGTAACACCTGACTCTCCTTCATGTTACCAAAAGAGTGACAACCTCCAGGAGAAAGTTCAGAGTTCAAACTTCCCACTTAAAAAGTTCAGATGGGTTCACCTGATTTTCTTTGAACATATCATGGCTTTAGATCTCTGGAGGACCTACAGAGGGAGTTCATTTAAAGGAAAATCAGTAAAATATTAACATGCTTATTGTTTGATTTTGAGCACTGTAAATCAGAATGATTATCATGACTGTATTTTCAATATCCTAAAATTATTCAGGACATGGGATGGAAAAATCTAGGAATGAGCAAAAACTTGACCTCAATGAAGTTTGGCGCTCAAAAGTTTTCAAGAGCTAAAGAACTTGAAAGGGAAATATACAGCCTTACACTTTACTAACCCAATTGCCTTGCCATAGACTGTTTACCCACTTCTTTTTTAACAAAAAGGCAGAAATGCAGACAGGATGAACTTGGTAAATCTCTTCATCTGAGGAAATAATGTGAAGAGGAGGCATCTGTAATGGCAAACTTAAGAGATGTTGGCTCTATACTCTCCTGAAGGAGCACGACTTTATTAATTAAAAAGAATGGGAATTGGACTCACAATTCATGGCCCAAGTAAAATTCTGAAAAGAAAACAGAAATAATTTTGGTTTTCACCCAGTATTTTATTCCAGAACGAGTCAATCCAAAATGAATATTATTGTCCTTATCTCTAGAATGGAATGGGACTCTTAGATGAAGCGAGTTTTCATTAAAAAGTGACAGTTTCTCAAAACTGGAATGTTTTATGAAAACACAAAAGGCTTTCAAAAATTTCCAAAAGAACAGCAGCAGGATTCCTGTTGAGCTGAGCCTGAAGTCCAGCCAGCTTACCTGGCATGCTAGTTGAGAAGTCTGGGATTTCTGGCTCCATGTCACAAAGCTGAGTGTCTGGGTACCTGAGCATCCTGGTTGCCACCCTGTAAAGCCAAGTCCTCTTTGTTCTAGAAGGGCTGGAAAACATAACTGAGATGAAAATTTCAGAACAGAGTATTTTGATTATGCAAATACTAATCACGTTTGGATTTTCCTCTCCATGGAAAATTTCCAGGAAGATTCTGTATCTAAACTTAGGTCGAAGCGTTTTTCTTTTGTCCCCAGAATCTTCTAATGAATACAATTTCTGGCTTTTGACCAGGGCCTGTAAGAGGTAGTTCCAAAACATGTCATGGAAAAGGAGAATTCAAAGCCATTGAGGCAGTTGTTACACTCTGAGGGGTGAGTTTTGAGGATGAAAAAGTGTTCTCTTGCCAGACCTTAAATTTTAAATTGGTCTTTATGCTACAGCTGACTGACTTCATGACACTTTTTCCACCAGCTGAGATCTTGCTTCTAATATTCGGGACTGCAGAACTCAATGGGGATATTTTGACACCTGCTAAATGTACATGGTTACAACAGGGTAAAGTTGCTCTAGTTTCTCTTCTTGGCACCTTCTGCTTCACCTAAGTCCACTTACAATTTGAACGCCTTCTGCAGGATCCTACCTCGCTTAGCAGAGCAAGTCTCTGTGCTACCTTCCACCCTGGAGTAATTTGTTCACAGTGTTATTCACATGGTGCTGTGCTATTTTTGCAGCTAAACTGACATTTTATTTTTCGTTCTCTAAGTATAACTTGATTTTCTTTTCATATCTCAGGTTTTCCCCACATTTTTTATCCATTCTCAACTCTTCTTTTCAGTTCATTTTTATAAATACATAGCAAACATAGCATATCAAAAAGTAAACATTTACCATTACTTGGTATAAATACAGTCCTGTGGTATACATACATTCTAAATTTAGGAAATATTGTGGTAAAGGCAACGCCACAGAAGAGTATTTGTTTACCTTTTAGAGGCGCCCTAGTTATTTAAGTATAATTAAGTTAGAATCTTTTTTATAGGTTTTTGTCCATCACTGGAAAGTATTATTGGCACTAACAAAATTAACAACAAAACCCACACATTTTTTGCTATGCTTTAGAAAGAAGTTTTCACCCACATTGAGAAGCAACACGACACATTCTTCATATCATGTTTCAGCTTGGATGGATTGTTTTCACAGCTATAAAAAGGGAAATTGTAAGAAATATGGGTAATAAGTCTATGGTAAAACAAAAATAATTAGATGCATGATCAATTTATTACTAATATTTATTCTTGTGGAAAAATATCATTCTGACTTTTAATTAAACATACACATTACAAACACTATTTGACTGTCAAAATTTTCAAAGAATGTCATTAACTGAAGAAACAAGGCTGGTTGAATTATTTGCCTAGCAACATTTGGCCAGCAAGTAATTTCCATGTCAGTCATGCTCTCTGGAAACAATTTTTTCTCTTAAGTATTTGCCAAAATAATTTCTGCCAATAATTTCAGATTTTTTTGCGATTCGTTTCCACAGTGCTAAATGCCTTACAAATCTTAATCACTTCAGACACATAAAATTTTTTCTGACATATATTTCTAATTGTATTTTTCTCATAATATCTATTTGTTTATTGAGGAACTTTTTTAAAATATCAAATATTCCAATATACTTCTGGTATGAGTTTTTAGTCAAATAAAATATTTGTGTAAAAAATTAACTTTATGATTTGGAGCATTTCAGCCTACAGTGAAGGGACACAAAAGAGCCATGCCTTCCAGCTCAAATGGAAGGAAATAACAGTAATCCAATCAATTCAGGTCAGAAGCATAATACCAATAATTTATTTTTTTCTTGAGTTTATTATCACAGCTACACTTTTCAAAGAAGCTTATCAGGTGAATGAGATTCTTATTTCTATGATTTCTTTCCTATTTTAACTTGAAAACAATGATTCCTTTTGTGTCTGAGGGAAAAAAAATTGAACCGAAAAGTTACTGAGCTTTTAATTTTGAATGCATACAAATATCAGCTGTTTTTTATATTTTTACTCTTTTTTATTTGCTTTAAAAGGACCTATAAAATAACTTACAAATATTGCAATTTTTCAAAGTTTAAAATGCAAAATATTTCATTGTAAACCAAACATATTTTCTTTGTTTCCAGCAAACTCTGTAACAGAACTTGTTAAAATTTTCCTTCATTACATAGCTGATATGGCTATGACCTGTTTCTGCTTAAAGAAGATACTACAATACTCAAAATACGTGCCTTGGCTATGAGATATCCATGCCTGAATCCCTCCTCTACCTGACATGGAGTTGGATCTGAAACAGGTTTCCCATATCACAGGAGAACAAGTCAGGTATTAGACATGCAAATACTTTACTGGTTCTCTGCATATTAACTGTGGAATCTGCTCTGTTGTTTAAAAAGAAGCATTTATTAGAATACATAAGAACATAGGAATGAACATGATGGGTAAGGGCAGAAGTCCACCTAGCTTTGTGACAGTGACCAGCAAGGGACACATCAGAGAACAGTGGAAGTACAAAGTGACCTTTCCTGGACAGTGTCTCCCACTTCCTAACCTGCAAGATACCTGGAGCTACAAGTGGTATCAGGATCATGACATTTAATAACCCTTGACAGAGTTTTGTTCTCTGATTTTGTTTATCTTTTTTATCTCATTTATGCTTTTGACATGTGATTTTTCCTTCAGAAAAAGAACTTCCTTTGGTTTTCTTTATACGTGCTATCTGATCATTTCATTTGGTGTCTTCCACATCCTGAGCTATGTGAAACATCGAATAATTGTTTCCCGTTCATCTTCTCTCTGGCATTCAGGATATTATATTCTTCTCTCATATCTATTGCCTGCTCAGTTGAGTCATTTCCAGACAGGACTGTTCTGGTCTATTTAATTTCTTCTTATCTTCTTGTCATCCCTTTCATCCTTCTCTGTACTGTTTTTACTGTATCCTGTTTGATATGTTGCAACCATAACTCCAAGAAGTGTTAAAGATTTTTTTTTTTGCTTAGTTATCTATTCCTTCTTCATAGTAATAAGTCGCAGCACCCTGCTTCCTTTTTGACCACTGAGGAGTACTGAGGTGATAAAGTCAGAAAACTATCTATAGTGACTCTAAGATCCCTTTCATGAATGAAAGTATCTAATTTATAGTCCATTGTCTGGTCTCTGGCTGAATGCTTACAGTTATTTTTCCATTAGTGCATTATTTTGCACGCACTGACATTTAATTTAATCTGCCATTTCACCGCCTACTCACTCAGTAGTTTCTATCAATTCACTTAGCTCTCACTGCCACACACTGATATTGTTACTGCAGTATGAACATACTAAGCACCACATGTTGAAGGGCAGATCCTTGGGAGAAGGAGAAGGAGACTATTTATTAAATGGTCTTCATCAAAGAAGAAAAAAAAGTTTAATGCTCAAAGTTGGTAGTTAGTGTGCTAATCTAAGAGACACAGACTCCAAGCACTGAGCAATGTGTGTTTATTTATAAATAATAATTTAATTTGCATCATTGGGGTGCATCTTTTGGGTGTACCCCTATATAACCAATAATCTGGTGGTGAAGGCACTCTCCTGAGAGTTGGGTGGTCTTGGTTCAAATCAGGCAGGTGTATGTTTGAAGACAGATCAGCAGTCCTGGAGCTGAGTGCTCTAATCACCAAACTACTGGGCACTCCCTAAGGGTACTTCATGTCTTTGGGATTCTTTTTTACTCATTTGGTTCTTGAGATTTGTGAAGGATTTTTTGTGAAAGGGTGACTTGATTTTGGTGCCAAAAGATGGTTCAGAGCAAAGAATCTCAACTTTCCCTACAAATTCCAATATATGCCACTATTAGGTCTGGAGGAAAGCACCTGAAGGTGTGTGAAGGACAGGGATTAGTCCTTGCCAGTTCCTTTGTGTACTTTTTTATTGAGAATTTTGATCTGGATATATTTTTAGGTAGCTCCCTTCCTAGTTTTCTGGCCCCTGTCTCTCTTGGGTGGCAGGCTTCCTCCAATTTTTGAGTGGGGAACTTGGCTGAGGGCCCTAAATTATGCCTCTGGGCAGGACAGTGTTGATGAGTTAAGAGTTCACAGATCTCGCTGTGAATGTAGACCAGAAGCCTTTTTAGAAAGTGCCTTGACAGGAGCTATGATATGTTTGGCTATAGCTTCCACCTGCCATGGCCAGTTCGACTCTGTTTTGATCCCGAGTTAACAACTGATGTATCACGATGTTAATCACCAACAGTGTAATTGTAAGTGTAGTTTTTTTTTTTTTTAAATATGCTAATGAATAAATAATACAAAAATATGGCCTTGTTTCTGATGGAAACATGGCTTTTAGATTGGGGGACTGGAGTGGGAGTGAGGATGGAGGGACAGGCTCCCTCCTCCATCCTCCCTCCATCCTGTGGGTGAGTTCCAGTATTATTGAAGCCAGGACAGCTGACGTGGGAGAAAGCTCTTGTAACTAGCCCAGGCAGGGAAATGCTTAACTTGGTGTTTACATGGCTTAGATACTAAAGCCAGTGACAAGACTGAAAGCCACAGGAAAGCAGGTTTCACTAATTCTGGTGGTCATGAAGCCATTTGTCAAACAGATATCATTTAATTACTTTGTGTTTGCTTAATACATTGAAATACAGAAATTATATATGAAGATTACATACATTGCTATAATTGTTATGAGTTGTTGGATATTCTAATGACAGGCAAAATTTGATGATTTTTTGGGGGTATGATTACTTAAGCCTAAGGAGCTTAATAACGTAGACAGCTTAGTTTTCCGCCTCCTTTTTCAGAGGAAAAATGAATTATCTGTTGAAACCAACAACAAAAGTGCCTTCATCTTGTCTGGGCTGACTGTGAAAGGATTTATAACAAATTGTTGTCAGAGCATTGTGACCAGCATTGAAATAAGTATGCCTGCTTGAGGTTTGTGTCTGTGTCCGTAATCTTGATGCTAAGATTGAACAGCTGCTGTGTACCTGTTGGTAGTGTGTGTTTGCCAGGGTAAAGCAATGTTTCTTTTCTTGTGCTTTCCTCTGCTGGAATGGAGCCAACCAAGTTCTGTAGAAAGAAATGGGAGGGAATGAGAATATGTAAATCAACATCCAGTAAGGGTTATGTAAGTACACTACTGACATCCTTCTGTATCATTGTTCTCTCTCCGTATTGCTAAAAAACCAAACATGGGGCTGTCAAAGTTTTTATTCTTGCAGTAGGAACTCTGCATTGTCCTGACTAAGCCTGAGGTGACAATCAATGGCTCAGTCTTTGGAAAGTGGTTCAAAGACCTTGAGAGACAGCCCCTAAGTCCTCTAAAAATATTTTAGATGCATGTGGGGAACAAGTAAGAGTCTAATAATTACAGAGCCATTGGACCAAGGAGAGAGAAAAGCTCAAACAACTTCACCACAGGTGGCAAGGTAATGTATGGCAGTATTTCTGAAGTGGGTTATCTGTCTGTTAATAAGGCACATCCAGCACATGGCTGAAAGAGGGCAAAATACTACATATTCCATCCTGTAGAACATGTTTCCTCCATGTAAAATTTTTGAAAATAAGGAATAACCTATTACCTTTTTTATCTTTGGAAGGGACAACTTCAAGCAAGTAAAATATACATAATGAAAAAGCGCTAGTAAAGAAGACCTGAAAGTAGTCTGACTGAAGCAGTTCAGAACTCCAACATGTGGTTAGAACTGCTTTATAACGAGAAATGAACAGCTCCCACTAGCTTGCGTGACAGGAATCTACCTTGCAATTCTCTCCAGTTAGAGCACACAGCTGGGAGGTCACACACTGTCATTCAAATGCCTGCCCCTACTGAGAAAGAGGGAGATCTGGACTGTTGTTTTCTCCACCCAGCTGAGTGCCTTAACCACTACAGGCTATATGATATTCTGAGGTTGCCCTCTTGTTGGAGCCTTTATACAAAATGCTAAACAGCATGATGATTGGGATGCTTGGCATCATGATATGAATTCTAATCCCTTCAGGAAAAAGGGAAATTAAATGCTTACAGTGCTTACAATTGGGGCAGAGATCAATGAGATGAATGAAGTCTCTCCCTTCCTGCACTTTTGGCACTCGTATTTTGACTTAATCTATATTCTTCCTTTTCACTCAATTATTCAATAAATTTGACTGTAATTTGTAGACAACTTTGAGATGACCTAAAATATTTTTAACATATTGACTTTTTGCAAAAAAGTATTTTCTTTGGCTCTAGTTATCAGCACAGTAAGAAGAGTGGGCCAAGAAATCAGCAGTGCAAATCAGGGTAACCAGATAGCATGTTATCTAGTGGAATGTAAATATGACCAGCAACTGCAAGATTGGAAGGGGTTATGAAGTTGTCTGTCAATCAGTACAGATGACAATACACACTGATACCAAAGGGAACGCGTTACTAGGAACTGCAAGGTTAAAAGATGACTGTGGGAATTTGGGAAGAGATTTGAGCAAGAAATAGAGAAACAAATGATTCTTCAAGTACCATGCACAATAGAGAAGAAAAAATAGACAATCGTGAACATTGAGTGTGATGGCATTTAAGGACCTCTGGGCCACAGTCCCGGGGAATGGTATGTGGCAAACATCATGGATTGCGTCTGATCACAATGATAATTAATCGTACTGGAAAATTATCAGAACCAGCCATGAGAGCACCAGACTAACCATAAAAAAGGTAAATGCAGTCATGAGTCTAACTCAGCATGTGGTGAACAAATTGAGCACAAGATGGAAAAGAACGTAAAATGAAGAAGCTTTATAATGACAGATATTATTCCTAGATGTCTGAGAAATGAAAAAAAAAGGGTTCTGACTGATGAAAGGAAATTTGATGGAATTGGCATTTTGTGAAATCTAATTGGACAGTTCACATATACCTGGACAGTTAAAGGTCCTGGTCATAATCCGTTCAGGAAGGATAACACGTACAAAAGGAGGTGCTCAGCTGGCCTTTTATTGTGGGATTGCCATAGCCTATTTCATGGGTGCATGTGGCTTCATGTATTAACTAATGTAGCCCAAGATGGGGCTTGGTGGAGGACACCGAATCAAATCAGAGAAAAGAACTATTTATTCCTTCAGCACCTGTCTGTATTTTCTGGAATTATCTGTTAGGGGGATGTAATTTTGAGCTGATAACTTTCTAATGCAACAAGATAGACAACTACATCTAAACTAACTCTGGATTTACTTATATAGATATTACAAATTTGTCTACTAGATGTTTGTGGTTGCTTGGAGGACCAGTGATCTTGACATCATTACACTGAAAAGAGGCAAAAATAGAACGGCCGCAGGGAAACCAAGGGTAAGATACAGGAAGGCATGTAATGTCATTTCAAGATATGCAAAAGATACCTTTCCATTGGAAGGTGACTCAAAGAAAATAAATAGTCTCAAAGAAATAGGTTCCTGGTCTATGAGTGGGGAAGAATTAGGTATCATTAGACAAAGGTTTGGAAAGCTGACATGCTACGCAGAAAACTGCCTCGATCAGGATAATGGGGAATCCCTGAGGATAGGAGGAATGCCTGAACTCCCATTTTTCCCTTGAGTTCCCAGAACTGTTTCTTTGTTATTTATTAGGTGCTTCTACCCATTCAAAAATTAACATAATGTCTTAAGATAACAGTGAAGAGGAACCCGTTCCTCCAGGGTCTTTAACAGTTATAACTGGGACACTTGCCTAGCAAGTAGGTAACTTGATCTAGACAGGCCTCCTTTAGGTTAATGGGGTCAAAAAACTCCTTTCTGTAGGATGTTGCCATAACTTCTCAGTGCAGGAGAAAAGATGCTCCTCCACTGGAGCACATTAACATGCTAAAATGAATACCAGAGTTGAAGAGTAGGTAATTTATTCCTTTGCTCTGTAGCATATTGATTAGACCTTACTGGACAAGGTAAAAAGAGGATTCCAAACACTGATTCCTAGATTGTTGTTGTTGTGGTTTTTTTAATTTTAAATTAAGCAGTTATAGGATTGCTAGTCTGGGCAATGTCTACCATAACCCAGGCCTCCTCCCCTTTCTAAGGAGCTAAACATTCCAGATGAGTGTTTAAGGCCACTACCTGAGGCGGGACCAGCACAGACACCCTTCCCTGTCTGGCCATCTCTTAAAAAAGCAAAGCCAGAAATTAAATTGATTAAAATGGTCACATGCCAGTGCCATGTTTGGCATGAGATAGAAAACTGGTATAGAATTTCGGTTTTAAGGGGTATAGAAAAACTTACATAGAAGATTGATGACAATATATTCCATGGTGAAGAAAAAGATGTAGTTTCTACTGGCTGTAAAACAGAGTCCATTAGTCATGCTAAAAAGAAAGTTGAAGAGTGACTTGAT
Organism: Platalea leucorodia; assembly: GCF_965183815.1. Classification (NCBI taxonomy): domain Eukaryota; kingdom Metazoa; phylum Chordata; class Aves; order Pelecaniformes; family Threskiornithidae; genus Platalea; species Platalea leucorodia. Next base: position 82,136,843 of record NC_138825.1, read on the forward strand.
AACAATGCAGAAATACTTTTTTGGGAAAAGGAAAAAAACACCCTGAATACTAAAGTTTTTGTAAGGACAGGGGAAAAAAGTGCAACAAAAAGCAGTGGGTGAAGCTGAAGCCAGGCAAGTTAAGACACAGCGGTAGTGCTTAATTATGGAGGAAAACTGTGAAGCTGTAAGGTCATTCCTACCCTTGAAGCCTGGACACTTTCTGGAAGGTATGCTGTAGCCAAAACCATGTCAAGCACAGCACTGCACATCTGGCTATGTCCTGAGCTGAACCAAGAGCTTTCAGGATAGGTATTGGGCAGTAAAGACATTCTGTCTGTGAGTTAGAACAGCTTTACAGGGAAGACAACTGAAAGCTTTTCTGGGCATTCACAGTAGCACAGCTTTTGCAGCCACAGAAAGCTTTGGAAGAAATGTAGGACATCAAGATTCCAGGTAGGATTTGTAGAACTACTTTCTCTGACTTCATGCATTTGCATTCTCCCCATGTTGTGTTTTAGGTGCCAAAGTGATATTTCAAAACACTCTGAAAAACTAAGCAGCATCTGAATAGTTTTTTTGAATAAATAATTTTGGAGGTGTGAGGGTCCAGAAATGGAAATTGAAACAGAAATAGCAGACAGTGCCACTCCCTTAGCATATCTATTATTTTTCACTTTTCATAGAATCATAGAATCACGGAATAGTTTGGGCTGGAAGAGACCTTTAAAGGTCATCTAGCCCAATGCCCCTGCAATGAGGAGGGACATCTTCAACTAGATCAGGTTGCTCAGAGCCCCATCCAACCTGACCTTGTATGTTGCCAGGGATAACATACTGCTTTTATAACAAGCTGCTGTTTTCTTTGACTCCCAGGCAGGGCCAAAATGAAAAGTGATGGGTAAGAGAATTAAATTGTATATCCTAACGTAGAAAAAAAAATCCTTAAAACATTTCCCATTGAAATAGGTATTAAAACTTTGTTTTCCCCATCACTAATTTCTAGTTATTAACATCTTGAGCTATTTCCACTAGTCTGAAGCAGTACATCATGCTACAAAAACTGGACTCATAACCGGTGTGGAGCCAGGCTCTATGTGCTCTAAGAAGCTGGGTAGCTGGTAAATCTTCTGCTGTAGGATGTGGGCCTTATCACAACACATCATCCCTGCCAGACAATTTGTGCACCAGCATGTAGCAGCAGTTAAATGAAAAAGCCTTTAGGCAATCTTCCGGAGTTGAAGGTGAAGCACCTGCTGTACAGGAGACAAAATTGAGAAATGAAAAATAAAAATGTCACTGCAGAACAAGTAGGAGAAATCCATAATTATTTCTACTTTACGAAGTGTTACAGGAAAATCTTGCTGAGGGAATAAGCAGGATGAAATTTCAGCAGAAGCTGGGCAGATGTCCCTCATCTTAATGAATAAAAGTTATCCTTATTAGATAAATCAATCATTTGTTTTCAAAAATATTGTACGTTGATGCACTAAACATTATTTACATGATTCTGGAAGCCCCCTATTTGTGCTGCGCATGGATTATTTTGTCCCTCCTGGTATGGTGGCATATCTGGGGAGAAGCATGGAAGCCGTGACCAGCAGAGACTTATAAAGTATCTCAGCAGGAGAGGAGAGCAGAGTGCACAATGGGACAAGCAGCCTCACTCGCTTGTGGGAAGAGCAGGACTTGCAGTATCGTTCTAATGGACATCGCAGTAGGATTTGGGAATTTTCAGCCAAATGTTTTGAGGTTAAAAAGTGTTGCCATTTTCCCCGTGAAAAAAATATTTCATGAAAATTTCTCGGTATTGGAATTTGATTTTATTCTTTATCAAAATGAAACTATAAAAGAAAATCTAATAGTTCAGTGGTAGGTCACTTGTCTGAGATATGAGAAACCTATATTCAAGTGCATCTTTTAGGGTGATTCTGTTTCTCAGATAAGAGTCCATTAGGTTTATAGTTTGAATGAATTAGTGTTTGCAGACAGGCAAATACTTTCCCAAACATTTTTTGATCAGTCATGACTATGCTAAGAAAAGTGGGTAGGCTGTGTTGTAAGAAGGGAATTTCCAGGCAAAGATGCATTTCTGAGATATGTCTATGTCATGGTCATCCCTGACAGCTAAAATAGTCAACAAAAAGTTACAACAGCTCTGAGACAACTCTGCTTTGGGCCCCTCTCAGTGCTCAGAACCAGGGTGGCATGAAGCTACATCTGCTTCCACTTTGGTCCTTACCTCACCTAGATCTGATGTTCTGCGCGTATGAATATTCTTTCACTTCCTGTGGTGTGAGATCTTGTTCTCCTGGCTCCTGTAAACCTGCTTATCAAATCAAAGTTTGGGACTGGTTACAGGCACATTGCATAGAATCAGCAAGAAGTACTAGGTTAAAATGGATTTGACACTCTGGTTTATGCTAAATTCGTCTGTTTGTATTGGTGTTAAAACTTCAGTAGCTGCCTGGTAGTCTTATTTCTTTACTAGTCTTCCACTGCTTCTATCTCCCAGGTACAAGGCCCTCTTGCACCCCAAAAACTGTGATAATACTCTGTGGTGCTAAAACTAATAGGATGTGTTCCATATCTCTTTAAAGTCAAATAGCTAATGTTAAGAAAATCTGTAATTGCATTAGCATTACCTATGCCCTACATTAGTGCAGGAAAAAATTATGCATCCTTTTCTTATAAACAAAAGTATGACCTCAGGTAATAGGAAATACAGAAGGCATTTAGTGTGATTTTCAAAGCACCCCTCAGTGAGTTAGGAACAAGAAAGTGAAATTTAAAAATCATGCTCTGGCAGTGCATTCCCCACTCCCCCTTTTCTCTTGTACACCTGGCAGAGCATGGGAAGCAAAGCTGCTTTACAATCTCAGTAACTCCTGTCAAAACTTGGCCTTTGTGTAAAAAGTTTGGCAGTTGAGCGTCCCTTGACTGTATCAGAAACTCTTACATGGCTGAGGTGGGAGCAGCACTGTCTGTGCCAGGGAGGCAGCCCTGACAACCTTGGAACATATTTTTCATCTATATCAATCGCCTCGTGATAGCCTTGGGGCCTATCTTATCTGGGCTGTAACTTGGGAGGATCTGTACCAGCATCACTGGAATTTTTGAGAACTTTAGTAATTTCCAACATGGGCTGTTAAAGTAGAATGGAAATTTACTGATGCTTAAAGTCAATCATCTTGTGACCCTGTAAACAGCGGTACCAAGTGAGACCCTTTGAGCTCTCCTGGAGCGCAGCGGGCTGCACCAGAATCTCCCTCCGAGTGGGACGCTTCTCAGAGTAGCGAACTTTAAGTCACATACAGAGGCCTGACAACAGGACCTGGGCTGATCTCCGGCGCCTTTCACTCCTTGAGCCTCGACCTTCGCCCGTTGAGACAATCATTTGACGTGAGTGTTTCACTGAACTCAAGGGGAGTTTTTACTAGGTACCTTTATATAGGCACATTGCCAGTATTTCACTAAAGTCGCGACAAATTACTAGGCCTATTGTGTGTGTGTATCAATACAAATATTGTAGTAAACCCCATTTAATCACTTTGTAGGTGCTAGATTAATTAATGATTAGTTATTGCTAAATTCTTGTGATTTTCTCCTTGCTGCAAACAAACCTTAAATTGCCGCTAGCTATTTTCTTTTTTTCTTTTCTCCTTTTATATATATTCCATTCATTTAATAAGTAATAGAGTGAACCTTGCCATCAAACTCTGTTGAATCACACTTTTATAGATTTCTATTAAAATCACTATTTGCAAATATCTTTGATGGTGATTCTTTGAGCGACCTAACCACTCATCCATGACACACACCCATAATGAATTAGCAAAAAACCAATTTTCTCTAGCATAAACAATGTAAGGGTACTTTAAATGCAGAGCTTGCAGTAACTTTACCCTGCTTGCACAAAATAACTGGCCATCGGACAGTAAAACCTTGTGGAAACCTGGAACTTCTGCAATAGAATATCATGTTTTTCTGAGAGTAACAAGTGGAAGAAAAACATTTTGTATCTTTCCCTTAGTGCAAAACAAATCATGAGTCTGTTTTCAAAAATGTCTGCAGAGTGCAGGTTTCTTTTCAAAAGTAATTCAGCTACTTGGCCCAATCTGCAGGAGATTTAGATAACCAAGCCCCAAAGACCTCTGCAAAACAACCTGTGTCTTAATGACCTGCTAGAGCAGTGGGGCAACTACCATTTGTACCTTTCCAGATCTCACCCTTGCCTCAAAGCTGTTCTTATTCATCAGTAGAACACGAAGGAATGAAGTATAAGCATGTTGCAGTATTAAGATGCTATAACGTGCCTGTGTCTTCTCCAAAGAAAAGTAAATACCCTGGTATTCTGATGTCCAGGTATGCATTTCTGTGGTTGTTACCCCTCCAGCATTTGAGGACCCTTAGGGTTCAGTTTGTGAAATATAGCTAAGAATTTAGATCTTGGAGAGTTTGGTGCCTCCCATGTCACTGATTCTTTCTGCAAAGGGAAAAATGTAGTGGAGAAACTTGTAGACCAGAAAAATAAGGAATGATATTTGTTGAGAGGTTGTTTGCAGCCGAGGATTGCCACAGATTATATGCCCTCTTTTTTTTTTTTTTTGTCTTTATGTGATAGTAGAACAGGTTGCTCATCATGTTTTAACATTTAATTTTCTATATATTGCAATGTGTTAGGAGCTTCAGTTTGAAAAAACAGATAAATAACCAAGTTGTTGTCCAAGCAAGTTGTCCAAATGAGTCTTTCATGTTGTTCCCTTTTTTAATACTCTTTTATTTAGCACCTATTTTTTTCCTTTTTTTTTTAAGCTGGTCTTTATTTTAGTCATGTGAGAAGTTGCCAAATGTGTCTCAGAAACCAAACTGTATTTTAACATCTACTGATTTCTTCTTATCTACCATGTTCGTAATGTCTTCAAACATGAGATCTCTTGCACGATTTTACACTTCCCATCTTTAATCAAGCTGTGTCTTCCCAGCTGTTGTCCATCTTTAAGACAGTTTCTAGAGATGAGCTCTGTTAAAATACTCACAGCTTCTAAGGTAGGGAAGGAGGTTGGCTCTGAATTTGCATTTGTAGCTACTTTGCCCAAGATAACCCTCATGAATGTAAAGACTGGAAAATGTAAAAATTTTACTACTATAATACCAAACTGATGGTTTTTCAACTGAACCTTTAGTGGTAAATGTTATGTGATACTTTCAAGACCTTTTGAAATTGAATCATCTTATAAAAAGATAAATTTAAAAGTCAATGCATGAATTTCAATCCTCATTTTCTTAAAAGCATATGGAGATAAGAAATATGGATGATGTTTTCCTAAAAACAATTGGGCCAAACAACTTCTCAGACTGGATCATTCACATGCAGTACTGAAAAATTGAATATCTTTTAAATTTTATGCCTGTTCAGTGTTTTAAACAAACCGATTTGCTTAATAAAGATATTTGACACTAGCATAAAGGTAATCAAATGTGCAACTTGGTTCTTGTTAGTAAAAGTAAAGCATCCAGCAGCACATAAATCATAACATTATTTTTAGAGTATGCATCACTTCTAAATTTGTAATTTCTCAGATTAACTTGAAAACTATTTAGGTAGAACTTTGGATGATGTGAGTATCAAAGGATATACTGTTAAGAGTAAAATAATGGAAGCGTCCAGCTGTTTTCATCGTTGTTGGTGTCTGCAGATACCGTAGGTAGTTTTTCTTATTTACAAATGATGTTGTATTAGTGATAATAAAAACATTTATGAGAAAATGCTCTCCTGCAACACTCAAAGCAATTTGTAGGATTAGTTCTATACAATAGAGTGCAGGATACTGCACACTTTCAGTCTCTGTATTCATTATTGTTAAAACTGAATTAGCTAGGATTATATTTAAACAATATTAACTGTAGCAGACAATTTAGATTAGTGAAGAGCTACTGCATAAGATGGGTTTATAAAATAACATGGAGTGTGGCAAGGTTTTGCGTCTAATGCAATAGTGTTTCTGTTGCAGCTTGCTAACCAGATCAATTGTCTGAGGTATGAGAAGTAGCAGCAACTATGAACACAACTGCAAGAGTGCAGGATTAAGTAATGAGAGTCATATTTAGAAGGGTTTGAAAGATAAGCTTAAATGCATATGCCCAGCTATTATACAGCGTCCATAAAACCCATTTTTCTCATGTCTGGGTAGAAGAGCAAACACCAGTGGTACTTTGGTTACATCATCTTATTTTTTAGTATTTGTTTAAGGATGCCTGAAGACACCTATGCTTTCAAGCTGACATTTTTCAGGCCCAAAGGAAAGACCAGTGGGTTGATTAATAAGGCATTTGTACACCAGTGGGTAGAAACTAGTTTAAAAGAAGGTTCACCTTAGCAATGCATTGTTTTCAGGTACTTTATTTTTTTGGTAGCTTGAGCGTGGCCTGCGAGCTTAAAAACTGAGGCAGTGCTGCCACCTTGAGGATTTTCTTGAAGCATGTCCCTCAGCAGAAGTGAAAATTAGTTGTGCACACTGCATACGGCTTGTGTACTCGCTTGTATACGCATAAGACATACTAAATAACAATATCATATTAAATATATATATTCTATAGAAATGCACTGGAAAAGATAATAATTCTGTGACAAACGCCTATAAACATAACCTAAGAATATTTCGAGAGGAGCTGTTTTATAGACAGATTTTAAAATAACTTTACTTCTCATCATCAAGCACTCAAGACGGGCTACTTTTCTTGGCAATCCCAGGTACCGTTGGTCATTCATAGAGGTACCAGGTCTGTATGTGAAATCCAGATGGACTTATGAGTTCCAAGGCAACTTGGTAACAAGACCAAGCTCATTTACATGACCTGGGACTTAAGGAAATTGACTGCAATTATGGATTATTTGTGATTTAGGATATTTAGTCTTAGACATCTTTTGTTTGTGCATAGCTGAGATGGGAACTATATCCTGCAAAGGGATCCCCCAAACTGCAGCCCTGCATCAGAAACCAATATCAGCCACTGCTACAGATCCACATTTGTGTGGGATTCATTGGGGTACATCCACCTGCAGGATTTAGGATACTTTTTCAAGGACTTTGGCAGTACAGTGCTGATTTTCACCACATCCAGTGTTTATAACTCTGTTCATCAGTAAAAATCCATAGGCTGATAAGTGTCTATGGAAACAGAAAGTTTTGAATGGAACCCATTACACAAAGTACTGATGGGTGAGACAAATACATGTCATTACAGACAAGATGAGGGCATCAGGAATAGTGTCCTCAAAAGCTGACACTGTTCAGGGAGATCTAAATTCACAGTCTAAAACCTCTCCTTGTGTTAGGCATCTGCACCTGTCATTTAGAGAACAGAGGATTGATTTGATCTTTTTGGATACAGAAGGAGATGATACTGATGCTACCCTCTTCATACTCTTGCCCAATGGCTACAGCACTCACTTAGGAAATAGAAAACAAGAGTTTTAGTCCTTCCTCATCCTGAGTTGGTGCAAAGCAGTGTTTCCTACTGCCCAGCTATCTTGTACTTTGCTACTGGGACTTTTACCTGAATGAGTGCTGAAGAATGGTTGCTTTTATACCTCTTTTTTCTGGCATTATGAAATGAGAAAGCTTAGCTGGTAGTTTCAACAGCAGAGGTGAAGAGTGGCCCTTCCTGCCCTATGATTAAGGTCCATTGTGTTACTGGAAGACAAAGATTTTAACTTGAATAGAGAATAGAACCGAGGTGTCTTACTTCAGAGGGAATTCTTTTTTGTAAGAGCATAGCCTCAATGCCACCTGTTCCAGCGATGAGTGAAAGTGAAGATAGTTGCCATGTTTTGCACTAATTTCAATATTTTGGGTTGGTATGGTGTAAGAACATTGATTAAGTGAGATTGAGCAGAAGGTGAAAAGGGAAGAAGGTGAAGGGATGCTTTAGATTGTCTGGAGTTGGCTGTCTCAGGTACCTGTAGGCGGGGAGCTGCTCTGTCCCCCAATGGCAGTAGTTTGGAACACATGCAGAAGAAAATTTCTAGAGATGTGGAAACTTCATTGATGAAAAGTTAGTCACCACAGTCTCCCTGGAGTTGAAAAGAGTTAGTGGAGCTGGAGCACCACAACCTTCACCTTCCGTGTTCAAATTCTCACCAACTCCCACTTTAGTGTCTAAACCTCTTAATAGGCTCAACTATATATACTGAATTAATATTTCATGTTGTCAAGAGTAGTAAAGTTCATCACCCAAGATAGACATTTCATAAATAGGCACTATAATTAGCTTAATTTTTTTTTAACTTGGCTCAAAAAAAATTTCATCATTAGCCAACAGCAGTAGATCTACAGGATATTTATCAGTCATTACTAATAGATGAGTGAGCAGATAAACACTCCTCTGCCAGGTTATGAATACTGCGAGGTATTCTGAGTGATTTACTGATAGGTAAAGACATTAAATACCTGCTTATACTGCTTATAAAGAGGACAGTATGTCTGAAGAAGAGAACAGAGCTTTAAAGAAACTGACACCAAAACCCTACCTTTATCTGAGGAGATCAGTGACACAGAAAAAGATTTGGTGGAGGGAAATGATAATACTCCTTAAACTTCAGCTGAACTTCATTTCTCCATGCATCTCAAGGCATAAATATGTTCCAAGCAAATTTTAAAAGCTTTCAATTGCAATCAGCAGATGAAGTTACATCTGCTTTGCATCCATCCAGTTTACATCACTGCAGAATTTGGCACTACTACTCTACCAAGTTCTTACAGGGAAAACATTTCAGTACTGGCATGCTTTTATTTATTTGTTTTTGCTTAAGATAACACAATGATGAAACAACTGGATTTTATTCGCTTACTTAAATGCATTTCTTGGGCCACTCATTAAACAAGAACATTAAAATAGCAGGGAGAACCATCTGGCTTTTTGAAGTTTTTTTCAATACATTACCAAACCACATAGAGTATTTTACCAGGAAATAATGTCTTCCTGGACAGTCTGGATTCTTTTCCACATGTATGGAGGGGAATTGTCTATGTTTCTATCCATTTCTCACTTCAAAATAGCTGGCTGTCGTGTGGTGAGGAATGCAGAATTATATCACAGAATCTTGTGTATCTGTATCTATGGAGAGAATGACCAGTCTGTCTGTGTGTGTGTGTGTGTACAGTTATATTCCATACATATTTTAAGCTGATTCTGCTTTAAGCTGTTTCCATTGCCTGTATATGATCTGGTCACTTGACTTAAAAAAAAAAAGTTGAAGGATGAGCAGAACTGCTGGATTGAACAAGTTATGAAAAGGTCTCTCATGAAGTCGCACACGACTTCACAGAATCAAAGATCTGTCTGTCTGAAACCTCATAAACCAGGAATAGTTCCATTTTAGTAGCTCTGTATAAAAGTCTGGAAGATAGTTTCTGATTTTTTTGTTCTTAAAGGTGAAGACACAAACTTTGAAATTGGTGCTTTAAGCATTCAGGTAATAATACATTCATGTAATATTTTAAGTGATTTGAAAGGGCTATCATCTAACAGAAAGTAGAGGCCTCAACTGAGAACTGTCTGAAATTCAGACTAGCAGTTCCTACATAACCTTCTTCTGCCAGAGGATGTGAGTGAAGGAAGAGAAGACTCCAATAAACCCTGGTGTATCAGTCCAAAAAGGGCTTTAGGACCACATACGAGATTTACAGCAAAATGAGAAAGGTTAATAAAATCTTCTGGTTCAAAACCCAAGCTCATCATCACACCAGTCTGATTTAGTTAAAACAGGAATACATGGATAAACACACCGCCACTACCTACAACCTCACCGCACTTTCACTCTCTTAAGAACTCATTTCTCCTCAGTGATTCCATGTGAGCAGGCTTTGGAAACATGGACTGCACTACAGATTCATTGAGTGGATGTAAAAATGGTATTAGAAGTTCATTTATCAATGTTTTACTATCAGACTGGAAGGATGTTTCAGAGGTATATTGGCAAATGCTGTGGATGATAAAATAAAAACATGCTTATTACAGTTGCCTATGGGGTGAGTTACACAGAAAGAAAGGATTAAAATTCAAAATGAACAAACTGAGGAAATGATTTGGGAAAAAAACAGATGCAGCTCTAATGCAAACTTTTTCACTTATGCAGGAATAATCAACTGCATGAACAGACTGAGGAATGACAGGCTATGCAACAGTTCCACCAAAAAGCACCTTGGGGTTGTAGCAGATAACCATCCAAACCCAAGTCACTGATGTTGTGATGTTGAGAAAAAGATAAGCATCATATTAATGTGTAGAGAGTGCCATGTGCAAGCTGCACACTTTCTGCTACTACTGCTTCTGCTTCTTTGGCTACCTATATCTCATCCACCCTAAGGGTCTCATATTTACCTAATGTCTCATCCACCCTAAGGGTCTCCATTTTAAGGAATCTGTGGACCAGTCAATGAAAAAGGCAAGAGGGACAGGAAAGGTCAGACATCTGAAAAGCACTGTCTTTGAGGAACTGCTCGTGGTGGAGGCAGAGTAGTTTAATCTAGAAAACAGAGAAGACTAAGAGAAATTTACCCTAAGTCTTCAGATACTTAAGTTAGATACACAAGCTAGATACACAGAAACATAAAAACTAGGTGCAAAGAGGAAAGATCTTAACTGTTCCCTGTGCCTGCGTGAACCACATGAACATAAAGCCCCAAGGGAGTTGAAGCACTTACTTCACTGATGTTTTTAGGAACAATTTGAATGAATGTCTGCCAGGATACATAGTTGACTTTGCATTTGAAGCATGAGGGTGGAGTAGGTTATCCTCTGGTACCTTTTCCTAATCTGTTTTCCTACTGCATTAATTGAAAAGGCAGCAACAATCAAAATTTGCTAGGCTAGGAGGGTCCAAGCTGTAGTAAGGTACAATGATTACTACACTAGCAACCAAATGTTCCTCCAAGTGTACATGGCCAGAAACTGCAGCTAACGCCACAGAAACCATTGCCAACGGATGACCAGAGCACATCAGGGGCTCTTAGGCTGTCTGCTGCTGAATTTCCTATTTCCTCTTGTTTTCTTGATGAACTTTATAGAGGCAGCAATCTTTTCTACCTGTCCCCAAATTATTGTCTAAAGAGGCAGTGACGGATGGCCAACTCCCCATTAGCTACTAGTGTCATTTCAGTATCCAGGAATTCACACTGTGATACTTATGAATGAGCTTTCAAGTCAGTGAACACACAGCATCCTGAGGTTTCCTAAATTCTGATCATCATTTGAGCCAACTGCAAAATTGCTTTGTTGTACCAGAAGAAAACAGAGTTCAGTTTGAAGATCTGATCTCTATTTTTGCCTGCCTCATATTGTTGGATGATGTCATTTGGCTGGGGGGAAAATACCATTCTTTCAATAAGTGCTTGTAGCATTTCATCTTCCTTCTTATTTTGCCCTGTAAAGTTGTGAGTATATTAGCAATATAGTATCCTGCATCCTTCAAAAAGTCTAATCTAACATCTGGGGGGAAATAGTTAGATAAATATTGAAAGATTAGGCAAAACTTGGAAAGTTCAAAATGAATACAAATGTGTAGTTGTCTGTTCTTTTTACAGAACATTTGAACCAGTAAATAATTTTAATTTAAAAATTATGCATATATGTATAAATGTGTTTGTTCTCCCCACATACCTTCGGATCTGTTTATCTATGAAAGCTACTGAAATGTTTCTACATGGTTCAGATATGCATATTGTGTGTATGTGAATACGTATGTGTATTATGCATCTCATTTCAGTTCAATGTTGGCTATCTAATTTGAGATAAACACAATTCTGTTTAATCTTCTTTTACGTCTATAAATAGTGTGGATATAAGTGCTTTTTGATCTCGTAAAATTTTTGGAAGGCAAAGAATAAGGTAAACACAGATTTTTTTTTCTCCTATATTTTCAGTTAATGATTTTTTAAAAAGAACATCTTTGTCCTAAATCAAAACCACACAGCCTGTCAATGGCTTTTGGTGATTTAGAAAACAACTGTGGATCATATGGCACACAAAGGAAGAATGAGTTCACTGAAACTACCACCAAACAGAATTTTAGAAGCAGAAATAGAACTGGGTAGGAAGTGGTTTTCCTGTCCCGCGAAAGTTTTCGAGATCTCATTTTTCCCATTATGCCTCAGAATGAACCCAAGGCCCGCCAAAGATGAGAGAGGGAGAAAGATAACAAAGTCTGACAAAACAAGAGAAACAGAGACCCAGGGTGAACAGGTGAGTTCATGGCACCCACATTTAAGTAGCTGGTTAGGTAGGGTACTTCCCTGGCACCAGGAGCACCAAGGTGTAGGCTCCTGTTCTGACCCCAGCCTGGGTCCTGAGCCTCCCTCTGGGTGACTGAGAGTGTTCAGCTCACATCAACTGCACATTAGATTGGCAGTATAATCAGTTACTAGAGTATCAGCTCTTTTGATGCAGGTATCTGTCCATCTTTGTTAAAATTTTGGTCATGATAAACTGCTGTTTCCAACAAAAAGTTTTCCAATCCTGGGAAATCTCTGCCCTTGTTTAGTTCTTATAGAAGTAATTTTTACTCACAATGTCCAACTCGGGGGATGTAAAATTTCCTGTCAGTGGTTCTGGTGGCTTCATGTGAACTAGAGATAAAATCTTGGTCCCAAATCCTCAAAGGCATTTAGACACCTACATCCCACTGAAAGATGAACACCAGACCAAAAAAAAAAAAAAAGAGCAATTTGGGTATTGGCACTGCGAGCTTGCAGATATCTGAGGCCTGCAACAGAATCCAGACTGGCTGTTTCTGCCTCAGTCCCTGAAGCCTAGGTGCACATTGGACTGACTTTGATGACTGAGTCCCAGCAATACAATGTGCCATCAGAGAGCAGTGATAAGCTGGGGATGATGGAGAACCATCCTGTCCTGAAGAAGCATTTCAGAGCTTCTTGCAGCTTCAGAAGATGTGTCTGTGTTGTACAACAGCCATGGACTACAATAGCTAGCCCAAACCTGCCCTCGCTGCCACATCTGCACTACTATTAATATTTCAAAAGACTGAAGCTAATGTATTTATTTCTACTCAAGGCCAATTCAGACCTTTTACTGCAACTTAAGCATACGTGGTGCAGAAACGAGCACACACAGCTCCTTTCCTTACTCTGCAGGCTTGAAAAGAGAATAAGCAGAACAATGAAAGCCTTCTGCCTACAGAGCTGTTATAACTGCACAATGAAGCTGCAGACTTTACCTTCCAGTTATGGTACCATCATATTCAAATCCAAATGTTACTCTGGAGCTGTATTATGACAGGTTAGCTACACTTCCTCCGTACTCCCCACATCAGAGCCTCCAACATCCATTTCAGTTGCAGAGGTGAGGAAGGCAGCCCATCCATTAACAGCAAGCCTGTCTCCAGTTGATAAGCTAGATCCCTGCTGCTTCTTTTCCGGTGACATCACTGTTTCATTTCTCTAGATTTCTCCTGACATGAAATACTCACGATATCTCTATGGCAGAGAGCACTGGCCTCAGGCAACAGTTCAGAGCAATGCTAATGCTCCAGGTAAATAGGGTGACTTCCGGAGAAGTAAAGCAAAATCTGTTTGCCCTCCTTTGTTACTTGTTGATATAATTTCATCCTAAAATCACTTGATGGCAAAAGATGACTGGATACTTTAAACAACATTGTTCTCACAGAGTAGAAAGAGAACAAGTGGTCTGCTGCACAGCTGTGTTCAACCCACCCACCGTACGCAGAGTGTAGTTCAGTCTTACTTTCTTATGAGGGTAATAAGTGTGCACATAGAATGAAATTAAGAGCCCTTCCAAGTTCCGGGCCAGGTGCTGGGCAGATGTACAGCGAGGGGGTGGAGGGACTGTAGGGAAGCACTGAGAAGAAAACTTCTCTTGTAGGCCACTGGGCAGCTGCAGAGCCCCGCAAGGCAGTCTCATCCAGGTCCGTGGCTTACCTAGGTGCCCGCAACAGAAAAGGACAAGAGAGTTTTGCTCAGCAGAGGATTTAGCCTTTTCACGCCTGTGTCAATTAGGTAGCGATTCCACTGCTCCTTTGCTTTCATGCACAGAACTAACCGCTGCAGCTGCATCTCTTTCTCTGAGTCAGGCTCTGAGACTTATTTGCAGAATGACTCTCAGAAGTGAGCAAGGGACTGGATTTGTCTCCTGGTAGCTGTTACTGATTTTTATTAGTACTTCATTTTGAGACAACTGTATGAAAAGAGCTATCTGAAATCTGCATTCTGTTGTTAGCATTCAATACATAACCTTTCACAAGTGAGATTTAATATGAATCATGTAAAAAATGGTGAAGACTACACCTAATAAAACGAGCTGTTTATACACATTCACTATACAATCCAGATCATCACTTTCTGTTAACTAGCTACATTGAAATTTGCAGTGACTGATGAACTACCAAAGAGAAAAGCAGTTAGGCTGCTGTTATGGAATGTCCGTGTAGCTCATTTGGCTTCATGGAATGCATTAGTATTAACACAGTCTACTATTTTATGTAAATATATTTTTAATGCTATTTAAAATGAAAAAAGTGGAAATAGCCAGAAGATGTTTATTCTCAAGTCCCAATCTTTGAACTGGCTTCCACTTTTTTTTTTTTTTTTTTAGTTTAAAAGAACAACAATGACATCCAGTGGTTGTAAAATTCTCCAACATTTCTTTTCTTCCATATTTGACACCATATCTAGTGTAGATTTATTTTTAATAAAATTGTAAACTAAGATACAAATTGTAAGAATTTTATCTGTAATATATGCTGAATAGAAGTGCAAAGCCTTAGCATGTCACCTTGCAACATTTTACAGTAGACATTTTTTAGAATGCATGAATGCCATTTAGACATTTTTTTGGTAGCATTGAAATAAGTATAATGAATTTTCACTAGAACTTTGAACCCGGTTAAAGTCAGAATAAAATTAGCACATGCTTTTTAAAACTACTTTACGTCCATAAGTACTTAGTACTATCAGCCCTTTCTTTCCTGCCTTCCCTCCCTGTTTGATGCATTTAGAAACCAGGAGTACCTGGTAGCTTTTCTATAGTAATATATACCATACCATTCCTAAAGGTAGGTAAGTTAAGAATGAAGAATGTCCCTTATTGTTACATCACCCTTCCCCAAGAAAAAGAAAATACAGTTTCCCATAAATATTGAAAAAAGAAGTGAAGCTGTGAAGTCTATATTATTTTCCAAGGTTCTGTGAACCAGGCTGGAAGTGAGGGGGAACCTCCCAGCCTGAAGGCCAATCCACTAATGCAAATTAATTTTCACTGCTGGTAAAGGTTCAAAAAGTATTAATTAAAATTATACAGGAGTTTATTTGAACAAATCCTTTTTTAGAAGGTAAGTTGCCAGAGGACTCTAGGAAATGTACCACCCACTTTCTTCTTCCACAGACAGCTTTTTTTCTCCCTTTTCTGAATACCTGCACTGTCCACCTTGCAGAAACCACCACAACAGGAGGCTTCCACACCTCCAGCTCCTGAGTCACTAGGGTGATCCAGTCCTATTCATTATCTCAGCCCTGTGCAATGCCAGCTACCGATGGCATTCTCCATCTAGTCTCTGGCTCACACAGCAAACACCACCTGAAATCCCTCTCCTGGTCTCAAGACAGCTTCAAGGCTCCCAAGCTCCCATTCTGCAGTAGGTAAATCACTTGACTTCAGGAGCTGGAAACAATCTAGGGACTTCCCAGGGAGCCAGGCAAACCTGGAGTTGCAACAGGGAAGCATGGATTTCAGTTAACCATCAACATTTTAAGCAAAGGTGGATTTATGTGGAGGGAAAGGGATTCAGCAGTCTCTCCTGTGGCCAGTTGGATTTAATGGGACAGCTCTTGCTGCGGAGATTTCTTTCCCAATCTTGCAGCCCAGCAGGGATGAGTTAATAGGTGGGCTGCTATGTTTTGTTACATAGTCATTCTCCTTTCCTTCAGTTTAGCTTGAGGTTGTGCATGTCAGTACATTCGAGAACACTAAAATCAGTGTGAGAAAACTGACCTGTTACTTAAAACAAAAAATAAAACTTTTGGAAGAATAGTGCTGTGTTTCTGTTCTCCTGGGAATAAGTCTGCACTTCGTGCTCTGTGAGATTTGCTGTATCAACAGTATATTTTATTTTCATTCATCTGTCTGTATTTGGCAGAGGTATAAACAGACTGGTTTTACAGTTTGAGAACTGTACCTGGATTGACAAATCATCTGCACTAAAGAACGAATCAAACTAATCTCGGTGTTTTCTCCTTGTTAGTGGTACCTGACAGCTTTTTTTCGCCCCAGCATTACTTGGAATTATTGACTAACTTTCATCAACAAATTTCATTCTGTGACCTTCCGAATGCCTTGAAAATATCCACAGTCAAAAACTGAAACCATGAGAGTTAATTTTAAAAGATATAGACTGTATATTTCTTTCCCCTAAAAGGATTGGCATGATACTCTCTCAAGCAAGGAAATCCATTTGCAGTCTTCCCACCTACTGCAGAGATTGGAGAGGAATTGATGCTCCTCCTGGTGTATCTCTTGGCAAAATACACTTGCAACTCAAAGAATAGAAATTTAGCCCTTGATTTCTTCCTAACATGGTATGTGTGGTTGGTAAAGTCTACTCCCAACCGCATTTGGGCTGCAAGTCTCCATAGGAAACAGGCACAGCCCTGCCAAGAATTGTATATGGCTTTATGAGTTTGAAAATATCATTACTGAGGAAAAATACAGGGTGAGGGGGGGAAAAGGCTTGTTAGTGAGTAATGTGATCTGCTTCCCTTCTCTAGCGACTTGCCTTTGCTACACGTATTGATCAACAGTGAAAAGCAAAGGCAAATGTGGAATAAAGGTGTTCTAATTATCAGTGCATGTATAACAAAACCTTCATTTTGTATTTCTAATTTCTTATTGAATTAAGAGTATACCTGAAAGACAGTGCAGTCTCTGACACAGCATCTTGAAGGGGAAGAAAAATCTTCCCTAGGTATACACAGCACAATACTATCATTGTTCTGAGTGATCCTTTATTTGAGGCCAGAATGCAGCCAAAAAGAGAAATCCCCATGGATAATAACTGGCATTGTTTTATTGACTTTATTTGGGTGAAATCAATTTACAGGTGTCATCTTTAGAGCCTCTGTGCCCACTGCCACCTCCACTGGCCACACTAGAGCTCACCTCCTTTCTCCTCCATCTCTTCTGCTCTCTGACTGGTCCCCAGGGACCTCTGCCCAGGGTTCCTGTCCACCGGAGCACAAGGTAGCCCCCGTGGGGGCAGCACCTCTCCCAGCAGACAGCCCACATTTGTTATGAAGCACACACTGGAGCTAATTAAGTCAAAACTCATGTTTTCAATGAAGAACGTAGCGCTCCAGCAACCCACTTCGCCAAGGAATTAGCTAAGTGGTTCCCCTCATCAGTGGGAGTCATGGGCTAGTTTCCAGGTACATCAAAAGAAGAATAACTGTTCTGTGAAAACAGAAGATTAGTTGACTTCACTTGCTAAAATATGTGCTCTCCCCTTAGGAGGAAAAAAAAAAAAAATCAGTGAATACTTGCAGACACACAGCAGCAGCATTTCACTTTTTATTATTGTCACTAATATTACCTTTGTGCTTAGCAGTCCCAGGCAAGACTGAGGAACAGACATGTGCAACCACAGAATAAAAGCCACAGTCCCATCCTAACAAGTTTGCAATTTAGAGGTGGCAGATGGACCCAGACAGATGGCAGAGTACAAGGGCACTATGAGACAGGACTGATCTCAGAGCAGCCTCCTGCCTAATGTGGCTGACCTTGTGTAAGCCTAATGGCCAGGTTTGGCTTGGTGTTTGAAGAAGAGGGAAGTAGCATCAACACCTGGAACTTACAGCCCCTTGTAATAAAAATACGTGATAATTTAGGAGCAGAAAAACATATATATAAATATGCATATGTCAATCACTTTTTTCAGATTTTAGTGTCATGTGAAATACTCACCACACTAGGCAAAATTTCATAGAAGCATAGAAGCATAAAATCATAGAACAGTTTGGGTTAGAAGGGGTGTTTAAAGGTCATCTAGTCCAACCCCCCTGCAATGAGCAGGGACATCTTCAACTAGATCAGGTTGCTCAGAGCCCCATCCAACCTGACCTCAAGTGTTTCCAGGGATGGGGCATCTGCCACCTCTCTGGGCAACCTGTTCCAGTGTTTCACCGCCATCACTGTAAAAAATTCCTTCCTTATACCTAGCTTGAATCTACCCTTCTTTAGTTTAAAACCATTACCCCTTGTCCTATCACAACAGGCCCTATGTCTGTCCCCATCTTTCTTATAAGCCTCCTTTAAGGACTGAAAGGCTGCAACAAGGTCTCCTCAGAGCCTTCTCTTCTCCAGGGTGAACAACCCCAACTCTCTCAGCCTTTCTTCATAGGAGAGGTGTTCCATCCCTCTAATCATTTTTGTGGCCATCCTCTGGACCCACTCCAACAGGTCCATGTCATTCTTGTACTGAGGACCCCAGAGCTGGACACAGTACTCCAGGTGGGGTCTCACCAGAGCAGAGCAGAGGGGCAGAATCACCTCCGTCAACCTGCTGGCCACGCGTCTTTTGATGCAGCCCAGGATACAGTTGGCTTTCTGGGCTGTGAGTGCACATTGCCTGCTCATGTCCAGCTTTTAACCCACCAGTACGCCCAAGTCCTTCTCTGCATAACTGCTCTCAATCTCTTCATCCCTCAGCCTGTATTGATACCAGGGACTGCCCTGACCCAGGTACAGGACCTTGCACTTGCAAAATTTAGAAGTCCTAACATCAGTTCCTGCATATGCATTCCTTTTGGATTCCACTACTATTTTTTTATTATTAATTAGCCAAACTTGAACAGTTTTCTCTGTCAAGGTATTCATCAAGTTAGCTGTTTTTATGGCATAGAGAGTAGATGTATATATAAGCTTTCATCTGTCTATATTCTTTGGAGTGTTTTTATTTCAAAAATATAAGTTATTTTGTTAAAAAAGGTACATTTTATTTTGCTCAGGACCCTAACTGTTAAAAATAATCAAACATAAATCTAAAACCTTCTGAAAGCCATTACCTTTGTCTTGAAAATCAAAACTAAGAAAACCAGCCAGGAATGTCAGTGTAACATAATAAAGTTGCTCAGGGGGTTGGATTGTCAAACTTCTGAAGAAGTTTTGTAGTCGCTGTATCATAAACCAAGGAAAACTGGTAAAGTCATTTTAGTTGCAGATCAGACCACGCAGGATCTAACCGTAACAGCTCTCAGCAAGCACATTTTAGGTAGTCCAAAATAGTAAAGCTTGAAAGTGCCAAGAGTACAGTAGCTATGCTTGTAAAATAGACATTTCCAGCTTAACTCACAGGGCAAAGTTGCTTCAGGGCTCATGGCTGTAATGATCTCTGGAGTCCATTTTTTTATTAAAGACAAGTCTTTGGTTTATCTGCCAGTCTGTCCTCAGCTTATGCTGATGAGCTTTGTCCTTCCTGCAAAGTTCTCATATAATTCTGAATCCCATTTTTCCTTGGCTGTCCAAATAGCAGCAGAATCAACTAGACACGTAAAGTCTAGTTTATTTTCTCAGTCCAATTATCCCGACTTTATTTTATGAAGACACAGTTCATAATGCAGACTACTTGTCTCTTTTTATCCTTCTCTTTTATCTGGACAAAATGGAATACTTTTTTCTCTGTCCCACCTGATACTTTATTATTGTATTTTATTATTGTTAATGCCATGTACTGAATATTCAACCCTGCAGCTATCTCATGCTTGTTGAGAGTGCTACATTGAAGCATCTTTGCTTCTGTCCTCTCTTTTAGTGCACTTCCTTCAGACTTGGGTCTCACCCTCAACTCCCTTTTCCTGTTCTTAGATGGGGTTTCTGGACTATTGCACTCTTTCTCGCAACATATGGGTGTCTGACCTGCCTTCTCAAATCAGAGAACTTTTTACCCTTAGCAATAGTAAGCCTAAGAGAAAAAGAGCTCTGAAGTCACTAAAGGCACACAGGCACATGTCTTGCCCTACATTCTATCCACTCTCTGATAACAGATATGCAGGCATCTTGCTTCTTGAAATCCACCCATAAAATCTACTTTTGGCTGATCTGTTCTCTAAGCAGTCCTGTTCTCAGTTTTAATACTGCCTGTTCAGTTATACAATAACACTTTGATATTCTGGTTCAATATGTTGGCAAAAGGAGCCTTGTAGCTGGCTGCTGCCTGGCAGCTGAATTTTCCTAACTAACAGCAAAGTCACCGTCTCTTAGTGAGACCCTTGGCTGTGGAGAACTTTCCTGAAGCAGAAGTTACACCTGCGGTAAGTGAATGTGCATTGACCAGCTTATCCTTCACAGAGCCGTTCTGTGGCTGGCAGCAAGGGTATTGCCCAGCCAGAAATTTAGGGAGGCAGCAGCCCCTTATTCCCCATCTCTGAATGCTTCAGCCACTTGCCATTCTCCACTTACAGGTCAGCACATGCCCCTTCTCTTATACTCCCTATCCCCTCTACTGCATTAGTTGAAAATTAAGCCCCTTGAGTATAACTGCTTTAAAAAATATGTATATGTTTCCCTATATTATTGGCTGGAGGATTGGGGATCAGCAAAGAAGCCACAATGGACTTGATATTTTGCTTCCTCCATACCAGATTCATTGTGTCAATTGAACAAAGTTCCTCTGTACCCAGTAAAGAATAGAGCAGAAATTGTCAGCGAAACATGCACAAGTTGAGGTAGTGAAGGACTAAATGTCTGCTCTGTGTTACACACCATCTGCCAAGAACATTTCAGAGACATTTCAGCAGTTTGACAGCTATAATGCTTCATCCACATGGCATTCGATGGACCATGCCCTTAACATGAAGACTGAGAAACTTTTGTCCACTAGAGATTCCCACACACACAAGGTGTATCACCTGACAATTTACAGGTTAGCAGGTCTGAGTCTTGAAGAAGGGGGGAAAAATAACCTTCTTCTATTCTGTTTCTTTTGCTAAAAATGCCATATATTGTTATTTCTTCACCATCAGCAAAGTAAATAATAATGTACCAACATATTGTGAAATACAAATAGAGGCTTTGTGGGAATTAAATTATTTACTATCATCAGTTTATATTTCAACTTACACTAAGTTGGTGCACATGTAGATGAATGTTAATGCCAATGTTTACTATAGATGCAGAGCTACCATTAAAAAAAAAAAAAAGATCTTAAAGAAGATAAACCATTCCAGATATGGAATGCATTGTAAAGCATTGTCAGATATCCAAAAGTTTTAATATTTGCCATGGACGTCGACTTTGGGAGTACAAGAATGTGATGCCTGGGTCAATAAATCTGGTCTTCTATAATAACAGGCAAAACTGCTCTGTTGAGGAATTTTTAAATAACAACAGTCACTGATATATATTGCACTAAAAATAAGATTATAATTTAAATCTCATTTAGAAATATAAATCTATTGTGCAAAGAGTATGTTTTTAAGATGTCACATAGATAGGAAGCTAGCAACTCAAGTTAAAAATTAATTGGGAGTCCAATGCAGGCTGTACATAGCTTTATGTTTTATAATCTGTTAGGAGCTAAACTACAAAGTCTTCAAAGTATTAATAACATCCTTGACAGGGAATCCCATTGTACACTCAAGTGTCCTTTAAGCAACTACAGTTTAGCAGGTTTGTTAATAAATAAGATCACTTGTGAATGAAAATACTTATTTACAAATGCAAATTAATCTTTTCAAAACAAGCTTCTTAGTCATCAACCTTTCCTGTGAAATCCATATAGGTTATTTTTTTGTATTCACTTATCCTAAGACAAATAGAAAATCATATTCTGTTCATAGTAATCACCTTGATTAGCCTCACCTTCTTATTCAGGCATATTGCTAGAATAGAGACCTTAAGGTGAATATGTTAACAGCCTCCTACTTTGTAAAACAGTGTTATATTTTAGCATATAAAAGCCTAGCTAAAATATGTGATTATTACTCTTTTGATTTCTCTATGGGCTGCTGTGGGATTTATCAAAACTTTTTTTTAATGAGGAAACCTAATTTTGCCCATCCCAAAACTACAATTATGATCTCGCTTGTGACAAAAGATAAATGTGTTGGGTTTTTTTATTTCAACACAGCTGACTGGCCTTATTTCTTTTAATGTAAAACCTGACTGTGGATAGTGCACAGGCTATTCTCATCCTGCAGAACTATTTAAGGCTAGCCTTATTCCCTGTCTCTGAGGTTTACCTTGGTTAGCTATGTAGATATAAAAACTGAGCATCTGCACTAGAATTTTACATCAGGACAACAACTTAAAATTTTCAGCATGAAGCAACCACAAAACACTGCTGTTTTCAGCCAAGAGAGTCTATGATCCTCTGAGTATGTTAGCACCTTGTTTTTAATGAACTGGAGAATGCATCTGAATCTGGTCTCAAAAAACTTAGGTGTGCACAGTGCAATTCAATATTTTAGCCATGTTTTTTTGAATGGATCAGGGGATCTTGAGCCACCCAGGTGGGGAAAGAGAGGGTGAGAAGAGAGGTCCCTGGTCATACAGGGAAGGAGAGAGCCTTGGAAAGAAGGAACACCAAGAAAAAGAGGCCAGTTGCAGGTCCTACAGCTGTTGCTCTGCCTCAGCAAGAAATGCTCCATTGAAGCTGGGAACTGCAGTGGGTTAATGTGCACAGGCAGGAGATCTTGGGGGGCCTAGCAGAGTGGGGAAGACAAGGCAGTATTTTTTGGAGCCTGGTCCCAGGCAGCTTCAGTTCATTTTAAGAGAGGAAATATGAGTTTCTTTTTTTTTTTTTTTTTTTTCTTTTTTTTTTTAAACCCTGGGGGGCATTGTAACCCCCAGCCTCTCTACTTTCAGTCTTGCCCTTGCTGCAGACTGAGAACTGGTGTGATCTATTGTTAATGTTTGAATGGATTTCTGTTTGGGGTTGGATACCAAATGTAGACTTGGTGAGCCACAGAAAATAAATAATGGACAGGAAAGCTTGTTTTCCAGGCTGAAGTGGAGCGGGATGGGGAGTAGGGGTTAGCGAGGGAGGGGCTGGAAAGGTAGTTGGTTAAGATTTATTTGGCAGACATGTACAACTATCCTGTTTGAATTGTGTTTGAATTAATTAACTTCATCTGTGTAAACTGGGTCAGTATCCTGTAATTTCCTAAGGGTACGGCTGTATCAGGAAACTGAATAGTCAGCAGAGCTGGTTGAATAGTTAAAATAACTGATTTACAAATATTTCCAGGAATAAAACCACTGAGTTTCATTTCTTATGATTTATAGGGCAATATAGGAAAATTTATCTTACCTGAAAAACGTCCTTTCTGTAAGAGGGGAAGTCCACAGCTCCTTGGGTTTTGCTCTCATACTTTCCACTCTCTGGAGGCAAAGCCAGGCTGGTCAAATGAGGCCGTACATCAGCAAGTCTCACAAGTTTCCAGTGCAACTTCATAGAAAGGAGTCCTTAATTCACAGCTAAGCTGATAGAAAAAAAAAAAAAAAAAAAGACACCCACATAAACAATTTCTGCTGCAGAACAGTTTAAACTTCCATGGCAACTGCTTTTCTGTTCCATAGCATCTCTCATAAAGATATGTATATTTGGGAGGCAGAAATCTCATTCACAATGAAAACAACACAGTTTGCAACATTTTGCTTGACTCTGAACTGCCCTTGTTGTGCCAGGTGGGTAGATGAGGTTTTCTAGTTTTCTTGCTAGAAGAAATTAAATGTATGCAAACATCCTCCCAGGAAAGACCACAGGTTTACTACCATACAGTACCCATTAGATGTCAGGGAATGTAGGAAAATAGTGAATGCAAGATGTATCGCTGCCTTTCCTTTAAAAAGAAAAAGAATATCAGTTTGGAAACAGTATGCCGAATGTGCTGCTTCCTCCAGATAATGGCAGGATCTGAGGAGGTTTGCCTGTATAGTTTTGAGAACTTAAGAAAAGAATGAAAAAAAGTTCATACATTTCTGTGTATGTTGGAAGAGCTGCCTAGCCTGAAGGCTTCCATGGCTAATAAGGAAAAAGCACAAATATTTAAAAAAGAAGAGATTGCTGGCTTTTAAAGCTTTAGTAAAGTATTGTTTTAGTCATCTAATAACTGGAGCTTTACCAGCAGGGTGTTATTTTAATTTGTAATTAATGAGTAGGATTACAGATTATTATGACGAGAGATTTCTGAATGAGATATTTCATTTACTTGCTTTTTAAAGATTTTCTGACACCAGGGTTTCTCAAGGATTTGTAGAGGACTTTTTTTTAATGTTTGTGGGTTTTTTGTTTTTCATATGTGGCTAAATAGAACATGAAAGAAACTAATTTCTTTTAACCAGTACTACTTCTACCAGATAAGACTGTAACCTTAAAACACATTCCTTAGTGAAATGATTGTAAGGTTAACAGCCTTCAAAGATGAAAACTTTTCAGTATTTCTGGAAGAAAAAAAAAAAAGAAAGATAAAAAGTTGCTTAGTCAGTGAGTTTAATTTCCAGGTAGGAATTGTTTTCATTAATAGAAGTTTAAAAACCTTCTATCTGGTTGTGAGAACTGCTCTGCAGCTTTACACAGTCTATAGTGATCTAGAAGCTGAGCTCTTTTTTTTTTTTTTAATCTGTGATAAATAAAAAAGATGTCTTTTTATTTCTAATTCTATCTCTATTGCTAGATAAATGAGAGAGAGATAAGATCTTTGAACATGTCCTGTTTGCCGAGTATTTTCTCGAGGTTGAAAAAAGTGTGGTGAGTCCATCTGGATAGTCAGCTTTATTTCTTCCTCTCATATCATCTTATTTTTTTCTGCCTAAGAGTAAAATTCTGTGGATTACAAAACCAAGAAGAAATTTTGAGTGAATCTTGCATCTCAAAGGAATTACAATATGTAACCAGTATTATCCTTCATTTTACTCCATCTTACTTTCTTCATGGACTGCAGACACAAGGACAAAATGAAAGGCCTTGAAAATTAATTTTGAAGATGAATGACCAGAAGTTTCCCTATTTTTTTTATAGCATATCAAAGCTATATCAGGAACAAGCTATATGGCCTTGCAGATGCAGACACAGATGTCGAGGTCTCTGAACTACTTCTGAAATTGGAAGCAGCACAGTCACATCAACATGACGCCGTATCATAATTAACTAATGGCTACATGGCTGCCACAACCCACTCTAATATGTTGCCCTGCTCTATGCGCTGTAGACAGATTGTATTTTGCCAAGCTTTTTGGCTATCTCTGCATGCCACTGCAGTGCATGACACCAATGACCATAACGTTGCACAGAGATGCGTGAAAAGAATGTATAAATCCTTGCAAAAAACTAAACCAGTGCAGAACAAAACTTGGATAAGAATATGTTGTTTCATTACATTCCCCTAAGATACGTTTCTTCAATCTAATTCACAGCAGGCTCTCAGGACCAGTAGTGACAAAAGAAGCAATGTGGGCAGTGACATTTAATTGAGTAAGTATTCACAGTTAAATTTTCAGATTTAAGCCTTAACTCATTTCCATTTCTTTTTCCTGTGGTTCTGTGATATTTAGTGGTTTGTGACCAGTACAACAAAACACCTCAACATATGTTCAACGGTAACCTGTGTGTATTTCTACTGATTTCAGTGGGACTGCTGTCAGGTTAAAAACTGTGCTCCTGTGTTGACCATGTTAACACCTAACACTGTATTTTAAGCAAAAGTACTAATAAAGGTAGAAATTAATTAAGAAAACTGAGTAACTGAAATATTTGTGGTTGGCAATAGGAGTAGAAAATATCCCAAGAAACTTCCTAGTAGGAAGTTATAAAGCTTTGTTTTGACAAAGAATAATTTTGATATTCTGGATAATAAAAGAACAAAGCTTTTTAATGTGCTAGCTTGTTGGACTAAGATAGATAGGGTTGATTTATTAGGCTTGTATTTTGATAAGATATTTGGGAGGTTTAAGCTGTGCTGGTATTAAAGATATTGATACCGTGTTTGTACAATAGCTGTGACCTTAATGATGCTGACAAAATAGATACAATGTATGTATGTGCATGGTAATCGATGTTAAACAATAGAATAAGAGGCACCAAACACATTGTGAATACATTATTCTAATAGTTGTAACATATATATACATATTTTTATATGTATATATCTCCATGAAAGTAAGGCATACGTGGCAGTTTTAAGAAAAATTTATTTGGAGCACCTTTGATAACTGCTCAACACTTTATTCTACCATACCAAGCAGGTGTGGGCATGAAAGGGTTAAAAATTGATTCTTGCATTGTATGTAAGAAGGCTTGTTTAATTTTTGTGTGAAAAATGCTACTGTTGCCTTCTGCTTACTTAACACCATACTATTTGAAATTATTTCAGACTAATAATTGTTTCTTTTAATTTCGTTTGTTGTGTGGCATCCTTGTTCACAAACCCATGAGAAACAGGAATATCAGAAATATTAGTAAAAGCAGAAATTATTATTTTCTGCTTTGCAACAACATTGTACTGTGGTTTTACTGAATATGCAAAAAGAAAAAAAAAAGGAAATATATTTTCAACCTAAAGCTAGGATATTGTTTACAGTAGCATAAAATGAGACTGCACTTACTTGTATGTACAATATCAATAAATCAATTAAAAAAAAAAAATTTTTTTTTCAGTGTTTCCAAATCCTGGATCTGGCAGCTACAATATTAGCTACTAATTGCCATTCAAGACTGATGTCCTTTGCAGGAGGTGGGCTGCAGAGTGGCTTTGGTGGGCTGCAGAGTTTGTCATAAGCTGTCTATCTCAAGGCCAGTCAAACAGATATTATGGTCACAAATATTGTATTTTAATAGTCAATGTTTGATGCTAAAAAATTATTTTGGTTTCTGGGATCCCACTGTGTTTACTTAAAGAGCATTTGAGTTTTATTTGGTCTAACGATTTACACATTTCCAAAGAGCTTTTAAACTTCTTTTCTGTACTGTAGAGTAATGCAGATCAGACAGCCCACTTCCTCCCTAGCAAAGGGGCTTTTATTTGTTACCCTGTCTGTGTCCCTTAGGCATTTCATGATGAGGAAAAGAAACGCTGTGCAAGTCAATTTGTTCAATTGACTGAAGTATGCACATAGATTTAAGCACACAGGTAGAGTTACTTAAGACATTGAGGTTTTTGTTTCTAAGCATGATGGCTGCTTCTGTTGAAAAGCTGTTCCTTACAAATATTTGATATATGAAAGTGTTTACAAATTATTTTTCTTCTCACCCAGTAGGTAAAAGAAAATTGCATTCCATGTGAAAGACCTAGTATTTAAATCCCTTTACTAATAGCAATTATGAACTTTCTTAACTTCATGCAAAAACTTATCAGTTTTACCCTATTTCCTAAGATCTTTCCCATATCCTTCTGGGGAACTGCTGAGCATCCTGTCTTTTAGCTTTTCTCTGGTCTTTCCTCAATTACTGAGCAGCTCTGCTCTCATATTATCTAATTTTTCTTTTCCCCCCAAAGATGAGCAAAGATGAAAGTAACTTAATAGAGAGGAAGTGAACACTTCTTTCCAGAATAGGATGGAGCTGATAGATTGCTTCAGAATAATGGGAAATACTGGTTTTCTGGAGGTTACCAAAAACTTCCTTAATAGAAGAAAAAGTGAGAGAAGGCAAAAGCAGGCAGTATTCAGAGAAGAGGCACTCCAAAATAGAAAGATACCTTTAACTAATGAAGGTTGGATGAAATAACTGAGGAGAAAACATCAGTTTGAAATAACGGGACAAAAGAAGAAACAAGGAAGAGGAAATACAAAAGAAAAAAATCTAATGAGATAAAGAACATGCGGAAGGTAGAGGTGACAATGAGAGACAGGGACATCATCAGAGACAAAGTAGCATTGGGCACTAAGGGACTCGTGGTGACACATACAGAAGGAAAGGGAGAGAGAGGAGGAGAAATATGGAAATACTGATAACAAATAGTCTTAAACTATTGAAACGAGTCCTACACGGATTAGATGCTTGATTTGGTATATTTATAAAATCCCTTTCCAAAGTTATTTCTGTCAAGAGTCCCTGTTTATCTCAAAGGCCTACCACATAATCTTATGGCAATATTTAATGCCAAGGTACTCTCTTATATGCCTAGTTGTTTTATTTTTATTTCTATATATGATAGCTTTTTATGAAAACACTTTGTACTTCAGCACATTTTTCCCGATTTTTATTTAGCACTTTTCATATTAAAATAATGGGAAAAACCCCTTTCTTTTCTTCTTGGCACGTGTCACTGCTATTGAAATGACACGGCTTTTTTTCATCTATTCTTTTCATCAGTTTTGTATAGTGATGGGATAACTGCAAACTGTTTTTCTGGTATCAATGATCTTTGGGCTATTGCATCTTTCCCCCCCTCCGAATTAAACTTGCTGAGTTCTAAATCTGTGGCCCAGCTGGTGTCAACAACAAGGATTCCGTTTTTATGACCATGAGACTCTCTTTGAGAATCGAGGACTGCTAGGAACAGACAGGATCTGCCCTAAGAATTGGACAAAAAAACGTATTTTCCAACAGGCTGACCAACCTTGCAAGGAATCCTTTAAACTAGGAATGATGAGGAGGGACATAGTAACCCCCAAACAAACATGTAAGTGTTGGACTAGGTTGGCAAGCAAAGGGTACAGGGGATATGGATAAGAGAGCCCTCAGGTTTGCAGATGATACAAAACTGGGAGAAGTGTTTGATAGACCGGATGGCTGTGCTGCCATTGTGATCCCTATCAGCATGAAAAATACAGCTCTAACATTTAATTTCAACTTCTGTGCATCAAAAATCCAACAGTAATCTGTCTTTTAAAGGCTATGCGGCTAGATTTGGTCAGCCTTTTTCAATGTGGCCGGCTACACCTTCCTTGGTCCCCCAGGGACTGTAGTATTTCCCAGCAGTGAGAAGTGGCTCTGGAGGAGAACAGCCTGGATGGAGGCTCCTGGAAGGAGTAGAAATGGCTGTCTTGTGGGATGCCATAATACCCTCCAGGTTTGGTTTATGTAATGGGAAATAACTGCTTCTGCTTGAGCAGCTCCATGCAAAGGGCAGCTCTGAAGGCTGGGCTTGGATGGGCTGTGGCACTCCCAAAAGCAGCATGCTGGACTGCCATGGTGCTGCCTGTGTAACAGACAAAAGGAAATTCAGAAAAGCAGCAAAATACAGTGCTTTCAGCATAGACACAGACACTTGTCAAGAACTGATGAGGTTCTAGCTCTGGTTGCCTTACACAGGGTTCATGACCTAGCAGAGGCTAATATATGTCTGCACTAACAGTATGCCCTAAAGAATGTGCTAGTGATTAAATGAGACTGCTGCGGGCTGTTTGCAATGCCAAGGGACACACTTACCAAAGCATGGGGAGGACCATATTTGCCAGTTTATCCTCACACAAGGCAATGGCACTGCAGTTTCCCACAGCTGAGGGAAGGCAGGAGAAGGGATAAGGGCTAATTGGAGCATTGGACAATGACCAATGGGATGAAATTTAACAACTCCAAATGCCAGATTCTGCACCTAGAATGGAGTAATGCAGGGCACAAGTATAAATTGGGAGAGGAGAGGCTGGAGAGCAGCCCTGCAGAAAGGGATCTGGGGGTGCTGGTCGGCAGCAGGCTCAATATGAGTCAGCAGGGTGCCCTGGCAGCCAAGAGAGCAAACCGCATCTGGGGTGCATCAAACACAGCATAACCAGCTGGTCAAAAGAGGTGATTATCCTGCTGTATTCAGTGCTGGTGCGGCCTGAACTTGAATACTGTGTGCAGTTCTGGGCACCACAATGTAAGAAGGATGTGAATGTCCTTGAATGCATCCAGAGGAGGGCAACAAAGCTGGTGACAGGGCTGGAAGGCATGTCCTATGAGGAGCAGCTAAGGACTTTGGGTTTGTCTAGTTTGGAGACAAGGAGGCTGAGGGGTGACCTCATTGCTCTCCACAGCTTCCTGAGGAGGGGAAGTGGAGACGGAGGTGCTGAGCTCTTCTCCCTGGTATCCAGTGATAGGACATGTGGGAATGGTTCAAAGCTGCACCAGGGGAGGTTTAGACTAGACATTAGGAAGCATTTCTTTACCGAGAATGTGGCCAGTCACTGGAAAAGTCTTCCTAGAGAGGTGGTTGATGTTCCAAGCCTGTCAGCGTTTAAGAGGCATTTGGACAATGCTCTTAACAACATGCTTTAACTTTTGGTCAGCCCAGAATTGGTCAGGCAGTTGGACGAGATGATCGTTGCTGGTCCCTTCCAACTGAAATAGTCTATTCTATCCTATCCTATCCTATCCTATCCTATCCTATCCTATCCTATCCTATCCTATCCCATCCTATCCTATCCTATCCCATCCCATCCTATGTAGTAGTATGCAAATCATTAGACTAAAGAGAGATCTTTGTTCAGCCTGAGATTAAGGCATCTGAATGTAGGTTTCTCCATATATGTCTTTCTACATGTCATTGGTAAATTGTGAGCTTTATATTTGATGGAATACAGAAAGATTTAAGGATGCTTTCAGTCACTGTAGTTTAATATTTGGTGTCCGTATTGTTTTGGAACAGTGCATTTCTGAAGAACAAACATCATGTTGTTTATGTGAATGTCCATCTTATATTTGTCAGTGACTGTGTGTACCTCAGTTTCTTTAAACCTGTTTCTAAAACAGTGAGTGATGATGAAATTAACTACACCTGTAGTAACCTGACAAGCCATTAAATCACTTCTTAAACTGGCACCCAGCAGCAGAATAAATGGCAGAAAATTGGAGACACAGAATAACAATTTACTTACCAGTTTTGAACTGTTCAGCATTTTAGCTACAGATTCTCCTGTGTATTATGCTTTTTATTGGGAGCCTTTTAAGACTCTAATTTAATTCTTCAATAAATTCTTTGTAAATCAGATATTTTCATTTTCCTAAAAGTAATTTTATGAAAGGATGTTATAGAAATCATGCCTCTACCGTGGTTTTCCTGGGATAGCTACAGCTTCATAATTAATAATTCTATTATAGCTGAATGATCCTATCGAATAAACACTAATTACTTTTTAGGTTTAGTTTAGCCTTAAAATCTGCAAACCATTTTTTACCATAGTCTTCCTACCAGGAGGAGATTACTTCCGTTATTGACATTAGCCTGTTATTCATATAGATTTTTTTCAGATTCAACAGCTGGTAGGAGATGTTTTTCTCAGTAGATGCCTTTTGGCTTCTGATGTGCCAACCCAGTTTCCAAGTGGCTTTTCTAAGGAGAGGTATTTAGTATGTGACCAACTGGACAGGCCTGTTATTGCTGTTTGCTGAGGGACTCCCCAGGATCTCAGCCTTCCCAATTTGAACATAAGCTTTGCAGATCCTATGGCAGAATATTTATTCTGAAATAACTAAAATAAGCAAGAAACCTTTTTATTCTGTCAGTTCTTCAAACTAATCATCAGGTATCATTACAG
The DNA here is from genome assembly GCF_965183815.1 of Platalea leucorodia. NCBI lineage: Eukaryota > Metazoa > Chordata > Aves > Pelecaniformes > Threskiornithidae > Platalea > Platalea leucorodia. The sequence goes on from NC_138825.1 coordinate 82,168,304, forward strand.
GAACTTTTTAGTATATGCTATTGAAGATTATTTTAGAATTAAACTGAGATAAACTGAGTTTCTGAAGTTTCTTTTAGACTTACCTTGTTGATATGGGCTATAAGGGCTATCCACTAAGAAGCACATATGTTTACTGACACTTTTAGTTTTGTTGAAAATGCAGCAATAATTAAAGAGGAAACTTTAAAAACATAATTTTGGCTATCATAACTAAAATGAACTGCAGAGTAAATCCAGCATTACATAATTTCATTTGAATATTTTAAAACTACAAATAAGTGAAAGCAATGCCGAGAGTCAGCGTATTTAAGGGAGATAAGTTAATAAATTAGTACAGGACATACTTTTTTTTTTTTTTTACTCTAAGTGGATAAATGAAATATTGGTTGAACGAACATATTGAACAAAGTTATGCCTGTTCATTATCAAAATGGAAAAGTACACTGAGTGGGATTTTGCAGTTTGCAAGGGACACAAGGCCTGTCCTGAGCCTGATAGCCTTCATTTTTTTTGCTAGTCTGGAGGATGGTATCAAAATACCTATTAATTTGCAGATGATGCAGGAAGTATGGTAAGTACATTAGAGGTCAGGGTTAGAATTTAAAATAATCTTGACAAACCAGAGGAATGATCTGAAAAAATAGGATTTAATTCAATAGGAACAAACAGAAGATACCATGGTTAGACAGAAATAATCAGCAGCACAAATCTAGGGTGAGAAAAAAATGGCTGCCAGTCACACAGAAGATGATTGAGATATTATAAGGGATTGTGAGTTGAAAGTGACTCTTGATTTGGAAAAATTAGAAGAGGAGTGAGTGGGACAAAAGCAAGGATAACTGCCAAGAAATATGAGGTAATCTTTCCACTCTGCTGAGCTGGAGCACTGCACCCACTTTGTGACAGTACTCCTCAAAGAGGATGTGAACAAAAAGTGAGACACTGCAATACAGCAATGATAATTGCCATGGGCTTAGTAATACAAATATTGAGGAAATACTAAAGTAGGCTTGGGGAGGAATCTGAGAAAAGAAAAGAATAACCTGATCCCTATTACACATGAGTATAGAAGGCAGAAGCATTTGGCTTAAATTAAAATAAGAAAACTCAGGCTATACATTGGAAACAGTTTCTAATGGAAGGATGATAACTGACCCTCTGGACTATTCAGAGTCCGTGTCTTTACTTCTGACTTTGGAAGTCTTCAAGAGCAGGCTGAACATGTGAATCAGGCATGACAGGTACTGTATAGAGATTTTTCCAACACTGTTTTTTTTCTGTGACATATTTGCTATAAAAAGAAGCTCGTTATTAACATTCCAATTAACAAGCAAGAAAAACAGATTAAAGTTTATTGAATGTTGGCAGATATACAGATTGATGTAATATAAATTCCTGTCTTAATATGATTATATTCCAAAATTAAGATTTGGGAAATAGCCCAAGTAAACATTATAAAGGGCAATAGAAAAAAAGTTTCGATTTTACCGTCTTCGCGGTTAGATTGTTATTTAAAATAATGATGGTAACTAAGAGTTAATGGCCTTTGTAAAACTCATTTTGTTTGCAGCTGTTTTGTTTTTGTTATTTGATACCCATGCTGAGCCTTTCAAGAGAGTGAACACAGTTAAGTTACAACTTTCTGTATCAATTCCTTCTTTTTTATTTTAAGTAAATCCTATGTTTTTTTCCTTTTAGGTTGTACCACTCAGATGACACAAAGTAGTGACTCATCCAAATATATCCTGCTGACAGAACTTCATAACCCTTCAATATGTGTTTGGGTACAGAACAAATTTCTATGAATTTAAAGTTACCTTTCCTTCAACTTTTGTGAAAGAACTTTTAAAGAATATAAAGGACCCTGAAAGTGTATTCTGGCTTCTGGTGGAGAGTGATGGGATCCTGAGAAAGAGAAGAGTGTTCAAATTCAACAGTTGAACCTGTCCAGGAAATTATATTTACCTAAGATAGTTATGGGTTCCAGCAACTCTCGTGCTCACCAAATAAGCTCTAAGCCCAGGGTTTTACTGAAGTGGAAAAATATGTCTAGAGCAGTGGTAGCCAAATTAAAATTTGAATATTGCTACAGAGGGAGAAACTTGAGGAAATCAGGAACTTCTGCTAGATACGGGCAAGCATATACCATTGAGACTGCTCAAACACATCACATCTCTCCATTTACCCTAACCTTTTTTTTGACAACTGTGTACCTGTGGTTTACTTTAACCCTCCCTATGTGCTGCGTATGTCTTTAGTAATGTGTATTGTTACTGAAACTACAGAGGAAACAGGAGAAACAGAGGAACTCTAAGACTGATCTTCATAGCTGGAGGTTATGTGGAGATTATAGTATTTGGGAACACACAGAGCTGTAGGTCATTTGCTGTTCTGAATTATTCATTGTCTGTCTTCACAAATAGTAACGAACCTACTTTTCCTTCTTCTTTTCCTCCTCTCCTGCATTCACAAAATAAAATTCTGGTGACTGGCAGAGGTCAGTGCACAGACAGAAACTTGTGGCTGAGCCTTAGTTCACAGGGGAATGATGCAAAGATGGCTGGAAGGGAAATTAACCAATGAATCTGGTAAGAAAATTATTCTCAGTGCAAGGAACAGATGTGTTTTTGCTGTTTTCTGATATGGTTTAAATGGGGAGATTTGGGTTGATACCCACATTGCAACTATATAGTTCTGATTCATTTTGATATCACCGACATACTCTAAAAATTCATGCATCCATGTGATTGTACCCATCCTCTGACTGTAGACTTTGCCTTCACAAGGTTAGATTACTCTCATAATCTCTGCATGATTTAAATCCATCTGGAAACTAAAGCTAGTGTAAAATCTGGCTGCCTCAAACCTGGCTGCTCTTCTAAGAAAGTATTGTGCCTTTATGGAGTTCAGTGCACTTTTGCCATATGATCTCCATTGGCTACCAGTAGACATTTGGGTGTTTTGACCTTTTAAGCTCTAAATGACTGTGTACCCAAGAGACTAACCTCCTCTTGTGTTATTCCTGAGCCAGCTGCAGGCAGCAGGCATGCTGGATTCTTTTCATCTACCAAAGAGGGAAATCTTGGCAAAGCATGGGCTGTGATAGCTCATTCAGACTGCAGACATGGTCATCTAGCTAGTCCTAACTTGCTCAGTATCCTGAAATCTTTACTGGTTTGGCCTTAATCTTCAAAAGATTGTGGTACTAAGCAGAAGGAAAAAGCAAGATGATTAATGATTAGAAAGGGCAGTATGTCTTAATCTTTTCTTTGATGGTTTTCTAATTGGGGACCAGATGGAATTGCTTCAGATTAAATGGTGCATCTTTTCTTAAGTAGAGAGAAAGATGTTGTAAATGCGCAGTTCCCTTAATTTAGATTTGGGCTTCTGTCCATGTTGCCTAAAACCCATAGGTTGTGTGCTTTTTCTCCAAACCCTTGTCCACCTGCCCTTTCCTTGTCTGTATCAGGCATCAGTTTAATAAAGGTAGCTTGAAGGAACATGATGTAGTCTGAAGCTGGAGCACCTCTTTGGCAGCTGAGATTGGCATGAGAAGGGTTGAGATGAGGCACAAATATCCTCCAGCTGCTATGCACAAAGTCTATCAAGAATCAGCAAGGGCACAGTGAAGTTTAGAGAAGTCATTTATGGTGGTGAGGCTGCCAGCCTTAACACTAGTGATGCCTGTCTCTCCTCTGGAGAACCACTGCCCCAAAGATCAAGGTGAACAAGAATGTTGACTGGTCTGATCAGCCTGAAGCTGGGACCAGACAAGATCAGAAAGCCACAACTAGTTTCCTGACAGTCTCTCCTTTCTTTTTTTTTTCTTTTTTTTTTTTTGAACTCAACTTCTGTTCCCAGAGTAAGAAAGCTGAAGTATAGGCTCTAGTTCAATAGTACAAATGGATTTGAAAAAAAAAAAAAGACATAATGTGGCCCAAAATTATTTGGTAGATAAGATGGAGAATGTGCTAAACAACAAACACTAACTAGAAAAATTGCACAATGAGGGAGAATTGCATAGGAACATGCAAAGAAGTCAAAAGGAAGACTGAAAAAGAGGTAACAGGCCAGCTGTAAGAAGCAATAGTTACTAGAGGGTGGGTGGTCTTGAAATCAAAGGGTAAAATGAGTTATCTGGTACATAAGCTGTAAAAAAGATAACTCTAGCATCTAACTAGGCACGGTAAATGTTATAAGTGTATTTCTGTTCTCATCTACAACATGATATTGCCTTAGAAAGTATTAATTTCACTTGCTTAGGAAACAGAAATGCTTTTTGATGAAATATTTATGAGGCAGGCTCAATCCTATGTTTACTCTATAAAATGTCATTATTCACATTTATTTTTGACTTTGCATTTGCATAGCAATAGGAGACCGTTATCCAGCAACAGGAGACCATTATCCTGTAACGGTACTGTGGGGTCTCCAAGGTATGTGGCAGATGGGGCTACTCCAGCTGACTAATAATTTAGTTACTTCTGCTGTAGCTATCTGTGCAGAATAATTACCAGCAGTACTAATTCACGCAAATCCCATGTATGCAAGGGAAAGGGCATAACGTCTTCAGATAGCATACAAGAGAATGGTATTTAACCTCTTTCACATCGAATAACAGAAATGAATAAAAATAGGGGAAACAATCAAAATATCAGAGCAGTGAGCTGTGCAACCACAGGATACTAGTTTGTGCCAGAAACCATATTTTGCTACGACGAATGTCAAAAGATTGACGTTTTCAACACTGAATATAAAAGCTACTGGAGCTAAAGCACTTGCCAATAGCATTGCTAAGCCATTCTAAATTCACTTATGAATTGGAGGTTAATAAAGGAGAAAAACACAGGAACTGAGTGTGCACATAGCAGGGCTCAGAGCCACTTTTCCCCTCCTGCTGTGTTTACTGACAAGCCAGCACTGGAATATGAAGTCAGGAAGTATTGCCGTGGGCCAATGCTGCCTCATCTCAGATTAATAAGCCTGATACAAGTCTTGACAAATTCAGTGAAAGGTTTCTAACTATCTGCAATGGACACAGAATCATTCTTTATCATCTTCCAACTCTTGTCAGGCAGAGGTAAATATGATGTCTAGTAGAGTGCCCATGATGAAACAGACACTTTCCAAAATTCTGTGAAATTTTCTATTAAATGTCTCAGCACTGCTGAGATGATAGATGAAAATAGGTGACATATTAACGTAACAGCAGAGCTTATGCCCTATCACTGTGCTTGGAACTCTGTGCTTTAGACAGACAAAGCAGTGATTGAGAGGGAAAATGGAGACATGGAGGGGTAAAAGGTCTTACCAAAGTCCTCTAACCTTCGTAATTCTTTTCATGTCTAACGTATTTCTTCTTGCATTCTGTCGTTCCTTGCAGACAGAAGAAGTGTCCCCAGATAGCATTGTGCCACAGCTGTTCCCTGTGCCATGCTGTCAAGTTGAGAAGTGACATACTCTTACTTATTTAGGGAAGGAGCATATGCCCAATATGTTTTGTGTGCATATACAACCATAAATAAAATGTCCAAGTTTAATGGAATTAGGATAAGAAAAACAAACATTGAGAATATACACAAAACAGGTGAAATCCAACTTCTTCCCAGGTCTAAAATCTGTGGTGGGCTGGGGAAGGAGAGGACAGGAATAATGGAGAACACTGAGTGACAAAATCACTGAAGAATCACTGTCTTCAGTAGGCACATACAGTGTTCATAATGGCATAGGAAAAATGTTAGCAAAGTTATGCAACATGGGAGTCAGGGAGGGGTAGGAGGACTGGAGAAAACGGGTAAGGGAAGAAAAATAATGCAATGAAGAAAAAACTGGTCAGAAAAAATACTTTGATCAGCAACTTGAAGGTATCATTAAACACATACTATGCCTTTCATCTTAAATTATTTGTGGAATTCTATTACCAGATGGAAACTTGCACCTCCTGATACTGAGCCTATGAAATAAATAAAGGCTAGAAAACACTGCTAGTCTTCATGCTGAAGCCATCTGTTGATCTTTTGTTTTGATACCATTTCATATTATGCACATTTTAAAGTCTCTCACCAGCCTACTTCTCTTTGCACTGTTCTGTTTTCTCTTTCTGTTTACAGGGATTTGTTTTTTATGGTAACTTTCCTTATAAGTTAGTAATTCTGACATCAGCAAAACAGTGAACCATTTCAATGGAGATATGAGGCTAGGTTTGGGTATGTTCTCATGCTAAAAGCTAAACCTTCAGACAGCTAAAAACTGGAAGGGTTCACAGTCTTATCCCAGTATAATTTAGAACAGCTGCAGAGCAGTTCTAAACCACTCTGTCCTGCCATTTCCCAGCAAGGAAATTCCTGGGTATGACTAATGGTGGTATACGTGGGAATAATCAATGCAACATAGAAATAAAATCAATTCTTTTTCCAAGTACCTATCTGTCTGGCTATAATCTACTTTGGTCCAAGACAGAAATATAAGAAATATGTTCTTAAAGCAAGAAGACAGAGTGCTCTAAAGAAAGGTTTTCTCTTGCAGATCCTACAATGAGGCCCTCATGCTACACAAAGTCTCCTGGAAAGCAGTGTTCCAGCATCTCGGAGACATTTAAAATAAAAATAAAAACAAAAACCAAACCAAACCAAAAAAAAAAAGCCAAATCCAAAAGAGAAGAAATTACGAACCCCTAGTTGTTGGAGGAAAATGACAAATTTGCATGTCAGGACATCTACCAGACTTGCACATTGGGAGCAGGAGAGAGCATGCCAGTGCCTGATGGGTTGGTGCATGATGGTGGAGGAGCAGAAAGTGGGAAGTCAGTGAGCGTATCGCATGAATGCAGTTATTCCTGATCTCTGAAACCCTCTGCTGCAGCCTGGGAAGCATCGGAAACCCTGGCCCAGTTGCCCAGCATTGAAAACTCGTGAAGCAGAATTTTTAATCTGCAAATCTGGAGTAAAATCATAATTACTGATTAATGTGGCTTGTAATTCAGTGCCACAGGGAACTGTGATTATTTAGAGCCCACCACAATTGTGGTAATTCACACAGATTATTCACGGGTCATTTTCTCATCAAAAGCTTCTTTATTAAAACGCTCTATGATTGCCACAGAATATAAAATGCATATTTGTTTCTCCCAAAGAATAGCTTCTTAATCAGCTGCTTTAACTTAGCCACATGACGTAGAGCACACCTACTCATGCTGGGCTTATACGGCAGGGTTTCAGTAGCAGGGGCCACAGGTGTCTCTGAGGAGGCAGCTGGAACCGCCCTGTGCTGGTCACAGCCACCAATGTTGTAGCCCACCACCTGCCAGGACCTCCACCTATCAGAGGAGCACGTGGCACCTCTGCTCAAACTTACTAAAGAAAAAGGGCAATAGCCACTGGGGGCAGGAGGCACAGGAGGACATGCAAATGGAGGCGTGGGGGACACCATGTGAGGACACACACAGGAAAATACAGGAGGAGGCATGTGGAAAGGGATATTGTTGAGGGCACAGCAGGAGACTCTCTTTGAAAGAGGACCTCCATGCTGGAGGGGATATATCTCTGAGGGACTGTGACCACGGGCTACCCACACTAGGACAGGGACACCCTGAGGGACTGCAACCCATGGAGGAAGTCATGCCAGAGCAGACGAAACAAGCAAGAAAGGAGGTGCAGGGGAGTAAGAAGGAAGGAGCAGCAGGAAGAAGCCACCAGGTGCTGACCCCAGCCTCCTGCACCGCCTGTCGCCTCACCAAGGGGCCTGACCATAACCTGTGGTGCAAATGAGGGGAGTGGAAATGAGGAAGGGGGGAGGAGAGGTGCCTGAACTGAAGCTGAGCCTGGAGAAGGGGGAAGAAAGGACTTCTCCCTACGTGTTCATTTAATTTACTTTGTTTCTTTGTTTCTCAGTACCCAAATCAGTAATTAACCATTTCTGTTAATTGGCAATAAATTAAATGAAGTGGAATTCCCTAAGTCGACACTATTTTGCCAGCAACATTATTCTGGTGTAAAAAAAATTTACTACACTTGTTTCTGTTACTTCATTATTTCGGAGGTAACACCAGGAGTTAAAAGTAGTATTTTCACCTTATACATAGAAACCTTGAATTGAATTGACAGAAATACATGAAAAAACATGGCCAGTTATGAGAAGTGGTGTCCCAGTGACACTGAACTACAAACTGGGAGACAATGGATCTATTGTAATCTTTATTACCATTTCAGTTTGAATTTGAGCAATTTAATTCACATCTGTGCACCTGTGCCTTATTCCTCTGCTTCTTGGATTTCCCACTTAAGAGTATACTTCTTGGGCAATTTAACGATCTCACTCAATCTGTATATTGTATTTTTTATGTCTGAACCATGATCTGACTTTGGCCTGCTAGATACTGCTGTAATGTAAAAGCAAAAATAAAATAGCTAATAAAACTAATACCTAAATAAGATAATTAATAAAAAGAAGCCATAAGCATGTGAGATTTTTCTCTTAGGTCATGACAAAAACCAGCAAATCTCGTGCTGTCATAACATGAGCTTACAAGAGAAAAAAACACATGAATATTGATCACAGCTTGTCTGTTTCTTTTTAAGAGATTTAGATGTATTGATTCAGGATTATTCTACAACTTCCCATTCAGTCAGGCAGAGCAAAAATGGCAATTCAAGAGATGAAAATGTATTTTCTTTAGAATTCCAGTTGCATAAATTGATCCCAGGTGCTTATTTCTCACATACACACTGCATCATGTAAAGGTACTCAAACTTTAAGATCATTTCCAAAAAAGCCTCTAGGAAAGTAAAGTAAGATCTAAGCAAACAGTAGTGCCTCAGCTCAAATTATGATCTTGAAAACTCTACAGCCTAATCCTGAAGCCAGTTAAAATCTATAGGTTTTTAGAGTTACAATATTTCATCTTGACAGGACAGTTCTCTTCTTCCAGGAGACCATTAGCTATAAGTGCAACTCACGTTCTTTATTTCTACTTGGATGGTCATAGTTTTGACTATTTTTAGGAGAAAAAGAGAGTTAAAAGTATTCTATTTGCTTTTATCCTATGCAGAAAAATCCATCTCTCACTGGAAGTGGCAACGTTGCCATTTCCAGTATAGTATCTGCTAACTTTGGTTGTCAGATGAATATGGATTCAGGTGGAATCTTCTCCATCTTAATCTTCGGTTCTGATTAAAATCTTTTGATTTGAATGGAATCTAATTCAGTTTACCATTTAAATGGTATCTTTATATTAAAACTACAATTTTTCAGAAAACCCTTACCTGTAGTAAAATACACAGAAACATGATCAGTTGCAGAACACCTTAAAGGCACTAGCCTGAGCTGCTAAGGAAGAATTGTAGATAATGCGATATCAGACCCAAGTCGATAATTAAAAGCAAATTTATCCTTCTGAGCAAAAAGCTTAGTCTATTTCTAAAGATACTATAAAAATTTAGTTTCTTAATTTAAGCACAGAAACGATTATTAGTATCCCTCAAGCAAACAGCAAGACAGAAGTAATTTTTTGCAAGTGATATCATTTAACCACTTTCTCAAGAATTAGGTATGATGTTGTATGTATCTGAAATCTGGGTGCTGGTACTTTGCCTGCTCATTGTTTTCTGAATGAATTTCCTGATGCAGAATGGCATAAAAGAAAGTATTTTAAAAAGATAGAAAAAACAAATCTAGGAAAGGTACTGCTTATAAAAGACATCCCATATACACAGAAGAATTTATGTGAAAATGTGTGTGGAGGCATTAAGTCCACTGAAACATTTTCCATATTGCCTATTTTCTGTCTTCAGTATCAAAGACTTGGAAATACCCTCTTCTTTCAGAGTAATTATTGCTTCACTGGGAGGCTTTTCTTTTCCTAGTGATGCAGTAGTCAGCAATTTATAAATGCAGTCTCTGCTCTTCTGGAACACTTAGCCCTTGTGTTGCTGTCAGTCACTCTGAGCTGCAAAAGCAAAGTAATTCAGAAGGGACCAAATAGATAATGTGCAGCTTACCTGGTCATCCAGCGTGCACAAGGAATCAAGTATGTTTTATTCAGACAGCATGTAATGTAAAGCCATCAAACAATTTCAACTTAAATTCTTTTAGAAGAAAGAGGTATGACTGAGCAGCAGTGCTGTAAAACCCCATTTTCAGAAGCTTAGTACTATCAGATGAAAAATACCACTTGGATGAAATTTCCAATGCTTATTGTCAGTCCAAAGATCTGGAGTGTGTGTTTGTGAGAATAGTTGGTAAAAGTCTATTCATTTATCCTAAGACAAAGTGTTTTTCAGCTGCTTTTCGTCTCCTGCCTTCCATGTTTCTCTCCCCAGTGAAATGAAGTACTGTCATCTGCCCAAAAAAATGCCAAATACATCTTGATAGATGAAGTAGAAATAAGAGGAGGAGCTCACACAACACAAGGAAATGGCTGGAAGCATGAGAGAATTGCTTATCCAAACTGAGGAGAGAGGGTGAAAGAAGTTACTTTGGTGTGTTTAAAGAAAAATGGTTGCAAAACAAAGCAATAAGTCTCTGAAATTTAATCCATATGCACAGTATTATTTTTCCTGAAAGTGTTGTAACAACATATGCATTCCTGCCAATTCTTATGAAAGATATGTGAGATATATGTCATACCGTTAAGTATGAGCTTATAGAGTTATACAAAAGAATTCCCAGTTTGCTTCTCATTGCTGCTATTGTTGTTGGTTTCTACCAGCTGAAATGGTGGCAGATTAAAACCAAGCTAAAAAAATAGTCCTTTTTAATGTGGGTTCATGATTTTCAGATCCTGAATTATACCTCTGCAAATCTTGGCAGTTGAAGGTATCATATAGTATATGTGCTTGTCAATACTAACAGAAATGTTACTTATTTTACGGTAACTCCATTTGGCCCGCCTTCTGCAACATGAGAAGCAAAAGCAACAAAAATGTCCTCTGCTCAAAGGAAGGTAGGTGCGAGATTACTGGCTATTATTATGATCATTCCAGTCTGCAGTCAGGAGCTGTGACCTTGGCATGCCAGGCATTATTAAGTTGGCCGTTATCTAGATGGTTTGTGCCACTACACCAAAGGAGAGGAGATGGCAGAGAAGGTAATATTAGGACATGAGCTGTTGCAAAGTCAGCTATCTTGTCTAAGTAGGTTCAGCTCTCACTATGGTCACAGAGAGACAGAGAGATGAGGGGACTATCCCTGTAAGGTAACTCATTTAATCATAAAACCAGTATCTAAGATAGGCACTTCCAGAGAAATCTCATGGGATAACCAGCTTCAACTAGATCCCTAATTTTTACCTGGTGAGAATTAGGCAAGGTGACAGCCAGCCTACCTGTACAAGCTTTCAGTGTAATTTACTTTAGCTAGGGTGTGCTGAAGTCTGTAATCCATCACGTCATTTATTGTTTGGGATAGTTATAGCTTCTTCAGCTATGCATGTACATATTGCAGTCCCACATGTAATTGCAGCATCTTTCTGTCTGATACAGAGACAGGTGAAATAAATTTCAACAGCTTTGTGAAAGAGGCCATTCCAGTAACCTGATTGAGACTGATGCTGTATTTAAAGGGAAAAGAGTTCTTTAGAAATGAGAACAGCATCTGGTGTTTGTGAGACACTTTCAGAAACAGTTACCCTAAATAAATGAAGTCTGAAGTGATTTGAGTAGGCTGAGAATTTGGCTGTTTCTACAAGCCCAAATAACACTTAGCCAAGATCCTTGGACATACTGAAAACAGACTTCTGAGCTGTTAGGAAGATATAGTTAATCATTAAAATATCATTTACACTGGAAACCTGGAAGGTGGCCAATAAGTCTTTGGTCTTCCTGGGAGGTATTAATAATCAGTTTTAGATTTGCAAGGGGCATACCTAAACCAGGACAAAACAATTGAAAAAAAATCATTAGTGACTTTCATAAAACATCCAAATGTCTGTAAGAATCCATAGTTAAATGAGTGAAGTTTCTGTTTTCTCTGTTATGTTTTCCAGAAAACGATATTCAAAAGCTCTAGAAAGGCCTACAGAACTGCAAGTTGTTGTTAACGAAGCCAGCACTCCACAGTTAGACAAACCCCCTGTGGCAGACGGGACATAAATCTTCAGAGTGCCTTCAAAGTCTGCCTTTAAAGCTGTGGAGGAAGCAAAACCAACTGTTTTTTTTTCTGGTTGAGCTTGTCAACGACCTTTGCCAATCTCTGTCATGCATTCGCCAGTGCTGTCATGCTCATTGAGTACAGGGTTTCTGTATCTCTAGGAAGCCATAGATATGCTGGTAATATAGACCATTCAGATATGAAGTCTGAAACATCTTGAGCCAATTGAATTCCTTGAATATGTTCTTACTGTCAAGATACACGTACCCACCTGGAAAGTGCTGCATCCACCATGCTGCATCTCTGTTGCTGGCTAATGAACTTCACCAATGCAGGGAACACACCTGAGGTTTGCAAATATTGTACAGACTTGCAGAGACCGCTACAACAACCACGCAGCCAGAATCCTCAATAGTTATCCAGAAGTCCTCAAATTCTGTCTCGTTAAAGTTTCTAGTTGGAAATAAAGGTTGATTCCATTGAAACAGAGATATGGTAGCCCTCTCTGAGCATTAGTCGTTGCAGTGCTGTTATAATATTCTACAGCATGCATGTTCATGTTAATAGCAAGAAAATGTTAAAAAATAATGTTAATAAATGTTAATATGTCATGTTAATATGAAGTAAATATTCTGCATGAGAAATTACTTGCAATTATAAAATACTTCAAATTTTATCTTATTTTTTTAAATTGTAACTTTGGGAAATATTGGCTAGATGAATAAACTACAGGTAGAAAACTTCTTTGTTATTGATTGCTGTATTTTTCTCCAACTTTATAGAAAACTAACGAGCTATGACAGTTCTGTTGTTTCTCTCCCTACTCCCAATGCAATTTGAGTATTTTAATGTCCAGCCTCTTTTTGTAATTTAAACTGATACCATTACATTAGGTGCATGAGCAAGTCAGTACAGCGTCTCAAGCTAATTTATAGCCTCTGGCAATTACTGACTCCCAAAGTTTCATATCAGTGCCAAATTTCTGTAACACTTTCTTTTTCAAGCCACCTTCAATTATAAGGAATTTATAGTATATTGTAGAAGCCCATTAATTTTAAGTGTGGTGTCTATTCAGCCAGCCTACTTATTGGTTGCAGCAATTCTAAACTGATATTTTACCAGGAGAAAATAAATCCTGACTTCTCCACTTTTACAGCGCTATGACCCAAATGCAGAGGCAGAACAGTAAATTCTCACACGACTGCAACTCTGCTCTCCACGTAGGCGTGTCCTAGAACTTAGTGACAGAAAGAGTTCAATTTGTGGGGTGACATCTCGGCCCCATTAAAGTCAGTGGCAGAATTCCCACTGACTTCAGTAGGGATTTTACCGATACAATACATTTCCTTGTCAATGTGGTAGTTCTTATTACTCTATATGCCATGAGGCATCATCCTTCATACAGTCCCAAACCACAGACTGTTTTAAGGATAAAAGACTGCCTTTCCTGGCATAAAAAACATTGCCCATTAGTTCTTCTTTACTTTTTTTTTTTACTGCTAGCCCACATGTATCCATACTCACCTTAGAAGGTATAAATAAAAGGCAGGAGAAGACAGAGGATGGCAGTAGGACAGTGGAGCACAGCTAAGCTATGGCACACCTACTTGACCTATAGGTTCCTACTGCCTATCAGATCCTAATCAACTTTGCACATTGTAGCAGCCTTGGCCAAAAGGCACTATACTTTCTTCTTCAGCATAATACAAGCCTGAATTCTTGTAATGCTGTCTCAGCTCCTATTTGTAGTATGTGATTTGGTTTTTGGTTTGTCTCAAAGCATAAGTATGTTTGAAGAGACCATTATCATCAGTATTCCATTAGATGAAATAAACAGGTGCCTATACTGCACATTTCTGAGGAATTAAAGTCGTAGTTATTTGGAGAGAAAAATAACTTACTCAGATGCACCTTTATACACATATGGAAATATTTAGCTACTTGTTGTCACATAGGCATATTCTATAGATTTGGCATAATACACAGTAGTAAGATTGAAGCATTTCATAAAATCTGCAAGTATGTAGTTCAAAATATTTACAGGATATACATTTAAAACTGCCAGGAACAAGAAGGTTAGGTCTCAATATTTTGTTTGCAGGTTTTTTTGTAATTGTGACCTTTTAAAACAAAGTATAAATTCAACATGAACTGATGTCATAAAGTTGGCCAAGTAAGGAACTAATTTATATAAACTCACGTACTAGATATCAAGCATCTGGCTCTTGCTGTAAAATGCATAAAAAGCACCTAAAACCAGTATTTATGTTGGACACTAGAGATTCAGTTATCAGGCTTTACAGTGATTGCTGTCACTTTATTTTTAGCTGCTCTTTATTATATATCCTCCACTGAGTACTTATTTTCCCCAGGTAGCTGGAATTCCAAGATTTTTAGTCATCAATCAAGTCCTGCAGAATGATAGAAAATAAAATAGGACTGGTTTTGAGGCATCTGATATATATCTGATTTCCTGCAGTTCTCACATAAACAAAATTTCTTCAAACAGGTAAACTGACTTAAGCAAGAGAAGTGGAAGTTAAAAATTGCAGCTGTGGTCCTACAGTGGGATCTCTCTGTGTGAGATCGTGGCAAGAGCGGAGCCTAGCTCATAAAATCTTTGGAGTGAAAGGATACAATAGAATTGTCAGTAAAGACACAATACTGAGCTAATCTCTGTAATGGTGGAGCTGGGAATTCATTTAATACTGCTCACATTTTTAAGAGTGCACTCTGTGAATATTCTTTAGAGATTTAAATAATTGCCAAGATGTCCATCATGATAAAATCTCTCTCTTTTTTTTTTTGTAACTGTGAAATGGAGGAATTAGTTCATTTATATCCATTTATCTAATAACCATAAATGTGAGCAAAATATAATTTGCTACAAATCCTTGTTATAAATCTTTTGGGTAATTATATCAAGTAGTCATATTATTCTAACTTTGTCTTCTTCTATTATTTTATATATGCTGCACCTGTAGGGTCATCTTCAATGAGATGTGACCCAGGATAATTTTGCTTCTTCATATAACTATTCCACTGTATAGTAATTGCTTTCAGAATTTTGATGCAAAAAATTAAATGGTTTTAAGAATTCATTCCAGCCTAACACAAACTTTTAAAATAATAAAAATAACCTTATTAGAATATATGCTTGAATTTTAAACGTGGGCTTAATGTCTAAAAGCAATGTAAGTTACTTTGTTATACTTTTACTGCCCAGGCAGTGTACATAGTTATATTTTTTAGAGATTTATGTCTTATTGTACATCCCGCTTCCAGCTATTTGTGTCCAGATTGTGTTCCCCAGAACCAATTAACCGGCTACACCTTAAGCATGGGTTTTCCAAAATACATAGATTTCTCAGCTTCCACCACTAACTGCTTAGAGACAACTTATTTCTCAAAAGCTCCATATGCGCCACTGTGTGCTCCAACACCATCTAAAAACTTCTGGCTATTCTACCACCATACATTCTATAAACACTCCTAGTGGAGCAGATGATAGATAATGCCTGGGGTGGATGTTCCCATGCTCTCTGTTTCCTGGGAAAGAAGTTATGAGCTCAAACAGCAACAAGGGAGACTTGAGTGAGGCACAGAGAGAGTAAAAGTCTAAACTAAGAGTACCCACATATTGTAGCAGACTGCCTGGTGGTAAGCCTGTGGGGTGCTAAGTGAAGAAGGTGGCTTCAGAGGTTGGAACTGCAGGTTGTCTCTGCCAGTTGTGCAATTAGTAGTCACTTGGAGATGCTGTCATAGCAGAAAAATTGGTTTAACAGATGACTGGTGAGCATGTTCCCCTGGAAAGAAGGAAGATTTGAGTTTCAATCCCTTCTCTAGTAAATAAATGATTGGGTATCTTATGTAAAATAGAGACTACATAAAAACCCATGATGTTAGAATACGGGCAATTGTCCTTACAACAAAGATAATTTGCCCATTTTGTTGACTGTCTTGGAAATAATTTCCAACATGTTCTACCATAAGCTAAGAAGACTTATTCTTCAATCCTACTTCCTTGTAGTTCAGGATCACAATTTATTATTTGACTGTCCAGTGACCCCAACTGAAACTTCTCTTTTAGCCAAAAAAAGACACATTGCAAATAGAAATCTTTTCTGTGAGCCACTTTGTTGAATTGTGAATGAAAACTAATTCCACTTAAAATATGAAAAGATTCATGATCAATGTTCCTCTACTGGTAGAATGCTCAAGAGAGAACAAACAGTGTAAATCATATTGTGAAATGTGTCCCCCTATGACATTATCATTTCTTTTGGGCAAAATCATGTAGGAAGAAAGTAGGTACTACTTTAGTGCTGACTGACCTTAGTTCTGACTGGCCATAGTCTCATGGGTTTTGCACAAAGGAGGCACAATCTGGTATGAAAGAGCACATTGCCTCAAAGGACCATTCATCTCAAATACATGTCTCAATCCATCTCATCTGCATTAATCTACAACCAATGCAGCCATTTATAATGGGATTCTTCAGACAGTGAATGGATCACAGGGGATCTTCAAAGGATCATTCAGATGAAGACAGGCCAGAAGAAGTTTTTGAGGCCATGCACCTTAATTTTCTCAGTCCAGTTCACCTTGTCTACATTCTTTCTTGATCCATCTGTTGTACTACATCTAATTACCTCTAATTACCATTTCAGTTCATTAAAATGGGATCCCTAAGGTAGGAAAGAGAACTGAGGACTTTTGGATAACCGGTTGTCTGAAAACAGCCAAAAGAAGTGTCAAAAGTTATGCACTTGAATTATGTTCTGCCTTATTGAGCAACACTAAGCATTTTAAATGATAGGCACATTATCTTGTGTTTAAGCAGGTTTTGTAGGTGCATGGCTGCATGGTGATTCAATGGGTCACTGTTCTTGGAGGACTGGTACAGCAAGTCCCCAAAAGCATTTGTCAGCTTCTGGCTGTAGCTTATTCTGGTCTGGTCAATATAACTGTTGCCATGTATCCACTTAGAGGATATCCCATTCTCACACAAGAATGGCTAGATTTTTCACTCAGAAATTAAGAAGCTGCTTCTCCATTTCGTGTATGGCTGTTTGTACATTCAGAGCTGCAAGAGGATGGTTGCCATCCTTGCTGATCAACCTGTGTCTCAGCCTACCAGTATGTGTTCATGGATGAGCTCACCTCCATTTTGCAGTAACAGCATGAAACAAGGCTTGAAGAAGAGTTCTGTCTCTAGATGGACTTTCTACTAAGAAAGTTTGCTTTTCTCCCTTTTCAGCATATATTTTTTGCCCTGTGCTCCCTCAAGTATCACATAAGGGCAATAATAATCACCTAAATATATGGGGGGGAGGGGAGAAGCTGCCAAGACATTACGTAGGAAAGAATATGCAGATTATAGTGGTTCACAAGCTGACATATGTTTGCAATGTTATGCTGTTGATGCTGCAAAAAAAAGAAATGAAATCCAAAGACCGCACTGGGATGTATAAACAGGAGGGTAGCTTGCAAAATGCATTAGTAGCAAGGCCCATAAAGACAGGGTACCTCAAAAGAACTTTATTTATTGAGGAGCAACCTTAAAGAAAACTGTTAGTCCATATGCCTGCTCTCAGAACAGAAGTTCCAATTGGTGCACTGCTGCTTTTTCTAGGAATAGTCTTGGGAGACATCAAGCTAAGAGTGACTGTAGTTTCAGCAGATCTTGTTACTCATTCTCTGAGTTTACTTAATTCTTTATTCTTGAATTGCAGTTCTTCCTTTTGCCAGTTTCTGTGAATCATGAATTCTTACCATATTCATCATCACTGTTGCCCAAACTGCTCTTACCTTTTGATTCTCAACCACTTATTTTCAACTCAGATCTTCAGCAGCTGTAGATCTGTCAATATAGTGTACCTCAGATGAAGTGCTTGAACCCCTTCTCTCTCACCTGTCATTCTGAACAAGCTATACACTTTCTGTGAAACAGCCAGTCATCAAAGTTGCCTCACCACCTTTTTGCAATCCCAGTTCAGTCATAGTTTTGGTTGTGCATTAAGCATCCCAGTGCCTCTTGCTTATGTCTCACACTTCTTGCATTACTATCCAGGATTTTAAGTTTGATGGACAAATTTAATCATGATAGAGCAATGGGAGAAAGCATAAAAAAGAAGACAGTGGATCAGTCTCCCCTAGTTTTAGCTGTTGTGTGGACTTTCAGATGCTGCTCTCTGCTCCTAGTTTAAAGCATTAGTCACTAGATTAGCAGACAGGCGTGCAAAGTCACTTTTCCTCTTTCTCATGAGGCAGAATATACTCTTGGTCAACACAATATTACTACATGCTCAAGAAAGCCAAAAGCTTATTGGTGACACCATCTCACAGCGTTCATTTTCCCTGAATCGCACCTGTGAGAACTGAAGAAAACATCTCCTGAGCTCTCTGTTCTCACGCCTGTTCCCAGAGTCTGGTAGCAAAATTCAGTGACTCCTGAAAATATTATTGACAATACACATCTGAAAAAAATACAACATGAATATTCATAATGCATGTTTCATTAAATAAGTGCTTATAATGTTTATTCAATAATATGACTTTTCATAACATGTGTAGCATTCATTATGGTGTATATGCACAGTTTGTTCTGGCATTTCCTACCTTTAAAAATGTGACTATGCAAAAGTAATGAAGTTTAATGTGGTACTGTAAAATAATACACGTCCTGTTAAAGGAATATTTTCAAAGGCAATTTCAGATCTAGTCACAAAAAAACCCAAAAATAAATGTGTAATATTAGCTGGCTTAGTCAAGCAACTTCTGTATTTTGGGGTATTCTTATTCTGAACTGGAGCCATACTGATGTGGCCAGAAGGACATCACAAAATTTGACTGTATATATCACAGAGGACATCAGAAAGAATTAATGAATTTCAGGGCCACAAGTTCTGTTTTAGTTGTGCATTTTTTTAACTTAATCACAAAGATCAATAACAGATGCAAAGGAGAAATTCAAGTGCCATTTTCATTCAAAATTAACGAATCAATATTAGCTTACATTAATAGTGGTCCCTGTAGGCAAAGTGCACTGCAAAGATACAGAGGATGAGCAACCAGTTGAATAAAGTCACCTGCTGGGCTAACAGAATAGCAAGAATTTATCCACTCTGGCATTTAACTATGCAGTTTCCCAGCCTTCATTTATGATGACTCTTGCTCACTTTAGCAGTGCATGCCTCTAACCCATTAGATCTGACAGTCACAGATGGTTTCACAGAAGTTTTTCTGGTACACTGGCTATAAAAGCTGGTTTGGATTGGAATCAAGCTGTTTATTGCTGAGTATGATGTAACACACTGATGGTGGTGAATCAATTAGGTGTTTCTGCAATAGCCTGCACAGCAAAAATAGCATTTACTGCCAAATAGTAAAATGATTAAGTAGAAAATCTGGAATCTATTTTTCTTCAGGTGACTAGAGAGAACATTACCTTTTATAATCATCTGGAGTTCCCTGTAAGCAATCCAAATTTACAGCAATGTAGGAGGGAGGCTCATCAGCTGATGGGCATAATGGATGAATTATGTGCTAGTTGCAGTAAATCTGGGTGTATTGTCATACTCTGCACTCCAGTGACCAGATTGTCACAGACACTGTTTGCATACCTTTCCTCTTCCTCAGGCCCAAGCATGCTTTATCTTGAGCATATAGCTGATGCAACAACAGTATGTGCTTGTCCCTGAGCTAGGCTGCTTCTCTCTTTTTCTGTGGGGGATAATCGAAAACCCAGTGAAGACAGAGAGATTTCCATATGCCTTAGAACACAGTTTTGGTGTGGGGAGTTTTTTTCCTACCTTGTACACTGAGTAACATTTCTTGGTATAATTTAATCTTTCTGCCACAGAATAACCTTCATTTGTTTTGTTCATTGCTTTTCATTACTTCTGAACAGAATTAATTTAGTCCAGATTCTATCAACACACTAATCCTTGTACTGTTAAAACCTGATATAAGATAATGAACTGTTCATTAATCTCTGGACTGGAACTCTGTAATCAGTGTTGGGCTGAGTATTGGGCTTAAATTTACTGGTAGGATTGACAGTATTTGCCTATTACAGAAATCATAGCCCTGAAAACTTGACTACCAGAAAAGCAAGCAAGCAACCAACCAACCAAAACAACAACTTAATTTTGGTTAAAAAAAAAGTAAGCATTAAAAAAAAAAAAAAAAAAAGAAGAGAATCACAGCATTGTGATTTAATATGGTCTTTCAGAATTCCCTTCCTTATGCCATTGGAATACTTGGTATACAGATTCTGTTGGTTTGGTACAAAACTGAAGCCCTAAAGAGCGTTCAGATACTGTCCTACGCTTTTATAATAATTACATGTGGGACGTGATAGATTCTAAGTCATGGTTAAAAATTCTCCTCTCTTCTGGTTTTGTCTGTTTTACTGCTGGAGAAAAACAAAGATTTAATGGTGTTAATTAGGAAGTAAATAAACAAATGCTCAATCAAAATTGATTTCTTAAACAGCCAACATGTAAAAGGAAAGTCGATTAAGAGCCCTATATGGTCAGTAAAATGGGAATGCATAAAGAGAATCTCTTAACTTGCACTGCCTCATCCAAATGGGAGCTCTATGTTTAGCTTCTTTTAAAGAGCATAGAGCACTTTCTCAGTGAAGACAAGATATAGAGACTGGATTTCTTATTTTGCTTTAATTTGGTCAAATTTATGGAAGAGATAAAAAGACATTCCATACTGTTCACTGCATGTATATTCTCCCCACACACATCTATCACATTTCTCTGTCTTTAACCCACTAGCTACTTGTAGCTATATTCTATGCCCTCCATTCTTTTAGTACACTGGCCACTTAATAGAAAAAATTCCCCTAGCACAAAGTCTTACTGCAGCAGCCAGACATACTAGTGAGTACTAATCTGCATCTAACATTACTTAGATTCAAATAAAATTCAACTAAACAAGCTTAGGTTCCAAATTCCCTTCCTCCTAGTCATTAGTGGCCCAATTCCAAATATGTTGATGGAAAAACCCTCAAGAGCTTTAGTAGTCTTTGGACTGAGCTGTCAAATAACCACATTATAAATCCTATTCTTTTTTACGGTCTCTTTCTTTTTGACCCAACAGTAGAAAATCAGGCTATTCAAAATGCTTACCACACACAGCATATATTCTGCAACGGGAATAAATCTACATTTCAGATACATAACCCGGGGATAAAAGGAAGGGATAGGGTTCTTTAGCCTTTATATATTCATTGGAGAGATGAAGGAGGTTTTGATTATACCTTCCATCCATCAGAGAAGATTCAATCTAAGATGGACTCCCTGAGCCAATGCATTCAGGAAAGTCAAGAACCTGTGGAAGATGATCCAGACCACTTAATGTAGGTATCCACCTCTTTTCATTGGCAGTATATGAATTCTACAGGAAAGGCTATAGTGGCTGTAGCTACATGAGATTCAGGCTATCACAATTTCCTGGCAATGTGAGCATATGCCTGCTAAGCTTGAGATATGCTCAGAATCCAAGTTTCCCCTTCCTGGACAAGTGTTTTAGTTAATGCCATTGTACAAAGGGTGAAACATCCCATCACTATGAACTGAGACGCTTATGCAGTAAAGCATCACTGGAAAATATGTGAAAAGCATCCTGTGTCTGCATCTGGCCTATTAAAGAGAGATTCGTCTCAGTGCTGACTGGGGGGGCTGCACACCTTTAAAGGAGTCTGCACAATCATGGCAGAGAAACTATTCCCCTAAACCTGCTCCCCTCTTTCTCTGTTTTGCAGAAAACTAAACAAAAGAATCACAATGTCCCTTCGCATCATATACAAAAGTCCTTACGTGAGTATGCTGTACTCTTGCCATTTCTGTCAATGACATCTGGTTTTATATTCAAATTTTTCTTGGACCGTGTAAAGCCACAATACTTTAAGTTACACTATAAATCAAATTAACGTGGGACAAAACATCACATTGTCACACATTTTCTAAATGAATAGTATAGTACATGTGGTGGTGTTCAAAAATCAGGTCTTTTTCTTTGCAATTTTTTTAAGATAATTAAAAAACTTCACACTGTCTTTGGTAATTATCTTATTATTTTGCCAGTCTAGCTTTATTTGCCCTAAAATGGTAAGTGTATCTTCTGAAGCATGTTCCATGCCCTGGCTGCAATTAATTGATTGTAGTTTCTGCTACCACAATTATGCTAAGCTTTGCAACTGAAATTAGAATACGCCAATTAAAAGCTTCATCAAGTTGTAATGTATCAAATGGTGGGCCTATAATAGATTCTCTTTCCTGATTTTTGTAACTATGTTTAGTGGTTCATAAACCACTGAACTTATTGCAATTCCTAATTATGAGAAGGTCACAAGGTTTGGTTTAATTAGCTAGTGTCACAGAATATTTTAATTTACTGCAGTAAGTTATGGCTAGACTGCACTAGTCTGCCTATAAACACATTTCAGTATTCAATAAGAAAACTTGGTGGGTCTGAAAAATGCTTTTTAGGGCTGATGTCTGTTGTGTAACAATTCATGTCACCATTTTTCTTAAGGTCTTTGGCCTTCCTGCCAGAGAATATATTGTTTTATACAAAATGTGGATATGATATTTCAGTCAAACAAAACATATAGTGGCTACTACATACAGTTTGAACAAAGCAAGATAGTAAAAAGTTGGAGCTTTGATGATCTAAAATTAAGGGAGAAACAAGGTGTGCTCTGTTGTCTCTAGATAATAAAAGACATCAGGCTCATACTTCAGCTCATTGAATGACAGCTAGAGAGATTCCCCTGTTTATTCACAGCACTGAACAAATTATTACATCTTTACAGAGGATGAATACTAGAGCTTTCAAAATGTCATCTTGTTCTAAGCCATTGCTGAAGTCAGGACACTAAATTAGCAAATACACTCTTTAACACTCTTTTGTTCTCATGGTTCTTTTCTTTATATTTCTGAAACATACGTGTAATGGTCAGGTTCATTGAATGAAATTGAGACTACTACTAGAATGTAGACTACTGAAGCCAAAACCAGAGTCCTGAAAACCCTCCCTCATCAGTGCTTTTGAAATTTGGCACCACTTGAACTGCTAAAACATCTTGCTTTGTGACTCTGAATATACTCAGAAACTACACAGTTTAGACATGTCTAAGAACTCATGGCCAAGCTCAACCACGGCTCAAGCGCCAAAAAGCTAGCTAATCCTCCGACTAAGTTTCTGGAGACACCTCCTGTTGTAATTATTCACTGAGGATGGATGTTTAATACACTGACAGGCTCAAAATCCCCAGAAAATAAGTCAATAATATTTTTTTTCTTTTAAATCACAACCAGAAATAAAACCACATGCTGTGGAAGTCACCCACACAATGCAGAATACATTTCTGCAGGGACTAGAGTGCATTTCTGTTGTGTTTATGAAAGCATTCAAATCCTTTGCTAGTGATTGCCTTGGCATATGAGGGACTGGAGAGGAAGGAAGGGAGGAAAGTTTCACCATGAACTGTATTTTGGGGTGAGAATGCAAACTCCCCTGGACTTGAAGGAAAGCACAAGTGCTGGTTTAACTCTGTAAATTGCCTAAGTTTGCATGGATACTTGTATTACAAACTGTCCTTTTCAACAGCAAACAAAAAAATCTCTGGAACACATACTATATCCTCCTGAGAGCAGGATGTCTTTGGGCTGATGGAATAATTGGGTTAGTGTTGCTACTTTTCCACTGGACCGAATAACACTGGTCATAGGACAATCCCTCAAGTTTGAAGCAACCCTCACTGTAGTGCTGGTGTCCTACCCAGTCACACCAGTTACTGAAGGAACTTGTATGTATCTCCAAAGGAAAATGGCCAGGGTTTGTTTGTAACCTAGCAGTTTTCCTGTTCTCAGCAGCGGCCCTGTTCTGCTCCATTCTGTGCCAGTAAGGGGACAGCACACATTGGGGCAATTCATTGAACAAGAGTGACAGAAGTTTGGAAAACATGGCCAACACGGTTCAGTGAAAGAACTAGATTTGTTCAACCAATGAAAGAGAGTATTCTAGATACAGGTCTTCAGATATGTGAAAGCTTTCTCAATAGATTTGTTTTGCCCAAGAGGCAGGTATTACAGTGTGCAAGAAAACCACACAGTTGCCTAAGGTAGAGGAAGCTACTGAAGCAATTTGTTTGCTTTTCAGAAAGTTTTTAAATCTATGCACAAATGTTCTACGTACCTTTAAGCCTTAACAGGCACATATCCATCGGTATTTGTCATATTCTTCTAAAATAGCCTCATAGTTGTATGACCATATTTGTTCTCCATATTTGCTTCTCCTATTTTATTCTGTTCTATTTTAATACAGTAGAATACTGTATATTCTTACAGTTATAAGAATATATTTGGTTGTGTTGTGAAGAACAAAAACTAATCATTAGTAATCTCAATGTTTTACCTAAGTAACCATTGCAACCAAAGCCACCAATATAATTGAAAAGACCTTGAGATATTGTAATTTTTATTTTATATTTTAACATTAGAGTATTACAAAAATGTTATATTTTATCTGTGGTGTTATAAAGAAATGAGGATGTTAAAATTTCTTTAAACTTTAAACTTTCTAGGAAGAGTCTGAAAAGCTGTGAGAACTATTTCTTCCGAATGTTTCAGTTACAGTGTAATTTCTTCAAAATAGTTCTGATTTCCAAAGATTTGTATTTTAAGTAGTCTAAAGAAAAAAATTTACTCCTGAACTGAAATAAATTACCTTCTCCTAGAAGTGATATGAATTATCATTACCAGATTTATATATAATCTGAATTTCTTATCAAGGAAGTTAATATCCATAAGCAAAGTTAAATGACTGCAGAGCTATTAAAGCATGTACTACTTGTTAGAAATTGTTTCACTGTTCTTAAAATAAATTTTCACTATGGGCTTGAAGAAATCCACTGAACTCAAAAGAAATACCTTCCAGTTTCCTGCAGACAAAAAATCTAAAAACTTATTAACTGCTAAGACTTACAGATCTCACATCAAGATGAAGTTTGAAATGCAATTATGATTATGATTGCATTTTATCTTTGATGGTAGTTGCCAGCAACTACAAGTACTGAACTTTTCTAATTAAGAAGTACTTTTCCTGTTCTCATTATTCAGGAGATGCTTTCAACATTTTTTCTTAGGATTGAAGATCCCATTTTTAAGTGCTTAAAAATAACTGCTGGTGCCTAATGTTTTTTATTATTTCTTCTAACTAAGGAGGTCATATGAGTGTTCTCATTCATTATAGGCAAACACACTTCTCTTCCATCAGAGACTAACTTAAAGTAGGAGTGGTAGCTTGATGTTTTGAAGAACAACAATGGTCTAGAAGGAAAAAACTGTTAGGAGAAACAATCTCCTTACATTTTCAGTGCAGAAAAAAGTACGTCACAAAGTGCCTAGCTAATTCAAACTCTATACGTATTTATATATACACATCATTTTATGTATACAACTTTTGCTTTTCCTACTGCAGTATAAGGCAGTAAAGCACACTTTGTTGTGGACTCTTGCCTTCTGAGTGACACCTATATTATTACCTCATTTTGAGTTAGTCTTTTATCCTTGTCTTACTGGCATTCCTGGGGAACTCTGATTCTTAATTTATTCCTTTGCTTGAGATGAGCTGGCTGTCACAAACCAAAGCGGCAGAGTGGTATTAGGTCTCAGCCATGCAGGCACTTCTGCTGGCAGAAGTGGAAATGTGTAGACCCCTTATCAAGGCAGAAAATTTCACATCCCTCAGATCTCTCAACATTAAAAAAATAATTAAGACAGATAAATGTGGAGAAGGAGAAAGAGATTCATAAAACTAAGTGCAGGACAATTAGAAGGATACATTTGTACATAGAAACTGGTGTTTAGTAATACATATCTCTAAAGATATCAGGTGCACACACTAGAAGGAGAACCTAGATGTACACTGGAATTTATTGTTTCAGCCAGACAAATGCTGTTGAAAAAGATTGAATCAGCGTATCTTTCTAGCCTGTCTACTGGTTCAGATTGAAAGCTTTCCCGTTTTGAATTTGTAGCCTGTACTAGTTCTGCTGTGTCAGCGATTGTTTTATCAGTCACAGGAACTGATAAGAACTTACCCGCAGCATAGTCAAGACCTTGGTGTGACTGCAAAACATAGTTCCTTTATAACATGGCCAGGGATATATCTAAGGGTTTTGAAGGGAAATACTTTCTTTTATTTTTATTAAAAAGGCTTAACTATGTGTGTATTTTGCCTAACCAAGTAACAGCACCCATAAAAATACATATTTGACCTTGTTCACATGCACAGAACAGTTGTCATACTGGTTTCCATTGGCATGGGCTGACTGAGCAGTGTCCGAAACCTGCTCCACAGATGTCCAGATGCTGCAAAAGGTTAAAATTAAGAGAGCAGATGGTGAATTTGGTCATAAAGAATTTGCTCATTGGTACTGACACTGACACTGTTCCTTGGACTTTCTCACCACCAGGATGATACTGTCATGGCTGCAGATGGTGTCTCATTAGGCTTGTGCACAGGTAGAATATGCTTGTACGTTGTTATTTTGGGTGTGCTCACCTGAAGATGGTAGCTTGCTGCCACAGCCTCTAGCCAGGTGGCCAGACAGAGATTGTACCCCAAAGCCGAGATCATAAACTGTGTAAGCCAGTGAACAGATGGTTAAATGGGGTTCTGACTCTAGGGGGTTCTCTTCGAGGCTACAGACCTGTTTTCCATGAGCCTTGTTTATTTTCCAGGTATGCTCTGATTTGCCTAACATGAAGTAGTAGCATGCTGCCAATGTAAATAAAAAACAACATTAAAAAGAAAAAAAGATAAATAAATTAAGAACTTCTGGGAAGGAACTTCTGTGAAACTGCCAGATAGAGACATAATGAAAAAAACTTATGACTCCAAAAAGAAAAGAAAAGTGGCAAAGGGGAGGAGATGTTTCTTCAATGCAGTGCCAGAGTGCTTGGCTCTGAAGTTATGTTATATATGACTGCTGCTGTGCAGGAAAGTAGGTAGATAAATGCTGAGGATATATCTTTGACTCCATGTCAGCAAGGAAAATAGTCTCATCAAGTCTCAAGTCATGACTTTTCATGCACATTCTTGCAAATTCTTTGGCTATAAGATCATAAATGATCTGAGGCATAAATAAGAAAAGTCAACTTAAAGGAGAAAAAAAACCCAAACAGGATAATGAATACCTGAATGACCTTTTATATTTCTCTCAAAATATTAAGGAGAGTATAAAAATATCTCTCTTAATGTCTCTGAAACCTTTGCTTTCAGAAAAAATCACTAGAAACAGATTTATTTTTCTACATAACGTGCCCTTGCTTCTAGCCAATGGTAATATGAAAAATACAGACTCAAGCAATAAACAGTTGTTTGCTGTGAAAACACCACTTCAAGAAATGTACAAATGAGCCAAGGCATTTTGAAGTACCAATTCATTAATTTAAAAAAAAAGTGAGAGCACAGAAGAATTTATTAACTTTTAGTCCTGTATTTTCAATAAATATTTCTCATCTCATATGATACTAGTGCATACTTCAGAACTAATAATAGCTCCCGCCAATTAGATATTTTGCAGATAGAAAGCGCTTGGGGAGTAAGTCTGAGATTTATTATGTAACACCAGGATCATATTGCTTTTTCAGTCTTAGTCACACTGGAGCAGTAGGAGTATCTAAAGGAATCACACAAGAATGCAGAGTCAAAAAAGTGCAATCTATACTTTCTCTAGGGGTGGCAACAATTGTCTTTCACAGAATCACAGAATGGTTGGGGTTGGAAGGGATGTCTGGAGATCATCTAGTCCAACCCCCCTGCTAAAGCAGGTTCACCTAGACCAGGTTGCACAGGATCGCATCCAGGCGGGTTTTGAATATCTCCACAGGAGACTCAACAACCTCTCTGGGCAGCCTGTTCCAGTGCTTTGTCACCCTCAAAGTAAAGAAGTTTTTCCTCATATTCAGATGGAACCTCCTGTGTTTCAGTTTGTGCCTGTTGCACTGTATCCTGTCGCTGGGCACCACTAAAGAGAGACTGGCCCCATCCTCCTGACACCTGCCCTTAAGATATTTGTAAGCGTTGATAAGATCCCCTCTCAGTCTCTTCTTCTCCAGGGTAAACAGACCCAGCGCTCTCAGCCTTTCCTCATAAAAGAGATGCTCCAGTCCCCTAATCATCTTTGTAGCCCTCCGCTGGACTCTCTCCAATAGTTCCTTGTCTTTCTTGAACCGGGGAGACCACAACTGGACACAGTACTTCAAGTGTGGCCTTACCAGGGCAGAGCAGAGGGGGAGGATATTTCCCTCGACCTGCTGGCCACACTGTTCCTAATGCACCCCAGGATACCACTGGCCTTCTTGGCCACAAGAGCACATTGCTGTCTCATGGTTAACTTGTTGTCCACCAGCACTATCATGTCCTTCTCCACAGAGCTGCTTTCAAGCAGGTCAACCCCTAGCCTGTACTTGTGCATGGGGTTATTCCTCCCTAGGTGCAGGACCCTACACTTGTCTTTGTTGAACTTCATTAGGTTCCTTTCCGCCCAACTCTCTAGCCTGTCCAGGTCTCGCTTAATGGCAGCACAACCTTCTGGTGCATCAGCCACTCCTCCCAGTTTTGTATCATCAGCAAACTTGCTGAGAGTACACTCTGTAGCTTCATCCAGATCATTGAATAAGTTGAACAAGACTGGACCCAGTACTGATCCCCAGGGAACACCTCTAGCTACAGGCCCCCAACTAGACTCTGCACCACTCATCACAACCCTCTGAGCTTTGCCATTCAGCCAGTTCTCAATCCATCTCACTGTCCACTCATCTAACCCACATTTCCTGAGCTTACCTATGAGGATGTTATGAAAGACAGTGTCAAAAGCCTTGCTGAAGTCAAGGTAGACAACATCCACTGCTCTCCCCTCATCTACTCAGCCAGTCATGCTATCATAGAGGGCTATCAGATTGGTCAAGCATGATTTCCTGTTGGTGAATCCGTGTTGACTATTTCTGATAACCTTTTCCTCCACATGCTTAAAGATGACATCCAGAATGAGCTGTTCCATCACCTTTCCAGGGATGGAGGTGAGGCTGACTGGCCTGTAGTTTCCTGGGTCCCCCTTCTTGCCCTTTTTGAAGACTGGAGTGACATTGGCTTTCCTCCAGTCCTCAGGCACCTCTCCTGTTCTCCATGACCTTTCAAAGATAATGGAGACTGGCTTAGCAATAACATCTGCCAGCTCCCTCAGCACTCGTGGGTGCATCCCATCAGGGCCCATGGATTTGTGGGTGTCCGGTTTGCCTAAATGATCTCTAACACGATGCTCCTCGACCAAGGGAAAGTTTTCCTTTCTCCAGACTTTCTCTCCTTCCTCCAGGGTCTGGGATTCCTGAAGACTGGCCTCAGCAGTAAAGACTGAAGCAAAGGCGGCATTCAGTAATTCTGCCTTTTCTGTATCCTCTGTCATTCAGCAGTGGGCCCACATTTTCCCTAGTCTTCCTTTTGCTACCGATGTACTTGAAGAAGCCCTTCTTGTAGTCCTTGACATCCCTTGCTAGATTTAATTCCAAGTGGACCTTAGCCTTCCTCACCACATCCCTGCATACTCTGACAATGTTCCCATATTCTTCCCAAGTGGCCTATCCCTTTTTTGACATTCCATAAACTTCCTTCTTCCATTTGAGTTTTGTCAGAAGCTCCTTGCTCATCCATGCCCCCTTTGCTTGATTTCTTACTCATAGGGATGCATCAATCTTGAGCTTGGAGGAAGTGGTGCTTGAATATTAACCAGCTCTCTTGGATCCCCGTACCTTCTAGAGCCCTAACCCATGGCTTTCCTCCAAGTATGTCCTTGAAGAGGTCAAAGTCATCTCTCTTGAAGTCCAGGGTTGTAATCCTACTTATTGCCCTGCTTCCTCCATACTTTGGACCCCACTCCCCAAGTCCTTCAGTTTAAAGCCCACCAATTATTCCAGTTCCTCCAGTTTTCCCTTCAAATCATGTCTACCTGGAACACTGCTATCTGGGTAGGGGAAACATATTAAGAAATGTTATTTTGTTATCACTTTTTCCAAACTCAGTATTCAAACTCATTGCTACCCCTCACTCTCTCTCAAAGAGAAGGTAATGGCTGGACCCTGCACACTGGCTTGGCAGAAGTAGTAGTGAAACGTATTTACTTGGTCTGGGAGAGTGGTGGTTATAATGCATGTGTACTTTCCATCTTTCAAAAATGCTCACCTATCAGGCAATTTGGCTCAGGTATTGATTCTTCTCAGGTACCCAGGCAGAGAGGATGCTCTCCTACTCTCTCCTCCCCAAAGAAAATGGCTTCTTTGTAAAACTGAGCAAGCTCAAAGTAGCTATCGGGTAGATCTTCTTTAGACTACTTTACTTCGCAAAGGGATAAAAAGGATGTGGAAAACTACGTTTAGCAGCACCACCTGGTGGTATCGACTTCTTATAGTTATTTGGTGTATCCCTGTGAAGCATTCTGCCTGCCTTGCATAGGTAAGAAGGGAGTTGTATTCAGGGCAGTAGATGGAAAGAGTGGGGAGTTGTGTTACTGCTCTTAGCGGTCCCTTTTTGTGGGGAAGTGGGAAAACAGACTGCAGGCATTTGAGGCTTTGCACTGAATGTCCTATGAAATAACAGAGCCTCCTTCTGTATAGAAATGTGCCTGCAAAGAAACAGGGTGTCAAACATGTCATTCCTTAGGAAAAAGCAGATGTTTCAGCCCTCTTCTCCAACCTGATAAAGAAATCCTGGTCAAGAAGGGTATGATGTTTTCAAAGAAGTAAAATCTGGAGTCTTTCAGCACCTTGGGAGAAAAAAGTAAGCAAGCTAAACTCCTGTGAATTATACATGATGTTTGCTATTGACTTCTAAAACGCCAGTGAGTGAGAACTAGAGACTAGGACCAAAACCAAAGATTATCCACAGAAACTCATTTTTCCTTCAAAGAAAAGTTGTTTTGAGGGAAACTACTGGGGGGGGGGGGGGGGGGGAAGCATATAACAATAAACCCAAATTAATATGAGGCTGTTCTGTCAATATATTGATAGATAACCTTGGAGAAAGTGAAAGCCTTCAGCTGAACTTCAGCTATGGGGAAAATTCTAAGTCAAACTCTTTTTTATTCTTTTTTTTTTAATTAACTTTATTCTTAACCTTTTCTCAGGCTAATATATACACAAAAATGAATTATTCACAAGAAGGTCACAACTTCCCTCATAGACTATCCTTTAAATTTCCATGCACCACATGAGGAAAGCTCTGTGCCAAAAACCAGAAACTACAGAAGCCAGACACGCTAAAGACAAGGGCTTATCACCTGCTCCTCTGAGGGAATGAGGTTCCTGACACCCACCCGAGGTAGGCAGCACCCTCCACCCATGAAGCATATCCCTAGTGCCATCCGTTCCTCTCCCTCCACCCAACCCCCACAATAATTCCTGGCTTAATTGCCTTTCTTAGAAAGCAGAGATGATAATCATGAAATTACTTCTATGATTATAGAGATGCTGGATAACTCTCCTGGATTTGGTAGACTTGGAATAAATTAATCTGTGCTGCCCGAGGGAGTTTGTGATGAGCGTGGCCTAACCACGTGGGCACTCTGAGCTGGGAACTCTGCCATCTCCTCCTCATGCTCTTCCAGTTCTCATGAAATAATTAAAATTCACTACACCAAAAGGAGAGGAAGAGAAAGAATGAGTACACAGGGAGTCCAGAGTACCAGTCCCTGCTCCAGTTAAATCTTAATTTAAAATACTTAGTCCTCTAGTTTCTCTGTTGCAGGTAAACATCTCCCAAGTCATCTGAGAACCATTTTTTCTTTCACTACTTGTCCCAAACCAGACACAACATTTTGTGTGGAGCTCAGATCAGTTAAGGATTTGTTAACTTGCAGCATGTCACCGATTATGAGTCAAAGCTGTTATGAATCAAAAACAACTGTCAATTGTCTCTATTAAAGATTAAAAATAGAAAGAAATGAAGTAATGCATGGGCACATGATGGTGAAGACAAGCAAATAAAAGCTTTCACAGCCAAAAATAAGCTGCCGGGTTTTGAGCTTTATCACAGTAAGCGATACGTAGTGAGTTTGCTACATTTACAAACTGACAGATCTTAATTTTTACCTTGGAGCAATTTTCTAGAGGTTTAAGTTTTCCTTTTGAAAGGACAAACTTTTTTAGAATTGCTCTAGTTATACCATGCCTGGAGAAAAAGGTAAAGCAGTAATAGTTTTCAGTAAGACATGGAAACTGTCTGGTAGCCTGGCCTCAATTCACCTCTCAGTAGGTATTTCCATATTTGCCACGTTACTTGCTTTAGGGAACTCAGCATCACAAACTATCATAAGTTCAAAGATTTCCATTCTGCCACTGTATCTGCAAAGTCAAAACATATGATCTACATTCAAAGCTGCATCCAAAGGGGTAAGTATCACGCCCCCTAACTACTGCATCAGCTTTCTCTTGGATTAGAAAGCTAGTAAAGAAACTGTCAACAGTCATCTGCCCTTCTGTAAAATATTGCAAAATATGCTATTTGCAATTAATTCCCATTTTAGCAAGAATGTGTATTTCAGAAAAATTTCTGAACTGCTTTAAGAATTGTTTCAGTGTTGCAGAACCTACCTTTCAAACTTGGTGAGTTGTTCCAATGGCTACTAACCACCGAGGTCTTAGCTATAAAATTGATGTCTTATTTCCACTGTCATTTTTCTCTAATTCAGTTTTCAGACTGTCAGTTTAATTGTATTACCACCTGCTGGACAGAGAGCTTTTTCTTATAAAACTTTTTTGTTGTTGTTATGTTGATATTCATAAACTGATGAAATTAAAAGCTTCTAATCTTTTCTTTGCTAAAGAGATTCAGCCATGTGTATCCCCGCCTTGTCTCTCTCTCTACATGCCTCTTTTCCAGTCTTAAAATTCTCATCTTGCTTTTATATCTTCTGTGATTTCTGCTGTGCTGTAAGAATGTGAACAGGGCACAGTACTCCCTGTAACAAATATAGTATCTCTCCTCCTCTCCCTCCTATTGGTATTAATGTTTATATGTCTAAGGACTGTATTAGCCACTTATCTGCACGGTGTCACCTGAGGGCCTGTGTTTATTTGATTTTCCACAGTGACCCACGTTCCCCTCTCCCCCTCCCCTGCAATCCTTTCCAAAGATACTACATCCTGAGACAGACACCTCAACTCCCTAAATATGAATTACAGTCCTTGGTTTTGGCTGCCTGACTCTACATTTGCCCAGTTTTACTGGGTCTTTTCTTCACAGAGACCTCTGACCAGTGCTGGGGCGTGGGGTTTGCCAGAGGTTACTTTTCTCACAGATCTGCAAGAGTTAATTGCCTCTCTCGGCCGCTTCTGTCGGATTCACAGAGACTCATTTACGTGCTTTTAATAGCAAACCTTTCTAACCCTGATCTTTTGACAAGAACCAGGTAAGGGAGGGATGAAACCTGCAGTTATGTTGGCACATCTGAGGAGGCAGAAATCTCTGGTAGGAGTATGAGGGGCAGCTAAGGGCCGCTGGGCTGGCTCGGCCATGGGCAGGACAAGGCAGCTGGCAAGCAGGCTGAGAAACTTTCGTTTCCAGAGCACAGGGCTGGAAAAGGGCATGTTGCTGTGGAATATACCACTGAGGCTTTCTCTTCCTTTTCAGTGTAAAACTTACATTTTGTGGTGTTTCCCAAATTGATTAGGTTTTTTCTAGCAGCTTTTCTCATGTGTCTGCTTTACTGAAACAGTTCATGTTTCTTATACTCATATTAGCTGTATTTCTCTGAGAGGGTATAGGGGGAGTGTCTGTTTTTTAAAGATAATTCAGAACTTTGGGGTAAGATTTTTTTTCTACAGGAGCTAAAATGGCAATGTTGATTCCAAATCTAGTCAACTGAGATGTGTCTTTGAAATGAGAGAAATCAGGAATGTTTCGGCAAAAACAGATTTCCATCGTATGTGAAATATTTTTTGCCAAAATTAAGTGTGAAAGGCGGTTCTGACAATAACCTTCTGCCAGCACTACAGTATTCTTTTGTCTTGGCATCAAGAGTCTTCCATTCAGGTATTTATTGCATATATACTATGAAAATTTACTACAAAAAAATTGATTAACTCTACGGTTAAAAAGAAGCATGCATTCACACACTTATATGAGAGGGGGAAGTAAAAAAAGAAAAAAAAAAAAAAAATTTAGGTCACTACCTTTGCATATCAGAACCAGAATTTGAAACCTGACCAGAGCTGTCTGGTCATCTCTGCTTTAATACAGCTCAGCAACTGCCAGAGTTCTTTGAGAGTTATTATGCCATTATGGCCATTTCCCTCTCTTCTTCTTTCCTATGTCATAAGAAGGATTCCCTGAAACGTCAGAGAGGTTTAAAACTGTGAAGAGGTAAGTGCTGTGGAACTTGGAGTAGGCAGCAAAATAGGTATCATATTTTCCTATGATCTTCAAACTTCTTTCAGAGTAGGGTGCTTGTTTGTGTTCGCCAGGGTAACTATCGCGCTGGGTTTTTATATTTAACATTTGTGTAAGCGCTTGGAGATGGGCACAGCCGCAGGCTGCGTTGGGTGTAAGACGCTGCTCCGCCGAAGACTGCTTGAAGAAGCGGCAGGTCCGGTTTCAGAAGCGGACGGAGGGGAGGACGGCTGCAGGTGGGCTCTCACCCAGGGGCCGGGGGGGCAGCGCTGACCCCTCCGCGCCAGCGGGCTGCTCCCGCCGGCAGGGGGGAGCTTTCGGGCGGCGAGAAGCCGGGGCCGCCGGGGCGCCTCGGCGGGGGTTCCCCGCCGCGGGAGCGGGGTGGCGGGGGCCGCGGGCTACTCCCGCGCCCCGGGGGCGAGCGGCGGGGCGGCGGGGCGAGTGGCTCGGGGGCTCCCGAGGGGCGCCCTGCGGGGCCGAGAGCCGCGCGGCCGCCGCGGCGGGGTTGGGGGGATGCCGGACCCAGTTTTCTAAACTTTTGTGCTCTGTGTGCTATCAGCCTTGATGGATGTCTTTCTTTCTTTTTCATTTTGCTTTTTTAATTAAAAAAAAATCCACTTTTGGATCGCTGCTTGTCTGTAGTGGAAAGGTGTGCGTGCGCCTTCAGTAGATGTTGAAGAAGGTTAGTTGCCTGGGAGAACGATGAGAGTCAGTATCTCCCCAAGCCTGTCTTGGAGAGAAAGATGCTGCGGCATTATTTAAGGCAAAGTGCTTCGCATGGTGGTTTCATAAAGAAGAAAATAGGAAGGCTAACAAAAGATTTGTGTGATATGACAGCTATGTTTTAAGTCAGCAATTCAACTTCTTAAAAGAATTATAATTTTCCAATCTTTCCTACTCGTTGGAATGAGACAGAATGACCTTTTCTGCTGGCCATTCATTGCTTCACATTTATTGAAGAAGAACTAAATAACTTTAATTTGCAGCAGAAATTGAGTCAAAAATGAAACATAGAGGGTTTTTTAAAGGCTATTGTGCAGCATAACCATCAGGCATTAAAATCAGGGTTAAAAATCAGATGGGGCTATTGTGTTTAAATACTCTTTCTCCTGACACTTTGCCTTATTTTCTTGCATTTTGATATCAGACTCATGTGAAGTCAAGTCGTATCACGTGAAGAAAAATATCTTCCCTTAATAGTTTAACTCAGGTTCAATAAACATCTGCTTTGTAATACCAGCTAAGGATTAGTAAAGCATTTATGGAAAAATTCTACAGAAGCAACTCTTCTATTGAATTTATATAGGTCTTACACAGAAATCTCCAAGCAGAGCTTCTGCT
This sequence comes from Platalea leucorodia, assembly GCF_965183815.1. Classification (NCBI taxonomy): domain Eukaryota; kingdom Metazoa; phylum Chordata; class Aves; order Pelecaniformes; family Threskiornithidae; genus Platalea; species Platalea leucorodia. The sequence continues at coordinate 82,204,199 of NC_138825.1, forward strand.
ACGATGTCATGAAAATTCTATGACTCAATGAAAATGTCACATAGTGAGCAACATTTTCAGTATTTTCTAGATTTCTGTTGTTACATTCCCACCCCCCCTCAAAAAAAAAAGGATCTGTCAAAGGGATAGGTGTTTGTCTACACCACAGCGGTTTGTTAATCCAGGGTTATTATTTTGGATAGGAAGTCTTATTAACAATGTGAAAATTTTAATAGTGGTTTGGAAAATTACAGTTCTCTTAGGTGAGTATTTGTGACACGCGTAAACCCAGATTATCTGCAGTTACCTCTGATACAACCGAGTAGGCAGCAGACTGCATGGGAAGCCAAGGAAAAGAGTCTGTTGTGAGTAAGGGAGGAACATCCAGAAGGTTTCTTACCTCTCCTAGTGGGAGGCACTGCACCACACACAAAGACCAAGGAAGGTTATACTTGACAAGGAAATGTGATATCACTTAGCTATGACCTGGTCTTGAATTTTCGTCCATCAGATCGGTTATGTGGGGGCAAATATACAGTGGAGTTGTTATGTGTAGTGAAACGGGGGAATACAGAAGAAGCATAAGTAACAATTCTCCTGGTTCTGTGATAACATGCCAGTGGATTAAAATAGCAGGACAGACCCTAAGCAGGCCAGAGATTAATGTTTCTGTGTTCTCACTTAACTTGGTGTCCAGTTTATTGCTCATTCTGAAACTTAGTACTATGTCCAAGTAATGGGAAGTATCCTGTATCCGCTCTCACAAAAAGCCATGTAGACTGTTTAAATATATGTGCTGCTTCAAGGTCTTCAGCGTAAGCTGTAACATTTACCTTGCATTTCCAGCACTGGTCTTGTCATCGTGGTGCAGATGGGCTTGTTGCATGATGGTGCAAGGGCCTGTCTTAGCAATGCTTTACAGAACTAAGGCAGATATTCTGTGGTACGAATTTCTTCTTCAGTTCTTGGGCCAAGCAGGTAGATCTCCGCTTAATTACTTCCCTTCTCCTCTGTTCTTCATTTCAACACAGCTACCCTCACCCAATTGTTAGTACATCCCAGCCCTGTTTATGAACAATCTCATACATTTTATTATGTTTTATTTTATTTTATTTTATTTTATTTTATTTTGTTTTGTTTTGTTTTGTTTTGTTATTTTATTTTATTTTATTTTATTTCTAGAAATAAGAAAAAAAATTGTATCACTTGCAAGAAGGTCATGGTTGATACACACGTAAACTGGTATTTCTCTCACACTTGTGTCAGCAAATTAAATTGACCCATTCCACAGCTGCTGTTCACTTTGACTACTTAAACTCCTTGCCATGTAACATATGGCACGCTGCTCACAGCAAACAGACTGCAAATTTTCCAAGGGAAACATGGTCAGGGCACTTTTGTTAACATAGCAGCATCCCAGCATCACCAGAGTCCTAGCATACCCATTCAAACTGATTCATGATACAAAAAGACAGTTTTGTTTATGTGGAAGATGACCAGGTTAGACAGTGATCAGAGCATACTTATTTTAAACAATTTGTAGGCAGAATTTTTTAAAGAAGCTTTAACAGTGAAATCTTCGCAAATGCCAGAGGAAGCATAAGAAGGGAAGCAATGAAGGTGTTTCAATATTTCGGAAGTAGGTAATGAAAAAGGTTAATCAAAAGTAGGATGAATAGCATATTTCAGCACAAAACACAGTAATTTCCTTGGACAGCAACCTTAGACAAATAACCTGTTAGCTTTTTTTCCACCTTTATTGCCACATCAACAAAAAGGGAAAGAGAATTCTTAGCCTTTGTAAAGTCAGAGTTTAGTGATCTCATCTTGAACTGGATATAGTAAATGTCATCAGTGTTCTCACTTGCTCCCTTGGGCAGGTTTCTGAATGGATTCAGAAACCCAGAGGATTTCTGGATGCCCCACATTCTTATGTAACTGCTTCAAACAAGTTGGCATAAATTTCAAATTTCTGCTCTTAAGTTACAATCTTCAGACTTGTCAGCTCAGGGCTCTTTTCCTTTCCCAAATCTCTCTTCCTCGTGTCTTCCTAATTTGTTCGCTTGTAGGTTTTTTTTTCTTTTGTACTGTATAAAACAATTTATTTCCACGACAACAGAAAAGGATTAAAATGTATCAGTCATTTGCAGAATTCGTGCCTTCACTGATTGGGATTCAAAACATACTTCAACACTGGAGAAGTAATTTTAGAAAGGAAGTAATTGAACAGATGATTATTCCCCAAGCTTTGACCATAAGCTTCAAAACCAGAATAACTACGTTCCATTTCCAGCTTCCCAAAAGATGCTGAATATCATTCTCTACCTGCTTATACCCAGCATCCTGCACTTCCTGAAATATGCCTACTACACACAAGTCACTAAATGACTGACAGTAATTCCTAGCTGAGAAAAATTAATTACTAGAGAAGGTCACTCTAAAAGCAATAAGCATATTTTCCAATAAACATCAAAGTGTTAGTTCCTATGAGTCCTTTATAGTAGAACAAAGTGAACAAATCTAAGAGCTCAGCCAGAATTAGTACCTAGTATTAAATAGATTCTTGCAAGATACTTGTCCAAGATACTGAATGTCAAGAAGTTAGCCCTTATTCCAAACATCCCAAATATATTTTTATCTAATCATAGGCTGTCCTTTTCCAATCTGTGGGTTGCTATTTCCTTCTCTACACTCTGATGGGTATACTTTCAAATGTAGTCGTATATTGGTTTAAAGAGAGTAAATTCAAATTGTAAATAGTTATTCTAGTTATTCTGTGTAAATAGGTATTCTGCAATGTACTGGAGAGGAGATAATCTGCAACACAAGAGAAATTATCTAAAACAAGCTACTTATACCGTACTCACATCTGGCGTAAATCTAATGATTTCTCTGGTAGGGTTACCTCTGTCTTTTCCGGGACATAGCTTTTTTTGTGCCAGAAGCTGTCTCAGTCGAGCTGTAGGAATCACCAGAGTTTCTTCTATTGTCTTCTTTTTAATCTTAAGTGTGTTCAAGCACAAAGGTCTCATTTTCAAGAACCCTGAGGTACTGTTGCATGTGCAAAAGGGAGACATTCAGTCAAATGCCATAGAAGCTGTCTGGAATTTAATCTTATATCATCAGGAATGTCCAATAAGTAATAAATATTGCAATTGGCTCAGAGTTAAGAGAAAGTTAAGATTACAGTTCTGTGTGAAGAAGAATCAATGAATTCCCTAATGTGAATTATAAATATACTCAAAGCTGTATGTGCTATTTGATCAAGCAGGATAGTATAAATGGTCATGTAAGTATTTATTTATTCTAATAAGGAATAAAAATCAAAGAACTACTTAAGAACTTGCAGTCTATGACTATGCAAAAAGTGCCTAAAGGCTGTCAAATGCACTGTAAAAACTCCGACCGACAATAGCCCAGGTGAGAGTTCATGGTTGCCCTGTACAAGCGCAGGTTGCACCCATTAGTCTCTGGTTTTCCCACTCTTTATTATGACTATGTAGCACTGTAATTGAGACTGTAGTGTATTTGTAAGATGTAGATTGAATACCAGTCTAGAGAATATTTTCTGTCTCTGGATCTTTTTTCACTTTACTGAGGTGTAAGAAAAACTTCGTAAGTGTCCACATTTTGCAGATGGACTAGCTGAGCAACAAAGGATGTAACAAACATGCCTGAGGTCATGCACTGAATCAGTGGCAGAAGCAAGAATTAAATCCACATCTTCCAGTTTTTCTAGAATAAAGGCAATGGAGAAAAGGGCAAGTCAAATTATCAAAAAGCAACAAGACAAAAGATTACTTTCCCTAATTAAATGAGATAACCTTCTGACTTGAAACACTCCAAGTCAATGCTAAAATTGGTACCGAACTGCAGAACCTTGCAATGGCAAGATGTGAGCATGCCCTTCAGACAAAATCTGAGCATGTCAAAGGCACCAGAGAAAGTGAGAATAGTTGTAAGTGACACCAAAACTAAGTCAAGCAAACTAAGTCAAATTCTACAGCTGACTTTTTCCATGTAGGAGTCAGTCTGTAACTGGATGGAATTTAATGAAAAGATGATTTTTTTTTTGTTATTTGATTAAGCTGTCACCAAGAATTATTCCTTCAGAATGCATAAATTACAGATAAAAGAAGCTACTCTTCTTGATTGATTATGCCTCTAGTAAAAGTGTGTTTTGTTACTAAAAACAAATCAGGCTTAGTACGCACTCATTCCCGTAATAATCCCTGGCAGTTATAGAATCATAGAATGTCTTGAGTTGGAAGGAACCCACAAGGATCATCGATGAGGAAGAATAAATTCATAGTATAAATTCCATCTGTTTTAAGTGTCTGAACTGCTTAGTAACAGGTAAGATATTTTATAAGAAACACATTTATATACAAGAAGTTAAATTAGACAGCTTGTATAAACACTTCAGTAGTGTAACGGTTTAAAATATAGAGGAGAAATCTTAAAGACGCTCATTAAGAGTCACAACTATTCTATGCAAATCTTTTCTCAGTTTCATTAGCCAGTTTGATCTAGACCTCAAAAAGAAGCCCTACTCCATGTTCTAAATATCTGTTCTTCCATACTTAAGCAACCAAGGAGCCAGCTTCCTCTTTTCTCAGCTTTTGGGGTTTCTGAATTTGTGTCACTGTCATGGTGAATTTGTGTGCAGCTGGTTTCTGTGACCTTAAATGACGAAAAATTACTGGTTTGAATTTCCCCCATAATTCTAGTTCTTCACGTAACAGAGTTTTGTTGATTTTACTGCAGATGGTGGCTTGCTATGTCATAAGAGGAATGACAGGATAGGTTGTAAGCATCAGTATTAGGGACATGGTTTAGTGGTGGACTTGGCAGTGTTAGGTTAATGGTTGGACCTGGTGATCTTAAAGGTCTTTTCCAACCTAAACAATTCTACAATTCTATGATTCAGCATGTTGCTCTGACTTACAGAGCCATCATAGGTCTTGCTACACTTGCAAGAGTTTGTTTCCTTGCCAGAGTTTATAGGAAGTGAGGTACAAGAAAGAATTATGCTACTAGATCATTAGGGCCCATGAGAAGACGTTCCTGTGTTTATCTTCACAATGCTGACTATATGGGCTTTGCTTTTATAGTTGAACTTAGGTTAGCTAAGATGTTTTCCTTACTGACTCAGCCTTCCATTTTTGTATGGTAATAGCTTGTCAGAGGAAATGTGGACACATAACAGATGTATCAAAAATTTGAAGCTTCAGAGAGTATCTTTTAGCTTTTACATTTTGTCACTGAAAGACGTTGATGATACACTTTTGAATAATCTGTCCTTTCAGGGATTATGTTAATTAAATTATTAGGTTTTTTTCTACTCCCCAACTGAAATTTAAAGGGTGATTGATGTCAGTAATTTTGGAGGCAAGTACTAAAATAATGATGTTCTTTAATAAATCAGTTGAGAGAGTTAGAAAAAAAGAAGGGCTTATTAGCTTTAAAGCTGGTTTGTTATATCTGACACTCTACTTACTAAAGTAAAGGATTATTCTTTTCCCAATTCTTTCACGAAGTGCTGATCTTACATTTTCGAACAGAAAGAAATAGGATTTTTTTAATTGGCTGAAAAACTCTCATCTGCCCTTTTTACAAATAAGATAGCATTCGTTTACTTCATAGAAGCTAAGCACTAAACAGGCACTATTTTCTTTTTAGCCCAATGTATCTTTTTACTATTAAATGACCACTGGATCAATCACTCATTGGGAATGGGAGGTCACACCAATAACAGAACCAATTTTGGGTTTTCCACTTTTTTAATTCTTGAAAAGTTTGTGATTTTGTTATAATACATATAATGATTATGCCTCTAATGTATCTTATAAACACCTTAGTAAGGTATGGTTTCAAGCATATTTGTGAAGAAAAATTGTTTTCACTGCAGGAGCCATTTATCTTGACCAATACAAGTAACTGTGTTTATGATCATGTGCCATTCACTTAGGCTTTGTATGGCACAAGTAGTACTTCACCATAAAAAGATACTTTCCTACATCATGACTTTGCTGTGAAACATAAAGTTTGTAAAGTTCTTGGTGGTCTTCAACTTAAATGCATTATACAAGTGTAAAAATTACCCCCCTATTTGTACTCAGGGAACATATTGTCGCAGGTAAGTTTCTTCTCTGCAAACAACAGGAAACTGCTTATTTTGAAATTAGATTTTAAAAAAATCTGTGTCTGCATTTTATTTTCATTAATTTTTCCTATTTCTGGTAGCCTCTTGAACCCCCTGGTTTCAGCAAGTAAATTAAGCCTTTATTACCTGCTGCCTTCTTTGTATCTTGAACAGCAGAACCCTGCTACTGTTAGTTTGATGTTATTGAAGAGCAGTGACTCATCATCCCATAAAGACTATAAACTGGTAAACAGGTGATTTTATTCTCAAATGCATAAGGGAATTTTATATTATATAAGGGAATTTTATACTTTATCCTAGGTTGCAATTCTGCTTTAAGATACTGTATTTACTGAAATAAATATCAAATTTGTTACAGATGTAAATTTGTCCCAAATTAGGACTAAAAACACACAAGTATGATCTGCCTCTCAATTTACTCTTTTTTAAAGTTGGGTATGGGTGTAACTGCAGGGCAGTATTGTTCTTCAGTGCCTTATCTGAAGTTGCTGGACTCTCAGTGGGGCTTACTAAATTATTTTGAGCAGAGTGCCTTTATATATTTGTTCAGATCCTGCCAGCCTGAAGTTGCACTAGGCAAATAAAGCATAGAATCAGGCTACAGTTGCATAGGTGAAGTGGGGGGAAAAAATGATCTAAGGAAAAATATATCATCTTTACTCGAGGAGATATAGGATTCCGTATTTAGACAAATAAGAATCTTGAAGGTAAAGACTTTGATTTTGTTCAGTGTATCATTATGGAAAGTGAGCCTATGGGATAGAAGACAGATAGTTTTGCTGCAGTAGCTGGAGCTGTTGAAGAAATGGGCTATATGCATCTGCACCAATAGCTTTGTCCTCAGGTATAACTTATAGCTGAGAAAACGATAGGTTTCTTGTAGCTTCAGGCATCTCAAAATGGACCCACAAGATTAGAGGTGATTTTGAATAAAAAAAATTAGATCTAACATCATTGTCTCGTATTTCACATATTCAAGAAATCATAGAACAGGTGAGGTAGGAAGAGACCTCTGGAGATCAGTTAGTCAAACATCCTTCTCAAAGCAGGGTCTGCTCAAGCAGGTTGCTTGGGGCCACATCCAGTTGGGTTTTTTTAACATCTCTAAGACATATTCAAAGAGATGGAGATATGTGGAGACTCCACAACCTCTCAAGGCAACCTGAGTCCAGTGTTTGATCACCCTCACAGGGAAAAATTCTTTCTTGTGTTCAGATGGAGTTTTCTGTGTTTCAGTTTGTGCCCATTACCTCTTGTCCTGTCACTGGGCACCACTGAGAAGAGTCTGGCTCCCACGTCTTCACTCCCTTGCAACCAAGTATATTTACACACATTGCTTAGATTCCCCTGAGCCTTCTCTTCTCCAGGCTGAACAACCCCAGCCCTCTCAGCCTCTCATATGCCAGATGCACCAGTCCCTTCACTAGCTTCATGGCCCTCGAGTAAGTCCCTGTCTCTCTTGCACTTGGGAGTCCAGACCTGGATCCAGCACTGCAGATGTGTCACCAGGGCTAAGTGGGGAAGAATCACCTCTGTTGTCCTGCTGCTAATGTAGCACTGGATGCTATTGACCTTTGCTGCAAGGGTGCATTGACGGCTTGTGTTCCACTCCTTCTCTACTGGGACCACCCCAGCCAAGAGAAAAAGTAGACAGTGGGCTTTTTGAGAGCAGAATAAACACTGTGATTCTAAAATGGTGAGTCTTGGACGATTAAACTGTTTAAATTATAATGGAGTTATTACATCACAGATTTCATTTTGAAAACAACAACATCCGGTTCTTTTAGTCCAATCCTGAATGTACAAAATCATTTGGTGAAAGGTTTTTATGAAATTCAGATGACCATTAAACAGTAGCGTACACTTAGATACCAGACTTAACTAATTATATCCAAATGATTAGTCCACGAATAATTTCTTTTCTCTTGCTGCTACAGAACTAAGTCCTAAAGTCACTGAAGAATGAATGAATTTCAGCATTCCTGCCACAACAGTACACCAGACTTGTTTAACAGATCTTGGAGTGGATGGCACCATTACCAAGTGATCGGTGCTGCAGAGACAATCATCCTTCCCTCTCTGATTGGGATTATCTGTTCAACAGGCTTAGTCGGAAATATCCTCATTGTGTTCACAATAAGAAGGTATGGAATGGAATACATTTTGCAATAAGATTTATAGCTGAAAAAATAAATTATGACTACACTAAGAGAGTGAATTGCCCAGAAAAGACAAGGGTAGCAAGTTTTTCATGTTTTGTTTAGTCATTGACATTTACGTCTCATTAAAAAAAAATTAAATCATGACTACAAATAGCGGTAATATGTGCCTGCTTAGCCTTTTCTGTTATGAGAAAGCACTTAAGTGTATGATCGACTTCAAACATATCACAGAAACCAAAATACATGCCTTTTTCCCTGGCTTCCGTTATAATTGGCTTTAAACTTTAGTTATGGTACTAGCTAGGCATTATAATGTCTTACAAAATGCTTTCAAGATCAGTTGAAATACAGTCTTTTTCTCCTTTGAAAACTGCACTTCTACCTCAGATTAATTTAACAACAGAGCTCTATCTAACTTTTGCCCATTTACAGCAGCTTCCTAGAACTCATTGTTTTTTTCCAGCACCGCCTTGCTTCTAGAAACAAGGGCCTTAGTGCCAGTCAAGGATTCTCACATGACAGGAATTAATACCTCAAGATATTTTTGTTGTATTCTGAGAAGGTAAAATTGCTGAAGTTACTAAAGTTTTTTGGGTCATAAAATCTGACCCAGACATCCTTTATGCACGAAAATACTTTCTAGTCTCCTAATTTTAACAAGAGATTTCTTTTTCTATATAATAAAAAAATTTGCTGTCAAGTGGCTGATGCTACCACAAACTCTAAATCCATAAGCATGTATCTTGAAAAAGTGGCTTTTACCTTCAGCACAAATTTAACATAAAGATTTATGACAGCATAAGGCATACATATGTCACACTTTACAATGATTAATAGATGGACTCCGCCCCTACATACTGTGCTTTTAAAGGAAAGATTTCCAAAGGCCAACCTAGGACTAACTGTATGTCAGCCCCTGAGCTTTAGTAAACTTTGCTTGAAACTACCAGAAATCCAATGCCTAGTGCACTCAAGAACATTGTAGCTCATAGTCTGAATCCAGAAGAGAAGAAATGTGGAAACAGTATGTCTCAAGTGAACATAGTGGCAATATGACTTTTAAATTGTATGAATGAATAGAAAGGAAAAAAGAAATCATTGAGTTTCTAAAAATTAGTTGTAGAGTCTCTAAAATAATAGAATGGAAGGAAAATGAGAAGGAACAAAGATTTCTTTTGGCCCTGGTGAAAAGCCTTTGTCTAGCCTACATAAAAATATGACAGACAGAGCAAATAGGCACAAACAATGACTTGAAAAAAATAATATAATTTAAACCGCATTTGTGTTCAAATATATGGGCATGAACATTTATACACAGGAAAAGAATTTGAAAACAGTGCATTAAAATGTTAATGTGGTAGTTACCAACACTAAAAAAGACAGCCACAAACCTCAGACTCTGTAGATGAATATACATTTAAAATGTAGCTACATTTTGAAAAATAACCATGTCAAATTCTCATCTTTCACTAAACAGATCTGATTCTACTCAAAGGCTCTGCTTCCGAGCTCTGTCTTCACTCTATTGAATACATTTTCTCATACATACATTTAAATTTTGTTAGCATTACAGACTAAATTCATTTAAGAGAGAAAGAAGCTAGATTACCTCTCTAATTAACCAGAAAGTTATTTACTTTCCAGTAGCAAATGCTTTACTGATGATAGAACATGGTAAAGAAAGAACCTTGGAATTTCAGCTCCTCAATTTTGTTTGCAGGTCTGCCAGCTAGGGACAAACATTTTTAAGTGTGAATTAAAATTATATTATCTGCAAATTACTGGGAGAAAATAACTAAAGTCCTAATGAAAGTTACGTGTAATATATGTCTATGCACTAAGATTTAATTTAAAAATTAGTAAGTCAATGACTTTTGGCTGGCCCTCCTTGTGTGAATGAATTTAATCCCTAGGAATAATAGAGGGAGTTGAGATATGTTGCTATTTAATTAAAAAGAAAATGGTGGAGAAAATGCTGCAAGAGTTCAGTGTCAGCCAGAAGTACCCAATAATGTTCATCCCAGCAACCTAGAAAAACTGGTCCCCAAAACTGCAGTTCTGCTAGCAAGCATTTTATGTAAACCTACTGACTTTGGTCAACCAGCTGGTGGGAGAATGGCTATGTTTTTGTGTGGAGAGGAAAAATGTGATCCAGACAACCCCGATTAGCTGCATTAGTCTGACTTTGTATTTTTAAGGAAGAGTATGTTACAGAAGAGAAAATGGAATCAAATACAATTTCAATTATCTATGAGTAGAGCTTTTCAGATCAATTTGATTTTTAATAAGGTAACTAAGAGTAAGTGGTAAAATAGTATTTCCTAAAACAGAGACTGCAGATAAGTGTTACAACACTTATTACTTGCATTCTGAGTCTCCAGCTGGAGAAGGTGTATTTGCAACTGAATGTAGTCACCAGTAGAAAATTTTTGAAACCACTACATACAGCTAGCCTGTCCAGATTAGAGATTTTATGTTATCAGATTTTATATGTTATCATGTTGGATGTTATTAACCCAGCTAAAGAACAATGTAATGAGTTCAATAATTATAACATGAGAAAAAGATTAGCTAAACTGTGGATGGCACGAGGCAATGTTGATAAGAAACAAGTTTCCTGAAAAGATTTTCAGGAGAAATAGGTTAACGTGAAACTTTCAGGGACTGATCGAGGGGCCAGCCAGATTTCATCTTTTCCCTCAGAGACCTGAGGCAAAGTGTAAGAGTGTGTCAATAGTATTCTTGATGACATACGGTGGGGAGATGTGGCTGATGTGAAGGAGTATAAGACTGTCATACAGGAAGGACTAGATAGAGGAGGGACTAGAGCGGCAGAAATGCAGTAACATTTAGTAGCACAAAGCCATAGAATTTTTTTCTTTTTTTTTTTTTTTATAAATATGAAGCACTGCTGTCAGTTAGAAAACAACAGCGGAAAAACTCCTGGGATTGCTGTGTGCTGTCAATAGGCTAAAGCTGTGTGAGAAGCACACGCAGCTGTAATACATGTAAGGCTCTGCCTTTCTGGAGGAAAGAGGGAAATGCTAATGCCATTCTCCAGGCTCATAACAAGGCCTGAAATACAACTCTCACCAGCTGTTTCCAGGAAAGATAAGATATTCAGACTGGAATAAGAACAGAAAAGAACAATTACTAGAACCAGAAGAATGGAGAACTATGAAAATTTACCTTTTTTTCTTTTTTTTAAAAAGGCTCAGTGGTGTACACGTGCTGTCTATAAATCAGGATCAAATGCAGCAGAAAGGTTAAAGGACTGTTTAAACTAAAGGCCAAAACTGGTACAAGAGCAATTGGGTAGACCCCAGTCAGGAGCTATTAAAGGCTGATAACTGGAAGGTGATTTTTACCTTCTATAGAACAGTGATGTCCTCTGACAGCCTTCAGTAGGAGCAGTGGAAGTAAAATCATTATTTCTGAGGTGAAATTACTCTGTTATGAGGAGGTCTTTTCTGATCTTGTTGCCTGTGACAGCCGATGACTCAGTTCTGTGACAAGGGTTCTCTCTTCCAGTCTTAGGTCCCTGCTTTTCCTAAATCTAGCAAAAAAAACCCCAACATGTTAAACAACTACCCAGTGCCCTACAACATATCTCAGCTGTTCTGTTCTTTATTCCTTGCTGAGATGGGAAAGCTAAGTGTCTCTGCATTAAGACAGCATGCTGTCAATTTACTCCGATTTCTATGATTCTGTTTTAGATTTGTTTCAGAAATAAAAAACAAGCTAATGTTAGAAGTGTGGGACTTCCCATGATCACATTTGGCACGGCAACTGATACATGTCTCTAAGTGATGTTATCTGGCTCGACTGTAAGATTCAGTTAAACAATAATATATTTTGGACCAGAATATCTTGGACAAACTTCTGTAGCTATTGCTAATCGAATGCTAAACATTAGATAATGTTGTTATTGAACAACAAATTAGATAGTTGAATTACTTGGAAGTATTCATCGCTAGATATGGTTAACTGAGAGAAGACATAGAGGCAGAGATGTAGAACAGAACTGGTTGCCATTTCTTTGTGCAGTTTTTCATAATTGGTACTGAGCAAGATTCATTCTCACAAGATTTTATAGGCCTTACCCAGTTATACGGATGTGAGTAAATTTTTTCCAGCCTAACTTTGATTGCCCAATCCATTCATCTGGGTCTCTCCATGAAGAGGCACTACTGAGAGTAATACGTATCATCTTTGTCATATACCTATCTAAGAGCATAAATTGCTCCCAGAGTTCTGTTTCTCTGCGGTGATTATGAGAGCCAAGATCACTTGGAGATAGTAGAGGTCTAAATTTCAATTCAATAAAATTAGCTAAGAAGAATCCAACCCTCAATTAAAGGGAGAAAAGATAGTACAAGTCTTTCCTGATAAATTATTGAGATGTTTTTTCAGCCACTAGGGGAAAATAACATGCACAGAAATGATCCAAGAGGGAGGACAGTACATGCTTACCAGCACAAAAGGGCTATAAGATAGTGTTAAGTACATATAGGACTGCTGCTGTTGGACTGCCTCTTCTCAGGGACCGAGGATCTAGGTAAACTCCAAGTATGACAGCAGAAGGGGACTATGGTTAACATCAGAGCCGGAAATTTAAAAAAGCTTCCTGCAAGTCAAGCTGGTTTGCTGGGAACAGTTAGATTTTGTAGGGAAGGACAGGCCTAGGTGAGAGAATGACCTTAAAGCTGGTGCTACTTGCCATGGCAGACCTAGCCCATAAGGGATGCCATTTTGACCTTTCCTGTTTGAAGAAAGGGTATATGCTTGTGTTTCTAAATGTGTGATACTTATAAATCATCGTGTCTTTGACCTGAAAGATCACTTCCAAATCAACACTTAAGCTTCTAGTTAATGAAGACTCTCTGTCCAGGAGGGTATACATAAATACTGATGACAACACATAATGCAATCAGAGGGGATAAATAATGACTGATGACAATACATAATGCACTTGTCATGTTCCTCGAAGTTCTTACTGGAGTGACAGCCAGTATATGGATTATCACATTATCATGTCTGCTCAACACTTCTTTTTTTAATGGATTGGGATCCTTTAAATCCATTTTTTAATAAGTTTAATCTGTAGAAGTAGAATTGAAGAGAAGGTAGGACTAACCACAGATTTGACATATGCACAGATTTTACAGAACAGCAATTGTGCTTTTGTACATTTTTTGTATGGTGTTTCAGAGGTGGAAATTAACCTGGCATGGGTGGAAGGATGAATTGACCAGCTAATATTTTGGCTTGAGAAACTGCTGAGAAGCTTTCAAAGCTGTGGTGAGAAAGTAGAAAACACTGAAAGGATGAAAAGAAAGAAGTTTGAAATTGAGGCTATCACTATTATTTTCCTTATTTTTTTTGTTTTTTGTTTTTTTTTTTTTCTTAAAGTGATAGTTTTAGCAGAAGGCAAGCACTACTGACTTAATAAAATATAAGAAAGTTATAAACAATAAAATGTGGCCAAAATTATTTGATATTATAAAGTTTACTGCATAAGTTACCATTTAAATATTGTGGCTCTGAGCCACCACAGGAAAGTATATGAAAATCTGTATGAAAATATGTGTCCTGGCCTCCGGACACTGATCTAAAAAGGCATCATTTTCTGAATCTCAGTGTAAAGCATGGGACAGTGGGTCTTACAACACTTCCTTTTACATCGACCATGGGACAGTTGTTCAATGTACATTCTTTGTTGATTAAATTTGGCATAAAGTGAGTTTAGAATTTGAGATTCTCATTCTCAGTCCAACAGTAATTTCTGATTTAGCATGATTTATCCTGGTAATGTGAATGAAATAAAGCAGAAAAAGACCATTTTAACTTTTTCATGAAATGACATGTACAGGCAGTTTTCAGATGCTTTGAAACCTGTGTGTCTGAGCATAATGGTACCATTTGATGCCTTGCAGGAAACACAGTTTGGGGCTTTTCGTTTCCTGGAGATTTTGCATCCTTCAAAGTTCAAAAAGCTAAAGGCACCAGAGGAAAAAGATCACATATGCGTCATTCTCTCCACAAGCTCCAGTCATTAGTGCCAGCAGATATACTTTATAGATGTCTGGCTTTGCTTTCAGCATCATAACCAGATGACAGTGAATCATACTTCATAATTTACTAAAAATTTTTCAAAAAAATACTTTTGTCTGGCTCACTCCCTCTAGCTTAAATTTGTTTCTTTGGAAAGATAGTTATTTCATAGCTCGTAGCATGCAGTGAAGGCAACATGAAAAATGTGTAATTAGGAACTCTTCTCACAGAGGTCATTTTAGGAAATGATGGTCATAGAGCTGGACTTCTGAATGTGGTTTGTGGGCAGCCAGGTAGAATTCCCCCAGCTGCAGGTTCTTCTGTGTCTTCCAGTAAGAATGACAAATAAACTGCTACTTTGCAGTAGACTGGAAAAAAAAATGGTTAGAGATACTGAGAGGGAGCCTAGACAAATAGCTTAGACTGGACATCTAATTTGTAAGTTAAGGTGATTTCTATATGGAGACTGTGGATAAGGACCTTTTTAATAAGGTCCTGTAATTAAAAAACTTTTATAAATATCAGTGCTTTTCAACGATGTTTTGTGCTTCTTTCCTTGATTTGTATAGAATAAGGCAATTTAAAGTCAGGAATTCTTTCAACTGCATGTATAACATTCCTGCAAGCCTAAATCAGGAGGTATACTAAGGATTACATTTTGGTAAAGGAAGCTAGGAAAGTGTATATATCACACAAAACCCATGCAATATAACATTATGAAACTGTCAAATCCAAACACTCAGTACTTAAATGAAAACTGCATACAGTTTTAACTCAGTTGTGTTCCCTATGTATGTATAAACTTCATGAGACAATCTTTAAGTATTTAATTGCATACTATTTTTTTTTTCCCAGAGGATCATTCCTCTTTCACCAGTTCCCTTTTTACCTTGAGCACTTGAGAACGTCTTGTATGCATCTTTAAGCAAGATTCAGCCCTGGGTCAACTGTGTCACAGGAAGGCTCTGATCTCTCCTCCTGTTTATGGAGACTGATGTTTCTAGAGTTCCTATGTCCATCAGATGTGTTTTTATTTTGAACACTTTATAGTTTTCAAAGGAGAATATGGATAATTGTGCTCATGTTAATAAATTAAATAGCCCATTCAGCCTCACTGGAAAGCAAAATTATGAACAATATATTTTTGTTGAGCCGAAAATTGTTGGTTTGAAATACGTAAACTCTAAAATAGTGGTTCTCACAGTGTACTTATTTGTGTGTAGTTCCATTTTGAGGTCTGCTCTATCAACAGTATACTTGGAAAACAATACAGTAACTTGTCAAGTAATTGCCTCCACATCTTCCAATTTATTTCAGAACTCAATAAAAAACTAGATATCTACATCTGCAATCTGGCTATAACAGATTTGGTTCATATAATTGGCATGCCCTTTCTCATTTACCAATGGGCACGTGGAGGTGAGTGGGTTTTTGGCAGCCCTTTTTGCACCATCATTACCTCCCTGGACACACGCAACCAGTTTGCATGCAGTGCCACTATGACCGCAATGAGTTTGGACAGGTATGTGGTTTCAGATTTTCATTCTGTACGCGAGGACAATAATACCTGATTGTGTTTATGCAAAGCTGTAGTAATTCAAGAATGAGAAATGCCATCAGTTATGGTTAATGATTTTTTGAAAACTCCAGGAATCTTTTTCTGATGTTTGTGGAGGTCGCAGAAGTATTTTAAGTCTCGCTATAGCATCATGCTATGAACAAGGCCTTAAGGGATCCTAGACACCACCAGTATTACTGTTCTGGGCCCCATCTTTAGAGGTGCAGCTTCTAGTAAAGGCTTAATGTCACTAAAACTAGATTTGCTTTAACTGTTCTTGTTTAAGGTAAAAACTTGGTTTCCAGGCAGACTGCAGAAACCTACCATGTCTGTTATTTTTTAAAACATTTATTAAAATGCAGTAAGAGTACAACAAGAATTTTAGCTTTTATCATAACTACAGATTTCAAAAATGACTTCTGTATATTCTTGATCTTAAGGAAAAAGTGACCAAAACCAGGAAAGAAAAGTCTGCTTTGGACCAAAGAGGTCTTTCACATGTCAGAGAGAGCATGGAGGAAAACAAAAAGACAAACTTTCCTGCATGGCACGAGGCACTTGTCAATCATTAAGAAGACATTCAAGGGACAACTTTGAACTTATGAGCTAGGATAAATAAACAGAGCCAATGGGAAGGATGGTTGCTATTGATCTCGCAGCATACAAGACAGCATGCTGCTATGGAAGTGGAATGTAGTCACTAAAGGGAGGGAGAGAAAAATTATCAGAAAACAGAAAGCAGAAAGCAGAAAATTGAAAGTTAGAAATAATACTGAAATTGATAAAGTATGGCTATCATAAAGAGGCTACACTGGTGCATGATATTACAAGCCTTATTTGGTTGACATGCAGTTAAAAAAGAGCCAAGAAACTGTCAATTCCTTTGAAGTTCAATTTTTAAAGCTCTGTTCTTATACTTGCATATGAGTAATGTGACAAATGACAGACTTTTCCTATATTCCTAAAGAATTTACACATACCAGTATCTTTAATCTTGCTGTTCAGAGAACAAAAATTATGCAAAAGACAGTAAGTATTAAGGCAGGAAAAAGACACAACATATAATGAGGAAAGACAGAATATCAAAACTTGGTATAAAAAATATACCTGTAAGTAAAGTAAAGCCATGTCTTAAAATAGACATTTGGGGTTTTTTTTCAAATTACTGTGCTTTCTTTTCTATTTTGAGGCAAGTTTTTCTGTCTCAAATACAGCTGCCTAGGAAAAGCTCTTCAAATTACTTCTTTCCCATTTGTTTTATCACTGCTAATACCAATTATGACACTATAGCCAAGAGAGACAAAGGTTTTTTAGACAACAAGCTCCCAAACTGTCTAGTGCTTGATAGTTTCAGAAAAGCACCTCTGAATCCACCCAGGAGCTTTCGTTAAGTGAAAAGATTAAATCGGCTATTTTGAAAAAAATCAGCAGAGTTTATCAGATTTTGTTTGACTGTAAAATCATCCCAAATTCACAATAAAAGCAAGAAACATAATTGACACCTTAGTCAATGCTATGGCTAATGCAGCATTGAGCAGCTTCATGTTCTCTTTCACTTTTCTCAAAAATAAAAGCACTTCTAAAGGAAGACAGGAGCAGGTCAGACCTGGGAAGGCACTTCCAGAAGTCTGAGCTGAATAAAATGACTACCACATGCAAATTAATATCTGTCATATTGCTGGATAATATTTTTATTCCCATAAATCCTCTGCTTCATAATAGGAGTGATCTATGTCATGCAATGGTCCAACAGAGACTTTAGTATTTCAACATTTCTTTTTGCAAATCCAATTTCTTTGTAAGATCTTAAGAAGTGGCAAAACCAGCTGTTCTCTCCATGGAGCTTTACGGGTCAATTTATGAGGGGTACAATGTATAAAAGTTTGGTTTTCATTACTCACTTTAATATGAAATAAAAAACATTAAGGAAAGCTGTACAAACTATGCAAGTTAGGTATGCGTATTAAAATTTATGAGAAAGTTTTCTAAACTGACATCAAATACATTTTTTAATCCAGATTCCTGTTAATGCCACAGGCAACATTATATAAATTAAACCTGAATGAAACCTCGGTAGCAGAACTTTGGCCTATCAGTTAAAAAAAGGTTTCCTAAGGAGCAGCCCACACCACCTGTTCTCTGGATGAGGATGTGCATAGACACACATAGACAACAATCCTAATACAATTTACCCCCATGTACATCAAAAGTAAATTTGACTGTTCAATGAAAATATCACTTGCCTAAGCGAAATCAGAACTGTGTATGCTGCAGACAGCATTTCCTCAATCCCAGATATTGATAATACTCTTATGCTGCAGTCTCTGGTGAGACAGGAGAGATCGTGAGATGGGTGAAAAGGGGGTCTGGTATGGTGTCCTACACTAACGTTCTTACCTGGAACATTCCAATAAGTCACTTGAGTTAAACTGAATATGAACATTGCAATTAGCAATGTTAGTGACTTGTTTGAAATGTCAGAGGAACTTTATGGCCTATGACATTTTAAGAAAAGAGCCAAGATTTACATGTTCAAAATAACTAATGCAGATTCAGAAGTCACATCATTCCTTATTCCTTAATGGCGTACAAGATGCAGCTGGTAAAACCTATGCCAGACTTTCTTTCTGTGACAGGAGGCTGTGAGGCACATCTCATTCCCTGTAGCATGACTGCATTGGAGCATGTCATAGGAAAATGCCCCTGTTTGGGTCCCTTCTTACAGAGTGCACCTGCTTCTGACTACTTCTTCTGCAAAATTTGGTCATAAGAAAAGGTGTAATCCTTTTGATAGGTGTTCAGTTGTCTGTGATCCAAGGCATAGTTTTGGTATGGCACAGCTGTATAATCTTGTCTCAGCCTCCTAAGAAAATTGCTAAATGCTAAGCTGTGTGAAAGTACCTAGAGTAGAACCATGTGTGCTAAGAAAGGTAAGATTGCAGCCAGAGATAAGATCATTGAGATGGAGACAGTTGGCAACTCAAAGGTTCGAGAAACACTGGCACAAAAAGGTATAAAATACTAACGAGAATCAGGGAGTCTGAAGATGCCCCTCCACTCCCATTGACAGCTGTACAGCAAAGACTCAAGGGTGCCGCACAGGGGTGGTAAGAGTATTAGCACTTAGCCTAGGAGCTTGCTAGTCCTAGCTGTCTGTAGTCTGTTGTCCATTGTAATAGCCAAGCTCTTAAGGCTTCAGGCACATAAATGGAGAGGTGAAGCTGGGAAGATAAATCTGGAGTAAGCAGCTCCGTGACAGCTGAGAAGAAACAGGCAGGTGTTCCAACTGTTTGCAGCAGCCGAGGCTGACAGACATGAGAAAATATGTTCCTTGTTTGCCCGTTGTTGTAATGTTCCTCTAAGAAACATTTACCAAGGCAGTGTCATTGGTAGGGTGGGCCATATCTCTATGAATGTTATGAGCTTTCAGTTATTTAAAACCAGAACCACCTGATTCACCATGGACTAATCCATTTACTCATTCTTCACACTCCTTTTTCTGTCGTTCCTTGCTTCACTTCACATGTAGTTAGAAACACCCCAGCCACAAGAAAAGGTAAAAACCTTTTAAAAGCTCAGTCTCCTGAGCAGCCCATCATTTGATGCTGAACATAGTACACTTTGCAGCCTCTTGGAGCAATCCTAACAGCCTACATTTTAAGCCAATAAAGATAACAAAATAGTAATTAACATTAATTGGATAATTGATGCTAATTAGTGATATTAATGATAATAATAGTGTCAATATACTATATTGTGACTATATGCAATATATAGTAATAATGTTAGACCATAGGATGTCAAATATCATAGGTTATGATACATCCAGAGGCAGGAAGAAAGCAAGCAAGGAAAAATCCAAGCTCTAAGATGTTTCCCTTCTCCTTGCCCGATATGCATGACAGAAGTATGACCACATGTTTATGGCTTTGCTAGAAATCAGACAAGATGACACGCAATTAGCTACAACATTAACTAGAAGCACATGCTCCCATGAAATATTTTCTCCTTCCAAGTGTCACATTGGCTTTCATGATCTTACCTTTGGTGGTGGTTGGTCTCATAGATGTTCCTCCACGCAGCATTGTAACAGCAGGTTTGGCAGAAAGGCAAAAAAGAAATGCGGTAATAGGCATGGGTAACAGGCACCATATACCTGGTGCCTTGTACTTTCTGAGAGCTCTGGAGGCTCCATCACTGCCTCGTTCTCCAGCTATTTATCAGAGACACAGCTCTGACACTCCCATTATTGTTTGTTTGAGGTAAGTATTCTTCAGACTTTTCCCAACAAAAGACTCTTGTTACTGATAATTACTTTGTCAGATGAGGGAACATGTCTGCCTTTAAGTTCCACTCTCTGTTTGAAGTGGAAATTACCCTGTATTTTCAAAACAGCAAGTTTTCCCAAATGCACCACTCACGTTTCATTTCACAAATTTATCATCGGACTGTAGGCAAGATTGAAAATTACATCCAAACTGAAACAACCAATAGAAATCCACCGCTGCAAAAGAATGGAGACAAAAGCTGCTTGATAAGTGTTTAGGGTGAGATTAATTTTTTATTGTCTGGGGAAGGGTAAGTCAGAATACCATCAGGCTGGAATAAGTTTGAGTTCTATGAAGGAAAAGAATCATTTACATTTACATTGAATTGAATTTCTGGTGGTGTTTTCATTCCATTCAGTCTAATGATTTCTTTTTAATCTTTAAGTTCATTAAATGACTTTTTTTCTTTTGCTCAGATGAATATTAAAAATGAGAACTAGAAATACAGGAAAATTATCCTTTAAAGTCACATATCAGTATATGAAAATGTCCAGCAAAACAATTGATCCAGAAAGTGTGAAAAGTCATTTTAAAATACATAGGGAAATATACATATATACAGGCCAGATTTTAGTACCCTCACCGGCATCATTAGTAACCTGCCCTTTACTTTTGTGAGAATCCTATGAAAACTCAGCTGTGTATCCAGGAAGAAAATGTCTACACAGCAAAAGGAACGAGGGTCAGCCAGCCCATAGGCAGTGGTGGGCACCTCTAGAGCTGGAAGATGTGGATTCCGTACCCATCCCAGGCTAAGGAGGTTCCTTTGCACATGCCATTCCTTCCCTTAAAGATCCTCAATGCCCATTAACACAGTTAGTTTTGTTACAAACTACATTAGTCTGATAACCACTACACTGCAGCTGCTATCAAAATGAGTTACATTCACTGTTGAGAAGTCCTGAGCTGTGCGGGGCTCTGGTTCTTTGAGCAAAAGCAATATCATCTGTTAAGCCACATGTCACATGGTGTCTTAAGAGCCTCAGCCTCTTACATTGCTAACAGCGCTCTCTCTGAAGCTCTGTAGCTGGCTTTCTTCTGGCAGCTCTGTGCCCAGTCACCCAAGCTGCCGCAGCAGCCTTTCCCAGAGCCTCTGGGGCAGCACTTTCCCCTTGTTCCCACGCTGTGGATCTTGCACTGTTATCCTCCCAGCCCTGCACCTGCAGACCCAACCGCGTTGTTACGGTGTGTTCTCATGGGAAGTGACTACCACCAGCGTGAGAACCACCCCTTCTTCCCCTCCCTTTTCCTACCCTGTGGTCAAAGCTTCTGGTTGACATTAGTGGACCCAAAAACTTGCATGCCCCAAACTTAACACCAAGTCAGCGTGCAGCCTCAACAAGGCGTGCTCTCAGCAACATCAATAACATCATAGGCAGGAGTAACTGGTAAGAACTGATGAAAACTGTGTTGATACTGTGGAAAAAAGCATTACAGAGGGAGCCATGTATGACACTAGAGAAGAGACCCAGAGAAGGATGCTTGTCTGGAGACCCCCCCATTGCTTCTCTTCCCAGCTGGCCACTCAGGACAGATTTACCTTTCCACACTCTCTCTTTTCACTTTGATTTTTCCCTTAAAGTAACTACATGCCATCAGCTACAGACCCTGGTAATAAATCTCTGTACATGTGAACCTGTGTTAAAAACCTTTGTGCAATACACAGTTCTTAATGAAAGAGCTAACAAGAAATAACCAATGTTTTTGTGGTTAGGTATCTTGTGAGCATAGGCAGCTTGAAACAAAAGGGAGATCTCACTGAAGCCTTCCTGCTAAGCAGAAGCATATGAAAGCATTAAGGTGTTTTTGTATCACCCAACTGTAGGCACAAAATAAAGTTCAGTCTTTCATTAACAGTAGGCATGCCTAAGAGGTGACTCGCAGGGCATATGGAGAGCACAGCTAAGGACGGAAAATCATGTCCTGTCACTTCCTTGCAGCCTGCAGGAAGAGGGGTGCCTGCTTAAGTGCACTTCTTGTTCCACGTCAGCTACTAACGTCACTTTTCTGTGCTTCTCCCACATGCCCTATTTCCATCTTACACACTTCCATTTTCTCACAAATAGTTCCTTTAATTCACAGTTTACTCACTGATTTTTTTTTGTAATGTCCATTGTAACTTTCTTCAGTATTCATTCTTTGGAAACATCTCTGCTGTCAATTTTAAAAAGAGTTGCAGTATTGCACCCTTACTTTGCATGGAGATGTTGTTTGCGCCATTTGAAAAATGAAAGCAAGCTCAAAGCATGTATAGTATACTGTGCTTACGTTGAGACTAAGAGGTCAAATTTTGTGTAAAGTGGGAGTAATCACAAGCTTTAAGAACTTGAGAAGCCTGTAAATTACTCTCAATTACAGTGATCCTGTACGCAATATCAGTGTCAGAAGCTATTTCCATGAGGCAGCCAGTGAAATAGGAGAGGTAGCTGTACCAAGAATGGTACAAAGCAGCTCTACCATTGCAAATGTAGAGGATTTCTATTCTTTCTGTCACCATGATGAGGACTGAGAATAACAGCATGAAATTAGACATAGCTTTTTAAGATATCAGATGCCAGAAAAGCCTTTTGCTGATTCTAGCAATAATGGCCATTACTTTAACCTTATTTAGTGAAAAGAACTTGGTTGTTGCAAAGCTTGAATAACGAAAGAAATCTCTTTCATGCTCATATTCAAGCAAGACTGAAAATAATCTATTATCACATGAAATACGAATCTTTCTTGATCTTATGCACTGGTTCCTGATCTTCATTGGCCCAAGGGCAATAATACCAAGTAACTGAGGTCCTGCAGGGACGTTGTTCTGACAGGCTGCTGAACCTAATCTGTGAAAAACAAGTACAGGACCTCGAGAAACATTCCAAGGTCTTGCAGGCAACATGTTGCCAGCACCTACAGACAAGGATCTTCTGATTTGTATCAGATATTTACATTGTGTAAATTGTACAAGTGTGGCTATGTATTAATACAGATACAGCAACACAGCAAAGGAATGACAGGTATTGAAAGTTACTTCTGTCCAGTTAATGATATTTCTGGTTATTTACTGGTACCAGTACTGGACTATTTAATCCACAGTTTAATTAAAATTGAGGTTTCAGCCTAGCAAACACATTTGTAAGCAACCAGTCACTTACCAAGCTTCTGCTCTCAGATGTATTGAAGAAAATTCACAGCAGCATTCCTGGTTTTAGTAGAGTAAACGTAGATGCATACCAGGGTATCTGAAAGAAAAATGCAATGTTCAATTGGCGCACGTTACAGTTGGTGTTATATACACCTATCTGGCTTCTTATGTTTTTATCAATGTAAATCTAGAATAACTCCACTAAACTTTGTTCCTTTATTTCTAATAATTTAATCCACCTAAAACATGTCTACACCTGTTTTTCTTTTATTAAGTCCTTTTAAGAAGGAATCACATTATAAAGACTGTTTCTTGCAGACTTTTATTGTGTTTTTTCTGCATTTTTCTCACTTGATCTGTGAACAGCATAAATAGTTCACTGACTGAGACAGAGTTTTTCATTTCTAGCTAAGGTATAGCTTGAGAGCGATAGAGAGTTAATCTCTAATGGCCCTTGTTCAGAACACACCAAAAATACTACTTTCTGGGGAAAAAAAAAAGTCTTCTGCAAGAATGAAATACTTTCCGAATCAGCTTTCTTAATTAGCTGAGCACAAGAGCTGTGGGATTCCATGTGTAGATGATAACCCTTTAGAAAAAGAGTGCTGCCTTAGGCAGTACCAGAAACCTCAATCTTAACATTCATATTACACTAGCTTGGACTGTCTTGTTTTGGTGGGCTGTCATTTTTTTCTGCTCTACAAGCACTAAAATTCAGTGAACATTTCACCAGTATTTAAACATTTCTCAGTTTTATCCTTTCAACTTGCACAAGTTTTAAATACTCTGACATGAAGTCAGCAGGATGGAATTTGGTAGAGAAGCTTCTAATAGCCAATCACCAAAAGAAAATTATTTTCAAGTATTGTTTAAATTCCTATATAATTTGTCTTTCTCATAACAGCTAGTAAATCACTCATTTTCAGTTAATTTCAGAAAATTACATTTTCAAAAGATTTCTGTGACTATGATTCAGTTTTCAGTCTTTTTAAAAGAAACTGAGTCAATCTAACTAACTCCCACAAGAGAGATGTGTTTCACTACTACTACCCAAAACTCTTCCAGCATTATGCATGAAAAAAGGCATGTGTGATATAGTTGAAAAGGACAGAATTAAATTTTTGATCCATTTTGTAGAGGCTGGTCATAAAACAGATGCTTTCTACCAAAAAAAAAAAAAAAAAAATGCCCCAAAGCTTCCTCTCTCCTTTTTTTATGTAAAACTTTGACATTCAGGAGCTCTCATTTAGCCATAGCACTTGTTATTAATTTAAGAATTATGAACTGATAAATGGATGAACTGAGTTTTCTCCATAAGTTTCATCTCACCCATTTCTCTTCCGCAGCAGCTTGCCTGTGGAACACCAGAGTGAGGTCGCTTGGTTGGTTTCTGGTTGTCTCATGTGGTTATATCACCTCAAAGCCATCACAGGGCAGTGCTGCACCTTCCCTCAAACTGCTTTACAGAGTTTCACAGCCACAAAGCAGTACCAAGACCCAGGGCAATGCAAATTTTCAGCCTTTGTTGCATACTGTCTGCACCCAGTAACTTTTGACCAGGCCTGTGGCTGGTCCCAGTATGCCAGATTCTGCATGTGCAAAGGATGGAAAGAAAAAGGAAGAAATTAATTGTCAGGTTTCTTTACCTTTGTTGAATTTATTCTAAGATGATCTGACACTATTCTTCCCAAACAAGTTGTTAAGCTGTGAATCAGTGGTCATGTTAGTAGGCAGTCTGATCTCATCTGGAAATGAAATGTCCCAAATGCAGTGGACTTTGTACCTACCCTACTCACTCCTGAAAAAATAGAGGGAAAATACACCCCACTTTAACTTCCCCTTCTTTTTTATGACATGTGAATTGTTGCGTTTAATATTCTGCTTTCAGCTCAAAGATTGCCGACTTTAATCCATTTTGCTCTGATAAATTAGAGTTCACTCCAAAATGTGTAGGTCATGAAAAAGAAGTTGAATTCATTTTGTATCATAAGCCACTGCTAACTGAAGATTACTTCTAAAGTAGTGAAGTCTTTCAGTTGTATCTTCAGTTATGTGGAGACTAAACATTTAAATTACAACTATAACAGACTTGAGCGCTCATAGCGCTAAATATATATCAGAAAGTTCTTTTTTTTTTTAATAGCAGTCTTGCCTGTATTAAATTGTCTCCAGTCCTTTTCTAGAACTAACTTCATCTCAGATTTTCTCTCTGCTTGATTCTTGTATGTCTGAATTTTTAAATTCTATCTCCTACATGCTAATCTACTATAATTTATTAAAAACTCTCATCATATTAATTAAATAATGTTGTGACAAAAGCGTGCTCAGTTATAACAACACTTGTTGAATGTTAAGGGAATTGCTTGAATAAAAGGCATTCTGGCATGTTGTACTAGACAACTTTTAAAAAATGCTGTTTCCTTCCCTTGTGATGGCTATTCTTAGAATTTTTGTTTTGCGGTCAACAATATTAACCTAAATATTTTCTTGTTTTTCTATTATATTACTATGTTATCTGCTTTTACAGGTACCTTGCTCTTGTCCAGCCATTTCGCCTAACCCACCTGAGAACGAGATCATAGACAATTTGAGTCAATTTATGTTTATGGGTGGCATCACTTATTCTGATGTTCCCTGTGTGGGTCTACTCAAAAGTAATAAAGTTCAAAGATGGTTTGGAAAGTTGTGCTTTTGATCTGACCTCACCTGATGATGTTCTCTGGTAAGCCTTCAAAGCTCGGGGGATCATGTTTTCAGCTGGTGTTGAGGAAACCACCCATTTTGCCTTTGGCATCCCTGACCAGCAGACAGATAAATGGATGGATGGATGGATAGAATAGAATTAAAGGCTGAAGATGAGCCTCGTATCATTCAAATCATTGCACCTCAGATTGTGTTGGTAATACAGAGGCAGCCCCAGCGCGATTAAGTTCAGCAAGACAGCTCCCACATAACAAATGTAACTGTGAAGGATTTCTGTTTCTCCTTATCTTCTCCTGCTGCGTTTAGGTAACTGTTGTTCCCAAATGGGATCTCATTGCCCTTTCTGACCTGGCAGACTGTCATGTTTGGAAGATATAGGTCACAGAAAAGATTAAACACTCAAATTGCATAGATGACTTTCCAGCACCTCATGGCCAAGCAGATTCCTGCCTATTTGTTGAATTCAAGCAAGCTTGTTGAGCGATGACTAGCAAGCCACATAAAAGAAAATTGTAAAAATCTTATGTAACAGAGAGCAAATTTTGGCTGATACTCAGTGTTTTTATATTAGCATGTTTGTTTGTATAAGGAAGGTATTTTTGGAGTGAGTATCCCAATTGTCTCTAATTACCACACTGGAGTTCACCTTACTCAGCAGTCTCAGAGCACGTGAACTGTATTCTTTTCAGGTGAAATCAGACTGGAAAAAGTGCTCTGGGAACTCAATGAATGGTCTGCAACCACTGTTGTGTACTCAGTCCCCAATCCACAGGATCCAATTAGAGAAAATTTAAAGTTAACCCCCCTAACATGAGGGTAATATGTCATGTCCTAAGCACCAAGTACTTCACTCTACAGATTTTTCACTACTCATTTGTACTACTTGTTAATGTAGACAAAGCCAGAGTGTATTTGAGCCTTTTTTTGTTCCAACCTCCCTTCCCCCTCCCTCCCCCGCCAAATGAATTGCAACCAGATTTTTAATGGAACTAATTCTAACTGCAGAGCACCAGAAAAAGAGAAAAAATGTGTAACAGTACAGAAGCTAAATATTTTAATGTCAGCAAAGCTTGATGAAATTCGGTGCTGAAGACTTAAGGTATTAGTAAAAATTAAATATGACCGATTATTTTCAAGAATTTGTGAAGGACATGAGACCCTCAATAGCCTGAAAGAAATCAGAGGAAATCGGAGAAAAACAAGGTTGAAAGGATTTCGGGAGTTCAGTCTAGTTCATTCTTTCTCAGATGGCATGACCAATTGTCAGATGCTTGTTTAATTCCACATTAGAAAACACAGAAAAATATGAAGACAAGTGAAAGGAGACTCTGGTAGATAGAGTAAAAACCAATGAACTTCAATAACCAGAAAGTTTAACAAATTATTAAGCTATCAATCTGTAAGGTAATAAGAAAAACTATGTCTGTTTGGCAGGAACAAATTGCAACAAAACAATCTAATTTCCTTCTTTGATGGAAGTTCTCCAGTTGATAAAGAATAAATAGAAATAAAATAACTTGAATTATAACAAAATACCAGCAAACCAACTAGGAAAGATGATGTAGATTCAATTACATTAACAATGCAAGAATGGTTGAAAAAACTGTGCTCAGAAGGTGGCCATCACTGGTCTACTATCAGACTAGGAAACTATCAGGGGACTAAGCAGACTGTGTCCTGCATAAATGCTTGCAAGAATTTTCACTAATAAAACAGGTGCTGGAAAAAACACACACATAGAGAATTTGGAAAGCTGAGAGGTGTAACTTGTAGTTACCTTCTTGTAGTCAACAGTATTCCTAGAATTGCTGAACACAGACTTTAATGCTCAAAAGTACTTGCAGTTCTAGGTACTTAGTGCTACCTAAAACAAGCTCCATGTATCTCTAATCAAGAACTGCAAATCAGAGACCACCTTATAAAAAATGTCATTTATATTTTTTTACGTTTATGAGATGGTCTTTGTGTAACCACCTTGTTTGTTCTCTTTGCATTTTGTTTTACAGGGATACACTTTAGCTTACTATGACAACTTCCTTTTTTCCTTTACCACTGATATTTATTTGCTATATTTTAATTTTATGTTACATGTGGGCGATGTATCAGCAAAACAAGAAAGCAGGAAGGTAAAGTATTATTCATGCTTCCTCCTCTTTCAGATGCTCTGTTCATACTGCAAAGGTTTTATATGTAACAGGCCAAAAGGATTAGTCCTAAAACAACATTTAGGCACTGCATCATGTAACTTTCAGTGCTTCAGACACTGCATTAGGTTCCCAAGAAACGGACTAGGGATGGGATTCAGGGGAGGGAGCAAGATAACCCAGTTAGAAGGAAACACTGAGGAGAGAGTTATGGCTGAAGTCCTCAGCTTATCTGAGGACAACAAAAATGCATGACCAAACCCTGCACTTCTGGCTGCAGGAGGGCACCTGCTCATCAGGGTCTTGTGGCTCCAAGCTCTCAGTTCAAGAATTAGGAAACCCTGGGAGGATCTGGGTGCTAGGTCTGGTACCAGCTGCTGTGGCTCAGGGGGCTGCAGGTCAGGTGCTTCCAGCCTGCATTGCCCCTCCTGTGGGAAGGGGACTCCAGGCCTCACGAAGATCCCCAGCCACCATTCATGGCCTGGGAAAGCCTAGGCAATACAAGAAAATTTGCACGTAAAACACATGAAATATAATTTCCCAGTTTCCATGACAGCAGCTCCTGGTCAGCATGTTTTGGGTCTAGGACTATGTGCTTTGAATTTCAGCTTCTACAAATTTTCTATTAGAAAGGAAATTGATTTCCATTATGGTGTGGTTTTTCATTCCTCAGGCAGGAGGATCATTTGCTTCTTTTCTCTCAGTCTCCTTTAACCTCATAATACTCATGTTTTAACTGGATATTTCTGTTCCGGTTGTTAGCAAAAAAATGTAGTCATAGGTGAAAAGGAATGCAAAGCTATATAGCTCCCATGTTGAAAAAGAGTAAACATTTTTAATGAAAATAATTGTCAGTAATAATTTCATCAAATATGAGTAAACAGTTCTCAGTGGCTCCTGTATGTGTGTTGCATAGGATCAAATTCAGCCTAAGCAGAAGTAACAATAATGTGCAAACAACAAAAAAATGAAGTCATTGAGAGCTGGCCCTTGCTAGCACTGTGGGCGAATTTGGTCTCAAATAACTGCCATTCATCAGCACACTCAATCCATGACATCATTTTCCCATCTTGACTTTCCGTGCTTGGGATCCTTCTTTGTTTTGCAGTTACACCACCAGCATCCCCAAGCAAAGAGTCATGAGGCTCGCTAAGATGGTGCTTGCTCTGGTGAGTGTGTTTGTGGTAAGTGCTGCCTGATTCCACGTGATCCAGCTCATGAATCTTCAGGTTTCTCAGCCAATGTTGAGCTTCTACGTGAGCTACTACATTGCCATCTGCCTCAGCTATGCCAGCAGCAGCATTAATCCAATTCTCTACATCCTACTTAGCGTGAACTTCCAGAAGCGTCTCCGGCGTCGCACAAATGTGGAAGTCAGGATGGCAGAACAGGATGTCAACATTATTGAAAGGAGGGTCTTCTCCCAAGAAAAATGCATTATCTATGTGTAGATTTTATCGGTTGCAATAGATGGGCTTGATTTCACTTCCTTTGTGAAAGTGTAACTCAAAGTGGCTTTGTTGCTGGAATTGCACCAGTGTCAAGCTGATGTAAGAGAATCTGCACCACTGTTTGAAAGGTTAGAGCCGCTAGAAGAGGGATTGTCTGCAAAAATATTCTTCATTAATGTGCCATTGCTTTTTTTTATGCTGATCTGTACATAGATAAACCAAATATATGGAGACAAAAGTGGATTTTAAAAAACTGTAGCCCTCTGGTAGTAAGAAGATAGAATGACTGTGGCAGGCATTTGGGATCTGACACTGTGTGTGAAGTCATGGAAACTGTAAGTTAATGACCAAAAGAGACTTAGTTACTGATGACTCAGAAGGGGGTAACTATTGATTTTTATCCTATCTACAGCTGTCTCATCTGGCACTCGCTTCTGCAGCTATTAAAGGCAGGGGAGAGACATAAAAGGCCCTTTCA
This sequence comes from Platalea leucorodia, assembly GCF_965183815.1. NCBI lineage: Eukaryota > Metazoa > Chordata > Aves > Pelecaniformes > Threskiornithidae > Platalea > Platalea leucorodia. Next base: position 82,234,349 of record NC_138825.1, read on the forward strand.
GAGGAAAACTGTTTTTGAATTAACCTTTGTACCTGTCCTTGCAAACAAAGAAGTGAATTTACAGTGTCCTTCATTGGAAATTATTAAACATAAGTTTTGAAAAGAATTATATGTTTCAGGGTTATGTCTTTGCTTCTCTTTTCTCAAAATCCATGCTTCCAAGACAGCCCTGAGAAGGGTGTTCAGTCCTGAAAGAGCTCAGTCACTACAACGAGTGCTGAGAGGAACTTGGTGCTTGCCCAGGATGAACTCTCATCCATTTCAAGAGGGTTAGAAGAATGCCTGCTTGTTGTCAACACTTAATCCATAAGATTTCTAGTAGTAGGATGTAATCAAGCAATATTATTAGGACTTTGCCGTCTAATACAGAAAATTCATGAAAAAAAAATTCTATTGAAAAATATAATGTTCTTGAGAGATGTTCACAGTTTTGGTGTCCACCACACTGTGGGTTTATCTGCACCATGTTCTCTTCTCAGATCACTTTCATGTGTCTCAGCACTTCACTGATCACTTTATTGGGTGAAGATAACATTTCATAACAAGAATAACAAGAATACATCTTGTTATTCAGAGATCTGATGAATCTGAAACATTTAGGATACACCTGCTCACACTTGAATGAATTAGTCTATTAAAAGTTTTATCTCTACCTGCAGGCCTTGTCATTAAAAAATAATTAATTAATTAACTAATTAACAGTCTGCACACAAGGTGACTTATCACCAAAATATGGCCCTGCTAAGTGCAAGTTTGTTAGCTCACTGTTCCAGTTTGTGCCTGCATGTGTCACCTTTGCTTCTGAGCTACAACTGTGACTTTACAGGTTTCAGCTCTTTTTCTTCTTCTTTTTCCTTTTTTTCCCCCTTGCCTGGCCTTTTGAAACATAGCAGATCACTTTGTCCAAGTTGTCCCCCCAAAGGAGATTTTCCTCGAACTTGTTTACCTGTTCAGTGAGTTACATCTGTTACTCAGTAACTCAGGATACGCTATTTAACACTTATAACAATGGTAAAATAGTCTTTTTTAATAGCCTTGGTGTTTTCCTCTTTTGCCTGTCACACCTCCACTTTTAAGGTTTCTATGCTTCTGAGGTCATAGCAGTGAAACAGAATCACAGAAGCACAACTTCACGAAATTATCCTAACAACAGCAAGGTCAACAGGATGCTGAATGTCCTCTTGTGTGGGACACTAATAAAACAGTTTACAGTTCAGTGTTTTTCTCACCTTCTCTATAGTGCTTTAATTCTCTGTATCTGAAAATAAAACGGATGTATTTCAAATGAATTTGTGTAAATATTCAAAAATTTTATTTACTAGTTACTATATTCTCTATATTAATGAAAGTCCATAAAGGAATATGGTAGAAATCTTTTTCTTCAATCATAGAATCATAGAACGCTTTGGGATGGAAGGGACCTTTAAAGGTCATCTAGTCCACCCCCCTGCAATTGGCAGGGACATCTTCAACTAGATCAGGTTGCTCAGAGCCCCATCCAGCCTGTCCTTGAATGTTTGCAAGGATGGGGCATCTACCACCTCTCTGGGCAACGCGTTCCAGTGTTTCACCACCCTCATCGTGAAAATTTTTTTTCTGTGTTTAGTCTAAATCTACCCTCCTTTACTTTAAAACCATTACCCCTTGTCCTGTTGCAGCTGGCCTTACTAAAAAGACTATCCCCATCTTTCTTGGTTTGGAGCATCTGATCTTGATTATGTTGTTTCCCACACAACTAGAATAAGCAGTTCATTGGAAAATAAAAACAGCCTATAGATATCAGAAAAAAAGGAAGATGTTGCAATCTTATTGAGTTTTAAATAGCTCTAAAACCTGAAAAGTAGGTGATTTAGTATGTCTTTCAGTTGAAATAGTACTGATAAAGAAAGTCTGGATCTGAAGGAAGAATGCTATTGTGGGTCTAGGGAAAAACTATAGAAGGCCATGTAAAAGTGAAGTATTGCTGGAATCAAACTGGAACATTGAGTCCATTCTCTGCTGGTGATATGTATTTTCTGTGCAGTTTTGCCACTGCAGCATCACACATAACTATAAGCTACACAAAAACTATAATTTCAAAAAGTTTTTTCAAGAGACTTACTTGCAATCTGGTAAGTAGTGTCTGTGTACAGATAAGGGGTACACTTATACCTTCAGATATTTTTTTTTATTATATATTTTGCATGTAACACTTGTTTAAAATGCAGCATTTTTGATCAGGACTATTAACGCTGTGCTGCAGCCACCATCCAGTTCAGCATTTCAAGCTTTTATTGTATTTGAACTTATGGTAATAGGTTGAGGAGGAAAATATTCAGCCATTAAATCAGAGCATTCCAGCTGAGAGTTTCCAAACCATCAGGAAGCCAACCCTGACTGTACTCCAGGGCACTGTGGACCTGAAACTGCTTCTAGAAAATTAAATGTCAAAGCTTTGGGATTTAATAATGTATCACCTGTTACCTACATTGTGATGACTACTGTACATCCAGTCTAAAACACTGCCTGCATGAGCAAACTGGATGCCTACGTGAAATTGGATAGCCCAGGAGTTGGTAAAGGTATGATAGATGCAGCATTCCCTATCCAGTAAAAGCACTTAACAACAGACTTATTGCATTTTAAGCATGTAGATAGTGTCACAGAAGTCGATGTTGGCACGTGACTATGTGATTTGCCATACTGAGTCCCAAACCTTCTGTCCAAATGCCACTACCATCTGGAGATTAATTTACAGGGCATACTCAGCTTAAAGGTATGTGCAGAGGGAGAAGAGAGACGGAGGATGCCTGTGTGCAGTTCCTAGCAGGTAAGTGTTTGGAAATAGTCACAGACATAATTAGCACTGGAGAGGGGATCTTGCTGAGGAATACAATAGGAAGACTATTCTTGCTGTGAGAAGTTTCTTGGAGCTGGATTTCAAAGGGCTGAGTTTATACCCATGTATGTATTTGGGACAGGATCTCCTATCGTGGCCATGCTGCTGTAGAGAAGTAGTGTTTTCTGTCCCTTGTGAGGTCTGTCAGCTCCCTCCTGCCTTGAAGGAAAATCAGCTTCACCTGGGTGGCTCTTCAAAAGGAAACAGCACCATGCAAATCAACAGCAACCTCAGTAACGCAGCAATTTCCTGTTTGTTTGTGCATAAAACACATTTATACATTTGAATATTTGCAGGGAAATTTTCCACCCAGTTAAGTGTATTACGTAAAGCTAAAAGTGTGTTTACTGTTCAGTAATTCAGTTAAACTATGTGTGATGTAGTGTTGATCCAATAGTAATCACAATCACTGCAATCATTTAATCAGTCTTGCACATACATTATTATTATTTTAAACATTAGATTTGAGAGTTGCTTGACAGACAGAGCTTGGGATCACACTGCTTCAGAGCAGCTTCTGCTAATGTACGCTCCCATTTCTCCTTCACTCCTAAGACATGTTGTGAAAACTTGTCTTAGAGTCTTCAGAGTCCTTGAAAGAGGCAGGGAAAAAAAAGGAAAGTCCGTTCCTAGACTTTTAGTAGAAATACATAAACTGCCAAAGGACTTTATATTTGTGCTTGAGGGAGTCCACAGGTCCAAGGATATATTACCACAGGTTCAATGCCTGGACCCCAACATTAAAATTGCTTAGGTTGCGACCACATTATGTCTCGAATCAGACCTTTTAATCTTTCACATGCAGTTTTGCAGGACTGTGTGGAACAGAAAATTCGTTTCTATGTCATTACTGGCAAACCTGGAAAAATAAAAGGAACACACTCGCGATCTTTCTTAAATTGTTTGTTCATTCCAAAAAGGCTGTGAGTTTCATAAAATAACTATTTTTTGTGTGTTTTGATCCTTTTTTTTTTTTCCTATTTATCAGTGCTCTCTTGCCTTCCCACTCGGGAGGAACTGACCAGTCCTCATTTTGTTCACATGCTGTTTGCCGCTGTGCACACTGCTGTACCACTGTCCCGGTTTTGGCTGGGAGAGTTAATTTTCCTCCTAGTAGCTGGTATAGTGCTGTGTTTCAGATTTAGGATGAGAATAATGTGATAACACACTGATGTTTTACTTGTTGCTAAACAGTGCTTATACTAAGTCAAGGACTTTTCAGCTTCCCATGCTCTGCCAGGTGCACAAGAAGCTGGGAGGGAGCACAGCCAGAAGAGCTGACCCACACTGGCCAAGGGGCTATTCCATACCATACGACGTCATGCTCAGTTCATAAACTGGAGAGAGTTGGCCAGGGAGCAGTAATCACTGCTCAGGGACTGGCTGGGCATCAGTCAGCAGGTGGTGAGCGGTTGCAGCACTTGTTTTTCCTGGGTTTTGTTCCTCTCTTTCTTTTTTGTTGTGTTCCCTTTCATTACAATTTATTTTTTTCATTGTTGTTGTTGTTTTATTTTATTTCTGTTATTAAACTGTTCTTATCTCAACCCACAAGTTTTCTTACTTTTGCCCTTCCAATTTTCTCCCCCATCCCATCCGGGGTGGGAGGGTGAGCGAGCAACTGTGTGGTGCTTGGTTGCTGACTGGGGTTAAACCACGACAGCCACAAGTTCTTTGTACACACACTATGAAAGAGGACAGACTGTGTCAAAGTATGAACTGTCTTACCAGATGAATGGATAGATAGATAGAAGATGCCTTCTAACATGGACCATACCACACTATCATAGGTGGCTACCTTCTCCATTGCTCTAGGGAAGGTGAAGAAGTTGAGGGGACCATTAGTTACCATTGTACTTTCCCATTTCAAAGGAAGCAGTTGGCACTAATCACCAGGACCTGTAGGCTGTACACCAGAAAGGCCTCTGACACTGAAGGAAGCTCTGGTATTGTCCTTATGCAGATCGACTTCATACTGCTGAATCTTTATCATGTTGCTAACAATGACCCGGTCCTGTTCCTGATGATAAATAAAATAATACGTTTTTACTCTGTTTGGTTAGACATGAGATAATAAAACATTTCTTAATTGGATGTCCTACCCTACAAACCGAAAAGAAGCACTGAAAGTAACGCCATAGCTGTATGAACTGTTTGGGCCAATAGCTTCAGTCTCAGCTTAAGCTTTAAACTTCATTCATGTGCCTTTCTCATACAATACTCTATGTAATAGGAGGGATATAAAGGCTAGCATGTTCGTGTTTTGTTTAGGCCATTTGTACTGAAAAGTAAAAAATACTAAAAGCCTTAGTAAAAGTATTTTTAATAAGGTCTTTAAGACAAAAGTAATGGTTTCTTCCTTTTATCATAAGTAATTCTGACATTTTGGTTCAATGAGGTTTTCATTTTAAAGTATTCTTTCCACATCGGGTTTGTATAACAATGTCTCTGCACATCCTTGTTTTCTTGAGCAGTGATATTCTCAGTGGTTAATAAATCTTGTTACAGACTGTGTAGAGATGTCCTTTACCTTTCCGTGGACACAGCCATTTTAGAGAAATAGATCTTTGTATATTGCAAATATTGTCTGTTTTAAACATACTGTAGTTGCACCTCTGATTCAGCAGAATACTTATGCACCTGCTTCTGACTATTTAATTCATCTGGATTTAGGAGTATGTTTGAATACTTTGACAGGCCTATCTTCTGGTCTCCTGTAGAGAAAGGAGAATATCAGAGCTATTTCCTTAGCTTTTTGTAAATCACCCCTTGAAGACAATGAAACTTTATCTTCACTTTGTGTTATGATATACTGCTTTGTCTCCTGCATGGTTTGGGATTTGGAGGGGCTTTGGCCAGCTCTGGAGCCACAAGATAAGTGGGAAGAATGAGGACACTTAAACCTGCACCAGTCACTTCAGTAAATTAGTGGGATAAAGCTGACATTTGGGCAAAGACGCACCTGACCAGATTTCAAGCCATTTGTCTGGCTTAAGATGTGGGATCAAAATGGACATCTTGCTTGTGAGCCTGGCTTTCCTAATTCCTTCATGTACAAACACCTCAGAGAAAGATAATTTTGAAATAGGGCCCATTGTCAAGAAGTTAAAAGCAACGTTACTGAGGGGTAGGGAGAGGAGCACAAGTAAGGACAAACAATATTGAGTGTCCCGGGCAGACAGCCCTTCCCAGCGCATCTTCCAGCCACCGAAAGGTGGCGAAGGGTTTCTGGGCTGGGAACACCGAGATGGGCAGAAGCACTGGCATTTGGCAGGGCTAAGCAGGGAAGGAGCTGGGAGTTGGCACCCTTCCCTAGGCTCTGGGAAGGGAGCAGAAAAATGCTTTCTCATCCAGTTCAGACCTCTTCTTTTTAGGTTCATCCCCCAAAATTCACCTTCCTTTCCCTTTCTGTGATTCAGAAATCATGGCAGAGGACAGGAGAGAGCAGATAAGACAAAGTAAGGACAAAAATGCAATTCTTCAGTATTTGAAGATTCAGAACACCATCTTCTTGAAAGCATTTTCACTAAGGAAGAGGAAAAATACAGAGAGAAAATAATTAATAACAAATGTATTCATTTAAACTTGAGGAGGGTTTTTTCCCATTTTTTTCATTAGTGGTGCTTTTAACTGCTGCCATTCATTAGACCAGCAGCAAAAGAGAACAAAAGTAACTTGAATAGTCTCATAATCTGCTCTATTTAAATAAATTGGGGTAAAGTCTCACAAACCAGAAAAATTAAATTAAATCCTTGCTTTTAGCTGGAGAGAGAACTAACAGTTGCATTCCTGGGACATAAGCCATTTTCTCTAAAGTTTATATGTATAGTCTAAAAATTCAGTAAGCATTAGTGGCACAAAGGAAAATGAGAGGAGGGGAGGGTCTGTTTTTTTCAGCACTCCTTTCTACACCTTCTGATTTGTGTGGATTTAAAAAAATCAATTTACCTACTGAAATAGCAATATGCCTGCTTAGGAAGTAAAACTATACAAGCAGAAAGAGAAATACATTTACTTTTTTTCCAATGATATCTCATTCAAGATTCTGCTGTACAAGAAACCTGTAAGGATTTGGACTTTAAGGCCTAATCCTTGTAAATCTACAATTGCACCAATGAAATATTTAACCTTGCAATTTTTCCATCTGATTTTAGAAGAGGAAAAATTAGTTGCTGAGTTGTAATCAAAGGTTTGAAAAAATGTGCACACTGCTTGGCATTTCCTCACACATCCTTGTGAATACCACATTCGCTAGAGTTTGCCTATACTTTGACTTGCACTACAGGTAGAGATAACTGGACTAACATGAGTACCAGCTCTAGTCCAGCTGTAGCAGCATGGACTGTGCTCATCAGACATATTTACTGTGCCTTTTGGCCCTCTGCACAACTTTAACGACTGGCTCCCTGATAGAGCATATTGGGCAAAATTCATATGACTTTTCTGTTCTAGCAGAAACTCCTCCTTTTCACTGTATTTTTACAGCATAGGGTAACTCTGAATTTACCCAACTACCTCCAGCACAAAGCACAAGTGAAAATGTCCTAGTAATCCTTTTCCTAAGTTTCAATATTTCATTAGTGATTTCTGAAATATGAGCTTTTTTAAATAAATCACTGTGGCAGTACATTTAATTCACCTTTAGTGAGATAACTAGGCACTTATCAGAGCTGCATCTAAATAAATAGAAAAACAGCACAATACATTTTTAGAAATTCTTTGAAGATCTAGATGTTGTGAGTTTAGCCCCCAGTTTATGCATCTTAAGGGAGATTGTTATTACAAGTTTCTGAGCATTCATCTTCTGCCGTGGAGGATCCTTCACATGGGCAAAGCTCACAGTGCACCCCCCACCCTAAGTTATCAGCCATTTTCTCCAAAAATCAACATGAATGAAAAACATTTCAAAAACTAGAGTATTTTCAGTGAGTCAGCTCAAAACTGTAATAAAGTGAAAAGTTCCTGTAGATTGAAGAACTGTTCTGTTTTACTACAACAGGTTTCAAAAATACTGATAATTATTTTCTGTTGAAAAACACCGTCTGTTTCTTGGAAAAGAAACAAGTTGTAATGAAATTTGCTGAGTGCAAGCTGCAAGCAGCAATAATGAACAGACTGGTGACAAGCACTCAGTAAGTCTGTGAAAAACCATGGTGCAATCTGAGTCTTCAAGCAGGTAGATCTGTTGTGATGGGCTCAAGTGATTGAGCAAGGGAGTCTGCCTCTTCTACTTTATGTTTAAACGCTATTTAAACAATTTCCCCCAAAGAGATCTGAATTTGTAATTCAGTGCCTAAGATTCCCCTGGGGGTATGGGAAAGCCATCCTTAGCTTGTGACCACCATTACACAGAAGACTTGAACCAGGCTGTCATCCCCCATAAAAGGGTGACTAAACCAGCAATAATGAGTGCAAGTATGTAGCTTATTCTCAATTGCAGCTCAGCAATATTTTATGAGTAACCTGATACAACCTGATTGGCCGTCAGTCAATTCATATTGTATTGCATGAAAGATATTATTTATATATATATCATATATATATATAAAAAAATATGTATATATATTATTTATATTAAAAGATCTACTACTCGAAGTCAGTAACACTGGGAAATAATTGTTTGCTCCTATCACTATTACTAGTATAGAAAAGCAGCACTGCATTTTGAATCAAGCCACCATTTGTTATTTCATGCCTCACCAACATGTAATTTAACATACTATAGTAGAAGATTTGTGGTGAAATGAGCAATAAGGTTTTGTCATCCTTCTGCTAACCTTTAGAGCTAAGGAGGGGAAAATCTGTGTCTGGGGCAATTCATATGATTTATTATAGACATCTGTATTAGAATGAGATGAATCATACCCATTTGCTGTTCTTCCACTGATTATAAAAGGAGTCTAAGGGGCTCATTCAGATTAGACACATGCGTCACAAACGCAGTATTTGATTAGATGAACCACACCTAATAGGTCTACTTATGAGTAGAACATGTATAGACTACCCATATGTACTAAATATTATGCCGTTTACTGCACTATTAGCATTCAGATGCTATCTTGATGACACTGAAATCAGAATAGAAGAGAAGAGAATTTATACTAAATATGCAGTTATGATCGTACAATGGCTATGGTGATTCAACATTATTTTAAGCAAATTTTTGGGTCCAGAAAAAATCTAGTTAACAAAACAAAACCTGACTTCTTATCTGCTTGAAACATTTGATCCTTGAAGGCAAGGATTGGAATTAAGCTTGGGAAGGCAGATCATATGCGACTTTGTGTAATGCATTTCAGCATGCACATAAAAAAGATCAAGTAAATAGCTTTGACAAGGCTACCCAATACAAAATCCAGTGGTTCAAATGAACTCCTGTACTGTCTAGCATAAAATAATTATTTTTAATTGACAAAATGGATTGAATGAAATGCATATTTAGGAAGTACATTCAAAATTTTTCTTTTGTATATTCTTACATGCTTGGATGAATTTAGGTGCATGGAAGTGTAACAGGAGAAAAAGCGCATGTCAGTCCTTTTCACCTGGACACCCAGAAATACGCAGACACTTTTTAAGGGGTTACCTAAGTAAAAATAGCTTGATTGTACCGTAGGACACCTGAAAATCAATTCTGGAGGTCCAATGTTAGGCACAATGAGCCTGTGAAAGTCAGACACTTCTGGCCTTTGCCTCCTCCCCTTTGCATGATCACAGCAATGAATACGAGAAGAGATATTCTTCCCTCTGCCTGGCCCATAAAAATGTCTCAAGTTAACGGACTAAGGCAGCATACTAGCATTACATATAGAATCATAGAATCAAAGAATCGTCAAGGTTGGAAAAGACCCTTAAGATCATTGAGTCCAACCGTTAACCTAACACTGCCAAGTCCATCTATACCATGTCTTCGAGCACTGTATCTATCCGTTCTTTAAATACCTCCAGGGATGGAGACTCAACCACTTCCCTAGGCAGCCTCTTCCAATGCCTGACCACCCTCTCGGTGAAGAAGTTTTTCCTAATATCCAACCTAAACTTCCCCTGGCGCAGCTTAAGGCCATTTCCTCTCATCCTATCACTCGTTACTTGGGAGAAGAGACCAACCTCCACCTCGCTACAACCTCCTTTCAGGTAGTTGTAGAGAGCAATAAGGTCTCCCCTCAGCCTCCTCTTCTCCAGGCTAAACAACCCCAGTTCCCTCAGCTGCTCCTCATAAGACATGTTCTCTAGACCCTTCACAAGCTTCGTTGCCCTTCTTTGGACACACTCCAGCACCTCGATGTCCTTCTTGTAGTGAGGGGCCCAAAACTGAACACAGTACTCAAGGTGCGGCCTCACCAGTGCCAAGTACAGGGGCACTATCACCTCCCTGGTCCTGCTGGCCACACTATTTCTGATACAGGCCAGGATGCCATTGGCCCTCTTGGCCACCTGGGCACACTGCTGGCTCATGTTCAGGCAGCTGTCAACCAACACCCCCAGGTCCTTTTCAGCCAGACAGCTCTCCAGCCACTCCTCCCCAAGCCTGTAGCATTGCATGGGGTTGTTGTGACCGAAGTGCAGGACCCGGCACTGAGCCTTGTTGAATCTCATGCAGTTGGCCCCGGCCCAACGATCCAGCCTGTCCAGGTCCCTCTGCAGGGCTTTCCTATCCTCCAGCAGATCGACACTTCCACCCAACTTGGTGTCATCTGCAAACTTACTGAGGGTGCACTCGATCCCCTCGTCCAGATCATCGATAAAGATATTAAACAGAACCAGCCCCAATACTGAGCCCTGGGGAACACCACTCGTGACCGGCTGCCAACTGGATTTGACTCCATTCACCACCACTCTCTGGGCTCGGCCATCCAGCCAGTTTTTAACCCAGTGCAGAGTGCATTTATCCAAGCCATGAGCAGCCAGCTTCTCCAGGAGAATGCTGTGGGAGACTGTGTCAAAGGCCTTACTAAAGTCCAGATAGACAACATCCACAGCCTTCCCCTCATCCACTAAGCGGGTCACCTTGTCATAAAAGGAGACCAGGTTAGTGAAGCAGGATCTCCCTTTCATAAACCCATGCTGGCTGGGCCTGTTCCCTTGGTTGTCCCGCACTTGCTGCATAATGGCACTCAAGATGACCTGCTCCATGACCTTCCCCGGCACCAAGGTCAGGCTGACAGGCCTGTAGTTCCCGGGATCCTCCTTCCGACCCTTCTTGTAGAGGGGCGTCACGTTTGCTAGTTTCCAGTCATCCGAGACCTCCCCGGTTGACCAGGACTGCTGCTAAATAATGGAGAGTGGCTTGGCCAGCTCCTCTGCCAGCTCCCTCATTATCCTCAGGTGGATCCCATCTGGCCCCATGGACTTGTGCACAATCCATATATTGCACTGAATACTGAAATATTTATTTGGTCGGCAAAAAGCTACTGTCACTTCTTCTGCAACTCTTTGATAGAAAATATAAACACATCTTGGCCTGTTCTGCACTTCACGGGATCCAGCATTAGGTTTACTGATTGCTAGATTGGAGAGGTAACTTTGTCAACTGGAGGAGGTCATTTTAAGGGCCAGATCACAGTTTAGGGTCCCTTCTCATGACTGCAGTGGTGGCAATGACAGCAGTTTCACTGACTCTGTTTCTGGAAGCCAGGTTAAGGAGAAGGTTTGTCCTCCCTCCCTCCATCTTCCACCCAGGCTCCCTACAGAAAGTCTAAGTGCCTCCAGGAGGCAAGACTAACGCTGCAATTGCTTGTGTATTCTGCTACCCCACAGCTGTTCCCCTTTGCCTGTGTGGTGTAAATTGAAATGCTCTGGACTTGGTCTTCCAAAGTACTGAACTTTCTGGGACAATTCCAAAAAAGAATTTAAGTATATGCTTATTGTTACACATATGACTTCAGTGGAGCTGCTTAATGTGCTTCAGAGGCCGCAGGGTTCTGCAGGGTTCCCTCCTTCAGCAGGTGGTGCTGGTCAGTCACAGCATTTAGACTTCTGTGAAGGGAGCTGAGCTGTTTGTACCATGAGGCAAATGAGGTGTGGCGTTATAGATTTATGAGGTAAAACAAATTACGCAAAGAAAGACACTTTAAAAATTTAATTTGTGCTAATATGTGCAGCCAGTTGAAAAGTGTAAGCTGGTGAAGTGAAAAGAAATCCTAAGGCTAACTCAGACCTTGTGAAAAGCAAACTGTGTTCAGTGACAGATGGAACAAGTGTTGTCAGAATAAGAGCTAATATGCACTGTGGAGGATCAGAAGACTTACCTCACTGTTCCTAAAAAATATGGGAATGAAAATATTGGAAAAGACTGGTAATTATTTCAATGACAGTTTGAAATGAGCATTTATATTTGAGCAGATTGTTATGATAGACTTGTAAGATATTTAAAAGGACAAGAAGATTTATTCGCAGTGGGGTATGCAGTATATAGAAAAACCTCATTCAGACTTCCCTGTGCATCTTAAACTTCAAGGGACACCTGTCTCGCAGCTGCAAAGAATGCTGCACATCGGATCATACACTGCTACATTTCATCCCACTTAATGACCAGTCACTAAACAACTGGTCAGGTCTGGGGCTACCTTCTGCTATCAGAATGCCCTGGCAAAGCCCACCAGCTGAAAGTGTAGGTCATTATGCACTTGTCCTTTTTAACTGTCATAGTCTGCCATATCCATTTTCTGCTATATCCATTTTTCATTATGTCCATTTGCTAACATGCTTTGTGAAATCTATAGCCAAATCTGCAGAACAGGATTGTCAGAAATCAGTTAGATCTGAGTATTTTAAACTGACATTTGATGATAAATGGCCAGGGCATTCCTTCTCTGTAAAACTGCAAGTCTGGAACAAAGGTAATTTTTGCAATTTGAACCCAAGGGAATTGCTCCTCCATCCTGATCATTCAGCCTGGACAAGTGTTGTTACCTCAGAAAAATTCCATGAGACACTGAAATAAAGGAAGTCAAGATATTTAAAGCATGCCCAAGTTTGCAAGGGCAGATTAACCCCATCTTTTTAAGAGTAAAGACTTCTGACACCCTGAACCAGTACACGACTGCCCATGACACCACTGCACAGCTTGATTAGCAGGACTATTGATACCACTAAGCTGACAAAACCCCCATGTGGACATGATTTACAGCAGTAAAAAAGTCTTTCTGCCTTCCTGGGTTATGCTGTTTGGAGTCACTGTTAAACGTACTGGAAACTGAGTCCATTTTTGTGTATAAGCCACAGGTCTATTAAGGAGCCTTGTTATCACGTCAACACTGTTACAGATGATACATCAGTGGTGTGCGGACTGACCCCAGAGCTTATGAATGAAAGACAGGTCTTAACTTGTTCAAGTCACTCACCTTCAGTCCAGAACAAATAATACATCAAAATATGACCATTAAGGTGAGAAAGAGAGGATGGATTTATAAATGAGGTCTCGAAGATACCTGACAGTCTTGGTTTAGGAAGACTTGGGTTGTTCAAGCAAGCAAAAGTGGCTCTGAGAGTAGGGCACGCAGAAATTGGGGGCAGGGATGGGAGCTGGCCAGGCATCGGCACCGAGACTTTGGCATTGGAGCTCTGACAGCCAAAAAGAAAGGAAAGGAGCCGCCTGCCACATGTGGACAGCCAAGACCCTAGAAGCATGTGCAGCGGCTTTCCAGAGGCTGCTTCTTCACAGATGTCTTGGGAACCAGCTGCTCTACTAATAGCCCAAACCACCTCCATCACTGTCCCAAGTAAGAGTTGCAGGATTTAGATCATAATATCCAAGTCCAGACTGAGTATTGAGGACGGTTATTCTGCTTTCAAAGGTTCACTGCAGCTCCCACTTCTCTTACTAAATTTGATCTGCTGGACTGTCATTGCTCAACTTAAATTTATCATTGTTCAGCACTGGAAACCTGAATTTGAGATCTGCACTGTAGTGTCACCTTCACAACTGCACAATCTATATATATATTAAAAATATATGAGATATCATTATGAATCTGAGGAAAACCTTTTCTTATATTCCCAGTGCTCTGAGTCATGTTCAGGGTAAATCTAAATTCCCAGTCCCTGGCGGCACACTCAGTGAAATATCAGTGGGATACTGGGGATAGGATATGACTTCACTAAATATTATGCCATCAGAGTGGAAAGAGATTTAATCCAGAGCAATTTGATGAGTGTGCAAAACTGCTATACATTACTTTTGCCAAGGAATTTGTACTACTATTAATCCTCTGTCCTGCATGGCTTTAGAACTTTTTCAGTACAGCATGAGGAAAACACAGAGAAGATGTTAGATTCTTAAAATTTAAAACTAGAATGGACCATTAGATAATTTTTTAATCACTTCCAGTTACTTCTTTACCTTGTGTTTGACAAAATGTAAGCATATCTTTCCAAAAGTTAAATAACATTCATATGCAGATATCAAGAGATGCAAAATACTCTTCCTCTGTAGATTGTCTGATCAATAGCAAACTTCAGTATCAAAAATGTGTACCAAATCTATCATTTGCGTGCACCTGATTCCAGACTCTGGCAATTGGTCTTTGGCACTTTTCTGTGACACTGCCAGAGTCCTTCTCTAACTGGTATTTTCTGTCTATGAGGGTATTTACAAACTTAATCAAGTCATTTTTTCATACACTGTTTGAATAACCTAAAGAGAAAGAGCTCTTTAACACTTTCACTGCAAAGAGCTTCGTCCAGCATTCAGATAATTTTATGGCTTTTTTCCTGTGTCTTCTTTATTTATTTTTCATCGTTCCTGTGAAAACATGGAGCTGAGAACACTAATCCAAAATGAGATATAGGGAGATCTAATGTAGGATTTAGGCAGAACCTAGGCATTTACCCTCAAAAGTGTCATCTTGAAAATGGACACTCAGTTTCTATCAGAACCAGCGTATGCCTGATCATAATAAGCACCTTTATTTTTTACACTAAGTTCCCACACTCCTAAAATCATGTGCCCAGAAGTATTCTATGCTTAAGGGCAAGGAGCTTGACTCTTGTCCAACCAGCATGAGTATCTTTAGGTGTATTTCTGTCTATCATATTTGAGGATCTCATTTTGGAAACATTCAAACATTTTCAGATTATATTTATCAGTGAGCATTCTCTCCCATTACAATACAGACACTATAACTCATGAGCACACTCCCAGAGGTGCTTACCTGCTAGGAAGCGGGAAACATGGTCTCTCTGTCTGAAGGAACTTGAGCTATAGCTTCCCCTTCCCAGAGTGTGCCTTAGCTCCCGGATGAATTTAATTTTCTTTGAAATTCCCTTGAAGGACATTCCATTGACAGGGTCACCACCAGCTGTCCAGGAGAGTGCCCGAAACTTCCCTGGGGTGATGGGGCACCAAGCAACTTCTGCACTGCTCAGCTTGCTTAGGAATCAGGCACTTCTGGGCATGCACAGAAGAGACACCTGGAAATTTCCATGTGAAAAAAGGAGACAAGGAAGCAGCTGATTCCGTCACTCCTACTGGAGATCTTCCACTTGTATGGAATGCTTAAAGCTGCCCTCAGCCAAAGAGAAATTTATGGCCAGGTGTTTAGGGACCTGTACTGGAAGGGGAACCTTAGATTCTAGCATCTGTTTCTGGGACTGTCAGTGTATTTTGTATTAAACAGATTTAGAAATACATCGGCCCTGACCTGTTCTGAAGCCATCAGATTTGGTGCCTGTGCTCATTTTCTCTTTATCTCTGACCTTATTACTTCTGAAGCTCCATTTTCTCCTCCTCACACCCAAGCCCACCTAAAGCAGTCTACAACTTCATGGTTAGGACATTCCCTTTGAGGGAAGTTTGTCTAATCTCAAGCAAATAAACTTCAGTTCCCATCTCCCTGTTCTATGTGAGTAGACGCACAGGAGCAGACATCTTTTGGGAAGAAATAGGCACTCTGAGAATGCCCTCTACAGTAGAAATAGCATCTGCTGGCACTGTCTTTTTTTTACGAAAGGTCATAATTAAATCTCACGTTGCCTTGTTATAGCTGTATGATGACAGCTTTTCATGATGATCAAATACAGTTTAAGATGCCGAAATCTTGGCACTGCGTTACCTGGTATCCTGGTTTCAGCTGGGATAGAATTAATTTTCTTCTTAGTAGCTGGTATAGTGCCATGTTTTGGATTTAGGATGAGAATAATGTTGATAACACACCGATGTTTTAGTTGTTGCTAAGTAGTGTTCATACTAATCAAGGACTTTTCAGCTTCCCGTGCTCTGCCAGGTGCACAAGAAGCTGGGAAGGGGCACAGCCAGGACAGCTGACCCAGACTGGCCAAGGGGCTATGCCATACCATATGATGTCATGCTCACCATATAAGCTGGGGGAAGAAGAAGGAAAGGGGGGACATTCGGCGTGATGGCGTTTGTCTTCCCAAGTAACCGTTATGCGTGATGGAGCCCTGCTTTCCTGGACACGGCTGAACACCTGCCTGCCGACGGGAAGTAGTGAATGAATTCCTTGCTTTGCTTTGCTTGCATGTGCAGCTTTTGCTTTGCCTATTAAACTGTCTTTATCTCAACCTATGAGTTTTCTCACTTTTACTCTTCTGATTCTCTCCCGCATCCCACTAGGGAGGAGTGCGCGAGCGGCTGTGCAGTACTTAGTTGCTAGCTGGGGTTAAACCACAAAACCTGGCCTGGTTTTATGACATTTGTAATGCCCCTTAGCCTCAATCAAATGGTGCTGCAAGTGATTCGTGACAAGTGATAGATCTCAGCACTACTTAATCATGATCAATTCTCCTGGAATAACTAATTTTTTGAAAAATTATTCTGCAGAACAGATCAGCATTTCAGAGGGAGAAATGCAAGAAAAAAACATTGTGAAGCACTGTAAATATATTAAAAGGGAGAGGTTTGATGTCAAGACCTCAGCAAGTGTGAGTTTTGCACTGAAGACCTGGCTGAATAGCATTTTTCAATTTTTTTAAAAGGCTTGAAGTTATTATTTTAATGAAAAATGTTAACAAAACAAAACAAAAGAAGAAAATTGTTACTTACTGTGTGGCATCTACTTAAGCTGTTTGCTCCCAGCTTAGTTTGACAAAGTTGCAGAGGAGTTTTTCACAGCCTGAGGGAAGAGATCCATTGGGCTACGTGCCAGAGCAGCCATAACTTAGAGTGACTGCCCTGAAATCAGCTGCAGTAAAACAGCATATTTACTTCATAGTCCTACCCCCAGGGCCAGAAGTGTTAACATTAAGAGTCTCATAATTTTTTAGATATGGGAATGTGTTTTGAAAATGAAACTGCTTTTAAAAAAATGAATGAACGATTTTTCCTGATGACAGATTAATAGGAAGATGAAGCGGGTAGAAGATTCCTCTTTTCTAGTGATAAGAGTAGTTATATGCTTCCAGAAGTTGTTATAAAAACAGGGTGGGGAGAAAACACTTGGCAGAACGAACTGTGATTTGTGTCTGTAACACTGTGACCAAGAAACATTTCTAAAACCAAATTGTGTGGTTAAATGCTACTGTGGTTTTAGTAGTACAGTGTGATAAGCACATTGATTAATTCTTCCAACCTTCCAGTAGTCACGTGGGAACAAAATCTGCACAACCAGAACCGTTTCCGCATATGTTACTAGCATGGTCAGAAATGTGCTAGAACTGCTGCATGAGTAGAACTGAACCACCATTGCATCTCCACCAGATGCCAACAGCAGCTACGTGAGCATATTACTACTGCAAATGGCAGTGATGTGACTATCCTTTTAATAAGCCTAAGGTTGTTACTTTTGCCAGATCCATATTTGCCCTGGTGTTTATCCATAAGCAAACTGTGACATGAGCTTTACGTTCCAGACTGGCACCATTAGAACTGGATAGGGAACTTTAAATTTTTAACATATGTTTTTGTTCTTCCAGAAAATAAAACACATTGTGCACATAATGGAATTGTGTGGCATTTATCTTCTTTAACTTAGCAGGACTGTTGCACCATTGCTGAATCCAGTTGCAATTTTCCTAACACCAAGACTATTCCAAGCTCCTCCCAGTCCACTTGGACTTTAACAGCTATATAAGTTGGGACCCATCTTTTAGCTGGGACCAGCGTACCTAGTTTGGGTAGACTTTGTTACCCCACCTGATTCAGTCAGCTCTACATGGTGGCAGCCACCACATGCAAAGTGCAAATCATTATCTGTTAAATTATGTCTCTGTTTCAAAGGTCTTCACCAGCACTGGAACACATGCCATACACTGAGCCCTCACCTACTGTTTTGGAAGGCCATCTTACAAGAAAAACTTCTTTATATATAATAGTTTATAGATACTTGGCACTGCACACAGGAACCTTGATTCTCTTTCCAGTGATCACAGTAATGCAAGCATTACATCATCCAAGATCTGATTTCATTTCATTTGACTGAGTGGTACTTCAGTGATCCATCAGGTTGACTGGCAACACAGATATCTGTCTGAAGACAAACTGAGTGTGAAGTCCTGCTTGGAGTCTTCCACAGCATGAATATGAACATTCAAAGTCAGCTACTCACTAATCAACTAGAGCTCTCTGAGATGTGTCAGCTGCCCTGTATTTATATACTCCCCTCATGTTGCTTCTCCTCTTACTCAAAGTTCCTGTGTACTAATAAATAGCATTCTGGAAGAGCCATACAACATCTTTAACCTCATCATACAGATGAGGATGATTAATATGCCATTGCTGAAAAAAAATGAAATAGAAGTGAGAAAAATTCTAAGAATGTTTGACTTGTGTCTCCAGAAAGTTCATAGATTCATAGAATGGTACAGACTTCAAAATAGTTTTTGAGACATCACCACAACCACCCTCCTCAGTCAGGATATGATAATATCCTTATCTATCATACTTGACGAGTATTCGTTGAGAGCCATGTAAATCATTACAAAGAGTCTACAACTTCTTAAGCAACTTCACTGTGGTGGTGTGCTCCCCCACCACCCTGCATAAGCAATAACCACCAGTGGGGGGTCATGATGGCTGCATCCAGCTTATACTGGACTTTGGGACCCATGGCAAAAATGTACCCAAGGACTGTCTGGAGCAGTGACCCAAACATCTTGCTGGTATGCAAATATGACTATAAGTCAATCATCTTACTCTATAAATAGTGGACAGCCCAGGGCCCATTGAGGTCTCCTGAAACAACAGTGGGTTGCACACCAGGATCTCCCCTTGAGTAGGGACACCTCTCAAGGTTACTCCTCAAGGCTGAGAGATTCATTGCCACAACAGACCCTCGCTAAGTGACTAATAGCATGCTAAACTTTGAAATCTTAGCTGAGTGATATAAAGGATTGAGTGTGCATATATAATACTTCAGACATAAACCGTTAAGTCTGGGACTAGGATTGGATCCAGCAGCACCTAGACTCCTCTCTGAGAAGGAGTTTAGGATGCAAGGGTTTCCTTTCTGAACCACATGACTCAACGGGAGGGTCTCCCTGACAGTTTTGTCTGACCCTGTCCTTTATGCAGTAAATAATCAAGTGTACCTTGCCATCGAATCTTGTTAAATCACTGTCGCATTTACCATTGAACTTTGTTAACTCACTGTTTTATATCAATAAAGTATATTTTTGCTTCTCTCTTAACAGTGAAAGGCACTCTCACTCCATCTGCAACACTCACTCACTACATTATTCTTACTGGTAGTTCATACTCCTAATATCTAAACTACTTCAATTTAAAGCCATTACTTCTTGCCACCTCCCTCTTGAACATGGAAAACAGATTATTCCCTGTGTCTTTACAGCAGTGTTATGTAGTTTAAAACTGCCCTCATGTTCTCCCTTGGGCTTTTCTTCTTCGGTTGAACACCATAAAATTACATTTTCTAGGCTTCTGTTGATTCTGATTTCCTCAGGACTCTTTCCATTTGGCTCCATTTTTTCTTGGAGTGCAGTCTCCAGTGCTGAGCAACAAAAGAATTATTTCTGATGCCTTGCAAGTTGTAATCTTGTTCATACACAAGAGAATGATGTCAGCCTTCTTCAGAGTATGTTGCTGATACCTATTTGGCCAACATCAAAATCACCGTGGAAGAGCTTAGCAGCTCTTCCTAGCTAGCTGTTCCCCAACTTGAATATGGGTAGCTGATCATCCAGCATCAATGTAATACCCTTTATTGGATACGATCATGTCACTTTTCAGATAATTTCTCCAAAATTTCTGTCTAGTGAGCATATTAGTGAGAAATGCTTATACTAGTAAATCAGACTATTATGAGTTATATGATTGTTCTTCAGAGATAGATACAAACATGCCAGCTTTACCAGGAAGGTCCCATAGGACAAGTGTCAACAAAAAGGGATTTCATGAGACTCCTTGCCAGAATCCTCCTCTTGGAGAGGAATAGGGGTACAGATGTCCCTGCCTGCTTTTTAAAGCATAATATTAATACAGCATAGATTTGGCATATATTCTTGGAATATACAATTTCCAAAGTGATAGACCTTTGCAATGGGCAGTTAGGACTTAGCAGTTGAGATAAAAAGAGCCCACGTTCCAGCAGGCAAGATTTACTGGATATATACAGAACCATCCGTACCTATAACAAGATTTTGGCAACATGTTGGCCAGGCTTGCCAGGAGTCTTAGGAAGCTCAGAACGTTGTATTTCAGCTTCCTATGAATATTCGGCTACTTAACACTCAAAGTCTTCACACAATCAGTTTCATTATTCTGGTCACCTTTGATAGTCCTTCCAGGGTTTTTTTTGGCATTCATAAAACACTTCTTTCAGCTTTTGCTTCATCTGCCTTAGATATTACATTTCTTTTTTGTGCCTTTCCAAAAGCACTTTCCCAAGCTCACTTTAACTCCTCCTCTTTGCTTAAGGAATCTTAAATCATATAATGGCAGCTACTCTTCTGGTTATTAACAAAGGTCTAAGAAGAGTTCAGTCATAAACAACTTATGCTATAGCTGTTACTCATGCCAGCTGCAGGCTGCTGGACAAATAGCACACCCAGAGGAGAAAAGAGGTTAAGAAAATCTGGATAGCAAGAGTAGGAATTTGGCAATCGTGGATTTTCTGTGCTCAGGGTGAGAAACATACGGGTCCACTTCAAACAAGTTCTAGAAAGGAGGGTATAGAAGGTGTGCAGCAGTGAAGGGAATAAGTAGCAAAATTTGCAAGGTTTGATGGGAAAGACCAGAATCCATCATATCTGCAGAAGACCTGTCAAAAATAGTTCATCTTCCAGTCTACATTCCACCTGTGCAGAGGCAGCAACAAGAAATGATAGGTTCAGGGATATAGGAAGAATTTAGGCTGTGTAAGTCTAGGCCAAGGTGAGAAAAGCATGTATATAAAACCTTATTTTCTCTAATACTCATTTCTGAAGCTGGTCAGAGAGGGTGGTAGGACATCTGTCATCCTCAGAAAACCCAGGTTAACCTTTGCATGACAGCTTTATATCATTAATATCATCACCATAGTGGCTTTCTACAGCTTTTAAATAATGCTGTATCTCTGCATAATGCTAAAATGTACAATAGATTCAAATACAGTAATTTATAATTCTTTCAGTGTCTAGAGTCTGTCAGCTTTCAATGAAAAGATGAAAAGATGTATTTTGATCTTAATTTTTTAGAGTGCACCTTGAGAAGAAGATGTATTTTTCTTATTATTATTTTCTTATATTATTACACAAATAAGGCTGATTTGTTCCAGGATATTAATTACTAAATAGAGACTGTTTTGCCACATCCACGAGTAGAGCAAGATGAAGCAAGATTCTTTCACCGTTCCCATCCCCACACCAGTGCAAGACATACAATTGGAAGACCAGATATATTGTTGTCCTTCCCCATAATCCCATGTGTCCTAAGTCAGTGATCAAGGCTGTAAGTGTAATATAGCAAAAAAAAAAAAAACCCTTTAATTTTATAAACAAAAGGACAGTGCTTTATGGGTAGGTGACCATCCAGCATTAGGGTAGTACTCTGTATTGGATTAGATCCTGTCCCTTTTCAGATAATTGCTCCAAATTTCTGTCTAGTGAGCATATTGGGGAGGAAACAAGGAGGGACCTATTCAGCTTTGATCTTGATGAGGTGAGATTGCTACATTGATTTAATGCTTAGTGTCTTGTTTGTTCTGTTAATTCTTTCATTAAATGTTTTTAAATATTTGGGGACTGTATTGATCCTGACCAAGAAACCATTGCATGTTTAGGCATTAGTGTTCTACATAACAGTTAGCCTGAAGAAGTGCAAGCCTGTGGTGTACTGCACATACAGCGTGGCTTTCAGGACTGTGTTGTGCTGCACAAAGTTCTTGGCTGCAGGATGAACTCAGCTACTCACTCTAACAGG
Source organism: Platalea leucorodia (assembly GCF_965183815.1). Taxonomy (NCBI): domain Eukaryota; kingdom Metazoa; phylum Chordata; class Aves; order Pelecaniformes; family Threskiornithidae; genus Platalea; species Platalea leucorodia. The sequence continues at coordinate 82,256,536 of NC_138825.1, forward strand.
GGAGCCTGCAGGCAGCTCCCACTGGGTACTAGCAGTTATACCACCTGCATGGCCTTGCCTTTATCTAAAAGTGCGGCAAGAAGTTCTCATGAGAATGTCCTTTAAGAGTTTTTTTCTTGTAAAGAAATTATATATTTACTTGAATGACTAAAAGGGATCTGCTCTGCTCTGCACAGTGTGCTGTGTAAATAAAAGCACTGCCTGAGAGAAGCAGCACTGGGTTTTCTATCTCCTCATTAAAACTGTATTCCTTCCTAAAAGATTTTTTCCAAAGATATCCTTACATTAAATACAAGTTACTATGTTCAACAGAGGAGTGACTAGATGAGGCTGAATGACGTGAGATAACAGAGGTTAGAATATAGGATCTAAAATATCTTTTGGCCTTACATCAATGAATACAGAGAATTATATGCTGCAAGGCATCAGGAAGAAGCAGAAACTAGCTATGAAAGCTTTTATTCGTTCTTTAAGATCTTGCCTTCTGGACAAATGGAGATTACAGGCATTGCTAATATTGAAACAATCAGTACTTGATACTTACAGTAATTAAAGAACCATAAATCATTTCCTAAATGGGAGAAAGTGTGAAGTATGATGCATCTTCAGGGGAAAGTAAAATTAGGCATGAGTTTTACAGTAATTGTTCCTACATACACCTAATTTGGGTGAGATGAATATAAGTAGGTTTCTTCTGTAAGAACTAGTTCTAAAGCAATGAGTAGAGAGAAGGGTGGGAATCTTCTTTTTCAAGGCCCAATTTAGCTCGTTTATCAGGATTAGTGCAATTATATATGAAAAACAGTGCTAAATGTCTAAAACTCTATGGAAGATTAAAAGCAACATGAGGGGGCAGATGGATGCACAGCAGAACAATTAGCTTTTAAGACAGAATTGGGTTTAAGTCAACTCCACAAAGGTTTTGCCAATGACTTTAACAGAATGAAAATTTTATCTGAACTGTCTCTGCCCTTCTTGAAAGAATATGAGGACAGAAATTGGTAAAATATTTTCTCTGGGTGTGTTTTTCTGACTTTGCATGGAAGAATGCAAAGTTTAGGGACAATTAATAAATACTACACATGTATTTTAATATACACCATGCTTCTTCATGTATTTATGATGATATCATGATTTCAAATGCAAAATTATTTTCCACTCGCTCTAAAACTGCTTGTGAGTGGTAAAATTCATTCCTGTGCAAAACATAGAACTACACAAAATTTAAAAATAAGTGTTCTAACAGTGACTTAAGGACCTGTAGGACTTGAGCTAGCTTCTGAACATGGAGAGTTTTCACTTTTTTAAAATACAGTTTTTAATGTAATGTTTTATACATGGCACACACAGGCACAATAAAAAGGCCAAATATCTGTATCTAAGAAATAATCCAAATTGCTTTTCTTTCTTTTTCTCCTAAGCTAAATAATTAAAAAATAATGGGTTAACAACATTAACAAACAAAACAGTACTCATTCAAAAATATATAGGTCCTTTCTTTGAAATGTCCAAGTCCATACTCCACTTTTACATACACGAAGACTCATGATTTAATTTTCCAAACTGGTCTACTGAGCTTGATGTCTCTCTATTTTTCGGACTTAACATGTTTAAGTTTTAAATTTTAGCTGTTTAGCTAATTCATTTAATGGTCTGAAATTAGGCAAAGTTGCCTGAATTTGTTGAAAACATTAGCCAAAGTAAATTACCAAAAGCAATAAAGATAATCTTAGGAAAAGCAGGGCCTCTGCTCAGGAAGGGAACATCTGAAAGCTGTAATTTCTGTCTAACAGGAACAGCACATCTATAAAAGTTTCTCTGAGATATCGCTTATCCCATCATTAAGTTCCTGCAAGATCTTTTTTAGTTTTGTTGAGTCAGCATTTTCCAAGAGTAAAACATTATGTCTGAAGATTCTTACCCGTATGAGATCAGAAGTTGAACTCATAATCCATGCAATAACTACTAGACTCTATGAGATAGTAATTTATTACGACTGATATATATTAACATAATATTAACATATATTATCATAAATGTCATAAATAACATGACAATCACATGCAGGACAAACAGTGGAAATTAGCGAGATGATACCTGTTTTCTGATAAGTCAATCAAACAATTAAAGAAAAAAAATTAAAATCAAGCTCTAAAAGTAAAAAAACATCAAAATTATTCCTATTCAGGATTGCAACCTGACTGGAGAAAACATAATCCATAAATAAATACAACAATAACCATCCCGAGGCTTTTCTCCTCCCACCAAAGCCACCAGCACTACTTCCATGAAAGCTGTGGGAAGTCCATGTGCTGAACCTCTGCAGCCAAATGAGAGATTCTGCTTATGATAATCGACGCTTTATTTACCCTGATTTTTAGATATTTTCTTTGGCAGCTAAAACTGCTCAAACACTTCAAGTGCCACCTGATGAGCGAGGCTAACTAAAGAAGATATTCCAAGGTGGTATCTACTACTTTTCTGCCAGAGGTGTTTCCCTCAGCCCTCTCAGAATCAGCCAAACCAGATCTGTGTTCACTCCTCTATTGCCACACTTCCCAGTGTTCATTAAACTTCCATCACTGTCAGGCTGAGACCCATCGAGCATTAGGCATTTGCGCATATGTGCTTCTACTCACTGCAAAGGGAAGCGAACTGGAGGGTCATAATTTCTTATATCACTTGTGATAGTTTGTCTGGAAGCCTCATTTGCCCAGTAAAACCAGTGCGTCATACAGAGATGTGACAGCGTCCTTTCAATTTTCAAATGCAATTAAACTCTGATGTAGATTAAATAAATACCAAGTCAAGGTTAATGTTGAGAAGTCCCCTTGAAGGAATTTCAGGATCTGCTGCAACTTCTCCTCCAATGTGCTTAAAAATTTGTGACATACCTTTGGACAAAGCTGTATTGCAATAAAGCATAAATCTAGTAACAATGCATCCTGCTTTCTCTAAAACAGACATCTCTATATGAAAAATTCTTTTGAACACCTGCATTGAAGACATCTTCAGCTTCAAAGAGCAAACCACTGACCTGGGGCAGTGCAGAAAATTTAAAGGATTTATTATACAAGCCTGCATAGCAGCCTTAACTAAGTAGGTTTGAAAACTCTTTTTTCTGGAAGCCAAAACAATTAAATCTCATATGATTAAAATCTCTGTCACTGAAAATTACAGGTGTGGAACATACCGTGTATTCTTTGTTATACAGCTGAGAAAAAGCTTGCCAATTTTATTGTAGTGATTCTTTCCTACAGTTCTGCATTCTGCTGAGTAAAATCAAAGAAGTAAGGATTTTCTCTGGCAGCAGGAAACAAGGGTAAGATTTTAGAGCTATCTGTGTCCTGCAGACACCTAGTCTTTTAGGTCTTGCCTTGGTTTAGTCTTATACCTGCAAATTAGTTCTATTGTTATTTTTATAATACAGAAGTGGTTGAAACATTTCTGTTATGACATCTTTCAGTATAAAATTATTTTCTTCTAAACGTCTGTGAGAGTTTTTTGTAACTTTTTAGACAAAAGAAATTTCTCTATTATTATCACTTTCTGCAGGAAGAAGAGGGGGGGATTTTTAAATAAAAGCATCTCAAATAATTTTCAGTTTTCCAAAGAACAGACTGAAATATCCAGTTGGTTTCATATACAGAAAACAAAAAAGGGCCAGTGGAGAACTGGTAAAGGTTGACTGAAAAGCTAGCAGTTCTTCACTTGAAACGAAAAAAAAGGTTTTGACCATCTATTTTCATAGGGTCCCCAGTGGCATCTGAAATGCAGACATCTGCTGCAAACATCCCTCTTTAATTATGCTTCAGTTATTTTTAACTAGACAAACTTATCTCAGACATTCAGATCCATGCTAAAGGCTTCCAATGTTAGATCTTTGCTCACATCCATACTTCAAGGACACCAGAACACCTTCCCCATTTTTAATGCACTTACAGTCATAATGCTGCTGTGGGGTAGGGAAATATTCCCATGTTATTCAGTGACTGTTTTCTAGTCAAGATTTTAAAGGAGAGAGTAGATGCTAAAAGAAAAAGGTAAAGGAATAAAGCATAAGCAAAAGGATGCAAAGCTGAATATACTCTTATTTTCCGATACTCCAAGGTTAGTTATGAGAAAAAATAATCCCTCTAGTTTTCAAACTGTTGCTGTTAGTAGCTGAGATGCACTTCATATATCTGTATTTGTATAGCTCCACAAAACATCGGAGCCCAATAGCCTTTCCTGCTATATTTACAAAAATATCTGAAGAGGAGAAAAGTAAATCCCGTATAATTTGTGTCATCCTCTTAAAATTGTGAGTTACCCATGGGTCCCTTTTGCTATACTTGCCATTTTTATTAGATGATGATGATAATGATGACAAACTATTTTAATCCATCTATCAGTGTCCCTGTAAATTCATGAAAGATAAAATTACACTTCCCAGAATTAATAGTTTAAGCTTTTTGACATTAAGTGTCTTCTTCATGTAGTATGCCCTCACCTATCTTCAGTTCCTCTGGGAGCCTCCTTCAAGCCTGTATAGAACTTGTAGACTGATGCTCCTTTTCATATCTACGTGCCTGAGTTGTGTCAGAGACCAGTGGCTCTCCCCTCTAGGAGCAGTGGATAGAGGGACAGATCAAATTAAAGACTTTTTAAGCCTAACATTAAGAACAAACAGGAGGAACTGTATTGCAAAGGCAATGGCAAATCTAGACAGACTTTTGTTTTCTACAAAGTTAAAGATGAATATGCAGTAATCAAAATCTCTGCCCTTAAGCACTCTCAGCAGCAGCTTTTCCCCCTGTAGTCAAGTGCCCCTTATCTCCTCTAATGAACTTCAGAACTTTGTTCCACCTTCCATGGCCCTTTCAACTCATATCCGCACCCTTTCACTCCCGGTAACCCTGCCGACCATGTATGTTTCCTGAGCTCTGTGGCTTCCCTTATCAATTTTCTATATTTCATAACTTATAACTTTTGATTATTTCCACATTTGTTTTCTGCTTATTATCTGGGACAGGTTTTATATATATATATATATATATATATATATGTACGTATGTCTATAAATCACTGTGTGATGACTTAGAGCATATGTGTTCTTAGAAGACTGGAAATGCATGCTATCTTGGGAGGCAGTATCAACTGATGATTCAGAAATTGTGAGGAGCTATCCTCACTTGAATGGCTGAGAAATTTTTGTCCAATTCATTTAAGATTATCTAGTAAACATTATAAACATTGTTTGTATTTAACATTAAATGGACATTGATATGCATAAATGAAGCAAACTAGCTGCTTCATTTCATATGCAATCTGCATAGCTTTTAATACATATATAAAAATAAGAATATTATATTAGAAGTTTTCTGTTGAAAATTGAAGAATGTTCCCTACTGTGTTCTGTAACTTGAGGATACAAGAAGTTTAAACTAATTTGTATGCCACAAGTGTTTATCCAGACCAGTAGATTTTGATCAGGAACTCAAATAAATTAAACGTACTTCAAAAAGATAATTTTATTTTCACCATTTTCATAAAATCTATTGACTTGCAAAAGAAGCTGAACTTTTAAAGACTTAGAAAAATAGATAAGTTTGGTGTAAAAACACAAAGTGCAAGAATCCGAAGTCCAGTTTGAATAATGATGAATAGTAGCCTGTGTGAATTGCAGAAGACACAGCTGGTAATTATTTCAGACTTTATGGAAGCAATTTTTCATGTACAGACAAGCTTTTGGCAAGGCTCACTGCTCAATAAAGTGAGTTGGACTGCAGATGCAATAGGAAAATCACAAGTTAGATGAACATTTTGCAAAGCATGAACAAGATGGAGCAAAACTAGGTATGGAATGTCAGTAATGATCTCCCAATGAGTTATCAATAGGGGAATATGGTGACAAGTAAGAATTTAATAGCAGCAAGTAGTTATTCCTGAGTTGCAAACCAGGTTATAGGTACTGAGCCCTCCTGTTTAGCAAAGCACTTAAAGACTTATTAAAAAATCAATTAAATGCTTGCCCTGAATTTTAATGGGCTCTGTGTCAGACTCCTCGCTAGCTGTTTACTTAAAAAACATGAGTAATCCCCCTGATTTCAGCTAGACAACTCTCGTTATGCCTTCAATGCTGTTGCTTAAATAGTCTCAGCCTGATCATGTGTCTATTGACTGCTGAAAGCTTACAAAACACTTTGCTCCATGAAAGACCAATAACTATACTTCAGAATAAGTCTGTCATTTTAACTAAATTATTACCATTTAAAGCCTATTTTGATAAAGGAGATATCTGAAACTTCTGTAAAAATCAGACAAATTGATTTTATCTGATATGTTCGAAAGATATATTTAAATCTGATCTATTTAAATGGAGATAAATGCTCTCTGGCATTTAAGCACTGAGGAAGAGAACAAATTAGTTTTGTCTTCCACGCAGTTCTAAGTGGGGGATAGCTGGCAAGCTTAGTCCGTTCTGTTGTGCATCTCTCTCCAACTGCCTGAACTACTGACCCTTTTGAAGCAACTCCTGAACTACTGGAGTTTACAGCGTGGCATGATAAGTCAAACAGATCAGAGACCACTTTACTAGCAGAAGCAGTGGAGTTTAGCTGAAGGTGGTAATTTTGCCCACCAGCTCCATGTGAATCATCCTGTCAACAACTTCACATAATCACTTTTTTACCATTATGTGAACAGCAGTGAAGGTATCTATTTTCTTCTGCAGACAGCTACATGGGGAATGAGAACAATCATATCTACCATTAGACTAGTAATAACTTTTGTAAGCATGCATATATGCTCTGCTACTACTAAGGACAATAATTTATTATTTTGTCATATCTCTTTTGAACTAGAAAGTATAAAGGGAAACAACCTGTGCTGTGCTCCTCCATGTGTTGAGAGGCATGTACCTAGCTCAACCTTCATCAACTTGCTCTTCTGGAGCATTAGGAGCTCTTAGAACTACAATGAAACAAAAGTGTCAAAATACCTAAACCCATTATAAGAACCTTTCTTCATATAGCTCTGATTACATTACATTCATGTTAGAGAAACACCAAGAGTCCTCGGGCAAGACTGGAAGAGATTGCTGTCTCATTACAGATAATAGGGGGTATGTGCATATATTTCTGTGTGTGCACGTGTGTGTGAAAGAGAGACAGAAAGTGGCACACTGATCTTCCTAAGTGGTATATATATATATATGTATATATACATGGGTGTGTGTATGTGCACCAGATCAATAGCAGAATTTGGAAAGAGACAGTTAGGCTCCTAAGGTTTCCAAGCCAGAGTTCTCCTGCCACTTCTATTCTTGTTTAACTCACACCTTTTTTAATACATTTATTACATTGTCATTTAGACACCAAAATAGAAAGAGGGAGCAAATTTTTGCCACTAAGATATCATGTTGAATCTGTATTCAGTAGACTCTTTCAGGAATGGACAAAAGATTACACAGTACATGAGACCAAAATGTTGTAGTTCTTAGACAAAACAGAATCCAGGAGTAAAGTTAGTCTCCATGTTGCTGAAAACTTTAGGGTTTTTTAAAGGTTTGTCATAGAAGAAACAAAAGTGTGTTGTGTTGCTGTGAAAGAAGACACTTCATGAAAACAACTGAGAGAAGCTAAATTACAATCTATTGAAAAGTTTAAAATATTTGATGATGTTGGCTCTATTTCTTTGATTGCCCAGGTGCTCACAATAATTTCAACATTTGGTACAGAGGAGGTCTCTTGCTGGTCCTACCAGCAGTGAGGCTGATGGTCAACTGGAGAGAAAGTCTAAACATCCAGCCACCAGAGAAATCCCTCCGGATTGAGGTTTATGCACATCAATTAGTGATTTACAGCTAGATTCAAGGCCAGAACTAACAATTGGGTGCTCTAGTCTGAACTCTTCTGTATCACAGACTATAAAAATTTACCCAGATACCCTTGAATGGAGACCCATAGCTTGGATTGACTGATTTTCTCTGTCCACAAAAGCTATCTGAACTTTCAGACATGTAATTCATAAGCAAGAACCCAGTAAACCTGCTTCCACTGTCGACACTGATTTGCCAAAATATGTCAAACACTGTTTTTGTTGGTATTCCTATGAGATGCAAAGATTTGTGGTGAACTCAACCTTTCTAACCTGTGCAGACAATACCTTGTAGGACTTCTGCTGCAGCATGTTGTGGGACAGCTCACCCTAACTTAATGTTCTATATTGCACACAGGTATACTCTCCCTGCTACACCCTTTTTTTTTGTTCCCTCATGAAATTCAGACATGTGCAGTGGCTTCCTCAGAATGAGATCTGAATGCCTTACAGATATTACAAGAGAACACTCAACAGGGTGACCAAGGACAAAATATTGAAGACAGATGTGGCAGATATCAAATGCTTCACTACTTTTGTAGGTACACAAGCCTTTCTGGAGCAGGAGGCCTATTGCAGAACAATGTAACCATACCAAGGAGGAGAGGGGATGATTTCCAGTGACGCCAGAACTACCATATGAGGTACTAGAGATTTACAGGGCTGTATAAAGAATCTGTCCTAACTCCATGGTCCCACAATACAGAACTAAGGTCCAAGACCAAAATAAAAGCTGTTTGCTCTTGTTCTCTGGCAAAATCATACTGATGAACTGTGGGTCTCTAACAAGTGTTGATCAGTCAACTGGCAAGCTGCAGGCTGTTGGTGCCATTATCCAAATTGTTTCCTCAAGGATTTTGAGAACAAAAAATGTACCTCAAATGATAACTGGCTTTCAGAAAATGGGATTGCTAGTGGTAGGTCTACTTATTCCTAAAGCCACCATATTTATTGTGCATGCTGAGAAAAAAATGCACTGTGACTGCTCAGCGGACCCAGTGGTTTCCAAAAACAATAGATCAGTGCAGAAGTCTGACACAACAATTCTGTACATATACAGCACATGCTGTGTTTCCCAGTCATAATGGATTAATTATACACACACAGCAAAGAAGTATTGGAACTTATGCGGAGCAGGCAGTCTGCACGCATATGGTAAATCTGGTGTTTGAAAATGTACTATGCCTTTGCAAAATATCTTCTACATATGTCTAATAGTAATATGATGGGAGAGGGATAATGGGAAGCAAGGAAGCTAAAGAATATAATGCCACTATAGGAACAATTAACCTAGCTTGTCACCAGCTCCCCAGAATTATATCCAACAAGTGAAGATCTGTTGCTAAATTAATTGTATTCATAGTCTTCATGTGGTCTGCTGTTCGGAGGCTGCCTTTAGATATCACTTACACTGGACAAGCACAAGCTGTTTCGTACAGTGAATAAAGTGCCAAGCAGATTTATGACACTACAATTCCTATGCTTAGGCAAGCAGAGACCCACTTCCCTTACAGTCACATTGGTTGGGATGGGAAGAAGCAACCTTCTTTATTTTGGGTAACTCCCCTTTCTTGCCATAGTTCCTGAAACTAAACCTAAACAACATGGGACAATTCAGAAAATTCACATACTTGCAGTGACAATGGAAAGCCAGCCTGGAAAAGCTGAAGGCAAGCGAGACCTCTCTCCACATCACTGGATGCAAACACTGTCCTCCTCCTAACACAGCATCTCCAAACCAAAGGACTTTCTCCCTGTGCATTTCTGAAGCATTCTCAAATGAAATGAACCTGGACATTTGGGATGCTTTAGCCAACATGCTTAACTAGAAACTACTTCCCTCTTCAGTAGCAGGTCCCAGGGTCAAGGGGAAAAAGAATGGCATATGTGTTTACATTCACAGAGGCTCAAATATCTTACTGATTTGACATGCATATGGATTGCACATTACCACCGGATTTGTTGTACAGATATAGGTTTTTCAAACTCCTGGAATTGAAAGACTGTTAATCTTTCTGGAGGATTAAATACTTGCTTAATTTCAGAGACTGTTTTGGTAAGGTCTCTTTCAAATACAGTGTTAATTCAAATGTAAATCACAATGATTGTGAGTTTGGGGATATAGGGTGCCATATAATCGACTGATATAGACGGCTTGTTTTCCAATACATCAATAAACTGTTTTGTAGATCTGGACGTGAGGAACTGGAAATGTAGAACTGGAAGCTTTTGGGGAAGGCAAACACTGAGCATTATTGACTTAGTAATTACATTGGGAAGTAAGGACAAAATGATACCATCAGACCATTCAACTGCTGGTGACAAAAACTGTTTTTTTATGGGGTTAGATAAGGTGCAATAAGTAAAATTCAACACAAACATAAAAGTCCAAACCTGAAACCCTGAAAACCCACAAGTAACCTCAATAGCAGTACTGAACTTCTACTGTCTCTTTATATCTACATATCCTGGAGCTATAAAAGGTCAAACAGAAAGGAAACATTTGTACCCACGGCTTTCCTCAAGAAATACAAATAGTTCCTGGTGGCGGATGCCTGTGCTGGAATTACATAAGTTGTTTGGATTCATAGGTTCTTCTCTCTTCATAGGATGCTGCCAAAACATCCTAGTCACTAGTCCTGCACAGGGTTCAGTAGCTGCCACCAAAGCTGTAAAGGATCAGCAGGCTGCCTAAGGATGAACTGAATATAGAGCCAGGATAGACAGATATTTTATAGTATCTGCCCCCCCAAAGCCCTTTTCCACAGCTCCCATCAGTTACAACCAATGTTCTCATTTTCTTTCCTACCTGCAATGACTCCTTAAATTGGGTATTACCTCTTTAAGAAAGTTACCTATATCCTTCTTTTCTCCTCTAGATAATTCTGCCTCCATATCTTTAAACATTTACAATAATATTCACTATTACATTTTAGTGTCACAAGGCATGGATTCCTCACATATTCCCCATGGTCACCCAGCACATTGAGGCCATGATTTGCAATGTTTATGGTTTTCCTATATTATTTGCTAGCTGACTCTCCATAGGTTTTAGATACATGATAGGTTTTAGATACATAACAGGTTTTAGATACATGATATCAGCTGACTGCATGTTATAAGAGTATGACATACTTTTTACTTATATCCCATCTAATAGACCAAAGCGTCAGGTAATAGAAAAACTTCCCTTGAGGTGGTAGAAATATCTGATGAAATTTTATTCTGAGTTCACTGTGGCTGGAAACACAGTTATTGCAGTCATATTTTGACACGCAATACTCTCTTCCCTCCACCACCCTGTAAAAAAGCTCCCATTAGAAAACCAAACCTTTTCCTCATGCAGTCTCGGTGCTTGGTACCTGACTGGCAACCACCTTACAGACATCTGCCTAGCAGGGCATGCTCATCGCCAGCATCCTCTGTGTTACAGCAAGGCTATGTGAGCTCTTCAGCACACTCCTGAACTCTCTACCAAGAAAGCTGGCTTTAGATGGCTTAGCATAACAGTAACTATTTCTGCTACTATTGTCAAACTTGTGCATTGATCATCAAAAACCTTTATGTACCTCCCATCCCCTGCTTCCACACATCAGAAACATCTTCAGATAGGTAAAGAGATAAGGATTTAAACACTATATAATAAAGGGCAATATCTGCTTCCAGCAAGTAATGGCATTGGGACAGAGGAGCTGGAAATTGCAGTCATTATACCAGAGCATAAGACACTGTGTTTATTCTAAGAAAGACCAAAAGGAATAGCAATGACAGAGTGTTGTGGTCAAAGGTATGAGTCCAAAAATTACATACATGTGCACAGAAAAAAAAAAATTATTTGAACATTTCAGAAGAAGGTTTCCTCATTGCTTCTCTAGGTAGATTATTCAAATAGTGATCAACTTTGCTATGACAACCTCCACAGTTCTTAGTAAGGACAACACTAGAAAGTACTTTATCATCTTCTCATCGTATGAGTACATCACCCTCTTCTCTCTAAATACAGAACAAGAATAGTAATTGAACACTTCTGTCCTTTGACCCTCATCATTAACTAGAATTTCTTTTATTCTTTTAGGGTTTTCCTCATACTTCAAATCTTTCTCTTTTTTCTTTTTGGTCCTATAAGCCATGTGAGTTATTTTCCTGAAATCCTTAGCTTCCTGTAGCCAAAGCCAGAACTGTATACTGTGAAAAGCATTTGTATAGTTGCTCTATTTCTTACATTATGTCTTTAAACATCTGCTGTTGATCAGTAGAGCACTGGACTATGTGAGCTTTCATCTGAATCAGAACAACCATTTTTATTTTCTGTTACATTCTTAACAATTTTGTGCATATCAAAGCTACTAAATTATAATGTCTTCTGTTTATTTCCCCTACTTCTGTTTGTGGCACATGAACTTATATTCAAATTGCTGTCTTCAACTCATTTTATGAATGGTCTTATTGCCATAGCTGTCCTCTTTACTATGGAATGGTGGTGTCCACAGGAGTTACAAGACAATACAGAAAGTTTTCTTTGCTTTCTATGAATGTTCTCCATTGCACGTGGTTCAAAGTTTTCAGTGGTATCAATCTGTAAATTTCCATCTGCAAGAGAAGATCAGTTAACATTAAGTGGGAGTGGGAGGGACTATGTAAATCTGCTGATTCTTCTCAGATTCTTTTAGGCCTCCCAGATTTCACTTAGGGGCTGGGAGGCTCATTACTGCCTAGAGTGCTACATTTATACCAAAGGCATAAACCTTCCTTCCTCTAAAATCCACCTACTTGAAAGGGAATTGGTCTGCTTTTATATTCTAATTGCTTCTTGACTAAATGTTTTCAGAGCTCTTACAATGACTCTCAATAGTTTTAGCCTGTTTAGTTCTGATGCAAGAACTCACAAACATGTTATTTGCAACACCGCTGCAGAAAATTTTTCTCCAAATTCCATTGTTAAAAACAGAGCTGACAGTGGTCAGCCTTGTGATGCTTTGTGAAGGGCCTGAATATGCAATTTACACAAGACAAGTCTCAGTCAGAATGAGCTAGGTGCTTTGTATGTTCCCATTTTTATATCTGTCCCATTTTACTTTGGTTTTCACATGAGATATTGGAGCATTACTAGTTAAGAAGAGCAAGCTGGTTTGGATGCATACACAGGTTTGTTGACTGATTGCTTTTATTTCACCTCTTTTCCCTTCAGTTTCTGTGTAAACTAACATTTGTGTTCTAAATACATGTCACCATTGTAGGAGATGCCTTTTTCAGCCATTAGCGACATAAAAGGTAAAGGCAGGAGCAACAGTCTTTTTCCATTCTAAAAGTCTTTTCACAATTGTTTCATCTTCCCAGTCTGGAACAGAAACACTCGTCAAGGAGGCGAGACCTGGAATCAGTTCTTCCCACAGCCTGTGGGCGGATAAGACATCTGCTAAGAGGGTGTCCTAGCTGCCAGGCTATTCTGTCTGGGTTAAAGATTCTCCATCTTTCTTATTGAAGGTGTGTCACTACACAGAAAAAAATCATGATTCATTGGGCCAGAGTGGTCTGGCCCCCATATAAATACAGGGCACTATTTCTTCTTCCAGATGCCCTTTAAAAGGAACCGGCTGCGACTGCATTTTGCAGGGCGCCCTTTCCTAGTGGCAGGTGTGCGGTTTGTTCTTCAAACAAGCCCAACAGAGGAGCAAAGTGAAGATGAGTCTGGATTTAATTCATAATTTGATTAATAATTTCTGGATTATGATTAGCCATGGGTTTGAACAAGGCACTGGGATATTTGGTCTGGGGCAGTTTTGGATATGCACAGAGGTGCAACTGTAGTATCAGTAACAAAATGAAGGGTTTGTAGGTTTCAATGTTCTAAGGATAGGCAGCAGCTGAAAAAGCAATGTGGATTTTTTTTATCTTTCCCCAGTTTTGGACTTTGGCACATATAGTTCACCCAAATCTCACTTCAGGAACTGAGGGACTGGATTTGAAATGCCTTACTTGGAGAGTAGGTTGAATTTAGGTGCCTAAATCCAGGACAGCAGTTCAGCACGTCTCATGTCTCATATACCAGTGAAAGGTAATGGGACAAGGCTCAAGGTTACAGAATACGTGGCTGCATGCAGTAATCGTAGCTGATAGCACTTCAGGGAATTGTGAGAAGGCAGCAAGTGCGACTTACAACAGTGGGCTACGAGGCAGGCTGAAAGATGTGAGAGGAAAGCCATTTTGGATACACAGTCTTGTCACTTTGAATTTTCTTCTTTCCCTTCACTAAATTAGTAGGAATGTTCCTTTCATGATTTTTCTGACTCATTTTTTCTTGTATGGTTTTATTCCAGACTTTATCTGTGTCATATTCCATCTTTCATGCCCCTTTTTGCTCTTCTCTAATTTACATTCATTTGTCTAGCAATATAACAACTGCCTTTTAGAGTGCTGGCACATGGTTTTTTTTCTTTCTTAGAAAGCTTTATAATGGCCTTCTTAATTTCCATTTTAAAGCCTGCAAGATTTTGAAAAGAAAAAAATATGACTCATCAGCAAAATGTCTTAGCAGCTCTGGAATACTGACAAGATATCCACTTCCAAAGACTGAGTTATGGTTTAGTTCCACAAAATTTGCAAACTTTTAAAGCTCTGAATGTGTTACAAGATTGCATGCTTTGAGGAGGAAAAAGAACACATTGATACCATTCCTTGGACGAATTAAAGTAATATATTGCTGGAAAGTGCAAAAGTAATACATGCTTTCACAACACATTTGGCGTTGCCAACATCATTAAAATAGCATCATCAAGTTAGACTGCAAATATGCAGGGTCCAGTGACAAAAATAATACAAAAAAAATTGGGATTCTTACAGCACCGAAAGACTACCACTGAGTATAATTTACATCATCAGTGTTAGCCCATGACCCAAAACATTTGTGCTGGCCCACCGACATGTATTATGTGAGTCAAGTGCTCCATCTGCTGGGTATCCACGCAGGCAAGCCAGGGACTGCGCTGTGTTCAGACACCCTTCAGGGCTCTAGCGCTCTTTATTAGCTGTATTTGCAAGCACAAGAACTGCAAGTGCTCGGAGTCACCTGCTGTTCAGCCCAAACAACAAAGCCAAAAGAAAAACAGAGACAGATGATAGGGTTGCTCGGCTTGTGTAGAGAGTAGAGAGTTCCTGCAATGCGCTGCAGTTAGCAAACAGGGCGCTTGGGAGCATCACCCATCTGTATGCCTGAGATATTTTTGCATTAATGTTTTAAATATTGATGCTAATGTGCCATGATTTGAACGTACTTACGTGCAGGAAACTCTTTTCTCACTCGATGTCAGTGCGCCATCCAGCACACTAGGCATGAGACAACCCAAAATTCAACTGGTACTTGAGCTCCGTGGAAGTTCAGGAGGCTGTGCCCTCGAAAATTTTTTCTTTATTTTCTTTTTTATAGTTCTCTGCATTTAGATCTAATGCATATTTCAAGGTAGATCACTTGTCTTGGTTTATTTGGAGATTCTTGTTTCTACATTAGTAATTTCTAAACTAGCAACTTTTCCCTTTGTCACAGCAGGTTCTGCTACAAACACACTGATTTGCTCTGGATAGAAGAAGGAGATCCTTTCACCTTTGCAGTATAAACTGTCTTCCCAATTAAAAAAAAAAAAAATAAACTGCTATCCCTCCAAATATATAAATGCAGTATCAAAACAGTTACGCAAATTGTTCTTTCCATTAAAGTTAAAATTGTGTTAAAATAACAGTATTCCATACTGGAAATAAAAGATGCATTTTGTGGTTTGTGATCATATTGAGGCTTGGTAAATAAGACCGACTTGTTTTAATAAGGCCAGAACTGGCAAATGCCAGCTGGTTAATCCAGTTTTCTAAGATTTTTTGTTTGTTAAATACTAGGTGACACCTAAAATGTGCTGAGCAAGCAGTTGACACTGCTGAAGACTCGCTTTTCTAGCTTATGAGAAAGAGTTGTGACTTTGAAAATAATTGGTGTATTTTGTTCACAAACCTAGGTAAAAAAGAGATTATGTTTAGAATCCTCGGCTGTCAAGTCCTTGCTGTGGTTCTGTTTACCTTTGTTGCATTTCCCTTTGTATCTTGAGCAAATCCACACAAAACAGACCTCTAACAAGTCTTCTGTCTTTTGAGAACTCAGAAGGATCAGAAATGCACAGGATGCCAGATAATACCCACGGCAGAGGACCCACTTACAAGTCAGAAGGGCTGAAGGGACTGGAGCAGGAAAACTGAAATAGGGGACTCTGTCCACACCTCGATGGCCGTCACCTGGGAATTTCGAAAGGATCCCAGAGAAGCCCCCTCCATGCACCAACTCCCACCTTCCTGTCAGACCTCTTGCCTGCAAAACGCCAAAGCGTTTCAGTTTCCCACCGTGAGCGCAGCACGGCTTCAGTGACGTGCCGGAGCTGATGTGCTGCTTCCTGCTGAGCAAATTCTGATCAGATCGGCTGAACTTGGTACAACTGTCCAGCGACTTCAATAAAAATGATTAAGTAGAACTGACCTAGTGCACTAAGGGTTCTTGCTGGGCCTGTTGCAGTATTGAAATGAGAGGTTTGAGTTTACCTGTGTACCATAAACACCTCAAGCTGAATGCCAAGAATAGAGGAGCTAGCCAAGTATTGGACTGGTCATTGACAGGAACATGTTGTCAGCGAGCAATGACAGGTACTCCCCTTAGAGACAGCTGTCTCTGGTATCATGTTCTACTCGTGTTTGATACACAATGAATCACATATAGGGAGAAGGCACTGCAGAACAGCCTGGCTGGAAATCTGGGACTCTCACTTTTCTCCCACACCACAGATTGCACTTCATCCCCTCTCCCCCTCACCCAGACGTTATCAGCTTCCAACAGGCTTGAACTTCTCTCTCCTGTGTCTGTACATCCCAAAAGCCTGCAAGCTGCCACTTCCAAATGGCTTAGTGGGATAACCAGCAGGCTTCTTCATCCCCACCAGAGAGTTCATGTCGGTAGCCAGCTGGTCTGTGTTCCTAGTTAGACTTTGGAAAAGGGTGGGAATTCCAGAAATGCTTAGCAACACAAGAAAGATTTGTACATTATTCGGCCATCCTAAAAGTTATTCTTTCTCCATACTATCCTTTTAGATTCAGCAGCAAGATCCAAAGAGCTGTATTGGCTCTTGATACTGACAAATAAATTATTCTGAGGCCAAATAAACCCCAGAATATACCACAGTGTAGTGAATTTACTACAATGAAATAACTTGTTGAAAATTACTCAGAGCTTTTCTTGGAGAGCAGTAGTACAAACCTGAAGGAAACATGGGCTACATCTTAGCAGAAACCCAGGCTCATTTTTAACTCAGATTTTAACACTTTGACTGAAGGACTCCTGGATCAGTGTGATCCACTCAGTGGATCTGTAACAGCCCAGGAGTACCAGATATAATGAGTTTTCTGCTTCCTGAATTCCTAACCCAAATAGAGAACAAGATGAAAAGTCTAGATCTCAGCTCACAGGTGCTATTAATCTCATGTTTGTATAAACTACATGCTTTTCCTGAGGGTCCTTCTCTAATGCTAGTGTGACCCAGCAGTCCTTCTTGTTGTCTCCCCATAAAGTTTTGTCTTGAATCAGATTCCTACTTGGAGGAAAATATAAAGAACTATAAATAAAATAATGATAGGTAAGAGAAACTGTAAATAAATAATATGCAAGCTATCGGGCAGCAAAGTGTCCATATACTGTTGTGTCCGTCCTGCAGGGAACACAAATGTGAGCTGATTGTTGTGAAGCCATAAATTTTTCATGAAACAAAGGTTTGTAGGAAAAATAATAGTCCACTGATTCAGCTGGGGGAAAAAAAACAAAACAAGGCAGACAAGCATTTGGATATGCAAGCTTTCCTTCAGATTTGAACAACTTTTCTCTGTTTCAGTAGAATTTTGTCATATCCAGTAAGCATCCTCAGGGAGAGCCTGGGGTAAACATCTGAGAACCACTATCCCAACACTGCATTTCCCTGTAGTTAACTGGGTTTGATCACAACACTATTAAAGTCAAATGGCTACACAACACATGAATGGAACTAATTTTCACCTTATGCACTAGTGGTACAGCTGTATCCTTCACTTTACAGTAGGGATTTCTGTCCTTTCTGGATCTATAAACTTCAGACAAAATCTTCAGATGGCCAAGACCCACCAGATACTACATGCTTCAGAGAGGGGAAATTCTGGACACACTGCACTGGCAACCATGGCTCCAAGCTGGAGTGGAGGTGTCCCACCATGCCTCAGTGTGACAGGGTTAGAACAAGAAAGCCCTCTCATCCCTTCTGCAGATCAGCCAGAAGCTCCTGCACTCTCATGGCCTCTGCTTGGAAGCTGTACTTAAATTGCTTGGGACCCACATATTTGCCACCCACAGTCAACATGGCAGCCCTGGGGCTTCCCAGTATTCTGGGTTTGTTCACCCACCAAATGAGGCCTTGTTGGAAGCAATACTCTCCCAGAAATGGCAACATGGTGCCTTATAAAGGGTTGCTAGCAGATCGCAGATAGGACGCTATCTAGGGCTTGGGGCTGTTTTCTTTACTTTTGCTTGGATAACTTAGGCTGAATACTGAGATGGCACCCTTTTTAATACATCCAGAAAAATAAAGCAAGCTAAGGCCAAATTCCAACATATTAAGAAAGAATGATTTAGAGCTAGGCTTGAATGAAGATGGACTCGATGATCTTAAGGGTCTTTTCCAACCTTAACAATTCTATGATTCTATAAAAGGACATAAGTTTGGGGTCTGACAAGCTGTATTTTTAATATAGATTCACCATATACTGAAGAAATTCAGAAGTCTTCTATCACCAATGTGACTAGGAATGTGTATGCTGTAACTGAAACAGCACACAAGTAGATGGAAGTTATTGTTATTGATATGACTTGTCTACTTTGGCTTTTTGGGAGGGGTGAAATGGAGAGACACTACAAACGTGGTATGAAAAAACTGCCTGACAACAGTCGCAAGAAAGTTTCTGAAGTACAGTGAGAGTGATTCAATTTAAGGTTAAAACACCTAAGGTTATGTGTCTACATTTAGATATCCATATGTGATGCAAGTGCCTAAACTCACATCATAATCTGCACATAAATGATCAACAGCATTTAACAATAATCAGGGAGCAATTCAGTTGACCAGCTACTCAGAATCTTTTCTTGAGATTAGATCCCACCCAGTGAGTTCAGGAAAAAATGGGGTTTGTTGATAGTGACAAAAAGCTGGTCTCAGTTTACATAATACCTCCAGGGACCAGGACCTCACAGCAGTGCAAATGCGATAATAATCACCATCCCTGAGAAAATACAAAGCATGCTCTTTGCCTTTCCCTCAGTGACAAAAGTCCTGTGACAGGAGCAGAAAAAAGATACACAATCTTTTCTACGGGGATCTGAAAGGTTGGCAATACTCCAAGAGAACAGAGATACTCTGGGCAGAGGCACCATTGCATGGACATGTGTGCCATGGAGCAGAGGGTCCCAAGGGATGCTCTTGAGGCAAGAGGACCTGCACAACCTTGAAGGCCAGCCCCTATCTGAAGTAACGTAAGGCATAGGACCAGCTCCAAATCCCACAGAAATCAATGATAATCCTTCACTTTCATGGGTTTGACATGCCATTGCTGTCCTTGTCTGGTTCCTCCACACTCCATCCTGCCTTCTTCCTGCCTCAGCTGCATCCAGCCACTCGTGCCTCCCAGGAAAAACAAGGTTGCATGAATTTGCAGGCTCAAACTTTGCGCAAGGAACTCAGATATTTAATATGCAGCTTGCAGTCATCGCTCCCAACTTCAACAGCCATCTGGAGAAAAGTTTTGAATCTTACTGACATGCTGAAGAAATGGACCTGATTGAGAAATGATGGTCAACAGCTGCCAAAGGGGAGGGGGATGGGAGCTGAAAGTTTTCACTGATGGCTCCCGCATTGCCCCACAGTGCTACTAGCAAGTAAAAAAATGTCAGAACCTACTGATCGTGCCAAGTTTGCATTTCATAAATTAAAACATATCAGCTGTTTCTTAACATTTTATTTTCAGTCTTCTTTCGGTCATAATTTGGCCTAAGGACTACATCTGTGATGAATTCCTTGTAACAGGACCTTGCCATTTGGACTACAGTTGTCATCAAAATATTCTAGCGTGCTCACACAGGCTGAGAGAAATATATTTTTTAAAATATTCTATCACTCAAAAATTAGTTTAAAAAAATCACTATTGCTTGTTGAGTTGGAAACTAGTCTATACTGAAATTCACTTTCTGCATTGCTCTAGTTAGAAATGTCTATGTGTCTATGTGTATATATATAAACATAAGCACGGCAACACAACAGCAGTAATATGTACAGACAATAAATACATCTAGGTAGTGTAGTTTTCCAAAATGCAATCACTCCTTAATATGCTCTTTTTAATATTACATAGCAGCTTGAAGACAACACCAAGTGTTTGTTTTGAAGCATTTTTTTCTCAAATCTGGTACTTATTTAAATTTTGAGATTAAGTGTTGCTATTATCAGGCAGCTGTATGTTTGGTGCTACAAAAGGCAGTAATACAGGAGCAAGGTTCTGGAGAGAGATTTTCAAAAACACATTCAAAGGTCCCATTTCCCCTCTAAACGACCCTGTCCCTTTCACAGCCCTACTTTGGGCCAGGCATATACCAATCTGCCCCAGCTGCTGTGGATGGTGACCCACCAAGGCCAGCATTGGGGGAAGAGCTCCACTTCCAGGAGCTGCAGCTGAGGTCTGCTTTGGACAAGGAGCTGCAAGAGGGACGGGGAGGCTGCATGAAATGAAGGTGGACAACTGAGGATCTCATCACTACTGAGAGTCTCCTAATGGATTTCAGAAGTGCTACCCTTGTGGAAAATTAATAACCAAGGTCATCAGGAGATCAAAGGAGAGCAATAAAACCAAAGAAGGCTAGTTGTGACATTATTTTCTAACAGACTACAGGCCAAAGCCACTCACTGAAGTGTTCCTGTCGGCTGTGATTGCACTGACACAAACTTGGGAACTGTGGCTGGTGTGAAACATGGGGATGAGGCCATTGCCTTGCTTATGAGCAGCAAGACAAACATGTTTTCCAGCTTTCTTATGGTTCCCCCTTCAACCCATGTTTTGCCCATGACAGTAATTGGTAAAACTGATCTCTTGCTGTCTGCATCTCAATCCATGAGCTTTCTCACTCCTCTTCTTCCTATTCCCCAGTCCTGTCCCCCTTGGGGGAAGGAAGGAGGGGGTGGGGGTGGGGGGCGAGCAGCTAGGTGGGATTTTGACTCCCAGCCAGGGCCAAGCCACCACACACCAGAGTGGAGGTTCCAGAAGTTTGATCAACTGACCCCCAGACAACAATAGGATTTCAGGAATCACCATTCCAACTCCAAGCGTAAACAAGCGAGTCAGCCAGCAAATATTAGCTTTTGCTTTTCTAAGTGCTCCTTCAGTGCAGTATCACTTCTCTCATATTCATCTGTGAAGCCCCACGATGAAGTGTCACGGCAAACACAGCATGATGTGGAGGAGTGCTAGGAACCAACATCTGCCCAAGCCCAGTTCTTTGGCTGCTTACTGCAATACCTATGCAGAATAGGCAGTACAAGTTCAGATTGGCAGCAAATGAAAATGAGGCAGGATTTGTGCCTATTTCTTGCTCTTCAGGTGACAGACCTCCTCGTACCAGTGACAGCAGTGGAATGGGACAGCATCATCCCATTGCTCCAGGGCTACATTTACACTGCAGGTAGCTCTGTGATGCCTGTGCTAGTTCTTAACAAACTAGTTCAGGTACTAGTTCAGAAGCTCTTGAGCTGTGACTACAAGGCTAGAAGGATAGATTAGCCCTCGTGGAGCTCTTTGTTGTTCCTATGCCTACTTGCAAATGACTACAGCTTTGCCCCTCTCTATATACTGTAATTTTTAGTTGACTTCATGGAATCAGTGCTTTTCACAGGAAAGTCAGGCCCGACAAAAGCACAAGCAAGAAGGAAAAGACAAGATCTAGGCCCCAGAGCACTTCCTAGTAAGTGGTACCAGAAATACTTTTCTAAGGAAGCATATTTGCCTTAAAATATCCATGGCAAGGGAGACCTGTTTGGCTCTTCCAGCCCCCATCCACTCTACTAGCCACTCCACAGCATTTTTCCTACTTGCCTATGTTTCTGTCATATGCTGGTGTGCACAGTTATCCATAGGTAATAGTCTTCACTTGCCCAAGGAATCTCACGTTACTTACCAGTATATCAGCAAAAGTGATCTATGTATCGCAGATCAGAGCTAGGAGGGAAATTATTTTCTCAGCCCTTGTGTCCTTCTGAGAGTAAAATTATTTCTCTTTCTAAATAAGAAGGAAGCTAATGCATGGGAAGAAGATGACACCCACCTCAGACATTCTTGTCTGAGATGTGGAAAGCCCAGGTACACAATTTTCCTCTTTTGCTATCTTTGACTCCTCAGCCAAGTTTTATCAACACTTTCCTATGATTTACACTGAGGTTCAAACTTCCTCACCCCTTTCCCCTCTTCATTGATCCATTTTACTGCTTGTAAGCAGTCACTGCTCACAATATTCAAACCACTGATTTTCCTTGGTTTCTTACTGGCCCAGTGAATATTTAACATTTTATTACAGGCTATTTTTATTACAGCTCCCAGAGGAGGAATTAGGTAGGTACACCTTCAGAGCTGCCGTTTATGTGTGCCAGGCTCAAGTCTGAGTCAGGTGGGAGTCAGACAGTTCGGACATCCTGATGTTGTTCTGTCAGATATCCATCCTAGCACTGAAACTGCTTCCCAGCAAACATCACCACGACTTCAGTATTCCTGTACAAAATCTGAGTTTAAAAAAGAAAAAAATCCTCACCAGGTGCCTCTGCTGTGCCCTTCCACCTTTTTGGCCTTTAATAACCCTTGGCAGCTGGGAATTGATCTGGAAAGCCTAACAGCAGACAGAATTGCTTAGCTGGAGGCATGCTCAACTTCGGCTTCCATTTTTTGGTCAAGCTCTCATTTATCCTCATAGTCTCTGAAGTTACTGATTCTTTGAACCTGACTGCTATTCCGCATAAGCAGTGTTTTATGTATAATCAACTTTTTTATTACATAACAACCAGTAACATCTGAAAGCTTTAAACATATTCTAACATTTTAATGATAGCAAGGAAAGATTTATGGGCAGAGCAAATATCTTTTATTCGCCCAATGATGTAGTTGGGAAAATGCAGACTTGCTTTTGGGTGCACAAACCTTTTTCCGGATTTGAAACAGAAGCTGCAAAATTATGGCTTGATGTTTGTTGTTTCTTTCGGTCCTGAAGCAGACTGTGGATGCCTGAACTCTTGCCTGGTTTCCCAGCTGTGTGAGTAGACAAATGAAGGTATTAAGTTCCTGTGAACCTTGCTTTGGTTATAACCTTAGATCATCATGGCTACATTACACAATTGTTTTAGAATACTATAAAATGCATTATAAAGTGAAATATCTAATACTTGATGATCTTGCCTTTGAATTGTCATATTAGATTGCCTTATATCACTGTTTTCAAGTAATAGCTTACCTCAAAAGTCTTTCTAACTAGCCTCTGTAGATTCATAATATTTGATTTTATTCCCTAAGTTGTATTTCTTTTTTAAACTCAGAAAAAATGTTTACTTGCTTTTAGGCCCCTTCTGTGAAATTCTCTCCTTAAAGAGATGGAAAATGCACCATCTGTGGCATACTTTGTAGCTGCTTGTTTGAGGCAGGCTGTTCAGAAGGAAGTAAATCTTTCCACATTTTAGAGAGCTTGTGAAGGAAGGAATTTATCCACATTTAGCAGACACTGGGGTAAGTACATTCTTCTGGAAGCCACAGGTTTTGGGGGCAATAAATCCTTCCATTGCTATTAGACAGAAGGCAATAAATCCTTTGATCCCTATCACACTCAATGATTTTACTCCACTCAGAATGTACATTTCATTGAGGTACTGTCTTCATTTTCCCATTTCCCTGGGATTAATTTAGCCTCCTTTCTAGGTTACTACCCCTTTTTTTAACTAATTGATTGTACTTCTCAATCGTTCACTGTAAGGGCATGGCACTCAGTTACATTACCTGTTAAGACAGAAAATACATTTTGTTTTGTTTTCTACTTTCCTCTCATCATCTGGATAAGAGATTCTGAAGTTATACCAAAGTATTCCCTTTCTTAAGAGTATCAAAGTATTTTCGCTTTTAAATAGGCAGGTGTGCTTAAGCTTCTTGAATGAAGATTTTCTTGAAGAGTTGTTTCACACTTTTCACCAATTTCAGATCAGACTTTTTCCCTTACATCTAGCTACAAGCCTCAGTAGGCTCTGTGTTGGCCTGAAAAACACTAGAAATCCAACACTCTATGTTGAAAATTCTGGGGGAACAGGTTTTACCTATTAACCCAGCACTATTTTTTTCTTCCACACAGGCAATGGTAGGATTTTTATCTGCAGTTTGGATTCTGACACCGGAAAATAAATCTAATTGACAACTTCTAGCAGTACAGCTTCTCCCAAATATTCAGTTGTTCTTATTTTTCTCATTTTTTCCTCTGCCTTTTGTTTTTAAAAAAACTGAAAGCATTTTCCAAAATCCATTCAAAACAAAAGCGACCCACTCACAAATATTCTTTAAAACTCCATCAACTGAGGCGACAGATGGAGAAGACAAATTTAGAATGAAACCTGCAACTTCTAGCATAGAAGCCGAGAAAGTATCTGGAGTTTTTAGCCTACCAAAGTTTATTTCTGTCAAACAGTGACACCCGGTGGCCAGTTAAGCTATACTGGCATACAGCCTTACAGAACAAATCCTGGCACCTGCCTCTGCCCTTGAGAGGAGGCAAAAAGGAGTGTTTCTGGCAAGCAGGTGCCTAATTAGGAACGAGGGGAACCGTGTGGCAAATGAAAAAAGCGCATGGTCGGGTATATAAAGCCTAAATACATTGAAAGATCCATCTTGCGTTTTTTTCTACTGGTGTTTAATAGCATCATATTAGACTGGAGATGCTTATGTGTTCCCCTAAGGATAGGAAATAATTTATATTTTGTTTATAAATATGTCAAGTATTCCCTTCTGTCACTGTGTTCTTTTACAGATGTTAGGCTGGGGACAGTTTCAAAAAACTACGCTACAGGGTGAAACTGAGTGTTGTCAGATTTTATAAACCATCTGGAACAGCAAGCTGCTTTTCAGGCCCTGAAATCCCTAAGTCCTGCTTTTTTACAATATATGTAAAATTGATATCTTCCTATAAAAATATAAGATTTAAGCTATGAAATTATAATAAGAAGTTCTAGACTTTTCATTAAGTTTCTGATCTCACTGCTGAGGTGGAAGGTGTGTATGACACATGAAATACTGGACAACACGGCTTGCAGCAGCCCCAGCGATGCTGCAGCAGTGCCAGTCTCCAGCTCCCCATGGCCCTGCCCAGCGGTGCCCTGACACACAGCACTAGCAAGCAGCAGTTTTCAAAATGAAACTGAGGGTCCAGCTTAACCACCTTCTACAGAAAAATTTCTGAGAGTTAGAGACACACGTCATGAGCTTTGCCAGAGGATTTTCTGTAAACAGTTTGGTATAGACAAGACTCTTTCAGCCCATACATCCATGACTTCTTTATGAAGGATGCTCCAGAATAGGAGTTAGGCTGTCACTGGCAAAAATGCCTTTCAAATACAGCCAGAAAGGAGACTAGTGAGAGGTGGGAGCAGGACAGGTAGGGTTTTGTATGAGCTCTGCTTACACAGCCAGTGGATTGCTTACTGAAGGATAGAAAGAGACTGGTTCCCTGCTTCGTTCATTCTTTTACCTAGCCCCATTTCTAATCCGTGCACTAAAAAAAGGTTGGGAAGACCCTATTTACAAGTTTGATCAGTGAGGAAAGCTAATATTCTGTTAACTCTGCTTTAGCCTATTAACTCTGCCCTTTCCTTCTTTTATATCCCTAAATGGATGGCAACACCAAGTCAGGTTATAAAACTTGCTATTGTGAAAAATCTTACTATTTTCTGTTATTGACATTTTTCTAGTTATGTGAAGTAAAGTTATAAGATGGAATTAAAGATGAAAGCGTAGATGAAAAAAATATATATATCAAACAGGAATTTTCTGATTTTCCTCATATTCAAGATTCTGAAACACACTGTTACATTCAAAAGAAACCCAAATACACTATTAGGATAAATGCACAGTAAGTCGCTCAGCTAACCATAAATGCTTAATAATGATGCCAGGCAATGACACTTTACTGTTACAAAGGTATGCTTATAGTCTCTGAATGTATTTTACTGATTTAAAGAAATCTCATGCAATGCATCATCTATATTAAGAGTGTTTTGATTAAACTTTAGGAAAAGGGGTGGTCTATTTGACATTAGTACTATTTGTATGTGCTTTATTTAAATCTTTCTGACCTACATACATTAAAATCACGTTACAACGATAACAAAACCCAGATACTCAAAACTGAGGCTGTCAGTCCACACTTGAACTTAGTCCCTGAGGAAATCATTTGCTGTATGACATCAGCAGGGCAAACAGGGTAGCTTCTAAAATTACTTCCAGATAGAACACAAGAGCTGGTTTTACCCGTCCTCTGAGGTCCAAATTTCCATCCAAAGTAAAATATTGAGCAAATAGGAGATCAGTTATGTCTGTGACAGCAAGAAAAACAATGCTGATTTATTTTACTTTTGCTGTGCAAAATGACTGTGGTTTTGCTTTTATGATACTAACATATCTCAAGGAAATGCATTGTTTTCAAAGAAAACTAGGGTATCTATCTGTCGTATTCATTCTTCATTCAGTCTTTTTTCTGTTCTTTGCTACTTGTATTTTTATTTCTTCAGTCTGCTTTGTTTCCTTGTTACTCCCCTTTCCTTCTGCTACCAGGTTCCAAATCTGTCTGTCCCCTTAGTCTCTATACTGCAAGTCTCTCTTCCCTCAGTTTCTATTCTCATTCTTCTGTTCTTCCTTCAGTCCTTCTCCTTGTATAACTTGTTATATCTCTTTCCAGCACTACCTGATGCTTCATCCTTCTTTCATTTATCCTATATCCTACCAGGTTACTAGTTATTTAGTTATTTTTAATGCCCATTATAGCCTCAGAGTTTCTTAAGTTTAGTTAGCTTTTTAAATGCCCTTAGTATCACTTCTATCTCTTCACTTCTTTCCCAGCAGCTGAAGAAGGAAATGTTCTTGCACATAGGTTAAGCACCTATTCAGTCAGGTCTGGAGGAAGAGAATAAAAAAAAGATGGAAACATCTACAGCTGCTGGAAATTTTTGGAGCCCTCACATAATAGTATGCTTGCAAGTATAGCTGTTACAACCAGGTTCATTTTTATTTTTCTGCATTAATCTTCTCCTCTTTGTCTTCATTTCTACTGTCACTTGGCGTTAACTAGTTGGTTGAAATATTTTGTGTAATTGGACTAAGCAACTATGTTGATAATAAGACAGAGCCCTAAAGGTCCCAAATTCTGTAGCCTCAAAATACTTACAAATTTTCCTTGTTGCCAAATGGTGCCCCTGGCAGAGAAAATTCATTTTGTGCTCCATTAGGTTCTGCTGTCTTCAGTTTTCTTTATCATGCCTGCCCCTTTCTTTCCTTAGCCGCCTTCTACAGGAGTTTCTGCAGCACTTAGGATCAAAAGTGCAGTTCTTCAGAAAAACCTGTCAATGTAAGAATTTAAATCTGCAAAAATTACACAGTAATACCAGCTTGGGGCAATGTACCCTGTACACAAAGAGACTTTTTATCTTTGGATGTTGGTCCTTGTGACCAATTACCAAACCCATCTTTCTGTTTTATTTTTATCATGACTTGATACCATAGTGGCTGTGACAAAGACCTGTAACATTTGCAGCATTAATTCTGTTGATGCACAATTGTGCTTTAACATGCAACTCCAAAATTCCTAAATGATGTCAAGAAAATAATATATATTTTGCTGTAATTCCAAAGGAACATGCCTCACTGATCTTTTTTTTAAAAAAAAAAAAAAAAAGATTAAATAGTATAAAATATTTTTCAACAGTTGTTGGGAATTTCATGTCAACATTTTACTGTCTTACAAGGGAAGGCCAGCTAAACCTTTTAGTTTGAACAAGGTGCTTTATAGATATATATAAGATGCTATACAGTGTAGAAAGGCAGTAAAGGAAACAGCTAGTGAATGTTTATTCACTGTTTATCATACTGAAAAATTGCTGGATGCTAATTCACTGATTCTCATTGCACTGGAATTAGGAGGCACTAAATTAAATTACCAAGTAACATATTTTTAAAAATAAGAACTTTTCACATCTGCAGTTTGGCCATAGAGCTCATTACCAAATAGAGACAACTTGTATGTTAAAAGTATAAATGGATTTTAAGAGCAGAGAGACGAATGCATGGAAGTAGGGCCCACCTGGAAAACTCTAGGTGCAGCATTTCATTCAAGAACCTGGCAGCTTGGAGCAAGCATAGAGGGAAGTATCTCTTTCCTTGTTTCCAAGTTTGCTTTGTTCTTATACTTTTTTTCCTAAAGATCTGCTCTTGACTGGAGACAGGATACTAGGTCTTGCTACTTGCTAGATGCACTCTGGCCTTCCCATTTCCAGCCGTTACTATGACTTCAGTACAGCTGTTCTTGTGTTGGTATTTTATCAGTATAGGGGTTTTTTGTGTCATTAAGCATTTGGAAATTGTTGTTTTTTAAGAGCATAGTATTTTAAACAAGTTTCAAATTTCAAAAATATAAGAGAGAACACTCTGCATGACTGTTGAACAAGGTCAACATTCAGTCACCAACGAGTTTCTCAAATCCAGACAAATACTGCCTGGACAGGATGCCTTTCTTATCCTTTATACAACTTAAACCAGAGGGATGTTATGCCAACAGATTGAGACTTATAAATCACAGACACAAAACAGGTTGCTTTTATCAACCATTGCTCTCCTCAACCCTAATAACAGAGGCCTCCAGAGTCTACCAACTCCTTGTCTCTAAAAAAAAATCTACTGTATTTTTTAAACAGAACAATGCTCACAAAGTGATATCCTGTCCTCACTAGGATTCACTTCTATCTGTCTAGAAATATGTTATTACATCAACAAGAGTTTAGATCAGGCTGCAACATCTGAATCCTTCCTTTACCTTTGAAACTGATGCAGAAAATCAATTAATACAGAAAAAAATCATCCTGCATCAGTCTATTCTCTCTCCACCTGCAGTTCTTCGGCAGGTCTGTGGCAGCTGCAGTAGAAGGTGGCCCTTAAAGTGCGGATCCTGTAGAAACCATGATGTTCTCAGGCCAGCCAGAACTGCAGACCTGTCTGTGCAGAAGGTCTGCCCTCTCAATTTCCCTGTGAACTCAGGAGATCAATGGAGTAAGTGAAATATTCAGCTTCTTCCACACAAGTCAACTTCTCTGGCTCCAGAGGAACTCCATGGATGCACTGATGGACCCTACAGCAAGAGTGGGTGGTGGCTTGTGTTCCTGGGTCATATGAAAGACCCAATTCAGTCTGAGGAGGCATCTAGTCCTGCTAAAGAACTGGAGAGGGTTTTCAGACTTCATGGTGGGAGGTACAAGATTGCCAAAAACTCAGCTCTTGTTGAGAGTTGCCATTTAAGAGGAGCTTTCTAACCATGGTAGACATGGCCCAGGATGCTACAGTGCCCACTTCTCCCTAAATACAGCGAAGAGGTCTCTCACAGCTGAGGAAACTATATCAGTTTTCACAACCACAGGGCACTAAATTCAGAAAACACATAGTACACCAAAGAACAAAGGTTTCAGTGAATAGGCATAATGGCTCCATTTGTTCCTGCTTTGCTTTTCTACACACCCTGCAGGACAAATGTCTGAAGGAAAGAATGAAAAGCAGATATGCCGTAACCTGTTTTCACATCAGGAAGTATCTCCATCCTCTTAAATTGAAGACCGTGTGTAAGGAGTGTCTTGGACTAGCATATATGATGATGAATACATACTGATCAACTCTGAGGAGATACAGAAATGGTTCAGTGAAGGAGATATGTGAGTGTCTCCAGGGTCAGTTAACAAGGTCTCACTTTTCCTGTTTGAAGGCAGAGCTGAGAACAACAGCTAAGGATGGTCTATGATCTTCTGGCACAGACTTGTTGCCGTGAAACAGCAAGAGACTTGTTGGGTACAGACTTCTTGCTGTGGTAGAGACTGTAAATATCACAAAATATAGATTATAGAATCATAGAACGCTTTGGGACGGAAGGGACCTTTAAAGGGCATTTAGTCCAACCCCCCTGCAACTGACAGGGACATCTTCAACTAGATCAGGTTGCTCAGAGCCCCATCCAGCCTGGCCTTGAATGTTTCCAAGGATGGGGCATCTCCCACCTCTCTGGGCAAGCCGTTCTAGTGTTTCACCAATATTAGGTGTCATAATATATCTATATAATGTGTCATTTAAATAGAGAGAATCATAGGTAGAAACAATTCTGTCAATTTTCTGCTCTTGTGGTTGGCTGCTACTTCATGGTCATCTTTGAAGCAAAAATTCTTTAGCAAAAATCCTTTACAAATCAAGATGGGTTTTCTATCATAGGCCAAGCCCACTACTTTGTCACTTCAATTCCTAAATTTGGAGAATCCTCTTGAATAAATATCAAGGACATATTCTCTATTCCCTTTGCTCTGGTTTCTCAATTTAGGTGCCTGTGATTGTAATAATAGTGCTCTCACAGACATCACTTGTTAAGGGAAATTGTTAGCAGGGAGAAAAGTTATGATGTGATTTAGCTTCAACACATGGACTCAAGGAAGGTTTTGGCAGCTGCTGGTTCCAATTTAACTTCCAGCCATCCCATTCCTCAGAGGAAATCTTTAAGGTATATATATCTCCTCTCATACAGCACTTCTTACAAATTTTCTGCCTTCCGTAACTAAAACAACTCTTTTAGCCCAATGTTCTCATTTGCTGCCTTTATAAAGTACAGTTCTTGTCAACTTTCATTATACATGAGTAACAGAAAAACTAAAGGATATACCCCAGAGTAAAAATAAATCAAAGCTTTCCATCTTAAGCAAAATTGACTATAGGTAGTAACAATTACATTTCTGAAGAACAATACTTAAGGTATCACTTCATAAAAATTACAATTATGGAGAACCCACTGTTTTCTTAGTAGTTTTCTTCAGAGTTATTCACTCTCACTGCTAGCATTCTGCTATATTCCCAAATTAAATTTGCCTGGTTTCAGCTTCCAGTTGTTAATTTTTATGATCCATTTCTCTTCTGGATTGAAAAGCTCTTTACTAACATCTTCATTAGTCCTTCTTCCTGAGGAAAAACACTTCTCAGTCTTCTTATTGGTCAAGCAAATAGATTGACCTTCTCATATGAAATAAATAATCTTCAGGTCTTGAATTATTTTTTCTCTCTTTTTTTTTATGTTCTATATAAATGACTATAATTTTGTTCTTGTGTAATGTCCAGTACTGAGGTAAACTGAACCCCCCAATTCTCATTGCCACTGCCCTGCTTGTACAGCTGCAGACGCTTTTTCTCCGCAGAGTTGCACAGAGCAGCTTCTGGTTACCTGATCACTGGGATCTTCTAAATACTTTTTGGTATCAGAGAGGGCTGCAAGGGTGGCTTCTGTGAGAAGACATCAGGAGCTGCCCCCGTGTTGGATGGTGCCAGTTTCAGCCAGTTCCAAGACAGACCCGCCACTGGCCAAAGCTGAGACCGTCAGTGATGGTGGTGGTGCCTCTGTGATAACATATTTAAGAAAGGGTAAAAAACACTGCACAACAGCTGTAAGAGAGGAGTGAGAAAATGTGACAGGAACAACTCTGCAGAACCAAGGTCAGTGAAGAAGGAGGGAGAGGAGGTGCTCCAGGCACCGGAGCAGAGATTCCCCTGCAGCCCATGGAGAACACCATGGTGAGGCAGGTTGTTCCCCTGCAGCCCATGGAGGTCCATGGTAGAGCAGATATGCACCCTGCAGTCCGTGGAGGACCCCATGCCAGAGCAGGTGGGTATGCCCTGAAGGAAACTGTGGCCCATGGAGAGGAGCCCATGCAGGAGCAGGTTTTCTGGCAGGAACTGCAGCCTATGGGAAGGACCCACATTGGAGAAGTTCGTGAAGGGCTGTATCCTGTCAGAGTGACCCTACACAGCAGCAGGGGAACAGTGTGAGGAAGAGGAGTGTCAGAGAAGTGTTATGGACTGACCACAACCCTCATTCCCCATCCCCCCTCTGCTGCTCACAAGCGGGTGTGAGGTGGAAGAGTGATGGGTGAAGTTGAGCCTGGGAAGAACAGGGAGATGGGAGGAAGGTGGTTTTGGTTTTATTTTTATTTCTCACTATCCTACTCTGATATTAATTGACAATAAATTAAATTAATTTCCCCAAAGTTGAGTCTGTTTTACCTATGATAGTAATTGGTGAGTGATCTCCCTGTCTTTATCTCAATCCATGAGCTTTTCATCGTATTTTCTCCCCCTGTCCTACTGAGGAGGGGCAGCGAGAGAACAGCCTGGCAGGCATCTGGCGGCCAGCCACAGTTAACACACCACACTATTGATGATTTATTTTAAAAAGGCTCTACGCTTCAGGGGGAGCCAAGAATGACATGACAAGAAACAGCGCAGTTATGGTGAAAAGACAGGTCAGCAACCTTTATGGACAGTACCAGATGACCTTCTTTCTTCCCCAAGTGTAACTGGGAAATTCTGTCTTTGAATAAAGCAAGATGCCATCAAACATCTTTTTTCTAATGGTGCCTTATGTTTGTAGCAGGAGTTCCCAGCTAACTTTGGTACTCCAAAATGTCTGGGAACTAGGCACCTCAGGTTTTCAGCCATGGAGCAAGGTTAATGGTACATTTCTAGTTGCAGGGATGGGAATGAATAACATATTTAATTATGTAACATGCTAAAAATATTCCAAAGATCAGCTGTTCTAATAACTGGAGGCGGTGTGAAAGACAGGACAATGAGAAAGCAATAGGGAAAAAGCGTGTTGGCCAATTAAAGCAAAAAAGAAACATTTTCACAATTTTGAAGCTGAATGAATGAAAAGTTTTCATAGTTAAAAATAAAAACACTGACCACTAACTACTGACCAAGATTATGCTGAACCACAATTTCCACAGTGAGAAATTTCACTTTAAAATTTTGTTCTGATTTCGAGTTTTGAATCAAACGAGTCTCAAAAACATGAACTGAATTGCCTTGGGGAAAAAGTAATTTGGGTCAGTTGAAACATGCCATTCAGTTTCTATTCCGTCACTTTAATATATGA
This sequence comes from Platalea leucorodia, assembly GCF_965183815.1. Lineage (NCBI taxonomy): Eukaryota > Metazoa > Chordata > Aves > Pelecaniformes > Threskiornithidae > Platalea > Platalea leucorodia. The sequence goes on from NC_138825.1 coordinate 82,289,717, forward strand.
GTATTGCACATAGATAGTGGATATGCAATACATGTTGCCTAAAAAATTATGCACAAAATGTGCATTTATTTTCTCACACAGTGAACATTTGATAAGATAAGAATCTGCAAGTGAAAGAGTTTCTTTTAGCATGGAAACAGGCTTGGAACTGAGCATAACTGGAAAGAACAAGAAACACAGAAGGTACCATCTGAAATCTTGCAAACAGCCTGTAAATTATTTAAAATTTTGGTGTAGATGGGTAGATAAAATATAGCAAGCTACATACATTCAAAAGTGCATATGATGAAACTAAAACAGCAAACTATAAGAAGTTATCTTCACTGAATGCCCATTGACACATTTTTGGAGTCTGTGCTTGCTTTAGCTAGTTTATTAATGTATTTTGTTTAATTTTATTGCATTTTGACTGTTTTTAAGGATATAGAAAATTTGATTTAATACTAAAAGGACATTTCTAAAGAACTGTTGAATTCTGCTATTTATATTGTAGTTCTGTCTGTAGTTCTTCCATGACTTGAACTATAAAGCTTTTATGTCTAACAATTTCTAGCTGAATCCTCTGAGATCACAGATAAAAACTACTCATTGAAAGTAAAGGGAAATCAGTCAGCATTTTCATGTATTATGATGTTAAAAGACTGTCTCCAATTAATTATAGCATTGTAGTCTCTCTGGAACCATCTATTATCTTGTATATAATGGAGCATTTAGCCAACATATGGGACCTTAAAGACATTTAAGGCCTGCCAGAAGAACATCAGCCAGTCAAAGAAGGTGATTAGCTACTAGGCAGCAAATCTGGTCTGTAATTTACTGTTGTAAATATGGATGGAAACTAGATAAATTAACTCTGGAACAAATAGAACAGGCTTATAATTGTCATTTATGAAATAAAATCCTTGCCTAGTGAGGTCAAACCTACAGTTGGTAGCATATATTGCTATTGTGTTTGTTTTCTTGGTTTACAACAATCTGGAAAGAAAGAGACTAAAAGTACTTTTTCAGTAGCCTCGTTAAAGTAACAATATTGATAGAGCATCTTTATACAGTGACCCACCCCTTAAGGATTATTTGAAATGCTTTATAAAACTTGCATTAAGCATGTAAAAAGAAATCAGTGAATGCAGTTACTAAAGATGTTTGAGATTATGAGTACTGTGGCAGAAGTTAGAAGACAGCAAGCACAGGGGGAGGGAGAAGGATGTATTCTCTATTCTTCTATTAGCTTGTGAGTAAACGTGAACATGATGGTTTGCTGCTCTGTGCTTTGGGTTTTCCAACCTGTGAAATGGGGACAGTGATACCATCTGGGATAGATGTAGACTGCCAAGCACATTCACATGACAGGGTAATTGCACCTCCAGGGATCCACAGATGGTTTCCACAGAGCTGGTTCCTAGGGCAGTCCTGCAAAGTAACATCAGCAACACCACATGCAGACCAACATGGCCTTAAGCATGGTGTCAGCTGGTGATATCACTTGATCAATTGGCTCCTTCCTAGAAAGTCTTCACCACCATCTCCTGCAAGAGATTATGAGATGCAGAAGTGATGGCATTTCTAGGAAATTGGTACATTTTGAAACAAGAGATGCAGGTTAGCTGACCCCCCAGTTATCAATTGTAATAGAATTTGGTGAGGAATATGCTTGTTTTCTGTTGTGCCTTCTAGCAGGCTTTGCAGACTCACAAAACCCAGCATTTCTTCACAGAATTGAGGCCATGTGTAATAAATTAGGACATCTTCGTGCTGCAGTGTTAAAGATATTGTCTCAGAAAAGACTGCTAGTAATAACATCCTGTAAGGACGGTGGTAGGATGTTTAGATTGCCATGTTAGTTTGGGGGGGATGAGGTTTGACAGTGGTACAAGTATAGACAGCAGGGCACCATTAGGGTTGTATGTGCACAGAGTAATGCAGTGAGATACCCAGCGCTCTCTGGCACTGAAAGCACTGCAGCTCATCAGCCTGCAGCCCAGAAGGGGTGAATTTACCCTTCTCCTCAGCAGTGTTAACTAGCATAAAGTCACACAAGGATTGTACCATGAAGTGTTTTTCAAAACACTGAAAGTCCTTTGGTGGGTCTTGCCCATAGTCACTCTGCCATCACTTGGCAGAAATCGTCCACAGGTAAAAAGAATAAGAACACATTAATAGCAGGTTCAATGGTACTAAATTTGACAGTTCATTTTAACCACGAGACACATCTGACACTGAACTCAGTGCTGTCTGTCGGAGGCAAGCAGGGCTTAGTGAGTCAGGCATCTTGGGGCCAGACACAAAGCTTTGAAGCCCATCAGGAGCAGTATTTATGTGCTTGGTAATGTCACAGTCCAGCATGGGGGCAGGGACTCAAGATCCCCTGGGGAGTGACAGGATAACAGGGAATCATAGTCTTTCCAGTTAAAAACTACCTGCTTGGTCTGAACTGACGTCCATCTTAGCTGTCTTAGTGTTGGTCTGAATATAGCCCAAGAATTTACACTAGATTTTTTTCTTTACTTCTCATTGCCTGATTTTGCCAATTAATATTGAAAGTTGACAGACATCAACTTCTGACATTTTTTAATGACTCCAGAAGTTGCCACTGCATGATTTGGCCAAAATAAAATAGAAGTGTGAAATCAATGGTCTGCAGATCTCTCCATCCAGCACTCTAACCCTGGGCTGACATGGTCCAATGCACCCATGTCTGGCATCAGCCAATTTTGAAAAGTGCAGGAAGGAGCTGGATGGGCAGATCTGGAGGCAGCTATTCGGTATAAGCTACAGGGTCACCCTCCACTCCTGCTGCAGAGCTGTGCCTGTTCATGTAGCTGTCTCAGTGAAGAGGGAAGTATCTACCTTGCTCATTGCTGTCCTCTCTCCCTCTTTCTTGAGCAGATGAGGAGGCAGAGGAGACAGGAAAAGGGCGTCCTTTGAGAATAAGGAGAACTGAGAAGGTTAAAAGGAAAAGAAGAAGAAATGAGAGAATACCCAGCCTGTAGTTCAGTGCCAAAGGCAGCCAAACTCACCATCCACACCATCTGTCTCCCTCCCTGCTCAAACTATTGCAATTTTTCCTCTGTGATCCCACTGCCAAAATAACTGTAATCAACAGGCAGACCTTTGTTTTCTTAATATGTATTGTTTGCAGGCTTTGTTTACAGGTGTAGTCATTGCCTTCTGCTTTTTTATCAGAGGTACAGAACATTTCTATGCAAAGTCACAAATTTTCACCATCCTGATATAATTACTTACATTTAGTCATAAACCTCATTGAAATACTATTGTTTATTCTTTTATGGTCAGCACATGCAAAGTTAACAGCAGACTGATAATGATGTTGGCATTACTGTGGTATATTCTCAAGCCACATTTTTAATCTAAGTGATTCTATTTCACTGTCATTTATAAACAGCATTATTTGAAGCACCTTAAGAGGCAAATAAATATCTCTGGTAATGAAAGATACTTGTCCTCAGGATCTGCCACAATTCAGTGTATATAGGTATATACAGCTACGACAAGCCCCTGCTTTCTTTAAGATGGAAGAAAGGCAGAAGAGCCTGTGTTCAAAATGCTTGCACTCTGCTCTAAGGAAGGTTGAGCTTTAAGAGGCAAAATCTTGATGTCAGTGATAGGTGTTCCAGCTGTACTGAGAATTATATCCCCATTTTTCAACTCAAGCTGAGTACTGACTAAACTTAATGCAAAAGACTGCCAGAGAAGATTATTTGTTTTCTGGTGTAACAAGCAAGATCAGAAAGAAAAGAGCAAGCAGGGTGCACAGGGAGAAAGAGAATCCATGTTTGCACTTAGGAACATACTTAGGATTGAAATACACTTCAACATGTACCCTGCAATGCATTATGCCTAGTAAAGTTTTAAGAAGACCATCGTTGGCATGAAATGCTAACTTTTTCAAATGGAAAGTTTAGCTCTCCATTAATGTAGTTTGTGGTTTAGCCTTTTAGCTCCCAACAGGAATGCCTTTCTTAAGGGGCTCTCCCAGGCATCCCCACTTACCACCCTTTGGTGGGCATCACAAAGCTCTCTCAGAGTACTTCATAGTCTCATAGAATCAAAGAATGGTTTGCGTTGGAAGAGACCTTTAAAGGCCATCTAGTCCAACCCTAGTGGACTAGGACACCTTGCTTGAGTGGCTTTCATTTTGGATGAAAACAAATGAGAGGATTTCCTTCCAGCAGTGATTTAGTGTGACTCAGCTGCTAAGAGGCAGCCAGTCCATGGGACCAGACTGGAACCAATCTGCGGTAACACCTTGAAAATATGTGTAGCGTGAATCTAGAAACCTCGGTAGTGACTGTGTCACTGTAAAAATCTGTTGGGCCACACTGAGAGCTAATGTAGACCTAAACAAAGAATTATAGAATCATAGAACGCTTTGGGATGGAAGGGACCTTTAAAGGTCACCTAGTCCATCCCCCCTCCATCCAACGGGCAGGGACATCTACAACTACATCAGGTTGCTCAGACCCCCATCCAGCCTGGCCTTGAATGTTTCCAGGGATGGAATGTTTTCCAAGAAGACTCACTGCAGTAAGAATAGCAAATAACATGGCTAGTAAATAAAGCGGTACCTGTACACAAGGTCCACTTTAAGTGAGTGCTTATAGTTAAGTCCAGCTCTGAGAGAAAACCATCTATGAAAATATTCCTCTTGTCCTTTCTGTTCTTTTTGATAAGATCTGCATCTTCTGATCGATTCGTGTTTCTAAATTTCAGAAGATTATCCCTCTCTGTGTATTCAGCTGTGTTTATAGTATAGTATGAACTGCAATTTATATTCCTATAAATGACATGCATTTCCAAGATGTGTGTTGTAGTACTAAAGTATGACAACCTTCTGGTCACTTTTTACAATGACAAGGAGGGAGTCACACTGTCAGAGATACAGAGGGTTCTCAGTTTTGTACTGTATCTGGCAAACAGCAATACTGCACTGTCGTCGGTATGTCCTTATTAAGCAAGCTACTGGGAAACCAAAAGGCAGAGGAGAGAGATGTTGGTGAATACAGAGCACTGAATAGGCTAGTGTGCTTTAGCTGTCTACTGCGTCTTTTACAGAATACATTCATTCCTGAAAATGCAGAAAGAGAGTGAAGAGATGGTGAAGTCTGAGAGAAGTTTGGGTTTATGTCACAGGATGCTGCAGGAAATTTTTCCTCATACAAAAGCACACATTTGATTATACAAGAATATTATGCAAGTGCTGGTAGTGGTCTCAAGATGCCAATTCAAAAACAAGAAAAAAAAAAAAAAAAAAGAGAGGGAAATGAAAATAAAGGGACTGGAAGAAAGGAAAAGTTGTTTTTCCACGAAATATTCCTATTCCTAATTAAGACACCAAGCGCCCCGCCTCAGCCCAGCAGCAGATGGAGCTCTCAGCTTGCGTTTGAGCTGCGTTTGCCAGCTTAGCGTCATCTGTTTGGACCTTTTTTTGTTCCTTTCAGTTTGCCTATTAAATTCGTCCCTTGAAGTTCGAGGACATGGTTTAGTGGTGGACTTGGTAGTGACAGGTTAACGGTGGGACTCAATGATCTTAAGGGTCTTTTCCAACCTTAACGATTCTTATGATTCTAAGTTCAGAAATAAGTTGAAATAGGAAAAACGAAGTCAGAGGGTACTTTCCACCTAGAATACTATATTTCCCTTTGGGCTTTCATGCCACATATGTCTTTTATAAAGCCACTGCTGCCGTACAAGTCAAAGCGATTTGTTCTATAGTTGGATCAGGCCCTGAATGAGACTACATCTGTAAACATTTTAGTAAGTGCATTTCTAAGAAAATGTACTTTTTTATTAGATGTTACTTAGTCATTAATTAGTATGAAGGAGCTTCATGTGCCTGTAATTATATTGTGCAATTGGTTTCATGGCACATTTCATCCAAGGTTTAACCTGAGTTGCTTTGTATTTTAAAACACTGGTTTTATACTGTTTCTCAGTGCAGAGGATCTGAATTACAGTCCTTATCTGGTATTTATCGAGACCAAATAGTTTCCATGCTGCTTAAAGTAAATGAAAAGAAGCCAGGCACATGTTCCGTACAAGGTAGCTGACAGAATAGGTGGCAGCATCCTTTTATATGCCAGCTTAGTCAGCAGCAGTCCTGAATTTCTAGTGCACCAAAACCTTATCAACTGATTTAATTCCTAGCAAAATGCCTTATTCCCCAGGTCTGGGGATATAGTCTGGCACATGGGGTTTGGAATGGGGAAGGTAGGACAATATTCACCACGGCGTTTGCAGGTAAGAGAGGGTGCAGAAAAGAAATGCCTGAGTTGTGGCACAAGGTAAGGAATAAATACAAGGTAGCTTGACTGTGATGCCCTTTACTAGGGATGCTTTCTGGAAATGACTAAGGGGGATGGCTTCAGGTTTCTTCTCACAACAGTATTTAGGCTTTTTTTTTTTCCTGTTTAATTGGAGATACAGATACCATTTTCAGGACAAAGATTAGTGCCCAAGATTTCCCTCTTTACAAGGGGAGATCCAGGTTTTATTCCTGATGTGCAGGGAGACTTCTGCAAGCTGCTGTCTAGTATCACTGGACTGGTTTAAGTCCTCTTTCTCTGAGAGCTGTGTGGCTTTACAAAATTTTCAGAAGTACTTTAGCAGACCTCATGTTAAAGCACTGTTGCAATGCACATTTGTTCTTGATTATCTAAAGATTGATTGTGATCTCTGAGGAAAACAAAACTGTTTCCTTCTCATTAAATTAATATTTTCATAAGCACAATGGTCAAAGCCATAGACACATCATGTCACATTCCTGTAGGGAGTATTTACATTTTTTACATCTAGGATCTGGTAGAAGAGTGTAAAATTAAGCAACTTTGTGCAGGGGGAGCAAGCTTACTGCTTCTGAAAGCTCCTTTTTCCCTCCGTAGCAAATAGGCTGTCATCAACCTGTCTTAATACAAACCCTGGTGCTCTCAAGAGCAGGAGTGCTGGGAGCAGTACTGCATTAGCAATTTCAGGAAAATGGGAGAAGCAAAGGTATCTGGGAACAGGTAGCAGAAAGAAGTCAAGTAACCAGCTTGATCACATATATTTTACAAAATACACTGGACAGGTCCCTTAGCTTAGCTATTTTGGATGAAATTTGAAAAGAAATCCCAGACACTCTGTTCTGACCTCCTGGGCAATGATCTGGTTTAAAGACTTTGCAAAGAGCAGAACCTGGCAGAGAGGGAAAATCCAGCTGACAGGAGCAGGTTGCCAAAGGTTGCCAAGCTCTGCAGTGGGAAAAGGGTACAAAGAGAGCATGATTGGTAGGGAAATTGAGCTTTTCAGCCTAGAGAGAATATGAATGCTGAAACCAAACATAAACTCGAAACAGCTAATTCAGCCCAGAAAAGCCTACTTAAGTACTATTACACTAGACCCCCTGAAAGGAGAGTTAATTTTGAAAGTACCTGCCGTGTGGTGTTTTTGAGCCTGCAAAGGGAAATTCAAGCAGCAAATGGGCATGAAACAAGATTAGATATTTTCTCTTCACCACCACCATGCTTGCGCTCTCCAGCTTAGTCTGTTTCTCTCTGTGGAATATTAGTTTCTGCACAACAGTTTGCCTCCATGAAAAGAACCACACACTACAACCAACAGCTGAATATCACATTAAAATAATTCAACAAAAAGTTCTCCTTTGTTTCTGGTTGCAGATGCATTGAGAAACTGCAAAAATCTTTGTGTTATAACTGTATTTGTGATTTTGGACAACAAAACTTCACATTGAAACCTTTGAGCAGAAACATACAATAGCAAATCTTACAGTCCTAGCTTGCTCAGAATAGATGAAATATATTACAACAGTAAACAGGTATCATAAGACCATGTCATGGTTTAACCCCAGCCAGCAATTAAGCACCACACAGCTGCTCACTCACTCCCCTCTGGTGGGATGGGGGAGAGAATCGGAAGAGTAAAAGTAAGAAAACTCGTGGGCTGAGATAAAGACAGTTTAATAGGGAAAGCAAAAGCTGCACATGCAAGCAAAGCAAAGCAAGGAATTCATTCACTACTTCCCATCAGCAGGCAGGTGTTCAGCTGTGTCCAGGAAAGCAGGGCTCCATCACGCGTAACAGTTACTTGGGAAGAGAAATGCCATCACACCGAACGTCCCCTGCTTCCTTCTTCTTCCCCCAACTTTGTTCATAGAATCATAGAATCATTAAGGTTGGAAAAGACATCTGAGATCATCAAGTCCAACCGTTAACTTAATATGCTGAGCATGACGCCATATGGTATGGAATCTCCCTTTGGTCAGTTGGGGTCAGCTGTCCCAGCTGTGTCCCCTCCCAGCCTCTTGTGCACCCCCAGCCAACTCGCTGGTGGGGTGGTGTGAGAAGCAGAAAAGGCCTTGACTCTGTGTAAGCACTGCTCAGCAGTAACTAAAACTTCTCTGTATTATCCACACTGTTCTCAGCACAAATACAAAACATAGCCCCATACTAGCTACTATAAAGAAAATTAACTCTATCCCAGCCAAAACCACCACACACTAGAACCATTTTCAGAGAAAAAGCCAGTGCAGACAGGGATGACTTAATGTAAGAATCGCTTAAAAATTATTTGAATACACTTAATCTGGAATATATGTTTCCCAACCTAAGAACCTGTGGTTAAAAAGTACTGGCAGTTTTCACACAATATTCCATACAGTTTTGCAAACGTTGTGCCATGTGCACAAAGGCCCCTTTAAAGGCCGACCTAAAACATATCTGCGAGTATTTAGATTATGTATTACTGAGTTTCTATTGACTTTTACATCTGTTACCTGGTGATACAACGAAGCTGTTTATGTATCTGCATTAAGATCATGCACCTATTTTTTTAAACCTTTATATATATATATCAAGGAAGAACCCCTGTCCTTAAATAAGGGGCAGAAAAATGGAGCAGCAAAGCTGCAGCAATGGCAGGGATACTGCTCAAGAGAGACAAAGAAGCAGCACGTCAGACTCCAGGAGTCTTGCTCCTGTACGTTCCTCCCTTACGAGCATCTGGGCTGATTTGTCTTATGCCAGAGGCCAAGCAGGTTCTCGGCTAATCCCAGGGCAGAAAACAGTTTGTACAGCTGCCTCTGACCTCCCACAACCATAGGTACAGTCTCTTAACATCGTCAAAAGTCCTTATATTAGCATGAGGGTGAATACATGAATACAGTTAAAACAGTATAATTGCTTTTGAGCCAGCTTTCTCAATTAATTCTGGGTTGCCCTGAGTTTGTGACTTTAACGTGCAGCACATCTGCAGGTCTCTGGAAACATCAAAGCATCAGTAAAAACAAAAACCCATTAAATTAACATCCATAAAGTGCCCTATGGCTAATAATAATACATCTCATGAATATGAGTGTTTGAAAACTGAGAGTGGCATTAACAGGGAACTACAATATTAAAAAATATTTCCATGCTTCTTCACACAGGGTGTTTTTAGCTTGCGATGAAAATGCATGCTGTAGTACACTTTAGTCCCCATTAATAGCTGGCATGGCTTTCATCTTTCTGCTTGATGCACGGTGGCCTCTTTCTCTGCTTCACTTGTGGCAGAGAAATGTTGCCCGCATTTTTATCGCCTTACTTGCTGGAGAGTGGTTGGTCCCATTTGCAACAAGGATCTACCAGCACTTTAGGAAATCGGCCAGTAAACTTGTAGGTAGCTTCACTTTAGAGTAAAGAAATAGGAACTCAATTGCATAATCAATCAGCGTCACTGTTCCTTTTGACAAAACTGAAGAGGGGGAAAGAGCAAACTCATGGAAGCACAAACATATTATCAACATTTACCTTTGTGTCCATTCAACTTACTTCAATTAAAGGAAAAGCTCTGGTGAGTCTGCCTGTACTAAGGGCTCATCCGAGCAGGGAGGCAATGAGAAACTTGGCTACTGCTCCCTGTGGTTGGAGGGACAGTATCTTAGTATATCCCCAAGGTTCCCCTAGTGTCTGCCACCACCAGGGGCTGCTTCTCCAGCGCTCAATCATGGAGCAGGGTTCTGCCATTCTCAATCTGTCCCCTCCTTGCACGTCAAAGATAGTGGCTGTTACAAGCAGGGGTTTTATGAGCTAGAATTTTTTACCCCAAGTGGTGACATCCCCCTTTAAGCCATTTAATGAACATGCACAGTCTGTAACTATGAAAGGAACCTGGCACAGGGCTAGAGGACACTCATGAAAAGAGGAAGAATATTGCCCTTTTTTCAGAGTGAGAAGATGCTCGGACAGCTCAAGGGCCAAGGCTAAGGTCACAGGGTGAGCCTGTGGCAGAGAGAGGAACGTGGCTCTCCTAACATTTGGTCTTCATTGTGGGAACAGAACATCTTTCTACTCAGTATATAGTTTTCTTTTTAGCACATTTAAGTAAACTATTTTAGTTAACTCATTTTATTACATAAATAAGAGTTCTAGGATGAAAATGCAGAAAACCATCTTGAAAGCTACAGTAGGTACTGGGTCTGAAGCAGAATTTTGGATCCAGTTATTTTCTCCCTCTCTTTCTATGTCATGTAATATTTCCATGGTCTTCAATTGTGCATGAAATGGAAATGCAAGAAGCACAGATAAACCTCCATAAAGTGATACATAAACATGATCTTTAGTGGAAATGGATTTGAATTAGAATTGGATTTTGAGTAACAAGTAATGAGAACCCTTCAATATGATTGAAAAAAAATCAGTATAAAATTACCCTCCTATTTCTGAACTATTCAATATTTCATACAAAATTATTATTCACAATGTACAGGTCTTGGAATATAAAAGCAGGTGAAGAGAACTATGACAGCCTGAAAGACAGCATTATCAGGAGATATCTTCAAGCCTAACATTACTTGGAAATACGTACCCAGTCTTTTAGGACATATCACAGTCAGGTTCTCTTATATTCACTACACTTGTTACCCACAGCAGCTGTAGTAGCTTAGAACCTGCTGTAGTATATGCAACACTCACATCCCAATTACATTACACAGACTACCATTTAACAGCAATTTTGATTGAAAACATACATTATCTGGCCAAACATTTTGCTTTACAGTATTGTTCCTGAGCTCCTTTCATGGAATAGATCCTTGCAAGTGTGTCTGCAAATCAGTGAACATCGTGGGCTCTCCCCATACAGGTGAGAAGATGGTGTAGAGTCATCTTGGTTTCCTAGGCTTGGGGACAAACTGAGCAACATACTGCTCTGCAAGAACCTGGAGATGCAGTAGCATCTCAATCATATGAATTGCTGCAGGCGTTCAAAATTAATCAGTGCAAATGTTTTATCCTTCACTGCAATATTCTACCCCAAACACAGGTCTGGAAAGTGATTAGAGTCACAAAACCACAGATAATGAAGAAACTATCATGTGCCCTAAAGCATGGCCTCTTTCAAGTCCTGGGGACTCCTGTAAGCTGTGATTATAACTGAAATATTAAGTGTGATTCCTACCTCAGCATAAATGCCTGCTCCAAGTGACTAGCTGCCATTCCTGAAATACAGGAAGTAGAGGAATGACCTGCACAGCACTGTGACATTTTCCTCCTCTCTGTAGGAGAGAGGTTGCCTTTATACAGAACAGATTCTTAGATTATCCTATTATCCTATAGTCATCTTTTTTTTCTTTTTTTCCCCTTTTTTTCCTTTTTTTTTTTTTTTTTTCTCATTGACCCTGAGGAATACCACTCCTTTCAAACTGTGCTGTTTAATTACCATTTTTTTCTGTTTTGTGCCAAAGTAAATAAGCATACATGGAATCTCTGCCAGTAAGAAACAGTGCAAACCAAGAATCTCTCTCCTGTTCTTGGAAGAGCTCTAGTTGATGTCAATGGCATTTGTCAGTGAGATGAAGATCCCTGTTCAGAGCGTAGCCTACTATCTTGTATCATAGATAGGAAAAAGCTATACCTCTCCATAGCTTCCTATCACCACTGCAGCTGCAAGAGCTTTACCCGCAGCCTGCTTGTACACTACAATATCTACTTTAGGGACTCATTCAAAAGGAGCACTCTGTTAGGTTGATTGATTCCCATTTTGGTCTTTCACTTTTCACCACCTTACCCTGTCCTTTCTACAAAAATAAATTAGTTCCCCCCCCCCCAAGCTGTTTGATTAAACTTCTGTATTCAACAGATCAGAATTTTACTAATTGGTTCTCCATTCATACTGTTGGAAAGCCAGGTTGTCTATCAGCAAATCAATTGTAACCAACAGTTCTGCTGGTAGATAGCCTGCAGCAGGAGTGTGGCTTTTGTTATTTCTGTGAATGATAACTGGATATGAAAACAGTGTTATATTCATTGTAATTTTTTACGTATCTTGATCATATCAACCCAAGCAGCTTGCTGGAAACCACCTGTGATTTTCAGTGAATACTTTCAGTCAAAACCAGCATGTAAAGGTTCATCATCAGAAATTATTTCCAAACAACTATGAGAAAACTTTTGTCCCCTACCTTCTGTTCTTCATTGAAATCACTGTTTCTGTCAGACCTTGACATTCCTTAAGTCAGAAACTGGAACCTAATAAGGCAATAATTATCTATCTCCTGTCAATTTTCCACTTGTCCTCACTGCAACTGTCATGTTTGTGTAGAACATAATGCATCTAGAGAATGCTGCAACAAAGGTCTGCCGCAGCTCATTTCCCAATGCTGTAGGTGATCACCCTGAGACAAGACTTTAAAGGCACCTGAACAAGGAAAAGTGTTTAGGCATTATCTGAGCATAAGGATGGCCTCACATTTTGGATTCCTGAATGAATAATTGTAAAGAATTTGTGTCTGTCAGTGTCTCACTGTTTGAAGTTTATAGTTTCTAGTCTATTTAGGGGTTACCGTGAGCATAAACTGGGAAATAAATACAGTCTTCAGAGAATAGGAATTTTAGCCTGTCCTCTACCTCCATCATATGCACAGTTTGTCCATAACTTTTCAGGCACCTGCCCCTGCCTGGAGTCTGGAGAAAGGGCAAGAGAGGATGGATGGAGGTGATGCACTAGGAGAGCAAACTCACAGCATTACAGCCCTGTATCAGCTTGGGGGGGGGGGGGGGGGGGGCGAAGACAGGGAGTTGGGGGGATGTCACCTCCCACTCCTTTGATTTCTCCACCTCTTGATACAGTAATATGGTACCTGAGACATCAGAGACAAATATGGCAAGGGACAAAAAAAGTCTTCTGTTGTGAGAAAGTTAGGGGAGGGTTTGCCCTTGAGGTAGCATTGACATAAGCTGTCAAGAAAATCTAGACTGCAATGCCAATAAAAGATGAGGTATTACACGTGGGTAATCTCACAGGGCCTCAAGGAGAAGCGTGTTTGTTCTCGACCACCGTGCATGACTCCTGTTTAGTGTTAGATGGACTAACGACTGACATCCACAACCACACAGATTTTAAACACCTTCCTCATGCAGTGTTAGTTATCCACACCACAGCCAGCTTCTGGCTCCCAACAGCCAGTGCTGCTGACTGGCATGGGTCAAGTCCTCTGGCAGGCTCCATCACAATGCCCACCAGCTCTGCTTGGTGTTCTGAGCCCCAAGAACTGTGTTATACTGAACGACACGCACCTAGCCATCTCCCTCATAAGGTCTGGGCTTGCATTCCTTCTCAGAATTAACTTAATGCTTGTAAAAAAATGCTTGAGAAATTTTTCTCAAGAGAGAAGCCTCGTTTTCCACAGAAGAGGTATCAGTAACACAGCAAATATCTCCAGAGCTCCCCAATGGGATGAATGGCCCAGCGACCCATTCAGCCCTCAGCGACCACTTCATCTGCAGTTGGTTCTGAATGCCAACAAGCTGTAGTGCAGGTATGGATTTCTGCTTATGCCCAGTATCTTAGATACACACTTATATGGAACAGAATGGCAAAGACCACCATCTTCCGATTCAGACTAAGCCTGAGCATTTTCTAAGGTGCCATGTCCCTTTGGTATACTTTCTAATACTTACTTGGCTTCCAATAATGCCTCAGATTTCTAATTCCAAAGAAGCTAAGGCTTTTACCCAACAAGTAATGCACTAGCAATGCAGAAAGGTTAAAACTTCAGGGTCATAAGCCATGCTAGACCTGTGCAGAGCTGACATCGATGAGAGTTGTGTGCATGGAACAAGGCCAATAAATACCCGGGCTCTCAATGTTTGACTTCTAAATGTTTCTATTGGCTTTTCATGGACAGGCTTAATGGTATTCTGTGCCCTTAACAGAATATTCAACAAATGAAAAATGTATCCAATAACTCACTCTACTGAATAGCATGTCCTGACAGCTAGGGACTCCTACTCCAACCCTTTCACTGAAATGAACCAATTTTGCCAATGTCATTTTTCACCAACTGAAGCCTTTTCACCTCATTTTTATCTCTGTGACAGCTCTTCTCCAGTAACCACCGTTTACACTGACAACAATCTCCTTCCACCACATGCTCCACTTGTCAACAACAGCCACTTTCTTTATATAAAAGTAGTTTCTGGGAGTTTTGCTCACAGTCTCACTCAAGTGTAACTATATAAGATGATATGTATCTTCGTCCAAAACCCTCATCATCTTCTTTTGTCCTGCTTTATTCAGCCAGTTAAGGGTCTAGAAATTAGAGCTGCATTTCCTCTTCAAAATGTATTTATTTATTATCATAGATGTATGTATTTGAGGATAGTGCAGGAGCAGTGATCCTCATTTCTGCATTTCTTCTTATTTTATCATTTTCTATTAAATTCACACAAACCCAGGATGCAGTCCTATTTAGCACCTTTCTGTCTCATAATCCAGCTCTAAACCAGGCAAACCAACCCTGGAGTGGAGCTTCAGTGCAGGTGTTGGGAAAGGAGAAAGGGAAGCAGCATGGAAAGATGCAGATCTTCAGGCAGAGGGTGGTGGGTCAGTGGGGGGCCTCTGAGCACTGGGGACATTTACTGGGATGAAGGTTGTCCAACTGACCACTGATATCATAGCCATCCATCAGGGACACTTGCTTCATACTCTGCTGATCAATCAAGACAGTCATCCTGGCCTTCACCCATTTTCTCTTTTGTATGCCAAAGAGACATTTCTTTGCATTTCAGAATCCAAGGCCAAGTACAGCAGTTAAAGGGAAGAAAAAGCAGGACTTCTTGAAGACTTTGAGGCAGGATTAGATAGCTACACTGATACTGTACAAGCATGGAAAGGGCACAACATGAGACTCCTGTGTTGTCTGCAGAGCTATGGAGCCCAAGAAGAGCAGAGATCCTCAAAGCAATGAATCATGAGGGAAAGAATCCTAAAGACAATAAAAATGTTTGGTGCCGCTGCTTATAGTTGATATTAGCTGCACCAAGAGTCTGTACACATAAATAGACACTCTGAAAATTAAATAGAGAGTTTCTCCTTATTGCACATTTTGGCTGGCAGTCTTTCTGCTGAATGCATTAAGAAACTTGTCCGTTGCCCAAAGACCTGGCTCACAGTGGAAGCACAAAAGCCTCCTTAGAAGGTTTCGAAGGTTTTTGAAGAAATGGAAATGGAATTTAGAGCCCATCTGTGATCATTCTCCTCCCTCCCAAAGTCTCTGAACTCTTCTCAGACTTCTGGTCTCTTCCAGGACCATTGCACATCAGGAAGTATCTTCCTCTGGTCCATGTGGATGTAAAAAGAAAAGTAGGAAGTAGGTAGATTTAAGAGAAATAGAGGACTAGAAGAGAAAGATATTATTGCCAGACCTACTAACATAACTGTTCCAGACTCAGATTGTTTGCACCCTTTTATATATTGATTCACTGTTGCAGGTTTGTTTCATCCTCTTCCTCACAGTCTCTGTCTTGTTTATCCCATATTTCTAGCTTTCTTTCTCCCCCTCCCTTTTTCTCCACCTGACATTTTTCCTTTGTACTGCTCCCCCCACTTTCTTGTCCTCTTCTTGAGACCAGAAGTATATGCAGTGTATCAGTTGTTTTCTCTGGCTTTTTCAGTCATACAAGTATACACAGACAGACAAATCCATATGTTTGAGAAGACAAATCAAAGGTACTTATTGCTCCTGCATTTGGAGCAGATGATAGTGATGATTGTCACAACTTACTTAAGTCTGGGGCCTGAGAGCTCTGTCCTCTGTGCAGACAGGTTTTGTCTATGTGAATGATTCACTGCCCCAGAGCACTGAAGCTCTTCTGTCACATCCCCATCCCAGGCCTCTAGGTATTTCAGGCCACTGAAAGCCAGTGAGAATGTAAGACCAGCCCTAGAAATAGGTTTGATATTCTACAAGAAGCTAGTGTAACCATGTACAGGTGTGATGTCCTTGTAGTAGCCATCCAGAGAGATGCTGCAGGGCTCTGTACCAGCTGGAGTATCAGGCCTAGGAAAGAAGACTTTGTATTGCATTGTTATTTTTTAAATGGCCCACTCATTGCCTAACCAGAGAGATGGACTCTGGTAGCTGCTTCAAGATAGTAGAAAGCTTTACTGAGGCTACTAGAGTGCTTATCATCAGCAAGGAAGTCTTATAAACTGATGGACAAGGAAGCTTCAAAAGAGTTTCCTGCCTTGCTGATGTGAGGAATCCCATCGCTACCCATTGGAGAGGTTCCTGGAAGGACTCACATCTCCATTACTGCTCTTAGCCCTGTCACCTCTCAGATCGTAAGATAAGAAGAGATATTTAAATGAACAGTTACACATGGCTGCTATATGAGGAAGGAACTTTATTTACCTCAGACACCATGTAAATGTGTCTTGCAACTTTTCTGATCAGTGCTTGTTCCCTCAGGTACATAATGCTGCTAAACTCCTAAGAAAGGGTACTAGCAGATCAGAAAAGAACAATTTGTCTTAGGCCGTGACACAATTGACAATGTCACTGGACATAACACTGAGGCTTAAAAAAGGCCTAACAACATGCCAGAGCAATGGTATAAATAAATGAGAGATGACTTTTAAATCATACAAAATTAATAACAAACTAGTATTCTTGCTTCTGTAATACCAAAGCCCCTGTCCTGTAGCAAATTTACATGACAGGCCACAAAGGACTATTGACATTGTATATAAGGTAGTACACACACGGAGGATTACCTTGAAAAGACTTCGAAAGGTCACAGAAGCCAGCATTCACAAAATTACATGCCCCAGAATTGAAGTTTTCCATATACTCTTAATTTTTGTTCTTTGTGTACATACATCATGATATGGTCATTAGTTAAATTTTGAAAGTCATTTTTACCACACAGCCCAGTTGTGGTTGGTGACTGAAAGGCGGCCATTTTAATGGACTCCTTAGCCTGGTTCTTCAGGTTGAAGTCCCAGCCATAGTTTCAACATGGTGTTCAGAGCCTGTTCAATTCAGCATTATTAGTTTCCTAGCAGGATTTCCTCTAGTGCTGGCTCTTCACTATCTGAGGGCTCAGTTTCCACAGGAATTGAGCATTGCATGATCTCTTTTTGGTACCTAATCAGCAGAACCCACAACCTCCATTTTGAATTCAAGTACTCTTCAAATTATTTTTTGTTAGAGCTAGGCATCTGCAAACAGGAGCCACAGTGCTAGCTTAAAAGTATCCAGTGAAAAATGTCAAGAGTGTATCCTAAATACAAGTTTCTCCTTGGGACCTAGACAGCTTACTCTGATCTGTAAATGCTTTCATAGCTCCCTCCACTCAGCACTCACAGCCCCAGGCCCTTCTCTCTCTTTACGAGGCAGAATCCAGCCCTCCTACTGCAGACACCTAACTTTTAAGTTTTAGACATTTACTAAGTCATCCCTCTCAAAGAAAGTGCATAAGGACCTAAACAAAGCATTATGAGAGAGTGGTGGGGAAGTTAGAAGGCCCCCAAAGTTAGGGGAGCCTGTCTGCACCTAGGTTGGTAACATGGACAAGTGGATGGGACTTCCATTTGGAGTCCTTCAAAGGCATGTGCCACACTCCACTGTCTATGCAGGGAACTAGACTGTTTATTAGTGAAGAGCATTTCAATACGGTACCTGAAATGTGTATAGGCTGCTTCACCGCTAGGATCATACCTGAGTATTTACTGGGGAAAGATGCAAAGTGGAGCAATTCAAAGGAGTGAAAGTGCCTCTTCTACATTTCATACATTTTTGTGAGACATAAATTCAGGTCACTTTTTATAGAAGGATCTTCAACCCCAGTCTCCATAAATTTCTGCCTGAGTGCTTTTTAACTGCTGCTTAACACAATCCCACTCCAAAAGGTCTATTGAATTGAGCCTCCAAAATGAGATCAGCAGCATACAGGCATATTTTGTGATTCTCCGCAGGGCTGGAAGATGAAGAGGCTAGAAGATAGTGTCAGGATCAGGACATGATTGTATGTCTGTATATGTCTAGCAAGAAAATTTAGGCACATAAGACATGATGAAATACGAAAAAGAATTGTAGGTGCATTTAGGCATTTCCAGGACAATGTATCAACTCGGTGGTGGGATGGGGATATCAGCACTGAATTTAGGCACCTAAAATGGCAGTTGGCTATTGCGTCTTACCTATATCCCTTCATGAGTCCTTCTGTGCTATACATGGTTTCAAAAGGGACAGTTTCTCAGGCAAACAGAGACCAAGGTGAGACACAGACCATGTGAAAACATTTTTGCATGCATGCATGGTTTTGCTTATATTTTTAACAAACGCTTTGTGTTTATGAAAGACTGTCATTTAAATAGCAAACTGAATCTCAGGAAGGGGGCTCAGGAAAGAGTAAAAGCATCTTTATCTTGTTTAATTTAAGTGGTTGAACAGAGGCAGCAAGGAATTCAGAAGCGCTAGAGGGGAAACTGCAGGCTGATAGTACCATATGCTTTTTGGTACTCCAAAGGAAATAAAAAAGTGGGAGTAGTTTATATAAGACCTTATGGTCTTTCATGAACAAGGGCATAGAAAGAGGCATAGAAAAGAACCTGAAGTTTTGTTTCCAATGTGTGGCACACAAAGCCCATTACTCTTTATATAATCACTGTTTTTTTAATGCTTCGTACAGTTTCTTTAGTACTTTCTGTTCTCTATCATGTCTACAGAACTCCATAAATCTGCCCTTTTCTGTTCAATGCATCCATGTAGCTGAGTGTTAACCTGTTTGGGTCTTATATAAAATTTGTGTGGTTCTACCAAATAACCTGTAGGTCAGAATTTTACCAACCAATCCAGTGTTACATCTTCAATATTGTACTTCTGGTACAAACTTATATAAAATCACTAAATAGTGTTATGCTGTTGAAAGAAGGTATAAATATGCAATTATATCTAAGGAGATAATAATAAATAAAAAGTATATGTGAGTATATGTATTTTATTTTTGTTATGTCTGCAAAACTCTGATGTCTTTTTGCAAGTAGCGTGTTCCATTGTATTTTAAGGTACTCTTGCTTAAGACAAAATAGAATTAATATAATCAAATCAAAATATCTATTTGGTAGAAGAAAGTCCGTAGCAAATATCGGCAACATTTTACTTAACTTTTAAAATACTTACTGCAGCGGGACATAGTAAGCTAACTAGGTATCAGCACTGCAGCAACTAGCATCTTGACAGTCCTGTGTCATTCTGGCTATAAAAAACAATACTAACAATATAAGCATCCCCTTAGTGATGCTCTTTCAGAAATGGATTAAATAGTCAATCAAGTTCAATGGCTTTCTGTGGTATGGAATTGTATACGGCATATCTGCCAAAAGTCATTGCTACATATTCAAAAGCATGTTATTACTTCCCTGTTAGGTCTTGCGGACAGACTAGTGTTCAGCTGGTTTTATCTAGTCCGTCTTTCTATTTATATTATATTAATATCTAGAAGTCCTATCGCTGTTTGTTTTTATCATCCAAAATTATGGAATGAAAGTAATCGGAATCCTTTTGAGACTCATTATTTTTAAAGTTTTCATGTTGATTTTTGTTAGGCAAGAATGGTTTGAGTAAATTCAGGACTACATCTTTGCCTGGTTGAAAGAAGAGTCTTCAATTGACTATAACTGCCTTGATCTCACAACATTGCAGCTTAATCATAAACATAAGGAGGCACAAGTCCTTGGTTTGCTTTATCACTAGCAGAGATAGATATAAATCAGTGAAAATGTAGTTCTGCCTAAAAGTATATTGCACAAGCTTTGTGAAATTTCAGTCATCACTTTAGTAGGTGATATCCTACAGCTTGACCATTCTGTATGTTGCCATTTAGCTAAATGATGTCTTAAATGAAACCTGGAAAGAAATCTGTGAACCTGTACCTGCTTTAAAAACGCTTCCACTGTTTTTTATTTGGTAAGAAGTTAGAGGCATTTCCAGGTCCAAATAGCCCAGGGCACATAATGGAACAGCAACCATATTACTGAGAAAGACATCTGGAAGCAAGTCCTATCTGTATATCTGTACATCTGGGGATGCTGAGATTTTCATTATGAGGGTTGAGTGGGAAATTCTTTTCTGATTCTTAAGGGATTTTATGATATCAAAGAGAATACTCTTTGATAATCTCTCTCAATCTCTCTTTGACAGTTTAAATTTATAGGTAGGTAGCTAATTATCAAGCACAGGCTTGGGACCAATTCCGATAGCAAGTCTGAGTAGGGCTGCCCTGTTTTGCCTGGAAAGAAGTTTATCTTTACAGATGAAAAACATGTTACACTCAGGTAAGTCTCATTCAAAGCAATCTAAGAAACCTCTGAGTCAATGCTCCTTCCTAAAAGGGCTCCTCTACTGAAATACAGGGATTGGGTATGTAGAGACACCCCATTTGTAAACAGGTTTTTGTGCAGGCACTTTGGCAGAGGTTGCTCTCAAAGTGTTAAACACAGAGTCTGTTGTGTTACTATCATGTATGCTTTCCTATGAGTGTTGAAAGGCCAGGCTTCAGTAGGACCCTCTTAAATTAAAAAAAAACAAGATTCATCTTTTCCTTGACCATAGATGTGTTAGCACTTCCTTCCCTCTCACCCAGCCCCATTTCCCACTCATGAGAGGTAGCCATCCACCTACCCTCGTGCCATATTAGTAGCTGAGAAATGCTTTTCTGTGTTGCCAAAGCTGAGTACTGTGTATGTGACCGTGCAGGGAATGCCTGGTCTTCAGTCAAGCCTGGCAGCTGAGAGAGGTGTCAGGGTGCTTGGTGCAGCAGTTTGCAGGCTGTTTGGGCCTGAACTTATTAAATGCATACTCACAATTGTGTACTTGATCTTCAGGTCAATGAGTTAAGTTCCATCGTAAGTCTGCTTAATCAAGTATGTGCTGCTGCAGCACTGAGCCACTCGGGCACTGGAAACCCTGAAACCATCAGCTCAGTGCTCCGGGAATATGCCGTCCCATAGAATACCTGTAAAGCAATCGCCTTTGTGTCTTTTTCTCACATGAAATGTGGTTGTCCCCAAAATTCTAACAATTAAACAGAAATAATTTTGTCAAGCGTGCTTTTTCTGAACGCATGCCTGCTCCACAGAGGTACAGTAAATAATTCCTTGTCTCTGAATTGGTTTACATTTACACTTCAAAACTGTGAGGAATAAATCTGACAGAGCTATTTGATCTTTGCATGAAAATGGACTTCAAAGCTGAATGTGTATTTCTGTTCATTTTACAGCTACAGATTTCCAGCAGAAAGTGATTATGCCTCTGATTACTGATGCCTATTGTAGTAGCAGTTTCATCTAATGCTTTTTTAGAATTTAATCATTGTCTTTTGTTGACCAGTACAACAGTACAGAGAGCTCTGCACTACATGTGTAAGTGGCTAGTGTAATTGAAAAACAGACTAAATCTACTGGATTTTTGTAATGCGGTGAAACAGAATAGGAGAATAAAAATGTCCTCAATGTCTGGATGTGTATTGTTACTTTGAAGCTACTCCCGGCTACCACCACCATAGGATCAGAGGAGAAGCTAACACCCACTACTTTAAATAATTATTGGATTCATTTTTCTCATTATTTCTCATTCATTCTATTTTGAGCACCACCCCACTTGATGTTATAATTAGTTCTCTGAAAAACCTTTTGCAGAATAAATGGTTCTGGCTTTGGAGTATCAGAGATATGACAACTATGTGTGTTAGGCAGAAGAAACAATTTAGCTATCAAAATTTGCAGTAGGGACCCAAGTTTAATCTGAATATTAGTAAGAGAGGCATGCATATATCTTCCTCCTTATAAGCTGAAGCATAACCTGGATGCAGACAATTTCTAGTTATGTTAGTGTGTGACTCAGTACTGAATCTTTCGAAGCCACATCTTAATGGATCCTTTTAGATGTTTTTTTAGATGATGTCAAACATATAGATGCAAGTTCATCATCAAAGGTAGAAGGAAAACAGTGATATTTGCTGTGAATATGTCTATTCAAAAAAAGCTTAAGGAATTTCCCTCTGTTCCTCTGTAAGCATTTTTAACATATTCAGGACATTTTTTTTTTTAGCAGAAGGGCTGTAAACATCCATACAGTAAAGACTCTTTTGTTTCTGTCTTGTCTTTCATCATTCCTGGCTTTCCCTCCACGTCTTCTTCAGTCTTTTAACTTCCTCACTCTCTGTGACAAGATGACAGGGTAGCATGTCATGACTTCTAGCTTTCCTCCTCTATTGATGCCCACTCACCTGTGCAAAATGAGTCTGCACCCAACTGCGTGTTCCTGGAAAATACTGCAAAATAAGGAAGTCATTCAGAATACTAGAGAATATGGGCCAGATTGCCCATTGCTAAATAAAAGTGGGGTACCACTTTTATTTCAGCTTTTCCATTCGTCTTGACAATTTTTTTTTTCCAGTGGAAAGAATTCAGGTGTTCCTCATTATCCTTCTGTGCTGTTCTAGCAAATAAAAGCATGAGATAAAATTAAGCCCTTTTCATTGGACAGTGTTTTAATGACTCGAAATAGTATAAAGTCAATATTAGTATTCATGTCACATTCAATTATCTCTTTACCATGTCCCCCCATTTGCTTTTCCATGTGTTGGTTCATCACACAATGCTAATTAGGTCACTTCAAATGGACCATAATTGACAATGGCACTTTTGCAGGTTTATATTTTCACACAGAAAATCTGAGAATAAATTAATGACCAGCAATTTTGACAATTACGGTCAATTAAATTTGTCAACATCACAATTGACAAAATTAATCTATATTTAATATTGAAACCTTGACATTAAGAAAGCAGTCTTGGCAAGTAACCAGATTTAAGTGACAAATATGTAATACTGACTCAAAATGATTCACTCTCAAATGGTATGTGCTTAAATATCAATGTCTTTTAGATCCAATACCCTCCCAATAGACAGCTAACAAAAAATGTTACTGAAGCTCACATACACCACTGGAAAAAAAAATATGTTCTCCTTCTAACGGTTACTTAGTGTCCTGGTTTCAGCTGGGATAGAGTTAATTTTCTTCTTAGTAGCTGGTACAGTGCTGTGTTTTGGATTCAGGATGAGAATAATGTTGATAACGCACTGATGTTTTGGTTGTTGCTGAGTAGTGCTTACACCAGTCAAGGACTTTTCAGCTTCCCATGCTCTGCCCGGTGCACAAGAAGCTGGGAGGGGGCACAGCCAGGACAGCTGACCCAGACTGGCCAAAGGGCTATTTCATACCGTATGACATCATGCTCAGCATATAAGCTGGGGGAAGAAGAAGGAAGCGGGGGATGTTCGGTGTGATGGCATTTCTCTTCCCAAATAACCATTACACGTGATGGAGCCCTGCTTTCCTGGAGATGGCTGAACACCTGCCTGCCGATGGGAAGCACTGAATAAATTCCTTCTTTTGCTTTGCTTGCGTGCATGGCTTTTGCTTTACCTATTAAACTATCTTTATCTCAACCCACGAGTTTTGTCACTTTTACTCTTCCGATTCTCTCCCCCATCCCACCGGGGGGGGAGTGAGCGAGTGGCTGTGTGGTGCTTAGTTGCTGGCTGGGGTTAAACCATAACAAAACGCCATCACTCCAAACGTTCCCTGTTCCTTCTTCTTCCCCCAGCTTTATATGCTGAGCATGACGTCATATGGTATGGAATAGCCCTTTGGTCAGCTGGGGTGAGCTGTCCCGGCTGTGTCCACTCCCAGCCTCTTGCCCATGCCCAGCCTACTCACTGGTGGGGTGGCGTGAGAAGCAGCAAAGGCCTTGACTCTGTGTAAGCACTGCTCTGTAGTAACTAAAACATTCCTGTATCATCAATACTGTTTCCAGCACAAATCCAAAACATAGCCCTGTACTAGCTACTATGAAGAAAATTAACTCTACCCCAATCAAAACCAGCACAGCAAGCTAGGTGCACTGATAGCAATCCTTCCCTCAGGCTGCATATACCTTATAGTCATGATAAAAAAAACATCAAAATTAAATGCAGAATTAATTACATGCAAAATTAACTAAATCAGAATTAAAACATCAGAATAAAGATGACCGTAGAAAAATAAATTAAAACACAGTGCAGTCAACAGGGTTTGTGATATATGTGTGAAAGAACCAAACCTATTACAAAGGTTTCCTTCCCTAGAAGCCTTGGAGAGCAGATTGTACCAAACCAAAACCAGGTAAGACAGGCAGCAGTTTTCCACTGCTGGATCTGGAAATAAAATGAAAAGTCAATTAACTGAACTTCATTTCAGAAAAAAAGAAAATTGCAATTTGAAATCCTGTTTATTGTTACTACTTTTTGCTTGACTACATTTTGCCCTGGGGATATACACAGGTCAAATAGTTGCATTAATGCAATTCAGACAGGCTTTTTGAAATTAATCCCCCACACTTTGCAACACCCAGGGAGACTTCTGTCTTCTGTGGTCATTTGGAAGTCATTAGTCAAGCTAAACAGCCATGAAAAGCATTGATGGGACAGGATAGTAAAGCAGACACAAAAAAATCCTTATTATCCAGGATATATTAACTGTGTGTTTAACATGGAGCTAGTGCTATATCAACTGTAAAGCAAGATGGCTTGACAGACATTGATATAGTTGGAACTGTATTATCATAGTCAAATGCAAATTGAGGATAATAGCTAGCAAATCTGAGAATAGACTTCATTAACTTTCCAGGCATGTGCTTGCATGTGAACAGCATATTCTTATCTTCATTTTGACCTAAAGTAGCTAAATTGGTTTAAAAAATTAACAATTCATTACAGCACTGAGTTTCCTGATTGAACTATGGGACCTAAGTCACTATTTTCACAACTGCCAGGAAGGCCAAATCAAATTTAATCAGCAATTAGAGTAAAAAGAGGTACACGTCCTGTATAATTCTCCTTGCATTTTTCAGAATATAAGACAGTATGTGCTAACACGATGTCTGAGAAAAACCCAGTATTTCTAGTGCTTTGTAGGAATTATTTTCATCTTTCTTTACCTAAACCATTGGTCTGGGTGGAGAATACTGACATGCCCCAGGGATAAAAAATTAAGTCCTTAAGTTTTTATTATTAGTATTTGCATTACTAGAGTGCTTAAGAAGTTCAAAAAGAAACAGTGTTCTAGCTGAGGTAGTCTTATACCAGAGTGGAAACAAGATCATTTAAAAGCAAATTTAAAGTCACTTTAAAAATAAACACCTGGAAAGAAAGATGGGGAGAAAGCAAAAGGACACAACTTAAAACCCATTGTAGGCAAGAGAAATATACATGAAAATGCCAGATTTTCAGAAGAGTTCCATCTGCAGAATCCCACATTTGGTTTGCAACACAAAGCGATCGATATTCTTGGCTCTTAAATATTTCTGACAATCTGTTTCCTTCAGTCAGGTATTTCCTCTTGTCTGTTCTGATTATGTCAGAGCAACCAGAGCAGGGAATCCTTCTGCCTGTGATTTGCATCACCATTTCTGACAAAGCGATGATGATAACAACATGATGTCAGCTTATTCACTAAAGAAAATGCATGGTGAGCACAATCATTATAAAGCAAGAAGAGAAATAATATAAAGGGTTATTTGATCACTGACAATAAATGTGTCTTCCACAATGGACTACACTACAAAAATAAGAAAAAATTCTCATATCTATATGGATCATATGTCTTGCATTTCTTCAAAGAACCACTCACTTTTTAATTAAGCGAGGAACCCAAAAATGGACCAATGGAGTATAGACTCCCTCCAGAACGAAGGAGGCTTGTCTGAGTCTCCAAAAACACCTCACTTGACTATTCCCATGTATAATCCTATACACTCCCTAACTGCAACCTCCTAAGTCTTTGTCACATTCCTGAGATCCAACCACACTGCCAAATCCCCCTCAAAAGAACCACCTCTGCCTATCTGTTGCCATAATTCATACAGTAGGAAGCAGGAGCACAAACCCAACAGACTTTCACAGGCTGTTTAAAATTGCTGATAGAAGAAGCAAGCGTCAGAGGCTGGCTTTGAGGAGCCAGCTAGGCAGGCTGGCTTAGAAACTTATTGCTTCCAGAGAATGATAGAAAACCTTCAGTTTAGTGAGTGTTTTTTCTACCCCAAATTTTCAGTAGAATAAGCCAATGTTTATTTTATCTGCCCTTTCTTTGTGATGTGTGTTGAAAACAATTCCTTTCATTCTTGTGGCCTGGATTTTAAAATATTTTTTGTCTTTTAGAGATCAATGTGTAAAAAAATAATGTTGAATTTACATCCTTGTTCATTTTAGGCTCCTTGTTGCATCAACAGTTATCATCTACTCTAATTTGTAAATACAATATAAATCATTCCAGACATGTAAACAGCGGATTGTGTTAATGGTAAATCAAGTCCCAAGATACAAAACACACATTCACAGCAGGTATAAAAGTCATCCCATAACTGTTTAGAGTTACAGTGTGTGGGTCTGTGTGAGCCACAGGACTCCCAAGAAAGCAGAGTGGAAGTCTAATGATTCATAAACTAGCTGTTAGTTTGTTGTTTGAAAAATAATGAAGAGAATGTGACTGCTTTAAAATATCCAAACTCTTCACACCTTGTGAGCTGTAATTCAAAGGTACTGTCAAATATCAGCAGAATATTTTTCTTTCTGTAACAAATTTTCAGCAAAAAATCTTTTTCCTTGCCAAATGTAATTTTTGAGTATCCACCTTTGAACAATATATGTGAATATTGTCTTTAATAAGATTTGCTTATTTATTAAAGATGGAGGGGTTTTAGCTGATTAAATAGATGTTCTATTAAATAGATGTCATAGAAGACTAATGGGGATAGCATTCTTGGCAGCAAGAACTTCTATATCATTAATAAGGTATTGGACTGAAGAATTTGGTACCTTGGATGTCAGAGTGGCTTAAGGGAAGAAGCATGCGATTCCTTTGGAGCACATTATTTATTAACTCCTTGATGATCACCTAGATACCGTAAAATGATGTGAGCATGACCAGATACGTCTTCTGTAGCAACTTTAGGGGAATCTTCTATATGTTCAGATGGAAACTCTGGAACAGGGTTTTCGTGAAGCAAAATTATTCTTGGTACCACTACTGCTGCATTTGGGTATGGAATCAGAGGAAGTTTGTTCTGTTCCAGGTGCATTCAGCCTTTAACATTGACACATATTTTTTGTTTTTGCAATCAGTTTTGCTCATCAGCTGAGTCAGCGTGGATTGTTCGGTAGAGATCTTTTTAGATTTCCAAGAGAGCATTCCAGCCCCTCCTTCCAGAGGAAATCAACACTGGTAACACTTAACTGAAAAGGATGCTGTACAATTCAATTTACTAAAGTTTGTAAGATTATTTAAAACCCTCAAATGGAAGCTGCAATCAAAGTACAAAGAAGATGTTACTATTTACATCTAAATTTGCAAGGAATCATTTGAATGCTATTAAAGAACATGTATTACTTAATTTTTTAATCAGACAATGCAGATGAAGAAACTCACTGATCTTAGCATCAAAAGTGTAATACCTATCCTTAGGGACAAGGAGGAAGCTTTGAAGTTGTCACAATTATACAAAACACTCTTCAGTACCTCTGCAAAGTTGCATAAAGGATGAGGCTTTCATATAGATAATGTTTCTTCTGACAGAAATGAGCACTTTGTAGATGGTGTCAATAAGATATAAATACAGCCTCTTGAGTCACACAAACATATAGGAGAAAATTACAAATAACTGAGACCTCCAGGGAAAGGTCTACATCCAATGTTTTTATAGCATCTTTTCTCCAAAGAGTCATTTTCTTTTGCTATTAAGAGCCACGGGGAGCACGCAGCAATTCTCTATCACTCCCGCTTGGTTGGGACGAACAGGAATTCCCTCAGCAGACCCACACGCTTTGAACTGCCCCACCAGCTGAACTTTTCTTTTTATGGCTTTCTAATGCTCCTATCACGTTAGAAGCAAGCAACAAGAAACAGATTCAACTACCAAGGGGCTCCGTGAGAGGCAAACACGCACCACCAGCCCGCACAGCCCAAGGGTGACTCCAGCTGCCATCTTTGCAAACCGTATTTTCTACCCCAGGCACTGGATCTGTGTGAGCAGGAAGAAAAAATTCCTCTGTGATACCTAATGAGTCACTTGCATGGTTAAGTTATGGGTTTGGGAGAACGATGTCAATCAGACATGCCTGCAGAAGAGCTGCTTTCCCTGAGCATCCCACTCATTCCTCAGCACATTTAAACACACGATTTCTGGCACAGTTTGGGAGGGAGGGCATTTGCATATTTTTTGCTGGTTTATTTGTCTGTTCTTCTCTGCTAGGTTTTTATGATGCGTTAAAGAGGCGTTGTGGGTTAACCCCAGCCAGCAACTAAGCACCACACAGCCGCTCGCTCACTCCCCCCCTGGTGGGATGGGGGAGAGACTCGGAAGGGTAAAAAGAGAAAAAGAAAACTCATGGGTTGAGATAAAGACAGTTTAATAGGGAAAGCAAAAGCTGGGTGTGCAAGCAAAGCAAAATGAGGAATTCATTCACTGCTTCCTATGGGCAGGCAAGTGTTCAGCCATCTCTAGGAAAGCAGGGCTCCATCACATGTAACAGTTACTTGGGAAGACAAATGCCATCACTCCAAATGTCCCCCCCCTTCCTTCTTCTTTCCCCAGCCTTTTGTTGCTGAGCATGATGTCATATGGTCTGGGATAATCCTTTGGTCAGTTGAGGTCAGCTGTCCCAGCTGTGTCCCCTCCCAACTCCTTGCCCACCCCCAGCCTGCTCACTGGTGGGCAGCCTGAGAAACAGAAAAGGCCTTGGCTCTGCATAAACACAGTGCCATAAAAGGTGCTCTGAAGAAAATTAACTCTATCCCAGCCAAAACCAGTACAAAAGGCAAGCAGAAACAATTCACCAAACAGTTTTGGTGGCACAGAACTAAGTATGTCTGAACTGAAGCTGCAAGAAGGCAGAAGCCATGACCACCAGATGGGAAAGGCAGCACAGAACATGGAAAGGCTTCATTTCCAGCCATGTCATCAACCCCAGTCATGTCCTTATCTTTTTAAAGGATTTAATCATTATCCTCATTCGGCCTAAGCTTTCACCAGTCCCAGCTGTCCCCACCATAAGAAATATATTACCCAAAAAAGCACTACAGGAACTCTGCAAGCAGCTGTAAATATTTGTAATGACACACCCATAAAAGGTAACAGAACACGTCCTGTTGACTTGTTCTTTTTGACTTCTTGTTCTTGTTGACTTCTTCTTGTTGATCTTGACCAGAGAAATGTGAATTTGCAAGGCCTCCTTTAATTTTTCCCAAGCTTTTTTCTCTTTATTTTTTAAAAACCCTTGAAAAAAAATGGGCTACTCGTATACCAGTTCGACACTAGTATCTGCCTCCAGCAGCACTCACAGAAATCACAGTCTAGACTTTCAAAAGTAGGTGAATGAAACAGGAAGGGCATATTACACTAACTTTCAATTCTACCTCTGTTTCTGAAGCACTTAAATATGCCTGAAGATCTCACATGAATTTTTTTTCTCATCTTTCATTCCTCTCTAAAGTATTGCATGGGATGGAGTCCCACCAAAGGCCTCAGCCTTACACGGATATGGGAGTTGGGAGGTGTCAAGTTTTTTAAATCTAGGCATGACATAGAGATTTAACTATCCTTTTAGCATCAACTGGCACAGCACCTGGATCCATAGTAAACTGGCTTACAGCAGCATTAGGAAACTCTTCCTGAACTGCCCGTGCTATACCTGGTCAGCTGATAGAGGCAGCACCTGCATGGCAATATGTCCTCTCCTTCTTTCCTTCTCTAGAGGAAAGTAGAATGTCTAAAACAGTGAAGGAGGGAATGGTGTAAATGAATCAACTGTGGATTTTACTGGGAGTACAGTGTGTGGTGGGCTGGGACTGCAAGCACAGTGTAAGCTCTGTGCGGGGTAGGGCAGTGGGAGAGGGCATAGTTCCTCACCCTTGTGCTTTGATGCAAAGTCTCTGACATGTGGCCCCACTGCATTCAGAAAATTTCTTCAAAATAACACTGAAAGAAAGACCAAACGATCTGACAAACCAATGTCAGCTGAAAACTGTTCTAGCCACTTATTTCCTCCATTAAGGATTTTGAATCCTTTTTTATCATGTGTTGCATTCCCTTTGACTTGCATCTATCAATGTTACTGAAATAACAGAGGTTTGCTGAATAGCCCAAAGGAGGAAAAGCCCCTTTCTATAGCTGTGTCTTTAGAAATCTAAATTTAGAGCGGGCTCCAGGACATAGTTTCAACTTTGGCCCTGAATTTTCTTTAATTATGGTTATGGCTGATTCGTTTTCACAGCAGAAAAGAGGAAAGTCATAAACTAGTGGGAACATAATGGTTTCTCTTTCCTTAGAAAACATAAATATACACTATGTAAATTTTATTTTATTTTTAGATGGAGATATCTTGCTCAGTATATTAATAGGTCTAAGAGTTATCATTTGTATTATGACACTATGGCCGCAACAAATGTGTGGTTTAATTGTAGCTCACATCTTCTATTTACAAACAACTGTGATTGATTACTCTGAAGTGCAATGCATGGCAGTTCATTTAAGAAAAAAAAAAAGAATCAGTAAAAATATAAAGCATGGAGAAAAAAAAAAGCAACAGAAATTGAATATGCATATAGCTATTTTTCCAAATTCATTGCAAAACCATTCATATTATTTAAAAACTTTCAGAAATGAGGTCAGCTTCTGGCAGATCATGTGGTTCTGACTTTACTGAACCACTGTTCTGTGATCAGCTCCGTATGTGTCATCCTTCTGCTGTGTAATTTTGTTTTCAAAGTCTAAAGATATCATTAAAGTGACATGTCTGCAGCCCAGTATAAAAGACTGAGCACTTTGCAGTTGGAAAAAAAAAAAGTCACGAATTTGCTAACCATTAAAGATACACAGAACAGAATTGCTTTGTGATTACTGTCTAATCATCAGAAACATCTTGTTTATTCCCTGAGAGAAGAAAGCTTCCAAGAAGACATGAAAAATATTATTGCAGACATAGAGCTTCAGGTTTCCCTAAAGCTTACAAACAGCCCTCAAGTTTTGTACACTTTTCTCTTTTCTTAATATCCTCCTCATTCAAACACTTTGCCTCCTAATTTCATAAGAGAAGGCAAGGTCACAAACAATGGCTTTCATATCATTGTCTTAAAGCAATAGCAAGAAGCACTTTAGCTAAATATTTAGGCCAAAAATTCTTGCTATGTGATAGAAATCTATGAAATAGATGATGCAAAGCTGGCATTACTTGGATGTTTAAGGGAGCTTCATTGAAGAGGGAGTTAATGAAAATAAGTTGGGTTTGTAGCCTGAATTCCCCTAAAATAACTTTGTCACTCTGTGGAGGCTTTTTTTTTTCTCTTTGATATGTTATGTCTTTCTAAGCATAAAATCAGCCAGTACTCAGGCACTTTTAAAATAATGAGGGAAAGTGGAAATATTTCTGAAAAGAAATAACTTCCAAAATATTTTTAGTTATCAAAACTAATAAGAAATTGTTGTTCAAAATAACAGCAAGAAAATGAAGTATTTTTTAGAAATTTAGAGCTCAGGTTATTCGAACAATACTATAATCTCATAAATTTTTAGTTCAGTTAAAGTACTCATCTTTGCAAATTACCGAAAAAAATTCTTATAGGAGCAATGTAAAAAATAAGAGATCTTTGACACTGTCTTTGCTACTGTCTTCAAATAACCTAGTGGAATCAACAAATTCAAAATTAAGAGTTTCAGTCAAAATGTTGGCATCCAGATCTAACTAGTTGAGGGAACGTGATCAATAAAGATCATAGAGCAATCAGCCAGGAGACAAATTCACCCTTGCCTATAATTTGAATAGGAAAAGCTCTTTGAGACTTTCATGTCTTTCATAACTATCTTAAGTCACTTTAGAATATATTTTCTTGCTTTTGTAGGACTAAATACTGGAGAACCTAAAGATCACACTATCATAACGAAACACATTTTGAAGACCAGAGGCTTCCTGTCACCTGTAAATTGCAATTTAGAAATTACCTAAATTCCACACTAGCAATTTCTTTATGTATCTTCCTTGCATAGAGACATACTACATGGGTCAAATCAACAACTTATCATTCATCTGCAGCATCTTCTTTTTATAGCACTTACAATGGAGTTTATACCACTTACTTACACTGGAGATAAACTCTAGACTTTTTTTGTAGACCATACACAACATTGATCTGTCATGCATACTTTAAAAAACACTTAAAATATTTCATTTACTATTACAAGTGACTCTTCATTTTTCATGTAGCCACAGAAAATACAAATTAATTGGAATTAGTAAAACAAACTCCAGAAATACAAATCTTACAGGGTCAACACAGAACTAGCTTTTATCAGAGGTGGCAGATTTCACCTCTTCCAACTTTACAGGAATTCCTTTCCTTTACACTTTTCCATGTTAGAGAAACAATTTTTAAAGTTTTGAAGAAATTGTCTTCATCTTCTAGTTTAGGGTCAGCTTCTGCAGGTGTATTAAAGGTTCTTAAATGCTGTGACAAACAGCTGCAAAACCTGCTACCAAATCTGTGCATCAGATCCCAATGGCCTAGCCATGTACGAGTTGTTTCACCACATAAGCTAGTATTCATAAGTATTTTATCTTTACCAGCGCTCATCATTACCAGCTCATCAAGTCATAACTCACAGCAGTGTAATTCTTACCAAGAAATTATCCAAGGACCTCTGTTTTAAACAATAATGCCAGATACACTGAAATATCCCATGTCCTCTCTGCTTCCATGGGTAGATACACAATAAACTTCAACAATTACATTAGGAAATGTTTTATGTTTTGTCTTTATATGTACCTGCAATGTTAACTGCATTCAGAGGTAAGGTTATATATATTTGACCTCTACAATTTAGCTAAATATTCAAAGCAATGAGGGCAACTGCACTGCAACTGGGTCTATTTCTTTTCATTTGCTACAGCAGTAGCCTAGCTTTGATTTAGACAATTAATTCTCATGTATCTGAAGTTAGGTAAAGCAATCTCACTTTATAGTAGGTGGTCCCTATAAGGACCAATAACAAATACTTAAATTTACAAAATAG
The DNA here is from genome assembly GCF_965183815.1 of Platalea leucorodia. Lineage (NCBI taxonomy): Eukaryota > Metazoa > Chordata > Aves > Pelecaniformes > Threskiornithidae > Platalea > Platalea leucorodia. The sequence continues at coordinate 82,323,154 of NC_138825.1, forward strand.
AAAAAAATAATTTCTGTATTCATTTCAAGCTTGCAGATTAAGGTATTGATAATAAAGTAAAATTCTAATATAATATATCAGTAAATGTAAAGAAAAGGCAGAGACTAATGTATGGGAATCTGACACTAAAATACTAGAGTCAAAGAGCTTCTTTGTAAAATGGGAAATGTTACATAGGAATTCATTATATGTGTTGAAACAGCAAGTATCAAGTCATACAGTACTGCTGTTGTGTTTAAAGGCAAGTTCAGTCCCATGTTGTGTATATACTCAGAAATTATATCAAAAAAGGGGCACTTCTGAGGTAACAGTGTTTACTGAATGACCAAGTTGTTTAGGGCAGTAGAGTGTTGACTGTGCAGATGTTATGATATTGAGTGACTGGAAGATAAAATGACAGGAAGAGTTCATTGCAGATGAAGGGGGACCTGGGGGAAAAAAAAATCCAAAAAATCTTTACTTACATAGGAGTGAGCCTTGAGCTGGCTAATACTTCTTAAAACAAACAAACAAACAAACAAAAATCAGGTTATAACAGATAGTTCTGTGAAAAAAAAAATTGCTTAATGCTAAGTAGAAATCAAAAAAGGAATCTGAAAAATGGGAATTATTAAGAAAAGATTAGAAAACAGAGAAAGATTATTATACCACTGTATAAACTAATGATTCACATCATGAATGCATTATGTGCTGGTGGCCCAGGTGGAAAAAGAGTGTAGAAGGACTGGTAAAGGTACAGAGAAGAGGATCAAACATATAGATGGATCAAAAGAGGACAAGCAAGTAAATATAACAGCTTCTCTATGAGAAACAACTGGACTAGGGCTCCCCAGCTTCAAAAAGAAAAAACAAAGGGAAATGACTGAAGTCTAAAAAATGGTGACCCTTCTAAGTGAATAGGGAACAGTGGATTTTTGTCTTTTTCAGTACAAGAACATCACATGAAACTACAGCTAGCAGATTCAAAACAAAACAAAAAAAAAGGCTGTGAGCTTTACACAATGAACTCTTAAGCTATGGAAATCCTTGCTGCAAGATATTGAAATTTAGAAAAATAAAAATCAGCTGAATAAATCCATTAATAAAATCCAGTTAGAGCTATTAATATTATTTATTTTTAAATGTTATTTCTGTGTTTCTGGCATTCTCTGAACTACAAAACACTGAAGAATGAAGAATACCGTGGGACAATATTGCTGTACCTTTTTTTCTTTTCTTCTTAGCTAGGCACAGTACAACTGAAAAAATGGTAAATGGATCTTTGCTCTGATCCAACGGAGAATTTCTATGCTCTGTAAGGCAGACAGGTTGAGATATACACTGTGGATTGGCAGCTCAAACAGTAAGCTGTTTTGGGGCCCCACTGCTTTGCATAAGGAAGTTTTGAAGATGCGAGAGTTCAGCAATTTTCACAGCAGCTCCTTGGCCATCCTGGAGCCATCCAAAACTATCAGGTGTTCAGAGCTCAATTCATTGACTGCATGGAAGGCTGGGACTGAAGTGTTAAACTAGCATCTGCATCGGATATTGAAGCCCAGTGGACACTATCATGCAGAGGTTTCCCCATAGCCTGAGCCATGGAGAAGGCAGGCAGCCACTTCTGGACTCTCTGAAATTTCTGGTTTGTCTTCACATTCAAGTGTAGATGCAGTCGATCAATATAATCCAGCCTTGTAATGACAGATACTACAATATCTAAATTGGAAAAGGCGGCACGATGTTTCCTAGCTTGCAGCCAGAAAAAAGGAGGGTTTCAACTGCTCCCTGAAGCTGTGAGAACATTTTGGGAGAAGCATTACCCTGTACTTACACTCTTCCCCCAGTACCCTCTGTTGGTTACTCTCATAAACAGGACACCAGCTAGAGAAACACAACTGCTCTTATGTTCTTGCAGGGAATTTGGCCATTTTTGTCTGGTCATATTTAGCAAAATATCAAATAGACTTCACAAAATAATCAGTGTACTTAAAAAGAAGGGAAAAAAATAAAAGCTGATCACTGAGGCTCAGTTTATTCTTCAAAACATTTCTCTTTATTAACCAGCATAGCTTTGTTCCTCTTGAGTCCAGCTGAGCCAGTTGTTTTCTGTTCAAGAGTTGCTTTCTTACAGATACAATGTCCTCATGCCAGTGGCAGCAGTTGCGTGAGTGATAAATGAATTTTGCAGGTTATCTGTCTGGTGCAGTTGGTAACTAGATCATGTTTCCTGCTTTTTCCTGAGATGGTGAAGAGGAGACAGGGTAATACAGATCCCTACAGAAATCTGCAGGTTGGGATGTTCAGAGAGAAGAGGCGGGGTGCATACAGCTGGTCCCTGACCACCTGGTCTCACTTGGTCCTTAGCAGGGCAGAAATTACCTGGCAGCCAAAGCTACCAAGAACTCCAGAAGGTGAGACATGGGCAAGGAGGTTTGGAGCTAACCTCTAACAGGAGTTATCAATGGTGGTGCTCAGAGGACCAAAAATGGCATCCCTAGAACAACCGGACTCACTGTCATAAGCCAAGTCCTCATTCAGTAGTCTGAGATGTTACAGCTTCTCTGTGAAACAAAAGAATATGTTTTCCTCTGGTTTATTGTCATTTACTATAGATTTCTTTACATTTAAATAACATTAATTGGAAACTATAACCAAACACCTCTTATATTGGATCTGAAAGCTTCAGTTGTTTATAAAGGCCTTTACAATCCAAGCTGTTTAGAAATCCCCATGTGTCATGAAAGTAGCTGATCTGCCAAGACTTTTTTTTTAAAATATATGTTATATATTTCACAAACGTTTTTCACGTGCACAACATGTTCTGGGGGAAAAAAAAAAAAACAATAACAACAACAACAACAAAAAAAACCACCACCAGATTTTCAGAGAACCCAATAGTTAGCTGATTAAAGCCACAGAACTTCACAGATCAAGGAAAAGGTCTAGCAAAAAAATATTATTCTGGTGTTCACTGTCTTGCTCACAGCCTTGTACTCTTGTCAGAAAATATTTTCAAATTATTCCATTCTGTAATGAAACAAATGCCAAAGCTTTAGTTGGGAGGGGGTTTCTTTGTTTTTTAAAGCAGAAAGTCCTTATCTCCTTCTTAGTCCAAATTATAGCCAAACACTTTAGGGTTCCTTAGACATTTACTTTCCTACTGAACCTCATTTTACCAAACGAACCTTTGTAAGACTGAAGTAAGTCATGTATGAGATGGAGACCCATCCACATTTTGTTTCAAACATTTTTTTAAATTAGGACATGAACAATCAGGAGCTGCATATCAACTTGAGATAAGTTTCACAGCAGGTCTTGTTCTCCAGGGAATTCTTTAGTCACTTCGCTCTTATTTCGTCCATTTGCCCAATATAGCTCAAGTTTATTCATATTCAAGGCCTACTGCTCAGAGTCTATATTTTGTTTTGTAGGTGCTATGAGGAGGCTTTATAAGGAATTTTAGCAAGATAGAGCCATGGGTGGTGGAGATTTTATAAATAGAACCCAACTTTATGAAGCCCCCTGTACTCACAAAGTAGAAGAGAAGAAGGGGTTATTTACATGTGAAGAACTTTTCTGTAAATCTTGATATGAGGTAAATGTGGAAACTGGAATGTTGTTTTGATTTTTGCATGAGCACCAAGTGTTCAGGTAGGCAGCTGAAAGACAGCAGATAAATTTAAACGTATAAGTGGCTGGCTGATTGACCCATGCAGAATTACAGGAATTATAATGAAGCTACAAATCTGGTTCGTTTGAAAACTGAAGTAATTAATCTACACATTAAGTATCATTATCCATATTTTGCTCTTGCTAGCAGGTCTCCCAGGAAAACAGCAATGCTCTATGTTGAAGATAAGTAGTTGCTTATGTGTAAAAAGCCAGACAGTAATAACTAAGACACTAATTTACCTACTTGATATTTCACTAAGCATTTCTTAGAACATTTCCTATGATTCAGTGTATAAAAAACCCTAAATAAGCTTTGCATATGGCTTTGAACACACTGCCTGTACAAGTTCTAAATTTCTATGAGATTTTTAATTGAAAACTTTAGAATTATTCAGTAATGTCAATGACAGACCTGCAAACATGTGTCCTTACTTTCAACAAACTCTACTATCTACGTTACCTGAATGCTATTTTAAATATTCTCTCTCGTTTTTATTTCATCCACTTGACTTTTCTTTTACTGTAATGGTCTCTCTTCAGCCAACAGTAATAATTTTATTTTTTTCTGAGTGGATTTAAAGTGTCAGGTAACATTTGCTGTAAGACATTTCTGTTATCTCCTAGTTAAAAGCACATTGGCAGTAATTATTTGAAAAAAACATACATAATTCACAACTACTTCTAGTTTCCTGACCTTCTGAGTGTCCAAACAAGTGTAATTTATGCATTTATAATTGGTAATTCATGTTTTAGGGACAATAAGACAATAAACAAGAAAATAACATATGATATTATAATTATGATGTGTCTGTATGTACTGACCTTATACACCTTGTTATAACTCTTTATCACTAAAATGTGGATATACTTAAGGGAGAACACTTATTTTATTTCCTATTTAGGGTAATTCAACAAAAACTTTTCCATTTCACTGATGTAAATTCATTGGGATAAGATGTAAGCTTATAATTTGTTCTTTCAAAGCACTGAAAGATGGTTTAAACTGTAATATTTCTACTCTATAGAAATCTGTAGAAAATGTTTGCCTAATTTATTAATATTTTTAAAAGAATACTCTGAAATGAATGGAAAAAATCACAGACCTCCTGTATCACATATGCTAGAAGATGTTATTTCATCGCTTACCCTCAGATACTTTGTAATGGCAAGCTGGGCCAATTCAATCAGTTGACCAAATAAAAAACAGAGAACCTCTTCTATTTTAAAGCTATCATATAATTGAAATGAATTATCTTTATTCTTAGTTCAAGAAAGTTTTAGAAATATTTATTAAAAAGGCAGTGTAGTAAGACTTCTTTTGAAATGCACTGATAGAAAACAAACCTTTAGTGCCTGAAAAGTACTTATTCCAGCAGCAGTGTTTCTCTGACTTTGAGTAAATAACTATAAGTAGATAAAAAAGAATGATTATACATCAAACTAATCACTAAAGAAATGTATACACACCTGTGTGCATTAAAGATATTTTCAGTTGCTGTTTTAAGTAACTAACTGTAACAGTTTTAATAGTCTTTTAAAATACCTTCAAAAGTCTAATATATCCTAAATTTCTTCAGCCAAATATTTTTTAAACTATACTTTCACCTAATACTGAAATATATGGTAACTAATTTTCCTCAGTTATGCTAAATATCTGACTCCACTTTTCAACAAAATTTCACTTTTTTAATATTATCAGCTAAACAATATTTGTAAGTAAAACACAACAGCATGCTCTCAGGAATAATGAAATACTACCAATAAGAATCTTCAGATAACATTTTTAAATACTTACAAAAATGTGGGAAATATTGATAATTCATATAGCTACAGCATGGAATTCTAAACATAGCTACCATTTTTTGAACTAGTCTTTGGAAAGAAATACTTTGAGTTTTTATTCAGATACGGAAACCAACTAGTGATACAATATGATTACATTTCATTAGTTCTAAAATGACACAATTGTCAGAACAGAAGAGTAACACAATGATGTTGTACAGAAAAAAATCTGTGCTTTTTTTCCAGTAGAATGTAAATTATATCTAGCTTGAGAGACAAATAGACATACCAGAAAATATTTTAGAAACTAAAATATTGTATTTAAAATTAAACATCTCTAGTTCCATAACTGAAACCTGATATTTGGAAATTTAAATAATTCAAAATAGTTTAAATTTGAAAACATTGCTTATTATTACCCCGTCTATTATTTTCTATTCAGTCATAACCAAAAAATGTTCCTTATCTCTATAAGCAAATATGTCTTCTTAGTAAAGAACAAAACACAGTACCCAAAGTAGTATTTTGGAAAGGAACAAACAAACAGTTGTATTAATTTAGCTTTCACTTTAGCTTACCTTGGAAATGAGTTCTCCAGCATACGTTCTTCTTGGATGTCTTTGCAGCACATTTCTGCTCTGCCAAGACCATACATACATATGCTTTGGCTTTATATATATCATTCATACGGAAATACATTATGTTAAAGAGCCTCAACACCACAGTGTAAGAAAATTGCGGATGGTGGTGAGAATATCATGTTCTTGGAGAGCTTCATAAAGCATAAATTATTAAGTAAGCACTGTCTTGAACCCGAATTCAGCTAAATAAAGATGAAAGCTTGTCAAAAAGTTGAAATGATACTCTAACAAATTGACAAAATTAATATATTATTATAAGTCATGAGTAGTTTAACCACAAAATTAGATGGGCAGATATGCTGTTGTATTCTCTTTAATCAAATTAAAAAGTCTCTCTATTGTAGGCACAGATGTGTAATCATATTTTCATAAATAATTATTTAAATTATAATCTAAACATTCAACTACTGTTAATATTTAAAATATATTCCTTGATGTTGTGCTATAGAGTAAAAGAAAAAATATAAATGCTGCCACAGGTAATTATTAGTGGCTTAGCTGTCAGTTAGTCAAATCAACTAAAAGACCAATTACTCTGACGATACACAGGTTGAAAGGCTGGTTAAAGTAGAGTTCATTGTTGACATTAGGTCGTGTTTGGCCAGTTCCAGTTCTAAAACAGTGGGGTTTTTTTCCCTGTGAATTATTATAATGAGGATATTTTTCATTTGAATTCACATACAGTAACTTGTTCTCAACTTTAATCTCTTAATCTAGCTTAAACCCTTAAAACATGCACAGCACACTTTCCATAATGCAAATTCTGCATTACATTTCTTACTAGAAAAATGAAGGTTTAAATAAAGACAGAGCTAACAACACAAAATGTTTCCTGCAAACTTCCTTTTCTCTCATGCCTGTCTATAGAGAGCTGAGTAGGGCAGGTAAGAAATTCTGCCTCCAAAAGATGGTAAATTGTTCTTGAAACTTCTACATACAGAGCACAATCATATCCACCTCACGGAAGATTTTTCCCCTCAGAAACATCGACTCTGAGGTGATTTTTCAGATGAGTGTAAGCAGTCTGGAAGGACATGTCAGTCAGATGAATAGCCTGCTACGGTCTGCTGCTGTTGGTTCACTTTCAGAGAACAGTGACTATAGCATTAATGACTTTCAAAGACCCATAATACCTTACTTCTTTACTTTACTTTTGTTTAAAAAATATTTTGACACACAAGTCATAAATCTATGGAAGTAAATTAGAGAAGGATGTCAAGGTTTCTAAAAATACCTCCCCAATCACTCTGAAGAATATTTTTAATTTGTTCACGTGTTTGTGCACATTAAGAAGCACAAAACCAGAGTACCCTAAGAAATCTCAAGCTTTACTCTTCACTGTTCACAACTTTTCGAAGTCTTTTCAACAAATAACTCTACTTATCTTCTTCAGTCATTATGTAATTTCAGTACTACATATTGCTGAGAAGATACACTAGACCAGCTGCTAAAATGTTGAGAGAAAAGACATCTAGGTGTTTTGAACCAAATTCCAGTATTAAGCACCATAATGCTGTGTTCTTACTCAGGGTACTACAGCAATAATTGTGTCTCTCGTTACATACAAATAGCCTTATCATTTGGTTCCTATTTATGAATTTTATTCCTGTTGCAAAAATTAAGATGTATAAATTGTATAGTCTTATTACATATTACTAACTGGTAAGAAGAAAAATAAACCAAATTCTTTTTAATACAATGAGATTCTGCATCTACTAAACAAGAAATAATGACTGGGTGAATTCCACAAGCACTTTAAAGAGTCAAAATATCACAGAAACTGTATGGAAAAGAATTAAAGCAAGTCATGCATTCGTAAGTAAATAAGGCAGAGACACTTTGTCTCCTGTTTAGATGCCATGTATGTAAATAAAGAATGAAAACTTTTATAGGAGACATCTTGTGGTACATAATAATTGGCAAAATGACCAATTCTTTTATTGTTGACTGCAAGCACTTGCAGTTTCCCTTGTCCATTACTGAGCTCCTGAATTGTAAATGAAGAGCATCATTATTTAGCTGCATTATTAGCTAATTTTAGTAAATTAAATTAGTTTTAAGACACCTGATATGTTAATGTATTTAGCTTATAGTGCCTGTTACTCTTGGTTTTCTTGAGACTGAAAATTATTTCATCAAAATGTTAGCAGACTGCAATATAAATCTCAAATTGTCTTAATTTATAATGAAACATCATTGTTGATGGAGCACTGTATGATGTGAGTTGACTTAGAATAGAAGCTTAGATGAACTAGTACTTGCAGTTAGAAACAGCAGAGATTTTATTTGGTTTAATTTGTTGCATTAGTATTTACATGAATCAGATGGTAAAAGTAGAAGACAATGTTGAGGTGTATTTCCACCTTGCTGGAAAATGAAAATTACTGTTTCAAACTGCATCACTGTACTAACAAAAAAAAGATCACTATTAAATCTTTTATTTCTGAAGTCACCTTCAGATACTGTTAGTGATGCAATTTATTTAAAGGGGGAAAAAACTTGAACTATGACAGCTTAATTAACACATGGGTGTTGTTCTGCTTTGTATCACTCTTAAACATAAAATGTTAACATTCTACATCACTTTCCAATAAAAAAAAGAAATACAAGGTATATCTCTTTATAGCAGTTCTTATCACAAGTATCCTTTATGAGGTGAAATTGTATAAACTACAATTGCAGAAGGATTATTTTAAAATAAATATGTAAAGTCTATTAACTAACATGAAAGGGAAAATATATTTTTAAAAAAACTCTACAGCCACTTGATCTGGTATTAGCAGATCTAGGCAATACTATATTTCCTTAGACTGCAGACCCTCAGGAGGGTTAAACAAATATTTTTTTTACTGTTTCAGGATACAGTCTCTCCCGGGAATAAAATTACCAAGCCTTTTTCTCCTAACATTTTATACCAAAAAAATAATTGGCAAATAAGAAGAATTTAAATTCTAAGAAAGGAATAGTAATGAACTGATAACTAAAATATTGCTTAAAGGTTCAAATACACAAAGATTGTAATAATAGTACTATTCTGTTAAGCTATGTATACTTCATCGAAGCCAGCGGAAAGGAAAACATACCATATCACCACCATACCGCAGGCATTTTCATACAACCTAGTGCAAATTCAAAGCTTTCTCTGACTGTCTCCAATAAAACAGCCACAACTATTTTTAAATACATCAGGAGTCCATGACCCCATAAGTAGTAACTTCCCTTTCTTGATGGAGTGCACATCTCACTTTTGTAAGTGTCAATGGTTTCTGGCTGGCTGGCTAGAGACCACGGCTTACTCTGCTTTTCTCCCAAAAAGGCCATGTCATTCTTATACAACTTAATCAGTGGCTACATACAGGAAAGCAACACTGCAGCCTTTCTGATCATTTTAATGAGGACCCCTGGCTATTCAGTCATTGAAATATAATTGACTTGCTCTTCTCTTATTTTCATAATAGACACTCCAACCTAGACCACATTTATTTTGCTATAAGAAATGTCAAGAAAGATTGGAAGTTTTCTGAGTGTCCCCATTAAAACTGAAAACATGCCACCCTGTCTTTTGCATTAGCTGTGATCATTTTATATAGAACTCATTATGCAGATAGAAGATGCAAATGTTTCACATCTAACCAAACTGCAAGTGCCAAGAAAATAAGCACGAGAAAAATAATTTTCTCTTTCTATGTATGTGCGTGCGCCTGTGGTGTTTGCATTGTGTCACAATGCCAATACCCATGTGTGCATGTGCACGTATGTGCTCGTAGATAACATACACACAGCTGAAAGTCTTAATATTTTATCTCAGGTAAAATCAAAAGGTTCTTTGGTACACATCATCACAGCCAAGGAAGAGCATTTTTCTCAACTGAAACAGCTCTACATAATAACAACTATTACTTTAAAATCAAATGAGTAGCAGAAACCATTCAAATGTGAAGATACCATCATGCACAGGAATGCATTCAGTGCTGTTTTCTAAATAGAATAATGAGCATTTGCATGTCAAATGTGTTGTTTTGAATAAGCCCTAGTCACTTACTATGGCCACCCAGTTCACTAAATAAAATATCAGGTAAAGAACTGAGTCTACTGCACGCTAACGAAGTTGTGTTCGTATCTGGCTAGACTGTGACACTCATTTCCCAGCTGAACACAACATTACATAGGATATCTAGCATGAAAAGTCATTCCTTGTAGACTTAACTGTGCAATCTGCAGTGCAAAACAGCAGATATTTCTTCCTGTCAATTATTAACACATACAGGATCTTACTGATCCCACCAGTAAATGCGATCCCTATTACATCATCATTTTTCAGTATTTTGAAGACACAACTACACAAGTGTCATTACTTAGCATGTTACTAACCACTCAAAATAAGACCTTCACATCTCTCATGATTTTCCGATCAGGTTTTCAGCCATCTACATTCCACAAAACCTTTATGTTTTGAATTAATCACGACATAGGCTTAACAATGAAAAGATCAGAAATATAATTGCTACAAGATCTGATATTTTTAATCTGCATTTGAATAGGGAAAGTGGATTGATTTTTCCAAGACTTAGACAATTCTGTTCTGATGTATTATATGGTATTACAGAGGGGACAGAAAAATCATACTTTACCTTGAAGCAACTGCATACTGAAATAATAAAAAGGGGTGGCAAAACAGATATTTTAAGTCAATATTTAATGTCATACATTATAATTTTTCCTCACAAGAGTCCTGACAATTCCCTTACCCATTTTTAGCATAAAAACATGAAAGTATCATTCTTTCTGGCATATTTACAGTTTATCTTTGATGTCTTTACATACAAGGCTCGAGAAAGAGTGTTTCTGGGACTCATTTTAACGGAGCGCTGTGCACCAACCAACCCCAGCCCCAGAGCAACGGGGCCGGGTCCTTCCTGTCTGCCCAACGCTGTCTTCTCCTACAACTCAAAGATGTTGCTACACGGCACCTTCAGGAAAAAAAGACTTCTAAGCATCATGCAAGCTATCTGTTTGCATGTACAGCCTGTCACCAAGCCATGGCCCCCGCACTCTTGCACAGATTACTCTGGGCCTGGCAGAAATAATCAGCGTACAAGAGGGAAGGGAAGAACCCCTAGGCTTCCTCTGGATCAACATCAGTGCACACGTGCATGCTACTTCGGCAACATATGGGAGTACCTCACGGAGTACTTTATGCATAGCAGCAGCACTTGGACTCTAGCAAATAAAGGCATCAGTAATGTAAGCATGTACAAATACAGTTTTAATACACATGGATAATGTTATATAATTTAAATGTCTAAAACTGGAACTATTGAAGTGACTTTTATTTACTTTTTTGCTGGAGCTGCTTTAAAGTTTTTACATACAAAACCTCTAGATAATGAGATTTCCATCAAAATATTTTTTATGGAAATCATGGAAAACTTTTTTCAGTCTTCTCATGAGAATTTCATCTTTAAGTTGGAATTGTAAATAAATACATAAATAAATATTTGTTTCTAGCCCAGCTCCATGTTCAAATTTGTTCACTTTAGCAAATGTAATTCTTAAAGAGCAACCAAGACCTATCACATAAATAAACAAATAGAAAAAGTAAAAATTTTGTAGCTAGTTTCACACATAATCTCCCAAAATTTATCACACACACCACCTTAAAAGTGAAAATATTTCATTAGGAAAACTAAATGGACTTCTTTTAGAGAGCTGCTTGGCTGCCTGGATGTCACTGCCAGGTGAGATGAAACACGGCCGGCAGTGAACAGTTGAACTCTGCCGTGCCGCCCTTCCCGCTCTTGGTGTGTCTCTGGGGAGCCAATGCATCCAACTTCCCTGGCTCTCTGACTACTGCATGGCTCTTCGGCCATCCAGGTAAAGACCTCCAACTCTTGCCTCCTTCATCTTACAATCCACTTTAAGTTACCATTATTTCTTTTTTTTCCATAAACTCTCATCCTGGTTCTCATCTGTGAAGCAGTTAACTATACCCTCCCCTCTGGCCTCCACAATATGCCTGTTTCCCCCAGGCAGTCCATCCTGGAAGAGGCAGGAAGATCTCCTTCCCTGCCACACAGGTGAGGAAGCACCAACCCTCACAAGTGGTGTGCATGAACTGTCTCAAATAAAGATTTACTTGGTCTGGTAAAGCAGATTCCCAGGGAGAAAGAGGAGGAGGACTACCACACAGGGAAACGACCAGTTTTGGGACTCAACGGGCTTGATTCTGTTTCTGGCTCATGTTTTCTCCTGTGACTTGGAGAAGGAAAAGGCAGAGAGGCCTCAGCTTCATCTTGTTCTCCGTGTAAGAGAGGACCCTTTCAGTCAGGAGATCACCCCAATCCACCTTTTATTAAGATGATGACATCCGAGGACCAAGTCTGCCTCCCAGGGCTGGGGGCTTGTATTACAGTCCAGAGGGATGTGATTTGGAAAGGTGGTTTTGTCAAACCATGTGGACAACACATGCTTCCTGTGATAAAGAGAAAAGCCTGTTCAGACAGAGCACGACAACATCCCTCTATCGCCATTCATCAGCAAAGCTCCCACATCCAGTCCTCTCTCATTAGCCTTGAAGACCTTTCCTGGCCTGTCATTCCCCTCCATGCATTGTCATAGATGTCTTCATTGTTCACCTCTCCCCTCAGCCATCTCCATGCTATTTTTCAGACTGTTCCCCACTTCAGGAAACCAGTACTGATGTGCCTGAGGAACCACTTTTCCATCTCTATACACAACTTGTAAGTAAACTGCTCATTCACCTGGAGAGGATGGCTTCAAAATCAGAAACTAGGCGAAATGGAAAATAAAACTGGAGGTAGAGGAAAGGTGGCAGGAAGATAATTTTATTGTATTTAACTTCAAGGAAAGTAATGTTTACTCTATCTTTTTCAATTTGCATTGCATCCTAATCAAAAAGTACTTTTACATAAATATATAGAATTGTTTGTAGGCTGCGGTGGTGTTTCTGATAACTGAGAGTGGCAGAATTCAGACCCTCTGTTTTGTGCTCTCTTAGTGAAAGCCAGAAGCACTGCTTGATACTTGTTTGGCAAAAAAAACCTATGAAACCCTGGTCATACCGTAATGTGAAAATAATATAATACACAATTATAAAAATATTGTGCTATTGCTGGTTCTGGAACATCAACAGTGCTGTCATGTGTTCTTTACAAGACACTGAGGCCTTTGCTCTTCTGCACTGATCAGATATATCCTCCACAGGGCACTGGAAAAAGCTAGGAGTGGGAAGTTGGGGCAGAAAGCTCTTGTGGACCCATCTGGACCAACCACCCACCTGCCAGTCCTGTGGGGAATTGGACTTGGTGCCCCAAGGATTCACTGACACATGCTCTTACAAAACCTGCAACATTGGTATCTGGGGAAAAAGGTGGGAAAACAGTCAAAGTCTCAGGTAGGACTTGAATTTTCAGTCATGCAGGGGTTCCCTCCATCTCACAGGCCTCCAATTTCTTAGAACAAAACTTTTTGGAGTAGTGAACTGTGGGTGGACCACTTATAATCCAGCTGAGTTATTCTAGAAGATGTTACTGAGCAGATGACAGATCTCATTCAGGCACAAAGCTCCTTTAGGGAAGCTTGGGAGTTAGCCGTCTTCCTAGTTATCTCCACTTCTAACTGTAAACCAGTCACTTAGGGCCCTAGAAATCCCAGAAAAGGATCTTATTCTCAGAATAAATTCTGGGATATTTTTACACTCTACAGTTCCCAAAAAATGTTATCTATGAAAACAAATCAAAGAATTCCTTATGTATGCTAATGTTGTTAGTGACAGTTTTGGCTCCACCATTGCCAAAGTGGAAAGTATTTTTTTCCCTTTTGAGTTACTCTGCATACATCTATCACGGAAAATTAGGAGAGTATCAAATATTATACTGGACAAAAAGCAGCTTGATAATGGCTTTTCCCTGCAAACATTTCAGTGCACCAAGTGCTTATTTCACTATGTTGTTTACCCTGGTCAGTGGAGACCAGCTGCCACCCACAACAGCCGTGTGTCTTGATCAGACAGTTTGATTTATTGGAAAAAGAAATGTTCTGATCAATTGCATATAAATCCAGGATATTTTGGACACCCCAAAGGAAGAGAGGGCCACTGGGTAAAAGAAGGAGATTTATAGTCACTTTCCCATTAAACTACACTGGACCAAAGAAGTAAGAATACAGCCTTCAGTGAGAAGTCTCTAGTTCTCTCAAGCAGACTAATGGAAGGGAGAAACTGTATTGCTGCTGGAGCATAAATAAGGAATCTTAGAGCTTGGACAAGCTCTGCTGAGTGCCAAAGAGAGAGAATAGATTCTAGCAGGAATTATGCATCAAATTACTTCTAAGAATCTGAGTCCTACCATCTACCTGACACCATTTTTAACAACAAGTCAGCAAAGGCCTTAGGAAACTATAGATCATTAAAAAAGGGCATAGAAGCTGGAAAGAGGGATAGCCACATGGTCGAGATATGGTGACATATTTTGCCTTCTTTCTCCATTCCATGTTACCAATGGGAAAGGTAAAACCTGTTAAGCCTGCCTTCCCAGGCTTCTGCATTTACCAGTGATTAATTGGAATTGTTGGTCTTAATGCATTACTGTCCTTATTTTCTTATCACTTATAATGTGTTTAGCAGTTGGAAATACTTGCAAATTTTATACATATATATACATACACAGATATGTGTGAGCATGCATCAAATACCATTGTAGTTAATGTACAGTATATTCAATATCATATATAAATTACAGCCTTATTCTTTTTCTCTTACATGGGGAAAGTATGTATTTTGACAAAAGGAGCCATAACCAAAATGTCACCCCAAAATGCTACTTTTGAGGAATTCCCAGTCAATCCAGAAACTTAAATTATTAAAAAATCTAACAAAACCTATATCTGTGGATTTTCAGGAAATTTTTTGTGTCTTTGCTTATACTGTGTGATATTTCAGAGCTACACTCTGTCCTGACTGATGTTTTTTGCTTTTTTCCTCATTTGAACAGGGGAAGCCTAGGGCATTGGATGTCACTGGGAGTCAAGGTGCCTCACAGACGGCATGCTTGCCTTCAGCAAGTCTACAGATTTGGTCCTCGGGAACTCTTGGTATCTCCAAGGAGAAGTGGCAACTAAAAAAGCACTCTGAGTATCCACATTTCAGATGTAAACACCTAAATCCTTCTGCAATCTTTAATCTCCCTGAATAGGATTGCTGTTTAATTACAATGTAAACATCTGAGCTGCTCACCCTGAACTCTTTGTGGAATCAATAGCACTTTAAGAAAGAGATTCATCTGCTCTCATACAGATATCTAAAGCAAGACAAAATAAATCACGCCTAGAATTGCTTATCTCTCTCCACTGACCTTGAATAGCATAGGATGCTTAGTTGGGATTTGGAGACCTACATTGCAAGCATCTACATTTGCTCAGATGAATCCTATTGCCAGTTGCCTTTTTTCAGTGAGAAATTACTGCATGCCCCATCCTAACAGGGAAGCGGGGATCATAAATGCATCAATGATTCTGAGATACTGGGATCCCTGACCTTGGTGATGTGTCATATAAATCTCTTTCAACATGTGGAAAAATGTGCTGGTCTATCCTTAAGTATGGCTATGTTCAAATACAAATGAAAGTTTCTTCCAGCTAGTTAAAGCTATAAAATTTGTGATGCAAATAGAAGTTCACAGTGGGAGTAAAGGGCTCACCATCAGGGTTTTAATTTTTGGCTGCCTATTTGAATATATCCCTTCTGGGATTCAGTTGTGACCCCGGTATTCACACCAAGTAATAATGGTCTTGCTTTACCAGTTATTGCTCAGAAGGCACTGTTGGAAGGTTGCCCGTTGCATCCAAAGTTCTTGAAAATGTAGAAATGCAAAAAGAGACAAGCAAGTAGAAGCAAGTCTCCTTAGCTAAAGGTATTGTTCCAAGCCTGTCAGTAAGCGAGTGTGTCTCTACTACACTGAGGTCCAAGACACGTACCAATATGGTTTGTTTTTTCAAGTGTAATCAAGTTGACATCTATCTACACTGATTACACTTCAGAAGGGGAGAGGGAAATTCGGGAGGTGGGAGAGAGGTTCTCTGCTCTCTGGTGGCTTCAGATGTATCCTCCACAGGGTAGCTCAGGCCTCTGGGCATAGCCCTGAGAGATGGGTGGTGCACGAGGAACCATCCTGGAGGCCTTATGCCTCAGAGATGCTCTTCCCTATTCCTGCTTGCTCCTCAGGGCAGTAATTTGTTGCTGGTCTATACCAGCAGCAAATTATAGCAACCCCCATGCCAGTTCAACTTGCATCTGGGAACTGGAAGAGGCAGGGGAGTGAGGGACAGAGGGCTCTGGCCTTTGCCTGACCATCTGCCTGGTGAAGTACTGGTATTATTTAGTCAGTTTTCTGCCCACTCTCCAGTGTATGATGCAAGGGAAGCCGCAGCGACTCTGAAGCTTCATAGTCCTGACTGTGCTGTCCATCAAACACAACTCAATCTGCCCTTTACTTCTGACTCTTGCAATTCACAACCATACAAGAATTTCCAAAAACACAATGGCAAGACCCTGCTCCATTGAAACCCTTTTTGCATTGGAGAGACCGTGTACAGCTCAATTCTAAGCCCTTCAAAAACCAGTCAGAGAAGAAATGCTGACTAGCTTTTATCATATTTGTGTAGCATCCCGAATGCCAGATAACACTCCTCTTCATGCCTGGCACAGCTTCATTACATTGCTCTGCAAATGACAATGTGCTACTATCACAGGATGCACCAAGTGAGTCTGACAAGTTACTAGCAAACCTTTACACAGATTGCATTTTTATTCTCCCTTTATGGTGGCAGTTTATCCAGACCCTCATTTTCAGCTCCTTGCATGATAGTTCAACTGGTTTAAACTGCTGTTTCGTTATCACATGGGTTTAAAATCATTGTTACAACTCTGTCCTCATCGCCAAGAGCATTAAACAAAGATCATCTTATTAAGAGTGGGAGTGCTAAGAGACTGCTCGTGTTTTACTGGTCTTGTAACCAAGGCAAATGACAGAGTCAGGAAATCAGGCTCTTTTAATTAATACGTTACAAGCGTACCCTACGACCTTGAACACATCTCCTTCGAAGAGAGCTAGCCCTTCCCCTGGCTGCCTAATTTTGCCAGTGGTGTTAGAAGCTGGAGTGACAAGTCACTTTTTAAAATGTTGATTCACGCACCACAGCTACATTGCTAACGTAAACCACATAGAAACAACTTCTCACATCTTTCTATTTCTACCTTTCTTCTCTTGCTAAAGCAATTTTCTTGATCTTTGCCTTGTACCAGTATGTGAATATGAGATTACTAGGAGACATTTGGATGTTTTTGTCTGGGAATCCTGCCGTTAGCTAGCACACTTTATGCACAGCTAGTGCATGGTCTCTTGGCTGACTTCACTCACCTCCATCTGTTAGACTGGCTGTGTGCCTGCTCACAAGTCAGTCAGCCTGTTTCACTAGGACACAGGTGCCAGCAAGGATGCACTTGGATGGACAGCACGCACAGCATTGCAACACGCCATGCCTTCTCTAAAAGAAGAGTAATTTGTGTCATGGTATGGCACTACTGATTTTGGACTGTTGTCCCATGTTGCACCTCTGTTTTCAGGGAAATCACTGAAGAAGGGGAGGACAGCTCATCATCAAAACACTAAGTGAGAGGTTTTCACATGCACCTCTTTTTCCATCCATAAGTGCAATCCTTCTCCCAGTTCTTCATTTGAAAGGGAAGTTGGTGTGCAGTACTCCTGTTTTCTCCTTGGTGGCTCCAGTGTTCCCACAGAGCCTTCAAGTATGATATGTTAGAAGGAGCCAGTAAATCTGAAGGTTTTGCCTGAACATGCATATTTGAGCTTCACTTTCTTGAGTACAATATGGAGAAATTTAGATAATAAATTGAAAAATAAAGTTTTGCACCATCAAGTTACACACAATTGCATATTAAAAAAAAAAAAAAAATTACTGCTATCCAGTAAGAGATTGTCAGCAAATCTGATACCCCACTCTATCAGCTAACACAGACTGAGGATAGATTAACTTCTAACTCACAAGGCCACATCTTTTTAATCCGGAAAGTCACAGAATAAGGTCTAGCCATTGATCTGTGTATTAAGGAATGCAGATTGAACATGTCTGTGAGAGACATTAGCAGTTTTTCATGGACTTTTGGTATGTCGTGAGCTCTATATGGGGTTACAAGGGGATAAGCAGACCAATTCCAGGTTTAGAAAAACCTCCGTGACATGAGGCTATGCAATCAGAGTCACTAACACACTGTCTGCACTGCAGCTCTACATCATAATCCTGCAGCAGCTCATACCCAATCCTTTCTCTCTGCACCCAAAGCTTTCAAACACGTAATTTATAACATGACCCTTGCCTTTAACCCTTGGGTACAGGCTTACCCAAACTGAAACAAAAATGCAAGCAAGCTCACAGGATCATTGCTAGTGTCACTTGCCCACTGCATTCCCATAACTCCCTCCACCATGCATAAAGGAAAGGAAATCCACCAAGAACCTGGAGACAGAGCAAAGTATGCATAGGGAAAAATACTGAAAGAAAAAGTACCAATAGCACAGATAGAGGTATAGTAGGGGAACACACTCAGATTAGTCTAACTGTGCTGATTTGGCTAGTCATTCGCAAACTTGGACAATGATGGATGACAAAATTAACAATCCACTTATCAAAAACATTGGGTGTATAAAGAATCCTAGAGCAAGACCCTCATCTGCTCAGAAAATTCTCCTTGGAACTGCAATGGAGAGGTTTTCTAGTGGAAATAATAAATGTTTATAGATGGGAAAAGGAGAGAATTTTGTATCAGAGATAAGCTTATAATTGTTATCACTCTGAGAAAAAATTGTTGATATTTAAGTGCAGGATAACCATTCTGCCTGATTTGTTGACAATTCATGCTTTATATGACACTAAATTTTAGTAAGATTTTCTGTAAAATTAGAGGGGAAAAGCAGCAAGCATAATTACCTATCTTCTGGCATATTTTTCTACAATTAAATTATATACTTACACCACCAAAGTGTTTACACTTTCAAATATCAATGTGACACCGATCCATGGCAATTTACTGTGCTTAGGCCAAAACATGCTAGTCCTCATTATTCTCTCATTGCACATGTGCCTTAATATAGCTGCATAATTTTTAGAAGTGTTGCACTGAATTTTTAATTCAACCAGTTTTTCTTAGTCACTGCTGACATACACAGAGATACAGAACAGTGATGATAACACCCAGATGAGCAACAGGCTGAAGAATTTAATGATCAAGTAAAGCCTAGCTCCGCACTTGCACTGGACATCCAGGTTTGAGCCCTCAATTACTTAAATACAGAAAACTTATTTGTAACATCTGTTTTTTTCTTTTGTGACACATCACCTCTGACCTCTAACCATTAAATAAAAATCTCTTTGAAAATTTATTGCTCTGAAGTTCAGTATTATATGCCAAACATTTTGATACTTACTCAGATGAGATTCCCCCTTAGTGAATTTAGTGTTATTAGTTGTAAAAATATTGTGACCACTATAGAGCTCTTTTTTATGGGAAGGATTTAATCCAGTGGCCTTAGTAGACTGGAATCATTTTTTTAAAGACAGAATACTCTGCAAACCAAATTTACTACACAGGCCAGACTGCAATTGATTAAAATGCAACTGTTAATATAAAGGGCTCCTCCTCTCCCCTGTGGGAAAAAACAAACAAACAAACAGACAAACAAACAAAAATCAAAACAAAACAAAACCAAAAACCAACAACAACAAAAAAACAACAGGCTTTCAGGCAGCAAAGTGGTAGCAGAAAGTTGGTGATTTTCCCCTCCTTTCTATACACCTACCTCAACCCATTTGCAAACCATAGTGTCAGCTCCACACTGCCTCGGGGATGGGAGACCAGAGGTGCCGCAAACCAGGACTGATGTGCCTGACAGAGCTGCACAGCAAAGTCTGAGTGATGGCCTAAGCCATGCCTGGCGGTAGCCAAAAATTATGAGTCGTTTTTCTTTCCTGGAGCGCTGCATTCGACTACAATCACAAATGTGGCATATGCAGTAGCCAGTCAGCTGCCAGTTGATTCTATATATATTCTTACATTAAGTTTTTGAGAGCGATGTAAGAAAAAGGTTTTGTGTGCAAAGAAATGTGCTGCAGCTTGGTGACTTACAGAAAGCTTTGGGGGCCAAAGCCAGAGTGGTACGTTGGGAGATATTGCTTGGCATACACCGGAGTGCTTTCACTTAAAAGAAACACTCAAACCTGAGATATTTCTGACTAGATAAGTGTTGTAGCTTGTCCCAGTGCAGATGGAATTTGTTTAATGTATTATTGTGTCCCAAATTAATGTATCAGCTGGGAAAGATGGCATTCAGCTACTTTACTTATTTCTGTAGCGAGTAAAATGAATCGTATCTCTTTATAGCTGTATTTTAGTCTAAAGGTGTTCAAATGTAAGAATAGAAATATCTCCTTAAAAAATAAAGGGGCCAAGGAAGACAAAAGGACCTATCTAACAAGTGAAATAGCTGAAAAATCCTAATAGCTTTTTTAAAATAGTTTCTAAGTTGCCAAATCAGTGGAGTAGAATTCAGTTAGAGGACAAATCTTGCATTATACTGAAAAGGAGTCATAAAAGAGTCATACCCTTTCATGACAGCTTAGAAACTGGGAGCTTTTGACTTCACATTCCCTATTATTTTGTAAAAACATGCAGCCGTCATTCTCAGACCCTGTTTTATTGTCTGTTACTATGTTCATGTTCATGGACGAGTAAGCACTCTGAAACTGTGACTAACTTACGGTTTAACAGTTAGTTTTCCCAACTGCCCATCGAGCATCAGTTCTAAAAGATGAGAGCCTGCACTGACTATCTGCATACTTAAACTTGGATCTTTAGATTTACAACTCTAAATCATTTCTTCTGCCACTAAGGATAGTAGTGTGCTTGAGAGCTGGTGACCTTTGTAGTTTAGCCACATATAAGAACTAAGAAAATGCTTTCTGCATTAAAAAAAAGCCACATTTTATCTCCTTCTTGAGACACACACATGCACACACACAGAGAAAATCAGCAGCTCTGTTAAGAATGGATTGGCAAGTGGCTTCGCAAGATCTCCCATGTATTTTCACCGAGCGCTCTAGGAGCAAAGCACTTGGAAGACTAAGGACAAACAGCGAACATAAAAAATTAATTTTTTTCCCCTTTAATTAGAATTCTGTTTAGATACAAATGATCAGGGAAGCAGTATCTGAAAACCGACATTAAAAAAAAAAAAAAAAAACAGAACTGAGAACAATTTTGCACCAACTCTGGGAAAGGAAATCAAATCAAGTCTACAAGCCTTTGTGCTACAATTCATCCTGATATAATTTATAAGAGCCAGGAAATTAACACTAAACAATGAAGCTCATAATGAAAACATTGTGAGTGACAACATTAACATAATACAGAGAGAGCCTCACTGCCCAACTACCAACAGCTAAGGTCCATCCCCCATATGCAGGATGCTCAAGTAAGAAAAAAACAGCCCAGGTTTCTAGCTGCTAATCAGTGTTGATAGAAGAGCAGTGTACAGTAGCAGAAGAAAAAGATGAGATTAAAGTGAATATTGCACTAATGAGCATGCTCTTCCTGATGAAAGATTTTAATGTAGGCTGTAAATCCCTTTCTCTTTCACATGCTTATCACAAATATCTCCATTTGGTATAAGTAACAGCAGAATTACATGCCTAGATGCCAATGGACACGTATTTAGGTCTGCAGCTAAAAAGGATTGAAGTGTTTTGACTCCAAATCCTGCAATGCCCAACTTCAAAGCACCTGACCCCAGAAGCAATTTCCAATCCCTGTGCTAAGTCTATAGTCTTCTACATGATACCAAGACCCAGTTAGGCTGTGTCTACCTTAGCAAGTACTACAGCCCAACAGGAGCCAATCTGTAGCGCAGAGCAGTTGGTGCTGGGAACCCAGTCACTGCAGAATATGCATTTTGTGGATTTACATCACAGCATCTCAGTCTGGTCCCACAGACCAAATACTCCAGCATGGGAGCATGCCAGGTGTCCTCCTGGAACACAGCTTCTGATTTCGTTTCTTGCAAAAGGAAACAGATTCAGCACTGTGAGAGCACTCTGCAACGCAAAGCAAGTGCTGTGAGTGGGGATGAGTGGGCAATTTGGTTCAACAACTCCCAATCCAAATGAAGATGTTAATGCACATACTCTTGGCTGTCTCAAACCAAGCCAGTCAAACAAGCTGCATCATAAGCAGAGAACTACCAGGAGCTACACAGTAGGACAAGCTGAAAATATCATTTTATGCTAAATCTATCAACCTTTGGAGATTAAATGTCTTATTCACAGACAGGTTAATGTTCCTCATCCAATTCATAGCCAGGACGCTCCACAGAGCACAGGGGCTTCATTATGATGAAAACTGTAGAGAAACACCTCAACTTTTTTATTCAGTTAGTGCATCCTTAAGGCAGAGTCACAGCCCCTAGATGCCATCGGTGCACAGACTGCTGCACACCTGTATCATCACACTGTCACTGACAAGCTGAAAAAGCTGCAGGATTTAACAGACCATCTGCAGCCCATTTCCCATGTTCTCTGAACCCACCACTGTTTGACATACTCACTGTCTGAACAGGACCCATGAAGTTCCCACCCGCACTGTGGGCTGCGCAGGTCCATGTTTTATCTCTACCTGTGAGGAGTCACACTTCGTAGGACCCAGCCAGGCAAAAAGAGGGAATGCTTTCTATCCGTCTTATGAAGCTATTCTGTTATACAGAAAAAGAACTCAAAATACACAGAGATTAAAACAAACAAACAAACAAACAAGCAGACAAACACACAAACAAACAAAAACCCCACAGATCAAACCAAAGCCTGTAGGTCAGCAATCTCTATATACTTTTCAGGAGAAGTGTGGCTAAGCAGTATTAGGCAGAGCAGGAACAGACAGGACTGATCAGAAAGATAAGTCCTTAATAGCAGGTCTTCCTTGCCACGGTGAGTAGTCCTGCACTCCCCAGAGTGATCTCTAGACTACTGAATGATCAGCAGAAAAAAAAGGAGAAGATGTTGAACCTAGGTCCTCTCCAGTCTACCTGAGCACTCTGAAGACTGGGCATCTCTGCCTGAGGAAGAACCGTGACTTCTCTTTTGCTGTGCGTTAAAGCCAGACACTGCTGGTTTAGTGTGGAGCTCAGTATGCGGGTGTCATTGGCTGTGCCCTGGGAACGCCCATGAGCTCTAGTCACTCAGACTGTGGAGGTACTGGACCCTAGGTTTGCAGATCCCAAGAGGGCTTAGGAATAAAGTGAGATCCAAGACATAATCCTCTACAGACTGAAGTTCAATACAGAAAAAAAAAAAATCTAAGTAATCAAATAAGCTCCAAGGGACTTTAAGTGCTACTAGTATTAGACAAGCGTATTCAAAAACACAAGACTGCAGCATCGCTAAAGAGCTTTCAGAAGTAGATTTAGGTGTTCATTGCTTTTTTAAATTAAAGCACTTGGGTGTACCATAAGTTAAATTATTTGTGTGTTCAGGATGTAATTTTAGCATCTATATCCTGCTTATTTCTGCCTTAATTGTGTTTTGCAATGACTTTAGGAAGACTACTTGACATTCTGCATCCATGAATCTTACCTAAAGCTTGCCGAACAAACCAGAGGTGCTCCTGGTGACTCTAGGAAACAGGAGGGAAAAGAAGCAGTAAAAAGGCAGCAGCTACGTTTCTGTCTTTCTTGTTCCTCACTACAAGTTAAAAATAAAGGAACTGTGAGCAGCAAGGGAGATATTTGGTCCCATCACAATTTAGAAATGAGTGAAAGTTGCTGTAATTCCCCAAGTGTGCTCTGCTGACTAAATAGCACTAGGCTGATGTCTCCAAGGAACATTTGCTAACTACCACTGGGGCAACAAAGGCACACAGATAGCTGTTTCAGCTTGATAACAACTAAGAACTGATATCCTAATCCCTATTTGGCTCTAAGGGCCAGTTTTCAGACTGCAGCCAAGACTGCATCTTGGACTCTCTTAGTATCAGACAGCATCTAACCCATTGCAGCTTTATCCAAATTAGAAAGTATTGTTGCAAAATTGGCTGAAGCTTCACATTCCTAACTACAAAGAGCATATAGTAATGCAATAGCAGCTGTTATTTTCTGGGTTATTTTATTAACTTTGAACTAGAAATGTTACACTCCTTTTCTACTTTGTTTTTTTACTTGTATAACCGATATTTCTTAAAAAAACAATTTTAAACATACTGTAATCATTTTGACTGCAAAATTATTTTGTTTACAGATCATTCAGTAATAAAGAGTGAACTTCGGCCGTGGTAAAAATAGCAATTAATTGACTCTCGTTTTGAGTCACATGGTAGCCTACGGATGAAATTATGTGTTTGTGTGACTGAAAATAATGAATAATACACAAAGGAATTCATGCAATTATATGTCTAGTGTCCTGCACAAAGAACCAGTGAAGCCACAAGATCCTTGTGTTAGAAGAGCTACCTAAAATGCCATCTGCAGTTGCCAAATGCTGGGGAAAATATTATTGCATCCAGAAATGCCAAAAACAAACCTATTTATCTGAACTAGCCCTGAAGCATGAGTGCAAAAGTGCAACAAAACAGACATTGCTTGTTGGAAGCACATGTATTTTGTGGACCCAAATGGCCACATTTGGAGAACGAAATTAAGATGGGAACACTATGTGGGGCTGCAGTTCTACCATGACATGCAAAGAATCCAACTGCACGCTGCTGTATTGCCCTTCTTTCCCCCTCTCAGCCCTCTCTAAGCTCTGGCTACTTGTTCCAGCCTACCCACCTTGAGCCAGAGAGGATAGCTGGTCTGGCTGAAAACTGTTTCCACACACATACAGAGGTTAGTTTTCAGATGTTCAGTAATTTTTTGCATAATCTACATCACCTCTTCACCAAACACTAATTTCAGTATGATCTTCTAACACCTTCTCTCCTTCTTAGATCTAACCATGGAGCCCTGCATCTACTAATCTGACAGCCTGGCAAACTGGCAAACTCACTCAACTGTGAGTTGTACATTTTGGGTAATCAGTGACAGGGCAAATGTTTAATTCAGAGGAGTTGTTACTACAGGCCTCAGACTGTCTCTCCTATCATCATAATCATCATTTCAGCACCGAATGGATAAAGGTCCAGGCTTCTATCTCTAAATGAAGGGAATGGAGAGTTTATAACACCACAGAGGCTCAAGAAAAAGACTATGCACTTTTAAGATATATTTTTACTATCTTGTTTGCTGTAACGGAAGATTGGATGCAGGGCTCAAATAGTCCTCTCTGCTCATAATGTCTTCCACATATATTCAGAGACACAAGCCCACCAGGGGCTATTAGACATAATGATCCAACTTCTGGCTAACATAGTCCCTACCCCAGTGCCTACTGGAAGCTTGGAGGATGCACAAAAGGTAGGATCAGTCTGCTATAAAAACTTTAGTGTTTCAGGTACACTTTTCTCTAAATATCTACTACTGGCTTAGAAGAAGGTATGGGATTCACCCAACCTTTGACTGGACGCAAATGGTTACTCTTATGCTTTCACACCCTTATCTCTACCAAACACTGCTTGATGACCAGAGTTATGAAAATATAAAGTCAGGTTGGTAATACATGTTGAAAAGAGCTCTCCCCTGTCTCCATTTCTCCTGTCTTACATAGTGAACATTAGGGGTTGTTTCTTAAAGCTGGAGGTTGGGAAGAAGCTACAGCAAGCTTTGGGAAAAAAACAGCGTGGAGGTCTCTGGGATCAGAACAGGGTATTTTACTGGAGTACCAGGTAAAATAAATGAAACAATAAAGAACTACTGAATCATAAGAAAAGCATGCTACAAAAAGTACAAGGTAGGATAGAATACATTAAGAAAGATCTTGTTCATCAGCATAAAATAATTCCTCCAGGGAATCAAGAAAATATCATAGAGGAAAGGAAAAAGGCAGGGGGGGTGTCTGTTTCAAAAACCTTCAGTAAAATTCACCAACAGGGGGCTACTAAGGAACTGACTATAATTTTAAGATTAGTCGTTCGGAGACTAGAATTAAAAATGACTGGAGTATGAAAGAACAGCAACAGTGAGTTGTCTGTTAACAGGTGATAAATAGACATAATTAAGGCAGTATTGCCTAAGATAGAGAGGACCCATGGTAGCTGGCAAAGAAATAATAACAAAAACCTAGGGTCATAAAAGATGCAGATGACATGAAAGCAGTTGGGCTGTAAGCTCATGAGCACAGAGGCAAAGTTGAAGGTTTAAACCTTCAGCAAGTGGCGCTGTAGCAGCTGCGTGCACACGTGCAAGCTGTGCATTTGAAAGCCTGAGAATCCAGCAGGCTGTATCTTGGAAAACAGGCATGAGAAAATTGTCCTCGATTCACCCAGAGAATATTTCCCATGGTTTGGTAAGAACATTTCCTGTGGTTTTGGCAATGCAGCTGGCTTGGGGAACTCACTGTAAGCAAGGACGTGTTGCGGTACGATGGAAGGTATGATTTGTGAGCCCTTCCCAACTGCTGTGGTCAATGAAAACATACAGCTGAGGAATGGCAGAGGTTAGTTCCCAATCCTCACAAAAGACAGACCATTAGGTTGCATTTGGAAGAACACAGAGTGATATGGGTGTTGTGGTAGACCACCAGCACGTCCTGAAGTCATGTTCATTGAGTTTAATCGCTTTGTTCCTCCTTCAAAAAGCACGTACAAAACATGCAACATTCAGGCAAACTGGGTGGTGCGCTTGTCCTCGAGGAGCAACAAGCTCCTATGTGATTTCCCGCGCACGCTGCAGCTGTACCCTTGTGTCACTGCCCCACAGCTGCAGCCAACCAAGCCCCGTAAGCCGATGAGCCACAAAGTGGGGATCACCAAGCACCAGCGCATGCAGTGGGACCCAGACCTGGATCACACACCTCCCACGAGAAGGGAGACAAAGGCAGAATGCAGAAGGGTTGTCAGAGGAGCGTGTCGTGCCTGCTGCATCACTCTTAAGAGAGGAGGAAATACCACATTTGCATCTAACACCTGCCTGAGTCCGGATCAGCACTTGGATGAAACAACTCTTTCCCAACCCACATAACCAATTGAATATACACCGGAGGAGGAATATGAACTTCAGCTTCCCAGCAGTCGGACAAGCTCTGCTAACTGCTGGTATTAAGAATTGATCACCCTAGATTACCAGCTTTCATCCAACAGATAATTAGTTACAAAAGGAAACAGCTCTACTGGGAAAGACTGAGAGAGTTGCCCTTTTCAGAAGGTGCCATAGCAGAATCATCAGTGTGCTGTTGTCGGCAGCTGGACGTGTTTACTGAACCTCCTAGTCCATGACAAAAATAAAATGTGTGTCTGCAACCAGGTCTGACATGAGGCCTGTTTGCTGTTTTAGTCCCACAGAAGACCCCCATGGGAGAGCGTAACTCAGAAGCACATTTGGGGATGCTCCCAGACACAGTTTATGTTTTACTTTTCCAGACTTGAAGAGAGATTTGCAAGATGTTTTTTCTTCAAATCAACCTTTTCCTACTTAAAAAAATCCACTCAGACAATTTATTTTAAAACAGCAAGCAGAAAAACTCAAAGCAAATATTTTTGCTTTGAATCAAGTTTCTAAACATTTTTCCTAAACTGCTGCCCCATTATCATCCTGTCTCTTCTAATGGCCATATTAACAGCCCTTCATTTTTTATTTTTTTCTCTTGGATCAAAACCCCCTCTTCGCATATCCACTCTTCCACCCAACCATAACACCTCCTTTCTACATGGTAACACTTCCCAGATCTCAAAAAATACCTTTTGTAACAGTGTTCTCAGTTTGCTTGCACCAGTGGGAGATAATCTCAAGAGCCAGGCTCCCTCCCTGCTGTACTTCCTTCACCAGCAGACCTCGAGGTGCTCCAGATCCCTTCTCCCTGTACCTGCTCCTCGCCAGTTCCCCCCACAACACGTCCCCAGTTATCACCTTCTCCACCGCATGGACTGAACTGTTCAACTGTGCTTCTAAACCGGATCTGGTAAATGATCTAGTGCAAAACAAAGCAAACCAAAACAGAATCTTCCTCCTTGCAACTGTTGGGAGGTTTTTAAATAGCTTGTTTGGCAGATCCAGCTGAGAGCCGGGCTATAGAAACAATGGAAGGAGCAGGGCTGAAGAGGGGCAGCAGCCTCCCATGGAGGAGGGTGAGAACGCACAGCTGGGGGAGGCGGAAAAAAGGTGGAAAGCTCTTCAACCCTGCCGAGGAAATGTAAGGGAGAACTGCAGGTGTATCTTACAGGCTGAGGGAAACAAGTTAAATTCTATTAGTGGATAGGTCAATTTAAATTAAGAGTGGAGTGGTAAGAAAACAATGGAACAACAAGTGAATAGAAGGCAAGTGTTTTCTTGGAGAAACTGTTCATATGGTACATTATTTCCTGGCAGGAATACAGGAGTGGGGGTTTTATTTCATATGTGTTCTGGTTTTGTGTAGCTGGATGCCTGATACAGGTAAATAGGAAATAAAGTGTTTTCTTCTCTTTTTTTTTTGTTCTTTTTTCCAACTTCTTCCAGTAGTCTCTCCATCTTTTTTTAATTCCTATAAAACTAGGAAAAAGACAAAGAGGAAAACACATGTGCCCATGTAAAAGTGAATGTTGGTAATTACTAGCTGAATCTGAATATTTCTCACAAAGGGAAAAAAAAAAACCCACAAATTCCAAGTTATATCAATTAAGAAAAAAATTTAATGTAATTTTGTATCACAATCTTAATTTTTCTTTTTTAATTGGCACTTTTTAATTGCTTTGCAAATTCTCAGCACTGTGGTCTGCACTACTCTTTTTGGTTAAACAAGCACTGTATTAACAGAAAAGAAATTAACCTAAAAAAAAAAAAAAAAAACAGATTTTAAGCAAATCCAACACATGAAAATGTGATCCATTTGACTGAAACTTACAGTGTGTCGCAGGAGTGTAATTAAAGTCTCCTTGTATCAAAGATTCTGTTACATAAGGGCAGGAGAACTGTGCTAATATGACTCGATTAGTACTCACAGTTACTCACAGGCAAAAACAGTGTACAGCAAAGAACACGCACAAAAATAGTGAAAACACTATGTAGTGTAGCATTGCAGAGGCCCCTGAGGTTCAAAAGCAAATTGTGAAAGTAGCTACAGAAAGTTTAGCTCAAAAAGTTTTTCACATTACCAGTTAGTCTGTACTATCTGTAAGGAAGAGTGAAAAACAAGGTGATAAAAGTCACAGCTGTCTACTACCTGCAGACTAGCCTGCAAACCTAAAACACACACACCTGTTGGTAACCAGAAGAGTTGCTTCCAACAAAATAGTTACTTTGCCATGTGGCTAGAGTAGCTTTGTTGCTCAAGCTGCAAAAGGTTTTGCGTTGCATGCTATACTGCCTCTCCCAAAGGGAGAAGACCTTGCTGCTGCTTGCCACTGGCACATAAAAAAGCAGCTATAGCTCTGCCACAGAGCACAATTGCTCCAATAAGCAAGCGTTAATCATGCACATTATGCACAACATAATACATGAGAGCTTGTCAGCAGGCAAACAGCTCCATCTCTGAATAAGATCCCTTTCCAAATTAGGAGAGCCAAATTATATGATCTGACAGCTGTTTGCTGACCTA
This sequence comes from Platalea leucorodia, assembly GCF_965183815.1. Classification (NCBI taxonomy): domain Eukaryota; kingdom Metazoa; phylum Chordata; class Aves; order Pelecaniformes; family Threskiornithidae; genus Platalea; species Platalea leucorodia. Next base: position 82,352,967 of record NC_138825.1, read on the forward strand.
CCTAAAACAATTTGGTGGTCTCAGTCCAGTTCCTCGTGGGCAGGTGTCTGCTTCGCGGAAAACATCAGCACCATTTGCATTAGTGCCAGGCTGGCTAGCAATCTCAGCAGGCAGGCCAGGGCAGGGCTGGCCTTGCGAAGGCTTTATTCCCATGCCCCCAGGGCTGGTCCCCCAAGGCAGGGAGGACAGACTGGGAATGCCTGGAATGGCAGTCAGCATCCATCCAGGGGCTAAAAGGAGGGCATGAATTTCCAGTCATCTCAGTCTAGCCCACAAATAGTCCTTTCCACTGAAAGCAACAGAAAGAGCAAGAACTATGTTAGTTAGCAAAATAAAAATCACCAGACACCAATGAAATTTTAGAAAGAAAATCTAGAATGTCATGGCTCTATTTAGTAGGAACCTTGCTTTTAACTGGCTAGAAATCCTGTCCTGAATTCAGAAATAATGGGCTTGATTCTCCACGGCTGACTCATTTCCAGTATCTTCAAGCAAAGCATGAGTAAGAAATAAAGATTGTGGGCTTTTAAAAGTTCACTTTTCACTCTATGCTTGAGGTTTTCATTACACTGTAGAGTAATGACTTGTTCTATGCTAGGGAATTAAGTCCACTGCTTTATACCCATACTGCATACACGAAAACTCATGCAGAAAGAGCTTAGGTATTTGACAGAAGCCAACTACCTACCTCAGGTATAATCACTCCAGGGACAGAACTGAGACATCCCAAGTGTCAGCACCTACATTTAAGCCACCAATGTAAAAACTCAGTCATTTTTCCATACAAAACTTTAAGATGTCAGACTTCAAAATCATCCAATTCTCCAATCAGTCTGAAAGGACCTGTATCGAGCATCTTTCTTCACCATTAATTTCAGAAGTTTCACTTTTCCTTCCAGCTCAGGATAGAACAGACCAAAGAAAAACTCCTGATATGTCTGGAGTAGATTCTCCACTCTTGGTCTTTTCACTGCCTGAAAAGAGCATCAGGACCACTGACACTCCAAAATGGTACCGTGTCCTGACATTCAGTAACTAAGGAAGCAGCTCTGCAGGCATTAACATAAAATACAACTTACTTGTTTGAATGCTGCCACATGGAGTTAACTGGTGTCACTACCACCTTCACTTGTTCCTGAAACTCTGAATTTGAATGTCAGGAGCTTTTGTGACTGATGCATCTGTAAATAATTAGCATTTCTTTGTTCAACACTAATTGTGTCTACCATGCAGCTGTGCCAGCAGAAGTCTCAAAATAGATGTCATAAACAGCAATGGACCAAATTGTCTCCTTACTGCCAGCTAAGCCCAGAACATGAGAACTGTAAGTCAGAGCACAGCATGGCCTGAGGGGCCAAATTCACTGGGTGAATCTCTGCTGTTCAGTTTTATGAGTCATGCATTTATTAATCAGCCTCACACGGTGAGAAGCTGCTGTTTGTCAGGAACAGTCATGATAGCTGGTAACCTCTTTATCCAGCCTTGGGTTTGCCACGTGACTTACCAAGAAGGAAAGACCAGGGGAGACGGAGTGATGAGCCACACAGCTTGCACTCGCTCAGCAACAGCATGTTTTGAGTTTCTCTTCTGAAAAACAGCACACCTGTAGATCACCCTGCAATGCTCTTTTCATTTTCAACACTCTGGATATTCATGATGCTGTATGCAAACAGGTCTCTTCTCCATCAGATCATACCTCTTTATGTTTGAGAGAACATATCCCACCATCTGTGAGAGAACACTTGCTACTCCTGTAACATACTCTCTGCAACCATCTTACCCTCTCCATCTGTTTCCAAGATTTTCCAAATTCCAACCCCTCCAGCTGCCCTACTGATATCAGTTCTCAATCCCATTCTTATGCCCTTCTTCCTTCATCTGTCTTGGTATTGTTCCTCAATTACTCTCCAGTTTCCCAAAATATCAATATACATCTATGACACCAACACTTCACCTGTATTGCTCCTACATATAGCCACTGCACACATAGCTGCACATGTATAGCCACCATCTTTCTCCCTTCCCTAATTTCAACTGCCTCTAATATGAAATCATGCTTTCCAATGAGATGGATTATTTTGGCTTCTGAACCAGGAAAAAAAGAGCAAGATTTTTATTTATATTTTTTTATTTATTTATTATATTTTTTATTTATAATTTATAATATATTTATTTATTTATTATATTTTATTTATAAATAAATACCTCCCCCTTCCACTTCCTGAGATTAGCTTCTTCCTTCTTTCCTGACAACTGTCAGAGCATAAAGCGTTCAAGAAATTTCAAAGCAGTTTTTAATACATTCTAAATACCGTCTCATGTTTCTTTTGGCTGAAATGACTATAAATTCATGAAGATGTTAGCCATCCCATGATTTCATTTTTCAGGGAATAATTATTTGTGTAAGAAAAACAACATCACCTAGTGTTCTTTTCTCTGGACACCTATACTCTCTCCTGAACTTACCAGCACTTTCACCTCCTCAACATCAGATTTGCCTCAAACTTTCAAACACATCCTCTCTTACTTCACCACATTACAGAGTAGCTGTTACTGGAGCATCTCATCTGCTCTATCTCCTTATTTCTTCCTCAATCCATGAGATTCCCCTCCAGGTTTTATTGATTTTTTCTTTATTGTTTTCCACTTTTCTTCAGGAAATTATCACCATATGCTTGCTCTATTGCAATTCTCTTTCCCCAAGTGGCTTCTTCTTTTGGCCATTGTTACAACCAATATACTTGGCTAGATCTGACTCAGTATGGCCTTTCTTATGTTAATCCTAATTGAAAGTACAGCCTCAGTCTCTGCATCTGTCTTCTTCCAGCCAACACAACATCCTAGCCTGCCACTATGGCAAAATATTTAATCTTTGTCCTAAATTTAACACAACCAGAGCTGAATTATTGGACTTGAGTTCTCAACCATGGTACGACAATGCATAGATAAATGGTACTCAGGTTTTAAATCTCATTCAGGCTCTCATTATTTCACAACATGGTCCTTGCAACTTTGTAATGTCTATACTAAATGCCCTCAATTTGTGAAAAACTATGTGACTGAGATTACTCCCGAGATTATCACTTTGACTGTCATTCCCATGTGTTAACTTGTTGCTGCTATTCCTTCTGCCACATGAAACTTCATACTTAGCCTTTCGTTCTTGATTTCAAGGACCAAGATAATTTTACTTCTCTCAGCCTTGCCTCTTCATGCCTGTTTCCTTAATGACACCAGTGAAGACAGCCTGAGTGTGGTGGCTGTTTTCCCACCCTTTGTCCCATCCCACCCATTGGTGGCAGAACAGCCTGGTCAGTGATATTGCCCCATTCTAACCCCTGCTCAAACTTAATTTATTTCATGACACTCTCTTTCAATGGTTTATTTTGTTCATATTAGGAGAGAAGTATTGAAAGGAGGGGAGTGCTGGGAGGGACTCCAATACAATGGAAACATGACTGCAGGAGTGATGCGATGCTGAACAGTCAATAGACGTTGAGAAGTTAATATTGTTTAACCAGGGGGCGGGGAAGGGGAGGCACCACAAATGATCCCATTGATGATTACTGAGCTGAAGCCTGATGTATCCCCTTCCCTCAATTCATATATATTTTTTCATACTGTGCACCCTTAAGAAGAGAGAGTGTGCTATACCCACAGGTAACTACGCAGCCAACAACCTGGCTGTAGTATTTATTCAGAAAAGATAAACCCACAGTGGCACATAAACAAAGAATGCTGTGTCATTAGGACTATGGTCAGGACTCTGTGATAGATACCCTGAAGTGGCCAATCTTTATACAGCCGCAGCAGCTGACTGCTGTCGCCCCTCCACCGCCGTAGATGCTGTGGGGTCTATGAGCAGGAGTGCCCTGGAGCCCTGGCCTGCCTTTCCACCTCTGGGGTTTGAACCATGCCCACTTACTGACATGTGGCAGCTCCTGCAAACAAATCAGAATAAAGGCTCCTCCTGAGGAGAGCTAATGATGCAGCTCAGGCAGAGGCTCTCCATCAGCAGCAGTGAGATGCTAACATAAGGCACTGCAGTTTGCTGGGTTTTAATTCAAAATTCTTTTAGTAGTAAAGTCAGGAGCTGGAGTGGGTAGGGACCTGCATGAGTGATGAATAATGGTGCAACGCTAGCCAAAACAAAAAATTCTTTGTAGTAGAAACTTGAAGGTAACCAGCCTCTTTAAGAACCCACACAGCATAGAACTAGCTAAAGTATTTACCAGTTCAGAAACCAAGGACCACTGGAAAAGTTAATTTGCTGGACAATAGGTTGTATCTTCCACTGACCCCAGCTGAACTAATTAAAAGGACCACAGTCCAAGAGCATCCTCCTGATCAGAATTAATATTCCCATTTTCTTTTATTTCACAGATCTGAAATGATCATCAGCTCTTCATTATTTTTATTCCTTTTCTTATCTTTGCTGTCATCTTCATATCTCTTCTCATCCTCACAATACCAAAGTACAAATTAGGTTTATTTGTTTTTGAGATAGAAGTGCTCCTAAGTTGACAGTGCAAAAATCTGTGCCACAACATTATACATAAAAAAGACAAAATATCCCATGAAATGACTTAACATTTTATATATACAAAGGTAATCATAAATACTAATCCATGCTACTTTCTTCCCAGATCAGATTTTCTGCCAAACTTCTCCTGAATTCTTCATTATATCTGAGCCAGGAGTCAGATCTTTAAGTCGCTCGCATTTTACAACCTGTATTGAAGTAACTAATGAATGAGAGCATCCCTGAAAAAAGTTCCCTCTACGAGGACTGAAAATTTAAACCAGAATATAAATGTGTGATGTTTCCTCTTTAAACTCATCCCCTTATTTTCACTCCTGCTTTATCTTCTGCATCCACCATGCTAAGTGTATTTCTCCTATTTCTATATTCACTCCTCCCAGTCATTTTTTTTTCTTTTTTCTTTGTTTCTTTTTTTCAAATGGAAAACTACAGGTTCAAGCAGTCAGTATTAGCCATTTTTGTGATAAAATGGCTTTCAGCTGGGTACTGTGGGCATCTGAGCTCCCGCTCCCACCCATAAACAATTATTTTTGGAGTTCCAAAGCCTACATTGTACAGAGACACTCCTTTGGAAAATCAGCACATCAGCTAAACCCAGGATCTCCGGGTTGGGTGGAAGAGCAAAGAGCATCTGAAATGACAATTCCTTGACTAAATATACATCACTAGATTTTCTGCTTTGGTAATATTTTCCAAAGGCATTTACAAATTTCTTCTACATATATCCTTTTCTCAAGTCTCGGAAAAAACAATAACCAACCCTAAACTTTCACTTCACTAGCATGAAGTCCCAGCCACTCCAACCTGCAGTCACGGATGCTCCCTTCTCAGTTGCTCTGTCCATGTCTCCTGCAAAGCAATCTCACCGGAATCACCACTTACATGAAAATTCTAAAACAGATCCATTAGAAATAAAACTGAACATCCCTAATTGCACATGTACGAGGCTCCAAAAGGAATATTTTAAAGTTGAAAAAATTGCAACCTAAGGTCAGCATTTTTCCAGCTGCAACATGTTTCGGTGATGTAATTCCCAGCTTGCAGGACTGAAAGCAAAGGTGTTAGCAAGAAAAATTGAACAACCCTGGAGTATATATTTCACTCAGAAATACTTCTGCTGCACAGATATGCAATTTCCATCCATTTAGGTTTTGACAAAATCCCATTAAAGCCCACTGGCCACAGTATATCAGCTGAACTTTACACATTCCTTCAAATTTTGCTTCTCAGTATTTATCCTTGTGATTTTTGTTTAAAGCCATCCACATTGTCCTGAGTAGTTAGACCAGCTTCACACATTTTTGTTCCACAGTCAAATAAATGTCAGTCTGCTTTACCAGCTGCAACCATGTAATTACTTGATTGTGTTGGGTTGGATCTGTAACAATAAGTTAGCGTGTAACAGAACTGAATTTACAGAGCAACTTTGGCTGGCAGATTTCTGCTGTAGCCATGCCCACAGCAATTGTGGCCCAGTTGCTTCTGTCACTGCGACTTTTAAGTACACATATCAAGGAGCTATTTTTCACAGCGCTGTCATTCAAAAAGCTGCATCACCAGCACTGCTAGTTCCAAGTCATGACATTTACACAAAGTAGGTATACAGTGCCATGTGGAAACAAGACAAATGTACACACAAATGTTTTTTTACAGACATTTGTGCATACAATGCCCTACTTTGCACATATTATCATAGGAACAGTGCTTGCAAATAAGCCTTGTGCTTGCTTCCCTGAAACATCAGTCACTAGTTGGGACTGATCGCTGTATTATTTTAAACCTAATGCTCAATAATGTGATCATTTGCACATACATTTGTGTTGTTTCCACATGGCTCTGTACATCTCAGTTGAAGGCAAATCTTACCAGTAAAGGCCAAGGCAAAGCAGGCACTGAGTAACTTGGCCTTTTCAATGTCCTTTGTCACCAGGTCCTCTGCCCCATTCAGCAGCTGTCCCAGATTTCCCCCGGTCTTCTTTTTGCTGCAAGGTACTTGTAGAAGCCATTCTTGTCCCTTGCCAGATTCAACTCCATGTAGACTTAGCTTTCCTCATTTCTGCATGTTCAGACAGTGTCTCTATATTGTTCCCAAGTCACCTGTCCCTTCTTCCATTTCTTGCATACTGTATCCTTACATTTGAGCTTAGCCAGGAGCTCCTTGTTTATCCATGCAGGCCTCTTCCTTGTTTGCAAAGATGAGGTCCAGCAGAGCATCTGCCCTCAATGGCTTCTTGATCATCTGTGTCAGGAAGTTATCATCAATGCATTTCAGAAACCTGATATATTGCTTGTGTCCTGCTCTGTTGTCCCTCCTGCAGATCTCAGGGTGATTCAAGGTCCCCAGGAGAACAGCATGGCTTGTGAATATAAAGCTCTTTCCAGTTGCCTGAAGGATGCCTCATCTACCTCTTCCCAATCAGGTGGTCTGCAGCAGGCTCACACCACAATATCATCCATATTGGTATTCTTGCTAATACTGACCCATAAGCTCTAGGGTGGTTCATCATCCACCCCTAGACAGCTCTGGTCTCATCCCTGCTCTCCTCTACTGTCAGGGAACTGAACCTATTCTGGAGTAGCAGATCTGCAGGTGGGGCAGGAGCCATCCTCTGGTGCCAGAGCTCACAAGCTCACAAGCCTTCCCATCCTGGGAGTCTCTGTCTTCCCAGCTCCATAAGTACAGACTCTGCCTCCACACCTTCTTTGGTGCAGCTCGGGTTTAGGCCCTGGTAGCTGCAGCGTCTTGGAGAAGAACCAATCAATATCTCCTCTTCATCATCTCTGAAGCTGCACTTGTCTTTTTGCTTTAGGACAAGTCCAGTCCAGGGGTCTTTTTTGTTAAAAAACAGCCTTGGTTAAGAAGAGATGCCGAGGCAATAGCAATGTTATCCCTCAGAATTACTTATAGCTAATGAAAAATGGCAAAGTTGACATCTGAGAGGCAAGGAAGGTTAAGGCAGTCGAGTCTACAGGTGAGGCTGCATATGTGCAGAGCAGCAATCATATCCTCAGGTCACTAAGGCTCCCATAACTAATGGTAAAACCGGTACGTCTGTGAGTAGCCAAAGAGATAAGGACGATTCTTTAAATATAGGAAGTACAACCAAAATCTTTAGAATCCCCAAGGCACTTGTTATTATGAAGAAATTATTTTTCATGTTATTCTTGTATTATGTAATCTGTGGATTTTGAAGACTTATTCAGCCTTAGAAAGGAAAAAAAAAAATCATTAGCTTTGCTAGTAAGTAAAGTACATACTTAGGAAAGGAATTTCTAGTAGTAAGTAGCTCCTTCACGGGGCAGGTCAAGGTGTAGTGGTTAGAAAGTGAAATAATGCAGCTCTGATCACAAGTAGGGGGGCAAATTTTTAGCAGTGAAAGATGCCAAGCCCTGAAACAGCCATGGACATGGTGGCATTTCAAAATTTGAAGTCCTCGAATTACAACAGTATTTCTTTCTCAGAAATACAGCATAGCTCCAGCAAGTATTACAGGCTTAATTACAGATTACAGGATGAGGATCTTTGCATGTGGTACACAAGGTGCTAGACTACACTATCATTAATAGATATTTAGGACCACCAGGGACTCTGATGCTAGTGATCTACACAACTAAACACACAGAATGAAGACATTTCCTTGTAATTGAAATTTCTCAACCATTTATACATTGTGTATTTATACTTGCGTGTACACCTTATGATACTGCTGTGAGATCCTGGAAAAAAAGGATAGCTGGGTTTGCTTGTTTTTTTGAACAGATGGCAGAACACATAACAGAGCCATTTACTGCCATTGGATTATATAAATGGACTTCCCCAAAAGATTCCACCATTGGGTTTCTCCCATTCCAAATTAAAAGAAAACTATTCTACTACATGCCAAAATGCATTTGTACATCAGGTTCATACAGTACTGGTACACCACTGTATACTGAACAGCAGGAGAAACCACAAGCTCTATAGTCAGTATTCTCTTATAAAAAGGGTCCTTATTTCCTTAACTGATATATTCATTTCTTCTTTCCATATTCACTATCTCTGAAGAACTCACAGATTGATGTTTTCTATATGTAAATAATTCCATGATCACAGGCAAGTAGCAACTCTTTACTGGCACCAGCATACAATGACGTTTGTACAAAAGAACAGACTCAAAGTTGAGTGTTTCAGTTACTGGACAAGGTCTCAGATCAATATGTGATATCTGTGGAACACATGCTACCTTATTAGAGATGCAACTAATTCTTATTCATTCATGGGCATCATACATCTGGGAGTGAAAACAAAAAATACCTAATACCACTATGATGTAACAGATAGGACATAATCTGTCACACAACAAAAAATGAAAAATCCCTCTGGATGCCATAAACACAGTCCAGTATGTGAGGACTGATAACTTGCTGGGAACCTTGAACAGGGGCCGCAGGAGCAGAGGTCTGCTCTGCGCAGACCTCAAAGCAGGTCACTAAATTACAACCTCTCTCCCATGTGACATTCTAAATTATCCACATGTTCACATAAATCCATCGGAACTGTAGCTCAGATAGATAAACGAAAAAGAGTATTTCCTGATTGACCTATCCGGGTCAATTTTTTTTAATGCCTCCCGTCCAAACAGAGGTATACGAAACTACCTGTGACTGCAACTAGAATGGAGTTATTTCTAGACACGCAGAAACTAATGCAATTTATTCCTCATATTTAAAATCATGTTTTAAATTTAACAAATATTTCTCCCAAATAACGTTCCAAAACAGAAGTAAAAGAGCATTAAATCTTCTTGATGAGAGTTGATGTTAAGAAGAATTTTTTTAAACATTTACATGAGTATATATGGGTTTTGTTGTTTTTTCCAGGACTTGATTCTGAGAAACAGCAGCTTTAATCCTTCGCAAACAAAACTCAGAAAAAACCCTACTGATATCAACCATGGGGACGAATCCTCTATAACAACCTGTGGCTTGCCTGCAGACCTTAATTAGTTAGAGAGATCATGATATAGAGACTCTTCAAAGAGGATAAGAGTGGTAGTTCTCTATGGAGAAACAGCAACCTTTTGTACCTGGTAATTTAAGGAGCAGCAACAGGCTAATCCGCCGCCAACGCGGGGCGTAGCATGTGGTGTGGTTCTCAGCAGAACAGCAGGCCCCTAATGAGGTCTAGGAGTGGATAGCAGCTGGTAAACTCGGTGCTCAAGTAGGAGGCTCAGAGAGCCTTTATTTGCTAACAAAAGGCTGCAAATTGCTCAAAGGCCTGAGTAGGCAATGAGAACATGTTCATATGGTCAGCCAATATATAAATTTTTCAAAACAAATATTACAATATATACGATTTTGTTGCAGCAGGAAGCAGTGGAGTCTGAGGGCTGGACAGTTCAGAAATCAGTCATACACCCACTTATCACTAAATTGAGTCCCCCCAGAAATTACACCAGCTCTTCTCTCTGTATTGCAGCAACTGGACTACACATATGTACCTAACGTATTTGCATGCGATTTTCAGCATAAAATAATTTCAGGTGAGCTACGCATACAGTAAATGCATTAAAAAATATTTTACAGTATCCCACTGCCACTTGAATCTGAGAACTTTGTTGGCTTCTGAAGCGTAACGGATGGGGAAACTATATATCAATCAAAGGGCTTTGACAAAGCATATCATAAACCATAAGTTCAAAGATCAAGTGTTTGAACAAGCAGAAGCTGAGATTTACTCAGATTTTGTTATGCATCTGGCCCTATCTATTGTTTTCTTTATAGTATTAGTGTAATTCCACTGGTACACAATTTTGTTTAATTACATGTTATAAGCATGTTTCAAAAGTAGTACACGGCTGACAAAACATCAGTCGTTATTGCTACCACAAAACTCCACAAGTCTCAGCCCCCACTGGATCCTCAAGATTACTTTCGGTTATCAGAGCAAATACTAATGTAATTTGTTTATTGTTTCCTGAAAACCATGTAAACAGGAGATAGAATCAGCTTTTGATCAAAAAAAGACTAACAGTACATGTTCCTTAGCATTGTAAGAAAAGAATAACACAATTATAGGCAAGTAACCTTAAAATAATTTCCAGTGAAGCTCTGGTAATAGCAGAAACCCTAAAGACAAATGCACTCGAGGAAATTTGGTCTCCCCATCTGGTTGAGGTTTTGTGTTAGAACCACAAAGGTGCAAAAAAATATCTTCGAGACTTTCTTAAATTAATAAGCATCAATAACATTAATCTGGGACAAAAAATATGGCAAGCTTTTACCTAAAATTTGAGCTCAGTTTTTTTCCTGGGCTGTGAGATTGAAACTAACTTCAAACATAGACTCAGAAATTCTCTTGCATTATTCCCATTAATTAAAATCTAAAAAGCACCATATTTCACCGGGCTTGGAGAATGAGATTAAATAATTGTCAAGTAATACTTCAAATACAATTACAGCAACCTCGTGAAATCGATTTCTCTATTAAATCACCGTACTGACTTTTCCTGGCCACGCGAGTTAGATTAAGAATTCTTTTTATTAACCTGGGGATAAGGATAAATAGAATATTTTTCTAAACCTTCTTCCCTCAAATGATGAAAATGTGCAGTGCAACACTGTTCATAAATGAGAACAGTAAATCCTCAAAAATAGGAGTTCCCTAGCTTTGGGTCAGATATGAGGACAGTTTAAAGACTGCCATGCAAAAGCAGTGAATAACCTCAGTCTCTGCACTAAACCTGAGCTGGCATTTTAAGCCCTGGGTGTTCATGATGCCGGAGAGCGGCAGCATCTTGGCAAGGTGCTGAGCCTCTCTGCCCTCGCCAGCGCTGCTGCGGTGCCCCGTGCCCTTCGCTTGCAGCAGGGATGGGGTCCCACCAGCCTCAGCAGGAGCGAAGGCTGTGTCCTCCCCTCTGCATTGCCTCCTGGGTGGCATTTGTTGCAACGTGGCTCACGGGCTGGGGAGGGGGTTCCCCACAAGCTCCCCCAAGACATAAGGCAAGCTGCTGTCAGTCACTGTCTGGCCCTGCTCCTTTTAGGTCAGGAGATGCCTGCTCTCAACTGTTTTTGGCAGGTGCGATTTAGTAGGAACACATTAAAGAAATCGGTAGACAGAAAACAGAAGTAGTTTATTTCTACCTAACAAATGTGGTCGTTGGATTGCTTTCTTTTAAGCAGAATCTTCTGGGCAGAAATGCAACATAATAGAGTATTTTACAATCATACTGGTATAAGAAAAGGAACCCCAAGGCAGAACATAATTTAATTAACTCTATTGCAGGAAATTATGATTATCAGAACTCATTGAAGTTAGACCAGTGTGTAATCATCTACAGCTTTCAGAAAATATATGCTACTTTAACTTTGATGAACTTGACTCAATAGCACACTGTCTGAATAGGTTCTCATTTGTGAGTGTTCATTATGTACTCAAAGAGCTTTTGGTACAAAATAAATTCTCAGGGCTGTAGATCCAGACCCCTGCTAGACTTTTAATAATGTTGTCACAAAGGCAAGATGTTTGTCATGGTTTCCTCCTTATATCTATATTTTAAAGCAAAGACTGGAAAGATTTTATACTGCCTTTAACAACAACAGTATCAAGCAATTGATAAATTTGAAAAACAAATATACAAGAATCTATAGATATAAAAAAATGATCATTTGGGCTGTGTATTTTTGACTCAGTGGATTTCTAAGCCTAAGAGTAGGCCTCTAAAAAGGGAAAGAGAAGATTAAATTGCCAGATTACATTAACATCCATTCACAAATATGAGCAGCCGAATTTGAAATGAAAAGCTGACCGACGAAGCCCTTTCAGTGGACTCTTGCAAGGGTGCGTGTAAATATCCATACATGATCCTGCACCATGAAATACATAAATACGGATTTTGCTGCAGATTACATTGGAGCCAAAATTAAGTCTTTAAAGAGTGCATTATGTACATTAATTGACAGAGATAAAATAGCTTAATTTTGTTTTGATAAAACACTTATTAGCAACTATTGATTTGGTTACCTGAGATATAAAATGCCAAAAAATGTATAGTAATATAGATGTTAATTTTTTTTACAAAAGATAGATAAAAAAGCAGTAGTTTTACTTTAATTGCTGAGACAATGGAAGCAGAATCTGACCCAAAAATCTGTGTGGGAAAGATGAGAAGCAAAATCAATTACTTTTTAAATTCATGTATATTTGTGAATGTTCTGTCAGTATGAATATAAAGTTCTGCAATTTACTTCATAATTACAACATGTAAGAAAAACAAGTATCACACTTGTTATTAAAATGCAGTAATTAATCTGCTATGGTAGATTATTTTATTGTTACAAAAAGGCACTGTTTATGAATAACTGTAGTGTAATTGTTCTATAGGTAAGAGTAACTCCATAAATGAACCGTGAATGTTATTTTCATGATGTTGCACGTGAAAACAATTTCAACCACCTCACACTCAAAAGCTACCAAATGACCACAGAAAATCTTCAAATACTGTAAAGAAAAAAAAAAAAGTCCAAGATTATTTTAGTCTTTTAACAACACATTTATCAACTTCATTGTTTCTTGTCAGTATTCTGTCTAGTTCTAATCGACAGTTTGTAGCACTGGATGGGGATTGGGATATAATGCAAAGAGAATGGCTCCCTGGAGGAAAGTTTGAGATGGGGCCAATTGCCAACAAGAGAGTCCAGGTCTGAATAAAAGGGGTGAAATCCTGGCCCTATTGACATTAATGGCATACTCCCAATTATTTTAATATGGCAAGATTTCAACCCTGGGGAGAGGGAACAATCATCATCAATGCAGGGAAAGATACACTTTACTCCTTGTTTTATCCCCTCATCCTTTTTAAAAGAGAAAATATTATTTATTCCTCATGAGGTCTCCTCAGCACCACTGCTTTTTGCTACATTCTTGAAAACTAGCAACTTGAAAACAGGAAAAATATTGTGCACTTTCTGCAGTTATTTTCCTTTCCTGAAACCTTTCACCAAAGAGACTACTGAGCCCAGAAGGACTGCAGCAGACAACTGATGATCTCATATGCTTTTTTTGCCTTTTCAATCGATAAACCAGTTTCAGATCATCTGATGTCAACAGTAAGCAGCTTTTTTTTGTTTGGTTGGTTGGCTTTGCTGGAGGCTAGTCCTAAGGACCTGGCTGCATAACAGCCTCTCGCGCTCAGAAGGAGGCTCTCAGGCCTGTTGTGGCACCGGCATCTGCTTTGTGTGCGGGGATGTGCAGAGAAGCTTAAGTAAGTGTGGGAAAACAGCAACTGCAGATCAGGCTTTGCCATAAGGCAAGACCTAACACGTAGCTCTTTCTGGTTCATCACAAACAGATGGAAAAACACATAATAGGCTCCAGCTAAAAGTCTTCTGATCTATTCTCTTTCTTATGAATATACCACTGAGAAATTAGCAAAGTTTTTCAAGAACACAAGAACACTCACAGAGAAAGTAGCTACATAATTGCAAAGCCTTTTTCTATTAATGATTTTCATACAGATATGGGAGATGTAATGATTAAAGGAATATGTGTCCAGTGTAGTTCACAATGAACACATTCATTTTTACATGCCACAATTTTTGAGCCACACGGTAATCTTTACCAGCACAAAGGAAAATTAGGCTGGTCACATTCACATCCCGAGACCTCATATGCAGAACAGGGGGGAGGTCCTTCTGCAGAAAAGAGCCCCCCTCCTGCCTTTCTTTCTCCGCGTGACCTTACAGGGTGGTGGGAAGAGAAACCAGCAGCAGGAAGAGACTATGTCTGTACTTGTGACTGCTCAGTGAGGCTCCAGTAAAGCACCTCCAGATATAGGGAATGGTATGTAAGCCTCTTCTTCACAGCTGGAGCTTTTCCTTGTGCCAGAATCAGCAGTTTCATTTGCTGAGACTGATAGCAGAAACTCTTGGAGTTATAATCTCCCATGGGCATTGCATGCTGACAGCCTTTTGGGGTGGCGGGGGAGGTATGGGTGAGAATGAGCAGAGTTTTCCCTACTGTATGTTGGGCAAGGTGGATAGGTTTGCTGGTTTGTTCCTCATGTGGACCCCTAGCACTTCAAGAACCTGGGGAGTGTTAGCTAAGAAACAGGTTCAGAGATGCTGCAATGTAACTGGTGTCCCCAAAAACACCGATTACTTGCAGGAGGCAAGTCCCCTTTATTTCCCATAACATAGAGCTAGAATTTACAGAGGGACTAAAAATGAATTAAAATGATAGAAGGACTTAAAGCTGAGGAATGCAATTAGGCACCTTAGCATGGTTTCATGTCCTCTAACCTGAGACCTCTACATCTCTAAACATCCACATCTCAGTTAGTCATCCAAATTCCATAACCCATGGCAACGAATGGGCACTTCTAAGTTACATCTCACCTTAAAATAGACAATAGGTCAGAGGATTGTATGCTAAGAGTTCCCGTTTCTCTCTCCATCGATTATAAAGGGAGCCTATTGCAACTACCTCAGGCACAGGTACCTAGATAGGTGTTGCCCCCACCCCCCCCCGGGTACTGTTATATCCCCGCTGTCTGGGGAGCCCTGCACATCTCAGTTGGCAGGTAACCTCCACATGCTGCCACAAAGTAGGATGACCTCTGGCAAAACTTCCCACCCATTCCCTGCAAAGGTTAACCAGCCTGTTGGTTGTGCATAAAAGTATCTTCCCCTTCCTTGCTAGCAGGAAGGCTTGGCTACACCCTCTCTGTCTGCTGGTGGCAAGCAGGAGTCCTCTGTGGCACTGTCTGACAAGGACCTCGTCCTCGATTGCTCGGAACTGAGCCTGCCAAGCCATTATGGACTGCCTTGTACAACACCCTGCACTCATGTTAAAAGCACATACTTAGACGATCTTGGAAATTATTTTCTCTCTTTCTTCTAGAGGTACCCTGCATTCAGTCTGCAATAGCGTACTTGGGATAGCATCCTACACACAACTTTGTCCTTGATTTCCCCAGGTATGCTCCACTTGCTCCCAGGTGTGGATGGAGGGCACATTCACTCCTAAGGAAAACCTGTGTTGCACGCTATATCACTAATATACATCCAAAACAGCAATCAAGTTAAAGCGTTTCCCCTCATTTTGTCTTTCCTTGTTCGATTGGAGAAATCAAACATGCACCAGTGCTTCCATATGGACACATGAAGAGCCTTAATATCCCTCCTCTTACATCCACCTGCAGCCACAATAACTATTTTGTTTCCGGTGGAGTTATTATCACTTCATAAGAGTGGGGAAGGGGAGAGAATTTGGCCCATTATCACTTTCTCAGAGCTTTAGTGAAAATAACTATCTTTCACAGGCGAGCTAGCCTCCAGTGGCAGTCATAGAGGAGCAGAGAAGACGTCTGCCTGACTGTCTTGGTGTCTAGCAAGAGAATACAGACAAAAAAAGTTAAAATAAAGATTGATGCCAAGTGGCAACTGTTCACTTATTCACGTACATGCTTATTATAATGCACTGGAAGCAATTAAAGCAAACCTGTCATGGGAGTGCTGCAGTTGTGGCGTAACTCAGTGCCAAGTAGTGGAAGTAATGGCAATGGCTGAGCCATCTACTGCTGAGCTACAGAAAGAGCTGCATTTGGCATGCTTTTGCCCAAGGAAAGGTCCGACAAGCAGATGGAGAGATGGGCTAAGGCTCTGACGTGCTGTTAGCCAGCATGCTGGCAGCAGCCTCATTCAGCGTGGTGTCTAGCTGCTGGCAAGGGCTTTAGAAGTCACCCTACAACTCAGCCAATGCTGAAAAAGTTACCACCACAGGAGTTAAGTTCCTATGTCTTGAGAATGTTAAAGAAAGAGGACAATAAGGTAATGCTAGGTATTTATAATGCCCAAGCAAAAGGCCAGGTGAAAGAAGTGAAAATAGCGACTTCAAGGGTCTGACCCTGGAGGGGAACAAGAGGAACTCCATAAAAGTTAGAGATAAAAACAGCCCTCATCCCAGCATCCCAGGGACAGGCAGCCCATGAGGCTAACAAAGCAAAAGAGTTGTGGTTTCAGCCACTGCCCTAGAGCACAGGCACAGCTGGCGGCACAGGCACAGCTATGGGCACAGCTGGCGGCACAGGCACAGCTAGCAGCATGGGCACAGCTGGCCTCCCAGCCCAGCCCCACACAGCACAGCTGGCTGGCAACTGCCGCCATCCAGCCAAGTGGGAGGCTCACGCTCTGAGCTCTGTGAGCTGCACCCACTGCCCTCCCACCAAGATAACCGTTTGTGTAAGCATCGGAGCTGATGAGTCCCCCGCAGGTCGGTGTCCCGTGGTTGGCATCTTTCAAAGATGCCAAGAAAGAAAAAAACATCTTTCATGGAAACAGGCAGTATGCTTTTTGCTATAGTGATTTCTTCAGAGGAAACAAAAATCTTAGCTATAAACTTTGTATGAATCCTGCACCATTTTACTACTTTGATGAAACAAATGACAATAATTCCAGATTCTGGCTGCTACTGGCATTACACCTGAATCCAGAGCCTTTCATTTTGTTACTGGATGAAGAGTATCCACAGACATGTTCTTATGTATATTAATTTTTTTTGTGTGTAATTATACATCCCTAAGCAGTTTATCTGGTCTTGATCTTTAGATGTTAATTATATATTAGTGTAAAACAAATTAGCTTTTGGTTACTAATACATTAAATTAGTGTTGTGGGTTTTCAAATAATTACATTAAAAATATATAAGGCCATCTACAAGAAAAAGCTGTGCTATAGTATTGTGACCCAATTCTCCCTGGACCATGCAAGAGACTCATAATATGTTCTGATTTCTGATATTTCCTCTTAATGTTCTTTAAGATAATTATACGCAGTTACAAGGAGGGCACATAAAGAGAAACTGCTTGAAATAATATAAATTACAAGTCTAAAAATACAGGTCAGGAAAAAAAATTGATGGCTGATCCTACAACTGCTGAATTTCCTTAAACCCTTGTCTCCCAGGAGACTGATAGAGCCTAATGAAAATAAATTATATACTGCACTGATTAATCTGCAGTTAATAACTGAAATTCCATTTAATAGAAAATAATCTAGCTTCTACTAAGCAATTATACTTGTTTCAGCAGGTGATAAATGGATGGGATTCTAAGATAGAATCTTCTTTCTAAGGTATTGTACATCCAGTATGCTAATTTCTAAATATAGATTAAAGTTAGTATTTGCCTGCATGCTCATTTTGTCTTAATAGAAGATCAGCAAGAGATCTAAAGAGTCACCTTTCCTATTTGTTGTTTTACTTTGGCGTGTGTGGCAAATAAATGGAGAAAGGCCCTGAATTTGGCTGGCAAGTTTTCTAATGTGCGAGGTAGAATAGACACCCAATGGTACAGTGGTATGCATGGAAAAATTCTGCTTTATGGAGGCTCAAGATAATAGTGTAAGTAAGTCTTTCATTTTAATTTTCCATTTAAATGTGCTATTAAAATTAATTTGTAAGCATGAGACAAGCCTTTCAGTAAGTATAAAAAGGAAAGTATAACTGAAACAATGAGTAACGTTGCTTGGTGGCCTCATCTCCCCATTCCTCCCATAAAGTCAAGCACCAGCTTCTTTGAGCTACAAAAAATTTGCAAATGAGCAGAAAACTGCCAGTGATGGCAAACTTTCCTACACAAACACAAAGCTGCATGCAGATCTGTGTAGAGCTACATCTCACAGTACAATGTGTTGTAAATCTCTTCTTACACAGCAAGAATGTAAATCTGAAGTATCCTGTCACTGAATGTCCAAGAACTAAGAACTCTGTGCTATCAGCAACGCCACTTAAAAGTTTTATTTGTATGACTGTAGTTTTATGGTAATGTTTTATATGAGGTAATGTTTTTAGGTAATGTTTTATATGAGCATCAGACTCAATTCGTTTTCAGTAACATCCTGTGGCTACTAAAACCACACTAGGAATTAGTTAAATCTTATTTTAAAATGGGCGAACCAGAAATATTATCTGTGAATTTAAATTCCCTGCAAGACTTTTTGCCTCCCTATCATGTTTTCTAACATCATCTACTCAGAAATGTCAAATGTTCCTTTGCAATTCATAACCTCTTTACTTATTCGACAACAGTTGTTAAAAATCTTTCTTCCTTTTGGTTGCATTGTGCCTTTCAGCTCCAGCTTCCACTTAGATTTTGAGGAAGCATTTTCTCACATTTTGTCATAATTAATCTGCTAGCATAATACTCCAGTGGAAAGGTAAAAAGTCATCTTTTACAGTGGTTTCTGGTTTTGTCACATTTAGAGGTAGCATCTTGGACCTACATCTTGACAACTGGTCTTATGAAGAGGGCAATTTCGTTGGAGTCATGTACCTAAACTTGCAGCTCCCTGGCACAGCCATGGAACACACTCATTTTTGCCTATCAGTAATGATTTCCCCTATTACAAGACGAGCAATCCAAAGATACAGGTATGGCAAGACACTGGCATTGTGTTCAATGTTTCTGGCAGAAATCGATGGGGCTTTCCTATTTCCCTGTGGTCATCAGAAAGGTTAGAAAATATCCTTCTATTTCATTAGAAAGTTGGTGGAAATACTAATTTGGGGCTTCTGAGCTCTCTGTCGTGCTGTGTTTTGACATGTGCAGCTGGACAACATTCAGGGTAGCATTTGTTGGTCGTCCTTCATTTCATCATTGTTGGCTGCTCTTGCCAGGGCCTCCTCTCCCACCGTTCACCGCTTCGGTGAACACCGGTGCCTCACCATCACTGAGAGGAGGTTTGGAGACCTGCCCTGCAGGAGTGCACTGACTTCCCACAGTCATTTCAAATGGAGGGACCGACAATTTCAGCAACATGCCACTACTACAGCTATTTGCTATTTTCACCTTGGAAGGACCGACAATTTCAGCAACGTGCCACTACTACAGCTATCTGCTATTTTCAGCTTGGAACAAAGCTTTTACCTCTGTTTTACCTCATCTGCTTACAGACCTTCTGTGAAACACAACCAGTTTTCTCTAACATTTAGTTACTAACCTCTGCCAATATTCCAGCAACTGTCAGTATTTCTGACTCCATTATATCATTTTTGCTATTTTTAGAGGAACTAATATTAAATGCTAATATTCTTTATTGTAAAGCAAATATCTTTTTGCAGATCACATACAGGTCATAGCAATTGAAACTGATGTAATATAAAGGTGATCAGGTGTGTATTTCTAAGATATGATTTGGTGCAGTCCCTGTATATATAATAGAACTAACTAAATAATAGAAAAGCTATTCATTGAGTACTAACAGATGCAGATCTAAATGTGAATATGGACTTCTACCTCTTCGATTTCCTTTTCAGTTGCATGACAGAGCAATTAGTCTAATACAGACATATTATTATTTTATTCTCACAGTAATTCACCTGAGAGGTGTATGAGCTTCTTGGCTAGTTCTTTTCACTGTTAGTTCATTTATTGTATTTTTATTTTCCTGAAGTGCCTACAATAGTATGGGGGGGAAAAAGGAAATAGAATAAAAAAAGATACAGTCACCAAAAGAATTACTCAGATATGTATACAACTACGCTAAGTAGAAAATTATAATTTATATACAGCATGGCAACGAGAATTCATAGTGTCGAATTAACTTGATGAGTAGCTAACTTCTGCCTTCACCAAAAGTTTTTATATACAAACACAGCCTCACTGTAGAGTCAAATATGTTTTAATTTGCAAAAACAGTAGGTCATGTTAAAATTTCGTTAAAAACCTCAAAACTTCAGTGTCATAAACAGTTTTTTTAATGCTTCCTACGATATTACATTGACCTTCTTATCAATACAAAATAGCTGAACGTGAGTACCTGCAAATCTGGCCAACATTATAGAAATCATTGATGTAGAAATTTCTAAGAAACAGTGAAAGGCAAAATGTTTATTTTCTCATTCAATAGCTTGTTTTGTCTCTTCAGCACTCTAGGAGTCCTTTTAGTGGTTTTAATACAATCATGTTATTTTTCAATATTTGTATCTCTTCAGCAAAACTAATTTGTTGCGTGTTTTTTCTGTCTTCCCTTGGGATACAATTCTGAGAGCATAACAGCATTTGGAGTTCAGGGTGTGTTACACCTCACAAATCACCTTGCAGAGCATACATTTTTATGGGTGGCATCTTCATATGCTACAGTGAGCAGTGTAATAAAATGCCCTGAATACAATCAACAATTTTTAATATCAGCACAAGAGCATTTACTACAACCTTTGTCTTAAAAAATACTCAGTTTCTTGAAAGCTTATTATGGTTTTATTTTAACCTTGCTACATATCAAAGTACAAGGATGAAGCTTTGTTCCTGCTGTCAAGACAACCACTGCCTCTTCAGCAGAAGGGAAAAAAAAATCAAAGACTTGTAGAATGCCAGTTGAGTTTGAACCTGAAGGCCACAGTCTCTGAGCACACCTGGTACTCCCCACAAGAGCAAGATACTCAAGAAAATTGAGGCTTCAAATGAGCTTCCATATAACAACCTATAATTTCTTTTCAGGGAGTGGGGAAAATGTTAAAGGAAAATTCAACATGACAGTCCCTTTGCTGAAGCACGAGGAGGAGTTCAAGATGATCTTCAGAATGCTGCAAAACAAAAGCCTCATTACACATAAATACTGCTTACCAGTACCCCAGACTGATAACAAGCTTCCTCTGCCAATTTTACTCTATCATTATACGAAGAGGTGATTAAATTATTTGACAAATCAACTTTCCTGTGCAATATGGAGTTATTGACCTCAGGTAGAACAGAGCAAGGTTTGATAATGAAGGGGGCTAAGTGGCATGGCAACTTTAAAATGGCAATATTTGTCCAAAACTTAGCTACAATATGCAGAAAATAATCAAGGTAACTAGTGAGCTGGTATGTATTTGAAAATGAGCAAATATATGTTGTAACATTATAGGGCGTGCCAGCCTTCAGACAGCACCTTGTGTGTATTGCCTCCTTCTCCTTTGCAGGTAGAGGAACTCTCCCATATTTGATGGTTCCTGGTCTTCCCTGTGTCTCCACGGTAGCCCGGTGTGGTGATGGCTGTTGGGGTCTGCTCAGACTGAGCGAGGCTGCCCAGGTGATTCACAGCAGGCTGCTCAGCGTGAAACTTCTTTGCCCCTCTCCGGGTGTCTGGAACAAGAAAGCAGCCATGCCACAGGCCACACTAAAAATACAGTACAGATGGTTGCAACACAGCAGCTGGCCACGTACCCTGGTCCTCTTTGGTTTACTGGTCCAGACATAGCCACTCTTTTCCACTTTATCATTTCAAAAGACATTTCTCCTGTAATCAGGATGTTGTTATTCCCTCGTTGCCCATTTGCAGTCTTTCTTTTGAGGGGCAGGAGGTCTATGCCAATTACCTTTTTTTTCCTGCTGGAAACCTTTGCAATCTCAAATCCTGCAACAGGAAAAACGTGACCAAGAGCAAAAGAGATGTCTTGAGTGACGCTAGCTGAATTTTCTGTGCTGAAACCTTCTCACTCAAGTGAATATGCCTGAGGTTTATTCAGAGTTCAGACTCTGTGGAAGTGAAAATAAGGCCACACGTGAAGGTCACTTTTGATAAGCAACCCCACTCATGCTGAAGTCAGCAGGAGGCATCATTTCAAGGACAGTTTCTACACAATACTGACCTACTGCGTTGCAAGCAATGAACAGCCTGAATGCGAGCCAGCAGCTTAAGTGGGATTAAGGCGGATAAAAGCAACAGTCAGGCTGATGTAGCAGTGATCTGACAGTGTCCAGAACTAAGCCGCATAACCCCCAGTAGAGCTATATGCCAAATCAGCAAATAAGAGGTGTGGAAGAAGAATCCTCATCTGGAGACCGAGTGCGGCATTGCTCCCTCCACCTGCAAGTGAACACACGACCCTGACCGTGGCCGGAGCAGTCTTCTCCAGGCTCAGCAGATCGAACTGATGCTTCCTCATTCCCCTGCGCAATGCACTCCCAAGCATCCCCAATGGCCTCTCCAAAATTCTTCTGCTTTGTCCCTCACCTTAGCCAGTGGGCAACCACCATCTCATTGGGCCAGGCTGCATAAAGGGAATCATAAGTTTTCTGACTCGTTCACGTGACCTCTTGGCCAGCTGAAACAAAACTGCTATCCAAAGCAGGTGCTGGCAATAATTGGCTCTTTCTAAAACCCATGGGTTGAGTGTGAAAACAGTACTACATATGCTAATTTCTCACTATAATATGTGCATAAACTATTCTCTTCTAAATCCTTTATTTTGCCACATGAGTGCTTTGTTTTGAAAATCCCACGCTGTGGTTTCACACAGGCTCTGCTGTGCTCTCCTCCATACTGTGATTCAGGGCTGGTGCCTCCCACCACCCCTTCCGTGCGTGGCCAAGACCAGTCTATGGTTGTATATGTGCACATTATAAAAGTAGAACCTGGAAAGCAAAGTCCACTATCAGTTTTTAAAAATATGTCGTTGAAATTGAAGGTGCTGCTTTCCTTATTTGTTTTTATCTCAACTTTTCATCTCAACTGCCTGAAATACTGATTATATTATTTACTTGGTCTAAAACATAGTTCAGCTATTAGATGGGCTATATGGGATTCTTTTTTGTCTGTTTCCTCTTTCAGTTGTATGGGTATTTTAAAAGATACCAAGAAAGAGTCATGTTTTATAAACTTTATAGAGCATTTATAAACTTACCCATAAGCTGCCTAACACTAATCTTTTACAAGTGGCAAATAACTACTTCCATGTCCATGAGTATCACACAGAGGCTATCAAGTTCATTTTCTCTCCTCTTGATAATATCCCTACCCTCCTCCACAGGTAACAAGTCCCATTGCCTGCCTGCTTGCCTAGCTGGTTAAAAAGATTATATTAAACTCAGACAAATTGTTCTCAAGCAGTCTTTGCTCTTTGTATTTCTAAAATTACATGCACACCAACAGTCATCATTCATTCCAGCATTTTCACACTTTCCAACTCTGCAAGTTGCAATATTAACTTATCCTATAATTCTTGTTTTTATGGTGTCTATGACATCCAGAATCCAGCAGAAAAAATATATATCTGTTTTCCAGACTTGTGTTTTGAAGGAATTGTATAGGTCTTCCTGGAAAATCAGGACTAAAATGTCAAAGATGCAACTGCTGTTTCATGAAAGTGTTCTCTCAGTAACTAGTTGTTTCTCAGCTCTCTGTATTAATTAATTCCTGTTTATTGTGAATAATTTCTGTAAAAGTATTTGACGTATTGGATGGGAATGTTATATGAGCGATACACTCCTGGATTCTGGTGATTCCCTTTTGAGATACGTTTACCATGGCAGTTATGGAAATCTTGTACACAGGTATTTCTTGGTTTGGATCGTGTGATTCTGCCATGCACAGATTTATTCAGTACTTGTTGATTTGCAAGAAGTTTGTTCTTGATTACAAGTTCGGTGAGGTTCGGGGATGTGCCAAAGATGACAGAGGAGATATTGGGAAAATACGTTTCAAGACATAGTCTTCTCATAGTACAGGCTGTAATTGTGTAAAAGAATTTCTGTAGAAATCCCTTAAATGATGGTACATGATTACTAGGAATATATGACCTAAGAGAAGGGTGCTTTTTATGTTGTAAACATGTGGCACGGTTAGAGACATAACTTATTCATCCAGAGGTATTCTTTAAGGTTGACTGATGTTCTTTAGTTTGGTAAGACATAAAACTTTTCCAGAGCAAATCTAAGGCCCTCACAATGTCACCTGAGATCTCAGCTGCAAATTACAAATTTTTCAGCATGTTTTGGAAAAATTTTGATTCTGTGGGAGTAGGTTTGTGGTATTTTTTATGTAGTCATCTGTACGTTGTCATTTTCTTGATGATGAATGATGTCTATAAAGAGTATGTGGATATAAGAGTTCTCCAGACAAAGACTGATGAAATGATGGCTAATTGATGGTAGAAAACACTGAAGTCAATATTTTTAGGTGATACAATCAAGGTTTTCTTCTGAATTATGCATGCCCTAATTCATCCAGAATGCTACACCTCAGCGCCCTATTAACAAGTATCTTCAAAGGACACCTTGAGCTTTATCCCAAAGCATCAAGACTCTTTGGGACATGCTCATGTCTTAATCATTCAGGTGCTCTCAGTGCAATCAATAGTACAGTTCAGAAAAGTTAGCAGTTGCTTTTGCAATCCTTTGTTGGAACTGGCCCTAAGCACCCAACCACTCGCAAAAATGACTGTAAAACTGAGTTTCCTTGTTCTTTTTACCAACCTTTCACTTTAAATACTATTTAGGTACTTTTGTTGTATTTGAGTTTTTGACAAGATGATCCAGAGCCCTAGTCTCCCACAATGAAGTGAGCAAACTTTTCCAGGTAAGAGCACAGCAATTCAATATGGGATTTAGAATATGGGTCACAATTCTTTTTCTGATCTGTGAAAGAAGCATTAATAAGCTCTTGGCATTTAGAGAAACAATCTTTTCTCTTTCTTTCCTTTTTTTTTTTTTTTTTTTTGGTGTTCATTTGAACTGTTTTTTCCCCCAGCTTTCAATTTCTGTAAGAAAAAACCTTGGAAGAAAATTAAAACTTCTTTTTTAAACACACCACAATTTGTTGATATTTTCAAGCTTTTCAGTATAACTGCATTCACAAGTTGAATGTGTGTGCTGTTTAATATCAAACAATTGTTTTAGTGCCATTTCAAGTGTCTGGCTGGGTTGATGCCTGCTAATTAAATGTTTTATAAAAAAAAAATACAGCCTAAATTGTACAAAACTTCATCTACATCTGCTTCTCCTATGAAAAGATGTCCTTGGAACAACTCCAGTATATTAAATAGAAGCCGTTTATTACAAATAAGACAGTCATTTACCTGTAGGCTTTAGCATGAGTTACTGTGTATTAAATTCACCATTCACTCGCTATTGATGGTCAATAATGTAAGTGGCTCTGTGGGATAAAAAGAAAGTATTATTTTAACCCTATTTAGATGTGTTATGTTCTGGTGTTTTCAGTGTTTGGTGATAACCAAATATTTCTGTCCCATCTCCAAAGACTTCAGGGTGGAATAAAGAAGTCGTCATGTTTCCCGCTCGCATTCAGCCCAGAGGGTCATTACAGGCTACGGTGGCAACACCTGCAGGTTCCTTCAGGACAGGGCTCTCTCTTTCCTATGCAGCAGCATCCATACGAAGCCTTTGAGGAAGATGGTGAGACAACAGTCTGTTACAGCAGGCAGACAACACATGCATTTACACATTATCACTTTTATGTTGTGTGTTAAGCACACCATTCTGCAGCTTTCTCAATACCTTGCAGGTAATTGAAAAGCAAAGGATATAAATATAAGCAAGATGGAGCTGGCAGTGCTAAGAACAGAAAAGCACTATGAAGAGCCTGTCTTGTCTGGACCATCCGTCACAACAGTGTGATGCATCCACTAGGAAACTGGTGGTTTTTTCGACTCCTCAAGGCCATGAAAAGCCAAACTCTGATCCACTCAACCTTTGCCTCCCAGACTGATCATTGCACGCTTTTAAGAAAGAAAATCTTCCTCATGCTATATCTAAGACCCACCATAAGACCAAACGTAGCCTCACATATGTAGCTTCTTCCTTCACAAAAAACTTTTTCTGTATATTTTCTAAATAGTGAAACTTTCAATTAAGAGCATGAAGTTTGTAGTGCAAAAGAAAGAACTCCTAGAACTCAGCACTGAAAAGACAAGAATAATACTTAAGTGTCTTTGGCTTTCTTCATTAGCATTCTCTCATTAAGGTTCTTCACAAAAATATACACACGTGCTTATTAACAAAAATGGCCACAAGTCCTTTAAGATAAACAATTTTTTTTCTGCAAAGAGACTAGAGAGAAGCTAAAAGAAAGCAACAAAGAGTCACATCTTTCTGTTTTTAAGAAGCAGAGCTTAAGGAGTCACTGAATAGATAACGTGCTTAGTAATATACATAGAGATGTCATAGAAGTGTCAGATTTATCCAGACTGGTTTTCCTGCCCTTGTTTTTACCCATGTAATTTCTCCAGTCAAGTTTCTTGGTGTTCAAAGCATGATCACAGCAGGCATGGAAAACCTTGTTCCACATATTGCAACATGTTATAAATCTTCCAATAGATAATAATAATTTAAAAAAAAATACAGAAATTGATGCATATTCCTGTGAGATAAGCTGGAATCCATCTTATCTAAAGTGGGTGGAAAAAACTGAAATGAAATGCAATATGATTTCCCTTGAACACATAAAAGCCTTTGTCCACAGAGTCAGAAGATCACCATAGCACAACACATCTGGCACTACTCAGTGAAGACAGTTGCCAGCTTTTCTCAAAAGAAAGTAAAAAAATGTAACTCATCTTGGCATAAGTACCCTTTAAGTTTGAACCATTACAATGTGATTGCTTCAAAAGCTTCTAAAACATTGCCAGATCTTGTCAAGAATAGGCTCGAGGCAATTGGGTTTACACTGAATTTTGGAACCAAGTAAATTGTTAAGAGTTTTTTTTCCAATTGAGGTTGAGTGGCATTTTTGCTGTCACAAGTTCAGTCATAGCAAAGCATTGTTGCCTCAAATAATTATCTTTACACATTTATCAAGATAATAAATGTAGTTCATTTGGAAGGAGAAAATTCTGCTACTTGCTAGATAAATATACATTATTACTAGGAACCAATTAACTCTTGTAAATCTCCTGATCATTACATAGTCCACTTTCTTAAGCAACAGCTGAATAAAACATGCGGATTGCTGAAAACAAAAGAGATTTTTAATTGGATATGAAGTAGGATTGTTAAAGATTTAGTGATTCTTATTATAATATCTGATATGACAGGCCCATTTGCCCATACATTTTGATGAATAGGTTTTTAGCTCTAACCTGAACAAGGGTGATTTCGTTAGTAGCAGAACAAGCAACCCAGTACCATCAGCTGATGTACTTCCATACCTTACAAATTTGATTCCACATAAAATGCCTTTGCCAAGTACATGTCAGACCCTTGCACTAACTTGTGTTTCCTCACTGAAGCCACTTCAGAGCTAAAAGGAGCTGTCTGAAGCGGGGACTGCTTTTGCAGCAAAATGTAAATGTGGACCCACAGTTACGAGGAACCACCATCCCACTCACGTGGTTACTGGTTTAACTTTCCCTCTAACGTTAGCTCATTTTAGCTGCTGGAAAGACTCAGCTCCAGACTGAGAGACATACATGGAGGTATCTGCACATGGGTATGTATTTATGCCCTGGCTCTCACTACCATCAGCTGAGGTTTAAGCAAGACAGTCAGGGGACACCAGAGTGCGACTCGGCTCCCCCAGGACAGACTTCTGCATGGGCAGCTTGCCTATGCTGAAGGAAAGGCTTCCGTGTAAAGGGGGGTGACAGGGGACATGCAGAAGGCATCATAAAGAAGTTTAGGGAATACGAGTGAAAGTAAAAATATTGCAGGGGAATTGAGAGCATGGTGATGTTCAGAGAAAGGAAGAGCATACAAATCCATGGGGAACTAGACTCTTACCTGTTGTGCTGCGCACAGAATCTGTCATTCCACCTTTCAGACCACAGTGTTTCAGATCTGGGACTAGATTTAATCTTTTGGAAAAATATCTTGAAACAGAAGTTCAAAACCTGTAAATCCATACCTGTATGAAGACAGTTCAGGACCCAAAATCAGATGTTCGATATTACAACATTCAGAATTTACTGCTTATGCAACTGAAATTCCACTTTCTTGCACCTACTCATTTCACTTGCCTGGCCAGCCATAACACAAGAAGTCTGCACTGACAAAGCACAGACCTGTCACTGTCCAGACTGCTTACTGTTCAAAAAGCACACTGCACAAAACAAAGATTATGTAATTCAAAGGGGAATTTTCAGAGCCCAAATCTGGGGAAATTTTCATGAGAACAGCAGAAGAGCCAAGTCAAGCTTCAGGATTATTCACTCACCCATGCTCCTAATTAAAAACATGAGTTATTTAAAATTTGGAAAAAATAACACCACAGCAAGACCTTTTTTTTGGTCTTGGCTGCCTTCTTGGGAAAATTTCTGCCAAAACAGAATCAAACCTGTGACAGATACTGAAGCATGAAAAAGTCTGTCTAGACCCCTATTTTTTAAAGGAGAATATGAGGCATTCCTGACAATGATGTTTCTTCCAGCTCTACATGTACTAAATTCCGCAGCCAATTCATCTTCGCTGCCGTTAGATTCATGACAGGCCAACAGATGCCGGTGTCTTTTTTGTACCAGTCATTCGCTGTACCTATAATATCATGCCATCACAAAAGTGATGATAAAGAGACTGCTGTTTCTGAGCATTCTCACATGATATGGGTAAAGTATATAAAATTGCTGTAGGCTATGAAGACTGCTATTCAGGAACTCTCCTACCTGTGATTCAGGTTCAATCAGCTGAGGATCTTCCCCCTTGGGACTGCGGATCCAGGCTGCTCTCAAGCACCAGCTCTCATGTCTCCACAGGATTTACACCCAGCATTTTCCTTCTGTCCCTATAGTTACAGTCTTGGTGCAGTCCATGACTGTATCATCTACAGCAACCACCTCTTTTCCACATTCTCCATCTCTAGCAATACTCCTCTAGTCCAAACAAAATACGAAGGCCAAAAGTATCATCCTCCCCTGTCAATTAACTGACACACTTCTATTAGAAAGGTGGCTGTGGTGTTACACAGACAGTAATCTTTTTTCTTCTGTCCAAAAAAACAAAAGTATATTTCATTCTGATTACAAATTCTGCTGTGGCTTACAGTTAATAATTGTAACAACTGACACAGCAAGAGTAGTCCTGCATCTTCTTCTTTTAGAATTTTACATATACTTACACAAAAGATGGTAGAGCATCAAATCTCCAGTAGAGCCCAAAGTAAGGGGAAAAACAATGCTTGTCACTTTATGTTGTCTGCATGTTTTCTATTGTATTATTCTTAAATCATAGCAGTTACAGGTAATTAATAATTGCTAATTTCTGTTAACATTAAAAAAACAACATCAAGAACAGCTCCTTTTTAACAATGGCACTTTTCAACTAGCTTGCCCAGGATTCTTGTTTCTGTGGCCTGGGCTTGACAGACTAAGAATGCACCCAGCTGGTTTTCAAACCAACACTTTCAATAGTCTGGGGAAGGGCTGTGTGACTTGTCATAAAAACAGCTGCCTCTGTCTCCCCAACCAGCCAGGAATAAGCTGAAGAGAACAAAACCTTGAATGAAAACACCTCGACTTTTCATGCAAGGACAAAAGGTGGTCATTATGCATACCAGGAAGGTTCTTTTATAGCTGGTAATTACATATAAATTGGAGAGTTATAATAAAAAAAATCATTTCTCTCTTCATTTACCTAAAATGTGATTTCTACAGCCATTATATAATTACTGGTATTTTTCAGTAACATTATTAAGAACAAATGAGCTAGTGTTTCTGAAATAATCATAAAGATGCAAATACTGAAAGTTTCTTATTGGAACTCGTTGCTCAGCATGAAGCAAGTGGCAGGAAAAAAATCTTTTCTTGAAAACCACAAACCGAACTTTTTTCAGTGTTGAAAAAGGATCAATTTCTATCTTTCTATTATCAAGAAATAAATTATCCTTATTATCTCTGACACATTATTTCAAGCTCTCCATTTTTCCCAGTTTCTCATTTGTTCAGAAGATGTCTACCCACCACCGACCTCCAGCAGCAAGCCCAAAAGAAGACATAGAAAGATCACAAAAATTCCTAAAAGAACAGGAACAGCTCCCTGCTGTCACTGCTCTTCTTTTCCAGAAAACATCAGTCCACCATGAAATAAATGTTATTCATGACATTTAGTGAAGCACTCATTCACATGTGCAAGTCTGAAATGGTTGAGTGTAGGCAACAGTAAGCAACGTCTTAGTGAAAGAATATAAAAATAAAGAACAACCATCTCTTAGGAGATATTTATATCTCCATGAATTACAGCCTAGCTAGCTTTTAGACAGCTAAGTTAGATGATATACCTCACCACAGTGAGCAATTTCAGATGTCTTGGAGGCTGAAAATCCATACAAAATGATATTACTACAGAGGAACAAAAGGAGCGATACAGAGAACAAAGAGGAGAGAAAGACTTGTCTGTATTTCGAGGGAGAAGGAGGACTGGAATCAGATGCATGAATATCATCATGTCATCACCCAGCTGCCCAGAAACTTCCTTTATCTGAAGACAAATTATTTTTTATTACTGGTAGTGTTTCTGTAAACAGATAAAAACAATCAGAAAGCACAAGAAATGCAGAAGTAAATATCCAGTCCTCCAGGACATTTTCTGTTGGCAGAAGGTAAAACCACTCACATCTCTGCAATAGCCCCAGGGCTCTGGTGTCAGCATTTCCAGCGGATTCCTGCTGTCCTGAGCTACCCTGGGCCATAATGGCAGCAGAAGGCTCCAAACAAAAAAATAACATAACTCAAAATGTGGGAGAGCAGACAGAAACCCATTGCATGGGCCCAATGGCAGTCCATCAAACTCGTGTCTCCTTTCCCCCAGCCCATGCTCTGGCCCACCAGATGCTTCTGAGGGAGGGCTCCCTCCCAGGGGCGGAAGATGTCTCTTTTCCAGCATGAAGCTACAGGTTAGATCTGAGCTGATGATAAGAAATGAAGGCTTCACTACTGGGGTGAGGGGGTGAGCAAGATACCTAATTTTCAAGACAAGATCTTTTTTACTTTTTTAAAAGAATGCGGTTTTGTTTTATTTTAATTATAGCAAATAAACTTTTTCAACACATAATTCATCTGACTCCTTGAAAATTTCACATCTCCCACTTACTCCGCTGATTATGGGAAGAGGCTCTGTCCTTAGCTGACTCATCCTCTTGAAGTGGCTTATTCCTGGCTAATTATTAAACATCCTGGTTTAGCATAATTTTGTTACCTTTCTCTTGTGATTATATGTAGTGTTTGAATACCTTCTGTGATACTGTCGCTTATTTGTAATGTCACCAAAAAACTTGGAGTAAAATTATGTACATCTTAGTGATTTATCAGAATAGTTTTAATCTCATATTTTAAAATTCATAGTGGCAGCTTAAATTTGCCTGTGACTACATCCCCAGTATTTGCTGTAGTGCACAGAAGTCACTCTTATGGATTTTCAGTCTGTTAGTAGGAAAAAAATCACAACTTATTGATCAACTTATGTGATACACATACTAAATATTACAAATATGTGAGTACCTGAAAAAGTATTCACAGGTTTGTATGGACTTCATGGGTTCTTCAGTAAGACCCTTTCACTGGGTTCACATCAAACACAACATTAATTTACAAATGAATGTCTTTTTGTTTGTTTGATCACAAAATGCACCTTATTTACATGTCTGGTTTTGCACTGAAGTATTTTTCAGTCTTCTTTAGCTGGTATAAGCAATACGTGGTACTTGCTACTTGACACAAGACACTTATCAGTGAGTACAGCTGAGGGGGGGGAAGTTTTATGACAGTGGAGCCTGGATACAATAAATAGTCACAGAAAAAATGAAACATGAAAGGTGGCAAATCGTAAACGAAATAATGTGTATGTGAATATGAAGCATGGGGTTATGGCTGTCTGAAAAAATGCTAATTCTTGCTCTTAAGCCTAACTGCCAGACTGCAGTTTTCCGATGAGTGTTCAGAGTGCACCTTTGCATGATCACTCCATTTTCTCTTTCAGTTTGTGCCCGTTGCCTCTTGTCCTGTCACTGGGCACCACTGCAAAGAGCCTGGCTTTGCCTTCTTTACTCACTCCCATCAGGCATATGTACACATGGATCAGATCCTCCTGAGTCTTTTCTTCTCCAGGCTGAACAACCCCAACTCTTTTAGCCTCTACTCATATGCCAGATGCTCCAGTTTCTTAATCATCTTCATAGCCCTTCACTGGACTCTTTCCTGTAAGTCTCTGTCTCTCCTGCACTGGGAGGCCCAGACTTGGACCCAGCATGCCAGATGTGTCTCACCAGGGCGGAGTAAAGAGGAAGGATCCCCTCCCTGCTGGTGATGCTCTACCTAATCCATCTCAGGAGACTGTTGGCCATCTTTGCTCTGAGGGCATGCTGCTGGATCATGTTCAACTTGTTGTCCACCAGGACTCCCAAGTCATTTCCTGTAAAACTGCTTTCCAGACAGTTGGTCCCCAGCGTGCAGTAGTGCATGAAGTTATTCCTTTCCAGCGGGAGGACTTAGCATTTCATGTTTTTGAACTTCATGAGATTCCTCTCAAACTGTTTCTTGAGTCTGCCAAGGTCCCTTTGAACTGCAGCACAACCATCATCTGGTCTATAATCACTCCTCACAGTTTTGTATTATCTGCAAACTTGCTGAGGGTGCACTCTACTCCATCGTCCAGGTCATTAATGAAGATGTTATTGATGAACATTATTGGCCCCAGTATTGACCCCTGGGGCAGACCGCTAGTAACTGGCCTCCAACTGGACTTCAAGTTGCTGATCACAACCTTTTGAGACCATCAGTTCAGAAGGTTTTCCACTTATCATCTAGTTCATTCTTCATCAGCTTGTCAATGAGAGTGTTGTAGGAGATGGTATCAGATGCCTTGCTAATGTCAAGCTAAACAATTACGAAAGACATTCTGTTCTCATTCTTTTAACTACGATCAGCCACGGCTCCACTGCATTTACCAAGTCTCCCAAACCCTGAGCAACCTGGCCTGAGCGACCCTGCCCTGACCCTGCTGTGAGCAGGAGACTGGGCTGGATGGCCTCCTGAATGATCCCATGATAAGCTATACGACAAACAGCTGAATTGCTCCCCACCAAGAACAGGACCCAGGGCTAGGCTCTTCCTGCTATGGAAAGGAGCTGGGATGGGAGAGCCAGGGAACAGCCATGAAGGATCAAGCTTGCTTCTCCTGTTGGACAGAAGGAGGACAGAAGAGATGAGGGCAGTGAACGCGGCTACTGGGAGGGTCATTTCCCACATTCAGCACTGAGCTACTGCACCAACCCAGCTTCCCACAGCCCAGCACCTGCTACACCAAGCATGAGAGTCCTTCATGTCAGCCTTGGCAGTCTGCTGCTCCGGGTGACCCCACCTGATAATTACACGCTGTGGCTTACAGCGCTCCTTTCTGACTACCAAAAAACATTTCCTCGTTGCAGGAGTGAAATTAAAGCCAGAGGATTAAATCCAGAAGAAAAATGGCAGAAAGAGGTGAATAACAAGAAAAGAACAGCTGACCATGCAGACTTAGCAGTGTGCAAAAGGTTAATTTTTTTCTAATATTTTTCTATGGTTTGCTCAGAGATGCTAGACTTTCAAGAGCCTACAATGCAGTGGGGAAAGAAGGCAGTTATTAGATTGTGCTAAAGAAACTCGAAGAATATGAGATCCTAGAAAAAAAACACTTCTAAAAGGCATGATTTTATTTTTTAAAAAAACTCAAACTGGTGATTTCTTTTTATCATTTAACACGCCTGAGATTGTTGAGTTGGACATGCAGTATTGTAATGCCTGTGGCAACATTAACTCAAAACCCACTTATAACAGGGATCAGAAACACAAAATTGAAAAAGTAACTGTTAGATGATTCTCATCTAGATTTCTAAAGGCTGCAGAACCAGACTGTAAGTTTTCAAGGGAATATAAATAATGGTACAGGGAATTGAAAGGCAAAGGCAAAGAAAAAGTTACCCCGAGGAGTCCATAAATTACAAAACTAGGTATCTGGTGAACAAATTAAGACAGTATCTGACATTAAGGTGAAATTCTGTGTAAACATGACTATGTTATGTTGAACACAGACGGATAAAACTGAGATAATGGAGAAGTCAAGAAATCACTCCTTACTGTGGTGAGGTAAAATAAAATCTCAAAAAGATAACATTTGTAAGAGTTTTGGGAAATGGAGCGCTTACTTGCAGGCTGAAAGTATACCAGATGTTAAATCCTGTTAGTCACTTTAATATTGTTATGAGGTTGTTAATTTGAGTTTTTCCTGTGAGTGCACCCAGGACTAAATCATCCATCTCCATCCACACTGCATGGCACTTTTGGAGGTTCCCAGTCACATCCATACTGCCCCAAACGTGTCTCATCTGCCCTATGAGGCCCTCTTACTGCACACTTGGCAAGCTTCCTTCTCTGGGGCTTTCCATAGCCATTGCTGTACCATGTGCATACTTCACAGCCTTTATAAGAGACATGTCATTACTTTTTGTTATAAACCAGGGGCTAGGAAAGAGGACCATTGGAAACGAGACAGTTCAGTGGGTTATCAGCCTTTTCTGTGCTCTTCCCATGCTTTGAATTATTGACAAGATATTCAGGGCAGTGAACATCTGCTCTGTAGGACTAGCTCATCCCAATGCAGGAGGCTCCTGCAGGGATGCAGCACACTGTCACATCTCATGGTGTTCATTTTTCATCTCCTCAGCATGTGTCCTCAAGCCAGGGCTCCCTCTCCTCGGAGGGAGCCCGTGAGCCTGGCTCAGCATCAGTAGCACTCGCTGTTACCCAGGGACATGGCCAAGGCTGGTGGGGAATCAGGGGCCTTCTCTGATTAGTGTATGTTCGGTTGAATCCTGAAGCTAAGGTCCTTCCCCAGGGCGCTGACTGAAGAGACAAGACACATGTCAAAAAATAAGACGTATTTTATTTTTGCCAGAAACCTCTACTGCAGTCTGATACCATAATTCCTACTCAAAGACATCACGCGCAAAGAGCAGACCCTCTTAACACTCCCTTAATACCCCATGATTATCTAACTCATTTCATAGAGAGCGATCTGCTTCTCGATTTCAAACACCCTGAAGTCAGACAGACAGAGTCAGGCTTAATCCACTAAGCTGAGGGCAGGAGACTTGGGGAAAGACAGCAATGTCCGGAGATGTTTCTCAAAGGAAACAGATCCCACAAAACCCAGATCTCTCCTTCTGAGCCATTAAAACTAAGGACTAATTGCCTAGGCATCCAGGGAAAAAAACTGTTAGAACAACCTCAGTCAAACTGCCCTTTTACACAAAAACCCTGAAAAAATCATGTTCCTCAAACTTTTCCTAAGATCTTTGGGCTGTTTTTTCTAACTAAACCTACAAAGGAGAATGGGCATCTCTTATGAGGAGGAGCAGGAATGGGCATAAAGCAAAGCTTGGTGCTGCGGAAGGGCAGAACTCAAAATTAATCATTCAAGCATAAAAATCTTCATTATTGTGCACACCTAAGACATCTTCCTGAGTAGGATAATTTTGAAGGCATCTGAGAAAAACAGAATTATCGCAAAAAAGGTGGCTATTGCAGTCACATTTGCAGTGAAATTCTTCTGGGTATATAACAATTTTGGAGAAACAGTGTTAAAATTGTTTAAATACGGTCCAATACAGGTCCCTACTCAACCTTATCCAAGGCCGGAGCAAACTGCTCAATGCTGATGTCATTAGACAGTCTGGAATGTTTTGCAGTATAAAACGTAGAATGAGATCATCTGGCCTGAAAAAGATGATTTAAAAAATGGTTTGGAAATAGACAAAAGCAGACAAGTGCAAGCTGATTTTAGTTAAGAAGGTCTATCTGTGTATTAGCAATACAAAGGACCCAAATTAACATATTCTGCTCCTCAGGACTTAAAACTTGACCCAATAACTCAAGTGAGGACTACAAACTGGTTTGGCTTCTTCAAAAGAGCTAACTCTACTGCAAAGCCAACTCAACTTAAACTCTACTAAAGAGCTAAAACTCAAGTTAAACTCTACTAAAGAGCTAACTCGAGAGCTCAGGAGAGCTAATTCTGCTAAAGAGCACTGAAGTAAGCTACCAGTGATTTCTAAGATTTAAGAAATCTTTCATGTATGACAGCCAGGGTCTAATCAAATGGTGCTGTAACTCCTCTACAACATCTCCACCAACTAGTTTTAGCTCAACATCATGACTTCTTACCGTTTTTCTCATAACTTTTGTTTTCTTCTGCTTGATTCAGTTTCTGTGACACCTTTGCTGTCCCCAAAGGCCAAGCCCCTAACAAGGACTTGGTCTAGCAGGGGGTAAGATGCATTTACATTATTAACAACATAATATGGTCCAACATGAGTATGTTGCACCGTTGAGCATTTTTTATTTTACCAAGTAGAGAGTTGTTACTTACATATAGTTCATTCTCAGTATTCAGGCAAAGTCCATACAGAGCACACAGAACTGGCATATTATTCTTGTATGATTTCTCTCTTCTTACACTTTAATCTTCTCCACTAGGGAAAACAAGGTGCTTGTGGTCCCATAAGGCTTTTAACTAGCAACTCGCAAAATTTAAAAAAAAAAAGATTGCCAGAAAAGAAACCAGAGGTCGGCAGTAGGAAAAGGGGGCAGCTTGAGCCAGGCAAGGCAGGCAAGAAATGGACTAGAAGATGGAAAAAGAAAGACAGATGGGAGCTAATTTGCACAAGACCTTGAAGGAAAGAACAAGGAGTCTGAACTGTATGTGGAAAGCTAAAATACAAGAGATTTCTCCACAAACATTCACACTGAGGGAATAATAGTTAAAAGCCTTAATAAGATATTAATTTGGGTAATACTTTAATTGTCTTTCTGAGAAAATGACTCAGGTGACCCAAGACTCAGGTGGCCCAAGACTCAGGTGGCCCAAGACTCAGGACTGTTCTTCATGTTGTTTTCCCCATCTGCAGAGTCACAAAATAATTACGACATTGTTGTGACCAAGGCCTCACTTCTGAGGAATTTCAGCAACATCTGGATATACTGACATTAACCACGGTTCAGTGATTAAACTTCCTGCAGCTGCTTTAGTAGCCACTTCTTTGACAGGGTTAAACAATTCTGTCAGCCTTTTGGAAAACCCACTAGTCTCTGCTTTACTAATCCACAATTCATACTTCATACCTCATACTAGTTTTTCATACTTACCAAGGCACTGACCACCAGAAAACAGCACTGATCGCAGGACGTGCCTTCTGGGGTGATATCTGAGGATGTCTTTGCTAATATATCTGAGTTTCCCTCAGTGTTTGAGCAGGCTCAAACACTCTTGAATATCTAATCAGCACCTCATGAAGGATCCCAAAAGGGTATTTCTCCATTCCAGAAAAGGCCTCTGGAAAGGCTGTGGTGACACTGCCTCTTTCATCCTCTAGGTCTTGGATAAGGCAAATGAGCTATAACTTTGCATCTCTCCTGATCTATGCCTTCCTAAAGGCAGAAGTGTCTTTCCAGCATGTAAGCTAACAGACTCTAACAAAGGTTCTTACCACCAAGGGACAAATCAGCCTATTTTGCAAACTATTGCATCTGGAATTTTCAGAAGAACCCAAAAAAGTTACGCCCCAAATGTCCATTGTAATTCCCCAAGAGTCAGACACCAAGCTCCTTGAGTAATGCTTCAGCCAACAAATTCAATTATGCTGAGATGGAGGTGATGTGACTAGAGCTGACTGTACTCTACCAACCTCTCATGCTGGATGTGGGCAGGAGAGGACAAGGGCAGGATAACGTTAGAAGCCACGCGGCATCCTATGCTTTGATAGTTGTGTACGGTCACTTCTGCACCTCTTTTACCTCTAACAACTTTAGGTGCTAGGCTGCAAACAGGCACTTTAGGTGAGCACCAAAGACCTATTGAGAGGCAGTCTGCGTGCAGGTCTAAACATCCACCCTTCTGCGGATGCCCAAATACCATTTTTTCATGGAAACGCATCATACAGCCAGTGTATGGCAGACAAATTCATTCCAGAGTCCACTCTAGAAAGGGCCCTGTCACATACCAAAAGGGTAGACGTGATTTGTAGGCAGCTGGAGTCTGGCTTGTCTTTTTAGGAGCATGGCTGTACCTGCCAAAGCTAAGTCCAGCAGTGTTGACGTACAGACTTGGGTCAGGAAAATTACCATGCTTTTGGGATGCTGTTGACAGAGGCTCTAGTACAAAAGACAAATGAAATTTGTGTGAACTCCTATTACCTCTGCTACGTATACTCTTTAGATAAAAGGTACCTTTTAGAACTGACTGTAAATCTGTCACTCAATTCCTTGTTAGTTTTGGCATCTTTCATAAGCATGAAAGATAGAAGCAATTCTGAAAGTCCTGGAAGGGTGCAGAGGAGACATCAGGAAAAGCATCCACAACACAGAAGACTGTGCCAAAACAAATGAGTTTATAAAGATCACTTTGCTATGTAGTCTATTTGAACATTCTACATGCCATGTCTTTCACCGTATATTTTTCAGACTATAAATAAATCAAATTGACATATATTCACAATCTAGCACCATCTGCTGCGTAAAAGAGGAAGGCATTTTAGAAGCAAAAAAGGATCTGTTCCTTTTCTTACACAATACATCTTAATCAGTGAAATGTATTCCTGTTTCTAGAAATGTGTAGCTTGACTTTAAATATTACAAGCATTTGAAAAGAACCATTTGAGGAAACCTTTCTACTATTAGCTTCTGCACTGCATTAAAATTCATTTATTTCCAAAACACTAAGCTGAGAGCAAGAAGCAGGAAGGTTTCATTTGAAGTGTGGTGAATCAGAGCTTTGTGGAAGAGACGCATATAATCAGAGATAAGGGTTACATTTTTATATAAATCCTTCGAATTTGAGATAAACATTGTATTTCATAATAATTGAGACAAATAATTCCCTGCATCTTTGTATAGTGTTTTAATTTGCTAATTATATTTTTCAATTGTTTTATATATGCCCTTGCAACCGGTCATTTTTTTTTTTCATTAGCTATGACAAAAGCATGAGATATTATTCCCAACAAATTTCATTCAGGAACAAAAGTTACACATTTCTTTCCTATTTATTACTCAATTAGTGTATATATATATATATATATTCCTGAAATTCTTTCTAAAGTTTTTGGAAGATTGTGGTAAAGCATAGAGGCATATTTTAAAATTAATACAGGCTGCCTCGAAAAATAAAGCTTAAGCAACTTTGTTGCCCCATGTGACACTAAAATTAACTCATTCAGGAACTTAACTCTCCTTCATTTCTTCAACAGCTAAGCTGCCTCATTTGACTTTAACATACAATCTGTTATGGAACCACTGAAATCATTTAATATAACAAACTTGTTTACAGTTTCTGAAGTCTCTCATTCTAAAGCATTGAAAAATTATTTCACTTCCTCCCTCTGCTTTGTCCAAATGTCATTCTTCTTAGCAATCTGGCAACACAAAATGAAGGATGTTAAATTCAGTTTCTGCTTTTAAAACAGAAAGGGAAAAAAGAAAAATTTCAGCGTAGTGATGCAGTGAAATCTGGCCTGTGCAAAGCTGAAGTAGTTCTCCTTATGGGCGCTGATCCAAAGACAGCTATCCCTGTGGGCCGCAGGGTGCTGCACGCCACAACCAGAATCCTGCCTGAACTCAGACCAGAGGCTGAAGATGGTCCCCAGAGCCCTTTGTTTCAATCAAAAAATGTCTATTTTGCTTATTTCTACAAGGAGGGCCTCTCTCAACAGATAAAAAACACAAACTGTAGGCCAACCATCAGTCACATAGTTATTTGGACACAATTTTAAGTTGCTGCTTAGCTGCAAATGTGCATTCTCCACAGGATGCTTTAGCCCTGTGCTGTGGCTAGCAAGACCTTTGGTGAAGTACCTCTGAAAACCCCAGAGTACCCAGCTTCTTTGATTTTTCAATAAATATACTAGAAAAAAAAATACACTGTTTGCTTTTTTGATCATTTCTTTTGGTGAGCTACTATGTAGTTTAGACTACTGGAAAATGGAAAAGTGGAAGTTCTACACAGATAAATAGGACTCAGACCTGAAATGTATTTTTAGTACTCCAATTTGCTGAATAGAGCTAAAAAAAACTGCTCATGCTATAAGAACCAGTCATACGCTCCAAAGGTCAAGACAGGCTCCAGCTGCTCTGACTCGCCAGCAGGTTTTACAAAGCATAAAGGCTTCACCACTGCCCGTTCTTCCTCATGTTTTCCCCATGCAACTGTTTACTCATCTGCAATGAGGCTAGAGGGATGCAAACAGAAAAAAAGGCTATGAATTATTCTTTAGTGATCTGAACCTTAGTTTATTGATTGTTGTTTTTCTAAATCACGTTTTCTCCATTTCAGATCGGGACTTCAAATTACCTGGTACCAAATCACTCTCCTCAGGAGCAAGCAGTCTACAATTTCTACAAAAGAATATAAATATACAAGCCCTG
Source organism: Platalea leucorodia (assembly GCF_965183815.1). NCBI lineage: Eukaryota > Metazoa > Chordata > Aves > Pelecaniformes > Threskiornithidae > Platalea > Platalea leucorodia. The sequence continues at coordinate 82,393,643 of NC_138825.1, forward strand.
CCATTATCCTTGAAACAGGATAATACATTCCAAAGCAGAACAGATAAAAATTATAAAATATTAACCATCAAAAACCGCACCCAGCTGCAAGTCTACAGAAAAACCTCATGAACTTTGTTCATAGTTTTCCGTAATATTTCACAATATCAGCTCTAAATGTAGCTGAACATACACCTCAGATCTAGTGATCCATTTCTTCAGCTACGTTTTTTTCAGTTGCTAAGAAACTTCTTTCTCCTGTTTCTTGTAAAATACAAGTTTATAACATCCGACATGCTGTAGGGAATCATTCCTCATTGGATTGACTTTGAATATACCTGAAAGCATTTTGTTGCTCCTAGATTTTATCTGCTATGGTCCAATGAACTCCAGTGAGCTTAAACCTGACCTTGGCATGTTGCTCTTTACCTTCAGGTGATAATTCAGAAAGTAACTGCTCAGAGTCAAGTTTAGAATCATTCTTTTCAGACAGCTTTGAGGAAAACAAATAGATCAAAAACAATCCTTGACCTTCACCATTCCCTGACCTGAAGCCAAGTGCAGTTAGATTTTCTCCCATCCCCATGTCTCCTTGTCACATAGACGTTTGAATCCAAGGCTTGCTGCTCACCTCATCAGGTGCAGGTCTGGGGATACTTTTTTGTATTGAAAGTACAGCTTACAAATACAGCAAATATTTCAAAATGTACTTCCAAGCACATAACTTTCAGTGACAACAGAAAAACAGTTCCCTAGAAATATTTTCAGCTTGAATGCACCCAAAGGAATTCATAGGCTTTTCTGAATCAATAAATCATTTCTTTGCCACGTCAGAGTCATGGCCTGAGAAGGGGACCCTTAAGAACATGCACGTTTTCATACCTGTAGTGGAGCTTTCTGATCAGATCACATCTGTGCGTGTGTGAATTTAAAATATGAGCTTAACGCAAAAAGCTTTGAAACTATATCCCTTTAACTACACAGAGCCATTGTCTTGCTCAGAAGTGATCAAGTCCTCCCTGAGTCTCATACTAGCCACCAGTCCAAAACCTAAACTCACTTGCCTTACAGCAGACTACATCCATCTCAGCTATATGTCAAAGAACTTGGTAAATTTTAAATCTATCCCACTAGCTTCACTGGGAAGAGCAGGTATTCAACACCTTTGCAAAATCAGGTAATTTGATGAGTTATTTAAAGCTGTAAACTCAAGTCTTGTGTTTAAACCCATTCAGCAAGTTTAGAGCAGTAAGACCTAGATCCCTGGTCTGTAAGACCCTCCCCTACAGCTTGGTCATTCACAGTGCCATTGATCGCCCATGCGCATCCTCGGACTATGGACACAACAGCAATCACAGCATTAACTAATGAGATATATGGTAGAGTTTCATACCGAAATCAAGATAGGTTGGAAACCAAGATTACCCCCAAGATCCTTACAATCTGCTTCTTGGCAATGCTTTGCACCTCCTGCCAGATGCACCCAGACTTCTTGACGCTGTTTCTACGAATAAGCTAATATAAGGCAAGTCAAAAATCATCAAAACTGTTTCTCAAATTTAAAAAATGGGATGTTACTCAAATCAATTGTTTTTACAGGAATACCTGAGGCTGAGCATGAAGTTTTGGAAACTGAAAGACCAGTTTCCGAAATGTTTAGACTAGTTTCTAATAATGTCCAAAAGCCATCCCAGTGTACGTATTCATCTTTGCTCTTGACTTCCAGCAAGCAAACAATGTTCTATTCTTCACTTGCAAAATACAGCTTTTCGTTATTCTCTGTTCAACTTCACTCGGAAAACCTGAGTTGTCCCATAGAAAATAAAATAGGGAAATCTTGTCATTTAATCTCTATGGCCCTTGAACAAACAAACCTCTCAATGAGTAATATTTAAAGGAGATCATTTTTCTTCATCCTCACCACCATTCTTTCTGCCTATGCTTTCCACGTTGCATGGATCAAAACAGTATGTTTTTCTCAGCTAGAAAGCTCTTTTTTCCTGTAAATGTGGCTAATTTTTTTCTCCATATTATAAAATGCAGAAGACATACTTGCTTTACTGCAGCTATCAATAATCAGAAATTCAGAAACTAAAACCAGCCATTGTGCTTTTTTCCCCTAGTTGCAAATGGTAGTCACTGTGGCAGCCAGCCAGCAAAGCGGTAGACCTAGAGATGCTAAGAAGGCAAAATCCAGAGCATATTGTGCCAAGGCTGGGTCTGCAATCAGCTCAGCACGTAACCCACGACCTGCAGGTTTTTCATGTCCGTTCAGTCCCAAATTTGCCTCCAGGGAAACCGGAGGACGCAGGAACCGCCATGACTGGCATATGACTTCATGACCCCACGAGCTGCAATCCACCCGGCCACAGGCAAAGCCGCCGAGCCCACGGGAGTCCGCTCCTCGGCCTTCCCCCGCGCCCCGCCCGCCACGGCCCCCACGCCGCCTCGCTGCCTCCCGCACCGCCCCGGCCCCGCCGGCACCGCGGGGCGGCGCCGCGGAGCGCGGCCTGGCCAATAGGAGCGCGGCCCGCGGGAGAGCTCAGCCAATCAGCGCCCGCGCCGGCGCCCCGGGCCGGTGCTGCGGGAGGGCGCGGGGACGGCCAGCGGCGCCCCGGAGCCGCCGCCGCCCGGGGGCCGCGGCCGGGCGAGGGGCGCGCCGGAGCCCCGGGGCTGCGGCTGCTGATCCGCGCCTGCTTGTCCTCCCGAACTGCTTCTTTCCCTGGCCCTGGCCGCAGCCCGGGCTTCCGACGCTGCCCAAAGCACGGAGGTTTGGGGAGAACATTGTCGCCTCGTCCCTGGCCCGAGCGGGACAAGAAGACAAATAAACCAAAATGGAATAAAATAAAATTCAAAAAGAACAAAATAGAATAGAATAAAATAAAATAAATAAAATAAATAAGATAAAATTTAAAAATAAAACAAAATATAACAAAATAAAATAAAAAATAAAATAAAAAATAACATAAAATAACTAAAATAAAATAAATAAAAAATAAAATAAAATAAAATAAATAAATAAATAAAATAACATAACATAACATAACATAACATAACATAAAATAAAATAAAATAAAATAAAATAAAATAAAATAAAATAAAATAAAATAAAATAAAATAAAATAAAATTCAAATACGCAGGAGAATTAAAAAACAAGAATAACCACCCAGCTCTTCTCACGGGAGGGCTGTCGCCGGGCGTCGCAGCGCGGACAGAAGGGAAGCCGCACCCCAGCGCGGCGGCCCCGCGCAGGCTCCGCACCGCGCTCCCTCCGGCCCGGCCCCGCGGGGCCCGGCAGAGCCGCCCGGGGCGGCGGGCAGCGCGGCCGGCAGCCGGGGCCGGGCCGCGGCGGCGGGAGAGCTCCGCCGGGCTTGTGCCGGTGCGCGCCCCCGGCGGGTCCCGGGGCCGGGCCTCCGCCCCCGCACAGGGACCCGCTGGGCTCGGCGCCGGGCGCCGGGGAGGTGGCAGGGATGGGGCCCTGAAAATGAAACGCGGCAGAGTTCCTCCCTGTGTCTCCCCCTGTATTTTGTATTTCGATTTAGCCGCTGCAGAGCAGTTAAAAAAAAAAAAAAAAGCCAAACATGTTGTGTTCTTTTTGTTGTTGTTGTTGTTGTTGACTTTGCTTGTTTGCGGTTTTTTATATTTAGTTCGGTTTGTGTTTTGTTTCTTAATTCGAAGACTACATATTTTTTTTAGATATACAGACCGTTAATTCACACAAATTGACTACTTTTTTTTGTAAAAGTTGCCCGAGTATTACGCTTTGGTGGGACACTTCTATTCAAACGCACCCGCCCCACCGGCATGTAAATAATTCCCGGCCGGCGGTGTTGTTACTCTGCCCTCTGCCAGGACCTCACAGCGCACCCCAGGCGTCTCCCCCCGGCGGCAGCTCCATGGTGGGTGCCCTGCTTTGGGAAGGCAACAGGTAAATACTGAGATCAAGAAGCGGCCGGTTACATTCCGGGTCCCGCTGCCGGTGCTGTAAGTGACAGCAGATGACCAAGATCCCGCTCTCCCCGGGAGAGACCTTTTCCATTTACGTTCGCGACAGAAACACAACTTGCGTCCTGGGATAAAAGCGAATCGAGTAAGCGGGAATTTAGTGCACTTGCCCAGGGGAAAATAAAATAAAATAAAATAAAAAAATCCTAGATCCTACAGGTTTTGAATGTAGATCAAACCTTTAAAGGAAATCCAAGCCTGGCATTTGAATTCCCATTCCCTATTACTGCCAAGCACGTTTAGCCTTAACTGAGCAAACGGGGGATCCGTTTTGTACCCGAGATTCTTTCCGATGCTGGAAGTAATTTGTTTGTATTTTACATTGCGTCACCTACACCCTGGACTGAACTAGAGCCCGATCCTGGAAACTCACAGCCACCCGCATGAGTGGAAGCGATTTACCGTCTGCTTCAGAGCTGTGAGCTAGGCAAACCCAGAAAGCGGGGTCCCCCCGGCCCCTCCGCCTGCCCCAGCGCCGGCTCCCACCGACAGCCCCAGCCGGGAGCCGAGCGGGGAGCCCCGCACGGCCGGCGGGCCACCATCGCCAGCCTCCCATCGGTTCGCCTGGCGACCTGGAGGATTTTCCAGGCGAAAGAGGTATTTTTCTGACAGCCTTTTTTAAGCGTGAGAGTCTTTTTTAAACTGAACGCGCTTCAGGTTTTTCATACCAACAGAATAAGGAGATTTTTTTTTTTCCCCTCAGATAAAAGTAACAACGATTCTAAAGAAGACTCTTTGCAGAAGGGGCACGTTTGATAGAACAGAAAGAGCTAAAGCAGACTAATAATGTTCAGCTTTGAACATCTCTGTGCTGGTCCTGTGGGAAAAAAAGAAAAAAAAAAAAAAGAAAAAAAAAAACCGCGTTTGCCAAAACTCGTAGGCATAAGAAAGAACGGATTGGATTTTGCCTGGGTTTTGCTGGTTTGTTTTGCTGAGTGAGAGCAGGAAAAGACTCAGACGAAATATTCAGGGGCAAATTCTTTAGAGCTTGACCCAAAGAGGCGGAGTGCCGCGGGATCCGGGCCGAGCTCCCCATCGTCAGAAGTGTCAGGTCCTGCTGACAGCACTTCAGTGAACAACGAGACAAACAGTAGTTTGTCAGTAACTTTATTTTTTTTTTTTAAAAATCGCATGACAAACTGGAACCAAGACCAAAATACTGTATCCACTGTACATCATTCATTAGAAAACAAACATACACCACATTTGTATTCTACCAAACAGAGAGTGTATTTCCTTTAAAATTATATAGTGCGTGCTTTTAGATTCATGCTTTTCAATATTTATTTTACATTTGTTACTCAAATATCATCTGTTATAAATAATTGCAACTTGATCAAGTGGTGCACCTGTTATCATATGCGAACCTCTTCAGTGCTGCAAGTGTGGCTTTTTGTTGCCTTTTCTTTCTGTCTTTCTTTCTGCCTTTCTTTCTTTCTGTCTGTCTTTCTTTCCAAAAAGCTGTTGGTATTGCTTTATTAGGACCCGAGAAAGCACATCCGAGGTGTCAAATAAAGTGTACAGATGCCAGAGGCGCTTTGCAGACCCGGGAGCGCTGCGGAGCCCCACGGCTCGGACCGCTGGGACAAGTGACGGGAGAGCACATAGAAAAAAATCGTTTCCAAAAGGCACAATTTCCTCGACACAAAGGTACAATAAAAATATATGGCCACTGAAATACGGGCGCCTCCGGGGAAGCGGGTGCCCCTCCGGCGGGATCCCGGGCCCGCCAGGGTTTCGCCCCCCGCCTCCCCTCCCCGCAGGGCGGCCGCGGTGCCTGCCAGCCCGCGCTCCCCCGCGGCACGGCCCCCCGTGGGACCGCCCCGGGAGGCCGGGAGCTCCGAGTACGTGGGGACGGGGGGGCTGGAGCGCTCCCCGCCGCCCCCCGCCCCGCCCCGGCCGGCCCCTGCATCACTGCTCGCGGCTCCTGCTGCCGCTCTCCGGGTCGCTCTGGTCGTCGGTGAAGCAGACGTCCACGTCGCTCTCGTTGTCAGTCTTTTGCTCCTGCTCGGGGTGCGGGTAGCCAGAGTCACTCTTGTCCTCGGCCGCCTTGCCGAGGCTCTGCCCCGGGTGCCGGGACTTGACGTGCCGCTCCAGGTCGCGGCGCCGCACCAGCACCTTGCCGCAGTACTCGCAGCGGTAGGGCGTGTTGCCCTCGGCGTGCAGGCGGATGTGCTTGTTGAGGTTGCTGGGGTCCCCGAAGGGCCGCAGGCAGACCTTGCACTTGAGCGGCTTGTAGCCGGTGTGAGTCCGCATGTGGATCTTCAGCCCGTACTTGCGGGAGTACAGCTTCCCGCAGTAGAGGCACAGGTGCCCGGTCTTGGGCTTCCCGCCGGCCGCCCCCGCCGCCCCCGCCGGCAGCGCCTCCAGCCGCCCGCGGCCCTTCTCGGCCGCCAGCTCGGAGAGCTGCTGCGTGTGCATGGCGATCTCCCGGTCGATGCTGGCCAGCGAGCCCAGCTCGGCGGCGTGCAGCCCCGCCGCCGGCCCGCCGAAGTACGACACCGACTCGGGGTACTTGAGGAGGCCGCCCAGGTGCAGCTTCAGCGGGTAGTAGGGCGCGGCGCCGTAGAGCAGCTCCCCGTTGTAGACGGTGAGCGGCATCACCGGCAGCCCGCACTCCCCCGCGTACGCCTTCAGCCCCTCGAAGGGCGGCAGCGCGAAGCGCTCCAGCGCGCCGCCGGGCAGCGGCGGGTAGCGGGCGGGCGGCAGGGCGGCGGCGGGCAGCCCCCGCTCCACCTGCCGGAAGGCCGAGGCCTCCTCCAGGGGCGAGAGCAGCGGGAAGGCGCGCAGCCCGCCGCCGCAGGCCAGCCCCGCCGCCGCCGCCGCTGCCGCCGCCGCCGCCGCCGCCGCCGCCGCCGGGGGGGCGGCCTCGCCCGGCAGCGCCCCGCACTTGGGCGGCGCCTCGGCGGCGGCGCGGCCCGCCTTCAGCCCCCCCAGCAGCTTGGAGAAGCCGAGGGCGGCGGCGCCCCGCGCCTCCTCCCGCAGCGGCCCGGCGGGGCGGAAGGCCGAGCGCGCCCCGGGGCAGAGCGCCAGCCCGTTGCCGCCCGCCGGCCCCAGCAGCGGCCCCGGCCCGCGGGCGGCCCCCACGCTCATGTCCAGGGCGCGCTCCTGCTCCTCCTTGCCCGCCGCCCGCTTGGGCAGCCCCGGCTTGGCCGGCGGCGGGGAGGCGGCGGCGGCGGCCTCCCGCTTGACGGCCTCCCGCGGGCCGCAGCCGGGCGGCGGGTGGCCGCGCAGCGCGGCGGCCGGCGGCTCCTTGGGGGGCAGGCCGAAGGCGGCGGCGGCGGGCCGGCCGTGGTGCAGGAAGGGGCGGCCGTGGCTCAGCGCGCAGTGGAAGTGGACGTGGGCCTTGAGGCTGTTGGGGTACTTGAAGGTCCTCCAGCAGTACCAGCAGATGTACCGCTCCTCCCCTGCGGAGGCAAGCGGAGGGGCCCGTCAGCGGCGGCTGCGCACCCCCGCGTCTCCCCGCGCCCCCGCCGCCCCGGCCCGCCCCCGCCGCGCCGTGCCGCCCTGCGGAGCGGAGCGGTGCGGAGCGGAGCGGAGCGGTGCGGGCGCTGCGCGGCCCCGGCTGCGCTGCCGCGGACCGGGCGCCGTGGCGCCGGGGGGGAGCAGCTGCTGCCGCGAGTCGTCTGTCGGGGGGCCCATCTGTTGGCGTTTGCAGAGGAGGTAGCGTATGTCAGGGAGTCGGCTGCACCGAACAAAGGCCAATCTAATGATCGTGAGCCCCTCATTAGGCGGCCAGACAATATCCGATATGTATGGGCCATATGTAATCGTTCCCTTTCAGAGGACAATGCCCTTTGTGCCCCGTCCCCTAAACGTTTCGGCTTCTCTCAAGCGGAACAGACCTCGGTCGCCGCGGCTGCGGGGACTGCCCGGCACCGCGCAGGCACAGCCTCCGCTTTCCCCCTCCCGGCCCTGCTTGCCAGGAGTGTCCTCCCGAGGAGGAGCATCTCCCCAGCCCCGACGGTGAAACGCTGCCTCTGCGGGCAGCCTGTCTGTCTGGGTATCTTTAGTTTCTTTCTTTCTTTCTTTCTTTCTTTCCTTCCTTCCGTCCTTCCTTCTTCCCTCTCTCCCCTTCTTTCTCTCTTTCGCTCTCTCTCTCTATCTGCCTCCCTTCCTTTTTCTTTCTTTCTTTTCTTTCCTTCTTTTTCTTTCTTTCTTTCTTTCTTTCTTTCTTTCTTTCTTTCTTTCTTTCTTTCTTTCTTTCTTTCTTTCTTTCTTTCTTCCTTTCTTTCTTTTCTTTCTTTCTTTCTTTTTCTTTCTTTCATTCTTTCTTTTTCTTTCTTTCTTTCTTTCCTTCTTTCCTTCTTTCTCTTTCTTTCTCCCTTCCTTCGTCCCTTCCTTCCTTTTCTTTCTTTCTTTTCCTCTTTCTTTCTGTCTTCCTTTCTAACCCTCTCTCTCCTCCCCTTCCCCTTTCTCTTCTTTCCTCTCCTTTCTTCTCTCTGTCTATATGTATCCACCTCTCTCTCTCGTTCCCCCCAGTCACTACAATCCATCGCCCAGGCCTTTCAGAAGCCCCCGCAGTTCCCCCGAGCCGCTGCCCACCCACCCTGCCCGTCCCCAGCTGACCCTCACTCCCGGGTTAGTGCACCCAAACGCCGAGTGCCCCACAGAAACGAGAGGCCGCTCCTGGGGCCAGCTCCTCATCGTCGGGGGGCGATGGGGGCGAGGTGGGGCACAAGCGACCGGGGATGGGGGGCTCCGGCCCTGCGCTGCGCTCCGCGACAGCCGGGGCTCCCGGGGGGCGGCGGGCCACCGAGCCGCGCTTGGGCCGGGGATCAGCCGGTGGCCGCTGCGGGTGAAACACGAAGTCTTTGCTCTCCGCGGGAAACTCGGGCGCGAACTCGCGTGGCAGAAGGATCCAGGGCTGTTGCGTGTGTCTCGCCGCCCGTGTCCTTGCCGTCGTGCGCAGCCCTTCCTCGCTTGCCGTGCGTGGAGCGGCGGTCCCAGGCTGTGCAGCGTTATGAAGTCGTCGGACGTAGGTTTTCGCCCCGTCGAGGAGGGAGGCGGGAGCGTGTCTGCCCGGGCCCGGCCGGGGCAGCGGCCGCGGGAGGCGGAACCACGGCCGCAATCCCACCGCCGCGCGTGGGAAAAGGGGCAAAGGACGGGCCGGAGGGCGTGCGGCCACAGACCCCGCGGGCTCCCTCCTGCTGCCTTCCTTGGCCTTCGCGGCTCTCTCCCGCGGCGCGGTTTGGCCCTCGTTGTCCTCGGCAAAAGCGTGGCGGGACCGGCGGGACCGGCTGCCTCCCGAGCGCCGCCGAGCCCGGCCCGGCGCTTTCCCCGGCTCAGCTCCAGTCCAGCAACCATCGCTCGGGGGGGAAAAAAAAAAAAAAAAAAAAAAAGCAACGAAAAACACCCCTTTCTCGTCATGGTAAGCCCAAATAAATAGGGTCAAACCCAAAAGATTTCCAAAGTTTTGTTTTGTTTTGTTTTAAAAAAAAGCTCTCGGAATTTCTTCTGCCCTGAGGTTGTTTTTTTTTTTCAGCGTACTATCCTTAAAAGAAGAGCGCTTCAGCATTTTGATACCCTTATTCTGAGTCCGTATTAATTAGTCTGGAAACTGTGGGACTGGAGACAGAGCAGATCGGCAGGGTCAGTCTGCAACTAAGCCTCGCTTCGACGGGACGAGGACGATGCCACACGCTGGGTGCCTCTCGCAGACCCGAGCTTTCTTGCCCTTCTTTCCCCTGGGCAGCACTGGTAGCCATCCGCAGGCAAGGGCTGCTGGCCTGGGGGGGCAGGACCCAGCACCGTGTCCTCCTTCCTGCAGCCGAAACTTCGCCAGAGCCCGGGCTTTTCGAGGGGGTGACCCCCCGCAGGCCCAGTCCCTCTCTGCCCTTGGTGGGGGGGACAGAGACGTGACCAAGAGTTGCTTTTCCCGGTACAGTTTAAGCACAAGGAGGGACTTGGGCTCTTGCGCATCGCACGAGTCCGATGGGTCGTGAGCAGCCGGCGCCCGGCGTTCCGGCCATCACCCCCCTCCAGGCCGGATCGCGGTTACCCCGCGGAGCAGTCAGCCTTGAGGGGCGGGGAGGGCTCAGCCCCTCCCCGGATCGTGCCCTTGCTCCCTTCTCCGGGACACGGCCAGGCTGAAGGATCTTCCGCGCCGGGCAGGGGCAGGCGGGGTCCCCCGGCCGCCGGCTGAGCGGGCTCGGCCCCGGGCGAGCGAGTGCCCGCAGGTCGCCCCGAGCCGCTGCCGCCCCGGGGAGCGCCGAGACCGGGCGAGAGGGCCCGGGGCCGGGGGAGCCCGCGGCCGCTGCCGGAGCAGCCCGACGGAGGAGCACTGAGGAGGTTCGTCTTCTTTTCCCCCGTTTCATGTGCTGCCACCTTATCGTTTTTGTTAACATCGGTGTAACTCCAGCTAAGAATCAGCTTGCTGATTGAAACGAGCCGTCCCAGACGGGTGTCTTCGCCTTCCCGATATCCTCGGATGTCCTCATCTGAGCGTAACTTGACGCCGATTTAATTTGTACCTCCTGCATCCTAATTTACGGGGACTGCCCACTACCCACTTCGACTCGGCTCTGTGAATCTGTCCATAAAACAACCTGAAAAGAGGCTCTGAAGCTCTGACCGAGGGACACGCAAGGTGAAAGAGGTATTTTGAAAACCCGGGAAGCCAAACTGCTGTCTCGCATAACAACACTAGCGTTGTCTCATAGAAATCCCATCTGCCTATCAAAAGATCATTAAATTGTGCCGATGACGGACCGACTCGAGGCACGGGGGCCTTTCCATACGCTACCGAGTTAATAGATCACCCTTTAAATATAAGCAGATGGAGTCTTAGTTTAAAGGGTGGCAGGTTAAAAGTCACTGCAGCTGTGCTGGCATTAATTTTTCTGAGGGCGCGGATTTGAAGGGCCCGCGTTTGCCTACCGCAGTCTGAGCTCCCGGCAAAGGTGTCAATTAAAGAGGGTTTGTTTTGTTTCATTTAATTTGGTGGCTCCGACATGAATGCCCGCATCCGTACCTTTCTCGTCGTGCGTCGGGGTGGCCGTGACGGGGATGTCGAACCACTGCGCCAGGGGGTTGGAGTACCAGACGGTGAGCTCCTCTCCCGGCTGGACATCTCGCAGCGCCCGGTAGAAAATCTGGGAGGGGGAGAAAGGAAACTTCTTCAGGAGGCTTGAGAGGGGAGGCAGGTGGCGGAGAGCGGTGCCAGGCCGGCCCGGAGCCGCGAGTGGGGTACCTGTCCTCCTGGCAGATCCGCAACAGCCTCCAGTGTCTGCTCTTGGGAGTTTCGGGCAGCCCGGATTAACCCTATCCACTCCAGAGCTGAGCTCCCGGCTTCATCCACTAATTCCCCTCTCACCATCCGCACCTGGAAGACAGGCGGCACCGCTGTCACTTCCACGCGAGACGAAACGGAAAGAAAGCAAAAAGCTTACCCGTCCCCCTGCCTGCCTGCCTGCCTGCTCTGCCTTGCCCGGCGAGCCTGCTTTCACCCCCCGGGCAGGTGTCTGGGCACGGCAGCTCGGAAGCAGCGGCGAGAGCATCTCGTTTTGCCGCCGGTTTGCCTCTTCCAGCCTCACCCGCCTTTGGGCAGGACCCTCCTCGGCTCGCAGGTGCCTCGGCAGAGCTGCGGCTGGCCCGGGGGGTTGCTGCTCTGCGGGGGTGAGGATGGAAGGGCCCGGGCCCGGCGGGGACCTGCAGCACTGCGAGGGGAAATGGGATTTTTCCCTGGGGTCGCGCTGGCCCAAACGCACGTTGTCCCGTCGCAGCTGCCGCCTTTAGCTTAACGCTATATTAAAAGCCCAGGTAAGATGCCTTTTTTTTTTTTTTTTTTTTGAAGGGTTTGTGCAGCCTCTGAGTCCGTGCAAAACAATTGCGACACACACGACTTGTCGGGAGACCGGGAGGGGGGAAGGGGAGAGGATTCTGCTTAGCTACAAAGTCTCTGTAGTCCCATACTTCATAATCTGCTTGCCCATACAAAGAGAAAATGAAGTGCCCGTTCCCTGAATGACCGTGCAATAAAAGTCATCGGAACAAAGCAGTCTAAAGCGAGAAACCAAGGGAGCCAGATGAGAAATAAATTTGAGTGGGCTGGCAGAGCGTTTAAAAACAATTAAAGGGCATTAAAAATCCGAGCGGAACGCGTGAGCCGCGGCTGCCCGGGGGGTGGAAGGAGGGCTCTCACCCGCAGCCCCTGAAGAGCCTGATGGACGGGGCGAGTGCCCTTCGCCGCCGCCGCCTCGCTCCTTCCCAGCTCGGACACCGACGGACCCCGGAGCCGGTGGCCGGGTGGCCGTCCCCCGCTCCGGCTGTGCAGGTTGTTTGCGGCTGCGGGGCTGGGAGCTGGTTTGCGAGGAGGCCGAGCTGTGCTCCGCCGGGCGCCGGGCTGCCCCGGCACCTGCAGCCCGCACCCCGCCGCCGGCCCCGGGGAGCCCCGGCCCGCTCGCCCCGCGCTCCCCTCCGGCCCCAGCCAAAGGACCCGCGGCCGAGGAACGGGACGGGGCGGGGGGAGGCCACAAACCCGAGCCAAACGCAGAAATAAATTGGTGCATCTGCCTCTCCCCCTGCTCCTTCCCCGGACAAACCCCGGGGACTGTGAAAGCCGCGTGCCCCCTTCTCGCCGGGGCTCCAGGGGCGAGGCGCCAGCCGCCGCACCTCCCGGCCCTGCCGGGGAAGGGGCCATGCCCGAGTGAGCCGAGCCCCGCGGGGCCGGGGCCGGGCGGCGGGACCAGCGCCCTCCGGCACCGGGCACCGGGCACGGGGCTGCGGCGGCGCTTTCAGCACGTCTGTGTCCAAGGCGGGGGCGCGTCCGCTCCTCCGGGAGAGCCGCCGGGTCCCCCGGCCTCGCCGCGGAGGCCGGCCGGGCTAGCGGGGCCCCGGCGCTGGCGAGGAGGGGGAGCGGGCACGGGCGGGCGGGCTTCCCTGGCACAGCCGCGAGGAGACATCTCGGGACGCTGTGGAAACGCTTCCCTTTCCTTTCCTTTCCTGGCTCGCTCTAAGAAGGGAGGCTCGAAGAGAGAGGGGGGAAGAGCAGCCTCTTCTCCCAAGCCGGCTTTCCCCCGAGTCAACGAAAGAGCAAGGTCCAGCGGTGCAGGAGAGGCGGTAGGAAAATACCTTTTTCTTGGGTCCCGGCTCCCTGCGGTCTGACAGGTACTTGCCCAGTTTGAAGATGCCCGGCACCGGGCCCAGCCGCAGCCCGGCCGGGATGCAGCTCTCCGCGCTGACGCTGATGGCCGGAGCCCGGCTGGTTTGCATCGCTGCCTCTGGCTGCGAGCGCTCGGGAACCCCAACTACTTAAGGGGGCCGGAGTGACAGCGGCTGGCGGCGGGAGGATGAGCGCACAGGCGTATCTCCGCCCGCAGAGTGACGCGGCGGTGTGCGGCCGCCGGCTTTTCAACGGGAGCAGGAGGGGTACCCCTTGGCAGGGGGATGCTCTGGGGCGCAGAGTTTGGTGAGAGAGTTTGGCTCCTCGAGCAGCTGCGGAGTCCCATCCAAGAGGGTCACATGGAGCCTTTCCCTAACCCTCCTGCATAATCAGGCGGAGTGAATGGCTGGCAGACAATGGGCCAGGCGACCTTCCCATTCCTAAAAATCCAATTTGTCAAGGGCAAAGAAAAGGCGCTGGTGAATCAAAGGTCTGGAGGGACCATTAATCCTCAGCATGGGGTATTGTCCCCGAGACAGTTACGATATTTTAAGTGACAAATCCACTGTATAATTTCTCCATAAATTTTACTTCCTTTTATTGTTCCTCGACAAACCAGTTTTGGAAAATAAGTGACTATTTTAACTCTACTTGGCTGAGCCTTTTGAGGTTTAATATACTTCAAAGATTTTTAATTCTCTTCCCTTGGCTTTATTGTAAAGGAGATTAAACAAAGAGATGGGGAATGTTTTGAGGACTTGTTAACTTCTATTGATTCCCGGCGTGTGCCATACAGAAATTGGGCAGGTACTTGATGGGAAAACACCAGAAAATACCTACACTTTCTTTTTTTTTTTTTTTTTTTTAAAGAACGACCATATTACCATTTCAGTGGGTTGGTTTCAGGCCAGTAATCTGTTCAGAAGAGCTTTGATCCTCAAGGAGGATGAATAGCACAAAATATGAGCCGCCGTGGCCCCTGTAAAACACAAACCGCTGCATCTGCGAGCGCTGGGGAAGCTGTGTCTGTAGTTGGTGCGATTAAGAAATAGAGACAGGAGGAAATAGAGACATAGAGCCACCAGGAAAGAGAGAGGCACGGCCAGCAGATAACACAGATGTCTAGCGAACAGCGTGCAGCTGGATTCCTCGTTTCAGACATCCACAGGTTCCTCTCCCACACGCAAAATCGCTTGCACCGAGACCGCTTTCGGAGGTGGAACCTACAAAAAGCGACTGTAAATAAAGCCAGAACGAAAGGATTCGAACAGAGTGCCTCTCTGTCCCTCCTCTTCGCATAAATATTTTAATTAAGATACAACGAGGCGCTAGGATTAAGTCAGTTTATAATTCAGGCTGGGTAAATGTCCCAAGAATTTTCCAGGAGCTGGAAGGTGTGCGACTTTTTTCTTACACACATGCAACAGTCCAGATGTGCCTGTCAGACCAAAGAGTACAGTAACGAATTCAATTTTCCCCTTTGGCTTTTTGTTTAATTCCTGCTAGCGGGGTTTCTCTGCTCCGTACCTCGTAACTCTCCAAAAAGAAGATTTCTGAACCTTTCTCCTGCGGAGAAGTTGCACATGCGGATTTTATCCATTGCTTCTCAGAAGCAATTGCAGATATGGAGCTTTTTATTATTATTATTATTATTATTTCCCACTCCGTTTTTCTAATAATCAGACCTAATAAATTTCAAAAGGAAACCCAAAGAGCTGCGCTTAGAGGTGTATCTGCCGAGAGGCGCCAGGTAACCGAGCGGGCTCTTCCCAAGTAACCCCGCTTTCTGCAGAGATAAACTTTAGCGCGTAGCTTTCGATGTGATCGTTAGCGTGGGCTTCACTCTGGGTTTGTTCGCCGCCGTCACGCGTGGCACCGTGGGCGCAAGGGCCGCAGGGATGCGCACGGGGGACGAGAGCGATTTTGAGCCGGCGCGTCTCACCAGCTGGCAGCCCCAAAGCTGCCCTTTCCCCTCGCCGCGCCGGGAGGGCAATTAAAGCCCAGCCCGGCCAGTCGCCGCCGCTGCTGCCGTGACACTTGCCCGGGCCGGTGGCTGTTCGCGCCGGCCCCGCCGCGGCAGCGCTCCGCCAGCCCGCCCGCTGCCCGCCGCCCGCCGCCCGCCGCCCGCCGCCCGCTGCCCGCCGCCCGCCGCCCGCCGCCCGCCGCCCGCTGCCCGCCGCCCGCCGCCCGCTGCCCGCCGCAGGGCACCGCCAGCCGCTTGCCGAGCCGGGGCCGGCCCCGAAATGTCGGCGTCCCTGCGGGGACCAGCGGGCAGCCACGGCCTGGCCCCCGCGCGGGGGCTCCCCCGGCCGGGAGGCACCGGGAGGCACCGGCACCGGCACCGGCACCGGGACGGGGACGGGACCGGGCGCTGCCGCCGCCTGCCGCGGGGTCCGCCGGCCGGCACTGCCCCCGCCCGGGCCGCGGATGGGCTTGTAGCGCTGATCCACGCTGGCTGTCGCGCCTGCCCCCAGCAGCATCAGCGACCATCGATCGCGCCCCTCCGGGGTGCAGCGGCAGGGACCCCCCCGGGGGCGGGCGGGGGCGGGGGGGGACCGGTTTCTTCTTCCCTTCAGGGACGGGAAGCGGGGCGGGGGGGCAGAGGATGTGGGGAACTGAAGATGACCCCTTTGATCAGCGGCCTGAATGGGGAAAAAAAGGATAAACAAGAAGTTGAGGGCAATAAATTTAAGCCATGAACATGTCCCTGTAACCTCTGGCCTGGCCACTTGAGGATGAGACCGGGTTGAAATTCCGAGAGCCGCAGAGGTAGAGCGAGGGCTTTTAAGGCGACCAAGGTACCCTACTGCTCCGCCTCGGGAGCCGCTCCCTCCCAGGCCTTAATGAGTCAAAAAGCGTGAACGACACGCGAACAATTTTATCAATAGGACCATGTAAAGGCCGACTGTGAGGAAAGTTATTTATTAATATAGCCGATTGTGGCTGGTTCCCATCCACTCAGAAAAGAAAAGCCCTTGCTCTGGAAGCATTCACACCAGTTCTCCAATTTTTATTCTGTCCTGTGGCTCAAAGTTGAAGTTCCCCAAGTGAAATAAATTGTCCACAAAAGAGGAAAGGAACCACATTTTCTTTTATTTTTCCTTCCCTAAAAAGGAAGGGTGAAACCGATCTAATGTGCCCACTGGAGCAAGATGCAGCATGAAAGGCCGGGTGTTAAAAGTAAAAGCAGCCTTTGGAGCAAATGGGATGGAAAATTAAATGAAATTAAATAGCTTGAACGACCGTATTGTCCCTTATTAAAAAGACACATTAATTACATGGTTTCAGCTTTATTCAAAGACAATGTTTAGACTCAATCAAAACATTCCACTATCGCTCTTTATATACTTAAACCGGGCTACCAGAGGCACCATTAAAGCGAGATCACTTTTGCCCAGAGCTGCGGTGAAAGTTATTTTCCTCGGCGGCCCTTATTTATGCCCACCGCTGAACTGCCGGTGCCCCTGAGTAACACTTTGGCACACTGTTCTCCCTGATTTAACAGGTTGCCCCATAATGAGGCATGAATGTTAAGGAACAACAGTCATCCAAAGAGGCACAGTTGCAGAGAGCAATGTCCCACCAGGGAGCTCCATTCAAACCATCAAACCGCTCCGGCACAGAGAAGGTTCAACACCACATTCAGACCAGCATGAATGCCTGTATACAGGGCCCGCCTCATTATGCCGCCGAGCACCGCAGCGGAGGCTTCAACAAAATGCTGCAAGTTCATTCAGCAGGCCATACTCCGGCGGGGCAGCCCAGCCGGCGGCTCCCGGGGCGACCTTTTTCCGAAATGGCTTTGCCCCGCCGCGGCGGCCCTTCCCCGGACTGCGGGACGGGACGGGACGGGACGGGACGGGGCTCCCCGCCCTGCCCCGGCCGGTCCCGGGGCTCCGGCCCGCGCCCGCCGCCACGGCCCCGCCGCGAGGGGATGGATGGGGATGCAAGGAAGCGGGCGGAGGGCGGGGGGGGAGGCTTGCTGAGACCCTGAAACAGGGAAATCCCCTTTCAGCCGGCGGAAGAGATCAACACGGTCTGAACCGTCTTTTTTCCCTTTTTCCCCCCTTTCCCCTTTCCTCTCCTTTTCCTCTCCTCTCCTTTCCTCTCCTTTCCTTTCCTTTCCTTTCCTTTCCTTTCCTTTCCTTTCCTTTCCTTTTCCTTTCCTTTCCTTTCCTTTCCTTTCCTTTCCTTTTCCTTTCCTTTCCTTTCCTTTCCTTTCCTTTCCTTTCCTTTCCTTTCCTTTCCTTTCCTTTCCTTTCCTTTCCTTTCCTTTCCTTTCCTTTCCTTTCCTTTCCTTTCCTTCCCTTCCCTTCCCTTCCCTTCCCTTCCCTTCCCTTCCCTTCCCTTCCCTTCCCTTCCCTTCCCTTCCCTTCCCTTCCCTTCCCTTCCCTCCTTCCCTTCCCTTCCCTTCCCTCCCCATTCCCTCCTTCCCTGCCTCCTCCTTTTGCAACGCCCTCATGTCCCTTCCTCGATGTCCCTCGCTTTCTCTCTTTCAGCCGCTCTCTCAGACCCCCTTTCCCTTCACCACCCTTTCCCCCTTTCTGTCCCTCCCCACCACATCCATTCCTCCCCGGTGACGCCGCCCGCCGCCGCCGCCGCCCCGCCGCGGCGCTGCCGGTGCCCGGGTGCCGGTGCCGGTGCCCGGTGCCGGTGCCCGGTGCCCGGTGCCCGGCGCTGCGGGCGGGGCCGATCGGCGGGGCCGGGCCGGTCGCGGCCCGGGCCGGCGGCCCCCAACCAGCTGTGCGGTGCAGACGAGATGCGGGTGGGATATTAAAGCAGCTTTTGAATAGTAATTCAGGTTCTATGGGAACCCGGGCAGATGACAGGAGCTCGATTTGGTATTCGTATTGTTAATCGCGAGCGTCAGCCCAGATCGGATTCAAACACGTTTTGTGCTCGTTAAAAATTCCAGTGTAGGGGCTGAGATTTTTTTTTTTTTTCTTTTAGCCCAGCTTCAATTGGAGGCGAAACTTGCCGCATAAAGTATTCAAAGTCTGTCTAAAGTTGCCTTTTAACCGGATTCTCCCCCTCCCGCAGCCCCCACCGTATCTCTTGGTTCTTTCGGTTGACATGGTGCAAATAAAAGTCAGTAAACTTGTTGCTGAATTGCAATGTTTCGGTGTACCTTATAAATTCATACCTTTTCTCCCTCGATCGCCTCAGAATGAGCCCCTGCCTCAATTCGATTTTCCTTGCTGTTGGGCACATTTAGGAGAGAGTCTATTTGTGAAGTTCATTTCTAGGCAAATGTATTCAAGAGCTGATTGGGATGAATAGGACCGTGTGTCAGCCGCCCCTAATTGGGATTTAAAGCACTTCGGACCATATGCAGAGAGTGACAGAAATTCTCAGGTTTCATTGTGCTCAGACTTCCACCCGCCTGGACACTCCCCCTGGAAAAAGGGGGGGATTTATAAAGATTTCAGGGAGAAACTGAGGAAATAAAGGAGGCGCAGAAAATAACGGAGCTAATGTCCCTCTGCGGGGCTGCCAGCACGGCGATTGTCGGGGGGCAGCGACGGGCAGCGACGGGCAGCAGCGGGACCCCGGCGAGGCGGCGGGGCCGGGGCCAGGCGCGGGCCGGGGAGCGGAGCTGGCGCCGGGTCTCCCGCCGGAGGGCCGGGAAGCAAGCCTCGGCTCCCCCACGCCCGGCTGGTATTCGGGCTGGGAAACGCTGGGCGTTATATGGGATGGAAATAAAAAACCCCACGGGGAAACTTCCCCGCGTGTTTCTAGCCTAAGGAACAGGGTCCCAGGGGAGGAGGGAGGCAGGGAGGGAGGGAGGGACATGCAAGCCACGGGCAGATGCCGCTCCCTGCCCAGCCCAGCACTGCTATCAGGGAAATGAGGTTTTTGGCAATGTGGCCCTGCTGCAGGGGGGCTGGCCGGGGGCTGTGCTCCCTGTGCCGGGCCTGCCTGGTCTAGCGAAAGATGCCCACGGCCAGAGGGGTGGGCTAGATGATCTTTACAGGTCTCTTCCAACCCAAACCACTCTGTGAATCTATGTTTTTAACCCAAAGCTGCCCCACGTCCATATCCATCCATTGCCCTATGTCTATCCATCTGCGTGCCAGCTGCGCACAAGTGGCCCTGGCGGGGCGAAGCATGCTGCCGCTGAGGGCTCTGCGCTTGCGGAGCCCTAGTGAGAGGCAACGTTCGGAGCTCAGGCCTGGCCTTCACACTGTGACTAATCTGGGTGTGAGGCCACCCAAAACGTGGTGAGAAAAATATTATTTTGGTTAGCAATTTTTCAACTCTGTGGTCGGTTATGAGAAAGATGATGCTTAATCCCATCATAATCAAAGAGAGAAGAGCCTGTACTGCTATCAGGGCCTTTGTTTGCAGAAGCTACTTTGTCCCAGCAAGGTGACTGAGAGCGGGTGACCGCCTGCTGCTTTCGTCCTCTCTACGCTCCTCTGCAGGGTACCCATCGCCCCGACGGGGCAGTTTTGTGCCGGTGTCCCCGGCAAGCCCGTGTGCCTGTGCCCCGGAGGGGACGGCGTTCCCGGGCCAAGCCCCGCTGCCCCCGCGGGCTCCGGGACCCACATCCCCGGCGGGGCCCCCGGGAGGACACGGGTACCCCGGGGCCATACGGACACAACTTTCCTCGGCGATACAGAGCCGGGTGTCCCCTCCGCACGGGAAATCCCCTGGCAGGGCCTGCGGGCTGGTCCGTAGCGGTGGGGAGCATCCCGCCCGCGCCCCGTGGGTAACGCCGCTCGCTTGCGTGGGCATCTCCCCACGCCCCGTGGGTCTGGCCGGGCGGCGAGGGGAAACGGCGCTGACCCAAGCCGAAGCGTGCTCAGGGAAGAAGCAGCGTGGCTCGTAACAGCAAATGTTGCTGAAGTCCCAAAACAAGGACTGAAGTTCATTCTCTGGCGTGGGTTTTTGCACCTGCAACCGGTCCCCGTAAGGGGCAGGTCTGGTTTAGCGGAGACAGAGAGCCCGGGCGGGGCAGGGCGAAGCGCGGCCCTCCGCCTCTCCTCCCGCGCCGCCGGGTACCCCACGATCCCGCAAGACAAAGAGCGGGAGGCAGCGGCGGCGGGCACGGTCGTGCGTGGCGGTGTGCGGGGCTCGGGGCACAGCGGTCGCGCCGGGAGGCCGCCGCTGAGCCCGGGAGAAGCCCCTGGCATCATCTCGCCGCAACCGGGCTGGCTACGGGCGGGGGGAAATGCACAGCCCTGAGATGCCTCCGGCCCCCAGGACGGCTGCGGTATTTAAATAAAAAAAGGAAAGAGCATCCCCGCGCCAGCCGGCAGCGCTGCCCCCGCTTTCCTGGGGCGGGAGGCGGCGGGTTTGCCAGCCCAGCCCGAGCCCAGCCGGGGCCACCCGCGTTTGCCCCCCCGGGAGCCAAACCTCCGCCCCAGCCCGAGGAGAGAAGCGCGGCCCCGGGTCGGGGGGGGGGACACAGGTTAAAGGCAGAGCTGGGCGCAGCTGCCTACAGCTACAGCATCCATACGTGTCACGCGTGTATCCGCAGGCACCGCGGAGGTAGGAGGGATGCGGGTTGGCCTGTGTGTCCCCACATATGCACCCGGGTACGTCTGCGTGTATACACACGCATACAGATTTATTCATAAGTCGGTATGCTGGGGTCACTGCCATCCTTTTTTTTTCCACGGGTTTTGTGACAGGAGTGCAGGGGGGAAGGCCCTTCCTCTCCTCCCTGGCCGTCCCTGAGGGCCAGGGCCGTGACTTATGGAAAAGCATACTGTACGTACAGAGCCAAAGGTTACCGAACATATACCGGCCCGATGCGCTGGGAAGCGCCTGCAAAGGTCTGGGGGGCGCTGAGGAACCCCGTTGTGCCTCTGCTCCGGAGAGCAGCAGGGTGAGAAGCAGAGGCTGCTTCCCTCCCTCGCCGTCCTCCAGCATCAAAAATATCCCGGGAATCCAATTCATAGAGCTACACTCTGATCTGAGCTCCCTCTGAGTCGGGCTTTGTAAAGACAGTGGTTGTACCACTTAAATCAGATGGTCCTCCCACCTCCAGGCAGGCAAGTTAGCACTGACTTTTTATTTCAGCCTGGGCTTTAATTGTTTGGGGTTTTTTTAAATACAGTGGGAGTCCCCTTCTCTGAGCATTTCCACAGACGGTCTCCCTCCGTCCTGACAGCTTGACAGGTCCGAGCCCGACCCTGAATCTCTTCCAGCGATGAAACTGTGCAGCGACAGAAGCCAAAGCACGCAGGCAGAGACCGCATCCCGCAGAGCTCCCCTCCTCCTCCTCCTCCTCGGACCCCTCTGCCGTGCTCAGCTCGGCTCAAGGCGAAAAAAATTTCTTTACACACAGTGTAAATTTGTTGCCTTTTCCTCAAGAGCTTACAGGGGGGCTCACCTCCTTTAAAATCAGCCCTGCGTTTACAGAAGAGTTACAGCTGTAAAACGAGGCGCTTAATTTCTGCAAATCTTCTCCCCGAGGGGCAGCGTTATGGTACAGCAACAGCAACGGCATCGCTGGAGCTTATGGAGGGGTGGTTCGTAGGTAGATGCCAAGGACCTCGGGAGAAGCAAGTGCCATCCGTGCTGAAGCCGGCACTTGATCTGAGGAGAGGCAGGGAAATAAATCATTGGCACGGAAGGAGAGAAAGGGATGAAAAAAATGGTAGCTGCTGGAAGGAAGATCTCTCTCTGCAGTGGCACCAGAGAGCAGGGCAGAGCTTGCTGGCTGGCTGGTCACGATGTAAATGGAGAAAGAGATAGGTTTTGCCAGCAAGCGGGAGAAAGGGCTGCAAGGGAGCTGACTTCCTAATGAGCGCAGATAATGTTGTAAAGGGTTGCAGCATTTTATGCTTTTCAAGATACGACGATCAGCAAGAAGAAAAAAAAAAAATAGAACCTTAGCAAAAATGCAGCCATCAGAAACTGTTCGTTACACTCTGGTAAACATCCCCTCATGGTGAAATTGTTGGTGGGGGCGGAAGGCAGGGCAAGAAAACGCATCTTCTTCCAGGATGTGCAGCTCTCTAATTAATGAATTTGACAAACTGAAAGGTCTTCCTCTGGTTCCTGTGACTTGACTTCTTTTTCCTTTTCCTTTTCCTTTTCCTTTTCCTTTTTCTTTTTCTTTTTCTTTTTCTTTTTTCTCTTTTCTTTTTCTTTTTCTTTTTCTTTTTCTTTTTCTTTTTCTTTTTCTTTTTCTTTTTCTTTTTCTTTTTCTTTTTCTTTTTTCTCTTTTTTTTTTTTTTAACCCAGTAAAGATATTCGAAACAAGAGAGTATTTGGTTTAGATATGTAGAATAACGGAGGTTAAAGCCTCGTTATCTAGGACTTACTTTAAAGTACACCACAAAGTACAGCCCTTTTCCTTCTCTTTATTTCGGCATTGCATATTCTGATGCTGAAATATGCATCATTTTTGACAGCTTCGGAGTTACAAAACCAAAGAAACTTGTAGGTGTCATCTGTCGGAAACCATTTTTCGTTACAGCCTGTAGATTTAATGTTGTTCTTTCTATTCATTGTTTGTGCTATTAAAATAAAATCTAAATAAAATTATTCAGTATTTTTGCCCGATCGCCTGTGGACCGCTGCCCTCAGCTTCCCCAGTGTCATCATCTTTCAGTCTAAATATTCAAATATGCGTTTAGAAGAAGACGACAGATTAACCTCAAAGTTTCTGTTCCACTCTATGTCTCTCACACGGAAAAATAAGGGCACACTTCGGGCACACACATGCAGAAGGGTTAGCTCTTCCAAAGCTAGGAAGAAAAATCCTATTTATCTTTGAATATTTCCATCCGTGCTTAGTATTTGGCGGGGGCATCTTTTTAATAAGCTGACCTCCTTAAATTATTTGTGGAACGAACCTTTCTTAAAATCGCGTGTGAATTAAGCTGCGTTCAAAATATCAGAGTCAAACTAGCTCCTGCTTTTGAGTCACTGGTTTTAAAGTTAGATTATGATGCCCACCGTAGAGGTGTTTCTGCCTGAGAAAGGTGACTCGCCACCATTGTGTTTAAATCCGAGGTGTTTGAAGAAAAAATCAAGTGTGCACATTGAGCTACCGCTGAAAGGTTTTCAACAGCCCCTGTTAGCCGGGGCAGTCCCCCGGGTTTTAGGGCTCACCCCCAGCTACAGAAACTGCTCTCGGATGGGTGCAGGGTTGGACCCTCTACAAACGTCACCCCACAGGGAGGGAATGCTTGACTTTCAGCCATCCCCTTATGAGCCTTCCAGGCAGCTTTTCCTCGGGAACCTGAGACCCAGGCCGGTCCCCGGGGTGCCCGCACCCAGCGCTGCTTGGCCGCCAGCGCTGCACCAAGGGGCCCGCACCCGCTGCCCCCCCGCTCCATCCCCGGACAGCCCGTACGCCCTACAGCCTGGGCGTCCCTCTGCCGAGATTCTCCGCTACTGCTTTACCTTGCAAAGAAAAGAAAAGAAAACAAAAAAAACAGGTTTTTGGTTTTTTGTTTTTGTTGTAGGTTTTTTTTTTTTTTTTTTTTTTTTTTTTTTTTTTTAAATTCCGAGAGCGCGGAGCGGCGGAGGGTGCCGTCGGGGGGACGGGCTGCGGCACCCCCGTCCCGCTGCCCCGCCGAGCCGGCCCCTGGGGCGGGTTGTGTTGGAGGTGGCTGAAACCTGGCTCCAGAAGACGGCAGTTTCTCAGACTCCCTTTGGGAGCCCGCAAAACTGGGTGGAAAAGATGTGCGTACACATGTGCGTGTGTATGCACATGTACGAAACCTGTCCGGGGGAAAATAGACACGGAAACACACAACGCGGCAGTGATATATTTTCTCTCCTCGGTTATATAGTTTTTCCTCACTTCTGTAGTTTCAGAAGCCCTCTCTGAGCTTCTGGGTTGGAGAGAAACCGTTTGCTACCAGATAGAGCGAGGCAGCGAAGCCTCCCCTCGGAAAAGCGTCTCTCAAGCGTGATCCGGCGAAGATGCAATTAATTAACTCGCTTCTCTGTTTTCCGCTCCCTTCTCTCCGGTAACGTCAGGGGCTCGTCGGGGAAGCGGGGGCTTCTCCCCGGGCCAGGCTCCGCCGGGCGCACCGGGGAGCCGCAGCCCCCCGCCCGCCTGCCGCCTTGCTTCAAGGTTACCCTATACCTTCGCCAAACCGTGCAGAAAACCCGGCTCCCGAGGTCCCACGGGAGCGAGCCACGCAAGAAAAGACGTCTTCTGAATTTCATTCGAGTTAATAAAAGCGACACAACAGGTTCGCAAACGCGGGCGGCTCGGGCTGAAGGCGGAGGAGCTGCTGCTGGGGGGGGGGGGAAACGCAGGGTTTTGAGTGAAAACCTGGAGGAACAGCGAGAAAGGAAGGCGAGGTCCTGGGAGGTGGGGACCCCTGTGCCAGCCTGGGGTGGCACCGGAGCATCCCCGGTGTCCTCCGGGGGGGCCGCGGGCCGCTCCCATTTTACGGCAGGATCCTTTCCTCCGGAGGGGCCAAGAGATCAGCGCAAAACCCTATAACTTCGGGGCAGACTCGCATTCTCCAAAAAGTGTTTAGGGTGCGGAGGGGTCCCCCGAGGCACCCAGGGGTGCGGGGGCAAGTAGAGAGGGCTCCTGCCCGGGGCTGGGCGACAGCCCTTCCTGACTTCTCAGGACGCCTTTCATCTCCCACAGTGGCTTAATGTTTGTTTACCTGAACGTTTGCGAAGAGGTTAGAGAGAGGTAAACCCTCCCTGCGAGGTGCAAGTCACCTCAGAGACCCCCAGCCCCCTCCTCGTGTCCCCGCAGAGGTCCCCAGCGCAGCCACCCTCCCTGGGCAGCACCCACACAGGGAAAGGAGAAGCTGTGACCCTGCTCAGCCCTGGGATTTGGGGCGGGGGGGGGGAGAAGGGGAGCAATCCGCAAAATACCCTTTCGGGGGGGCTGCATTTCACCCTGGGAATTCGGTCGTTCCAGGAGGGAAAGTCCTGCCTGATGGGACACATGCCCCATGTGAGCGGAGGGCCAGCGGTGTCTGGAGTGCAGGCTGATCTACCAGGGCTCCCAAGGCTTGCAGGAGACTTTAACCCCCGTCTCAGCCCTTTAACCCCTGCTCGGGGTCCGGCCCCACATGCCGGGGCCAGGGACACCCCCTGCACGGAAACCCTGAGCCATCGGGGCGGAGGATGTTTTTCCAGCTGACCAGAGCAAAACTCAACCCCCCCCCGCCCCCCAACCCAACATTACACTGATTTGATACTCCGTCCTGCATATGTTCCTGCTGTGTATGTTTTTACTGAGAGGAGGTGGGGTTAAATGCCAGAGTGTCTGTGACCCAGAAAGGAAAACCCTTTGAAATAACAGGCTACTGTGTGGGAACGCTGGAGATTTTTAAAAATGATTTTAAGTGCGGGTTGGTAGGAGATGGCTGAGAGCATCTTTCTGAACCAGCTACCCTCGCCAAGGAGTTCTCACAACAGAGCTGATGGTTTTAACAATGCCTCCGTCTCTTGTCATTTATCCTCGTGTTGTAAACTGAACAGTCATTATTCTAAAACCTTTCCCTCATCTAATGAAATTATCCTGAATGTCTTCTATGTAAAATATTAAATGGTTGCCTTTGCAAGGGCCTTTTTTTGTGTGTGTGCGTTGGGGCTGTGAGGGTGGTTCAGATAAAAAAATCTCCAATATAAATCCAACAGGATCCTTATGCTCAGATACGTGCTACTGAGCAGCTGAATTTTTATTTTATGTGTATAAACATTATTTGTGGATAAATATTATTTGTGGATACTTCCTACTGGTTTGACATGGGGTCACATCCAGTGTCACCACTCCTCCAGTCTACCTCCCTCATTGCAGAATATAGCCTAAAAGACCACCATTATTGGGAAAAATATCAGACAACTGTCACATTACCTAACTTAGTGAAATCATAACAAAGGCTTCCATTAGAAGTGACATAACATAAGCTGCAAGGGGTTTTCAATTCCACTTACACTTCTTTTCCCCATTCCTTCCCTGAAATGTCTCACATCCTCAGCATGTTTTGTGGAAGCTTGATTAAAGTCAGGAAATCTGGTTTTGTACCACTCATTCATTTCCTGAGGGGATATTAAACAGAAGAGGGCAAACAGGAATGCTTATTGTCAGATCTGTGAGAAGATACGTACTATTTTCAGTTATTAGATGAATACATAAACATGTAAAAAACCTGACAGTATTAGTAGAGACTGTTTTTTGTGTGCAACTGAGGGAAAGGGCTAAAGGAAATATTGTATTTGGAATTGTGGAGAAGGACCCATGAACAAAAAACTGAACATGCATCATCCTTCCATCATTTTCAGTGCTATTTATAACATGTGGATTGGAAGAAGCATTTATTTTCTAAAAAAAAAAGAATTGATCCAACTATCCTCTGTATATTTATATCTAGCAATGGACTACTAAGTATATTCAATATGTTTGTGACGGGTTTTATTAGGGGGGCAGAGGGGGAAGAGATCAGCGAGAGCTGACAGATAATTTCATCTCACAAATACAACAAAGTATAATTTTACCTGCAGGTTCTTGGCTGTGATTTTTTCATCCTATATCTAGATGTCCCTCAGAGCAGCAGCCAGGTCCGAGGCTGAGCAGGAGACATCGGCACACACAGCAGCACTGCACATCTGTTTCATGAAATCTTCGTTTGCCTGTTTTGACAGAAACACACAGAGAGGACATGGTAAATAAAGCGATCTTCCGCACAGCTCCTGGAAAAGAAAGGCTGCAAAGAAATGTCAAGGGGAAAAAGCTCTGCCCTGTCTGCCCCCCGCCATGCCCCTGCCTAGGAAAGCACCTCCCAGCTGGGCCTCCAGGGAGACGGAGCCGTAGCGGCACCCACGTCCTCCAGGAAACACGGGAAACCGCACACGGCCATCCATCTCCCCTGCGCCGTGTAACGCGGCCCCACAGCTCCACACCAGCCATGGGACTCCTGGCCTGGCAACGGGCATCCCCAGCACGCCCCAGCCAAGAGGAGCCCTTGCCCCTTTGCGCAGGGGATGCTGCAGGGCTGGGACAGACACCCTGAAGCACTGGGAGCCCCACCACAGGGAGGCTGTCCAGCATGGCAGGGTGTCCCTTTGTAGAGCACCAGGAGGGTTTACTCCTCCAGAGCTCTGGTACTGGTGCAGTCTGCTGCTGTGCTGTGAAACGGGGTCACGCGATATGAGGCCTGTCCTGCTGAGAAAAAGACTGGGAGCGGAGCTGGCGAGCCCCTGCGGTGCCAGGCACTCCCGTTCCAGCCGCGTTAGACAGCCCCTGCGGTGCCAGGTGCAGGGCAAGCAGAGCTGTCCCCCGTGCCCAGCGTGCAGTGGAGCAATGGTATTTATCATAGCCACGGTAAGTCTCCCTCCCACTCCCTACTAATTATTTCCTACCACACTGCAGCATGCAGAAACACAAATCACCAACATGAGGTAACAAAACGCAGGTACCAAAGCAGAGCAAGGAAAAGGCAAGGAGGCAGGTAGAGAAGGATGGTCAAACAAAGATGCCTGCTTGATGTGACAAGCAGCAGCATGCGGTCCGCTGCTCTTTTGGTTGCTCTAGTGTGTTCAGTGAGACAATGACAGGCTTCTCTGTTGTACAGCAGCTTCTCTCTCTGCTGGCTCCTGGGTGCTGTGCTAAGCTGGGTGTCATGCAGTTGGGTGGCTGTGATCCAAAGGTATGTGCTGGCAATCTGGTTCCCCTCTTTGTGACATTGAAATAGTGGAGTAAGGACTTTCTCCTTTGAGTTTTCACATGCTCAGCAAGTTCTGCAAGGTCTGGACAGCTTTTTGGAGAAAGGTGTCAGGTCAGAGACTCTCCATAGAAATCCCACAGAACTCAACCTGGGTCTCCATCATGTCTCCTTGCACTGAGAAGGGAGAAGTAAAGGAAACACAGCCAGGGTATGCAAATTCTTTCTTCCCCACCTCACCCTCACATTCCTACTTATAAACAGGGTCTCAAACCTAGTCTCTCTGACATGTCAGGAAAGGTGTCTCATTCCACCAGCAAAGCCATTTAGAAACACCACTGCCTCCATCTTACCCCGTGCATCTTCCCTCTCCGCTTCATAGTTCCTCATGCATCTCCAGCATCTTAGCTACACCACCAGCAACAGATCACTGCAGAGTCCTGTTGGATGGGTCTGACATGCCTTTCAGGGGTACTTGGTCAGTCTAAGGACAACCATTGGGTGCTTCTCACTGCTCCTGCCACCCACAAATTCTTGGTTTCCTGGCTTCCAGTCCCTAGCCCCTGCCAGTTTCAAGACAAAGCCCAAACTAAGCACCACTTGTATGCTGCAGAGACAGGGAGGGACATTCACAGACCATCTCTGTCATGATAAAATCAAGACAGCATTCAGGTTCCTCTGCACAAACATGCATATGTATGTGTATGTGTATGTGTATGTGTATATTTATATGCACCTGCATACTTCTAGGTTCATCTTTGCCTAACACAATGCCAAATATATTCATATATATATGAATATTCATATATATATGAATATATTAATATCCCAAAAGATACCCAGAACTACGTTAATTATATCCTCAATGATTTGCTCATTTAATATGTAGAAAGTTCCTATGTTAAGTTTTGCTGAATGCAGCTGTTTCCTTGCTTATTGGTGACGGTGGTGTTGGCTGCCTTGCAGGATATTTACTTCTGGCTCTGCAGACAGCCTCTCAGTACAGGCTGATGAGGCTGAGGGAGATGTTTGAAGTGGTGGACAGAGATGGAGAGAGTTTGCCTACTGTGAGGAGAACCCCTAGGGAGCAAGCAGGCTGCTCTTTGCACGGTACGCTGCATGCAGATGGACAAGGCATACTAAAATTTCAAAATAGCTTTTGTCAGACTGTTCTGGTTTCAGCTGGGGTAGAGTTAATTTTCTTCTTAGTAGCTGGTATAGTGCTGTGATTTGGATTTAGTATGAGAATAATGTTGATAACACACTGATGTTTTGGTTGTTGCTGAGTAGTGCTTACACCAGTCAAGGACTTTTCAGCTTCCCATGCTCTGCCAGGTGCACAAGAAGCTGGGAGGGGGCACAGCCAGGGGGGCTGACCCAGACTGGCCAAAGGGCTATGCCATACCTTATGGCGTCATGCTCGGTATATAAACTGGGGGAAGAAGAAGGAAAGGGGGGACGTTCGGCATCATGGCGTTTGTCTTCCCAAGTAACCGTTATGCGTGATGGAGCCCTGCTTTCCTGGACACGGCTGAACACCTGCCTGCCGATGGGAAGCACTGAATGAATTCCTTGCTTTGCTTTGCTTGCACGTGCAGCTTTTGCTTTCCCTATTAAACTGTCTTTATCTCAACCCACGAGTTTTCTCACTTTTACTCTTCTGATTCTCTCCCCCATCCCACCGGGTGGGGAGTGAGCAAGTGGCTGTGTGGGGCTTACTTGCCGGCTGGGGTTAAACCATGACACAGACCATGCAAAAAATAGTCCTCATGCTCACAGGTCTTGCC
Source organism: Platalea leucorodia (assembly GCF_965183815.1). Lineage (NCBI taxonomy): Eukaryota > Metazoa > Chordata > Aves > Pelecaniformes > Threskiornithidae > Platalea > Platalea leucorodia. The sequence continues at coordinate 82,423,124 of NC_138825.1, forward strand.
AAGCATTAGCACCAAGCACAGCCTTCCCAGCAGGATAAACCAGGAGTTACTTCACCTTGCCGAGGATCTGCCCTGTGGGAGTGCTTCTTATAGAATCATAGAATTGTTAAGGTTGGAAAGGACCTCTGAGATCATCGAGTCCAACCCCTAACCTTGCACTGCCAAGTCCACCACTACGCCATGTCCCTAAGCACCACATCCACACGTTTTTTGAATACTTCCAGGGACTGTGATTGCACCACTTCCCTGGGCAGACAGTTCCAACGCCTAACCACCCTCTCCGTGAAGAAATTTTCCTAATATCCAATCTAATCCTCCCGTGGCACAACTTGAGGCCATTTCCTCTCATCCTATCCCTTGTTACTTGGGAGAAGAGACCGACCCCCACCTCGCCACAGCCTCCTTTCAGGTAGTTGTAGAGAGCAATAAGGTCTCCCCTCAGCCTCCTCGTCTCCAGGCTAAACAACCCCAGCTCCCTCAGCCGCTCCTCATAAGACTTGTGCTCCAGACCCTTCACGAGCTTCGTTGCCCTTCTTTGGACACGCTCCAGCACCTCGATGTCCTTCTTGGAGTGAGGGGCCCAAAACTGCACACAGTACTCGAGGTGCGGCCTCACCAGTGCCAAGTACAGGGGCACTATCACCTCCCTGGTCCTGCTGGCCACACTATTCCTGATACAAGCCAGGTTGCCATTGGCCCTCTTGGCCACCCGGGCAGACTGCTGGCTCACGTTCAGCCAGCTGACTTTTGTGGGCGCAGGGATGGGTCTGAACCCCAGCCTGGGTTCATAGTGGAATGGGGAGGCTCTGCTAATCCACGTACTGCTGGGAAGGGTGCATCAAGGCAGGAGCCGTGCCTGAAACCTTGGGAACAGGTAAGGTATAGGGAAATTTAGGTGAGGTGGAGTAAATGCAAGACAAGTGGTGTTATTGGGACCCCTGGTCTGTGGTCCCAAGTGGGACTTTACTGGGAGCAGACTGGTACCGAATTGAGACAGCAGTGGTTTTACACTGAGAGGGCAGGTTTGCACTGGACACAAGGAAGACATTTTCTATGATGAGGATGGTGAGGACAGGTTGCCCAGAGAAGCTGTGGATGCCCCGCCACTGGCAGTGTCGAAGGCCAGGCTGGAGGGGGCTTTGAGCAACCTGGCCCAGGGGAAGGTGGCCCTGCCCGGGGCAGGGGGGCCGCTCTGGGTGGTCTCCGAAGGCCGCCTCCAGCCCAAACCGCCCGCGCCGCCACGAAGCCAGCGCGGCGCAGGACCGCCCGGCCCAGGCGCCGGGCGCTCAAACGGCCCCCGCCACCCGCGGGCCTAAGGCGCTCGCTGCCCGCACCCGGGGCCTTCGCGCTTCGCCGCCGCAGCGCCCGGCTGCGCTCCGGGGGCCCGGCGGGCCGTGCGGGGGCCGTCAGGACGCAGCAGCAGCGCCATGCCACCCGACCGCTGACGGCTGCCGCCAGCCCGGCCCGCCGGGGCCCGCGGGGGGGGGGCGGAACCCGCACGCAGGGGAACGGTTCCCTGTGCCGCGTGTTGCCGGCCGGCGGCGGCGGCGGCGGGCGCGGGGCGGTGGCGGCGGCCGCCTCCTTCCTGCTGCCGGCGCGGGGGCGGCGGCGCTGGCGCGGCGGGGCCGGGGCATCGCGGGCCCGGGCGCCTCCTCCCCTCTCCTCTCCTCCCCATGGCCGGGAACTTCTGGCAGAGCTCGCACTAGTGGGTGCCGCGGCCGCGGGCGGGGGGGCGAGGGGGCTGCGGGCCGCCGCACCTCTTTCTCCATTCATTGCCGGGCCGGGGCGGCGGGGCCGGGGCGGGCTCTGCCGGGAGGCCCGGCGGGGGCGAGGGGAGCGCCGCGGCCCTGGGCCGCGTCTCCCAGCGGAGGCGGCGGGCGGCGGGGCCTGCTCAGCGCAGAGGCCTGAGGGGAGCCGGGCTGGGGTGCGAGAGCAGCCGGAGGCGCTGGGCTCCCGCCGCCCTGGCCTGGCCTGGCCTGGCCGTGGCGCTCGGAGTGTTCGGGCTCCCCGGGAGAGGAGCGGCGTCCCGGTGTCCGTGCCCGCGCTGCCTCGGTCTCAAGCGATGGGGCGCGGGCAGTTGCAGTCCCTGGGGTGCGATATATTTATCCCCAGCAGATAAATATAGGGCAGCCAAGGCTGAGCTGCGTTAAAATGCCTCGTGCTGAGTGCGTCGAGGTTTGAATGGGTGCCTGCAATGTGCTAAATATAACGTAAACCTTGCCGGTAACTGACAGTGCGCAAGAGCGATACAGCTCTTCACTGTAGGTGAAGGCTAATCCTAGTCCCTGCTAGTTAAGTGTTTCATCAGATGTCTGGCTTTGAAAACCCTAGTCGGGCCCTACCTTGAGAAGATTGTTTGTGGTTTGGTGAAGGGTCACGAGCCCCGACCTGCAATCTGTGGGCTGTGCAGGAGTCACTCGGTTTAATGCTGACAAAGAGTTGCTGAAATAATTTTCCCTTCCTTTAGTTTACAATGGATTTTGGATAAACAAGATCTATTGAAGGAACGCCAGAAAGACTTGAAATTTCTGACTGAAGAAGAATATTGGAAACTACAGATATTTTTTACTAATGGTAAAACTGTTTTATTTCTGCTGTAAAATCTGTACAGTATCTGCCATGTCTAAATGCAAGTCTGAATTGCTTAGAGAATGTAATGCTTTCATTGTGATATTACATATACTTTCATAACCTATTTTAGCAAAGAACTGGAATATCAGTAACATGGTCATTTGTTGGTTGTAGTAGCACAATTTTAGGAGAACTTACAGGCAAATTAGCTGCATGTATAACGTTTTAACCTGTGCTGGGACAAAACATAGTACCTTTTCTTATTTTCAAGAGGTTCTTACCATTAAAAGGAGGAGAAGCAAGCAGAAGCTGACAAGCTAGAATATTAAAGGGTCAGTGTTGAGCATTAATACTCAAACTGGGCTTTTGGTGGCCTCTTAGGCTGTGGTAAGTATTTTAGCTGATCTGTGCAGTCCTATTAAACAGGAAAGCTTGGAAATTTGTAATTGTGTTCAGTTACCTTCTTTGAAACCTGCACCACAGCCTGTGTCTTGCCCTGTGACCGATTCTCCAGCACTGGGTGGCTCTCAAATTGTCTACAAGTTTCTGAGAGCCGTTGGCAGGCAGCCTGTTCTCCCAAAGAGTTTGAGGCTTGTCTGTGAAGTTATCTAAGACTTACTTGATCCTGCAAAGCATTTAGCCATATGAATGGCCGCACTGGTCATATCCGATTACGCAGGCACTTAAACTCTTTTCTGTGCAATTGTTCAGCATTTTAAAAAACTCTCCCTAAGCAGAGGATATTGCTAAGTAGGAGTTTGTTTGCAGATAGCTTTTAAAATATTTTTTCACAGCAGTCCTTTAAAGTACAGAATGCTTATTTTTCCAGCTATCTGGCCAGACTTGAGACAGAGAAGTTAAGTGACTTTCCCAATGCCACTGAAAGATCTTATGTCAGTGCTGGAATGGTATCTGTGAAAGATACTTATCTGAGCTTCTCTGTTAGCTTAGCTATTTTTATAATAATTGCGTATGCTGCAAATCTGATTGCTGTGGATACATCTGTGTTATCGCTTATACGGCACCAGGAAATCAAGCTAGTAATGATTTACCTATTCAATCAATTCCTGAAATTCCTTGAGGTTAAAACAAATTGTCATATCTTCCTAATGCAAAAAGAGAAAATGGGGTACTGATGTTTCTAAAACTGTATTTCTATGCTAATTTTCACTAGTGTTAATTTGAATTACAAAATATGCTTTTTTAAATGCTTCATGTCAGTATTTTTCTTGAGTAAATGAAGATTTACAAAGCAGACAAGGTGGTTTCAGTTTGTGGTTCTCAGGCTCCTTTTCCTTGGCGTTCCTTGCCTCCCCTGAAGGTGCAGTGTGTGAGCTGCGGCAGCTGGAGGACAGCTCTGCCAGCTTCTCCCTCGTGCCTGTACGAACACAGCTTGCCCTGGAGAAGAGAGTGGTGCTGGGCTTCCAACCCTTCTGTAGCAAAGAGAGGCACCTTCATGGGGAGGACAGTCAGGGGCTGCTCTGTACTGGTGGGAGCTCAGGCAGAGCTTGCTGTGTTCAAGCCCTTGATAGGTGTTGTATCATCACCTGCCTCTGAATAGGGACCCTGCTGTGGGTTTAGAGAGCCTCCCCCTCTTCTCTCCCACCCCTTGCACTACCTGGGTAGGGATATGAGTGTTGGCCACGGCGTGTGGCATGTGTCTGCCCAGGAGATGGTTGTTCCCTAAAGCAACCAAAAAATTGCCTGGAGAGAGGCAGTTTCCTGCTGCCTCCTCACTGAAAAACAAGTGCAGTAGATCACCAACAGATTGCAGGGCCGTGCGCAACTACTCAATGTTAATACTGTAGAGAAGGAAAACTATCATCTTCTAAAATAGTCCGAAAAAGGAAACTGATGTTGCTTTCTCTCTTTGGATCACCAAGTCTTAATAGAGTTTTTGGTTGAAAGGTGCATTAATTGATTTCCCTTTCTGGTTTAGGGCAGAAGCTGTAATGTTTGTGTTACAGGCTACTCAAGATATTCAGATTTAAAACAATTTTTATTTAAAAAAAAACACTGAAACCACTTATTTTGTAAACACAGGGGAATAAATAATCCAATCGTTTCTTCTAAAATATTTAAAAAATTAATTACAAGTATTGGACTTTTTCCCAGCATATACAAGCTTCCATTTCATTAAGTCTCTCTAGGCTCTTGTCCATTTTTTTCCCCTAAATCACACTTGATTTTTCTCTGACAGCAGATGGCCTAACCGTTTCTGAAAATCCCATGGGAGTGAGAAACATATTTGGAGAATTCTGTTTAGCTTAATATTTGAATTTTTCTGATGCCCTAGTAGTAGGACAGCTTTATAGCCCCATGGTCAAATCAAAGGGAAAAATCCTTTCAAACCTCCCCAGATAGGCTGATAAATATTTTAATATTTGTACAGACATTGCATACCAGGCTTAATGTCCTCTCTGGCAGTATTGCTTGTCCTACTGTCACTGGCAAGCTAGTCTCAATTTGGCATTCTTCTCTTTAGGAAAAGAGTGGTTATGACACGGACAGGGACTTAATGTTGCTTTGGGTAATCATAGTGGGTGACAAATTAGTTACCTTTTCCTGTGGGGAAAAAAAATAAGCTGCCAATCATCAGTGCTGTTCAGGGTGGCTTTCTCCTTTTCTTCTATGTTCAGCCCTTTTCTAGCCAACAATGTCCTTGATATTTGCCTGTTTTAAAATGCTGTGATGTTCATGAAAAGTGAGAGTAGGGTGTACCCTGACTGTTCCCAAGGGATATGGGATCAGAGCATGGGGAAAAAAAATCTGGACTTGTGTGCTTAAGTAGAGACTAAGAATTTAGCGATGACTGGTAATAGAATTGTTTGCTTCTCCCATCAGTGGTCACTGTCTTGATCTCGCTGTACATATTTTAAATAGGTACTTAAGTGTATTTTAAATTATTGTTTTGGACATTTCTGGTGAGCGAGGGAAAGAAAGAAGAGGGAGTCTTAATACAGCCGAGCCTTTCTCAGAATAATGGCCGGGAAGAAGTACGGGAAAAATAACAAGTAACAACCTTATGTTTCACTGTGCCATTCTCTATATCCAACCCCTGCTCCTAATCCCAGCTTGATGCATCTAATTTGCTTGGCACCTTTCCTTTGCCTGGGAGGCCAGACAAGAGCTACCTGCGCAGATGACACCAGGGTTGCTTCTTGGCCAACTGGCAGAGGACCACCGTGATGGAGCAGCTGACTGCATCCTCTGGTCTCCCACCCCCTCTCCCTAGACTAAATATGTGATTTTTTTTAACACCTGCTGCCTCTGCCAAATTTAATGACCATGTTTGTGTTGGCAGCTTTAGTTGTTTGAAAAAAACCCCATCCATTTTGCATGGCACTGAAACGCCATAGACTTATATTTTAAGTGTTCGGATTTGTTTTGCTCTAAAATGGAATACCCAAGCTTTACCCTTCTGAGATTTGTGTTGTCATCTTCTTAAAGGTCATACTCACTTTGTACGCAATGAAGTCAAGATACCTTTCCCTTTTTGAAGGTGTCCACAAGCTTCAGGATGCAGCGCTGCTTCTTCACCTGCAGGTCTGTAGGTTTACAGCAACGTGTTGTCTCACCAGAACAACGTATCTGAACTGAGGGAGAAGACTGTGCTGCTGCTCCTTAGAATCCCCAGCACTAGTCATGTTTTGAGATCCTTTGCTATTTGGTGTCAAATCGTTGTAAAAACTCAACTCAAGCTTTTGTTCATTTTTTTTTTAAGTTATCCAGGCTTTAGGTGAACATCTTAAATTAAGACAACAAGTTATTGCCACTGCTACAGTCTACTTCAAGAGATTCTATGCCAGGTAGGACTGTTTACTATGATGGTACAAGAATAAAACATTTGCTAGGCACATTTTGGTAGCCCTTTTAAAATGCAGTTCTGTATTAAAAACAGTGCCACTTTTGTTTTCTGGATGGTGTAAAGCTTTTATGCTAATAAAGTTAACTTAAGCTTTGCTTTTTCAAAAGGAAGTGTGGTGCTCTTAATAGATTAATCGTTCTACGTGTATGAAACAACATATTATAATTCTGTTGTAACATTTCAGATATTCCCTAAAAAGTATAGATCCAGTATTAATGGCTCCTACGTGTGTGTTTTTGGCATCCAAAGTAGAGGTATGAAGTATTACAATTTTTTAATGTAAAATTATGTGATGTATGAGAGAGAGAAAAAGTTTAGGACTTTTACATTTTTTTGTTGTTCGTCATGCTTTGGGGGTTGAAACCTTCTCTTTTTGTATGGATTTCTATAGCAATTTAAGAAAAGGAGACGGAGAAGGCCTTCAAACATGTTATTTAGTATTTGATCTTTCACAGTTTTGTCTGAATTACTAACACTGAAGGACCTCTGAAAATTTGAAAGAGTATTTTAAATGGCTGTTTCACTGTGATACAGTGTTTATATAACTACATACACTATATCTTAAATTGTGCAATGTCTCCTTTCTGGTGTTTTTCCTTATTTATGTTTACTCAAACTTTAAACCATAATTTGAGATTTTTTCCTAATTATCCTTTTCCCTTTCATATAGTGAGGGATCCTCAGAGTTTACCACACTTTCGTTACTTGAATTAAAAGTATGTTGTAGCTTATACGCTGTCTTTGAGAAATTATCCTAAGGAACTGACCCACTAAGGATAGCGGTGAGAAGGCTCCGTGCTTCCACCATTAGAAGTCCACTTTGAATGTGGACAAGAGTTAGCATCAGCTGGGCGCTGCTCTTAGTCCTTTGTAATGCAAGAAGTTTTTCAGCTGAGAAGTGTCTGCGTAATGGAAAAAAAAAAAATCAAATTGGCCAATTTGTGATATGTCAGCAGTAATTAATTTTACAGGAGGAACTCAAATACCTAGTGGATGGTAGAAGCAGTCCTACTAAACCAGTGTCTACATGTGATACTGTTGTCTGTACAAATACTGTGATACATTCCAGTGTTTGGAAGAGATGAAGGAAAGGAGAAAGATGCAGAGTATTGGAGAGAGTATTTTTTTTATCAGCCTGTTAATTAAGCCTTTAAGAAAGTACAGACTGGAGTGTATATATACAGATGCACCTTGTATTTTAGAACAAATACTAGAAGTCTGTGCAGCCTTCCTTACGCTAAAGCTTCTGCAACTTTAGAGGGCAGCTATAGCAGTAGTGATTCAGGTATGCACTTCTCTGAAAGAACACTGTATACAGAAAATTTTCAGCTTGCTGACTGTCTCAGCAGAGGAGCTAAGGCTTCATGGAAACATAATAGAAAAAGGTAGTTAATGACAGGTTTCTAAAGGCAGTTTTCTCTCCAAGGGGGTTAAGGAAAAACAGCATACCTTCTTGAAGCCCTCTTGCCTATTTTGTATGTACAGTGTTGGCCAACTGAGCTTTGGTGGCTTTAGTACCTTTCACAAATGTTTACTGTTCCTCACAACTCAAACAACAAAGTAACTAATCACTGAAAAAAAACTCTTTAGCTAAGAGTTTACCCTGTTCACCTTAAGGAAAAAAGGAAAGAAAAAGGGGTGGGGGAAAAAAAAGAAATACAGCATAAAGAAGCACAGTATAGTAAGAAGCCATTATTTTAATTTGATAACAGTGTGAGTATATGGTATTTCAGGTGGTTCACCTCATTTACCATTCTTTTTCTTCAGGAATTTGGTGTTGTTTCAAATACAAGGTTGATTTCTGCTGCTACTTCTGTATGTAAGTATTGGTGATTTTCATTATACTGTAGTTAGGTATCTCTATAAGGAGATCAGACATTTTCTTTGTGTTTTTTTTTTGTTTGCTTATTTTTAAAAGGTACCTTTTATCAAGTCATGGGAGGGCTTCTGTGTTGACTGCTAGGAGCCAGTTAAAGCCATTTAGAATAAATAACTTCAATTTCTAAATACAGAAACAGAAGGGTCCTTTCTGTATTAGTTTTGGTTGATTCTGGTTGGAACTTATGCCGAGCATAAATAAAAACAAAGTAATAAAATTAAACTATTGAGGTTTATAAACAGTCTTGAGTAGTAAGTCGACTTCTGAACTACTCAAAGATAGAATTGGAAACTTAGGGCTTTATTCGTCTGTTTTATAAAAGGTATGGCTCCATGGAAGTACCTGTTTTCAGAATTTTTGGTAGGCTGTATACCTTTTAATTTTTTTTATATTTTTTTCCCCATCATAAAATTAGTCTTTGCACATGATATTTATTTCTAAAAATACATTTTATAACCTATGTGATGTTCACAAATAAATGCAATAAAATCACACTGTAGTTCCTTAATTCTCTATCTTTCCCACATGCCTTATATTTCCCAGTTCCTGTAACTTGCATCTCATCCTTCAAGGTCTTAGTGATGGCTTCCTTAACTGAGTGCTATAATTTGACCCAGAAGGTCCAGCTGCTCTCAGTAGGCAATTCCTGGCTGTGCTCTTCAAAATGTAGGTCATTGCTTTCAAAATCCCTCTTAGCCGTTGAGGGGACAGGTGACTGGCTGCATCTGTAGCCTCCACATGCAGTAAGTATATCAGTCGATGGGGCTGGCCGTATGACAGTTCCACCACCAGGAACTGAAACGCATCTTCAGTGCCAGCATGACCATGACCAGTACTGGATTTAGCAATAAGGGTTGCTATTTTTACAGCAGTAGCATCTCAAAGCACAGATCTATGTGGGAGTTTTGACGCATCAGTGAGAAAGTTAGATGGATTTTGGTAAATATGCAGTAGCTGATTTTACTTGGACTTCTAGTCCTGAGCTGTGCTGTTTCTGAAAGTCCCAAGTCTCAGAATCCCACAGACGGTTTCCCCCACAGTTCTTCCTTCAGACTTAGAAACCCTGCCTATCCTGATAAGTACTCTGCATTTCATGGAAGTGGGGACAAAAAGCAACAGGCTTTCTCCTAGTGTTTATGTCTTTTATTCTACCTGGTCTTCCTTTACCAGAGTTGCTTCAGTAGCACACAGCAATTTTTTTGGAGGTCTTCGTACAAAAGGTGAAAAAAGATTACGTGAGACAAGTAAAAGAAAGCCAACAAAAGGGGTGACTAGTGTAATAGTGGTTGGTTGAAAAGGTTTGTTTGCTTCTAGTTAGGTAGGAACATGAAGTTAGTAACACATGCTTCCTTTGTAAGGAAGATAATCTCAGATTGGTTTCTGGCAACCTCTTCAAAAGCTTTTCGCTCTGTTTCCACAGCTCACTAAAAGGACAGCTCCATATGGTTGTGTCTGCAGCTTGCTTTGTGGGAAAAATGTTTTGTTTCCCTATCTTCCCCCTCAAAGCAGTTTATTTTTTTACTATGTATCTCTTCAGTTTGCATGCTTCTTGAGAAACCTGTTTTATTCATTCTTCTCTTTCTTGAAATAATTAAAATTTCCAACCAGTAGCCTAGTCTTATTGTCCCACAGCAAATTTTTTAGCAAAGTCCACCATAGGTCTAAATGTCGAAGTCTTTAGTCCAGAGGACTGACATTATCTTTTCATCAAAGTGAATGGCGTACTGATTTTCTAGAATTACTATCAATTCCTAATATACTGTCTGTCATTAATAGAAGGAATATTGTCCGCTTCCCGGATGTTAAATGTTACCTGTTTTCCTTGGAGGACAGGGACTTAAAATAGATTTTTAAATGTTTCACTTGTACAAATCTCAAATCCACATCCTCAAGTGTACTTAAGTTTTTCTTTGCTTAGCATTCTAACATGAGGTCACTCTGGTTTTGCAACTTAACGTAATTCTTAACAGTGCACTAGTTGTATCTGTTCTCCTTGTAAAATGCATGAGGATAATTAGGTATCTAAATCAGGGATCATCATAAGCTAGAAAACTGAGGATATATTTGAACATTCTCTTGGAGGCAAGTGTCTTGAATCATATCATGTGCCTAAGCAGATGCTTAGGTGTCTCTCTCTCAAGGAGAGACATACCCTTGAAACGTCTGATAATCCAGTGCCTAGGACGTCGATCTGCAGTGTGGTGAATTGACTTCTTGCTTTGTATTTGAGCCTGTTTTTTGCATATCCAAAATCTTTACGTCATGGACATACAAGATCTGTTGGCTGAGCTCCCTCACCCTGCCCACGGTCTCACTTTTCTAAGACTTCATTACGTGGTTTAAAATCTTGCGTGTTGAAGGGTCAAGCCTATGTAAAAAATCCCATGTGAAAATTCCATTTGGCTTTATTGTTGGAACTGAGATCCTGAAGAGATCACCAGATTTGGAGTGACATCAGTAGGTAGGTAGCTCTGTGAATGATAACTTGTGGAAAGTGAGGTGCCCATAAGATAGTTGGTGGTTAACCAGAAGATTTAATAGTGCCCAAAGCAGCATACGAGTGTCTGGCTGAGTACCTCTGCAAATCTGGGTTTCAGGTGTATTTCTCTGTCCCTTTCACGATCTTAAATCTTATAACTTCTCTCTTTCACATACAAACCTTTTGTACTGCAAGCAGTTTTGCTGCCAGATGGATTTGAAGGGCTATATACAGATGAATTAATAGAAAGGGAAAGGAGTAGAAGCATTAATTACGTAATTTTTAACATACTGATTTCTCTTTACTGTAGTGAAAACTAGGTTTTCGTACGCCTTTCCGAAGGAGTTTCCTTATAGGATGAACCATGTAAGTATGCTGTTTGAAATACAACTTGATCAAATAAATTAGAAGACAAATAATTGTTAGCAGGAAATCCTGTCTTTTAAATTCGAAGAAATATTTTCATACTCGTATGTTGGTTGCTCATAATCGTTTTGGATAGGTTATTGGGAAGGTTACTTTTAAAACTAATAAATCTTATATAACCTCCTTTCCTTAAATTGTTGACAGGAATGCTATAAAGAGAAGTGACGTGACTGGGTGACTGCAATAGTAATTTTTATGCAATATGATGATAAAAGAGATTTAGCTTTTTTTGAATGTTCTTGTTTACAGATACATTGCTGCAGGGAAGGTAAATAGCCCTTGCAGCTGGGATGCTTCCAAGCTTGCACACAGGAGCAGCTGGTTTACAGAAAGCAGTTTTATTTTTGCCTGTACAATGTAATGGCTTTTGAAAAATAATTTATATTTATTATTTAAAATTTAGATTTACCACTGGTTTTCAAGGCATTCTCAATCACAATGCTGAGAAATTTTGTAGTTTTTCTTGAAACCAGTTTTGACCTGTGCTGTAGTATTTTGAAAGTTAAACACATCTAGTTATTTTTAGATTGACTGTGACAAATACTACTTTTTTGTTGGTTTGCTTTTCACCCAATCTAGAAAGCCAAATGATATATCAGAACATAGTCTAAGACCTTGCAATAAAACTGCACTGCTATTTTACAGATAAAGGCAAATGGAAATATATTTCGGAGTACTGCTTTCCTATAGCCCAAGCAGTCCAGTCTTTTCCTTGCTATCACTAATACGTCACTATCGAAAATGAGAGCTGATTTAATTGCTACAGTTGGACAGAATATTTCCTATGAAATTAATCTCAAAATACTTTAAAAGGCCATTTGGCCTGTTAGTGGCCTGGTGAAGGGGCTCTAATTCTACAAAAGGACTTCTCTATTGCTGTTAAGTGTTTATACACTGGGAACAATTTGCTGCTGCCAGGTACTGAAACAAATCAGACAAGTACTGCCAATGAAGTAGTCTTTCATAGTAAACTTGATCCAAAATGTTTAAATGCGTTGTTGTTATGACTGGAGTTAAGTTATAGTGGTGGTCGGGCAGTTTGTTTGATTTCTGTTTGGTTTTGTAGTTTCAGATGAAATGCATTTAGGACTGTTGGAAATGTGTTGAGAATTCCTGTGCATTCATGATGTTAAACTGGATGCCGGTTAATTCTTTCTGCTGTCTGAAACATGCTGCTGTTTAACTGTGATTTTACTTCTTTGCAGATACTAGAATGTGAATTCTATCTCTTAGAATTAATGGTAAGTGGTTTTTTTTGGTGGTTTCTTTTTTTTTTTTTTTTTTTTTTACTCTTGCCTCAATTTACTTTTTACTGATGAGGAATATTTTGAGTTTTGTGCTATGAAATATGCATTATGCTGTCTTTTTCTTTTTCCCACTCTAATTTTAGAAAGATATCTGTGCAGGTCTAACATATACATTTTCAGCAGAATGCTGTAATTACTGTGCTGTCATCTAGGCTGAGTGAGGGCATTCTCACCTGCTTGTGTTTAAGCTGGACCACCTCTCAACAGAAAGAGGGCAGATTACGGGAGCGGTGGGGACAGGAGGAGTGTGTATGGTTCTGCATCCTAGTGGCTAGAGCACTGTTGGGAAGGGTAAAGCATAATTTCCAGAACTGCTTCTTTTTTTAAAAGAAAGGTAACTGTGTATAAGTCCTGATGGAGCGACTAGGATGTCAGTGTTCTCATTTCCCCAGATCAATGGCCAGATGAAAAAGCATAAAGAGTTGTATTCTTTCTATGCCCTCTTCTTGCCTGAAAGAATCTGGAGCTATACATAACATATATGTTTCAGCTTCAGCAGAAGGTGTGGGTCATATCCCACTCAGGCCAGTCTGTAAGCTGATAATGAGAGTAATCTTCTAGGAATTGAAATGTGGGTTGGAATCCTGTGAGGAAGAAACTGAACATAGGGCCTCCCATTTTCTGAGATGGTGCTGTAACTACTAGGCTGTGGGATGAAAGGAGCGCAACGTGACATTTTCTTCCAGGCGCTTTCAAAGAAAGGAGTCGTACCTGCTTTTTCTAAGGGTTGCTATCCGATTGTAAGTATCATCGTTTTCTAGGGCAGTTGAAAGGATGCAGCCCAGGCTTCTTAAGGGGCTTAGGTAAAGTGGTGCCTAATTTCTGCGTATTGATCGGACTTGGATGGGTTAGGCACCAAGCTCGCTGTACTAAAGTAGTTCTGCTCAAGTGCAGAGAAAAGGAGAGAGAAGCCAGGGAGGAGCCTAGTGAGTTAGGCAGAAACTGAGAAAGGATATGTTTTGGGAACAGGACACAGAGGAGGTCGGATCAAAGTTTTTGTTTGTGCCCACAGTTGTTACAACACTTTTTTAGATATCCTGTTTAGATTTAGTCCTTGATACCTCTGCTATACATGGCAGTAACTCTTGAGTTTTGTATACAAGATTTTTATCACAAGTAACTGCATTTACGAGAAGTTACAGTTTGAGGATTAACTTGTTTTTCCAGTACGCTATACAATATACAGTATGTATAACAACTGTGTCTCACTTCAGTGTTCAGCACATGTAACTTAATGCGGCTTTTCCCTATAGTATCCATACAGTTGGCTGCTTTCAGCGAAAGGGTTATTCCTTCTTGTTTACACCAACCTGGGCCTGAAAAGAGGGGATTTGAGAGCAGTGGATTTTTTTCTTTTCTTTCTTTCCAAACCAGCGTCAATTATTTTGGCATGCTTCCCATGTATGGTATTTAGTGACAGACTGTTTCCTGGCAGTGTTTTGTATTTCCAAGTGGGAATTACGGGTTTGTAAGCAAATGAGGTTTCAGTATGCTGCAGATGGGGCTTTCTCTGTCTCTTAGGGGAAGGACATTGACAGACTGGCAACCATGCCATGTAATGGTATTCTAGAGAGAGCACTGCCCTCATTAGAGCAGGGTTAGGTGTCAGAATTCTACTTCAAAAAAATAATCAGTAATTGACTTGTAAACCAAATGTTTTTAATGTGAACTGGCAACACATTCTGCATTGTAATCTAACTTTTATCCCATTGACATTTTTCCTAGGACTGCTGTTTGATAGTATATCATCCTTATAGACCTTTGCTCCAATATGTGCAAGATATGGGCCAAGAAGATATGCTGCTACCTCTCGCATGGTAATGAAGACAATGATTAACAATAGTGCCTCCTTTCAGCAAGAAAGCGAGTGTTTAACAGTTATGCTTCGAAGGTGGTTAAGCAAAAGCAGACTTAGTCATATTTGAATACAAAGGGTGCCCTAGTTAACCTGTGCAGGTATATGTCCCTGACTTAGCTTATTCTGTCTTTAACCTTGTAATGATATTACTTGGTCTAATTTTTCTTTTTAGACTAGCTCTAACAGCACAGTTTTTTACACTGTTGAATGGGGACTATGAGTAGAGGTAATCTTTTTCTATCAGCGTTGGCTTTCTGTTGTATCTTGTCATAGGAGGTAGAAGCAGTATGTAGGGGGTTTTATTTGTGCTAGCAGAACTCTTATTCTTGAACTGTTTCTCAAATACAGAAAGACAGTAAACCCACTACTTTTATGCTTGCCCTTACTTATTTGTGAAACAGAGATAATTATTTTATGGTATACGTCAACACCCTCTGCAGAAACACATTTATGGTACTATATTAGTGCTTCCAAATAAACTTCTCCTCTGACTACAAGGAGAAAAATGAAAGGCTTTAAGAGATTTTTACAAGGGAAGAGATCTCTTCTCTTGCTGTTTTGCCCTGCAGCCTCACTGCTTCTACCATCTGGGAAACTGACAAAATGTTTATAAACTGACAGCAGTTTTTGAAGTCCTGTAGTCTAAAGGTGAATACAATGATACTTACAAGTCCCTTTTTGCACAGGAGGATAGTGAATGACACATATAGAACTGATCTTTGTCTGCTGTACCCTCCTTTCATGATAGCTCTAGGTAAGTAACACAAGTAATGTCTCTTGTCATGTTTTAATGGATGTATTTTGTGCGC
The DNA here is from genome assembly GCF_965183815.1 of Platalea leucorodia. NCBI lineage: Eukaryota > Metazoa > Chordata > Aves > Pelecaniformes > Threskiornithidae > Platalea > Platalea leucorodia. The sequence goes on from NC_138825.1 coordinate 82,438,321, forward strand.
TGTCCCATCAACAAGCATTCCTTAGAGTGCCCTCATAAGGTGCTTCAGTTTGCGTTTCATACAGTACTGACAGTGTAGCCTTGCAACTTAAAAAGTCCAGAAGAAAAATCAGATAATTAATCCCGAGTTTCCTCTGTTGAACTGTATAGTGTTTATAAAAAGCAGAATGTTTGTAACAGTATCAAGAGGGGATCTTTGTTCAATATCCATGTCACCTGATCTTTGCAGCTTGCCTACACGTGGCCTGCGTTGTCCAGCAGAAGGATGCAAGGCAATGGTTTGCTGAGCTATCTGTCGATATGGAAAAGGTACTCTGTTTTTAATTCCCGCCACCTGTTATGGACTGACCAGAAACGGTAGTCATGGTTATAAAACTACTGTCTTGCATGTCTGTGGTACTGATTTGAACTTCATTCAGTGATCATATGTTAGGTGCAGTTGAAATTAGGTAGATCTCTTGGGGAGGGAGACTATGTCAGATCATTCGGTTTTCACCCTGCTCTGAAAGTCAAGACAGAACGATTGCATAATGGCAAAGTGTTGCTGGTGTTGCCTTTTTTCAGATGGAAATATAAAACCAATATCCTTTGCAATTTTTCCAGAAAAAGAATTCCGAGTGCTTTTTGTCATTTAAGATTGCCAGCATGAGTTTGACTTTTAAATTCTAGTGCATGTGATTTTCTGATTCACCTTTCAACATTGTGCCTACATACTGGTCTCATTGTCTCGCTATAAATGTACGTAGTATAGCGGAGTGTGAGGCATTCTTGACACTTTCAGAATGACCAGGGCTGTGACTTCAGTCAGTGTGAAACAAGGGGACGCCAAGATCATTCAGTTGAGTTCCCTGCTATTGCAAATTCTGCGTCAAATGACCCTCTTCATAACTTGATCAGATTCCAAGGTGCAGTTGTTCTCGTACCAATTACGTTCTTCATCTTCACTAGTTCCTTTTACTTTTTAGGTTGACTTCTTCAATCTTTGTTTAGCTCCAGCAAGCAAGCCAAACTAGTACTCATACTCCTTATCACAGTTTGACTCTGCACATATTTTTCAGTCTATCTTTTTTGAAACTGAGTGTCTGGAATTAAATAGCATTTCATGGATGAGACGTACCATTGCCCTCTGTGCCTTCGGTATTGCCCTTTATCCCACTGATGATGTCCTGGCATTGTATTTGTATTCCAGAATTCGTCTTCAAATTTAAGCGCAGTGTGGATGCTACGCTGCATCAAGAGCTCTGTGAATTATGCTGTCATGCCTGTAAAAGCAGGGTGATAATAAATTGGCAGCAGAGGAGAACCAACCTATATTTGACAGATAAGGTTGCCATAAGCTTGATACTGAACATGTTTGAATGTTTACATGTCTTGGTTCTCGTGCCAGTGATACAATCTGAGCTTGATCTTTTTACATTAACACCATGGACCTCTTAGCCAACTATGACTTTTGTTTCAAGGATATATATTGTTCTAGCACTTAATTAAAGTCCACGTATTAAAAAGAAGTCTACTTTATTAATTTAGAGAATGATGAAAGAAATAGGAACCAAACGTTATCCACCTTTTATATAGAATATTGAGCTAGAAATTTAATTGGAAACTAAGGTAGTTGAGTTGCAGTAGATAGAAAATGTCCAAATTGGTAGAGAATGCTTATGCTTCCAGAAGTGGAATATGAAAGTTCAACAATTCTTATTTTATGTATATAAGAATATAATAATAATAATAATAATAATAATAATAGGAGGAAGAAGAAGAAGAAGTATTTAGACGCTCCTTGGCTCTTTATTTGTTGGAAGGAAAAAATTCATACCAATGTTTTGTGGTTTTGAGCTTTTTTTTTTTTTTTCTTTTTTCCCTACACTGTGCCTCTGATGTGTATAGAACATTGATAATCATCAGTTACTGTATTGATAATCCATGAGCATCTAGCTGCAATCATGCTGCCAGGTGTCCGTATTTTCCCAGTAACGTAGTTGTAAGTTGTGGCAGTAGTTGCAAATAAATAAATAAAAAGCTATTTAGCTTGCAGGGAAGGAGAAGTGGTATATACAGTTGAATGGGAGGGAAAGTATTCTGTTCAGGCTTCCATTCACAATTAAATCAAAAAACTAATTATAGAAATGGTTGATTGCCAGACCAGATTAAATGTGAGACAGCTCTGTTCATAATATGAAAATTGTGCTGCTTAATTTCAGTTTGGGGCATGTTTAATTAATTACACACTTAAACTGACTATGACAAAGATAAAATCACTATTGTATCTGACCTTAGGATCTCTTTTCTTTCTAATCAGATTTTAGAAATAATCAGGGTTATTCTGAAGCTGTATGAGCAGTGGAAGAACTTTGATGAGAGGAAAGAGATGGCTACTATTCTTAGTAAAATGCCTAAACCAAAACCACCTCCAAACAGGTACTGTGCTTCCTTAATACACTTTTCATATGGAAAAACTGGACTACTATCTTAAGAACAAGTAAATGTTTAATTTGAGGTATAGCGTATGTTTTTACAGTGCAGGCCTTTCTGTTACGAACAGCCAGCCTGATTGTTCAGGGGCGAGTGAGCAGCAGAACATTCATTGTTTTCTGGAGAGCGTTAATGTGATTAGAACGTGATCAATACAGCTTAGCGAATGTAAGGAACCGTGGCGTGAGGCTCCACGGCTGGGCCGGATTTGTTGGAACTGGGCCTCCTTGATGTCGTATGTAATCACTGTGATTAAATATCACTGTTGGGAATCTGCACGTGCAAATTCTTGTGCACATGCTTATGTAATGTGAACTTGGAAATGTTGACTTCAGAAGTAGATTCAGCAGGCAGCTGCATGGGGATATATTGAAATTATTATTCAACTAAATACACTGAAGTTCTTTATGCATGCTGAGAATAACCTTTGCATTTTTTATGAAACTGAGCAGAATACCTTAACGTATTTGTGTATATGTTCAAGTACTTTCCTTCAAAAGGTTTTTACTCCTTTCAGAATACCATATTTTTTAAGTAAAAAAAAAGACAAAAATGTAATATGATGCTTCTTTTTGAAGACATGTTTTTTTGTTGTTGTTGTTGTTTTTTTCTTCCAAACAGTGAAGGAGAACAGGGTCCAAATGGTAGCCAGAACTCTAGTTACAGCCAATCTTAAGACATTCCAAAGAATTTCTTTATGGACCACTTTGACTCAAGACATCCTGGGATCTTTCCTGTGTTCATGAAATGGACAGAAGGTTTTAGTAACATCTTCGACAAAGAACTTGAAGAATAAATAGCTTGTTTGTGTCAAGCATTTTGAAAGCTTTTTCTCTAAAACTGCATCATTTTCTCTGAAGCTGGAGCAAATGTACTAAGATTTTTCAGTGTAAGGAATCAAATGTTAAACCAAGCTGCAAAAGATTAACACTATCCACTCAAAACAAATAGTTCACTATTGGTTTTGTTTGCTTTGAGAAAATTGTAACTTGCCATTGAATTGAACTATTTTTAAAGCGACAGTAACCTGAAGCCTAAGTGTAACTGTATTAATGACTTGTGTTGTCTTCATTTTGTTTGTGACTGAAGGAAGATAGTGCACTGTATGTTGAATCTATTCATTACCTTGAGTTTTGTTGAGTTTTTAAAAATAAATATGGATTCTGTAACAAGTAACACAGCAATCCTTCAGAAACAAAGCCTAGAAGAGCCTGCAAAGAATATTGTTACAGTTTTAATGAAAGCTGCAGGAAAGAAATTCAGTTCCTTTTTTGGATTAGAAAAACGCTGTTTTACTCAGTAGATGTACTTGGATGTTTTTGCCATGAAGCATAGTAGCCCAGCTTACCAGAGAAGTGCAATATGTATAGTGATTCTGCAGTTTTCTTAAACGTTTCAAGCGTTAGGAATTAAAAAAAACCCAACATACTATGATTTTTTTTTTGCAAGTAAATGTACTGTATAGTACAATCGGAATATTTCACAATCAAGTACAAATCTGGATATGATTGCTATTTTTTATGGTGGATTTTTTTTGTACACTGTTAGTCTGCCTTCACTGTTAGTGTGAATTTGTGTGGTTCATTAGAGAGTTTATTTAAGAGGATCAAGCTTTCAGTGAGCTTCATACTGGCTAATTTTAATTGTGATGTTAGGAGCAACTCTTTAGAATAACTGAAATGGGATTCCTTGGTCAACTATGTGCTGGAGAAAATGAGATTCCTTCAAACAGAAGGCCATATCCTGCGTTCCTTACTCAGGCAGATATCCCACTGAAGTCAGGAATTGGCCTAAATCGAATTTCTTGATTTTTAGATAATTAGAAACAAAGTTAAGTTCTCTACAACTTCATTGTGAATGATAATGCCGACTTGCCCAAGTATAAAAATTGAATGATAAAGTGCAGTAACGTTGTTCTCCATTTTTTTCCCTGAAGCAACACATTTCACTGGTCTGAAGTATTGGAGGGAAATTCTTGAAAACCCTTGCTTTATCATGCATCTTGGTTCAAAAAACTGGCCCTTTAAAAACCCCCTGTTTTTGCAAATACCTGTCTTTGTAATTGGCTGGCCATTCAGTGAAATGTAACTGAAGTGTGTTTGTCTGTAGCCCATTAGGCTACTAGCATTTATTTCTGTTCAGGTTATTTTTGTAAAACATAAGGTAAACAAGCCCAAACCACTTTGGTGAGAGAGAAAATATATACATTGTGGTCTTTGCTACTTTTGTTGCCATTTGATCCATACTTTTTATAGACACTTGATTGACGAAGTGGAATTTGGCTATTTGCCTTTGTTTCTTGAAGTCTAAAATGTGCTATTTGTAACGTGGACTTGGGGAGTAGAAATAAATCAATGCAACTTGACCACTGTGTGGAGTTCTTAAACAGGAACCGTTCTTTAGGTAAGCATCGGTCTTCTCGCATACACCACATCATCTGCTAAGAAAGCTAATGTTTTGAAATTAGGGATTTCACACTATTAATGAAGAATTCTGGCTGGAGTGATTAAAAGTTTTCTTGCTGCTCAAGAGCCTTCGCAGGCTTTACTTCACACGTGAATTACCTATGTGACCTAAACCTCGGAGCTAAAATATCAGGCACTTCTTGATGGTAAATAGAAGTATCTTAAGTCATTTCTCTACTGGGGAGGTGAGGATAGTTTTACCAGCTCTGGTTCCAGCATAAACGGTGAAAGGCAATAAAGTGCAGTCGAAGGAACTGGATTCGGTGATGACAGTTATAAGAAGAAAGGTGTAAATTGGAACAACAAGAAATGGAACATAATGTGAATTCAACAGCGTTGCCACCAACCAGACAGAAAAAAATCACCTTTACTCTGTTTCATTTCAAAGGAGAGAAATGGATAAAAATGAGGTATCTCATTAAAAGAGAGGTAGCAGAAAGTTTTCACAGATTATATGGTCACAGGTGACAGCGGAGTGTCAAAGCAAACCCAGGCCATCTATGCCAAAAAGGCTTAAGGAAAAATCTAAAAGGAAGCAAACTGAACTGGATCAGACAAGTTATTTAACTCAAAAAGCATCATTTGAAAAGAAAGTTCTATCCATGTAAGGAAGATACAGAAGGCGACACAGAAAGGATCATCAGCTTTGACAAGCTACAAATAGTTTGAGAAACACCTTGCGAAAAACTACCAGGACTAATAAAAACTAAATCTACCAAGACTAACAAAAACTACTGAAAATGAAAAAGAGGTATACAGTGGCTTTCCTATTAAAAAAAAAAAATCCAGAACTCTTCAGCTCAGAAAAGATTGCAGATGTCTAGAAGAATCATGAGTGGTGTGAAGACTCGTGAGGTGACAACTGTTCATCACTTCTGACAGAAGCAGCAGGAGCAGCCAGTGCAAACAGCACACGGCAAGTTGAGAAGCAACAAAGGGAAAGACTTCTTCTCACAAGGTGGTGTTAAACCCCGTGCAGCCCGCTGTGACTGCTGGGAGTTTGCGTTGAAAATCTACAAATACCCAAATGTATCAAGACATGCAAAGCCTGAAGGAGGTATCAAAGCTCTCTGGGTTGTAAATAAGAATCATCTGGGGATTGTATCACTACATACTTGTCCTGTTTTATGCTCTTCCTCAGACGTTTATTACTGGTTGCTGAAAATGACACAGCAGACAATGGGCTAGACAGATCTTGGTGTGACCCAATATAACTGTTTATTTTTTATGGCTATGTAGTTTCAGGTGTTCCCAACAAACTTTAATGTAGCTACAAAAGGAAGCATTGGCCACTAAATCATGACTAAGTTTAGTTGATCAGATCTCCTTGCTTTGCTCATCTGCATACTGAAGTTTGGTGGCTTGGCCAATACAGCTAGGTATGATTAATTACACATTTAGCTAAATATTTTCAGTGTGTCTCAAATTTTCTGTACAATCATCTGACCTTAATGATCTAGATCAAAAAGCATCATTAGTCCTGGTGAGGCCTGACGCAACGCAGCCAACAGCAGGCTTCAGTTGCCCCTCTGACCATGTGCCCACAGCGCTGTGGAACTGACAGCCTAGGTCACGTTAAACAGGCAAAAATGATAGATCATAGGATTTGGCCAAATCCAACAAAACTGTTGGCATCTGTTACTCCTCCCAATCCAGTCTGAAAAAGACCTTTCAAGAGTAAGATAGTGAGAATTGCAGAGTAATTAACCACAACAAGGTAACACCCATACTCATCCTGGCATTTTAATTTCATCTTACTCCTATTAATTTATTAGTTAAACTAAACCAGTATTTTGAAAATTAGTCTAAATTCTGGTTCTTAAGTTGTTTCGGGGGTTTTTTTATGGATTGGAAATAAAGTATAGCAGTAAGACCGCTAAAAAGTCAATGATACTTTGAAGAAAAATGCACTCATTACTATCATGACAGCTACACTATGGGGTCTCTAATTATTAGCAAAGATGAAAGAACAGAAACCCTTGTAAGATACACAGTCAGGGCAGCGCAGCTAACGCAGCTGGCTGCGCCAACTATGGGAGTGCTCTAGAAAAAAATGACGGCAGAGAAACTGGGGGGCTTACTAGAAGTAAAATCCTAGTAAGATTAGTTACTTTTTCTTCAATGTTCTCTAAACTTGAGAGGGGATATTTTTTAGGTCCTCTCACCATGCAGGACTGCATTGTCAGAATGGAAGAGCTGTAGGGTAAGGGCACGTTGCCTGCAATACTGATTAGAGCAGAACCAGAAATTTTAATTTCTTTTTCCAGACATCCTGCAGAGTCCTGAATTTCTGTGCTAGGACTTAAATTTTCTAGAGGCCAAAGCGATTCACCTTTGCTAGTTCCCCTGAACTGCTAACAACATTAAAACAAACAAACAAATCCTTAAAATTATGACTACGCAAATTTATAGGTGGGGATGGGATGGGTCAGTTAGTTTGTTTTTTTAAAGTTTAAGTCACACAAATTAATGCACATAAAAGAAGGAAGGGAGTTTAGTAACTTCCTTGGACACCTCGAATTTTCCAGCCTAAAATGATTAATTACATCTCTGTAGTAACAACTTCAAATATAGGCAAGTTCTCACTTGACACTGAGCTGCTGAGGGAACAGAAGCTGTTGACTGCATGCTATAGCATGGTGTGCTCAGAAGCAGCTCTCTCTATAAAAATTGATATACTTATTTAAAATAAGGAATCACACAACATTTTGAACAGCAAGTATTCTAGTATCAGGTTGGTTTCCCTTTGTGTTTTTTGACCAGTAGTGAAGTTTTGGCCTTACAATCACATAGTACAAACCTAAAAATTTGTGCCCTACTGGTCCTCTTTGATAACACAGCAACGATTTTAAAACTCTAGCTACACATGAAGTATAATAAATCTGTGCTTAGGGCAGTTAGCCCAATTCCATTAGAATATCTGCAGTTTAACTATTCTAAACAAACTACCCAACACAGTTATTTGGGAAAGGATAATTTTATTATTTGTCCTATCATCATGAGTTTAAACAGTCATAAACTACATCATACAAAAATCTTAGTAAACATGATAAGCACTTAGGTTCTCTTCACGTACTTTCACCAAAAAACATACCCCAAAGTAAAGGCTGAACAAATTTAACGTCCTCTGTTCATGTCATAGTCTTTAGATATAATTTAAACCAAGCAGTTGGTATGCATGGCTATTTGAAGGTGAATGTCCATTTACACAAGAAAACTGGAGCGGACTGTATTCTGGAAGTGGAATGCACGTAGTTTGAATGCTAAAACCTACAAACCATCCTGAAGCCTAATGGGGCAAAGGGTGGGGTAGTCATCTTCATTTTTTCTCTGGAGGTTCATGTTTTACCCAGTCCTCAAAGCCACCAGAATATTGCTGAACTCTGAAAATATGCAGAAGATACAATGTTAAGAAGGACTCTCCTGGAAAAAGGTATCTAAGAGGACATGGCAAAAAAACCCAACGCAAACCAACCAAACAAACAAAAATCAGAGGAAAAAACCCACACAGAAATTCTCTGCAATCAAATACACTTGTACCTAGCTTCAATGAGCCAGATCAACATTCCTTGTACTCTAATACTGCCTGCTTCCATGCAGTGTGTTCTGTAACTCTTTTCTTCCAAATGACACAATGCTGGAGATCAAACATCAAGCAAGTAGTAGCAGCTGGATCAACGAAACAGCTTGCCACTTCTTTTTTTTAAAAAGACAGAACGACTCACTGTGGTGGGAGATTTACATGGTATTACGTCTAATACTTCAGATGTCATCAAATAAACGCAGCACACTGATCTTTACTTCCTTGCAAACCTACATGCTCTATAGATCTGACATAAGCCTGCACAAAACTAAACTCTGGAAAACAAAACCTCACCATGCAAAACAATACTGACTCCTTCAATTAGGCAGCATGAAAAACAGGTAATGGAGGATATTTTGCACTTATTAAAACAATATATTTATAAAACAAGAATGTGGTTCCATACTTTTGCCTAGAATTAGCAGAGATATTCCAGTTCATGAATTGCAGTTCAGCGAAAACATGAGCAAACAAACAATTTTTACAATTCTACTTGCAGTCGCCAAGCCACCGAGGCACCTTCTGGCACGAGTGTAACAACTCTACCAGTAAAATGCTGCTTTTGCTTTCTCTCTATCAATCTCTTTGTATTTTTAGCTATTGCCTTCGCTGCTTTACTCCTGGCAAACAATCCAATGCCTTGCTGAAAGTGAAGGTTTACTTTGTCAACAGTGAACTGTACAGGTAGAACTGCAATTTAACAAAGGGTGTGGTTTCATAAACTATTTAATCTAAGGTTGTACTTCTACCAAAGTGAGCCGTTCCCCACCCTGCCAATCATCCTGCGTCTCAGGACTAGTGCTCATGAAGCTGTATAAGGAGGCAAGGTCTCAGCAGAAGGACCCTTCAGTGGCAGCACGGTCTTGCAGCAGATTGCGTCACCTGCGGCACATGCGCAGGGCTGCTGAGGGGTTGTTTCACAGGGCAATACACCTTACTTTGCTGGAACACCCAACGGCGTCTTTCAAAGTACAGTGGAGACAAGAGGAGGCGTCTAACTCAAATACCAGTCATTTCGTTCATATTTCACATTTAAATTTTTACCCTTGCCCACAAGAAGCTGAGTACGAGTTCTGCTTTGCGGGGGGGGAAGGCGCATTAATCCCATCCTTACACACACAAGTCATACCTGCTGAAACCCAAGGACGTGGCAAAACCGAGCGCTTGTTTACTTCTTTTTCCTGCCAAACAGGAGAAAACCACAGGGTCTGACTTGGACGGCATCTTTTGATTGTACTGCTCCTTGAACTCCGTTGGGTCCATTTGTAGAGCTTCCACTAATTCGCCCACTGGGGAATACAGAAAGAAAAGGTCTCATTTATACTCCATCCACAGACAGGCTTACGCTGTAAGGCTTCTAATTCCTCCAGAGGGAAAGTTTAGCCTCACAACGTACTAGCAGGTGCCTAGCACAGCTCCCCTTTGCTCAGTCACTGCCACTTGTCCACAGGCTCGACCATCAAGCACAGGGGAACACCCACGGCCTTAGCCGTGTTAACAACTTACGCGGTATGTTGATGGACGCTGGGATCTTTCCAAACCTGTCGATCTCCCACCTCTCCCGCACGTCTATGTGGAGGACGTTGGTCTTCTTCAAGTCTTTGAGCTCTTGGTAGGAAAGGCTCGGCGCCTCGCCGGTGCAGAGGCTGCGGCCGGCGGCCCCCGCCGCCCCGGGACCTGACAGAGAGGCGCAGCCCGTCAGCCCGGAGCAGGCCCCCGGCCTCTCGGGGCCGGCCATCGCCCCTAGTAACGCTGGAGACATTCACACCGGGCTCCTCCCGGCCGCCGGCAAACCTCACCCCGCCGCCCGCCTTCCGAGAGGCCCAGCCGCCACTCCGCCCCCCGCGTCCCCGCCTCACCGGGCGCTGCCGCCCGCCACCGGCCGCCGCTCGCCGCCCGCAGGGCCCGCGCCGCCCGCCACCAGCCCCAGCCGCCGGCCCCCATCAGCCCGCCTCCGAAGATGGCGGCCGCCCCGCCGGCGGGGGAGGAGACGGCTCCCCGGGCGGCACCGCCTTCTCCTCAGAGGCGGGGGCCCGGCGGCTCTGATCCGGCCTTGGCCCGCTCAGGGGCTCGGGAAGCACCGCCGGGGTAGCCAGGATGGGTTAAAAACCATCAGTTTGGTTTGTTTTTTTTTAACTTTCCTTGTGAATCCCTCTGATTTCTGACAATCTATGACTCGGCGTCGATAAAATATTGGCACACTCGCATGCGATGAATCCACGTCTCGGCATCGCGCGTGGCCGGCGAGGGCATCCCCCTGCGTCGGGGAAGGCCCGGGTTTCGCCAGGGCTGTACGAACCCGAGCGGCCCGGGCGGCCAAGCCGTGGGCGGCTGATTTTAGCACTGGCCTGCACCACTCTCACCCTTGCCACCGTCCCCTTGCAGCCCCGGGAGCTGTGGTCCAAGGGTAATAACCGCATCCCTACTTCCCATACGCTTTCGTTTTCCAAGCGGTCAGTCTTCCAGCCCCAAGGACTGATGGCCAAGACATGTCTTAAGTGGAGAAATGAGGGACCCTCTGTTCAACACGTTTTAAATCAGCACTCCGTATTTACCACATACCTTTGTAGATATATTACGTACCAGCGGTTCCAGTCTTTAAAGGCAGGCGCGCTGGATCTTTTCCGTTTGTGAAAGATGCATGTCAAGGAGTATGTTATTGAATCTTTACTCATGAGAGTTTTCCTTCTCAAAACGAGAACAAAATATTTCTTTGTACTGTAAAGTGTGACAAATTGAACCTGGCACATATAACTGGTTCACTAGCTGCCCTTCTGCCAGCCTCTCCATATGGCCTCCTTGACAGGCATTTGCAAATTGTCTCTTTGAAGCAGTATATCTATATATGAGTCAGTCTGATGCATTTTCCATTTTCAACAAAGTATGCGTAGAATACACTACTTCTATAAATTCCCTTTTGAAGTATAATTTACTGTATATTTTATCTACAGTAAAATAGCGACCGCAGTTACTCTCCATTTATTGCACATATCGCTATAAGGACCATAAAGCATGCAATGTGGAGCGTCAGGATACTTGTCGTATGAAATGCATATTCACATGAAGTTGCATTTTTATAAATTAATTAATGGTTTTAATTTGACCCTGGATCATACATACATACACACAAAGAGAGCACACACTAGCTTGCTTGCATAAATAGCAATGATCCACTAGCCACCGTGTGAAAGACTGAGAGTTTGAAGTCGGAGGAGATCAAGGTAGGCAAACTCCCCTGGTCAGCGAAAGGGTGGGAAGCAGCATGTTGAATTCTCCTCTTGCCTTCGTGGTGCTGTCATCCAGCACTCACTCAACCCCTCCTCATCACCTTTCTTCACCTCTACTTCTTTTCTCTCTCCATTTCTGCCCAGCCTCCCACACTCATCCTCAGTGGCGTCACTTCCCAGCTGATTACCCAGCTGCCTTCACCCTTGCACATTCTTTATCCTCATCTTCTCATTTGACTAAAGCCTTTGTTGATCGAAGAAGTGGTTCACAGATCTAGGCTTTCATCAAGTCTTACTGCCTTTCTGATTTGTTACTGCATCTTCTTTTCTGATTACCATCTGGTTTTTTTTTCCCCACAAACTTTTCAGCCTTCCCATAGTATTCTTCACCATGCTTTACTATTTCCTTTTGGCCTTTCCTCTCTGCTTTCTCTCTTCTTTCTTTCACTCCTCTGACTGCTGATGTTCTTTGTGTTTCTTTCTTCTTTGCCCTTGACCCTTCATTTTCTCTCATTACTAAACCCCAGACATGATTCAATCTCAACATTGGCTTTCTTCAGCTCTGCTTTTGCGTTGTTGAGTGCTTCTGGAGGAAAGCTGGGGACCTGGCTGATGTCTGTGACAAATCTGTTTTCCTAACATGCAACTCTAATTTATATCCCATTTTTCCCAACACAACGGGAGTCTATGCATAAAGCCTGCTGTCCTCACTCTCTGCACAGAATTCAAACCATGTCCTTTGGGAAACATTGTCTCACCTCATCTTTTCCACCTCCTTTGCTTGCCTTTCCCTTCTGCCAGTGCCCTGAGGTTCTACCTCTTCCAGGTATTTCTGTTCTCCTCTCCTGTGCTAAATGAACGTATTCCCCTTCACATCACACTATCCCCCTTTCACACATGCTCACTTTTCCTTCCTTCTCTTTAGCCTTTTAATCTAGTTATTGCTCTTGCAGTGCAATAATTCTCTAATCTCTGCTGTGTGGAGGAGGAAGGACTCGCTTCTCGATCCAGTTTGTTTCGGATTATTGTCCCATATTCCTTCTCCCTTTCCCATAGAGACCCTGTGAACGCGGTGTTCACAACCCACGTCTGGGGCTCCCCTGTTACACGGTCTGCAGTCTGCCCGCAGATCTTTGTGCTCAGTTGCCACCACCGTCACTGAAGTGCCTAGAGAATTCCTCCCTCCTAAATCAAATCCCGCTTAATCTGTCAACCTCTTTCAACAACACTCTTCTTGACATCTTGTCTTTGCTTGGCCCCATGACTTCTACATGCTTCTCTAACCACTCCTTCAGCCCGTTTGTCAGCAGATCCACTACAGGGTCTCCATCCTCGGTTTCTGAGGGGTGCCACAGCAACTTCACACCTTCCCCCTTTTTCCTCTATGCCTTATCACTGGATAATCTTATTCCAATAAAACTACTACCTCTCAGTCCTTAATTCAGATTCGCCTTCTGACCAAATAAAGCCCCTAGTCACACGCTGAGTTTAATCGCAATCCCGGTTTCTACTAGCCCTTCCCTCGAGTACCAGACACCCTTTACTCTGCCTGTCCCTCATCCGGGATGCGGCCTTTGGCTCTGATCTCCCTCCAGTCCCTCCCACGGTGGCTGCCTTGACAATCTACCCAGGGCCCAGACCCTTCTGCATGGCCTGCGGGTACGACCACCCACAGCCCTGCAGGCAGGCAAACCGGTTAGCTCGCTCCCCACGTGCACAAGTCCAGCGCGGTAGCTCCAGGCCTTTCAGCAAGACCCCCCCAAATTCAGACGCGGAGGTAAGCCCATCACGTCCCCCTTCCTTTCCACCCCCTCCCCTTCTTTGCCTTTCGCTTCCGAGGCGCCCCGCAGCCAGCCCTGCCGCTACCTGTTGCCTCTCAGCGGGCCCGGGTACGCTCCCGCCCAGCCGGCAGCCGCGGGCGGCCCCGCTTCCCTTCCCACCCGGCAGCCGCATCCTGCCCCCGAACCGGCACCACCCGCCCGCCACGCCGCCCGCCCCCGGCCGCCCCCTCCTTGCCAGCTCGTACGGCGCCGGGGGCAGCCGCCCCGGGGCCCGCGGGGAGCCGTCCGGGCTGAGGCTGGGGCGGGGAGCGGCGCGGCGAGGCCGGGGGCGGGCCGCGCCGGGCGGAGCGGAGCGGAGCGGCGCAGCCTTGGCTGCGGCCCAGCTTCCTCCGCCGCTTCCTGCCGCCGCGCTCGCCTGCCTGCCGCCCGCCGCTCCGTGAGTGCGGGGCGCTCGGGGCGGGGAGGGGGGAGGCCGCCGGCCCAGCTCGGGGGCGCCGTGGCCGCGGCGGGCTCCTCCTGTGGAGCCGGGGGACGGCGGAGCCTCGGCGCCGACGCGCGGCGGCGGCCTCGGCTGCAGGGCCGGGCCCGGCCGGGCCGGACCGGGCCGATCCGCCCCGCCATGGCGGTGGCCGGGCCCGCGGCCTGCGGAGCCGCGTCCCGGGGGGCGCCGCGCAGGTGCGGCCGGGTGGGGCGTTTGTGGCGGGCTGGGGGGGGGGCAGTGCCCCGCCGTGGGCCCGGGCCGGGCGGGCCGCCCTCCCCGCTGCCGGGGGCGCCCGGGGCAGCCCCGGCCGGCGCCTCTCCCGCCACGGTGCGAACCGGTGTTCAGCCGAGGAGGGCTCGTGTGGGCTCGCTTTGGGTCGCCGGCGGCGAGCTGCTGGTGCCGAGCGTCCGCTCTCGGTCTAAAGTAGGTGAACCCTACCGTGACATGGAGACAGCAGCACCGGGCCGTCTCCGTGACCTGCAGTAAGTTTCTCGGTCTGTTAAATTGGAGAGAGTCGGTAGCATCGCCGGTGGTCGGGTTTAAACGTAAGCTCCGTTCGCTTTGCATTAGGCAAGTTAGCAAGCGAGCGCAGTTATAAAATGGTCTTACGGCTCTGTGCCGGGAGGCCGGGGCGGTTATTTCTGCCCCGCTCTGACGGGGCGGCCTGTGGCGGCCTGCTGGTGCCCCCGCCGGCCCGCTGCCGCGGCTGCCTGGCCGGTGATGAGGCGACAGCCTCTCAGGTAATCGTAGACGTGGTATTTTGGACCCATAACTGCAACTCTGCACGTTGTGCTTGAGTTAATGTTTTGATTCCCTGATTCCTGGAATTTTTTTAGAACCTCATTCGGCCTCTTACTGTTGATGGCCTTTAGCTTAGGACTTCGTCCTGCTCTTGCTACTCACACGGTTAAACAGGATACGCATGACGGCATATTAAACGCAGATGCACAAGAATAAAGTAAGACGTCAAGAACGTAGAGGCGGATGGCAGTAACTCCAGGTGTGGCACTGTATTCTTGTTGCGTGTTGTCTTTACCTACAAGTATTTCCCAATTCCATTAAATAATCCTCTCATACAAGCGTATAAAGCAGAGTCATGCTTAAAGGATTCTTTCCGCTCTCATTTTCCAGCTTTTTAAATGGAAGCATAATAGTGGCATGAACGTGTGCCAGACTGATAACGGAATATGCCTTTGTGAAATCGCTTTGCAGTTTACTACGGTTGTTAACATTTTGTCAGATTTCTTCATGAAATATTGAAGAACTGGTGCTCTGTAGTTTTGTTTC
Organism: Platalea leucorodia; assembly: GCF_965183815.1. NCBI lineage: Eukaryota > Metazoa > Chordata > Aves > Pelecaniformes > Threskiornithidae > Platalea > Platalea leucorodia. The sequence continues at coordinate 82,453,616 of NC_138825.1, forward strand.
TGTGAAATTTGCAGAAATGCAGCTAGCGTCTCACGGGTCCTGCTGTGAGCATCAATCGTAGATCAAGGACAAGTTGTTCCACTTTAGACGTGTCATCAAAACAAACTGGGGCAGTTTGTGTGGAGGAAGAAAATGGAATGAAATTTTTTGCTCTCGGCAGCAAGACTTTGACTTTCAAAGAGCTCAAACTAGTCTTCGGTAGTCATTTATGGTTTTATCTGTTTTACCCCCATTAATTAGCTGACTCCCACAACACCCTTCCAGAGCAGATGGAAAGTTATGCATAGCCGTTGTCTTCCTTCATCTGCTCCGACTCAGCCCTTTAGGCAGGGGTACAGCGTGAGTCTCAGCTTAACATGTTATCTTGTGTGGGCTTCAGTCTGCTATCTCGCACACTGTGCTGCAACCACAGTTCCTTTTCATTACTTGCTATTACTTTACTATTTCTTCTGTCTTTTTTTTTGAGGTTTCACAGAATTAGTGTTTCTCCAAAGGTTCATCCTTTGCTCATGTTGCCCTTTATTTTCTCTTATGACATCTTGAACCACTTTTTTCCCAGTTTTTGTCCACAGGGTTATCCTGCCAAGATACTGTGAGTTCACTGGTAGTTCTCCAGCTGTTTCAGTTGCTACGCCCTCACGTTTTCTGTGATGATGGGACTGTTTACATCAGTGTTCATATCACACCAGTGCATAGTCTGTTAGCTCTGTCATCTGACTGCCTTTTCACATACAAAGTGTTCACTTGCAGGCCAACGCCATTAGTTATAAGCCATGGCTCTTTTTATGGTACTTAGGTGTTTTGCTTTTTAAAGGATATCCATGAACGTGTAGGAAAACCCATGTTAGACCATCCACCCAGATGTTTTTTCCTCTTGGTACGTTCATATGTTTTTTAAATACATTTAAGGTGGGATAGAGAGCATAAGGAACAGTTACAGTTTGCTTTATGAGTTTGGATATTGACAGGGATCCCTGAAATTTTCCATAAGACACTAGCAAAGCATTTGCTATAAGATACTACCAAAAATATGTAATCAAAATACTTCTCCTTTTGCCACTCAATCCTTTTATTTACTTTAGTCATAAACCCAGTTACAGAGTCTTTTCATTCTTGTTTCTGGACACATCTGGTTTCCGTTAATCCTTAGGAGTAATTTTTCTGTGGCAGGCAGGTTTCACTAGGAAATCTGCGGGAGATTGTGTAGGATGCAAACATGAACATTGACAGACCATGTTTAGCATGGCCGGCTGGATAAAAAGGATTAATAAAAGTGAGAAATGCTATGGGATTTTTACTGTCACTTGCAAAGTTCTATCTAGTGGTCTGAAGGCTCCGTCTTACCCCTAGCACAAAAAGTACATCAGTGTCTCAACCCTTTTAGGACTGTAATATAATGTCAGGATTGGCGTTTGTGCTCCAGTGACGGTGTAGGATGTGTGATGTGCCTTTGGGCTAGGAAATCTTGGAGATGACACTTTCAGAATTTCCGATGACATTTTCCAGGGGAAGAAGTGTTGCTGCCACTACCAGTCAGCAGTTCTGGTCCTTTTACTGCTCTAGCAGGCAGCAGGGGCTTGTTTGCCGCAAAGGTTTCGGTGGCTGTCAGAGCGCTGAGCTTCTTGGCCCGCTGATGGGTGACACTGCCCGGTTGCTAACCGTGATGGATGCGGTTCTTGCTCTGATTGGGTGACATTTGATCTAGAGGCGAGCAAGCCAAAATGCCACAGGTAACGCTCGGAACAGACGTCCAAAATATATCAACTTGCAGCTTACATCAAAACATGTAGCAATTCTGCAAAGGATCTGGCATTACTGACCTGTACAAGGCTCTTCTTTTTGTACTCTTGCAGTTACGTGGAAGCTCTTAAAGCCCCTTCACAAATGGGCTACAGAGCATCTTGGCCTTTGGACTTAATCTGCACATCTGTGCTGTTCCTCAGCCCCTTGCTTTGGTGGTAGGCTGCGGTCGACAGCTGGGCAGTTCTGTTAAGTTATGTGAAAGTGATAATTTTTGAAATGCTGTATTCAGTGTGCTATGCCTTTTTGGTATGATGCAGATTTTTTTTTCTATTAGCAACATAAAATCATATCATTTTAATTGGAGAGTTTGACTGTAAGTGGTGAGATGGTTGGTATTTAGGATACCTCAGATGAATTGAGGGGTTGAAGTAAATGTATTTGTCCCAGCTACTTTGAATTCAGATGCTCACTGATGGAATAATTAACAATACTGGTTTCACAGTTAATGGCCAGTCCTACTGGGAGAGTTTTACCTCTATCCAGAATAGTACCTAGAGACTGTCTGTAGACTCATTTGGCTATATTTCATAGGGTGAGTATGCTTAGATAAGCTAATGGTTATTACACAGTTTATATCTTGTTTGCATTCTAGTAATGCAAGTGTAATCCTCCTGTAATTCATGAATCAGGAAAAATGTTGTAATAGGTATTATACAGATAAGAAGAAAAATGTGGCACTTGCCTGAAAAAGCTGGCACCCTGATTATAAGAGGAGGGGAAAGTGGATCTCGGAAGATGGAATGGAAGCGGTGATGTGGTAGTAGTCAGTATGGCGGGTTATTCCTCTAACACACTGATGATCTGGTTCAGGTTTCTTATAAGCATCATAGCGAAGGTACAGCATGGGAAGACTCACTAAGGTGGCACATTTAAAAATGTAGCAAGTGAGCTGTAGACATTGTAGGAAGAGAGACTCAACCTCTAAGTAAGGAGTGGAAGATGATAAGACGGGAATACGTTTTGGGGAGTCTAGACAGTGGAGACGTAGTTTGCTTCTCCACCTCTCTTGCATAAAGATGCTGTGAAGTGGAATGACCTGTTTGGCTTTTTTGTTTGTTTGTTTGTTTTTTCTTTTCCAAAAGAAAAGTGAATTGTAGTTCACACTAGCCTTGTATCTTTTATTGGTCCTGGCTCTACTGAGTTCCACTAAAATACAAAATTTAAAAAAATAACAATTATTTATTTTAGGAACTGCATCCAGCTCTTTTTAGTTTCTAAATATATACTTTATGAAGAGGGTACATTTCTAAATATAGAAATATTAATGCTGTTAAATATAGACTATTTCAGGCATACCTTACATTTAAAATAATCTAGGCGTACCTTAGATTTAACTTAGCAATTTTAACGCGTTGATTTTTGGCACTTTGTCAAATTTGATGCTTTTAAAATTAGATAGGCAGATCATTCTGCTGCTTTTGAAGTGGTTTGTTCTTTCTAGAAAGGTGGAAGCGAGCAGTTGTAATGAGGAGCTTTTGATCTTAATCAGCTTTTTGTAGGCAGACTGCCATTAGGAGTCTTTTAAGAAGTAAAAAGTAGACTGAGAATAGCAAGCGATGACAACATTTCAAACTCTTGTATGCTGAGCTCAAAGAATCTGAACATGTTTGGCAAGGACTAGTTCTTAGCTTTGTATGAAATGATTGCTTAAAAGGAAGAGATGTAGCTCTTTTCTGTTTTTTTTTTTTCCCCCCATGAAACTGCATCATTTCTACTTAAAATTTTTACTGTGTGCCAAATAGAGATCAGGGTGGAGCTAACATACCCTCTGAACTCAGCTTTTTCTACCACAAAAATTAGGGTTTTTTTGTCAGATTCATTAGTCGAGTATCATTTGCACTGTGACTTGATTTTGTGTATATGAAATGAAAAACTTGCCGTGTTTGTTTTTCCATCACAAAAAGAAACTTCCAAGCAAGGATTCATGGAGACTTCTTTCTGCATGGGGAAAGAGGGAGAGTCTGTCTCCTTTAGGACACTCTACGGTTGATGGCTGTAGCCGCAAGTTACTCATTGAGCATACTAAAAAAATAGGAGAATGGGTTGGAAAGAGGCAAATCACGGGAATATTGCCACGGTTTTTTCATCTTCAGTGTATCAAGTTCATTTTGTGTAAGTTGTTAATTTCTCCTCTGCCTGCTTGTCCTGAATGGCTTGTGCCTATGGTCAACAGACATTTAGAGAATTTCTCTCTTGCTTTTTTCTTATCTTTATTTTATGGTTTCTTGGGTCTATGTTTGTTCAGGGTTTTCATTCCAATAAAATCTCAATCTTCTATTTCCCATAAACTGAAGTATTTTTGAGAAGTAATTTCTCAAGCACCTTAGGTTTCTTCCTCGTTTATCTCAATTACATATAATAATCAAATTCCTGGCGTAAACATTTTCATTTTGAAATGTTGATCATGTTTTTAATTGTTAAATGGAATCTTTTACTTGTAATGTTTTCTGTCCCCAAATATACTGGAAAAGGGCAGAGAGTACTGCATATATACTGTGCTACTGGCATTGTAGATGCTTGCTGAGTAGTCTGTTGCTCTCACCCTTTTAGCCCACTTACATGCTTTTCAAAATGAGGCACAAATCCCAGCTGGCTAGGTCCTTGATATGCTGTGGCTTTTCCAGGAGCTCACAGGTCAGTAAACATTGTCTGATGGAAGCCTGTCTATATGTGTGTTCATGAAAACTGATTAATCTAATGGTCCATGTTATCTTTTGTTCTGCCTGCTCTTACTGAAAGAAGACTGAAAAGTCTCCGGGTTGCTCGGTGGGTTCCCAAACCTGCAGTGTGAACACCGGCTTCTTATGCCAGTGTTCATTTCTAATGCCGTGTTGATTACGTCGGGCTAGAAATGCCACGTTTTCAGTTCTTGTGGGTACCAGCTGACACTGTCTTTTCCACGTGTCCTGAAGGACCCTAGAGAGTGGGTTGAGCGGTGGGCTGTGCGTGCCCCGATCTGGGTCATATCACCTGGCCTGTGGGCCCCGGGATTTCACAGGTGGTAAAGACTTGCTTGCATTTCAGCCGGTTGGGCCCATAATTGTTCTTTCATGAAGTTATCCGAACTCTCAAAATGTACTGATATGAACATGACTTTCATGTGGATGAAATCTGTGGTTTGGACAGTCTTACATAATCTGTCCAAAGAGATAAAAATTGTTATGCTGAAATGAACTCATACATCATTTATGTCAATGTTGAATAACCTAAACACAACTACGTTCCTTTAGGGAGAACATTTTTGCTGTCTTTGCTATTGACTCTTTACATAATTTAGTGTAAAATCATGAGTTTTCTAACAGTAGCTGTGTTGGCCTTACTGTTTCATGAATGTCTCAATGAATCTTGTGCTCAGTTAAGTGGCAGTGCGACAAGTGGCGATGGGTAGTTTCACATGAACCTTGGATATATATAAGATGCCAAAGCAGAAATACAGAGTTGAAGTTGTTTGGGTCTGAAGCACCTTTTCCTCTTCTAGGGATGCTGTGATGTGTGGCTGTTGATGTACATTAGGCAAGCTAAAATTTGTTGAATATAAATAGTCAAGAGCTGGAATATTTAGATCTTTCTTACCGTATGAATGAAGTGCGAACCTAGAAAATCAGCAAAGATTAATTCAGTGGCATTGTTCACTTGCATGTTTAAGCATTTGAAGCTTTATGCCCTTAAGTACAGGAAATTTTGGAATCTATAATTCAAGAAGGCCGGGGTATAAACTGATTGCTATCTAAATGTAGTATTCTGAAAAAAATGAAGTGCATTTTCAAAGGTTGAAGAAACATGAAGCCGTTGATGCAAGGAAGCAGAGAGTAAAGCTTTTTTTCGTACACTACAGAAATTTGACTTGTCCAAAGTAAATCTCTAATTGATACGTTCATGCAGAAAACCTCCAGCACTAACAGTATGCGTGGCAGATGCAGAGATATCTGTCCAGATCTATAGGAACCTGGAACAGGAGCTCTGAGGTATGGGTTGCCTGCCTTGCTTTAGTGAGGTTGTTCAGATACCAGTGGTGGTGGTGCTCTAGTATCGATACTGATGACTGTTCTGATGATTGGCTTAATGGATAGGAAAGGAGAGGGAATACTGAGTTCAATATACAGGTCAATTCCTGTGTCTCTCAGAGCTTCAGTAGTACAGAGGTCTAAATGCACATACAGAGAAGATTTAAAAACTTAGGTAGACAAATTTTTTAAGCTTTGGCAAACTTATCTACTTGAGCCATAGCAAGAATATATCTTTTGCTATTCCCAAATGTAGGGCATTTTAGAGGTTTCCGATACATAAATGAGGTAGCACAGTTGAAAATGTTTGGTACTGGTGGCTCAGGTGACATTATTAACTTGTACGTGGTACACAAGACGACATAATTTTTCTAAACAGAATGGCTCACAGATTTGGAATGTATGTATATTTGACTACCTTATATTCATATGCTTTCTATATGAAAACATAGATTTGTTTTTATGAAGCACATCGTTAAAAGACAACCTGTAAACTAGGCCTCAGATGCTGTTTGTGTGATGCAGAGCTACACTCCTTCAGTGAATTCACATTTGGATTTTGATTAAATGACCAGTGTGCTGAAATCTCTCAGGATTTTTTTTTAAGTTTAGCAGCAAATATTTATCCTTCAATTCTGTTCCTCATAGGACTCCTTGATTAATGACCCAGATTTCCTATGAGAGACTTCATCTGTATGGATTCTCTGATGTTTAATATAGAGGGGTCAGCTCACGCTCCAGTCTGTCCTCACTCATAGGAGAGGACACTTTCATGAGATTTGGAATACTTTTGTATTTTATTAAAGTGTTTGAAATTGCTCAAAAGCTTTTAGGGAATGTGGAAGGCTAAATGGTGACAGAAACCTTTCCTAATGGAGCTTTGTTAAGGAAGAGAAGGTTTTATTTTAATGAAGTTTTTCTGGTAAGGTATGGCTGGAGCTCTGTAGTAGTTTACAATAACAAAAGTAAGGAAAATCTTGGTATCTCAAATATTTACACTGCTGCCTGGAAGTGTGTGTCCCCTGTAGCTACCGATGCAATTTATAATGTCATGTAATGTAACTAACTGATCATGCAGCATTCCTAAGAGTTCATTCCTGACACATTCATACTCCTTGTTACACAATAGCTGACATTAATCAAAGCCTAAGACTGCGTTCGTAAGGTTTGAATGTGTGATTTGATCTCATGCTTTTAGAGTTCAAACTCACTACAGCTGATGAAGCATTTAGACAATAAAGCAACACTTGTTTCTCTTTCCGAGTAGGTAACAGATGCGGGTGAAAGATCCATCAAGAGCCAACCCTGAGAAACCAAAGAGAAGCAAAAGGCCTAACAGGCCACAGGATGAAGACTCTTCAGATGATATTTCAGGTAAATACATTAGGTGATGTTTGGCCCTGAGGTTGAGGGCTAATAACTTCCATGTTGACTGATGAAAACCACAAATCAGCGGTACCATGAAATACTTTTCTTGTTTGAATTTATAGCAGAAATATCCCCAGTTAGGTGTTTATGACATGATCTATTGTTATACCATGTTACTGCCCTGAAGGGCTGGAGAGTTGGTTGATCTTTAATGACAACCTCTTCAGAGCAGGAGAACGGTTCTTCCCAGTCCGTGGAAGGTCAAGCACGTGTGGCAGGAGGTTGCTTGGCTGAATGGGAAGCTTCTGACTGAGCTCAGAGGCAAAAGAAAGGGCAGAGAGGGTGGAGGCAGGTTTGGGCTGCCCTTGCAGGGGCCCTGGCTGTGCAGGGATGGGACTAGGTAAGCCAGCCTCAGTTAGAGTTGAATCTAATGAGGGGTGTGAAGAGTAAGATGGGCTTTTATTGGTACTGTGACAGTAAAATGAAGGCTAAGACAAGTGCAAACCTGCTGCTTAAGGGGCCAGAGGACCTAGGGACATGGGACATGGGAAAAGGCTGGGGAACTCAATCCTTCCTTTGTCTCTGCCTTCGCATGTGAGCTCTGCATTCAGTCCTTCCTGGTCTCTGAGCCTAGTGGCAGAATTTGGGATTTAAGCATTGTCCAGAGTAGGAGATTGAGAGCTGTTAAGCAAACTGGGCGTGCCCAAGTCCATGAGATCAGATGGAATGCATCTGAAGGTGCTGAGAGAGCTGGGTGATGTCATTGTGAGGCTATGCTCTGTTATCTTCATGACAACAAATTGAGGAGACCAGTTGATGCACTGGAGGGTAGGTCTGCCATTCAGAGTGACCTAGACTGGCTGGAGAAATGGGCTGGCAGAAACTTCACAGAGTTCAACAAAGGCAAGTGGAGAGTTTGGCACCTGGGCCAAAATAACCACATGCAATTACAAGGTGGGAATCAATGGCTTGAAAGCAGCTTTGCAGAAAAGGTTCTGGGGGTCCTAGTGCACACGCTGAAAACAGCAAGCCGTGTGGCTTGTGCCTACTGTATGCTAGACTGTATTAACTAGAGTGCAGGTTGAGGTATGTGATTCTTCCCATCTTTTTAGCACTTGTGAGACTTCCTCTGGAGTACTGTGTCCAGTTGTGGGCTCCTTGTTACAAGAAAGACATTGACTTATCAGATTGAGTCCAGCAGCAGGTCACCCCCTCCACATGGTTAAGGGGATGGAGAACATGATGTGTGAAGAGGGGCTGAAGGGAATGGATTTGTTTAGCCAAAGGAGTGGAAGTATAGTTTCTTTCTTTGACTGGCTGATAGGTAGAGAAGGCAGAGCCAGACTCTTCTAGGAGGTCCACAATGAAAGGACTAAAGGCAACAGACAAAAGTTAGGGCAAGGAGAATTTGTCTAGGTATGAGGAAATTTATTTTATTTTCACCATGAGGATGGTCAAACAGAAAGCCGATTTTCTAGTGAGGTGGTAAAACTTCTGTCCTTGAATATATTCAACACTCAGCTGAACGAAGCTGTCAGCAACCAGCTCTAAATTTGTATTTGACCCTGCTTTGAATGAGGGTTTGGACAAGATGGCCTTCAGAGGTCCCTTCAAACCTAGGTTATTCTGTGATATTATAGTGGAATTTGTACATAAATATAACAGAGAAGAACAGTGGTTGATATTCATGTTCAGAATGGGCAGTTGTATTAAGGATGCACGGGTATTTAGAAATCTGTCTTTATGAATGGGAAAGGAGGTCAACTGCCTGTGTTGCTATATGCAAAAACAGATTTATGTAGTATTTTCGGTTGACACATCCCCCCCCGCCCGAACAAGGAAAGGAATTTTGTACAAAAGTAGTCCTTGTACTTTTGTACAAAATAGTTTATCTGTTTTTAAGAGGTGGTATTTATTGACTTGAAAAGGTTTTTCATTATAGAAAGACTGAAATAGATCCTTTGTAAAATTCAGTACATGGGGAGCAGCTGGCTGATTTTTCCTGTTTTAGTTCTTTCCCATTTTTTTTCCTAATGCTGAATTCATTGAGGACTCTGCTCCTTTAGTATAGACACGCTCCCTTTCATAGCTATTATTTTTAATGGATGAAAGTGAGTATGTGTCATTTTCTTTAGGCTTAACCTGCCAGCACGTGAGCCAAGCAGTGGATGTGCATCATGTGAAGAGAGCGGTGGCTCAGAGCGTTTGGTCAATATGTGCAGAATGTCTGAAGGAGAGGCGGATGAGTGATGGTGAGCCCGTGGCACCTTCGGACATATGGCTGTGTCTCAAATGTGGCTCTCAGGTAAGCATACGTTGGAAATTTACGGAGGTGGATAGGCCCTGGTTTTCTAAAGGATATGACCAGTCTAGATTCTTGTCTGTTTGGTGTCTCATTACCTTCAGTGGAACAGTGTAATGTAAGCACTTAGTTGTAAGAGACCATGCTTCAGCTTCTTCAGTGGAGTGGGATGTGGCCTTATGTTCTTGTCTGGTTTTCAGCAGTGGTTTGGGTTAGCTTTATGTGTTATGGTGCGGTTCAGCATCACAAGCAGTAAGTGATGCTCCTGCCTTTTTTCTTGTCTTCATCTGCATGCTCTTGCCACTTATGGAGGATTGGCTTCAGGAACTGTGTCGGTGCAAAATGCATCTGTTCAGCTGGCTCATCTGGCAGAAGATCCCGCAAATACAAATGAATGAAAAAAATGGATATGTATATTGCTGAATCAACTTATACTATGGACACTCAGTTGCTAGATGTGCTTGAAACCAGGGAGAAAGGACTGTGCAGGAGTGACAATGCTGCTTTTTGTGGCAGCTAGCCATTAGATTGGATCAGTTATAATGTCAAATCGCAGCCTCAGAGTTTAAAATGGCAGGTCTTGACCCCAAGGGCTTGCGCAGATTTCTCTTGTGTGAGTGAAGTAAAGCCTGATACAAAAAAATTCAGTTTACAGGCACTGCCATGCTTGGTTCAGCTAATAGTTGCCTGAACAAAGGATTTCACCATTTTCTTAGACTTTTGGTAGGTCTTGCTATAGTAGGGACAGAAGCCAGCTTCTACCAGTATTTGAACAGATTTAATTTTGCAAAGAAACATGCTGTTAGCAGGCTTCAGGCAATAGTTAACTGGATCTGAGGAGGACTCATATAGCTTGTCTCTGAAAATTTGTAGTTAAGGTGGACTTTTAAAAAGAGTTAAATCTGTGTGCTTTTTCATGTTTACGTTGTTAATAGCCTCCAAAACTCATGCCTCATTCAGAAACCAGTCGTGGATCTTCTAAGTCCCACGCTGTAGATACTTGAAAAATTGCAAATGCTTTCTCTTGAAGTTGCTGTACATAAGTGGTGTGTTCTGAGTAGCTTTTTAGTACAAAACCAATTTACGTGCCTTTTGTATTTGATGTCTGGAACGCATTTGGCATTCTTGAGCAGTGAGGGTTACCTATGCTGTCCTTTCCTTGACACTTTGTGGACTAAATATGCTACGTAGTCATTTAATTCACATTTTTTTAGAGAATTCTTACTTTTGTGAATGACGTGATTTGCTGTCTATTGATACTTGTTCAATACTTATTCAAAAGCTAGGAATTATTTCTATTAAGTTAAAACAAACTTAATGATCTTCTGTACTTTTAACTGATTTTTCCAAGTAGAAAAGATGATGTTTTAGTTTTTTGTTGTCATTGATTTTCCTTTATTAGTAAAAAGAAAATGTGTTCATTTAAAAAAAACCAGTTCATTGTTATCTTTATAATACTGGATTATAAAGAATATTAAACCCTCTCAATCCTTGAAAATGCTAAATGAGTGTTTAGGGCACTATAGCTTTCTGGCTATTTTGAAAAGTAAAGAATACAGTCTTTTCCTGCTTCCCTTTTTCCTTCTTACTGTGTTGATGTTTCCGGTTTTAGGGATGTAGTAAGAACTCGGAAGGCCAGCATTCTCTGAAACACTTCCAAACAGCACGTGCAGAACCTCATTGCATTGTTATCAACCTCAGCACGTGGATCATATGGTAAGAATGAGTATGCAGGTGTTCGTGTATGCTTCGTGTATGCTACTCATAACTTAAAGCAGTGTCTTCTCATGATAAAGAATGATTCTGACAGAGAAAATGAATACTTCATATAGAGGAAAGGCAGGCTTTCTGGAGAGAAAACTAGTTTGTCCTTAGGACTGTCAGAGGGGTCACAAATCAATACTAAGAAGTCTGAGTCCGTTGTGTTATGCAGAGAGTTGGCTGGTTATACGAGTTATATGATAAATATGTTATATATGATTATTTGCAGGACTATAAACTGAGATTATTTAAATCTGTAAGTATCTGTCATGGTTTAACTCCAGCCAGCAACTAAGCACCGCACAGCCGCTCGCTCACTCCCCACCCGGTGGGACGGGGGAGAGAATCAGAAGAGTAAAAGTGAGAAAACTCGTGGGTTGAGATAAAGACAGTTTAATAGGCAAAGCAAAAGCTGCGCGTGCAAGCAAAGCAAAGCAAGGAATTCATTCACTACTTCCCATGGGCAGGCAGGTGTTCAGCCGTGTCCAGGAAAGCAGGGCTCCATCACGCATAACGGTTACTTGGGAAGACAAACGCCGTCACGCCGAATGTCCCCCCTTTCCTTCTTCTTCCCCCAGTTTATATACTGAGCATGACGCCATACGGTATGGCATAGCCCCTTGGCCGGTCTGGGTCAGCCCCCCTGGCTGTGCCCCCTCCCAGCTTCTTGTGCACCTGGCAGAGCATGGGAAGCTGAAAAGTCCTTGACCAGTATAAGCACTACTTAGCAACTACTTAGCAACTACTTAGCAACAACTTAGTACTACTCAGCAACAACCAAAACATCAGTGTGTTATCAATATTATTCTCATTCTAAATCCAAAATACAGCACTGTACCCGCTACTAAGAAGAAAATTAACTCTTCCCCAGCTGAAACCAGGACAGTATCACAGTGAATTGGGGCTGATCTACAGAAGAGCATATATGGGATGAGAGGATTCAATTTTATTCCTCTTTTTAGTATGAAAACTCGTAATCTAGAGCTTAAGTAATTTTGGTAAGGTTGCTAGAGAGGTTTGTCAGAGTTGGGAGGTGCATCCAGATATCCTGAATTCCAGTTTGTTTCTCCTTTTGTTTAGGTGTTATGAATGTGATGAAGAGCTGTCAACACATTGCAACAAAAAGGTTTTGGCTCAGATAGTTGACTTTCTTCAGAAACATGGTTCCAGGGCTGAACCAAGTAAGTTTGCGCAAATCGTTTTATCTGGAGACATCTGTAACGTACTGTCTCTAAAAATGAGCATTGCAGATTTTGAGTCATGTTAAATATACAGTTGAAAAATTATGTATGATGTGAGTATAATGCAGTTTGTAATTGCACAATTACTTGGGCAAGTGATGCCTGTTGAAACATAATTTCATTTTTTTTCTACAGTATGATTACATTTCAAAAATATTTTGGGCACTGTAGGACAGTTTTTCCAAATTTTGTCTTTAATGAAGAAACTTTATTGTAGACAAGATGTTACCTTAAATAAGATGCCATATAAATTAATGCACAAAAACTATATAGAAACATAAATGAATTGAATTTTCCTAGTGTGGACGTATCACATCTTAATTTTTTTCTGATTTAAATTTGTTTTCCACAGTTAATTACATCTGTTTAAGTTGATTTTCTAGTACTCTGTTGTTGGATGTAATGCTTTCTGTTCATTTATATTGTTGGGTCTTAATTGACAGTGTGCTCATTTCTATTAATAGAAAATAGTATTAAATTATTTTCTTATGTTAGGAGCCTACTGTATCTTCTCAATATATGTAACAGTAGATAAAACTTTGTATGTGTGGCCCTCAACTGTCTACTCTTGATAACGTTGATGTTATTCATCCCTACTGTAACACACTCGGCAGCATTTCTGGCTTGTGACTTAGCGAATGCGTCAGATTCCAGATCTTCTTCATGAAAACCAGCCTAAATAAACTTTTAAAACAATTAGTTGCAGTTTTTAGCAGAGATAATCAACTGGTTGGAAGTAAGAATGGAAAAGAATTGCCTTACTGAATTAGACTAGGTATTCCTCTAGCTGCATGTGCATGAAACTTACTGGTTTTAAGAGGTGTTACATAGTTTTTGAGGGGAAAAAAATGAAGGGCTGCTCAGAAATAGATATTTTATATTTTGATCTAGTCACAAGTTGTATGTTAAATTATTGACTTGTAATAAATTGATAAATTGCTACTTTTTGCATCTTTTTGCTTGGAGCAATGAAAATACAGTACGTGATTTCACTTTTGTTCACAGCTTCAGTTTCAAGTTTACGTGTAATAAATGGGTGTTGCAGCTTGCTTGCAGATGAAAATGCTGTAAGTGTTTGTTTCAGTTAATTTAATGGAAACAATTTCATTCTGGTTTTGTACTGCTGGATAAGACTTTCAGAGCGATATGACTGTGTGCTTCATGGTTTAGATTCTTAATTTGTAAATCTTCAAAATATCTAAACTTCTCAGAGTGTGGTGCTTAGAAGTTTTCTGTGAAATGTCTTAAATTAAGCAACCAAAATTCCTAACTCGGGAAAAGTAAGTTTAAATTAGGCCCAGGATTTCTTAAAAATCAGGTGTTTATAGCAGAGCAGCGCAGAATATTTTTCTGGTGTATATGTATTTGTGTTTCATTTTGATACTCTGTTTGAAAACATTTATCTTTCATTTAAGTATTTGCCCGATACAACTGGAAACTCTCTTCTATAACTGGAAACAAAATTGTATTGTTTTTGTTTAGGGTGTAAACATTTTTTTATCTTCCCACTCCCCTGCCCTGTTTTAGTTAAACCAGTTTTCCCTTCAGTTTCCAAGACCAGGCATTGAAATGAAAAACTAGCTCTAATCACGCATTTTGTGGTAGTGCACTGAGTTGGCCCTGCTTGCTTTGGTGCCTTGGAAAATGAGGTTCACGACAGCGATGTGGAAGGTAGAGCTGGGTACCAACGGTGATGTCGGGCTTGCGGTGTGTTGTGGGCAGCGCGAGGGTCCTCCTGCAAGGCGGTGGGAGGTGCAGGGCAGTTTTAAATCGGTGACGGACTGATTTCCCAGTGTCTCAGGCCACGTGTCACCGGTCTGGACGGTTACACGTCATCCTCCAAATTCATGCACGTGCCTGGCTTTGAGTGAGCGAATAGACACGCTGACGTCCTTCAGAGCTAAGGAAATCATGCGCAAGCTTTGCAGGGTGGCCGCCTCAGCAGCAAGAGGTCTCAGCACGTGGTGGTTGCTCCTGCAGGGCGGTCGTGTCTCCTGCTTCATGCCGGGAAGGGGCTAAGGCTCATGTGCAAGCCTGTTTTCACGCAAAAAACAAGTGTGTGTGTACTTCCAGTAATGTTTTAAAGGTAGAAGTCAGCAACCCTCTCCACGTGGCAGAGAGTATGGCTGTGCTGAGCAGTTTGGATGCCGTTCTTGAGAGCTCCGAGAACGTGGGCCCAAAAATGATTTGTTGGGTTTTCTTAAGTGGCAAGGAAAAGACAAAAAAGCTGTTTACCTGGCATGGCCTGTTGCCTTGGGCCACGCTGCTTGCTGGAAGAGGCTGGGGAACGGACGCGTACTGAAAAAAAAAGTGGCGTGTGTGAGAGGGAACTCCCAAGGAGGACTGGCATTCTTGTTTCACTTTGATAAATGTAACAGCAGTGCCTTTTCTGTTTTATGTCAGATACTTGGGCTGACACACTTGGTACTTCCCATAAAGAAATGTAACTTAAGTAAGATTATTTTTTTTTTTTTTTTTTAAGTTAGACTGCCTTTAAGGATTTTTTTAAAAATAAAATCTGAAATCAAAGTGTAATTCATGTTGTTGTCCAGCAAACAAAGGATACGAAGTATAACAGTGAAAACTAACTCTACTATTGACAAGCTATCTTTTATTTTTTCAAGTGTAGCATTTTATTTCATGTTACAGTGATATTTTCAGTGTAACTATCATCTTTTAAACTCTGAGTTGGCCTACATTTTTTTAATTCATTTTGTATATTCACCCATCATAAAAATAAACTAATTTTAATTAAATGAAAAATAACTTGTGAGAAACAACTAGTGTAGAACTGACAATAATTCATATTTCCCACTTAAAAACCAATTTTGTGCTTTTTTGCCATTGCTTTTCTATTTCTTCCTAAAAAAGCAGCCAAAGTGAAGACACTTAATTTTCATATCAGAATGTGGCACTGTAACAACAATTCATCTTACGTCTGGATTTCTTTCTGTTGTAACAACTGGTTGGCATGGTGCGTCATTAAAATTCAAATAGCATTGTGTAGAAATTTCTGCAGAAATGCAGTATGAACATGGATATAAGTAATAGATGAGGGCTGCTAGGTTTTTTTTTTTGGTTCTCAAAAGTGCAGGAGACATTTAAAGATAAAATAATCAGCTTAAACATGTAAGGGAGTGTTATATAGATTTCCTAATTAATGCATCTTGGAAAATAAACAAAAGCAAAATGCTTGTCATTTGGTACTAATGTGGTGGAATAGTGTGGCAGCGGGATCCCTGCTTTTCACTCAGCCTCTCATAAAGATTCAACTTCACTTCAGCTGTAAAAATGTGCAAATTACATTACTACTACATGACTGACTTTTGTAATTACATTAAGCGATTGAGATAAATCCCAGTGCTGGGTTCCCAAAAGAATGCTTGCAGCTGTGTGATTTTCGCATCTGATCCTATGGTTTGTTGTACCCAGCAATGCCTGCTTTTTTTTTTTTTTTTTTGCCTTTTTTTTTTTTTTTTTAGAGGAGTCTGTTTGGTTAAGAGGTCATGTTGGGCACAAGATGGAAGAATAAAGCAAGATTGCTTTCTAGGGTGTACCACCCAGAAATTTGTTTTGTGGAAAAGGTTAGCAGGCCATGATGATTTTCACAGAAAGGCAGGTGCAGTATTGTCCGTGTGGCACACTTGTGAGCTTCACATGGACATAATGCACATGTAGTACACAGAAACCATGCTGAGACATTGCAATCTGCATGTCTGTTCATTTGCTGGAGAAAATAAATTGGTTTGCAGTTTTAAAAGTGAATATTACATGTATTTTCTTTTACAAAAGCCAAATTAGACGTCAGTGGAGACATAAGATTGCATACTTAATTTTTTTTATAGAGCAGTTAATTAAATTGGTTTGTTTGGCAATAGAGTGGGAAGGAAGAATATTTATTCTCAAATTTTGTAGTTAATTTTATTGTTGGGAAGGACAAGCAGAGGAATGAGATTTTGCTAGTAAGTTCAGCTGCCCAGATTTGCCAATAGGTGAAAGTTAGAAACTTGATTTCTATTTTAATGGATATAACTGATGTAAAACAAAGATTAAAAAATATATAATTTTACACTACAAGTAATAGGTGTTAATTTGTATAGAAAAACAAATAGTATGATGAATAACTTTTCAGATTTGCATTTGTCTGTGGATATTAGCAGTTGACAAAGGATAGCACTGAAAAAAATAATTCTATTCTTTCATAACTGATTTTCACTACATGTAGTTTGGAGCTTCAAGTCATATAAGTCCATTCTATCTACTTAAAAAGAAAATTAACTAGCAAAATAAAGCAGAATATGTTGATTCTCCGAATCTGAGATACACTTCAGCAAAAAGACATTTCTGTTGTCAGTCATAAATTTTCTTTCAAGTTTACTTACTTGTTAGGGGCTGCTGTTAATTGTATGCATTGCAAAGAAATGAAAACTCAATCATTGGCAAAAAATTTTTTAGACTTTATGTCATTTTTGTCCACAGGTTCTTCCCTTTCCTGTCCACGTACTTATTTACTTGTGAGGTGTAGCACAGGTCATCTGAGGGTAGAGGATCAAAATTGGTGCTTGAATAGCTTGCCCTTTCACACTGTGCAGACGTGTTTTTTAGTTTATAACATTCTGGCAGAATCAGAGAAATAAAACTGCAGTTTGTGATCTTTAATTTGGTAGGATTGTACCACTGCAAGAGAAATTGGGCTTTTAAAACACAGAGCTAGTGACCGTTTCAGAAGAGAACCGTGCTGTTTTTCTAAGGGTTAGATTCTCATTGTTGTACAGTGTTGAAAAAAAAAATTAAATTTTGTAAATAAAAAAGGAGTGCCAGACAATTTAGTAGCATTTCATAATACAGCATGATGAGAACTTGGTAAAAGAAAGGCAATCTATTAACCTTGCTTTTACTGTGAAGACCTTCAACTGAAGCACCAGAGCTGTATTCAATAGAAAAGGCTTGACCTTGGAATAAAAGTGCATATTCCTGGAACCCTCATTTTTAATTAAAAAAAAAAGTTGCATTGAAAAGATGAGCAAAAATGCTTACTCCTCTGGCTGAAAGAAAAATTGGATGTCATTTATCTTTTTGCTTGCATACCATCTGCACCCCCAGGCACAGCTCAGTTTCAGCAAGGGCGGTACAGAAGTCCATGTGTGCTGCAAATGTTTGAAATACTGGCAAAACAAATTGATAGGAAACCTGTGATAAGTTTTCTGAACATCTTTTGCAAGAGGATGTGTCGGCACCATGTGTGTTTGTACACCTGGTCCGGTGAATTGCTCTGATTAATGGACTGAACGTTGGACTTAGGAATCTCAGTCAGATACTCATGAGGCTGGTGCTGTGCAGCTGTGGGACAAAACGATGTTACCTGCCTCCAGAGAGCTTACGAGACAAGACTACAGGTGAGCAGAAGTAGGTAGAAAAAAGCTGAAGAAAAGAGTGGCAAGACAAGAGTGCATTGCAAGCCAGAGCTGGAGCAGAAGAGCAGTCTTTCCTCTGGGTCTGATGGGATGGGGGAGAGCAGGGTGACGTCGGGAAGCTTTGCTGTACATGAAGGCAGCGCCTAAGCACCAACACAGCTGTCTGAGAACCAGAGTGAGCGCTGGAGGTGGACGTCGTGGTGGGACCAGAGGCAGGCACTGACCTGGTGCCAGGGACGAGGTGGTCAGTAGGCTGTGATGAGTCGGATGGAGAGCTGGGCAATGGGTCTTGGCAGAGTGCTCCGGTGGGGCGTCTCTGCAGCCAGATACGCTTTGCCAAGGGAAAAGGAGGTTGTGGTGATCAAGGCACAACTTGGGTGAGAGTTTTCCCGGTGTGACTGGATTAGAAAGGCCACTTCCATAACCAAACTGCGGGAGGAGTCTGACAGAGAGGTGTAGTCTGAACGCGTGAGCCCCAAAACAGTCACAGTGGGATACGCTGTCCCTGCTGTGCAGGGACAGGCCTGCCTGGGGCTGATGTCCATAGCGCCTGAGAAGGGCAGAGAGGTTGAGGGGCACCATGTCAACTCTCTAAAAGATGTAATAGTGAACTACAGACGAAATCAATCTATGAATTTCATTACTTTTGTGCTTTTCACTTGCTTTGCTCTCATTAACATTCATTTATAACAGGTATTACTGCATGCAGCCGGATGGCTTGGAGTACTTCTTTTCTCAAAACACTGTTTGGCCAGGAGCTGAAGGCCCTTGTGGGCAGCAGCAGATGACAGCCATTCTGATGGAATCCTTCTGCTGGGGTCCTTGTTGTGTCTATAGTGGCATAAAAGTCACTTTTCATATCCAAGAGCACGCCTGTTAAAACATTACAGGATTGCAAGATTGTGTCGGCAAGAGTCCATGAAACAGTTCAGTGCAAATTCACTTTAAAAAATTACATATTACCCTTTTGATTAATAACATGCTTGTAGCCTTGGGTTAATCTTGCAGAAGGACCCTCCAGCCCCAATCTGTAGAAGTATTAGCTATCGCAGTCATTACCAGCATCTTCTATTAAGACTGACCAACTCTTCACATGTCAACTAAACATTCAGCTTCAGGCCTGTCTGTCATTTATCGCTGAACTGGGGCCACTGAGTGGAGTTAAATTAAAAACTGCTGTCCCTCCTCTGGCTCTGTATATGTCCTTAAAAATATCTGTGTGGAATAAGCAAGGCAGCAGATAATGTTTGTAATAGCAAAGCAACACGTTTCTGTTAAGACTTTTTCACAGATACAAAAATCCTAGTAAAATGTCACGTGGATAGTGTTTGTAAAATCTATTAAAAATCAAGAGACGGTAATTAAAACCTTCTGAATGAAAGGAGGCTCCTAGACATCAGTAATAACATACAGGCCTTTTCTTAATTTACTTGTACTTCTCCTTATCCCTATACTAATTATCCAGCTTTGTGGCAATCGGATGTCTGGTTCTCATTTATTGGGTTTTATAATTGCTTATTCATCCAGCTCTTCTCGCAAAGCTGGATGCTTTGGCTTTGTTTTCCCTCCCTTAAATAATTTATATGTAAGGTTTAGCAAATGGAACCTTGCTACTTGTGTGAAGCTGCCATTTAACCATGAAGTGAAATGCTTTTATCGAGTTTGCCCTGCAGATATGGTCCGCTGTGGCAGTGCTGTCCATATTTGGTGGCTGTGCAAGGAGAGCCAGGTGGTGCTGCAAAGCATAGCACAGTGAAGCGTGGACAGATCTAGGTTTGACATTTGTCATCCTGTACTGCTAAAGGGAAGAGAAAAATCTGCTTTTCCATATGCTTATGCTTTAATTTTTGCCTGCAGTTTTGTCCAGATGGCCTTGTGAACATTGTTTACTTTAAGATGCTGTCCCAGATGTTTTTGAATGCCGATGGATAAATGCAACAACTGTGGTATACTAATACACAAATTATTTACACAATTTTGGATTTTTTTTCCTTTTTTTTTTTTTTTTTTTTTTTAACCATCTCTTCTCCCCAGCACTTCTCTGTATGGCACACTTTTCTGAGGGGAAGAAGTCTCCACTTAGATTATTAAATTTCTGAGAGTGAGCAGTGCCTTCGAGTTGCAGACACTTGGAGCTCCCATCCTCCTGCTATGATTCTTTTGGAGCTCTGTGTGGGTGGATGAGTCTCAGCCACTGCAGTGTGCCCCTTGTAAGCATTTCAATGAAAAGGTGTAGGTGCACGTAGCCCATAAACCTGTGAGTGTTTCAGGGCGTGAGCAGCTCCCAAGCTATTTGTCATTCGTTGCGTTGTCTGCTTTTTCAAGGAGAACTTGATCTCTTACTTTGCCCTTGTACCGTCTTAATTTTCCACACCAGTGGAAAGGAGAATATTTTAAAGCTGTGTAAGCAGTATTACCAAGAACACTTAAAAAATGTGTTTAAACAGCAAAGCACCTCTTAACTGCATTTCAACAAACTCGGATACAATTTGGAAAAATAATTATGCCTTGATGGCACTATAGGGTGAAGACAGTCTGCGTCAGAAGCTTGTTGCCAGATACAATAGATATTTTAATGACTTCTTTTTTAATTAATTATATTTTTTCATCTTCTAAGCAAGAAACTACCTAGGAGTGTACATAAAAGAACCTTTTGGCATGAACATTTCATTAACGTAAATAGGTCTGTTAGTTATTTCTCAAGAACACTTTAATGAGACTTCAATGTGAAACTCATTAGCACAAATACATGAATTCATATGTCAAGACAGAGATTGCAGCATCACAGTTCTTGGCATCTATTAAGTCCATAACTCGTTTACATTGACATGCATTGTTAATCAATATTTAAGACACTGCAGATGTCAGTAATGTTCATATTTAGTCCTGCAACCATGACAATATGAAAGTTGCTAGTAGAATTCAAGGCTAAATATTATCTCAAGTCTTGCCATTACCTCTAGGCTACAAGTTAATGACTGTCTAACTTTGCTGCCCCTCATCTATTTGAATAATAAGGGAAATAAGGAAATATGTGGACATTATACTGGTAGCATATTCCATTGCAGTTTTATCAAATTTTTGTTGTATAAGATTAAAACAGCAGCAATGTATGCATTTGGGTTGTGTTAGCAGTTCCTCAGGCTGCATCAGAGGGAGGTGGATGGAGGAGCAAATGTAGTGTTTGGGGGAAACCAATAACAACTCCGATTCGGCCGTTGACCGAGTTGTGCAAGGCAATTCAAACAAAGTGTGATAATTGATAAAGACCTGCAGCATTCAGGTGGTAACTTTTGGTTGCCTCTCTTCAAATGCACCAAAAAGCAGCCTTTGTGTGGTGTTTCTAGTGTGTCTAATGAACGTACATCTAAACTGCCTATTGTTAATAAACTAACAGAGCCAGTTTTACTTTATTTATTGCTTGGGTAATTGAAGAAGTTACAGTCTTATGGGACAATGTAATCGTGGAAGGTTTTGTTGGACGTATGTAGTTGTTGGGGGGAATTTTTTTCCAGGGGTTTAACTGGTGATGTCTCTCTTTTTTTATTTTTTTTTAGAGAGTATGTAAAGCAGTCTTTACCTGCTTTAACCATCAGGGTATCTTTTCCTGTATGTTAAAAATGATAAACGTAATCCACGGAAGGACTGAATTGATTAAACTCTGCAATTATATAGTAATGTTAATCTATAGTTTAATTATAGGTTCATCAAAAATCATACGACTCCGTGAAGAAAACAGTGAAACAAGTGAAATACTGAAAGGAAAAAGTTCTGGTAATGGTGCATCTGTTCCAGTCAAAGGAATAAATAATTTAGGAAATACGTGCTTTTTTAATGCTGTCATGCAGGTAAGTTGGAAAGATTATACAGCTTTCTCTTCATAGATTTCAGAAATACTTAATCTGTATAAACTCTGGGCTTCCGAAAAGGTTTTGACTGTTGCCAGTCTTCATTCCGCTTTCTGAAGGTCCTTTTCAAATTCTTTTCACTCCTTGCTATCCAAGCAATATTTCCTGTTATAACAAAAAAGAATTCTTGGATCAGTAGCGTTTTTCACAGTAATGAGACAAATGAAAATGTCAAGTGTTTTACACGCCGCATATGTGTGTGGGTTGTACGCTAGCATATGGTTTTATTTGTAGTTCAGCATTAGGCAGTCATGAGTAATGCACAGTATTTACCATACTGGTGGGTGTGAAAAGTGGTACCTTATGCATAATGTAAATGTCCGCACAGTGCATTGTGATGATTTTAAGCCCCTGCAATGGATGCAGTTATAAAAGTACACTTTTGTTGATTATGGGTTTCTTTCTGACCAGAATAAGAGGAATGAGCTATACTAATACACTTTTATTGATGTTGAGTGTACAACTAATCCAACATCCTCAGAAAAGCAGCAGCCTCACTGGGTTTTATATTGGAACATCCTATTGCTTGTCAATTGAGCAGGGACATGTGTATGTCTGCAGACAGGAGTGAGCAAATCAGAGAAAACGGCTACGAAGGTGTTCTGTACTGGCCCTCTTTACCTTGTGTTTATGGTGGTGATTACAAAACTCGGCAAACAAATAGTAAATTTGTAAGGAGTAGAACTGCTGCTAATTGTTCTCCATCCATACTTAGGGCATTGTAGAAACCTAAGTGATGTGCAGTCAAAGTTAACCAAAAATAAAGAAACAAAGCAGAGGTATGTTGAGTTGATTTCTCTCTTAAATTCAGAGAGGTAATGCTTTTCAGTGTGCCAGAGCCCTTGTGCTCCTTGGGGCATGATGAGGGGGACTGCAGAGTTTAATAGAAACAAATAATTTCTGATACTAAGGTCCTCACCATTAAAAAAAAAAAAAAAAAGAACGAATCTGGTTGCTCAATAAAAAGTTATTACTAGGTAACTATTTTAAAATTACAGAAACAGCAGTAGATATAATTTTAGGAACAGCCTGAGATCCATGATCTTGGCTCTTATAAGGGTATACCTGCTTTTTCTAGTGGTCTGATTTAAACCTCACTTGTATGTTATGAAATATATTTGGTTTTGTCTATCCCTGAAGCTAGAATTTATAACTAAAGAAAAACGTATAGTTGAAAGATCAACATGTGTTTCATGGGTTTGTTTTTTTTTTCTTTAAGAACTTGGCACAGACTCACATATTAAATGAACTGATGTATGAGATGAAGGAGAAAGGAACAAAGTTAAAAATCTGTCATACTTCAGACTCCCAATTGGTAAGTATGCAGTGAGAAATACAAATTTGGGGAAATGTGGGAAGAAGCTGGAGGATGGGAGAGCGCATCTCTGTTAAAGACACACTCGCACTCTCCCGTTTCTTTTGCCTTTTAATTGTTTAGCTGGTTTATGATATCTGTGAACTCACTTCTTTTACCAAACTAATTATTCAGCCCTGGAGGAGGAGGAATAATCACCTCCTTTCACGTCTTGTGACATTGAAGTAGCAAATAATGCCTGACCTTAAGAAAGAGTGGCTGGCTTATTTTTGTTTCTTATTTAATTTCTTCAGTATGCATGTATAATACAGAAAATAGTATATTTGGATCTAGAAAGTGTTAATGAAATATTTTATTCCATTCTGTCCCAGCGCTTCATTGAAAAGGCTTGTAAAATTTATTATGTGCTTCATGTGCCAGAGGATTAAACTGAGAGAAGCAAAATTTCAGTGAGGACCAAATTTCTTGTTCTCAAGCTCATTGGCATATGGGAAAGAGACTCCTATGGTTATTATCAAAAGAGTATGCTGCTGTTCCCGGTCATGTCTTAGAGACTTGGGTTTTCATAATACGTTGTTGGCAATAAAGAGAACACCCCTTTGCCTCTGCTAGCTAAAGAAAGCAGTTTACAGAGGACTTTTTATTCTTTTTTTTTCTGTTTTTCTTTTTCTGCTGTTCGTTGGGAGCTTTCTGGTGGCAGTGAGGGTTGAGGGGTGGATTTCTGTTTCAGATACCTCTGAAATGATGAAGATTTCTGTATGTTGCTGTCGGTGGTGTTCATAGCTTCTCCAGGCAAGAACAGCGTGCAGTTCACTGCACTGCTGTCTGTATTTCCTCCAGTGGCAGTTCGGAGCAGCATGTTTCACTAAGTTATCCTGAGCCACGGTGGAGGTCTGGAGCTTGTTGGTGCCCGGAGGCTTAGAAAGCCAGTGGTACATGGGCTTATGCTTGATGCGAAACTTGCACAGCCATAAGGTTGAAAGATTTATTTTTTGTTTAATGACAGTGCTTACAATGTAAATAAGATCTTCAGAGTAAAGACTGTGTTTTCTGGTCTTTGTATGCCAACACAGGATTAGAGGGCTGCAGTAGTCTAACTAATAGTAATGTAGAAACTCCCAGCTTCCTGCTTGGTAAAGGGCATTTTTCCACCTTTTGGTAGCGTATATAATGCAAATACTTTACATTTGTGTGTATCCATAGTGCTTATGTTTTGTGCGGATCTGCTTTCTGGACAAGGCAGCCTCTCTAATTGTTTGTCCAGCACTTGGGACCTGTTTTGGTGAGAGTCAGGCCAGCTGGTAGGAAGCATTGTCGTCACGTAGGAATCTGGGAGCGTGTTCGGGAGAGCTGGCAATCTGTGGCCGTTGAGATGCACGTGGCATGTGAGCAGTGTGGGAGCCTCTCCTGCTCTAAGACTGGCTCGGGTGGCTGCTGGCCGGCTCCTTCCAGGCCCGGGACCTGCTGGCTGGGGTGAATCTCGCACCAGGAGGGGCTGTGTGGGATGCACCCCGTGCCTGTCCCGCGTCAACACGGTGGATCTGTGGGGTCTGCTGTCAGCCCCTGCTGCGAACCGCTGCCCGTACCGTGCAGGTGCCTGGTTCCTGGAGGAACAGGGTGTGTTTCTGTGGCTGTCAGATGTGTGGAGATTTCTGTGTGCGGCTCACAGCTCAGAGGAACTGGCCCCCCCTTCCCTAATGCTGAGTAGACAGAGTGCCACTGAGCTCTGTCTTATCCTGGCCCACGGAGGAGGTCGCCTGTGTTGTTTCTCCAACTGAATTTCAGTGCATGTGGGAGTAAGAGTAAAGCAGGTAATAAAGGAGGTAGTCTGGTTTTGTGAGAATCAGACTGGCTCATTGACATGCCTGTTTCCAAAACTGTTTGTTACCAACCAATTTGCTTGACAAGAATTGTTTGGTTTTGCAACTGTTACTGCTTTAGTAGGCTTTCTCTTCAACTATTTCAATCATGTAGTGACGGCAACATTTAAAAAAAAAAAAAATCTAAGACTGAAAGTTACGTTGTTCTTTGTCATAAATGTACTAACTTGAAATAAGTTTTGTGTATCATTAACTTTGAAATCTGATGTGCAGTTTACCTTTGCTTTGAAGGATCCTTTGGTGGTAAACCTCTCCAGCCCGGGACCCTTGACTTCAGCGATGTTCTTGTTCCTTCACAGCATGAGGGAGGCTGGAAAAGGTCCTCTTTCTCCCAAAATGCTCTTCAGCCAGCTTTGTCAAAAGTACGTATTGTCAGTGTCATTTACTTGTTTATTTTTAATTTCCTGTCGTATGTTTCTAAATGTGCCTGTCTGTTGTCCTTTCTAAGGTGCCATTAGATTTTTACGGGGCAGTCCAGAAAATGTCTTCTTCATGTTTTAAAGTTGCAGGGCTCCAGGGTTGTACCTGCTCTTCATGAAACGTATGGCCCAGTCCATAACCACTAACTTTCAGTGGGCTTTGAACTGGGTGTGAGGAGGCAGAAGAGGGCATGGTAAAACTGAAGAAAATAGAATTACCGTTCAGGTTTTGTTGTATGTTAGCATAAAGCTGTACTAATACTGCAAAGTGTATGTAGGTATTTTGAAAAATAGGGTAAGCTTTTAAATGGGAAACCTCTGCTATGATGTCTGACCTTGGCATCAATTCAAAATTAAAAAGGGTCTAACAAGTGAGGAGTTGAAGCAGTACTGAAATGGCATATGGCTCCAGATTGCAAAGAGCTTACAAGCCCTAAAGAAACTCCTGTTTCTTGATGTGGAAAATGTTTACAGTGGTGCTTTGTAGGTGCCTTCAATTATGATGCAAACAATCTTACTTTGTAAAACACCTGTAGAAGACCTATTTAAAAGTTGACACAAATACTTAAATACTGACTTTACAAGTAAAAGAAGCTGTAGAAGCAGAGTAACTGGAGGATGATATAGCTGAATCTCACATTTAAAATGATTAATAATGCATGTTAATTTATTTGCTACAAAATTATTGTATGGAATTTTAACTGTTCTGCAGCAAGAGAGTTAGGAGGAAAGTTGCAGCCTCCTTCCATGGCGTTCCAGGGCAACGTCAGTGTGCAAGCATGGGTTTAAAATATAGTATAAAGAAACAAAAGCTTTTAGACTGGAGCAGGGACAATTTAATTCTGATAAAGAAATCAGTTATTACTTTTTCTTTACCCTCAAAATTCAACTTCAGAAACTTATTGAATTTTTTCTGTTGTACTTGACTTCCTTTTGTTTCTTTTGAGCTGTAAAAGGAAATGTGTCTACAGCATCCTTACAGTGATTTTGAGTGAAACAACAGTGTTCTCTGTTCAGCATTATCTACCTGGAAGAAAAATATGTAGGGAAGAAAAATATGTTGTTTCCTCACCCTCCTCCTGTTTCGGGCCTGACTCAAAAATGTGATTTTAAGAACAAAATTTGGTTGAGAAATGGTAGGGAAATGGTTAAATAGTGATAGTAATTTTTTCTCTGTAAGTATTAAGGATAGAAGGGAAAAGATGATGTAAAACATGGTCTGAAGCCCACCTTAGCAAACTCGTTGTAAAATAATCACGATGCAATGCACTTCAGATGGCATTGTATTTTTGAAGTGATAGCTATTTTGTATCTGCTCTGGGTGTGTGTTTGTATTTGTATAGTCATCAAGTGCTGGCTACACAATGTATTGGTATTAAATCCCAGATATCTAGTTGTTGTTTTTTGTTGTTGTCGTTTTTTGATCTTTAAGATGGCCATATACTTTAACTACCAGCTAAAATTGAAACATATTTTAATGTGGGCAGCAGACTTTGGCTGTTTAGACATGTATCTGTCAGCTTCTGCCATCTCTTGCCTTCATACCTACTTCTTACTTTTGTTATCCTTGCAGAACACAACTGAGATATAAATCCTTTACTAGCTCTAGTATCAATAACAAAAGCGTCAGCCACATCGTGTTAGCAAGAAATTAGGTGTTCAGGGGCAATAAGTGGCTGCACAGGTATGACAGAAAGTTTTGGTCTTTTGATTGTTTTATTATTGATGGTGACGTAAGCAAGAAAGAAGAAAGGGAGAATTTCAGCAAATTCAGCAGTCTGCAGTGGTGGAAGTAGGAGAACAGGAAATCTTTATCTTTGCAAACTGAATACATTTACTATGTATTAACTTAAACGGTATGAATGTAGTGTTCTGTCATGCCATTTTTACAAAGCCTTTTTTAATCTTTTAAAATTGGCTTTCTGCTCTTTAGCAAAGCTGAAATGAAAG
Organism: Platalea leucorodia; assembly: GCF_965183815.1. Lineage (NCBI taxonomy): Eukaryota > Metazoa > Chordata > Aves > Pelecaniformes > Threskiornithidae > Platalea > Platalea leucorodia. Next base: position 82,480,981 of record NC_138825.1, read on the forward strand.
AGAGAGCATGGCAAGATTGCAGGAGTCCCAGCTAGGAAGAAGTCTGTGTTGCTGCAGCATTCTCCGTAAACTGCTTTTTGAATCCTGCTGAGAAGTCGTGTTACTAAAGCAATCTTAGAGGCATGCACTACTTGTCGTCTTCACATGCATTAGCAGAAACTCTTTTTACTTAACAAGTAAAGTTCAAACAGCATCTTTCCTAAAGAGATGACAGGATGAATGTGTAAAAGGAAGAACTCCACTGAAAAGAAAAGTTCATGTTTCAGAGAGGTATGTCAGAGAGATACAAGTCAGTTAACTACTGGGGAGAATGGCATGGGGAAGGACTTCTAATAATAATGTTTTGGTTTTATGTACTTTACATAAAAGTTTTCTGACTCCAGTTGCAACCTCATTTTGTTTTTGTTTTTTAATTTATTCCTTCCCCATCACAGATCTTGCTGTCTCAGTCCCAGTCTACAGTATACGACCGTACCTTTCCTTAGGAAACAATTGATAAAGCAGGTTGTACAGATAGTATAGTACATGTATCTTGTCTGATATCAAGAGTTGGACTTAATGACCCATGAATTGTCTTTTCCGTCCCAGTCTTTACCATAATGTTATTTTGAGTAGTTGCTTGTAGCTTGCAAAACAGGGGCACACACACTGAGTGGCCATGCAGAATATACATGTTTTACTTAGTATAGTCACTTACAAATCCTACTAGGCTTCTTACAAATGTGAATGGTTGAAATGCTGAAGCTGTCAGCAGGTGATGGTATGCTGCTATTCTTTATATTCTTAGATCTGTCTCCTTGTCAGGACTGTTACAGTATGCTATCTAGCCAAAAAGTAACAAAGCAATTTCCTAATAACATTTTTCTTGTTTGTAGCAGAAGGCTGATCCTTTAAAAATGGTTACTTTTCCCTGATGACACAATTGGATTATATATATATATAAAAATATGTATAAATTTTTATTAAATTGGTATTGATGAGTTTGGGTGGTTTTTTGTTTTTTAATCTCCTAGCTGAATGGTGACATATTTTCACATTGGATCAGTTGATGATATAGTAAAGGTAGCTGTATAATGTAACACCTGACACTTGCCCTCATTTCCAGTTCAGTGCTGGAATAACACTTCTGAATTTGATGTCCAGAGTTGCTTTTTTTGATGTCTTTGTAGGACAACAGGACTCCACCTGCTTCAGCTGTTGCAGTATGAGTTTGAATGCTCACATTTGAACAGGCATCCTTACTCAAAAATTGAAAAGTGCTCAGTGAAAGAAGATCTAAGAAGGCAGGGAAGGAAGGAAGAGCAAAAAAGGAGCGGGCGAAGGCATGTAGAAATACAGCTAGGTATGGGCAGAGAGCCTGTAAAGAAAGAGAGCAGGCGCTGCCTTGTTCAGGAGCAGCTCTGTCATGGCACCAGGTGGGATCCCAAAACCTGCAAGTGAGAAACTCTGCAAGTGGATGCACGTTTGCTGCTGAAAAGCAATAAGAGAACTGGGGGACAGTCCTTTCAACTGCAAACTGCGTCCTTAAGAGTCTAGGGAGATCATGGCGTAAACTTCATCGTCTTGTGTATGAAAGGGTATTTGTGGTGCTTTTTTTATTAAATAACAAAAGAAAAAAATGATACTGAGTGTTAATTTTATCAAGTGGTGGGGTAGCCAGGTTGAAGAAGGGGAGAAGAAGAAAAGAAATGGATGAGTCTTTCTGTAGCAACTGTTTAACGTCTGGTACTAATTCATCCACTGTTAATTTTGTTAGTGTTGCAGCTGTCAGATGTTTTGCGAGGACAGATTGTAAGCATAGCTACAGGGCCCTTCTGTTGGTTTTCCACTATGCTGAATATCAGGACTGCAGACTTCTGACTTATCTGGAGACTTAGTGACTAATGCAACACTGATGTATTAAGAGGACATAAATTTTATTTCCTCTATTTGTTATGATTGAATAACTTTATTGGTGGAAGAAAGCTTAGATTTGTGTAGCAAGTAAATGTTGCAGCATATAAGTGATGAGTCCAGAAAGTAGTTACAGAATTTAGCTGCTTCAAACCTCCACCAAATAATTATTTATAGGGATAATATATAGCTACATCAGCATGCAGGAAAAAACACTCACCTAACAAAGATTTTATTGGTGGTCACAAAATGTACATAGGTCTTCCCTCCCCAAGGAGTATTCATCCTTCCTTCTCAGGTGCAGAAAGTAGAACTCAAGACAGAGGTTTATGTGGGGCAGAGAGAACAGAGACCATAGGCAGTTAGTTTTGGAGGGAAACCTAAACAGTGCTTGGAGCATTCCACATTTGTCATTTCTGAGAGGAAATGCTAAGGGAAACTGAGCTAATGTTGTACAAGATTTAAGGAGTGAAGGAAACAGGATTTTTCTCATTAATTAGGAGTCTTTTTGAGCCTTTTAAAATAATATTCCTGTAGAGAAAAATCTATTTTTAGAAAAGATTTCCAACTTGCTTATTTTTCCTGTTTGACTTTTACCATTTAAAGATAATAGCAGCAGAACACACCGCTGATGTTTCCTTAATCAGTTGTGAAGGATTATTTTGGGTCCTTGTCATGCCTCCACATGCCTCGCTGACGGTGCCGTGCCATGTTCAGGAGCTTGAGGAGATTGAGTCTTCTCCGTCCATCAGCGGTTGAAAGATTGCACGTCTTTATTTCAGTTAACTTTGGCAGAATTTCCTTAATTTTAGGAAGAAGCTAACAAAGCTGGATGGATGAGGTTTGTAGGTGCAAAGTAGATTAAACGCGTATATAAGTAGTGTGCACTGGCAGGAATCATCTTCACTTGTTCCCGAGTTTTGTGTTCGCTTCCTTCACTCAGGAGGAAGAACCTGAGCGGCATTTTGGACAACACAAGTATTTGCAATGTGCGTGGTGAACTACGTAAGCAATGTTTGTAGATAACAGTGAAGGAGAAAACCAATAATTTCATTAGGTACAGCAGAGGTGTATCCTCAGTAGCAATGTTCAGGTTAACCTGAAAGTTAGTTTGGAGCTCTGGGGAGAGGTGACAAAAATAGGAAGCCTTCATGTCAGGAGTGACTTGAATATTGGGAGTTTAGACAGGAGAAGACATGAACAGGAGGCATGACAGCAAGAGAAGACAATAAATGATAGAAGATAAATTAGCTGTACTTGGTTAACTGCCCTCAAAAGAGTTCAAGGAGCTGACCGTGGAACTGAAAGGCAACGGATTTAGAGCCAGGGGAAAAAAAAAAGTCTTTTTTTTTTTAACATTCTATAGAGCTAACCTGTGAAACTTGCTGTCACAGAGCACTGTTGAAAACATTAGCTGGACTTAAAGGAAGAAAGAAGAATTACATGTCCATATAAAGAGAAACCTTTTTTTATAGGGACACAATACCTCATGCATAAAGGCCTTCACTTGGCTACCAGCTGGTAGTCAGGAAGAAATTTCCCTAGACAGGTATTTCCATTACTCAGTAAAAAGAGCTGTATTTTCCCTCCGATGGTCAAGTGGGAAATGGCTCTGTTGCGGCATGTCAGCTATTATGTCCATTCAGAGCTACTTCTAACAAGTGCTTTTTGCTCATGTACCAGAGATCTGGTGCATTGCAAGAAAGTGATGGTGCCTCATTTTCTTGTTTTGGGGAAGGTGAGGCAGAAAAAGAAGGAAGAAATCATCCAGCACGTCCAAAGGAGAGCTAAGTCCTGTCTATCCATGCCATCGAGATAGGACAGGCATGTCTCTTCTTATTTATTGGAGTTACACATGGGTCCAAGGCCGTGTTTGGTTGTGTTTTTTCCTACCAAGCACCTCGTGGTAGCAGAACTCTTCTGTCTGTGGGGCAGGTTTGAGATACGATTAATCATGGGGATTAATCATGCTATAGGATTTTGCTCTATTTTCTGTCATAGTGCTGCATATAACTTGGGATCACTAACGAGAACGATTGCTTTAGGAAGAAAAAAACTTTTCATTCTAGCTATTCTATAATAACAGTGAATAGATATTTTATCATATCACTGAGAAAGGTTAAGTCCTGTGAATTGTGAAAACTTCTATAAAGTGGCCCTTTGCATGCTTTTTGTAACTTTCATTGGTAACTGATCAGTCTTGAGAGATTAACATCATCTGCAGATAAGCAGAATTTCTTCTCTCAGGCTAACATTAAGTAAACATTTTACTTTGCTTCTCTGTAGGATACTGCAGAATTAAAGGGGTTCCTCTGCATTTTGCACTACTGGAAAAAAACAAATAGTGTGTTCTGGTTTCTATTTCCAAGTTTCTGAAGTTTTCCAAGGTATCTGGATATCTTCTGTTCAAAAAGAGTAATTATTGAAAGGATGATTTTGGAGAGGATTTTTATTAGAGACAGTAAAGGTATGGCAGTTCTGTGCAGTATGATTGAATGACTGTAATTGTATCCTGATTTTGCTTTTGAAGGATAGCTTAATTTCCCTCAAATATAAGATAGGAATTAAAATTATTAATGCGTAGAGGACGGAGGGTTTATTTCCTTTAAAATTGTATGTTATTACGTAATTTTTGTTATTAAAACACTCTAGGAAGTCAATCATCATGAAAAAATATTTCTTTAACTGACAGTCAAGCAATTGTAACTGGTCTCCAGATGAGTAACAAGAAGCTAGATAAGTAGTAGGCATGTAGATGTCACAGTTGTCCTTCACCACTTATGGCCATTAGCAGGAGTTCAACCTGTTCTGTCATTATCCTGCTGACACTGTACAACAGGTTGTATCGCGTTGGCACTGGCTTCCATATGTCGGCACATCTGTGAGCGGTCAACTCAATCAACCATCTTCAAGTCCCCCACTTTTGCCAAGGATCTCGCTTGAAGCATATTTTCAAGGAGACGAGAGTGCACATCTTTTAGTTGTCAGATTTCTGTGTATCAGCATGGATTCATTCTTTTTTTTCCCCTAATACTGGTTTGTAAGTGTAGGAAGTTTCCAGTAAATGCATTGTGTGGTGTGAAATTCCCTCCGTCCATCCCTCCCTCCTCTTTTTTTATTGTTGTTTTTTTGATTTTCTTTTGTGGCTTCTTCCCCCCAAAACCAAATGCACTAACCTGAAATGTTTTTCCACAGAACACCAGGTATTTAGAATTATATACAACATGACATAGCATGCTATGTACATGAGTGACAGATATATGTTAAGCAGTGTTGCCAGGGACATAATTTGTCAGTCCAAGTAACTGACTCAAACCTTACATAGCATATTTACAAGTCACTTTTGCTGCCACTTCACTTTTAAAGTGGTAGCTGTTACATTCCCATCATCCTTGTTTCCGTTAAAATTCAAGCATGTAGATTTATGTGAGGTTCGAAGAGGATTTAGTACAAGCACAGAGAAGCCTAAATAATCTTGTCCTCGTAGATGCTCTATGTGCTAGTAAAATGAAAGTCCAAGAGAAACGAAAAACTGGCATGGCTGAGTTCATTTTTTTTCCTCCTTTCATTTAAGCTTATAAAATGGTGTGGAACATATGGGTAAACTATTTTCCCTTGAAATATCATTTAGTAAATTAATTTTCATCTGAAATGATTATTGTATGTTCATCAGTGGGAGATTACACTGCAAACCATAAACAGTAACGAAAGGTATGTGTGGGGCTTTTTTCTGATTTGCATTGAGGATCTAGCTCTGTGAGGTGTGTCGACAATGAAAAAAACCTCCTGTAACAGTGAAGGAGTTTTTGCTTACTTCTTTGTCAAGTAATTATTAATTTTTCTTCCTTTTACTACAATGTCTTTTGCAGTGGCCCTGCTTTTGTGGCAAAAAAAAAAAAAAAAAAAAAAAAATCCCTATTAGTACCAGGATCCAGGTTGTGTAAATGCAAGATTTTGTTTTCTTGCTATACACTGGAGCTGTTAATGTGCATATATTGAAGGAGATAGGCTGAATATACTCATTGATCCTCACTTTCTCAGGAAAACAAGAAATTTCTCATAAATAAAACTAATGATAATACTGTGGCTAGCTAATGAGATTTCTCAGAATTGAACTGATTTCGGTATCTGGATTAAAAAAAAAGATTCTTTCAGATTCCTGGCCATTCAATGAAAGAAACAATGATAAACTGTTCTAGCAAATTGAAAAGTGAAAATGTGTGTTCACATTCCTGTAAACAGGTGCATGCAGGTACAAATGTTTATTTTTTTAATGTATATTGAGTGTTTTATTGGATCCAAAATAAGGGCCTAGTGCTTTTCAGAATGCATATGGTTTTTATACTCAAATTAATTGGAAATAAAACATTTGATATTAATAGAAGTGAAACCCTGCATTGTTATAATACTAAACAAAAATGTATTTTTAGGAGGAATATTTCAAGTTTGAACTTTTTGGTTTTTTTTTCTTAAATTTGAAATTAATTTTTTAGGTTGACCTGCATATGCAAAAAAAAAAAAAAAAAAAAAAAAATTGGCTTTAGAAAGAATGCTTAAAAAAATCACCCACTCTGCTGATTCCAGATTTTATAGTAAGTCTCATAATTGAGCAGCATCATTAAATCATTTTTAACTAGGGATATTGTGAACTTTGTCTGAAAAAGTAAGATAGGAAGTATGAATGTGAAAGTATCATATTTGTAAATGGGAACATGTTGTTTTGCATAGGCAAGTCCAGATTTATTCCACTTAATTTTAGGCACTGACCTTAGATGCCTCGCTACCTTAGGTCCTTCTCCAGTTACATCCCAAAGCGCCTCCAGCGAGCAGCTCAAAACTGAGACCCTTGTATCACTGTCCTGCCTGTAGCCCAGGGCTGCTGTGCCCTAACTTGGCATCTCAACATCGGGCCCAGCTTTAAGCTTTACTGTCGGAGGCACGTTGCACGTCTGATGCATTTTCTGATCGCCTTTAATTGCTCCTGGCCACGAGCACAAATTTCTGAAGCAAACCTGAGCAGCTTTAGTGTATGAGTGGGAAAGAAACCTCACCTTCAGGAACCCTACAACAGCTGAAGAGGATGGCTGGGCGACTAAGGCCATTGTGCCTTGGGAAAATACTGATACGTGTTTACAGCTCGATGCACTGGTTAGCCAGAGCATGCAATCTGAGGCTGAAAATGAAAACTGGCTCAACATGCGCTTAATAAAATTGAGTAACCGAGTAAGTGGTTGGTTTTTCTGGCTGCTCTTCCAGTTTGATAAAATTCCTGCTTGAGCCTGGCTTAGCCAGTTGTCTCCTGTGCTAGATTTTGGAAGGGGTGCACATGACTACGCCTGCTTGTGCGCTTCCCATTTGTGCAGCGAGAGCCACAGCTGCCATTTGGTGGCGTTACTGGAAATGCAAAAAAACCCACCCTTTCAAATCCCATTTTAGATGAATTGGTCCAAGACTTCAATTAAAGATCTAAAGGGTGACTTGTCTGGAAAGACAGGCATGGTTTGGCCAGTTGTAGTTAATGTGAACAGAAGTATGTTAATAGTGAATATTTGCTCCGTCTCATTTGGGGTTGCAAGAAGCTGGAGATCTAAATTGTTTATGAGAAACCTTTGAGCGATGGTTATCTTAGTAAGGATAACACCTTAAGGATTTATCCACATATTCACAAGTGTATTTTGTAATTTCTGTGTAATCTATGCCAGCAAAATACGATATTTTGAGTATGCTGAGATGCTGTCAGTAGTAGAAAAGGGATCTACAGTTTTTGGATAGCAGTGATTGAGACTGCTGAATGCCTGGCTTATGAACAGATGCAACGTTACCCCCGTGCAGTTGACTAAAACATCACTGGTGTAAATGGTAGCGTAGCCTGAAACAGGTTTCTCCTCTTTTGGTTTACGGGGCTCGTGCGGGTGCTGCTGGTGGTCTTTTTACGAGAATTGCCTTTCCTGTGGAGCCTTGGATTTTTTGTTTGTCCTGCGTGGTAAAGTGTTGACGGTACAAACTCAGCCACTGCCAGTGTCCCTTCTGCGTCCTTGGGCTGACTCACACGCTGGCTCGTCGCTGCTGGTGCTGTGGCCAGGCACCGCAGAGGACAGCTCAAAGGATGGTGGAGTCTGAGAGGACAAGGGCGACACCAGATGTGTATTTTCCAAGGCGCGTAGACCCTTTCCTTCAAGACTTTTAGTTTCTAGAGATGAAAAGTTTGGAAGTACGCAGTTTTTTTTAAGAAGCTGTTGCAGTCTTTCGTGACTTACATCTCTGTTTATCCTGAATAGCCAGTATATATTATTCTAAAAGGTGGGCTTGTAATCTGGGAATTTGACAGTCATTCGGTATCACACATCCAAAAGGTAGTGACGTTATTATTTATGCAGAAGCAGTATCCTTTTCAGTTGCCACTCTAACGCTTTTTGGCTTGTGAGGATCTCAAAAAAACAAACACACACACACACCTCCCCCCTTCTTCATTCAACTTTGTTATAAAAAAGAGGGCTGTGGCACACGGTTCTACAAGAAGTGCTTATCACTCACCTCACAAACAAAACCGCAGCTGGAGAGCTGCAGCCTCCTGGCTGTCTCCTGCAGGCCACTTACTTCATGCGCTCAGCCTGAGATGCTGCTCCCCGCCGTTTTGGGGATGGCCAGGGAAATCCCCGTGGGGGGCTGCCCTGCAGGAACTGATTCTGGTGGGCTTGGGGCTGGCGTATCTGCCACCCCGTGCTTAGGGATGTGGCATGGAAATGAGACTTGAAAACATTTTACCAAGGGTTATAAAGTTCTGATGAGATGGGCCACACTATCCCCCGTCTTCTGAACCTGGATAGCATGATAAGAGAGCACTGTATCAGGATTTTCTTTTGAATGCTGGCTATCCAGGTTGGTAGAGTAAACTAATGGATAGGAAATGTAACGATATTAAATCACAGTAACAGTGTGGTGGATACTTTATGTTCTTCCATGAGTTGTCCACATAACTTGTTTTGATGCAAAACTTTGCAAAATTGCAAAAAAGCTAGAATTTGTGATGTTTTTGTGTTCAATATGTGGTGGGAGCAAAATACTTGGTATACTTGGCTGTTACGATGGGTGAACCAGGAAGGTTCCTTTGAATTAGTGCAGAAGACTCGTGATATTTCAGCCTCTGTCATCTCAGATTCTTTTGCTCTCAAAACCAGCTGGGTATACAATTCCCATAAGCAGCTTTGGGGGAAAAAATCAATGTGTAGCCAATTTATTAGCTGCTTTTGCAAACCTGATAGTTTTTGGAATCTGGATTCAAATATATCGTCTCAGTCAAAATAACTGTGAAGAGGTTGTCTCATCGGTTTCAGGCTCTTTCCATTTTAGGTATGAAGCTGTGTTTTGTTTGCCTCTGGTAATACTACATGTTTTAACATGAATATCAGACGTGAAATATTGCAGTTTGCTAGATGGTAGGACAGAAGTTTGGATGTGCATATGGCGTGAGCTCATAATTCATGATGCTAAAAGGTCCTTTTACAGCTTCTGTGAAGCAAGTATAACTCTTATCTGATAATGTAAGTGTGATTAACTCTTCCTGCCAAGAAAACCTGCCCCAAACCCTGGCCTTTCTCATTAGCAGTACTCTTAGAATGGAAACCCTATGTCTAGAGCATTTATGTCCAGTATCTGTAAGATGAATAGAAGAAATGTAGCATAAATAGAAGCTGATTGAATACAGTGTAAATGACATATATCAGAATACCATATTATTACAGTTTTCTTTTATATTTCTTTAATAGCATTTGGAATTCACATGCTATCTGATGTTACTTATTTTTAGCACGTTTACCATCTTACTCATTGACTGTTCACTCAGCTCAGTAAGCTGCAGATTACTGGACTGATTGACTGTAGAGCCATTTGGAAGAGACGGTTATGTATACTTCTGTTCAAGAAGTTAGGAAATTTTCATTTCGTTTCTGACCCGCAGTTCTTGTTTGATGCACAGCCTTGGGACTTCCCTTCCATTTCAAGATCATCTTTTTTTCAGTTCAGATTATAGCGCTGTTTCTGGTTTCCCATCTGTGGACTGCTTTATGCACATTTGAGATTTCTTCTTGGTAGAGAGAAGGGGGAGATAGCAGGGGGGAGGTTAAGCACTTTGAAAATCCTCTTTCCCTCTCCTCCGTGATGCTGGGACATACAGAAGTACTGGTGTAGTCTGTCAGCAAAGTGCTGCTAGCATGGATGAAACTCTACTGTCAAAGCTGTATTTTAGTCAAGCCATGCCCCCTAGGGTCAAAATGCTGCCCAGGTGGAAGAGCAGCCTTGTTGGTGTAACTGCAGCCACACCAGGAGCTTCCTAAAGCCCCGTTAGGTCCAGCAGGGATTGCACCTAACTGTACCCCTGGCATCCAACAGGAGACTGATGCAGACACTGTCTCATTAAGAACCTCCCAAGGTACATTAAATTCCTTACCGCTTCTTTTGTAGGGCTCCTCGATTTAAGGGGTTCCAGCAGCAGGACAGCCAGGAGCTTCTGCACTATCTGTTGGATGCGATGAGGATTGAAGAAACAAAGGTAACGTCTTTGTGTGTGTTTTTAAAGAACTTATTTGACTGTATGGTACACTACTAGTCGTTGCTTCCATGTTCTTCATGTTCCCAGTGTTTTAAAGATGTACTTAATGGAGTAGGAGTGGCTATTTTTGTTTTCCTGAGAAAAATAATGACTTTTTTGAAAGAGGATTTAATTATGTTCATGTTGATATGTTAAAATTGCTGATTGGAATAAAAGTTTCAGTCAGCAGTAGAAAGAGTATGGTAAGTAGATCATGATAACTTTATGAATCCGAATTGTTTGCCTTTATTAAAAAAAAATAAAAGGACAAAAAAAGGACTTCTGAGGAGTCAAGAAAGTAGAAGCAGAACCTCTGATCTAGCTGGCAAAGTGCATTTTAAAGCTTTGGGACAGAAATTAGCAGCTCCTAGCTGTGGGCCTGCCCATAATTTTCATTGAAATCTAGTTCAATGAAAAAAAAAAATAGGACAAAAATAACATCTTGCAAAGTTTCTTGTATCTTTTAAAAATATGAAGAACTACTTGTTTTATGAAAAAGGTGCTGCTTTTCATTATTTAAAATTGACATCTAAGTATGCTAACTATATAATCAGTTATATTATATTAGAAATGTCCCTGTGTGGTTTTTCTCACGTTTCTTTTCCTTTGTTGTTTCTGCCTCCTGCATTGTTGAATACAAGAAAGTGTGTGTTTGCTTGCTGGAACTACTTTGGCCATATCTGATTTCATCTGCCTTAGTCTTGGAACCTTCTTTTCAGATGGTATTTTGGTAAATAGCCTTTTCTAAGTCTCGTCAAAAGGAGGTCCTGAAATCTCGTACTGACCAGTGTACTTCCTCTTCCCTCTCATGTAGTAATGAGATGAATGTCGTGATCCTAGGCTGAATTTTCTTGGAGATGAGATATAAAGCTGTATCTGCGCCCAGTTCCTGGCACTGGAGTAGTGCTGAATGAATCCCCATCCTACCAGAATATTCATAGATACCGGTCTTGCCCGCAGTACACTTGATCATAACCAGAACTGAACTACAGGGAGAAACAGCTAAACCTTGACATTGTCACACTTACAAAATTAGGTGTTGAACGGGGCACGCAACAGAAGCAGCTGACTTCAGTTAAAAACCAGTTGTCATGTTTTTGTAGTAGAGGGGAACTTTATTTTGTTGCTTGTTGATTTTCATGTAATAAAAGGTGGAAACTATATTTGGTTCACAAATGAGAATTCACCGAAAGCAGAATTATTACAACTAAGCTTCTTCTCCAGTGGGCGATTGCGCTTTCCCCTCGAGTCAGTCTCCTGTTTCACCAGTGAATGTGCTATCGTTACGATAACCTGCGTTTGTCTTTGTCTTTGTTAGCGGTGACAGCTACAGCAGCTACCACAAAAGAGTAATGGAAGATGGTGAGAATTTTAAATGACCTTTTGGGCAGTAGAGTGTTTCTGCCACCCCATCACCAGGCAGGGGGAGGTCGGTCCCACCCTGCCCTGCAATTACACCCCTCTGCTGCCCTAATGGTGCATTACTGCCAACCCATCCATATCACCTGGGGCTGCTCTGCCAAGGACAGTACTAGTAAAAGCTCTCAGTCTTTTTTTCTTTTTTAATTATCCCGTGTTTCAGGTCTGTAGATGGCATGACAAATGGTGAATGTCAGGCCCGTGGTGAGCGCCGGCCGGACACGGGCAGGAGCAGCTCTGCCTGCCGCGGCAGCCGGCAGCTGCCCCCGTGGCCTCCCCGCCGCGCCGGCTCCGGCTGGGGACGGCCTGCAGCAACGTGTCTGCCACCAGAATCCCGTCCAGGGGTTACAGCCGCTAGCCTTTCTCTTTCATGCCACTTTTACACTTCGCTCTCGGAAGAGGGAACAGCCCTGCTGAAAGGGCAGCCGGCTGCTTTGCCATCCACCTGCGAGAGAGCGGAACGCCACCGTCCCTGCTTCCCTATCCCTACTGGGATTAATTTTTTTTAAACCCTAAGAGTTTTTATGAGAAATACATATGATCTATAACATGGCACTAGTTATAGGAGCTAACAAAAAAACGCATTCCACTTTTGCCTCTTCTCCGTGGTTTTTGTATCTCGTAAACGCTTTCCAACACCAGTGTTGAACTTTTTCCTATCGACGTTAAGAAAAGTTAGAAAGTGCGTATGTACGCAAGTGGATTTTTTAAGATAAAAGCTTGTCAATACTACAATGAAGATGACATAGCGTCTGCTGTTTCCAGCAATGTGGGCCGGAGATGGTTTCACACCGGGGCCTGAAGTGGCTGAACCCTGCTGCTAATTGATTAATGTCTGCTGCCATTGTCGGCAGCACCCTGCCCATTCAAAGACTGTGTCTTTCTTTGACCTAAATAAATGGTTCAACGCACTAATCCCAACAAAAGGGTTGCTTATGGCCCTAAACCCATTTATGGTGCTCAACTTCATGAATTACCTATTGATTAGTCCTTTTAGTATATTGTTGGCTTGAAGATGAACAAAGCTGAGCTCGGGGCAGCGGGACTTAATTCACAAGCCAGGTCACATACTCATCAGGTAGGAGTATGACTTGGTCTGATGGGTGCCTGAACTGGAAACCAAACCTCCAATGCTGTCTGTCGTCATAACTCTTTTGTAATATATGGCTTGAAAGTGTTATTTGCTGCCTGCAAACAAGAGTTATTTATTATTCTTTTCCTGTTAGGACATAGGGTTTGAGTTACTTGCAGGAGGTTTGGTATCACCGTTTGTCTCTAGGACGGTACTTTGCTCTAAGTATGACTCCAGTGACACATGTAACTGTACATGTCATTTGCACACCGACGTGAGAGACTCGTCCGTGGCACTGGAGTTTGTGGGTTAGAGAGCCGGTGCGTTTGCCAGGAAGAAGGGAAGCACGGGTCATGCACGCTGCAGTGTCCTCTGGCCGCGGACCTGATGCAGCCTCCGGCTTCCCTCTCCGCAGCGTGCCGCGGGCTGGGCCGAGCCCCTTTTGTACCAGCCTGTGCGGTTCTGCTGCCAGGGCGCGCGTTGCAGGAATACGGCATCACCTCCTTGTCCCAGGGCAGCTGAGAAACGGGGAGGGAAAGCACCCCCTGTTCTGGGGTGCAGCTACAGCTCACCTGTATGAATTCGCTTCTTTCTGATTCTTCTTTCAAAAATGTAGTTTTTAGGATTGCTTGAGCAAATGTTGGTGACGTTTATATGGATTCATAAAAAGTTTTGTCTCTCTCCTAAGGTTTTCTAACGTAACTTTGAAATGTGCAGTGTTAGAAAGTAAACAGAAGTAATAAAAAAACCTGCCCAGAGTCATTGAAATCTGGCTATTGAAAGATACTTAGCCGTCTTCAAGTATTTTGTAAAATAGTCTATCAGTAATAGTCTGCTTTTCTTCAGCATTTCCTGCCCCCCCCCCCCAGCAGTGGAAGAAATGGAAAGTATTTGTTCGTTGAAAATCTTAGAGTTTCTTGATAACCTCTCGAGTGCTCTACAGCGGCCCCCTTTTTAAGGGGAGGAAATTTTTGGATGGTTACCTACTAAAGTTAAGCTCATGTAGCTTTAACACTGTTAGTGAATAACAACAGTAGTTTTGAAATATTAAATTATGTTATGGAAATAAGAGTAGATAAAATATAATCATATATTAATAGTTTTTAGAATGTTCACACTTAAAATACTTGCTAAAGGTTTTTGGTTTTGTTTTTTAATTATAGCGTATACAAACTGGTATCTTAAAAGCATTTAATAATCCGACTACTAAGACAGCAGATGAAGAAACTAGAAGAAAAGTCAAAGGTATGCAACTCTTTATTGAATACTTTTAAAAATGCATAAGTTTTTAAATACCATTTTCTCCAAAACTGACTATTGCAAACAGCAATCCCGAAGTACTGTAGTTACAAGACTTTTATTATGTATTACTCTAGTGCCACCTAGTGCGTATCTAAAGGATAGAGAGCTTAGTATGTGCTGACTTGCATCTTTGTATCCAGCATAAAGTCTTCCCCTGTATTAATAACGCCTCTTGTAATGATAGGTAGAATTTCATTTTGTTTTCTAAAACAGTTTGCTGCACCTGCAGGTTTTGTTATGTAGCCACAGTTATTGTATCACTCAGAGAGGCCACTTTCCATAAATAAAACTGATTTCTCTCAGCTGACTGTTACTGTGAGCACTCTAAATATGATTACAAAGCCAAGATAGGAAGCTGTTTCAAAAGAAGGCATGTTTTCTCAAGACAAGAGTTTTTTAATTAATTTCTCTGTGTGTGTGTTTATGCAGAAGTTCTAATTTTGGGGATTTTGTTTTAATTAAAGTCTTAATAATGATTAAGCTGTTTTGAAAGTCACTCTTCCCAAATCTGCAATAGTTAAGGCATAGAGACATACTAGAACAAGCTTTTGTCTCATTTTTTAGAGTTTTATAGTTTCAAAAACCATTTAGAAAGGGTAACAACCTGTCTGCTACCCTAGTGTCTCTGTCAAGGCAATACAATATTATGTATTCAAAAGAAAACTGAGATTTTATTTAAAAGGCTTCTTCTTGAGAGATACAGTATTATTATTCTGTTACAGTAGGTGGGGAAGGGAAGGATAAAAGGGAATCGTATCACTGAAGTATTCTTAAATGTTGAGATAATACAGTATATCATGTATTAGTTATTGTATTGTGTTCAAAACGTTTTCAGTATGTTTAAAATGGTGCTTTCACAATAAATCTTAGAAAGAATTTTGTTGTACTTATAGTATGACATTCGATCTGTTATTTTTCACATTTAAAAAAGGCAATGTTTTTTCAGCATATGGAAGAGAGGGTGTGAAGATGAACTTCATAGATAGGATCTTTGTTGGTGAATTGACTAGCACTGTCATGTGTGAGGAATGTGAAAATGTAGGTATTCTGGAATTTGGTTTGATGTGGAATAGATCACATACTGGTTTGATTACGTTGTCTTGAAAGTATAAAATTGTATTGCCAATTTTATACTTGTTTGTTTGTTTGTAAAAACAAGACTTTATTGAAAGTTTCTCATTTAAAATGATTTATTCCTTCTTTAAAGCATTATCCTCCCACACCTAAGAAGAGGGGTCCTTTGAATTCAAAAGGGATTCAAGTACTGGGCTTGATTTTACATCTAACTTAAGGCTGGAGGTTCCAAATTCTATAATCATCCGTGTTACTCCCCAATTTTATTTGATATTTTTAAAACTCCTACCTATTTTAAAACATAAATCCTCTGGCCTGCTCTTCTGGGATTTACCTGAAAATTGGGAATTACTTACTTTGAATTAGTATGAGTGGGGAAATGCTAAAATTACTTTTTTGTTTCTTGAAGTATTTTTGATAATTAACGTAATAACTCTAATGAACAGCATAATCCTTTCATAATTAATATTACTGACATTTCATCATAAATGCTTTCCATGATCCTTATAATTTTCTTTGACTTTGGAAGAGAAAAGGTCTTATTTGCATGACTTTTCTAATTGAATGTTACATTTGTGTTTGGTTTAAAACATTATATTTCATATTATAGAGATTAAGTAAATCAATCAGTCTGAATAATTAAGCACAGTCCTGCAGTGCCAGGTAAACTTCCCCGTGTGTGATGTGCAGATTACACTTCAGTGTGCTACTAGTATCAATGAAGAACTTCGACTATACACAACGTAGAGGTTGTATGTGTTTTGTGTGTCTCATTTATTTTTGCTGGATTCTTATATTCTGCCTGCACAGGACTCGGGACTTTGCTAGCTGTAGCCCTTTGAGGAAGAGTTTAGTGTTCACTTTCCTTTGCCTGCATTGGCAACAATATTTTTGACTACTGTTTGTTCGTGCAAACTCACTCTTTAGAGGAACTCCTGTTTGAACATCGCTCATCAGGCGTCTGTCCTCATAGTTACAATAGGTTTGATCTCATTTATTGCTTTACTGGAACCTAAACCATGCCGAGTCCTTTGCACAACAGGTAAAATAAGGCTACAGTCCATATCAGATGTTGCAGGTGAAAGACAGGGTCACAAATATAAGGGCAACAATGACAGTAAACGAAGGCATGAACTGTGTTCAGTAACTTACATGTACAACATGATTTTTATGTTTTTTTAAGGCCTTGTTTTTCACAGTCTTTCCTGAGGTAAGATAAGTCGGATTTGGAAGGAATTTGAGAACGGTAAGGGAGAGAGCTTAAGGAACAGGCTTGGAAGCGATGTTCTAGCCATAAAGGCAGATGGGAAGTGCTGAGAGAGAATGTCTTTAGGTATGATTTGCCGGGTATTTCCAGTTTCAGCTTAGATTTTTATATGGTTTATAGATGGCAAAATAAAACTCCAGTAAAGAAAAGAAGGGTTGTTGTTTTTTTTTAATCCCCTTTTCCCCAGTAATTGGATTTATTTTAACAATTACTAGTGTACGTTATGGTGTGAAAATTTCTAATAAAGCTTTTGACTGTAACCAGTAAGCCTGACTTAATCTTTTCTGAGAGCATCAGGTTAGAACCCGTCACCTAACTGTCATTAACCAGTCCTTGCTGCTTAACAGTATACGAGGTCAGATGCCTGCACAAAAGTGTCCAGGATCAGGAAACTCTAAAAGTTAGTTTTCTGCAGAATTGTACCATCTAGAAGGCCCACGTGACTTGAAAATCTGTCGGGAGCTCAGAGAAACTGAGCACCACACTGCTTCTAGGTCCAGTTTGTGCCCAGATCAGAGCTAATTCAAAATTAAAAAAAAAAAAAAAAAAAGGAAAAATGTTTTTGGGAAGTTCTTCATTGTAGTTTGATACATCTTTTAACTAATTAGCTTTTTGTATGGTTTCTGATAATTTGATTTAAAATGGGAGCATATATTGTTCTTTGCATTTAATATCCATTTTCTCTTTTTCTTCAAGATTTCAACAGTAAAAGAACCTTTCATTGATCTTTCACTTCCTATAATAGAGGAGAGGGTAAGAAACAGAATATGTAATTAATAACTATTGCTTCCAGTGGATTTTTTTTACATTCCTTTATGAAGATGGTTATGTATATACACAATTTCGACTTCAAGCCTAAAAATGTATGATTGTCCATAAATACATGTACTGTCATACTGTGGGTTCATTATATGTTTTTATATTTAGATACTAGAATAGATTATTTGGTATGTATTCTGTACGGGAATTTAGTATCATTCCTATTCCTTGTGGCTCTCAGTTGGTCTTTCAAAGATGTTGATAGTGAGTTTATGATAAATAACATTAGAAAGTAGTCTTATGCCACAATTCAGGGGCCGGTTAATTGGATTTATGTAGGTTAGTATTTTCTAAACTAAAGGAAGAAAAACCACCTACATTCGTCTTTTCTGTAGGTTGCAAAAGAATACAAAATTGGCATATTTCCTTTCCTAATTTCCTGTCTAATTTCTTAGGTTGCAAAACCTGTGCCTTTGGGAAGAACAGGTAAAGGTAAAAGTGCACAGGAGGCAGATCTTGGTCAGTATAACTGTTCTTCTATCACGACACTGAATAATCAACCCAAAATTGTCAAGAAACACGCTTTAACAAAAGATAAGGTAAGAACTTAAATACTCACACTAACAAGTCATCTTGAGTTTATTTTGAAGTTTCTAGGGTTACGGGGGTGGGAATTTTGACAGCTATCAGTGGGGGGGATTTATATATGTATAGCTGAGATAGACTTGTTTCAAAGTAGTTAGGTCATTATTAGAAGTTTGAGAAATTACAATCATTGGGAACCATTTAGTTTTCAGGTACATGGTTTTGTTTGTAAGGGAAAAGAATAATCTGCAAACTAGTTTGAATCCATGTTGCTTTTGGTTTTTTTGACTGCTTTTCTTTTGGTGTCTTTGTAGTTTGTTTCTGGTTGCAATCACAAGAACTGTAACGCTGGCTAGGAGAGCGGGCAAGTCTGCGTTAGTGCCATCTGAGGGATTAGTTGGCAGTGGGTACAACAAAAATAGTACAGCCAGAAGAGACTCTTGGACACGGAGAGAACAGTTTCCGTGATCCACTTGGCCTTTAGCAGCCCGAGGGCTGGGGAGCTCGGTTCAGCCCGTCTCCAGTGCAGCCTCCTAATCCTTTCTGATGGTAGCAAAAGGGTTCTGCAAATATGCCAGCCTAACAGAATTGATTATTTGTATGTACTAGTGTTTAAAGATTAAAAGAAATCTGTAATAATTACTGTGCACATATATTACTGTTAATGAAACATGACAAAGGCTCTCATTGTCATTATTGTCATATAATATCATTATTGTCATATAATGTCATTATTGTCATACACTGTCATTATATGTCATACACTGTCATTATATGTCATACACTGTCATTATTAACGTTCTTTTTTTAATAAGCCTTATCATCCATGTAGGGTTATGTGGCCAATTAGAATCTTAATAATAGTGTTAATATTGATACATAAAACATGATTACTGAAACGTTTTCAAAATTAAGAAAATAAAATATAGTATGGAGTCAGTAAACTAGACTGAATATAAAGGAAGCAATAACTCTACTTTCGATAAGAATGGATAAAGTGACCTATGAAGTATGTCTGTCTAATTGGTCAGGCTTTGTGATTCTCCACTCCCCCTCCATCTTCTCAGACACGTATTAATCATTATTTTAGACTTTTTTGGAATGATTTTCAATGTAATATATCTGTTCTGCAGTAGAACTTCCAATGCAAAGCAAAAAATTGTTGAATTCAATCAGTGTTTGTTGGTGTTCTGTGACTTCAGTTCATCAGTTTGTAAATTTGTGAAAATGGGGAGTGTCCAGTGGGTGGTTTTGTAGGCAACAGAGTACCTGAACACGAGTTGTTAGGCTTTTCTCCTGAAATGGGGAGCTTCACAATTGTAAGAATTTTTTGACTGCTATTTGCATAATAGCCCTGAACACTAGCAGTCATGTCAGATAAGTTCCTCTCCCTTTATTTATAAAGCAAGCAAGCTTAACTGAGACAAGAAATGGTCCTAATGGAAAACAGTTTTGGGGATTTCTAGTGATTTTTATTGGGATTTTGTTCTTTTTTTGCTAAACTGTTCACTTGCTTTTAAGTTTAAGGGCCGGAATTATGATGTTGTACATTCAGTGTAGGTTTAAACCCTGTTTAAGAAAATATTCAGGAAGATTTTTTGTCTTTCATACGGACTTCATTTGGACTTAAGTTCTTGCTTAAAATTTAAAACTGAATATGTGCTTGAGGAGGCTTCATGAATTGAGTCTATGGTATATATTTAAGGGATAGACAGTGCCTGCAAGTTAGGCAGTTACTTGCAGTGCCTAACATTTTGGTACCCATGACCTGGAGTGGGATCCAAAACAAAAACAGTCCAGAAACCCTCTCTACCAAATGAGCAGCTACCTAAAGATAGTCAGTAGGAAATACTAAACAGAAAGCCGTGTCTAAAATGACACCTTCGCTGCAGCTCAGGCACACGACCAGGTGTGCAGAAGGGTATTTCCCTCCACTTAGGTTCCCTGTTACGGGAGCCACGTGTGAAAGTTGGTTTCTGTAGTTTGTTCTGTGAAAGCACTGATGTGAGCTGAACTCGTGCTGTGTGTCACTTTGTGTGTGTGTTTAAAAGGTATTTTCTTATTAATGCCAGGAAGTGGAAGGTGCAAGTGCAGGGCTCCCAACACTCAGAAGGAATTTCGAGCCTTATTTTAGGAATGTGCCTAGGCTATAGGTTATGAGGTCATGGCAATTTTAGATTCTTTTACCTTGTGTCTAAGGGAGCCCTACTGAAAGGGTCTGTGCCCTGCTGGGGACCATAAATACTCTCCTGAAACAGATCCTAACACACTAAATACATGTGAAGAAAAAATATAACAGAATAACCATATAAAAAACTGATAGGAGAAGAGAATGAGACTGAAGTAGCAGAAGGACACATGGTAGAAACAAAGGAAAGAATGAAAATAAAAAGGTGCAGGCACTGATTGTTACAGGAGAAAAGGCCTGAAACTCGAACTGTTGAGGTTAATGGAAGGATTCCTACTGGCATCACTAGAATTTTGATCCAACTCAGGTAAAGGAAAAAGCAAAAGGGAAGGAAATTTGCTCATTTCTTTTGGAAAGAAACCAAGCGAAAGAAAAGAATCATGAACACTTATAAATCACTTAAAATTATGGCAGCTTTAAGTGGTTTTTTTGTTTGTTTTTTTAAATCTACAGTAGTAGTTTTCTGTGGCAGCAAAGTGGTTTTTTTGCTTCTTGCAATCTTGATAAAAGAAAAAAAAATCAATTCAGATAATATACAGATTAGCAAACATATGACTAGGGATGCTTTATTTAATACTAAGACAAACGCTTACAAGGTGAGTTGAATTTTTTTCTGGAGCTGCTCATCAGCTAGGGCCTCTGATGGGAGGCTAGGGGACTAGCTTAAACTTGAGAACCTTTTAGAAGCTTAAGTCATATTAAGTGAATACCACTTCAAATGTGCTATCCACAGCTGTCACAACGTGAATATAATTAGTTGTGGGAAGTATTGATCTCACAGTAAGTATCATGCTCTTAGCTGACTCGGGTGTAGGTTTCTAATCCTAAATTGGTTTAAAAAGATCTTAAGGAGATCAACTAGCTTAAACACGTGAGAGATGGAGAAGATAAAATAATAGGTTTAATTTGCTTTGATTTTGTCATGTTTCAAAAGCTATGTTAGACCAAGATCTGTTTTCTTTTTCTCCCCTACATTACTGAAATAATAATGCCATAATTTACAGAATCAATTGAACCAGGAGAGACGGCTTGCTAGAAAAGCTTCCTCTAATGAAGAAGAAAAAAGTCCTGTTATCATGCAGGAGAAAAACAAAAAGCTTGAGCTGGAAGGTAGCTCGGGCGCCCTGTACTCCAAAGACACAACTGCTGACTCCGCTGTAAATGGAAGTCAGACGGACGGCAGTGAGAAGGAAGCCAGCCGCTCGGAAAGCAGCTTTGATGCAGACAGCGAAGCCTCAGAAAGCGAAAGTGCTTCTAAGCAAACAGCTTTCAGCCCATCCAGCAACGTGTCTGGTTTGCATGTCAGCCACATAAATGTTAAAATGCCGCACAACAAACCAAGTGACGGTAACGACGAGATGATTTCCAGTGCCGTATCCAAACTCAGCCTCTGTGGTACTATAAATGAAGATAAAAAATCGAGCCGTGGGGATCCAGCAGTAGGTTTATCGAATAATTCCGTGTTCTCAGTAGACAAATCCCCGCTATCCCAAAACCCTCAAAATGCGTTCCAGACGCTTTCCCAAAGCTACATAACTAGCTCAAAGGAATGTTCTGTTCAGTCCTGCCTTTACCAGTTCACCTCCGTAGAGCTCCTAATGGGGAACAACAAGCTTTTATGCGAGAGCTGCACAGAAAGGAAACAGAAGTATCAGAAGAAAACGAACTCCACAGGTAAAGTACTTGTATCTGTCTGGACACTCCAGAATTGCCTCTCAAAACCTGTGTACTCGCTGCTGTTTCATTGCTCCAGCATGGGCCTCCCCCTTGTGGCTAAATAGGAAATGTCTCCTCAAGAAGAACTTGCTTGTAACGATTTAAAACTTCATCCTGCAAAGGCAACAACACTAAATTTTATATTAGAGCATAACTGTAGATGTTACTTGGAATTTGTTTTGCATCTTTTCTTTATTTTATCCAAGATAAGTAATTTAAAGATGACCATGAACTAAATAGGCTCGTCGTTCAATATTAGTCTTTGCTGCTGTTTCTGTTCTTTACAATCCTAGAAGCTTTGAGACAAATGCTGTTCAGCTCTAGCAACTTACATACTTGGGGAAGTAATGTAATTAAGTATGTAAAAGGGACAAAAAAAGACACTTGTAATGAAGAGGGGAAAAAAAACGTACAAAGATTTGTAAGAATGGAGATGAGAGAAATCTACTTTCTTGTGACAGTGTTTTCCTCAATGTTTGTATAGCCCAAGCAGACCATTAGGGTTCACTGAGTAAGAAAAACAATTTAAATATAATGAAAAATAAACTTTGTAAAAGGACTGGAGGATTCTTTGCTGTATAGTAATTCAGAAGGATAAAAAAATTAAGCTCTTCGGGTTATTTGTAAATAAAATATAAAGGGAGGTCTTACAGTAACAAAAACTTTCCTGTTTGCAGTGCATTTATAGATCTCTGGAGAGATACAAGTTAAGCATGAGGAAATTAATAAAAATTAATCCAAAACTAGTATTTTTAATCATTCATCTGTCATTATTGGACTGAGAGTAAGTGCTATATAAATAATATTTTGGTGCCATGGGCACAGTAAAAAATAGAAAAGGAAAATTAGTTCACAAATCATTATTGATTTTTTTTTTCCTTCTAAAACAAAAGATTTAAGAAGTCACCTGCTTTTACATGAAATGCTCCCTTCTACCTCAAATGAAATTTTTTCCTTTCAACATGTGTAAAATGAGTAAATTAATTAATTTTTTCAGCAAAAAAAATGCTGGTGGCATGTTCCCTTTTACTGTATAGCTAACCACTGAGCTACTTTTGGTAAGAGCGCGGGGTTCAGTTCCCTCTGCACCACGGGGCGATTGGAGTCCACATATCCCAATCCTGTGTGCTCGAGCCAGCAGGTTATGGAGGCATCCTGAAGTAAACACCTCTTCCTCAGACCTTTCTCTTAAATAAGCACAAAGTATGTAGTCATTCAGAAAGAACTGAAGAATGGAAAATTAATCTCTATCTTCATGGTTAGGACATCAGCATAGAAAGAGACCTGTGCCTTCCATTTGTTGTTCCAGTGATCATCCATTTATTTCAGGTGAAATCGTTTTAGCAGGGAAGTTGGGTGCTATAGTAACAGACAATGTAGGTATCTCAGTGTGCAAGCTGACCGAGATAATGTACATGCTTCCAACTTTTGATCTGATTTGCCCAGGATGGGCTAAAATAATGCTAAGATTTGGTAGATTATGTTTATTAAAAACTAGAAAAATGAGAAAATATTTTTCTGTTACTCCACAAAATTTCCCCTGCATTTTATATAACATGTACCAAAGCATTGCAACGTAGATCTATTCTGTCAGATGTTTAAAAAATACTTGAATTCTGTGTGACTGCCTTCACTTTACAAATTGTTTTGGTATTCATAAATACAGAAAAGAAAATGGAAGGTGTCTACACAAATGCTCGGAAACAGCTGCTGATTTCTTCAGTTCCTGCTATTCTTATTCTCCATCTGAAAAGATTCCACCAGGTAAAAGGCCAAACCCTCCTGTATATTCCTCTGCTCCACTGGTGGACAAGCAATTCTTTAAGTGTCATTGTACATACCGATATTTGCTTTTTCTATAGAGAACTGGTAGAACCACTATTTGAAACATGCTTATGGTGTTTTTGACCATCTAATACCTTCAGAGTGCATTTAGCCATTCAGATGTATCCAGGGAAACCTCCTATGTGTCCATCATGCTTATGTGTAGCAGGCAGTGTATGGAAAACATAACGCTTAAATCAGTTACAATCTTACTCTTGGTTTTGGTTTATTTTAATAGTATAGTAATACACCTTAGCTTTAAAAAGCTTCCTAGTAAAAATATTTGGTTTACAGTCTTTTTTTTTTTTTTTTTTTCTTTTCTTTTGAAGGCTGGTTTGAGTCTACGGAAAGTAAATAGGCATGTGGATTTCCCACTGATTTTAGACTTAGCACCATTTTGTTCTGCATCTTGCAAGGTACACATTTCAAATCTTTATTTTTATTGTACTTCACCAGTTGTTGTCCTGAGCACAAGTTAAACTGGCTTGATGATGATGATGAAGATGATGATGTTTATTATTGCTTCCTTTCCTAGAGAGATTATAGAGTGGATGTTTTTAAATACTGTCCCGAGATCGGAATTGTACCTAATTGAAATTCCATTCATATCAAGACTATCCCAGATGTTAGTATATCTAACAGCATTAAGGACAAGTATTGCTCCTTCCATAGTAACTAAATTCAATTAATAGACTATTGAGTATTTTTAAGCAATGTATTTCACCCTTGGAAATGCTGTAGATGTCTTTTTGCTTCTTTTAAAGTAATACTGTTGACAGGTAGTTGAGATATCTGTGAGATTCATCGTGAAATAATTTATCTTTGTTTTCTGTGTTTCTGGGAGTGCAGAATGTTACAGATGGTGCAAGAGTGCTATACAGTCTTTACGGAATAGTGGAGCACAGTGGGTCAATGAGAGGTGGTCATTATGCGGCGTATGTGAAAGTCAGGACACCCTCCAAGAAATTACTAGAGCATATTTCTACCACTAAAAATGTTCTGGGTATGTACAAACAGAGCCTTCTTTCTCTGTGAGTAAAACCAAAAGCAACCACTGGCTACAGCTCATCCTTAAGGGGATTTATAGCAAATAATTGTTTTAGCTCAGAATATTCTGTTATTTTTAGGGCCACATAAATCAATTCTGGGGTTTTTTTCTGTTACACCCAGTACCTGACCTACTTCTGTATTAACCCCACATAGAGCTGAGTGAATAATGGAATTTTGGTTCAGTTATTAAACAGAGAATTGATGGAAAACTATCCTCTCTTTCCTAGTCAAAATGTCCAGATGAACAGTTGTGCCTGGTAAAATGTAATTATTTGGCATATTTGGTATTTGAAAATTTCTAGTACAAGAGCCGAATCCATGACAATTTAAATTAAATTTTCTGTATATTGAGCATTTTACCTATCTTAGGATTGGAATTTTTTTAATGCTTAAAACTCTGGAATACTCTGGTTTAACGTGAAGAGCAAGAAACTTTTTCATGGAGGATACGAGGTTTGCTGCAGGGTTTCTGTTGGTATTTTGAGAACAGCACAGTAGTTCTTATTAATATGTTTTGGATATGCAGAATGAAGTGAGATTCTAGCATAGAATCTGTTAGTGAATGATTTGTGGAGGCAAGAATGTTGAGCTGTCAGAGTAAGGTAAATATATTTACTGTTTCCCTTCATGAGGGGAGTGAGAACCAAGCACTATCCCATCTGTCCTGTATGGTCTCACTTTGCATTTGAAGCTCATTTCCCAGAGGGACAATTTTTCATATCATTTTTGAAACAGAAGTCTCCCTCAGTCTTAAGCTTCCCTTGCAATGATTATTAGAACACATTAGATCTTTTAGTGTTCTTAATTTCACACTGGTCAGCTTTTGAAATACGATTTTTTTCTATGTCAGAACTGGTTGTGTGCTAGTATAACTTACTGTTAGAACTCATTAAGCTGTACTTGAAACGTCTTAGACTTTTTGAAAAAAATACGAAAAAAGCAACGGCAGCGTACATTTGTAAGCATTGTCTTCCACCAATTTCTCTTACAGTACTCTTTGACGTGTTAATTTCAAACTACAAATACTGGACTGCATCTAAGTCATGAGTTATTCTTGTGGGTTAGAAGCTTCTCTTCCTTTTTGAAATATCCACTGTATTTGTTTGATGATGATGTGAAAGATAAGAAACAACTTCTTTTGCTTTTGCATTTCAGGTTTAAAAGAAGCCATGGGAGCATCAGGAGGACAGTGGGTGTATGTTAGTGATGCCCATGTTCAGATGGTTCCAGAATCAAGAGTACTAAACGCACAAGCATATCTACTTTTTTATGAAAGATTATTACTATAATTCTCAACAGTTTAATTTAAAAGATGGTAGTGGTTATTTAGTTTATATTATTTAAAGCTGCAGTGGTAAGAGTACCTGTAAATATTGTGCCTTTATCTTGTAGAGAATTTATCATATGTTGACTCTGAAGTTCAGTCAAGCTATTATAAATATCTGAATGGTTCTCTTAAAGTACACACTTTGCCAAACATTTAAAATTCCTGGATTCATTAAAATACAGTACAGTTAGAATGTAAGATGATGTCCTATCCTACTGAGGTCTACGGAAAGTTTGTTTTTGATTTTAATAAAGATAAGCTTTCACCTATAGTTCTAGAACAGTTGAGAATAAAAGTACTGATAGCGTTAAGTGCCTGGATTTGCTGGTGTACAGAAACAATATAAAGTATTTCAACTTTTTGTGATTTAGTCCAGATCCTTCCCGTCACTGGGTTGGATGTCAGCTGTTAAGATTTCTGCAAACAAGAACCTGTCAAATCGTGTCGCTTCCACATGCAGTAGTTGGAAAGCACAGTGCTTCCAGGATGGAGTAACAACAGCTGTCTCTGGGTAATGCTGCAGTGCACTGTCCTGATAGAGCGGGGAACAGATTGGGGAAATACGGCTTCTACAAAGCGACAGTGAATCCTCAGATACCCAGTACCCTTTCAGCTGTCTCCAGCTGGCACTGGTATAGCAATGTACTGCTGTTTTAATATAAACATATACTTGGTGTGCATATGTATATCCTCTTTCTATACACACACACACACACGTGTCTGTGTGTGTGTATATATATATATACACACACCATAAATCCATCAACATATATTGTCATTTTACCTACTAGGAAAGAGAATTGCAAATACTTCTGTATTTAGTAAATTTTCAACTTGATAATTATGACAATGTACAGCATATAAGCTTGTGTATGAATATATATATGGGGTTTAAGTGTAACTGGGTAATTCTGTTACTTTTGGTTCTGAACATGAATTTGTTTATCTGTTCCTGAATACTTTTCTCTCAGGAGTAATAAACTATAAATTATTTTTGCACTGTGTGTGTGAGTTGGACAGTACATGATGACTTTTTGCCCTCCAGTACGTGTCTGGACTTGCCTTTGTCATCAGTGGAGGACAGCACGTGTCCTAGTGGCAGAACTTGTTTCTATATCCTGTTTGACTGCCCTGTTTTGAGTTGTTACTTCTTTTGGTACTTCTCCTTTCCATCCCAGAGAGTAATAGATAATTTTAAGGTCAAACTCTGATGACTACTTTGAAGCTATGTGACACTTCATTTATTTAATACGCAGTTACTTAAATACAAATTACTTCTGTAACAGTTCCATCCTGTCCAGCTTGGTCTTTGGTAAAGACTTATGGTTTTTTCTGCTCACTATTTTCATTTATGGAAATGTTTTTTGGTGAAAAAACATGCTATCCCTATTACTGTCCCTACCACGTGTTGTCATACCTGCTACTTGCACGACTGTCCTATTCTCTAGTTCTGTTTCAGAGCTTCATCCCACCTGCATTCACTCTTTTGAATAAGAAAATAGCAAAACCTGCCATAGTTGCATTTGCTCAAACTGCCGAGGTGTATTTTATAGCCACATTACTTCCATACTTGTGCAGGCACTAAGGATTGTTAGGCCATACAACCGATTATCGTAACAGTGAGCCCCTGGTCGCACAGGATTGTATTTTCCAAAGGAAAACTGTTTAGGTCAAAATTAGGCTATGCATTTCGGCCAACACAATAATTTTTTCCCTCCACAGACTGAAATTGTTTTAGTCTACCCCAAAGCAGTAAAACTCAGAGAAACCAAGCAGTCAACTTTAGCCATCTGTATTCCAACTAAACGCATCTTAACCTGAGTCTGCACTAAGAAAGAAAGAAAAAAAAAAATCATGTTTAGACTAGAGTTGGTTAAAATATGTTAATTCTCTTTGACCTCCTTATTCTCCCATACCCTTCATCCACCTACACACACCTTCCCCCTCTTTGTATATAGCTGATCAAAACTGAAAATTAGTTCTGGGCAAAAGTCACAGCAAATGCCAACTAAGTTTCACTTCTGTGACACAACCTTGCTAGGAGACCACGGATGGAGTGTATTTCATCCACCTTAAAGCAGACAGACTGACTAGATGAGGCCTGAAGTTCCTAGTTTTGCTGACTTCTGTAAAACTACTGAACTTAAATACCTATATTAATCTCCTCCTTTTTAGCCTAGAACCACCTCCCTAAAGTACAAAACTAGGAAAGAAACGGAACAAGGTTCTTAACCTGTTATTTCTTATTTGTAATGCTATTTTCAGGAAATGCTTGAAGTGGTCTTCTCTTTAACCGGAGCTCACACACTGTTTGGACCGCTGAAATCTTCCCAAAGGGACATACTGACTAGGATTCCTTGAAAGATACTGGCAGGATTATTTCCTCATTAACAGCCAGTGAACATTTCCTTGCTATTAAGGAATTTTATAGGACATGGAGAGAAAATGGCATGAAAATAAGCCAACGCCTTTATCGGAGAAAGCCATCACTGTTGCTCCTGGATGGGGCTTCCTGAGTTGAAATAAAAAGCAGCATTATCAGCAACTCCAGTAAGTTCAGACTCAGGAACAGGTATGAAAATAGTATAGAAGGAAACACTCTAAAAATGAGGGCGACAGGTGAAGTTATGGCTTTAGAATGAAGAAATGATGACTAGCACGAGATGTCACACACAATTTTAGATGCAAGTCATGCTTAGTGTGTCCTTTAAGACATAGGTTTGGAGGGTTTTTTTTGTGGCAAAATTTGGCTCCAAAGCAAGTGACCGTACATAAATATTCATACTGAAGACTTGTTATAGTTCCTTATCAGGAATCGCAGGAGAAGGTCAGAGCGTTCCAGGAAAACAGGGGGGTACATCCCATATTTGCTAAAACGTTAAACATGATTCTAGTGGCTATTTGCAAAGCCTAGGAACTCGTAGTTTCCTGCAACGGCCAGATGCGTGCACACTATTGAAAAGCTGTGTGTCTTCAGAATTTAACTGAAGGACTCTAAGACTCTCCTTAAAATATCTTCTGTTACCAGACCAAAAATCTTTTCAGGCCTGCAGCATGTACTCGTCATAGAGCTACACCATCCCTTTGTGGGGCCCCCTGCAACCCCGAGAAAGTGCAGTAGCCTGCGTCTTCATGTGGAATAGCTTAGAAACGGCTTTCTCTTTGTCCCACCCTTCTCTTCTCACAAGGGCACCACTGTTTTCTTCAGCAGCCTCATCTGTTCTTTATGTTTTCGAGGCCTCCAATAAGCCTCTGTGTCAATGTCTTTTCTTTCACCAGTCCCTAACATAACGTTTCCCAGTCCCATCACTTGCGTTCCATGAACTAGCAAAACCCTAACTGGAAGAGCGACTGCAACCATAGTCTTGCCTCTCCCTACCTACCCGCCCCACTGGCTCTACCTACAGATTGCAATTGCAGGTATGTCAGAAAAGCTGCGACTCCTGGGCAGCTCCCTGCTGACCAGGCACCAGACAGTGCCTTTAAAACAATGAGAAAGAAAGCAAAGCAAATATAGTTCCTCACTCTTCAGTAAGTAAACCTAATTTATGAGAAGTACTTGATTTGCATATGGACAACTGGAACCCCCTACAAAAGTTTTCTCAGAGCGGAGGCATCGACAAAGACAACTGTATCAGCTAAGGAGTCCAGATTATAGAGTCTTTCTCCTCAGAAAGAACTTAGTTATCTTTGGATTTATATACCATTTATGCCAAGTATGGCAAAAAGTGATGGGGAGAAAATTTATTACACTAACACGTCTACACCAATACATGTACAGACATCATGTTTCTATAAGTCTGTTCTCCTAAAAGAGGGCTACAAATACTTTGTGGTGAAGGAAAAACAAACGAACAAACAAACCCTAAACTGCTCCGCCCAAAATGTACACACTGTAATCCTCTTTGTTTAGAAAATGAAATCCATGCAGTCTGCCAAACCTTCCTGCCCTATTCCCAGCTGCACCCTCTGTGTGTATCAATGAAGTGCTCTTCCTTATGGATTTCGAGTGGTAGCAGGTGAGAGTGGTTTATAAATTCATTAAAAGGCTGAAATGTCTTAACTTCACCATTTGCTTCTCTTTGGACTTCTTTTTTATACTAATACAAACTGAATCATAAAGGGACGTGAAATGAACGCGTCTACGTTCTCAGCCCATTATAAAAATCTTATTTGAACATATTAGTAACAAACTAGGATTTGGAAAGGAATAATTTCTTGAGGAGAAACTTTAAGATGTACTACAACGGGAACGAAACATTTGAATACAACTCATGTTAGCAAAAATTAGCAAATCTGATTTTAATTAAAAAGTGGTAGCATACTTCACAAAACAGCTTCACAGCAGCCCTGACTAAACAAAAATTTGATATTACTCAGTTTTCATCAGCTGGAAACTTTTTTGCTGTGCCCTGTACACGTTTATGCATTTGTACAAAGATTTTTACATCTACATGAAAGAGATGCCACTAATTTTCAGTAGAACCATTCAGTCTAATTACTTTAGAATGGATTATTTTTGCTTCTGTATCTATTTACTGTGTCTTAGGATGTCATTTTGCCAGTTGTTTTAGCTGTTTGTACCTCTCCCTCTGGTGTATAAATAAACTGCAGAAACAGTGGGAAAGTGTGTGGTTTTTTTTTTTTTTGTAAACCGAGATTATAAAATATATTTTCAGACAGAAGTCTGTTAGTGCAAGTCAAAGCACTTCCTTTGCACATTATATAAAAAGTCTAAGTGAATTTATTTGTTGTAATAAAACAATTGCAATGCATTGTAACTACTTTAAGACTACTTGGTATACATTGCATTTATGTAAAGTTATGAATACTTCTGTCTTCATTGATATTAGTAAAAAAACTATTTTGTAAGTGTCAAAAATGTTTCTTACATCTCTCGCAGCTTCCAATATTTTTCTAGTACAAAATATAAAGGTGCAGTATTGCTTTTAAAAGAAAACAGAAAAGCATTTATTTTGAGTAGGTTTATGACTCCTTAGCACTTACCTCATTGCTCTGCTAGGTTAGATTTTTGGTTTTGAGCTGTGTAACCTGGGGATCGTTACAGTGAACTCTGTTATGAAACCACCATGTCAATGGCAGCCATTCCCTATTTGGCCATCTCACAAAGTTGAGTTCTGATTCTACTGTCATTTATGCACAGGGATAATCCCCGATATGTTCATATGTGCTTCCACTTATACAAAAGACAATCCAAGTAATAAAAAAAGCCTGTTGCTAAGTCTGAAATACTTGTGAGCAATAAATCAAGCATGTTCAAAGTTTCATCTTGTTTTCATTCATTTACTTTTTTCATCTGTTTCTAATAGTCTAACTCTACTCTGCAGGTATTTAAATAACAAATAATATTTTTAGAATTTTACTACAGCACTGACACATTGTATACTTTATTTGTAGATTTCTAATTCCAAATATTACTAAGTAAACAGGGCCTCAAACAGAGACTGTATTTAAAAAACAAAAAGTCTGGACAGTTTTCCAGTCTACCAAGTGCTTTAACAAGTTCCTCGGAATAAAGCCACCATCTGTCTTCTATTCATTTTGTCTTCTCATCTGTGTTATACATGTATTTATATGTATGTATGTATATATACACACAAATGTATAAATAAAACATCCAACCATTTGGAAAACTATATTGTTTAAATATAAGCTGTATGTTGTACAATCGAGTTCACAAAGCTTCCATTTTTTTTCCAACTAAAGAGAGAATATTTTTTCTTTCATCTTGTGTCACAACTTTACTGCACTTGGAAGAGCTACCCAGAGGTGAGTCCATATCCTTGAACACTTAAGCTATGCCACTTGTTTCCCCCTGCCTTGCCAGCTGTGGCATGGGTCATAGATTAAGAGACAGTTTGTTCCCTTTACAAGAACCGAGTTCTGTAATGCTGTGATAAGACCAGGACCAAGAGTGGGTCGCCCTCACGTCCCCAGTTTCAGTAGTAGCTTAAACCTTGCCCATCCAGAAGTACCACTCCAGGGCTCCAGCTGCGCGTCAGCTGACGCTGGGCAGACTTAAAACTTCCAGAACACTTCTGTCCATGGAAAGCATTCTCGGTCCAGCCATTCCTTGTGACACAAAAAGGGAAAAGTCTAGAACACTTCAGTTAACAGTAATATGTAGCGTAAGTGGCACCAACAAATCTTACAATGAAATCGTTAGATGAAGTAAAGCACAAGTTTCTCGAAGCTTTCCATTTTCTATAGATCTATAAAAGTTAATTTATTCTTTTACTCCTTGTGGGTATTAATGCTACTTTATCCAATGATCAAAGAGATTATGGATGTTTTAGGCATTTACATCAGACGATGCTAAAGAAGGAAAAGCAGTGATCACAGCAGTAAGTAACGTGCTAGCTAATGAAAATCTGTTCCACAAAAAAGCAATGCAGCCACCGAGTCCTTGCCTACAGAATCAACCCCAATGCCAACACAAGAAGAGCTATTTACCGAGGATGATTTTGGTTTATCTTCATGCATTAAAATAGAATGATAATTTGAAGGCAAACCTCACGGCAACTTAGAAGTTAATTTGGGTGTTCTGAATACTTGAAAGAACTGTCCTGCTCCGCGAGCGCTCCTGACGTGCATACGCTGACCTGACGTGCCCAGGACGCCGACACCCTGCGGCTCCGCAACACCTAAGTCACTCGCCTGTTTCAACGCAGTATCGTTGCCCACAGCGACATCCACTTACCGAAGCAGCTTTACGTACTTCTGCGGGCAGGCTCTGCCCTCCGCACCGCAGCCACGGATCACGCCCTCTGACGAGCAGTTACCTGCGGGGGCCGCCGAGCTGACGAGCGGCCCCCGGCTCTCCTCACACTAACGCCTGCAGGCGGCAAGGTGAACCCCGGTCGCTTCCCACCGCTCCCAGCTGCGCTCCAGCCCCGCAGCCCGGCCGCGGGAGGCCTCGGGGCGGCCCCCGGGGCGCCCTGCGCTGGTAAGGGGATGAGGGCCGAGGGAGGGTCCCGCCTTCCTCCCCCGCCGCGGCTGCCATGGAGAGCGGCCGGCGACCGGAACGTGTGTGGCTGCCCACAGTAAAGATGGCGGCGGCGGGACGCTGCCCGCGGCCGCCCGCTTCCCGCCGGGGGGGGGGGGAGGAAGGGAGGCGCCGCCCGCCCGCCGCCAGCCCTTAGCAAAGATGGTGGCGAGAGGCGTTCGCGTGTCCCTGGCAAGGGTCAACACCGTGACGCGTTTTACTTCCGGGTGAGCGCCAGTAGGCGCCATATTGTCTTGTTCGTGAAGACGAGGAGCGAAAGAGGGGAGAAAGCGGCGGCGGAGCGGTAGCAGCGGCAACGCCTGCGGCGGGAGGCGGGGGAGAGCGTAAGTAGCGGGGCAGGCTGCGCTCGCCAGCGCTCCCGGGGGCCGGCGGGTGTCGAGCTGACCCGATCTTCCCCTTCGCTCCTCCTCCTCCTCCCCCAGCCGAGCCGAGCCGGGAGGCGTTGGAGGGCGCCCCGCGCCGTGGCGGCAGCTCCTCGCCGGGCGTGAGGAGCCGGCGGCGCCGCGCCGCCCCGAGCGGACACCGTCGGCCTAGACGAGAAGGGAAGAGTCGATCTCCTGGGCCTGCCCCGCCGGCCGGCCGGGCGGGCGGCCCGCTGCGCATGCGCGGCGGGGGGACGAGGGGCGGCCGGCGCCGGGGATCCCTCGGGGCCCCGTCCCGCCCGGCGCGCATGCGCCGCCGCCCCGCCGGGGGTCCCCGGTGGCCGCCGGGGCCGGGCCCCGTTCCCCGCCGGTGCGCCTGCCCCGGGGCCGGGCGGGGGGCCCGGCCCCGCCCCTGCCGGGGGTGAAGCCGCCGTGGGTGCCGTCGGCCCTGCGGGGTGAGCGGGAGAGGCCGGCGGGGGCAGCGCGGCGCTGGCCCGGGACCTGCCGAAGGAGCGCTGCCGTTGCTGGTGCAGCAACGCCCGCCGGGCCGCAGGGGAGAGCGTCCGCTTGTTTAGCCGGTACCCTCGTTAGGCAGCAACACGTGCACGGGGATTTGGTAGCTGACGGTGTCAACAGCCTGGCTCCTGCAGAGAAAGCGTCTCTGTGGGATATTCGTGCTGTTTCATGGGTTTCGTGGCTATTCTCGTGAGGTCGTTCCACTGGAGGGCTCCAGAGAACTAAAATTAACAACATCATCACACGCAGCAGCGTTTGTAAGATACCTGAACCTGGTTCAGTAGCTCAGCTAATGCCAGATGTTTCTAAATCGATCCTTAAACAGACCACAGGTTTGCAAGCCTTTTTGCATCAAGCACTTATCCACATAGATTCTCAGTACTTTTTTAGACGATCCCACAAAGTTCAGTGTTGAACTAAACTTGGATGAGATGTGCTGGGCTTTGGATGGGGCCACAAAAATGGCCAGAGGGCTGGAACACCTCTCCTCTGAAGAAAGGCTGAGAAAGTTGGGGTTGTTCAGTCTGGAGAAGAGAAGGTTCCAGGGAGACCTGATTGTGGCCTTTCAATATGTAAAGGGGGCTTATAAGAAAGATGGAGGAAGACTTGTTACCAGGGCCTGTAGTAACAGGACAAGGGGCGATGGTTTTAAACTGAAAGAGGGTAGCTTTAGACTGGACATAAGGAAGAAATTTTTTACAATGAGGGTGGTGAGACACTGGGACAGGTTGCCTAGGGAAGTTGTGAATGCCCCATCACTGGAAGTGTTCAAGGTCAGGTTGGACAGGGCTCTGAGCAACCTCGTCTAGTGAAAGATGCCCCTGCCCAGGGCAGGAGGGTTGGGCTGGATGGTCTTTGAAGGTCCCTTCCAGCCCAAACCATTGGATGATTCTGTGGTGTGCTACCCCAGCTGAAATATACCAAGCTTCTGAAACAAATTACTCTACAGAGTATTCAGCCACCTTGGTTGTTCATTTCTTGTCATACCTGTAAATGTTTGTATGCAAACAGTCTTTATTGAAAGGTGTGGGATACAGGGAGCAAGGGATGCTCTAAATAATTTAAGGCAAAGGGTCAGCCACCTTTTAAAGATGAGGAAGAGTAGTCTTCAAAGCATAAGGCATGTCTACCAGCAGACAGCATTCAAACGTCATTTTACAAAGACAAAGTTACAAATAACAGTCAAGTCCAGCTGAATAGCTGTATCATGTGTAGGAGTAAGAAACCCCTTTTGAGTTCTAGTCAGGCTGGGCTGAGAGATGGTGCCTCTCGCAGAGGTGACAGATGCTGCGGCAACCCCTGACTGCACAGGAGGAACTGGGAGCCTCGCCCTTGTCGAGGGATAGGTTGCTGACAATTCAGTGGCAAATCAGAAGACAAACTACTGATTTTTAATTTGTCTGGGGCAGCAGCAAACCTTGTGTCATCTCTGCTATTATGCCATTACGAGGCTTCCTGTATCGTCTTTTGTCACATGTGACATGCAAACTCCTGCTCTGAAAGAGTGGTTTCTCCACCTTTGGGCTCCAAAGTATTGCAGGGCTTAAGAGACTACAAATTTAGCATAGTTCCACAAATTTTTAGTGGGCAACTGGCCATATAACCTGTAGTGGTAGAGAGGAGTCTTAACCATGTTTGATTTTCAGTTAGGTGCAGGATTATGCAAAGATATTATGCAGACAAGAGTGTCCAGTCTCCCTTCTTTTCATGACTGAGGTACGTGATAATCATAAGTTTGCATTTGGCAACAAATAATTCTGTGGGTAGGTTTTATTAAACGTTCTTACTTTGATCACTAGCTGATCTCTCTTCCTTAAGTGATAACCGTATTTATCATTGAGGGTAATATTGGCTCATGAGCAGCGAGGAATAGTTGTTTGTTTATTTAGCTATTGGTACTATTCATTTTTTGTACAGAGCATGTTCATCAAGGAGGAAGTTGCAGATGGACAGTTCAGAAAAAAACATAATGCTGTGTTATATAGCTAATTAAAAACCTAGGATCAGGTCTTCTAGTGGAATGATAAGTGCAAAAAATAATCAGATCAGACTTCCCCCCCCCAACCCAAAAGAGTTCTGACTCAAACTACTTAAATTCCTATGATGTTTCTGTGATAGTGAATGTTTTAACAGTGGTTTTGGTGCTTTACGATAATCAAAGCATGTTTTTGTCCTTATGTCTTCAAAATACAAAAAATAAGTAAATGATACCCGAGTTGCCAATATCTGGTTCTTTTGGCCTTTTAAAAGGGTTGGCTTCAGCTCAGTGGATATGTGGATTTAAGTTTAAAATAACAGACCTTGGAAGCTACACTCCTTGAATGACTCACTGAAGAAGTTTTCATAGTACTTTCTTTTTTTTTTTTTAATTTGGCCTTTGTTCAGCCTGCTTCATCTTGGTAGCACTGTAAATATTAGTCAGACATGCTGACGTGTGAACCAGGTTCTGGAAGACTTTGTAGATACCGAACAAGCTGTTTTCTTCAGTTCTTTTTCTGGTTCTGTATTTTGGGTCTTGGTCACGCATTTGGAAAGCCTCTGTTCTTCAATCTGAGAAAGAGTAGTTCTGATGTTAAAAAATACAGTGGAGTACCTAAAGTTGACTGCCAGCATTCTAGTGATACACAACTGTAAATGGGCTGGAAGAATTTTACACATTTTTTGACGGGGCGTCTTGCTAACAGATCTCAGCAGGCACGTTGGTGTAGCTTCTGGTTCTCAGGGAGAGAAAAGATGCACAGTATCTCGGCATTAAATACCTGCAACAACTTAGGGTGATGTAGAGAAGTCTTTGGCCAACTAAAGGTGGGACGGGTGAAACAGAGTAGTTAGCGGTCAAGATAGTTATTTTAACTTTTTTTTCTGATTTATTGCAAACTTAACTCACCCCATAAATGTTTAATTTTCTAATCAGCAGCTGAGTATAATATAGTGGTAAATATTCACTTCCCTAATTAAAATGGAAGCTGGTATGTTTTTGTTTGAGTGATGGTATGCGTTTATTCTGACTCTGAGTGAATGCGTGTCTGCAGCCCTTCTGTAGTAACTCCTGGAGTTCATTCCTACACGGGTCCATAGGGTGCAGTGGTTTTCCATACTCCCAGATCTTTTCAGCTGCAGAGGTATTCTGACTTACCTGGGTCTCCCACATTAAGACCACCAGCTGATGATTCTCGTGGCACACTTTCTGCATTAAATTTTTCTTCTTGGTAGAGGGGCTCCTCCAGGTGTGCAAAGCCATTTTTCCTTTGCATCTCTCTTTTCAGTCACACCTGTTGTGTACAGATTCTTACAGTAAAGTATTCTTTATTCCAGTGACACGGTCGTGGAAGAAGTGCCCAGTTTCTGTTTCCTTCCAGTTTGGAGCATGTTGAGATAGATATTCTTGGAGTTTGTACAGTCTGTGCCCTTTATTGACTTTGGATTCCAGCTTGGTTGGATGTCAGTAATACCATGGATGAGCTGCTCTATGTAATTCCTTGGGAGAAACATGTGAACTGTTGGGGTTGTATCCCTAGAGTATTTACCCACTAGTCCTTCCAGCCTCATCAGCGATGTCTATGCTATCATGACCTTGATGAAGCAATAGCGTAGTGGGAGGAAGGGGGGGGAAAAAAACAGCTCTGAAGCAACACTGTTCAGCTTAAACTCTTGGTGGCATTGGTCTGATTCCTGTCTTTCTACTATCTGCTTTGCTGCAGGTGTTGTGAATGTATGCTTAGATTTATCCTGTTTGCAACTGAATGGTTCCACAAAACTTATCATGGAAATTCACCATAAACCTTCAGTCACTGTGCTGAAACTTCATGGAGTCAATATCAACTACCTTGAATGAAAAGACCTTATATTAGAAAAAGGCGCTCACACAAAAGATCAAGAGATCAGGCTGTTGATTTCAAGGACCTCTGCTTCTGAGACCTCTCGATTTTCCTTTAGGTCCATCTCCAGAGCCTTAAGCCTGTATGGGACAGAGAAGCTCTGCCCACAGAGTGTGTGGTGCTTTTGAGATCCTTCTCAAGGTGTGACACAGATGACTCCCTGCAGCCCAGGAATTCCACAGAGACATCAAACAGAGACTGATATACCTTTGCTGCTTGTGTTGTCTTGAGCTCATGCCAAAAGATTACCTAGCTAATGACACTGTTTATTTAATATTAATTTGTTTCAAAAACAATACTTGCAGTTTATTACAAACCAGGACTCCTACCTCTTGAGGTCCTTCCCATCAGCTACTCTGTAGACCTAAAGATAGTCAAAAAGTCATGGCTGCAGTGGCAGGTTATCTTAGAGGAGATGGAACATCTGTTTTTTTACCTAGATATCTGACCTATGAATGGAATATCAAAAAGAGTGTGTTGTCTTTAAACCCTGGGGTCCAAAGACTAGCTGTGTAGGCGTTCTCAAAGTATGCATGACGGCCTGTGGTTTCAGCTTCTTTGTTTATTTAGGTAATGGATACTTCTTTGCTGAAATGCAGTGGCTGTTTGGAAGGCCTGCAAGACAAGATCTTTAGTCACCAGAAGAACTTCTGCAGCTATGTATTAGAGCTCAGATTGCAAGTAAAACTTGTCAGGCCATCTCACGTCACATATGGACCTGCCGTTCAGGGATGATGAGTAACGTTATCAGAAAGGTGATGCAACAGCCTCTCTTCTGCATCAGAAAGCGCTTGATTATTGGTTCTGGTTCTGTAGGCTCCAGAATCATCTGTCATTAGTCTACCTGTCTACAAGGCTGAATAAACAAGACTGCCAGGTTGTGTCCTGGATATCCGGTCAAATGATGTTGATGTCTGATGTAGGAGTTCCTAACCTTGATCTCTTCAGCTCATGATACAGCAGAAGGTGCCTGCTACTTTCCTCCTAGGGACGGCCTGAGTCCTGGCCTGTCTCCTGATTTCTTGGAGTTGAGGTAATCTTGCTTCTAACAAATATCCTATTTAATTTCATCTTCCAAAGAATACTTGTTTTTCATTGCCAAGATATTTCACTTCCATGAATTTCCTGGGAACGGAAATTCTGAACGGCTTGTTCAGAATCTCCAGACCTCCTCTTCTGCAGAAGCTGTTGATGTGTAAGGTGTTCTGTGTAGTTCTGTTGCTGCGTAACATTCATACTGGGGCGAAGCACATTGTCACAATGACAGGAGGTTCTTAGAAGAAGCAAGAGAGAATCTGCTAGATGTACTCATCTGGCCAACTAGGTATGGTTAGTTATCTTCCTGATGCTTTTCTGGAGCTGAGCTAACTTTGTAAGTCTCTGTGCTTCTTGTCTTGGACTGTCTGCATGAATTGGAACAATTCAGATTATCCATTAGCTCTATTAAATTATATTTTGGGGCAGGTCTTGCCTATCTTTCCAGGGGAAATCTCTTGATATTTTTCAGTTCTGCTGCAGCGGATGGCGTAAGGCATGGCAGGAAAATAGCATCTCCAGGATGACAAGTGGGCTTTGTCTTTTGACATTCACAGGACTGAGCCTCACTCCTCTAAGGTTGCTCCTCTCCCTTGTTGAGAGGTCTGAGCGTAGTTACCTCTGCACAAGTGCTGTTGAACTGGATAACAGATTTTCTGAGCTTACACTGTGAAACTGCTGAGGTAGAGTTGTCCGAGGAATCTGAGTGAGTCTGTTAGAGCTTCTGTTGGTGGCCTTGTCTGAAAAACGGGCCCATCTTTGACATCAGTGGGCAACTAACTATGGGGGCCTTCACCAAGCGCTGTGCCACTGGGAAGTTGTCATGAAACCATGCTCTACTTGATGGGGTGGCATTCCCATCAGTGTGAAAGTCTGTAATTTGCTGCAAGGTAACTGTGTTTTGTGGGGAGTGCTGGGGAGAGTCTGCCAGAGTTAAAGGTGAGCATATGAATTATCACTCAAAACTTTACTGGTAAGTAGCATCTAATTGTGTACTTTTCAGTGTGTGTGGTGCGTTTGAACACATCATACAACCATATCAGAAAATACCTTATTGTGCAGACAAATAGGCAGGTTGAAGAAGTTGCCTTTTTTCCTAAAAGAACAGGTTAACACTGAAGTGTAATCCATAGCTGAGATGCACATCACAATTAAGGAGAATGGAAAGGTACTTTTAAAAATATGTCTTCTTTCTCTGTCTTAACCCAGCTTTTTGTTGGGTAAAATACTGAAGTACAGTAGAGAGTTTGACACCAACTTTACATTTTTCTGGGTGCTGTTGGCTCTCAGAGGTTGCCATTTGCTGGAGATCAAGGTAAGTCCTATCTATGCCACTATGTCAGCGTTTATCACCAGCAGGGGAGCTTTCACCAGCAATCCTCTCAAAGGTGGCACGTTTTAGTACCAGTAATTTGCTATAATAAAACTTCAACAGATCCTGCCTTTGAATAAAGTTCCAGTACATCCAACCTTTGAATAGGATTTTTTTTTAAAACATAAACAGAACATATCTGCTCTTAAAAACTCTAGCAAAATTTTGAGATATCACATTAACTTTTCATAAAATGTTAAGTACATGCAACAGAAATTAAATGTGAATTGACTGGATGTTTTTCCCATGTGATTGTGTTCCTGTATAAAACAAAATGAATCCTGAATTGGCTTCTATTTCTTCATTGGTAAACAGATTTTTAATAGATTCAGGTTCCTGTTTGTGAGCTGACATTAGGGAATGGCTCTTGAAGCACCAATAAATGTTCTTTTGTTTATTCGTGTTTGCTAGAGAGAGAAAGCAGAAAGCCTATATCCAATTGAATTGAAGGGTAGAAGAGCTAAGTAAAAGAACCTTAACCCATCATCATAAGGGAGGGTAGTATCTGCATTTTCCTTTGCAAGTAGATACCTGTAAACTGGATCCATTCTTTGAACATGTTTTCTTTTCAAAACCTGTTGTATACACTGGTGACATCAGAACCAGAGTGTCCTAATGACTTCTCAGTTGATGTACCCCTCTGTTAGTAAGTAAGTGTCTTGCTAATGTTTGAATTTAGTAGATTTTAGCCAGTATTCACACCCCCCCCCCCCTTCAGTGGAAGGTGCAATTTGGATGCTCTGCTGGGTATTTGGTCTTGTGTCACTAGTGGGAAGTAGGCTTAGAGCTGTCCATTGTGTTAGGTGAAGCCTCTTTCTTCCAGGTGATGCTGATTTGGGAACTTTGTAAGAAATTAAAACTATAATTTGTGTGGCAGCATCCTAAGTTAGTTTTGGCAATGCAGATTTTAATTGGGTGGGAGAGGACTTTGATTCTCCATTATTACTACTTGATGTCTCAGGAAAATAATGTTTGCTTCTTGTCACATACATTAGTACAAGAGGTACAAAGGCTTGAAAGCTGTTTCAAGCCTTTAAGTTACTGATTCGGTGGGGGAGAGGCATTGTTTGTTGGTTTTGGGTGTGTTATTTTTTTCCCCTTCAGTAGTGGCGTTGAATCCCTTGCAGTAAATGTAAAATTACTGAGAACAGGTTACATTTTCTTCACTGTGTTTTGTAAGTTCTTTTCGAAGTTGTTTGTGCCCTTTCCAGTTTATGGCACTGAGGTTCAAGAGTGTTATTTTGGCAACTCTCACATCTGGTTTGTTCGTTATGGTAAGACTTGCCCCTGTCTGTTTTTATTTTTGACACCTTTAAAATAGCATCACTAGCAAAGGAAAATGTCAGTGATGTCTGATGGGACAATATTGAGTTCTTATGCTCTTTTCAGTAAAGTTTTACAAACAGTATACAAAGTTACATTACTTTTTTACATAAAAAAGAGTAACATCAAATAGCCTACATGTGTGTAATTTAATAGATGTGTGTATATAAGACTTATTTAGCTACCTTTTAGAATATGATAACTTAAAACGAAGAGCTAAAGCCAGTTTGTTTGCCTCTGAAACTTAAAAGCAGATGAAACCATTAAACACGGCAGTGCTTAGCAAAACAACTTGTGAAGACAATAAGCCACCTTTAAATGCTTGTAGCCTCCCTGTAGTAAGTGCTAAGACTTTTCATCAAGTACCTTTTTCATGTTTACCATATACTGGTTAGTGAAAACTTGGAAAAAGTGCAGGAAACCAAGCAGGGAGCAAAAAAGCAGGGAAATCTGTTTCTCAGAAAGTGATGGTGTCCTGCTGTTTCAGGTCACCGTATAGAAGGAGGCCTTAGAACAAACCTCTTCTGTTCACTACCTTTGAATAGTGCATATTACAATACGTCATTTGGTTTTCAGTACTAAAAGAATTTGAATATGTACTCTTTTAGCCAGTATATCTTAAGGTTAGTTTTATAAACATGTTAAGATGCTAATTTTGTTCCTTCCATATCCAGTTCCTGTTTCTGTCCAAAAAATAGCACAACAATGAAGATGAGTTGAAATAAATAGAAAATCTGAAATAGTTTTGGCCAGTTTTCACATGATATTTGAAAAAGGGCTTTTGTGTGTACATATACAGATGCATGAAGAAAGTGATGTAATTGCATAAGTATTTGTGTAGTACATATTTCTGATTAGTAAAGAAAGTTTTTGCACTAAATTTGGTAATAAATCTGTGTACTTGAAAGCCAGCATGTTTTATAGTTGCCAATGAAAATCAACGTTTCTTCAGGATAACAGTGAAAGTACAAATGCAATACAGAATTAAAAGCTTTCAAATACAGTTCACAAACTAAAATTAGCAATTTCAAATGGCAGTGATTTTAAATCACTCTGCTCTGGATGACATAAATTGAATTAACCAAATGTTGAAGTTCTTCAAGGTTTTACACAGTTGTTGCTGTCTTGTCATACTGTTGTGCATCA
The DNA here is from genome assembly GCF_965183815.1 of Platalea leucorodia. Taxonomy (NCBI): domain Eukaryota; kingdom Metazoa; phylum Chordata; class Aves; order Pelecaniformes; family Threskiornithidae; genus Platalea; species Platalea leucorodia. The sequence continues at coordinate 82,523,703 of NC_138825.1, forward strand.
AAATAGAAATCAGCTCCGTGCCTTGACCTCTTACTTCGCACTTCCCCACCTGATTTCTCTTCCCAAAATAGCAATAATAAGGTGAAATAATCTCTCTGGGGAAAGCTGAGGACTCTAGGCCATATTATATTGCAGAGTGATGGAGAAGCAGCTATGTTTGCTAACAACTAAAACCCGACTGTTTTTTTTTTTCTCTGGCCGTGAAGCCAGCTGGCACTGAGTGGAAGTCTCTGACCTTCCAAACCAGAACGGACACGTCCCAACTGCCTGCTGGGTCCCAGGTCCATGCTGACACCTGAAACGTGCTGGGGAGCAGCCCGGAGGAGTGCGAGGTGGCCCGGGTCAGTGCTGCTCTCTCAGGGGGAGATGGTGAAGTCCTTAAGCACCGCTTCCCTTGGGAGCGCGGACTTGGCCTCGGTGGCCTAGGAGGGAAGCCAGGAGGGGAACAAATGCTGCCGCTGCCTTAAGTCAGTGTCTGTCTTCTCTGTCTCTTGGTCACCTTTGCAGATGCCAATTGATAATAGATGCGGAATAATTTATCTCCCCCACAAAAAAAGTTGAATTCATTTCTTTGAGCGCCTTGTAAAATAGTAATATAGTTGCTATCTTGGAGACAGGTTATATAGAGGAGATTTGAGGAATTTGTTACCTTAGACCTTCTTACGCTCCAGACTAGTGCTTCAGTTTGTCCATAGTGAGAGAATAAAGAAAAAAAGGCTAGAATACTAAACATCCTTTCCAGTGCAGAATCCATGAGAAACAGATAACTGGTGTTTTAACAGGTACAAAAGTTTATTACAAGCTAATTCTGTTAGCTGGATCATGTAAAAAAAAAAAAATCCTGAATGTCCAGGATTTTAGGACAGAGATAGAGCCATTCCAATAAAAATAAATCTCATTGATCCAATCAAGTAAAAACTGTGTGTAGGAGGTTCCAATTCGGGTGAATTTGTAGAGGTGCTCTTAATATTGCTACACTTCCATAAGAGAAGTTGACAATCTCTTTAACTGTTTGAAAAATTGATTTTTTTTTGCATTCAGTTATATGCAAACCTGCCTCTTTTATTATTGGTGGAACAATTTAATCTTCTAAATCTTTTGCTGAGTTTATTTTAGTGAAATTTCACAAACTTTTTCCAAGGTATTATGTATTCAGGTAAAAAAGTGATACCAGAATTCATGAAATTATTATCGTTAGTGTGGTTTAACAGCTGGAAACAAAGAGAGCAGCACCGGGAGGCTGTGCAGTGCTTTCAAGGCTAGTGGTTATCTTGAACCACAATTGTTAAAACTTTGTTTTAAGATGTAAACAAGTTTATTTTGACAATTGAAAGAATTTGGATTCTGGATGGCAAGATGAATTGAGGCGAGGAAGAAACAGTTACTTACTTTTTTCTTACTTTAGGGTGAAAATAGTATGAGAAATTACCTTTTAATACTTTGTGTGTGAAATGTATATCTGAGTACTCGGAGAGCTAGGAGTGGCAGGGCCAGCTTAAATGTCGGATTAAGTGTGCATTAGCTGCCACTTTACTCTCAACTGGTGAAAGAAAGTTGGCTTCCTAGGTACAGATCAAAATGTTTAAGAAAAACAAAAAACAAATAACAAATAACCCAAAAAAACCCAAAAGGACGATACTGTCTTCACCTACTAAAAGTTTGAATATCATAAAGATAGCATGGAAAAGGAAAAAAACCCAAATACTTAATTTGGCAAGAAAAGATTGCAAAAGTAGAAAAGTAGGTTTTGCCCAATACTCCCCCCCGTTCCCAAAGTTGATCTGGTCTTGTTTAAAGCCCCCAAAATGGATTTGCAGCTGAATTTTTCTGAGCCATACGTGTGTAGTTTTTGTACTGGATTGAATGTAAGCAGTCTCAAAACAGGTGATCCACAGTTCTTCAGATTAAAAATAAAATTTGACAGAAGTATGTAAAATATGAGCTTGCATTCATTCTGCATGACCCAACACCCCACAGTGTTATGTACAGCTTTTTTTGTTGTGCATTTTTGTAGTGTGATGCTCTCTTCCTTGCAGTCATGCAGTTATTTATATGAACGTGTAAGCGCTAAGCACGAGATCCCTTTGCAAGCAGGATCCACTCTAATTGCTCTTCTTGTGTCTGCCGAAAGCTGGCTCTGCCGGCGGGGCTGCGTGCGTCCTGCTCAGTAAGAAGGGCTGGGGTTATGTTCCTGGCCGGCCACCCGGGCGGCACCGGCTGCTTTGAGCTAGCTTCCTCTGAAGCGGACAGGCTGTATTCATCTATTCTGTATTGCACCTGGCTGTGAGCGTCGACTAGGTCTTGTGTGCTGCTCCTGTGACCTCAGGGAACAAATTTTTCCTCTGTTTCTTTTAACTTTGGAGTGTTTGAAACAGCCTACATGGGTGATGCTTTTATAGCATGATATCAAGGATTGTGTGTTGAATGGCGTGAGGATATATTCATTGAGAGTGGAAAGCCTCTTGAGAAGTTGTTAACAGACTGGAAAGGGCAGAGGGAGTCGCGCATGGTGCAGTCTTACCCCTGCTGGCACTGGGAGCAGTTCCTGGAGTGAAGTGTTCTCAAAACTGTGCCCAGGCTTTGTCTTCAGAAAAGGTGTTTGGAGCAGTGTAGGTGGCTGCTCCCCGATCCTCCGTGTGTAGCAGGGTAGGTGTGCACAGGAAGCACAAATGGCCAGAAGGAACTGGTATGCCATTATAGACGTACCTATCTGGTAGACTGCTGTGCCTCATCGAATTCCGGCAAAGCTGGTCCTAGAGCTTCACTTCAAGCAGGTTGTGGAGCTCCCATGCTGTCAGGTCCTAGGACTGCTGCTGCCTGCTCAGTAAGGATATACACAGCACCAAAAACCATTTCTCCTGATGTTAAGGGACCATGTGGTAAATGTGCAGTTATGCAGTGATTTTTTTTTTTTTTTTTTTCTTTCTCAGATTTGAAGGCATATATTATTTAGAGATTATAATGAGCCTGTACAATGCATAAAATGCAAGTGGACACCGTCTTGTACCTGTGAGGTTCTCCAGTGCAATCGTTAATGATGTGTTTTACCATTCGGTTACTTTCCTTTGTCTTGCTTAACAGCCTTGCATGACACTTGTATAGAAAAATACACATCTTTTCCCTAAGAAACAGGCAAAGATATCATTTAAGTAATGTCTTTTATATTTTGACTTACTGTAAATTGCATTTATTGTCAGATGAGTTCTTGTCTTACAAACTTGTCATATCCCTCCTTGAACGTCATTTTCTAGTTAATTTCTTTGCGAAAATACAGAGAAAGCATACTAGGCTTCTGAAGTCTTACAGTAATATTTTCAGATATTACTCTAAAGGATGAACCATTTCCTCCAGCTTAAAATATTAAGCCAGCATTGCTTCAGCTTGCTTTGCAAGGCTTAACTATATCTGCAGTTATGTAAGTTTCAGTTATGTGATATTTCATGGGCATCTATTTAAACATACAACTATTATTTTTAGTTGAAATATAGACTATATAAAGACTTAAAAGATGTGGGATCAAGGTGGACAACCTTGGCAGCAATGGCCTTTGAACCAACAGCAGTGGATGCAGTCATTTCAGCACCAGCAAGATCCAAGTAAGTATATAGAAAGCTTTGTGGATTAATTTATTTTTAATCTGTTGTCATTTGAATTTTTTAATCTTTGTTACAGAGCATGGCTAATAGTTGCTTTTTTGTAGCTGCTCTCAAGATAATACATTTATGATGCTTTTCTGAACTAGAAAAAATAGAAAACATAGATCGATTCCAAATGTTTTGACGTAGTTAATATTTAATATGCAAAATACAGGCAAGAAACCTGAGTTATCCTGGACACATTATCAACATTTTACCGGCCATACAGATCAACATTTAGACCACATGTACTTTTACAGAATCTGTATCCCTGTCAGTTCTTTAGCCAAGCTGAATCATTCATTTGAGAAAATCTGCTTTTTATTCAGTGCCTGTGTGGCAGAAGTGCTAATACAGATGTATACACAGAAAAACTCTCACCGAAAGATTAGTGTGATACTTGCTTTAGGTTACAACAGTGATGATCATGATCTCTTGTCTGGATTTTTTCCCCCACCAAAAAAAACCCAACCCATTTTAAAGAATAGAATATGATATATCTTAAATTGAGAGCGAGGTGACAACAATTCAAAGTATCAAGAGAAATACAGAAATGGGTAAAGAGAGTGGAGGTGTGTGTTTAATACTTGGGCAGAGTGATCAGGCACACTGGTTTTACGTTGCTTTCCATCGCTTCAATTTCTGTAACTTCAGTAGAGAGATTTCCTGACTTGATAACAAGCAGAAGACACACTAGCGTCCCCATCTGAGAGTGCAATTTATTTACTTAGTAATAGTAATGGTAGTAAAGAAAAAAAGGGGGAGAGAACTCTTAACATAAAATAGCATTCCAGAAATCAGGGGCTCTACAAAGAGTACACATTGCAAAATGTAGTTTTCTAACTATGTATCTTTCTTACACTTAATCTTAATGAATTTAGAATTTAAGGCTATATGTATTTCTTTCTCATATCAAACTTAGTTCACTTACGAAAAAAGTGTATTACTACCACCCATTCAGTGCTAATGTGAACCTAAAATAATCTGCCTTATGGCATTTTGAACGTACGCAGAGAAACTGTACTTCAGCAAGTATGTACACTTTGACATTTGCCTTCAGTTTGGTTTACTGTACACTGTGAATAAGTTTTAATGGTGTTCATGGTACTTGCTGAGGGTAAACGTTGCCTGTTTCTCTTGGGCAATGAGACATGTAATTGAGAAACAGTGTTAAGCTTCAGGTGTGAATACTAACCTTTTAAATTTCCTCTGTTTATTTTAGGCCAGATTGACTGGGCTGCATTAGCTCAAGCATGGATTGCTCAGCGAGAAGCCTCAGGGCAACAGAGTGTAGTGGAACAACAAGGAATGATGCCAAATGGACAGGATATTTCAGGAATAGAGTCTGGTCCAAACAACCATAATAATTTTCAGGGGGACCCCAACTTCAACAGAATGTGGCAGCCAGGTTTGTTTTCTGTCCCATTCATTCCTTTTTGTCATGTAATGAAATTTTATTTTGTCAGACATTTTTTGGTGTGGATATGCCCTGTCCCTCAGGTTTCAAGATGCAAAACTACCAGTAGCATCAACTAATTAACTGAGTATCACAGCAGTATCACACAGTCAGGTGTTCCACAAGATGGGTAACAGTACAGACACAAAGGTCTGATAACACAACTCCGTAATCTATATAAAATAAATAAATTGGCTTTATAATATACATCTGCAGAAGATTTCTGCTGTCCCTGAATGTTGTAGCAAGATAAAGTGTGAATTGCAGTTATATATTATTTCCCTGGATCTCATTCTTACATCTTATGTGTTTTGTTGCTTATCCTGCTGCACTAGGAACAGCAGCACTGAAGGCAACAGGATGCCTCAGAATTAAAGAGCATCTGTTGCCCTCTCCTCTAGTGTGATACCTGCTTCTGGCATGATCTTGACATGTAGAATGAGTTCACGATATAACTGGCAGATGCTGGCTTTAGGTGTCTTAAAATCTTGAAAAAGGAGATGAGCAAAATTCTGTGTGTAAAATACGTTTTTATTACATGTCTCATATACTTAGTATTTGCCCTTTTTGACTTATGTGTCTGATTGTCATCTGCATAATTTTTCAGTTATTGTAAGTTAAAGTTGGTTGAACGCTTCTGTTAGTATTGATTATTTTCAGTTCTTTATAACTTCCTGAAAACTTCCGTTTTGGCCAAAAATTCATTTTCTTTTTAAAACTTCATAAAATTAACACTGGCAATAAGCATGGGGTAGACATTGGGTATTTTCTGCTAAGACTTTTTCTGAAGTTGTTTTCTGAAACGTTTGTTACGCCACCACACCGTAATGCAATTCGAAACATGCGAGCAAGGTAGTTAGTAAGCCTGCGTGCGTGCCTTCTCTTGTGTTGGTGAAAACTGCACTTCGTGCTTGATTCTGGTAATGATTGAAAGAATAACACCTCCAATTTTCACTGCGACTATTCAAATTTGTTTAAGTGCAATGTTTAATAAAAGTAGGCTTAAAATGTCATTGGCAGTTCTTACATGTGCATAACAAAAGGGAGGGAGCCATCAGGTTTCACGTAAGTTTCACCTTCTTGCCCTGGGTATTGTAGCCACATGTAAAAATTTTAACATTACTATGTGGCAGTACATAGAGTGTATTCTAGCTGTATTTCTGTATAGTAAGTAGAGGTTTTCACAGAAATACTGTGTCATTATTGGACAACTTTGTTTTTCATATGATCCCGTGGTGGTGAGTTCTTCCTCCTGTGCTTTTTCCTCTGTGAGGTGAAAGAGAATAATACCTTAAGTGGTAGTTTTTGCAAATAGTCACAGAATGGTAAGAGTGAGGAAGACATTTCACTGATAGTTATAAATGTTTGGCACCCAAGCTCACCCAGAAAATGCAGAACAGGAAAACATCTTAGATCTAGGAGTGAGAATAACGTAACACCTTTTGTTCATGGGAAACAATGTACCAATGCGTTTTGTTATCATTGAGTATATTGTTCAAAGAATATGTTGTTTTCCCAGTTTTTTTGGACACTGATAAAGACCGTGCTGATGCAGATATGACCCAGCTTCCCTTAATTTCGGCAATACCATTCTTACTGTGTAGCAGTAGTCACAGCAGACAAACTAAATCGTAGCATGCATGGCTAGCCAAAGTTCTCTTCACGTACTTACTGTGTTTCTGCAAAGCTTCATCTTTCTCCATACCCTTCCAAATTTCTTTCAAAAGTCCTTCACGCATTACTAATAAAAAAGCAAAATGGCAATCTGAAAACCAACTGCGTAACTAGCAGACAATTAATTTTGAAGGGATTCATGTTCCACAAGTGAAAACAGCATCTGTTGTATGCGACTTGCAAGTTCTCAAGTCAGTTGACTTGAAGTAAACTGGGCGTTTAAATAGTGTCAAATGTTAACACGTACATTTATAAACAATAACTCTTGTAAGCTGTACTTAAAGGATTCTGTCCCTTAGAATACTTTAGGACTATTGACTCTGGAAAAAGGTTTGGTTAATCAGCTAAACATGACCTACCAGGATGACAGTGAGAGTGAAAGGAGTGATACAATCTTTGAACATACAAAAAAAGAACAACCAAGTAGAAAAACTATGTTAACCCTTTTTAGTTGCTACAGTAATGAATCCAGTTATGATGCAGATGGGAAGGACAGTAAAAATTAGAAAAATGGAAAGAATTCTTAAAGGACTGGATGGAAGGTAGGAGTTAACCTGAGAGGCAAGGTATTAATTCTGTTACTGGTGAAAGTTACAAGGTAGTTCTGTCACAGTCTATAAATATCTGTATAGTGGATATAATTTTTAGACTGATTTCCTAAGAAGACAAAGCTTCTGGCCACATAAGCTATTAATTCATTCCTTAAACCCTTTTCACTGTGTTAGCCAATTGTAGCTTATGTTTGAGGACTTAGGACTGTAGCTTATGCTGGGACCACTGCTAGATATTGGAGAATCCAGGGAATCATCTATTATCAAGACACAAGACTTTGGAAAGCAGGTTTCAGTGGTTCTGCTGCTCACAAAACCAGTTGCTTTCCATAATAGGTCTTTTAAGTCCATCATGCAAAGGAATAAAATAGCTCATTACTTTGGAAGTTGAAACAACATAGAAATAGAGAAGTAGGAGCAGGTCTTTAGCAGTTTACAAAATCCCTAAGTGTTATGGTGGACTCAATGTCACTGGAAATTTATAAAAACAAATTCACAACGTCTCTGTGTCCATTCAGTTCTCCCCCGCCGCCATGTTCAGCTACAGCTATTTGTATTTCCTTCATTTAGTTGATGAAATTATTGAGACAGTATAATACAGTCTGTAGATTGATGATTCTTCATAACTTTATCATCTGTGTTGCTTTGAAGAACCTTGTGATAAATACAAGAACATTGAGTGATTGGTGACTCGTATAAATGGTACTAACTTGGTATTGAATTGTATTCTAAATCCTAAACAGAATGGGGAATGCCTCACCAACCCCCTCACCCACCTCCAGATCAGCAGTGGATGGCTCCAACCCCAGGTCAAATGGAAATTGTTCCTCCATCGGAAGACAGCAACAGTCAGGACAGTGGGGAATTTGCTCCTGACAACAGGCATATATTTAACCAGAACAATCACAACTTTGGGGGACCTCCCGATAACTTTGCAATGGGGCCAGTGAACCAGTTTGACTATCAGGTGAAACATATTTGTTGCTTTAATATTGTAGACGCGCAGAGTCCCTTCCGTGGATGTGTTCCTCTAATATCATCTAGCGGCGACTTTCATTCTTCAGTTCTACAAACATCTACAGAATCTGTTATCTGCTAAGATGCATTTTTACCAAATACTTTACAGAAGAGACTTTAGAGTTTTCAGTTCTGTTGTGAGGCCAAAGAGGTTTTTTTCCTATACTAGTAATGAGAAATGGCTGTTGTCTGCGATATTAAAATGAATCACTGTGTTCCAGTATATAAATTAACATTATGTAGTTTTGTGTTTAAAAAAAAAAAAAATAGAAGAGGAGGAGAGAAAAAAAAAGGTTCAGAAATATATACTTAAATACACTAGATAATGTATCATAGGGAGCAGCCCTGTATTTGCAGGGAGATAGACTGGATGATCCATTGATCTTTTCCATATCTATCTACTGTGATTCTTTGAATAAACAATGATATTTCTAAAAAATCCACATCCAATTTTTTCTTCATTCTGGCATATAAGTTGCATAGCATAATAAATCTGTAGGTGGTTTTAGCACTAATAAATAGCAGGGGGCACTGCACAAATCTTTAAACACAAAGAAGTTTTGGGTCTTTCCCCTATTGTCAGTATTTTTCTTTCAAAACTCTTGATATAAATGACAAACTGTACCTGTTAAAACACCTACCTTCTTTTCATAAACAAACCCGAGGGAAGACGGGCAGAAATGTGTTTCTGTCTTCTGGCCTACTTTTCTCTATTATTAAATTCTCTTGTTCAGCAATATTGTTAGGAAGTGAACCAATATTTTCAAATACACTAGTTTATTTTAATTTCCTTTGTTTACTATTGTGGGACCAACTCCTAAAATTAATTTCTTGAAGTACTACAGAAGACTTGTTTTGCAGTGAAATACAGAGGGATGCTTGGCCTGAAATTGTAGTGGAAGAGTGCTTCTACCGCTAGTGACTTAAATAGATAGTCAATAGAAGATAATAAATAAATCTTTGATGCTATAGCTTTCTTCCTAAACACTCTCCTCTTAAATAGTTTCACTAGGCATTTCTGGGCAGCAAATATTAAAACAAAAAACACCTCATGTATGCCTCAAGACTTGTGACTTTTGGATTGTATACAGGTTGCTCAGAACCCAGGGTCTGTACTAAATGTGCATATTTATGCATTTAATATTTTAATCAGCCATACTAATAACATCCGTGAATGATTACTGGAAAGTGCACAGTGCAAAATTCTTTTGTAATAAAAGCTTGAACTTTTCATTTTTGTCCTCACGTTGTAGTTACAAGGAAAGACTGCTAACATAGCTATACTTTTAAACCTTAATTTTGTATACTCTTCATTTAACTGCATGCTGTCATGATAAGCTGGCAAGGAACTGCTGGAGATAGATGGTGATTATAGGGCTTAATGTTTAGCCCAATATGAAAGGAGATCGGTTGAAGCCCTTTCAGCTTCGTTAGTATCCCTGCTTAAATTTAAGTTTACTCATTAAATATTTAAGGAAAACTTGTTTCTTGGGGACCACAGAAAAAGAGATTGAGAGATCTCAGTAGCCTAGAAATCGTGGATTCCTACTTGCATGGATTTCTGTAGACCGACTTGCGCACATGCTGTGTTTAGTGTTACATGTGAAGAAAAATAAACTGCATTACTCTTTCAGCATGGGGCTGCTTTTGGTCCACCTCAAGGTGGATTTCATCCACCTTATTGGCAGCCAGGACCACCAGGGCCGCCAGGTCCACCAGCACCTCCTGCACCTCCTCAAAATCGAAGGGAAAGACCCTCATTCAGAGACAGACAGCGTTCACCTATCGCGATGCCTGTGAAGCAGGAGCCTCCACAGATTGGTACATGTTAACCACTCCTTAATGAAAAAAACATAAAAGCTGTGTTTTGAAAAGAATTGCAAAATTTGAAGACTTTTTTTTTTTTTTTAATAAAATAAAAAAGAAGGGAAAGAAAAAGCTATTGTAAATGTTTTTTTCCCCACAATCAGATTTGTGGCTTGTTTGGATTGGGGTGGAGGGTTTGCTTCTTTGTTCTTGGGTGTTTTTTTCTTTTTTGCGGGGAAGGTTTTTTCATCGTACAAAACTGTAAACCTTGCTTATGTAGATGCTGTGAAGCGTAGAACTCTGCCTGCCTGGATTCGTGAGGGCTTGGAAAAGATGGAACGAGAAAAACAGAAAAAATTGGAAAAAGAAAGGATGGAGCAGCAACGTTCACAGATGTCTAAAAAAGAAAAAAAGGAAAGCGAGGAGGCTGAAGAAGGGGATGGCCCACGGTTACCTCAGAAAAGTAAATTTGTAAGTAGAAGGGTTTGCTTTTTGATCAGGTTTGTATTTCCTGAAAGGTATCAACTTTTTGGTCTCTTCAAAAGAGAGACACTGTATTCCCGGTTATCTCTTTGTTTTTGTTGCTTAAAGTAAAGTTAAGCTGCTGCTTTGTTGATATTTACTTGGTGTTTTGTAGTTGTTAATGTCTGAGAGGTAAAAGTATATTATTTGATCTGTAGTAGCAAAGAAACAACATTGAAATTGGGCTTTTTTCTTTTCTGTATTTTGGGAACATATATGGTCTTTGAAGGTTTGAATTCTAAATCAGTAGCTGAACAAATTCAGATACCTGTATTTGCTAAACCGAGCCCATTTAGGAAAGCTTGTGTTGCCTTCACTTTAGCAGTTATCTCATTTGTTTGCAGTTCTGAGTACCTGTCTGGCAGTGAATTCACAACTACCTATTTACTTATCTCATGTGGGTAGACAGGTTTATTAGGAAGGGAGAAAAGAAATAGAATTTTATGGTAACTGTAATACAGATTTCAGTACAAAGTAAATCAAGTTGACTATCATAAATAGAAACTAATGAGATTCACATCTAAGTTTTCCCTGAAATGTATGATGCTGTTCTTGTAGGACAGTGATGAGGAAGATGAAGATGCTGAAAACACGGAAGCTGTAAGCGTTGGGAAAATCAGCAGGAGTCCATCCCCGGCTCCTCAAGAGGAGCAAAGTGAACCAGAAATGACAGAAGAAGAAAAGGAGTATCAAATGGTATTAATACTGTAGTTCTCACTAAGTATTTCTGTCTATTTGCTATGCCTGAAAAACATGAGCAATGTAAAGTGCTTTTCCTCTGCCTGATGCTGTCAATAGAGGCATAGTACGTATCATACGGTAAAGCAGGGTTATATTTGCGTGTCTCTTTATAATGCTTTCTCATATAGACGAGGATATAGGTTATATAACTCATATTTAGCGCAATAGTGAAAGAATGTAATGACTGGCCAGGTTGGATGGGGCCCTGAGCAACCTGGTCTAGTGGGTGGCGTCCCTGCCCATGGCAGGGGGTTGGAGTTAGGTGATCTTTAAGGTCCCTTCCAGCCTAAGGCATTCTATGACTGTAATCTTTAGATTGATTATTATTAATTCTATGGTTTGGCTTAACTTGTCAAATTCCTGAAAACTTTTAATGATTAAATGCACCCATATGAAATCTATGCTTCACCCTCAGTTCCTGTGAAAGGGATATTAAGAAATGTATTCTTGCAAGGAAGTGCTAGAAACCTAAGTCCTAGACCAGCAACAATTTCACTGTGTCTGCAGAAACTTCATACTTTGAAATCATAGTTGTATGTGAATTGTACAACTGAAACCTTGTTAGTGAAGGCCCTGGATTCTGAAAAGTTTGATGAATGTATTTTTGTAAAGCACATGGCCAGACTGAGCAGCTTGGAGAACTAGCTACCAACATTTCAATTTTTGTAATAAATATGTAATAATAAAATCCTATGTAAGTAACCTCTGATGATTTTTGCAGGATTGGGGTCAGTGAGGCAGCATACCAGACAGAATTGTGCTCTTTATTTTTTAAAAGAATAAATGGGATCAGTCTAAGTACATTTCTGATTTACATATTCATTTGTTGTATCATCTTTGACATTAGGAATCGGTCCCCTGGATAGTTGTGTGTAATACATGTGGATACAGTTCACAGTCAAAATACAAACTTCTGAAAGTTTTGAAATCAGGTCAAATTTAAACAATTTCAGACTTACATTTTTAAGTCATATCTGTTGAAAGAAATCATTAAATAACATGTGCAGGAGAGTACTTTCATATCCGTCAAAAGAGGTGAAGCTCTATGGATATAATTTGAATGTAGCATTTATTCAAAGAGGGTTTAGCCTTTAATTGTATATACAATTTTCTTCAGATGATGCTGACAAAAATGCTGCTGACAGAGATTCTCTTAGATGTTACAAATGAAGAAATTTATTACGTGGCCAAAGATGTTCACCGTAAAGCAACTAAAGGTATGCCAGTTCTTTTTTTTTTTTTTTTTTCTTTCTTTTTTTTTTTTTTTAGTTTCTTCTGTGAATATTCTATATTTGCATGTCTCTAGAACATTTAACCTCCATAGTTATCCCCCAAGAACAGTGCCAGTATAATGCATCCAACTTGGTAGAGTTCAAATCCAGTAATCATGTACTGTTGTCCTGTGCAGTGTATTGTGAATTACTTCAGTTATTCCATTTCTTTCACACAATTCATTTATTTAGTAAAAATGGTACCTGTGTGTCAGTGGCTCTTGAGTTGTAGCTGTTTCTTAATGCTATCATCTTTATCTCAAGTTCTTAGCTGTTCAGAAGTGAAAAGAGACGAACTTTGAGTATTCAATTAGTAATTCATTTGCTTTCACTATTAACATGTATTGTACTTACATAACAGATTTTTTTTTTTAACATAACTGAGTTAATCTAAATATGTAACTACTGAAACTTGAAAATTATGTGCAGATGCTGTAACTTGGAAAGTGATTTATGAGTATATGTTTGTTTTTTTCTGTTCACTATTAATTTGCAGTTAAATTCTAAATCTTCGTGGTCAGAAAATCTAGAACTGGTTTTAAATGGATGATGCGTTTTTAATGTTTTTTCTCTCCCTCCAAAGAACAGCAATAGTAGTAGATTTAACAATACCATAGACTCATGACTATGAAATCGTGGCTATTTGTGTTAACATGTTGTTCCTGTTGTTGATGTGATACAAAGCTCCTGCAAAACAGCTGGCACAGTCCAGTGCACTGGCTTCCCTCACTGGACTCGGTAAGTATGTTCCTTATTTTCGAGAGGGCTTAAAGGGGGAGTTTCACTCTTGCCTTGCGTTTCTAGAAATTGCATTTTGAAACTAGATTGTAATTGCCCAGGAGTATGGGTCACTTTCCAATAACTTTATCGTTATCAGCACCTTTGTTTGTTCCACAGGTGATCGTACTGATATAAGTGGGATGGTTTTTGGAGTAAAGGAGTAGTCAGTGTGAGTTAGTGTATGAGAATCTTGCTCTAATTTTGAAAATACATAAAAACTTTAGATAAATTTCCTTTTCAAAGTATGATTGTTTCAGAAGCACACTGCAGTCTTCAGAGAATACTGTTTTATATTTTTCTCCTGTTTTGCTCCATCCAAACAAGAAGGGAAAGGTGATAGAAGAGTAATGTCAAAGTCTATAGACAAAAATATTATAATCTTTGGAATTATTATTTTATTGAAAAGCTACATAAGCACAGAGGCTCCCGTATCATATATTACCAGAAACACCACAGGAGAAAGAGATTGAAATTCCAGCTTGAGACACAAAGCAAAAGATCTTTTCCAACATGCTTTTTGCCATTTAAAACATCGTTCAGCAGTGTCAGTGATCAGTTATGTGTTCATTATGTGGAATTCCGATGAATTAGATTGAATGTTACCATCACAAGTACTCAGATGTTTTAAAGCTAGCTCAATAAAGATCATAAGAACCTCAGACTGAAAGAAAGTAAAATATCTCCATGTCAGATGCTTAAATTGACTTTATCTTTCTTATCAGTCCAGTAGTTGTAATATCTCTAGGGGAGAAGAAAGTTCATTTCTGTTCCATCTCCGTACCTGTCAAAGTGCAGTGTTTTCTAAATCAATATAGAAAAATTGATATGGCATTCAGAATTTCTGTAGCCTTGGACTATGGAGGCGGCTGAAGTCATTTCAGAGATGTCTTCTGGGAAAGGTCCCAGGCATTTTCTGTCCGGTTGCTGATACAGAGGCAGGCACTGTTACGATCTCTGCAGGGAGCTTTTTTGCCCTTCCATACAATGGAAAAAGTACCGTGATCACAGTGGTTGCTTGCCGAAAATAGACGAGCTGTTCCAGAAGGAGTAGAACCAGACAGTGAGCATCAATGCAGATATGGGGGCCTTGATCACACCAGTCAAACAACACTGGCACTTACCAGAATAAAGTGACTTCTTCAGAGAAGAGGAAGTGAAGGAAGGGCAATGTTACTCTCCTCTTTGCCCCACAGAAATATTAAGAACAAAGCTTAATCTTTCCTCGTGATAGACTGGACTTTATGCACGCAGGTGGACTGGGTGGTTATGGATCAGGAGACAGTGAAGATGAGAGGAGTGACAGAGGCTCTGAATCATCTGATACTGATGATGAGGAATTACGACACAGAATCAGGCAAAAACAGGAAGCGTTTTGGAGAAAAGAGAGAGAACAGCAACTACTACTAGAAAAACAGCTAGAAGGTAAAACATATGATGTCTTCTTACTGTGCTACTGCCCATGGAGTTTACTACTTAGTATATGTAAATTGGTGGGAGAGAGAACACATTTTAAGCCAAAAAATATTAAGCCAAATTTAGAAATTAATTTATTGAATGAAAAAGTTTTAACAAAAAATATGTTTGAGCTACTTGGTCAAAATGGGGTTTGCTTCTTTTCTTTCTAATAAGAAAAAAATCCATGTAGTGTTTTCCATGAACTATTCTACTTTAGTGTTAAAAGAGCAGACATGGTGCATATATATATATCTATATGCTATAGATATTGTACTATATAAATAATAGTATTGCTTTATAAAAATGAGTGTGTGTGTATAATGTATTTTTTAAAAATCATGAGTATCTTAGTTGTGACTGGGGGGTAAACTTCACCTTTTTCCACCATACTGCAGTTTATATAAAATTGATTCCTTAAAGTTGTATACTCTTAAGTATATGCAGCACATTTCACGTCATCTGAAAAACTTGCTTTTCTGTGGCATAACCTTGAGCAGCGTGCCTTTCAGAACGTATAGTGGGGGGCTGCAGTTTCTTTGAACTCGCTGTTCTCGGTTGTAGTTGAGGTTTGTTTCCATATGCTGCGTCTTCATAACTGGATTTTTATACCTAATACTGGGGAAAGATTATTAAACCCAGTCAGTTCACACTTAGCCTCTGAGAAGGTGGCAGGCTTGATTTTAAAAAAAAAAAAAAAATCTGTGGTTTACTTCTGCTTCTCCATACAAGGTAAGGTTTGTCCTTTTGTACCAATAATGTAGGTCAAAAGGGTATCACAGTCACCTTGCACTGCTGAAGAGCAGTCTAGATCAACAGATGAATACAATGGTAAGAAGTTGTGATCCAAGTTCATAAGCTGGAGGAGAAAGAAAGTGCTATTACGATAGCATACTTTTTTCTTATTTTAAGATGGATGATTTCTTCCTTTTTATTTTAAAGGCCTAGAAATAAGACATATGGATCCCTTAATAAAAGGCTGAACTAGCTAAACTTTTCGTTTCCTTAATATTCCTGTCTCTCTCTGAGTGTTTTAAGATCTATGCATAAAAAGATAGCCATATGGAGAGTGACTGAGTGGTGGCCTATGACCTTGGTCTTCCTAGTGCAGGAAGCCAGATGTCAGTTTGAGGACATCTCCATGGGGCTATTTACAAAAATTTAAATCTAGAGTGAAGAAACCGATTCTGTAGATCCAAAACACTGAAGAATACTAAATGCAGGGTCTCATTTGTAGCAGCATTTAATAAAGGCAGAAGATTTCATATACGTAATACAGCATCTTCTAACGTACGCTGGCTTCTGCCTGTATTACCTAATAGCTCTGGGACCAGATGGAATTGTTTTCTGGGTTAGATTTGACCATCAGTTGCCATTTGGATCACTCTGGGTTTCCGGATGCAGTTTTATTCCCTAAGTTAATTCAGAAACTGATGGCCCACATCAAAAGGCCATTTTTTGGCTAGAAATGTTGTATGTCAGTTATTTTTTTCTGGGTTCAATTTAAAGTGGGAAGGGGAGATAAACTTGGCCAGTGATGCAAAGGATCCTAGGTTGAATAGAAATTAGTTAAACTTTTTTAAAGTTGGAAACCTCTGGAAAATGCTCTGAGGGTCTGAATTTCTTTATTTTGCTATATGAAAATCTTGGCCTGATACTTATTATGTTACTTTCGAGAAATGTATTTTTAATTTTTTTTTATGTTGTCTTCTTACCATGTTTATAGTATTTGCTGACTACCAAGATTACATATAATCTCAACTGACATTAACTTTTTGTTTTGCAAGAGCTTCGCCATCTGCCTGTATTAAATGCTGTGGTCTTTACTTTTGAGCTGAGTCTTAAGCAAAGTATTATCTACAAGTCTCCTTTTTTATGCTATTCCTCCCTTCCTTGGAATTCATTGGCTATAAAACCTGTTAAAAACAAGTAAAAATGTAAATTGCTTGTACTAGTTAGCGTTTAGGACTAATCTAAGTTGTCCTCGGAAAACGCCAGAAACCAGTATTTTTCTTCCAAAAAACAGACATGCGTCGCTATAGCAGAAGGTGCTTCTCTCAGACTTTTTTGGGTAATGAGGCCTACAAAACATACAGGTACAGCCAGCGTTGTTCTGAGGTTGAGAGGCCACCTGTGCACTGTGTGGGAAAATGCAGCTTCTTCAGACGAGCCAGTGATTACTGAAACCCAGATGAACGGGGCTGGAAGGCAGGCAGGAAGCGTAGGTGCCTCTAGAGGAGCGTGGTAGGGAGGAGAAGGGGAGAATCAGGTGCGTCAGAAGGTCACAGGAGGAAAAGGTATGTGTCTGTAGATGAATTTGGGAGTTCTGATGGTCCAGGATATTTGTTTGAGAACTTTGTCTTAAACCACTGAAACATGAAATAACATCAAGGACTTCTAAAAGTGTATGGGTTGTCCTCCTGGTTTAGAAAAAGTGTACAACTTTTCTAGAATTATAAAAAAAGAAAATAACAAGTTGTTTGGTAGGTAGTTGGTATGATGGCAGACAGCGTATTAATTGCAAGTATTGTGAAAGGTGCTTGGAAATTTGGGTTTGCCAAAAGTAAATGTATGGAAATTATTGATGTATTACTCCAAATCAATTGCATTTTTCTTTTGTATACTTTTTTTCCAGAAGAAAAGCTACAAAATGAAAAAGTTTCAAAAGAGATGAATGAATTTATCAACAAAGAACAAAACAGTAACTCAGCATCGCAGGAGGCAAAAGAATTTGAAGCAGATATGGTTCATGAAAAGAAAAGATCTCCAAATGCAATCGCACCCGATCTAGAACTCAAAAAAGAGGGTAAAGAGAGGACAGGAAGGAGTGGGTCAAGAAGCTCTAGCAGCGGTAGCACTAGCAGCAATAGCAGAAGCAGTAGCAGTAGCAGCACTGTATCTAGTTCATCCTATAGCACTAGCTCAGGTAGTAGTCACAGCTCTTCGCGTTCTTCCTCTCCTAAAAGGAAGAAGAGACACAGTCGCAGTAGGACGCCTTCACATAAAGTTAGGCGCAGTAGAAGCAGGAGTTACTCCCACAGAAACAGGAGAGAGAGGAGTAGGAGCAGGGAGAAGATAAGGGAAAGGAGAAGATCTAGTCGAAATCGCAGTGCTGAAAGAGGGGAGAGGCGAAGAAATCGGAGTCCTTCGAGAGAGAGAAGCTGGGATAGACGTAGAAGTAGTAGCCGTTCAAGAGACAGGCGAGCTAACCGTGCGAGCCGCAGCAGAAGCAGGGATAGACGTAAAACTGAAGACCAGCGTAGAAGCCCTACTGGAAATAGGCACAAACATAAAAGTGAGGGTAAAGATCAAGAAAGGAAGAAGGAGCCGGGCGGAGGTGTAGATAAAGACAGGAAAAAGAACAGAGAAAGGGAGAGAGATCAGGAAAAAAGAAAAGATAAGCCCAAAAAAGAGGAAAAAGAGAGTAAGGCTGGCAATCATGACGACAGTAGATTAAAGAGAAAAAGAGACAGCGAAAGAACTTTCTCTCGCAGTGATTCAATATGTGTGAAAATAATAAGACAGGATTCCAGACAAGAAAGCAAAAAAATTTCTACCAAAGATAGCAAAAAACGGTCAGGCTCCGAATCTAGTGCGAGGAGTAGTTCTGAATCACCAGGAAGCAGTAAAGAAAAGAAGGCTAAGAAATCGAAGCATATTCGGTCATGCTCCATGGAGAAATCTCAAAGGTCTGGTAAGAAGGCAAGCCGCAAACACAAGTCTAAGTCACGATCAAGGTAGTATACTTTTTAAGTATTTTGTCTGACTTTTTTTTTTTTTTTTTAAATTTTTTGATATTCGTCTTCATGTGTACGGCATATGAACTTTTTTTAATAAAGTATGGTATTTATTAAATTTTTTGTCTTAGGCAAAAGTAACTTTGGAAAAATCTTTTAGAACTATTAATTACTAAGCCTAAAGTGTGTGTGGGTTTGGGGGTCTTTTATTTTTTCCAATTAACTTTTTCCCCCTTTTCCTTTATTTTTCAGATCAACGACTCCTCTTCGTCGTAAACGCTGAGGAATTTATGGCACCAGTGCTATGACGTTTAAAAATTCCATGAGTTATAAAAGGCTTGTCTCATTATAGAGGCACATTGTGGCTATGTAGGTGAAACCAGAATCCTTTTTTTATCTGTAAATAGGTGTATTTTTTCCAAATGCTGCTCAGAATTAAATACCTAATAGGATTTCTTTGTATTACATTTTTTCAAGAACGGTAGTGCTTATTAAGAATATAAACCAGGCCATTCTCTTTCAGCTGTAATGTTCTTAAAATTACTATTGAATGTACTGTGATGTCAATAAAGCTCTTTAGTTCATTTTTTGTTTAAAATTCTTGCACCTGAATTTTGTGTTAAATTGTAGAAAGTACTTTTTAAGAAACAAAAGAAAAAGGCAGCTTTTTTTGGTATAAGAAATTTTTAAAGTACTTGAAAAAGATTTTAACGTAAAACACTTGTCAAAATATGTAATCCATGGACATGAGATTGATCTATTGGGGGGGTGTGGAAGAACAAAGAAAAGACATCTTATTTTTTCTTTAGATATGTGTAATAGATTTTTAATAACCTTTTTATTTGGACTAGCAAGTAATATATGCTGTGTGTAAAACATGGGGCACTGTAATACAAGCTATACTTAAACAGACTGAACCCCATTAGGAATATGTGCAACTAACTGATCTTGTGTGACAGTGTTAAGCTCTGGAACTATATTCCTCACCCAGTTTTCCGAGAGAACTTTCTGGATGTTCAGGGATATTACAGGAACAAGACTCAGTATTTTAGATGTTTTTATGGAATATATTTATAAATGGCACTCAGTACACATTCAAAAACTGACAATAGGTTAACTTTACATTTTGGCACAGGCGTTAACTGTGTAGTAAACATTAAAGCTGGTTATTTTTGTTAGTGTTATGAGAATTGTGATTCCTGTAAAGCTAATACATTGATTAGACAGCAATGTAACTAAATTTTTGTTTTTAATATCACCATAAAGTGAAAGAGGTCACTGATTACCTCCTTCTTCAGGAAATGAACTATTGCTGTTAGTAACAAGAGTGTGAAATAATACTAGCTGAAAAATAAAACAAACCAATACACAACCCTAGGCAAGTGACTGTTACAGAAGAACATTAATTCAGGAAAAGATTGGAGATCTGTGCCTAGCAGGTCTGGTATGATACCAATTGCGAAAAAGATAAAAGGCTTGACATCAAAGTAAGATCTCTTTGATGGCTGTATCTTCTAAGAAAAAAATACACTAGTACAGGCAACTTGCGAAGCATGTCTTCATGAACAGATTAATCCATTTAACTAAAATTAGAATTCAGCTATGCAGCATTTTGGCCAGTGTAATTTTTTTCATAAATTAGATGCAGAAGTAAACTGCTTCAGTGCAAAGAAGCACATTTTAACTATATGTTTATTAAGCAAGCTAATGGCTGGGGAATACATGCATGTTTATCAAAACACTGTTACAGATAAATAATCAGTTAATCAGTTATAAATAACATACCCCTCCAATTAAGTCCTTTCACATAGAGTAAGCAGTCATACCTCGTAGCAAAATAAGGCATAATTTGCAACACGCTAATTTGACTTGTATTGGTATGGATAAATAATGATGTATTGATCCAATCTCAGTACACTATTGGCTTTTGGTAAAAGTGGGGATTTTTTGAACAGTAGGTAGCGTAACAGTTCAGATGCCTTAGAAAGATGTCTTTTGAGAGAGAGAGAGAGAGAGAAAGAAACTAGAATTAAGTTTAAGAAAAGCTATTGAGGAATACAGTTTCCATGATGCATTGATTTTGATTTTCAGTTCAGATTTTATATTCTCTGTCTAATAATAAAAAAGATTGTGTATGAAAAGCTTTATATACTCTGCCAACAACTGGAATTCTGTCACTTCCTGTAAATATGAGAATTATTTTTTTGACACAAATGCACTTATATGGGTAGTGACTGTATGCCAATAAAAAGAGCATACGATCTCTGTATTTAACTGTTTCAGAAATCTTACTAAACAGCATACTCAGCACACGAGTAATTAAAAATACATTGGTACCGTGTCAGCTTCACATACATGAGGCTTCTTTGTGTTTTAGTAACTCCCTTATGAACGTTTTTCAATGGTAAAGGCTAAAACAACATCCAGTCTTGAATTCCATACATCTGAAGTGATCTTAAATTAAAACATATGCAAGTATATAGAAAAATGGGAATGTATCGTTTTGGCAAAGTCTAAATTGGGTTGTTGCTCTATTCTTTTACATTTTAAAATAACCACTGCAAAAATGTTTCAGTGCACTGCAGGAGAGCAAGACATACATACAATTTTGAATGTCATGCAGCAACATGACATTCAGAGGCAGTTCCCTTGAAAAATTTTTTTAATAAATAAGGGATGGTGTGGAATCAAGTGAAAAATGGTTTCCCTGCAAATTGTTTTGAAGATGACTACAACAAAACCAATGTGGATATGTACCCCAAGGTACCAGTTACGCTCTCTAAGAAAGAGGAACCAGCTGTGGCCATGGATAGGCGAAGAAAGACTAGTTGGGTAAAATATTCTAACTTTAAAGATTGAGTAACTACACACTTTTTCAAATATGGTGTAATAACTGGTTTGGAAAAATCTGTTGTTATTTATGTCTTTGAGGCCCTGTCTTGTGGGAGAGGCTAGAGTCTGGGCTGCTGCTTTTTAACTGCTGTTATCTTGAAGTCTGTGTTTAATAATAGAAAAATGGAATAACTACCTCTAGTTTAAAACCAGCTTGCCCTGTTAAGTAAAATACTTGCCAGTGTGCATGTATTTAATTGCTTGTTACTAAATTTTTTAAAATCACAAATATAAAAGCAATGGCAACGTAAGGATTGGCTCGCTCTCTCCAGATTTTGCATTTGCTTTGCTAAATAAATGACAAGTAATAAATTAATTTGCCTAAGTAATATGCAGAAGCGCACTTTGAAGGAAGGCTTAGTTTTGTGTCTTCAGAAGACAGTGTGTCTTAGCATAAAGGATTTCTTTGAGCTCTTTTTGCAGTAGCTCTGAGGTGCTACTGACTCGTAAGTCCGCTGCACCATCAGCTTTGCTGGATGGAAAGTAGGCGAGAAGCAGTGCACGTACATGCTAAGCAGGTTTGTCATATATTTAATTGCTGCCGAGACGAGCTTCTGAGACCTTTCAGTAGTCCGTATTTAGCTTTTTAAAAAAAAAAAAATCCAAACTTTAACTACTAGATACCATATTTACAGGAGACTTGTAAACGGGCAGGTGTCAAAGCCGTGAGGGTTGTAGCACCGAGCAAGGTCAGTTAATAAAACAGACTGGCAGTGGATCGAGGGAGGAGCGAGTCAAACCGTGACTGGTTACACCGTGACTGGTTACACTACTCCGAACCCACTGCTGCCTGGAGGGTGCTCCTGCCCCTGGCTCTGCGCGGGCCATGCCCCCCGCCCGCAGGTGCCAGCGTCCGCAGGGCCGGGCAGGGAGCCCAGCCGCTGCCGTCGTCCGCCTGGGAAGCACGGGAGCGCTGCCGGCTGCTGCCGGCGTGGCTTGCCCCCGCCTTGCTCCGCATGGCTCCCCTCCAGCCAGCTTTGGTTTTCGTGGGGCTTTCTCATGAGGCCCACGGCTCAATAAAGTGTCAGAAAACGATTCTTTTAAAAAACTGGCTTAATTCTTTACCGGTTAAACATGTTAAACTAGCTCACCGTGGGGATCTGAAAATGCCGAAGCCCGCCAAGAGGAAAGCGGAGAGGCAGAGCTCCCTGCGGCTGTCGTCTCTGAACCTCCAGCGCTGCCCCTCGCAGCGGCGCGTGGATTCAAACCCCTCAGCCGAGCCTCGGCGCGGGGCCCTGGGCCGCGGCACCCGAGGGGGGCAGGCGGCCCGGTCCCGCCGGGGCCGCAGCCCGGGCTTCGCCCGCAAACCGCCCAGCAGGCAGCAAACCAGCGAGGACGGCTCCCAAGGGGAAGCGCTCGGGAGTTTGGCTCAAGCCCGGCCATCTTGGGGGCCCAAGAGCTCTGCGCCGTGCCACAGACGGGGACTGCGGGCTGTTGGGTATCGCTTCTCGCCCGTGGCTCCCCTCTCCCAGCCGTCTTGCGCTCTGGGCCCTGCCCTGCAGGCCCAGCGTGCCACTTGGTAACGACGGACACCCAGCCGTCCCGACAAGCCAACGCTAAGGGAGCGTTTTCTCGTTCCAGGACACGCGAGGATCAGGTCCACGTGCAGGAGTAAGGGGGCAGACATTTAAATAACGCCACTGTGCTCATTTTCAGCAGAGCCCGCAGGTGCTGCGCCCGCGGGGCAGCCCGGGCGGCAGGGCCGCAGGGCGCAAGGCAGCGGCCGGCGCAGGGCTCTCCCGCCCTGCGGGGAAAGGTGCGCGCCGCGCCGCGCCGCTTCCTGCTGCTGGCGCCGCGTCTTCCGAAGCCGGAATCTTCTTTTGTAAAAACCAAGCTCGGACGAGTGCTTGGAATGGTCCGCCCGGCGTTTTGGTTTTGCTTCCCTTAGATTTTATAAAATAAACTGGTAAAATTTTAATAATAAATATTATAGATATCTATACACAGGTTTTATGAAATATTCTAAACGGCGGCGTTGCCCCCGCGGGCAGCCCCACAACGCCCGGCGCGGCAGCAGCCGCCGCTGCCTCGGGCGGCGGCCGGAGGGAAGCCCCGCCCGGCCCGGCCCGGCCCCGCGGCCAACGGCGAGCGCCGCCGGGCTGCGAGGCCGCGGGCGGGGGCCGAGGGCCAGGCCGGGCCCCAGCGCCGGGCGGAACCAACCTTCCCGGCGCCCGCCGCGGGAGGCAGCCGGCACCGTCTCGGCGCTGCACGCCCGGCGGCCGCGACGATGTGGGGCGGCGGCGGCGGCGGCGGGGCGGCCCGCGCTCTCACCCGCGCCCTCGGGCGCCGGCGGGCGGAGGCCGCGCTGCTGGGGGCTGCGGGCGGTGAGCAGCCGGGCGGGCGGGTGCGGAGGGCGCGGGCGGGAGGGAGGGAGGGCCCCGGCCCGGCGCGGTGCCCGGGAGCGGCGGCGGCCGCCCGGCCCGCGTCGCCCCCCGCGGCTGAGCTGGCCTAACGGGGCGTCGCTCCACCAGCCCCCTCGCAGGGCCCCGCAGACCTCCCACCGGCCCCCGCCTGGCCGGCGTTTCTGGCAGGCCCTGGCGGCGTCCCCCCGGCCCCGCCGGCCGGCCTGGGCTCGGCGTCCCGGCCGCGGCCTGGCCCCCTCCGCCTGTCCCCAGGGCGCCCGGCAGCCTCGGCGGGAGCGGCCTGGCCACCGGCGGCCAGCTGGGCTGCGGCGCTGCCGCTCTTCGCCCACAGCAGGCACCGGCCTTTCTCACCCGGTTGCACCGCGTTCGTGCTCGCCGTCGTGCCGCCAAGGCTGCTCTGTGAGCCAGCCTAGCGCCGAGCCCGCCAACGCCAGCCCGTCGGGCCTCCGGCGGCAGGCCCTGGCGGGCTCTCCACACCTCCGGCAGAGCTCTCCCAAGGGAGACGTCTTTCCCCCCGCCACCTCCTCTGGCCCCCGTGCAGCCCTTCGGCGCGATGGTGTTCCCAGGGGTACCTGCAGGTCTCTCCATCGCTCGCTGCGGCCTAAAGTCATCTTCAGGGGGCCGGTGCTCTGGGGGCAGCGCGGTATTGCTGTGGTTTGGGATTGCCGGTGACCGGGCAGCAGCTGGGTGGTGAGGGAGCGTGCGTTGCCGAAGCAGGCGTGGAGAACAGGTTTTAAGACTCTGTCCTTGGCCTGTCTCTGCGCCACCCGTCAGGTTTTCTTACTTATGTTTCCTTACCCAATTCATACGACACAAAATGAGCATGCAGACATTTCTTATTCCAATATGTAATGAAACATCGGAGCCCTGTGTTAACTCTAAGTGTGTGTGTGTATGCACAGCTTGTGGTCAGAGTAAACATTTTGGTGAAATTCTCACTAACTGAAGTGTTTCAGCTGCGTGAAAAGTTCTTTTTCATTCAGGCTCTGAAAAATGTCATCGTACGTATTTTGAGAAGTACTGGGATGGTAAACTAGCATGTGCTCTTTTATTTAATCCCCATGCACTCCCTAAGTACAATAATGAGTAAACGTGTAAAGATTTGCACAGTTAGTATTGTTGTTCGAGGGGAGCATTGTTTTAAACTAGGGGTTTTGCCTGTGAGCTCTCATAAAGCTGATGTTTTCCATTTGGTTGCTTTTTTTTTTATTTATGCAGATGACCATGCTGATCTGTCTTTTCAGACAGGCCTGAGAGGTACCCTTCAGAACTACAACTGGAAAATACAGCTGAAATCCAGTAGTACTCTGCCTGTCTCTCGGACTGAAATAAAAAGCAGCATGTAAGTACTGTACCTCAAGTAATCCTATGGGACAAGGACTATCATTTTCTATAATAATTCAGTTTTACTTTGTGACAGTGTCACATGAAGTAATTTTTAAATCTCACAAATGTTTAAATGTTTGATGTGGCCTATTTTTGTTTTACTAATTAATAACTTAAAAATTACAGGTGTGCAGCCATCTGTTTTGGAAGATACGTTACACATACAGTGCATAAAATCTGTTTGGTTTTAATCAAGTATAACTAGAATCCCTAAAGGAACAGTAGGGTTTTTTGGTTTTGTTTTTTTTTTTTTTCATTTTCTGTTGCAGAGTTTGTTTTTCCCATATTTCAGCTGACATGAAATACCGGTATTAGTTTCATGACATTCAGCTTTCATTATTTAGGCTCACCATGAAGAGACTTTTCAGCACTTCACACTCATCAGTGGATTCAAAGGAAATGAGAAAATTCCAGCTCCTGGCGCATAAGTGGTGGGATGAAGAAGGAGAATATTCAGCCCTTCATTCTATGAATGATATTAGAGTGCCGTTTATTAGGTATGATTTTGAAGACCGATTTTTTTTATATATCTACTATTTCTGCATAACCTCAGAAAACACTGTAAAGAGAAACAATTATCAGTACTTAAGGTAACTACATATTGCATCTGCTAAACCATCTTGTGTGTTTGCCCTTAATCACATCCCTTTTCTTTCAGAGATACTCTGTTGAACATGAGTAGTAATTATCATCTGGGAACTCCGCTTTCTGGAGTAAAGATCCTCGACGTTGGCTGTGGCGGTGGACTGCTAAGTGAGGTAAGAAACAGTGTGCTCCGGTTTCTCTTGTTAAAAAGCCTACAAAGGTTTTGAAATGTTTTACTGTTACACTGTTTAATTTCTAATCCCCTGGAGAGGAGCTTTTCTCTTCTATGATATATTAGTTACCAAATGTTCTGGAGTGCAGTGCGTTCTACGAACCTCTCAGAATATTTGGTTTGCGTAGTGGTGGTGGTTTACAGAAAAGCAGGGAATTGGTAATGAGAAATTGTAAAATCCTGGGGTTCATCAGAAAAATAAGATTTCAAACACTGTAAAGAAAAGGAGAGGGGAAGAATGATGTAAAAGGCTTCTAGCTTGCTTCTAGCCGTCACAGTATGACAGCTTTTTTTTCTTTTTTTTTTTTTTCCTTCTTTTCCCTTTTTTTTTTTTAATTTGGCGCCTAGGCAAGAATACTTTAATCATGACAATCCTCATTACCAAAGAAGTATTTTCAATTATAAACCCGTTCTTAAACATTCATTTCTTTGAATTGCTTCTCTTCAGTTTTTTATATTGGTGTAGGGATTCTTGCCTTTGCTTTGATCTCATGGGAGAAGCGTGGAATAATGTCAAACACCTGAGACATACCTCCTCTCTGTCAGGAGAGATTCTCCCGGTATGGGGGCTGATGTTACAGCTGCTTTCCAAGGAGGCTACACAAACCTGGGACTGAGACGTAACTATTTGTGGTGGAACCCTGTGGCCACGCAGGCTCTGAACGGTTCTATGTCCTATCAATAGACTAGGGATGGCTTGCAAGTTTAGGATTACAGATCTGGCCGAGTAACTCTGGGAACTTCATCAGCACCTGAAACGAGGTGTTACAAAAGGACTTGAATCTCTCCCCGTGTTTTTTTTTTTTTTTTTTTCTTCTTTTCTTCTGAGCAAAATCCTGTAGTCTTGCAAGTGCCTGCTCTCCAGCAAGGCTGGCAAAACTGGTGTGCTGCCTCACCTTCTCAGGCTGAACAACCGGTGAATTTCAGGTTGGAATAACATACGTGTGGTCATGTTCTGCAGCGTGTTTCAGTTTCAAAAGAGGTGATGGCTGAGGTGTTAACCCATGAGTAAGAAGACACTGGAGAAACTTGAGTGACAGCCAAGCCTGATGCTATCCTAGTAAACATCAGTGTTTAGTTCTCATCAGTGAGAAAGTCCCAGAGATAATCATATATTAAGTAACCATTAAAAAGATATGAGGATTTACCATTGCGGGTGGATGTTGAAGAAAGTAATGACAGTAATTAAATACGGCATTGTTTTCCCCTCTTTAAGTACTGTGTTGATTTTCCCCCTTTGTTTTTCCTCTATCTGAGGGTAATAGTGGATGAACTCTTTATTTGGTGTAACAAAATGGATTCAGGAAAATTTATTCTTAAAGACAATTTAAATGTGTATATTCTGGTGTATTAATTTCTTTGCTTTAATAAACATTTCAAATAAAACTGCTGGATCAGAGCTCATCATTTACTGTTGTTTGTCGTCTTCTCTGATAGATGTTTTCTGCATCATGTATGTACATTGCAAAGTTGCAGACACCTTTAAGTAAATTGTTTTCATGCAGAGAATAAATTATACTCCGTATTATTAGCCTCTAGGTAGACTGGGAGCTTCGGTTACTGGAATTGATCCTCTGGAGGACAACATTAGAACAGCAGATCAACACAAGTCATTTGATCCGGTCCTGGCCAAGAGAATACAGTACAAGTCCAGTTCACTGGAGGAGATTGTGGAAGAGTGTATGGAAACCTTTGATGTAATCGTAGCTTCTGAAGTAGTGGAGCATGTGGCTGACCTTGAAATGTTTATCAAGTGTTGCTCTCAGGTGTTAAAGGTAAGAGAGTTTTTGCTTTCATTATTGGGAATATTTATTCTCTTTTATTATTAAGGCTTTCATTTCAAGGAATGTGAAAACACCTACATCTGCATTTGTTTCTCCACTTTGAAGTCTGAACCATGCTCCAGAGGTGCCTTCCATTCTCTTCCATGATGCAAGTACGTCTTCCCAACTTCAGTAACTAAAGTTACGAGGAAATTTATTTCCCCAACGCTGCCTTAGAAAGGTGTTAATGGCATTACCTAGCATTGCGGTGTTGCTTTGCATCAAGACCTTAAGAAATCTGGTTGCATCTGATTTCACCTAGGTGAGAGAAAACGTGGCAGTGCTGCTGTTGATGGACAGCTGTGGCTCAAGGCTGCATTGACACTGACTGTAATGATGTTTCTGACTCATGAGATTCTATTCCAGCTCTAGCATCACATCAGATGTGCTCCTGGATTGCATTTAAAGGGTCATAGTTATGCTTGGAGATAATCAGGTGTTGCTTTATTCCTCTTGATATTATTTCATTTGTAAAGAAGGATGGTAGGCCCAGTGCACAAGCAGCAGCTTTCCTTTAATCTTTTGATTTATCTTTTGGGTCATCAGAAGGAATATAGATTATTTGAATGGAACACTTAACTAATTTTCAGCCAGCTGGGGACGTAGAAATTATCCTTTATCTCTACCAAACAGTCTCTTTAGTACTTAGAATTCATATCTGGCTTTGTTTTTTGACCCTGTAATCATTAAAACAAGCACGGTATTCAGCAGTCTCAAAAATTAGGCAGTATTGCACATTTTAGTTTGGTTTTAGTTAAAAAAAAGTTTCTTTTTACAATAGCTATTATATATACCTTAATACCTTTTACTTATCCATTTCCTAGGCAATGTTACGCTATAAGTTACTTTGTTAGATGTTTTTTGGGCAAGGAAATGGTATCAGACCATTCTAGACTTTGGTTATGTTGACTGTTTTGATTATGACATGATGAGCATGTAGACTTGTAGATAGACAAATTATGTGTTTTAATGCAATTAAGTTTACAATTTAAAAAAAGATATTCTTCTAATTGAACATTTTAATCTTTTAATTAGCCTGAAGGTTCTTTATTCATTACTACAATCAATAAAACACAGTTATCCTATGTCCTGGGAATTGTGGTTGCAGAAAAAATAATAGGCATTGTACCGGAAGGAACACATGAGTGGGAGAAGTTTGTTCCCCCAGAAGAGCTGGAGCGCATCCTGGAATCAAGTAAGTTCCAGGCCAGATGATGGGAATGCAGAGAGATATTCAAATGCTCCCTATAGAAATGGCAAGGGGATAAGATAGGTGGGGTGAGTGCTAACCACAGTACACAGCCTTTCCTGTGTGAGTTACCAGTCATATATTATGAGTATCATTTCTGGTTTAAAGACACTGCTCCTTACTGGATTTTGCATAAAGTAAATAAACTAAGTGGAGTCCTAAGAATGCAGAGATTACTCAGACAAAATCACCGTTACAGGTGCTCCACTGTTTGATAGCCTAAGCGAAAATGCCAAGGTTTTCCATCCTGTTCTGGTGGCAGAATGTACGCTCTGAAGTGGTTTGTATCCTTTAGGTCAGGTTTGAGAAAATAACTGTATTGGCACTCCAGAGCTGCACTGTTGCCACTGCCTTGTTTGTCATCTTCCCCTTGGGAGAAGGTGTTTTTATTTTTGGTTGCTGCACCACATTCTTTATCCATGTTACGTTACTAAAATATTTCTTCAAAAATGTGAAGATGAAACCTACCACGGATTCATTAGCCAATATAATACTAATTTGAAGAAATAACTGAATTGCTCTGGTTTGATTGCTTTTAAAATAGACAAAGCGCTGAGGTGGGAAGAGTTCCGCCCATTGCCCTCATTCCCTGCGGATGTTTTAAAACCCTCTCACTGAATATTTCACCTTGCTTTAGTTCACTGTAAAGAAGCTGAAGTATGAGTTGAGCCATCCTCTTGGCAAGGTCTTCTCCTGGCACTTTGCAGTGATGCAGTAAGGAACATGACTAATACCGGTTCAGATGCTGGTGGTTCTTTCCGTTCTGCCTTCAAAAGGAGAAGCAAGTGCAGTGGAGTGATTTGTTTTGATAGGGTGTTTTGTTTTCTGCCTTCCCTCCTGTATCCTGCTGGGACACAGCAGATCCGTGCAGTGAACTGAGAGCTGCTCAGCAGGGAGTGCTAAATCACTACTTGCACTGAGTCCTTGATGGCATTCTTCTGCCGCTTATATTTTCCATTCCTAAGGGAAATCTGCAGAATCCTTCCAAAGATATGCTTAGTGTTCTGCTTTGAAGTGTGTGATGTCAGTCTGAAGAATGTCTCCACCTACAGAAGACGCTACCAGTCACATAAATGCAGTGTTGTGAAGCTGGGGTTTCTAGCATCCCACTTTGCAGCGGCTCACCATATAGCGTGCTAATGGTGCGTGGCTTGGCACAGAGCTATCGCTGCTGCTGCCAGTAGCAGAACCCACTGTCACCAGTGGTGCCTGTTCCCGCTGCTTGTGGCGGTGTCTGGCGAAGGCCAGCTCGTGCAGCACTGCTCCCCAGCTCGGGGGAAGAAGCGTGTTTCAGACTTGCTGTTCTAAAGGGTTTGATGTTGCAGCGACTTACAATATTTAAGAACATCAGTTACTTTATGCCTTCTTCCTTTTCTAGATGGCTTTTCAGTCAAGTCTGTGAATGGGATGTTGTATAATCCCCTCTCGGGGTCGTGGAGCTGGATGGAAAGCACAAGCATTAACTATGCAATGCACGCCGTGAAATCTGGGGCTCGGGGGCAGTCGAGCCCCGGGGACGCCCCGTCAGAGACGGAAGGGGAACAGCCCTCAGCCGCAGCTGGCACGACCATGTGACTGTCGGAGATGTGTGGTGATGGACTGCCACCAGGAGCAGAAAAGATGGTTTTACCCAGATGGACGTAATAAAACCTTTTGTAACAACAAGCTTGCTGTTTGCATTAATAATGCTTATGCTGGTTTTGGCCAACTATTTTAGGGCAGTCTCAGAAAAAAAAACAAGTGCCCGTTATCTCAGGAATCATTTAAGATTGAAATGAGAAGAGTGTTTAAAGAGTAAGTATTTTTATAAGAAAGTAGTTTCAAATTGTTGGACAGGGAGATGCAAATTATTCTGTCAGTAGCTTGGAGGAACCCCTTTTATCTGACGGCTTTTTCAGTCCTACCAGGAAAACTCAGATCTCCATAGAATAATAGCTTAAATGTAGAATCAGTTTAAAAACACTATAATGTATGATAAATAAAATGCCTTAGATATTTAAGTTACTCAACTGAGTCAGTTAAATATACAAAACACTTAAAAACCACAAACACTTGTTTCTATATTATGCCTTCTCCCTGAGAAGAGGAAAAAAAAGCCAAAGCAGCAAACTTTTTCTGTCAGGTCATGCTATTTCTACAGTTGATGTGAGCTAACTGCAGCAGCAGGAGAGTCTCCTAGACCAGAGTGCCTCAGCTGTCGGAAGTCTCTTCACCAAAAAGGTACTTCTATCTGTGCCTATTATTTCAACTTTCTCCCTCTACCCAAATAAAGGGAAGTAAACTTGCAGGTAAAATTTTACTAAGCAACCAGAGCTTTCTGCTAGAAGAATGATACATTAGCAGTCTGTCCTAGGACTGAAGTGCCATACCTACTCAGTCTTAAAGTCCTAGTGCCAGGTTAAGGAAAAGTGTTGATCTATGATGAAATAGGACAATGAAATAGGACTTTCTAAATAAAATGTCTTGTGTGTGTCCATGGCTGTATCTCTTTTCTTCTCTCTTCTTCTCAGCTTGTATACGGGTAGAGAGGTGGGCCAGCTGTGTTTTTCTAACTTACAGTTTGCAGGGATGAAAACAAAAGGTTTGGGGTGGGGTCTTTTGTTTGTTTGTTGTTGGTTGGTTGGTTGGGGTTTTTTGCTGTTGTTCTCTACAGCAGGAGAAATGCACAAGTTTGGTGGGCTGTATTATTGTATTACACATTTGCATTCTTGCTGCTTTGCTACATCTGCATGTTGCCTTGGGATCCAAGTTTCATGATGGACCTGATGATGCACGGAAGAATATCGCTCATTTATAATGGAAATAATAGTAATTCATAGGTACTAAGACTGAAAAGGGTTATCTAGTGTGATCACTTCCATGGCAGTAAATTCTGCTTTGTAATATCTGTTTAGGCTGTAGCTTGGCTTTGGGAGGGAGATTCATCTTCATGTAAAGAGTTCAGTGATGGAGAAGCCACTGTCGATAAGTAACTTGTTCCAAAAGTTCATTAGTTGAAGTGGTTTAACCTCAGATCCCAGCCAGTGACGTCTTAACGCTTTCGTTTTTTAGGTGGAGGACCTCTCTGCTGTCAGCTGTCCCTGTCTTGTAAATGTAGTTGCTGTAGTTTTGAGTCAAGTCACCCCTTAATTTTCTCTTAGATAAATGGACGGATATTATCTCTACAGCTGTTACTGCTACAGTGTAAGTTTCCGAGTTCATATAAAATTTTGTGGTAAACGTCCTTTTTGAAGCACGACAGTGGAAGTGGATGCAGCATTTCAGTAGTGGTCTTGCTAATGCTGTCTGCAGGACGAACGCTGTCCTCCTGCCTGATGTTCTTGTGGACAGGAGTCTCTGCTCCGTCAGTCACGCATGCAAAGCAGCGCGTAGCGGTCAGGAGAGGAGTGACACTGGGGAAAACGTGGAGCCCGAGCAGATAACCAGCGGGTTTTGTTCCTAAGAGTGTTTCGGCATGTGGGTGAGTTCCCCTAGCCAAGTAATCAACTTGTAAGTTACTGCAACTGTACGACTCTTTTGTTTCAAGTTTTACTAACAGTGAATTGAAAGAAACAGTATCCGAAAAGCACTGAGACCTGGACAGATTCCTGGGGTAGTCGACTAGAAACATCTACCAAGGGGGACAGCCCCCCCTTCACCTACTTGTTTGGAGACCTGTCAGCTGAAAAAACAGGTAGATAAAACTGGGATAGAACAGCAGATTTTCTTTGCTTTAAAAGTCCTAAATCCAGATGTTTGTGCAACTAGCTGTTATCCTGGCTTTCTCGTCTGTTCCTTTCTTCCCACTTGCTTGTGTTTTGTTATTGAACTGTGAGCTGCCTGGGGGAGGAACTGGTTTTTTCACTGCTATTTCTATTGCACGTAGCACAGAAAGCCTTTGATGCTGCTTGGGTTCTCTGCCTGCGCTCACAAAAGGGTTCATGTACCTCATTAACAATGGCTGGCATTTAGGCAACGAGCACGTGGACCTGGTTGTCCACGGATACCCCTGTTTTTGACAAAAACCTTATCGCAGGCAGCTGACCTTTTGCTCCTGCATGCGTACAGGAGCCCCGTCAACCTAGGAGAGTTTAGTGAGTGGTGTGGGCAAAGGAGCGGGGGCTGCTCGAACGGGTCCGTGTACTCGCGGCGTGTCTCCAAATGTCCTGATGTGATCCATCCTCAGTCTCTAGTCCTCAGTTTTCCTTTCCTGGTGGAGTATCCTAACTATTCTGTCTGTATTTCATCCCTCTGGTTAAAACGACCTCTTCGTAAGCTAGAAAGTAAATGATTGAACTAGAGATCATTTTAGTGAGATATCAAACATTGCAAGAATATCTTACACCTTGCTTTTTAGCTGATTTTTTTTTTTAATCCTTGCTTTATTCATAAATGTGCATCTGATACAGTGTAATCAAATTCAATACTGTGCACTGAATGCATACTATGTATTCGTGCTGCAGAAACTTTTTTCTTAAAATCTATGCATAGGAAACCAATAGAGATTTCACGCTTCTCTTAGCTCAGTTGCTGTGGAAATTTAATAGGTGCTATTGAAGTGGACAGAATTTAAGTCAAATAAATTTGGAAATCTTTGGCTTTCCTGTTGCAAGTTGTTCATGAGTATGGAGCCATAGCTTTGACACTTACAGGAATAGGGGTGGTAGGAGGAAAAAAAGGTAATATTATAGTACCAGGCACACATCTGAGACTAGGGGTGAGGCAAGAGGTGATTCTTGCCTTGAGATTGGGAAAAAGTCATATTCGGGCCTTATCTTTTTCAGCCTCTGTGTTTATTTGTGGTTGTAGACTCTTGAATCTGCTGTTCCCACCCATTTGTTTCTGCAACACAAGCAATCGGAGCAAGGAGCTGATCTAGCCAAAAAATCCAGCAGAGCAGACTACGTTGTTCTGGGCAGTCTCAGCTATTCAGATGTGGCTCTCAGCTATTCTGATGTGGCTCATCGCGTTGTCTTGTCTCCCCCATCAGTCCACACGGTCCCAGTCCCACCCCCTTTGCTGAGACTGATGCTTCTCTGAGTTGTAAATATTTTTTTCTTTTTTTTTTTTTTTTCTTTCTCTTTTTTTTTTTTGGGGTGCTGGGGGCGGTTGTGCTGTTCAGGGAGCTGAATTTTCCCACTGTCAAGGACTAGCGCCAGCCAGGAGGTAAGCAGCGGGAGCACAGGGCCAGGGCTGGCTCACCCTGTCTTGTGGAATGGCACTTTCAGATAATAACTGAAACATTAATTGCACTCAAGCCCAATTTAAGTAGTAGGAGAGCTTCAGAGGAGATTTGCATTTAATTTCCTTTTTAAATAAAAACAGAACTTGAGGTTTCCATGATGTCTCATTACAGCATCTCATTGCCCATTCTTCCCTGGTGGTTCAGTGACATTTCATGGCCATTTCTACAGAACTTTACACTTTACGTATGTTTCCACAAATGCCCCGTGTCAGGTTCTTAGGGAATGGAAAAGAGGAGGGAGAAAGTAGTGGGAACAGAAATGTGTAGTGGCTGTGAGTGGAGACAAGAGTAAAGACTATCTTGTAGAAAGTTTTTCTGAAAACAGCTTCTCAGCTTGGTGAAACCCTGGGACGGGTTGCCCAGAGAGGTGGCAGGTGCCCCATCCTTGGAAACACTCAAGGCCAGGCTGGATGGGGCTTTGAGCAACCTCATCTAGTTGAAGATGTCCCTGCCCATTGCAGGGGGGATGGACTAGATGGCCTTTAAAGGTCCCTTCCATCCCAAAGCATTCTATGATTCTATGAACTTCTTCCATTAGGTTGAAATCTCAGCTTTAATTAAAAAAAAAAAAAAAAAAAAAAGCTTATTTTCCACACATTTCTAAGAAATGCTTGAAAAGAATAATTTCATGCAGTCTAGAGGTTTAGAAGTCAAAAGGCTCAGCTTCTGTAATTAGCCAGCCTGATGAAGCAGATTGGAGGAGAAAAAGTGAGACAGAACATGAATCATCACATCAGTGTTGATGCTGTAGTTGCAGGGATTTGAGAGGCATCCAGGAGTACCCAGAATGGAGGACAGCATTGAAAAGCCAGAACTTGTAGAAGGGAGAAGAGCAATGCCTGGAAGATAAATGTGATTCCAATGGAGATGAGAAATGTGAAATAATGGTATACAGGACAGTCAGGTTCAAGTGTGCCTTCAACGAGGAACTACTGATGGTTGGGAGAGTGGCTTCTTGTCAGATGGAGGCATAACAGTTCAGGTATTCACAGCCTCCCACTTGTTTTTGCATGTTAACCTCCAGTGCCTTGTTCCAAATGCCTACACCCCCGCCAATGTCCTGCAAAGCAAAGGTGGGCTCCTCTCGCTTCAAACCGAATATTGGTCACTTAGTGCTCATGGGTAGCTGCCAGCTCCCTCATTCATGGTGCTCCCCATGTTGGTGTAGAGCATCTCTTACCCTGCCACTTGCAGATGTATTCCCGCTGTATTTCTTTGCATTTAATAACCTTTTACCAGGAGCATAAGTTATAGCAAACTTCTTCACTGTCTATCCCAAGATGCCCACAGGTAGGAACAACTTGTATCCTAAAACTGCAACACCATTGACTCGACTCAGCATTTATTTAATAAAATTACTAACATTAACTTGTTAAAGGGGAAAAATGCAGAAGCCCGAATGCATAGTTTCTCTTCCCCGTCACCTCGCCTTTGAAGTTCTCAAACTGCTCGACGGCACCGCTTCTCCCTTACTGCCTCTGCCGGGCTTTGCTGAGCCTGCGAGGGAGCAGTAACACTCAGCGTGCAATCAGCCTTCAGGACCTCTGAAGCAGACTTCGTGGTTTGGTCCTGTGCTGCTTCAGAATAACTTTCTGTTTTTCCAACTCGGAGTGAATTTTGTTGCTTTGTCTCCTGCTTCATGGTGAGTGACTGAAAAATAGTTCTTTTTAGGTAATGCACTGTCTTGCCATCATAACCACGTATTTTTTCCCAGCCCTTTCTCCACTAGAAAGTAGAACGCTGCTTTTATAACCCTTTCAAAATCAGTTGATTCTGCTTAGATTGAGCAGTACTATCAATTTGAATAAAAAGAACATTATTTTCAGATGATGTTTTTGTGATAAAAATCAGCCTGTATTTCTCCTGGTTCCTCCAGGTTACAGGATAAAATTCTAGTCATTTAATGGTTGTCCTAACAGTAGACTTTATTTGTATTGACACATGCGCCTTTTTCTTGAAGCAATATAAAATGATGTCATGTTTTATTCTAGCCAGAAGGGC
Organism: Platalea leucorodia; assembly: GCF_965183815.1. NCBI lineage: Eukaryota > Metazoa > Chordata > Aves > Pelecaniformes > Threskiornithidae > Platalea > Platalea leucorodia. The sequence goes on from NC_138825.1 coordinate 82,560,100, forward strand.
TGGGATTTCACCTAGGATGTAAAATCACCTGACCTGTCTTGACTTACACATGCATTAATTGCACAGCCACCTCTCAGTCCATTAGGAATTCAGGATGTATACTTTGATCTGCATTTTATCGTGCTTTTATTCCTACGTGGAGTCACTCCAGAGATATAATCAATATTCATTTTTTCTAAAAAATAAAATTGTTTTCTGCTTGGAAGGATTGTGAAGACCATTAGTGTTCCATTAATAAATCTGAAACCATTGTTGTGTCCTCATGAGATGTGTTAACTTAAAAAAAAGAAAAACAAAAACCAAAAAACAAACAACCCTGAAACAGCTTGGAGATTAAACTGCTAATAGTGCCTTGTACAGTAGTTGCATTATAAAAACTTGCAATAATAGAAGATATAGAAAATGATCGGGTGTTTATTTTCCTGAATTAGAATAAGCACATACAACTTGAAGATGTATAAAAATGAAAGTACACAAAACATACAATAAAAAGGAGACCTCAGAAGAATGTATCCAGCTCACATAAGTAACTGTAGAAGTTAGCAGATTCACCCTGAATGCCCTCTGATGGAGCACAACCTCAGCATTGAAACTTGGGCTTTAATTCCCAGCTTTGCCTCCCAGCTGTTGGAGAAGCGGCAGCTCAGTGCCTTGCCTCCCTTGATCCACCTTGAAGTTATGCTTTACAAAACCAAGGGGACCTGGCTACCCCATCCTAACAGCGAGACCATTTAACTCCTCGAAAGCTTTTGAACACGGGAGGGTTCCCCGATCGTGGGTTTGCCTGGAAGCCTCTGCTCCGCAGCCGGGAAAAATGACCCGCTGAATTCTGAGTCACCAGAACAGCCTTTCTCGGTACACCACAGTAAGAAAAGTCCTGCCAAAGGGTGTCCGCTATGGAGAAATGTGCGTGGGGAGGATGAGACCTGGGTCACCCTGCTACAGCTGCTGAGACAGTACCCTGGAGACACCTTGTTTTTTCCTTCTCCAGAGGAAGCATGAGACCCCGGGTGAACCTAGGTGCCAAAGTTTCTGCAGCTGTAGTCAGGTGAGATGATGTCCCGTGAAAGGACGAGAAAGGGAGGAAGCTCCATGGGCTGCAGGACTTCGCAGTGGGTAATGAAAGAAACTTCAAATGGCCTGTCTAGGCAGGACAGCGTTCCGTGGGTTCTGCAGCATCTCTCCCTTATCGAGTCCTACCTGTAGATAAGGAAAAAGCTGCTGTTTACAGGACTACTTGACAAACACCTTTTTCCACAACCAAATTCACAATAAACCAAACCCCTGCTATCTGCTATGGTGCTCATCAGTTCGCCTTCCCAGAGGCTGCAGACAGCAGGCCATCAGCTCTGCCGCTGTCTCTCCCATCCCTCTTTATTTCCAGAGCTCTCAGGAGACGAAAGCACAGCCCTGGCCTCAGGGACACGTCCTCTGGAAGGGGCTCTCCTCCTCCCTGTTTCCATTCCTTCTCCTTCTCCTCCCACTGCCTTCAGCTGGGAGTTGATTTGCAGGCAAATGTGTCGCGCTGGAATGATCCCCTCTTTGCATTTTGTGGTCCTATTGCCCTGGATAGGCAGGGTTTGTGCTCACTAATGGTACATCGCCCCGTTTTGCAGGGTCTGCAGCAGCTCACGCTTTTATCTCTGTCGTTACCACCTTAGGCTAGTTGCTAGCTAATCTAAGGCAGATGCTTAAACAACTTGTTTTCCCGCAGAAAACACCTCTTACTTCACAGGGTTATATCTGAAGACTGTATGCATCTTTTGAAAAGAGTAAATAGGGCAAGGAAAGGAAAGCTGTTTAAGGAAATCTGCAAAAACTTCCTATATCTCCATTATTAATCAAATATGGACTGAGACGCCAAGCAGGTCACAGCAGTATGTACTGCAAATCTTAATTCTTCTGATCAGAGGATGCTGTGAATGGGAGAGGGAGAGCGCTTACAAACGGGCAAAGACTGGGAGCCACCGCACCGGGCTATGGCAAGCGACCTGTAGCTGGTTCCCAACGCTATTCTCCTACCAAGCGAGTTTTACATGAAAGATCTGACTATAAAAGTGTGTAACCGCCCCCAAAACATTACGAGGGTTGTCAGTCATCCAAAAAGCTTGTAAATAAATAAAAACAACTAAAGGATCGTGAGACTGGAGGTCTGTTAGTTGAATATCTTTTTCTGTTTATCTGGCTCTGTATTAATAACTTATGGATGTGACCAACTTAGCAGCGAGCTGCCAGCCTGAGTATTTCCACCTGCAGAAAGAAGGAGGTTTCATGCAAAGCCTTTTTTTTTTTTTTTTTTTTTTTTGTGAAAGCAAGGAATGCTGAGTTATTTACATCATTCAGGGCAGTCTCAGGGTATGCATCACGTCAGAAAGTGGCTTTGTTTACCAGAAAGTGCAAGGTAAACACTGGGGAACTGCTGCAATTGCACTTAATGTGGACTTAGATACAGGTACTTCTGTATAGCACAGTAGAAGTAGTTTGGACTCTGGATGTTTTGCGTTTCCTATGTATTTGTACCTTTGTATGTCACTAAAGTTATCATTAACCCCTTTTCTAAATCCAAACCGAAATGCGGCATGACTGTTTTGCAGCTTTACCTTGGCTACTTTTACCTGAATAATTAAAAAGATGTGTATATGAAACTCAAGGTGCCCAGAGAGATCATTAATATTACAACAAAACCAATCCTGGCAGCAGTCAGCAATTATTTCAAAAGGATCCTGGAGAGCCTGTTGGCGATGAAAAAGCCTTTTTTCACCTTCTCATAAACTCAGCCCTCACCACAAAACCCTATTGAATTAAACCTTCTGCAGACAAGAGCTATTTGAAAGAGAAGGAAAGCATTTCCGTACCACCGGAGGCTGCCCTGCCAGGACATGAAGTGAGAGCCCTGCCCGGGCAGGGGTGTCACTTTGGCTGGGGACAGCTGGTCACCGTGCATGGGCAGGGCAAGGCGCTTTCGCTTCAGGCAGAGCAACCCATAAAAACAACCTGTACCGATTAACGGAGCTGTTAAAAGCTTCGTGCTGCCCAAACTCTGGCCAGCTGGAAGAGAGAGGGCAACGAGCAGAAGCCATGGGTGCTACCGGTGCAGGAGACAAGCAGAAAATGGGTGGCCCTATTTCTTGAAGTCCCGGGGGAGATTTGGCACGTGAAACTGCTGTTCAAACCCAGTTGGCAGCAGTACGGGAAAGCAAAAATCAGGGTGAGGTATTTGGCGTGAGCCCTGATTTTTAAAAAGCTTCGTTAGTTCTCAGCCAAAATACAGGCGGGACAGCTTCTGCGGTGGGACTCCTCAAAGACCCATCGCAACCACAGGGCTCAGAGTGTGGCTTTGGCACCCACCGGCAGCTCCGCAAGCAGCCTGCCATGCTAACCTGTCCTGGTTTTGGCCGGGATAGAGTTAATCTTTTTTTCCTAGTAGCTGGTATAGTGCTGTGTTTTGGATTTAGGATGAGAATGATGTTGATAACACACTGATGTTTTAGTTGTTGCTGGGTAGTGTTTACACGAGTCAAGGACTTTTCAGCTTCCCATGCTCTGCCAGTGAGAAGCTGGGAGGGGGCACAGCCAGGACGGCTGACCCAGACTGGCCAAAGGGCTATGCCATACCGTATGACGTCATGCCCAGTATATAAACTGGGGGGAGTTGGCTGGGGGATGGGGACCGCTACTCGGGGACTGGCTGAGCATTGGTGGGCGAGTGGTGAGGAATCGCATTGTACATCACCTATTTTGTATATTCTTTTATCATTATTGTTATAATTTTCCCTTCCTTTTCTGTCCTGTTAAACTGCCTTTATCTCAAGCCATGAATTTTACTTTTTTTTCCCCCAGTTCTCTCCCCCATCCCACTGCAGGGGGGGGGAGGTGAGAAAATGGCTGTGTGGCATTTAGCTGCCTGCTGGGTTAAACTACAACATAACCACAGTCTTTTTTTAAAGAGGTGCAATGAACCCAAAGACATTACAAAAAAAACCCCAACAGATTAATGTAATGAAGATCAAGAGTTTTTATACCAATATGCAGAAGCCAGTACTACTAATGAGTTTATTAGTGCCTCCCTGCCCCCAAATCAAACTGCGGACTTCAGCAGAAAACTTGACTTGCTATATAACAAAGTAGGCTTAGATTCATGTTAACTGGAAAAATCTACTTATTTTATTCTATTATTCTCCCTTCCTTTAGGCAGCCACACTAGAACAGATTACAGATAAAAGTATACTTCAAGGTATAGATCTTTTTCTGCTCTGCACAATGTGTCTGAGGGATGACTGCTCCAGACTGTGCCGTGCTCGGTGTGAGTTTGCAGCCAGACAGGCACGTGGGTGTATCACTGTTAGCTCTTATTCTCCCCACTCAGAAAAATGAAAAGTGGTAATTTAGCAAAGATGCAGAGCCGGATTCCCACCCTCCCTGAGCGAGAGAGCGAGGTGGCCGTCAGTCCGGCGTGCATCACCTGTGAGCTTCTTTGAGGCAAAGGTGTGAAAACCCAAAGGTATGCCAGGAACCAGTCCCAGACTGCAGCACCTGAAATGCACAGGAGCAGAAGGCGATACCCACCGCCGGACGAAGTGCCGTGGCTTGGGTTCCTGGGCACTACCACCGTCTGATAAACCTCTCTAATACAAATCATTGGTCACAGGCAACAGTGGTGCCTTGCGAGGTTGTGCACTTTCCCTGGAGGAATGGACACTGCCTTCTTCCACAGCCAGGGAAAAGGCGGGCTGAGGACACGCTCTTTGCTGTTTTGCCAGCCGATAAGCTTGACTACCACACTGCCTGGCCAAATTGATTCCGTATCTTCTGGTGGGAGACTTTGAAAGCACGAGGAAGAGGCTGGCAGAGCACCGCTAGCGAGTCAACCGTGTGGGACAGGTACGAGGGTACAGAACTTGTGTTTTATCCATGTTCTTTATTTACTGTTGTTAAACTCTGGCTACCAAGATGTGACATTCAGTCATACACCTTTTAAATGGCCAAGTCTGGTCAGTGCCATGCAGGTCATAACCAACCTCTTAAAATCTGGTTTACGAGCAGGAGGACAAGGCTGCCAGGGTGTCTGCAGGGATCTGTATCCAACACCCGCCCCGAGGCACAGGGGATCTGCAGCTGGGACTTCCCGCGCTGTGGCATCACTGTGTGCTGGACCCTTGTAGCCTCTGGGCAACACTGCACCCAGAGCAGCAGCAGCACAGCGTAAGATCCATGTCCAAAAGGAGGGTGGCAATCTCCTTGCTGAACAAATGTTAAACACCTGACTAAATAATAATCCTGGGGCAACTGGTTTGTCTTACTGTCTCCCTTGCATCTGTACAGCATCTTAATGCCAGCAAAGGCGCAGCCAGGACTACCAACACAAAGCATTGACTTCCAGAGCATAAATTGCAGTAACGCTTCCTTCCAGACACCAGGTTTGCCTCCCTTGTCTGGGGCAGCTCCGGAATGGTGAATGGTTTAATACCTTCTTCCCACTCTCCTCTCCCTCACAGGTCTTCCCTGGCTGTGCTGGCCACTGATTCAAAATGCAGGTTTTAGGATAGCTCATTTGCCTCTGAAAGCCAAGAAGTGGCAGCAGCTGGGATGTGGATGCCCAGGACTTTTCTCTGCCCTCACAGAAGCTTAGGTCCCATCTGTAACTGGATCCCTCTTATCTGTGACACAGCGAGGAACTCCCTTGCAGCAGCAAAAGCTGAGACCAACTACCAGGCTGTGACAGTCCAGATTTATTAGGCTGTCTGCCACTTGAAACAAATCTTCAGCCTGAGATTTGCAGGTGCTGTAGCAGAGAAAAAGCGCTTTTCTTCTTTGTCTCTTCGCTGCCCTGTCACAAGACTTTAACCAAACCTCATGCTGCAAATGATCAGTCGTGGCATGAAGCGGCTGCTGCTCTTGCCTTCCACTCTTACTTCGTTACCTGTGCGCCATCTGTAGTGTGAAGTGGCTCAAAAGCTGCGAAGAAGGTGCTCAGCCAGCACCTCGTTGAGGGCAAAGGAGCACAGCAGGTTTTGGAGGGAGCAATCTGTTTGTGGAACGAGATTTACCAGGTCCCTGGGACCTCTCTGATCCCATTAATTCCCGAGAGCGGGGCATCAGCACAGCATCAAACACGTGCTATGTAACAAACACTGGGCTCTTGCACTGTAGCCTGTGGTTACTGCATACCTGTAAACAACAAGTTAAAAGCGAGGAATAAAATAAAATGCTGCAAGGAGCCACCGCAGGGAAGTGTCAGTGCACAGCAGCCTTCCCGGTGAGTGCAGGCAGGAGGCAGAGACCCTTGCTCTCAGCGATGTTGCACACCAGTGCAACTGTTCACCGCTGGCACTTGGGGAAGTTGGCACACGGATCTGAACTCCATGGCTTCGCTCAGGGCTCTCCCCTTCCTCATCTTCCTCCTTTGTCTCATCTGTCCCATACCCTGAGGTAAAGTGTCTACAGAGCCCTGGTCATAGACCCTGCCTATCCGCAACCGGACACTGGAAGTTGCTCCATTTGTGTGAAGAATTGGGTCGCTTCTATTGCCCCTGATGGAGGAATGAAATATCTAACTTGTGGGAGCTTTTCAGGGCAGCTGTGTACACACCACAGCATTTAATGAAGGACTAAATTTGGGCAGTGGTATTAATCACAAAACAAAGGGTGTTGTTAGCGGTTTAGGGTCAGTGTGACGTGCAGAGCTGTGGGTATTTGGCAGAATGTCACGCGAAGTCCCGCTGATAGCACCACGGGGCACCCAGGGCTCCCACGGCGGCAGGGAGGCCGCAGGCAAGGGAGCAGTGGGACCCTCAGTGCCAGACACATCTCGGGGGATTTGCTCCAGGGTCGCTCTGCTGCCCTCTCCCTGTGCCCTTCTGCCTGTCGGGCTGTTCTCCGCGGCCACCTCGCCTCGTCGGAACGGCAGACGGAGAACGGCGGCGGACGCCAGCAGCTCCCAGACGCCTGGGGCAGCGCCCGCGGCGGCCCGGCACCGGCCCGCGGCGGCGCGGCGCCTCTCGCCCCCGACGCGGGACAGAACACGGGGCCCCGCTTCCCCCGTGAGGCAGCGGCGGGTCGCGGATGCTTTTACAGGACCGGCTTCCACGCCAGCCCCCGGGCGTGAAGCGCGGTCAGCGGCCGGGCTTTTCGCCCTGAACTTCGGAGAACGGTCACCCCACGGGGCCCGCCGCTGCGCCCCTCCCGCCCCGGGCCCGGCGGGGGGACGCGGGGCTCCTCCGCAAGGGCAGGCCCGGCCCGGCCCGGCCCATCCCCTCTCCTCCCCTCCCCGCCGCCGTGCGCAGCCGCGCAGCGCCGGCTGAGGGAGCCGCCGGAGCCGCCCGGCGCGGCGCGGCCCTCCCCGCCGCCGCGGCTGGGCTGGGCTGGGCAGGGCAGGGCAGGGCAGGGCAGGGCGGGACGGGACGGGACGGGGCAGGGCAGGTGGGGGCCCGGCGGGGGATGCGGGGCCCGGGCGCAGCATGCTGTGGGGAGTGGGCCTGGCGGCGCCCCGCTCCTGCGTGGCGGACCTGAGCCGCAACCGCAGCCTGTCGCTGGGGTGGTGCGCGGGGCCCGAGGAGCCGCCGCCCGCCCTCTATGGGGGCGAGATCGTCGCCTTCCCGCTGGCGGGCGGGGGCGCGGGCGGCACCATGGCGGCGCTGGGCTCCGACTCCTGGTGGAAGAAGACGCTGTACCTGACGGGCGGCGCGCTGCTGGCCGCCGCCGCCTACCTGCTCCACGAGCTGCTGGCCATACGGTGAGGCGGCGGGGGGCTGCTGGCGGCGGCGGCGGCGGCCGGGCGGGGGCCGGGGCCGGCGGCGGCGGCGGCCGGGGGGGGCTGGGCCGCCGGGGCCGGGGCCGGCGGCGGCGGGGCCTGCGCCGGGCCGGGCGCAGCTCCCTGAGGAGAAGCGGTGGGCGCCAGGGCCGCGCTCGCCGCGGGGCTGAGGCGGCGCTTACCTGAGGGGAGAGGGCGTCGAGGCCTGGTTTCTCTGCCCCACCGTGTTTTTGCCATTCCCTTCCCTCCCCTCCCCCCCCTTTTTTCCCCTTTTTTCCCCCATTTACCCGTTGCAGCAGTGCAGGGGGGGCTCCGAAGAGGTGCCCCGCGCTCGCCTCCACAGGTGGCCAGGGCGGCCGCGGGGCCGGCGCTGCCTGGGGCCCTGCCGGCTCTCGTCCCCGGTGCGGCGCCGGCCCAGCCCGCTGCCTGCCGCGGCGGCCTGCGCGCTTCTCGCTGCCTCTGGATCCGGTGAATCAAAAACCTGCAGCGCTCCATTAAGGGAGGCTGTGTGTGTTGCCTGGGCCAGGATTTCTCCTTTGTTTATTTAATGTGCTGGTGCGTCGTGTGCCTGTTTGTTTGTGGTTTTTTGGGTTTTTTTTTAATTCTATTTTGTTTTTGACAGGAAAGAGCAAGAGCTTGATTCGAAGGATGCTATCATACTGCATCAGTTTTCAAGGCCTAGCAATGGTGTTCCCAGTTTATCTCCATTCTGTCTGAAAATGGAAACTTACTTGAGGATGGCTGATTTACCCTATCAGGTACATTGTGCAGTTTTCCTTTACCTTGCAAGTCGCTATAATTTCATGAAATGCCAAATAGGCATCCCCTCTCCCCTCCCCCCAATCTGTCTCATCCGGGGAGATGTAAACATACACCTACAGCTAGGTGGGTACACCAACACTTTTAGGTCTCCAGTTAAATTTGGTGTATAACCTTTAAAGATACGACTTGAATAATGTCAGTCTGGAACAGCTCCTGATTTAACTGGCAAAGCTAAACGAACATTAGAAGCTAACTTGGCTGGAAATGCTGAAGTGGGACAGTAGTCTGGAGTTCATATAATGCTAAATAACACCCCAAAACTAAAGCGTAACATTATTTGGTCTTTGAATTTCAGCATGCTAAAAGATCAAGATTAGGCAGCTGCAGCTTCTTATTTCCCTGGAGGGTTTCTCTCTGGAGCTGCATGTAATCATCACTCTCTGGAGTGATGTAAATTTGGCATCTGACTTTGTCTCAAAGAGGCTGAGCTGTGGGTAAGTTGCACGCTCACCCCACATGGGTTCAAGTCACTTTTTACTGCTGCATACCAAGGCGTTAGGAAGAATGTTTCGTTTATGTCCAGTGTTTTACAGAGGAAAACCAACTATATTACAACTTTTGGTTTTTTTACACATTTGTGGTGGATATTCATTCAGCTTCGTATGCAATTAAACTCCTTTACATTGGAAGTGAAAGAAAACCTAATTAGTACATTTTGCTTAAGTCTTTAAAAGCCGGAGTTCAATGTTCATTATCTTGAGATTTAATGGTACTTGAATCAGATATTTCAGAGCATTAAAGAGGGAGGTTTCCATCCCATGGGATGTATTTTCCTCATTTAGGTTTACAGAACCTGCGAGATACTGAAGTTTGAACACGTCATTGGAGCAGGAGGACTTAGTGCACATTGCTTCTCCACCCAGAGTAGTTTGGGTAGAAATTGTATGTTTGAAGGGAAAAGTATTTTGGTGAGGTCCATTTTCTTTCTAATGGCAGTTGATGCGGTTCAGAGGTTTGCAATGATCAAAGTTGCTCTGGTAGAGAGTAGTTAAAGGCGGCTGCAGTATAAAAGATGGTTGTGACAGGGTACGGTCACTTCTAAAAGATAACGCTGCGCATCTGTGTGATTCAGGATGGAGTCGTTTAGACAGCTAATGCTGGGTAGAAGTGAGTCACCCAGCTTTTTGGAGAGAGAGGGATTTCCAGAGGGTTATTCTCCTGTCTTTATTTTCTGTACTGAAGGTGAGCGTTGCTTTTTGGTGTTGCATCTCTCTCTATCCCTACTCGCTAGCTGTGAGCACACTAAGCTGGCGTAGGTCAGCAGGACCACCAAAAGCCACAGTCCTACCTTCAGCAGCTTGTTCTTGTCCCTTGCTGCACGTGCTTTTCTGTGCCAGATCAGGCTGGGCCAGAGTTGGCCTAGCTGGAGCCATGAAGGTTTAATTTATGTATTTTTAACTCAGCTTGGTTCCCCCCATGCTCCACGTGCCATGCTGCAGGAGCAGGAATGGGTCTCGTGGGTGCTGGGAACACCAGGCTTCTGCTTTAACTGTGCTGGTTTACACGGGCTGAAGGTGTTTTTGGGGTTACCGACTCTATGTAGGGTTTTAGAGGTAAGTTTGGTGGAGGTAAGCTTACAAGCTGAGGGGACAGCTTTTTTTTCCAGAAGAGGCAAGTTTCTGTCCTTGGGTTAGGAGTATGGTGCTGCGTTCGGCTCCGACGGGTGGTGGAAGGTATGGATGCTGCCCTGGGATTGAGCGGTAGGGGAGCCAGCATTGTTGTCAGCTGGAGTTACGAAGTTTCCTATACTTGGACTACCTGGAGACTTTTATTTTGTTTCCTCGTGGTTGTGTTACTGTAGGACACTTTAGGTGACAGAGACATCCGATGGGCCCCCCCCAGCGGGTGGCAGGGTGGGTGTGTAGGGGGGGTATGGCCAGACGCAGGAGGAAACACCTCGCTTCCCCGTGCGCCGACGGGGGCTGTGATGGAGAAGCCATGGCGTGCCGGGTGGCAGCTGGTGCCGGGGCTCGCCTCCGGAGAGTTGCTGTGGTTATCACCTTCCCAGGGCTGCTTTGAAGGGAGGGTTGTGAAGCGGGGTGAAGAAAAGGCAGCGGGGTGGTTGGACTGCTTTTAGTCTTTCGATTCCTTGTCTTTATACTTTTATTATAGTGCATCAGACTATTGAGTAATGTGCTGTGTGTTACACAACGTGCTTTAATGACATGCGAGAAGTGAAATTGGGTGACACATTCCCACCTTACTCTCATCTGAATTTCTCCCAATAGATGCGCTATTGTAACATGCTTACGTTTTCTTCAAGCTGCCTTTTTAGGTGCGAGTTCTCCATCAAAAATAATTCAGGCAGCTCCACCCTGGCTGAGTTGTCATAGTACCTAGCTGTTTTTCCAAAGTGTTTGATGCTTTTCTTGATAAAGCTTGCTTTGAAAAAGCCCATTCTGGGTGCTTGTGGAGATCTTTTGGGTGTTCCTTGATTCCCTCCCAAATACGAAGAGCTGAGCGTTTATGTAATCTGACAAGTAATTAGCACAGCAGAAATGTGCTGTTTTAATGCCAGGTCTGTGAAGATGGTAGCCTCCTTGGGAAGGGACATGAGTAAAAGTAAAAGCATAAGCAGCAGTAATTGAAAATGTCGAACCTAATTTCTTCTGGATAGTACTATAAAATTACCCCAGAAGTGCCCTATGCCATTCTGTTTATAAATTCCTCTATAAATGAGTTTCTGGGGAGCTCTTGTTATTGTTGCTTTGCAGGCTGCCATTCAGCTAAATGTAGTATGAGGGGATATTTTGTTTGGTTGTTTTTGGTTTTTTAATGATAATACCATAGCTTTTTACCTGCTTTGCAGCTGGAACAATTTTTAAGTGGAAAATTGATAAATATTTGATGGCAATTAGTAGCAACCGTAAGGATACCGAGGTTTCAAGCCTAAAAATACCAGTTTTGGAACAGTGGATACAAGAAGAGTATAACAGATTTGGCAAGAGACTAAGGTTTTCTCAGGTCATTGAAAGATGTTTCCTATTTTGTTTGATAAACCGTATGTAATGAAACATGAAAATCCTGAGAAGGCTTTTTTAAGTTTAGGTAAACGAACTTTCCAATAAGAACTTTAGCTCTCATTTGTGTTCTTGAGAGCGTAATATTAATGCAGTACTAACAAGTTCTTACACAATGTATTTATATATATTATATGTATGTGCTTGAAGAAATGTGCAGTTGAATAATAACAACCTGCTTTTTTTCATGGGTTGCAAATAATATGGACTACAGTAATTGCGATATGTAATACACACATCTTCAAGTCTAGGAGCTTCTACAAAACATCAGCGTTTGTGCACAAGAGGGGAAATCTCATACTGAAAGGGCTTAACAAAGATTAAGCCAGCAATGCTCGGTGCCATATAGACACACTATGTAGTTCCAGAAAAAGCTTATGATTCTGTAGTAAATTAATAATGAAAAATTATGGAAAGCTATCAGTCAGTCTGAGTGCTGAAAGAGCCTTTTTGGTGACGGAAAGGTCTGGAAGGTGGAAGGATGGGGCAGTGCCCTCCTTTCAGTTTCAGGTGTTCAGTAGTTTTGGAGTTTCTCCCATGGAGCAGAGTAATAACCCCCATGTCACCCACACATGCAAATGGGGTGGATTCGGGTGCTTTGTTCACCCACGCAGGGATGAGACATTGTATAATCTGGTGTCCCTAGCAGGCTATTTGTTTGGGCAGAAATCCCAGAAAAGGCAGCAGCCAGAAGGCATTGTTTTCCCAGCAGCGTTACCCGTTTCGTCTGTTTTCATCCACAAGGGAAGAGCCTCCGGGAATGGCCGCGTGCTCGTAGTGCGTTGCACATCCATGTTTTGAGCGGTAGCCGGGATGCTGTGCTCTCAGACTGAGCTGGAGGCGCGTTGTGGTGTATGCTCCTTGCTGCGAGAAGACCTTAATCCACCTTTAGTGGATTCAGGAAGGGTAAATACTTGAGACCCAAACAGGTCTGTCCAGAACTGCTAACCCTCCGGCAATTAGGAGCCAGATCCCAAAATGCTTCGAGTGACTGCCAGAGACCGAATGCAGAGCCTTTATGGTGAACCTTTATGGTTCGGCTTTCTAAGCTAGGATTTTTTATTCAGTAAATAACAGGATGCGAGGACGGGAATCGCAAGAAAGGAAGAAAGTTCTGCCTTGTGTCTCTGCCTTTGGAAGTAAGAGAGAATTGAAGTCAAATGTCTGATCACGTTTTGAAAGCCAACAATTCCTCTCGTGTTTGTCAGATGAGACGCAAATTCTCTAATCTCTGTGTTTCACCTTCTCCAACTGTGGAACGGGGCAAATAAGTTGCTACTTCTGTGTGAGTGCTACGCTGAGCAGATATACCAGTATTCAGCGATACACTAGTGCTGTACTGGTGCTGGGCCCTTGGAGACCTGATTGTAACAAATGTGTCTGTAAATGTATGAGTTTTCTAAATTATCAAGTTGCAGAAGCATATGTAAAGGCAGATTTCCCTCCTGCCCAGTGAAGGAATGATACGCCTTTCATTATATGCTTGTGATTTTGTGTGTTTTGTCGTTGGAGGTAATGCAGCTCTCTGAGATAGGTAGTGAATTAATCTTTATGAAGTACTTTTAACATGAAAAGTGCTGCTCTGAACAAAAGCCAAATTTAGGTGTCAGTCCTGTGATTAAAAATTTGTTTAGACTAATGAACCCAGTCTTCGGGGAGATCAGAGCATCTCCAACCCCTTAAATAACCCGGGTACTTAAATAATGTTGCATAACATGGCATCCAACATAAAAGCGTGTGGCACCTTGCTGGACCTGGAAATGATTTTATCTGAATTGTCATATAGGGTAAAGCTGTAGCTCTGATTGAACAGCTACCACTAGTCTAGAGTATTAATTTTAAAAAAAGGTTGTTAGATAGTGTTGCCTTTAAAAACACAGAAAAATATTTTAAAAGCTTTATTCTCATTGAAACAGAACCTGAAGGGCCTTTTTTGCCTGTATGTTTGTTTGTTTACTTGCTTTTTTTCCTTAGAACTATTTTGATGGAAAACTTTCCCCTCAAGGGAAAATGCCTTGGATTGAATACAATCACAAGAAAGTGTCTGGCACAGAGTTCATTATTGACTTTTTGGAAGAGAAACTTGGAGTGAACTTAAATAAACACCTTGGTCCACATGAAAGAGCTGTTTCCAGAGCCGTGACAAAAATGGTGGAGGAGCACTTCTACTGGTAAGCTTGCATGGCAAAGCTGGCTGCGTTCTTGTGCTGTCAGATCTGCCCCTGCACTTGTGCTTGGAGGTGAACGCTTATTAGCTCTTGCAGAAAGCTTGGGTACCCAATTATTAATTTCACAACTCTCTTCACCCTAGAAAACTGCTGCTTCTTTCTGCATATGCTAGTATGAGCCGGGGGTGATTCCCCTGAAAAGCTGTCATGCTGTGTAAGCAAGGCAGGGAGTCGGGCCCTTCGCCTGCAGCTTTGCTGAAGGGAGCAGCAGTGGGCTGTTCCTCCGTCCCGTTTCATGTGACCTCCATATAGAAACAGCCTTGTTAATGAAGAACAAAAAAACGAAGACGGATGAATACATTTGTGGTTTGGGGGGTGCAGGGGAGCAAATCCAGCGTTCATAGTGAATCCAGAATATTGTGGTCTTAAAGTTATTGATTTTTAATTACCTGTGTGTGTGATTACAATATGGATTATTGCTTTTCCTGTAACGCAGGATACTCCTGTTAATATGTGTTGTTGACGACACTACCAGTTGATAGGATACAGTATTAGTCACAGTATCTTGAGAAGCTGAAGTATGTATATGAATGGAAAACAAAAGTGTAACCTTGCTGGTACTTTGTGCATTTTACTGGCACCTTTGAAAATAATACCTGTGATTTCCCCCCCCACTTTATATTTCAGTCCTTTTTAAGTGCCCTTTCCCATCTGGATTCATAGAAGTAGCAGGGAGATGTGGCATCTTGGATGCTGCATTGGCTGCCTCAGCAGGCACGAGGCTTTTTCCCAATAGTTTGCTTTCTAGCATGCGTTTAAGTCCTTGCTGTACTAAGTCTTGCATTTTTTCTTCAAAACAATGTGTGATTTAAGTTGAATGCATTTACCTGCTTTTCCTTTCACCTTGTGATCAAAGATGAGTAGCAACATGTGCCCATATAGTTCTTCAAATAATTTTTAAGGTTTCCTGGGAACAATTTTAGCATTCAGTAGGCAGATTTAAATGATATGGTTTAGAAATGTAATCCCTGCCTTCCAAGAAGTGTGACCTTCACCAGTTATACCCATCTGCAATGCCATTGCCTCAAAAATCTGACTCAAGTAACCTGCAAATGTAACTTTTTTTTTTTTGTTCATTTTTCCCCCTTCAATTATAGCTGCCCAGGGGAAGATGAGGCCTTTTAATCCCCTAATGCTCCATCTCCTTGCCTTAATGTCGGTTGTTACGCAGTCTGTACTTAACTGCTTTAAATGTAAAATTACTGATGACAAACTGACACCCTGTTGTGTCTCACTTACAAATTGCACTTTTCTCTGTGAAGCTGTTGTCTGTCCATCCAGGCTCCCTCTGAGCTGACTCGGCATTGCTGGGCATGACAGAGAGGAGCATGGGGGACAGGTATTGCAAATTCAGGTGCTGATCCAGGGAGGTGGCATTGAAACAGGTGGACAAAGCTAGACCAAGTAAGAATAGAGATGTACATGCCTGGCTGTATATCCCGGTTGCTTCTCCTGTTTAGTCACACCGTTGAGTTTCCCTAAGGCATGTATTTTTGCTTCAGTGTAGTAAAACATCCAACTCATAAGTCTTATTATATGTCCCTGCTGTGTGGCTGTACCCGAGGCTTGCTACGTTGATGAGGTTACACCGTGCCAGTTCTCTGTACTAGGCAAAGCTATAAGGCATCACAGTTGTACCACTGTAGTTCCTGGGTAACAGCTCTGACCATCCTGTAGTTACACTAAAATAAAATGAGGCTTTAGCTGTGTAGGACCACCTTTTTCCCTGACAGCATTGCATCTGTGGTTGTGGGATCCCTTCACATCCTTGAACCTGTCCACTTCCCATCAGAAGCTTAGGGTTTGTTCATGGTGTTCTCATTCCCACGGTGAGGAATTTGTAACAGTGATCGCCTTTCTGCAGAATAAGGTTTATAAAATCAAGCCTCTGAAGCAGTGATATAAAATGTGATTCATACTGTTTCATTGCCAGCAGCATCCAAAGTAGCTTCATCATAAATAAGTAATACTGTAGTACATTTATCGAACAAAGAAGCAAAGTACATCCTGTGGTGTGCTGTCTTTGGATGGAGCTAATCCTGGTGGGTGCTCAGCATCTCCTCCTGAACCGTTTTACTTCTGCTGAGGTAATTGCTCTTCTTCACCAATTAGTGCCTCTTACAGATGGAAATTGCTGCTCTGGCTGGAGTTGAGAGCAATGCAGGGCTGCTGTGAACCTCAGCCTCTAGACACCCTGCCTCCGCCCCAGGCTGCCTGGGTGGGGGTCAGGCAGAAAGACAGCAAGCGACTGGGTGTACCTATTTTAGTACTGGGATTAGAGCATGTCTCCGAAATGCACAAGACTGATTTGGAGCTGGCCCTAGAGCTCCTGTCCCTGGAGAATGCCCTAACTATTAGGCTTTTGCTCTGTTTAAATCGGCAAACGAAAAATAGCTTGCTAACCTGAATGGGTGTTGGGCCGAGTCAGCAGGAAAGAGTTGGGAGCGGACTGATTTTGTGGCTCTCACCCCAGGTCCTGGATCCGGTACAGACCTCTGTCATCTGCTGAAGGCTTGCCCTGGGTCACCTCCACTGCCTGCAGCGACCCATGGGCCCTCAGAAACCAGCGGGGCACCCACAGCCATCTTCAGGATGCATTGAGTTTTCGGTGTATCTGCAGCACACTTGTGGGGTCGGACCTCTGTGTAAGACAGGCTGGAGGATGTCAGATTCTCACGTCCTTCTGCAGCTGGCACGCTGGGCTTGGCGGCACTGCCAGCATTCAAACCGGGCAACTCCTGGTGCCTAGAGGGCTAGCAGTCGCTGCGAGGTGCTTTCTGACACTTTAATCTCAGGAGAGGGCTCTCAGGTTGATGACACTAATGTGCTTACTGAGAACCTAAAGCCTTGAATGTGCAGCTTAACCAAACTAACCCGTTAGATTGGTTTAGCTGTGTTGTCAAACACAACCTCAGTGATTTATAAGTGTGTGTGTGTGTATATGTGTATATATATATATACACACACATGCATATTTAACTCATTTCTTGCTTTGTTTTTCAAGAAGACCATGTAAACATCACATATGTGATGAGTGCTTGAAGTACAGGAAAAGCATGGTATGAGAATACAAATGAATCTGACTTTGGTCAGTATTCAGGCTTGCCATGTGTTAAACATAAAATATGTTTATAATATAAATATGTTTAAATACATCAAGCCAATTATAAGAGCGACATCTCTCTTGCTATTAACAATGATGAGGCTTGAATGCCACTGGCAGCTTAAAAGCCAATTGCTCTGGGATGGCGCACAGCAGGTGGGGTTTCTACAGCTGATTGTGGAATGACTTTGTTGTAATCCTTTTGTATATCAAGAAATTCCACTCTGCACAGGTTCAGATGGGAAAAATAACCCCCAGTTCACATCCTTGCGAACACCTCCCCCTTGCCTTGATGTTCAGACAGTTTGGGGGTAATCAGGCAAGCTGCTGTTGATGAGTCACTTTCTCCATCTCCTCTCCTGATTTATGTATTGAGGCCGGCGCTGCTGTTACGTTTAGACTTCAGATTTGCTTCACCCCCGCAGCATTGCTCTTTAACGCATTATTGTTTTATTTATACTCTGATTTGTACAGATGTGCTGGCACAAATGGGAATGTTAATGTTTCCCAAAACGCTCAGTTCAGGCCAATATTTAAAATAATTATGTCATCCTATAGATACTAACTGTAGTTTAAAATGTATAGTTATGCTGAAGTAGGTTATGTAGACTACCTCATTTCTGGCATTTTCTAACCTTTTGTAATGTTCATAATACTCTAGTAATGTAGTCTGAGCAGAGGGATGATGGGTGGGATTAAATGCAGAGGAGCATGTTTTGATAGGAAGCACAGATTAATGAACCTTTGAATAAATGATTTTAAAAAAGTGCTTGTAGAGGCAGTTTTAGAAGTGCTTTTAACTGTCTCTCTGAGTCTAAGCCTGCTTTTTCTTTGCTTTTGTGTGCTTAGAACCATAAAATTTTAGGAGTAAATTCTGTGGTTGTCTATTTAGCTGCCTTCATTGCCCATGTAAATTTGAGGTTTGGGACATGTGACAACTTTACTCATTCAAAGTGACAAGCAGATGTCTAAGATTGTGCTTGACAGTTTAGCCTAAGCAGGATTACCTAAATCCTGTGCAGTTCTGCTCTTCCTTCATTGCTGTCCTGGTCGTTAAACACTTGATCTCATTTCTGCCTCTCCCAGACCCAAAGACCTGCCCCAGAGCATGCAAATGAGCGCTATGGAAATGCATTTTTTGCCTTAAAGTATCAGCTAATTAGCTTTGTGGGAAACTTTGTTCATGCTGTCTCATGAAATTAAAGCCATCTTGGATGTGGTTGATCGTTCTTGGTGCGGTGCCAGCTTGCTGGTGTGGTTGGAGCGAACAATAGTGACGGCAAGTCCATAGGGCCGAGTCAGTCTTGTGCGCCTGGGGTGACTTTTAAAAAATGCTGCAGCAGAGTCTCCTCTCTTCTTTTTCTGTTTTGTTTTGGCTTCTTTTTCTTGTTCCTCTCCATGGCCAGGCCTGTGGTCCTAAAGCAACTAAGTTGTGTTGCAGAGTTGCCGGGTGAAGCTGGTCAGCTCCATGCTGGGGAAGGAAGGTCTTTGCAGCGAGACACGCGGCAGTGCTCTCAGAGAGCAGGTTTTTCTTAGCTTATTCAAGTAATAAATAATAACTTGCAGATATAGACAGCATTTGTAATTATTTCCC
This sequence comes from Platalea leucorodia, assembly GCF_965183815.1. Lineage (NCBI taxonomy): Eukaryota > Metazoa > Chordata > Aves > Pelecaniformes > Threskiornithidae > Platalea > Platalea leucorodia. The sequence continues at coordinate 82,578,617 of NC_138825.1, forward strand.
AGTGTTTGCATCAAGATTAGAGTTTTTCTTCCCATTCAAACCTGTACCTGTCCAAGGGACCTTGTCCTTTCCCAGGCCTGTGAAGCGTGACTTCCGAAGCGTTCTGCTCTATGGAGCGCCCTTATGCTTTCAGCCCAGTCTTCTCTCCAACCTTCTTAAATCCTGTTTTGCTTTTGTTCCTGGAGCAAGGCAGTCCCGCACCACATCTTCTAGCCAAAGTTAATACTTCTGGAGTTTCAGTAGCTGTTTACTCCTGTGCTTGCTGGCTTCACATTCCCCCTTTTGTGCTGGTGCCTCTTGCGAAATCTGGCTTTGGTGCAAACTCTGCTGTGCTGAAAACAGCCCAATGACTTGAGTTGGTCCATCCATTTTGAAAAACAAGGATTGTGCAGAACACCCATGTTTGAAGAGTGGTACTGAAGCATGTGAAACGTCAGCAGGATGCTTTTGTCATATTAATACAGTGCAAGAGGTTGTGGAGAAACCTGTTGAGGATAAAAGCCATCAGAAACATAGCAGTTGCATTTTTGTTCTTCACTGTTCGTGCATTTGCAGCAAAACCTGCACATGCCTCATTGTTACTGACTTTAATGAAATCAATTGGAGCAGAAGGTATTGTCCTGTAGTGGACAATTTTTAATAGAATTAAAATGCCTTTCACCCTCTCCGTTGGGAGCATACTAAATTTGAGCTGTAAGTGGATTTTTTTTTTCAGCTGCTACACCACATACTCTCCTTTGACCTCATGTTATTAGTAATTCAAGTAAAGGATCTGTGGAAACGTAAAGATTAGAACACTTTCATGGTATAAATGTAGTTGTTCCCTGATGGTACTGCTGTATTCAACTTCTGTTCATGGCATACAGGAGTTTGATAAAATGTACATTTAAAAAAAAATTCACAGGAGTTCTCCAGGAGATACTGCTTTGTTTTTTTTTTCTTTTTTTCCTTGAATTAGGCGATCCATATCAGCACTAAGTAAATTATGTGCAATTAGAAATATGTACAATGATAAAACTGAAGTCATATACCAAACAAAAAAATTGAGCTCTGATCATATTGGAAATGGAAACATTTGATTATTAAGCTAATATTTAATATAGTTGCATACATGAACTCACAACTTTTGATATTTCAACTTTTCGATCTAACTTCACTAGTATATCCTGTCTCCATGAGCCTGTTTTCATACGATCTCAAATATGTAAATCCACTTTTAGATTTTTCAGTCTGGAAATTGCTACAAACATAATGGAATATGGGTATCAACTCCCAGTGTTTCTGAGACCCTGTTGGCTTCATGTGTTTGTCATGTCTACTTTGAGGTGTACTTTAGCCCTTTTTCCAACATCCCTTGAACTTGGTGACAGAAGTCGTATAGTCTTTTTGGTTTCTTTGTAATGTTAGAAGATGCTAGATATTAAAGTTAACGTTTCTTTCTTTGTAAATTTCTTGAGTAGCAACAGCAACAAATAATTTTTTTTGTTTGCCTACAATATTAGTAAAGAACAAAAATTCATGTAGGAAACAAAAATTTCAGCTGGTAAGACAAAGTTTTGTAAAAAGATCTCTCAAAATAATGTATTTGCCATTCAATAAAGCTGAAATACAGCTCATGATACAACAGTCCTTTAGAAATGTTTCTCTCATAAAATCAACATTTTGGAGAGGAAAAAATACAGGAGAAAACTAACCCAATAACCACCACCCCTTCATTTTTTAAATTTTATTTTTAAAAGATTGTGTTATTGTTAGTTTCTGAGGAGAGCAGAGATCTTCTGAAAAATGACTGCTACAGTATTTATGTTGGGGCAAAGTTACTGCTTGACTAAGTTTCAGCAGTATAGAAAGCAAGGAGAACAGGTTTGTGGGAAAGATTGGTTTCTTTGTGGGCTGTGTTGTTGTTGTTTTCCCCTGGTCTGTGCAGTCAATCATCTTCAGTTGATTAATCTTTTTGGCACTTTTGGCATTGTATTTTGTTACGCGAGTTTAGCAGAATTCTGCAGCTTCTATTTTATATTTCAATGTGAACCTAACTTTCTCTTGAAGTGAGTCACGATTTACTGGGACAATAAGCACTGGGCAGTCTGTGTAAGTATTGCAAAGTCAGTTTTCTCTGCTGTCACTCTGAGTTGCATCAGGGTCCAGTGTTTACTGGGAACTACCTCTCCATCAGGGCAGTGAGCACTCAGCATTAAGAAAGCTCGCTGCCTAACCTTTGTGTGAGCCTTTGCAGGGTGGTGATGGGCTGTCTGGGTATTGCACAGCTATAACTTATTTTTGCATCCTTTTAGGACTTTAGCTTATTGCCAATGGGTGGAAAATCTCCACGAGACACAAAAGATGGTTTCGCTTTTTGGCCCCTTCAGTGACTTGCTGAAGTGGATCCTCTGCCATCTGACCAAAGGGATCGTGAAGCGGGAAATGTACGGCCATGGCATTGGCCGCTTCTCGGAGGAGGAGATATACACGCTGATGGAGAAGGACATGCGGACTCTGGCAGGCCTCCTGGGTAACGTACAGCGAGTTACACGTGTTCTGTTTGTTCACAGCCTGCTGTCCACAGGATGAAATCCACTGCGAGTACTTCCCGGCAGCTTGATCGCGTACACAAATAACCTCATTTTATCAGTAGGTAGAGTCTACGCTGCTGCTGTCATTCAGTGCCATCCTCGCTCTGGCAGGGACAGTGTTTCTTTCCCTGCTGTTTGCTACCAAATTGTCTCTAGAGGGGTAAGTGGCTTTCTTCTCTGAGCACCAGGTATGTGTATCTAGAGGAGCAGAACGTGGCCTGCGATTTTGGAAGAGCATTTTGCTGTGTGAATTTAGGAAAACGTAGTGTTTAGTTCTGCAAATGAAACCTCTTATTTATATTTGGGGTGTGTGTGTGTGTGTGTCTCGTTTTTTCTTCATGGGACTCATGGCTGTTTGATAGATAGTTATGAGGCTGCCATTTGAAAACCCTTTGCAGGTGTTAATGTGATGAGCTGGACTTTGTTGTATTTGGTTGGTGTTAGCAGCTTTATTCAAAGCTGCTAGTAGGAGACAGGTCTGTGTTGTCAAAATAAGTGGTTTGAGGCTTCTTGGTTGTCATGGGTGGATCCCATAGGGTTAGTCTTAAGGTTGACCTCACTTAACTAGAACCACGAGCCTCATTTCTCAGGCTGAAATTTGCACCAGAGCTGTCTACGCTGTGCTTTTCACCTTGCAGTCTGCTGAGACCTAACCATATTGTGCTTCTGTGTAAAATTTGCATTTTGAGGAATTGGTTTTGGGCAGATTGTTGCTTCCCTTGAGCTTGTGTCTCTTGCTCAAGGAACCAGGAGAGATGGTACCTGTGTGGCTGCTTTCTTCCCTGGTGTGATTGCTTTAAAGAAGTGGCTGAGTGGAGGGCAGGAGGGATGCCTCTCTGCCCTGTGCTCCGGAGGACGGACATATTGCATGTGCTCTAAATAGGTAAGTGTGGAGTGGAGGGAGGGAGCAAGGTGAGGAGAGCCCAGCAGAAGGCAGAAACTGAGTGCTTTCTGAGAAAGGGAAGAAGAGAGGTGCTTCGGGACTTAAAGGTGTTTTGGAAAGGAAGATATTTGCAGAGGACCTCGATGGGGCTGTGTAGAGTTTTCTGGAACTTTGTTTTCTGAAACAAACCCGCTGAGTTGCTGGATTGGGAGCAAGGTGGAAGAGACACGTGATGCATGGGTGCAGTGGGCAAGGGGGGAGGTTTGTTGACAGCTCTTCTTCTGTCAACGCTTTCTCATGCTGCATTTTGTTTGTTAACAAAAAAAGTTAGCTATTCTAGTGCCTCTTTAAAGAAAACCCAGATTTGGAGCTTAAGAGGTCCCTTTTCTTTCTGAGGGAGGGACCAGCTCATTTTAGAAGAAGAGGTCTGGGCACATCTGCTGCAGAGCTGTGGCCAGCTCAAGGTTCCCTCAACTGTGGGACTACTGTTGCTGTAGCTTTAAGGTTCGCACCCCGTGGCTCCATGTATGTCGCAGGGAGGAATGGCGTTGGGACAGAGGCTGGAGCAAGTTCAACCTATGACTTGGGAGCTCAGCGGAGCCTCCTGGTTCTGGCTAGATGACGCTGGCAGGCTGAACGGAGCAGCAGTGGATGTGTCTATGCTGAAGTCATCCCTGTCTGCCAAGAGTAGACGTAGCCTTCAAGAGAAAACTGAAACATGTTCCGGAGTACCTGTAAAAGTCTCTTGGTTTGCTTATTTGAAGTCTGCATCCTTCTGTCTCTGGAGTCTATACTGACACTCAGGTTTGTAAAAAGTTTTGAGTTCGAAGGGATCATTAAATCATCTAGACAGTTCTCTGTGAATCAGACTGCTTGGTTGCTGTCTTGAGGCCTGTGTCTTTTTCTGGCTGAAGTGTGTCTTTCTAAAAGGCATCCAGTTTTAATTATGAAATCGTTTCAGCAGGTGGAGGTGCCACCACTTTGATTAGTAATTAGCAGATGTTAATCACCATCAAAATCTGTTCAAAATCTGACCTGTTTCAAATCGGAGTTTGTCCGATTCCAGCCTGCAGGCAGATGCTCCTCCTAGTTCCTCCTCCCTCCCTGGGTGGCCTGGGTCATCTCCTTGTGAAGGTAAATGCTATAATCAGACAGTCTCTTTCTTTTGTTTTTGATGGGGAAAATCACTGGAAATCCTCAAGGATAAGGTATTTTCTTCACTATATCAATTTTTTTAATTGTATGACACATATGTTAATCAGCAGGGGTTTTATTTTTACTTCCAGACTATTGATGAGAATGTTGTGCCTTGTGTACTTCAAAAAGCCTTGATGGGCATCTGCTGTATTCCTGTTATTTTACCACATTACCAGCTGAATATTGTACATTTTTTTTCATCTCCCCCTCTGAAACGGATGTCAGATTAGTCAGTGTGCAGTTATGTGAATCATTTGTATTTGCCCTTTTGGTTATTGGTGTGTTTGTCTACTTTTCTACAATTGCCTTGATTTTTTCATTACCACCAGCGTGCTCAGGTTTTCTCCAGCCCGCTGTTTATGGTTGGGTCTAGCAACTGTGGCCTCCAGGTAGTATCCTGGGATGGGGACGGGAGGCGGGATGAGGACTTCCAGCCTGACTGGAGACTCTGCTGTTTCACAGGGGGAAGGAGAAGGCCGTCAGTCAGCCTGTTGCCTGCACAAAAATCTTTGTGAGATTCCGCTCCACATATATATTCCCAGAAGAGGAAGCAGTTGGGATTTTGGCTGTTAATTAGAGGGCAATCTTAAGAGCTTAAAAAGGATGCGTATCATGCAGAATAGCTGCACATACCAAGTTGTAGCTGTCAGTCATCAGGCATATCAGATTAAATTAATGCTCCCCAATTTTACCAGAGACCATTCACATGGGAACCAGAATAACTTTTAAATTCCAAGAGCTGCTTCCGGAGAATGATACCTTGGCAGCTGCCAGGTCTTGTGACACTCATTTTGACATTCCCAGTCACATCTTGGGTGCTTTTTTTTCTTTCTTTTTTATTTCTGAGAATCATTTTTCCTTCTCCCATGTACCTGTTTCCCTGACAGATTCCTCCAGATCTCTTATAAACGTGGAAATTGGAACTAATCCTCTTGTGATGGATCTGCCTGCCCCGTTGGTATCATCTTGGTCTTTGTCCTGCAGTCTTTAAACCACAAATGTCGTTTCCTTGTGTTGTAATAGTTTCCTACTGCCTGGCAGTAGTGTAAGGAAGTGGGGGGAGCTGAGCATATGAACTAGCAATATATAAAAACATTTTGGTCATTATTTAAAAGATACAAGTGAGCGAGCAGTGCCCATAAATCTGTTGGTGCCCTCTCAGCTGCCTGCCTGCCTCAGGCTTTTGGGTAAATGGGGATTTTGGGCAGGGAGTCGCAGGGCAGCAACTGCCTGAACCAGCTTTTGAAAAGCATTTGATGCTTTGTGGAGGGCAGGGGTGCTCAGAGCTGAAACAAAGAGGTGGGACCAACCTGAACGTGAGCCTCCAATGCTAGTTGACATGCCCTGCAGCAGCCTGCATGGGCTGGACATCCTGCTGTGGAAGGGTGCAGGTCTCCTGCCGACCTTGTGGCTCATAGATCTGTCTCTTGCCAGGGTTTCTTGACCCAGTGCTGAAGTAGTTGCTTTTGAATCCTCTGGTGCATGCATTCATAAATAGCGGAGCTGTCAAATCCCTGGGCAGTACAAATTTGATTCAAGTCCAGTGTGAGCAGGTGATTGCATTTCTGTTGGATTAGCCAGAGGATGCAGCAAGGTGTTTGAGATGATTAGCCCTATGGCAGCCTTGATATAACAGGCGCTGTGTAATCTGTTACGAAACTAGACACTGAGAGATGATCTCTGGTCTGTCAGAAAGTCTTCTGGAAAAATGTTGCACTGGAAGTTTTGGGAAAGGATTGGAACTGGTAGAAGGAAATGTGCATGGAGGCTGTGTTATGCGGTGCAGGGCGACCTAAAACCAGATTTACAGTTTTATGGAACCACAGCTCTATTTCTTCCTCTTCCCATTTGTTTCCACACACCTGAAGGTACAGGTGTTGTGCCTGGGGAGCCACACTGTTTGCAAAAGCGTGGGGTGGTTCAGCCCTCACTGCCTGCCTTAGTTGCAGCAGGATGGAAATGGCAGTATTACTTCCCAGCCCAACATTGTTACGGATCGAGTCTCAGACCCGGTTGTATGGCACTAAATTCTTAGCCTTGGCATATAACTGTGATTTGGGGACCAATTTTTGAACTGTGTTTGAGATCGAGGAATGCTAGGCATCACATAAATACTGAAAAGACACAACATTTACCCTGTACGTAGTTTTCAAACAGTAGATTGATGCAGCCCTGAAAGAGCTGGGGAGAGTTAACTCCATGTTAAAATCACATCTGACAGGCTAGAGGAGGTTATTGTTACTGGTTATTCCTGAGCACTGCTTTGCTACGCTCTAGTACAGGCGGATGACAGCGTTTGTTGTACTGTACTCTGGAATTTGATGCATTTTACTGCTGGACAGTTTTTCTAAACTCACTCAATAACCCTAACGTTCAATAACCTGCTGAATTACAGGCAGCTTGTATTGGGCAGGGGAAGAATGTCCTGGGGAGGTGGGATAACTGGATTTGGAGAATTCAATTACGTACCACATTTCACAGAGTTTATAGCACTTTGGGCCAAGGCAGGGACAGTGCAACCATCTAACCTGACCTCTGCAATACCGCATGTTTCACCTGTGTGCCCTATGTGCGGTCTTGTGCCTGTGATGAGGAAACAAGTTTATACTGGATGTTTCTCTGCAAACGGTGGCTGTGAAACATGATTTTCTTCCCTGTCTTAGGTAGTTATCCATCTGTTTGTGCTGTGGTGGCCGCTTAGGACCATCATGGCATTGGGGTGCCTGGAGAGGTAAGCAGAATAGCGGTGTGGAGCAGACATGTCCGTCCTCTGACCCAGGCCAGTCCCAAGCAGCTGCTGTTTTGCTTGCCTGCCTGCGTGCCTGACGTGCCTCGGTTTGGTCCCTGCTCGGTAGAAACCGGTGTTTGGGGGTGGGGGCACCGCACTGGTGGCGTGCGAGAGGAGCTATTCACTCCTGCCTACGGCTGTGTCCTCCTCCTGGGGATGCAGGTCGTTTCTGAGCAGTCGCTGCCAGTCCGACTGGAGCATTGGTTTCAGCCTGAATAAATGGTGGGAGAGGAAAGCTTTGGGTGTGACTTTCTTTTTTTGTGTGATCAGATGAGTAACCTGCAACTGGAGCTGCACGCATGAGAGAAACAAGGTGACCAGCTTCTTTCAGCAGGTGCATTCATGATTTCAAACCATGGTTTACTGATTTTGGGTTTGCACCAAAGGAGAAAATCGTGCTTTCAGGCACCTGCTGCCTGCAGAGAAGATTTTAAATGCAGCACAACTAGTGCAGTGTGTATGCGCTGCCAGCGGTGATGAGCGGAGGAGGTTACTTGGCCAGTGGTGGCTCTGTAATTGGCCTAGTTGCAGAAGTGGTGAGCGCAGGGGAAGCTGCAGTAATGGATTTCACCTGCTGAACCCTAGGAAGAGCTTTTGAACTATATTCAACATTGAATCCCTGTCTTTGAACCAGCTAAATTATTTCAGTAAAAAAATATGCTAAAGATGTAACCAGGGAATTTTTTTTTTTTTTTAACTGCGGAGAAGTGACATCCAGTTGAGAAATATTTGCTGTTGTGTTGACAGGTGACAAGAAATACATTATGGGATCAAATGTTTCCACCGTTGATGCCACTGTCTTTGGGCATCTGGCACAGGCCATGTGGACGCTACCAGGGACTCGACCAGAGAGACTAATCAAAGGTAAGAAAGCTTAAGTGATCTCTGATGAGAAACTCTTGGTGGCATTTGCCATGTTTAAACTTGAAACACCTTGTAAGGACGTTTGAAGACTGCAGCAGCACTTCAACTGCATTGCAGGCTGTTCTTGCCTTTGATATAGCATTTGTATCCTGTAATGTTGTTTTCTCTTAAAATTCTTGTTTGTTTTCTCTTTAATGTTCTACACGGTAATTGTTTTTGTTCCTGTACTTGATCTTTTCCCTGTTTAACATAGCAAAGACTGAACGCCTCTAAGGAATGAATGCTGGGTAAATTACGAGAAGACAGAAGCGTGGCTGTGAGCCAAATTCTGCTGAACTGAGTAGTTCATTGACGGCAGGACTGCAAGTGCTATTGTCCTACTGAAATTACAGCCTTTGCTGTTATTGAAGATGCTGGGCAAGGAAAAAGTCCAGCCTGACTTTGGATTTTGTATGAATTGGAAACCAACATACCCCTCCCCTTCACCCATTTTTTTTTCTTTTTTTCTTGTGGGGTAGTATAGGCATGCGAAAGTATCTTTGCATCTGTTTTCAGAATAAAACCACACAGTATAAAAAATGGGAGTAGCTAAGGAGGAAAAGGATGTAAAATAGGTGTAAAAATGAATGAATCTGACCTGTAGATCTACTCTGTGCAAGAGAGAACTACTAAAGCAACAGTTAGGAGGCATAGACTTGCTCATTATTAAAACTTTGAGGAAAAAAATACTTGAGGTCGTAAATATTGTCTATACAGTTCTTCCCCTTGTTGTCTGGGGAATCACGGATAAAATGCTGAAGCATCCATGGCTTTCAAGAAGGAATATTATGTTTGTTGAACTAGTTTGTCTCTAACGAAAATAAATAGATGGTAATAAATGTACATACCCAAGCAGTATGGGTAATTCTCTGTACCCATCCACCTACTCATGCTATTGTGAGTGCAGGTTTCACATACTCATTCCCTTTAATATGCTATTATTTCTTTGTTCTTTCAATTTTTTTTGTAATTTCTTCTCTAAGCACACTCTAAGCATACATGTATGTGTAAATATAAAGCATAAGGTACTAAGGCTAGGAACGTTAGGGGTGAGCCAGTGACCGTATAAAAACTTTAAAATGTGAATTTATCTTACAGCCAACGCTGCCATCTGGTGGTGGAAAACCCAAATTCACTGTATTTTAATAAGTGTATTGTGTCTATATAGGATCAAATTCTGTCTTTAGAAACCAGGTTTCTGCAAAGGAAGCAAGAATTTTACTATGAAAAACTTACAGTATTAGTATCTTGTCTTGATCTATTTCTGTAGAGGTTGAATTTGGGATAGTTATTTTGCTACATACATTTATGTTCATTCCATTCATAACGCTTCCTGTTGTATGTAGGTTAATAATACGTGTTTTAAGTTACATGAAAGTTACAAACAGAGCTGCTAAGAGGGTAGATGGGATCTTGGAATTTTGAAACCTCTTTGGAAAGAACCTGCACAATTTGTTTCCAAACAGCACTAATGTGTTTCTGCATCAGCAGGTGAGTTAGAGCTTTATTGACTGGATGTATTTACTGGAGTCTTCTGTACTGTGTTGCAGGTGAACTGATTAACCTTGCTATGTATTGTGAAAGAATAAGGAGGAAATTTTGGCCAGAATGGCACCATGATGATGATAACACTCTGTATGAATCTGAGGAAAGCAGCGAAGCAAGCAAGACTTACTCCCCTTTGCAGGACTTCAGTTTTTATTCAAGGACAGAAACATTTGATGAGGAAGGGAACAGTATTTCTCAAACCCCTGACACAGATTACACTGGACACTCCCTCTTTGATTCGGATGTGGACATGGATGACTACAGAGATCATGAACAATGCAAGTGATGCGTACAGGCACCTCCCATTTTGCAGACAAGCTATTTCTTGGGATCAGTCTGATGTATTTTCTCCTCCAGGTCAGGAAGAGGTTTATACCACTTTGGAAGAGACCATTGTGATTGACTCAGCTGTCAAATGCTACCTGGACTATTTCAACCTTATTTCATTTTGTGTAACTCTTCAGGTGGAACCAAGGTAAACAGTTACTTAAAACGCATATGGGCAAACTGGAGGTCCAGAGGGCAACAGGACCTTTCAATCTATGTTTTTGTTCGCGTTCAAAACCAGATCCTGCAACCAGCTGGGACAGACCTCTGGGAAGTGGAGCATTTGCCAGAGCTGGTTTGTGTTGATACCTTATCTTTACAGGAATGGGTTGAGGACAAACATGGAAGAGGCATGGCTGGCACACCTTTCTCCCATGGAAGAAAATGATTGATGCTGTATTCATTTGGCAGAGTTTCGGGGGGATTTTATTTGATAGCTACCCGTACTCTGGGTGCATATATTATTACAGGGTCTGCAGGAAAGAACTGCTCCTAGTTCTTTCAGAGACAGTCAAGGAAGGCAGGAGGAAAACACCTTTCTACAGAAAGGAGCTTTTTAGTGTTTCTTGTTCTTTGCAGAAGATTGAAATTGCTACTCTAGAATATTTTTATTTAGAAGGGAAATGTCAGTTTTAATGTATAATCTCCCAAACACTCATCTGGAATGTGTGTTGGCCAAAGCCTGCCTCAGGCATCTAAATTTTTTCTGTGTTTTTGTATTATTATGATGTTTTTACTTTCTGCCACTGGCTGTTGTCTGCTATTGCTAGGCAAGGCTAAAGAATTGGGATTTGTTACTAAAAGTCTGGTGTGTCTCAGCAGGGGTGCTTTATGCTCTTTACCAACAGACACATCAAACCCGTGAAGCTTGCAAAGCAATTTGGGGTATTTCTAGGCATCGGATGCTGTGTAAATGCAAGATGTTGGCCCAGGCAATCAAATGCTTTAGAGCTGCTTAGGAAGGTGCTTCAGTGGGTGCTGGCCACTGTGCACAATCCCTAAAGCCAGTGCACGAGAGGCAGTTGAGATAGGACAGCTCTGTCAGCACCGCCGTCTGTGGGGATTTCCAGGTGCTGAAAGAGTGACCAGAATTGATTTGAAGGCGCCTTTTCTAGCACATCTGTGAATCTGGAACCCCAAATCCAGAATGATTGCACAGGTGCTGACATGCTTCATGTTCGCATCTCCCGAACTGCAGGTTAGCGGTGAGAATCCATTGGAGTTACTCAGCAGTTTGAAGGTAAGCATGTACATCAGTGTTGCTTGGCCGTGACTGTTTGGTTTTAAGTAGAGATAAAGCATATAGAACGTATAGACAGCTGCGGTAACATGCATATAAAATCAGATATTTGCCTGCAGACTTTGGTGGTGGCCTGTTTAAAATATTTTAATTATGACTCTCTCAGTGAGTTACAGTTAGATGAATCAGGATCCCTTAGCAAAATTTTTATAACGTGTTGGTTGTGCCATATGTTCTGGGAGCAGACAGGGCAGACAGCTGCCTTAGGATGTTAATTGTTGGTGGTCCTAATAGTCTGGAGCTTGAAATAACTCCAGCTTTCAAAGAATACCTCTCTTTCTTGGATTGTGGAGTATCTTCTGCAGAGGAAATCACTTGCTCTGGGGAAACACCAAGGGGGAAAACCAAACAAACAAAAAAACCCCCAAAAAACCAAACACCACGGGAAACACCGTGGCTCTGAAAGCAGGGGGACACAGGTCTGCAGTGAGTTCCCAGGTCTCTTCATGCATGGGAGTCACCGCAGCCAGAGCTGACAAGTTTGTGTGGTCTGAGGTGGGTGTGAATTTGCACCTGTTTCCTCAGTTCCCCAGGCATGCCCTTGGAGCCGCGTTCCTGTCAGTGGTCTTGTTGTGGGTGAGTATCACTTGAAAAGTGAACCAAAACAGAGAAGGAGGAAGATATCCAGTTACTTGGGACCCTTCTCAGGAAACTAAGCGTAGGAATAGGGCACAAGAAGATAAGTCTTGGGCTTGAAAGCACAGAGATGATGGCCTGAAATGCCCCTGAAACTTCATAGCCAAGTCAGGGCAGATGCTACCTGCAAAGATGTAGGTGTTGATATTCTGGATAAAATGCATCCACGTCTTAAAGCTCCTCTTTAAAAACGTTTGTGTGTTGGAAATTCTGATGGAGATGTTCTCATTCATTTACCCGTGCGTGTTTGAAGGCTGTGCTTTCTTCATCTTTTCAGTGTTGGGAGGGTGTGCCTGCAGGTATGGATGCTCCTGCTGACAGCAGATGAGTCCCAGCCATAAGTCACAGTTATTAAAAGACCAGCCTGAGTTCAGCAGACACTGTCACCTTTATAATTTTGGTGGGCTGACAGATCTGTCCATGACAGCAGCCCTTGCGACATCCCGAAACGCAGGTTAACCAGGAGTCGATGATGTCATTTTACCTTCCCGTGTGTGTGCAGCCAGATTTGGATTTTATGTGGCTGGGTGCAGACATGGGAGACTCCAATGCAGTGCAGAGCCCATGTCACGCCACGGCTCTGTTCGCCCACCAGCACCCGAGTTGCTGGCACGGTGGGTAGAGCCAGTGCTGCTGCACCACAGCATGGGTACCTGCGCCGAGGACGTAGGGCCACGGTTACATTCGCACCCAGTGTATTTTGCTTTTGTTGTGAATAATCAGCGTGCCTCAACAGAGGCTGAACCTCACCCTGACTGGCCAGGTAATGGGCTTTCACCCTGGGGAGGGTGAAGAAGAAAGGATCGGAAGGGGTTGCAGAAGGGGAAGCGGCTTTTTTCTGTCAGCTGAGGTTTTCCAGGGTGTAAATCAGTGAGGTGAATGTATTTTGCAGCTAGTCAGATACCTTCCCTTTCTGAGGGACTACTCAGGTTATTTTAGAGGAGTAGCTAGTTGGGAGAAGTTAGCTGGCTTTCTCCTCATGACAGCTACTCTTGATAAAGTCTGCGTTTCTTTGTTTGGCCATGTTTCAGACTAGAGGTGAAATTAGGAAACAGCATCTCTTTAGGATTTTATAGGTATAGTATTTTGTCCAGGTTTGGTAGGTAGTCCTTGGGTTTATTTATCCCTTTAGGAAACAAATACTGACTGTTAGACTTGTTGAAAAAGATTTAATCCAAGTTTTTTTCTTTTGGAAGCTTGGTAAGGTGTTCTGGGGGGGTGGGGAAGATATTTAAGAAAAAATAGCTTTTTTAACTTGTGTGAAAAAGTGTTAATTCATTTTGGTTTGCATGGGGAAAAAGAAGATGAGTTTTCTTAAAAAAACAAAACAAAACAAAAAACACACAACAAAAAAAACCCAAAACCAACCCAGAACAGATTTTTTTTTTTTTTTTTACTTTCCAAAAGTCTGCTAAAAAAGCAACATTTTCTTATTTCTTAGTCCTGCAGCGTTTCCCCCCCTCTCCCCCAATCATCTCTATTTTTTAATCTTAGTGCTGAGGGGCTATACAGAACTAAAAATGGTTGGAGAGTATTTTTATTTCCTCTTTTTTTTAAAAAAAAATTTTTTTTTTTTTTCTCCCTCATGGATAAAAGTTGCAAGCAAGTCTGTCATAGGGATGCTGGAGGTCCTGGCCATGCTGCTGATGGGGGTCAGGGAGATCAGGTATCTCTGCAGCGGTGAAACCTGGGACAGCCGCGGGGTGCCGGCTGCCCGGCGGGTGAGCTGGGATGGCCGCTTCAAGCTGGAGCTGGAGGGCGATGGATGCCACGATGTCATGTCTGAGGTGACACGGACCGCTGCAGCCAGACACTCATTGTGCAGTGATGTTAGGAAGGGTTCAGAGATCCTTGTCACAAGAGTCAGGTGTCCGTGAGGTCTCTGAGAGCATCACAGCTGCCAGCGCCAAACCTGGTTGTGGTCCCAGCCGCAGCCCCGGGCTGGTTTCGGGTAGACGGTGGTACATGGTCCTGGCAGGAGGAAAGCTAGCTTGGGGCTCCTCCACGCTGTCTGTCCCCTCCCAAAATAGGGCAGGGGGCCCTTGGATGGTCAGGGGAGGAGGCAGTGGGTGGGAGAGGGGAGGGTGCTGAGTGGCAGGTTGCTGCAGGAGGACACGGGCTGAACCTTCAACCCATCTAGCACCCTTCCAGCAGCTGGGCAGGAGCCCTGCCCTGCCCACGAGCTGGAGTGCGACCCCTCGTCCCAGCGATGAGAGCACGATGCCTCCTGGTTACGTTACCTTAAATACTGCCAAAGGCCGATGTGGTGCTGCTTTAAGAGAACAGATAATTGGTCTACTCCTCGTTTGGCAAATGGGAGTTTAAAGCAAGCTCTGCATATCCAATAGAGTTAGATTTGAAGCAGTCTGTTGTTTTCTCATGTGAATTGCAGTGTTTGACTGTGTAACACTCTGTCATGTCAGAAGGGATTTGTTTACCCCTGTCGGACTCATTGGCTCTGTCAGCAGAGCTCACTGTTACCGAGTGGGGGAAACAGACGCCGGGATGTATAGGTCCTACAGAAATCCTACAAATGTGGTGCTTGATTTAAAAACCAAACCAAACCCGATGTTTCAGATCTGGAGGACTGTTCCCATCCAATTACAACACTGCAAGTCACACGTTTTGATCTTTAAAACCTTGGCAATGTCCCTCCAGATCTATATTCTCTTTGAAAAAATATTGCCTGAAATAATTCTGCAGCAACAGTTCAGGCACAAATTTCCTTTTGTCAGTGATGTCTGCTCAAGTAATCATGACAGTTTCATACTGTTTTCATTGAAAGGGCTGTATCTGTCAGATACTAAGCCTTACAAAATATTGCCTGCTGGAAAAGTGTGTTATGTGCAGATTTATGCAGGGCAGCTCACCAAGTGAAATTTCTGTGGCAGAGGATGAATTCAAGTGGGTCTTGTCCTTAGATGTTTGAATAAGAATTTGAATCTGTGTTCTGACAAGTAGCTGTTTAGCCTAGCCCCTTCCCCCATCCCCAAATACTGCAAAATTATAAACTAGCAATGTGATCGAAATAAAGCAAATTATGCTTTCTAAATGCAGAATTATGCTGGACAGCCCAGTAGCTGGAGTATAGAAGTAGATATACGTAGCGTAGGTGTGAGTTGTGCCATAGGTGTCAGTGGCTGTGATCTGGAGGAGCACCTAAGTAGTAGTGTCTAATCCCATGGACCAAGAGGACTGGAGGTACCTGTGAATGACCGTGGTGGTTTTCAGCAGTTATCAGTGCTACAGGTGTTCGTGTGTGCTGTGCTGCGCTTCGGGTGCCTGTTACTGGTAGGTAGACAGCAGAGGAACTCCTCTCGGTAGCTGTGGCTCTGGTGAGGCCGCCAGCGTGCTGTCATCCTGCGCCCGCGCTGCAGTCATCTGCGTCCTGGTGACGAAGGGCGAGGACAAGGATCCGTTTGGATCTGACCCCTTTACAGAGCATTGCAGCGAGCACAGCTTTGAGCTTACTGGTGAACGTGGGCCGTCATGTCCAGCTGGTGCCCTGTCGAGGGAAGGCGTTCTCCATCCCCCTGCACTGCGTGGGTCTCTGACAGGAGGGAGGATTTAATTTTCAGGCCAGTGACCCTAGCGTTTCTGGCTTTGCCTTAGCGGAGAGGTGTTGAAACACAAATCAGCTCTGTCTCAGCTGTTTTGGGCAATCCTCCCTCCGACGGCCATCGGGGAGGGCTTTTTTTGCATTCCTTCTCTATGGAAGTACCCTAATGCGAAGTACTTCTCAGCAGAGGTTTCAGCAGCTCCCTGAGGAGTTTGGAAAAGAAATGGGATGTCTGTGTACAGCACAGGAATCTCAGTTGGTGAAACTGTTCAGTGTGTCACTGCAGTGCTAAACTGTTCATACCATGTTCTAGTTGCCCCACTTGCAGATTTTTAAGGCCAGAGGAGATTGTTACGGGCATTTAGTCTGCCTCGTGCATAAAGGATTGTAGGATTTCATCTGATGATTTCCTCATCCAGTTCAACAAACTAAAGCTGAAATGGACCACATGCTTCCAAAAGGCATTCAACTTTCGCAGAACAAGTGAAATCCTGACCCCTTTGAAGTCACTGTGAGAAGTGCCATTTGCTTTAGTGGGGCCAGAATTTCCAGCCGAGCTTCCAAGTGACCCAGGATTTACTACTCTCTTATTCTTCTGTCTAATTATCCTCACCTAAACATTTGCCTTACTTGGGGCAGTAAGGCAAACAAGATGTGACCCTTGGTTTTTTAAGCTGTCTAAACAAAAAAAAAAGTGCTTTTTTAAGCTTCACTGGTCGTGTTGATATTCTCACTGGGCACTATCTTTGCATGTGTTCTTCCCTCACTTCTTAGTTCGTTCTTACAACTAATGTTTCCTCGAATGTACAGGTTTTTATTTTTCAGGATACTTGAAGAATGCAAGTCCCAAAGTTTTAACCATTGGGGTGTGCAATCCAGCAAGAATAAAGTATATGTAGATGGGTACAGGAGGAGGGATATATCCAGCCAGCTGTGGTGTACGAGGTTTAACTAACAAAATGAAGCAACCCATTGCTACATGAGGATTTTAATGCTGTAGCTGCATTATGTTGTTTGTCTATGAACTTACATGGGACATACATTATTTTAGCACTGTTATTACTACTAGTTTATAAAGCCATATTTAAAATTGTACACTTAATTGTAACATAACTTTAAATTGTGCACTGTGTTGATCCATGTATATATATATGAGAAAAATCTGTATATTTTGTCTTTATGCCGTATGTCATTGGTGTGTAAATTATAACTAATGGATCTAAAATACCCTTCTGGTTCATGTCCTTCTTCTGAACATCTCTGTGCTTTCTGTAGAGCTGTGAACTAATGGTGTTCTCTTCAGTGTGAGAGCGGGGAGTCCATGATAATGGCCACCGAGTTAACCCACATCTCCCCAGGCAAATACTTCAGCCACCAGCATTATTTGGATGGGGTCACTCTGTCACTGCTCATCTCTCCCCTTGGCACCGCAGGAGGGATTTCAGGGGCCAGCACAGGAGGAAGGACTGCACTTAAACTTGGGCATGAGGAGGGGTCCCTGCTCGTCTCTCTTTATTTCGTGGTTAATGCTACCAGCATGAAAATAATCCTGAGAAGGGAACTCTGTCGGAGGATCGCATAAACTTTAAGGTCTTTGCCCGAAGCACTGTGCTGGCTAGTTTCATTGTACGATAATATTTTGGAAATTTTTCAGCAAATGTAAGTCCTTAGCCAGACTTGGCATGCTGCCCCAAACGCAACGTAGGGACCGCGTGACAGGAGACGTGACCGTGCTGGAAGGAATAGGGGGCAACAGCGTGCAAGTGATAAAGGTGCAAGACTATACACTGTTGCCTTCAGACCTCGTGGAGGCTTGACATCAAATCCCGCTTCGTAAGTGATGACGTCAGTGTTGCAGGCATAAACATCTATGTTTAACAAAAACCTGCTGGGTGGGTGTGTAACCACCCCCCGCACTTAAATGCGGAGCTCTCTAAATGCGGAGCTCTCTCTTTGGGATGCGTCAGGCGCCCGCAGCGGGGAGCACAGAGCGCGGGTGGGTGTTCTCGCCCCGCAGCAGGGTGCTTGGCCGACGCCTGCCGCGGGTGCCACGGGAAGCCCTGCAAGCGCCCAGCCTGCCCGCTGCTCTTGCTTTCGCAGGTCCTGCTCTCGTGTCCCTCCTACCAGAGCCGCAGCCCGGGGCAGGGGACGCTTTCCCTCCCGTGAGGGTTGGGACAGTGCCTCAGAGTGCGGGCTGAGTGGGTGGGAGAAAGGAAGGGTGGGATTGATGGGCTGTTGACCCAACTTTGTGTCTTGAAGGGGACGGGTAGGTGCACTTCACCCCCCTGAACATCAAAACTGATGTCAGGCCCAACCCTGTAGTACCATTCTGAATAGATTTTTAGTTCCTTTCATTGCCTTGCAGTTTTATGGTCAGTGAGGTTGATGTTTATAGACTTTTTCTCCACGAAAGCTAGAAATGTCAATGTATTTAATAAACACGGAGGTCAGAAACATTGTACCTAGCTTGAAATACAGGACTTGAATCATTAAATATTACAAGCTCAGAAGAGCTGGCAGCCAAAACTGAGAGCGCTGTGAAGGTCAGGTCTCTCTCCATTCTAGAGAACTTCTGTCCTGGTGAAATACTCACAAAATCTGTTTATCCGCCAGTCCCAAAAACTTTACATGATGGCATGTGAGAAATATTCTGGACATCACATGGTAGTTCTGGGCTGTGCGGGCACATGCAGCTGCTTACTGCAGCCTTGCTGGTGGGAATTTGGTCAATCCTAGTAGCTGGTGGTAAGCCTGATCCTTACTTCAGAGAGCACTGCCGAAAAGGTGAGGGTGCCTGTGTTTTCCATGTGAGGAGATGGAGGTGGGTTGTCCAAGAGTGCCCCAGGACAGCACCCTGAAGGGAACTGCACAATTAAGTTTCCTGAAAAGCCATTTAGCCATCAGCCAGATCCTGGGTGGGAATATTGTTCCTGCTCCTTGCAAGGGCTTGGACTAGATGACCTTTGAAGGTCCTTCAAACCCAAACCATGCTATGATTCTAATATTCCTCATTTTCCAGTGAAATTGTTAATAGCAGCTGATGAGAAGTCTCTACGGCAGCTCTGTCCCCACTCTGATGTCTGTTGCGAGACTGGGGTTCAGTTGCCCAAGGCAGGTGCCCAGCGTCCCCCGAGATGCGCTGGGAGACCTGGGGCATCTGTGCAGAGCTGCCGGGCAGGACCCAGGGGAGACCGCGACCAGGAGCTCCAGCCGGAGGCCAGGTAGGCTGTCTTAAGGCTTCTGAATTCGTGGCTAAACACCTGTGTTTAGACAACTGAATCCACCCTGGATAACCATTTTAAAGAGAAAATGAAAGAAGGTGGTGGTGGTGTCGCAACTAATGTTATTCAATGTTTATATCATGGTTGGTCCCAAATAATCTGACCAGCATGAATCCTTGCATGCAACGTTCTTCAGAGGCTCAGGCTGCCTACCATGAGGTTTACAATCCCAGAAAAAAGGTGGTGCATCAGCAGAGAGAAGAGAAAGACAGCCAAGCGGCTGTTGTTCCAATATTTGGCTCTGGATTTGGCCATGTACATTTGATGTTATATTAAGACCTCGCTAGGCATCTCTAGGTGTCTGTGGTGTTGTAATCCATGGAGATCTGCTCCGAGTGGTCCGTGGAGCCTCGAGGCTCCTCAGCGGAGCAGAAATGTCTGCTCTCGGGTGAGCTGAACTGCTCCCGCTCTGCTGACTGTACGGCCCAGGTCTCTGCGGGTCACAGTGGCAGCCGAACGTTTAGCTCACGAGCGTACGCTGCAGTCAGACATCAAAATTAACACCTCTTCATCCCAGGCTGAATCCCACCCTAAAATGTTTGTGTCTTAACCTGGGAGCCCAGCCATCACCTCTATTTTGATACTTTTTCTGGGAAATGATGTAGCATTGCAGACACAAGAAGTCGTTCGAGGCAACCTCGGGCTGTAACGTTGAGCACTCCAGGGCTGGGAAATAGTAAAGTTCAGTTGCCCGTATTGTTTTAACGCCACCTCCTTTTGCATAAAAGTATTGAGTTGCAGATTTCAATTCTTTCAGTCTCTTTCTTACAATCTTTTTCCCTTAAGACCTCTGCCTCATCTGTTGCAGGGGGTAGAGACTAGAGAATTAATGATGAGCTGGTGATTTCATTTGAAGTGTGACCCCCAAGCCTTATTTACTGCGCAAGATTCAAGTCCTACAATGGCAACGGAATGATTAATTTCCTCATGAGCTTCTCTGTGGCAGTCATTACCATGGTTTCTGGGTGCTTCAAAAATACTAACAAGTTTATTTTCACAACATCCCTGTTGAGATGCAGTAATAGACAAGACTAGAAAGATAGAGTTGTCAAGAGCCTTGAAACTAAGTGCAAGAAACTGGAATTTGATATAGGAAGAGCCAGTGGATGGACTCAAAGAAAGGAAAGATATAAACAAGCAACAGGCATCAAAGATATTCTTAGCAGATGCACTTTATGTGGGTTAGAGGGTCTTGGAGAAGTGCTGATTACTCTAGGATTGAAGATGAGGGTCTAAAATAGTGCCTTGTTTGTCAAAACAGGAAGGAAATGATTTAAAGGAGAAATGTGACACACAAGTAATAAGATTTGGAGAGAGGAGGCACAGGCTGTCACCAGACAGCAGTCCTTTTTCTGTCCGTCACAGCAAAATCTGCAGCAGCTGAGGATGTGCTGCCCTTACAGACAATAATGAAAGGAGCTTAGTTTTCTTTGCCCAGGCTTTAAGGTTGGGCCATGCTTCACTATCGTTTTGAAAGCAGCATTTTTTGGGGAGCCACCTGAAGCACAGTTATTGTCTAATAAGAAGCTTTGATTTGTCAGCTACAGCTACGCATAGAGAAATTGCTGTGATTTCACATACAGTGATTCACTGTGACAAAGCAAACCATAATTATTCAGTGTGCAAACTTCACTGCACGCTGACACGGCTCTTGTTGTTGTGGCTTCTCGGTACCCCTTTTAACCCGTGAATACAGCATCACAGAAATAGCCAGCGGAGCAGGGAAAGGTGATTGCTCCCAGGAGGATCCAAAGTGCTCGGAGGTGGAGCAACGTACTCGCTGCCGCTTGGGAGACCCGGGGCTGAGCATAGGAAACCTTCCCCCTACCCCAGCCTTTCTCTACGCCCAGCCCTATTTTTGGTCCCGCCGCTGAGGATCATCAGTGATTCATTGTCACACAACGATTCAGAAGGGGAAAATGCGAAGGTTTGCTGATGAAGAAAGCATCACCGTGAAAGCAGTTGGCTCCCGAATGTGTGCATCTTTTACTCTTGCAGAAGCAGGGGGTGAAGTTTGTGTCTCCCATCTCCTGAGTTGTTGTGCAAGTTGGGAACAGCCCATGCCTTTGCTCTTTACAGCTCTGGAAACCTTTCCTGTAATATTTCAGCTGTAAAGTACTGTTACACATTTTAAAGGTTGGACTGTAGCTATTCTGCCTTCTCAGGCTTAGTACAATCTGAATAGTAAATATTCTCCTGGCTATTGTTGGAAAGCCAATGCCAGCCCTGCTAGTCCCATTAAAATAATTCAAAAGATTACATTTACTTAAATATACGTGTCCTAACAAATGTGAGTTGGTAAGTGCCTGGATTTCATTGTAGCTCATAACCAGCTACCAAAACCCTGCAGAATACCAAGGGGTAGGAAAAGTTTGAGGATGATAGGAAGAATTTCTAGCTGCTATAACTATTGTTAGTTAATTTATTTGCTTTCTGCTGTGAGACCAAAAGCAAACCTTAACCGAAGAGGGGAAAAAAGTAACTAAATCTGATACACCGTTTATATAGCTGCGGATAAATCTGGAATCCACTTGGGGAATCAGAGTGAATGGCAATCTTTTTAAAGCCTGCTTAATGAAATGACTCACAATATCAAATCCCTTAGATAAGTCGCTAAAGAAGTCTTCAGTCTTTTAGTGAAAGCCATGAAAATATTAGTACTTTTACAATGAGCCTTAAAATATGACAAACAAGAATGAATGGTATGATTGCTAATTAATCTCTCTGTGTTTTTGCAGCTGGCTAACAAGATGGATAAAAGTACTTAGTAATGATTTGCCTTGTCTATTATTATATATATTTTTTAATCAGTAGATAGATTTCAAAGAACTTTGGAAACATGCATCACCTGAGCCAGATAGCATCAGGAAACTGTCAGAAAGGACCATATATGTGATACATGCTGGCAAATAGCCACGGCTGGTGGGGAAAAAAGAGCAAACGTTTAAACAAATGGGGTAAACCAGAAGATATCGATAGGAGGAGGACACAGAAGACGAGAAACCATTTTACAAATGCATACCTAATGGTTGTTAGGTGATGCTTTAAAATTCTATCTAGTAGAATTTTAATACTTCATGGGGAGGAAGAGGGACGAGATCCACAGGCGGGTGTCTCCATCGTATTTCACGCTATGATACCTGACAACAGAGATCTAGTGGCTGCAGCGGGCAGGTTCCCGTTCACCAAGTCTACATGAAACAGCTTGCTTTATTGCAATGATGGCTCAGTCCGTCTCTTAAAGTAGCTGATGCTGGCAGAGAGGCCAGGTAGATTTTGTGATCAACTTCTACCAGTCTAAAACCAGGCTCCTAGGCTTGGGGGCATCTTGAAGGCTTCAGAATGGCTTCTAACAGAATATCTTAAAATTCAGCATTTTCCATGCTAATAAGGTGAGAAACTTCTGGATTTGCTGCTGTTGTTTGAGGTTTCCTTTTAGCACCAGAAGTAAGCATTAGTAGATTCTGCGACAACTTTTACTTTCACAAATATAAGTGCATTCCTGTCACATTGAATTGTAAGTCAGGAAGGTGTTCAGTCATCATCTAAATTAAACAGTTTCTCAGTTCTACAGGCAATCTTATGTTCTACTGTCTTTTGGTGGCTGAGGGAGAAGAAACTGGGGTGAGAAAGGAAATGACAAATAAAATACTTAACATTCGGGTAAACATTTATAAAATCATAATTTGTACAGCCCTGATTATAAACATCGATGATTAAATTTCAAGGGTACCAAAACATGGCTGGAATGACTCAGAGGAGACACAAGTCATTTATTTTGGCTTGAGTACTTCCCTGCAGCCTGCTAGATGCTGCCCTCCAGGGCAGCCTTTCCGTATGCATCGTGCCACTCAACAAGGCAAAAAATGTTGAGGCAGAATGAGTCGTCCTGCAGCATTTCTGCTTGCAAATCTTATTAAACTTTCCTGTTTCCATCCAGATTCAAGACAGAAGGATGCTTCAAAGTAAAAATATTTTTAGGGAAATGAGTTTGAGGCAGCCCTGGCCCCAGCAGCAGCCTCGCGCTGTGCCCCTTATCTGATTCCCTGCTGCTGGGAGGCACCAGGGCCAGTTATTAATTGTACATCCCCAAACTTCTCTGCTGGGGTTAAAATGACAACTTAGGCGTCAATCACCCTGATTTTGATCTGGTATAACAATGCCCCGGATAAGGAAAGCCCCAACAAAGTCCCCGTTTAGCTGGTTTTTCATTCTCGCTCTGTGTGTAATCTCTGTCAAACAGAAGTGCCATTTTTAACTGTAATCTAAGCCTATTTGCCTCCGTACTGGAGTTGAGGGTAGCTCATGTCATCAGGCCACTGCAAACATAAGCAAACGAAGCTTTGTTAGGTAAGTAAATATTTCTTCTCTTTGACATGTGAATGAAATGAAATAGATATGAGTGATTGACTGACACCGGAGATGTCAGACCCTTTGGATGCCCCCCTCCTGGCCTAGTTTAGTCAGCATTTTATTCCATATGTATTCAAAATGTCATTAGTATTTCTTTATCCAGAACTCTAAATGCAAGAACGATGTTTGTAATTTAAAGTGCTGATCCTTCCCCTCCTTTAACCTCCCCATCCTAAGCAGGGTGTAGTCAGCCAATTCAACATTCAAGCCAAGTGAATCATGCCACGAGCCTTCAATGACACAATTACATCATCTAACACAGATACACCATGTTTCTAAAACATTTAGTGCTTCCTACTTGGTACTTCGTCTCTTAGCAGCCGTATATGAGAAAGCAGAAACAAATCATCCACTTTGCATTCAGCAAAACATCTTTGTGGAGGACTGAAGTTGGGCTTATTTGCCTTCAGTTTGCTTTTGCAGTTCAACCTCCTCCCGGTCGTTCTGACGAGTCTCCAGCAGAGCCGGCTGCTCCCGCGTGCCACGATGTGCCCCCTCCTGTTCATGCAGTCTGCCATCTCACTCAGAGAGGATCCAGCAATGAATGTTTTGACCATAAATATTCCTGTTTTCTTTCCTGGGGAAAATTGAAAGAGACTCTGAAGAGATCTTCTGGAAGAAGCTGCAAAAAAGACCCCAACATCTTTCTTCAAGGGGTTGCCCATGTGGCACTGTTGTTGATTTTACTTATGTATTGTTACTAGAAGAGAGACACGAGATGTCCCATCCAATCTTGCTGTATTTATACATCAGGGAAACGTACATAATTCTGTTGTTTGTGCCCCTTTCTTCTCCTTTTGCAGAATCCTCGATGATCGATTGCTGTCAGCTGCAGGGAAGATCCCCGTTGCGTCCTGAATCATTCCTCTGCAGACACCTCTTCTGTGCTTGCCTTGATGGATACGCGGTGGTAGTGCAGTATTGCCGGCATGCTTGGCTGACTCCTGGACCCCACCGTGGTGACAAATTGGCCTCCTCAGTTTCTCGTTTCCTGTTCCTGACCACCTACTCTTGGTTTTGTGGTGCATTTGCTTTCTGAAGATGCTATGTTGTGCTGAAACAAATACCTCCAGGCTTCACTGTGTGTCGCCAACTCAGCCTTCTCTTCTGGTGGAGAGGAAACCAAGGCCCTTCCTTCTTCCTCGCTGTTGGCTACTTACTGTGGAGCCATGTTTAAACAGAAAGACTTGTACATTCTTCAAAATTCCCTCTTCATCCCCTTGCTTAGGGGTTTCCTCACAACCACAGCATGGCTGTGGTGGGGTTGGGTAGCACGGGACATCCCTCCACCGGATTCCCCGTCTGCTGCCTGGGGCAGCTGCCTGCCACCCTGCCCTGGCGGGGACATCCACAGCAGAGAAGCTGGCCCTTAATTATCACATCTGCACTGACACCGCCTCTGTCGGCAACCTGTCCTTCATCTGACCTTCAGCACTCGCCTCTGTGGTGATAGGACATCTTACCATTATTTTCATAGAAACATGACACGCCTGCGTGATGTCGGCAGCGTGGCAGTAATTTAGCAATTTGTAGATTACTGATTGGCGAAAGTGGGAAACAACTCATGCAAATAGCAGAAATTCTGGCAAATTTAGTCAATTTTTGATTTAGGATTGTTGAACATCTCTTAAACCTCAATCATATAGGCGTTGACAACAAATACACCGCATGCCAGAAATGCTGCTGGATCAAAAGCCACAAAATAACGCTTCCAACGCACTTGACAATCCCAATCCTGCCCCTTTGGCAACAGCACGGGAAAATGAATAAGACTTTGTAATCTTATCTGCACCCGATCCAGGAATTTTTCAGGGACTCTAGCTTTGTATTAAGGAAAAATATAGGGTTAATCTCAGAGGGTAATACTATTATAGCAAGAGTTTTTATTGAATTTGTCACAAGAATGCACTATTATATTTTCTTAAAAATTGTAGAGAAGTATTAATACATTATACTTTCCCATGGTTTTAAATTGTACACATAACATACCTTCTGGGTTTTTTTTATTAATATTCTACCACTATTTAAGTTAAAAATGGTCTTTCAGCCAACAGCCAAGCATTAAGTGCTGGGGAAAGACAACATAATCTACAAATTTGGCAAATGTATTTGAATGGACTTGAAGATGAGGCCCTCCTCTGCTGCCAAGTGCTTTGGAGGTGCTTTACACACAGCCACGGGAGGGCAGTGGATGACTTGGATATGTGGTTTCTAGTTTTTATCTGTTTTTTAATCATTTCGTTTCCCTTCCACCGAGCTCCTATCTTGTCAAGAAATAAAAATTTGACGCTGATGTGAGAAAGGGGATTTGATTTTCATTTCCCTCTGCGGGTTTGGCACATTTTCCTCGTATTCTTGTTAGTTCAGCTTATCATCAGTGTGTGGAGAGCGTGTGATACCATCCCTGGTACTGCACGCTGGGCAAGAGGGGAGCGGGGGAAACGTGGTTGTACAACTCCCGTGTTTACACGACTTTCAAGGTCAGGACTTCCTTCCAAGAAAAAAATAACAGAGATCCCACAAACAGTTTAATGGCTATCATCTGTGGTGTTCACAAGTTGTCTTAGATGCACTCCGAATTCTTCCTTCTTCGTGGAAAGACCTGACCCAGGTTCAGCGCAGGTTTCAGCCAACCAGCAGTTCAATAACAAAATTATAGCTCTAGACCCTCCTGTGGTTTGCTAATGGGCTTGTGTATCTTTTTGCCTTAGCTTTTTGCTAAGCTAGCGAAGGGTAAAAGTTGTAATTATAATCGGAATGAAACATTTTTGGTAAAAACAAATGAAAACAGGTCTGCTTGTGATCAGTGTTACTGGCCAGAGGGTCTCTGGGATGGACAAAAAACAACTAGAAATGTCAGGACAAGCTCTCCAGACTGACCCCGTACCCCGATCAAAAGTATAGAAGTTGGCAAATACTCAGGATCAGAGGAAGCCCGGCCTAGCAGCAAGCAGAAACAGCCACATACCGGCTGGACAAGCACTCCATAGAGACCGAATACGAGTTTTACAGTTCACAGCAGAAGTGGTGTTTGAAACATTTGGAAGCAAGTTAGGGAGAACAAAGGCTGTTTCTGTGGCACACTGAGTGCGGGGAGGAGAGGAGAGCATCCACAGTCTGCCAAGGCGGTATGAAATATATGCCTGTGTCTCAGTACGCCAGAAGCTTCTGGGCTTTATTCCCAGAACTCCCACTGATGTGTATGACCTTGTGCTAGTCACCCACGCTTGCCGTGCCTCAGTTTCCCTATTGCAAAGTGGGGACAGAAGTCCCTCCGAATAGCTGTCAGGGAGCTGATTCTGTAACTTTTGGATGCTGAGGAGATGGTCTCTATTTGTATTTGAGTAGTATCATCTCTCAAGCATTTTGGAGCTTTTTGATTTTTGCAGTAGAGTAGCCAGTCTGTGTGTTGAGGCATTCCAGAAAAAGAAGGTCACAGCAGAGGCAAAACTCACATTTCCCCAAGTACAAGCTCCATTAGCTAATTATAGAAGAACATCCCATAGCAGCTGACCAAGTAGGAGCGCTGCGACTTGTACTGAAGTAGTTTTGACTCCATGTAACAGACAGTGTATAAATATACTGGCCAGATGCATGCCAGTAGGTTATTGACCCATCGTTTCATCTGCCAGGTTGGCTGGTCACCAGTTCCCAATGCAAGGTTCAGCGTGCCCATGCTGACAGGAGAGGACGCTCAGATGGCACTGGAAAAGCAAAAGGATCCTGACCCTTAACCATGAAGGGCAGATGAGAAACCACGGGGTGACTGATGAAAATCTCTATTTGGCCAGCCTGATGCTTGCTGGGTCAGACTCCACATGCCCACTGTGAATGGATTGGACTCGCTGTGTAGGTACATATGTGATTTATCTCTTGGTGGTTTTACACAGATTTACAAATCTGGCTTATTTTGCATGGGACTATGGCCTCCCAGATCTGTCACCAGCCTCGGGTTGCAATACATTTCTTTCAGCTGAAGGCTTGGATTACAGTACATCCAAAATTGCATGTAAACTTCAAGAAGCAGGATTTCTCCGTACTTGCATTGCTTTTGCTGTTCACCTACATCAAACTGAGCCTCCAGGCTCGTACCCGACAGTGGCATGTGCGCACAAGCACACGCACAGCCCACCAGTAACTGATTTTTGGGGGAGGCAGGGAGAGCATGTCTCTTATTAGATTCTTGTTCCGTTTTCTGTTGGTTTCCTCAATATTTGGGGTAATAAGTTTGTTGACAGAAACATCTCCTGATAAAGTGGGTTAACATCTCCCGATAAAGTGGGTTCTAAATGACTTTTGTAACACAACAGGAAGGAATTGAGAAACTGTATCTGCAGAGATGCTCGTTCGTGTTACCTCCTCCGAACAGTGAACGCAGCATGGGGGTGGTGATCATTTCAACTGTTTAAATATTGAATATTGTATACTGTCAGCTGGTTCCTTGTGACCTACCTGCCTACCAATATGTAGACAATTCCTTTTTTTAAAAAAAATATTTTTTTATGCTTTTAATATCTGGAGCTTTCCCCAGCACATCAACAACCAGTTCTAAAACCTCAGCTCCTTGCTGTGAGGTCTTGGCAGCCCGCTTGGCCTTCAAGTTCCCCATTTATAAAGTAGGAACAATACTCTTTCATTATTTCCTCTTCTGAGGAAAAGTCCACTGGAAACTGTGAGTTTCCCATGTCCTGAGATAGAGACATACGACTGCCTACAGTAGGTATTTTTTAAGTGTTCATATTGAGTGCTGTTGTGTTGGGGGCAACATGTAAGCATATAGAGGGATGGTGTTGTGTAGAAGGCTGGAAACCTGCCGCGGTGCATAAAGGTCCCACCTGGAACATACCTAGAGAGTTCCCATCAAAGGAGTACTGAAATTTCTCCCATAAGAAACAGTTTTTGCTGCATGGAAAGGGAACTCTTGTCTATGGCTGGTAGGCCTGTGTCAAGTGAAGGTGGAGGGAAGTAATACATAGAAAGGACAAGTTGTTTCCAGAGCAGGATGTTAATTTTGAGTTGCAGTCCTAATCCATAGTGACTTTTAACCTTTTTCTATTTGAGTATTACCTGTAAATCATTCAATTACACACCAAATCTTCTCAACTGAGTTAGGACAGTCACTTGGATTGTGGGAAATGATACTTTATATTCCTCCTCTAATTCAAACCTGATCCAAATTCAAGTGTTTTCCACTGGACTGCTGTGTGGTCTGTAGTGACGTATTCCCAGTTCCTTCTGCTGAAGCTGTTCTGCTTTGCATAAGTGCTCTGTAGGTCCAGAAACATGTGTGAGACAGGGATGTACTCTCCACAGTCCCCAACACAACAGCTGTAGGTTGAGGAGGAGGACAAAGAAAATGGATTGCAGGTTCACGTTCAGACTCATTTGCCCTCCCAAAACAGCATCCCCCACTGCCATTCTCTGAGAGACAGTGAGGGCCAAGAGGGACCGCTTGGGGGTTTAGGGCACGCTCCGAACAGTGGAGGGTTTCAGTTCAGCTCTCTGCTCTCACAGAAGCACAGCCATCCCCATATCAATGCACCTCAACCTCCATCAATGCCTTCAGCACCAGGGCAAAGCCCTCACCATCACGGCCTCCCCTCATGGGAGATATTTTTTGACAATGACTTCCCCCCAGTGATCTGTTCTTTACCAGAAGTGACTCCAACTGCAGCCTAAATTCACCAGAAATACTGAAAAAAATGTCGACCTGGGTCAATCCGAAGGAACATTTTGGTTCGGAGAGCTGTTTCTGTTGCCTGTAGAGATGAAAGCCAAATGCTTCTCCCAGGTTATGCAGTGGAAGTGGGTGGTGGAAGGGGAGAGAGGGACATGGGGTTACCAAGGTCAGCTAGTCTGCACTAAAAAAGTTTTGAGACCAGTCTGGTTTTGTTGCTGTTGTTATTTTTAAGCCACTAAGTAAACAAGAAATATTAATGACATCAGTAATCCCTCCTGGACATATGCCTGGTCATTAACTTCTCTTATTTTCCTAAGCAAAGGCAACAGCATCACATTGTGTTGATGTTTTTTCAAGAAAATATCACTAGCAAATAATCCTCTTAAGGAAGTGCAAGTGGCTGGAGGCAATGCTTGGGGCTAAAAAACACAAAGTGGACTCAAACCAAAACAACTGCTCCCCTCCATGCTACTCTGCTGCTGAGCCACTGTCAGAATACTAATACAAAGAGGTCTGGTTAGCCAGGCACTGGCTCACAAAACAAAAGGTTTTGACCCCTTTTGATAGAAAAAAGCTATGTTTGATCAGTGAACACTGTCATATCTTATAAAGGGTAGAGGATAAATCAGGTAGCAGATAATTATAGTGTCAAAACAGTAGATCAAGTCCATCCCTGCTGCATGCCGGTGGAATTTTGATACGTTTGACTAAATTTATTCTGTATTTTTACCTGCTACGTCAGCCCCGGTTCAACTTCCAGCAAAGGTGGTGCCAGCTGGCTTCCAGTGGGCCTTCGAAAGTTTTTCGCGGTGTTCCAAACCTGATTGCTCTACATATGCCCACTTTCAATGGGGGAAATTTATAAGGCCGATGAAAGCTATGTGCTTTGCAGTCTCTTTGTCTTCGCATCTGAAGAGGGTTCTGAGGCGTATCCTTGTGCAGAAATATGCCCCGCTGACTATTACGACTGCCTGAACAGTCCCAGATGCATCTTGAGAGCCTGATGATAAGCTTTACAGGTGAAAGCTGCAGAGGAAGAGTAGAAAGGATAAGGTTTTCTATTATCTTGAATTGATATTCACCACCAAGCCCATTTCAAGTGAAAATTGCTTTTAACTTTCTTGTTTTAAACAATTTTGTTTATGCTCCCTGGTATTTAAGCACCGCTGTTTGCTGGGGGCAGGTCAGAGCTCCAGGCAAAAAGTTCTTCATTTCTGGAGCTGGGGGCTCTCTTAAATTTTCATTTAGATATTTGGACAGTCTCAGGTTCCTCTGGTCTGTTTGTTCTGATGTGGTATGTAAAAACTACCCTCATTACCTTTTTTTCCTCCCCTTTGTAACATTCCTTTTGAGTCTAAATCAAAAAAACATCCTCATCCTGTAGACCCTCTGATCCTGCTCTGTCAGATTCATTTCTTACTGTGTAGTCAGTCCTGGAGCTTCTTCACTGCATCCTTTAATTTTGGTTCTTTTAAATGTTGGTGAGCTCCATGTTTGTACTGCCCAGCCTGAAAAAGCTGCCTCATCTTCATCTTTTTTTTTCTTTGTTTATCAAACTGCACCCTTCCTAAAATGCTCTCTGCTCCTCAGGAACAGGGGCATGTGACACATGAAATTCTAGGAAAGGGGAAAAAGACCTCTGTAAGTGTAGTTTAAGAACACTTAAAATTTTTGTATAGTGATCTTTGTGAGCCTGTTTGCCATTGTTTTCACTCTAATGGAATTCAGTGAACCTTCTTTCCACTTTTTCCAGTGAAGGGGAGCTAAGTTCTCTAGGAAGTCTGTAAACTTATTTTTTCCATTAGCCTTGCCTCAAATCATGGGGTTATCGGGGCCGGGAGAGCTGCCGGGAGCCCGGAGCACAGCTGGGAGGGTGTGCAGGACTGGGTGGTGGAAGAGACTATTGCCTGGAGGGCCTCTACACTGTGTCTTCTGCAGTGTTGGGAAGTGGGTAATGAACAATGTAGAAAACTGCAGTAAGAAAAAGGACGGCACCATGGTTTAGCTGGCTAATACCATCCTGGAGAATTGGATCTTGCCCCAGACAGAATTTTTCGATGATACTGAACAAGTAATTTAAATGACCATGTATTCACAAGTAGCCACACCTGTGTGGTCCCTTCTTAAAGCTGTCCAGCCTGAGTCGCTCAGCCCCTGGTTCTCAGACCAGCAAAACACACAGCAATAAACAGAGTACATGGAGATTGACCCAAACATGGTGGCTACTACAAAAATGCTGGCTATCCAACAAAACAGGTATCATGGGTACCTGTTTGCCTTGCCTAACTGTAAACAGCTAACGCTTGCATTAGGCATGTGGTTGCTCCTATACAATCAGAGAGGGAAAAGGTTCCTCCAGGTGGCAATACCCCACTGAAGACTTGATGCTGTGCATGCAGGCACTCCCAGAAGTCTCAGGTTTATGGAGTGTGCTCAGAAAAAGTATTGTGTGGACTATTTGATTGTGTGCAACTGCATTAAATCCAGCTGTCAAACCAGCTGATGGGGTACCTTGCATATCTACAGTTAACCTCATGCTCTGGGAAGCATCAGATCTAGTACATGAGTGTGGGACCGTCATTGGAGGGCGTGTAGCTACACTGATGTAAGGGGTCGACAGAAAAGATTAAGTGCTACAATAGTAAATTACAAGGAGAAAACAGCAATTCCAGTACCCAATATCCTGGGTACTGAAAGAAAGGGAAAAAACAACGGTAATGTAAGTAAGGACTGTATTGTAAAATTTACCCACAAGACAGCTTCAGGGTCACATTCATTTTGTCATTTCCTAACTTCTGGACACTTATATTACTTTTTAATTTATGAATATAATAATTATAAAAAAAGCATGATCTTAGATGCTGGTGGATATCTCCTGCTCTCTTTTTATGCTGCTGAGGCAATGGCTTTTGGCGTCTACTAGTGGGCATGATAACATTTTAGAAAGTGTTTTCTGGGCTAGGCAGCGTGGTGGCACTGGAGCAGATGTTCTGTAGGACCTTCTGGACTAAATACCTCTTGCCCAGCCAGCTGTGACTATGGGCCCGCTAGCCCTGCGCAGGAGGAAGGCAGCTGCTGGTGCACAGCCTTGGTCTAGATGGCTGATGAAGTCTGACTGCAAAAGAAGCCCAGCGGCAACAAACTGACAGGGTTGTGTTGTTGCATCTTTAAGGTAGGAGTGGATTTCTTTCTTTCTTTTTTTTTATTTTCTGTTTTTTCTTATTTCCTGTTGTTATCGCAAGAGTTCACATCCCACTCAGCTCTTTTGCCTGTGCTAGGCCTGCATGGAGTCTCTATCAGAGCAGAGTTTGAGCTGGATTTTTCAGCCTGTGTATGGCCAATAGAAAAGCTGGTGGCACTGGCTATAAGAGTTATGAGCTTATTTCCCTGGTCCAATCACAGAGAGATAAACCAGTCCTTATATATTATGAGGCAATTATATGAGCTAATGATCAAGTTTTCCTACTCAAATTGTAATAGCTATGCTTTTTATTTCCATCCAGAACAAATCTGACACAGGGTCTGGCCAAGCCAATAATGATTGCCAGTTCCCGTTATACCTTTAAAGGCTGAATAATATATGTAGCACTTGCAGTGTTTTAGTGGCACTTAATGCAGTCAAAGAGCTGAACAAGCAGTATTGCATTTCACAGCCATTTCTGTCAAGCAGGTGTTCACCACTGCCATCCCCACCAGCG
Source organism: Platalea leucorodia (assembly GCF_965183815.1). Taxonomy (NCBI): domain Eukaryota; kingdom Metazoa; phylum Chordata; class Aves; order Pelecaniformes; family Threskiornithidae; genus Platalea; species Platalea leucorodia. The sequence continues at coordinate 82,611,403 of NC_138825.1, forward strand.
TTCCCACAATGAAACTAAGGTCCGAGGAGAGACAAGGGTGAGTTTTTAGTGCAAGCACATCCATGCAATAATGCAGCTCTCTGTTTTTCACACTGGAGTGAGATTACATCCATCTGCACCCAGTCATGTCAGTGTGCCTCTCATGGCTGCTCATGTTTCCCTTTCTTGTCTTCAGTGTGGGTTTAATGGGGTAACAGGGAAAATCTTGGGGTTTGGGGTTTTTGTGGTTTTTTTTACTGTCTGCATGCAATTTTGATTCTTTGCTGTGAATACAGGTGAGTGAGCTGTTAGTTGGAGTCTTCCTGTGGTTTACAGCAGAAGGCAGAACTGTATATAAGCTGGAAAGGCATACAAAGCTAAAAAGGCAGGTGGCCAAGCTCATCTTTGGAGAAGCTACTGTTTGGGCCACTGCAATGCCAGATGCTGCTGTGCTCAGCATCTTTTTGGGTCCACTGCACAGTGTCTACCCAGGGTCACTATGTGTTGGGGTCACCATCTTTTCCTTCTCTGTCTTCTGGAAAGGGAAGATGGCATTAAACAAAAGGAAGACTGGGTGAAGTACATCCAACCTAATTCAGCTGTCTTAAAGTTAAATGTCTAAATCAAAGCTAGTTCCCTTAAGGCTCTTGGATGTCTACACTGGAATTAGATCATGAAGGCTCCCTTTGGAGTCCAATGTATAGAACAGGTATCTCCAGAGAGCATTTCATAGCACCCTCAGACAAACACCTAAAACAGGTAGCAATGAATCCCCTCTGGAGAATTCTGCTTCCTCCTGTTGATAACTAAAAAACCATGAATCGACAAGGTCAGGCTTTGCCATCTTTTCAGCCCTGAAAGCTGGGGCAGACGGATCCTGTTGTCAGCGTGCTAGGTTCCCATGTTTCATTCCCTCTTTCAAAATTTGGTCTTTCCTCGTTACATAATTATATCCTGTCTTCTCACACTGTCCGGGCTGCACTTCTTCTGTCATGGAGATGGGTCAGTGATATTATTTTATTGTTAAGATCTTTGGGGCCAAGCATAATTGCACGTTTTTCCCTTGTCTGTGTGTAGTTATAACCAATTTACAATCTGGAAGAGCAAGGCTTAAGACATGCCATTACAGATAGCTTAATACATTGACTGTGGTGTCTACAGTTATAAAACCAAAAAGAGAAATTCTTCCACCTACTGCAGAGGATTTGTCATATTCAGTCCTGCTTATGTCAGCAGGTCATGCTTCTCTCTCTCATTTCCATTCTCCTTTGGTAGGAATGTTAGAATTTGTTCTGTATCGCTTTAATTTAGCCTTAAAGCAAAAGAAACCAGAATTAAAATGTATTTTTGGACCTTGTGTTTACAGAAAACAAAATGAGTGACATAATGAACTACTAGTTTTAAGTATGTCATACTGGGAGAAGGATGGCAAAAATAGCTCCTCAGCAGCCCAAGGCCAAAGTACCAGGAAGTATATGCGCAGTCAAGTGTTACTGACCCAGGGTGTAAACTTTCCCTGTTTGAATGTAAATTTTCATGATATACAGGGAGAGAAATCAGCTGTTCTGTTCTATGCCAAGAAACAATGGAGGAGGGTGGACATGCCAGCTTCGGCGCAGAGCAGAGCTCAGGTAGGAATTACAGGGGGCCTGCTGAAAACTAAGACCAGTGGGAAAAAAGTTCAATGACCTGAGAGAAGAGCTTATGCCAAAAACTAGGGTGTTGACAGTCAGGTTTTGAAAAGAGGATTTAAAAAATAAAATAAACTACCCTAATAGATTGTGACATGGAAAGTGAAGTTTTCTGTTTTTAGTGAATGCAAGGTAGCTTAAATTATTCCTTCTAATACAGTTCATTGGAAGGAATAATTTAAGCTACTCATAAATATTGTTGGGATCTCAGTTCAGCATAACTAAGAAAATAATTGGGGTAGCCCAAGAGCTCAGTGAAAGTGGCTAATCAATATGCAGCTATGGGTGAAAGGACTGAAAGGTTGGCCATGCAAAGAATGGGGCTCAATACTGAACACGTTACAGTCATATCTGACATGTCATGAAGACACAAATCATAAAGTATGACGTCATCCAGAATTCTGGTCTAAGTTCTGCTTCCTTTGTCTCAAAAAGAAGTGTGAAGCAGAAGCTGCCATCTCGGTAGCAGAGGTTGTTGTAAAAACAGAAGGTGCTTTTATTTGAGTTATGGCTGAAATGACTAAGACTGCTCAGTTTGGAAAGAAGATAAGGAAGTGGGAACATATTGTCAGAATATAAAATACTGAAAATGGAGAAAGTAAATAGATCACATATTCTTTCTGGTAATGCCAGATGAAATGAATATCTAAACTAAAAACCACTATTACTACTTAAAATCCAAAGAAATGCTTTTTTAACACAATGCAAAATAAACTTGTGAAACTCATGCTGGTTAGATATCATAGAGCTCCAAGTGGTTAGGAAGATTAAGAACAGATTAGACATTTACTATTAGGGTAATTACCATTAACTAAGAAGTCTACAGTCACATTTGATGGGATGAAAAGTATAAACCTTTTGCCTCAGTGAATACAGAAGCCATTCAAGAGACAGGTTAAGCAGACATGTCCTCCAAGAGCAGGTTTCTCCTTAATTATCTGTATGAAGACTTCTTGCATAGCTCTTCAAGGCATCTGTTGCTGCACATTACCAAACTTTGGTTACTTGGCTTTTCTATTTTTATGATGGAGATTAGGGGAAACCTGATCAAAACTGCTGAATGCGGCAACTGCACGTCATTCAGGACCAAAATGCATACCACAGTTGCATAAAATGTAGATTGCTTGTAAGCCTTGTCAGAAACTAACTTATTTAGGGGAGGGAGAGGAAGAGTTTGACCAACTACACAGCCAAGAAAATCCAAAGGACAGAAAGAAAATGACAGGAAACAATGCTGCAAAAAAGAGGAAGAGAATTTGCTTTCTGGGAAGAGTGTGGGCTGGAAGAGCTGTGGAGCTGGGACTGAGAAAACTTTCCTCTTGATTCCTGCCCTGCTCAGGAAACGGCATAGTATACATGCCTGTAAATAAAAGGGATTCAAAGAGGTAGCTGTCTGCCTCATCAATTTTAACTACTCCTAATTGCAGAATATAGGCTAATTGATCTGAACAAAGAAGTAACTTCTGCTCTGTTCTGCTCTGTCCTGCTCTGTCCTGTTCTGCTCTAATCTATCACAACAACACGAACTTCAGTGTGTCCATACTAAGCTTCTCCTGTGCTACATTAGCAGTGCATATTTTACTTTTTTTTTTTTTTTTTAAATTTTATATTCTTCCCAGGGCAGAGAATGATGGAGGCATCTGTTGTAGGGTCTTTCAGATTTTTTAAAAGGTACCTTGCTGATAGTGTTAAAGATGACGAGGATGGTGAAATGTGCTCTGCATATGGAGCAGCGGAGAATTAGCAATGGTTCATCACTCTTGTGAGAGTTCATTTGGCTGCCACAGACTGGCCCATGAGAATATTTCTGGAGAGATGAACTTTACCTAATAATAAAAAGTCCACTGACCTGCTCGCATGTCGCAATTCCTGTAGCATGAATAATTGCACCCTCTTGTATAATTGGCAACATTAAGAGTGCTAAGTGAAATAATTAGGAAAGAATCAGATTTCACGAGCACACCATGCTCTTACTTTGAGGATTTTATTCGTACCTCTTCCCCTCTCCTGGATAGTCACCACTCGGCTGCGCTTCTGCTGGGAGATGTGGGCAAGCATCTGCCTCGGCAGCTCCTGCCAGCCTGACTCTGGCAGGGTGTCAGCAGAGCCCCCAGGATAATGCATGGCATCTTCAGCATATCTGGCCTTCGGCGTTCCAGCAAATGTGCGGTGAGATGCAAGCCCGTGGCACGGAGTTTTGCACCAGGTGCCTCTGGTGCCTGGAACCGGGGTTTTCCAGGGCTGGAGGTGGCAGCGTGCTCCCAGGCGCCGAGAAAATGAATCATTTGGTAACGGCAAGGTCCCTGTTCCACAAATTAATGAAGATTGATCCTCCCCTCCCAGATCTCTCAAAAAAGTGACAGTAACACATTTACGGGAGAGCAGCCATTTGAAGCTGCCTGAGCGTAAGGACATAGTTTTGCGGTGGGTCACGTGGGAGCGTGCCATCTTTGCTGGGTCAGTTTGAAACCAAAAAAGAAAAATCCCTGACCATCTGGCAGGATGCAGCTGGCACCTGGGGTAGTTTAAGATCTTTTTGCTTGTTGCAGGGCAAGGGAGAGCTCGCCACAGAGCGGTGTGCACAGTTCCCAGACAACCCCAGGGAAAAACTCCAGTGATGTGTTCCAGCTTCGACTGGGACTGATCTGCGCAGATAACATGTTTGACAACCATCTACTGCCTTAAAAAAAAGGAGACAAAAAGAAAAAGAGGAGGAGAAAACCCACAGAAAGACAGGAAATATGAACTGCTGAGAGGTAACTTGGAATTAGGCAAGTGTGAAATGTAGTACAACACTTCTTAGGTCACATGTTGGGGTGGAAATCTGGCATATTGAATCATAAGATGGATGCAGTCACATGCATTGTACGGTACAAGAGCTGTATGCCTAAATACGCCAGGTGGCAGGCCGGGGGAGCAGGACCCTGCAGGAGGCACACTCCTCACACCCCGTGCCGGTGCTGCTTCTCCCAGCACCTGTGTGTGCCTGGTGGTGAGGAGCAGCATGCAGACCAGGGACTGGGAGAGGTGGTGCTGCAGCACCTGCACCGCCGCCTGGAGGGTGGCACCAGCTGAATACATCGCACGGAAAATATCTGGCACCCCCTCCACTAAGAAAAGTATTGTGAGAAAATCTTCAAGTTAGTACAATGCAATCATAATCTGGGGAGACACATGGGGGCAAGAGGAAGAGCTGGGGAATTTCTGGAGAGATACCAGAACCGGTAGCCAAACCAACCCATTGTGAACACAGAAGATAAGGAAATGGGAAGGTGGCCGAAGAATAGGTGACCTTCTCAAGATCCTGTATCGCCATGGGTTTGTGATCTTTGCTACTTTACAGCTGACCTCTGACTATCTGACGCCATTTGGGAGAGGCCAGGGGAATGAATGACAGCAGATAGTTGTCCTCGGGTCCAGTTCTGGTGTATCTTCTCTAGCATATTGTCCCCGTGACTTTTCTTTTGTGTGGGTCTTCAAAACACATGTACACCTCTCACACATAGTATCCATTTCTTCTACACCCCTTCCCTGATTCACTAGCTAACCCCACAGCCCCATTTCTTAGCCCAGCCCCCATGTTTACTGGAATTTACCTCCCCAGCTCATTCAACCTTAGATGTTGACATGCACCAGTTCTGCTGGTGCCTCATCGTGTGCCAGCATTAACCTGGGATTTGCTTTCACAGACTTTGGGGAAGATGTGTGAAGACAGGGTGGACAGTGAGAACAGACAAACAAATGTGGCAGAACGGGTCTGAAATGAGGTCTAACACTGCAGACTGCTGCAGCTATCACTAGTCCATACCCCTCTTCAGAGCATCTACTGGGAAAATACTGCAAACCAGGTCCCAGCCAGTCTTCATTATCCAACTATTCCTGCAACCCAGTCTAAATACAGATGTCTTTTTCCATTATGATCATTAATTTCCATACATCAACATAAAGGGGGAAAAAAGTTTCTAGTTGGCTAAAATACAAGGGGAGGGGGAACTAATGTAAAGAGGAGGTTCCAAGCCATGAAGGCATCAGGCTGCCTGCTGGGAATGGAGGAAATAAACACTGCTGCAGATGAAGATTTATAAGGAGATTTCTAAATGTGCTCAGCTGAAGCTGTTTCAGAAATAGAACGGATCCAGTCTCTTAAGCTAGGCTTTAAGCTGGATTCTCCCTGCCTTAACACTCTTTTATTTTGGCAATTATAACATTTGTGTTTATCCGCACTTCTCAAACTTCATGTAATCTGAAGAGTTTGCGGTATCACGTAGTATGGTTGACTCAGACGCTAGAAACAGCTTATGTAGTGAGATTATGCAGAGAAATATTTAGCTTTTTTGTCACATTCTTTTCAAAATGTCACATAAACAAATAATTTCTCTATTATTATTGTTTCTACCAGCATTAGTTGATGCAATATCATTGTGCTCTACATCTTTTTTGACTTTGCCATTCTTATATGGAATAGAGAGACCAGAATGGCAGGAGCCACATAATACCAGATGATGACTTACCACATATTTAAACCAGTCCTCTGCTTTTCACACAGTAATAATATAGACTAATTGCTATTTCTAGTCGCAGCAGACAATGCCGATTAATACACAGTGAGCTCATAATCAATTGATTTTGATTCTGTTTAACTGATCATAAACTCATGTGTAACTCATCATTGAAAATTAGAGGTGTGGCGGCCATTCAAAACATCATAACTTTGCCAATACTTGGAGCGTATGGCTGGGACTACCTTGCCTTATGATCTAATGGAGGTGCATACCATTTCTGCATAGCCTGCTCTGACTGTACAGAGAAATTCACTGTGCCTGGTGCCGTTAGGCAAGCTGGAAGAGTTCAGCTCAATGGTGCACAAAGGACTCATAAAGTAGGGTTGCAGAATGAAGAAACTGATGCTTGGTGGAAGGGACTAGTTAAAAACTTTCCTTCCAACCTGCTTTCTTTAAATGGGAAACTGGCAGTTTGATGGAAAAAGCCATTTTCCTTGAAATTGTGGCTTGTAAATTAAAAACTGTAAACTGCTTTTCTTCTGGCAGACAATTGAAAAAATAGTTTCTAGATTCTCAGCAAAATTTCAAAATTCTGGAACAAAAGCTCCCACTGTCTAATCAGCTCCCCATGTGCCTGTCCCTCCTGACTCCTGGAACGGCTCCACAGTAGGTGAAGCAGGACAGCTTAGGAAAGGTCATGTTTTGTAGATGCCCTCTTTCATCTGGACGTAAGATGCAAAGTCTGACAAGTTGTGCTGTCTAAACTTCCGTATCACTTTTTTGCCATGTCACACTTATGCCTTGGTCAAATGCTGCCTGCTTAAGTTATTAGCATTGTAAACTCTTATTATGTTCGGCATGCACTTCATATGTCATTGGCCTCCAGCTGTTGGTGCTGGTGTAGGAGAAGACGACTTGACCCTAGGTGGAGAGGAGGAGGGTTACAGAAGACCCTTGGAGTGAGACAGCCTGGGAAGCTGTCCAAGGGCATGCATTTGTAAAGAGCAGCTGTGAAAGGTAGGAGTTGCACACAGAGCTATGCCCTATCACTCAGATTAGGAATTTCCTTATCATTCCACACTTTTCTACAATATCAGTCGAGGCCACAGTTGGCGTGGTAGTATAAGGTAGCCGTTAATGCATTAGCTGCTGTGTGATACCGGCACTTTCTGAGCAAAACCAGACAGTGTGGTGTGTGAAGAGCTAACAACCAGCCCAACCAGTGCGCCTCATGTTGATAATTCAAGGGAGGGACACATTTCACTTTAGAAAAATAGTACTGAGGACAGGCCATTTCTCCAAAAAGAAAAGAGTTTGGCTGCTTCAATGGTAGCAGAATGGCCAAGACTTTTTAATGTGGAAGAGATGTCCCTTTCACTCAGCTGGAAGTCATTAGACTATGGAAAAGAAAATTTTGATGGAGGGAATTTACATTGAAAGACCAGGAAAACACAGCTCCAAAGGGTACCTTGACAGACAGAAAACAAACGCATCCCAGGAGGCAGGAGGTAATGAGAGAAGAAGTTGGGAGCAGCAGAATAGCCAGGAGATGCTAAATGGCTTTGCTCAAGGCATGGTGACAAATCTGTGTTTGTAATAGAGGAAAAAAAGGGCAGGGGAGGGAAAGCACATCAGGAAAAAGTAAGTAGGACAATAGTAAGGCAATACAAGGCCCCTTCCCTCCAAGTTTCCTCTGAGCACTGAGCTAGAGAAGTTGTTCTTTTCTGTTGCCATTAGCACTGTTGCACAGCTTCTCAGGAGCAAGATGACTGCTGGAGATCTCCCTGGAGCTGGCCTCTGCAGTAGAGGATGGCCACTTGTATACAGTTCAGCTGCTTGGTAAAGTACTTTGGGGGATTTTCAGGAGCACAGCTCAGAGTCTATAGGGAATGGAAAGGGGGAGCATTTCTGCCACTACTAAGACACTGTGACTTTGCAGCTATGGGACTTACGGCAGTTGGCAAAAGAGACAGGTCTTGTGCTCTTCCTAACACTAAATCAGACCCATAGGTGACAGGCTAAGGATGCTTTAGCACTAGCTTCTTTTCCACCTCTTTCAGTTTGGCAGACTGTATGTTTCAGAGTATTTTTATACCTTTGGTAGTAACAGCGTAGTCATGATGTAGTAACCAGGAGGCAGAAAGTGGCTATTATGGGGAAACTTTAAGATAATTTCTTTTCAAAGAGAACAGAAAGTCAGTGAGTGCATGCTGTGTGTCACACAAATTTGGGTAAAAGGCTTGCACCTGAAAGACTCGGGTAGCATTTCTTGCAGTGCACATACATATGCCCAAGTATTTATATGAATATGCATTTATGTAACACACATGCATACATGCTTAAACACATGGAATTTCTTTTTAGGATTATTATTTCCAGGGAAAAAAACTAACCCTGCTGACAGCATCCTCTAAACGAAATCTGTTAAAACCAGAGATGGATGAAGATCTGAAATGCCCAAATGCCAGAATGATTTGGGAATGCCGCTGCTGCATGCAATCTGCCCTGGACTTTGCTTTCTGGGGGAGAGGCTGTGCCCAGTCTCCAGAAGAGGCTGAAGGAGGACCGCACTGCTCCCAGGCCCTGGGGAGGGGGGACAGGGCAGTATCTGGGTTTGGGCCCCCCTTTTGTTGCTAATCGTGTGAACTGCAGAGTTTTGAACCTAACTGAGTGCCTCTGTGTTTCAGGTTGCACAATGCAGCAGAATGGGATGTGATTGAAAAGGCTACAGATAAAATCAAATGTGAGGGAAGGATGAGAACACGTCCTTTCTTCTAGCCATGACTATTTTGTTGTGTCTGTTATCTAACCCTGTAATTAGGACGGCATTCAGAAAATGCGAACAAAGTTGGTATTCTTTTCATAACCCCCAAATCTTTGCATTGCTGCATGAAACTTTTGGCTTCAGCTTTTCCCTGTTCATTAACCATGCCAAAATTTTTAATCTAACACCACTGTTAAAGAGTGGCAGGCTTCCAGGGAAATATATCAGCCAGGCTTATTAATTTCATGCCAAGTGCTGGAGGCGTGAATGTAGAGAACGCTGTTTGACTTTGGATAATAGGAATCAGGCAGCTTAAAGGCAGGGGATAAAGATCAGGAGCCCTGTGTCTCAAGAGGAGGAGGAGCAGGTGCAGGCTGCAAGCAAGGCCTTCAGGCCCAAAGGGGCAGCCAATGCTTAAAACAATCTGCGGTGCCTTTTTTTTTTTTTTTTCCCTTTTTTTTTTTTTAATTTGGCATGTGCCTCTCACAGCTTAACAGACCGCTGCTCCACAAAGAGTGGTAAACAGAGAAAGGGAAATTAAAAAGGGAAGTCCCATGATAGACAAAAACAAATTAGGGCAAACAAATTACACAGAGTCAACAAATAAACAAGGGAACATCTGTGAATATATTTCTTGGATTTTCTGATTCTGAAAGCAACCTGAGAAACAGTGGAGGGATGTATAAAATTTAATCGGGGAACCAAGCCTCTCCTCCTCTCCCCTGGCCCCTCCTTCCCTGGGAAGGTTGAGTTGCAGCAGGGGATACCTGTGGCACCGCTGGGGACCCCTCCGGCAGGGCACATATCACAGCCTCCCCTGTCCCCATCCCAGTCCTGGTCCTGCTCCCGCCCCCCTGCTCCCACCAGCGCCAGCCCCGCTGGCTCCCCCGGGAGCACCAGCGGCGGCCAAGGCACCCTCCACCAGCGGTGGGATGGGACGAGGTTGTGGCCGCATCAGTGCAGGAGAGGTTTCCCTTTCCCTGCTGCTTCCCCTGGACACTAAGGCTGGGTCTGCATTGCACCGGGGAGTCAGTATTTTGTTCTCTGCCTCTTTGATATACCACTTGTTATAGCCACATATATATATATATGTATATATGAATATATCTCAATAGAGATATAAATGTATGTATATATATAGTACATACATATATGTTTTTATAGAGAGAGGTATATAGAGATATTAATGGATACAGAGATACAGACACAGACCCTAAACATTTTGGGCTTTCCCTTCTGGGAGGTTTTGCTGGGATGCCTCAGGAGCTGAGATCATATAATTATAAACCTGAACTTGGGTAGAAATTCTGAGACAAGCTCTTCAGAAATGAATCTGGTGAATCAAAAAAAAGCCCCCAAACTGCTGTATTTACCTTTTACACATACACTATCAGAAAAAGACATTTACTTGTGGGGATGTATAAAAAAGAAAATGGAAGAAACTTGAATTTAGCAAACCAACTGTTTGCTTTGGCTTCTAGAAATTTATGGATTTGTTTTCCTTAGGAAAGTTCACAGAAAGGGTCTGAAATCAGAGGAATCCATGCAAGTGGCACTCATCTGCGAGTCTACCCAAAAGCACAAAACAAGTATTTCATTTCTCTCTGGACCTTCACGTGGCTCTCAATAATTTTGTTTTCCGCTCTTATATCTATTACACTAAAAGATGCCTTCAAAGGAAATTATTATGTGGACAAGCACTCAGAAGAGATATATCAATAGTGTTCAAGTTTTCTATGCAGCCCTTAATTTACCCCCTGCATAACAAGCTTTAGTCATAGCCTTGCATAATATTTTTCCCACGGGGCTGTGGCCTTATTCTGTACATGGAAGGGGCAATACTTACTTAACAGGCAACTATTCAGCACTTTGTTTTTAACTTATTCTGTGTGTGGTCTCTGCACACTATTCAAACTCAGCTCTGCAGGCAGAAGTTGTTAATTTTCTTGGGGTTTTGCTGTATTGTCCACCACTGTGGTTTCGTGGGGCTTCAGAAACCTTGTTTTATTTTCATGGCTCTCCCCTGAGGGTGGTGATGGTGACCGTGCTGTTGCTGTCTTACAGAGGAGGAGTGGAAGCAAGGAGGAGCTGCAAATAGACTTCTTTCAGGTGGTCAGTTTGAAATACATGGGACCTGGGCTTTATTTTCCCAAACCGCTTGCATTTATATTTAAGCATATACCTATAACGTAATGCGCAGTTACTGTTAACACACCTTTTCTTGCGAATCTCTCCCCACCACTCTGCTAGTTTCTGATCCCCAGCTCCTCGCTCTGTGTGTCCCACCTTTTGTTTCAGCTTGTTTTCCCATCTTGATCTTGGCACGCTGCAGTGTGGCTATTGCTCTAGCCTTATTTCCCCCCATGATTCTTGGTCCCTCTTTGATTCCTTGACACCATTCACTCTCTCAATGGTTTTTGATAGACGCAGCCTTTTCTCCTTTGCCCTTGAAGTATTACACAGGGACATCACAGAAAGCACAGGAAAAACAAGTCTCATCTTGCTATAGACCCCAGCTACAACACTGAAGGAAGCCCCCATGTAGTCCCATGCAGCATCCTGTCCTACATGGAGGAAATTCATCCAAAGGCATCAGTTATTTCAGGTTACTAAGCCTTAGCAGCAGCTTTGGGCAGTGACAGCTGGACGGGCATCTCCCAGTCATCAGTTTCACTTTTGATGTAACTAACATCAGTTAAAGAGGTCCAGCTTAGTAACCACAAGTATCTTCAGTGAAAATGAAGAACTTCTTTGTTTCTGGTAATTTTAGGGATGGATATACAATTATATTAATTGGTCAGCAGTCCTCTGGGCATCTGGAGGCATCCAAAACTGTCCTGACTATAACAATAAAAAATAAGTAAATTCAAGACTAGCCAAAAGCAGAAGCAGAAAGCACAGGGCATGGATAGAGGATAGTTCCTGCCGTACAGACTGATGCTGGAACTTTCCCCATAGATTTGGACGCTTAGCTGCTCAACTTTCAAGAGCAATTTTTAAATGCAAAATCTGGGAGAGAAGTTAGAATTCAGCTTGCTCTGAGTAAAACGCATTTATCTGAAAGGAAAATCACATTTTTGAAATGCACTTTCTGCCTCACAGCTTTCATGTGGCTCGGTATGCAGATCAAACTGAGTAGGTGCTGGATAAACACGATCAGTAAAGGTTCATATCAGACCGATGCACACCAGACTGGTGGCTTCCAGTGTTATCCAGGCTGGTTATACCATGCAGAGAGAGGAAAGGAGATGAGGCAGTGAACACTGTCACTTTCTTTCTCTGTGATCAGGCTGGCTTGGCCAGGTGCTGTAACAGGAATGCTGAAAAAGTTGAAGAAACTTTTCTTGTCTAAGACTTGCTAAGGAAGGGAGCTGTAGGAGGAGAAGTTACAAGGGAGTCTGTGCATACCAACATACTCCAGGCACTTACATTTCTGTACAGTCCTGAGCACAAGAATCAGAAGTTTCATTAGGAAAAATAAAATAGCCATCCAGAAGCTTAGTGTAGGCTTTCAGCTGAAAGTTTTAAATGGCAGGGCTTTGTACTAACAGTGTTAGTTATTAAAAAGCTTGGCTAGGCTCCCTTTATTTTTCTTGTCTTCCTTCCACCTGATTGCAGATAAACATAGCCTGGAAGCTTAATGAGTTTCACTGGTTGGCCTACCCAAGTCTAAGAGGAGGACAGGAATCCAAGGTGAATTTGTCTTTGAGGAGTTTTGTACCTTCCCTGAATGGTGTCTGTCTCCTTGGGATCATCACAAAATCCTGCTCCATCTCAGGGGGAGATGGTGAGATGTTTAATGCCTTTATGCAGTTGCAAGGCCCTTTCCGTACCACCCAGACAAGGCATGTTCCCAGTGCCTGGTGCGTACTGGGACATTAATTAATGCAAGCTGGCTGAGGGTTCATCCTCCTGGATGGACTTTGGGAAACATGTGGGCAGGGCAATCCTTTGGTATGGAGAGCACAGATGCAGTCTCTGCCAAGAAGGCTCCTCATCAAACAATGAAGACACATTTTGCAATTTCCATTTGCTCCCAGTTACTGGAGGCAACTATAATGACCATCTGTATCTCCTTATGTAGTTACGACAATTTCCTCTTCAAAATAGGTCTTGTCTCATTCATCCATATATTTGTGGTCTACTGGTTATGGTTTTCTTTATCCAGACTTCATCAATGCAGAACATAAATTCTCTCTCCTGTCTGCTATGGGAAACATTTCCTTTGCAATGGCTGCTACAACTCCAATTTAGATGAACCACCACAGTATTACTTGATAAGAGAGAATTCTGTGTTTAATACCTGTTTTCTGTTAAGTTCGTTTGCAGCACCAGATTGTATATGTACCTTTAAACTTCAGATCTGGATCCTGCTTATTTTCTTCTGAGGACCACAGGGTTTGTCTGAGGCATCTTTGCAAACTGATTTAAGACAAGAGTGATTAAGCAGGAGGTACTGCGTCTCTCTTACAACTACAGGAGCCTACTAGAATCTGTAAGTAAGTACTGGGCACACACATTCACCTGATTTCAGGAGATGTCTAACAACTATATGTTTTTGGCTTCCAAAGAAAAGGGTTAATTGCACTAAGTCCACATTTAAAGCATATTACCTAGCTTCTAAGACTGAAAAATTTGACCATAACCAGCTAACCTTAAGCTTCAAATGTTGAAATTTAAATGCTTTAGCGTTATGTGCATGACACTGGCTTCAGGAGCTTTCCCTTCCCTCCATGCCCAAAAGTATTTCAACACATTTTGTTCAAATTTTTTCTGTTTCCCTTAACTTCTAGGCAATTTCAGGAACTTCAAAAGCTAAATAACACCTGTTACAAGCAAGTCCCATATTCCCTGGGGATGATATTAACTTGAGTCACCTATGGTTTTATAAGTCTATCAAACACTGCGGTGCGAGTTGCAGTGGAGGGAGGTGGAGGTATTACCTGCTTGAAGGGAGCATAAAGCCTCTAGTGGTATTAAGGGAGATGGCAAAAAGTCACGAGTCTGTCTCTCTGGGTACCTATGAAAACTCTCCTGCTAGCACATAGCAGTGTGCCGGGAGACAGAAGAGTAACTTCACACATCAGACAGCTCCAAAATCTGCCTTTTCAATGCACAGCTGTGAGATGAATGCCACCTGCACCAGCCCGTGTCTCCTCATGGTCACACCTCAGCTGTCTACATGGCACTACTTAGCTCTCCAGCTTCTCTCATCTTCTCCAAGCATCAGCGGCAGGAGGCTGTGGGAGGGAATGGAGGGATAGCAATGGAGATCCTGGGTGTGAGGCCTTTGGGAAGGAGGTTAATCCCATTGCAGGAGAGGGATTCAACCTCTGGATGGAGCCAGATGGCTGTCAGGAGCCAGTGGAGAGTTTTGTGTTGTAGCTAGTGGTTTGTGGAGGACGTGAGGTTGGCTCACTGTATGTAGAGACAGCTGTAGCTCTGCATAGAGTTGTCATGATGCATTTTAAGAGGACTTCAGACTGAGGAAGAGAGACGTTTCGTAGCAGATCATGACTTCTTCTGTCTCTTTCTTTTCTTAATCTCACTGCTGGCGCAGGGTATTTTTTTGATGGCCATTTGCAAAAATTCTTGCTTGATATTTATCATCCCATCCAATCAGCAGGATTTGATAAGAGTGTAAGTGCCACATATATGTATATATACTATATATGTAGGTAGATAGGCGTGTATATCAGCTCCTGTATACAACGATTGCAATGGACTTGCCACCTTGCTTAGTTATTTGAACTGTGGAGGCTCACAAGTTCCTTAGGCTGCTCTACAGCCCAAGGTTTCCCACACTTCCTTGCCTCTCCATCAGCAAGGCTACTCAGGGAATAAGGAGTTACTCTCAGTGAGGAAAGGGATTAGATCTGGCTCTTAGCCACTCATGTTGACAGCAAACACCACTTCAAAGCTTGATTCCCAGAGTGGGTCATGAAGGGAGGCAAGGATTTGGTGTTCTCTGTACAGCTTGGTGTAATCGTACTCCCTGATTCCTCTGCCTTCACCTTTATTTTCAGCAACACATGCTCACAAGGAGTAGTACTTATAAGTTCAGTGGACTCGCTGTAAATGAGTGTTACTCTGATGTACGCGATGGAAGTAAACTTGGAGGATTTGCACGTGCTGTAAAAAACTTTTCTAAAAAGAGATCTTTGTTTAACAACAGTAGTGCTTGTTTACAGGACTGAAGCACTGACCTGAAATGCAAGAGGGCTGGTGATGGCGTCTATCTCTTTGCGTTGCTACAGATAACCTAGCTTCTTGCTTGTTCACAACATAATGCAATTGAAACAGAACATTTGGTATTTTAGATACCTTGAAAGCGTCGGAGAGCAGATGAGCCTTTGCTGGCATTCAAAAATCCTGCTACTGCAAGTGCTAGTCAACCCAACCCCATGTTTCGAGGGTATGGTTTAGTGGTGGACTTGGCAGTGATAGGTTAACGGTTGGACTCGATGATCTTAAGGGTCTTTTCCAACCTTAACGATTCTATGATTCTATGAATCTATGTTTGGAAACCTTAGAGGCAGAAGGCCAATGAGAGGAGACTGCTACTTCCCGGATCAATAGTCAACCCACAGGTTGGAATTACTCCATCTCACATGTCCGCTGTTCAATTAAACAGGAGGCCAAACCCTCTGCAAGGTCCACAAAGAACAGAAACCTACTCCTTTAAAAAAAAGAAGCACCTTTTATGAACTGCTTTCAGAAAGACTTGAAAGCATCGTGACAATTCATTAAAGAAGAAAAAATTGTATCAGAAAGTGGCCTTGATGGCAGTCCACCTGATTCCTAAGTGTTAAAAAAATAATTGTGACAAAAGATTATTCTTAAATTAAATGGGTGGGGAAAATGATTGTATAAGATGAAATGACACATAACTGGGGCTAATAAGGCCTGAATCATTCTGGTTCGATTCATTAAGCACCTGAACTGAATGTCAGTATGCTTTTTTCTATACTCAGTGTTAAATTCCAGTATGAAGTATGGTCTTTTTAAGAAAGGTGTCTTACCTGGAAATTGATGTACAAATCTAGACTGGCGGGCGGAGGTTTTTGTGAATCAGACCCTGAGCTAAATATCAGACTTTGGTAAAACTTAAGCCATATGGACACAGACATTTTCTTTGATTCATAGTTTCATTAGTTTAAGAAGAAAGATTAAAGCAGGGATGAATGGCTGTGTTAATGAAAGCTGATAGGTCTTGGAATGGGCTCAGTTACAATGTTGATCTCAGTGTCTCAAAAATGTAATGTCATTATCCAGGCTTAGAGATTATAACTGAGAAAAAGTTTCTTTGTGTACATAGATTTGTTCCCAAACTCTCTCGATTATTAGATTACACTAAAGACTTCAATACCACTATGTGTAACGTAGTATGAGACAGGCAGATGAAGAAAACAAACAAGCCAACCTCCTCTGAATTAATTGCAATATTTTTTTCCTCCTTCAGCCCATTCTCACCCCATAAAGTGTGGGCTAATTTCAAAGATTTTATCAGAAGTGATTCTTGGCTGCAAGTAAGGATTTGTAGGCTCCAGGTAATTTCTGTCTGCCTGCAAGCTTCATAGCTTAAAACTATCTTATTGGTGTCTCTGACTGTTTCCAGGAGTCTGCAGGACCAGAGGAACCTCAGTGACCATCTCGTGTGACCTCCCTCAGGACACAAGGCAGGCTCCCATCAGGTGTCTATGCCTCAGCGGCTCCTACATCTTTAGAAACCTATCGAGTCCTGAAATGAAAGCTTTGAGAGATCCACAAAACTTCACCCCATGATTCTTTTAGGTGTTAATAATGCTCCTTTTAAAAAAACTGTTTATACTTTTTTCTCTACCTTTGGCTTCTAACTCCTGGATGTCTTCTTCTGCTGAATCAGAAAGCCATGCAACATCAGAGATCAATTCCTCATGAAGGTGCCTGCTTACAATAGTCAATCACTTCTTAAGTCTTTCTTTGTTTTAAATAATATAACTAAGATTTTGGAGTCTTTTACAATGAGACAAATTTTCTGAATGTTTACCACAACCTGAGGCTCTTCCCAGTGTTTCCAACTTCCACTTGCTCAGAGCCTCAGCATTCACGACCACCACCTGGCTTTGCAGCTTCATGAGGTAGTGCTTCCAGGGCACCGGAAAGCTCAAGGCAGGTGAATGGCTGAAAACCACTGATCTAGCTATAATTGATTTTCTTCTGAGAGCAGCTAAACAACACACTAATGAAAGAAAGAGACAAAAATCAGGATGCACTGTGTACCTCATTCACTGCATATGCGTTCCAGCTGTTGAGGTGGAAACAGACACTCTGCCAAACTAGCCAGACCTGGTTCGCAACAGGCATTGTTTGAAAGCTCAAGCTTAAATAGAAAGTGGATTAAATAAAAAGTGGGAACGAACATCTAGAGGTATTTCAGGTCTCCCATTAAGTTAGCCCTATGACAGTTTCTTTAGGTGCATCGCTACTCAAGAGTTTGATACCTGAAGTGAAATCCTGCCACATTTGAGGAAGTTTTATTTTGTATTATATTACCTGTTCCTGCAAGGGTTATGCAACGTGCCATTAAAACATCAAAGACAGAGTCGTCTTCCTTTTGAGAATTTTCCTCTTCTGTTTCTTCGGTTCATCTTGTTGCTTCAAGGATTGCTACAGTTAAAAAATTAAAGTCTGGATCTCTTCTCACTACAGGAGAGTTTGTAAATTCCAGCCAGGCATTTCTCAATTTGCATTTGTCATCCTTTAAGCTAATTTTCAGTGCTGCAAAACAACTTTAAATATTGTTTGAAGCCCTCCATTGAACTCTTCTTAACATGACTAACACAACCTTCCTGTAGTCTTTTACTTCAGTCCGACCAGTGTTTGTTATCATCACAGAAGGCCAAAAAAGGGGGAAAACTGTAACTTTGTTTCTATGCACAAAAATATCATGAAACTCCTTAAATGATATGACTTGGAAATGTTTTCAACCCTCCAAAATTTTAGGTTATTAAAAAAAAAAAAGGTGAGCTAAACAAACAAAAGTTGCAAGAATTGAGATGAAAGAGGGTAAATTCACAATTTTCCCTGTCTTCCATACCTCTGCAGCGATTAAATAGAAACCCCTTTAGCAACCAAGTTACATTTTCACTTTAAAAAATCTTCAGCAAAATATAACCTTGCAGCTGTAAACATATGTCTGAATAATTATTCTGGCTTTATATCAAAAAACCCACCTCTGCCAGAGCAGACAGATTTTAATTTAGCATTCCCCCCAGAGCTCTGGAGGGCAAGGTGGATGATTGAGAGGGCAAGGTGACTTGGCTTCAAGGGCTATCTTTATTTGCATGAATGAGTAACTGTAAAGCACAGAAAATATCTTTAAGTAAATTCCGCCTGTCACTGACAGTGATCTAAATGGAATTATAGTTGCATGAAACTCTCTTTTGCTAATATATATATATTTTTTTTTCTGAGAAATATCTCCCCCCACCGATTTTAAAAAAATGCAAAAAAAGATGTGAGAACAAAACAAGCATTATCAAAGAGTAACCAAGGAGCATGATTAAACACAGCGACAAACCTTTCAAACAATTAGAATTTTACCACTTCTAAACTGTGGTGGATGGAAGACGCTGCACCTACAAGCCTCCCTTTTAAGCCCCCAACAGCTACTGCAGAGCCCAAGGCAGCCAAGTCTTCTCTGTAGTGGTCTGCTGATATAGCTCAAAGGCATCCTGGAGAGGCCCCATCCCATATGAGTGCCTAGTTAAGCCTATTTTTAAGACTGGGATTTAAAGTTGATGAGCTTTCTATACACAGGAATTAGATCTGGGACTGTTCAGCCTGACTAAGAGGGAAGGTGTAAAAAAGGGAGGGTGTAAAGAAGCCAGGCTCTTTTCAGTGGTACCCAGTGGCAAGACAAGAGGCAGTGGGCACAAACAGAAACACAGGAGGGTCCCTCTGAACATCAGGAAACACTTTTTTACCATGAGGGTGACTGAGCACAGGCACAGGCTGCCCAGAGAGGTTGCGGAGTCTCCCTGCTTGGAGGTATTCAAAACCCAGCTGGATGTGGCCCTGCTTATTGCTATTTATCATCTACCCTGATAAGTTTCAAGTTTTTTTTGGGGGAGAAACACTTGCACTGGGAAGTTTTGCCAGTGAGCAGATCCTCAAGATATGACGTCCTTTGCTCCACAATTAATTTATGATCGAGATTTTCCTCTCTCTATATATTCATCATTTGCTGAGAATTTATTGAATGGAGTGTGACAGTTTGGCCATTTTGTTGCAAGAGGGAGGTTTTGTTGTAATCCTGAATATGACCAACATGTAGGAGCTAACGCAATCTACCTCAGTGTAGCTGGGGGAGAACCCCTATAGGACACTCGATGCAAAGACACCCTCATCTTGACTTGCTGCCTCCTCAGCAAAGTCTACTGGCTTTCTGCAATTGCTGTTGGAGAAGGAAAAGCCTGATGATTGGAGATATTCTCAGAGCCCTTCCCAGCTTTCCTGGTGAAGCTGCCAAGCATAGTTTGACATCCACAGTGCCACTGCTGGTCACAGGACACACAGAAGTCAGCTAGAAGGGCAACAGGCTGGCAACAGTGGAGAAACTACCCAGTATTTAGAGCCAGATATGATTATGATAATTATTAAAGGCTAATTCCCAGAAAAAATACACATAGTTAGCATTTATCACCACATGGAATAGTAAGGCTAGGGTCTACATGTACAAATAGTTGTAACCTTGTAGGTATTTTGCAGTGAGATTTGTTAGCCTGGTGGTCTCACTTTGACTGGAATAATTTTTTTGCACGACAGTTCCTGGCTTCTTTTTGTTTGGTCTGCTGTACTTAATAGCTCCCTAATTCCACTAGATTAATAACAGAAAGATGTATTTAAAACCTAAAATCATTTGTATTCAAAGCCTCTGCATTTTCACAATTTTGCCATGCTCCATCACAGTTTAAGGTCATTTCAATGTTATTCTTCTCAGCTCTATGAAATGTCACTCACAGTGGGAGAACATTGGGGAATACTGCTAAGGACTTGTCTACATGGGGAAATTTACTGGCAGAATGATGCTGGTATAATATGAAAGTTGTATTTCATTGGCATTCACCATGTCACTACTGATCCGGGATATTTAAATGACATGGTAACTTTGAAAAACCTCTATTTGATTATGTTACGGAAAGCAATTGCATTTTTCTTTTGTGTGTGCCTCTTAAAATAAAAACGATTTTTACAAGGTGTTTACTGAGTTAAGTGGAAGTGCAGCAAGCAAAGTTTATTATAAAAGATATAAGATTCTGAAAATATACTGCTAGTAAGAGGAAGACCAGAAAAAATGTCAGTGCAGTCTTCAGTGGTGAGGAAAATCTAACAAGGAGGAAACTAAGAAGGGGAAAGTTTTTGGTATTTCCTTGTATTTCATGAAGGATTAAATGAGACGGCTAAAACAATTAATACTAGTAACTAATGCCTAATATATATGAAAATTGAGACATTTCGAATCAGCTGGACATGTCAGGGCTGAAGTTGGATAGCTTGGGAGCTACCTGGAGGAGCTAGAGAATTAGCAGAGCTTTGGGAAGGGGGTGTGCAGGTTCGGAACAGCGGGCAACGGCAATTTGTAGATCTATCTTCTCTTAAAAAGAGAAGAAAGGGGGATCCCAGGAATTCGACTCATTTTAACTTAATTCTTGGACATACATGCCAATGGATCAGCAATTTGTAACCACCTGGATAAAAACAAAAAAAATGCTCAACAGCCAGTAATGGCCTCATCAAGAATAAAATACATCAAGCCAAGGTAACTGACTTATGGGCAACAGACCTTATGGATGAAGGAAGAATGATATGCAGGATAGCTGTTGATTCCTAGATGTCATGTCTCACATGACAGTCTCATGAGCAAATTTGGAAAACATGACCTCTGGTCAGATGGGTGGATGGTTAGCTGGAAAAGTGGCCAAAGAACAGCAGGCAACTCTTCAATGCCAGACTGCAAGACTGCACTGAGTGCCCCTCCTCTGTGGTTTGGACACTCTCAGACAGATTTAAATACCAAACTGGGAAACACTTCAAGTGCATTGGTGGGCAGGGCTAGAATTCAGAATTATACTGAAAATTTGAGGAATTTATCTGCAAAAATTGGGTAGATTTTGATAAATGCAAGCTCCTACATTTTGGTAGCATAATTGACTGCAGAAATGCAAGAAAGGGAATAACTGTCTAGGGAGCAGTTTGGCAGCAAAAGAGTTGGAGGTTGTAATGATGAATGTACATCCACAGCATTACATAAGAATAATTAAAGCTATGTATTAGATGTTAGTATGCAGATATTCAAATAACATGGTGCTTGGCACTGGAGACCAGTGTTAGGTACCATATATTCAAGAGAGAGAAGGGCCACTTGGAGGGGCCAGGAAAGGGCAGCAGGAAACAAGCCCCCTGAAGGAAAAATGTCAGGATTAGCTTTGTTTCAAGTAAAGAAGAAAAAAAACCTAAGGAGATAGGCCAGTTTTAACCCACAGTAAGCATAAATGGAAGGTATTCAGGTGATCTGGGTATCCTTTTGAGATTAGATGAGAAATCATGAAGATGTAGGTTGGAAGAAGAGTTTTCCGCCCTCAAGAGCAACTGAGCACTGGAGCAGGGTCCATGGCAAGGAAACAGGGGTGGGCTCTAAGACCTCCAGGGTGATTTTCTTCCATTCACAATATGATACATCAATATGCTGAGGGTAATAAACCATCACCGCCTTGCCTTCCTTGTGATCGTGTCAAACATCTTTAATTTCCCCATGAAACAGGAATTACCTCAAGTGTCTTTTGCAAATTTTGTGCCCTTCCACTCTGAAAACTAAATTCCTGAATTTCACTGGTATATTTTTTAAATTTTCATATTCTTTACTTTACTTATATGAGTAGCATACCAAAACATGAATTGAGTGAAGTTGTCAAGTTTTAATAGAAACCATTAGTTTTTATGATTTAACTGGGATTGAAACTCCTTTTGCTGGGTCAAACTCTCTTCTGTGTGTGTATTTTAATAAACTGGTTTGAAACTGTTTTATTAATCCCCAAAATAGCTTAATTAAGTATTTCTAGGCTAACAGAAGAAAATTGAAAGTACCTGTTCTCAGTCACACATCATGTTTATTGTATTAAGCTAGCCTCTTTAATTTGTGCTTTTATGTGACATTTTAAAATGTCAATTTGCCATTAAGACAATATAATAATTAAAATATGCATTCATGCTCTGACCATGTAAATATGTAATACAGTAAGTAAATATTGGCATTTAAATGAAATTCAAATAAACACAAAGCAAAATTTTAATATTCCAAATTACATTCTTACATCAAAATGCTGATTTTTTTTTTTTTTTATTTTAAAGAAATTTCACTGAACTGGTTATGATTTAACCTGCAGTTATTTGCAGTCCAGACAACCTTTTCCTAAGCCATAAATTTTCTGACCATTTCTGCTCCTAGTGCAGGTGAGTCATATGTATTGAGAGTTAGCCTTTTGTACCTTTTAATAACAAAAATGGCATTTTAATCATATCCTTTGTATTCTTACATTGACTAACTGGATATATACTGTACTTAGCAAGTATTAAAACACTGTTTCCATTTATTTTGTAGCTTCCTGGAATTGCTGAAGAACCCATTTTTAGATACTGAATTTTTTACTTTTGTATTTTAATGTTCATACTGATTAATAAGCTTATTTTTAAAATACAGACTGGGCACAGTTTCATAAAGGAAGAGCACATATGCTATATTAAATTAGGCTGTATATTTTTTCCATCTCTCTGTATGTGTGTATGTATGTATGTATCATTTGCAAATACTTGGGAAAAGATAGCTCTTTTTAGTAGTTATATCTGAAATAGTAAAAACTGAAGAAAAAAGGTTCTGCTGGGAGCAGAAGGTGGACCCTGAATCCTGCAGTTAAATCTCACTCACTGAATAGTATCCCAGTACCTTGTCTGTGGTGGAAAGGGTTTCCTGAAAAAAATGCAGATGTTCAGCATTCCATAAGAATACATTTTCTTGCAGTACCAGGTCTTGCTGCTTGGGTTTGCCAAGGAAATTAAGAGCTGTGATGATGATGGGATCTGATAGAGGGAGAGAAGAAAGCCTCCCTGGGTGCCTGGGAAAGCGTTAGGAAAACATCTTTCTTTTCTGCTAGCACGATCTGTGTCCCCCCACATCACCCGTCCCGAATCAGAGTAAAGCGGAGCCAGGAGCACCATTTCATTGCGGCTGTTTCTGAATTGATTTACAAAGAAAGAAACATGTCAATTGCTTGCAAGAAATGTTAGCACATTTAATACTGATTAATTCCACTAAGGACCTTTTCCAGGAGTCCTTACACAAGCCACCTCCCTACTGACTTGATCTGCAGGATCAAGTTCAGGGTATGGGCTGAGTAACACTGTTTTTTCTCTGGTCTCCCAGTGAAATGTCAGTGAAGTTTAATAAAATTATTGCAAGTAAGAAGTTAAATCTGCTGTTACGATATCCAGAATAAATTGTTTCAAAATCAGAGCTGTCTGAGCAACTTCAAGAGGATTGGGCTTCTTAAACAGAAAAAAAAAAAGTATCCAATATTCTGCTGCTTTTGCAGTTTAGGGCTCTGCTCAAAGGCATGGCAAACAATCCTTACCAGGAGACCTCTCAGGACCTCTGACTTTCTATTCCATTTAAGTCCTTCAGTGGAAACCCTCAGGACACACATTTTGCGCTCTCTCAATCACCGGCTCCCAGGAACAACATTATGTAGACGATGCCCCGAACTACGTTAGCAGCAGTATGCAAAAACGATGTGATTCAGCTTGTTTGGGCGAGGAAAGATACTGCAAAGTTACTGAGCAGTGGTGTTATAGGGTGATAACTCGGTGAAATTGAAGCATTTAATCCATGAAGGATAATTAATAGCACCACTGGATACTGATTCTTGTTTTTCTCGCAGTTCCAGATGGATTGTACTTTGAAGGGCAGCAGGCAGTTAAACAACGTGGATTAGCATTACACATCACCAAAATCTAAGCCTTAGCTATGACAGACTGGGAAAAACCTCCCAAGTAAACTTAATCATTGTTGTTGCTATTATTAATGCTGGGAGCTAGATCTGTATTTAACTGTCTCAAACTTTAATATGAATTTTGACTTAAGCAACCACTTATATTCTCACCTTATAGTCTGTCTTATATTTGGCCAATTCAAGGAAGTGATATAATGCATATCATATATGTATCTTATGGTTTAACTTTTTTTATAAAGAGCATTGTACATAACTAGTTGCAAAGCTTTTTCTGAAGGTTTAAATAATGAATGAAGAATGACAATTATTTCCCAGAGGTACTTTTTTTTCTTCTAAAAAGGTTTATAAAGTAACCCTAGCTGTCCAAAATCACATGGTTTCTTTACATGCTATTCCACGTATCACAGAGGCAATTGCAGTGTTTCAGTGGTAAGAGTTGTTGTCCAGCTGGGAACTTCAAGGTCTTCCCAGTGTGATGGGCAGCAAAGCGCTGCAAGGTCTGGAGGTGAGATCTGTGACCTGATCTTTACTTTTTATAAGGTGTCATGATGGAATCATGGAATAATTCAGGTTGAAAGGGACTTTGGGAGGTCATTTAGTCCAGTCCCCTGATTGAAGCACAGAAAGATAGGAGACAGCAATCTATCTTCAAGCAAATTTAAGAGTGAGGCCCTCTGCCCAGTACTTCACTGGCAGGTTCACTTCATCTCCAGGTTCACTGTCAACATTATCAGGGTGCTGAGCAGCCACTGTAACTTTCTAATTGCTAGTGCCACAAGTCAGACTGAGGGCTGCTTTTCAGGTGGTAAAAGACTCCTTTAAATTGCACAAATCCCCTGTGGACAGGGCATCTTTATGCTTCCTTATCTTTGAAAAGGCTCCTGACATCTAATGTGCAGACTTGGGCTCCCAACGCTTTGCCTTGCTTCTTGCTCAGCATCTGTGTGGTGCCTGTGGTGGAGAAGCTGAAAAGACCTTCCTAGCCCTGCTTTGTATTTCATTTGTATGTGTATGGACCCCTTCACGGTCTTCTCCAGAGATGGACATTAGCGTCTAGGACTGTGGAGACAAGATAGTTTGTGATTTCTACCAGATATCCCCCCTCACACATCCAAAGATCGCACTGCTTTCTTCTGCAATATCACTGCTGTGAGAGCTTCTGTAGAGGCAATTGTCTTCAGCAGCTCTAAGTCCTTTTCTGAGGCCTCGTGGTCCCAGGCAGAGCCTGCTCTCTGATCCCCAATGTATTACCTGAATTACGCAGCATTCAGCTATCTTAAAATGCCTGTTGCTGGCTTGCGACCATCCAGCCAGGCAATTCCCGTTAGCCTGTGACAATAAGCGGCTCTCCTTGTTTACCACTCCACCAATCTTCCTGTCATCGCTGAGTTTTACAAGATTTCATTTTATCAGCTGGGTTGCTGATAAAAATTGAAATGGGCTTCTGCCTGCAAGCCCTTTCTTGTAGCAGTGACTCTCCTTCGTATTTCCCTGCAAACACTGGTGGTTAAGCCCTGGTGTTAAGACCTGATACCTGCTCTGCTCATCACGGGTTCTTTCTAAAGGAGTTCAAGGCACAGCTTTAAAGCAAAGCAAAGCTGTTTAGATTCTGAACTGCAAATAGGAAGTAGCCCAAAGTTACGGAAACAAATATTTTTTAAGCTGCAGAACTGGAAATGTCTCTCTGTTGTATTCACCTGTGCTCAGTGTTCTGCTTGGCTCCTTTTATGTCTGGTAGTATCCCTAAAGCTGTACAGTAAATTCCTTTTAATGATGGTTTGAAGTGTTTGATATCATCTAATGTTTTATGAGAAACACCCAGACCAGAATCCAAGTCTCAGCAGGTTAAAAAAAAAAAAAAAAAGGTAAAGAAAAAGACAGAGCTTTTAAGTTCAGTTTTTCAGATTGCTTTGGAAACATTTCTCTTAGAGGTGTGTATTGTGGCTTTAAGGTTTTGAAATCATGGCATCTAGCTTCAAGGGACTCTTGATGTTTGCCAGAGCATCCTCATCACTGTCTAAGCTATTTCTTCTGGTCTCCCTGTAATGCTGAGGAGACAGGAATACAGAGTATTTTTGTTTCCACGGGTAGATATATGCTTACTTGGCTCGGTGTATGTGGCATAAGAGTGCCCTGTAGGGACTGGTTAGATTTCATCTGCCTGCATGTATCCCCGGGGAGGCAGAGTACACTTCCCAGGCTCTCCTCACTGGTGGGACGGGAGTAATCTGAATTTCAATTGGGCATTAACTGCATGACGAGTGAGGCACCTCTCTGTGGAGAGACAGTCTGAGATTTGATGAAAATAAAACTGCAGATATTACAGAGCGCACTCCCCTGGACGAGATGCAGGATCCCCCTGTCTACATCACCTTGCATCATCTCCGCAGCCCCCTCCCCAGCCCCATGGGTGCAGCATCTCGGGGTAGGAGTTAGGTTCAGGGAAAGCACCCATCCTTACAGCCTCTGGGCACGTCCCAGTCTCCGTGTATTTCTCCTCATAGCCAGCTCTGGGGAGGAGGCTGAGATCTCAGCTGTGCAGGCAGGGATGGGGCAGCGTGGGGCTAAGTGGCTCTCCCAGGGGTCTGGTGTGCACCCACATGCTCAGGGTCCCATCCCAGCTCCTGTCACACTATGTGGGTCAGGAGGCCCCATAGACAGAAGGGGTCCTGGCTTGTAGGCACAGTGCTTTTTCCTGTCCTGGGTTAGCACTGTAGCATTACTTAAATTCAGCGTCGCCCAGAAATGTATCTTTCTTTAATGAGTATTATACTGGGGGAAATGTTTCCTTGTGTCCTTTACCATGTTATTTTGCTGCATTTTTCTGAGCGTCCCTACCCCTTTTGGAGCACACCAGCTCCTGACGGTGGACTGAGCCTCCTTTTAAGCAACATTTTTTGCCTGACACTTCTAGCTGCTCCCTGCACTCCCCACGCTTGCTACCTGCACCCAAGAGCAAAGCTCAGCTGAAACCACAGGCTCCTGTGCCCCTTCAGTTACCCCAAAAAATCATGGAGCTGTGGTTTTGGCGGAGCAGGATCTGCCATACTGAGAGAAAGACCAAAACCCAGCAAAACCCAACAGCTTTCCCCGGATCCCTGCTTGTCAGAAGAGGGATGGAGGTGTGCGCAATGCTGGTGTGCCAAAGGGGAGATGCGTGCGCTGCAAAGGGGCTGAACCCCGTGCCTTTGCCCCATGCAGAGGGATGTGTGTGCCGTCATCCTGTAAACCAAACAACATGTGCTCCGATAATGCAGAGCTAACGCGATTTATGGGGTTTCAGTGATGACCTGCGTTTGGTCTAAAATGTAAATTCAGAAATGGGGAGGGGGGAAATATATACATACATATATATATGTACATATATATGTATTTTTTTTGGCTTGCACTCTTGCTTATCTCAAGCCAGCTAAAAAAAAATATAATCCCCAAGTTTCTATTGGACTTTGGATGAAGCAGAGACAGCATATTTTCCCTGTCTCTCCCGAAGCATCACACCCCACTTTGGGAACTTCATTTATATGCACATCATATGCAATCTGACTGACTCCTACTGTACCTTTGAACAGATCCAATCAGATACCCATATGCATGTAAATGAGGCTCCCAGAGCTGCGCTCTCCGTGCCGAGGAAGAGGAGTTAAAGAGCAGCCTCTTCTTGAAACTTGTTACGGTGACAATCTCATCCTGCAAAACACAATAAAGCCTTCCCCATCCCCCCAGCCCCGCTCCCCAGCCCCTCGCTTTTCTCTCCGCCGCGCACGTCAGGAGAATGCCCTGTAACTCACTTTTCCAGGCTGAGGTAATTTATTTAAACATGGATTATTTGAAAAAAAAAAATGGGAAGGGATACAGGGTTTGATTTTAATCCCTGCTAACACAGAGGAAAGAATGCTCGTGTCACAACTCAGTGAGTGTAAAAATTAAAAAAGGCTGAGACTATTGTTTGAAAACAGGCAAAATAATTAAAATTATTATGGAATAATCACATATCACACAACAACCTCCCACTCTTCTGAGCAACAATCCAAAACAGCTCCTCCAAAGCAGGCCCAGGGGCAGAGGTTCTGTATATCATTCAAAGACCATCTGTCATTCAATTCCTGTAGCCCCTTTCCACTATTCTAAGGGCAGGCTGAAATTTAGTCCTGGCATTTCTTTTTCCATTTGCTAACAAACAGCAGTGATGGCAGATAAATATGGCAAACAATAGGCGTTTGTAATGAACTGGAAAGGGATATGGATTTTTGGAACCAGCACCAAGAAGTTCACGGTCCCGCGTGATGCTCTGGGGACCCCCAAAGCCTGGTTCTGCCATGTGGCTGCACAGACAGACATCTGCAGGCTGCGTTAGGCTTTCAAGAATTCAGCCAACCTGCTAAGGGGCTGATTTAAATAAGATCAAATTTTTTGCTTTTTTTAAAAAAAAAAAAAAAAAGGAAAGGCTGAAAGCTAATTCCATTCCAGGGTAGAATATAAAGAGACACAAAAGGATCACGGATACATGGCACAAGCGATGCAGAGAGCCCCCTGTTCTAACAGTAATCTTTATTTTTTTTAATTCTCTGCTTTTCTTAACTCATTCAGCATTTCCTATTGATTCTCATAAGGAAAAGCAGCAACGGATCCTGCTTTCATGCCACTCTTTGGGAACTCACGCCTGTTAAATCCTGTTTAAGCCAACACTCATTTCATCTTTATTTATTGTTTGGAGACTAAAAATGAAGTGTGATTGCACGGAGCTGAAGCTGAACGACAGAATTACTGCTGCACACCCCTTGAATCGATACCGTTTCTTTTCACAAATTAACTCTCTGGGAAGTTCTCAGTTGCTGGGATTGGAGCGATGCTAAAACGCTGCTGGAGAGGAAGGGGGACGCAGCGACATGGTGCCCAGCCCACGCTTGCTGGTGCTAGCCTCCCCTTGCCTCTGATGAGCCACCTGGGCAACAGGAATGCCCTGGGGTGACCCAATCCCTCCTCATGTGCAACAAAAGGAGATGGAGGGAGAAATAAGGAAAGGGGGGAAACTGGGCTGTTTGAAGTACATGAGATGTGAGGACACACTTCAGCACCCAGCCTAGCAGCAAGGAGTCTTGGTTTTCCTGGGTTGGTTGGTTGGTTTGTGAGGAAGCCCTGCAAAGGGCTGTGTGTGGCCCTTGTTTGAGGACACAGACGCTGAGATTAAGGTGGGCTCGTCTGGACATTGCTGGCTACCCAACACACCATGCCTGGTAAAAGTCCGCTTCTCCCTGAAGGGAGTTACCAGGAAATCTGTAATACATCCCATCAGGCAGAGACTGGGACATGGTGGCCTGTGTCCCCATCACCTTGATGCTTGGCTGTGGCATCACACCCTATCTAGGAATGAAATAGCACTCCTGTAGAAACACGACTGGCACAAAGTGCCGTAGCCCACAGCAGGGCTTCCCGGAGCACAGGCAAAGCTGAGCTGGGCTGGGTGGATGGGTGGAGGAGGAGAGGGCAGCGCTCTGGCCAGTCCGGCTGGTCTCCTGCACTGTTGCCCACCCCCAGCATGGGAGCCGAAGAAAGGGGAGCCCAACCCAACCCCCTGCGCCCCCCAGCACTGCTGCTGTGTTCTGCACCGCAGAAAGGAAAGGCTGAGTGAGGACTTGGCCGTTAGCTGTCTCCGCTGGTTGCCCTTTCCGCCTGTGCTTAGGGTTGGTCCAGCTGTACCCATCACCAAGGGAACCCTCCAGCGGGAGCTCAACAGCCTGCACTGGCTCTGCCTTAACCCCAGACAGAAGTCAAGGGCCAGCCAGCCACATTGGTCTGCCCTAGCTGGGGTGAACAGAAAAGGTGCGCAAATGGAGGAGGTTTTGCAATTATTGCCTTTTCGCAATCATTTTCTTGCACATGTACAGCCCCGTAAATGAGCCAAGCTTTCTCCTGCATACTGGGAAGGGAGAGTGTGACTCCTTTGATAGTGCCTCTATTTTTAGAAGTTGGGAAGTCTCGGATACAATTGGAAAGGGTAGAGGGAGGGTATATATTTACCCAGACATAATCTGGGTCCAGTATAAAACTGGACTAGAGTCTCCAGTTTTAATATAGACCCTAAGCAAGCCTCTTAATAGCCCTCTTATGGTGTCTCTAACTATAAAGTACAGATAATTCTTAACAACAGGTGTGCTATCAGGATTAATTAATTAATGTAATGTAATTAATGAGATCTTAAAAGCAAGGTGACATGAAATGCAAACTAGCACTATAGCCATCAGTCACTTTTTTCAGGTTGATTGTTTGCTAGAAATAAAATGCCCCTCTAGAAAAGCTTGTAGCTGCTTGTTTCAAAATGGAAAATGATAAGCAGCATGTGTGAAAAAATATGCTCTTAATATCGCACTTTGTTAAGAACTGATGACTTTGTTAGATGGTTTGCAGACGACTGAGAGAGGACTCTGACCTCCAGAGCTTTCTATATTGTTTTTTTTTTAAGCTTTTGCCCAGGCCAAGTAAAAACAAAGACTTAATGTTTCTCAGAACTGAGACATAAGGGGGATACAGCTGACTGGAAAAGAATTTTTTAAAGCTGAATTTTACCGAATACTTCACTTCCTATAGATGCCTTAGCCAGGAACTCTCTCTTACACAAGTTAGACAGTCAGATCCTGAGAGAAGTCCTTTCTCCAAAGGATAAGGCTTTGTATTTCTGTCAAGAAGAAGAGCTGTATGCTGGGGAAAAGGCTGTTGGCACCATAAGAAAAGGTCATGTTAGATGTTTCAATTAGAAATCATGACTGAAGCCATGGAGGCTGTTGAAGGCAAGACTTAGATGGTGGGGCTCCAGATGAACCTAGGCTCAATGTGGAGCAACATGGAGCAATGTGCCAGCGGCACTGTCAGACATACTTTCAATCACTCCCCATACAGCAGGGTTTCCTAATCGTCATTTCACAAAAATATCTAGGTGTATCTATGTCTTTTCAGCAAAAGGAGGAGAGGTTGTCCATGAAGAAAGGAGAGGACCAGTCTGTCTCTGTGGCTACCCACCACTCAGTCCTGAGACCTGCTGGTTTTCATGTGCAAAAATGCTTGTAGATATGTGGTTGTAGACAGCAACGTATTTGGATATTTTGGTACTGGGCATGGTAAAAGCAGACCAATAAACCAACTTGTTTTTACTAAGCTTTTACATTGCTTTAAGAGAATAACAATGAGTTATTGCTACTTACCTATGCTAAATGAGCCAGAGATGAAACTTCAGGCTTCCTCCCCAGTCCCCTGGGCCATCTAGATACCTCATGATCATTTTCAAAGGGTATAATTTACATGAGATTTTTTTCCTGCCTTGTGAGCCATAAATTTATAGGGAGCCCCTCTGAAAGACTTACTGCTTTTGTGAGGCCTCGGATGAAGTCAATCAAGCCAACTAGTATAAAAGCCAAACTCCCAATTAATTCTGTCCCTGAGGACCATGTTGTTTGCTGTTAGACTGCAAGGTCTATAGGGCACGAGCTATCTCTTTCCTGGGTGGGGAGGGCCTGTGTTGGACGGGGGGCATTTTTCAGTCCATGGCTTGAGCAGCATTATGTGCCCTCTAAGGAGGTGAACATCATTCTCGGTGGTGTGAGTGTGCCATGCAAGCCCCTAGCAAATGATAAATAAATAGCTGAGGGGTTAGTTTCCTTTTCTCCTCACTTGCTACCCTCTCTACTTGCTACATTCAATTATTTTTGGAAGCTGCATAATAAACAAAAGTTGTACATTTCAGTGTTCCCAGACCAGATTAGAGAGGATTAAGCATCAAGGGGTGGCAGCTGGTCAGTTTACTGCACATTTTTAATGTGGAAATGTTTCTAAATGAAAAAAATGAAAGGTGGGAGATGGTAGTAAACTCAGACTGTTGCATCTGCTCCCCAGAAAGCCGGCGCCTCTGTGGGGAGGGGGTGAAGGGCAGGGAGGAGGGAGGATGGAGCAAATTCTCAGAGTCGGTGTAGGAAAGAGGCCAGGCTGAGGCATTCACAGCAGAGCTAAAACCGGGATAGTTTAAGTCAGCGGCCGCAGGAGGCCCTGGTGAACGCCAGAGCTGTCAAAATACTGGCGCTGTGTCTCGTGCTTGCGGGCGGCAATGCGGCGGTGGCAGCGGTGGCGGTGGCAGGGCGCCCTTCCCCGGGCCCTCGCTGCCAGGACGGGATGCTCAGCCTGCGAGCTCACCCGCTCCCTGACCTCTCGTTGGAGACCGGCCACAAGAGTGTCAATTAATGCTAATTGTGAGGGGTTTCGTTTGTCATGTGGCCACCTGTCCGCCAGGAGCCAGGCTGAGACCCCCGGCAGACCCTAACGAGCAGCTGTCAGCCCCCAGCCATGCTCACGCTCTCAGGCCCAGGGCTGCGTCTGAACATGCCTCAAGGTGAAGGCGTACGGACCTGGTTCCCGGGAAAAATCTGTGTCATCCCCATCATGTCTTAAGTGTAACCTATATTTTAAGGAAATACAAACGTGTCTTTTTTTTTTTTTTCCCCCTAATTAAATTACACCCACCTCTGTAATTCCAAGATGTGTATTAAAGAGTGTAATTAAATGAAAGCTCAAGTCACTAATTGGAACAATTCTTGAAGGGATACATTCTCCCAGTGACACCTGTGTAACCTCTATATGTGAATGATATGCATCTTGGCATTGCAAAATAGGTGGTAACCCTTATGCAATATTTTTGTATAACAAAAAAAAAAAGGAAGAAAATTTCTCAGGTCAATCTGATTTCACCGTTGTGCTCTTTGCTGAAAGTCTTTGTTTGGCAGTGTATCTTCTGAACCATCCCAGCAGGGAGACAGCCATTGATGTGTGGATCGAGGGTTAACGTCAGTGTGGAAAACCTTGACATAAAATCCTGCGATGTGCTGTGGAGGACTGAGGGGATGGATTTAGTGCTGCAGCCCCAGGTATGGTAATTCCCAGCACTCCTTCTCCCCCACCTCTTTCCTGTGAGGCTCTACTGCCTTTATATCTCCTCCTGGTTCTGCAAACATCCTTTCAATTGTTTCAAAAACCAGTTCTATAACCAAAATGTCTCTGCTTGCATGTGTGTGTATGTCCATATAAGCAAGGCTCCCTGATGCCCAGTGTAAAGCTCCTGCTTTGGAGAAGAGCCGCAGCAAAAGTCTGTGGCTGTGGCCCAGCTCAGGGGCTGGCAGCAACATACTGAGGTTTTCTGTGATTGCTAATGCTAAGGGCATCTGAAACTCCTACCTCATGACTCCCAACTCCTGCTTCACAGCCGTATGTGTGAGGGGGAGTGCTGGTGGACACGACTCCTTTCGCCCTCCTTTCATGTTGCTTCTGGTGCACTGAGGAGCTGAACGTACATGAACAGGGAGGCAGGAGCTGGTCTGTAGTTCCCTCATGAAATTTTAGGGCATGTCTGGTAACGTTATTCCAGAAATGAAAAAGGAAATCTTGACAGTCGAATGCGGTAGAAATATCTGTGAATGAGCATGGACCAGACACTGACCCGACAGTCCCAGACACCAGAAATCGATCACCTTGGCAGAGGCAGCGATGGCACACTGTGAAACTTGGCTTACAGACAGGGGATATTGGCTGCATTTGTTATGTGGGGCAGCCATCTCACTGGGACCACGTTCGGAGGGGGGGGGAAAAAGCATCTCTCTGCTTTTGCTTTCTTCCAACAGCATGCCAAGAATAGCTCTGCAGGGACTGAGCAGGGGAACACTGATTACACCTTTTGATTGATGGTGCCTTACACATTTAGAGAGATTTCATACAGGAGCCTGATTTACTTGCACATCAGTTCTAGACACGGGCCCAGAGCAAAGCCCTGGATTCAAACACCTCAAGCTTTTAGGAAATTCAGAAGAGGATCTGAATTTTCACCTGTAAGTTGCCTAGTACCCATTCTTCCTTTAACCGTGAATCTACTCCCTGCTTCTATTTTCCGCTCCCTAAGGCCCCTTCTTAACAAACCATCTCCAGAGTAATTCAGGTTGCTGAAGCCATTGATCACTGTGTAAATCTTACAAGGCTGAGCACGCTCCTGCCCCGTGCGGCACGCGCTGCTGGGGCTGCGGCCGTGCCCTCCGCTTGGCACGGAGTTGCCCTGGGCAGAGAAGCAAGCTTTGTCCACGGATGGTCTCTCTTACCTGCAAGAATGCACAGCGAACATTAATAAGTCCTGGGGCTGCAATTGTTTTCTAGATTTGTTATTTATAAAAGTTTCTATGTCCTTGCTTTTTCTTTACTGTAAAATGCCAGGTGATGCCAAGTGCCACAAGGTAGAGACACTCTGTAACAGCAGAGAGCCCAGGACAGTCCTTAAAATAGGTGGACAATTACATGCAAACACACAAAATTCCATGTAGAATATGTAGATTAAAAATATTGATGACAGCTGCATCATTTACAGGTATATTTTATATCTAATTTTTGAAATTAACCCTCTTATACTTAATGATTACTGTAACAGGCTGACTGAAACACTTTTTTTGTCCAGCATAGGCATGGAACCAAGTATTGAAATGAGTATGGAAAATGATGTCTGAAAAATAATGGTAAAAAGTGGTTAAAAAAAGGA
Organism: Platalea leucorodia; assembly: GCF_965183815.1. Classification (NCBI taxonomy): domain Eukaryota; kingdom Metazoa; phylum Chordata; class Aves; order Pelecaniformes; family Threskiornithidae; genus Platalea; species Platalea leucorodia. Next base: position 82,645,941 of record NC_138825.1, read on the forward strand.
TTAAAATGGGCAGTGTTTGCAGTCTCAGCTATCACAGTTGTTACCTTCATCCAGCATAATAAACGCAAGCCTTAACAGTATTAATAGTAACACTTGTGCAGTACTGCGTACAGCTGGATGCCAGTGCTTTTACAAAATACTCCCCACATGAATACAACGAGGCTGGATTGCAAACCCTTTATCTACGAATGCTGTAAGGCTGGTGAGATATCTTATCTACTCACTGTGTATTTTCTGTCCTTTTACTGTGGTGGTTTTTTCATTTTCCTTGCCAAACTTATAAAAGCATCAATCCCCCACTGTCTTCCTTGTCCCAGCTATCTGCACTTTTTGGGGTTTGTTGGCACCTGCAACTCTAAAATATGGGGGAAGAGACCATCCTTTTAAGTATACCTAGCCTTTTAGAAGCAAAAACTACTGGAAATTTTTAAAGAGAACAGTTTTATATCAGTTTTTCAAATGAAATTTATTGAATTTAGTGACCTACTTTTCTCCAAAGTTGCTGAGCATCCACATTTGAAGCTGATGGAAACCATGGTTGCTCAGAGACCTCAGATAAGCAGCCAAAATGTAATGTGGGCTGAAATTCTTCTAGCCTTATTATGGGGATGCTAACTTATTCCCAAATTCAAATCTCTGTGAGCTAAAGCAAAGTCTGAGAAAGAAGCTGTGTTTGAGTCAGTTTAGGTGAGAACTTGGAAGGTTGGTAGGAAAGCTATCTATCTTCAGTAAGATGGTAGATAATCAGAGCCTGGGTAAAGATGTCACTATTCAAAGATCACTGACAGCCCACTGCTGAAAGAAAAATGGAAAGGAAAATATGTCTAGACATCCAAACCCTTCATCTACAGCATGGCCCTGACCTGAGTGGCTGGGAGGTCCAGGCATGGGCTGGGACGTGGCTGCTCCAGGGGCTACAAAAGCACGGAGGAAGAGAGTTCCTGCCCTGGACTGCGACATATAGAAAAAGGGTCAGGAGACACATAGGTACAGATAGACGTGGGACTGCAGGACCAGAAATACTGGTCATCAAGAAAAACAGCGGTGCCAGGAAAGGTGAAGGAAATCAGGTTTTGTTGTGCTACGTTTGAAGTGGAGATGAAAGAATGGAAACAAAACCCTCTGTGCCAGACCATACAGAGCTCCCTGTTCACCTCCTGCACCAGCATCCTTGGAAACCAAGCAGATCTGGGCAGGATTGAGAGGATTACAGGTCATTTGTCTATTGATGTCACTTGTGAGGACACCTAAGGATAATGTTGCCAAGGAACAAGGAGACAGCCATGGGCAAAGACTTTGGGAAATTCGGCCAGTGGGTGGAGCAGTAGGAGGATGGAGGAGGAGGATGAGCCACGAAGCTCAGGGGATACTGACTGTAGTCATGAGAGCAGGGCACAAACTCTCTGAAAGTCTTGGGAGGAAAGACAGGGATTGATCACTCGCATCAAAGGAACTGGATAGATCAAAGAGGGTGAAAATAAAGAAGGAATCTTGTAAATGTAGCAGTTGCAAAAATACTTCAGCTAAGGGGGGGAGCAAGGCTTTATTGCACTCCTGTACACTATAAAGTACTCCTTTTCCAAATCCATGTGCTTTCATATGACTTTCACATCCTATAGGTTCTCTTTGATGGGCAAAATCTTGCACAGCTAGATAGTTTTTTAAGCAAGATGGGCCCAATTTTTCCCATGCCCACACTATGCAGATGTCGCTGAAATCCCTGGGAAGTGAAGGCATTTGTCCAAAGGCAGACTAGGGCTTCCAGCTCCGGAGGTCCCGGTCAGGCTTCTTCCTTTGAAAGCTGAGCTCAAGTAGCTCCATTTTGTCTTCTCTTTTTCCATTTTCCCTTCCTTGGGTTCGTGTACTGCTTTTAAAACTGAACTGTGGAAAGTTTTTAAACATTTGATATGGCATCAAGGGAAGAATAGCTCTGTTGATGGAAAGGAAACAATGAGAAAAAAGAATCTCTGTATTTTTTTTTCTTTCTGGATTGAAAATATAATAAAAGCCTAGCCCTGGTGCGATGCACTGTTATTCAGCATGTTTTCTGCTGTGAGATGACAAGTGCAGGGTGGGGGATGAGGATGGAGTTTCAACTAATTCCATGAAACGATGTTGATTATCTGAGGTGTCAGATGTATATGTGTCAAGGAGCATTTGAGTCTTCGCTTCTTGTCAGATCATTTTTTAAATCAGGGTGCCTGGGGCCCTTCTCATCAGCAAAAACAGGATATAAGCCTTCCCCCCTTGAAGATGATTATCAGTTTTAGAAGAAGTACATTTGTATACTTTCAGAAGTCTGCTTGAAATGTAACCAGGCAACTCATTTGGGGAAGGAGACAAATGTCAGCCCAAACTCAAGGCTGAACTGCAATGCAGGCTTTATAAATTCTGCCTTTGAAAGTAAAGACGGTGGGTCAGCTTTTGGGGCCAGGGAAGCTGGTACAAACTAGATTCACTGCTTACATTTACAGTACATGAAAGGTAGTAGATTTAACTCTACTGCCTGGGAAAGGTGGTCTACTTTAGCCTGTATTTCCTCGCAGATTTCTGCTAGCTGCATTTTTGGTAGATTATACTTTGCTGTCTCTTGGATGTATGACTTAGAGCCTCTCGTAGTTTCAGATGGCAAAATTTTGGAGGGCATAACCTCCATGCGAGTTTAAAGGTCTGATTCTTCACTACACCAAGGCCCTGGTGTATACTTTTGTTGCCCACATTAGGCACAGCTACAAGTACACTGTTTCTTGTTATGCCCACTTTAAGACTCCTTTTGCAGATGGGCTTTTCCATAACTGCCAGCTCAGGCAGGTCTGAGACCCCTTTACAAACACTCAGCCCTGTGCAGAGCTGGTGGAAGTGTCCATGCTGCTGTTTGGAAACGCTCTGCACTCATTTCCCCCAGGTAAATGACCATACACAAGTCCAGGCTCTCACAGAGGCAGATGTTGCACGCTATCTGTTGCAGGCAAGGACCGGTGGCTCATGCTATCTGCAAAGAGCATTTTGTCCTTGCTTTGATTCGCCTGTGAATTTGCTCAAAGGAGACTCTTGAAAGTTCTTCTTTTCTTTCTTAAAAAGCTTCTGCATGATGAAGAGTTATTTTAGACCCTTCTCCAGCTTCCTGGAGCCAATTTCTTCAAGTTAATAAAATCTACCCAGAAATAGGTAGCTTTGAAACACCAAGGCTGCATCATCTTGTTTACTAATGTATTTATAGCAGGTGGCATAAACAAGCCCATCCGTCCCACATGCATGTGCCTCTTCCCAGCTAAGCCCACATAGGCCTGGGGGAGAGCGAGGCATTGCTGTGCCACTGATGAACCAAGGTGCTGCCTTCAAACCTTGTCCCAACGAGCGTACAGGGCACTGCCACCGTTCTTGAAAAGACAGTTGTCATTTCGGTTGTGTCCCTGCCTATCACCCTCAGCCTGGGGGTGTCTGGCCGCAGTGGGGCTTCTGTCACAGCCACCGTTGGTCCCACTGTCTTCAAGGAGGTCTGACCTTGGAGGAGGTTGTGTTGGAAGGAGGAGGCAAACCCGTGTGGGAAGGCCCAAAGGCAGAATTGTTCCCCTGGTCTCTTAGGGGCCATGCTGCCCCTGCACTGCCCACATGCTGTTGAGAAGGAGCACAACGGTGAAGGGTCCTCTCCTACAGTCTGGGTCCTCCCATGCTGCAGAGGTTTGTTGTGGCTTGTTTTATACAGCAGCTACCTTTCCTCTGACTTGTCTTGCTTCGTCAGTATGTCGTTGTACGGAAAACTGTCAGCTTTTCTTTTAAATGCTTTTAAGTACTGAAGATCATCCCCTATTTTAAGGTTTTTTGCTTGTTAGAGCAACTGCACTTTCTTACTTACATTTTCTGCTCCCTCAAGGTCTCCTATTTACAGACAATCTGTCTCTGGAATGATTCAGGATGCTGAAGCAGCTGATCACTGTATAAATCTTCACAGGATTCACAGTATATGCAGTAAACATGTATGAGTCTAAAACTGCATTGTCCTGGCACCGCAGATTATTCCTTATTAAAAAATCAGTGTTTAGAAAACATGAGACCTTTTCATTTGAGAACTGGTGGAAAACACCAAAACTGGTTGTTCAAAATATGACATTTTCTGAATTTATTGTTCATGCTGCTTGCCACAGTGATAGACTTGGAGATTGATACCTTTTGTATCTCCCCAGAACAGGCACTAAACCAGCAATGAAATTTTGAATTTGCCCACAGCAATACAGCCTCCAGACTGCTCCACGAGAGTGGAAGCAGACCAGGATGAAAGGCCACACCGTGAGGGCCGGCAGCGATCGCAGCCCGTCCTGAAGCGGCAGAGCCAGGAAGAACAATAGGAGCGGGCTGCGCCTGGCAGCCGCCGTGCGCGTCCCCTCTCGCGGTCACTGAAATACGCGGCTTGCTTCTCTTTGTCACACGGCTCAGTCGCACCTACCTGGTCTTCTCCCAGGCAGGAGGACGCAGGGCACGGGACAGTCTTGTTCACTCCTTCATCATTCTCCTTATCTGGTGAGAATTTCAACCATTAAGTTAAATATTTTGTGAAAATGAAGAGGGTACTAAAATTGCTGACTAATTTTACAATGGTTACTGGAAGGACACCTAGGCTACCTTTGAATCTGTGATCCAGAGGTAACAATCTCTTATCACTTCAGGTGGCCACACAGAAATAATCTCATTAAATAACTGGTCAAATAGAGAAAACTCAGATCCTGTGGTATGGGAAAAAAAATCTATCGAAATGTTTCACATGGCCACATACCCTTTAGCACTGATTTCTTGCATTTACTCTGCTGGGATCATTCATAAAAGTGCCCCTGTGTGACACCTCCATTGGGTAATAAGCCCTGAGATGACTCCACAATCTTTCTCTTAGGGGAGTGGGAGTAAAATCTCTGTCCACTAAAGGGAAAATACAGTGACCAGTGGTGGGCAAAAGCAACATGGATGACTTATGGTTTGTGTGCATGCCCTAAGCACCATTTAAATGGTGTAAAATAATCTGTGCTAGTTCATTTGGCAGCAGAAAAATGGAGGAAAACACAATCTTAACCATTTACAAGAACAAGTTGAAAATAGTTTACGCTGATGCTGAGAAATAATATCGTAGAATCATAGAATCATAGAATTGTTAACGTTGGAAAAGACCCTTAAGATCATCGAGTCCAACCATTAACCTATCACTGCCAAGCTCACCACTAAACCATGTCCTCGAGCACCGCATCTACCCATCTTTTAAATGCCTCCAGGGATGGAGACTCAACCACTTCCCTGGGCAGCCTGTTCCAATATGACTGCTTTAAAGGCAGCATTTACCTGTTTAGTAAATGGAAAGGACTTTTTCGAGTGAATGTCTTGAAATGCAAACTGTGGATATATTATTACTAACAATTTTAAATTGGTGTTGATCACTTAGTATTATCCGTCAAGTATTAAAAAACGTAGATTTATTTTTCGGAGCCCAAATGTTTGTGCTATACTAATGTAGACATCTCAGCTTTTATTAATTAAAAAAGAAAGATAAAAGAAAAAATGCCAACAGAAAATGTTCTCTGATATGATAGCTTTCAGGAAAAATAGAAAATAGGAATCTTAAAGACTCAAGAGATGTTAAACAAAGGGGATATAAAAAATCCTTGTTTACAAAAAGATTCCTCATTTTTTGATATCCAGGCATAATTGGCATTTTTTAATATCAATAATGGAGGTAAAACTGGCATTCTTTAACATCCATTATATTAGCAAAACAGTTTGCATCAGTGACAATTTCTGGCTCCAGTTTGAAGGAGGAAACCCCCCCAGAATACCTTGGTACCTCGAGGGTGGCACTGTAGAAACGAGTGGCATCATTTGAGTCCCCCGCACCGTGCCTTGATGTAGCTGCTGGGCTGCCCTGTGGCAAACCCGGGCGCCTTGGGGTGCAGCGTGTCCCCCTGCCAGCCAACACACCAGGGTTCCTGCCTGCGGGGACCAGGAGGCTGGGGAGGGTGATGGAGAGCCAGTGCACATCCCAGCTCCTCGGGTGGCAGACCTGGAAAGCAAAGTGTTCCTGTGATGTTGATGTAGTCACACTGACATAATCTTTCAGCTCAATACTGTATGGTCATTTATTCCAATACAGCAGCATTTTTATTTTGGATAAAACCTTATCTGTGCTGGCTACTGTTACAAGAAAATGAGGAAAATGCCTTTCTAAGTGGAGGATGAAGCAGACACACAGAACATGAGTGAACTGGGTAGGAGCATTGCAACAGCTCCCAAATGAAATCCCACCTCCGCTGAAGTCAGTGCAAAACTCTCAGTGAGGGCACTGGGACTTGGATTTCTCTTGGTGCTTTCCCTTCACCTGTGGGAAAAGCCAGCATGGCAGCAGCATTGCAGGGCGACATGCTGCCACAGTGAATCATAGCATGAGTTGATTCTGATACTGTAATGTATTTATAATTTAAATTATAAACTCTGGGGAACAAGTACTGTGTCTTTTCATACAGCAGTCAATATGCTAATGTGTTCAATAAAGAACAGGTACATTCACAGAAATAGATGTGTCCTTGTTTCAGATACGCTGTGTCCTCAGGTTAGAGATACATTATCAATATGATTTTTATTTTTTCACAATGAATTGTTTGTTATAGAGCAATAAAAATACTACTGTGGACCCACTTCACCCCAGCACCTGGCACCTACATGTTTATTAGACACTGGATCTTCTGATTCATCTTCTTGGGTCCTTGTCCATCAGCCATTTTCTGTCTATCTGGTCAGCATCAGTGAACGTGTCCCTGCTTCATTATCTCCTGGACACGATGAATACACTGGGATGTAGAGGTGAGAAAAATCTCAACGGCAGTAAAGCAATGATGGAGAGACTTAAATTTCAAACCTCAGTCAGCCAGATCTACTCAGCCACAGGTAATGTCTCAGGAAATTCTTGGTGATCCAATACACAGACAAACTTAGAAAGCCCCCCCGGAGAACCCAGCCTTTTCTTCTGAGAAATTACAACTTCTTTATCTGTCCGGGGAATCAAGGGAGGTATGGAATGGAAAAATGTTAGCATGGCAATGCGATGGCTTGAGACAAGTGACACTGCTAACCATAATGAAAAGTTGGTGTTACATTTATACCTATAGAAATTTGTATGTGTGCATCTGTGGGGGGGTGAGGGGGAAAGAGAGAACGAAATGTAAAAATGCAACTAATTTCAGAAACCTCCACAGCTATGTCCCCAGGTGACATGCATATTCCCAGACAACAAGGAATGTGCTACAGATTAAAATGATATATATTTTCCTTTGCTTTTGCTCTGCCTTTGCATGTAATCCCACCACCCGCACCAGCACGTAGCTCCTCACCTTCCTGAGAGTTCGGAGTTAGGCTCTGCCGGTCTCTCCTCAGTCACAGAATCATAGAATCATTTAAGTTGGAAAAGACCTTTAAGATCATCAAGTCCAACCGTTAACCTAGCACTGCCAAGTCCACCACTAAACCATGTCCCTAAGCACCACATCCACACGTCTTTTAAATACCTCCAGGGATGGGGACTCAGCCACTTCCCTGGGCAGCCTGTTCCAGTGCTTGACAACCCTTTTGGTGAAGAAGTTTTTCCTAATATCCAATCTAAACCTCCCCTGGTGCAACTTGAGGCTGTTTCCTCTCGTCCTACCACTGGTTACTTAGGAAAAGAGACCGACACCCACCTCGCTACAACCTCCACGCAGTCCACACAGGCTCACAGCAAAGATGTTAATTTTCCACATCACTCCATCCCTGGTTCTTGCTTTCAGTTTCCCCTGCAAGACCACCTGCTATGCTCCCTTTTTTTGCCAGCTTCCTTCTTTTCCGTCCCTCTCTCAGCCAGTGGTCCATCTCTGATTTCTCTTGCACGTCTCTATGGCTCTGCTTCCATTAGCCAAAACTGCCAGCCCTCCTCAGTGGTGCAGAAGAAGTGATGCCCTTGTGCATCAGGTACCTTCAAACGGCTTTTCCTCCTACGTCTCCAAAGCATCCTTCATTGGGATAACTCGCTGCTGCTAACTTTGTCTATTCCTTTTGCACTAATCTACATGGACATTGGATGAACCAGCTGTCCATGTATGAAGCGACCTCCTCCTTCAGCAGGGAAGTCCTCCTTCCCCCTCACCTTCCCACACCAGTGTCCCTGGCTGTGTTATTCTCCAGTTTAAATTGTAAGCCCATCAGGGCAGGCAGCCTTGCCCCTGGGGTCTCTCTGGAGCAGTACGGCAGACCTCTCCAACTACTTAGAAATTATCAACGACAATATTTTTCTCCATGCTTCTAGACATTGTCCTAGACCTGTAAAAACAGATGCTTACCAAATACATGAAATTAAAGCAGCCTCACAGGAAAGAAAGCCCGGAGCACCCCAGGCGGGTAGCCCCCCCTGCTGATGCCCAATTTGTGCATTAGAAGGCGATAAGCGGGGAGATGCAGCGCAGAGCCACACCGGTCTCCCGGTGGTTTTGTTGTTGTTGTTGCAAGACGGTGGTGAATATCCAGACTTGCCAGTAAGTCAAGAAACAATCTCTTCCTATTATATCAGCTCGAATACTAAACCGGCTTACAGTCACACATCTGCATGATCCTAACCTTCCCTCATTACAAACACAGTAGGGATTTACTTGCACCATGCTAGCTTTGCATGGGGCCTATATTTTTATCCAGCAAAATCACATATTGTTACCTCCATATGTACAGTGGAAACAGCATGAGTAATGGAACCTTTAATCCTCATTTTTCAAAATTAGATTATAGTTTTACCTTCACTTTCTCTTAGTTTTTAAATCCTTCCCAATGCCAAGCATCGAAGACGCTGCTCTCCCTCTAATCCCATTCTCTGGCGGCTCCAGTCATGGCTGGCTAGAAGGGGTTGCCTATGCAGATCCAGACCCCAGGAGATTGCCTGGATCACCTTCAGTCACCTTCCTTGTATTCCTTGAAGAATTAGTTTAATCAGAACTGATAAAATAAATGCCGTATAACGTAAAATTAAATTAAAACCTATATGCAACAGCAAAGATAGTATTAAGACGTATCCATCATGCCTCCCTATCTCTGCACTTACAGATAAACAGAGAGATTTATAAGGCAGGAACCATTTCAGTGCTAAACCAGAGGCTGGCAATATTGAATTAAGCTGCACATATTTGTCAAAGGCTTTTCCAAAAATTGTAAGGTCTCCACAGTGTGGTCTCCTCTACCTCCTGCCACGCTCTGGAGTGAAACACATTACACAGTATAACACAGTGGATCCTGCCTTAAGGTACCAGGCAAAATCATTGTGTGCTCTACTCAGCTGCCTCACACTCCAATCACGTATTTTTAGCCGGCATATATGCTCAGCAGTACTGCCATGTAGTCTTCCTGAGCTTCGCTTAGTAAATTCCATTTAATTGTTCTAAAGTAATTATTCTGCAAACTGTGGTCTGCTAAGAAGAACTAAATATCCTCGTATAATCATGGCAGTGTAGTTAAAGTTGCAGTTAGTTTCCATTATTAGGTCCCCTGTAACTATGGCTAGGAGACTTCCTTTGGCCTGAAAATTACCGCGTTTACACTGATAGGAACAGAGAATATTGCTGAAAATTTTGAATAGTCTGTGCCAAACTGGTCTTGAGTTAAATGGAAACAAAAGTCACCGGATTGAAGCACCCTCACTAATAGGAATGTTAAGTTTTCATGCACTAATTATTGTTATTTACACTGCAATATCTAAGCTGCAGTATGGATCTGCAGCAAAGACCTGCAGACCCCTTTATTCTAATCACTTTACAAGCACTGAATAAAATGAGGGTTCTTGCCCTAAGTATCTTATTTCATAAATAAACTTAAGTATTTATAAGCTACAATGAATTTTTAGAGGAAGGTATATACAGTATATGTCAAACAATCTCTCACACACACATATATATATATATATACTGTACAGATGTATATAGTAGCACAGTGTGCTTTCTCTAAACTATTTTACCTTTGTCCTGTTAATCTCCTAGCATAGAATCATAGAATAGTTTGGGGTGGAAGGGACCTTTAAAGGTCATCTAGTTCAGCCCTCCTGCGATGAGCAGGGACGTCTTCAACTAGATCATCTACAGCAGAACGCTCTGGCACTACCTAAAAGGTGGTGGGGACCGTGTGGGTCAGCAGGCCCTGGGACAGAAGTCAGGTCACCAAGCAGTGTTCCCTGTGCTTGCCCTAGGTGTGAATTCCTGGCCTTGCTTACCCATTTCCAACATAGACCAATGTGTCCAGAGACCAGCCTTCGCTCATCAGTGTTGTGCTGGGAAATAAAGACTACCTCCAGGTCGGAATTCCTTCTTTATCCGTAAAGGGCAACTTGTGCCTGTCGGATGCTCTCGGTACCGTACACCTCCCCATCCATTACCTCTGAGGATGGTTGTATTGCTCACTGCCGCTTTTATACAGCAGATCTTCCCTAGCAAAATGGGCAGAAGTCTGGTGTGTATGAATTTGGCAAACTGCACTGTGTATTCAAAATCCAGGTGTGCTGTGGTGAAGCCAGATGCATGTGTTTCCCACGGCCCTACTGACCTGCTGGCATGGGACATGGCCACCCAGGGGACTCTGCGCTGCCACCCACCACAGGCACTGGTGTTTCTGTGCTAGGGTCCTCCTGCCTTTGCTCCTCCTGGGCATTTTTGGGTGTTTGAGTGCTTCTTGGTGGCTTCTAGAGCCTCGGCAGTGGTGGCTGGTCAGGGTCCCATCCTGCCAGAGACTTTACTCCTTTTTTTCCCCCCTTTTCACTCTTAGCCCCTTGTGCAATTTTCACCCCCCTTCTGATATTCCTGCCCTACTTCAACCACCTCCACAGAGCTCATTCCCTCCCAAAACAGGTAGGGCAGTGAAGGTAGCCCCATGGGCAGTAAGCACATGTTTTCCCTCACCTGTGAGCACAACTGAACGGTCGGGTCATAGCAAAGCCCCAAAGCCTGCCTCCAACCATGGTCTGCTCCGCACCCTCAGTCTCCTGAGCAGAGACAGCTATAAAAAGTCTTTTTCTCCATGAGTTGATAGGTTTTCACTGAGGATCACCCATGGATCCCCTTCTGTGGGATTTGTAAGCTGAGCTCTAATTAACTTAAAAAGTGAATGCAAAAAAAACAGGAAAGTTGCAGGGTTTGAACAAGGAGGCCTCATGAAAGCAGATTGCATATTTATTTTGTTCTATCAGACAATAAGAAGACAAAATGATTTAAACAGTTGACGTTTTGTGAAAACACATCCTGTCACAGCTGGGAGGTGGATGGAGTCCTCATCACTCATTTCCCCTCAGTGTTGGTTCCCTCTCTCTGTTTGCTGTGACGCCTCAGAGTTTGGAGTTTAATGTCCTGGTAATTGGAAGATGCTTCTCTCAATACATTTCAAGGCAGATTTTTCAGAGTAAGAGTCCTATTGTGTTTTCATAATAAATATATGAGATAAGGCCATGAATTCCTTGGATCCTAGTTTTGACTTTTGCGTTGTCTCCTTGGTATATCATCAGTAAGTTTTGTTTACAGCTTCAATTTTTTACTCATATCCTGCTTTTCTCCCCCGCCTTTTCTCTTTCCTCCTGTTCCTTCCACTTCTCATCCTCTTTTCTTTCCCCTTCGAATCCAGCATCCTGCGAAGTTCCGTGACCATGTCCTACTTGGTAATATTCATGCAGGTGTCTTACAGGACTCTTAAGCATGCTGCGAGGAATCGAGTTCACTCTTGGGCAAAGGTTTCTGAGGAAGGTGACTTTATTACTCAGATGCACTCTGCAGAATACAGATAAACTTCAGTGCTCCCCTCTAACCCTCTATTCGTCTTCTAGCATTCCCAGCACAGAGAGTTATCTTCATTAACAAGTTCAAATGACTACATACTTGCAGCATCAGTGGTCAATGAGTGCACATTTTACTCGGTTCGTGAGATGAGCTAAATGGATAAGTTACTTTTGCTGGTCAAAAATATCCTCTTCCCTTAATGGAACAGCTTAATTATTCCTTCCTTCTCCTGGTCCTGGGGGACAGATTATTGAAGACAGATGGGCGCAGAAATGTGCATACATTAGCATGAGGCTGGATGCAGCCGTTCCGCGGCTGGAAGGGCTGACAGCTGCCTGGTCGCATCCAGATGCCCGGGAAATTGCCTGAGCCTACTGAACATGTGCGGAGCACTGGTGACCCCGTGTCATTCTGACGCCTTCAGCTGGGGGTCTACGATGTCACACGCGCACACACACAAAATCCTGCACTGTCTCGTATACTTGACTGCATGCAGCAGACCTGTGCAAATGTGCAATCGCACGGGGACGACTTTTTAAAAAGTCATCTGTTTGCATTAACGCTGTGTTCTCCCTTCCCTATTGCTTTACAACAGCCTTTTAAAATGGATGTTACTGTCGTCTCTTTTGCTGCCACTAGTTTCCCTCCTTCCTGCAAACTCTCTGAAGCTGCTTGTCTGGCAGGCGGCGTTGCCTGCTGGTGACAGGGAAGCCAGCAGGGCTCTCGTCAGCCTCTGCAGAGCCCAGCCTGGGAGGGGAAACTTGACACTACATTCAGCTTTTGCAGGTGGGTTTGGTGCTGTGTTGAGTGAAGAAACATGATATTAATGTTTCATGTTTAGTGGGAAATCCAGAGTGATGATAGCTATAGACTGATCCCTGCTGCAACGGGCAGGACCTCTGCCATTCTGGTCCCAACACTAATATGACATCTGTCCTTCAAGCCTGGCAGGTCATTAAGGTGGAGATTTTAATGCACCCAGATGATTTAGGAACAGCAATGACATTAGCTGTATGGTTTATATTTCTCAGTCCATTTGCCACTTTTGCAAATCACCTGCTTGGATGCCTCACTTGAACAATGGTGATAACCATCACTTGTGTGCAACTGGTACAAGGCTTGAGTGATGTGAATCACATGAATCATCCCCACGCTGTGTTTGTGACTACAGACACCCACGTCAAAATCTCAAATATTCTCTTGTCTTGAGGGGGACTCAGCTATCCTGGTCTAACAGCTTGGTTATTTGTGCTGTGAGGTTACTTCAGTTCATCTCTATGAAAGTGCAATTGTGCTTTGAAAGCGCAACTGTTGCACGTATAATTGGGATATTAAGCACATCAATTGCATTGGTGAGGGGGTCCCAAAATGGTTTTCCAGGTTGCATCTCAGGAGCCCACTGGCTCATGGCTGAGCGGTGTCTCCTGAGAAATGTGCTTCACGTCATCCTGTGTGGCATGACACAACGAATTCTTTAGCGGGAAACTCCTTGGGACAGAGAGGTCATGCTCCTTTTGCGTCTCAGTGCAGCATCTAAAACCAGTTTCCCAGACTGTGAGTAGGACTGTGACAAACAGCCACCAAAACAGCAAATACTCTAAGACTTTCTTTAGCTCAGGCAGCACCTGTGCTCTTCAGCTAGCGAGCAAAGCTAAATACAGATTGCTAGCCCTCCTTTTTTTTTTTTTCTTTTTTTAGAGAGGACCCCGTGATGACTGGTTTCATTAATCCTCCCTCAGAGCTAGTTAGAAAACTTTGAAATAAAGTCAGCTGCTGGAAACCCTGTCTGGAGTCTGCATACCCTCATTTGCATTTTGATTTCTGTGATTTAACTGAAGGCACAGGTTGTCCCTGCCAAATATCCCTCGCCTACCGAGGGATATACAAGGTAGAACTGCCCAAAGCAGCCTGAGTTATGAGGACTGCCACGGCAACACAACCAATGCATCCCTAAACATTTAGTAATAAAAAATCTGTTGTTCTTTAGTCGCCAGGATTTAACAAGCCTAATCCCTGGGAGAGGTGATAAAAATTCATTAATCTAATTAAATACTTCTTATTGCCAAAGTGACTTTGTAGAGTAGCTTTGCTGAAGGATAAGTGCAAAGTAAAATGGAGTCCCAGCAGAGAAACAAACGTTAGACTTCAGCAAGCTGGTACACGCTTCATTAAACTCATAATTATCCTTTGGTTCTAAGTAGCTGATAATATTTAATGAGTATCCAAGATAATTTAAAGAAAATGTTTACTAATGAGGAACAAACAGTGCTATGGAAAACTGATATCTGGGGTACCATAGCCATGTATCTTACCTGTATCTTGTGTACTCGCTTTTGTACAAGTGATTTAAATGTTCTTTTTAAACTGTTTTATTACAGGCTGGTGTTGCTAGTTTCACTGAGATCCCCCGTGAAGTACAAGGCATCCTAAGGAGAAAAGGACATGCTGCGGAGCAGGTAGTGCTGTAGGGGACCACAGGCAAAATAAATCTGAGGGGCCTGAACACAAAGAAGGGAGGAAAGCACCCCAGGCTTGGAGTCCCTCAGTGATGCCAGGGGACTCATTTCAGCCAGGACTTTCCTAAACATTAACATCTGGCTTCTAAATTGTGAGGGAACCTAATTTTTGGCTCCTTGTGGGCAGGTTTGTGTGGTCAGGGTGAGCACACTGCAGTCTGTGCAGTTTTTATCATTCACTTTAATAGGAAAATAATTTGACTCCTGACAACCTACATATCATTTGTTGGCAGGTGAAGCAGGATAGCTGGCCGAGCACTGGCCCATTGCTTTCCTCCAATATTTCTTTATAGAGATTGGTTTCTTCTTCTCTAGAGATATGTGACTTCTAGCTCAGAATACTCTATATTGGAGATACAACATGCATTTTCTTTGCCTTTGCATCACGCAAAGTTACAGCTCTACGTCTTTCTAGTGCAGACAAATAAAGAGTTGTGATCCTTACTTAAAAGATGGCAGGGAAGAAAATGCATTGTCTTGAACTGAAGCTGAGGCAATGAGATGTAGGAAATGAATGGGTGATGAGAAGGGGATCAGAGCTGGAGAGTGAGCTGTGCCCTGACCCTCCATCCACCTCTTGTGAGCGCTTTGCTCCTGCTCTCTGCAGCTGCCTGCATCCTCCCTCGCAGCGCTGGGAGCCCCAGCAAGGCTCCCTCTCGCCGCCTGGCTCCCACCCCTGTTCGCAAACGTGCTGCTTCGTGCGGTCTGTTGTGTTTGCAATCCCAGAGCAGAGTGCCCAGAATGAGCTATAATGACTCAAATCAGCATCGTCACACCACAGCATTATTTAGTTTATATGTAGCAGCCTTATGTAGCAGTCAGTGTAAAAAGAAACAACCTGTATTGTCCATGTCTTGCAGTCTGCCATTTCCCTTGCCATGTGATCTAGCCTGATTCACCACTGGTAGGTCCATTTCTGGGAGCTGGGATTACTTTTCCTAACACCATGTCTCTCCCTGCCTCATCATTTTTCTGAGGTTGCCCAACTGAAGGGACACAACCCTGGCTTAAGATAGGGGTGGTTGTGTCCAGTTTGATCAGGATCAAACTTCTAAACCTTAATACTGAGGCTTTTGGGTGAATATCGGCCACTGAGCTCTCTAAAGTCGTCACATGCTTCCCTGCAACGTGTGAACTCTGATAGCAGCCAACACTTTGAAACCAGATAGCAAACAGCAGAGCAGAAGCACACATAAATATAAAATTAAAGTAGATATTTCTCACTTTCATCATAGCAGGAAAACAGCCTCTGCTCCAAAATGCCTGCCTATAGCCTTGTGTCCTGATGGCATACATGTATTATTGCAGGTATTCTGGTGCTGGAATGAAAGGAAATGGGGGTGGTGTGGATTAGCAGACCACATGCATGTGCCTATTTTATGGCTGTGATTATCTTTGTAAGGTGCTTAAATGCTGCAAGTGTAGCATCCTATAAAAGGGTAGACAGATTAGATTAGATCTGCAGTTCTCAGCAAGGGAGTTTATACCTGCTTGGCTCACTTGGAGGCTGAGTTTCTCTTTAAATGCAGTACTGCTAGCTGTTTCTTATGCCCTTTATCAACTGGGTTTCCAACCGGCTTGATGCTGTATCTTTGATCTCAGATAGATTTTTGTATATAAAATCATATTTCACACCAGCTTTACAAGCTGTTATGTTAATTCACTGGCTGTCTACTATCCTGGCTACTATAAACGCAACAAATACAGTATAAGGATTATATAGAGTAACACCCATCCATGAACCCAGTCCTGCTCCTGAAGTAAAATCTGGGGCAAACCTCTCATGCAGGTGAAGGGCAGGATTTTGTTCCAGATCTGTACATATCAGATTTTCAATTTTTGTCTAATGGAAACCTGATTTCAGAGGGGTTGAAAAATAGCTGATGCTTGGACCATAATGGCTGTGCTACTGCTATATCACAGCACTTCACTGAAGCTGGGCCTTTCGTTCAGATGCATTGGCAGAGTGCCTGGAGATGGCTTTTTGTTAAGTTTGTTGGGTTTGGGAGCAGGAATTGGGTAAGATTACTCTTTTGCAATATTTGTAAGCCTTGCAACCAGTCACTGGCTTTAAAGCAGGAAAAGTGTCATTCTAACAGCTACCTTTCCTCTATTTGACGGCGGCATTGCACATGTGGTTCCTATTCTGCTGCACAAAAGGTGCCAACCTGGTGAGCAGTCATCGGTCTATTGAAAAGAAACTGCCTGTTCACATTTGGAGAATACAGGCATAGGAACGAGAATGGTTTATGCACCTCCTCTTGGAGACAGGGAAAGAGTCATAAAACTGTCCTAGCCATTTAAAAGTTGATTCCGTTCAAAATCCAAAGCACTCTTCCTATTTAGCATCTTACAGCTGAACAAATATGTTGATGTGTTTACAAATACCGTGAAGGGTAGAGTTAAGTATAACAGGGGTGTGAGCTTCAGAGCTCAGTATAACATAACGTCACCCTTGTGAAATGCAATTATTCCAGCTCTTGTTTTTAAATAGTTGTTTTTCTCAGTGCGAAAGCTAAATCACATAACATAACAATGTTATTCATAAAGATGCAGTTTTTTTGGTCCCAGCAAATTTCTTTTGATTTTAAAGGGGAAATTGTATGTAACCAAAAAATCTACAAAGGCTGCACAGAGCAAGAGCCAAAAGTCCCCTCCAACAAAGCAGCCCAGACTAAAAGGAACATCTTTTCCTCTTGTTTCCTGTAGACACGTGAGGTGAGGTGGAACGAGATTTTAGAGCTTTCTGCTGTATCCCTCATGGTACATCTATTTTTCTCTTTGCACCAAAGGTGTCATTGGTTTTAGTGAGGGGATACTGCGTATATAGCACTAAAATTAGGCTGTGATTATAGGCTTAGGGCCTCATCCTGAGAGTTATCCTTAATTCAAGGTGTTTCAGTGAGGTTACTCTCAATAACCATCACTCTTGGCTTTAAGTATTTAAAAAGATGGACTATTGCCCTGGCCTGTGTGAAGCTGCAGCCTGGCGAGGGGCTGTTCATGGGCAGCTGCTGCTGGGGGGGCACAGGGCGTGCTCTGCCCCCAGCCTGTCCTGCTGGCACCGGCTGGGCTGGTGGGATGGGAGGGCTTTGTACGGGCTCTGACACCCACTTTCTGTCACACAGGGAAGCAACCATAAAGATAACTGAAGCAGGGAGTTTGTGGAAACACAGATAAACACAGAAACAAAAGGTTTTCTGGATTTTTTTCTATGCTGACATAAAAAAATGCAGCAGGGTTTCAATTCTTCCAACCCAAAATATTGCACCCAAAATACCAGAAAACTGGAATTTGATTATAGTAATGGAAACATAAGGAAAGAATAGCAGAATATTAAGAAAAAGTAGAAACTTCAGCTGAGGAATAAATCCCTCTTATTACCCTGTGAATTAGTTCTCATGCATTCTTCATAGTTTGGTATATAACATTTGACTCCCACAATTGAGATTTAATTATAAAACTACCAAAGTTTCAAAGGTAACCAACCTCTAAAAGCAGCTGTTGTTTCAGTAGGACAGGCTGAAGGGAAAGACTTCTTCCTCAATAATTTATGAACAGCACATATTAAGTATCCAATGTATGCCAGGTAATTGTACTGAGATATTAGGTTTTCACACTAGGTAAACAAATAACTATAATGGAAACCCAACTAATTAATGGTTAGCTAAGAGCATCTGTGAGTGGTGGGTTTCAGTTCCAAAACCCAAGGTATTTTCAGGCAGAAAAGAGCTGCTGTGTCTTACGAGTAGCCAGAAGGTTGCAGTTTGCTGAGATGTGAACCATGTAAAAAGGGACACTATGGAAAGGAAGAGGAAAAGACAGAGGATGCTGATGCATGAGGTGATGTTCTCACGCTACTAAAAGATTAAAAAATAGGGTGGGTGATGGTTTATTTGTTAAACAGGGTGGGCAACTTGATTTCAGAGCTCCATCTCTGAAATGTTTGAGCATGAAGGAAAATGTACTGGTTATGCCTGCACCATATACAAAGTGCAACATGCTGTGTCCATCCACTTGGTATAAAGTCTGCCTCGGTAAAGTCTTTGTATAGCATAAGAAATACATTTACAGATATGAAACATATTTGAGTGTCTGGTTTTCCCTCTTCTGTTTTCCCCCAGCTCCTTAAATCTCTGTCTTTCCATTCAAACTTTTATTCCATCAGCCGGAGGGATGAGGAGGGGGCAATGCACCGAATACTGGACCACATTCAGGAACGTTCCTCTTAGCCCTGCCACCAGCTCCCTGAGCAACCCTGGGCACATCAGGTGTCAAACCAGCCTCCTTGCCTGCAGCCTGGGGCCAGTGCTTCTGCATGGCATCCTGGGATCTGCTGGTGAGTGGCACTGCACCAGCCCTGGATTTATTCCGTCTGTTATTAATGACAACCCCGAAGAACCAAAAGGAAGCTGCCTCTGCTTCTCTTGTGGGTCACTGACACCCTGGTGAACTCAGTTTTCCAGCATCAGATGTCTGCGGCCAAAGCCCTGTTCAGTGTCCTCTCCCCGGACCCATTGCAGGGCAAAGCGGGGCTGGAGGGACTGGGGTAGAAGCAGGGACCCTCCGTGCCTTGGGTGCGGGTCCCTCCCTCGATGGGTGCTCGGTGCACGGGGGATGATGTACTTGTCTGTAGGCGGAGGGCTTACTGCAAGAGCAGACCTGAAGGCTCCGTAATGCCAGTTGTGCATTTCATATGGAAAGCATTTGTATTGTTTAAAGAATTGAGTCAAACTAACCTACAGCAGGGATACATTCATTTTTGCATGTAAGACTTCACACCCATTATGTCATGGGTACAGCACAGAATTCTCTCAAATTGTTTGTAATTCAGCATTTAAAATGATACGGTGTTGTAAGTTAAGCAATTATCAAGACCTCAATTCCAAGACACAGAGGTTCCAGGTTATAGGTCTCATGAGTTTTATTTACTTTAATTCATGTCAGCTCATTACCAGCCTCATCAGGGAGCGCAGACTTAAAAGTAAGCCTGGATCAGTCATTATTCTAGGTACACACATGTGGATTAAGGGTCTTTTCATCTATACAGTTTGGGAAAGGGGTGTGGAAATCTATATTGTTTCACTTTCCATTATTCAAATTTGCAAAATAATTTTTAAATGAGCCAGGGAGGCCATGGAGATCACTAATAACATCTCTTGTATCAGAAGTAATTTGGTTTGTAACTCTCTATGATCAAATCAAATAATCCTTTTATACCTGACCAAAATTACTTTGTAGAGTTCATGTGCTATTGCTAATAATTATCATCACAGTGTGTCTTTGAACCATTAGGCATTATGTTATACACATTTTTATGATGAGGATGTTTTAGAACGAGAGATCTGATGTCTCTTTCTGATGGATTCCCTGAAATGCAAGTACTTTTCAGCTGTCTCACAAGTAAGATGGACACAAGCAGCCACCCACTGTTGAAATGTCTTGCAAACTACAAGTCAGTCTTCACGTCCAGAAAGGTGTCATGGTACCTCCATGACCCCAACCTCCTCCTTTTGCTGCGGATGTCCACTTGGTCTGACTTAGTCCTACTGACTTCTCTCAGTAAGGATAATAACCAGCTTTAAAAATCAGATTAGCTGGTATTTAACTGACCATTATAATTTTCATTTTGATGTATGTTGTCTCAAAGTAAGAATGCAGAGTTTCTAAACTACTGTGGGAAAGTGTGAACTTAATATTTAGCCCTTTTTTTGGTAAAACTGTGGGCAAACTTCTTAATCTTTACAAAGTTATTTCTCTGTCCCTAGGGATTTTTTGCTGCACTAAATCTCACAGCTATGTTTCTCATTTGGGGCATCATTCTGCACAGGTGGAGAAATATGATTCTAGTTTCTTCTAGAAAGCTTTACTTTATTCAGATTTCAACATAAAACATAGTAAGTGTTGGTGTGCTAGTCAAAATGTTGTAATTTATTGGCCCTGTGCTAATGAATAACGAGGTGAAGACTCTTCACTTCCCCTTCCATTCAGAGGTTGATCCAAATCCTATAAAGCACAAACTACTCCGTAATTTCAACCACTCTATTCATTTCAATGCAAGACTGACATCCCTATATGCATTTAGGAGATGCATCTGTCACTGTGATATTGCACCTCATAAGTTTTTGATAAGGTCCCTATTCTGGGGTCCCCCCAGGATTTTGCAGCCCTCCCTTAGCGGCTGAGCAAACCCTGCAGGCTGAAGCCTGCAGCCAGTCGGACACCTGCCCGCCACTGAATTCTAGGTGCCAGGTGCCTACCACCAGGATATTTAAGCCTTATGCATGTTATAACAATGTAGGGCAAACAAGAGAAGCCATTATGTTGTACTTTAAAAATGGATTCGAGCTTCTTTCCAGGGGCAGGGAATTGCAGAGTCTGAGGAGCTGCCCGAGTCTGGCTCCTGCCAGCTTTACCTTTGAGTTAAACAGGCAAAGAACCCTATTTAAAAGCAGATGTAAAAAATGAGGCGGGTAGGGAGAGATAATTTCTCAGATAATCTGGAGTCGGGCTATTCAGGCCTTAGCAGATTGTAACTGATATCTTGATTTTCACTGGGAAGTAAATGGGTGGCCAGCACAAAGTAATGAAAGGCTTTATTACCATACGGTACCTTAGAAAGCTCCTCCATTGTACAGTCACAAAGAACTAAAAATTTCTTAATCAGATCAGTCTAAAAAGGAGAAAAAATAAAAAATAAGTCAACCTTTGCCAAGAGCCTCAAGACACCAGGAAGAAAAAGCGCAGGCTGGCGCATGAAGGGTGGTTCCCTCCCTCCCGGGTCCTTTGCCATGGAGAGGCTGTGGCTCTGAGGATCCCACCGAGGGGGTACCGCTCTGTTCTCTGGCTCCATATTCATCCCAAAGTGCAGCTTCTGTCTAAGTTGTATCTCTGCTGGGTTTTATCCCATTTGCGGCAGAGCAATAGCAGGGGAGGCAAGCAGGGAATAACAGCTCCTGTAAAGGCTGCAGAGTCCTGTTATGTGAGAGACCCTCAGCATCAGCACCTGGTGCTTGTTTGCCCTCACTTTTGGTGGAAAAGTATGTCAACGGATGTCAGGGTAGATTCTTCTCTTCCTCGTTTTCCTCCCCTCCCCCCCCACCTTCCCTCCTTCAAGTCTGTCTTTGTGTCATCTCTTCAAAGTACACTACCTGTAAAATATTGATTCACAGCAGGCTGAGCTGCCAGGTTTAGATTTCTTTTTCACTGGCAGCAATAATAAACTACTACAGACAGTGCAGGCTCAGTACCAGCCTCATCATTGCACCACAAGCACATCAGTCTGTCTTATGCGTGACTCAACATAATGAAACAAGGACTCAGAGGTATCTCAAAAGGAAGAGGGAACTGAGAAACAACCACGAGGGACATCAAAGGAGCCTAAGGAGGCTGTAAGT
This sequence comes from Platalea leucorodia, assembly GCF_965183815.1. Classification (NCBI taxonomy): domain Eukaryota; kingdom Metazoa; phylum Chordata; class Aves; order Pelecaniformes; family Threskiornithidae; genus Platalea; species Platalea leucorodia. Next base: position 82,667,655 of record NC_138825.1, read on the forward strand.
TGAGGATGTAGCAAGTGCCACCCTAAACAGCAGTAACAGAAGCTCTGTTTATTCAAAATAACTTGTCAGAAAAACACAATACAATAAAACAACTGGTGCCACCTGAGACTAGAAATCTAGAATAAACAAACTCTCTCTTTCCTCTGTTCAGCTTAAAAACAGGAATACCACCCACTCTTAGCTATCTTCATAGTCTTTATGTTGTTGAAAAAAGTGTCAGAAATGATTACAGGAAGGTAAAAAGACCCTCAATAGCTTATGGCAGTGCTATGAAAATTGTGCCTGGTGGGAATGGTGGATCGACGTACGCTGTGTATGAAATGTATTCTGGTTTGATCAGAGGCAAGGCTTTCTTGCCTTATGAGCTACAAAAAGAGTAAGGCAGAGGTCTTGGAGTAAGCCAGGGTCCCACGCTGGCACTTTCCCCTTTGGTGTGTGCTCACTGGAGTGCTTGAAGACTCAAGTATTAAAGCCAGACAAAGGACAGATGTAAAATGTTCTTTGTAAACAGCGAGGGTTTAGGGATATGCTCAGGAAAAAAAGCCAATGCAGGATATTCTTTTCCTTAGGCTAGTATGCCTGCTGTATTACTATTTTGCCAAATATATATATCTGTATATACACGTTTATATTTGTATTTTCCCTCGATTGTGACTACTTTTATTCTAAACTGTTCTCCAAATGGGAAAATGTCATATGAGCTTTTCTGGTTTTTGCTGCCATTTGCTTCACATTTAAGAGTTTGGGGGAAGGGAAAGCAAACAAGCAATGTCAATAAGTCAATAGGGAGAGGCGATGGCTCCAGTTTTGCATTCTTGGTTTACTGAAGCTTTCGGAAAGTGATGGAGGCTGTCTTGGCATCCAGCGATGAAGCTATGAATGGGTGTGGTTCCCCACAGATTTCACCACCAAGATTTTACACCTCCAATGGGGCCAGAATGTATCTCTGACTCCAGAAATGACAGTTCTGCAAGTTGCCATCTGCTCCCCTAATTTTCAGGGTCACCGTCCCTTGGGAACCCCTTCCAGCTCAGGACTCAGATAAACCAAGGAGCCACTGCTGCAACGTGACCACTAGGTTGGAAATTTGGCTGCATCCAAACAGACACTAATATCTGAGAGGCTTTGGAAAGGGCTGAGAGGAGGGGTATGGCCCAGCTTTAGATATCCTCAGATGTCTGTGTCCAAGCCAGCCACCCCAGGCTGGGCTGATGAAAAGGAAGAGGCACTTCCAGGGTGCAATCTTTAGCTGCCGTCCAAGGGAGGTACCCGAAAGGTGTCACATGGACTGACATTCTTGTAAAAGCCTGACTTGGTGTAAAGTACTCAGAAATTACAATTTGTGTGGCCAAAGTAATGAAGTTGGCTTAAGGATGCTGAGATTTTAAAAAGAGCATATTTAAGGGGCTTATTTATTTTGAATTATTTTGCAAATTTAAGGTGCTCTGAGATCATGTTTCCAGCTGCTCTCCATGACCATAAGCCCTGGAAAGGCACTTATCACTAGCAAAGGTGGAGTTGCTACGGACATCTCGGATCCCTCTGCCACCTCTGCTGCAGTCACAGCTCTGTCGCATCTTTCTTGTTGCGTCACCTCGTCATCTTACCACTGCTCCTCTTCGTGTCCCGCAGCCCCCAGCTCTGCCCCGTGCCCCTCAATGCCAGGTCAGCCATGGGCTGCTGGCGTTTGGGGCCGGCCGTGGTGCCCCAGCCAGCAGTGTGTATGCATGCGCCCGCCAGGCCACTGAAGCCACGCCACATCTGACTGCGGAGCCCACACTGTGTGTGGCAGCGGTTTGTGTCCCTCTTCTTTATCCAGCCACTAATTTTTGCAAAGCTTGTAGGAATACTGTATCTTTGTGAAATATCTTGTCTTGCCAATGGGATCAGAAGTTACTAAGAAACAACACATGTGTAAACATCATCTCCTTATGAACCAGGGCTCATACCAAAGACAAACCCACTCGGGTCCTGGGGTAAACACTCTTTCTGGGATTCAAGTCTCAGCAATAAAAATAAAGTCAAGAGGTGGAGATGCTGCAGTTATAATTTCTGCCTGGCTTTGACTGCTACTGCTATGGATTTGGTGCTTGATGCAAAAAATTTAGCATCAGATTTTGTCCCTGCCATTGCTGCTGAGCAGTGCAATAGAGCCCCTGCCCTACCTGATGGAGCAGGTTTATCTTGCTGCATCCACAGACCATTACTCATGGGTGCAGCTTGTCTTGGGGAGGAAAGATTGCTGCTGCGGGAAACCATCCTTGGAGGGAGCCGAGGTGTCTCCATCAGCAGCGCAGGAACCGCTCAGCATGAGTGGGTGCCAGCCCCGGTCCTCCTGTGACCCTGCCCGGTGCTCCCGTCCACGCGGTGGTGTAGCAGGGCCTGGCTCGCTGATGGACCCCCCAGCCAGGTCTGCTCGGGCTGTTGTCCCTGCCCCACTGAGAGCAGGGGCCAGAAGCAGATCCTGCTGGGTCAGGACCACCTTCACGCAGGCATATAGCAGCATGAAAAGAGCACAGCTCTGTAACACGAATGCGCTCACGAAGACACAGCAGAGAAAGTGAGGCTAGAGACCCTGTGTTTGTGGCTTATTTTGACAGCATTTTGGCTGAAACCTGCCCCTGGGCTGGGGGTAGCCCAACACCTGGGCAACCGTTCCCATTTCTAACCAGGCCCCCAGGTAAATAGTTGTGTGCAGGTCTTGCATCCACCCTGGGCACAACAATTTCACCCAGCGTGCTCTCAAAGGCACAGACTTAGTGGGGTGAACACAATACGTCCCTCCATCACCCCCCCTAATTTCTTTGTTACGTGTTGTGCAGAAGGCTAACAGCAGCTGAAGTGACCGCGCAGAGATTTATTTGCAGGCGTCACTTGAACAGAATATGAGGAAGGCAGCAGCTGTCTTCCAAGGGATGTTCTGCCTGTTTTCGGTGTGCCCTCCTTCGTATCATAGGCTAGAAATGTGGGGCTTCATTTTGTGTCTTGTTTGGCGGTGAGGACGTTGCCGTCAGTCAGGAAAGGACACCGTCGTGGAGCAGCACAAGATGGTACTGCTGACAGTCCTCTGTAAACTGAAGTGGAGAGCTTGATGCAAACATTTCCCTCCCCTTCACTCTCAGATACAATGCGACGCCTTGCCACCACTGGGGTTTTGCAGAGACCTTTCTGGGGGTGACGTAAATCGTGTCAGCACTCCTGTCCATCTTCCTGCGGGTTAGGTGGGAAAGGGCAACGCAAGCGTTGCTCCCTCCCTTGGGCAGACAAGGAGAGGGTCAGGGAAACAGCGGTTAGCTCCTTCCTCGCATCGCGAGGGAGGCAGTGGAGGAGGCAGGAGAGGCGTTCCTGGGTGGGTTCATCATGTACTGTTTGTGCCTCACCTCTTGAGGCTGCCCCTAAAGCAAGGATTTTTGTTCCGCTTGTGCCTCGACCACCAGGAATATCCTTGAGATTCAAGAGAAGTTGGTAAACAACTGAAGATCTGATAGCTTATTTTTAACCCTTTGCCTATACTGTTCACTTCTTGTCAGTGCGCCCGGGCCCTGCCGAGTGGGAGTGGGGATGTGTCGCATCCCCTCCCAGAGAGGGATAATTGCACCTCTGGAGCACGGGTGGCATTGAAGATTGGTTAGATTTTCCTTTTGCCTTTATTACAAGATTTCAAGTTGCTCTAAAATGAAAGAAAATAAATGCCTGAGAAGCCTCGCAAGATAAAATAGTTGAGCCAGAGTGACACGTTTCAAAGGGAGAGGTTCCCTGCCTAATTGCAGGCGATGTCAAAGGCACGGCAGCCTCTGCCTGTGGAGGAAGGCTGCTGCTTCCCTGCTTCCCTGGCAGGGAACAACCCGTTCCCACCTCACAGCCAACACACCCTCACTTCTCCCCTTCATCCCTGCTCTCCCATCTCCAGTTCCACAAAGACAAAGCGTAGTGGGCTATGGTTCTCCCTCATTAAAAAAAAACCAACAAAACCACAAAAGAAAAAGAATAAAAAGGCAGGTTCCAGCCTTTTTCTTAGAGGATGCCTGACCATTTTCTTACTGCCCACTCTTTGTTCCCTGCATCTTTACGGAAGGCAGCATAGCATCTTTGAGGGATGCTTCCTGGTCCGCACTTCACTGCCTGATGTTCAGGGATCTTCTCTTAATTCTTTTCTGGCTGGGGTCCCTGGGGGAGAAAACATCTGCACAGGCTTCTGGTGAGGACGCTGAGCCTGGATTTAGAGATCCCATTGCTTTGATGCACTGAGTGTGAATACAAGAAGGAAAGGTAAATGCATACACATAAAGGAGGGGTGTTTGTCAAATATAAAAGCTGATAAGAAAATAGGATCAAGAAAACCACTACATACATAGGTTGCCCCTCAAAACTGCACCCTGACAACAACATAAGATGCTGGAAGACGCTGTAGAGAAACAAAGAGTAAATATTTTCCAACAGGTCTGAAATGTTATCGTGCTGTTGCCATGGGAGTCTGGGAGCAGGATTTGGCCCAAAGTGCATTTCTGGCAGGAGGTTATCCTGCCTGAAAGGCTGGACCTGTAGAAGGAGGTGATGGGGGCACCAAGGATGTACCTGGTGCCTCTCTTCCCCTGAGTACCTGCTACCTGGGGACCTCTTCTGCTGTGTCCCGGAGGGAGCCTGTCGGGAGGCAGGTGCTGCCCTTTCTTATGGCAGTAAATCTGACTCTGCCTGCACCATTCAACTCATACTATTTCATATAAAACGTGGCTTTGTGGTTTTTTTTCAGGCTAATAATCACCTATACCCATTTTAATTTGTGCCTTGTAATCCCTAGTAACTTAAAATATTAGTAGACAAGCACCACTTGCTTTTTCTGCCTGAGCCTCAAAAATGTTGTGATAAGAAAATGTAATTCGATAAAATGGCCAAGAACTCAAACCCATCAGTTGTTGCACTAATGCAAAATGTGAGGGAGGCTTAAATCATATTTTAATTTTGAGGGGAAAATGGGAGAAAGCCCTTATAAAAAGAAACCCTGAATAATTCATAACACTCTTTTCTGTTTCTCTTCATGGGATGTCCGCAGGCCGATCAGGACTGTAATAATGCCATGAAGCACAGGGATGGCTGGTAAGGGACCACTCTTCGTGTCTTGACAGTATGACATGGAGCGCATTTACAAAATGTTCACACCCCTGACGTGTCAGGGGGACCAGTTGGCTCTGTAGCCTGTTGCTGTGACTTCTTCCAGATTCATTGACCAAGACTAGATGATGTGTTTTGCCAAATTTTCATTTGCACTGTATTTCTTTTCATTTACTCTACAGCTTGATTGGTGCTCATTTGCTCGCAGTTGGGCACAATACTCACGTGGCGCTGCTTCTGTCTGCCGACAGGACTTTTTGTGCAATAAGGCTATCGCTGCAAAGACTTGCCGAAAGCATATGTTAGAAACAAAATGTTTCTGCCTAAAATTATGGTGTTTTGGTGGGTGAGACTGGAATTTATTTTCTGTGAGCATTTAGCTCAGCACAGCTCAATGAATGAAGTGGAGTGGCAGACCTGTGACCTGCAAATTCACTTTGTAATCTGAGGTTTAATCTGAATTTTTGTGCAATATTCTCCTGACTGTACTTGTAATGAAGAATAAAGAAAAACATTGGCTCGAGCTGTGTGAACCTAGCTCCCGGGCATGCCCAGCCCTCCCTTGCCGGGAGGACTTGCATGTCACCCAGGTGCTGGTGAGCACCAAAGGCTGTGGAGAACCCAGTGCTCCGTGCTAACAACGGGGCCATCTGATGGCGAGGCTCATGCAAGGGAACAGGAGACCAGCTCCTGCAGTTGCTGAATCCCCTCTGAAGAACTGAAATCGCTCCAAAGGAAAGGAAATAGGGACCTTTGTTTTTCCAGTTGCAGCTCAAAGTCCTTGGTCTAACAACATAAAAACCAAGATCCAGGGCAAGAAGAGTGAGAGGCACTTTTTGTTTCAGGACCGTGGGGAAAGTCCCAACCCAGCCTTGGCAGTAGGAACACAGTGCAAGTCTGCTTGCGCTGCAATTACTTTTTGCAGGTCAAAAAATTTTCTTTTTTGCAAATTATTTTTTGTACCTTGCTTTCTTGCCTTAAGAATTCATGGATTTGTCCTAGAAAGAATACTATGCATAATCTTTCCCCCTTTATTACCAGTTTATAACAGATACTGAGCCTGTCTGATAAATTTAGAACTTATTCAAGTCGATTCAACTTCATATTTTAAAATCTTTTGTGTTTTTCTGTGCAGGCCTCATGACTGCTGTCTTTTAAATCCATTCTTGGTTTCATGCTATAGACATCAAAATTTTGCTCGTGATTTAATTCAGAGTCTCTTTTCCTTGTTCTCCTCAGTTATTAAAAGCTCAGCCATTCACCAGAGGTTTGTCTTTTGTGGAGCTTTTTGGTCGCAGCTTCCTTTCTCTCCGAGGGAAGGGTCTCAATGAAGAGCTGTGATTTAAGAATTAATGCGATGGCTCTTTGCAGAAAGCATTCCAGAAAGTTCTTTTGATTTTCTGTTTCCATATGAGGGCTTTTAAGGGATTTTTTGGGGGAAATCCTCTATTTTTGTTGAAATAGGATTGACAACACACTTGGCAGTGCTGTCCTGATTATAGGGAAAAGTTAATCCTGACCATTAGAACAGGACATTTTGTCACATGTATTTTTACTGTTTTCTGTTTCTCGGGTGGTAATTGTTCCTCATACTCCTTTCTTGCACAGAAACAAGAAAGAAACAGCATCCAGGCAATTTCTTCTTAAATCCTTTACATCACTTCTTCTTTTTCCCCATTTGTTGACTCAGTCACAGCTTGTCCATAACTGCTCTACAAACACTAAGGAGTTTCCAGAGGTGCAATGGATTTTTCCATAACTAACATCCTTCCCCAGCCTTTTCCAAAGTGCTTTTCTTACTGCCAGTGTTACAGATAGATAAAAAACTGTGCATTGCACTGAAAGCTTTAGCATTCACTAATAGCACTAACACAAAGCTAATAGGCAAAGAGAAGTAACTAGAAACATGAACAAGTGCTAGAGAGGAGCATATGAGAGGAAGAAAATTAGAAAGTCAAAAGTATGAAACGCCATGTTAGGATAATAACTCTGGGAAATAATAAGTGGAAAGACGACCCTTACAGTTGCATGATATGAACTTCCAAAAGCCAGCAACTCATAATATTTGTCTTAACTTTGGCAATGAAAATAGATGGTCAGCTTTATTTTTTGATTAAAGGTAGTTTCTATTTTGATTTTCTTGATGGACTTATCTACATGGTATTTTTTCCCAGCACTGCCAGTATAATTGGAATGCTACAGTTGCATTTTTCTATCAGAATTAGTCTTCCTGCAATAAGGACTTTTTATTGTTTACATTAAGCAGACATAAAATAATCTGAATCTGAATTCTCTCAGTGCCAGGAGGCACACAAGGCGCGAACATCGTTCTTCCACTTCAATCGGTCTGCGGCTGCGTGCTCTGGAGTCCCAAGGGCCACAGCGCAGTCTTCTGTTGGTTTTTTCCTCAAGACATGACCGATCCAGTTCCATCTCCTCCTCCTCACTTCATTACTGATTTTCTCCATCTCCGAGTTGATGCTCGTTGTTTCTGCAACTTTTTATTTTTTTTTCCGGGAGGAGGTAGTTGGCCTCCTGCCCAACCCCCATGACTTGGAGGGCCAGTGGTTTTTCTGTCAGGGTGGCCTTCCCTTAGGCTGCGTTGGTTCGCGGCACCTTCTTCAATTTTATCCGGTGCACCCTCCAGAGAGGGATCCCCTGTCCACCACCCAGGGGATGCGCCTTCTAGCCGTGCAGCCCCAGCCGAAGGGACATAAAATAAACCCGACAAAAAAAGGCACTCACAGTGGGCTCTGAGCAAGTGGCAGGGAAGTGATACTCGTAGCAGCATAGGTCACACCTCGCTCTGACTTCCCCGTGTGCTCCTACCCTTGGATTCAAACACCAAGTTACAGAGCTGAAATGCTTATTTTGCAGATGTTGGAAGGGAAAGGAATTCAGCTCCAGTAGCCACACCGCTGCAGTGAGATGCTTCACGCATGGGACTGCGCACTGAAGGATGATTTGCTGAAGACCAGAACTATCCATGGGGCCTCCCGTAGCCAACGCTCAGGTCTTGCTGTTGAACTTCCTAATAGTGGACGTCCCAGTGGCTTGTATACCTTAAGGGGACACTCTTAGAGAAAAGCTGAGCAAGTAATTTCCATCATTTCATGGGAAATGTACTAAGTATCACTGTTTTAATCATCAGTTATAGAGAAGCCTAGGCCTTCCAAAATAATCCAAGGTAAATAAAATCTTATTGACAGGTATTAAGAATGCTTGGCTGCTGGGCAATTCAACCTCTTTTTGATGAAAATGAAAAAAAAAAGGCTGCTCACAAACAGCAGTTGGGGCAGAATCGAAACTTGATGTTACTAAACTCTGTGTTTCCTCAGGCAATTTTACAAGTTGATATATCAGGGAAAACTGTAATCCACCACAGTGCTTGCATTAACCTGACATCTTCATAGCTGACGAAGACATGCAATGAATGCCAATAACCAGAATTAAGGTTACCTTGGCTGCCAAGTGGAAATTGTCTTTAAACATATGGAAAATGGCATAGAAGCATAAAAAAACCCGCCTGGCCGGTTTGTAAAAGAGTGTAAAGCATATGCATGGGAGACCTTGGGCCTGACTGGCTCCCACATGGCATCAGTGAAGGTTTTGCCAGAAAGTGTAGGAGAGAGAGAAACTAATCCCTGGTGAGCCAGGCTTGCCCAGCTCACATTAGCACGGCTGGCGGGGGAATACAATTCAACTTATAACTGGAACTGGTGTCTGTACAGTTGCAACCCTATGCTAGTTTCAAGGGCTTCCAACCTTAGTTAGTTTTCTACCTTCATTAGTATGGTGTGTACAATGGAGCTGGATCCCCTCCTTTTTTGCCCCAAGATATGGATGCTTTCATAGGCACAACCTGCCAGCAGCACACAGCGCTCCCACTAACTGTCTGGAGATCTTGCTGCATTCAGATGAGGATCCCCCTCTCTAGTCTCCACTCTCCCTGGAAATGAGCAGCGCTTCCAGCTGTTTCCTGGTGCAGAGGATGGGATGACTGGTGGGTCTGGTGGGTGACAGCAGGAACTGGGGACATTTCAGCTCACGAGCTGGAGGAGCTGCTGCACTGCAGGAGCAGAGTCAGAGCTGGCATGGGCACCGTCCCCAGGCTGGCACAGCGCTCGAAGGGCAGTCTGCGCACTTGTGCCTTCGCTCCTGGCTTTCAAAGAGAAGGACACAAATGCACAGGCTGTTCTGAGTGTTTCCAGCATTTAAGAGCTGATTGACTATCCTTCGCTAGGAACTGATGAATGATCAAGGGCAGCCAGTCAATGGGTTATGCTAAAATATACTTGGACTCCTCCTTGCATCCTGTGGATGCTCACAAACCATGGCCAACCTGTAATTGCCTGAGTTTTTTTTTTTCTGTTAAATGAAATTTGAGTGGTAATTGGTAGCAGTCACAATTTTCTCATTATTAGTGTTAACTGCATGTGTGAGACACACTTAGAAGGAGATGCAGAACCTGAATCATTTTCAAATAGAAGCACTAAGACCTTTTGGGTTTAGTATTTGCTTTGCCATTTAATTAATAGTTAGCCATATTCCTAAGAAGAAGGCAAGCCCATGGCTAGGTGTTGACATGTTTTCCTGTAACTTGTCAACCCTAGTACTGACCAGTTAAAATTACTCCACAAAACCCACCACATAAAATAGCACAGCAAATTGCTACTTGCTGAAAATACTGTAGACAGGGCTCTGCTCCCAGGTAGTGGGAATACTCTAGGCTTACACCAATGAGACAAATTTGGCCACAACATTCGTAGGGAAAAGCACATCATTTGAAACTGTACCAAGCATTAAACAAAGCAGAAACATGGGTACTGTGCATCTGCAATGCTAAATATTGAGCTTTTAAGATTTCTTACTCATTATGCAGTAGTAAGACAATGGGAAGTAAGCTATTGAAGGCATTCCAAGCTGAGGGAGGGTCCATGTCCCTGGGACCCCTCCCCCACAAGATACCTTCATGGTAAGCAAAAGCCACACATCATAGTTAAAAAAATCAAAATCAATCTCTAACATTTGGTGATTATTCAAAACGTTCTAGGATATGGGAAGGAAGGAAGGAAAGAAGGAAAGAAGGAAGGAAGAAAAGAAGGAAAAAACAGATTTTTACTAGGCCAATGTTTTTTTAAACATGTTTCTGAATTTAGTGTAATACAGTGATGATCACTTATCAGACACAATGTTGGCCACGAGCATGACCAAGGCAGAGAAAAAGATTACATTGCTATGTACTAGGAACTATGCTTAACTATTGTTCTCCTGAAACTGCTGTCGGTATAATGCCTCTGCTACACATGGACTTTTCAACAGCTGGAATAACTGACATTGTCAGAAAGTGGGATGCTGTGGCTATCTCCTGAATGGAGACAAGTGTAGGACATGTGGAAAATGGGGTGGGAGGAATGGAAAATCAGTGGGGCAGGGCATCATCTTGGTTCTTTTCTTAGTCTTCTTGCTAGGCATCCATCCTGGTCACTGCCAAGGGTCAGTACAGAGAGCCCAAAGGTCCTTTGGTCTGCAGCAAAAGAGCAGCGCCCATCCTCTGCCTCAGCTACTGTGACATTTAAAGGCTATAGTTTGTGCAGTCAATGAATGCACAGGCTTCCACGCTCAGCTGGTGCACGCCAGCCTGGTGAAGTTCTTGCGACTGTTCCTTGGCAGGCGGAGCTCCCACTCGTTGTCCCAGAGCAACCTGCCCTCCTTCCTGAGGGCAGCATGCACCTTGCCGCACACTGAGCCTTGCTAGGATTGCTCACACTCTCCAGTCTCTCTTACATTCCTGCAGTGTAAGGCCAACGGTTTCCACTAAAACAGAAATCCAGAAAAGTTAGAACCAGGCAGCTGAAATACTTTGAAAGCAAGGATATGTCTTATTCCTTTGAGTAAAGGTAAATGGCACAGAAATCCTTTTGGTATTGTCAGTACAGTTTCTGCTAGTGCTGAATATTGATTGCAAAAATCCGTCCACACAACTGCTTCAATAAAGCAGCTCACCTTCAGAAGTGAAAATGTCTGTTAAACTCATTGGCTACCAATAAGCTTTGCTTATTCCTTGAAAGTATCCTGTTGTGCCCATTCAGAGATGTTTTCTCTTTACTCCTTCTTCCTGTCCTAATTACTGTATATATAATTATGAGATTTAAAAGATAATAGCTGGTCTTTAGTGGGTGCCTCTGTGTTTCTTTTCTTAAACTTTGCAGCATTTACTTTGTTTTTAAGAACAGTGCTTTTCTATGCAAGCCTATAAGCTATGGGCCAGAGCCAAAGCTGCCATCAGTGGCCTTGACCAGCTCCCAGCAGCGAGACCCCAGCCCCGTGTATTTACTAGGTGTCTGCAGCTAAGAGTTGGGTGCAGTGCACGTGTGCAGAGGCTCCCTGAAGAGGGTTCCTGTTTCCCACGAGCTACAGAGGCCAAGATGGCTATGTCCACTAGAATGGTCGCTGATACCTGACTGAGTATTTTCACAATTGTATTAAAACTGTATCCACAGGAAAGTGCTAAATGGGACTTGGTCCTTCCTACGAACTTCCACTGTCCAAGCACAACGATTTTTATAAGGCTATTTTGCAACAAAGTATTAGACTTCTAAAACCCCTAAGCAATTACCTAAAAGGCTTTACCACAAGCTGCCAAACATATAATCCTTTCATATGGATTATAATTAGCTATTGTTTGTCTGGCGCTTTGGAAATGTAACATGCAAAACATAGTTATAAAGCATTCATTTTCTAGTGGGACCTGGGGAGACCTGCTCTGGAGGCGGCAGAGCTGCTGCCTGCAGGGCTTTCTGCCTGCTCCCGTCCAGCACTGCTGCTGCCGGCTGCTTCCAGGTGCTGGCGGTGGGAGAGGACCAAAGCCATCTATGGCTCCAGCTGATCCAGCAGAGTGTTTTAGAGTCTCCCACTTCCTTCCCGTCATTTAAGCGTGATGTTCTCCCTTCTGCCTCAGCCACATGCAGTGCCTCTGATATATTGATATAAAAACCTTAAACTTCAGTGCTATCAACTGTAGATTTTACAGAACTCTCAGAAAATGTCCTTAATCATTTAAAAGGAAATCTCTAATAATAATAGCATGCTACCTGTGGCTAAAGTAAGTAGTGGCAGCATGATGGGTATTTCTTTTTTAAATGTATTGAAGCAGAATATTGACTTGGTGAATTTATGAAGACTGTGAGAGTCATCTGATGGAACAGCTCGGGGTTGTCCAGACACTTTTTATGAAACAGCCATAGAGGAAACATTTTGCAGGTTTCTGATGTTTAAAAAGGATGTAATGGTTGTGGAGCTGATGGCAGCAGTCGCAGACTTCATCCCAGTTCACCCTCCTTGGCTGTGTCTGAACAGCAGGCAGCACGGCTTGGTAGGAGCGGGTATATGAAGTGTGTCAGCTGGTGCCAAAACCTTCCGTTCACCCTATGCACATCTGGTTTTATTTGGTCTGGTGCCATAGAGTGAATGCCACAGCGCTGAAGAACATGAAGCGTGTTCATCAAGTGAACATGGAGCAAACCCACTCTGTCTGAGTGCTGTGGTGAGTGCCAGAGCTCTGTGCATGAATGCAGCAGGGACGCTCACGCTGAAACCGCCCTCCAGATCTGAATGGAGAGGCTGATACAGGCTCATCCTTCTTGTGCCAAATCAGTGACACCAGTGCCCTGCCATTCGTGATGTCTGTCTGTACATCGCCCAGGCTCAGTTCCCCCCAGGGTCAGGAGGAGCCTTTGCACCGGCGCTGTCCCGGGATGCCAATTCAATGGCACAAAGGCTGTCTAGGGCTTGGTGTATCTCTGTCATCTCTTCTGGAAACATAAATGACTAAACCTTTATTAATAAAGACAGTGGAATTGAACATCACACCACCAAGGCCTATGAGTAAGGGATTGTTACCAGAAATATTGCAGCAAATGTGATTGGCAAATGAGATAGGAGGTTACTAATTTGAAAGTGTTGTGATTACTTGTCAGTCTTAAAAGAGTCATTTTCACAAGACTGACATAGAGTACACTGAATTAATACTCCTTCTAATAATGTCTTGATCTTTCGTAACTTCAGATTCCCCCAAATTCACTGTTCCTTGTAAAACTGTAAGCATTACATCAGAAATTATTGGTGTGATTATATTATGTGATTAGAAGTCAGGCAAATGGACACTTGGTTTAAACTATTTAGGATAGAATAATAATAATAATAATAATAATAATAATAATAATAATAATAATAATAATAATAATCTGTGATTATGTACTGCAGTACATGGAGGGGAAGTGAAAGACTTTTGCTCAGAGGTTCACAGTACAATATGGGAACAATATTTCCCATAGACTTTGCACTTCTCAGCGGAGTACACATTTAAAAATTTGAAGCCAGTGGCCTTGGAGAACCTTTCTGCATCGCTTCTGAACATTAAGCCCCTTTTATAACGCACCACTGGCGAGGGCAGTGTGGCTGGGTCCCGCCCCAGTCTCTTGGGAATTGATGGCAGTTGTCTCCTAATGAGAAAGGCACTGAAACTCAGCACCAATGTCACGGTGGAGTCCCCGCTGAGAAAATGACACCAACGGAGAAAAAAGTTCCTCTTTTGGTAAGGTGCATGAATATAAAGAGACTTATAATTGGATTTCCTTAAAGACTTGGAGAACTAACACTCTTACAACTCTTCACATTGAAAGGAAGTTCTTTTAAATTCTATTAGTTCTCCAGCCTACATTTTTTAGAAAAGTAAGATGTACGGCTTCTGAAGAAAACCAGGAACAATGAGGTGAGCGGTATTTGCATTCACAAGTTATTCTGTGGTGGCACGTTGTCATCTTTTGTTGAAATATCACAACTTTCAAAAAGACTCCTTTGAAGCTAAAGAATTATATTTCATCTTGTTTTCTAAAAAGTTACACTGAATACACACTTTGAAACGACAACGTGAGATCTGGCTGCCCTTTAGCATTGGTCTGTCACCTAAGGTGCCCGTGTTCAAATCAAGGTCGTTGTGTTTTCTCTTATCTGTGGATCATAGTATACATCCGTCCATATCCACACCACTGGCATCCCAACATTTGGTATGAAAGACTATGACATATTCCATTTGGAAGATGAACAAGAGCGAACTAATAAGGGCATTAGATTTAAATACCAATCTCTGCTTTGAATGGTTCCTCAAGATCAAAGTTAAAATCGATGCAGGGATATGTGCCATACAGAATTAATACTCTACAAGATTGAAAAGAAGATGTTTTAAATGTCTGAGGAATGTAGTGCTGAAAGACTTCTGGGCTCACTAATCAGTACGAGGGCATGGCTCCAAACTTTTAAGACAAAGCAACCTTGGTAGAATTACGAACCAAGAGAGCCCTCCAGTCTAGAAACAGTTTCTTCCTTTAGGCAAATTGAGAAAAAATAGCAACAACAGTGTACAACCAGGCTTAAAATGGGCATTAAGTGTATCTGCATTAGGAGAGCACCCCAGCCACAAATGGGCATTCAGCCCATGGGGCCAGACTAGGCATGGGCTGAATTAAAGAAATGTGCATGGGATTAACATCAGGGTCTCCGAACCACTTGTTCCTCTCTACAGTCTGTAGGTTTTCATCCTGGCCTGCACTGGTGAGTAATGTAGGCACAACCAAAAATTATCTGAACCTTTCAGTGAAGAAGCCCAGTGAGCTGCTTTGCGTATCCTAGATTTTAATGCACTCATTGACTGTCTTACTGCAGTCTTATCTTATTAACACTGTGCTTTTATTCAGACAGTTACCATGCTGCAGAGGTCTGGAGTCCAGCCCAAAGCCTGCCGCTGACTTCTCCTCCATGACCCAGGCAGAAAGCTCACCTCCTGTGCTGCCCTTTCCCCATTAGCTAAAGGGAGAACAGTAAATTTTGGCAAACTTGTGAGGCCTGTTTTATTAATCTGCAAAAAATGCTTTGTACCATTTGAAAGTGAGGTATATAGGGAAGTTGTTTATCTTTTTTATTACTTTTGGGGCAAATCCTAAATGCCTTACACAGACAAAACCCCAGTCTGGAGTACTTCTGAGAAGACATAGTGACTGAGCCAGCATTTGTTGCAATGACTTTGATGGCTCTCTGGTTATGATGCCCAGTGAGTGCACTGCTTTCCAAGAACGTGCCCAAGATCTGGCAGAAACGTGTTGTTTCAGGACTGACTTCCTCTTAAAGAGGCATCAATTTTGCTCTAAGTACTATTCCATTAAGAAGAGCTGCAACTGATGCTCTGACTTTATGCTAATCTGGACTCTGGAAACTGAAAACATAGACCATTCAGCCATTAGGAAACTGCACATCGATTAGGAGATCTGAATTTGATGCCTTGACAGCTTTCCAGATTTCATATATGACCCTGAATAATCACAGGGCCAAATCCATAAATGGGTACATTAACCCCAGCTGAAGTTCCTCTCACTTTGCCGTGGCCCATCTAAGCAACACCTTCTGATCTACACAAGGCATCTCTATCTCACAGAAACATCCATCCCACCTGTTTATTCAGGCAAGGAAAAATAATGCACCTTTTGCAAAAGATGATAATTTTTGCTCAGCTACTAAGGGAGCCTGGCCCATTGGGCCAAGGACGCCTTCCTCAGGCCCCAGGTACCCCGAGCAAGGTCCCTGCTTTTATGCTACAATGTTTCTCTAGTCCTCCTTTGCACATGGGCAGAGCATCCGCATTGCAGACTTTTGTGGTTGGAAGGACCACTGGGGTGCCAAGCATTTCATTGCCCAAATCCCAAGGGAATCTGGCCCTTCTCTCCCAGCTGGGAACCCTTCATCTCTCTGTGTGTCAGTTCCTTATTTGTACAGTGGAGATAACGGCGCTACCCTGTCCCATAGGGATTTTGCAAACAGAAATCTATGAATATAGTCCTTGGGATTAGCGGAAAGACTGTGATGATTTGGACCATATAAATACCCAGATAGATCTCTTAGGGAAACAGCTGGTAAAGGTACTGGGAGGGATTTAATTCCCCTCTGAGCAATTAAAATGAGAAAAGGCCATAGTTCTAACTTACAAAGTAAGTAAGAGAGAGTAATACTGAACTGTACTAGATTTTATTCTGCTTAAATGAGAAAATCTGCAGATTTTGTAATTAGGTAGTAGAATTCTCTGATACATTCGGTTGCTTTTACTACCCAATGGCTTACAAAATAGGAGTCATCTCTGAGACCTATCGTAATGGGTTTAAATAAACCCAGTGCCAATTAATATGAATGGAAAAGGTTGTACCCGAACAATCACAAGCCTGGAACAGTGAGACTGTTAGCGCTGTCATTTATGGAGAAATTGGTGCTGAAATATCTGCAGCAGAACTTGCTCGAGATTTAAGGGGGAATTACATAGTACACTAGTGTTCCTGTCTCTAAAGGTCATCTGTGGAAAGAGATGGTCGGGAGAAACTGGCTAGATATGGATATTAGTGGATATTAGAAATAAAGATAATTTTTAAATCAGCAGAACAGAAGATACAAATATTATGACTTGTGATCACAGCCTGCGTTGCTCCATTTCCACTCTCCTAAGCTCTTCTATACGATATCGTAAGTCTGAGTTAAAGTGAACGAACGTGCTTGCTGTGCTGAGGCACTCTGAAATCTCGTGGCACCTCTTCTGCCCCATGGGACAGGGAGCGGGGCAGCTCGAGCACCTGGGACCTCAGCTCAGTCATTGCGCACATTTTCTCTTGGTGGCAACGTGAGCAGAGAAGCCCTGGCAATCGTTACTTGCGATTTGCGCCAGGTCCCAGCACACGCTGCCACTGTGGTAGTTAATGCTGTGGAGCACCGACGGCACCAGCTGCTGGGGCTCTCTCTGTGTTCTGTTTATTTGGGCTTCAAAAACTGTATTTCTTAATGCACCCCTGGTTTTTATTCTTATGCTTCCGTACACTTTCATTCTGAAGCCTATTAGTTTGCATTTATTAGAACTGAATTTTTGTTTTGCATAATCAATCTTTGCTATAATACCACCATTGTGCTGGTATCGAACAAATCTTCGTTCCACCACTGCTTATTTTCTTCACCTATGGAAAACTACAGTGTATGGCTAGTGCTCATTAAACCCTTCTGCAAGCAGTTTAGCTTGCTGCTTGTGTCAGTCCTAAGCTTACTGAGAGGGTAAAAGGACAGAGCCCAGAGGGCACAAAGGAATAGAGAAGGCCATTTTCAAAACAAGAGTGGCCATTTTAAAAAAAAAAAAAGGCCATTTTCAAAACAAGATTGCCATATCCCACTATGGGGGCTGAGTCCAGACAGTACATGGGGTTGACTAACTACATATCTGCATGATGCTGGACACTGTATAGATGTACTGTACCTTTCTCTAAGCCCTCACAGCCAATAGCCCTTATATCGTGCTAAGCCTTTCATGATATTTCAGTTACAGGTACTTCCAAACCCTCTACACAACTACAGCTCTTTTCACCTCAACTGCACACCTCTTGACAAATGCCATTTTGCCCTCATTTTCCTGCTAGAAACTATTTTACTGGCCTGTCACTGACAATATTACTCCTCTTTACATGCCTCCGCTGGTTTCATCTTCTCTATCACATCAAACATAACCTACTCGTCTTTGTATTTAAGGTTTTTCTTACCTATTCCCTCCTGTGCATTAGCTGTATGTACCATTCCCTCCTGTAAGGTCAGTTCCCAGGTCTGCCTAGACTAGCAGCCTTCATATTGCTTAGTTGCTGCATTTCTAACAGGCATCTTCATGGTTTTCCTGAGCTGCCTGCACTCCTGGCAGGATCTCTGTAACTACTGCAAAATTAAGCATTACCTGCTCTCCAAGCCAACAGGATCCCTACACATATCTGGACACTGGTGTAAGTGCTGCTGAGGCCGAGACTGCGGCCAGTCGTGCTGGCCAGCACTGGGTTTGTGTCTCCTTGCCTGTGCACGTGAATCCACTGTCCCTTCTTTCTTACTTAAACAACTTGCTGTCTCTTGCTGTCTTGCTTAGGCAACTTGCTGTCTGGTCCACACTGGTAGCAAGCCCACTACACCAAAGGGACCAGCTTAAACCCAGAAAACAAGATGTAGTGCCCGAGGGTGAGCCAGAAGCATCCTAACTGCATCCTCCATCTATCTTCCCTACAGCATCAGCCCGGTGATGGCCTGGCAAGTTTTGGACTCTTTCATGTTTCTCCTGCACCAAAACTGCCCCTGGGGTAGTGGGGCTGTGTGGGAAGGTCTGAGAGGGTTTTGAGTATAGAAAGCAGCTGAGATGGTTTTTGGAAGTGAAACAAGTGACAGGATTTTTCTCCCCTCTCCCAAGGCCCATTCAATTCTTCTTTTTTTCATAGTTAATATATTCCTCTCAAATGAGTATTGTCCAAGTTCCTATTAAAAAGTGTCCTTGAGTCCTGCTTAATATCAACTTTTCAATTCATTCATGTTTTTAAAATGAAGCACAGTATTTACAAGAATATCTGTTCCTTATATGTCAAACTTACAGATTGCACTCAGTGTCAGGGATCATTTGACAAACCCAACAAGTTAGATCCAACAATGTTCTGGAGACATTATCTGTATACTTTAATTTACACATCTGATCATTCTGTCATAAATACCAGAATAAAAAACCCCTCAACCTTAATTGATAGTTTCTTCTCATGATTGCTTTCTTAATTTGCCACTTGGTAACAAAAATTAAGGTTGCGTTGGAAGTTCACCTAAAAGATGAGTCTTGTCTAGTTTCTATATGAGTTCCCCCTAGAAAGCCTGTTAATAAAGTGAACAGAACATGAGATGGAAGGAGGGGAGTGTCCCTACGTGTGGCAGGCACCTGCAGAGAGCCTGGGGAGGACTGCAAGCTGAGGCCCAGTGCACAGGTATGACTGCATCCTCGATTTCCAGCCACCGGTGGTTTTCTTCATATTGCAGTAAACTTTTCTTAACAAGGATCAAGTGAGCCCTAAGTTCAAGAATCAAGACTACCAGCTCACAGACTGGCATATATATTACTCCTTGAAACTGAGATTGCAATTATACTTTTTAATAATCACACTGTTCTTTGAAATACCTTTTTGTTAGCCTTAATATTGAATGGCAGTTTAGACAGTCTTAATCCTATTTGTGTAATCAAAGAGTGAAGTCCCACCTTGTTGACTTTGAGGCACTGGATTTTACCCTGGATATCAGTGTTGAAAGTGGCCTCTGAGCAGCTACTCCATCTGTGCCTACTGCACTGTGAAGTCCCGTGTCTCTCAGACCTCCTGTGAGACACAGTTCCTGACAATACCTTCACGGACAGCCTTTGAGAAGCCAGCCTGTCCTTTAAATAAAAAAAAATTGGGAAAATGTATTGGTTTGTGTTTTGTGGAAATGAAAAATATTGGGATGAGTATAGGTGGGAAAACCATGTCAGAGAGGATAATCAACCTTTACAGTAACTACAGTCCTGGCACAGCTGGCTGCATGATGCACGAGGATCTGAAATGATGTGATGACGTTAGAGCGTGTGGGAAGCAGGCTTGGTAATTTCAGCTCTTTCGTTGTAGAAAATGCTGTCTAAGAGGAGAACATGAGTGCATATTATCTGTTCAAGTTTAAAATCTCTTTTCCCTTGGGTAGGGTCCACAATTCATTCCATTAGCAAACAGGAACTTCCCATGAATCCATTGTATTTAAAAGCAGAACAGATGTGAGGACTTGGTCATCCATTTCAATGGTGTCATCCCCTGCACAAGCTGGAACATAGAGTTACATAAATACCAGCTGACATTTCACACAAATAGGGTGATCAAAGGCAAGAGAATTTTTCTCGGACTCTGAAATTAGGCAAATCATGTTTCCAAAAGACACCCTGTTCTGCCAGCGACTGTTTCCTGAGAGATTTTGCCACGTGCAAAGTATGATTCTCTAGGAAAATGATGTGGAAGCAGAGGTTCCAAGCCAGGGTGTGCAATTAAGATCAACCCATTTATCCCAGGCTTTGACACCCTGTTATTTCTGTGCGTGTGATGACTGTTTCTGCGGGAGGAGGTGTTCAAGGAGATTGCTCCTCAAGGTGCAGCAGGGGCCAGGAGCTGGCTGGGACTCCAGGATGAGCTCCTGTTTTGTTGGGGAGAGCTTTAACGTGGGCTGGGGAGGCAGCTGCTGAGGAATCTGTGCCTTCTGTGCCCGAAGGAAGGCTGGATGCGGCCCTGACGAGGGGAGGACGGACGCTCCGGACAGTCAGCACCCCCAGTGCTTGAAACCGTGGTGGCTGGTTAATGCGTGATTGCTCTGGCAGGGCTCCTGCTATAGCGATCCCGTCGCCACGCAGTTCTGTAAGGGTGAGCGTGCCTCATGCCCGAGCGACTAGCAGAGAACAGTTGCAGCACGCCACGCTTTCCAAAGCCTCCTGGGGAACCCTCCGCACGTGTCCTATTTCCTCCAGCCCCCTGACGAAGTGGCACAAAACAAGACCTGATTTAAAGCTTCCGTTCACTTGCCTTAATAGACCGGGGTTCAAACTGAGCTTGCATGCCATGCTGCTGATCATTTGACAGTCCAGACTTGCATCTCCAGGACAAGAAGGGCCGCATCCTGCAGCCGCCCTCATTATTTCACTCCAGTTAATAACATCTGTCTCTGTATGGGAGGCTTTTTTTGTGTGGAAAAGTTAGGAAACACTTTGAGCAACGTGATTTTCCAGATATTATATTCATTATTTTCTCATCAATGTAATAGGCAGATTCTCCTGTGATATGACAGGAGCATTAACAGAGATTACAGCTGAACAATCCCCCTTTACAAGAACAGACCCTTTATCACTGTCTCCTACGATCTTCTAATATTCTATGGTTTTGACAGAAACTCAGTTTCTGAAATCTTAAGGAACTGCATTAAATACCACTGTTGTGATTTCTTTTCACTGTGCATTTGGCTTCCTCTTTCTTATTCTGAAAAGAGAAGCCTCGGTTCTGATATAGGATCTGCATAACATGAACAGCAAAGGGAGCAGCAAAGCATCCGGGAGAGCCTTTTACAGGTTTTTCCTCATATTCCTCCCTCCTCCTACTCCTACTTGAGATTCTCCAGGTGCTCTTCCACTTGCCATCGAATAAACAACCCTCATGAAACTTAAAACCTGCTCTAAGAGCAAGGGCCTTTGGGCTAAATTAAAGTGTTAAATATGCTACCACAGCCCTGCTTAACTTCACTCAGAGTTGATTGTATAGATCTAAAGATAAAATTTCTTTTTCAACCTATATATATTTGAGACAGCACCAAAATGCATTCTAAAATGGGGAAAAAAAGGCTGAGGTTTTCATGTTATAAGCAATTTTTGGGAGCGTTACCTGAGAAATTTGCCGTTGTGCTTCACATATAGATGCTATTGTATTAAAAAAGACGTTGCTGCACATGTAGCATCCCTGGAAGCATGATACAAAAGAAAAGTCAAGCAGGTGCCGCCTATAATTGTTTCAGTCATTTTAAATCTTTGGAAATGCCCAGATATTTTTATTTTTCACCTCTGCTATTTTGTCTTGTAAATAGGCCTTTTTAAAACACAGTAAAAGACAGGACTGAAAGTGTCTAAATGAAGGAAAAAATTCTTACTCAACTTCCCTCACTCTAATTTCTCCCAATTTCCACTTATATTTCAAAATCAAAACCTCCCTCTACCTCAGATCCCAAAGGTGGACACGCTGGATTTTTCACACTTTGATTCATTTTCTTCTGTTTTAAGAAGAAGAAGGAGAAGAAGAAAAAAAAATGCCATGTTCTTGGTGGAGAGGTACAGAGTGGATATTATCTAAACTTCTAGTGAATCACAGCTGACAGTGTTGCTATTTCTAGGCCAGAGAATCACTCTTTGAACAAAATGCAATCGCTGTGTCTTTTCAACCTGCGCTTCAGCAGAGTGAAACAGCAGGATTCCCGTACTGTATAATAACTGTCAGAAACAATTTCTGCTCTGTAAGTGAGGTGAAGCAAAATGTCAAAATATTTGAATACATTTCATTGAGGATATCTTCTTTTAAATTAGTGAAGGCTAGAGGAAGAGAATCCTATTCTCTCGCATAATAAATATGCATGGAACAGTGGGGCCAAGTGAATTCTAATAAAGCTGGGTCCTCGCTCGTTAATGTGTTAGAGAACCACAACAATAAAACACAATAATTATTAGTTAAAGAAATGCCAGCATTGGCCTTTTACCAACACTCCTGAACATATAAATTGCAATAAATTTAGACTGTCTGAAGGCGCTGCGTTAATTACCATATTTTATAAAATGCCTTGGGTAGAAGGGAGCAATCACAGCGACCGAGAAGTACATATCTCGTTATTAGTACAACTGCATTCCTTGGAAATCATTAGCTGACCCATGTTATCTTTGCTCATACCCAGAGAAGAATAGTAAGGAAAGTTTACTAATAACACCTCATAGTTTCACAGGGTTTTCCATCCCTGCAGATCCCAGAGCACCTTATGAAGAAAATGCTTGAGATTTTGCAAATGCCTAGATTTGGGATTCTTTCAATGTTATTATCTTGAATTTCCAAACAATTCTCTTGTGCTCCCACTTGGTGCTTACAAACACAGGCTGGAGAAGGCTGCATGGGTTACCAAGTCTTGTGCCTAGTGATAAGCAGCCCTGCAATGGATTTACATCCAAGAGGATGGGTGAAGAGAGCACCTAATTCACGTGCCCCAAGAGCTGCCAGTCAGAAAATCCTTTCAGACAATTTAATACCAAATTCAAGAAAGCTGCAAAGTGCCACAAGAAGAGCGCAGTGACGGTGAGAGGTATCTGAAGCCCCGCCATAGTGAGGGATTTACATGGAAGCATCGCAGCAACTCTAAGACGTGGATCACTCATATGCCATAGACAAGTCAGCTCCCTGTTCTTCTAGAGTCCCTGCCAATTTGACATGGTGCACCAAAGCACTAGGATCATGGACGCATCCAGCGCAACATTTCATCTCTAGCTACAGACAGTCCAAGATGATTCGGAGTAACGTGGAGAAAAACCTGCCAGAAGCCAAACTGTATGTTCAGGAAAGGAAAAAATATCCCCAGCCCCTGCAGGTCACCTGTGCAAACTGAAACATCACACTAATGTTAAGTAAGGGAAAGGCCAGTGAAGTATATATTTGTACAGGTGTAATTCTAGCAAGAGGAATATGAATGCCCATAAAAAACCCCCTCCCTTCAGTTTCCTGCATAAGTATTCTTGGTGACTGTATTGAAATGCTGAAGTGGGTCCATCATTAAGGTGGCGAGCAGAAATAATGAGTGCAATTTATAATGAGATAGGCACACATACACAAACACATACCAAAGTAGGAATCCTCTGTGTCAGTGAAAATATGACCGAATTGATTCAGGATTCATTAGTTCACAGAGCTCATTATGTCATATTATGAGATAAGAGTTCAGCCCTATTTATAGTTTTACTGCCCATAACCCACTAAAGCATTGCTTTTTCAGTTGATGCTAAAATGTTCTCATCTGATAAAGCCCTTCTATAATAATTTTTTAACTTACTGTTTTTAAAAAAGTATTCATTTGAGTACCTAATACCAATGGGCTGCTATCTAAAACACTGATCTTTCCATAAATTCCTAGTCTGCTTGGCATTTTATCCTTTGCCTGTTTAGGACCCCTGGAAAAATCTCTCAGGATGTGATCAGACTCTGCTAATGAACAGGTTAATTCAAATTACCATACTGTTTTGCAATGGAAACCACAAATCTTTTTGTTGAATGTATACATTTAAGGAAACATGAAAAATAACTAGGTTGTGTGGTTTTCTGCTGAAAATAGCATCAGTCAATAGCCTTGTTTTGAAATGTTGATCAAATTGGTTGCATTCCCAACCTCTGCTAGTGAAGGAGATTAAATCTAGTAAATATCTATCTAGATGCCCAGCTATCGGAAGGCATTTTGACAGCAGTCCAGTGCGTAATGACAGATTACAGTATATTGCCTGTGCTGAATTCACTCCCAGTTACACCAGTTCTACCGAAAAACATTATTGTTAATATGGGTTTTTTTGCATCTATCCAATGCATTTCCTCTGTAGACAAAAAGAGAGTTGTGATTACACTCATTGTCTACACTCTTAAGGTGCCTGGGTGATTTTATTTTGAAGGCAAGTGATAGCAAATAAATATTGTTGTTTTCTTCTAGATAAAAACTTCCTCATTTGTGAGGATTCTGCTTGTTGATGTGATTGCTGGGCTGTATTGTTTAAAATAATGTAGCTGGAGATTACAGGTTTCTTTGGTAATACTGGGATGAAATTACAAACCATTTCGGCAGTGTTCAGAGGAAGATAATGGCAACCCTTGGTAATGTACAGCGGTCTGCCAAAATTGCTGAAAAGAAAGAGGAAATTTCATCTAATCCACATAAATTGAGTGTGGCGAATATCAGGCTTTCTGGAAAATGCTTGTTTTAGTTCTGGTGTGTGGCAGGTAGCTATCCAAGATGAAATATATATCTTATCTAACCAGAGCAAATGCAGGATTGGTCTCAATTGTGTGTTTGCAAGTATTTTGAGTAAATTCAATAATCATCATCGCCTTGTTTTCCTTGTCATTTCTTTCTGTTCACTGCTCAGCCTAATCTCTCTTCTTCTTTTATTTTCTTACCCTGGAGACCAAGGGTTTGTCACTAATATAGTTTAATACCTTCCTCATTTTTGATTCTTTTCTCCATCCCATTAAAACTCTGGTTAATTAAAACTTTTTCTGCATATAGTATCCCTTGCTATGGACTTCTTGGTAATTGCTCCTTTACCTGCTTACACTGTATATACCGCATAGCCACGCATGCACCCCACTCATGCCCAGGGTAAAAACATTTGTAAAAATTTTAATTTTTAAAAATGTATAATAAATTAATGTCTTCTTTTATTTGGAGATTACACAGGTGTTAGTGGTCCGCCTGTTGCTTTCCGTTCTGGTCAATAGCAATGAACAACTTTAAATAAAAAGTTTGGCTTTCAGTTAACTTTTTAACTAGTTTCATACACACATACACAAGTGTAACACTTTGCTTTTGGAAGAGTGAATATGGCATGTATTCCAATGGTTTAAATTCATTGAATAGTCTATTTTTAAGTGTATGAAAGAACATGCTCCTTGGTAAGTGTTAGGGAGCACAGCATCTGCAGTTCAGATGTCAGTATTTTTTGCTGTAACTGTGGCACCAAAGAATAGACAGTGTTACCATAAGCCATCCAAAAGCTTAAAATGTTTTGATTTTTACTTACTTAAAAATGTTGATGGGATTCTCTTTGCCTTTTCCAGAAAATGCTCTACCAAGGAGGAAATCAACCATATAAATGTTTAGAAAGGTAAATATTTTGACAGAGTCATAACCTTTCCTTATGCTCTTACAAAAAAAATGTATTACAGACTTGAATGTGGGAGTACAATACACAGTGGAATAAAGATGATTTTGAACAAATACATAAAGGAGGAGGTACTGTAGGACTGCTGTTGCCTTTTGTGTAGCTCCCAGTATCTCATAAACCCCAAGTCTCTCTCAGAAGTCAAAGCAAGAGCTGATGAATATAATTGACCCTATCACAATTTAAATTTCCTGGCTGATGTAATGTAGAAGGTTTGGATCGAAACTATTGAAGAAGGATAGCAGGTTTGGATCAATGCTCTTTGATATTACTGTAACAGTTGAGCATCAAAATTCCTGTAAATATTTCTTGTGCAGTTGCCAGTAATTATCTGTGTAAACCACAAACGAACAGCTTTAAAATAATTTAAATAATGAAATCAGGTGCCTTCTCTATGTTTCTCACGTGTCCTAATCTTTTATCTTTTATTCTTTCCTACCGCTGTCTGTGTTTCCTTCATCACTTTTCCTTCAATCTTTATCCAAACACGTTTAGTTTTGAATGCCAGCCATTCCTCAGGTCTGTGGTCTCCGTAGGGCCTTTCATTTAAGCGACAAATGGAGTGCAACGCATGGAAATGGCACCGTAGCTACTGGATCTATAAACTAATTGGAAAACATTTCATGTTGCTTCTTGGAAGAAGACTGGGATGAATAGCAACGAGTGGCAAAGTGAGGCCTTTGTTTTGGGGAAGAGAATATTTTGCCTGCCTGGGACAGCAAAATCTTAAGGTGGTTGTGTGATAAGGGGCAGCTGAGCTTTCCTTCAAAATTATCTCAGGTTCCTTGTTCAGCACCCACACACGTGGGCGCTGCATGAGAACACATGCACGTGAAGGGCTGTGACTGTACTAGCCCAAGAACGATCACGGTGAGAACCTTCAGAGGACAGTAAACATATGCCAACACTTGTGTCAGTTCCCCAGCAGACCCTTTTGTTTTTAAACTTACTTCCTCATGGAAGTATCCCACGTCTTTGTGCATTTGCTTTGTAGGTCAGCAGAACCAACCACAACACGCTACTTTCTCGTTTCCACAAAGAAACATGAGATTTTTCTTTTTTAATTCTTTCAAATAATCAGAATACTCCAGTGATTTGCAGTATGCCAAGAAAAACTGCTTTGGAGATGATAGATTAAGTACTTAAGCGTTTTGGTTAGTGATAGGATTTTAAAACCACTTGTTTCCTGTATTCCACTATATGCAGTCACCTAAAGACTACCAGAAAGGGCAGAAAGCAACAACCAGCTTTCTGAAAAGTCCTAAGTTCAAAATCTGTTTTGCCATGGGAGTGTTGTATTTCTGGTGAGTCCTATTTTCCATAGATATGTATCCAGTGAGTCCAATGTCGTATTTCCAGGGACTGTGCTCTCTTACAGGAGACCTGGGTCTTGTCCTGACTTCCCAGAAGCATGAGCAAACTCTTTCCAAAACTTCAGCTGTAAGAGGGGCCCAAAGTTGAGCCAGGTACAAGAGTGATTCTTGTTACTTGTGTAAGTTTTAACTCATTGAGATGCAAAAGACAGCAGAGAAGGCAAAGTCCTCTTCTAGATGGAAGGTTTTCTCTGTCTGACACAGATACACAAAGAATCACCATCCAAACACCTGTAAGCTGCACAAAGACATATTTCCCTAATTGTGATGCACATTTAAGTTGGAAAAAAAAAAGGTTGCTAATGAAAAATTGTCCATAATACAGATATTCTGAAGAGCAGAAAAAGTAGGAAGAAGTGGTAACTAAACAGAACTATCAGGAATGGCAAAAGGCAAACTTGCTATGAAATCGAGACTAAAAATGTCTATAGAATCTGAAAGTGAATATACAGTAGAGCAGCACCTGAAGTAAAAAGAAAACCTCAGACCCTTTCAGAAGGATTTTGTTGCAGGCATAATTCAGGAAAGAATGAATTCATTTAAGGCACTTCCTTAATCATAAGATTCTGTCTTACAGGAGAAATGAGACCTACAAAAATAATTAGGGGCATGGAGTGAATTCATTTACAAGGGGAAAGATAACTAGTTATCTTTGGTAGGTGATGATTAAGAGTGGGAGAGGGATGCATAATAAGAATTTACAAATATTAGAGGCATAAATATACAAAAAGCAGATTATAAATATGCAGTGAAGTATTTTTAAATCCAAGGACCAATGTTTGGGCTATAGGTGACTTATTTGCTAAGGGAAAAACCACATGATATAAAGCCTTTTTCTAGGTAGGTTACCTGTTCAAATCTGTCCCTAGCACAACATGACTTTATAATCTAAAGACTATTTAGGAATCTGTTTGAAATAAACTTACTCCTGTTTCAGGAGAAAGTGTCTTCATTACAAAGGCTGAAGCCTGGACCAGCACTGCTGCTCGTTGTCCCAACAGAGCAGCAAATGGCGCACACAGCCCCTTCCCAGTGCTGTGAAAGCGGGGTTTATCAGTGTGGAAAGCGGAGGGAGCCTTGCACCATCCCTGTGCACTTGCACCTTTATTGGCTGCAGAGAACTTTGTTGCACGGGAGTGTCAGGATCTTATTTGTGATACACTGGGCAGGTAACTAGTGAAACAGAATGTGACTTTATGGTTCCAGATTTCTGCAAAAATTGCACACATATTAAAGCCAATGGGAGAGGTTTTGCAGGAACAGATTTACATTTGTTGCACTGACATATAGAGTTATGGATATGAAATTTCAGACAGATGAAAAAATTTATTATGTTCCTCTCTAATATAATCCTAAAGTCTAAGCATAACAGGAGTTCTGCATTCCCCGCTGACACCCAGACCAGCACTAGGATTTATCAAAAGTGTCTCTGCTTAAGGACTGATCCATTTGCTACATTGGCCAATGCCAGCATGGCAAAGAAGCACTGCAAGCCGGCACCCTCCTCACTCGCCTCACTAGCCACGAAAAAAAAGTCTCCAAATCTACAAAGCTCTAACCAGTTTTGTTGTGTAATCACAACTGAATTGCATATATAGCCATATACATACATACTGTATGACCTATACGGACATCCAGAAGAAAGGCTAAGACAATAACAAAACAATAATAAACAGCAGTAGCAGGTAGTCTGGATGCCTCTAGCAACATGCTCTTTCAAAGCAGACCGGTAAACACTCCCCATAACAGAAATAAAAGCTGCTTTTTAAGCTACCTCATATTTGACAAAGACAATCTGCTGTGTACACCTATACTAATCCAGGTGACACGAAATATCTTTCTCAGAAATGCTGCACATCAATTTGATTTAGAAGAACAAATAAGTCATTTGCTGTATCTGAGAGAGGTTTGTAGTGTTTCCTTCTGTTGCACCAGAACACACATTGCATTAGGACTCTTTCAAGTAGGTATTGTTTCACTGTAAACGTTACTGAAACTTTTCAGTTTCAGAGAAAATGGATTTGTTAATAATTAAATACATTCCAAGTAGGAATAAGCTTATTTCCTCTAAGAAATGTAGTAGTATATTTAATTTTCCAGTTCTCAGGTTCCTTTCCAGACCATAACATGCATGCTCCTTTTAAGCAGAAGGCTCTCTGGTTTGGGTTTTACTGTCTTTAATCAAGCAAATCCACACCCTGCATCAATTAAGATCTGAAGAATTAGCACTTAGCATCACAAAAGTATGTATTTTTATTTCATCTACAATGCATAAATTGATGACATAAGGCAATCTGCTCCCCTAATCTTCTGCCTGTCTCCTGCTCCCTCCATCCTCCCATCTGAGTAATATAGTTCGGAGCAGGAAAGGTTAGGATTTCAATACCTGTGCGAATGAAGTCTTTTTTTAGTGTGATACAAGGTCTCCTTTTTTCACAATTTGAAAAATCAGGATAGATTTTTTCATCTCTCTTCCTTCACCATAGTTAGCTCTCCTCAGAGTAAAATGTGATCTGTCCATGTTTGAATTATCTTTATTATTGATAGCAAAAGGTTTTTAAAGGCAAGATGGAAGAATACAGGGATCTTTGACTGCTGCTGGTTCTCTAAGCACAGATTTTCTGGAATTTCCCCTAAAATGTCAGAGGGTTTTTGTTTTGTTTTGTTTTGTTTTGGTTTGGTTTGGTTTGGTTTTGTCTTTCCACTAATTATGGAGGTCAGGGAATGGGGAGACATTATCCTCTGTCCTACCTGTAAACTGACTGACTGTATCTGCTGGCCATGTGGGTTGAAATGAAGCTGCTTCATACTTCTTTTTCAGATCAGTCATTGTGGTTTGGGGCCTCTCTTTTGTTGCCAGATGCAGTCCTAATTTCTATCTTACTAGCCGGTTTTCCTCTGCAAAGGTGGCAGTGAACACGCATAGATGGTATAAAATGGCATACCTGCCCTCACTTGAAAAGAAGTTGCTTTACACAAGCTGAAGATTTACTGAAGAACAGCTTCTTCGTCGGTTTGGGGGAGGCTGGATGGCTGATAACAACCAGAAAAAGAAATGCCATTACTCGTTTTGCCCTCCATTTTATCAGCATAATAATGCTTGTACTGTTCAAGGCTTCTCTTTCAGTCCTTTGCTGTCAATACATTTCAAACCCAGCATCTAGCAGTACAAGCCAATTAAATCCCAAATTCACTTGTCAGAGCATTCCCTCCCTGTGTCTGCCATGTTCTGGAGCCAAGTTCTTCAGTTTCTTGGGTTCAGTCCAAAAGGAAACATTAACAATAAATAACTCCAAAGATCTGTATGCTGGGAATTAAAACAATATCTATTAAAGGCACTCCACGAAAATGATCTTGAAATGCATGATGTGAAAATTAAATAAAACCTGTAAGCTCCACAGAAATAAATGGAATGACTGCTGAGAAAAACTGAAAATGAGGTGCCCAGTGTTTTTAAACTGTTCAGATTTTTGGCAACTTGCACAGTAAGTAAATGCTTTAAATGAGAAAAATTCCAAACAACTTTCAATTGCCTTTAAGCGTATTTTGGACTCAGTTCTCGGTGTGGACAAATGTCATGGAGGAGAAGAAATCTGGCTCAAAACTATGAAGTATGAGTATTGAAAAAAACTTAAATATGCACAATATGTGACTTTCTATTATATTTTTAACAACATTTCAAGGTTGGATACATAATTCATGGCGTTTTGGATATCTTGAGAGAAAGTACAGTGTTGTAAAATTTCTGGATCAGCATCTCTTGGCTTGGGACCCATACCTCTGAAACTTCTTCAGTTCCCTTAAAACTGTTCTGAATGTAAAAACTCCAATGCTATGATCCAAAGCCCACTGAAAAAAATTAAAATTCTCCTTATTCCAAAATGTGCTATGAATCTGACTGCATTGTGTAAGAAAGAGAAGGGATTCATTCCTTATGTGGAACGGGCTATTTAGAAATATAAGGCAACAAAGCAGCATGCATTTCAGTAATTTCCTCCTTCAGAAAGAAGCAATCCTCTCCTTGCAGAGGGGACCACACTCTTTCAGAGGGTTTATTTGTTGTTGGTTTCAGGTTTTTCATCATAGCAGCAGTTGCAACAAAAGATGGGGTGGCAGGCACCACGACCGGTGGGCACCTTTGGTTTGGCATTGCGCTGAGCCCTGTTTTTAAGGCGAGATTTGGACAACTGTGTCCTGAAGCCACGGGCGGCTCCCACGCTGCCCTCACACATGGCTCACATGGAATTTGTGATGCTTGTACCTCCATCCGAGACTGCTTCTTGAAGCATCTAGAAGGAAATAAACCTCAGTGCTAGTGAACTCCTGTGGGTTTTTTCCCCCCCTTGGGTGGTCTGAATCCGTTCATTTTTTGCTGTTGGAAATGAAAACTGAGTTGTATAATTGTATACAGCTCCCAGTCGCCGTGGCACTGAGGTCAACCCGAGCTAAAAGACAAGTTGCCTCTCCAGGCTCACCCAGCCAACAATCATCCCAAAGCCAACCCAAAACGAAGCCCCGCTCAAACACTTGAGCTGCAATGCCTTTCATCTGTGCTGAAAGGCTTTCAGTACGGTGTCAGCCGGCGTCTCCCGGTCCTGCCAGCACCAGGCGGGTCTGCCGGGGCTGGCCGGCTCGCTGGGGCACTTCACCTCTCTCCTTCCCAGCCTCCGAAAGCGCGGCGTCCCCGTGGCCAGGGCACCTGCCGCTCGCCTCCCCACAGGGGCCACCGGGGTTGCTCTTCATCACGGTCTGCTCGACAGTTGTCTCTCGACTGGAGATACTCAGGGAGGCCCTTCAGCGCGAGACTCGGCCACAGGATAAAAGCCACACAATAAATAATAGCTGTTATTCTCAATCCTCTACACACAGAGTTTAAGGCAGAAAAGAAAAGAAGAAAGGGAGAGCGAGTGCTGTGAAATTAAGTAGTGTACTGTGTGCTTAAGACTTAAGAAGTAAATGCTGCTGGAAATGAAAATAAGGACTAGGTAGTGTCCTCACTCTCAGCAATGAAATATTCCTTTAATAACTATTTTCCTCTGCTACTCTTACAGCAGTTTCAGATCCTTGTGCTCTTGCTGTTTTTCATGTACTGCCGGTGGACTAGGATGAAATGGGGCCAGTCGAGTCCACCCAAAGCCTGTTCCTTCCTTCACATAACCCCAGAACAAAGTCAAGATCTTGGAGGACTTCTGGGACAGCATGTCCCTCCCTTGGCACTCCCTGTTCTCCCCGACTGATTTACAGCTGTGCAACGTTAGAAACCTCCGCCCTAGAGGTTCTTTAATCCAGACCTTGAGGGCAACTAAAACCCCTGGATCTACAGTTCCTCACAACGTGCCTTGTTTCTTCCTTGTATCATGATGATAACTAACCACGACATCCTCCGGTTCTGCACATTGTCCCCTTGCAAAGGAGGTCACCAAGAGAACAAGCCTGGCTGGGGCAAGAAGGAGACTGCCTGTACCAAGACGGCTTGCATGACTGTCTTCTAAACAACCTTCTACCATATGTACTATTAGCACTAGGGAGTGCCAAATTAAGAGCAATGTGAAATCTTTGCAAATGGTGACTAAATGATGGAGACAATAACAATGTAAATAACTTGGTAATTTAAATAGCTGGTTTATAAATAAACCAGAGTCAATATATATTCCTGCTGGTCTCTAAAGAAATTAGACCAGTAAATTCCTGTGAATCACAATAAGGAACATATTTTGTGCATTTAAAATAAATCTCAAAGCTGCATGATGAAGTACTTTTAATTATTGTAGAGTGGTACAGGCAGCAGCTTTATATATTATATCTCTCCAATCAATAACAAAAGAAGTGCTTTGCAGGAACTGATGCTGTACTTTTGC
Organism: Platalea leucorodia; assembly: GCF_965183815.1. NCBI lineage: Eukaryota > Metazoa > Chordata > Aves > Pelecaniformes > Threskiornithidae > Platalea > Platalea leucorodia. The sequence continues at coordinate 82,700,372 of NC_138825.1, forward strand.
AAGAAAATAAGTCGTACTTCAAAAGAAGAAGTCGAATGCTAACCTTAATTTGTCCTTGCTAGTCATTTTATTTGACATGTATCTTAAAATTCAGTTGGTTACCTCAGGAGGGATCACAATGCTTACAAGAATGTCGTGTACCTTAAACTAGGTAAAAGTTTGGTGGGTCTTGCATTTTAGTCATAGCTGATAAGGAAAGAAAATGCAGAAATACTTTTCTTTGACTTTATAAGCAACATGTATGAAAGCAGAAATAATTTCTCTAAACATTCCTTTTATTTAAAAAAATATGAAAGGAACTCTGCAAGGTGGGCACTTGAGAACGGTATTTTATTTTAAAAGAAATGAAAAAATGCTCACAGTAGGCAAAATCCCCAAATGGAGCCTGTAGCCCGTTGCATTCAGCGGGTAGCCTGGATTGTTAGCATAATAGTAAAACTCCAACAGTGACACTTGAAGCAAAACTTTATGCATTTTTAAAGACAGCTAAAAAAACCCCTGAATTTGATTCTTGCATTCTCATTTTCAGACATGCCACTGGAAAAATAAGCCAATATATAGTCTTAGTAACTAATGTTAGCAGCGCAGACTTCTCTCTGAACAACTCTGTGCAGCACAAACACTTGAGAGATATTGGTCCTGTCCAAGGTCACTGGAGATCCGTTTTTCAGAAAACCCACCTTGCTTATAACTGGCTGTGCGTTTAGATAACCACGTCTGTCCTTCTGCAGCCCTTTAGGACCCTTTAGGATCATTCTTTTGCTTTGCAGTCATTCCTAAAACAAGTTTTGTACTCCTTCTTACCTGAGCATGCAGTGATTATGTTATCAGAAAGCAATAGCATCCTCTGAAAACTGTTTCGTGGCTGAGATACTCACAGGAGCACCTGGTTAATGTTATTGCTGACCACGGTCAAGGGAACTGGGCACAGGCTTGGAGCTGCTAGCAGAGTTTGACCCATACATGTGAGAGGGTGACTCATCTCCAGACCTGGAGCTACAGTGCTAAACGGCGTTAGCTTTCCTTCTCTTAGCGATACAGGGCTTTTTCTCAGGAGAGCCTACAGCTGCTTGCAGCCAGTAGCAGAGCCCACAGCCACGAGTGCTTGCTCAGCTCCTGTTATTGGCGTGTATTTTGTCCTGGAAATGGACACTATTATTGTGCCATTTCACACCTTGGGTCTCTCTCAAGCTCCAGCTGCATTGTGGATTACTCCAAACCCATTGGAAACGGGCATCGGCTCAAGATGGCTTTGAAGACATTTTCTCCATTTAACCACCAGCGATTATTTCGGCACCTGCTTTGTCATTTTCGTCATGTTTAGCACATCTGGCAGAGTCGCTGCCCTCATAACAGCTGACATTTCAATGGCACCTCTGTACCAAGGTATCCAGCAAACTTTGTGGAGAGTGTCCAGCTGCCCCTGGGGCAGCAGTTATCAGCAGTTCCTCAACGGCACCAGGCGGCGTCCAGCCTGAGCTGCAGGAAAGCTGGGGATGGGCAGAATGAAATATGCAATTTTAAACTGACCTCAGGGCTAACTTATCCTGGGAGGAAGTTCTTGATAATTTTAATGAATGAAGCAATTCAGGAAAAAGCCTGTCTATTAATCTCATTCCAGTGTAGCATCTTCTCAATGCTGCACTGCATAGTAAACGGCTGTGAGGAGGTGTCCTCTGCCCAGCCTCTCTGTTCCAGCTCTGTCCCTGCGGCTCCTCTCCTCCCACAGGGCTCTGCATGCCCTGGCACAGTCCTCCCAGGGGTGGGACAGGGGTCACCCATGGAAAAAGGGTAATAGGTGGCCCAAATGTTCAGTTACTTGCTTAGAATTTCTATCCATTGCCTGCATCTATATTAAAATGCCCTGCCCAGGTAGCTCTGCGAGTCCAGGGGGTGTGATTTCTCATCGGAGGGACAGCAGCAAGGCAGCACCTTCCCCAAGAAGACCTAGGGTTTTGACTGTGGGAGGGAAGGGCAATTGATTTCAGAAGACATATAGGGATGTCCACAGGAGCACCTTCCCAGCCTGGTGCATAAATCCTCACTGTCTGCTAGAGATGGATGCACTCCTTCCAAGCAAGAGAGAATTATCTCCTGAACAATGGCGCTTGCTGCAGCTCTCTTCCGTTGCCTACACAGCCTGCCAGCCAAACTCCTCGCAGAATGGCTCTGTTTGGTTGACAAGAGTCACTGTGATCACAGTCCAAGGCGACATGTTCGCTGTTCGCAGGAAGCCATGGGTTAGAGCACAATTGACCTTCAAAACCCACCAGCACAGGCAGTGCTTTGCTGAAGTGAAATGCAAGGCTAATTTATGAATGGGGCAACTCATCATCAGCATTTTAATGAATAAACGATGTGCCCATTCATTATTTTTCCATTTCCAAGTGTTAATAAACAGCCCAGTGATAATTAACTGAAATTCTACCTTTATAGAAAAGTGGCACTTCATAAATATCAAATTGTGCTATTATCGTACATATCTGCTGGGTTTCCATGAATATATAAATTTGGCAATTACCTCTGGAACTGTTTGCTAAAACATAAAAGCAGGTTAGTGAAGACGAGGAAAGTCATACAGCAATTAAAATTTGAGAAACAAACAAAACGTCCTCCTGATTCAAAAATTCAATGACAGTAAACAGGGCAATGCAATCAGGAAGGAAAGCCCTGCCCTAATCAGCAAAGGTGATTTTTCACATAACTCGAGATGTGGCTGAGTGAGCAGTGGTGAAACCTTCCTGCAATCAGCCAAATGAGTCTTTGAGGCACTGAGCATCCAAAATTCTTGCCCAAGGAAGCGGAGCCTGGAGTCACACAACTATATCAGAAGGTCAGCTCTTTCTTGGAGAACAAACAGAAACCCCCAAATTTTCAAGCCTTCCTAGAAAATTACCCTGAAAAAAAAAAAAAAAAAAAAAAAAAGAATTGACCTTTACCAGGTCTGGGCTTTGCACCTCGCTGGGAGATGTGTGAGCTGCTTCTTTCATTTCAATGAGATGCTAATTCCCATACTCTCTTTCTGCGGGGAGACACCAGGTCCCACCAGAGCAGGGGGCTGTGGGACTGCGGTGGAAGTGGGGAGAAGAACCCTCCTTCAGCATGTGGGGCATCCCCAAGTGACCGGGAAAAAGGAGGAGGTGAATTTTTCTCTGAATTTTGATGAGTTGCAGGGTGGAAGGGGAGAGCTCAGGTCTCATTGGATTGTGACTGCCATCCTGGTCTGTAGACTCTTGAAAACTAAGCAAGAATAGATGCTTGGAACAAGATTTCAGAAGAAAATGGAGAATACAGAAAGTGGTGCTGGCTACCAGAAAGACAAGTACAGCCTCCTGTACTGTTCAGCCCATGTTGAACCGGAGCTGTGTTTGGGTTGGAGCACACTAGCAGCTCTGGAGCCGGAGGTCCCCTGCGGTGGCCTCGGTTGCATTGGCGGAGGCTGCAGCAGCACTGACTTGGTTCGGCTGAGCCCGCTGCATGGTGCCTGGGTAACTGGTTGGGTGTGACACCGAGATGCCATTCTCAGGTCCTTGGTTTGGTCGGTTCAGTATCTCCACCATCAAGAGAGGTGGTGGGGGACAGCTACAAAATGGGCTAGCGACACTGGCGCAGGGGGTGGCACAGACATGTTGGACCAGAGGCTTAGGGCTAGAATTTAACACGTGTTGCTCCTTCACATTGCAAAGAGGTGCCATGCCCTCCCTGGGGACAATGCTCCTTTACCAAGGGCAAAACCTGGACTCTTCCACTCCCAGATGAGTGGAGATGCCCAAGGGCTGAGGACTAGCGCTGAGAGAGAAAAGGAGGGAAGAGGGATTTCTAGGTTTTGGGACACACTGCATGGCTTACATTGTTATTTCAGCTGCAAACCCAAATTCTGACTCTGGGGCATGGGGCAGTGAGCACAGGGTCTCCCTCCTGCTTCGTACTTACATGTATGAACTGAGCGGCACCGTGCTGTGGTCAGACAACTGTTACTGAGCAGCTACAGTCAGACAACTACTACTGAGCACTCGCCCTTGTGCAGCAGCTTTCCACTGGCCTGGGCGATGAGGAGATTATCTTGCCCACAGCAGGTGACAGTGTTGATTCATGGCTCAGCCAGACGCGGCTGCTTAGCTATGCAGCTGCCATCCCCCGGCTTCCCACATCTCCATACAGTTCCTGAAGCCAAGACTACTCCAGCAAGGGAATGCACTGGGCCTAGAAAGGCAACTTCCTTTGATGAGGACCTTTCAAACCTCTTTGACCTGACCTCACTGACAAAAGAGCCCTTCAAAGAAGATGAACTGTTTCATGTGGCAGCAATTTCTCATGTCAATCAAAAAGATTTTTTTTCTTACAGCAACAACTCTCTATCCTTTCCCCACAAAATTATTCATTTTAATACAGCTATCCTCCTCTCTACAGTGAACACCCTTGGGTAGCATCTTCCAGTGTCTCACAGACAAACTCTTCAATTCGCATTTCCATATTTTATTTTCCTTAAAAAGGGAGGGGAAAGGGAATGAATTGAGCTTTCTTTGATTAAGAGTCTTCTTTTGCATTTTTAAAACACACGTCTTCTAAAGAGGAAGTTCCTGCATGAGATCTGGTGGTCTCTGAATATCTTTTAAGAAATAGATGCTCAACTTCCTTTCTTTTTTTTTTTAAATGATAGAAAGTTTGACCTGTTGGCCTCAAATTTTTAAGTCGGTTTTCTGCCTTAAAATATTGCTGCAGCAGTATTTGAACTTCTGTGACATTGGGAGATACAAGTCAAACAAATATTTCTGATGTTGAAGTAACTATTAAACTTCAATGTGGATCCATAACCTTGAACCATATTTTAGCCAGGAAGCAAATAATATGGATGTACAACTCAGAGGAAGCCATAAAAGCTACTTAAAATGGCCTACAATAGATTTTCAGCACACGAAATTGTCCTGCATTGAAAGTCCATTCTCACATTCCTCCCAGGCTCAGAGGGAGCCTTGGCCTCCTCTGTGACTCTGGCAACCTCTACATCTTTGGGAAGGAGAGGTTTCCTTCCCAGTGATACAAAGCATCTGTGCTGATCCTTGTGCAGGAAATACAAAAGAAATGCTCTAGTAGGTTAGTTTAGAAGAAAAGCCTTAATCTGTTTAGAGGTTTGGAACATCTCAAGAGCTTCAGCAGAGATGGATGGACGGTCAGGGAGTCAATGAGGTTGTCAAATATACACACATGATTTAGTTATATTGTCATTGCTCCAGGACTTTCCTCGCAGTTCCACGCTCTACCATATGGCCGTCATTACTGGAAAAGTGTGATGTGCCTATGTGTTGAACATGTTCATAAACAAAACTGTATGTCATGCCTGCAGTTAGGACTATATAGCCATTTCCACCTTTTCACCTGCTTCTAATTTTGTTACTCTTTACCTCCTCCTTTGTAACTGTCAGTGCTTTCTCAATTCTGTAATTATTTATTTATCCATTTACTTGGAAAATTATTTGGCTTAGGCATTTTTTAAACTTTAAAAAAAACCAACACTTTCTAAAATGAGACCAAACTTGTCAAAACAAACAGAAACTGGGCATTTTTGAGAAAGAGGATGTGTAGGAGAGCAAAATGTGCTTCCTGTCAGCTGGTGGAAATTAGCTGTGATTTGAAAAAAAGGTAAGGTTTTTTTTTTAAAATGTCCTTTTCTTGCATGCTCTCTGCATTTAATAATGTGCTGTGATCACAGCCTAGTGGTTCTGCGGGAATGCCTAGTGTAGGAGTATGTAAATCACACCCTGCTTTTTCCAATGGTTATTGGAGTTGCATGGAAAGCTTTCCACTAAGCTGCTGGAGAGATGCTTGTCACTGCCAGTGTCCAAGTTTTATCCCTATAACTCATGAAATTTATCCATATAACTCAGGAAATTTTACATGAAATGAGGCAGAAAGTTTGATCTCAGGTTGTACCTCCTGAACAGCCCCAGGTGCCCTGCTGCTAACAGATCTAGGTACGTGGCAGAATAGGTCTATTCCTGTCATTTTAAAGAAATAAAAAAAAATTCTGTAGGAATTCTCTTAGAAGACTATTAACATAGCAAAATTAAAGGTTCAAAGGCAGGGAAAAAGAGTAAAAGTGGCAGCTGAACTTTAATTCTGGTCTCTGAATTAAGCTTTTAATTATGCCATCAAGCAGTCTTGTGCAGAATCCCAGGTCGCTGTGAATGCTGAAACCTGCTGATTATTTATCACACCGTATCTGCCTCAGTTATCCCCAGATGCCGTGGGATGAAAGAGCGGGAGCCTCCTGACTCCTCAAGTCGCAATTAAAACAAGGAATACTGCTATGAGCCAAGGCTTGGACTGAGCTGTACACGCAGCTGCCGTTTGTATAGAGGGTAGCATTACTTTTTCCATTGCATAACCATGGCTGAGGGAAACTGAGGCTGAGTTTTAATTGTTGGTCTTTATTTATGTGGTCTTTATATTATGCCAGAACGTAGCTAACCTGAGTATTTCTTTAAAGGGAAAACAAGCATTTGAAAGAGGCTGTAGCTGAGACCTTGGGTCAGAGCTGTTTGTTGTAGCTCTTCTTTGGAAAAGTAGATACTGGACAGGAATTCTGATCCAGTTTTGTGGTTTTGCAAGGGAAAAAAAGACTTGAACCTGTACTGACTGAGATTCCACCCATCCCACCCCTCATCCTTTCTTTAATCCACTGATGATTGACGTAAACAAGTTTTACCGACTGCAGCTCTCAGATGTGTGACTTTATTAGAAACTGTGAAAAGCAGCATCTGCAAAGGGAAGAGGGATCCAAGGAAACGCTGTGCTGGAGATTTCCTCGGGGAGGAGCTCAGTGGCAGGAGCCTGAGCCTAGCAGTTATCTGCGGGGTTTGGTTGCCAGCTGGCCAAGCAGGAGGTGCTCACTGGCCAGCCGATCGGCACCCTCACCCCTCGGGACTGGCCTGGGCGCACGCTGCCGCTTGGGCGGCACAGGGGACGGCCGAGAAATGACAGTGCTGGGGGAGGTGGAGGATGAAGGGACAAGGGGAGGATGCTGTGGGAGGGTATCAGGGCCATAGGGAACACGGTGAGGATTTGGGATGGTTTGTGGGGAGGAGGAGGGGAACAGGAATATAGGACACAGTTTCATAGTAAACTAGGCTTCGTTAATGATGCGGCTCTCAGAACTGCTTGTTTTCTAACTTGCAAAGAGTCTGTCAAGTGCTGCCTTTTTTTCTCTCTTAGACTTTTCTCCTCATTACTGTGTTCTTTTCTTTATTGCCATCCCATGCTGTGACTTTGATTCTCTGCTCTGAGTCACAACATATTCTCTGCCACTTTGTATTTTGAAATGCCTTTACATCAGCATTAATATAAGAATGTATTTTGGCATAATAATTGTATCCAGTTATTGACCACATAACCAATAGTGTGGCGTTGGTAGAACCTTTGCTGCCATTTAAATCAAATCATTAACCAAAGCAATAAAACCCTAAATGTATAGATCTGTAAATGATCCTAACAGTTGCTTTATATTTAAGGGAAAAAAGGGTCTCGAGTTTGGGGTTTTTTTCTTCCCAGTCATATATAAAGCTGCCGAATAAGATGGTTTCATCCTTTTGTTCGTCTGTCTCTCAAGCAACCCCAGATTAGGCACAAATTACCACAAGTGTCAGGCAGGGCTCCCAGGAAGCCGCGGACAGCAGCGGAGGGGACCGCAGGCCATGTCATGCCTGGATTGCACTGGCAGAGTGATCCGGGAGCCGCAGTCACACGTTACACCCCGCGGATGTTGCCGGCAGCCTTGCGCTCGCTCTCAAAGCAAGAATCAAGTTGTCAAAGGCTGTGTCTGTGCTGCTAAATAAAGCAGGGCTGGGGAGCAAGCTCGACTGCTGGCCATCCGGGCTACTTAGCTATTAGCTGTTAGCTCACACCTTGGTGCGGTCTTGAGAGGTGCTGGCTTCTCTCCCTCGGGGAGCGCCCGGACGTGGCTGCCCCATGCACTCGGCTGGCACTATCAGCGAGGGTGCTCCAGGTTTGGCTCCCTGTGTCCTGCAGGCATCAAGGATGCTCTCTCCAATGTCCTGCCTGTCTCCATGCACAGAGCCTGGGGTTCCTGCTAGGAAAACATCGTCATCATGGGCTGCAGACCCTCGTGATTCAGTGCCAAATACAGCAACGACAAAACCAGAATGCCACATTTATATCTAGGCCTGTAGGAGCACCCCACAGGGCCCGAGGGAGAGCCAGAGCCTAGTGCCACGCAGCTGGTAAGCCTGTGCCTTTTTGAGCCACAGAGCCAGAGAGCAGCTCCTGGACCTGTTTAATTTGGCAGGACAGATACAGCTGCTGAGATTAGGAGTGCAGACATCTCAGATGGAGGATACTTCTGCAAGGACGCATGAACTGGTGCGAGGTGATGCAGTGAGGCCTCTCATCCCATTTGCAAAGGCGTCCAAGCTTTGTTATTTTTTTAAGCTAGATCAGCCTTACAGTATTGAATTTTGATGTCTTAAATGAACATAATTTTCAGACACTGTTAATGCTCAGCATTATGGAAACAAAGACCTTTTATAGAGCCTCATGCCAGGCATCTAGAAACTTGAGGAGCCTCAACTCATTGGTTACTTTTGAAAATCCTGGCCTGAATTTCTGGCTAGCTTGCTCCCTCCTCTTCCTATATGATACATCATTATGATATGTAAGAATTTCTCACTGCTGTACTTTCTCCAACAGCCTGACTCAGTTCTTACTCATTCCAGTTTAAAGGAGAATTACTCCCACTAATGGTAAAGGAGTTTCATCGAAGTAACGTTTCAGTACCGACGCACATGAAATTAGAAGCAGACGGCCAGAGTTTCAGGGGTCGAGAAGAAATCGCACTGGCACTAGTGCTCCCCTCCCTGTACACGCTGTCAAACTGACGGCAAGAGAGCGGGATGTTGTTTTGCCCTCTTTGTGGGCTGTATTGACTGTGACGGATGTGTGCACATCCTTAAAACACCTCTGTGCTTCTGAGACTACTTGTTTGTGTGAAGTGCTTTAGAAAGGCTGTGTTTTTAAAAGTCTGATTAGAGATATTTGAGAAAAGAGAAGACAATGCACTGCTTTGGCCCCTTTAAGCCTTCTTTTTATATAACGGAGACAAAATTGTTTCTGTTTACCAAAGCCAGCCTTGCACTATGAGCATTGCACCTGCTATTCAGGCCTTGTGGTCTCACCCCCTCAACTGAGAGCTTGCCCTGATTATGGGCTCTCCCTCTTCTTCCCCTCCTTTCTCCACCTCGAAGGTCAGCTGAGCAAAAGTTACACCACAGCCCAGAAGGAAGGAAAAGAGAAGAAGTCCTCAGAGATCAGCTGCATCGGGGCAGTTCATAGCTGCATCCCAGGCAGGGCAGCTTCCAAATCCCCCTCTCAGGTGTCTCTCTCACCTCTCATCTCTTGGCCTCTCGCCCTGGGGCCTCATGAGTTTTTCACGATTCATCTGGGGCTTTTATAGTCAAAGGATCAAATCTATAACTCAGATGTTAATTTAATGTACAATGTAAATGTAACCTGCAAGTATAACCGAGAAGCTCAAAATCTGGACCCTGACCTGAAACATTTTATATGTGTGCTTTTAAAACCATAAGCAGACCATAAGTGGTCCTCCCCTACCGGTTCACAGATCTTTTTGAAATCTGACTGCAGCATCTGCTGGCAATGTTGTCTACATATATGTAAGCTTTGTTTTTCATGCATATTCATGTGGTAGGTCATTTATACACAGCATAAACAATAACAGACCAAGGACTATGTCTGATGGACCCCAACAGGACTAGGCTGAAAAGAAGATTTAGTGCTTCTAGTAACAATATTTTGTTGGCAATTTGACAGCTTTGACCTAAGCCAAGTGACAGCGTTAGGTGATACACAGTATGCTGACAACTTATTACATAAAGTATCATGGTTGGCTGTCAAAAGCTTTCTTGGAATCCAGAAATATAGCTCTGGCCAATTTTTATGGCAGTGAAAATGTGTTCAGTAATTTCTACCAAGGCAGTTGTTGAGTGGGGAGGCTGAAAGACAGGACTGACGGAGAGTTATTTGATAACAACAACAACAAGTTGTCCACCTGCAATTGGGCAGGTTTACCCACATGGTTTTCTAACCTTCTTGGTAGTGACTCAGACATTATGATACAGTCCAGACAATTCTCGTTTTTCTCCAGGGAAAAACATAATCCCAGCAAAAATAACATGCTACCTATTTTCTTTTTAATCTAAAAATGAATTGGGAAGGAGTAGCAGTGCATGGGATTAATAAAGCAATGCCAGTTGGATTCTGCGCCTCTGAAATACAGGGCACTGCATTTTGTGCCTTGAATCTGTGAGGACTCTGAGGGCCAGTGGGCATTGCTGACCCTTGTATGGCCTTGGGAAGCTTAAGGGCATTAGCAGAGCCAAGGATTTGGCTCCATAGGTCTCCTTTTTCAGTAATGCTTTGGAAATACAAAATCACAGTTCTTCATATTCTTTATCTGAAGCTTTGCTTGCAATAAGAGAGGGATAATTATTAGACTACGTCATGCAGTTTTGTGAGGAGAAGGATCGATATGACAAGAATGCTCACTTTTGGGCAGCAAAAGCACTCAGCGGCTTTCCCAAGCATCCCTCTCTTTTCCCCTGTTAAGGGAAGGGATCAGCACATGCTCAGATACCTGGAAGGACATGCAGTGTTTTGAGAGGGGCAGATAGCTGTACTGCAGAGGGTAAGTCAGCAGGCACATACTCACCAGCTGAGGTACCCTACCAGGTCTGTTCAGATCTGGGCTGCTTCTATTTGATCTGGCCTTTGCTACCGTGGTTGCATCCTCTGAGTTACAGAGGTTCCCATATACTTTTTAAATGCAAATCAAGTATAGCATAATAGACACACGCTCTTGTTTAGAAACCTTAGTCTTGTTTTGATCAACACAGCAATTGCTCTTCTGAGAACATTAACTTAGGGAGTTAATTTAAATTAGTGCAATTTAGGCTGGGGAAAAAAACAGGAGGTTCCACTACCCAGGGATGCATCAGCAGGCAGCCGGCCCCCAGCTTTGGCCCCTTGGGTTTGACAACTCTGCTTCGACCTGGCTTGCGGGATGCAGTGGGGAAGCAAAGCAACACAAGCCCCGACTGAAGGGAAGGCACCGTGGTTATCGGCGACAGCCTTTCCTTTCTGCTGCAATGCTGACCCGTATCGGTATAGTTTTATAAAATGAACCGGTACAACGAGTGAAGCAACCACAGGCAACTGTTTTTAACTGCCTGCACATGATCAGACACACAGACCCCTTCTTCTGGCATGTCTAGCACAGTCTTAATTAAGAAAGTCAGGAGCTGGAGTTGAAAATACGGCATCACATTTCCCATAATGTGCGAATTGATGGTTTCCTACAGTCAGCGCCGACAAAAATCTTCCCTTCCCCCCAGTTCAAAGTAACTGTTGAATATACAGATGGGCCATATCTACACCTTTCCCCTCACAGTGAAAAGTGCTTTAGATGATTAGGAATTTAAACTGTATTGTGAGCAAGAATCTTGGCCATTTTAAGGAATAAGGGTTTCCTTAGAAACCAGGAGAAGTAGTTTAGGAGCAGACGTTTATGAGGGCGAATATGTACACCATCAATTAACACCTTGTTTCTTTCACAAGTTCAGTTATATTTACAACACTGCTACAAAGCAGTGAAAGCAGACAGTTTTGTATGTGCATCAGGGCTGTGAAAGATAGACTCTGCGCTACCAGACAAACAGGGATTCACACCATATGGCTGGTTCAGGAGTTTTGACCGATTTAGAGCAAATGCATAGTAATTTCCCACCGGGGCTGGGTTAGGATGAATATTAATACAGATCAGAAATGACAAACAGAGAAATGGACAAAGATTGTCCCCAGATTACATTCCCCCCGCAACCTGACACTAGTTTTTAAAGCTGTTTTCTTGGCAAAGTCAATGGTTTGCACCTGATTTCCATGGTACTTTACTTATGTCAGGTCTCCGTAAAATCCCACCAAATGTTTCCAGCTCCGAGCGGCAGATCATCGGCTGCAATTTGATATCCAGAAGAGTTCATAGGCTGAACATGTTTAAAAAGCAGCCAAACAAGCCAAGAGCTCAACAGCTAACAATGTTGAGGAGGCTGTAGACACCGAGCTTGGCACTGACAAACATTGCTGTCATTCCTACCTTTAGTGTCAGTTTTATCCAGAGCCAGTTTTATATCAAATGTGGTGCTGGGTTACCAGCACATTGCACATACATATCCAGAGAGGCTGCAGTGCTAATACCTTACAAATAACATAGCAGTTCAGCTGACAAGCAGAAGAGTAAACTATTGTGGACCCAGTTGGCATAAAATTAACCCTGGTTTTACCTTGCTTTCACTGAAGGAGATTTATTCCCCTTCTTTGCAAGAAGATAATTTAGAAGATAGTTTAAAATTGCCTACAAGAGTCTCCTCAATTCAATTTCTGATCAGCTTATGTAGGGCAAATAATGAATAATTAGGTTTGAACCAAAACTTGAGTTCCATATTTGGTGCTAAAATTGACATTTTGAGTCATAGTCCTCCACCCTTCTTGTTCCAGGGAAGCGACACTGCATTCAGCTCCGTGGAAAGCCAAGGTGCCATCATTTAAAGCGCTGTTCCTCACCTTCTGGAAGAAAGCCCTTTTGGAGATGATGGCTGAATGAGGTTGTATCCCAGCAGCTGAGTGGATCCCATCTGAGTACTCACCACCTGCAGAAACATAACAGTGTAAGCCTCAGCTACGCTTACGGTATGTTAATCCTCTGTATGGACAGATTCTCTTTTCAACTGACGAACTGTAACTGTGTGAGTGGAAAATTTTCATTCAGTGGCTTATTTCAGGATGGCTGAGCTCAAAGAATTCAATTAAAAATGACTCAGCTAATTCTGAGGACAGGTTAGTAGAATGACTGTTTTCCCATGTTAAAAAAAATTCATTTATTTGAGGAACTCTCTTGTACAAATGCTCTGGAGTGGTGCCTTCAAATTTGGCAGGATAGATGACTTCTGCACAAGATTTCTTTTTTGCAGTTATTCTGAATATTCTCATGCATAGGTCTTTTAAAAGCTGCAATTAATACATACCCTCCAATATATGAGTTTGGTTTTTTTAAACTGAATTATTAAGCATATTGACATAGGGATTTTTTGTGACTTCTTAATTTTCATTTTTATTCATTCTCTATTTGAATTTTGGGTGCCACTGAGCTAGAGTGTTCATGTTGTATGTATTTTACTTCCAAAGAGTATATATGAAGGAACATTAAGTTATGAATTCAAAACTTAGACAATACCCAGACAAGCTTAATTTTCCCTTGCTTACCCAATGTACATAAAAAATTGTGTGAAGAAGACCAACTATATCTCAGCAACTATGTGCAGTTTAATTTCCTCTCCCTTGTTTGGCATGTTTTATTTTCTATACATTGTTGTATTTTCTAAATGTTGCTCACATTTTGGTCCAAAGGGAAATTTTCTGATTTTCTCATGGCTTGCAAGATGCATCTCACAGGCGTATCTTCATGTTCCAAACAGAAACTTAATTTTTGAAACATTATTGGCATCAAAGAAGACTGAAAGGACTACCACAGCCTGGAAACCATCTCTTCTCCTTGAGATTCGCTGCTTCATCACGACCCACCATTTCCACAGCAGAAGAGGCAGAAGTCATCCAGACACTTGCCTTCGTTTTTTTTACACAAGCTTGTTTCAAAATCTTCTGGCTGATTGTAGCATCAGTCTTGTCGCAAAAAATGCAGCCACGTAAGTAAGTACTGCAGATAGATAACTACAAGGAGTTCAAGTTCGGGGGTTTTCAAACAATCTCAGCTGCTGCATAACCTATTTTTTACAGTTTTATTTTCCCGCGTTTGAAATAGTCTCATTCACTGGTTGTGCAACAAGTAGACTGTTTATCCATTAACAAAAGAAGAAAATATAACAGACCTAAAATCCATGTCATCAGAAAAAATGTCTGCACCAGCTTTAGATGCCAAAATGAAAGGCAATTTTGAGGGACTTATATTTACAATAACGTGTGGGAGAGTAAAAAAAATACGACCAGGCTACAGTTTCTTTTGACCTGCTGCAAAATTGTTCCTTAAGAATAAATGCACGTAAAGGGCCTCATCCTGAATGGGATCTATGCAACTGCATCTTTTGACTCTTTGCAAACATAAGACATCAGCTTGCGAAAAATACAGTAGGCTTAAAAATCTGAGCAGCCTCTCACAGTCCGGCTGAGGCAGACTTGGTGAACCACAGGACTTGCTTTTCATCGGCGAGGCCATTGTTCACCTCCTGAACGTTTCAATCAGCCCGCTGGCAGATGTGCTCCCGTACACCCCTGCACGCTCAGCCCTGCCGTGGCTTCCAGCATTGTTTGGCAGCACTGCGGCAGAAGCGAGACAAAGATAAATGGAAGTGTGAAAGCTATATTTACACAGCATTTAAACATACCGTATACTGGAGATTGAAGGGCTTGCTGATAGGTGACGCTGCAGGTTTCAATAGGGAGCACATCTAATAGAGCCCTTATGCCTCATTCAGGTCATGTGGCTCCCATGACTTTACCTAAGGGTTGTTGTTTTGCCTGAAAAACAGGTTTTTTGTGGGTAAAATCCAGCTGATATAGTGAAATTTGATCCTTGATCTCAGCAAAGCAAGAATATTGCTCTCGCAGAAATATTCTTCAACTATTCAAAGAACATCCAAATCTAAATAGGAAATAAATCAAATATGAAGAGGAACATGCACGGGAAGCAGAGATCCAGCAAAAAAGTTACTTTAAAAATAGGTTGATTTTACTTCATAAGCAAAAAACATGAAGCAAGAATAGAAGGATTACATTAATTTTTCATCATTTGCCATTCAAATAACATCTCCATTTGGCATACCTTTAGACATTAGTCTTATACTTCATAGAGTGTTAATATTAAAGCTGGAAGAACATGAAGCTGCAAGACGCATTTGTAACAAAGCATATTTTCACTGAGATAGGCCTGTTTTCAAATTCACATAACACTGACAAAACTGGAGTAAATTTACGACATTTTGAAGACCGTCAATCTATTTTTATCATAGGATGACTTTGGAATTTTATGTTGAAGACTGGCATAAAGAAGATATCAAGAGATATTACAAGATATGTCTTTAATGAACAATATTTACTACATAGATATAAAGAAATCACCACACTTACCACATGCTTTCAAGAAACACCTTTTGATTCTGTTGTGAGTCACTGATGGAGAATACAGAGTATGAATGGCAATAAACTCAGTGGTATAAAATAATAAATAAATTTTCATTGTAAAATATTATTTTAACCAGGTCTTCTTGGCTGGTGAATAGAATATTTATGGCACCATGACAGCCAAAATCTTGATGTTACTGCTCTGCGAGTACAAGGGATAAAGGACTGTTAATGTTACCAGCATCTCTGTTTGTTAGACATTAAATATAGAAAGGGATGTGGGTCCTGCACGTTAGTTGTACAAGTAGTGCCTAAGCACCCTGAAGAGGTGTATCAGTTGTTCCACCACAGCAAATGAGGTGGGATTCAGCTGCCTGGCTGTTCCCTGCAGGCAGGTCTGTAGAGGTTTGTGGGAACTCTGGCCATAGTTGGGGGTTGTTTTTTCTCAAAAGACAGTTCTGATCCTCAGAACTGCATCCCTGGAGAGATGGAGGGACGACTATGGAGAGGTACAGCTGCTCCACCACCATTTGCTGGGAGTTACAGCCCCTTTGGCTCCTGCTCTTCCTCCCTGCCCATGAAACTTTGCCTGCCTTATTGTAGTGCAAAATAACTCAGCAGAAATAGAATACTTCAACCAGATGAAATTTAAATAGTATAAAATTGTGATTTGTGAAGCAAAACTGCTGAATGAGTAAAAGAAAAAGAAGCATGAAAGATTTCTTATCAGTTTTTCCATTTCAAAAGGCTCGCCTGTGGAATGACCCATCCAGCATTCTTCAGGCTTTAATTAATTAAAAGCAGGGAGAAAGTTAGGATTTTGGCGCAGGATAAATATTCCAGACTTGAAGAGATGTTGGTTTAATGACCTGGACACTATCCAGGAAGTACGCAAAGGCTAGCAGGCACTTCTGACAGCTAATATATCTGATAAAAAAGAGCATTCTGGCCAATTAAAGAACTGGGGTAGAAATAATGGTTTGTCACCAAGTGTGTAACTGAGGCCAATTGGTCCAGATTAACCAATGGGTTATCCTTTGTAAGTGAATTTAAAGGTCATGATGAGCTGTCTTGGTGGGTAAAAGATAAAAATGTTAAATTAATATGGTGGCAAAAGATTTTCAAATGTGAGACGTGGAGATAAAAATTAGATTTGCAAATCATGCAAAATCACCTGGAGTGGACTAAGCAAATTGCTCCTATGGCAGAAGGTCATTAAGAAAAAAGTGTGAATAAAAGTATGAATTTCCATCCACCGTAGAAAGCAGAAGCCTTCTTTAAGTATTCATAGGCAAATGTTCTCCTGAAGGACTTTATTATAAACTAACAGCTGGGAGCATATACATCTGTATATGGGGAGAGGTAGGGCTGGTTTACGGCAATCTAGTTCCCACCTTCTACAATAAAACAACTGGTTATGTTATTAATAGCTGACCTATGAAATACTACTTGACTATGAAGAGATTTTCTCTAATCTAGCTGTAAATTTCCATCGTGCTGACTGTCCTGGGGACAAATCCCATCGAGGTGGATTTTTCCAACATGCTTTTCTCTACAATCTTCCATTGCACAGAAACGGAGAGTTTGACACTGACTCTGGACAAAGATGATGATCACAGACTTCAGGATCCCCACAAGACCTACAGGGAGCTCTAGGATGTCCATAAGGATGGAGCTTTGGTGTCCCTGTTTTGGCTATGGCAGCCTGTGACAGAGTGGAGTCACTAAGGTTACGTTGCCTGAGTATCCCCAACTGCAGCCAGGAACCTTGGGAGAGAGAACTGAACCAAAAAGTTTGCACTCAGTGTTGGAAGGTGGTATCTGTTCCTCCCAGCCTTGCTCTTGACCTTCTCCTTGCTCAGTCCTGCTTTCCCTCCTCGCAGATTAATGTAGGTGGAGATGTGAGTGGCCACTAATGGGATGAAAGGATGTTTACACTGTAACTGACTGGCTGGCTTCCCAAGTGCAAGACAGCCTATTTAGACACAGTGTGATGTCTAGCTGAGAGCCAAAGCCTCTCCAAACTTGACTCTCCCCATGGGGGCAAGGTAAGATGGCCTGCCCTCATGCCTACCCCATGCACGAGGGGTGTGGAGGCAGCCTCATGGCTCTGGCTTTCACCTACCAGCACTGGGGACACCCATCAGAGCACCCAGCTAGATAGCTGCTGCTTGCCATGGGCCAGCCAGCCGCTCCTCATGAGCCCCTCTGCCCCATCCCTCTCCAGAAAGTCCTGCTGTGCTATTAGCATTAGAGAGAGCCTGTCCACCAACCACTTCCAATTTCATGTGCATCACAGCCAGCAACTGTATTCAAATGGCTCTGTTTGCTGCTACTTGAGAGATAAGATTCCCAAAATAAGGCAATAAATATCCACAGTAGCTGTTGCTTATTTTTACAAGCACCTGCAATATGGAGGTCCCACATCATAACTGCAGTGCATAAAAATGTCGATGTTTATAACAGGCAAAGTCTAGCCAGGCCCATAGGGAGGCCTTTTGGTGTTCACAGCCTCCCAGCTGTGCTTGGTGCCTCCTTCCCACCTAGAGGGGGTAACCCCCAGCTCCTCAACCAGGGGGAATGCTGCTTGCTGCCTCTTCTGGGTCCCTCTTTCAAGCAGATGAACAGCTTGGGAAGGAGCCTTCCTGCCACACACCCTGCCCAGGGCTGAGCTGCTGGGGATGGACAGGCGGGCACTATCCTTGTCTTCCAGGGCTGCTGGCAAGAAGAGGAGCAGTGACAGCCCGAATGCAGAAGCAAAGAGCAGGACCAAGGAAGCTGCAGCTGGCTGCACCTTCCCTCCTGGCACGGTGCAAATATTTGTCTTTTAGCCCCCTTCTTCCAGCCCCAAGTCTGACTGTGTGTGCAAACTGCTGTTCTGTCAGGATTTGGGTGGCTTTAAAGGCACAGAAAAGAGCAATGGCTCCGGGAGAGCTCAAGCACTGTTAAAAAGCATAGAGCTTCATTCCTGCACATAGCATTGAGATACTGGTGCCAGGCCGTGAGATTTCGGGACTTCAGAAATGGGTTATTACAAGTATACAACCAGTGATCACAAACGGTATTTATTTTTCTTTATGTGGGTACCTAAAATACCCAAAACACACATAAAGCAGCTGTTTATTTCTCTGAGGAGCGTTTAAAATGCTTGTTCTTCCATGGATTACCCGTGTGAGTGAATGAACTTAAACCACTAAACAGCTGATTCTGAGCCAAATTTTCAATGGATATTAAAAAAGATGTACACATACCTAGGTAAGTGTGCATTGCCACACAAGGTAAATGCATGCAAATGAAGATATCCAAGTACAATGGCCATAAAGCGTTGATGAAAGGTATTTTATTGACACTGAAGTAACCTTGTTGAATTGCAAATTTTGGCTTCATTTCCTTTTCTGTAACCAGTGCAAAAGCAAAGAAAGGATCTGATTTCCTGGAAGCAGGTTTGTCTTATCTGTTAATATATAGTCCCACGTTTTACATTGGGTGAATATATTTGTATGTCCTTGGTTGGCACAATTTGGGACAAAAAGGAGGAGACATCTTCATTTTTCCAAGAGAAGCAGCTATTTTGGGGACTAAGTCTAGGGAAGTATTCTGACATTTCGTGAAAGAAAATAAATCATATCCAGTCAGAGCATTAGCAAATTGCCCTTCTAGTAGAAGGAATTACAGTACTGAAACTTTTAGTACATGGCTTCCTATAGGTAGACTAGCTTATAGGGTTTTGTAAGAAGCAAGACAGCCAAGTTGAAGTTAGCTTGTATGTGAGACTCCTTAGGATGGGAACTTCAGAAATACTGCGCGGTGCATAAGCTTAATTCCCATTTTTGAAAGCGACCGAGCTTAGAAACACAAGAGTGCATGGCAGCGCATGCCGGTGATGGTGTGGAGAACCCCGACGGACGGCATCTGCCTGAGTCTGCCTCTGCCTGGTGGTGTCTGTACGGCTGTGGCAGGGCTAGCCAGCTCTTCTGATGCCTGCTGGCGAGGCTGGTTTCAAGGCTGTGCTCATGTGGTGCCATTTCAGGGATTTCTACACCATGCTTAGTTGCACTAAGGTCCTGTGGATTCTCAATTCAGTGCAGGCTCCCCAATCCCTTACTCGCTTTTGAAGACGCACTTAGGAAGCTTCTGAAACTTTACCTTAAGTCTCTTTGCTGACACCATGAGAAAGTAAGGGAGTGGATGCAAGTACCCATGTAAGATAAAAATATACGTATTTAATATTTGAAATTTCAATGGAATTGCTGTTCTGTTTAGAGATAGCACTGTCCGTTCAAGTGCTAGAGTGAGAAGCATCTCATCTTAAACCCAGAGAGCTGGCACAATCTCCTTCTGAAATCAGAGTATTTCTTTCACGAGATGCGAAATATGGGGAAATAAAGCTCAGTCGAACTTTCCTCCGCTCTTGGTAAGTAATGTGTAAAACAGAAAAAAATCCCCAACCAAACAACAAGCAGAGCCTTCTTGACCCAGCTGACTTCACTAGTTGGTGCCTTGTTTTCTTCCCTTTCTTTAGCTGTCATTGCATCTCGCCCCCTGTAAGCAGCTCAGTCTCATTAAAAGCAATGTGGTGAAACTAGCCACATCATTATACTCACTTAGATGGAGTTCTTGTAGCCAGCACTTACCGTTCATAGCAACTGCCACTTAGGATTTGTGAACCCCCTAATGGCACCTTCCTGGTGGTTTGTTGTGGTTTTTTTTTTTTTTGTGTGTGTGTGTCTTACTTTGAAATTTACATGTTTTCAGAACAACTAAAATTCACAAGAACAAACTAATTAATGGATTCCAGTTTTGACAGCTACAAGAAGACAGATGAGAAAGTAACATGCTTCTGGCAGCGTGTTATCAATTGGGAGGCACCAGTGCATCGCCTCTATGTGGTACAGTGAGCTGGAACCGACACTGACAGATGACACAGCCCTTGACAGTGAAGCCTGTACGAGCTGACAGCTCCACTTGCACTCAGGCAGGTCCACGCTCGGCGCTGGAACTGAACCAGCTTGATGTGCAGAATATGCTTGCTTTTATCTTCCCCCCGGCTGTACAGTGGGCAGGCTGAACAGTGGCTGATCCACTGGCAGGTGGATCCCAGGACCTACCTTAGAAAGTTACAACTATAATGAGTGCTAAGATTTTACCAGTAAAAATAAACTAGAATGAATAACAAGTATCATTACCTTCTGCCCGGTGCTTTGCTCTCCTTTTTGGAAGCAGCGTGACTCCCTGGCCAATGGGACTAAGGGAGCCTGGTTTCCTATAGACCAGTGGGTGTCTCCCAGTTGGATTCTCAAGTGTCTACTAAGGGGCTTGCTCTGAGCGAGCCTCTGCCACAGCCAGGCACCCCAAGCCTCCATCTGCCATGTGGGTTCGCCCGGGTCGAAGAAGGGCTGAACACACACACCTGCCTTTCTTTCAGGTGGATCTCTCTTCTCTGGGCAGCTGCCTGCTTTCACAGAACTGCAGGAACTTGTGTCTTTGGGCCTGTTACCCCTGTGTCAAATTTGGTCAAAACTAGCCAAAGGTTTCGGTTCAGATGGTGCTGGGGGGTGGAGAGAGGGTGCAGATGCACGTGCAAATACAGAGAGTGACAATATAGACCTAATTTCCTTTGAAAACAAGGGTAATACAGCAAGGCTAGAGTTTCTTCACACTATACATTCAAGACATATATCTACAATCTTAAGATTAAATTGAGTCTGAGTGTAGAGGCCCTGGCAGCCTTATCTAATTCTTCCCTAAGGGGACAGGGATGCTGGAGGCACCTGCGTAACTGCTCCATGCCGCGGTGAATTACAACCCTACAGCAAGTATCCCTTCACAGATTACTGTGATAGATCTTTGTTCCAGTCCTCCTCTCTTAGTGTACATAGATGAGCTCAGGAAGAGACGGTATGCTTTTAAAAGGAACAGAATACTGGAATCAATATTCTCTTGTGGATTTAAGAGAATATTGTCTTAATGAAGAAATAGTCTGGTCAAATTACTTTGAATCAGCCTCGATCTTCAGAAAGCTTCCTTTCCTTCATCTCTAATGCTGTAATTTTTTTCAGATCACATTACAGAGGAACTGAGAGCCCTATTAAGGGAAAAATCCAAGTTTTATGGCTCCAGAGAGGGGATTTATTGCAGCCAACCCATCTCTCTCCCTTGCTCCTTACAGCTCCATGTGGCCCTTCTGCCTGCTTCTCTCCTGTTCATTACACTCTCCTTCAGCCCCCCAGCGCAGCTGCCAGGGCTCCCTTGGCCTAACGCCGGGGTGCCACAAGCCATAATACCGGCAGAAGCCGCAATGGCATTGGGCATACTCGTCCGCATTCAGCAGCTGTCAACAGGAGCTATTTGAAAGATAGATGGGGGTTTCTATAGCTTTGTTTGTGCACATGTCCCTCAGAATACGGCGCTTAACTAGAAGGAACGTAATTCCACTAGCTTCACTGGGACTATTCATATCCTTAATATTACGCTCATGTTTTAGGGACTTTGCTGAATCGGGACCTAAATTTGTGAAATTCGTGTTGTGTGCACATTTGCCTGGATTTCACTGCGCTGCGGCTACCCATGTGTGCTGTCATTTCAGCTACTCAAGAGCTTGGTAGTACTATGTAACAGGAGGTACATTTCACACAGTCTGTTTTTGACTGTTTTAAAGTGTAAGAGGAGAAAAAAGTTCATTAAAAATCAGTCTATAAAAAGACAACTGGGCAATTTTTTTGAAGTGCTTTTCTCGGTGAAGCTCTATGAGGACAAAATTAAGTTTTTTTCCATATATCGATACTTCTGCTTACTGTTACACATCTATGGGATGTATAAGTAATAGATATGCTGGAAGTCTTCAGAAAAATTTGTTTAATGAGGATCAAGATTAACAGGACTTCCCTTTAAGTCAACAAGAAGGAATTCATATTCTTTTTTCCAGGTAGCCTTTGTGCATCATATTCCCTTTCCCTAGAAACCAAACAAAATCCACAGCCTGAGTGGCTCCAACTTCTCAGGTGGATCATATCCACCTGAAAAAAAAAAAACCACAAAAGCACGTAAGCATGATCATTAGTTGCCTTATGCTAATGTTTAGACACTCTTATTCCAGCTTCACAGTCAAAGAACAGTGAGGCAAAGAGAAGCAATTGCCTAAAGCAACATTATGGTCCCGTGTTGAGCCATGAAGCCCTATTTCCTCAGAAGCAACGGCATCAGTCACCCTGGAAAGCCACATTTTCATCTCACTTGGTCCCTCCTTCTCCTGTTGAGGCGATCCGCCTGGGTAACAGCGTGACAGCTCGCAGGCACCAGCTCAGTCAAGGCAGCGCGTTGGAGGGCAGCATTGCTGGCACTGCCTGTCCGAGTCAGGCTGGTCATGCAGGGGTGAAAGGCTTCGTTTTAACATTACAGCAGCACGCTATAATTAGGTTTGAGCAGACAGCTACTGCTAAGCTCTTGCTTTCAATATCTTACACCCACCTGAAAAGTTACCTTTTAGAAAGAAATTCATAGAATCATAGAATCATAGAATCATTTAGGTTGGAAAAGACCTTTAAGATCACCAGGTCCAACCGTTAACCTAGTGCAGCCAAGTCCATCACTAAACCATGTCCCTAAGCACCACATTTACACGTCTTTTAAATACCTCCAGGGATGATGACTTAAGCATTTCCCTGGGCAGCCTGTTCCAGTGCCTGACTACCCTTTTGGTGAAAAAGTTTTTCCTAATATCCAAACTAAACCTCCTCTGGCGCAGCTTGAGGCCATTTCCTCTTGTCCTATTGCTTGTTACTAGGGAGAAGAGACCAACCCCACCTCGCTACAACCTCCTTTCAGGTAGTTGTAGACAGCAATAAGGTCTCCCCTCAGCCTCTTCTTCTCCAGACTAAACAACCCCAGCTCCCTCAGCCGCTCCTCAGAAGACTTGTGCTCTAGACCCTTCACCAACTTTGTTGCCCTTCTTT
Organism: Platalea leucorodia; assembly: GCF_965183815.1. Taxonomy (NCBI): domain Eukaryota; kingdom Metazoa; phylum Chordata; class Aves; order Pelecaniformes; family Threskiornithidae; genus Platalea; species Platalea leucorodia. The sequence goes on from NC_138825.1 coordinate 82,723,543, forward strand.
GGACACGCTCCGGCACGTCGATGTCCTTCTTGTAGTGAGGGGCCCAAAACTGAACACAGTACTCAAGGTGTGGCCTCACCAGTGCCGAGTACAGGGGGACGATCACCTCCCTGGTCCTGCTGGCCACACTATTTCTGATACAAGCCAGGATGCCATTGGCCTTCTTGGCCACCTGAGCACACTGCTGGCTCATGTTTAGGTGGCTGTCAACCAACACCCCCAGGTCCTTTCCTGCCAGGCAACTCTCCAGCCACTCTTCCCCAAGCCTGCAGCATTGCATGGGGTTGTTGTGACCCAAGTGCAGGACCCGGCACTGAGCCTTGTTGAACCTCATACAGCTGGCCGTGGCCCATCGATCCAGCCTGTCCAGATCCCTCTGTAGGGCCTTCCTACCCTCCAGCAGGTCAACATTTCTGCCCAACTTGCTGTCTTCTGCAAACTTACTGAAGGTGCACTCCATTCCCTCGTCCAGATCATATTAAACAGAACTGGCCCCAGTACTGAGCCCTGGGGAACACCACTTGTGACCGGCCACCAACTGGATTTAACTCCATTCACCACAACTCTTTGGGCCCAGCCATCCAGCCAGTTTTTTACCCATTGAAGACTATACTCATCCAAGCCATGAGCAGCCAGTAAAATTCAAATATCTCTTCTTAGCCTAAACCAGTTTGGAATTAACAGAACACAGAAAACCAGTGATTTTCAGTGCAAAATTCTTTGCATAGGTACAAACATTGTATTTCCCGGATCCAGATGTTTGAATATATATGTTGCATCGGATAATTTTTTTAAAGAAAAAGCTTATAGAAAAGATGAGCTAAGGATATGTGGCAAGGGTTCTTTCGCTCTTCTTTCATACTGATGAAAACTAATTTTATATAAGCAAAGAGAAAAACGTCAGTGGTGTTCTTAATTTTTAGGTATTAAAAAAAAACAGCTCCTTGGGAGTAAAAATATATTATGGTTACTGCTCCTGATTTAAGAAATGTCTTCCCCAGCACAGAACAAACATGCAATGGGAGGTGCTCAGCAGTGTTGTAACTGAGTGCCCTGGATGGTCTTCTGCAAAGGTCAACAGAAATAGTTATGTAGAAGCCAGACCCACACTTCAATCCCTCTAATATGAAACTGAGCAGTGAATTGACTACCCTTCATAGCACACCTTGCAGCGAGAATCTAGGGTGTTTGACTATTCAGAGCTGAAGGTATAGTCCTTCAGGTTTTTTTTCTTTGAGTTTTTTTTGCTTCTGTATTGGTTGTGAGAGTCACATCCTTACACACTTACAAAACAAAGCAGGATCACTGAACAGGCAGTTTGTGAACTCTGCCTATCTAGGTTAGGAGCTGAATTCAAATTCAAACTAGATCTGGATGAAATATTTATGAGTATGCACAGATAGATATTTACACAGAGAGACATGGATATAGACAAATTCAGATTATCTGTTTTTCTCCTCCACGATCAGAGTGTTCCTGGATTGCTCGCTTAGATATATTTTAAATGGCTTGCATTTATATTCATGGTGTTGCACATATATGTGTTCTTGCTGTTTTAGATAGATAGATTTTAAAATATCATGCTGAAATTTTATGGAGCCTGATAAAGTTGGATAGCAAACTTTCTTAAACAGAATAAAATTGTACTGTGTAACATCATACAAGGCTATCCAAGATATCTTTAACTTCTTTAAATACAACACTGAGCATGCAGTTCTTTTTCTTTGACATTTTTTGAGCAAGTTCTCTTCAAAAACCTCCATCATTTATATCTGCAACCCAAGAATACATGCAATATTTCTTTACAGCCTTGTTTATCAAGAGAATCTGAAGTAGAGGAAGCTATGGTGAGCCAAATTTTCGAGGGGTGTAAGTGGGGAAGCTCACTGACCTCATGAAGACTCTGGCAATTTATACTACCAGAGACCAACTTTTCTGGTGTATCCACATTATGGTGATTAACAAAACATACTTAAAATTTCAGCTGAGTATGTACTGTGATACCGTCAGCATGAAAAAAAGGGTATTCTACACAAGGAAAAATGAGCTTAAATTTTTTCTTGACATTTTCACTCCATTGACTCCATCCTGCATTCAGACAGGTAAATGTAGTGTCTCTGACTGTTTCTTGTTTTTGTTTTGGAGCCATCCATGGAAGAGAAATCCACTAAGGGCTGTTAAAAACAAAACACTCTCTCTGGCTCAGAAAGCCCCTGAGGTGCAAACTTGTGGTTGCTAGGAGAGTATTTTGGGGAAATATCACTATGTGCTTTCTCTGTTCTCGTACTTTTCTGTAGCCACCTGCCCTTGGACACTGCTGAAAACAGGGTCTTGGGCCAGATGGACCTTATATTGGTTAAAGTCAAAGAGGCCAGGAGCAGACGTAAACCCTCACCAGTTTAAATTCTCAAAGTTGTTCTATAACTAGAAATGTTTGCTGATACTTGGGTGCATTAGATTCTGATAATGACATTTTGCGCTTTTCTAGATGGCCCTGGGTCTTTCCCTCAGAGGTGTCTGTTTGTGTTTCTTTCTCAGAATTTACAATGAGTAATCAGACAAAGGCTATTCAAAATATCCTACTCAGAATATCCTCACAGTGTCCCTTGTCCCTTCCTCTTATATCTAGGAAGGACTAGCTCTTTGCTTTTTATCACAAAATCATACCTGGCATATGAGAAATGGGGTTCCATTCTGTGCATGGATTTTCTGCTGTAACTCTGGATGACAGAAATGGAGAGCTGAAAGTGGTGAGGGCAGCAAGGGAGAAAGAGTTTTACTCCCTTGGGAGCATTCAACACTAAATAAGAAACTAAAACTGTCTTCTTTTTTTTTTTTTTAAGTGGTGGTTTTTCACAGTAGATGAAGTGAGGAAGAGATTATTCAGTGGTTGAGTAACAAGGCTGAGATTCAGGAGATGCAGCTTCAGTTTCTGCCCTACCCCAGCAGCTTCTCGCATGTCTATAGGAGTCTGTCCATACTACTAAATGAATGAGGGACAAAGAAGAAGTTTTCACTCCAGGCCCCAGTTATGTACCCTGCTAATTGCTTTCCTACTCCTGCCTTTGATTTGGATCACTGCAGATCACTCAAGCAAAGACAAGGCACAGGTACCTTCCCTGTTGAATTCACTCCCAGGTCTGTTCCTGAAAGGCAGTATGGAGGATTCAGTCTGGCTCCTCCTGCCTGGCACAGTTTTCCAGCACTATCTCACCCACTTTGCACCCTCACATCACCCTCCAGGACGTGAAGCCCTCAGTTTTGTAAAAACACTGCTCTAGTGGGTTGCAGCGCAGGTTTCGTATTATTCCAGCAGTTCAAATTGAAGAAATACATGGAGGGAGTCATGATTATATCTAAAATCTACAGAGCCGCCACTTGGCCCAGAAGAGACCCAGGTGTTGTGTGGATGATCTGGAGAGAGCTGAAAGGCGTATCTCCTTCTGCTTTCCTCTTTGAGAAATCTGAGTCAGCAGCTGTCTTTAACAATGTTTTTTTAAGAAGCTAGATTAACAGCTGGAAACTCTAAGCACTACTGTAAGCTTAGTAAATAATAAAAGCAAAGCTAGCTTTTTGATAAAGCAGTTCTGATAGGAAAGAACAAGATTTTCCATTACTCCTCCTGAATGTGATGCCTTTTAAGGCTGGCTCATCGGAAATGTATATAGCAATTCTGTTTCAAGATATTCTCAAGAATTTCCTTAATTAGCCATCCATGTTTACTGTACTTGTCCCTTATAATATGTGCAGTGTTATATTTGCTATCTGTAATCTCTTTGTTGATTTTGATTCTCCTGAAACGCATTTTTCCCTCCAATGAAAAGTACCAAAAGGGCTTTCATTCAAGAAAATATGCTTGGCATCTGAAAGTTTGGGATATGTGGGAGTCACATCCTTTTCGTACAGTTTCCTTTAGTACAGTGGGAGTTTAACTCCTTGCTGTCTCCTGCAAAATGAAGTCAAACTTATGGAGCTTGCAGTGTAGGTGCTCAGGGGAAGGGGGAGGTTTCAAGGGAAAGCCCAGCAACTGCTGGGGGGGAAGGAGAAGCCGGTCGCAGCGCTGTGTCCCAGAAAGGCAGATTATCGCTCCTGCTACTGCATGATGCTCTACAGCAGCTGTAACTTGGTACAACAACACCTACAACTTTGGTGCTGGATAAGGAGGACTCCCTGGAAGCACTTACCTTTCTGAGGCTGAAGACCTCTGCAGGCTTAATAGACTGCATTTTCAGTTGTTATGTATCAGTTTTTGTACTGTTAAGGATCAGGCATAATATCTCCATGTTAAGCTTTTTACATAGCTCCCCTTTTGTTTTCCAGTACTGTTCTGGCTCCAGAGTCAGGTTAAAAGCTCTAGAACCTGATGAGAAAGTACTGGGTGCTGGACTGGAAAGAAAATAAATATTCTGATTTTGTCACCTTCTTAATTCTGGTTGATCCGTGGGCCACAGGGGCTCCTCCGCTCCCTGCTGTCTGTAGCTGTTCTGCTTTGGCAACCTTGCACGCTGGTTATGGTCTGCGCCGCCATGCACACTTTGCACATTAAATACATTTTCTCCCACCCATGAGCCGCCATCTCCCTCTCTTGGCTACATTTGTTCATCTGAGGCTAAATGGCACAGGCATAAGAGCAGTATAAATGTAGGAAATGTTGAGACTGCAGCACCAGAGAGTGCTTCCCAGGTCCTGAGCTGGCTTAGCATCCAACCAAGATCTGGACTGCACGGAAGGAAGGGAGCCATGATGCTCTCCAGCAGGACCCCTGAGAGCACCTGCAGTACAGGCACAGCCATGGGGCTGATTTACTCTTTTTGCACCTGAGGAATTGCCAGAGATCATTATAGACTTTTTACTCTGCAGGAGGAATATAAAAGAAGGCAGGAACCAGTATCTGGCTCACTGACAAAAAGATTTCAGGCCAAATGACTCACCTCTGGAGGAGTCAGACAAAGCTTTTCAGAGGACATGACTTACAAGGGAATTCAGTAGCTGGGATTTATTTATTTTCAGGGCTTGCTGAGCTTTTTTCAGCTCTTAAACAGTAAATCTGCATACAGAAAGAACATAGCCTTCAGACTCATGAGGTTTGAGGGCAGACTTCATAAATGGTGACTTGTTGTGACTTACCCACAGAAAAGGAGAAAGCAGGTTTTTAGAATCTTATTGTTGCCCAGATCATAAGACCTTGATGCTCGTTTACATGAAGATGGCAAGCTGAACATTTGCCTCTGGTTATAAACACATCATTTGTGAAAACATCCATCCTGAAAGAGAGAAGTTTGCTTCTTATGAGAACTGTCTCCTTTTTCCCCCGGTTCTTCAGTTGAAGCTTTGCCAAAGAGGTCAAGTAGACAGTGGTCTCACAAAACTGAGAGTCACCTAATGTACTTAGTGTATTCATAACTCTGACAGTTTCTAAATATATTGCTAGAGAAGGACCACAGTGTTCAGGAAAAGACTACACTGATAAAAATGTGAACATCCAGTATAAATAGCCAGACACAGAGTAAGATGTAATACAATGGACTACTTGAAGCATAACTCTGAAGTTACATTACCTTGAAATTCTTCACATTCTGTGCAATAGTTTATAGAATCATAGAATCGTTAAGGTTGGAAAGGACCTCTGAAATCACTGAGTCCAACCTGTTAGCCTAACTGCCTGGTCCACCTCTAAACCATGTCCCTAAGCACCACATCCACACATTTTTTGAATATTTCCAGGGACTGTGATTGCACCACTTCCCTGGGCAGCCTGTTCCAATGCCTAACCACTCTCTCCGTGATGAAATTTTTCCTAATGTCTAATCTAAATCTCCCCTGGCACAACTTGAGGCCATTTCCTCTCGTCCTGTTGCTTGCTACCTGGGAGAAGAGACCAACCCAACCTCGCTACAACCTCCTTTCAGGTAGTTGTAGACAGCAATAAGGTCTCCCCTCAGCCTCCTCTTCTCCAAACTAAACAACCCCAGCTCCCTCAGCCGCTCCTCAGAAGACTTGTGCTCTAGACCCTTCACCAGCTTTGTTGCCCTTCTTTGGACATGCTCCAGCACCTCAATGTCCTTCTTGTAGTGAGGGGCCCAAAACTGAACACAGTACTTGAGGTGCACATTCAGTCCTTCAAGCATCCTGCATCATAAACTACATATGTCAGAATAAACTCACAACTTACTCTGGATATCACTGAAAATCACCTGGTGTGTTTGCCTGAAATTGGGGATATTATCATGTCTGGTAATTCTAATGAAATGTTTACTTTTGCCATAATAACCAGAAGTGATTATACCATACAATTTTCAAGAAGAATCTCCCCAGTGAATTGAAAGGATAGGAAATTGCTTAACATATATTGATATACTTTGAGAAGTATATAACAGATTTGTTGGGTAGTTTGTTCCATAACACTTTGCACCTTCAGAACAACCCCTTTTACATGGGACAGAGAATGATTTGATATCTGGTTGTGATAAAATTACAGGCTGCATATCATTGCTGCTTCACTGAAATATGACTTGAAATAGTCTGAATTAAACTCTAAAAACAACCATTCCAGATTGACAGTTTTCGGGGACTTTGCAAGTCCATTTTTAATTAGCCAGTTCTGCCACAGATATTATAACTGCAAACAAAACACATTTACAGAAAGCTTTTGTGTTAAGAGCTTTAAATCTACCAGTAAAAACCTTGCCAGAGCATTGGATTTAAAAAAAAAAAAGTTGCATTTTTCTGTTCTATGAGTGTTCATTGGGATTCCTTGTCACAACGAAGGGTAATACAGAAGGTGAACTAAAGCAACTTCTTATAATCCACCATACCGGTACTTACAGATGGTACTTTCAGTACTACTACTGGCCTGATTTTCTCATTTCACTAGGTTTACATAGCATTTCTATGTTTATCTGTTGCAGAAGTGAAGAACAGTCATAAATAATGTAGGAAGTATCCTAATTATAAAGGAAAATATACAAAAGAATTTAAGAAAATATTTTACCAATGGACTACAGCTGCATTTTACAATTACAAGGAATTGTAATGGTTTGATGAGCTAAATAATATAGCTTGTCTAAGCACAACAATGTGAGCTGGAAAAATAAAATAAAACTTCTTTCTGTAAATAGTTCTTGTACTGGGACCAGATCTCATAGTCTACTACAAGGCAGACATGGCAGCAGCAGAGGAGGATGAGTGGGGAGATGTGAGGAAGGTGCTAGAAGCCCAAGAAGCTGAGGTATACACAAATGTCCTTTGCGCTCTCTTCTCCTGCCAGCAGCAGAGTGCAGCATTAGGCAGATGCCTATTCTGCCTATATCTAAAGCCAACTCTGCTCAGGGTGCTCTAGTTTTGTTAGAGCTGGGATTTTCAGCATTTCTGAGTTTGGAGACCTGAGGAAGAATTCAAATCCATATTAAGATATCTTTGTTTAGGGTTGCAGACATGGGTTTTAGTGGCATCTTGCTTGCACTAAGCCGCCAGTTGCTGGTCCAGAGGGGGGCAAGTTGCTCATAACACTGTGAAGATGCCTTAGTTATCACGGAACATCTCAAAAAACACCAAGTGCCTATGTTAAGGTAACTAAACTGAGCCTTAGGAGTCTACATGGAGATTTCTACAGGTGATCAAGGTATCTAATCTTCCTTTGTAACCTGTGGAGATCTACTCCTTACAGTCAGTGGAGACCTGAGTTCGTTCTCCATGTTCCGCTGACAGTATTGACAGGGTCTCTATTTATTGAGACATGAGCTTAGATACCTGCCTCTTATCTAGACATCTAAACATACGTATCTATATCCAGAGCTGAATCCCACTCCAAATTCTGGTTTAAATTCTGGTTTGTTTTGTTCTCATCGAAACTGGACATTTTTTAAATTTCTGTCTAAATTGTGGTGATGCCTAAGATGTATGCAGTTTCAGATTAAATAAGTCAGTAATTAAGTCAGCTTTAAAGTCTAGCTTGATGGTGGCAGAAACAGCATATTCACGTGTAGCACACTGGCAACATGGTAACGATGTGATCTACTTACTACAGAAGACTACAGAGAGCGAACTGTGAATTAAATGTTAGTGTGCAGGTTCTCTTCCTGCTGACGTGTAAAATGGACTGCTCTGGAAAGCAGTATTGCTTTTAACTGAGCTTTTACTGATCTTCATTGGGAGATAGCAAGCTCCTCTCAGTCTATCAGAACACGGGACTATCAGGAGGTGTAGCAAATGTTCTTCGCCCTTGGTCATTTGTACATGGCTCCAGCCAATTCTGTTTGTTCCTTAGCTCTGTCAACACCAGATTGGATTAGAAATAAAAAAAAAATATATCTGTCAAAAGTGAATTGTTAAGGGATTTCTAAATTTCCTTCTGATGTTGCACCTGAAAAGCTGAAAAGGAAAATGAGAAATAGCCTATTTCATCTAGGTACTGACTACAGATTAGAGAAACAGGAGAAGGAAATAAAAAATAACACTGGACTAGGCTGGACTTGAATGATCTTGGCTGGGTGAAGAAGAAATGCCCGTGGACAAACTTGGAAAGCTCAAAGACAGTGTACAATTTATCTAAGTAACTTTATTCACTTGGATTCAGCTCACAAAGCTTGGTGCTTAAATAGGATATATAGTCCCAAATTTGAGTGTTGTAATGGGCAATTATCCTTGGGTGAATAAAAAAGAGGCAGAATTTGTGCCTCCTATCGCAAATATTTAGGTATGAAAAGCTGGGTTCTAAATATTTGCTTTTCTGGCTCAGAACAATTATCAGACATTATATTTTAAGGAGTACACTTTATAGCTTGCAAATAACAGTCATGTGTTTTAATGTATTTAATTTTACTGGCCTGACTTTCACATATTTTAAGAGCTCTGTACCTCTCCTTGGCAGTGTAAGAAGTTTATCTTGCCAGAGGGATATAAAGGGTCTGTAAATGAAAATCAGGGCTCAGTTATTCTATTTCTGGACATCAAGGTCTCAGGTATTAGGCTGTCTGAGATTATGGTTACCTACCCTACCTTAATGTGAAAGTGAAATAATGCAATGGAGAATGTGCTGGGATGAATGAAATATTCTCCCCTTCTGTTGTTGTGTTTTGTTTCCTTGCAGTTAAGAGAAGCATAAAATGTGCAATTGAATCCTGTTTGGTTGATATTAAGATAATAATTTCACGTACATACCCATACAAACAATGCTGTAATGAAAACTGAACACATTCCTGCAGCCCATGAACACCCACAGTAAATAGCCCTACTCTAAATTAACTAATAAAACTTTTCTAATTACGCATGGTAGAAAGGGTAAAGGAGAGTGATAGCAGGAAATTCCTTTTGCCTCATGCTATGGGTTTGGAAATGCAGTGACATCATTCCTATTGCCAGGCACTAGCGGAGATCATAATAGGATATAATTGTTGCTTGCTCATTTGATTGAACTCCAAAACTATATCAAATAACACTTAATTATACACATAGAATATCATTACAGAAGAGAACTCGGGACTGAGAGCTCAGTGTAAGCAGAAGCATTTAATAATTATACAACTCCTGCAGAGGCAAATAGATAACTTGCTGCTAATTAGTCTGGAATTTTATGCTTGCAATATCCTAGGTAAATCTAGTGAAAATTAGTTGGGAGCCTGAACATACAGTTTTACTATAGCTCCATCTGGTACGTGCCCTCTGATTACCCAGCACGTTGGCTAGCTGTTTGAGGGACACATTTGATATCTGGCCAAGTTTAAAGGTCTACTGGAGGTAAAACAATGCCCACCCTTTTACAAGGGGATCATTGTTGCTCAACAATAAAGCTCTCTGGCTTACTTGAATGTCAACAACTCAGAAAAGTTGATGTTTGGAGCCATCAAATAAAATGTTTTTGTGAAACAGTTTATTATTTCAGTGGTAATTATTTGAATCATTCATGGTAAAGGATGTTTGCTAATGAGAGCTTGGCTGCTGTAAATTCCAGGGAGACTGAATGCTCTTTGTGCTGACAAAAAGGCCCAAATCACTGGAGAGCGACTGACTGGACAAATCATTCATCTATGCAAATGCCAGCTGAAATGGTCAGATGCATTTATTACCCTCCTCATTATAGTAAACAAGGCAGAAATCGTGACTGGCAGTTATCAACTTGCCCTGAAGTGTGATTTGTTCTCCTACCACTATTTAAATGAGAGGAAGAAAGGCATGCCACCAGGGACTTTGTCGGTTTATAAAAGAGTAAATGTCACATAGCCCAGTGCTTAAAGACTTTTGATTGACAAATGTTTTATTTGACATATCAAACAATAATGGTTTTCATATCAAATAGTCCATATTTGTTAGCAGAAATTTAACCCTTGGAAGATTGAGAACTGATTTTTCAGAATGCTCTGAACCCAGGTGGAAAGTTAAGGGAAAAAAAAAAAGAAACTGTCTAACTGGGTGGACTGGAAAGGCTCACACAGTACTGTAGGAAGATGTTTTTAATGGAGCCTTCAAATGAACTGCTGTCTTAGTTGCTTCAAGAAAGCATCTCACATCAGGAAGGCTAAAAGCATGAAACAAAAGGAAATAAAACAGTGATTTATTACTTTTTTTCCTAAAGGAAATACAATAGCAGTTTGAGAGATCTAAACAGGACTTGCTTCATCCTCAAACTATGCTCCTAGGACATTTATGCTTGTATTAGGACAGGATATAGCCCAATTTTGTTTGAGGAATGTATGGGTTTGATAACCAGAAATATTACTGAAAAAAATGAAAACAAACAAAAACGAAGCAAACAAGAACACAAATCAAAATTCTTATTTGTATTAGGAGTGTGTACTTGTTGCTACCTTTCACTTTAAGAAGCACAGGCTTTTGTGTTGGTGAGCTGTCATTATTGAACATGAAACTATTATTATATAGGTGGCTCTGAGACCCTGTATAAATATTTACAAAATCATATGTCTTCTGGCATTAAACAAGAAAGAAATCACATGTGATTAAATGATGCTTCACATCATTTGCTGATGATGTCTTTTCACGTCTGCAAGTTGGTGCAAGGATCAGGTGGAAAAAAACTCTGAGTCAGATCCTTTAAACCTTTTCCACCCAGACCAGTAAACTGCATCTCAAGAATGAGACATCATTAGGTATTTTAAGAGGAGAATAAAGCCCTTTTTGATTGTGACTTTCTGGGGGTGTGGGGGGAATGATGCTACCTGCCTATATCTTCTAACCTATGCATTCTGTTGAACTGAGATTCTGCAATCCAAGTAGTCTGGCAGAGAAATACTAAGTGGAAAAGAAGCTAGAAAAAGCATTTTGGAAAGATGCTTTGGGTTATCTAGGAAATATAATGTGATTTTAATAGTAATATGAATATGAATAATATTGCTTATTAGCTAGCACGATAGAGGGAGGAATTAAAAACAAACAATGTCTATATAATGCTTTATGGCTCTTGTGAATCAAACATTAACTGATTCATTTTCTCATTAGCTCTGTGAAGTAGCATCATTAATCCTCCTTTGTGATGGGAGAGCATCTGCATACATAGATAGGTGGTAGATATTTAAGGTCACTCAGCTGGCTGCAGCAGACCTAGGTGTTACTACCTAGAGCATCTGATTTCCACTTGTGTGCATAGCTATTACTGTATGCTAGGACTATGTACAGAGACGCTTCCTACGTGCTGAAAATGGATCCCCACAGCATTTACTTGTACTGCATACCTCTGCTATCAACATTTAAAGGTCCTTGCCTTTTAACTTCAGAAAAAAGCACTTGTCATCGTGGCTATCACTACTGTCATCAGAAATACAGGATTTTCCATTCCAACCTGACATACTGATTCTTAATTCCAGTATTCAGTATGTGAAGGCAGGTCGGCCTGGTGCTTCGGAGTAATATCCTTGGCCAGTCAGGCTGTGCTGCCTTGCATATGGAAGGAAAAATCCTTCACATGTATCCTGGAACCACAAGGACATCTGGCGACATATATACCTTGCAGACAGAGGACTACAAACATTCTTGCTGATCACAAAACAATCCAACAGTAGTATTTGATTTTGTGACATTATGCAAAGATATCAGAAGAATGATTGCAAATACAGGGAAGAAAATATTCCCATTTTTTTCTAACACAGCTTCTGTTATTAGATCTAAGTGCCTCCTTGCATTCTGTTCCTAATGTAGTCCAAATACACACATAAAAACCATAAAGTCATTTATTACCAGCATCCTCTTTATAGGCATTTTGAGATTACCCTTCTGTCTTGGGATGCGGCCAGTTCTTATTTATGGGAGTCCCATCTTCTCCTCCCTCCTGTGCCCCCATATTCCCCTTTTATCATCCTCACCCTCCTAATTTCTTCCTCAGTCTCTCAGAAGCTGGTGTGTTTAAATGCTCCCACCGGTCCACCATTCTGGCTGCCATCAATCTCCTTCAGACCTGTCACATCATTCCAGAGCTGCTCCTTCTGTGGGTCTTTAGGGTGCTGTCACGAGGGACTGATTTAACATGGTGGAAGACGGTTAGCTGCAGAGACAGGACAGACCAACGGAGCTTTGTAAAAGCTATAAATAGTGTTCTTGGTTTCGAGGACTTTGGAACTGAAGAAGAAAGGCAAGGTGCTAATGAGGCAGGGAGGAGCACCTGCTCTTCGATGACATTGCTGGCCTCCACCTTCTCCACTGGAGAAAAGTTAAAGGAGTTGATTAATATAGTTCAGGAAGGTTTCAGGATTAATTTTCAGGAATGTGAAGTAATCAACATTTTCTCAAGCAGTTAGTATGTTCAGTCAATAGCAATGCCACCTTCAGGACTAACTATGTGCCCAGAATAAGTGATCATCAGGAAGCCAGGGACAGGACAACACTCGGTCTAAAGGGTTATAATAATAGAAGAGGGAAAAATCTCACTAACAACGCTGAATATCTTTCATTAATGCATACTGGAAGCTAACAGCAGGCAGCAAAAAAAACTGTTTCATTTTGCCGGTTATTCCAAGTAACTTGGTGTCCCCTGCATGGAGGCGAGTGGGCTGCACGCACATAAGCAGTTTTCTGCGCATCCCAAGCCTCCTTAATCTGAGCAGGAGCTGCAGATGTCACTGCAGCTTCAGGCTTGGACTGATGATCCCTAGCTATGTCCTCCAAACAGTGAGGAAAGCTTTTGGTGCCAGGAGGCAGAGAAATCAATAGATTAAAAAAACAGATTCAAACCAAACACTCATCTTCTGGTAAAACTGCTGTATTTAAAAGCTAAGAATTAAATCGCTCTGTCATGAAAAACATAGTCCAGTGTTCTTAGGAACTGCACATTGTTACCTTGTTTTTGGATGAACTAATTAATTACAGTACCAGCAACTCACTGGCAAATCTCAGGCATGATATGTTGGAGGAAAAAGCTCCAGGAAGAACTGACCTACCTAAGATCTTCCTTAAGCGGCTTTATAATGGCGTAATTCCAGTCACTTCAAAGGAGTTACCCTCATTCAGAAGTGTACAAATCAGTACAGAAGTAGGCCAAATATTTCATATGTATTTGTAGTCAAAAACTATTTAACAGTCATAATTATGTGAAATCATTGGCAGATGTGCTGAATAGCCTGAAACTGAAGGTAAAATGGAACAAATAAAACAAACTGTGGAGACATTTTTACACTAAAAAAAAGTTCCCTAAACAGTCTGATCTGTATCCAATACAAAGATCTTAATACCAGTCTTTTCATTATTCAGAACTCTTTCAGTAAAACTGCATCCAAATTAACATAACCATCTATTTCCATGTGAGCAGGAATTCATGCTAATTGTACATTAATTCCCAGGATGAATAATTGAGGTATCAGATGCAACTGCTCAAAAACCTAAATTGTGTTCAGTGCTAAAGTAACAAGGTCTAAGCCTTAAGTTAAGGAAGAAAACTACACATAGGTCTTCATTAACATACCGGGAACCAATCCACAGCTGATAAAATCACAGACCACGCAGGTTTAACAGTGTGCGACTCTATGATACTTAAACCAGTCTGAACACATCTGTGTCTTTAAAGTTTCACAGCACTGGTAATTTTATAGCTAGGAACCATCACCTCTCATTATGCTATCAGTCCTCTTTCCAAAGCAATAATGACGTCTGAATGTGGAAAAGGAATTATATTAAAATGATGCCTAGTTTTTCTTGTTTGGGATCAACTAGCATTTACTCCCACTTCCCTGTATTTCTCCCTGGCAATGCTGCATGGAGAACGTAAATGTAGATGTCTTGCCCATTACGATTCCTCTGCGTACTAGTACGACACTACGTTGCTTGATATTGCTGCCTATTCACCCTCTCTCTGTAAATATTACCTAGATCACAAACCTCCTTCATCAACTATGGAAACCAGCCAAATTCCTGGAAGAGAATATAGTAATTTCAAAGCTATTTCATGCAAAACAGGAGGAAGCTAGCTAAATAAACTAAGATCCAGGGGTTGGAGAACTACTTGTAACTAACAGCTCGCTTGTTTCTGGCTAGCTGTAAGATGGAAATAGAGCATCCAGCTCACTAAGGTAGAGAATTCCAGTACAATTAGTAGACAAGAATGAAAAAAACCCAGATCATTGTCTTTTATAGTCTAATTCTTTGAATGCAAACATGGTACCCATGCATACTTCAGAAGTGACTTGGTCCAGTTGTTTCTATTGCTGTAGCAAATTCATTCCCAAACAGAGAATGCTTGGGTCAGACATCTGGCTGTGTTATTTTGCATTTGCACCATATCCATGCTGAAGGGACTTCCACAAATTAAGGAGAACAAAAGCGTTTCCTGCAATGGGGGCAGGGTGTGTGCGAGCGTGTGTGTGTGTGTACACATATGCATATTACAAGTAGGCATACACTGTATAACTTTTAGTTGTTGGTATAGCAGGGGAAGGAAGGTGGCTACAAGTTTCTAGCTGGAAGCTGAAGCTCATTAAGTCTTTCCTGACATTGGCTGCTAAAAGCTTATATATTTAGGGAAGTGACAGTCTCTTTTCTTACACATTATCTGCTGGAAACAAAAAGCAGAAAGAACACAACTAGAGACTTCTTGCCAGTTTTACACACCCACCCCAGCAGTATGAGCCCTCTTTCTTAACCCAGTTTGCTCTATATTCTCGAAAAATGCTTGAATAACAGACGCAGCTGAATGACCTGATGTCATTTATCCTCAACTCTGGGAGGACTGAACTTCTGCTGGTGGATAGACCTTATCTCTGTGAGAAGATAGGTTCCTTTTTTGTGCCCTTGCTTGCTGAAGAGGACTCATTAGGTTAACCAAGAGGTCATTAGGTCATTAACTGCCCAAGTTGTGGTAGATTTCCCATGACTTTTTAGGGCTTGTACGCATTTCGATCTCCCAGACTCTCCGCTAAAATTCAGGAATAATTTGTTTTGGAAGAAGGCAACAAAATAAGACGCTGAATTCTAATACATATGCTGAACTGTTCCATCACAAAATAAGCTTTGCAATGTGCTTTGTATATTTCCTCTCCGCTCCCCCCCCCCCTTTTTTTTTTTTTAATAAACGCAGCAAGCAGTAAAGCCTCCTTAATTTTTATGGCTAAATTTTCTCATATTGTCTTTTAATACATCACTTTTACTTTTTATACTTGTATGATATCTTTAGCAGTGGAGAAAGGTAATAAATAAGCATATGGTTTTACTGTTGGCATATTTACATGGCTGAAAGCAGCTTTTCTGCATGCAGTGGATGCACGTGCTATTTCTGAAAGAAAACTTTTGCACATCTGATCCATCGTGTTCGTAGCCTAAGACAGCAGTTGCAAAGCATCACCGACACCTTCTCCATTCATTGCCATTGATAACAATGCTCACATTGATCTGATTGGAACAGCGATATGCACTTCACAGTACTTCTCATAGTTTTCCAGGTTTCTAACTCTTGGGTGGAATCATCTTACTGTTTAGCATCAGTAACTCTTCAGCTCTGCTGAGCTCTGATTTGATTGATCATGCCACTGTGAAATGTGGCAGCAGTGGATGAGTCACGGGCAGCTTTGTAGCCATGGAACACAACTGACCTATAAAAGTATCTCTAGTCCTATGAACATATTATAAAGGGTTTTAAATTGTTATGTGGTGCTTGATGAGAGGCCAACAATGTCTTTCTGTGAGGCTAAATTACATATCTCTATTGAAATCAATATGGCTCAGATCTGCAAACACTGAAGTACTGCACTGCAGCTGTATCTATTCCCTTGGTTTTTGTGCTAAAAAACGGCACAGGGCAGACATTACACACGTCTCTCTCAAAACTACCAGTCATCTGCTCCTTTCTGCCAGTCAGTTCATACAACCACTATGCAAGAAATATGAAATGGCTGGTACATTTCTAAAGAAAAAGTACTGGCATGATAAAGGAGGCTTGAGCTGATTAACAATTACTACCAATCAATATCATAAGCCTGATAAAACACAGAGCCCCGCTAATTATTAGAACTTTCCTTTCATCATGAAATTACAGTAAGACCTTGTTCAAATGTATCTTGCAGCTCTCTAGTTGTTACGAAGAAGGAATCAATTGTCCCCGTTCCTTGAGCGTACATGCCTGTGATACTCTTCTGCACTCCTAGCAGGCTGCAAGGAAAGCCTAGCGACTAGAAGCAGCCGACAGTGCACCAGAAGCACTTAGCTTTAGAAATCTGACATTCAGAAGGTTAAAGCAACGGGTCTGGTTTGAAGAAAGTAGGTGCTTTGCCAGAATTGCCTCTGGGAACGTTTTTATGGCACAGACACCTAGAGCGTTTACTTGTCTGCTGGAATAGAAAAATGGCGGTAGCCCAAGGGCTAAGGGAATTTCCTACTTACTCTTTCAGTTGTTATTCAGGTTTCAGTGTTACTGTATATCTTGCTAAAATGTTACACAGGTTTTACATTCCCACTCTTAAATTTCAGCTGAATGCAGCAACAAGCTGTGCAGTGTCAACACAAAAGCTTAATAAGATTGCATCTATCTCGTCTCTTTAGATCCCTATATGAAGCCTATTGCTGGTTAAAATTAGCATATTGTACTTACTGGATCCTACTGCTGCTGACAAAGGATTCTGATTTAAAACTTGTCTGAAGATTCTTGCACAACCTCCTTGTATGCAGTAGATTTTACTATCTCAGACTCCCTAATCCTCATTAAAAACCTCACGAAGACTTCAGTCAGCACATCCTTTCCACGCTTTAGGATTATTGCTCGTGAGTATATTTCTGCAGAAAGATAAAAAGGAAAGAGGAAAGATTTTTAACCGTGATATGTCCAGGTAATGCTGTATTTTGATAAATTAGGATTTTCTCATTCTTTATGCTTTTTTTTCTTAAAGCTTAATTACATATCATGCAGAGTGCTTCCACAGTAAGGGCAGTGCTTAGCCACTCAAATGCTGAAACTGTTATTGTTATATAATTCGGTAATATATACTAGGTACTTCATCGAAGACGTAGCAAGGCATCGCCCTTGCCCCAGTGAGTCTATAATCTAAATTCTGTGTGATCTACCGAGAACCAGTGCCAAGCAGCAGAGAGACAGATGAAATACTGCAGCAGTTTAATTGTGCATAAAATTTAAGCACATACTTGTACTGTGGCGCATTTTTCTCTTTATTTTTTAATAAAAATGCAGGAAAATAAAGATAAAATGCAGCAGATATGATTAACTATGCAATATGGTGTTTTCATAGAGCATCACAGAGAGAGAATGCTATGCAAAATATTGTTACATGACAAAAAAACCCCACAGGGAATAAAAAATTTCCTCTGGAAAAAACAGAGTTCAAGCTGACACAGAAACCAATGACTTGTTAGGCCTGGCTCATGGAAACACCTACAAACTTGTTTAAATTTACTCACTGAGGAGTCTCCTTGACTTAGTATACTTTCTCTTCCACTTCAAAGAATATATGTAATTTCACATATCAAAAAGCAGTAATGCCGGTCCAAGAGGCAGTGAGATGTTTCCCACGCTGGGTTAATATCCTGGGATGCAGAAGAAGCCAGAGAGAACAACTCACACCAATGGCAACGCTGTTATGCATAGGCACTCAGTGTTGCTTTGTGGTTAACACTTGGCTAAGTTGGTTGTATTAAAAGTAACTCAGTGATTAAAATGGTTCCATTATTTTTGGGGTTCAATTTAACACTTTAAAATACAAAGCTTTGCAAAGCGACAACAAAATTCAGATCAGTTTCCTGCTGGGAGGGGGAACTGGTGGCTTACAAGCCAGGTAGTTTTTTGCATGATTTGTTTATTTGCAAAATGTTTTCTCAACCAATATGTTAGAAATAGCAACACAGGCCTCTCTTTTTTTGCAAACTTAACTAAAGTGTTACCCTGTTTTCAGGAGGAGCTGTCTCCTAACTCTTTACCCAAGGCTCAGGTAAGCTTCATTGCTTAATAAGCAGATTCTTTGTTCTCACTAAAAATCCCTTTGCTTTTTCAAAGACCACCTTGCCTGAAAAAGTGGATCTGGATATCTTCTGGGAGTGCAGAACATAAGAGAACCTTGGAGCTCCAGCTGCCAGACACCATAGCTGACGTGGTGGGATCTTTACCTCCTCCTATGGAAAGCTTCCTTCTGGACATGTTTATCACAACGGCAGCTTGTGGTGGTGACAAGTGAGTTCAAGGATCTGCCCCTGGATCCAAGACCCAGCCACATGTCTTGGGAATCAAAAGCAATTGAAATGTCACCAGCCGTATCATTCCCTTACGTGCCTTTGGTATAGACACAGAGATAACTTCATCATATTTAACCATGCCAGTTATATGGCCTTTCCATTCTTTATACCTAATTTTGAAATAACAGTATTCCTGCTGACTTCGGTAAGATTTCCCCCTCATGAGCAAGCCATAGCACCGCTTATCATAGTGAGCAAAAGCTGAAGGAGAAGCAGGATGGTGTTAAGACATGAATTTGGCAATTACAAAGTTTGATTAACACACAGAAGACGAGCCTCACTGTTATTTTATAAACGGAAGGTTTCCTGTACTGTTCTACCAGTGTATTTCCTTTCAACACAGAGGACCATTTCTGGAACATATTCTATGCCTAGTTTTACCGCTGATGTGTATACAGAAGTATGTATAAAGTGGTTATGTGCCATAGCTGACTGGAAAGTATCTGTCATCTCCAGATGTGGATAACTGTTGAATAAAAACAGATCATGAATTGATTTTTACAAAGGCTGTGGAATGACAATTTGACAGTAATTTGGAGCACATCTTGAATGCACATAGCTTGAATTTGAGACAGCAGCCTAGACAAAAAGGACACTGTCACCCAGTGCCCTCTGCCCCTTTCAATAAATACTAGTCTCTCTGGAGTTTTAAAATGCTACCTGCCATTGGACAACTAATAATGTGAATAATGATGAAGTTGGCTCTGTAATTTGTCTAGCTTGGTAAGGGTGTGTTCATACACAGCACATCGCATTTGCTGTCTGAAAGCCTGGGGGACAGTCTGTGCTAGGTGGAGGGAGGTGTACCTCCAAACAGCGATACCTTCTCTGTACGTTAGGCACCTGTCATAGGAGTGAATGGGATAAGCTGGGTCACCGGGAGGCAGCCCTGTCTCCCCATGAATTACAGAATGAGCCTAGCAGCCTAGATCAAACACATAAGCTTTACAAAGCTAAATTTAAGTGATAATTCCAGCATTTGTAAGCTGAAGGATTAGCGGACCGAGAGAAAAACTTTTCATATCCTTCTATCTTCTGCACTGACACAGAACTCGATCTCAATGTAGTCTTAAACACCCGACAGAGATGATTTGGACAAACATAGACCTCTCCACGGATACCTGAACTAGTTGACTGCTTTTTCTTTGTAGCCAATAGGCAGAAATGGATACTCTTAGGTTCCTGTTCCTAGGTGATACATTTGATGCTAAAGTAGAGGGCTGAAATATTTGAGTGAGATAAATTGTGCCTTCAAAGTGTTCCCTTTCTCTTCATTTCATTCGGAAAGGGAGGATAGCATGATAGGTACAAAACCAATATGAAAACAATAAAATAAACAAAATAAACCACAAAAATTCAGCTTCATGTCTAACATATTTTCTGACTCATCAAACTTATTCGTAGTCTTATTTCCTTTTTCTTTTTGTATTTTTATGACTTCAAATTTTAAGGTGGCCACTGCCTGGGAAGGTGGGTATTGAAAGCACCTTTATAAGCACCCTGTGGCTAGCACCTAACTGTAGGGTAGGAGTGAGGGAGAGAGGTTAAATGATGCAGAAAGGCACACTACACTGCTGGCACTGGACCCTGAAGAGCCTACCTTTCCCTTCCGTAAAAGTAATGCCTTAAAAGTTGGGGTTTAAAATGTTATTTTTAAAATATTTTGTATGGCACAGTGGCATCTTATGCATATAAACTAGGCATGTACGTATGTGTATTTCTGTACGTGCACACACATGTGCGTGCAGGTACATGAATCGCCCATAAGCTGGTCACCCTGGCATGCCTTCTCGTGGAAAGCAGGACTGTGTAGCGGCCTGCCTGCCGCTACAGTTAGCAGCAGAGAAGCACTCTATCCTAAATTTATAGATTTCTACATTTGGAATTTATTATAAATGTATAGAATTTATACTAAATCATTATACAAAAAGTACCTTAGATATCAAGTATTTTTAATCTTTTCTGGATTTTTGGAGTTCTTTTTTGACCACCTAGTCAAAGCCAGCATCGCTGTTTTCTACTGCGACCAAAGGGCCCCCGGTACCACCCAGTGCGGACCACTGCCGGAGACGTGCGGAGGCCGGACGGCCTGGCAGCGGTTTTGGTGACCATCGCCGGAGCTGGGGTGGGCAGCGGTGGCTGCAGGCACGAGGGCTCGGGCACGGGTATGGAACTCGGGGCGGTGGAAGCAAAACACGACACCTCCTTTGCCATGCGCCAGCTCGGGACCGCGGGGCCGCCACCTGAAGATCAGTTAAGGTGAGGGCTGCCCTTACGACACGCCGGGGACGCAAGGCACCTGGCTAAGTGCACGATCCGGTGGGGCTGGGGCTAGGGAGAGGCTTTGAAGCCGCCTGTGAAGAAGCCCTGGGAGGAACCAGGCCGGGGCTTGCCAGGGACAGGCGGGCTTCCAGCGGGCGCCTCACCGCGCCCGCGGAGGTAAAACGGCGCAAGGCCGAGCGGGCTGGAGCCGCAGAGTGTAACAAAACCACCGCTTTTCCCTTGACTTTGCAATTAAAACACAGAAGGGGACGCCGGGCCGGGCCGGGCCGGGCCGCGCCGGGCCGCGCCGGGCCGCCGCCCCCCTCAGCCCGCGGCCCGCCGCCGCCAGCGGCCGCCGCGGCCCGCCCCGCGCCGAGGCAGGGCAGGCGCAGCTGGCAGCCCCGCCCCCGCGCCGCTTCCTCCGGCGCCCCGCCCCCGCCGCCGTGCGGGGCTTCCGGCGGCGCCTGGCGCGGCGGCGGCGGCGCGGGCCGCTCCGCCCTCCGGACGGGGTAGGGTGGCGGCTCGGCGCGGGGGGGCGCGCTGCCTACCGGGGCCCCTCCCCTCGGGACGCGGCCGGGAGCAGGGGGGTCGCCCCGGCGGGGCGGCAGGTGCCGGCCACCCCCCTCCGCGCCCCCGCCCGGCCTGGCAGCGCCGGGCCCGGGAGCAGCCCGGTGCGGCTGCCGCTGCCGGTCCTGCGCGGCGGGTGCGGCCGGCCGCAGGTGTGTGCGTGCCCGCCCGCCCGGCGGAGGCGGGGGCCGGGCCGCAGGGCCGGTGGTTGGCGGGGCCGGGGCGGGCTGCTGTCGGCGGCTCAGGGAGGGGACCCGGAGGGCAGTGGCGGCACCGGGCCGCCCCGTCCGCCGCAGGGTGGGGGTGCCCCGCCGGTGCCCGTGGGCCTCGGCGAGACCTGCCCCTGGGGAAGGGGGTCTGGCGGCGAAGAGCGCCAAGTCGTAGGGAGGCGCGGGCGGGCGGCGGGAGGCGCGGGCGGCGCTGGGGCCGGCGTTGCGCGTCGGCTGCCCCGCGGATCCCGGCTGCGCTGGGAGCGCCGCGCCGCCGTCGGTGCTGGCCGCGGCCTGGGCCCCGCGGGGGGGTGCAGGAGTTGCACCCGGTTACCTCGGTTGCCCAATCACGGCACCACAGAGTAGCAGTGTTTGTTTATTTATTCATTTAGGTGCGCGCTCCGGGGCGCCTCGCTTCGTGTCAGTGGTTATTTATTGTTGCCAGCGCAGGCGGGTGGCTGGGGAGCGGGAGAGAACTACGAGGCCTGGTAACCGCGCTCAGTGCGGCG
Organism: Platalea leucorodia; assembly: GCF_965183815.1. NCBI lineage: Eukaryota > Metazoa > Chordata > Aves > Pelecaniformes > Threskiornithidae > Platalea > Platalea leucorodia. Next base: position 82,745,756 of record NC_138825.1, read on the forward strand.
AGGAGGCAGGGCAGCAGCGAGGAAATGCTCTACAGAATATGACTTGCGTGGAGAGGTAGTACAGCGTTGTGAAGAGAAGAATGAGAAGAAGAATGCACTTGAGTTGCTTACTGAAAGTAGTACTGAATGGGGATTTTTTTTTTTTTTTTTTTGGCCTGAAGAGGAGAGTTTCGCCATAGCTGGAAGGGCAGTTGTTCAAAATGAAGCAGTATAACGCTGTCGACTTTAAACTTTATGTAGAACGAGTCATTCTTAACAGGGGCTACCTGATGATTTGCACACATTGAGAAACAATTTCTGTTATATATGAAGACCACCTCCAGAAGGCAGGGTGGTCACCTGGACCGTGTAATAGATGCCTAAAGAACATTTGTCACTGTAACATTGCGATGCTAAACCACGCAATGACTTCTGGTCCTAGAAGGAGGGAACAGTCAGTCAGTGAAGTAGTCTGAAATTCTTGGATTTTGCATGTTTTGATGCTTATGAGGGCAACACAAGGAAGATTTTAAATAAATAGAATTGTCATAATGTTCCTTTTTTTTTTTTTTTCCCAAACTGTAGATTTGTAAGTTGGAAATATGTAAAATGGCTGTGTTTTTAGTGCCAGAACACATTACAGGAAGAAACACAGCAAGTGGGGCCCAAGTTTAAAGTATGCTGTAAGAGCTTATTAATTTTTAATTAATATTAGTTTCTAGTTTCAACAAGTTGAGTGTAGATGTTGCTGTAATGTAGGTAATTAACAGTGAGAGATGCTAACCTGTGGTAAAAATATTCTGGATTAGCCTGTAATGTAAGGTTCCAGTATTCCCTCTGTGCAGTAATGTGCAAAGATAATTAAGATATTTCCCATTTACCATCTTTTATCGAAGACGCATATATTAAATTGCATTAATCTTTCTTCAGAGCTAATACAATCTATTGTTTTTGTCATTTATACGTTCTTTGTAATTTGTCAGTGTTGCTCTTTCTTTTGTAGTCAATTGAAAGAAAACTCTGCACAGTACTCCCAAGTGTGAGATTAGCAAAGCTGGTGTAAAGAGGAATTATTACCTCTCTGGCTTTAAAAATCAAACCTGGTATATACATGACTTGTATATACAACATTTGGTTCTCTTGAAATAGTACAAACTCTTGTCTAACAGATTGCCAGGGATGGCTCAGGGACAAAATATGACATCTTTCGTTTTTTTTGTATGTCTAATATCTGTTACTCGTTACATTTTTACACACATCCTTCACTTCGCAGCCCCTCCAAATCCCCAGTATTTTTCTGTATATTCCCCACCTTTTCTCAGCAGTCTGATTGGTGAGTAAGTATGTAACTATGTCCTGTTTCTGCTCTCACGGGATGAAATTATGAATACTGTGGAGCTGCATTTGCAAAAACAACCAAAATGAATAGGTGCAATAATCATTAACAGGTTGGGTTGCTTGGAAGCGTGAAAATAGATTTGTGTACATAAACTCCCTGTAAAAAGAGGCAAAATAGACTGAAGACACCTAGTGCTTTTGAGTGCTTTAGTTTAATTAGTACCTGTTCCCATGAAATCTGTACAGAAACCATAAGACATTTTCCTTTCCCAAGGTTTGTTGTGTTTGAAAGAAGGAAATTGCGAATTACAGTCTTAAAAGGCTTTCTGTATGTGTCGCGTGAAGGGAAGAAGGGTTAATCATAATAGAAAAAGGAAATTTGTCCATATAATTGAAATAGTTGTCAAGTAAATAATGATGTGATTAGGAGAGATTGTAAACAATGTGATGAGCTCTAAGGTATTTTGAAAGGAGGTAGCATCTCTCTCTCTCTCTTAGGAAAGTTTTATTCCAGGTCTAGTCCAATCTGGTTTTCTGGAGTCCTGTCTGTCTGGTAAGACTGGAGGTAACATTTCTGTGGCTCTTTGAGCTGGTCTGACTTGGGGCTCTTGCAGCCTTACTGCCCCCTCGAGCCAGCACTGACTTCATGTTAACTGGCAGCGAGTTGCTTCGGGGAGATGAACAGAATGAAAAGCTGCGCTGTCTTGCAGGAGTGGTTGGTGTCTGGCTGGACAGGCCTCAGGACTCGTCTGGCTCCCCAGCAGCGCCAGCTGGAGAGGTGGCTGTGAAGCAGAGAAGGGAGGGCACAACTGTTGCTGTGCATTCATAGAATATCGCTTTTTGTTTCTAACCAAACTATGAATGCCCTCTGTGCTAGTCTGTGGTGGCTGCTGAAGGTCCTGGTATTTAATAGTGGCATTTCAGTCTATTTAATGGTATCTTGTCAGAAAAAAATTATGATATGAAAGAAACCAAATAAAAGAAAAGAAATAGAAGGCTGCTGCTTGAGAGGATAATAAGATACATTTAAAAGAAACCTTTATTAAGCTTCAGATTGGCATAATTATGCCTGTAGAAAAGAAAATGAATAATATACAACAGGTCAAAGATGCTGCCAGAGATTGGGAAGTATAGTTGCATAGGCCCAAATGGGTCTCTCAAAAAATCAAGCAGTTTGGGGGAGGGGGGAGTTTTCCATGTACACTTCCACGTACACGAACTGCTCTGCTCCAGAGCTGTTTATCTTGATGCTTTGCATAGGCCTGAGTCTGCATTTTTATCTTTTTTTGCACAGTTAAATCCCTTTAATTGGAAATCAGCTTGACCTGTGGTAGTTCCTGAAAAAAATCTCTCTATATCATCTGGCCCTACTGATCTGTATTTAATGTAATTCTTTTGCTAGCTTATTATCCTTTAACCTGCTGAGCAATTTTTTTAACTCCACACAATTCTTGATGCTTCTTTTAAAATGCGAAGAGTTCCTATTTGTATTGTGGTCCCAATGCTTATTTGTCCTTCTTTTATAAGTTTTCTGTTTCCTCTTATTTGTTATAAACTACTAAATCCTATATTGCTTTTAACTCTTTAGAAATAATTTACCTCCACTTGTATTGTTTAGACTAATACATTTTTGTGAAAGCTGTATGCTCTTCCCTGTTTCTTCCTACTTCTGAGCCTGTTGACCAGTGTCAGCCAAAATTGACAAAGTGGCGTCAGTGTCAAGGATATCAAATTTTTACAGGTTTTATGATAACCATCGAGTTGGTAGAGGGGGAATGACCCAAATTAATGTTTCTGCTAATGGAAAATCTGCAGCATGATTTCAAGTTATCTGCTCTGTTAGGCCTGACTTAAACTGGCCAGCTAGTTGATGCGCAGCTCTGAACCCGCTGGTTATGCTGCCCTGTGACAAGCTGGTAGGGAGCACAGCTGGGTTTTACAGCAGCGCTGTAAGAGCTCCGGGCCGTGGCCAGAGGAAGCCTGGAGTTTGCAGTGCAGGCGTGCGGTTGTGTAGGATGCGTATGTGAGATCAGTGATTCGCACCTGATCTTGAAGTACTCCAGCTGAATGATTCTTAAAATTGAGCTCTGTAAAGCCATAATTTCCATGGAGCAGCCTTCAAACCATGTTAATCAGTGAAATTTTGAGTTAGAAGCTGGTGTGTATGCTGGTCTACACATGATTCCAGGCTTGACAGCAGGAAGTTTGTTGAAGCTTTATGTCTGTTGGCATATTCTGTAAATAGATTTTTCTTTTTAAGAGGAAAAAATCCAGAAGGAGAATGGATTTGTAATCTTCACTTACATCTTAGAGCAGCTCCACGCTGAAAAGATAAAATAACAATTTTCAGTTTGGAGGTTTTTTTTTCTTTTTAGTTTTTTTGAGTGTTGTTTTTTTTTTTTTTAAGGAGGAGAGATTGGGGGTTGTGCTGTTTTTTTCCCAGGGCCTTTTCTAAAAGGTGGTTTGACAGGATGTTTGGGGGAAACGTGACGTTATTGGGTTTTGGCATTCCAGGAGAGCTTGAAGGGGATCCAGCATATCGTCTTATGCATTCCCTTCTGCACCAAATGGCAAGAGTAATTCATGTTGTTGACAGCTATGTCAACATGTGAAACTGAATGAAGGACGGGAACTAAACAAAAAGCTAATAATAGAAGAAGCAAGAAAGTGAGAAGTGAATGCTTCGTTAGTAAACTTTCTCGCTGTCACGAATAAGAGGGTCAAATAGTCCAGCCTGTCCTTATCTATTACCACAAGCGCCTTCTTGTTGGCAACGTTCAAGCAGAAGAGAGTTGTTTGTACATCTATGTGCGTTTTGTGAGTATGGGAAACAAGCAATTTACCTAAGAAATGCTCACAGTGGATTTATATAGAGGCATGCAAAAGTAATTTTGTTTTGTCTCCACTTGTTTAATTATTTACCCTACTTGAAGCTTATGCTTCCAAAAACTTTATAAAGTATGGTCTCACTTGTACCTGTTGCAAACATTAAATGTGTGGTTTGTCTGCCAGGCAACGTGAGGCATCGTGTTAGTTGTTTGATGCGCCTTCTGCAATAGAAGAGTCACCTCTCTTGGTTCAGTGGTTGCCACAGTATGTGTCCTGCGGTAAACTAACCGGCAACTCCAGTACAGGCTGTTGAAGAAACGTTCATTCTATTTTGAGACATGCTTAGTCATCCTGTTTTGGCCTCTAACAGGTTACGGGCATTACTCCTTATTTCCTAATCAAGCTGATAAACGAGTTAATTGGAAGGCCAGTTTGTAAGAAACAGTTTGTGGTACTGGAGGATGTGAATTCTGGAGTGCTGTGTTATTGCCCAGTTGTGTTGTGTACTGCTAGCAGAAGTCAGAGAATACGTTCCATGTTTCGTTGTGTGTTGGTAAACGTAACCGTTTACATGACGCAGGTATGGAGCGGCTGCTAAATATGGGACAAGCATATGTAAGAGGATCTTTATTAGTAGGGAATATGATACAGCCCTCCTGTGTCCTGAAGGCAACATTCAGCTATAAATATTTCTTTACTGTTGTAAATAGGGAAGTTTACTAAAGAGACTTACCTTTAATTTGGCTTTTTCTAATTGTTAAACCTGCTTGTTTGTTTTACTTGTGATTTGGTGTAGGCTGCGTAAAGCACGTCGGTATCCTTAATTATTAGTATGTTTTGCGTTGATTTTTTAGGTGGCCTGGCACTATGCAGATCTAGTACATTTTGTGTTTAGCTGAATTGTTACATAAATGAAAATATTTTCTCTTGTCAGAAGTAAAATGCTTTCTATGGGGACTTCTGCTTCTGATGCCAGGACTCTTTTGAAGACTTACTTTGTTGCTTGGCTTAGACGAAGATGATGTTGTTAATGAATTCTGAGCATCCTTCAGGAGGCTGGTGACCCTTCTGTCATTGGTGAATGCTGTCATGGACAACTTCAAAGGGTAAAGACAGTATTTTTGTGAGTCTGTTTCAGGCTAGTGCTCTGATATAGGAAGCGGTGGGTTAAGTTTTTGGTTTAGATTAACTGGCCAAAGCTCGCTCTTTTCACTCTTAAAACCATTGACAAATTATGGGAACAAATTAGAGGAAACAATTTGCTGGAGTAGCTGTCCAGCTTTCTGTATGAGCTGTCTTTGAAGGGTGTATTTACTCTCCAGATTATAACATAATATAGATATACTTGAGCTAGCTTTAAATGAACTAATTTGGGTCTGGGAGCAGTCTTACTGCAAAATATAAGCAGTGAAGTAACTTGGGTTTTGTTGAGCTCTATACTGCTGCAGCCTGACTAGGTACCTCAGTACTTCGTTTAAAAGTCAGTTTTAGTTTAAGTATTTCGAAACTCTACTATGGATAATTTTAGCAGTACCTTCAGATACTCTTCTACAGTCGTTTACTGCAAAGGCCAGATTTCATTTCATACTTGATTTCATTTCCATAAGTCAGTGCAAGATTTTTTTCCTCTTAATAAATCCCTGAAAATAATGCTTTTTAACCATCAGTCTTTTTGTTGCTTGAGTGCTAGTTTTGGCTAATAGTCTTCTAGTTTTGGCTTCATAGTCTTCTCTTTTTTTAAGCACAGTAAATGGGAAGCCACACTTAGTAGCCTCCAACTAAATAACTGTCTTGCAATAAAATGTAATAGTTTATTAATCTTTTAGTAGAGAGGATATTCAAAAGAGTACAGTTTGCTTTTTGAAGAATGTTTTATCTGCTCACTATGTTTATTCATTCTGTTTTATCAGCTCTTTTCCAAAACACCACAAGCAGTTAATGCACCTTATAAAGGACTCCTGACCTTTCACATCTTCCTGAGCCGTATCTAGATGTCACCAGTGTTTCCCATGTTAACAGTTCTGAGCATGTTTTACTATATGTGCCTTCGGCGCCGAGCTAGGACAGCGACGAGAGGAGAAATGAACAGCCGGAGGGCTATTGAATCAAACACCCGAGCCTTACCTATCAATGTTGAAATAGTTCAGTATGCCAAAGAAGTGTTGGATTTCAGCTCTCACTACGGTAGTGAAAACAGCATGTCATATACCATGTGGAATTTAGCAGGTATTCCAAACGTGTACCCTAGTTCTGGTGACTTTACTCAGACTGCAGTCTTTCGAACTTACGGTACCTGGTGGGATCGTTGCCCTAGTGCTCGGCTGCCGTTCAAGAGGACGCCACCCACCTTCTGTAGCCAGGACTATGTGGAACTCGCTTTTGAGGAACCAGTTTATCCCACTGCAGTGCACATTCTGGAAACGTATCATCCTGGAGCTGTAGTCAGGATTTTGGCATGCTCTGCAAATCCTTACTCACAAAATCCACCAGCTGAAGTAAGGTAATTTTTTTTTCTCCTTTGTGGTTTCCCGTGAGATGTTAAATGCTACAACTAATGCTGTTTAGCAAACTTTACTTCCTAATATTTCTGTGTTTTGTATCTGACCCACTAACATTTTCTTTATTTCTGCATGTTTTTAAAACTGTAGTGACATGTTTTTATAGCAACTTCAGAGATGTGGATTTTTTTTTTGTAGGAATTAATGCAGATCCTAATACCAGATTTAATTTGTTTAATGATAGTTTTTGTGTTGGACTTTTTATGAGCAATAATTATTATTTATGTACGAAAATCACTTTTGAAATGGCAGTTCTGAGTTCTTCTCTTTCTCCAAAAAGAAGAGCAAATTGTGTAGGAGAGGCTGAGGATTCACAGTTGCTGTATCATCCTGCTTCAAGTAGCCATAAACTCTTTCTTCTCTCTGCATGCTTTAGGTTGTATGTATAGTACGGTCAGGCACTATAACTGTTCATATGGGAATGAGGCCAAAACCAGAAGCACTGAACAGTCGGACAAAAGGTGATGCCATTTGTCTGATCTTTATTTTTGGTCTGATCAAAGGGTGTGAGCCAAACTTCATTTTTTCATTTGCTTCATAGACTAAAAGAAGCTGGTTTGATCCTCTTGGTTTTCCTCATAGTAGGAACTCCTGATGAAATTCCAGTTGGGGGAGGGGGCAGGAAGATGGGGACCTGGGGGATGCTAAGATCATAAAGAAAAACACTGTGTGTGAGGTGTGAAGCTCTTAGTGAGGAGGTGAGGAAATAGAAATGGAAGGAGAAGGAGAATAGGTAAAAGCACATAGTGCAGAAAAACATTGGGAAAAGCTGTCAGTGTAGTCAATCAAAGTATTCTGTATACATCAAAAAGAGATTAAATGATACCAAACCCATAAAGGAAAGGAGAACTGATAGCAGAAAGACAAAATGTATCCTGTAGAAAATAATGTGCCAACAAATACTGTATTCCTTTAAAATGCACGCTTTGGCGCTATAAGAAGTGTTAAATTGGATGCTGGGTGTTTTTTCCGTGACCTGCCTTTTACAGGTACAGCTAAAAAGCATATTTCTAGGTCTAACTTAGTATCCCATGCTTCCTAATACTAGGCCATTGATGTTTATTCAAAGCAGCTAGAAAATCATCAGGTGTCATGTTAATATATTCAAAATTCCCAATTAATATATTTTGTGTGATTCTGTCATCTACTGTTGTTTAGTGCAGTTGTTTGTTTTACAGCTTTCTAATGAGTATATACTGGATAGCTCTAAAGTAAACATCCGAATTCAAGGAACAGTGATAGGTCAAACTAATAATAATAGGCCACCTAACTTCAGAAGTAGGAGTGCGTTTGGCACTGTAATACAGAACTTATTTATAGGATGGTATGTGGTGAAGGCAGCTTTTAAGACTTTTGAACTTAGAAACTAATGTGAAATGACTTTTGGCCAATGACTCTGTGAACTTTCATTTTACTTTTTTATTTTATGATGTAGATTTTACTTCTTTATTTTATGATGTAGCACAGATTTATGTAGAGATTATTTCTGTAACTGTTGATAATACTGCATTAGAGTAAGAGTAAGATAGTGTGCTGCAGGGCAATACAAGGATATAATTCTGAGTAATAAGCTAGTGCTGCTTTATAAAAATGTCTGTTTAGGTTTTGGTTCTTAAAACAATACACGGTTTTTGGTTTTGTGTAAAGACCAAGAAGTGTTGAAGGAAAGCTCAAGAAATGTTGACTGAAGGAGCTATTTAGTAAGGTGCACTAAAAAGAAGAGAAAATTGTTCAGAGAGCTAAAAGAAGATGGAAGTGAAAATACTAATAAAAAACTTTTTGGGATGTGCTTTATGACTCCTCTTGGGGTGTGGCCAGAGTGGGAGCTCAGACTTGCCCTTCTTCATAAAAAGGATGAAGTTTCTGCAGGAGCTTGCTTTTTAATTTGTAGGAAGGAGTATCTTCAGTTCTGCCTACCTAGGTTAACAACGTTTTTGATTAGAAGAAGGTTGTCTCAGGGAGCCTGTGAACCAGTTGTCTGTGCTGCATCTTCACTACTTGCCAGTCTTGATAATAGAGAAGTATTAGAGGGGCTTTTTTTTTTTTTTTTTTTTTTTCTTGTGGCTTACCTTTCCTCAGCAGGACTTGTCTGTTCAGAGCTGCCCATGTGGTTTGTCTCCTTCTTTCTTCTGAAAGGGACAAACATGTCTTATGCATGGGGTCTTGAAAGGAAGATGAAGGAACCCTTTCTTCACATGAGGTATGCAGTATTTTTTCTCTGTTCATTTGCTCACCTTTATGAAGGGAATACGAAGAGCTGCAAGAACGTGGTCTCTTCTCTGCTTCAGTTCTTGGTTCCTTGTTTTCACTTCCAAAAATTCTCTGAGATGTCAACTAAGAATTATTTTTTTGAAGGTGGAATGCTGCAGATAATCTCGGGTGATTCTGTGTTTAACTGATGTTTTGGACTTGGAGAACTGCCATACTATTTTCTTCGGTTAAAAAAGGCCATGTCCCAGTTACTCGAAGGGCACTTAGAACCTTGTTTTCCTCTTCTGACTATTTTGATACTCAATTTTAACTCACCTTATTACCTAAAAACCTTAAAGTGCTGCTTTGTTTTATCTGCTGGCTCTGGATCTGTTTCTTTTTGAACACCAGTGTAGAAAGGTTCCTTTTCACCAGTTCTTACTTTGATATGAAAAGAAGGCCAAATTAACGGTGGAGTCAAACTGTTGAGAGGAAAAAGTCTGTTGAGACTTGTTTAAATGTTATGCTTAGTGGATTATACTAGTCCAGCTGAGTAATCTTTTTTTTTCCCTCCTTGTTTAATATTTAAAACATCAGCTCATCCAAGACACTGCTGTGTGCAAAAGCTTCTAACCTACAACAGGCTCTGTAAGGACTTGGTGTACCGCAGCCCCTACTCAAGAGGACTTTATATATATAGCCCACAGTTGGCCAATGTGTTGCTCTGTTGCTCACTTTGTGCTTCAGTTGCATGAAAAAATGACTTATGCAGGTGTTCAGAAAAAGGTCTTTAGTCATGTTCCTCTGTTGCTGGTGCATTGAATACTGCTATCAGTTACAGCTTTGTATGACACTGTCTTAGATCAGCTTTATTCGGAGTCTTTTTAAAGGTAGGACCAGCTTTTTGTGGAATGGGAATAAGCATTTATTTTTCAGAATGGAATGTAATTGTTCCTAAATAATTCTAATGCTTAAAACATGACAGTTAATTTGAAGCTTTTTCATTATGGTTTAACCAGCTTCCAGCAATTTGAGGATTCTCTATCTTCATATCTTTTGCTGCTTTAAACACAGAAGACATTACATCACTCTCCTCTGCATAAAACAATTTTTAAAAATCATAAATGTCAGAGAAACTGCTGTCTTTATACATGGAGACCTTTTATGCTTTTCATTAGTGCCACTCACACCTTGACTGGTGAGAAGTGTTTGGTAGTTTCTTAAACTATGCTAACATATGTTAGTATCCATGTACAGATTTGTTACGTGAATTATTTGAGTGCAGAAAATCCATACAAAAATTAATAATCTCAGATTAAGGGAATATTGTAGCGTGTAGTCTCAGTTTTTACGTGGTGAAGAAATCCCTCCCTATTTTGTATTGTGTTGTGCTATGGTTATTATACTAGTGTAGCCTCGAGGTTTTGTACTGTGGTGCACATTCTGCGTACTTAGGGTTTGGTGACAGCGACGGGTCCCTCTTCGGCTGGTGGAAGAGGCAGAGCTCCACACAGGCGTGATGGGGACGCAGCACCTGACACTGGCGTGAGCCGAACCCAACCAAGAGAATGTTCTTTGTTTCTCATAGTGTATTAGATTGATGGATAAGATATAGCTAGCTTCTGTGATGAGGAAAATGTTTTCTTTCCTGTTTTATTTTTCTCGTCATTTACGCAGAAGGCTTACTCTTGGCGATTCCCTAATGAGTTCTTTGGTTTCAGCCCTTTTGAAACATTTTGATACACCTAATAGTGAGCTGCTGTCAGACAGGAAGGGTTTGTCTGTGTTTAAATGGGAGCTTTCAAGTCAGAAATAATTTTTTCAGAAGTTTTTCAACTTTTTCCCTTTTAAAAAAATAACTTTGCTTTTTATATTTGGAATATAAAAGAAAAAATTCGTCCCTGTTCTTCTTCTGTCGTGGTCTTTTTTTAACTTAATTTGACAGTTTCTCTTGTCTCACGCACGTTATAGTGACACCACATATTCATGTGCTTTTATAAAAGCTCAAACCCAGAGATTTAACTAGTCTGGGATGTGTGGCAGTGCTTGGGGTGATGTTTCATAGCATATGTCCTTACCGCTATACAATGATTGCTTCTTTAGTAGATTGGAGATTATTTTGTGATTATTTTTTTCTTGTTTTCCACAGAAAGTGTAACACTGATTAGGTTGTTTCTCACAGGTGAGATACCATGATCACTTGACTGGCTGGGAGCAGTTGCACTCTGCCTTGTGTGTTCCTGCCATTTATTTCTATTTAGTTTCTTCCATGTTGTTTTGAATTTTGCTAGATGCTCTTTTGAGCAAAATTCTGAGTTTGATTTGTAGATGAACAGCTTGGCTCAATATTTCGTAGCTTAGCTGTGTTTGCTGCATGCGAGGTTCCTTTCTCCTTCTGAAGGTCTTGAAGACTGTAGAGGCAGAAGCTGCTGCACCCAGGGGAGCAGGCTAAGGAAGACGGACAAAAAAGGCTCCCTCCTTCCATTAGGAAGTTCATTGTATTTAGGGAATACGATGCTAATCCAGATGGGAATGTTGCAGATTTGTTTGCTGGCAACCAGGATAGGGATCAAAATGTTTGATGAGAAAAAAAATGCCCCCTTCTGATAAAGGGAGTGAAACCATAAAGGCAGTGTACTGAATGTAAAATATCGTGAGTCTCTTGCTTGTAGAGAGTGGCATTCAGATGGTCCTTTCGCTCTACCTTTTGTTCCCTGTGAATCTCAGATGAAGGCACCCAAAACACTGCTGATACCATCACCACATTAGAGTGTGATAAGGGACCTTCAGGGCTGTATCTCACCTCTGTGTAACACACAAGTTCTAGCCATTTGCATCCTTACTTATAACTTGTTTTGACATCTTCAGGGAAACAGCTTTTTCTTGTCCAGATGACTGTCATAGAAGAATGTATTCTGGATTCATGGGACGCAGTCATTTTTGAGAAACCCATAAAAAGCTCATGTGGACAGGGCAGTTGAAATATCTTTTACTATTTTAAGTGCCCTGAGTGTTCTTGGAGTCCTGTCTGCTCTCTCTGGTATTTCAGAATTGAACTCTCAAAGTAGAAATGACAATCTGCTGCATATTCCCCCGTAGTAATTAGACTGCTGTGAACTCTGCTTATCACCTTGATCTGAATGGTTCTAAAACTGTTCTCGTGATCAGTTGTCCCTGCCTTCTGTATTCACAAACTCACAGCTGTGGCCAGGGGTGCACTTTCCAGGTTATGGTGAACCTAGTGTGATGAAGCATCCCTGGCATGTTAGCAGGTAGGAGACGTTTTCTTGTAGGTAGCCTACAGATTATTTACAGAGCACTTGCTTGGATAAGAGCAGATGGGATGTATTACAATCACATATCATTATTATAATTGTTGCAGAAGTTGCAGTTTCAGCAAAGGTGTGGTCATATTATTCTCTGAGTTTCCTTATGTTCTCCTTGTTGGTTGATCTGAAACTTTCCCTTCTTTTGGCTTTTAACACAGCTATAAGTTTCTTGGGACAGGGCATTTATTTTTTGTGCTTGAATCGCACATAGTGCTTTATTCACTTTCTATACCAATCTCAGTTTTATAATGCAAGAAATCTCACAGATTGCAGGCAAAGTTTAATCTCATCTCACTGGTGAGAAATCTGATTACTTTTCCTAGGAGCCACTTCTCCAAAGAATCTTTCTTATTATATATTTTCTTCAGAAGTAACCAGGTCTACTCAGGCATCACCTTAGCCATTAGAAAGCTTTCCAACAGCATTAGGTCAACAAAAAATTAAACAAGCATTAAATATGTGCTCTCATTTGACACACACCTTGCAAGTATGTTTCTCAGCCTAAAAATCACTAGACTCTATTTTCCTTCAAGGTGAGGGAAGGAGAATGGGAATTTCTTTTTTTTTTACCACATATGTGTATGGAGTCTTTAGTATCAGAAATTTGAGCAGAATGAGTTCCTGGCTGTCTTCATGAGGTAGAAATCTAATGGGAGAACTGAGTCCATTAAAGCTGAAAGGAAAAACTTCACTTGAAGTCCTTATTTTTTTCAATCACTAGAGAAAATAATACAGATGTTACTGCCTCTTATTCAGGCTTTCATGGCAAAGACTGAGGTTTTCTAGCACATTGCTGATGAAACCTTCTTATCAAAGCACTCTCGTTGCAACATCTTTGATCAGCTGCTACTGTATATCTGCAAGACTTGAGGACAAACAGTGTCCTACCTTCAGTCGTTTAATTCTGCTTGATTTTTTGAGAGCTACCTAATTAATTCAAAGGGGGAGGGGAAATTCCTTTGACTTCTTTACAGGTATTTGTTGAGATTCAATTTCTCTTTGTTTTGGGTTAAGTAGTTTATTGAGCGACTTAAGCTTGGAACAAATGCAGGCAACCTCTGTTAAGGAAGCTGATCTTGGTATGCACCCTCAAACCAGGACTGACTGTCAAAATGCCTTTCTTCTGAAGGATTTTGAAATGGATGACCGTAACAAAAAAGTGCTCCAGAACAGAAGAAATGCGGTTCTTACTGAAGCCTCTTGGAACATTAGATTTTTTTGATCCATTTCCAACTGTGGAGTCTTCACCCTCATTCAGATTACATGTAGCCCATTTAAGTGTCAAAGTGCTGATCCTAGATGAAGAGACCACTTCCAGTTGCAGTAATGGGTGTATTAAGAGTTTGCCTACACTCAGGAAGAATTTACCAACCCTGACTCAGAGCAATTGCTATGGCCTGTTCTCGTGTGCGGTGCCACCAAGGCAGAGAAGAAAATCAAATCAACCTGATAGACTTGAGGTTTTCCAACAGCTAACTCCTTTAAAGCTAGATTGGTGGGCTGTTGATGAAAAGAAAACAGTATGACAAGGACAGTGGAAAATAGTCACAGGTCTTGTTGTTCATCAGCACTTGGTATGTCATGTGGAGTTTGACAAGATTATAAAGTCATGCTATGTGTCTTTCCTTTTCTCTAGTTTATTACAAAGACTGGAAACTAGAGACACTGCTTGCTGAAGGAGGTTATTGCTCTGCAATTTGATGAACCTAGACTTCAAGATGCATTATTTTTTTCCAGAGCTCTGCTACTGCCAGATAATCCTCTCTCCGGGGCACCAAAGGAGAAGTCAATAACTGACATACATTCTTTTAAAAGTTGATGGTCCAGCATGTGCTAAATTAGTGAAAAAATAGCCTTGAGTTTCCCTAAGGATAATTTGAGTGGGTATATGAAAGTGTCTAAGCAAAATGTCAGATGGTGATCTGATGTGTTCAAGAAAGGTCATGAGCATTGCCAACATTAAGTATTTGCTTAGGGAATCGACCTGTATGAGAGGGCGTGACAGCGGGACTACATCTGTTACTTTTTGCCATGAGTTGACATTCATTCCCTAAATGAATGAAATTTTAGTAATAACTCTTGTTTTACAAGAACTGTTAACCTTACAGTAGAGTTGTCCACTCTCCTACGTTGGTACTTTCTGATGTGCCATATATTCGGCAGTCCTGCATGTTTGGTTTTAGTTCATGACTTCTTTTTTTTTTCCTTTGACAGAAGACTTCTGCAGGCCTGCCATTCTGCTGTAAGGTATTTGTGGAGAGCAGCATGATGTAGGATAGGAAAGTTTATCTGTGCATACCTGAAAATGTCCATTGTAAAATGGAAGTTTCAGCCGATACGGATTATTTTTCCTATCCTTGAAATAGTAGCAAATATCAAGCTTCTAAGCCTTATTCGTACCATATGCTATGTTTTAATGAAAGTACTTACTTATGTTTTACTTTCTGTCATGATGGACAAAGTTTAAGCATTTGGTTCTGGAAAATAAAGCATGTTTGATTTTCTTTAAATTAATTTCTTTTTCCCCCTGTGTTCTGCAGTACATGTCAGTGTTGAGCAATACTTGTAAATTCAGAGTAGTTGGTATCTGGTAGGGAAAGCCGAGATGCTGAAGTACTAGGGAGCAGATACAGCATTTCTGAGACGCATGTGGCATGACAAGTAGCCTGAGAGAAATCCTTGAAGGTGGGACTAGAGCAATCGGAAAGAGATGGAGTAGATGTGGAAGTGTTTGGCTTATGCACATGAGATGCAGAGATCGCTGTAAGCGTACTGTCAAAGGGAGTAGCAGCAGTGACTGCTGGAGGCTTCCTTCTTTAGGAATTAACTAGACTTGAGGGAGGAAAAGGTGGGCATCAGTGACTAAAGGACCTCTCAAATCCATTCACTGGATGAGGACCTTTGCAGATATAAAGAGCATGTCTCTGTTTTCAGGCCTTTTGGCAAGTTTGGGAGCACTGAAGCCCTAATGAATATATGACTTGATTCTCCAGATTACTCAATTGGCACCAGGTTTCACTGTCGTTTACTGGAGGAGATTTGAGGTCTGTGTGTGAAAGTAAGGATGCATGTATGGAAGTTCTGTGCATGCCCTAAACCTCCTTCTGTCACTGGACCAAAGCGGAGAAAAATTTTTCACTTTAGCAGTTTGGAAATGCTAATGTTTTTTGCAAAGGACCCTTTAAAAATGACTTGAAGATGCTATTTTCTTTGGTAACTTGACAGTTAATTACTTTTAAAAGGAATATTTTGCTTGCCTAGACAGATAAACAATGTAAAGTTTAGATTTTTTTTTTTTTAATAATTTGAAATGCTGCAATTTGAACGGGTTTGATATTAGAGTCTGAGCTGTAGATTTTTTCTTTTTTCTTTTTTTTGTGAAAACCTTTTGTGTGAAATGAGAGGTCATCTGACTGTATATTTAGATTACATGGCAAGACTGTTCCCTGCATACTTACACTAACATGCTATCCTTGTGAAGACATCTGTAATCCATTTGTTACAATTACCTTACCTTTGAGATGTTAGAAAAACTTGTGCGTGAATAACAGTACTCTAACACAAGTGCGTGACTATGAGTATGCAGCTTGTTTTGTTAGTTAGCAATGCAGAGAAAATATGCTAAGGTCCTGAATTAGTGTGCCCTGTTAAATTCATCCTTAGGATATTTACCAAATCTAGGGAAAACAACATTTTCATTGTCTTTTCAACCATGTTTCTCACTTGTTAAATACTTCTGACGGAGAATCACTCTTACTGTGTTCAGGAATTGCTTTAGTAACTTTGATTTTAATCCCTATGCTGTCTCTGTGTGCAATTTTTTCTTTCACAGATGGGAAATCCTTTGGTCCGAAGCACCTACAAAGGTGAATGGTCCTCAGGCTCGGCAATTCACACCTTGTATCAAACAGATAAACTTTCCCACAAACTTAATCCGACTGGAAGTGAACAGCTCTCTTCTGGACTATTACACTGAGTTGGATGCAGTAGTACTACACGGTGTGAAAGAGAGACCCGTGCTTTCACTTAAGACTTCGATGATTGATATGAACGATATTGATGAAGATGAGGATGAAGAAAAATATGGCTGTGGAATGGACACCCTTAATAAACAGTTCAGCATTGTTACCCTCAGGGAATGGCCGACTAATGGATATTTTGATAAACTGCCTTACGAGGTAAGAAAAGCATGTTTATACTCAATGTATGTGTCTTGATCATTAAGGGTGCAGAGGTGCTTTATGGGGTACTGGTCAAGATTGTTGTTTTTTCCAGTACTTTTAGTCTTCATGCTTGAAGAAGAAAATACATAAAAGAGATACGAAAAAATCAAATCAAGATCTGGAAGTGGAAATAGTTTGTAATAGGCTAGAATTTTCCTTTCCTGTAATCTCTCTTACAAAAACCCAGAACTTTGTTTTGAAACTGCCATGATACTTTCATATTATTATGAAATAAGCTTCTTCCATCCATCTAGGTTTTGAATCATGGTGCAGGTAAAAAGTGTTATAGCTGGACTTCTGTACACTGTCTTGTTTTGATGTTTGCTGCTTTTTATCCTATCATTAGCACAGAAAACAGTTGTGGAGAAACTACTCCTTTGAGATCCCCTGGCAGTGGGGCAGTTGCAAGTGTGGTCGGAGTCAGTGCAGATAAATATTTTCTTCCCTGTAATTTCCAATATAATGAGATTGTGAAGTATGATTGCTGAATATGGTGTGCAGGCCAGGAAATTCTCAGTGGGATGTAGCCGTTTACGGAGGCTAGTACCCTAGCTAGAGTAAGAACTGAGAGATGAAATAATTGTCTTCACCTCTCCTGAAATAAACCAGGTTTGCACATAGTGGAAAGGAGCCTTTACTTGCTGGTCTGACCTCTGGACTTGGGCAGAGACATGATTGTTCCTGCTCTTCAGTGTACTGCAGTCTGGCAAAAGAAACAAGTGTTTGTTTACTGCAGTAACTCATCAAATGCTCAGACTGCTTGTGGCTTGAATCAGACTCGCTTTGGAAAGTGAAGGGAGGGCGGTGAGACGTGCTGTCACTGATTGCAGGGCACTTTCAGAAATACGTGATCTAATCAAATAGTATTTTGGTTTTCTCACGTCTTTTTGTCTGTAAGTACCCAGTTCCACACATGAAGGCCATGGTTTGGGTGACCGTGTGCCCTAGTAACCTGCCGAAGTTTGCTGTGCTTCTGAAGAGGAAAGAGAGAGGAAGAGAATATAACAACTCTCTCCATTTTTCTCCTGTGTATTTATCTTCTCTTTTAAGTCTTCTTCGGTTCTTGAGTTTGGTGGGGTTTTTTTGTTGTTGCTCCAGTGGTATAATAAATGAGGATACTAACATCATCCTGAGTTAGCTCTAGTGGTGGTGGTTTTTTTCCCCAGAGTCAATATAGTGTTTAATATATTTTACTGTTGGTGTTTGTATATCAGTACTGAAGTAAAGAAAGTCCTTTGCATATGCAAAGGTGCAGTTGATTCCAGAACATCTTAAAATGTATAACTGTTTGAAAGTTTGAAAACTGTCTTGGTTTTAGTCATTCAAATGAATTAATTGTAGAGAAAACTTGATTTAAATCTAGAAAGTCTTGTTCGAAAAGGGTGGATAAATTGATTTGTAGTATAAGTAGACTACCAGAGAGATTGATTAATCTCTTTTCTGTTCCACATGGTTATACATATTAAGATTATATTTTAGGAAGTTTTTGTGTAGTCCTGTTACTCCTATGAACTTCTGCCTTCATGTACTTTATTATGCTTTTCTGCTTTCCTGTTTGTGTACCAGCTTCCTTTTTTATCCATTTTTTAACATGTTTGGTTTCATGAATGCATTTATATGGTCTATCAATACCAAGCACATTTTTTTTTCTTCTGCTTTAATATAAAGAAACTGAAAATATGGGTGGAATATTTATCAGAAAACTACAGAAGACTATTTCTGGACTGGTTTTGTGACAGCAGAAATCCCGGTCTCCTACTTTCTTGGTCCAGCTGGAAGGTTTGGGTATCAGAACAACAAAAATGTTGTGCTTTGTAGTATGACAATTTTTTATCGCATCAGATATGGGATTAGTACGCTGCATGCTGTCTTCAAGACTGACAAGTGTCAGATTTTTCTGGGAAGTGTTCAAACCTTGTAATGATGAAGTAAGGCAACTGCTGACTCCTTCCAGTTTTGATTGATACATTACATGAAAAATTGTATCTTTTCGTACGTTCATGTTGATTGTGAACGTGTAACTGTCCTCAGTCTTCATACATATGCCTATTCTTTGAGCTGTTTCAGGTTTTTTCATACTACCCTCCATAATTCACAAAATACAGAGGCTGAATGGTCTTCTGTGCTAATCTTAAAGTAGGCAGCAGTTCCTCCAGCCTTTGTTTTGCCTTTATTGTCTTTCTGAAACTTCCATAGACTGTCCTTTCATAGACTGTGTTGTTCCTCAAAATGGCATTAGGAATGGCTTGCTGCAGTGTGAGCTCTAAAAACATTGTAGAAGTCTAGATTGCTCCTGCCAACAAAAGAGAAAAATGCTCCTGGGGCACAGACTTCGTTAGAAGAAAGTGTGAAATCTTGGATGAACTGGGTGAGATGATTTTCCTTCCCTGCTCATGGACGGTGTTAACCAGCCCTTAGTAGCTGTGAAGTACTTGTGCTGTCATCTGTTCTCCAGAATTACCTTAAAATTGAGGAAGGATTTTCTAGGAGACATTTCATGTCCTTGTCTTTCTTCCCAGTTATCTTTGACTAACTTGTGCTGTTTGTAAAGTGGAAGGAGTAAGGCCTTAGTCTTAGTTGGCTTTCCAGGAATGCTTGAGACCTGATGGCCCAGAGAAGATAAAAGCCTCTGAGAAAGGTGAGGAATACCTGCCACAGCATACCTGTGGTGCAGTTTGAGACTCACCAAGATGTGCCAGGTACCAAGAACCTAACTTTTGTTCTTCAGAGAGAAGAGTCAGGAGAAAGCCTGCGTGCTGCAGTTCAAAAGATTTTTTTTTTTTTATATACATATATATATATATATATATAAATTTTGATATAAAAAGATATAAATGACATCTTTGTCAATCCTTGAAGCCAGTTTTTCCTAAAGCTGCCTACAAGATTTATGAGCTGTTCATGTCTACTGGGGAAGTGAATTTCACCGCTAAATGTGGATTTGGCACCTATGTTCCAGGAAAACGGGTCTTGAATGCAAGATCTGCATCCCTTAAATGATACTTAAATAGAAGAGTCAGAGCAATAAGCAAGAGCATTTTTAAGTGTCATACACTTTTTTCCCTCAACAGTAAACTTCTTACATCTTTCCAGAACAAATATTTGTAGGCTTTCAGATAATCAGCAAGATTTTGTGCCTCTTTTTGGAAAGAGAAACTCATGAGGGTCTTCAAAGCTGTCTTAACAGCTAATAAGCATATGGCACAAGATTCCCTTCAGCTAATGGCCAATATACTGCCAGTTGCTATAGCAGACTAGCTTTTGAGCAATGGGACATGGAGAAGATCTCTCCAGCTTTAGTCCTCCTGGAGTCTTGATTATTTGATTGTGCAATCTGTCAATAAGATCCTTTTCTGTTCTTTGAATCAAGAAGGGGCTTAAGACCTTTACAGCCTTTTCATTGCTGAGAGGATCAGAGCCTATAGCTTGGTGATGTAAAGCCCCCCCTGCCAAAGCATGTTATGTGCGTAGAATAAAGAAAAGGGAGACTGAAATGGTTGTGTATTGTGAAACAGTTGCAAGATCCGCTTTCCATGTGTTCACATGTGCTATTAAATGTGTGTGCATTTGCTTGTGCAAGCTATAGATAGGATTGTGGAACTAGGGACTGTGTTTTCTTAAACTATGTTGAGGAATGTCAAAAGCCCTAGAATACCATCTTTTCCTTCCTGCCTTCTCTCTTTGCCTTTTTGTGCACATATCCTTTGTCCTTTATCTGAGCGTGTCTTACTATCAATTCTAATTAATTAGGGTCTAAGCTGTGGCAGCTCTAGCTGCAGAATGAAAACATTGCAAGTCATTCATTTGTGTGTTTCTGAATGAGTGGTTTGCATAGACCAATATAGTTCCATGTTGGAGGGACTCACATTGAAGAACTGAAAGAGGAAGTTTGTAGAAAGTGCAGATATTCTAGGTTTGACCAGCATCCAAGCATTATTTTCTGAACAAATCAAGTTCTGCATTATTGTGCTCTAGCCACAAAAAGGAGTTTATTGGGTACAAATGGTTATTGCTTGCTGTTATTCAGCAAAAATGCTTTAAAAAGCTGGAGAGACTTTTGGGTAGGTAAGTACTATTAGGAGCTACACCATTGGTAAAGTTTTACCCCATGTATTGAAGAGTGTGATGGAGGTCCTGTCTGAGCTTATAAGCAAACTTTGATGCAGTGGGTGAGATGTCTTTTTTTTTAAGATGTTATATTTTTTAATTTATAATTCAAAATATATGCATATATGTAAGATGCTGTAGTTAGGGACTGTGATGATGATAAAACACGCATGGCTCAGGTACAAATCAGGATCTTTTTTGTGCTCAAACAGCACACAATGAATTTGTATATGGTTGGTTGTTGAATTGTTGTGGAGATGTACGATTTGGAAACCTCCAGTTTTTGGAGGTTTTCACTGTAGTGGGTGTTGACCTCACCACATCTCTAAAGCTGGCATGTGCCATGTTTGCCCTGGAAATGGGAGAGAAAGTACTCTTGTACTTTCGGCCCATCATAACCTAAAAAGGTGATCAGTGTTGTATAAATTATATTTTGTTTTCCTCTTTATATTCCTTTGTATTGTTTTTCCAGTAATTTTTGTTTTTACTGATTGATTTATAAGAAAGTAGTGAAACAATAATGGTTGCTGTAATTTTTCGTAAATACAGAGTAAAACCAGTTGTTTGTGAGAAACTGTGTTATGAAATTAGTTTTCAAAGCAGATACTCAATTCTGCAGCATTCTTGGAATCACCACGAACACGGTGTAGCACAATACAGCACGTCATGTCACATACTCATTTTGGTATCAAATCGTACTTTATGCTAGGTTACACGTACATAAAAAGCAGATTTCTGACAGACACCAGACTCCAGATTGATGGTGATTAATGGTTATTAGCCTGTAGGTTTGGAACCTGTTATCTTTGTTTAATCATAAGCCAGAAAAAAAGTACTTTATATCTTAATGTCATAGTAGTGACATTTCATTATATTTTTTCATTCTAGATATTATGAAGTAGCATAATTTCAGTAAAAAGTAAAGAAGGATGATTTTTTCTGATTAAGACATTCATGTGGTAAGAGATTTCATCTCAGGTGTGGAAAGACTGCAGCATCCTATATGTTATGAAACACTGATTGAAGTAATCGTTAGTGTAAAGGGACATTGGTGAGGCATTTATAGTTTTATTCACCATTATCTTCACTGCTCAGAAGTCACAAAATAACTTTTTTTTTCCATTGAACAGAATTTGTGTTACTTTGTTTTTATCAGACATTATTACGCCACATTAATTGTAGACATAAATTTAGCTAACTGTGCAGCCTTTGTTGCTGAGCTCTCTGCTCTAGAAAACTTACTAAACAAGCATGGGAAAAATCTGAGGAAAAAGACATTCATAAAATAGATATTTAGGTGGCTTACAGAGTGTGAAATAGCTGAAAGATTGCAAAATAGTTTGAAGCTGTCTTTCAGAATATTGAAAATTATTTAAAGTTAAATTGATGGCCTTAGAAAAATAGGTATATGTTTAGGTGTCTACTATTAGAATGACAAACAAAACTGTGCTAAGCAACTTTTAAGCTGAAGTATGGGTCTGAGCCAAGCAAAAATCAAGATAGTAACTTGGGATTGTATCTATGTTCGCTCCTGGTTAGTTTGCTCGCTCTCTGATACCAAAATGCCAACACACTAAATGTCAGTTGGGAGCAAACTTTGTTGATTATAATATATTAACTGCAGTTATTTTATATATATATATAAAAATATAAATATATATATATGTTATATGTATTGCTGTCACATGGAAATGTCTGTGCAGATCCTCTGCAACGAGCTGAGGTGAGAGTTCCAGGCACCTGCAGAGACAAAAAGCCTGGGCTGTTTTTAGGGGGAAGGAGGAGCAAGGAGAAGGGGAGAGGGAAGGCTTGAAATCAAGCTTGAGAGAAACTGGAGTATATGCAAACATTGTATTTTGGCATTGGAGTTGAAGTTAAGTTTTCTGAAGAGTCGTAGATGGTGTTTGAAATCCAAATACTAAATCTGGAGCTGAGTAGGAAGTAACATTTTTCATTTTGCAGGAAGTTGGATTGTTTTCTTATTTCTTCTCTTCCAAAAATGAAGGGGGGAGGAGGGGAGGCGGAAGCTAGCTGCATAAACTGGTACGTTGGAAGTACAATCTGTTTGGATCTCACAAACAGCTTCATTTTCATTTTATGTCAAGCATTTTATTCTGATTTTTGGCGGTTTTGTCTTATGAATCCTTACAAGACATTAAAATGAAACATTATGGTATTTTGAAAGGGCCACAGGACTCTCTTCAGTTTAAGCTGGTTTGTGGGTTGGGTTTTTTTTATTTACACTGATTCATTTCAGCCTGTTATTGTTTCCCACTCTGCTTGAAAACACTTAGTTTTAGTTACATAACTTGAGTGCAGGTACTTGTAGCTGTTAAAGACAGCCCTGGTAAAGTAAACATTAATTTTTAGATTTCATTTTTCAAGTGCATTTTCTCTCAGTTTCTAAGCTAAAGCAGATCTTTTTTGTTGAGCATTTTTGTTATTTCCTAAAGTGAGTATGTGTCTGCATGTGTTGATCTTCCTTTAGAAAGGAAAACAGAGCATGATAGGAGATGGGATATTTCTTAATTTCCGAGTGTGAGATAAGTCATTACAAAAACATGTATAGTGATGCTAGTCAGAAGGGCTGGTGATTATTCTGAAGCTGAGATGATTCGCTTTGACAAAGGTGAAAGGGGTTTTGCCTTTCAGTTTTGGCTCTGGCATAGAACAAAAATGCTCTCAAAGTATTACAGCAAGGAAGAGATTACTTCTTAAAAGAAGATCTGAATATGTTGAATTTTTTACCTAGTTGCATAGTCCAGCATGGATGGGAGAGGGTATAAGGTAGAAGACAAAACACTGATTTTTTAAAGCAGGGAGCAGAGGAATAAATCGGAAATCAGCTCAGGGTGTGGGGAAACTGGGACATGGTATGGTTTTTCCATGTACTCTGCAAATATGCTACCATCTTAAAAACCAAATCCAGAGAAGAAAGAGGATGCCGACTCAGTGTTCTGATCAACAGCAGTGCAGACATTGTGAGGGGAAATATGTAAATGTAGTGTTTACATATATATCACTGTTTAAATTGGCATGGATAAAGAAACTTCTAATTTTAAAGCTTCCTGTCACTTTCATATGCTGATCTGCTTTTTCCTTTCTTGTTTAATATGTTGTCAAATTGAGAAGGCAGTGCAGTCCTATTTAATAGTTAATCAATGATTTATTCGAGAAGTTACTTTTAAGTAAAAGGATTTACTTTTCTTTGAAGTTAGAACATCTTTTCTTATTTCTTTGCAGTTTTCCCTTAACATTTCAAGTGCTATATGACCGTCTGTGACTTTTTTCTGTTTTTAATATAGCTCATCCAGTTGATTTTGAGTCACCTTACAGTACCAGACCTGTGTAGACTAGCGCAAACTTGTAAGCTACTATATCAACATTGCTGTGATCCTCTACAGTACATTCATCTCAGTTTACAACCTTACTGGGCAAGGATTAATGACACATCTCTGGAATACCTACAGTCTCGCTGCACTCTCATCCAGTGGCTGAATTTATCTTGGACTGGAAACAGGGGAGCCATCTCTGTTTCTGGATTTAGCAGGTCAGTGCTAAATGTACAGAAGTATTTTGACAAGCTCTGTTTGCAGAGCTGCTGCACAGTAGTTTCACTAAGTATTTGAAACCTTATCAAAAGACAAGAAACATCTTTGATTTACTGTAAAGGGTGTGATTGTTATGATGTAGAAAAAAACAACAGCTAAAACAGTATGAGATAGTAGATACAGCAGCAGAAGTCCGTTTCAATATGTAGAGTCTGCATGTGCCAAACTGCTTGTGACTGAAAGGCTTCTTCCAGGGTGAGCAGTGTTTTGCTTTCTCCTGGGCTTCTAAAAGACTCCACTAGAACGAAGCTGTCAAAAGTCCATCTCATGAAGAAAATGTTTGCGGTTGTTCTTTGTACAGATGAGTCATCAGTAGGACTGTATTAGAATGGCCGCAGTAATAAGCTGATTACAGTGCATGCTTACAAGGTATGGGCCTTAAGTAATCACTGGAGTGCAATGTAAATGCAAATATTTTCATAAAAATGATTTAAAACATTAGCCCTGTTGGGAAACAGGGGGTTTGCATGTGCATCTTCCACTGAGCTGAAAATATGACTGTGCTGTAGGTCATTAAAATAGCAAATTCGCAGGGATTCTTCTCTGTATAATAGCTGTGTTCTCTGCTTTCTTAACATATCATTTCTTGCTCCTTTGCTCGTTTGCATTAGTTAAACAGCATCTATCAATGCATTTCATTTAAGCAAAAATTGCTGCTTCAACTAAGAGGTAATCAGCAATGGCAGGTGAAAGCAGAACTTGACTGATAAGAAACAGAAATGTTTAATATATCTAAAAAAAAAAAAAAGTCTTAACTCTCATTTGTTTTCTGAATAAAAAGGTTAAAGCAAGTATTCAAACATTTTCTTTCCTTTGTTGCCTGGGTGCCTTCCCTGGGGAAGTAAAATAATTTGAAGCAATACTTTGGCAAGATGAGAGTGTCGCTTCCTTTTTTCCTGACCTTCCAGTATAATCCAAGAACCCTATGCTCTTTTGTGCTTTTTGGTAGAAAAAGGAGATAGATGTCAGCTAGTTGTTGAGTGGGGTACAAATGTTTCTCCTAAATTTGGATTTTGTATTAGATACATTATGCACAGCATAAATATGCAAGCCTTAATTGAGAATTCAACTCTGAAATCATGACGTGCTTGCTTTCTGATGCTTAGCTATTAAATCTGTCCTTTGAAAACTTAATGTATCTGCATCTTCATGGCAATTTTTTTTTGATTTTCATTATTTTTTTTTTGAACATGCAGTACTGCTAAAGATTTTTGTAGTCTTGAAAGAAATGAATGACCAAATTCAGAGAATTATAAACTTTGCAGTTCTGGCATTTCTGACTTGCAGTTAGTTGAAAATGGCTTTATTGCTAATGACTTTTTTATTTCAGTGCTGAACTAATAACAGCACTTACCTGTAGTCAGTGTTTCTAAAAGAATAAATATTCATTGTTTGACTATTAATAATCTGTGAATAAACACGGTCAATTCATATTCATTACTACAGGTGATATTTATTTGTAACAAGGGGGAAAAGTGTTCTTGGACAATCATACAATTGTGAAGTTACCTGTATTTCTAGGCAAAAGTATTTCTTGGAAGAGATACAAGCAGTCTGGGAATGGGAGATGCAGTTCAATCTTAAATTTTTGAAACAAAGTTGTAAGCTAAATGATTTTCAGGTGTGACTTCTGCTCAGAATTTTCACTCCTGAATCACAACGTCTCCGCTGTAACTAGGTCTGGTTTTGAAAGTCTCCTTTTTCCTAATGCAGAAATAATTTTGCAACTCTTTGTTCCATAGAAGTGTCTTTTCTAGTAGAGTTTCCAAACACATATTTTCCTTTTGACATTTTTCATCAGCAGGTTTGTCAAATTTGCTGGCCTCCAGGAAAGGAAAACTTGCAGCTCATTTGCTATGGAATTGTACAGGAGACTTATTAGAATAACAGTTGCCTTTCAAAAGCATTAACATAACTTTCTTCAAAAAAGTAGCTTCCTGGTAAGAGATACTGTTCCTCAAAGGAGAAATCTGACAAGTAATGTTTTAGTTTCATTGCCCTGGCTGTCATTAAGAAACCACCACCATGTGGATATTGCAGCATCCAGGACACGTAGTTATGAATTCCCACAATTTTTCCTTTTGGACTTCTAGTTGTTCCTTACCCAGCCTGACTTTTGGTGGATACTATGCAAAGCAGAGTTTCCAAAGAATGGAGGTACTTTGACTTCCCTAGGAATTCTATTTCATGTTTAAATTTTTTTTCTAGTTTACTCTTCAGAATGAGTCTTGCAGAGGAGGTTCTCATTTGGCTGGGGAGAGAGCATTGCTGCTTTTATCAGTTACCTGCTGATGTTAACTGTTACTAAACACTTATTCAGATTTTCAGACTGTGATTGTCCTTTGCAGAAATTAAATACTTATGTATTTCTGTCTGTCTATACGTAACAGTAGAAGACATGTACCACTACATTTATTACTGCAAAATCTTCTCTTGCTGCCTACTGCATGAATGTTTCTGAATCAGTTTGTTGTTTTTTCTTTATCCTGCTCTCTTTGGCTCCCTCTCTGGTCTTGGTATTCTCTATTTCTTTCTGCAACAGAAATTTTTAAATACAGCAATGAGGTGTGCCTATAGAGTACCAAGCTGCATCTTT
This sequence comes from Platalea leucorodia, assembly GCF_965183815.1. Lineage (NCBI taxonomy): Eukaryota > Metazoa > Chordata > Aves > Pelecaniformes > Threskiornithidae > Platalea > Platalea leucorodia. Next base: position 82,772,516 of record NC_138825.1, read on the forward strand.
TATTTTGGATTTACTTGGTGAAAAAGTCATCTTGTAACTTGAGGTTGAGTTCATACGAGCCTAAATTACTTATTCCAATACTTCGAGTTTGTAAATTTTGTGATAAGTTGCTGCATAAGTGACCATGAATGGCTGTCAAGCCAACTACTTGGAGGTGTAAAGAATTCTGCCTAGAAGTTGTAACAATTTGAAGGACTCTGTTATGCTGTTTTTAAAAGGCCAACCTACATTTGTCAATTCAAAGAGAAAAAAACATTATTTGCTAAATGAAATTTGTAAATAACTTCACAAACACTGCAAGTTGCTGCAGCATAGAAACGGCAAAATGCTAAAACCAAAATACCTTATCCTCATAGATAACAGCATTTTGCTTTTACAGGGCCTGTTTTTTATTTTGTTTTCTTTATTTTTGCACTTTTCTCAGCATTTGGTGTTACATTTGGCAGTGTTGAATTCAAAACTGGCAGAGTTAGTTTCATTCTTACAACTATACAGTTTAGGTTATGATTTCTGCAAGTCAGGGCATGTTTAAATGCTACTCTCGCTCAAATTATATTTTGAACTATCTTTCAAAACAGTTTTTATCTGTGGTTTCTTACAACAGTCTTGAAGTAGCTTGTGTAAATTTGTGTGTTGCCTTAAAAGGTTCATATAGACATGATTGTAAGAAATAACTGAAAATATGTATTTTCTTGCAAAAATGTATTAAAGTAGAAAATTTTTTAAAATACTAGTTTTAAGAAATGTGACTGAAGCAAATACTGTATTATCATGAGAAGATAGAATGCTTCAGGCATATGAACATCCTGAGGCAAAGCTGAAGGTATTTTAACTTATTGATAGCATCTACTCCTTAGGGCTAAAAATTACTATCATAAAGTTTTGATTTCAGCATATAATATAAATTAGCTAAACTTTATCGTTTAGATTGAACTAAGAGTATACGGAAAAGTGAAAGACAAATGAATATCTGAGCAGTCTCAAGTGTCTGGAATGCAAAGTGACAAGGAACAAATAAAGATTTCACAGCAAGCATTGCGTAAGCAGCACTGCATTTCTCTTGGCGTTAGAGGTATGGTGAATTTCTTCATGCCAGGGGAATATCAGCGTGGGAGGATAAGACCTATATAGGAAAAGTGAGGCAAGTTGGCTGGAGGTATACTAAATATCGCGATGCTGAATAAATGCTCTGAGGTTTAAACAGCTCAAGGACGATGACAGTTTAAAAACAGAGTTTCGCATGCAGATTTCTTTATATCACTGATAATGTCATTAGATTGTTTAAACTCTTTTGCTTCAAATATCTGAGGTATTGGGATTTTTATTTACTTCTAACATTTTATACTGTGAAAATGAATTAATAGTGTTTTATTTTCAGGTTAGTGATGCAGTGTTTGCATGGCAAGCACATCCAGGAATATTTCTTTAACAATGTTGTGGCTGTTAAGGTTTGAAGGCTTTAGTTGCTGTTTCATATAGGTGTATTTTGACAACGTTTAACTTGGTGAGGCTTTGCTATGAATCAAACTAGCAGGAAGGTCAGAGAAATGACTGAAACATGCATCAAATACTCAGTCACAGAAAACAGGAATAATGTGTGACTTGACAGGGATTCTCAATTTAAAAATCACATCTGTCTTTTTTTAATTTCCAGTTTTTAGTGAAACCTAGGGTTGCTGTAACTGAGATTAAGTAATAATGTTTGTTTTGCACGTTTTTATTGAAATAGTTTAATCTGTGTTGAGAAAAACACAAGATCAGGTACTTAATATTTTCCTTACTTGCATGCAATGGTTTAAGGTTTGCTGACAAAAAAAAAGTTTAATACATGCTAGAGTAGAAAATAACATTGTAACAATTAGAATGTCTTAGAAGGAGGTAAGGTGACTTCATTTTAAAAACAAAATTACGTTACTCAGTCTCATTCTCAAGCGTGCATACTCAGATGCACCAAGACAACCGATACATGTCCAAACCAATGGCGTAGTCTCGCCATTCTCTGCCACCTCCGTCCTTCGTCTCCTAATCTGCGTGTCCTGAGAAGCTGCGCATACATATGTTAAAGGACCTTGATGACCTGCTAATCCGACTACTAACACACACTGGTCTACCAGCCCTTGCGTTGCCATTTTTTCTTTCTTGTGCTTCTACCTGTGTGTACCTGTTGATTCTCCAGTCATACCAATCTTAACATTTTTATTGCAGTTTTCTGTCCTACATACTGCTGCTGTTGTGTAACACAGCAGTCCTGAAAGAAAAAACATCATTGTGAGTATAAAAATATCTGGACATGACTTTAAGAAATATGTTAAAATGTAATTCCACAAGCCAAATCTCATTGTTTTAAATTACGTAAGTAAATTTGTCAAGATTCTTTAGGTCCTCGGATCTCTGCTGTAAGGCTGGCGTAGCATGTTCTGATTCAGAGTCAATTAGGCACTTGCAATTTCTTATATTCATTGCACTATCAGTGCAGACACTGTGATCCCAGAAGTTGGTGTCTGCTGACGAATGGAAGTATCAAAAGCTGCCATGCAAATATGCAGTCACCACAACTTTGGAAACTACCTAGAGTAGAAAACAACTCACTGACTGAAAGGAGGAGGAACGTGCTTCAGTGTTTGGGGGGAGAAAATGAAAAAGTGCATGAAGTTTAAACTTGCATAGAACATTAGGGGTTGATTTTATTCAAATGAAGCCTTACATAGCCAGTGCAGTTCCATTAGAAACCACTGGAGCAAAAGTGATGTGTTCAGTACTCTCATAAGCATATGTCTAAAAGTATTTTGAGGATTTTGTTTGGGAGGTCTTATGCAGCTGGTTCTGACATGAAGGGTGCTATCTCTTGTACCTTGATATTTTTTTTTTTTGGTACCTTCTTTGGCCCATCGGATATGCTTATCATGCAGACATGAATTACAAGACTGGAAGTTGTTAATAGGCTAAGTGACCCCGTGGTCATGATGGGTTTAACATCAGCATGAGCAAATAGCATCCTAACTGCAAATAGATGTATTTGATGTTTCAGAAGGATTTCACTAGGACTAACTTACTTCCCAAAAGCTGAAGCTGAAGGGGGGGAAATGAGCAGCAGTTCTTGAGAGTAGGCAGAAGGTGATGGAAAGTGAGTTTGTTTTTTTTATTTAAAAAACAAAACTAAAAACACCCCCCCAAACAAACAAAAAAAAAACACCAACCAACAAACCGAACAAAAAATACCTCCCTCCCAAAAAACCCCTTCACAATACCAAAAAAACCAAAAAAAACCCCAACAAACAAAAAACCCCCTGAAATACTGCAGTCTAGACTGAGGATGAACTTAGAGGGAAAGGCCCAATCCAATGTCAAGGAAATTAAATTTACATGTTCGCATTTTTCTAGGTTGTTTAGTCAGTCATATTTCATAACAAACATGAAAGGATGAAGGGAGATCACTTCAGAAATTGTGTGTATAAAATATTGATGATAAAAGCAAAGCTAAAGGGATGGATGACTGTGCAGAAAGGAGGAGAGACTAAAACCAGGAACCAGTCAGTCCTCAGTGATTAAAGGAGAGGTATGTGAAGAAATGTTGATTTGGGTGGAAGGTGCGTTTTTGGGGGTTGTTTGTTTTCAAATGAGCTAAGTCAGAGACAGGCAACCAGTGTCTGTTAAGTCTCAGAAGTATGAAGGCAATGCCACATTTGTTCTGAAAGCATGAGAACCCATTTTCTACCTTGCCATATGGCTTTGGAGATCCATGTAGAAAGACATTAGGAAAAACCTCTGTCCTGAGCAGCCTGTTAAGTGCAAACAAAGATTGGGGTGCCTTGATCGTTGGGGGAACTTTGCAGTTCTGCCTGATGTTCTCCGCCCTGTGCTGGTTGGTGACTTCCTCAAATTCCTCCTCCTCTTTCTGTTCATCTCTTTACTTCGTGCCTGTCAGCTCGTTCTTGTACTCTGCTGCATGTCCCGTATCCCCCTTGCCTTTCTGTTTAATGTCTCCTAAATAACCTTTTCCAAAAAGGCAGCAAAGCCGTGGAGTACAATGCTCGTTGCTATTGCTGTGTTCGCTCTGTTTGTGTGTTTCAAGTGTCATGAATTTAAATAGAATGTTATGAGGATAATAACTCCTCAAGCTGGTGAGCCTGGCGTTCTTCTCAAAGTCTAGGGGGTTAAATGAGTGTTTCCCTGACCCGGTAATGTTAACTTGTAACATTCCTAGAAGGAGAAAAGCGTTGATCTGTACCAACATTTATAACAGCCAAGCCCTGTTAAATTATATGGCAGTTCACCTAACATCCATTATTGTAATGGAGTAATTCATAAAATATTTATCTGTTAGCAAATTAAAAGCTAGAGATTTAATAAGTGACAATTGACAAGGTTTTGTGGAAAATATCACCATTCAAACAAACCTGATAATTTGTTGATGAAAGAAGCCGTGTGAATGTATTGTTAAAGCACTCATTAAATAAAGGAATTGGCTAATTGGTAATCAGCAATGAATCTATATGCCTCTACTCGGATTTCCAGGGGATTTCCATCCTGCCTTTCTCCATGGCACTGTTGAACTCTATTGCTAGCCTAAAATAGCAGTCTAATGTTTAAATACCCGATGTTAATTGTTGTAAATTGTCATGTCATTTCAGCTCTGACACACTCATGAGAAGGCTTACCAGTCTAGGTGAATTCATGGTATCCAGTATGAAAATGGCAAATAAGTGCTTGGTGTTTGAGCTCTGATTTTACAAACTAAAATAGATTCTAAAGAGAGACTGTAGAGTTGGACAAAAATAGCTGGAGTCGATTTGCAGGCCATACTTGGCAGAACCCCTGGGGCTCTGGGGCTTATGTCTCCCCTTTCATGTCTCAGACCCTCTCTTTGTTTCTGTTTGCATAGGCTCATAGAAATGTTAGGGACCTCTGAAAGTTGTCTACTCCAAGCTCCCACTTGAAGTGCCAGTGTCCCCAGTGCTAGATCAGCTCAGTCAAGGTTTCAGGTGACTCTTGGAAACCTCCAGGGATGGAGATGCCACCCTGGAATCTCCTTTCCCCTCCATATTGCATGGGATCTGCATAATCAAACTTAGGCTGTGTAATGTCCAAGATGAAAGGAATAAAGAAAGGTGATGATGAATGGCAAGTATGACTTGAGTGAGTAATGAAAAAATAAGGAAAGGAGAAGGTTTGAAAACTTGGATTTTGAAAGACAGACTTCAAGTCCTGTGCTACTGTTAGTGTCATTGAGGAATGCCTCCCTGAATGTGTCTGCTTTTAAGACCAGCAGCTATTTCATCCTAAGTTTCAGCAGGAGCAGAGTCTTGGGAAGGCTAGTACCTCTTTAGTGGTAGCAGTAGGAGGTTTTGTGCAAGCAGAAGCGCCCTGTCTCTCTGGCATTTCTATTGTATGAGTTAAACCCAAAAAGTAATACTAACTTTGCAGTAAAAGTGTCAGAACCTAAAGCTGCTTTGTCTGCATGAAGTTTTTTGTAGGCTAGAACTGGTAATAGAGCAGATCAGCACATTTATTATGAGAAACTACTTCATGCTCTCTCACGAGTAGCTCCCTTATTCTAGGAAGTAACAAGGGCAACTCATTGCAGCCCATAGGTTAGGAACTTAGTTTTTTCTACTGGAGAAACTTAAAGTATAACAAAATCACTGCAAATGTGTGAGGGTTTTTTTTCCTATTAAATATCAAACTTACAAGGCTAGTGATTGACTCACAGTTTGAAGGTTATCTTTGCAACAAAAAGGGACATAAGCTTATGTGTTTTTAATTAAAAGCTTGGATGAGATATAATAGAGCTTGGATTTCTGACACAAGACCTCTGACAGAAAGTGTAATTCATGCAGAGAACATCAGAGTTTCTAAATTTTGGATATTTTGTCTTCTAATATCTTATATTTTTTTACTTCCAATGAAAGTGATGTGAAATAGTCCTTAGGAATCTCTGTGTTCTAGAAGCTACAAAGCGTTGATTTTGGCTTATTTGTTAATGAAAGGAATGAGCAATTTTTCTGAAAGTCTTAAAAAACTTCTGAATATTTCACCCATTTAAAAGTATTTGTTTAACATTATTTTTACATTTGCAGATCTTTCTGAGATAAAGATAAATGTGAAATCATTGGTGGAAACTTGCAGGCCATTGTCAGAATTGGCTTCAGGGACTGTTTAAAAGCATTTCAAACATTACCTGTGTTGTACTTTGCTCCATTGTCTCAGAGTAAATGGCAAGAAGAAAGCATGTTCCAACTTTCTAAACTGAAACAGAGTTTTCAAGACTAATGTTAATTTAATAAAAAGCCCTCTCTGTACTGTTCTCACCCCCAATGATTCTTATGCAGTTTGTTTTCAAGGTAGAATTGCTTTTTAAGCCTGCTTTAGTGACGTTAGCCTCTTTATGCCATGTATAGCATTATATAGCCTTCTGTGTTTCTTAAGATCTATGTAGTCAAATATTCCTTTGTACAAAACATTGTATAATATCTAGGTTATGTACAGTCTCAAGTTAATGTTGGTGAAACAGCCTTGACTCTCTGACTACCTTTTGGTTTTTGAATATTGCTCTTTAACTCAAAACCTAATTAGTTTGGTCTCTTCTGGATTTGTACAGATTTGATTCAGAAGTAACTTCTTCAGAGTGGTTATGATTCATTTACTTTAACCTAATCATGTTTTCTATTAGTTAACGGAGGTGACATAAGAGCTGTGGTCTGTAGGCTTTTCACTGTTGAAAGGAGCTGTTTCCTGGTTTACATGCTTAAGGCTTTGACAGTATTCAGACTCGCACCTGAAAGTATGTTTACTTTTCACTTAAGATGTGTTTTTTACAGGTTCTTGAAAGCTTGTGGCTCTGAACTAGTACGTCTTGAGTTGTCTTGTGGCCATTTCCTCAATGAAACATGCTTGGAGGTCATTACTGAAATGTGTCCAAATCTTCAGGAATTAAATCTCTCATCATGTGATAAAATACCACCTCAGGCTTTCAACCACATAGCCAAAGTGGGCAGCCTCAAGCGTCTCATTCTCTACCGAACAAAAGTGGAGGTAGGAACAAGTATTTTTAACCTTTGCAATAAATACTTTCAATCCTGGTAAAGTTGTACTTTTTTTTTTCATTAATGAAGGAGTGAATTAGAATTTTGCATGTAAATTCAAAAGTAAATTAAGAAAATTCAGAAGTAGTTTCCAAAACCATAGGATTTTTATTTTCAAAATAGCTTCTGGATTTAACAAAGAGAAATAAAAAGCCTGTGTGTTTTAACTTTTGTGGAAGATTGGTGATTTTTCACCAGCTGTTTTAAGCAATGTAGTGAAATCACAAATGTGAAAGCTTTTCTCTTGTTTTGAAGTGCACTCCAGACAGGCTGTATTTGGCAATATAATTGGGAAATTATCCTGTTTAGTAACTTACTGTAATTATCAACATTCTCTCCTTTAGAATTACTTACTAATTACTAGATCCCTACTATCTTTGTATATTAGCAGTATTTGAGACATGGAACACAAATTTTTTAAAATACTTTTCATTTACAGTGTAAAAATTACTTCTTTATACAATTACTCAACTGCCCGAATCAGGGTTGTTATTGTTTGCTGCAATGTATTTTCTGTCTAAGATGGAATGGTTTTACATGCTGCAGTTGAGAAGACTGTTGTAGTTTACTACATTTTACAAATGTTGTATCCTAGTAAATTCAACAATTTGAATGAGAAGCAATTCCATTACTTCTCACTAGCTACGTGACTTAGGTATTACAACCTTGCTACTCTGTTTTACATAGAAGCTCTCGTGCTTCTCTTGTTGCAAAAGCTACTGCGTAGCAGAGCTCCAAAATGGGGGGAAAAACATGTCTCTGCAGTTTTCTTCTAGCTTTTAGTTCTAGGTTAACCTTTTAAGAAGAGTTTGCTTGTGTATGTAACTTCTGCTTATGCTTTCGGTACACAGAAGTGAGGTTATGACACTGGATTGTGTGAGGTGTTAAGCTGTAGTGTAACAGAAGAGCTGAGGCTGCAACAGTAGGTTCTGTCTACTAGATGTGTAAGGAGCATCTGACGTTATAGTAGCTTATTCCATTTATAAGCAGTGCACACTGAACACACATGCTACAAAGTTATTTGCATTTTGTTGTCCTTTTTTTGGTAAATCATATGTACGTTTGTGTCAAAGGTCTAGCTAGCTGTCTGTAATGGTGATTTGGTAATGCAAGGTGGTTAGATTAAAGGGTGGGCTACCTGGAATGATTGGCATTTGCTGTGGAGTATGCAGGTAGTCACCATGAAGTCAGTGCCTCTCAGTAACCTGTTACTTTGTGGTAGTTGCTCTGTGTATTGAAGCAAGTGTTATTTTCTTCAAACTAAAAAATAATTTGGTGAGCCCTGCTTTGAAGTGCCTTTTGTATAGCGCTCTGAATCAGTACCTTGGGCGTATCTGTTCTGTTTGTATCTCACTAGATTTTCCGTAAATCTTGGATAAATCTCTGTGCCTCACTTTGAGCCTGTGCTCTGTACTTCACAAGGCTTTTTCAGATCCGAAAAAGATCATTGTATCAGAGGTAAAGATAGTATAACTTTATTTTTTTCTACTGTTGATTGATCATAATCTGCTTGATTTTACTCAGGTAACTTCTAAAGTTCAAGACTTTGTTTGTAATAGTGCAGCAGCTGAGGTACACTCTGACTGGTAACTGTCATTTCTCAGCTATCACTTTGCTGAACAGAACTTGAAATTAGATTGAATGTAGGTGGTAGAGATTTCCTGGCTTTGAAGCCCTTAAATTGTGAAGATTCATGTCTGCCTTTCATGTGTATGGACATGCATCTGCTTGTAGCTGACAAGAACATTCATTCATAATCAAGTTTACTTAAGATCGTGCTTCCATGTTATACAAAAGTATAAACAAAAGGCACTGTTCCTAACAAACCATGGAAGAGAAATTTCTAGAAATTTAAATAGGTAAATTGGAGAGGATGCCTTTGTGTTACTTGTTAATATGAAGCCACTTAATATACATTGTACATCACAGGTGGAAAAGTAGAAGGGAAAGAATGAAGATGTAGCATAGGATTTGAATTAGGATTAGAGTTACAAAAGTCACAGATTTATAGAAATAACATTGCCTTTCTTACCATTAGCTTCTCTTAATGCAAATCTTTGTTTTTCTATACAAAATAGGCTGCCGTTCCTTCTGTACTCTTCAGCTGGTACGGAGATGTTAAGTAGTAACTGATGTCTAGATGCAAAAAAAGACGGGACAGAGAAAGTCATCAAGCATGCTCTGGAGTGATTTAGACTTCTCTAAAACTTATCAAAGAACTGTAATATAGTAGTGTTCTTGATTTTTGTGAAATTTCTGCTACTACTGATTCTTCATTGTTGGAGCTTTTAAGGAGCAAACAAGGGAACAAAGCTAATGTTTAATCAAGAGCTTGGGCGTTGTACTGTTGCCAACTGGACCTGCTCAGAGAAAAGAATCTGAGGCCATGAATCCACTAAGGAAAACTGCTAACTGATAACAAGTATGTGATAATTAAGAGAAAGTAAGTAAGAAGGTGAGAAGAACAGAGCTGATATGTGTGTTATGGTCCTCTGTAAAAGTTCTGTCTCAAAATCCAAAAAAAAAGAAACCAAACAAAAAATGTATTTATTCCATTTAGACCACTGTTTTCCTAAATAAATCAGTGGCTTGCTTTTTTTTTTTCTTAAAAAGAAACCAAAGAACAAAATAAAGCACCAAGTCTCTTGATCTAAATTTTCTTCTTGCATGATATTCTAGAATGGCAAAGGTACAAGTCCTACCATAATTACCAATGTGTTGTAATTTTTTGTGACAGAAGGATGGCATCCCTGTTCATCCTGTGTTAACCACCTTGATGTAAAAATGGGGTGATATGCTTCTGATGTTTCTGGGGATTTTGAGGTAATAACCAAAATGTGAAGAGGGAACGAATATGCAGAGAACAAGTAGGTAAAAAGTTGACCAAAATGAGTTCTCCAATGGGGTATCATAATTTTGTTTGTGTGTATCTTACTGCACAATTAAAGGCAGTCACTGGAACTGAAGCATAGTAAAATTAGATCAAATGAGGAGGGGGCTACCTTTTATGCTTCTAAACAGTCTGATGAATTTATTGTTATGGCTGATCACCGTAAACACTTAAGTTGAATTATTCAAGGGTAGTGATCGTATTTTTTAAAAAGGGCAACACTAAAGAGAACAAGAAGAGCAAAATAGGACTTAATGCTCTAATTGACTTTTAAAGGAGGGCCCCTCTCTGCATGTTATTTGTGATGCCAGTGAAAGAGGGGTCATTTTCTACCCCACAGTTGTCAATCTCTGTTGAAAATGCAGTGGTGTGTTGGAGAACATCTGGTAAATAGTACAACTTGTTCTTTTGGTTGTGAATTTGGGTGCGTGACTAAATAATGTAGGATATGGGACGAAGATTCTCGATCCTTCTTATCAGTATGTTGATAAAGCTGTTTGTGGTTTTGCATGATGCTTTATGAAGTAGAGCATTAACATTTTAATAAAAGAAATTATATTTTGATTAATGAAAACAGACTCCCATGTACCTGCCCAGGTGTAGGATCTCCCTACTCAGACTACATCTTGCAGTACTCTGCTTTTATTTCTTTTTTTAATGCCAAAAAAAGAGAAAAATTGCCTTTAATATTTAAACTGTTTATTGTATTTTTCTGTTTATATGATTATTATGACACTAATGGATGAATTCTGAGAAAATGCTCTGCAGAAAATTGGCTACTGTTAATGATTTTTACCTGTTAGGTACAGGAAAACAGATTTTGAGGAAAACGGAAACTTAATAAAGTTGACAACATATTATGTAATCATCTGAGCAATTGTTATGACACTTCCTTGTTATTTTAGCTGTTTTCTTTGTATATGTTTTGTATTTAAAATATTCCTATTGTCTCTGTAATCGAAGCTCCAAAGTGTATGTTTTTAGTGTAGTGGGCAATTCTGGTCTTCTGCTACTTAATATCTGTGGCACCATAAGCACTGCATTGCTATTTTGGAAGATAGCTGTACCATCTAGAGGAGTTTATGGTCTTTGGTCCTAACCTGCTGATTCTCAAGGCCATATATAATGTTATTTCCTTGACTCATTGAGTGCAAGTTTCTGTCTACAAAATCAGTTTCAAACCTCAGAAGGGAAGCTTCTGACTCCCTTGATTTATTCCAACCTCTCTGTTACAAGGAGGAAAGTCCAGTGACTTTCAGTAACTTGTTCCAGGCCAAGCAAGGAAAAAAAAAAAAAAAATTGTCCTGCATCACTATATTCCTCCCTACTAAATGCAGCTCATTTTTCCAGTGTTTTAAATTCATTCTTAAAGGCTGTTCAATTCTGTATATGCTTGAAATAATCTGTAACTTGCTTTGAGAAGCTAATCCCAACACTTTATAAATGTGATTTCTGCTAGCTCAAGACCACTATTATACTTGCGGGATTTTTGTGGTCATTTTGGTATTTGCTTATACATGACTCCTTAATGTTTATTCATTGAGAGTGTATTCACAGCATAATTTAAGCACTCATTGGCATTGATACATTTAAAGAATACAATGAACAATGATGGTATTATTGTATACAGTAATTGGTAAAGCACATCTTTATGGTTTGAGTATGAATATTATCTTGATTTAATGCTTATCATGAAGTATTCCATCCATATAATAAATAACGCAGCCAAAACTGTATTTCAAAGAAATCAAAGCCACAATTACAGTAGGGGAACTTGACAGTCTCCTTATTGCTGGGTGTAAATTTTAATGTGAGATTATATATTTCATGTTGCATAATATTCTGAATTCTTTATAATGTGTGAAGAAAAAGTTTTAAAGTTTGTATTACAATTATAATTGAAATACAAAATGAACTAAATTTAAATCAAATTACAATGGACAAAGGACTTTGTTTTGCACACTTTTTAAAGCAAATCTTGTATTTATAAATTATATCTCTGATATCTTTGACCAAGAGCAAATTTGGAACTGGGGCAGCTGTAAGAGAGGACACTGGAAATTTTAGATACCAAAAAGAGGCATAAGAATCGTCGCAGTAAATGTAACAGCTCTTATTTTTTGTATGCCATGAGCAATGGAAGAGTTAATGCTGCCATAAAATCATTCTACAGAGTTTTCAGAAATAACTGGTTATGGGTTATGCTATACTTCTGAGAGCTATTGTCTGAGGTTTTTCAGCTTGGATGAAACTTTATTGGCTTGGCTACAAATCTTTAGGATTAAGAGTTGCAAACAACTGGGGGGGGGGGGGGGGGGGGGGAAGTTAAAGCCTTTAGCTAGAAAGTAGATTCTTGGAAGGAGGTTGTGCCGGTGACAAATAATCATGGCGTACAGGGCCTTGATGGTGCCTTCTGGTCCCACGTCAGGCTCGTAGGGCTGAATTTGGTCATTTGAGCCTGTAATGTGAAGAGTGAGGAAGAATGAAGGTGTAAAACAGATTTGCAGACATAAGGGAGGGCCTAATTTGACCAAATGAAGCAAAACCAAAATACAGTGATTGAATTAACTACAGAGACTATTACTTTCATTGAATTTATTTAGTAATTGCCATGTTGCTGTGTCCCAGTCCCTGCTGTGTCCCTGGCACTGCCAAGTAGCGGTAGAGAACAAAAAGGTGCCCCTGTACATCCTGAATCCCAGCAAATTACACTGCACCCATGTGTGAGGAGGCAAGCATTTTGACTTTTGACAGGCTACATCTGCACTCAACAATAAGGTTCATTCCACCTTCATTTTCATGTGCTCTCGTTCTTCTCTTACCTGATGCTTGTACAGTGTTCATATTGCATCTGTTTTTAAACCTGTGTCATAAAGTTTTGGAGGCAGAAGTTTTATCACTGTCCAGTTCTTCATCTCAAAAGTGGTCCAATAATCCAAGGACATTATGGGGGAGGGACGGAAGGAGGGGGGAGCTGATTTTTAACAAATATATTCCAGTTCTCACCCTTTTCATCATGTCTCTTTCCATGTTGTGTCTCCCAAGGTGATAGCTGGATGGATGCTCAAGGGAGAACAGACTTCCTGTTCTAATGCCAGCTTATACTGTAGAGGAAAATGTTTCTGCTGCCATATTTATTTTGAATATATAAATGAAAATTGTATGCGTTAATGTCTCTATCCAGAAGGCATCACTTAAATACACTTGTGATTGTGGTAATAAGGCGGGGTGAGGGGGACATCCCCTTCTGCAAACATCAGTTGAGAAGGTGTGCAAGAAACTGCCTCCTACGTCTGTTGACAACTTTTTCTCAGTCTGGTTGGAGAGACCAGTTGAGCTGGAGCCAGGTGGGCTGGGCTAAACAGTCTCCAGAAGTCCCTTCCAACACTCAGCTCTTCTGTGACTTGGTGCTGATGGCACTAATTGAGGACTTAACACATGAGCTTTGTTCTCCTGATCTGTGACCAGGACACCGGCCAGCTGTGAGATGCACTGTTTCTGTATGTCACGCTTTTCCCATCAGTAACATTTGTGTAATGGCAACTTTCTCATTTTGTAGCTGTGGTATGAGGACAGATATACAGGAGACTCTGAGATTCTCTGGTATGTATGGTACTACATAGGGTACTCTACACGGGGGTATGTATGAGGACTTGAAATACTGTACCTTAATAACATGCTTTTCTAAGTTGCAGGAAGTTCAGTTAGTTACAAAGCTCAGCCATTTTCCTCTGGAAAAATTGAGAAAAAGATTACTAAAGAAAGCTTGCTTAAGAGGTATAAGCATTTCTGTGAAGTAAATGATTGGAGACTTTCAGTGGTTATTTCTGTCTGGGACTACATGGGTATCTTGTTCTTCCTAAAGGCCACGAAAACTACCTTGTAAAGGATTAGGTGTCCTCTTCTATTTGCTTCCTCATGAAATGGCTCAGGGAACTGAAGGACTTAAGCATAAAACAAATTTGTCCACCATTTAGTTCTAATTTGTCATATGATTCCCTGCCATTTCCTGTAACTGACATTTTCTATAACATTTCATTTAACTGAAAACTAACATACAGACAAGTGAAAATAGATGAAACCAAAAGAAGGTGACCAAGTTGAATAGCTTTGTAGACCTCTAGATCAAATTTTAGTTTCCAGAAACAGTGTGTGTATATATATATATATTTTGTGTGTTACTGAATGTTCGTGTACTATCCCAAGATGTGTTCTTTCTGTCAAAAATACGATACTGAGGATAAGTATTTATCCTGAGAACTCAAAATCTTAGAAATAGTCTGAAAATGAGTGCTTTCTAGGAAGCCAACAGGTATAAAAACTTTTCCTGAAAACTAAAGCTAGCACTGTATAAGTATCTAAAATTCATTTTGTGTTCTTTTTTTAACTGGTTAAACCAATGAGTCTCCTGTGTTTATAAGCACACGTATCATCTCATCTCTTTAACCTCTCAAATTCCCTCCTATCTTTAACATAGTTGTTTCAAAGTATCATAGTACCAACAAGTATATAACTGAAATTATCTTGATGCCTTAAAATACTGTTTGCCAGAGGGGAAAAAAAAGACCAGAAGCATATTTTACAGTTTCTTTGCTGGAGCAGATTTAGATAAGAATTGTATTTCACCATTACTCTACCTTTTGTTTCTACATTATTGATGTATTACATTCTTATTTCTGAGAAAAAATGCTTTTTGTGTTGTAGGTTGATTGTAGGTTGGTTTTTAGATGCCGAGGTACAATACCTTGAAATTCATGAGGTAGATTTTTTTACCTTTTTGTAGGCAATATTGATTTGCCCTGTTGTACCTTTCAAAATGAACGGTTTAATAGAACTTCACAGAATTCTGGCTTTGTATCTGATGTGGTTTTTAATGACTGTATTAGAGTAGCAGATGCCAAGTAATTTCTGACATAGTTCTTTCACAGACTGTGCCAAAAAAAGTTGATTTTTGGCTTTCTTCTTGTGCTATGTAATGCCAAAGGGATGGGGGGAAAAAGTATTCCGAACTTATACAGATTTTTGAATTACTTCTGACAATCTTAACAAGATTACCTTTTACATTTGCATGAGGTGTTTGTAATTACAAATATTTATGGCAATAGTGGCACTTAGATTGAAACAAAATTGTCTGCTTTCATCTGAGATTTTTTTTGGTCAGTTCGTTGGGTTTTTTTACCACGGGTGGTTCTAGTATGGTAAAATTTTTTTTGGCGCGGTACCTATGAAATAGAACTTCACTGGCTTAAGATAAAGACTCTGATAAATTATAATTTTATATTTTCAAATAGTTGATGGAAAACACCAATAACAATGTTTCTGCAGTATTTTTGCTACTAGAAGCCAAAATTGGAGGGAAGAACTTTGTTGCTGAGCTGTGTTATTGGGGGGGAGAGGACTGGTTGTTGGCTTTTTATTTTTCAAGGAGTCTTACTAGAACCTCCCTTTTATTTGGTTCATTTTCTGAAATATTTTGGCAAAAGTTGTGAATGCCAGTTTGTAGTAAAGAGAGGGGAGGCTGCCGTACCAAAGAGGACAGTTCGGGATGTTTCCTTTGGCTGGCCTTTTGAGGAGGGGCTCTCTCCCCAAAGGCTCGGCAGTGGTCCGCAGCAGCCTTTTTCGTGTCTGAAGGGTTCACGTTGAGAGATGCGGGGCTCAGCAGGGAAACTCCTCCTGCCAGCCGTTGCGTGAGAGTGCCTGCCCCGAGGGAGGTGAGCGGGCTTCAGCAAAGCTTGCTCTCAGCGTGGTGGGGCCGTGCCCAGCTACAGCAGTGCTCTGCTACGTGCCGCTTCTCTGGCCATCGCTCGAGCTCTGCTGCCAGTCACCTGGCATTTTGCTCTGCTAGCCATCATTATTACCCCGTTTTTCCATCCCTCACCTTTGACTGGTTTGCCCGAGTTTGCGTGATCTGAGGAGGACAGTGATAATGGTGGAGATGTAACTGCCCCGAAAGAGGCAGTGAGGGTGTTCCCCTTAGGAGGTTCCTGTCAGGTGTTCGGTCTTGCAGGTGAAGCGGCTGAATTTGGTTGGTGATAAAGCAATATTTCTTGTAAGAATTCAGAGTGGACGCATGTATGCAGGGACTTAACGCACACCCTTGAAATACCCAGAGACTGCATATTGGCGTGGATGATGTTTTAAAGCCAGCTTAAAAGCTGTGACATCTCGCAGGTGATAATCACATCATATATGTGACCCGTCTGTATTAAACCCACCTGTATTTCTTAGGTCCCTGCACGTGTCCTGTCTGTTACGTTAATTCTTATGGGGGAAAACTACTTTGCTGCCCACAGAATCACTGACCATTGCACTCTTCAGCAACACATCCTTGGTGATAGGCAGGATATGGCTGTTGTTAAGTGGGACGGGTCTTACCAAAGGAGGCTTGAGCTGTTGGTGTGACATTGGGAAAGGGATAAACTTGTCGTCGCTAGTCTGGCCTTCCAAAAAGTTTGGCCTTGATTCTGGTAGTCAGGCTGTTCTGTAAAACTTCCAGGTACCCTTTTCATTCAGGTTACTTGATCCCAATAAATAACCTGAGAGAGATGATTATCTCAATGTCAAGTGGTAAGTACCACACACGTGATTTCTGTTCTTGATTTGCCAAGAGCTTGTTTGTAGTTTTCTTAAAGCAAGTGGTAGTTTCCTTCCTTTCTGCTTTCCCATTGACTTGATAGTCAGCTTTTTGTTCCACCTTGGGGTTCTCCATGCGTGTATGTTCAGCACTAAGAGGTTTGGTTTTACTTGTGATAACTTGGCAGATCTTTTTTATTATTATTTTAAGGAAGGAGTTCTTTGCAAGTTAACATGCCAAACAGGTTAGCTTCTGTATCATCTTGACTTTGTAACTACATCCAGAAAAACGTGATTCAGACTTGTTTTGTCTTTTGTATGTGTGATAGGTCTCACTTGGTTCTCCAACAGGAGAATTCTAGTCTGTGGCATGCTGGAGGCCTTGTGTTTACCTATAAGGAGAATTCCCAAAGTCATTTTGTACACAGTAATGTGTATGCAGTAGTACTTGTGTGCAGGACAAGGCAGTTACGCAGGAAGGGGGTTTGTATCTGCAGCGGTAGAAGTAGCACTTACGATGTGCGTGCTGAAGTTTGAAATGTTTTGGTCTAATCTGATCCCACAGTTGTGCATTAGGCTGGCTGAGTCAGCTGGTCCCAGCCTCCCTTGCTGTAAATTTAAACCTTTTGGGAACAAAAGGGAAGCTCCTGCCCAGATCATGAACAGAGGAACCTTTCTGTGCAGTTGTGAGAACGTTTTGATTTCTCTGCTGAAGGATCAGCTTCTAAGAATATGGATGTGATGGATGGGCTGAGAGAGACATGGAAGATTTCACTGGCCTGGCCTTAGTCTGTAGTTCTCCAGTTCTCCTTTCTGTCTGCTTCTCAGGTTCCAAGACTTTAAGGAATTAATTCAAAAGTCATTGACTATGACTTTTGTTAGGAAGCCAGGATACTTAGAGTACCCTGCAGAGCTACCTCCTCATTACCACATTTAGCCCTCCTCATTCAGGCAAGGCTGAATCTTCTGTCTTGGATTTTCACTCAGATTATTAGTTGTTACTAAATGGAATAATATTGTCAGGTGTTCTGTCAGATAACTAGGGTCCCAAAATATAACTGCGTAGTATCAAATGTATCCTGACTGTTTGATGTCCTATAGTAATTCCCTAATTGCTGTATCAACTTTTAGCTCAGTATGATGAGAAATGTAGATTTTATTTGTACACAAACAGCATGTGACAGCTGCTGATTCGGTACTGCATATTTGGGATTCCACAATTCTTTACTAGCCAGCTGATCAAATCTTTTGATGCTTTTCCTATTTGTCTAGTGAAAAGGTTTGTGGAATAAGCTTGTCTAAATATGTTATCCAGTACAGTTGGTTAATATAGTCCTAAAGAGCCTGATTCTAACCTAAAAGCAAATATTTTTTTACAATATTTTAACATAGATCTGTAGAGTAAGATGAAAATGCTACCTAGAAACATGGGTAAATACTATGATAGAACCTGTTGTTAAATATAACCACCTCATAAATTTATATGCAAAGGCACTGCAAAGACTCTTCAAGGTGCATTTTTTGATGGAGAGATAAGTAACCAAAACATGAAAAAGAAATTGTGGTCTTTAGGAATGTTGTTATATTCTTTGATATTGTGGAAAAAATGCAATATTCTTGTGGTGAGCTTGCAAATGTAGGCATGTTATCTGATATCTGCCTGCAACTAATGTTATATAAGTATTTGAACGTAAGTGGAGACAACAGGGTTTGGGGGGGATTGGGCAGGGAGGGCTAGCGATGAGGTCGTCATTTGGAAATGAAAAAATAATACAACTTTGCTTGTGCTCTCATATAATGCAATTGGGGGGGCAGGTATTAATGGATTTTTTTTTTCCACCCCGACTTAAATTTTTAATGTTAAAAAAACAGAATTTAAGTACTGCATAATTCAATTTTTTCTTGAACAAAGATGTTAACTGGAGAATTAGTAACTCTATGATGAAAAATACAGCAAGCAAGGGAAACCGTATTTAAAGAAGGGAGAAAGCAGTCTTTAATGAGACTTTAAAATTACTTTCTCTCAGCATTCACTTCATTGAAAAATTTGGAAGAAAAAAATGGAGGAGAATAAAAGTCTTATAAAAGATTCAGGCTCTCAAGTTGTTTCACTGAGGGTCTGGAAGAATTCCCAACTTCTGTCAGATACAGTTCTTCTGAGAAGGGGAAAAAACAGCTTGTTGTTTGTTCCCAGCCTAAAAAGTAACAATTTTAAAAGTAGTTTTTAAGATTTCTCTATAAAAAGAAGGTTTATAAAAAGGTGCAGACTGTTTCTTCCCTATCCCAACCCTAAAAGTAAAACTTTGTTGGTTTTCTTGAGCTCTTCCTTTAATCTTCCAGAGGCACGCTGTGGTGCACTTATTTTCATGCCTTTTATTATAGTGCAGCCAGTATGTGATAGTCATATTGCAGCGCATCATTTGTATTTTTTTAAACCTTTTGTATTTTTTTTTAATTTCGAACTACTTGACAATGAAACTGCAATGAGTAAATGGTCAGATAGTCAAAGTGCATCTTTCACAGGTGAGCCACATCTGCCACAGATGGAAGGGTTTTTTGTTTGAACGGATATTGAGCTCAGGCTATCTGTTGGACGCTTTCCTTACACTAACATCAGAAATGATTTGCACTTCCTGCTGGATCATGAATGCAAAAAGTCCTGAAAAAAGCCAAGCAAAATTCAGGCTTGCCAAACGTATTACTCTGGCACCAGTATCTGGTTTCTCCACTGATGGGTTGTCTGTTCAAACCAGCAACACTCTTGCAACATCTAAGTCAAAACTTAAGTGTGATGTCTGAGGTCTTTTCAAAGACAGGTAGGATACAAGTTAGTCCAGTATCAGCTATTTAGTTGAAGGATACACAACACATAATCTTCCAAGCTGGCCTTTATTACAGAGTGGAGGACATTGATGTTTGGGCAGACCTTTCACCCATCTCACGTGGAGTAAGAGGATTTCCAGCGATAATCTCTTCTCTTGTCCAAGGCAGGATCTACTCTGTTGATGTCCTTTCTGATAGATGTTTGACCTGTTCATAAAGACTTCAGAGACTCTTCAGGCAGTCTGCTTCCCTTTTCTGAAGTTTAGGACTAACTGCCATGCCCTAAAATATTTCTGTAATCTGCTCTGTAAGGTTGTGTTTAGCAGCAGTATCATATCCTTCTGATCAGTTTGATGTCAGAGACTTCTCTCTTAAAGCAACTCCTGCACTGTATGTTTTCCTCATCTGAAAACACCTTTCCTGGGAATGAAGGACAGGATAGACCATTTTATTTGGCCCCTTTGGACTCTTCCTTTTGTCTGTGCCATTTTATAAAAATTGATTATTTTACTAGGTTTTGTTTTGGCTTGGGTGGCAGAAGAAATTTAGACCACCAGAGCCATGCCATACGTTACTCCACAAAGAAAAAGTCATTCTTACCTTAAGTTTGTTTCCAGAGTGGTTTTGTTTTGTTTTGTTTGGGTGTTTTGTTTTGTTTGTTTTAAAATCATCCACTCCTTTTCTCAATCTCTGTAAAGGGGAGCAGGTATGAAGCCAAACCTTACCTTTGGTTCAGGAAAAAATCAATCTCCAAACTCTACATGTCTTGGCTACTAGGCTCAAGAATGTTATTATGTGGGTAATCTTTGATTTGACTGTGTCTGCTTGGCTGAGAAAGTGAAATTAGACTCTTTCCACATTAAAGCTTGCCGATCCAGAGTTTAGGTGGCCTCTTAGCTCCTTTTGTAAAGCACTCTAACATCTGAAGTTTGGCCTGTGTTACAGCTTCAGGGTCGGGTGATTGCCTTGCTCTTCTCCTTTGCTTAAATAGGAGTGTTCTCACTCATCTTCTGTTGCAAGTCAGAGAGATGAATTACACAGACAGATGGCTTGAAACAGACAGGTTATTACAATGATAGTCCTACTATATGTAGTGCATATGGATTCTGTGAGCTGCCATTCTCTCCTGCTATTTTCATGTCCTTTGCCACCTGGATTCTCAATTGACTGAGGCACAACTAGGCATGCACAAAGGGTTTTTTCTTCTTTTTTGACATATGCAAACCCCACCTCAGTTACAGAAGAACAGACACTGCTTCTGAAAGAAATCTGATTTGTTGTGTGTGGGCATGTATGCGCCCCAGAAGAGGAATTAATATAGCCAGTATAATTAATGTTGAGTAAGTAGTTGTTTACTCTTGGGCTTGACTTGGCATGATCTGTGATGGTACGACATGGTGTCCTACCAAGCTCCCTTCTATTACCCACATTCCTAGTGCTTTTTAAAAATTGTTCGGGGTTTTTTTAAATAATAGTTTAAAATAATACTTTAGGTTTTATAGGTTGTAAAAAGACCTTTGAAAATGTGGACTCGGTGCACATCAGTATAGAAATGACTGTCTCAAATTAGAGAGGGACTAAAAAAGGTATTCTGAGAGATGCATCAAATTCCTGTTCAAGTTAAAAAAAGTAGCTCAGTTACCTAATCAAGATAACTACGAATATTAGTCTTCCTACCTATTTCACCATTCTCTGAAGAAGAGGAAGTCTAGAATTGATCTCACATCCTACCAACTGTTCAGAGTGACTGTTCACTTTTGCACTGTTCGTGTCACTTAAGGAGAGATATTGCTGCTTCCCATCTTTCCAGGCTAGTGTTTAAATTCCAGTCCAGAAACCATTGCTAAAAAACATGGTGGAATGCAGCAAGGCGTTCAGCTTTCCTGTGGAGTCACCTAAATACCTGCAGAAACCCTGTTTAGAACTGTGTGTGCAGTCAGAGACTGATTTATTTAGCTCTGATATTTAAGGTTTGTAAAGAGGGGTTTGGGGATTTTGCTTTTAATTTGTGCACCTGAGTAGGTTCTAAAGCTCATAGCTTTCATGGAGTTAAATAGTAAAGACTGTCTCTCATTCTCTTGGAGTTACTCGTTTATTCAGGTTTAATGATCCGAATGAAGTATTTGCTTAATAAGTACGTTATTTAAACTGTTTTGGATATTTACACATGTACTAGCTTGTTGCAGTTTAACCCCAGCGGGCAACTAAGCACCCCACAGCCACTCGCTCGCTCCCCCGCAGTGGGATGGGGGAGAGAATTGGAAGGGTAAAAGTGAGAAAAAGTCGTGGGTTGAGATAAAGACAGTTTAATAGATAGAGCAAAAGCTGCGCATGCAAGCAAAGCAAAGCAAGGAATTAATTTGCTGCTTCCCATCGGCAGGCAGGTGTTCAGCCGTGTCCAGGAAAGCAGGGCTTCATCGTGCATAATGGTTACTTGGGAAGACAAACGCCATCACGCTGAACGTCCCCCCCCTTCCTTCTTCTTCCCCCAGCTTTATATATGCTGAGCATGACGTCATGTGGTGTGCAATCTCCCTTTGGGCAGTTGGGGTCAGCTGTCCCAGCTCTGTCCTCTCCCAACTTTTTGCACACCCCCAGCCTCCTCGCTGGTGGGGTGGTGTGAGAAGCAGAAATGGCCTTGACTGTGCAAGCACTGCTCAGCAGTGACAAAAACATCCCCATATTATTCACACTGTTCTCAGCACAAATCCAAAACATAGCCCCATGCTAGCTACTATGAAGAAAATTAACTCTATCCCAGCCAAAACCAGCACATAGCTTTTAAGTGTTCTTAAGTGACTTTTTAATGCTCTTATGTTGAATTTCCTAGCTACCTTTTTCTTTAAAAACATGAAAGAAAGTAAAGCAAGCAAGCGGACGGTGGCTTGGTAAGACCTCTGCAAAGATATATGTGAAGAAGGCTTACTCATAGCATCTACTTTTAGGCTGCCTTTGGGAATCAAATCTTAGAAGGCCAAGTTGGAAGCTGAGGTTCCATACGTGTCAAGCGTTGGGTGTTTCTAATTGCTCTCTGGAGATACCTAAATGAGCTGTCTGAAATGGTTTCCATGAATACCCCATGCTATGTCCCTGTTCTGTGTCTGCCAGCCTTTCGGTGCAAGGGATCAGAGATTTCTTCACAGTGGTATGACAAAAGATCGTGTTCCTGCCAAATTTTGTTAGAATATAATAAACTGAGGAAACTAAGTAAAGCATTTAACTGTAAACTTTCTGAAAACAAGTAAATTTATATTTTTAAAAAACTGTATAAATTATACTACCCATGTGTACAAATGTCATTGACCAGTGTTCTTGTAGGAATTCCACTTATTAGCAGTAGATTATTTTGTCCCTTATATATTGCTTGGGTTTTTTTCTGCCAGAAACTGTTGTATATCCTGTAGAAATCCACAGACTTCTATTATTAATAAATAATAATATGTTAATATGTTGTGAAACTTACTCCCATTTTCAAGCTCATACAGATGACAAAGTCCTAACAAAGTGATGAATGTTTTAAGTATGACGCACAGCTATTTGTGATGCGAGTCCCAGACTATGTGCTTTTTTGCAGCGTGCGTATTTCCAACTACAAAACAAAAATATGGCTACAGACAATGCAGAAGGGTCTTTTCTGTATCTTAGAAACACAAATAAAACCCCGTGAAGTTTCCCTTGTTGTGGGACAGAACAGCCGCGCACTTTACGTTTTGTAAGATGCATCTGATGTTCCAGTCCAATTTCAGGCTGAGCCATGTGCAGTACTTTCTGAAGAGAACGGCCGTATTAAATGGCAGGAGCATGACTGTAAAAAACACATTATCTCTGTTTCAGTCTGCATGCAAGCAGTGACAGGTGCTCGATGGTTGTCAGCATCCCTGTCAGCGCGGAGGCTCCTTTGACATTAAAGTCACCAGCTCGGTCCTGATGCTGGGCGGCTCTATTGGCAGTTCCATCAGGCCGCAGCCCGTCAGCGAATGTCAGGGCCTCCGCTGTGCGTCTGGTACGCCGCCAGCCCTCTCTGTTTTCGGGCTGGCCTTGCCTGTTGTTTGAACTTGCCACGCTCCTTCGGCAGCTTCCCTGTGGGAAATGAGCGGATAGGTCGTGGGTGTGGAGGTATCTTCAGGGCAATGCAAAACCACATCCAAAGTGACTTGCATAAAGGTTTGTAACGATTACCGTTGCTTTAAGCCAATCAATGGGTAGAGTACCCAGGGACTCATTAAGTGGCATTTGTGGTGTCTGTAACAGAGTTTTGAGCTGTATTTCAGGAAATGTGGTGACAGCCTTTAATGTCTAATTGACCTCTTCTCTTTGTTTCACTTTCCATATTTCCTTCTGATGTGTTCCCCCGTGGCAGCAAACAGCCCTGCTCAGTATTCTGAACTTCTGCTCGGAGCTGCAGCACCTCAGCCTGGGCAGCTGCGTCATGGTGAGTACTTACACCATGCCAGGGGGTCTGGGTGCGGGGGTGTGCACGCTTGGTTTGGAACTAGACTTAGGTTTATGCTTCACAAAGATATGTTAAATGCTAAGTTGACGTTATACTGTATCTTGAAAGGTCCAAGGTGAATGCAGCTTAGTCATATACTTAAGGGTTACGTACTAGTTTAGTAGGCCTAAAACATAGATTGTAGGCTTTCTCATAGTTCTTAAGCCTCTTCCTAAGTTTT
Source organism: Platalea leucorodia (assembly GCF_965183815.1). Taxonomy (NCBI): domain Eukaryota; kingdom Metazoa; phylum Chordata; class Aves; order Pelecaniformes; family Threskiornithidae; genus Platalea; species Platalea leucorodia. Next base: position 82,796,557 of record NC_138825.1, read on the forward strand.
GGGGCATTCTTTATATGCATGATCACCTTTTCTTTCCAAAACTAATAAAGACTGACTTATTTTTATTCAGACCAAATCATCATTCCTAGCAGGTAATGCTGGTGTCTGACCCTACAGTAATAATCATGAGAGAAATATTTTCAGCCAAAGCCGCTTGAGTCATAGACTTGCTGGGCACACTCATGGATTTAAAGAAAGAGAATACAGGGACAGCAGCAATTCCTGCAGGGCGCTCATCTGAGCTGTGTTGCATGTGCGTGCCAGAGCTGTATGTGGTGGGATTCTGGCTTGCTGCTGTCCCTGATGGTAGACACACTAGCTCGCTCCTCAGGGAGACTTAGCTGACCTTCCTCCTCGGTCAAGAAGCAAGTGACAAAGCAGAGTTTGCTCAGCCTTCCCTGCTTGGACTCATGGACAGAAGAGGAAGGCGGCGTGACAACGGTTTTCCAACATTCCTTGTCTTCCTATCGTTTTTGATAGTGGATTTCATTCCTTCTGCCTGTATAGTGGGACCCTGTTTCAGTCCCATTGGCTTGCCCAAGGTAACTAATAAGACTTCCATAAGGAGATGCAGCAAGTGATCAACCTAGAATGGAAATAAGCACATTCTTCGGTCTGCATGTGCTTATGGTGGCAGTGCCTATGGTCATAAAAACAGTTTTAATCATCTTTTGAACGAAAAACAACAGTGCAATAAAAAGAAGGGGTTTTCAAATAAAATGAACTTTTCACTGCATTTTCACTGATTTTTAGAATTAAGTGAATTTAAAAACACCTATGTCTGGGGGTTGATAGGAAGTTTATTTTTTTGTCTTTTGTAAAAGTAGACCTCACTGTACTCTATAATGAATAATTTTCAGAGCTCTTCAGAAATGATGAATGCTCAAGGCAGATCTGTAGGTGTGTTAGCAAGCAAATCTCGAAACACCTATGTATGCCTGGAAAGATGGTATACATGACAAAGTGTTTGCTTTCCTTGCAGATTGAAGACTATGATCTTATAGCAAGCATGATGGGAGCAAAATGTAAAAAGCTTCGCAGTCTGGATTTGTGGAGATGTAAAAACATAACTGAAAGTGGAATAGCAGAATTGGCTTCAGGCTGCCAGCTTTTGGAAGAACTTGATCTTGGCTGGTGCCCTACGTTACAGAGCAGTACAGGCTGTTTCACAAACCTTGCACGTAAACTCCCGAACTTGCAGAAGCTCTTTCTTACGGCCAACAGGTCGGTGTGTGACACAGACATTGAGGAGCTTGCTGCTAACTGTACACGTTTACGGCAGCTGGATATATTGGGTAAGAAAATGTAGAACTATCGGTATCTTTCTTACTGGGTCTCAAAAGCCTCGCAGTTAAAAAGGAGTCCTTAAGACAAAACTGTCTTGTAGACATTTTTAAATAAGTATTTATTAAAATTATGGTTTAGCATATGAAAAAAAAAAATGGAAGGAAGTTTTACTCACTTCAGTGACTTTCTGACTTAGAATCCAGTGGATTTATACCAACTGTGTAATTTGCCTGCTTAGTTAAAAAAAAAAAAGTAAAAAGAAATAAAAATCTACGAAAAAGACAGAAAAAGCTGCAAAACCAGAAGAAATGTGAAAAAAGAATTGCTTAAACTGAGATTTAAGTGTGAGATTTTTCCAATAACTTTTAGTTTCATGACCATTAGTTTTTTTTTAAACTGAAGTCTTTATCTTTTGACTGTCAGAAGACCCAATTTCTTCTCCTTATTTCTGCTTTTGTTTGTTGTTTTATTTCTTTTATATACAAAGTATGTTTATAGTGTGAGTCTGTGATCAATAAACAGATTTCTGCTTTTGCGCAGTACGGATACACCAAGCAATATTGAATTTCTTTGTCACTTTTACCAGGAAGTGAATTTGACTTGTTAAAGAGCCAAAGGTAATGAACAACAAAACTTAAAATGGACTTTCTGCTAAGGTGGGAAAGAAGTGATGAGGGGCAAAAAGCATAGCACATCTTAGATTTCTAATCCTCTGCAGCTTCTATAGTTAAAAATATTTTTAGAAATCTAAAGTAAATATACTTTGGATTCTTGAGTAAGGACCTTGAGAAATGTAGTTTTGCATGATACTGAATTTATTCTTTTTATGGTGGAATATGAGGTTTTATTTTTAAAATAATGTAGAACAGCAGGGATATTTGTGACATCAAGGTGAGAGAAATTTCTTCATGCTTTTACTGACTTATTTTCACTGGGTTAGTTGAAAACGGAAGATATAAATTAAAGGAAAGACAGTAGCTGTGCTGTGTATTTTTATTATTTAATAATTTAAATGAAAATATCACATTTAGGTTGAAAGAGATGCTGGAGAGAGCAGAGAGCTCTTAGCTTGGATAATGTTCCAAGAAAGTTTAAGGCTATCAGCATTTCTCATTGCAAAAAATTTACTATATGGCATCAAATTGTCACTCCAGTATAGCTAGTACACTCTTCTGCCATGAAATATGGTTTTACTCATCTCTGACTGAGAAAGTTGCCTTCTGACCAACATGGGAAAGAAGGATGACCAGGTAAAAACTGATCTCCACCTACTACAAATTGTAGAGACTTGATGTATATGCCCACAGGAGGTGATGTGTTTTGCGTATCCTTAAGGACATCTGTTTTGTAGCTAGACTATCAAGGGCACATTTCCCTATTCGGACATGAAAAATTTCCAAACGGCATAGTGAATGGAGTCTTTCATAAACACGTATGCTCTCCTGACCACCCACTTCCATGCGTTTCTGTTACAATGGCATCGTGTCTGCCCACAAGGCGGTCTGACCTTTTCGCTGTACCAGAGGCTGCCCAATGAATAGTTTGGCTGTGTTAAGCCTACAGATAGTCTGCTACTTCTGTTGCCTCTGCTGGCAGTGAAGGTTTGTTACCACACTTCTCCTTTAGCCTTTGAATTCACACTTGAATTCAATTTAACATCTTATTGATATTTTTGTGGAAAAAGAACATGTGGACATGGAAAAGGAATTTGTTCTGTTCCCTGGGTGCTTACCAGTATTCCCAAGTCCAAGTGGATTTGAAGTCAACCTTTCCCAGTGAGACTGCATGTTTGGTTCAGATGGGTGCTCTCCAGAGTTTATCCACTTTGAATTATCTGCAAGATGTAACCAAAAAGCTTAATATCTACCCTTCCAGACCTCACTTTCTTCCTTCAGAGGAATGTGGGGGGGGGGAAGGTTGTCTTCTGCTGTAAAGGAGTCAGTACGAGGTGATACGAAATACGTGAAGGAGTTTACTCAGCTTTTTTGGCAACAGCAAGGAAATTGTGTTCATTTCTTTGTCTGAATATGGGAACCATTACACTTTGTGGTTAAAAGAGTTGTCAAGTAGAACCACATCAGGTTATCTGGAGGTAGAGTTGCCAGGTGTTCCCATGTAAGTGCAGAAATCACTGTTGTCTGAACTAAAGAGCTAGTCTCTCACAGTGCAGGAGTACTAAGTAAGTCATAAATCTCTGTATGTGCTCTAACTTTCGGAGGCTGATGTAGGGCCATCCTGTTACTATAAGCTATATAAATGCTTGATATGTTTTTGTCCTTTTGAAGTATGACAACAGGTCTGAAGCTATTAGAGGCCTGGGGTCAGTGCTCAGCTTTGCAAGAGTAACCTTGAACAGTGGGTCTTCTCGATGATGTGAATGAACGAGAGGTACTCTCATTATATCCTTTGTCATCTCCCAAGTACAGAAATGTCTGGCTGGTACATGCATTGTGAAGGGTGTGGAAGTATTGCTGCTAGGTTAGCAGTGCGTGCTGTAAGGGAACTTCTTTTACTTCAACAAAGCTGTGTAAAAGCTTGAGGGTTTTTTGCTATATACAGGCACTTACCGAAGTAGAGATCAGAATGTCTTGCCTTACACTGCAGTCACCAGCGTTAACAATACAACACTGGTTTCTCTCTGCAGTTGTTAGAACTGACGAACGTGTCAGGGAAAACTTCTCGTTTCGGTTATAGATTATTTATCACCACAATAGCTTCAGGACTGGAGGAGTCTAAGTCTCTGAAAGGAATCTTGTTGAACTGCCTGTCATTCATTTAAGCGTTACAAAATGGATGTTATATATACCCTGGATGCTGTTTTCAGGTGGTAGGTCCTGCGGCTTGCTACCCATCTGTCCTTAGTCTCTCCCTTATTGTTTGGCAATTCCCTTGTTACAGAATCAGAGGACTCCGCAGAAGATGAAAATTGCCGGTTTTCAAGGGCTCCATAAAATTATTGGCCCATGTAAAGCACTGTTTGATGGGTGGCTGTGTTTGTGGCATGTAAAACATACTTCAGAAAGTAAATTTCTGTTTAAAAAAAATAAATCATGAGTTGGATCCATATCTGCTGTATTATAATACAATTTGGAAGAGAAAGCATGATATAAGTGTGTCACTGAGTACATGAGGGTGTTCTTGAAGTTTCAGTTCTGAGCTTTCTTTTACCCGTTACATACTGAGCTGCCTGCTTACAAGTATCGTTTCCTTCTCTGCCCACATCCTTTCCACTGACTGACATGCTGGGTTTCCACCTTGCAGCGGAATGATCCGGCTGTGATCATCTGACAGGTTTGTAGTGATGGAGTACATCATCCAGTGCTATCAAAAGTTAAGTGGACACCTCTAGGCCTGTAGTTAAAAACTAGTCTTCAGAACTGTGATCAGCGTTGCGCAATGTGACGAGTCAGATGACAACCTGAATTGGCAGTGCCAAAAGCTTTTCTTGTACGTCGTATCAGCTGCTTAGTTATGTGTCTGTGGGGCTACTAGCTGCTGTCGAGGGTGAAGAATAAGTCATCTTAACCTCGCTCCCCAAAAGTCCTGACTGCCTCTGTCCGGCACAAAAAGAGTAATGAAAAGTAGACACCCTTGTTACTGCAAAATTCATGTATTCCTGTCTACATACCAACACCTCCCACACCTTCCTGAGCAACAGAAAACCCAACTGCCCCCTTGCCAGCTGTCGAAATCTTCAGCTTTGTCTTGAGAGCATCAACATGTAGTTAGTCAATTCAAACATGAAAATGTGTAGCACGTTAAAATTTAGAATTTGAGTTGCGTGCAATAGACTGAATAAAATGTAAAGAATAAAAGGCTAGTCTGGCTGATCTAGGGGAGGAAAGGAAAAGTAAGAATGCTTGAGGGAATAGTGCTAGTTATTTTCAGGGTCTGTACTCTGAAATATTATTTGGTGCGTAGTAGTATCCCTTGCCCTAGAAACTGGGGCTCTGGCAATTTTTATAGCCATCGTACACAGGTCTCCTGAACAGCTCTAGAATTTGAAGACTTTGATATATGATAGATATAAATGAAATAATTTACAGCTAATAAAAATAATTGTTCTAGCAAAGAAATCATTACTCAGAAGTGCCTTTTACAAAGGCGATACCATAGAATTTTTCCAGGGAATAAACTGAACAACAAAATTAAATAGCAGATTTTAATATACCGGCTATGTATTTATTTTGAGAAATGGCCGATTAGTCCATGTAGGAAAAGTTGTAGTCAGTAACAAAGCCTCCAAACTCTAGAAAAATGCACTATATAGGTAACTAGCAGAATACGTCGTCAGTCTTTCAAAGGCAAAGGAAAATGTGCAGTATTACACTTCTGAAATGCTTTTGAATGTGCTTTTTAAGAAATATATGTCACTAATTGTACATTGTATAAATAAAAGTAAGGCTGTGGATGATGTTGGCTTATCCCCTGGTGTGAATAACCAAACCCCAACTAGATTACTGGCTTTTTTAGCTTTTAGAAAAAGATATTTCCTAACATAAAATTTTAAGTCTGAGGAGGAAAAAAGAAACGGCTGCAGTAAAGCATGCAATTTAGGATGGCCTGTTTAGTTACAAATCCGTTAAAAATCTTAGTCTTAGATGAAACGGTAGGGGAACTGTCGAAGGTTCAGGTAGGAAGGAATGAAGAACATCCTACACAAAAAAATCTGTGGCTAGGCATCTAGATCTAGCATTTTTGTAGAAACGCACATTTGGATCTTGAAGCTTAAAAGCTGTGATGTGTAAACGAGACTGGTTTTAAATGAAGGTGCTGATGCAGTAGCAATTTTAAGGCTTGGTGGAAAAAAGATGAGTAGCATAATGTGGTGTTCCTGGAGTTTCGGTTGGAATGGTAGAGCAGATCCTGCTGGTAGGACAGTGGTACTATGGTAAAATTATGGTCAAGTGAAGTAAATAACTAAAGCGTATTACAGAATTTCTGTGTACGAGTATAGGCACTGTTACATCAACCACCGGACGGTTGTGGTGACAGTGATCATATAATGATAAGGGAGTTAAAAACCACAGTAATAATGACAAGCTTTGATTACCTTCATGTAGGTGAGGTAAAATTTGGGGGCATGATAGCAAAGACTGTTTTCAGGTGATGTTAAATGATGTCTCAAAGCAACTAATCCGAGAGCCTGCTATAGGAGAAGTGAAGACCACACTTAGATACCCCCTTGCTTGTGAAGAAGAGTACAGGAGACTACTAAAAACAGAGGCATCTTTCTGGAAATTAATCCTGTTCAGAGAAGAAAAATGGGAATTTGAATTCTAGAAAATGAAACAAAATCACAGTAAGGCAGAATGAGGTACTCAGGAACCATTGGCTAAAGGTAAATGCTAAAATTGTATTTCAGATATGTTAGAAGTTTCCAGGAGAGTTACTGAGGTTGGTAGATACCCCAGATGTAAAGGATCGCTCAGATACGAGAAGGCCATTGCAGGAGAACTGTTGTCTGTCCATTAGTGTTCCTGGCAAGGGGGATCAAGTAGGCTGCTGCATCAGAGCCATTCTTTCCAGGAGATTAGCCCAGAAAGCTGCCTTAAATTGGAATGCCAATACAGAAAGCTTTTGAACAAATCAATACATTGAACAATAATAAATTGTTAGGACTAAATGGTATTTATGCAGCAGTTCTAAACGAGCTCAAATACAGGGCTGTGGAAATCTCATTTCTGGTGTGTGATCTGTCACTGAAATCAGCCTCAGCACTAGAGGAATGAAGGGTTACAAACATGGCAAAATCTTCTGTAAAGGGTGCAGGTTAGAAGCTACAAAACATTAAGATTGTCTTTTGCTCTGTGTGAACCAGTTGCAACCATAAGAAAGGCAGGCAGTCAGTGGACATGAAGGCCATTACGATATTTTGAAGGAGAGCTGTGTCCCCATGAGGATAGTTATGCCTCTCCAATCTTTTAGAATTCCTTGGAGTTATTGGTGGAGTCCATAGAGGATTGGATTTTCAAAAGCTTTAGCCAAAGTTGTTCTGCTTTTGGAACTTAGCTGTCTTCTCCTGGATTGTAATGAGTGTTTCAATGATAGACAACAGAGGATAAGAACGTATAGTCTCTTTTCACGGTGAAGTTACGTCACTACTGTGGTCACCAAGGGTCTCTTTATAAGTAATCCAGGGAAAGGGGTGAATAATGCTGTACTAGAGGTTACTGCACAGATATTCAGGGTAGAAAAACCTTAAGATGAAGAACTTAATGCTGAAAAATTGCAGAATGATCTTATACTTAGTAAACAGATGATAAAGCAGGAGGAAAACTGTTGCATCAAGTGCAAAGTAATTGCATGAGGTGAAATAACATTAACTAAGCATATGGGGGGTTGCTTTATATTAGTTACTGTTTTGTAGGAAAGTGATCCTGTGGACAATTTTTGGAAAACATCAGCTCGTTGCTCAGCATCATTCTAACAGACAAACAGAAGGTTAGGATTTCTCAGGAAAGAAATGGAGAAAATACCGTATGGTCTCATTATACAGTTACTGACTTTGTGCCTAGTGCACTGTATAGTTCTGGTCGTCCCATTTCAAATGTACTAAATTAGTGCAGAAACAAGACAACAGGGATCATCTGAGATACAAGAGTCTGGAAAACAGCCAGCCTTGAGGGAACAGAAGAGATGTCCATAGGATTATGAATGATGTGGAAATAGTGAACTGGGAACAATCTGCCACTGCTTCTTAATGATTTATTGCCCTTTGATTATTGCAATTAATAGGCAGTGGGTTTAAGACTGATTTTTTTCTTTTTTTTTTTTTTTAACATTATGTAGTTAAACTCTAGAACTCATGTGAAGGGGCCATAAGTATGAAGTAGTTCAGAAAAGTAGTAGCATTCATGAAAGGTATCTTCAGAAATCTCTAAACTGATAACTTTTGGCAGTTGAGAAGATCCACCAGTGAAAAGCTGCTTTAAAAATCTGCTCTTGCCTTTTTTTTTTTTTTTTTAATTTTGGTAAGCATTATTGGCCCTGGCCATAGACAAGATCCTGGACTTAGATGGCTTTCTGGGGCCCAGTTCAGCCCAAGATGGAGCTGTGTAAGTTGAAGTGCCTACCAGCAGGTGTCTGCAGTCATGTTGGATGTATATACTCTTCTTAGAGCCAGGAGAGCTTGATAAGCAATTTAGCCCACTCTAGACATCCAGGCTTGGTTCACTTGCCCAGAGTAACCTGCCTGGCTTCCAGCCGTTCCGGTAAGGCGTGGATCTCCTCCTGGGGGTCAGTGTGCTGTCTAGCAGCTCTGCGTGGACATCCTACACGGTGTGAGGAAGCCCAAGGGGCACCAGGCGCTTCAGCCAACTGAATCATACCTCAGTGCCCAGTCAGCTGAATCACGTGCTGAGCACCGTTGACTGTACTGACTAGGTTTCCATCAGCTATAATGGGTGTGTGGATGCATGCTTATAAACACCTATTTATTTGATTTCTGACTCAATCCCATGCTTTATCTGAGCCCGTGTGACACTTAGGAATTCAGTCACTGTGGTCGCATTTTTAGCAGGGGTAAATAGTGTGTTTTCTGTTACAGTTAGTGTATATATAGATATGATTGGTAGTTTCTGGAACAACTGCCCCTGCATGTGCGTAGTGCCCATACTCATTCCGGACTCCTAGAAGTCTTGCTGATTTATTTGGAATTGGAGTAGCCCATAATAGCTTGTGTGTTGTGGCGGTCGTTGCAGTCAGCAGGAGAGTCATGAGAGCATGAGTGTAGCATATTGTGTTGTTTGTTGCCAGAGCCCATCATCTGGTCACTGGGAGGTCTTGTAGCTGTGGGTACTTGGGGTCAGCTTCTGTAGTTAGAAATTCCCCTTGAAGTTGTAAAGCTGTCCCCCAATAGAAAATGATGGAGTTACTTAAGCAGTTTGGTTAGGAAAGTACAACAGGCTTCTTAAAGGCAAAAATTCTGCACTGTCTCTGAGAAGCTTTTAATTTTAAATCTAATTGAAATAATCTAAATAAAAATTGCATTATAGTAGCATTTCTTTCCGTGATGCTGTACTAGCCGCTTTAAAAAAAATAGACTGTTCTCCATAACCTTACAGTTTGTTTTGTTTCTTTTTTGTTTTTGAACAGGGACGAGGATGGTAAGCCCTGCATCTTTAAGAAAATTGCTGGAGTCTTGTAAAGATCTCTCTTTACTCGATGTGTCCTTCTGTTCACAGATTGATAATAGAGTTGTCCTAGAACTGAATGCCAACTTTCCTAATGTGTTCATAAAAAAGAGTTTCACCCAGTGACTCACTACATATGCTGCTGTGGAATTAATTTGACAGAGTTGTTTCCTGTGAATTTGTGCTGACTTTTTTTAAGAAGAATATAAATCCCCTATGAAATAGTGGAAAATATTAATTATCTACACAAATGGGTAAAATACATTTAAATATGTTATGCATTTCTTAAAGAGTTGATATTGTACCTAAGAATTGTTTTACTCTGTGTTAATTGGTGGCGCTGCATGTTTTTAAATACCAGCCATATGTGTGGCTTTAATGAGAAGAAAATGAATAACGTCTTCTTAAGTGTCCCTTTATAGGGTGTTACACACAATAAACTATGTTAATATCCAGGTGAAAGCAGAAGTTCGGTGTTCAGCAGTAAGATAAAGATGGGTGCTTCCTTTTTTATGTATATGTGTGTGTGTGTGTATATAAATATATACAGGTGTATTTGTATATACATACACACTTACTGTAGCATTCTAGTGTGGCCTGCAGCATAAGATGTTGTGATCTGGCCTGTAATTAGTTGTTTGAAAACTCGTTTAAGCTTGTATAAGAATGGACTGAAAAGACACTTTGTCTTCATGTTTTTGGCAGTGAATCATATCTGATACACTTTTCTCCCTTCCTCCACATGAATTTAGATGTAGTGATGTTTTACAGTCCAGCCTAAGCGACACAACAGATAAACGCAAGAATCTTCCACCCAAACTTAGAGCAGAAATGAAAGAGAAAATTGCCAGCTGCTTCTTGGTATTGGATATAAAGTTTGAGGCACGTACTTAGTGTCGTAACTGGTAACGTGTAGAAAACTCCAGAGCAATTTTCTTTTCAAATTTCTGTCATAGTCAAGACTTGATTTGTGATACATCTGGTTATCATGCAAAGTACCATAAAAAAATAGGATACCACATTAGCTGCTGTCCCTTACACTGGCATCAAATCTACTGTCAAGTGTGAAAACAAACATTTTGTTTAGTAAAAGAGCAATGAAAATATAGTCAGTTTGAAACAAGCGCAATATGATTTGGTGATTTAATAATCACCTTAGTATTGGATTTGTTTTGGTTTTTGTTTTTCCAAGAGGTAATTGCTCAAAGTACTATTGCACTCTCTCTCTCTTTAACACTGTTTAGCCTCTGGAGAAGAAAAATTGTGTCGATGGACAAATTCTAGAGGTTTCTTCCTTTTGCACTTCCTTTGATGAAGTTTTTATCTTTTTTTTTTTTTTTCCCCCTTGAATACCACTGCTAGAGTATGTTGCTATGTACAGCCTGAGTTTTGAGTTTTACCTTTTTAGCCATTGTTGATGAATATGAATCATGAAATATAGCCTGGCATTTGATACTGGCTCCACTCTTCTTGTATTGATGGCACTTACCTACTGGAATAAAAAGGAAAATATTTTGTCTGGCAGAAGTACATTATTGTGCCGAAGATCACTGGCAAAGAATACTTCAGTTTATGCAGTAAATAACCGACCGCTACTAGAGGACTGCTACAAATCATTAAAGATTTGATGATCCCTGTGACTCCTGAATGAACGCTTTGAACTCTTTGTGCTGGTGCCAATACTTTATAAACCATGTCATGAAACAGCTACAGAACATTTATCTGATTTTATAAAAAGACCTTTTTCTTCAGATTTTTAAATTTTACAGAATCTTTTGGGAATTCCAGATCCAAAGAAGGGCATGCACAGTTGGCTTTTTTATCCCCCCCCCCCCGCCGATGGCACTGTGGGATTTCCAATTAGATTATGCCATTCCAATTTTCTCTTTTTTTCCCAGAAAACTGGACATTGTCAGAGATCTTTGGATTGATTTACTCCCTCACCCCACCCCCCCCACCCCCCCCAACAGGTGTGAGCTTGGGTGTGATTCTGTGTGAGACCTCATTTCTTTCAATCAGGTTTGGGTTGATTTATTTTTCTGGGAACTTAACTTTTTTTTATCTACAAGTATTATTTTTCATTGTAATTGATTATTAAACGTTATTGTCCTAGTTATAGGAGAACACAGGTTCAGATAATGGGAGTTTACAAAGAACAGTATTTCAGAACAAATGTTTTTTGTTGTGAAATTTCACTTCTCAGGGTGCATCTGTGTTTATCTCCTTTTTTTCTTAGAGAACCTTCTTGTTTGTTTTTCACTGTAAATAGAATGGGATGTGGATGAAGTGATAGCCATTGTGCCTTCAAACTGGTAAACTTGGTAAATAATGTAGTTTCACTTCTACAGCATTAGTGAATCAAATAGGTATTTTTGTAATCATGTATGTGTAAAGGATTTCATTCTCTATTGCTTTTTAGGTGGTATAAAGGAGGTTTAAACTGACGTTTTGTTCATATGAAAGGATTTTTTTTTTCTTATGTTGTGCCTTCTGTTTGAAATTGTTTTGGTCAGGAATTCTCTGTTGTCACTTGAAAGATAAACTGAAGTCTACTTTTCATTTGGACTATTTAAAACTTAGCTGTTGCTAACACATAATTAATTCAAATAGCTGAGAAATAATTGGGAAAGACTTCCATCTGTAGTTGTAGACTTTAACCTTCAATCAGTGGGTAGGAAGCTCTTTTAGCTATGACTTTATACCTCCAAGAAGTCTTCCAGCAAAGAGAGGATAGACCAGACTTGACATTTCTAATATTTCCAGGATAAAGAGAACAACATGCTTTCAGACCTTCCTTATACATCACAAAGAAGCAAGAATAGATCGCTGTCTTTTTAGTTCTGTTATTTTATACTTAGGTGTGTGTATCTATTTATACATATGTGTGTATAAATTATATATATACACACGTATGTTTGTGTGTATATATGAAAATTTTTTGTATGTGTGTACATACTTACATGTATAAATCTCAGAGTTTTTCCATGTAGGAATTACTTTTGCAAAGTGAATGTAATAGCAAAAGGTGTTTCATAGCAGTTCTGTTTTCAACTGTTGTTTTATTGTACCTGGAGACTGAGTTCCTCTCCACTGGTGCAGCAGGAGAAGCCTGGGCAGGAGGCGTGCTGGATTTCCTCCGTTGCTTTGCCAAAGTGCCTTTTGGTTTGTCTGCACATGAACGGTGTTACAGGGTATGGTAGAGCGTGAATGCAAAGTCCGATAACTACTGTGGACTGTCTCCTTGTGAAGCAGTCATATAGAGGGAAATTTGTTCTAGTTTCATTTAATCCAACATGAATGATGCCAATTCCGTAGTTGGAGGAATTTAATTATTCTGGAATTGGGTCATCATCGCCAACACTAGACTGTCCCTCAGTCACGTTACCTAAATTCTGCTTTTAAGGATATTCCATTTTTTTATCTTGTCCTTTGATCTCATCTGTCTTTCTGAAGCATTGTAAAAGATGTGCTTTGGCAACAGATGTTAAAAAAACATTGCTAACATGTCCAGAAAAAAAGAGGCTTGCTCTGAAGTGCTCCTGTTCTTAAAGTAAAGGGGGGCTTCCATACTATCTGTATGAAATTGGTGTGGGATGGCATGTAGGTAAATATGTCATGCTTTTGGTCATTTTAAAAATTAATATGATAATTTTACCACTTAAAGCATCTTCCCAACTCTTGAAGGCTTTGATTCAATAGTGTACTCGTATTGATAATCTTGAGCTGTCTAACTAGATAGCTCTATGGAAATGGAAGGTGTTTCTGTTTAAATTATGCACATGATTAAGTACATTAATGAGCAGGACTTAAATGGTTAAGAACTGTTTTGCATAGAAGTTTGGACCTTATAATCCCCGTGTACTTGCAGGTCCAAATTTCAGACCAAAGAAAAAAAAAAAGGGGGAAGACTGATTCTTTCCTTGGGGCTCTCATGCCAACTGTCCAGTAACCATGGTACACAGTGAGTAGAATTCATCTTAGTGAACGTTAGCTCTCTGAAAGTTAGACATGTCATTTAAGGCAGGAATCTGGGCACCTCTAGAAAGCTATTAATCTCCTCCTAAGATATTTAAGGAAAGATGGAATGAACAATTTTCTGGAGAGCCTCTCTGGAGGCTGTGGAAGCTGTGATTTAGCTCAGGTTAGATACTTAGCTTTAGAATACTAAACTGAGCTTTATTCCATCCAGTGTTGTACTACCTGTCTTGGAATAGCAAAAAAACAAGACCAGAATGACATCCATCCCTAAACCTCAAAATCCTCCAAAACCCATGCAAAAAGAGGCAAATTAAAGAGATGCTGACAACTTGAAAAATCAGTGTTTTAAATGCCAGGATCTACTTCTGCCCCCAAGTCCCTTGCCAATGCCTGTGGTGTGGTGGGTGGTCGTTTTATTTTGTTTGATGGAAATGTATCCCTTTTCCTTGTTTTAAAATCTCATCTACCTAACTATGTATAGTCCTGTAAATGCATGAAATTAAAGGGAAAACGTAATTAATGTATTGCAGCTATTTTGGTAATCTTTCATGTTGCTATAATTAAGACTATGACTAGTTTAACTGCTCTCTTGTCATCAGAAATGTTACCCACTATGCATTTGCAAAAATTGTGTGTTTAGTCCTGGTTCTTACTGTGTATACTTATTGCATCTTATGCGATATGTTTCCCATATCACATCTGCAGGACTACTAAATTTACAAAAACTAGATAAAATGTAGCATTTTATTATATGGAGTATGGGGGTGACTTTATATATTGATTTACTGTTCATTATTACTCTTTTGCAATGATTCCACAAGGTGTAGCTTTTGAAACGACTAGGCTAGAAATTCCTGGTTTAATGCATCTGTACATGCAGTGTTCAACACAGTCAACATTTTTCCCAAATGAAAGCATTTGTCCTTCGCTGAGACAATAATTTCTGTGATTTTAGGATTCTGACTTGATGAAGAAATCCAAGAAAGGGCTCTTTATTAAACATTACCAGGCATGGGACAGGTTGTGAGGAAGGGCTGAGGCATGAGTCTTGTGCGTTACAGATCCTCATGATCTTCAAAGAAGGGCCTCGGCAAGAGGTGGCTCTTTTTATAAAGATTCAGCCTCAGTCATAGCAGACAGTGGTGGGATTTTCCTTTTTAGCTAATGGACTAAGCACTGTTGTTTTAGTTTGAGTAGCTCTAGTTTCTCCCTGTCTTGTTTTCATTTAAGAATGATAAATAGCACAGTTAGGACAGGCATCCTGAATTGGAGAGGATCCTTTGTGAGGAATGACGTTTTTCTCTTGCATGTTTTGTTCCCTTCTAAAAACAAACAAATAAAAAAACCCCAGCTCTTTGAAAGCTCTCTCGTTTTCCTTGGATACTGAAGAAATGCAAACGTCAAGAAAGTTGAGAAAAGAAACAAAGGAGACTTATCCAGATTTATCTGGAAGGTCATGAAAGGGTGGGCAGAGCTATTTATAGACGTGAGGAAAGTAAGTGCATTCGTTGTTCTAGATCAGCTGTTATCTTTCCCAGAAATTTAGTTTCCCACATAATTTCACATGCTCATACTTCTAAGTCAAGATTTAGCATTTGGATGCTCTTAATACTGACCTTTCACATACGTGCTTGTGCAGTAATTCTGATGTCTCTTTTATGTAGTTCATAAAAATTAAACAAATATTTTTTCTTCACCTACCACTGCCCAGCTGCATTTTTTTGTTAAACTCTGAAACAATTTCATGCATGCACACACAGATGCTTGTAAGACTGAATTGCTTAGGAGTTTTGCAATTGGTCCTTTTTTGAGGACAAATAAACTGCAGTTTTGGGGTAAAAATGATAAAGAGAAGGCTCTGGAGAAGAGAAGGCTCAGGAAATCTTATCAATGTGTAGGAATACCTGATCGAGGGGGGAACGAAGAAGAGGGAGCCAGATTCTTCTCAGTAATGCCCATGGACAGGACAAGAGGCAATGGGCACAAACTGAAGCACAGGAGTCTCAATCCGAACACAAGAAGACACATTTTATGGTGAGGATGACCAAGAGAGCCTGTGGAGTCTCCATCCCTGGAGATACTCAAAAGCCCTCTGGGCATGGTTCTGGGCAACCAGCTTGAGGTGGCCCTGCCTGAGTGAGGGGCTGGACTGGATGACCTCCAGGGTCCCTTCCAACCTCGACCATGCTGTGGTTCTGTGATCTGAGACTTGCCCTTTGGTTGTTCTGTTTGCTTCAGTGTACTGATTGCTAAAGATGGTATAGAGGGGGGAAAAGAAATACTACCGATCTGAAGGAACTTGCAATGTCGAGAACAGTCACAAGAATCTTATTCATTTGTTTGTTCCCCCCCCCTTTTTTTAAGGGAAGTCATATTTTTCTTGGTTTAGGTTAGTAGGCAAATCTAAATGTAACTTATTAAAATAAAATTTTGGTAGTGTTTTCGACATACAGTTCTGTAATGTACAAAACACACATGATCAGTTTACAGAAGTATTATCGTCACTCTGAAGTCTGTTAGACCAAGGACTAAGATAAATATCCCTATTCTTGAGTACTGACAATAGTTTCCATTTAGAAACTGAGTTGTCTGTAATACATTAGGAACAGTTTAGTTTGTGTATTTTTAGTATTTGTTTACATAGATCTTAGAATAAATTTGGATTACCATGGCTTCGATGCCAATTGTTTCTGCTTACTCTATTGGAAGCTGAGTAGAGTGGTTAGCTGTTCATCGTGTCAAAAGATGAAAATTTGCATTCAGATGAAAAAGAGGACAAAGTTTATGAAACACTGAAGGGTGTCTGAGCATTTTAGGGAGATACTGTGTGTAATTGTGGTGAATTACCATCTTTTGTGCATTTATTTACCATTATACCATTGTCAAGAGCTGTTGGGTAGTACAGTCCTCTGCTCGCCATCAGGAGATGGGTTCTCTCCATCTGACCTTGGTCTCTTTAGATTTATTTTCTTCCGGGCAGTGCCACAGGTTTCTGTACATATACACTGTTCTGAAACTAATAGAGGGAAGTTAAAAATAGCTGGCTTGGTCGTGATTTGGAAACTAATGGCTAGTCTATGCTTCGAGTTATTTTGGAAGAGTTACTGAAAGTGAATTAAAATAACCAGGAATTGGTGTGTTTGCAGGGGGGCCGTGCACTTTCTGATTTAACTTTCGTATACGGACAAGTCCTAATTACCAGCTGTCCCTTGAGCCGTCTTAGCGAAATCAATGCGATGGTCTCATTCTCGTTCTTCTTAGTGAGCATAAAGCCACTGCAGCTCCTTGGCGTCCTGTGGCTTTTTGCATTCATCTCCTTACCAGGCAGGCAGTGGAGCTGGGGTGTGTCGAGACTGGCCTGATCTCCACAGGTGCATGAATTGCCTGGGAAATGTCCTGCTTGCATTTATTCCTCTGTATGGATGAGAAGGAGTGGCATCTCCAGGCCTTCAAATTTAAATACCTGAACCCAGCACCTGGATTTAAAAATATCAGGTCTCTCCCTGCCACCCCTCAAATAACCAGCAACAAAACACTTGTAGTGTATTTATGATTTAATAATATGCTCCATTTTCTGCTGCAACAATAGGAGTTTGAGTAATGTTACAAAAAAACTCCTACTGCATTACCTTTTAAAGGGACTAATTTGTATGAAAGGTGGAAGAGCAGCAATAGAGGGAACAGTTCTGGGCACTATCTGTAAATAGCTCTGCTATGCCAGTAAGCACCAGAAGCAAGTTATGCCTTTTTTTAATAACAAGTTGAGAAGGACAAAAGGGATAATTGCCTCCAAGCACATTTTCTACAGCTGGAGGATATTTGTATCATCTAATTTTAAATATCTAGGGTAGGTACTAAAGTTAGGAAACTAGTCTCCTAGGGTCCCTTTACTCTGGAGAGAGAGATTCCTCCACAGGGTAATTCAGATCAGGAGATCAATCTTAAATCAAGGTCTTCAGTTCACCTCTGGAGAAGCTGAGGTTCGCATAGACCACATGAAACTTCTGTTGGAAACTAGCTTCCCGAGCTACGCGTGCTATCCTCGCACGTGTGGGTTCAGAGTAGGTGCTCCCTGTTAGCCCCCTAGCTTCTCTTGCTTCCATCAAAGGCCACCGCTTTCTTTGCTCTGTTGGTTGGACTGTATCTGATTGCTCCCTACAAAATGTCTTGGCTAAAACTAGAAAACCTTTTATTTTCTAGTAGTTGAGTGTTTAAAGCTTTTTTTTTTTTTTTTTTTTTTTTTTTAACCTTTCCAAGTTAGGTATTAAAGCCAGCAGAAGGAAGAGGACATTTAACTTAAGTGTAATTGTAGGTGGGAGCATGTTGGTTGTGCAAATGTTTTAATTCAAATTAGCATAAATGAGGATAGCCACTCCTGATTGTGCTCCAAGGCTCCTTAACTTTTAGATGGTTCATCTCAGAACTGTGTCACAAAGATGTCCAAACCAAGGTGGTTTATTTTCACCTCGCGATGGTGGTTCAAGCCCTGAAGGATAAAATGCTACTGTGAACACATGAGAACGTGCAAGTCCTGACGGGCTTCAGTAAGTTTCCTACCTAAGGTCCTTTGGGCAACAGACGTTGGAAGGTTTAGATTAGAAAGGCTAATAAGAGCATATTTAAAGCATGGTGAAGGCAGTGGTTAGCAAAAGGAGAAGTGGGAGCTGGGGGGATTGGTTCATGAATGTGTTTTTCATGACTGTTTCCTGATGTTAAGCTACATGGGCCCACGAAGCTAACATCCACTACTTCGCACCATTGCAGTCCTAAATATAGTCAGTATTCCAAGAACTGTGTCTGTATGTGCCATCTTAGATTCCAAATTTGTTCTCTGATTTAATAAGTTGTACACATTCAGCATTAACCCCATTTTTTGGGTGCTTCTCTTAGTATACTGGCAGTGTTTACCTTAGCATCTTCTGTATATTTGTTTTTAATATTCCCCTCTGAGGCTTGTGCATTTTTTTATATTTATGCAAGGACTTGATTACATTTTAAAGCGATGGGTTTTTCCCCTCTGAGTATTCTGCTTGACCAATAGTAAATGAAAAGTATGTTACTAGTGTGTTAACTTTGGTTCAGATTTGACTACTGCATCTTCTCTCTCTGTGCAAACCCAAAGGTCTCTGCGGCTATGCAGACACAGCTCAGGCACAGACACCTGGCTCCTTCTCAGTTGAATACCCTTGACCCGTACCACTTAATACGTTTTTGTGTTATAAGGTAAGGGTTTACTTGAACACACGTAAAACAGAGATGTTTCTTAGCCCTATATTTATAAATGATTGAATTTATTGTGGAGAGATCATCTAATGCCTTATATTGCTAGCTCAAAGGTAGTTTCTTTTTATCTTCAAAAGTTAATTACATATTTACACACCAATTATTTCTATTTAGTAAATTAAGCCTGTTTTATTCTGATACGTTGGGTCATTTGAAATGTCATAATACTGTGCTGTACAGTTTCATTCCATTCCTGCCAGTATAAAGAGGTTGAAATTAATGTCCTCACTGAGTTGTCAGTGTCTGCTAATTCAGAGATGACAGAAATGTGCTAAAATGTATTCAACCTGTAATATTTATCTTGCTTTGCACTTAATTTGTTTCCGTTTGACTGTGTTGAAAAATACCGAGTGTACATAAAATAATGAATAAATAAAACAAAAATAAATTATTTGTCTACACTCATTGACCTTTTGTGCATTCATTTTAAAAAAGAGTGAAATAAAACACAAAATACAATGCATTCAGAGGAACAGTTTGGGAGTATTTTTGTCACTGTTCATTGTGAAGTAAGTTAGCCTGGATGTTTTTAGCTTATGAATTCGTAAGCTAATTTTTATTTTTTTTTTGAAGTGTGGTATTGCTTAATATTTAGCTTACTCTAGCCCTATGAAAGCACATGGAATGAGGTGCATTACACAAAATAAATGATTTGCTGCCTGAAACAGTTTGTGATCTAGGTACAGAGCAAGAGACAACAGATGGATATAGACAGACGGGATATAAAGCAGAATATGGAGATTACAATGCACCAAAAAAAAAAAAAATTGTTGAATTTCTTTCAAGAATAATTTCCTACTCTAAAGCAAATCATGTTACCATAACGTGTTTCTTAATCCCTTTAATTATATAGGTAGTGATATAGTTGTGATTAAACGTTGTGGAACTTAAGTAATACAATAAACTCTAAATTTAGCATAGATGTTACAGAGTTCTGCACCTTTGAAAATGGGAACCAGAAGGGGACAGGTGGTCGGTTGCACTCGACTTGTCCAGAACAACCCGAGTACTGAATTGGAAATAACCGCTTTGCTAGACTTTGTCCTCCTGTTTTTGTGAATTATCTCAAAAGTTTGTTTTTTGATTCAGAGTTATTTGCCAAATCGGTATTGGTCTGATCAGTGCTCATTTTCTTCTAGGTAGAGTTTAAGTGTTAGGGTTGCATGATACTGTTCAAGACAAGGCTCCTACTAAAACAAATACAAAGCTTTGAGTTGTTTTCTTGCACCTCTAAGGAAACTTTTAAATCTCCAGCACCTGCTGAAGTGTTAGGCTTTTGTATCAGACCTTTGCCTCAGGCCAGTATCGTTTCAAGCGTGCTAAAACTGTTTTCTAGCACCAACTTGCAGCTGCTGGTGCTTCTGATTATCGAGAAGCGCAAGGACGAGACCGGACCTGGCTTCTGTACATCTCGGACAAAATGCAGCCGACTTTCAACACATGCTTAGTACAGTTTCAGACTTCATTTCTGCCTGCCCTGTTTCTGACAGATACCTGTTTTGCAGTGCTGCTTTCGCAGTATTGAAAATTCACGTATGTAACTGCAAGTTGTCCGTTGTCTCTGTTCCTCTGTGTGGCACTTCTGATCATGCAAATGGCTTGAAAACATCCCACACAGATAAAACCAGACTTCAAAATATTTCAGAATTTCCAGATTTTAATGCTCGAGAGCCTGTAATACACTTTATTACATTATTATTTGGCAGGAGTGCATTACTATTTGGGGAAGTGAAAGCATTTATGCATTCGCAGTACTCGCAGTTCTACATGTCACCAGTCCAGGGGGACGGAGGAAAGTTTAGCATTCTGTGAAAACCCTCAAAAACGTGAACTTGTCTCTGTTACTTGAAGATGCAAGGGGCGATCTTCACTGAATTTAAGCAGAACGCTGTAGATCTGATACCATGCATGCTGCAATTGTTTTTTCACTGGCAATATCAAATGCCATCATCAACAATGCAGGCATTTATTGTTACAAACAGATTTTAACAATGCTTTCCCTCACAGTTTTGAACAGCTAGAAATAAAAATGCCCTGACGGAGCGACCAGGCAGTTTTGAACTGCCAAATGTCTTTAGGAGTTAAAATAAGTGCAGTGGCATTTTTGTAACAAGGTCGTGTCCATCTCTCTGGATGCAAATGCACAAACAATTTCAGTTCAATCTTCAGGCCAATAGGTCTCCGAGTGCGGTTGGAGCCCAGTGATACAGTCCGCGTAGTTCCTTTGGAAAAAGGATAAACCGTTCTTAGAATTAGCCTCATTAACTGGCTACAAGCTCAGGGCCCAAAGTCCACCACAGGCATAAAATTTAAAAAATGAAGATAATACGCATTAAATAGTCTATATTTAAAAACTACACTGAATGTGACAGAAAGATGCGAATGGCAATCCACTGAGGTTATTTTTTTCTAGTACCGGTATCCAATAGCGAATGTAACAATTTGGGCAGCTGTTAGTTTAGCACGAGACGCCTCTCATAGAAGGATCAAGAGCACGTTGTTGAAATTAGTCATTTTAACAGTGCCCAAAAATTATCGAAAGCAGCTCAGAGCTAATGAAAACCAGAATGGGAATTAAAAAGTTGCATTACATCTAAAAGTGTGATTGATGCAAGCAATTCTTATTCTTGCTTCAAGATACTGCTGAAGATGGCTGGGTCTGGTGCCTGCTCCCGCTTCCCAACACCTGTTCCCGGGATGCTGCTGCTGGGAGCAGCTGTTCCCTTGCAGCGACTACAGTAAAATGTCAGAGCGCTAAACTGCTTAATTGGGCATTTTGAAAACAGGTAAAAGGAGTGTGCTTTGGGATGAACTTTAGAGAACTTACTACAGAGCAGTGTCTCTGTTTATAGAAATCTTTACTGTGTTTTTGCAGTCACTTCTGTTTACTAATTGAAAAGGATTTGTGTGCTAAATTATCCGACCATCATACAGAGAGTTCATGGAAAGTGGTGACAGGCTATTTTCAGCATTTGTATATTTATTTTTTCCATACAATGCATTGATAGACTTGATAGGATGCTTTGCAGTAACTTTCATTCCTCCAGCAGACGTCTTTTCTTTGAGGTCTGCAACCACTACCTAGTGTTGAGCATAAGATATACTCCTCTTTTTTAAGTGATTGGGGAAGGGAAAAGAAGTGGTGGGTAGGTACAGAGCCTTGAAGTGGGCACCCTGAACTGTGTCGTTTTCAGTGTTGTCCCTGCCGATTGACCTGGGGACGAGTTACTAAACTTGTAGTTCACTTTCTATCTGTGTGTGATCACGTAATATTCACTGTATCTCCTACTAATGAGATTCATGGAGAACTTAAATGTTACGCAAGTGTAAATCATCATCTTGGAATTGGCTAAGAGAAAGGATTTCTAAGACCAAAATACAGTGGGTACCGATCAAACCTAGAGATCTACAATACCGCTCTAATTTTTGTTTTATATACTTTTAAATAATTCAGCCTCTTCAGAGAATGACAGCAGCTTTCAAGTTAAAGTATTGATCCATGGGTGTTCTGCTGCTCTCCAAAAGGCGCAGAGGCTTTCACATCTGCGCCTCCGCTGCTCGAAGTGGCAGATCTTCGGAAAGGAGGTACGGATGGAGATTAACGATCTCCAGCTAACGATCGGGTGTGATCTGTCACCTGGCAGCAAGAAGTCGGTTGCGAGGGGGTGGGGTGATGACCCACCTTTTTTGCGTTTTCCTAAATACACAGTCCTTAGGCAGTTTTTACATCTTTCAGTTGGCAGGAACAGGACCTGAACTCCGGCAGCGACAGCTGCCCGATTCAACCGTGGCTCTGGACTGGAGGAGCTTAGTGCCACGCATCGGTAGACAGATCACCTTCGTGCCCGCGGTTGATCTGTGGCATGTATCATACCATACTTTCAATGTTACCACAATCTATCATCTAAAATTGTGGAAAGTGGTTTTATTAATAAAAAGAGATTTTTTCCTTAAAAGCTGTAAGAGTGAAAATGTACACTCTCCTCTTTGCAAGAAAGCAAGCGTACTACCTTCCTCCCTAGCATATCTTTTTCCTCAGAACAACACTGTCTCCTTATAAAAACCACTTTTTCTCAGAAGTCTCCTACAGATGATGAGTTTAAATTTGGAAAAGTGAGGGTACTCCAGCTCCTTCGTGCATCTTTCCGTCTGCCGGACGGTTAGTACCTGCCGTGGCCCCACTCGCACAGAACAGCAGGATCTGTCCAGGGAAGGCAGAGAGGCCCTTCCCTCTGGTCAAGAAATAGCAATGCTATATTTTGTCTCAAAACTAACAAAAATGAGAAAATGGGCCGTATTCACTCGGGATGCTCTTCTGTGTTGGGTAACGGGTTGAGATTGTGGCATTTCGATGAGGCTGTTACTCGTGTTTTACAGCGCTCGCCACTGTCACAGCCGCTGCCTCTAAGGACTCCTGCAAACTCCACAGCGCGTCCTTCTTACCCCAGACTCTCTGGATGCTGCTGGATTTGATCTTAAATCGAAAGCGTTTGGGACATCTGAACGACAGTGCTGTAACAGCCTGCGGCCGTGTGTTTAGGCTGTGTGTTTAGGACTAGTAGGTGCTGAACACCTACCGCAGCTAACCTTATGTGACCTGGTAAGCGTTAGGTCCACGCCTGGCGGTGGAGCACCCCTAGGATGCTGGAAGCCTTGGGTTCAGGCCAAGGGGGACTGAAGGTGCGGCTGAGGCTTAGCCGCGGGGTTACACGGCTGAGCCCCCTTCTGCCCTTTCGCTGGAGATGTAGAGGCAGGAGTGCAGGAGTCAGGGTGCTGGGCCAGGTGGGGAGGAGGGAGATTGATTTCAGCCTTGTCTGTAGGGCCCGTGGGCAGGAGAGAAGTGAAATCTAACCTGTCCCTATAGATGTGTAGCTCTATATAGACATGCAGTGGCCCGGCCCCTGCTGCGGGTCTGCCTGTATTTCTGAAAGGTCAGCTGGAGAGGTGGCAGCCCCCAAGCCGAACAGACCGCCTTGTCCCTCCGCAGGTCCTCTGAAACACTGGCTACGGAAGGCGTGCAGGCAGGCTGGGTTGTCCGTCCTTCTTCTTGCCCAGTTCAAAAGGCCAGATATTAATCATTTTAATAAGGGACTGCTTAAGTTAAGGGCCTAGGTTCTACCCAAAACGAAAACTGTCTGATTTGGGATATGATTTGTACACTGAGGGTGTTCAGCAAAATTAGTACGCAAAAGGTCGACGTTATCCAGCTCCCCAAACCCATTAACCAATAAAACCATCCTTACTTATCTGCTGGTTTAGGGAGGGTGCCTGAAATAAAGCCAGCTGTTCCCTTTGGAGGCTGAACCTTCGTTGTGGCTTTCTGCCTGCTGCGAAGAGAGCTATCTCCCCAGCTAGGCCTGACACAGGCTTGGTCTGCAGGGGAAGGCGCAGCCACCGCTTACCTTTCCTGTTCCAGCCGTGTGCGTACCATCTTATTTCTGTTATCTCAACAGGTCCACAATTGATGTTCAGCTGGAAAGTATGTTATTCTTCTCCCATGTCTGCTTAGTGCTACAGCATTGGCTGTCTGTAGTGCGATTAGCTCTGTGCAGAACGCTCCTTTCTTTCTAAAACTTAATCTTTCTTGGGTTTTTTTGTTTTGTTTTGCTTTGTTTCAGCTCAATTTGCTTGTTGAGTTAGCAAGAGACTCTGAGATCGTGATATGTCACTTATCTGTTTTCAGTGCACTGCAGTCTGCTGTAGCAGAATGTCTGAATGGCTTGGCTTCTTGATATTCACAATATTTTAACGTTTTCAGCACCTACTTCCACAGCGTGGCAAGCAGTAGTTATGAAACCGGTAGCACTGAAATAAACGCAAGATGTAAACTCGTACGGTCTTACTAGCCCGTGCTGCTGCTGGGGTCTGAGTCCCGTAAAGAGCCAAACCCCCGACAGCTGTCAGGCGGCTTGAGGACGGTGTCGCGATTGTGCCGTGAGGCTGTTGTGGTGTTGGGTGAAGAGAGAGAGCATCCAGGCAGCACCAAACAGCCCCGCGGGAGACCAGGACTGTCTCTGGTTCTCTGTTCCCGGGAAATGGGGGTTTCACCCAAAGGGAAAGGGTTTTCAGTTTTTTGGGTTTCGTTTTGGTTTTTTTTTTGGAGGCCTTTGGTGACGGTCTGGCATCTGGGATGATCTGACTTTAGCAAGAACAGAAGCCATTTGGTGAAACGGTGGGATTTGAGACCGCCCCCTTCCCCCAGAAGAAGGGAGCCGGGTGGGGAAGGCGCTGGCAGAGGGGTGCAGCGCTTGGCGGGGCTGCAGCCGGCGGGGCCGAGGGTTGCGGGACACCTGGCCTTGCGGCAAACCTGAGGGCAGCGGCAGGAACGACACCGCTCCCACGCGGGGCCGCTTCCACGCTGCGGCGGGGAGGTGGCTTGGGTTTGTCCAGCTACCCAACACGGCGTTGCGGAGCTGGAAGAGAGTTTGCGGGACAGGACATCTCCCCAGCCCTGTGCTGGCTGCGGGAAGGCAAAACCCATCCATCCTCTCTCCCAGCCTTTAGGGGCTTGCAAATGAGCAAATTTGCTGTTTTATTTTTTTCTCCCAGCTCGACGGCTGGGGAAGCGGCAGGTTTAACGTGGGATTTTGATGCTGCTGTGTGTATATTAAAAAAAAAAAGACAATAAATAAAAAAAAAAAACCAATTCAAGGAAAAACTGAGGGGAGGACAACAAGCGTACTCAGGGCTTCCCTCCCCCACCCCCCCCGGAGGCACCGCGGGCTCCAGCGACCTCTCCTCTGGGTGCCCCGGAGCCCGGCCCCGTCGTCCTTGAGTCCAAGGAGAGAGAGATCTCGGCGAGGAGGGGGGGATGCTCCCCTGCCCTTCCCGGGGGAGTCCCCGCCGTGGCGGTGGCCGCTGGGGGGAGCCCGCGCTCCACGCCTGGCCCCGGCTCCGGCTCCGGCCCCGGTCCCGGCCCCGGTTCCCCGGGGCCGGGACCGGGGCCGGAGCCGGAGCCGGTAGCATCTTCCCCGGGCCGAAGCCCTGCCGGCGCTGAGGCCGGTCCGCGGAGCGGGGCGAGAGGAGGCTCTGCGGGAAGGAGAAACAAGACACCCCCCCCCCCTCCCGAAACACCCCCCCACCCCAAACCCCACCGCTGTGTCCGTCCCCCCCCCCCCCGACCCTGGGGGGGAAACTGGGTCCCCAGCCCCAGCAGCGGCGGGGTCGTTTGTCAGAGGCCATGGGAAGCCGTCTCGCCCCTTTGTGCATCTCGCAGGGTTTCTCCTTGCATAGGCAATTGGCAAAGGTTAGGAAGGCGTCCTTAGATCCCCTATAATCCCAGTTTAAATATTAAAAGTATAAGCAGCCTAGGCCCAGTATTCACCTATGTAACTCCATAGATTTCCCTCCAGACCTGGACTTCTAAGAATTTACGGGACGCTTTGCGTTTCTTTTTTCTTTTTTTGTATTTTTTTCCCCCCACCCCTTCGTATTTATTTAACAAACTAGAAGGAAGAGGAGGGGGAAGACACCAACAATAAAAGCAGTGTTTTTTATGACCGAGAAGAAGCCAGTCTCCCTGTCTGTAACGTGAGAGGAAGGCGAGATTCCGTCCCCGCCGCCTGCTTTGTCACCGGCTGGGTTTAAGTGGCCGGCACATCAACACAAAAGGCAAAAACACACACACACACATCTCCCAAAACTCGACACAAAACCTCTATTGGCCCAACAGTGAAGATGGGGGTTTGGATAACGAAGTAACCTCCCTGCTCTGGTGGGCTCTGGGCTCCGCTCCGTCCCTCCGCCGTGCTTAAAACGGCACCCGCCACGGAAAAGGGGGGAAAAAATCCCTCAAGAAAGTGTTTAAGAAAAAAATAAGTCTCAAACGGGATTAAGGTTTTAATTACAATTCCCCATCGAAGTAACATGTTTGATGAACTGATCTTATCAATTAATAGTAACCTTAATTTAAAACTTATGAAATAGATTCGCATCAAATATACTTCAGACTCCCTTTTTTTTTGAGGGGGAAAAAAAAAAAAAAGGTAAATGCTACAACCAAAAAGTACCAAAGCACTAGCAGAAGAAACTGTAAAGAAGCAGCGTGCTGCTTTGGCTAGAAATAATTATTTGCGAAGGCTTGGGGTGGGGGGGGAGTGTCTATCTGGTGGGGGATCTATAAAAAAAATGGAAGCTCTTTTAAAAGGGGAAAACAGATGAATGTTTCTACCCGCCAACGGTATCGTTTCATCATATTTTTGGCCCGCGCTATATTAAAGAGAAAAACAAGGTAATTGTTTCATGCATCAACAGTTTTCCATGAAATAAGAGTTAAAAGAAGTAATAGAACTAATCACTGTCTCCTCAAATCAAGTAGAAAACATTTCAATGCACTAATTAGAGTAATTAGAATAATAAGACTGCCTATATGTGGTAAGACAATGTGTACAAACAACTTTATTTAATGTATACTGGTAATCAGCGATGCGTGCGTGCTTGAATGCTTAGTGCAATAAAATTCACCCCCGTCCGCCCAAACAATCAAATACAAATTAGTTTAATGATTGTGCCTGCTTGAACGTCTTAGAAATCCACAGGCAGAGGGAAATAAATAGCACCATCCTTGTTTGTACGTCTCCCCTACTGACCAAGGAGCTGATGCCTCCATGGACTTGGCAATGAATGACTGTAGCCATGAATGAATCAAGGAGGGAAAGGGAATTAATGAATGAGTCAGGCTGGCTAAAAACAAGTCCTAACTTTTAGACGAGCGCCTCTTACAACTCCCGGGACGGGAGGGGACGGGACGGGGCAGAGCAGGGGGAGAGCGGGCTGGCCACCGCTGCCACCAGCTGCCGGGCTTTCCTGCCAGGATTCACCGCCCTGCCAGGAGGAGGGGACGAAACACCGGCCGCCAACTTCCCACCGGCCTGCTCGCTTTTTAATCCTTAAAAATGACATCTGTGCGGGCCTGCCCGGGGCACACGGCGGGTGCGGCTGAGCCCGGCCTGCCGCCGGGAGAGCCGCAGCCCGGCCCGGAGCTGGAGCCCGGCGCCGGGGCCGCCTCCCCGCCCCGGCGGCTCCCCGGGGCAGCCGGCAGCGCCCCGGGCCGCCGCGGGAGCGGTGGGGTCCCGCAGGCCGGCCCCGCCGCCCCCCACGCCCCGCACCCCCCGCGGGTGGGGGTCAGCCCGCCTGCCCCGGGCCGGCAGCGGCTCTGCCCGGGCGGGGGACTGATCTTGCGCAGGGACGGGGCCGGGCAGACACCGGCCAAACTCGCCCCCTTCCCCGGGGCGAAGGGATCCGGCGGCCCTGCTCCCCGCCGCCCGCCCCGCCGGGCAAGGGCGCAGCGCCCGCCGCCGCCCCGCCGCGCCTCCCGGCCGCACCGGCAAAGAGCGCCCGCCGCTCCCTCGCCGCTGCCCTCGCCCCATCCCTCTCCCTGGCCCCCCGACGGGAGGGCAGGATCCCACCCCTGCGTCCCGCGGGGAGGCCCGGGCCTTGCGGGGCCGCTGCGGGGCCGGGGGGGAAGGGGGTGCGTGGGGCCGGGGCTCCGCGCCGGCAGAGGCGGCCTCCCCGGCCCGGGGTGCCGCGGCATACCTCGGCACAGCCGGGACGCTTGGCCGAGTTTCGGCGGTATTGACAGGGACTTCGCAGGGAGGGATTTGCGGTTCGAGGACAGAGACTTGCAGCGTGGGTCAGGCCACGGGCTGAGGCCGGTGCGGCGTGGACATCCAGGCGCCGCGGCTGGGACTCGCCTGCCGAAAAGCCCACTTGTTCGGTTTATAATTTGATGAGAAGTCGGGCCTGAGAAGGACTTCTCGCTTTTTATTTTACCCTTTCTTCTAAAGCACGCTTTGGTTTCTCTCTAACTCATTTCCCCCGGAAAAGTGCCCGCTCCTCCGAGCACCGCCCGGTGCCCCGGCCGCGCCGGGGCGAAACTCGCCTTCTTCGGAGCATCGTCCTACATCCCCGACGGCAACCTGGCCGTGCCCCGAGCACAAAGTACCAACCTAGCGCCCGCAACTCTGTAAATTTGTTTGGGTTTTGGGTTTTGTTGCTTTTCCATCTCGAGATTAAAGCCGGAGCGGCAGCCCAGGCCCCCGCCCCTTCCGAAACACAAAATAAATAGAGAACCCCCGAAGGAGCAGAGGACGCGGGAGGGAGAGCCACGTTTTCCAAGACAGACCACACCGCCCGGCCTCCGTTTTCGAGGCAGCCAAAGGCCGCCGCTGCCCCATCCACCCGCCGAGAAGCCGCGGACATCTCCCCCCCCCGCCTGGCTCCCACCCCCCTGCCCCGCAAGGCGCTGCCCGGCCCCGGGCTGGGGGGACACCCCCTCTACGCGACCTTCTCCGGGGCTTTACCTAAGCCCAGAGGTTTAAGCCGGACTAAGCTCAGCGCCGCTCTCCCCGCCGGCGCCGGGCCCCATCGCCCACCCGGGGCCGTCGCGTCCCCTTCCCGGGCGGGTCACCCGTCCCCGGAGAAACCCCGCACCAACGGCAGCGGAACAAAGAGCCATCAAACCCCCGACAACGCGGCTTGGGACGGCTTCGGGGCCTGGGGCCGGCGGGTTCCCCCGGCGGAGGCGCCGGAGCAGGAGGCCGGGGGTCGGGGCCGAGGCGGGGGCAGGAGGGCGGGAAGGCGGCGGCGGCGGACCCGTCCCGCCGGGCCCCTGCCCGCCCGGGGAACGGGGCACTGGAGAGGGGGTCTCGGGGTGGGGGGGACGGATCCCGAGCTCCCGCCAACAAAACCCGAGGAGGGGGGGAGAAAGAGAGAGAGACGACGGGGCAGAGCCGGGGGCGACTGGGGCCTCTGGCCCCGTCGGGGCTGTCGCAAGTTGCCCGGCCCGAGAGCATCACCCGGCGAGGCACCACCCCGGCCTGCCCCGCAGCCTGGGGGATTTGACGGATTATTTCCCCTGTCCCCGCGTCTCTCTTTCCAAGCCCCGGCCCCCTTTTGCCCGCCCTGGGGAGAGCTGGCGGGAGGGCGCTCCCCGGGGCGGGCAGCACCGGCCGCGGCCTCTCACCCCCGCGGAGCCGGGGACACGGGGGGAGGCAATCACGACGCGAGGGCTTGGGGATACACGGTCCCCTGCCGCCTTCCAGTTTCGGCCTGCATCAGAGGGAGCGAGCCGGGGAAATAGGGCTTTTGTTGTTGACATCTGATCTACGAGAGAGAGTCCCTGCTGGGAACCGGGGTGGGGGAGCTCAGGGAGCTGCCGCGCACCCCCACGTCCACCTGCAGAAGGTGCCTCCTCCGGTGCTCCATTTCCCCCTCTTCTTCCTCTCAAAAGAGAGAAGGAAAGAGGGAAAAGGACCCCCCAGCCGGCCGGCCTCCCCGCGACCAGCCGGGAAGGACGAGAGAAGGCGCTCCCATCTGCTCAGCCTCTCGCTGGGCCAAGAGCCCCGGAGGAGCGGCCCGGGGGCCTCCGCAGCGGGCGGCCCGGCCCCGAGCAGCGGCACCGGCTCCCGGCGGCCATCCCCGCGGCGCCGGGCCTGCCCCGCCGAGCAAGGCACCATCCATCCGAGTCACCTCCTGCCCACCCGACACGGGAGGGCTCGCCGACAGCAGGGCCCTGTCGTCAAAGGCGAAATATTCCCCCGGCTCCCACCCGAGTGTCCTGCAGAGGGCAGAGGCTGCTCGCTTTCCGCAGCCGCCTCCCCGGGCTATTGACCAAGGACTTTTAAATCCATACCCGGCTTCAACATTTTACCCGTCAGCACGTCTGCGGTCACAAAACACTTCTTCTTTCTGTCACTTT
Source organism: Platalea leucorodia (assembly GCF_965183815.1). Lineage (NCBI taxonomy): Eukaryota > Metazoa > Chordata > Aves > Pelecaniformes > Threskiornithidae > Platalea > Platalea leucorodia. The sequence goes on from NC_138825.1 coordinate 82,826,938, forward strand.
TCTTCGAAACTATTGATAAGATCATTTAGCTGAATCTGTTCGGGATGAGTGTAATATTGACTAGGAGTTAGAAAAGATGATTAAATCTAATAAGCCTAGAAACTATGGTGAAGGGGGGGGGGGGGGGGAGGAGAGGAGCAGGACACTGCACTTAGGAAACCGAGCCAGCCAAAAAGGACTTGAACACCCCGCCGCATGTGCCAGCACCGCCCGGGTCGCTGCCGCTCGCCAGCGCGCCCGGCCCCGCCGAGCGCCTCACGCCGGGACCCCTCCGGCTGAACCCGGCCGGGTCGCTCGTTACACAGACGGAGCCGCAGACCTCGAACGGGAGAGCCCCGGCCCGGGGCCACCGGGGCCACCGCCGCCGCCGCCGCGGGGCCCGGCCCGGCCCGGGGGCGAGCAGCCCGGCTGGGCAGCCGGGTCCGTCCTCCCGCTCTTAAACAGTACCCCCCATAAGTAAGCCCCGCCTTTTTGTTTTTTCTCTTTCTTTCTTTCTTTTTCTTTCTTTTTTAAGGAGTCAGACCTTAAATTATCCAAAGGGACCGAGAGGAGAGGAGAGTCTCTTCTCCCCCATGCCTTCCGCCAGAACATGCAACCAACTTGAGGAGCAGCTCTCCCCGCCAGCACCAAAGGCAGGACACCCCTATCCGCACCGACATCAAGGCTTCAAAACACACCGCTGCGCTTCATCTGCGGAGGGACGCAATGAAGGCAGCTCCCGAGGCTCTCCTTCGAGACCCTGGAAGTTAGGAACGTGGAACCTCTCGGTATAGGCATCAAATTTATTCCAAAAATTCCATGAAATATAAAGGAATGGCGGTGCTTTTACACAGAACTCAACTCAGTATAAGTACTGGGGTGTTCTCCCTCCAAATCTTAAGAACTATGCAAATCTGTGCTATCTTTAAAAATAAAATAAAGATATTTCAATAATTAGAACAAACTATGAAGGTATTGTGCATTTCTGTTTTATGTAGATAATAAAATATTACTTTAACATAAATATATAAGGATCTCTGCGTTTTTATTTTTCCCCACAAGCACATCCAAATGTACCAAAACAAAGTATTTTTAAAGAGACTGAACCAAAAAAAAAAATTACATCCCATATAGATTTTGTTCACCTACTCATTTAAAGCTACAGAAAAACAGTTTCCATAACCTGTTTGCTTTAAAAGAAATAAATATACATTGAGGCAGGCCACTTAAAAATGATATGAAAATATTTCCCTGGGTAGCATTTAAAAAAAAAAAAAGAAAAATAGACAAAGAAAACATTGAAACTATTTCTGCATTTCAAAGGACAAATATTAAACATATATACATAGTGGTAAGGTTTGCGTGGTAACTTTTTTTTTTTTTTTTTTTAGTAAACCTATTTGGAGTTTGAGGCTTTCCTCAAACATCCTCTCGACTCTGTTTTCTGACCTTACGCACGTATTAATAAGTGTCTGAAAGTTCATTTCCTCCCTTTACCACTGGATCTGCCCTGATCTGATTCACTTCACTAGGCGCTAGTCCTCAACACTTTAAATAACAAGCAGCTCAATACATCCAAAAAAAAAAAAGGGGGGAAAAAAAAAAAAAGAGAAGAAAAGAGAAAAGCTTGGTGCCCGTATCTTTGTAACAATTGTTGGAAAACTAGGAAAAAGGCTAATGCATGTGCCTCTTAGAAATCATCATCTGTCTTACCAAGAAGAAAGAAAGAAAGGCAGAAAGAAAGACAGGGAGAGAGAAAGAAAGAAGGAAAGAAAACCCAATGTCACAGGCGCTTTAAAAGACAATGAGAAACATACTCTAAAGCCTTAGCTACTGAATGCAATATTTATAGGAGAGTTCTGCGAGAGAATGCTTCACTGTTTTTTCTCCATAATTGTCCAACACTCAACTAAGTAAACTTTTAGATTATAAAAATGCTTTGTCTCTATAGCACCCGTTTGTGCTGACTAAATGATCCCTTTATGAATTTATAACTATCGCAGTTCCAAATCCCTCTAATGTATATGCATAGCCGTGCGTGTGCAGAAGTACACAAACACACGCACGCAGGCACACGCACATACATGCGCTGCTCCCAGGTCCCGCTCCTCCGCTTCCCTTTAGAGCTTTTTGTTTTGCTTTTTGTTTCCTTTCTTTTTTTTTTGTCCCCGTGGGTTTTTCTCTTTTTTTTTTTTTTTTTTTTTTTTTTGGAAAGTTAACCGTTTCCCATTGCGATAATGTCACGAAATGCACTTTAAAACTATTAACGAAGGGAGGGGGGGAGAAAGACGGATTGAAAAATGGCATATTTTTTTTTCCCACTTCGTTTCATTCCCCAGTGAAAGACACAAGGCTGCCCAAGTTAAAACTGGTCCTTTCCTTCAATAAATTATACCGCAATCTGGCCAAAGGACGTGGGGAGAGTGGGGGGGGCGGGAGAGGAGGCTAGATACGAATAGAAAAACAAAAAAATATGAAAAATAAAAGCGAAAAAGAAACGCACGGGGTCTCTGCGGAGAGGAGGGGGCAGCGTGTGTTTACACGCAGGTGTAAGCACCCGGGCACCCCCCCTCCCGGGCCCAGCAGCTCCTCGGGCTCTGCCTGGCTCTGCCTTGGTTGCTCAATGAAAGAAAGTTTTGGGGGGCTGACACCGGCGGGGGCTGCCCGGGCAGCGGGAGCGGGGATGCCAAAGGCACGCAGGGGAGCCTCGGGGGGAGGAGGGGAAGGGAAGGGGCTGGGGGGGTGGGGGTGAACCTAGAGAATTCCCTTTCCCTCTCAAGAAAGTGCCACTTTCTCTGGGAAAACTCTGGAAACGTGGTGTTCCGTCTCCGCCTTTCCCACACCGGGCCTTGCTGGCCCGCACTGACACGATCTGGAAGGGCCGCATATATATATATATATATATATAAAATTTTTTTTTTCCTCCCCCCTCTGGCTGCGCCTCGGCCCCCGGACACACTGCCCGAAAATGAAGTTTACTTTGTCGATTTGCATTATTCTCCCTTCTCCAGACTCGACTCTTGCTGTTGAAGGCGCATATTAAGCAATTACGAGAGTTACATCTCTGGAGAATGGAAGCTGGCGGTGCATATATATGTGTATATATAGACATTATATATATGTGTATATATGTACGTCTATGCACGCATGCATATGTATACATACATACAGATATACGCATTCTTTTTGCTATGGTAAAAGGAGAAAATAAGCGTTACACATATTTAAGAAGACTTGTTTATAACAAAAGTTCACATATACACATAAAGCAAAGGCTAAAACACAGTAACATATTGTAGACCGGTCACTGGTTGACTAACGCTCACCGTGGAAAATGCAAGTCATTTGCAAAATTAAGGTCGGAAAGGAAGGAAAAAAAAAAAAGAAAAAAAAGAATTTGTTTATGTAAACTTCGATTTTCTTGCAGTGCAAATTGGTACGGTTAAATACTGTCTACATCAAAAGGGATAGCTTTTCCTTTCTCTTCTTTTTTTTTTTTTTTTTTTTCGTATATTCCTACAGGGGATCCACAGAAAATAAACACAGCAGCATGTGCCAACACCGAGCGACATTCCACAATGCAATCTGCCTTTGTGTGGCAGGAGGGGGCTGCGGAGGGGACCCGAGGTGGCTGCGTCCCCCCCTCCCCTCCCCTCCCGCCCCCTCCCCGGCCGGGCAGCGCCGTATTTTTTCGCCAGCGAGCAAGGGAGTTTTGTGCGAACTGCTTCGCCCTGCGCCTGCCGGTCCCGGTGCCGGTGCCGGTGCCTGCCGCTGCCCTGCCGGTGCCTGCCTGCCTGCCTGCCTGTGCGCGGTACTCACTCCGCTCCGGTGCACGGGCATTCGCCTGGGAAAGGTCAAAATACAGCATCGCGCCTGCTACCGTCTAAGGGACAGTCCGGTGCAGGTGCTTTGTCTGTCTGTCTGTCTGTCTGCTGTGATTCGCGCTCGCCCTCTCGCTCGCTCGCTTTTTGATTTGTTTTCTTTCTTTCCTTTTTTTTTTTTTTTGCGCGGTTTTTTTGTTCGTTTTTTGTTTTTTTGTCTTTTTTTTAAAGATAGGAGAAAATAATGATTTTAAAAAAAAAAAAAAAAAAGAAAAACAAAAAGGCCAAAAAGGAGGACAATCAAAAGTTGGGGGAAGGAGGAGAGGAGGAGGAGGAGGAGGAGAGGAGGAGGAAAGGAGGAGGGGCCGGGCGCCCCCGCCGCGAGTTCACTGCACGGGGGTCTGCACCCCGTGGTGCGGCGGCGTGTCCCTGCTGGCCCCGTACACGTCCTCGGCGCCCGGCAGCGTCCCTCCCGGGGGAGTCATGCGCTTCTCTTTCTGTCTCCTGTTACAAAACCACACTCTCACCACCTCCTTCTCCAGCTGTAGGCTGTCCGCGAGCGAGGTGATCTCCTGGGCGGAGGGCTTGGGGCACTTGAGGAAGTGGCTCTCCAGCGCGCCCTTGACGCTCACCTCGATGGAGGTGCGCTTTTTCCGCTTGCGGCCCTGCGCCGCGATCTTGTCTATGCTGGTGGGGCTGCCCGAGGAGGAGTCCGCCTCCTCCAACCACTTGTTCAACAAAGGCTTCAGCTTGCACATGTTCTTGAAGCTGAGCTGCAGGGCCTCGAAGCGGCAGATGGTGGTCTGCGAGAAGACGTTGCCGTAGAGGGTGCCCAGCGCCAGCCCCACGTCCGCTTGGGTAAATCCCAGTTTGATGCGCCGCTGCTTGAACTGCTTGGCGAACTGCTCCAGGTCGTCCGAGGTCGGCGTGTCCTCGTCCGAGTGCGGGTCGTGGTGCGGCGGCGGCCCGGGGGGCGCGGCGGCGGCGGCGGGCGCCGGCCCGGCCGCCCCGGGGTGGGGGCCGTGGGGCGGCGGCGGGTGCTCGGCGCCGTGGTGCGGCGGCCCGGGCGGCCCCGGCGGCGGCTCCTCGTGGGCGTCGCGCAGGCCGTGGTGGTGCAGCGCCGGCTGCGCGGCGCCCAGCATGCCGTTGACGGTGAAGCCGGGCGGCTGCGAGTAGAGCAGCCCCGCCTGCGCGCCGTTGGCCGCGGCCATGCCGGGCGGCAGGTGCGCCGCGCCGCCCGCCCGCCACGCCGCCGCCGCCGCCGCCGCCGCCGCGTGGTGCCCGCCGCCGCCGCCGTGGTGCACCAGGTGCGGCGCCCGCCCCGGCGGCGGGTGCTGCGGCGGCGGCGGCGGCGGCGGCGGCGGCAGCTCGTCGCCGCGCCCGCCCGCCTGCACCACCGCCGGCTTGATGTCGGGCTGGCCCAGCGCGCCCGCCGACCAGGGCGCCTCGCCGCCGCCGCCGCCGCCGCCGCCCCCGCCGCCGCCGCCGCCGCCGCCGCCGGGGCCGCCGTGGGACAGCGCCGCGATCCACTGGTGAGCGTGGCTCAGCGGGTGCCCGTTGCTCTGCAGCGCGTAGTCCGCCTGCACCAGGGCGCCGGCGTCGCGGTAGCCGCCGCCGGGCTGCATGCCGCCGGGCGGCTCGGCGTGCACCATGGGGGAGCCGGAGGCGAGCAGGCTGTAGTGGTTGGAGGCTGCGGTCGCCATGACTCGCCCAGCCGCACTGATCGCGCCGGTTAAAGGCGCCGCGCATTTGACAGCTACTTTTTCGCCTCGGGCGCCGCGCGGCGCCCGCGCCCCCCCGGCCCGCGCGGCGGGGCCCACTGCGAAGGCACGCGCGGCCGCCCCGCCCCGCCGCCGCACGCCATTGGCTCCCCGCGCCCTGACGGACGCGGGCGCCCCTGGCAACCGCCGCCGCCGCCGCCCACCATTGGCGCGCCCCGCCGGTGGCGCCCCGCCCCCCGTCCCGCCCCCGCCCGCCCTCTGGAACCCAACTCCGAGGGGGAACGGGGCGCGGGGGAGCGGCGGCCGCGGGGCGGGGGGCGGCGGCGGCGGCGGCGGGAGGGAGGGAGGGAGGGAGGGAGGAGGGGCGGACGGACGGACGGACGGACGGGCGTCCCCGCCGGCCCCGCCCCGCCCCGCCGGGCCAGCACCGCTCCGCGCCGCTCCGCTCCGCACGGCCGGCGGGAGGCCGCCGCCGCTCCGCCCGCCGGCTCCTGTTGCTCGCGCCCCGCCGGGGGTCCCTGCGCGGAGCCCGGCCGCGCTGCCCCGGGGCGGGGGACGCCCGCCCGCCCGCCCCCAACTTTCGCAGCCGGGCCGAGCCCACGCAGCGCCGCCCCGCAGCCAGCCCCGCCGGCGGGGCCGGGGAGCGCCGCGCCCCCGGGGGCGGGGAGCGGGCGGCCCCCTCCCTCCCCGCCCGCCCGCCCGCCGCTCTCCGGAGCACGGCGCTCCGCCGGGGATGTCGGGGCTTCGCACCTCGGTGGCGTTGTTCCGCTTGTCCCGTCCCGGAGGGACGGGGTGCCGGGACGGACTGCACCGGTACGGAGGACTTGGGGGGGTGGGGGGAGTGGAGAAGGGAAAAAAAAAAAAATTTAGAAAAAAGAGGGGGATAGGGGGAAAAAAAAAAAAAGAAGTTGCGGCCCGGACAGGAAGGAAGGAGACCCTGGAACTGGATCCGGATTTCCTAGGAAGGAGCAGCGGCCGGGCTGGCCGCCGCGAAAAGAGTTGGCTGCCCGTGTTTGAGCTGGAAGCCATAGCTTTGTCTCGAAAATAAACTGCTCACGGGGGTAGGTGCGCGTCGCAGGCTCCCGCTATCTTCAGCGAAATAATACAATAGGGCGGACCGGGGAATTTATTACTACTAACAAGAAACAGCTTTCTTCTGCGAGTTGTTTATAAATCATCGTATTTAACGTGAGCGCTGGAAAGGCTCCTTGCCTGGAAATATTCCTCTGCGCGGGGGTGTGGAGGAGCGGGGGGATGGGCTTCTGCACATAAACATGTACACAGAAGCGGCATAAACAGGATATCCAGTGCCCTGAGACAAGGGGCGCAGCAGGAGTTACCTCGTTTCGTTAGTTTAGCGGCGTATCAAGAGCTCCTTCTGCCGGGGGGTGGGGAGGGAGGAGGAGGAGGAGGAGGAGGGAGGGGGGAAGCAAACTTTGTCCATGAAAGAGTGGAGATTCTTCCTAAGGATTTCCCCCCCCCCCCGCCTTTTTTCGACGTGCAGGCGAAGGGAAGAACAATACTGCCTGTTCTGCCAGTGTCGCGGGGAGGGAAGTCAGTGCCTCTGAAGTGAAGCCCTGCCTTTTGTTTCCCGTGTGGAAACAACTGGGCACCCAGGAATTTTATAATTTGATGCTCATTTTCTCGTCTCTCTCCTCCCAATTAGGTGTAGACCAGTGAGTTGAAACAAAACAAAAGGGCAAGTCCGCAGCAGGCTTCCGCCAAAGCATCGCGGGGACCGTCCTGGGAGAGCCGCCCCGCTCCCCGCTCCCAGGCCGGCCCTCCCGCCCCGCTCCCGGGGCCGCCGAGCCTCTGCCCGGGGGCGCCTTTCCCGCCAGCCCGCCTCCAGGTCCGCCGCCAAAAGTTCATGCGTGGACGCGACACGAGGGGCCGCGCCAGGCGTCATTATGGGGGCTAGGTTTATGCAGGCGGGTGCCTCCAGCGTGCGGGGCTGGGCCAGCCCGGACCTACCCCGGCGGCCGTCCGAGGGAGCTCCCTTGTGGCCCGGCCCCACGGCGTGTGCGCGTCCCACGGACAGCCGGTCCCCGTGGGGTGCCGGCAGCACCGCCTTCCCCGCGGCTCGCCGCGACGAGGAGACGGGACGCGGGGGTCAGCGAGCTCCAGCCGTCACTTTTTTTTGGGGAAAAACCCCTCCAGCCCTGCCCCCGTCGGGCATCTCTTCCCCGCTCCCTGGCCCTCCCTCCTGCCCGGCCGCCTGGCAGGTGATGCCGGCGGTCACCGTCCTGCGTGCCTCTTACCCCCGCCGCCCCAGCGGCAGATCTCAAAGGCTGACGGTAATCACACAATTACCGAAGTAGCAACACGGCATTAGGAGGCGGACAAAACCCCGGCCCCCCGGCAAAGCCCCTCGCCGTCCCTCCTGCCCCCTCCCCGGCTGAGCGCACGCCTATGGAGTCGCAGCTGGGAGCCGCGAGGAGCGCGGCCGGTGCATTCAGAGCCGCCGCAGACTCCACCTCCTCGTCCTCCCCATCATTGTTAGCCCTGTCATTAATACCGCTCCTTAAGCATCCTTCGCTCCCGTCTCCCCCCGTGGCGGGGAGCGCCGGGGAGCGGGGAGCGAGCGCCCGGCCGCCGCGCTCCGCCGCCGCCCCGCTGCCCGCCGCGGGCTCCGGCCCCGGCCCCGGCCCCGGCCCCGGCCGCCGCTCGGGGACCCGCTGGGGTCCGGGGCGCTCGGGATGAAAAAGAGACAGTCATGTGCCCCCTTTCTGGCAGAGCTGACCCCGCGGGATTAGAGGTCTCACCAGCCTTTCTTTCCTTTTCTCTGCTCGTATAAAAGCAGGTTGAAGGTGATGCGGTGTCTTGGGCAGACACTGCAGTGTTTTGATTCAGCTCAGCCCTTTTCACTGTTCAAAGCAGCTGTTCAAATACTAGGGCTGCTTACTTTGACGTGAAGAAGATTTTCAAACAACCCCAAAAGCTTTGAACTGACAGGCCTCCTTGATATCTCCTTCATTGCAGTGCAGCTACTCGAGAATATTCGCTATAAAATACATAGAGCGCCACTTAACTGGAGCTCTCTCCTGGCTGGGAGGCGAGGTGCTGCATACACATCAGGTGCATGCAGAGGGACGCTGGCGGGGCTCCGGGAGCCCTCCGGCCGCCCCCGCCCGGCCACCCCCTCGCCCGGGGGTCCCCTCCCCGCCACCCGCCTCGGGCTGCTGCGGCGGGCTCCGGCTGGCGAGGTGCGGGGCTCCCTCGGCGTTTCAACTCGGTGCACGCCGGAGAGAAAGCTGCATTTCCAGCAGCAAAACAGGAGCACGGCTGGTTCCTAGCGAGCCTCGGCTCCCGGCCGCTGCTCACCAGCCTCCCCGGCGCCGGGGGCTGGGGGAGCGCCCTGCAAACGCACGCTCCTTGCCGCGGCCGGGTGCGTGCGTTTGCGGGGGGGACAACGCGTATTGCATACGCCTGGTTCTGTTTAGAGGTGAAAAGCTTGTTTTAAACTCTGGTCGCAAAGCCCGGAGATAGACTCGAGCAGCTAAAAGGAAAGGAGGCGGGGGGGGGAGTGTGTGTGTGGGGGGGAAATCCCCGCGCCTCCTTTCTGCGTCTCTATTATCTTCCCATTAGATGTTGTTTTAGGAGGAAACGCGCCAGGAGTGCAAAGGCGCGGCGAGTTGCTCAGAGAATTGCTGGGTGCAATAAACGTGAGGCTCCTGGTGCTCCCTTTAAAGGCCAACTTGGAAGATTTGTGCTTATTGCTGGGGCGCATTTAATGCACCTTTTGTGAGATGGGATTGTTTTGATCTCTGCTTCCTTTTTAACCTTTCTCTATGAGGTATTCAAGCCTGCACTTTCGTGTGGCTCTTTCCAGTGTTGCTCCAAGGAGTCCGAGTCGGTGGAGAGACCCAAGACATGAATGAAACTTCAACTTTAAGGGCCTGCGGAGAGACAAAACTGAGGCCGGGGCTTCACAAGTGATTGCTTTAAAAAAATCCAATCTACACAAAGAGGCAGCTGGCTGCTTTAATGAAAACTGCTTAAAGCTGCAAGAACCGCAGCCTCAGGGATGTATTTATAAGATGACTCAAAAGCTACACTTTCAAGTTGCTTCTCCTCGGGGTAGATATAACAAACACATTTAACTAAGAAATCTAAACAAAAAGGACAGAAATTGATAACTTTGATTGCACAAGCTCACATTACCCATTGAAATTAAAATCTGCCGTCTAAATAGATTTCTCCACCTCTCTCTAGAGGAAAGAAAATCTCTCTCTCTCTCCCTGCGTATATAGATATACACACACACGCGTGTAATATCATATACATTTTTGCCCTGCTAGAATACTGATTATCGCAGAAGATAGAGAGGTGTAGAATTAAAAAAAAAAAAAAAAGTTCCTGTAAAGTTTGTATTAATGTTCATTTCCAACATTTCCCGCAACTCTATTCTTCTGGCCACTTCATTCATCTGAGACTCTGCTATTTTATCTGCATCACTGTTTAAACTAGTAGGATATAATGTTCTAAGTTCCGTATTTGAAATTAAATTATTTGAATTCACGGATATTAATCTTTTCCCTTCATCCTCCAGTTCTGAATCTTGTCATTAAAAATGATCCACCCTTTGTAGTCCGCAAGTGAATATTTTATAGACAGATACCGCTATGAAGACTTCTAACACAACGTCAACCAGTCAGACTTAGCTGTTGCAGGGATTACTTTGAGTAATTTATCAAAGGCAGGCTGCTAAATTTTGAGTGGTGAATATGAGGCCTTGGGGGGAAAAGAAGCAGAAGCAGCAGAAGAAAAAAGAGACGAATTCCATCGGTCTACGAGATAAATTCTGGTTGGAGTTAATACAGCTTGTTTACTGAATTCTCGGAGGCAGAGCCAGGCGCGGCTGGTGCTGCGGGCTGGCGGGGCAGCGTCCCGCAGCCCGGCCGGGAGGCGCCGGCCGGCGCTGGAGGTGCGGGGCGGCGCTGCGGGCCGGCGAGGGGAGGGAGCCGGCCCCTCCGGCCCCGGCAGCCGCGTCCAGCCGCGACTGCCCAAAGCCTGCGCTGTCCGGAGAGTTGTGCCGGACGAAACACGGCCACGGATTTAAATGAAAGGAGGTGGGGGGAGGAAGGAAGGGAGAAAGAAGAGTGCGCAGCCTTCTCTGACAAATCTAACGGTTGCTTTTCTTGTGTGTGTTTGCTCCGTTCAGCGGTCACGTCTGATGGAGACAAGCAGGCACCCCGGGAAGAGCTCCGATAAATCGTGTCCCTGCCTCACCGGGGGACGCCATCCTCCCTCCCCCCTTCCAGCCTTCGGGGCACTTCTGGGCACAGCTCCCGCTCCTCTCCCCCAGCGCCTTCTCAGAGGGCTCTCGCTCGCCACTGCCCCGCTCGCTCACTCGCCGTGCCAAGCAGAAGCCGTTTCCAGGCCGGGGATGCTCTTTTTCGCCACCAAAGAGGCCAGCCCGGGACCGCCGGGAGCCGCCCGGGGGCTCAGCCCCGCCGGGGCAGCGGGCGGCACCGCTCCGGCCCCGGCCGCACAGGGCCGCCCCGCACACGGACACGGGAGCGGGGGTGGCCCAGAGGGGTCCTGGAGGCCCCCGCCTCACCACCTCCTCCCCAAACCCTTGCAGCCCAATGCAACGGGGGGCAGCCCCCGCCGGCGGGGCAGAAATCGGCCGTCCCCCTGGCAGGGCGGCTGGGGGAAGCGGGGACCCCGGCTGGGGGGCGACTGGTCCCCGTCCCCCCCCCGCCTCCCACGTGGGGGTCGACCCGGTCCCGGCGGGGCTGAGCGGGGCCCGGTGGCCCCGCACCGGGATTTGCGGAGGAGCCTGCCCCGGCGGGGGGGGAGGGAGAGGCGAGAAGCGGCGCGGGGGGGGGGGGGGGGCTGGAAACTTTCGGGGGAGGGGCTGGAAACTTTCTTTCCCTCGGCGAGGAAGAAGAGGAGCGAGGCGAGCAGGAAGGCTGGGCCATTGTCCACAGAGGGTGCATTTTTGTCAGGCTGGCGTTGGTTGCTATAGTGAGGAGGGAAGGGGAGAGAGAGAGAGGAGGGAAAGGGAAAGAAAAAAACACCCAACCCTAAACCAAACAGAGGAGCACAGTTCGCCTCTCTCCGCTCTCCCCGCTCCAGCCGGCAGCGCTGCCCGCTCCCAACCAAAATAAGAGCGCGCCGCGGGCCGTCCCGGGCTCCCGGCGGGGCGAGCCGCCTCTCCGGCCCCGGCCCCGGCCCCGGCCCCGGCCCCGGCCCCGCGGAGCGGCCGCCCCGCCCCGCCCCGCTCCGCCCCGCAGCGCCCCGCAGCGCGCATCCCCCGCCGGCCGCCCGCGGGGCCGAGGAGCGGGGTCGGCCCGGCGGGAGGGGAGCGGTTCTGGCCGGGGAGCAGCACACTCGCAGCGCTGCGGGATGCCCCGAGTCACACAGCCCAACACCACACCTGAGCCAGCGCCTACTCACTCGGGCACAAGTGGCTTCGCACCCTGCAGAGCATCCGTGACACCGATCCTGACACGAGCTGCGTGGGGCTTCGTGGGGTGTTGTGGGTTGGGTTTTTTCCTTTGCTACCTAAATAATTTAGAGGAGGGGGAAAAAAATAACTTCTTCCGACGCAAATGAACAGCTCTTTAATTTTAAAAGAGACTCTTATTTTGCAGCAGTGTTTTTTGTTGCCTTGCTATTGAACTTTGAAAATAGTGTGGCGGGGGAAGGCAATAATGAAGGGTCTCGAAGGCTTAAGATTTAGTTAAGTGAGTGACTCAAGATGGCAAGAAGAAAGTTAGTTACTTAGTTAATTGAGGATTATTCACCTTCTGCGATCGGCGCAGCAGTTTGTTGAGATGACAGTGCGAACTTGGGGCGGGGGGAGGCAGGAGGCAGGCAGGGGAGGAGGCAGATTTCACTTGTTTTTTTTTTCCAGGACAAGTTAAATTGCAGCTGAAGGAGAGAGGTCAGTATCTTTTCAAATCAATCTCTCTGTCTGTCTGCCTATGTCCCCATCTATTCCCTGTAAAGGGAAAAGCTCCAACTTTGTTCCTCCATCTGTTCTGTATCATCTGCAATCGACAGTTCTTTAGATTGCATGCACTTTTGCTCCCGATGAAGTGAAACTTTAAAGGTGTACAGTCACTTATCTGAAATAGGGAAAAAAGGCAAGTCGTCTTTTCCAATCTTATAGGAGAATTGTTCTTTGCCCGTGCAACTGTTAATTCTCTCTCTCTCTTTTTCTTTTTCTTTCTTTCTTTTTTTTTTTTTTCTTTTGGTCTCATTTTCGAATTGTAGTTGACAAGTTTTATTTAAAAAACACTTTACAAGCCACCACTTAATGCATTATTCACATTTTTAAAAAATGCTTGAAAGAAATCACGTTAATGAAGAGAACATTTGTAGTAATTTGGTGATAATTATCAGAATCACCAAATATTCGCAAAGGCTTTAACATTACGTGTTGGAAGAAAAGCAAAACACATTATTTTAATAGTCTGATATGCAAACTATGGACCATTCAATTACATGGCTTAATAATGCATACATGATGTGATCTTGTTATTGGGATAGGAAGGGCTGCAGTAATTCACTCCAAAGACCAAGTGTGCTCTTACATCCAGTAAAATCCATTGCCATGGATCAGGGGGCCCTGCCAAACTACATTTAAGAGAATAAAAATTAATGACTGAGAATTTGAGCGTTAAATTAACATTAATTATATGACCTGCCTGCTGGAAAGATTAAATTTCTTACGCCCTAATTAGATAACGTCTCCTCATACATCAAACAATTTCCATTTCCAGATTTCAGGATTAAAATGCAGACTGGGGAGACCGGGCTCCTTCGGCCGCCGGCGCCCGCCGGCCGCACGGAGCGCTCCCGGCCCCGGCCCGCTCCTCCCGGCCCCCGGGGCTCGCCGGGGCCCGGCAGCGGGGCCGGGCAGCAGCTCCGGGTCAGCCTCTCCTTAAACCTGAATTTCTCGCACCCACCGCCCCGGAGGCGGCGGCGAGGCCGGGCGGGGCGGGAGAGCGCGGAGGGTGCGCGGGTGCGGACGGGGATGCGGGAGCGCGGGCAGCCGCGCTGGCCCGCGGGCCGCCGGCCGCCCCGAAGGGGCAGGGACCCGGAGACAGGGCGCTCTTCCCTCCGCGTGAGTGAAACTCATTTGTATCTAATTGCTTCTCGCAAGAATAAAACCTCAGCCGTTCTCCCTCCCTCCCCCACGCAGACACGCGGGTTTCTGCCTTTTCCTGCCCGGGGGGAGGTAGAAATCGCTGAGAAGCCCCCTCTCCCCTGCTCCTTCACTCCTTCAGCTCCGCGGCCACCCACGCGTAACCCACGGGGCACGGTCACCCCAGGCAGCCGCCTGCTGCTTGCGGTTGCCTGAAACCCCCCACCCCACCCCGCCGCCAACCCGACGGCGCCCGGGCCACGGAGCGGACACGGGTGTGAGTGGCGGGGCCGTGCCACCGGCGGGGCCATGCAGCTCGGTTTCAGGGCTTCGGGTTTCAGGGTTTTAACCTCGACTTCTGCAGGGGAAAAATAAATTAAAAAACAAACAAACAAACAAAAAAAAAGGACAGGCAGGAGCGTGGGAGGGGGATGCGTGGGTGAGCACCCGTGGGTGGAGGATGCCAGGGGCTGGTGGCCCCGTCCTCCCGGCAGCATCCCCGGCCTCTTGGGGGGATGCTGGTGGAGCCTCCACGGTCCTTCCTCGGGTGTACCTTTGTGCTGAGCCTCCAGGAAAGCTCCCCAAGAAAAGTCTGAGGAAGCCAAAGTCAAACCAAATGTTACTATTCAGAGGCTGTCTTGGGAAAGGAGGTGCGCAGCGGAGCTGGGGTGGCCTTTGGTGGCTTCACAGTTAAATGCAAAGGTCACAGCAACCCCCTCCCCACCTCGAGAAAGCTGTGAAAAAGAGGAATCATAACATCGTAAAATTTTACCTTGTTCTCACTTCATTCCATAGTACCAGATAATTGCTTTTTCAACTCAATTGAAACTCAGTTTCTGCTGTTGCGATGTTACCGCTCCTCCATGAGCTTCAGCATTTGTCTGAAACACCCATGTCTTGTCTATTAGTGTCTCTTGCTCACTTTCTGGACTGGATTGATAACCAATTACGTTTAATGCTATGTTAAGTAACAGCTTCCAGAAATGGAGTAGGTAAGGAGGCTGTGGAGGAGATAAGAGGAAATTGTCTTGTTCTTGGGCTGCCTCCCTGAGCTCCAGAAGCACCTCGCCTTCAGGTATGAAGCCTAGGCCATGCAGCCAGACCAATGCTAAAAACAAGTCACTTATTCCCCAGGGAGCTAGTCTTTCTGAAAAACAACAGATACTTTTTATTTTAAATAACAGATACCTTTTATTTTAAATTTAATGGCAAATAAAGTCTGGTTGACAGGGGGCAAGAGCACCAAGGGCAGTGGAAGTTAGCAGCATGCCAGAAGTCTGTGAACTTGAATAGCATCTCCAGCAACATATCCACACTCCAGTAACAACAACCTCCAGCCAGAAACAGTTGAAAGACATATGTAAAGGAAGCAGATCCAGAAACAACACAAAAGAATATTGTGGCAAGCAGCAAAAAAAAGGTAGCAGCCTGCAGAGCTCCCACTGTTTTCCACTCCTTCCAGCTTTACAGCAACTGTTTCTGTAGGAGGTTACTTCTTCCCCTGGTCAAGTCGACGTCTGTCCCTCCATCTCTTCCCATCAGCTTTAGCAGCAGAACTGAAGGGGCTGAAAAATGTGTTGAAGAGGGCAGAAGTGAGTGGGTGATGTTGTGACGTTGTGGTCTTCAACTAAAACACACCTGCACTTGTCCAGTTACCCAGTTATCACACTGGGAGTGTAATAGCCTATTCGTTATGATAATCTAATAATCGGTGTAGTAGTTTTATACTGAAAGGAGGCTACAGTTGACATAGCTGTTTCTTCCCTGAAACTGCAAACGTGGATGTGGTGGGATGTCCCTTTCTCTTTGCTGTGGCAAGTGATAGCTCAAAGTTTAATTTTAAACATTTGCAGTCCAGCAGATTTTCTCACATTTGTGTAAATTTGGTAGTTTGAAACAAGCTAAACCACTCTCTTGTTTCAAGAGCAGGGTGGGCAGAGACCTTGGCTCGAGCTCTGCTACAGGTGAAATGATGGTCACACTTCTGCAGTGATGCTTGACTGTCTGGGGGTGCCAACACCAGTTAGAACAGCAGGAATTTCTCTGCTGCTCCCACACTCTGCCCGCAAAAGGCAATCAGTCTTCATAGGGAACAGCTCAAATAATTCATGTGCCATAATAATTGTATATTCCCACTAAAGTGACACCGAACAGTCGATTCTTCAAGAAAAAAGATTTCCCCATCACCCTAGATAATAGCTAAAGTGTTGCGTATCTAAAAAAAAAATCCCTAAAACCCCATGATGGTATGTAAGTATGGACAAATTAGTGTTGATTCCTGAACCTACAGCTCCCTGGCTGAACTGGGAGGCTCTCTGCACGTGAGCTGGGTGGCAGAGACAAGCCTGGATCCCTCCCATTTGCCCGCTAGTCCCTTCACATCGTGAGGATTGGGTTGTATACCCCCCCGCCCCCCGCCCCTGCCGTTGTCTGCTGTGCAAACATATGGTTGGTGTTTCCTCAGTAGGGAGCCCCCAGCTGAGATTGCACCTGTGGTATAGTCAACAGTAAACATGACTAAAGAGAGTTAACCTACTTATGCGCACCGAGAGAGGTGAGTTTACTCACTTTTATTTACTGCTACACCACCGGACTGCGCTTCAGCATAAATTGGTTCAAGGTGCCTCGTTTCAGCAGTCGTACAGAGAACTGGCTTCTTAGTTATTCTGTAACTCAAAGGTGTGCAAAATCGCTGCCTAACTGGGAATAAAATTATCATAAGCACAATTATGCCTGTGCTGAAAGGACAAGGTCAGAAGAGAGAATCCAAAATGTCAACAAGACTAGTTCATGATGGATTGTCCCAGACAAAGCTGTCCGATGTTATACATCACAGAAAGTTAAAAGATGATGCAATTTATATGTTAGACTCATTGTCAATTCACACCAGAACCTGAAGAACGGCAAAATCAGTTGTAGCACTTTCGGCCATATGGCACGTTTTGGGATGTGTGGTGAGGGTGGTTGGCAATACAGAATTTTTATCTTCGGCATGTCAGTAAAGCATTTTCTGAGCTGACAGTAGCTTTTGCATTTGGCACCGATAGTTCTGGGGGACCCTGTGTCAATCTGCTTTCCCTGCCATGGCTTCACGACAACTCGCTCTCCTCTCAAAACAGGAGGTCTTTATGCAGCCAAAAGGGTCTCCGAGTTAGTCCTTTGCTCCAGAGTTTTGGCATTGCTGGTTCAAGCCTCTTGGGCTGGTCCATTATGGTTAGGCTGGACTACTCAAGGGCAATTCAGTGGTGTTAGTGTCTTCTACTATCCCTCAAATGTTTCTTGCAGGGCTTCTTGTGCTCCTCCTCCATTATTTCCTTTCTTCCTTTTTCTTGTAGCCATCTTTTACACTAAACCAACATATTTATCCAGTAAACATCCAGAAAAATCTGATCAACATCCAGTGTTCATACATTATTTTGGAAGAGGTCCATATTCACGGCTGCTGAAAAAATAAATACATTTTAAAATCTGCGTGTTTGGTTTTAAGGCTAGGCGATAAAGACCTCACTCTTCTCTGCCTCCTATCTGAACGTGTCCCGGTCATTACAGGTGGGAATGGGAGAGCTGCTTCTTTAGCGCTATAGTTGCCTGGTACTTCCAGTTAAAAAAATCTTGGTTATAATGTTGCTAGATTGTATCAACAAGGCCAAAATTTTCGGTTGTCAGCCAGAGCTTCAGGAATGAGAACAAAAATCACAGTTCCAGGCTGCAAAGAAAAACCTCTATGCTAATTTGGTCAAGTTAAAGAGAGTCTGGGGGAAAAAAAAACCCAACCAAACAGGTTGTATGTATGCAGCAAAGCAGCAGCAGGCATCTTTGAAGGTTCTCTCCTCCCTAAGAAAACCTTCATTCTCTCATCCCTCTGAACGCATGCACGCATGCACCATCCACGAGCAGTAACTGAGTGCAAGGCCGCCGCAGAGGCACACAGGCCGCATCTTCTCCTCCTGGCTGCTCTGCACTGCTTCCTCAGAGACTCGTGATTGTCAGGCACACAGGCCAGACAGCAAAGCTCCCTGGCACGGAGGTGGGGGGGGAAGGAACGGGGTGAAAAGGAAGAAGATGGAGACACAGATTCAGGAGCACATCTGGAAGCTGGAAGGGGGAGAGAAACTATGACTTTGTCTTCAGATTAGGAGTGAGAGCCGAAAATGAGAAAAGTGGGGTAGGAATGGTTTGGCAAAGAAATTAGAGGTGGGTGAAGAAGGAACCTGGGTCTGAGGACTGGAAGGAAGACGCTGCTGTCTGAAAGACAAAAGGAAAGACAGCTTACTGAGGACACTGACTAAGCAAGAAGCTGTAGTGCCCGGGGCTGGTGTGTGTAAAAAAGTCTCGGACTTCTTGAGCCATGCAGGGAGGATTGGCAAATGGTGGGAAAGCAGGTACAGGCAGAATTTTCATCTGTGGTGGACCGAAGAGAAAAGTCCAAGGAGCAGGGAATGGATTGAGAGGGACTGCCTTCAGATGGAGGAAGTGCCATGGCAGAACTAGCTCTTCCAGACATAGCTGAGGTCTTTCAGCATGGTGCTATATGTCCTGCAGACATGTTGAGGTGGAAATTGGGGCCATTTGGAAATTATTCAGATCATAAGTGCATTGTCAACACAATGAATAGAAATGGTTGTTCCTCTTTTCTGGAAATGTAACTCACCTGGACCTTGCATTGGAACATATTTGTTGTCTTAGGTTAGACTGCAAAAGACAAGACCATAGATAGGCTTTTTGATTTTAGCGTAACTTGCTGTTATGTCCATAAAGAAAAAGGCACATGCTACATATATATATGTGTGTGTGTGTATATATATATATACATATTCATTCAGAGACACGCAAAGACGGTAGCTGCATGCCAGGTGTTAGATGTGGTGTGGTGAAAGCAATAGTTAAATTGCTTAGGATAGCCACAAGTCCTCTTCCCTCCTTGTGTTTGCTAAAGGTACAGAAAAGAGACTAGAAATTCAGTTTAGGCTAGATACCTAGAAGGGAGCTGAAGCTCAGTGATACAATGCCTAATTTTTAGATACCCTGCTTTCCAAGGGAATCCTCAGCCTGGAACTGGACTCTAGGGTATTGAAATTACAATCCTATTAAGTGGGCACCTTGGAAAGGGCATGTGGCTGGCCTCACCTGCTGATAGAAAATGGTAAGCAGAGGCAGTTGCTCTCTTCTCTTCTCTTCTCTTCTCTTCTCTTCTCTTCTCTTCTCTTCTCTTCTCTTCTCTTCTCTTCTCTTCTCTTCTCTTCTCTTCTCTTCTCTTCTCTTCTCTTCTCCTCTTCTCTCTTCTCTTCTCTTCTCTTCTCTTCTCTTCTCTTCTCTTCTCTTCTCTTCTCTTCTCTTCTCTTCTCTTCTCTTCTCTTCTCTTCTCTTCTCTTCTCTTTCTCTTTCTCTTTCTCTTTCTCTTCTCTTTCTCTTCTCTTCCCTGTGTAGTTTTAGACAGAAGGACGCAGGCAGTGAGGGTGATGATCATGTCACCTAACTTCAGATGTCTACAATGCAGGGGCCATTTGCAGTCAACAGGAGGCACAGTTCATCTGCTGTGTTTAAGTGTCTGCTCTGGGATGAAATGGAGTGCCTAGGGTAAGTATCTCAGGTATAGCTGACTACACTGTGGATGCCAAAGTTAAGCAAAATTAATGTGACACCCTAGTTAAAAAGCTAGGCATTTCCAGTGATAAATAACAAGCTTTGAGGTTGTAAATGTTGAATGTGGTCGTCTCCAGTGACAATTCAGTGCCCAGCCACGTGTATCTAGAAAGTTGAGGTGGTGTAGTTTTCCTTCATATCTGGTTCTGTTGACACAAAATATCAGAGTTCCTATATGCGTTTTCATTTTGTTTCTGCATTTGCATTGGGGTTGGTAAGTAACCATAGCCCCCCTCTTTTGAAAATCTTGAAGTAGAAAGTGAGTCCAGTTATTTTTGAACAATTTTTTTGAATTCAAGCACCAGAGCAAAGTTTTCTATGGGTTGATCTTTGGTGAGGCAGGAGGAAACTACCTCTATTGCTATTAACTTATTTGAATGGGATCTTGCGAAATGTCTACTGAAAGGCAATGTTCACATGATTGGGATAGTTAAAGTGGATTTTGATGAGAGGTAAATGAAGGAATATGTATGCATATACATAGGAATACTTGTCTCCCACACCTGAGATATTTTTCTCTATTAGTTATGGGTGAGATGTCTTTTCTGCTTGACATTGCTGTCACTTCAGAACATTTTTGGGCAATGGGTCTGTGAGGCATACGGATAAAAAAAAAAGCCTTTTACAGCTAAATTCGGTGTTGGCATCTCTCACAGGACTTTATCACAATTTTTTTTCTCTTTAAATCTCCTACTCCTGGATTTATGTAATTAAATGACAATCTCAGCTCTTGTGAAAAATAAAAAATATGGTTTCTATACATCATGATTCTAGAGGGATGCTTTAAAAAGTGATTTGAAGGTATCCTGAATGTGCAGCAACCAACAGAGAAATAAAATGAAAACCACATTTGTTATTAGGAGAAATCTTGAAACTTTTAACTGTACTTGTCATTTTTAAAGTTGACTTATGATTTAGATTAGACATTAAGAACAGCTTTCTAACTTTCAGTTGGAAAGCACAAGAATAGATTGCCTAGAGTGGCAGTGGGAGGATTTTGAAAATAGATTGGACAAATGTCTGCCGGGAATGGTTCAGCTACAGTTGATCCAGCCCAGTGCAAAAGGATGCACAAGTGACCTCTAATTCTTCTGAGATGTGGCAGGTTATGCTCTCTGAAAGCTGGCAGTGGTCCCCCTCTGCTGGCACCAGCGCAGGAGCCCGGCCGGGTTACGCCAAGGCGCGGCGGGTCGGCAGGCGCAGGCGGGCAGGCTGCCATCCTTCCCGGGACGCGCACGGCGGCGGGGAGCACCAGCGCTGATGGGAGGGTTGCCATGGCTGGGATTCACCCCCCGCCCCGCCTGACCTTTCTGCTTGACTTCTCCGAGCATATTTTTGGTTATAAGCGGTTCCTCTGGGCAGCCAGGAGTGAGGTAGGGAGTCACCTTCTCTGCAAATGTTATACATGAATAAACACCTTCCTAGGCTTACTTAACCCCAGTCCGCTGTGTGTCTGTTTCCCCGCTGACACACCATTAGCATCTGAAGTATCTATATTTCCTGAATCGCAACAGAGATAACTTATCATTCTGGCTGCTTATCTCAGACTTGCCCTGTGGATCCAGTGGAAAGATTTCCCCTTTAGTGTGTAACAACAGGTGCCTGATACTCACTTTGAAATGTTCCCCGTTTTTTGAAAAAGAACATTTGGGATTCTTGCCCTGTACATTTTGCATCTCTCTTTCCATCTCTATGCCCATACAGCTCGGTTTATTATTATTGGACTGCCGGCCCATATCTTGCTGGCAGTGATATCAGTTCCATGCAATATATGCCCCGGGAAGTTTCAGATGTGTTAGGAGCATCCTTGCATTGCAGTTGCCAAAGTTGGTGTGCCATTTAGAAAGAGGGCCGGGAGGGGATTAGGTGCATATTCAGGAAACTCTTCTGGAAGCTGCAGGAATATCAAGCGTCCATCTAATCATCTTTTGGTACCTCTTTTCTCTCTTAACAGCTCCTCTGGATATCAAGTCAGCACATATTATGTTATGCATAGGTTCACTTTCTGGGAGAAGAGTCAGCAGAGGCAAAAGCACCTGGAGCAGCTAGTGGCCCTGGAGGGCAGGACGGAGGGACCGGAGAGGAGCGTACCCAGGAGACCTCCCTTTGCGTTCCCTCTTCCAGGGAGTTTTACTCCAATCCCCTGGGCAGCCAGCTGCAGCACTGCTGGAAGCAGCTCGTCCAGTGAGCTCCTCAGCACCCTTTCTCATGCACATGGTAGACAGGAGCGCGTTTCTTGTCTGTGCTGCAGCTTGGAGCTGCCAGTGAGCCCCCAGCATGCTCGGAGCTGCACATAGATGCTGTATGCATCTCCGTGGAGCCTGGACCTAAAAAGGTGTGACCACTCGCAAGGGTTGCTCATGTAAGCTGCTGGCTCAGCCTTGATCCCCGTGTTTATGCGCACCCCTATAGACTTCACTGGGACTTGTTAGGGGAGCTGCCTCTTTACAGATGTTACAAGTCTTTTATCATAGCTTTAGGTAAGAAAATAGACATGCTGCAAGGTAGGAAGAAGATCAGGGCAAGAAGCTGAACTCTATTCTTGCTATACTGAGTATTGCTACCCCTAAATCACGTGCTTTGTCATGCCATGAAATCTTATCTGAAGCAGTGGAAAGGAGCACATAACTAACCACGGAGCTGAGATTCACTGGCTGGAATTTTATTGTAAGAGATATGAAGAGCATGATAGACACACTGGTGCTATCACCTATAGATGCGTTCCTTGATGCTTTTCATCATAAGATGCTGCTTCCTCTTGCTTATATAGTTTTGCCATCCGTCTTGATTTGAGTGTTTCAGTGCTTGATGTTTTCATCCAGATCAAGATCCAGGAGACAAGCGAAAATATAAGCAGCCCATCTTTCACTTCAAATGAAAAGCTTCTCAAGTTTGCAAAGTTGCCAAGTTTGCAAGGGAAGCCTTGCAAATGCAATGAGAAAGCTAAACCACCTCAACTGGAGGTGCCTGCTTTTACTGCTATTTGAAAAAATCACGCCTCTATGAAGCTTTTTGAGCATGGCCTGATTTGTAGTTCCTTAATGCTTAGGAATGGCAGTATTGTTTATAGCTTTGCCAAACTTTTAACAATGAAAGAGCTTTTTTTCCAGCTAGTCTCTGACTCAAGGCAAACTATCCTGGAAGCAGCCAGTTTTGTGGTTCAATCATTTCAGTGAATGAAATTAAGGGAAAATGATATATTTTAACATCCTAAAAAAATACTGCAGTAATTTCATTGGGAAGATCTAGCACAACAAGTGGTTGGTACAGAAATTCAGAATTTTGTAGGGCAGGGAAGTGCCTTTAATCAAACTCTAATATTTCTGAGCATGCCAGCTTACAGCTGCTGGTTTAGCCTTGGCCAGATAGCGTCCTTGCAGACTCCATGTGCATTTGACATGCTTCAGCCTCTCCCCTCACCCGGTCATGACCAGATTGTGGATGGAGAAAGCGATCCCAAGTGAGTGGGTTGGAGGAGGATTTCCCTGCAGCCTCTCTTTGTGGTGATTTATATTTCTGTGTTTCTGAGTAGGGGAACTGCCAGTAAGGGTCACTTTCTTGTGATCTTACTTGTTTCATTTTACGGGATGGGGCTGGAGTACAGAGAGGGGGAAAGTACCAGAAGAAGTGTGGAAAGATGGAGGGAGGATGGGGCTTCAGACAAGGGAAAAGAGGAGAAAGGGGAAAGCAGAGCAGGAACAGGGTGAGATTAAGAGGACGAGGGAAGCATCAGGGCCCGAAGTAGGAGGAAATACGAGGCTGAAAGGGGATGGATGGAGAGAGACCAAAGGGCTCGGAGCTCCCTAAGGGACCCAGGGTGGTGTGCCACCAAGAATGCCACCTCTCAGCATTCGTGCTCTGACTTGCAAGTAATAGTGGACGTGCTAGCCTTGCACGTGCTCCCGTACGCCTCTGGTGAGCATCGCATAAAAGATAACAGCCTGTTACTGCCATTATTTCAAGCAAGGAACAGTGCTACAGAGCTAATTGTGAGTGGAGAACTTAATTCTCCTACCCAGTGATACATTTATTTTAAAACAAGTAATAAAGTTCTCCTCCTCCTGAATTCCATCTGTCTGAGGGGTATGAAGGTTGAATAATTGAGCCTTCAAAAGTTACAGCATGCCAGAATTAAGTTTCTTCTCTTGTGTATATAAATTAAAATGTGCTTGTGTGATCCCATATCTGGCCCCAGTTGCCTAAGACCGGACATCCAAAGTTGAGTGATCCCTTATGAAAAGTTTGATCAAATGACCAAACACTTTTTACAAGGTTTTAATTGCATATGGCAATGATAAATAATAACCACACATTGTGTGTGCATTATTTTAATCCCAAAACCTCCCTCATAATGTGGGTGGAACTCTTCATTCATCGTTGAAAATTAGCCCTCACCAGGATAGGAAATCTGACCTGTTATTTGCTGGAGCACAAGCTCATTACACCCAGTCTTCTGGCTGGAAGTGAAAGAAACCATCACCTTTTCATTTTGTTGGGGAGAATAGAGAATAGCGTTGTGCCATGCAACATTGAGTTATCCTCACTGGGTGCCCCAAAACTTTTCAGTGTGGATGAGCCAGAGACACTAGTTAATGTCATATTGTTCCCTGGCATGCTGGCAGGAGCTCACCCTGACCTTCCTGGTCCTCCAAGACATGAAGTTGCCCGAAGACTCTGGAGAAGTTTCTGATGGCCCAACTTTTCTGTGTGAATGGGCACAGAGCAGCTGCAGCAGCCTTATAGCCAAGGCCCTGGTTTAACTGCTTTTTTTTCCTCCTCCTTCTCAACTGCTTTTCAATCAAGCTCCAAAATGACAATTTGAGGCGGGTAGAGTGAGTGTAACTCTTGGGAACAGAGGTTTATTATTTTTCTGGCCTTATATGCTTCATAATTTTCAGTGAGGGCATGGCAAAGGCGGAAGTCTTGGTTGCACACTGAATATTCAACAGACTGTTCAGCATCTACTAATTCTTAAGTAGAGATGAGCCATTCCTGCACTGAGGAAAATTAGGTTTGTCAATTCATTCACATTTTAAAAATAATCTTATAAATCTGCATTCTCTCCATCTTACCTATAGCTCCTCTATCTCCATCTTTGCACAGCATAAGCCCCAGGTTACCCGGGTTCCTGCCGTACATGCAGAACACATGGTGATCTGTTCAATTTTAATGAAGAGCATTTCCAAAATTAATTACCTAGAAACAAATATTAAATGACTGTTCTGTATAACACAGGAAGAAAAATTATTGCGGAGGAATGAAGGCTGTTATGAATGTTGCCGATGTGCTCTGGAGTGCAGCCCCCACGTCCTCCCCCGGCCCCCCACCCCAATGGAAATGTAATAGCAAGGAATGCTACGCTCCTCTCAAGATTTAGATATGTGCCTGATTTCCAGCAGGTGGATGATGCCAGTGATCTAATGTGTCCTGAATTAAGCATGTCTGTAAGTTTTTTTTTTTTTTTTCTGAATTGAGACTTCCAGTTGTGTTATACTGAGGCTGGCAGTGACTTCAGTTAGCTCTGAATGTGACTGCAGGACCCGGATCTCCCCAGCTCTCCGGGCCCGCGCTCCCTCTCAGGCTTTGCAGAACCGCTGCCTGAATCTGATCGCTCTCACGCTGGAAGAACTTGTGTTCCTCCCCAGTAATTCTTCAGCATGCTGTTTAGGATTTGAAGCTATAAAAAGCTAAATAGTAAGTCAGTGTTAAACATAACATTTTAACTGTTTCCAATGTTTTTTTCTTTTAGTAAAAAGATACCCCCATAAAATAAAAAACAGTTCGCTTTGAAATGCTTATGCAGGCAAAACAAGTTTATGGTCTTTTACCCTGATGTTTTATACATCAGTTAGGGTGGGGACTGTATGTGTGAATTTAAAAAAAAAAAAAAAGAAAGAAAGAAATAACAAGAAAAGAAAAATCGAAAGCTGTACGCTGACAGGTGTAGATGAGCTTAGATAACAAGGATTATATTACAAAATCTAATATGAAGATGGGTTATGTCTAGCCCTTGCCAAAATTAAAAAAAGGAAATCTGATCAGCATGGTAGGCAGCTGAGTTTGACTCAAAGACTTATGGAATAAAGTGCCATTTGCATCCTTTTTCTTTTCTGCAGTCTCAAAGCAGTAATAAATAGTGCAATAGAAAAGAAGTGGCAGTGGAATGCCTCATTTTAAAACTTTTTTACATTAATCTCTTTTCAAAAGGAATAAAATAAGAAACTGAAGGTAAACAGTTCTGTTTAATATATAAAAAGCATATAAAATGAGCTTTAAGATTTATGTTTTTATGTATATGTGTTTATACTTCTTTGATGACAGTAAAATACATGAGAATGAAAAAGAGATCTTCATTTTTTCCCCTATGCATTTTATATGCATCTTTTTTTCTAAGGTATCCTGGTGTCAGAAATCACTTGCAATATACATGATACGGGGGTTTACCATGATACACAGCTTTACCAAATAACAGAGTAAATAGGAGACTGTATACACAGTAAATGGAACCTAAGTATTATATTATGTAGTGAAGGAAAAAAGTCCATCTCCTTCTGGCTGTGGTGTTTGCCTTCCAAAGCAAAATGCCTGGCTACCTTTCTGGCTGCCGCACAGACTGCAGCGAAGCGGTGGGTGTCCGGGCTGACCGTGCCATGCTGGCTCCCCCTGCCCCAGCGTGGCCACTGAGGACAGCGGTTCAGAAGGGTTTGGCCGACCTCTTGGGACAGATGCTTTAAAAGAATTCGACTTTACATATATACCTCACCCAGGGGCTGGGTTTTCAGAAGAGCTTAGCTACTGGATGCTGGGCTGCTTGGAAATGCAGATGTTTCCTTTGGGTGTCTATGCAGGGACAGGGGCAGGTCTACAGAGAGTTGCAGTCCATGAAGTCATCTCTGTCCCTGAGGGACAATTCCAAAGCAGCAGTCCCAGCCAGGATGGTAGACACATATGGATGGAGCTGTGTGCCCCGCTGGCTGAGCCTCCTTTGGGCACTGCTCAGGAATGCCAGAGGTTATCAGGAAGAAGCAGAGCACTAAAAATACATGTAGTGTGGAAGACCCACCCTTAGTGAAGGTCATGGGATTTTTGCTGCTTGTTTGAAGGAAGGAGAGACTTCTGACCAAAAGAATCAACACCCATTACTGAAATCTTTGAATAAATCTTTGAGTGAAGCCTAGTACGTCCACAGCTACGAGCTAGTACATCTGTCTACGTACCATACTTCTGTTCATATGTAAAATGATGAAAAAAGTGTGCTTTTAAGGACACTCGTAGGCTGTGCAATGCTTTGCTGAAGCTTTTATTACATCGATTCAACTACTTTCTGCAGGTTATGTAAAGTAATCTTTCTGTATCTCACGGAATTTGCATCCTGGGAGTGATTGATACTCTAAGTGTGATGAAGCTGACTTCCATTCCCTACCGCACAAGTGTGTGATGAATCCCAGTTTGAGGTGTGCTATTATTTACTGCCAAGGTTATTTCATAAATTCAGTTTCACACTTCTAATTCAGACCTGCATGCTTTCTGTGAGGAGGGCTCTTATTAAGTCATCATTTCTCGAGCAAACTAAACCAAACTAAAAGGCACCAGTAATAGATTGGTTTTATTTCACTCCATAAATGTGTGAAGTATTGTTTTATTATACATTAAAAGTGTGATTATATGTGATGGCATCCTTGGATCATGTCAATGGATGAGTGCCACTTTTCATTGCTGGCTTTAATCTGGGTGTAGATCACTTTTAGTTTTCTAGGAGATTTGTTAATGGGATTGTGAAAACTAACACACAAACGGGAAAGAGGAAAAAAAATCTCTAAAACTGCCCAAGAGGTCAGTACTAAGAGTACTAGACTACCTGAATATTGGCATATGCATATCACTTGCCATTAAAAAGCCAACCCTCCCATGCAGCAATTATTCTCCATTCTAGGGAGAGGGAAACGACAAAGCTTCTTGGAGAGCATGTACTATTACTGCTGGCTATTCAGTGGCAACCACTGGATCACCTGCCTTTGCTTTACAGCAGAAAAAATATTTGCAGTTGTTCAGCTAGTTGCAGAATTCAGCCTTTCTAACCTCTGCCAAGCACGAAAACAGGGCAGAACTTTCAGAAGCAGGAAGGATGTCTGGTCTTTTTTTAGCCTAGAAGCGGGTTAGAAAGGATGAGAACACGCTGGTTGGGTAGACTCAGTCATGAAACAGCTCTTTTTGCACATTACCCTTCAAGCTCAGCTTGGAATAGCCTGCCTACTTATTTGTTCTTGATTGATTTGGAGTCTTCCAGGCATCTGAAGAACAGAATCATCCCCATCTTTTTGTTCTCTGAGGTATAAATTATACAGTATAGTATTTTTTTTCTTTTAAACCTTTATTTAGAGCACTCAGAATGGTTTGTGCCCTGAATCTGTGCTCTGCAACAATTTTGTTCCTGTGTTCGTGTTGCTTGTGTGGCTGTCTCCATCTACATGGGAGACAGCTGGGCAGATGCATGGCTCTGGCTGTGCCATGCGAGCCGAGCAGGCACTGTATTGGCTGGATGCTCAACACAGGAATGGACATGAAGTTCATAAGTGCTTTTGTCTTTCTGCTAAGTCTGGCCTCATCCAGCATATTTTATCCCTTGCTAAGCTGTATTACATGCACTGACTCATAGGTATATCCTCCACACAGTTTATTTGGATGCTTAAGGTGCTTCCTTAAGTCATTGTCCCACAGTTTTCCATGAAAAAAATTATTCCACTGCTTTAAAAGATAAGACCAATTAAAATTTCAGTTGATCTCCTCTCTCTTCCTCTTTTCTTACACACCACTTCAGATATACCTCCCTTTGAATGTCTCTCACTTGCTTTCCATACCACAATCACACTGGTTTCTTTCTGTACAAATTCAGGAAATGTGTATTTCCAGCAGCTATGGCTCACTGGGCATCTCTTCTCCAGAGTCACTGTGTGGGTAACCTTTGTTATGAGTTTCTTTCTTTCAGCCTTAGTTCTGTCCTGGCCCTCTTCAGTTTGGCTTTTGTCTTGTCTTTTTCAATGAACTAGGTTAGCCATTTGTTCCCTCCGCTACTTCCCCTTCCTTCTCATAAAGCTAACAGCTGGAGGACACATCTCTATACTCTTCTTGATACTCTTCTTGATGTGAACCTCTGTGGTCCATTTCTGTTGTTATGCTTGGCTGCTTTAGAAAATGCTACCCATGGAGCTTGGAGCCTAGTCTGCATTGTCCCACATGGAGAACACGAGTACCGTACACAACAGTCCTTCTTGTCCGAAGGAGAAGCTGTAACACGATGTAGATGAGACAGGCCAAGCAAGGAATTTGTGGGGAGCAAAATATATCATGACTGCATAGGTGGGATAACACTGCTACTTCTCCTCTTCTCTGGCTTCCTCCTTCTTTATAGCTTCAGGTGCATGTTTGGTTTTGCTCTTTCTATGAAATGCTGCTGCGTTTTGTAGTATCCCTTGCATGCTGCCTTCTTCTGTAGAGAGGTAACTCAGAAAGCGAAATGGCCAGAGATACAAAGGCACACCTTACCTGGAGCTGGTAATGGGCTATCATCTGAAATGTGTTGGGGGCTGCCCCTAAGTGCTTTGCAATCAACACAACAATTTTTTTTTCGTTATACTTGGTTTGGAGGAGTGGTAGTGGTAGAGCGGGCAAAGTAAGAACTTGGCTGGTGCCGGGCATGTAATTCACTGGCCCCTGCTGCACAGAATTGGTGATAAGGCATGAGAAGCAAGGAAGCCACTGAGAAGGGAAAGATCTAAGCAAGAACTATTCAGCTCACCTCTGCCACTGTTTCTTTTCCATTGAGGGAAACAAAACGAGACTTCTAAAATGACTTTGCCATGGTCCTCTAAGACCTGTATAATTAACTTTCCAGCTGATGTGTACACCATATTTTCTTCTCTTGGCCTTTACTTTTGTAGGTTATTATCTCATGGCGTGCACATCTTACTTTAGTTTCTGCCTTCTTGAGAAGGAATCTACCAGTGTCCGAACACCCATTTGTCCTGATGGCAGGGACATTCAGTGCAGCCCTCGAGACTAATCTGTTTGCAGCACAAAAGGCTGGAGTGTGGAAGTGTTTGTGGTATGAATCCAAACCAGCTTCTGTTACAATAAAGTATCATGTTCTGTGTAAGTAAGAAGTAGTTTATTTTTCTCCTGGTTTGATGCAGATCTTGAACAGTTCTTCCACATCTGTCTTCAGAAAGGATAATTCATATGGGTAATGAAGCAAGAAGTGGGGTCAGACGCAGACATGCATTTTCCGTACAGGTAGTGGGAAACCACATAGAAAAATCAGTGCAAAGACCACTCATTCTGAAGATGTGAACATAGCTAATTTATTGTGTATTTTACCCGTTTTAAAAAGAGAATGTGTGGCACTTGCTTAGAATGGATGCTTGGCATTGCTGTCAGAGTGAATCCATATACTTCCTTTATATTAGATCACTGTTTTATTTCAAGAGTTACATGCATACAGGATGACAGCAAGCTGATTTTCCAAATTGCTCTGCTTTGTCACTGTTAGCTTCTGGCATTAGGCCATCCAGATACTCTGTTTTTAAGATGTGCTCTGCCAGTTCCAGAGTTGTCCCTCCAACTATATCACCTTTCTGAAGGTCAGTTATGCTCCTACAGTAAGTGGTACATTACTTTTTTTTTTTCTTTTTTCTTTTTTTCTTTTTCATAAATAATAATTCTGTGGCAGTATAAAGAAATAAAACCACTCTCTCTCCCAACATAGTTTTCTCTATTGAGAAACCATTGAAAACAACCTATAAAGGACATGGGGCTTATTATTCCTTTCCAGTTGCTTGACTCCTGTGAATATTCTCTATCACGAGGATCCTATTAAATAAAAGGGATTTTTGAATAAAATACTTCTCAGAATCTTTTGCTTCTCAATGTGAGCTGCCTGGCATACCAGGAATCGCCTATCAGGATAAGTATTTTCCAAGCAACAGAGAGGAAGGATTGGAAGTGCTGAGGATGCAGAAGTACCAGGGAGGGGAAAAATTGGCTTTCTGTTTTGCCAATACTTTCTCAGCTGCCAATTTCCACATGGAGCTGCAGACACTACATGGGAGTGGAAACTTTCAGATAGTGTCACACAACTCTGGAGATTCACTGCCACTGAAAATATAATTAGAGATCTGGTTATCCAGCTAGAGGTCAGGAAGCTAGAGTTAATTGCTAACCTGTTTATCCTACTCAAGGGATAAAGCACATAAATACAGTTAGAAACCGCTTAAAGCCTAACAGACCTCTGCTGAAAGCCTGCTGCAAGCTTAAGGTAACAGTTTGGAAAGTGCCTGAGGGAATGAAAAATGTGGGATAACATGCAGCCCCTAGCATGCCACCCGCACTGGTACAGCCAGCTCCGCAGCAGCAGTCTGCAGAGGTCCTGCTTTGGCCACAGCTCCCCTCATCCCTCCCTCTGCTAGGGAGGCAAAGCCCCTCCAAGGCTCTGCTGGAAGGGGTAGCTATATCCTAAGTGACTTAAGAGGGGAAGGTCCTTTTGAAAACCAGACTTAGGTACTCTTGAAAAAGGTGCCCCAGACTTTTGTTTAAGCGGATGCAGTTTACAAGCCCCATCCTCCAAAGCCTTACTTGTGTGAATAGTCCTCACCCTTCAGCCTAGCATGGCTGAAATCAATGCCTCTTCACGTGCCCCTTTCATGCTTAAATGGCAGGAACCACAAGTTGTTTGTTTCCTATCCTTTCACCACCTGATTTCCTACATTAAAGCCTTCACATCTATCTATTCTGAGTAGGTAATGAAATCCCTTATGCCTGTACAATGCAGCCCACTTTAAACTGGAAGATTTTTTGTTACCCCTTATTCTTACTAAAATAACTCCTGTGCATATAAAGACTTTGATTATCAAACCCACATAATGCAACCAAACCTGAACAGGACTTCCACGGGCCTGGGGAAAGTCACACCACCACTCCCCAAAGGCAATCTTCTTTCCAAGTCTCTCTTCTCTCCTCTGGAATATTTCTGGTCTACAGTACTTGAAAGAAGCCAGAAGAATTATTTTTATATCAGGGAAATGTCATTTTATTTTTACTCTCCTCACACTGGAAAAAACATCCTCTTTTAATCAAAGTTTTCAGAAACGTTTTCCTCCACTGCAGGTTGAGCATGGTGTTTCTCTCCCCTCATTTTCACCCCCGAAAAGCCAGCAGCGTACTTCAAGCCACTCGGCTGGCCTCCCTCAGTGGCTATGAGGTATTCTCAGAGGGAAATGCACTCTCTCCTGGGAGAGGCGTTTCAGAGAGGTGACACCCGGGGCTCCCTGCACTCTGCCAGGCGGTGGATGACAGGTCGGCTGGAGAGATGAGTCTTACCCGAACCACGAGGATTAGGAGAGACTGCAAAACAGAAAGGTTCTGGTGGCTTAAATGGTGGCCCTCAGCTGGGGCAATGCTTCTGCCCCTGCATTCAGGGTGATACTTGGGTATACGCCAAACTTTTAAGTATGTGCTCATTGACTCCAGGGAAAATTAAGAATGTGCTTTGGCCTTGTCCTCTTACTGGCACACTCGCCCTAATACACTATCAAGAAGAGTATTATTGCCTGTTGCTTAATACAAACATGATGGAGTAGTTGATTCATATTATTTAATAAGAAGATGACTGACTGTTCTGCATTGTCTGTTTGTGTCTTAGGAGCAGTAAAATGAATCCATTAACTTATTAACTTTTATTTTGAAATCTTTCATGGAACTGTCATGTTATTTTGATTTGAGTAAGCGATTCATCTTTTTTAACAACTATTTTTTTGGTCCAGGGAGACTCATGTACTTCTGTTAATAGGTCAGAATTATGAGATGTATCACTCATGTTCAGAATCTTTTTGTAGTGTATAGCTTATTAATAATAGATTTGAATATCAAAAATAATGATATGCCGTTTCAGCATTTAATTTTGGGGAAACATTCAGAAGATTTCCCCCTTGTACTGGCACAGTCAGTGATGAAGATAGAGGGAGACGAACTGTACTGTAGGTGGGAGCAGAGACACTGCAGCAGCTAATGTGAGGCTGAGCTTTAAATTTTTATGACAATTCATAAACTATTTTTCTAGCCGAGACCCTGGCTAATCGCAGCCTCTCCCTGACAATTTCCTTGTT
The DNA here is from genome assembly GCF_965183815.1 of Platalea leucorodia. Lineage (NCBI taxonomy): Eukaryota > Metazoa > Chordata > Aves > Pelecaniformes > Threskiornithidae > Platalea > Platalea leucorodia. The sequence continues at coordinate 82,859,357 of NC_138825.1, forward strand.
CTGATTCTCATGGATTTAATAGTGTTCGTGGGGGGTGAGCCGGGTGAGATAGCTTGCTCTTGTAAGCTGCTTACGCTTGTGTACATTTTTCTTCGGGAATGTCATGTCTTCAGCAAGCTGTTTGCAGGCGAGTGATTTCTCTCCTCTTAATTCTTGTCTGTCTAATGGTTTTACTAGTGGAGGGTGGACATGTGGATTCAAAGTGATGGCTCAGAAGCCTTTATTCTTGGTGAAATTGTACTGGGGTGTTATCTTTTACATCTGGTATCTCTCCATGACTCTTTCCTCATCTCCTTTCCACCCCTGGCCCCACCAGCCTGGGGCTCTCTCCAACGCTTGCCTTATCTTCCTTTTCAGATTTACTCTGTGGACACTGCCCAAACTCTTCTCATCTCCCATCTTGACTAATGCTGTCTTTTCCTGTGTACATCCACATAGCAACTGTCGACACCAGGCATCTCCTCGCCTTGCCCTCCATCTAACTTTCCCGCCACGCAGGGAGAAAGATAGGACACAACAAATATGGTTTACCTAGTCTGAAACTTTAAAGTCCTCAGCTGTAAGTTTGCCAGCAATAGCTCTTACACTGCAGATGAGGACTCCTTTTCTAACCCCTTTCACTGGCAGGGGGCTACTGGCAGCCTCCTAAGTCACTGTGTTTCCCGTTGGAGGGCACAAGGGACCTCGCTCCTCACTGCTGGAGCAGGGTTGGGTGACTCAAGGGCTTGTCTCTTCCAGTATTAGACAGTTTGCTTGGTCATTTTTGGCTCAATTTTTCCTTAAGTGCACTTCCAGCTCTGCTTTATCCTGGTGCCCTGTGAGGGAGTTTGATGTTGTACCCCTGGGGTTTGATGTTGCTTTCTATGTTATGTGCCAGGAAGATGGAGAAGATGGTGGAGCAGAACCTCATTTTATAACCAAAACTGTTTTTTCCCTTTGTGTGGCAACGGTGACCTCTGCCTTTGGAAATGTGTCCCAGTACTCCTATTAGGATCATCTTTCTAGCTGGTCGTTCACATCACGTCTCTCCCTTTCTCCTCATACCTTGAATCTCTCTGCAAAATCCCCACTCCCCACCTTATTGAATATAACTTTCCTCTCCTCCTCAGTAAGATGTAGTGCATCTCCAACCTCTTCCTGACTGCTGCTGCACCTTACTGTAGTGACTCCTGCTTTCCCAGCGTCAGCAGTCTGACAGTCCTGTCTCCGTGCATGGGCTGTCCTTTCTGAAGTAGCAGTTCACGCGTTACCACCTCACCCCTACAATTCCCTCTCAATGCCATTTCAGCTGAAAAGCCCACAAAAACTGTCACTCATGGCTAGGTACAGGACCAATAAATACTTTAAAAACCTCTTTTCTTTGGATGTGTCTTTTAAAGGTGTTTGGATATATCCCTGACTGACTCAGTACCATCCAGGGGCGCCTCTCCAGCCCCAGTTCCTGCTGCTCTTATCCTTCTCTCTCCCATCATTCAGCTTTGTTTGTTGCACCCGTTAGCTGCAACCTGCATGAAATGTGCTTTTCCTCTCCACATCGGTGACCTCCAATTACTTTATTCCAGCGGGTATGCACAGTCTCTGGTGATTCACGCTGTGGCGCGGGGAGGGACCATGCTTCCGCTGCCTCCTCCCAGTCACCCGCTTGCCCGAGGTTAGGAAGCACTTACTCTGCAGCCGGCTCTGTTATAGGGGCATTGAACTGTGGGAGATGGACTGTGAGAAGTCCCTCTTAAAATGCCACAGAGTGCATTGCCAGAGCACATCTGCCAGCCCTCTCACCTTCTGCAGTGCCAGGGCGAGCAGGCTCTCGCAGGGAGAGCACAGTCACCCCTGGGCACTGGCACGGGTGGCCATCAAACTTGTGCAGCCAAATAATTGTGTCCCCAGGGAACGCTGGCAGTCCTGGGACTCCAGTGTGCCCACTTTGGTGGGAGTCATCTGCAATTTAAAACGCCTCTGACTTGGAGCAAAGGATTTTGGCGTCGACAGGAGTTTAATTAGGAGCAAAACACTTTAGTGCAGGGACTTTTCTTTTAGTGAATTTATGCTCTGCTCCCACCGTGGAGCTTCAGCTTTGATCGCTACGTTGACTACATAGTATAAAACACACAAGAACAAAAACTTGACTTCTGTATAAAGCCCATATAATAAATACTGCTGGCCTTGAGGCAGCAAAGTGAATTTAAAGGCAGAGCAGATCTTGTCCTTCCAGCTTTTTCCCCACCCGGTGCCCCTTTTCTCCCACTGCAATTCTGCCCTGTGTGGGCACTGTGCCCAAATATCCTCAATGCTTTCCCTCCCCATGTTTTATATATATTACATATATGCCTTGCAGTAGTGAGCAGCTTTAAAATTTTCGTGTGGCTTACCTCACCCTCTCAACCAGGAATTTCATAAATAAATCACTGTCTTTCAAACCTTTTTTGCAGGTTGCATCTGTCTAAAGCATGTGCGCTTCAATAAGTGTGCCTGACAGAGAAATTAAAAAGAAAAATCATCTCCCAAACAGAAACTATAAGAGGCATGTTGAGCTAAACACTTGCTGCACATTATTACAAGGGGAATATGATTTGAGAAAGAGTGTTTAGAAAGTAAAGGTGACATTTTGTTTCCCTGAGCTCAGTGGGCCAGAACTTCACCTGGGGTAAATTGACATAAGTTCATTGAAATCAATAGCTGATTTGCACTTGCTGGGACCAGTTCTGCTGAATTTTAGCCATTGCTTATTGAAGGGCTTATTTTTTTCCTAAGGAACTAAATATTTCTTCATAGTATGTCTTGCTTTTGGGATTTATTCAGTTTTCTGTGAGTAATTCAAAGAGATTGTCCTTTGAGACTGTTTTTCAGTAGAAATGTGGATTCTTAACAGATTTTTGATAGCAAAGCATATATGCTTTTCCGGGAAAAATTTGTCACATAAATAGATGATTAATAAAAAAAGGTTTTTTTTTTTTGTTAAAATTGAAAAATTTCAGCTGAAAGTGACCCCACATTTGATCTGGAAATGCTGTGCCAATGCCTGATGGGAAGTGTAGTTTGGGGATGTAAAGCCTCTCTTTCCCTCTGTACACCATATTCCCCTGCTTTGCGGCTGCACTGTGACCAGGACAGGAGCCTGTGAAGCTCCTTGAGAGATCATGGTCTGTGAGGCCAGGCCTTGGGGGAGCGTGGGTGCGTGAGGCACTGCCATGCCTGTGAAGATTTGCAGTGATATGCTTACCTTGAAGGTTTTAGCCATTTTCCCTTTAGCTGAAGAGTCACTGACTTGAGAAATCCCAGAAAAAAAATCCCACCCTACCCCATCTTCTTTTTCATCAACAGTTTTGAGATGTGGGGAGTGATGGGAGGAAGAAGGAGGCAATCCTTTCTGCATCCCTCAGCCATTCTCAGAGGGACCCCCCCTCACTCTTCTGCTGAGTGCTCTCCTCCTGAGAGCATTTGGGCAATGATTAAGGGTCCTGGTGGAGACCCCGCTTCTTCACAGCCTCCAAATACCTCTCCGTTTGGGAGCTGGAGCCATGCCATGTCCAGTGGGAATATCCAAGGAGCTCCTGGGAGGGAGTCGCGGCTGTGGGAAGCATGGGGCAGTGGTGGTGGTGCTAGGGCTCTGACGGGGGCTCTGTGACCGCACATTTCTTAGCCAGCCAGAGCTGCTCCCTCCCACCCACGACACCTGCCTGCCCGCCTGCCTGCCGTGCTGGCAGCCTCTGTGCCTGGGAGAGGAGGCAGCAGAGCCTGAGCGCAGCGACGTTCAGCCTGTGCCTCTTCTGGAGGAGCTCTGTGCTTTTAGGGCCAGGCATTGCCATGGTGCGCACCGCCAGCCTGTGCGTAAGGGGTAATGGGCAGGTCTTCCTCTCACTTCAGAGTTGCCACCTTTGGTTCATACAGCTGAGCAGCGTATGTGAGCCAAAGGGCAGGTTTTGTGCATCTTTTGGTGAATAATAAGCCTTTATGCCATTCCTGTTTTCATTCAAAAGCATTGCGGATAATCTGAGTGATGCTTATTTGCAGTAAGACCACTTTACACCAGGACCTTAAAACGGCAAGCACTAAATTTGCCCTCTCTTTAAGACCTTTGTTTATTGCCAGAAGGGGTTAAAGTCACCCTTGTGGAAAGGAAGGGATAGTTTATTTATCCCAAAGGCAGTTTTACTTAAATCCTGCAGGAAGGTTGATTTTTCTATATACAGTTTTATGTTTGGATTATGCTCAGAAACAGCAGTATAAATACTAAATGCATACCTAGAATGTACGTACAGCCTTCTCTTTGTTTTTCTAATAGACACAACATGGGATGGCCCTGCCCGCTTCCCGCTGGACTCCGCATCCCTCTCTGCCTCTCACCTTGCTTCATCTGCCTGTGTAAAACTATTCACTGCAATGGCCTCGGGATCACCAGAAAAACAGCGTCGTTTAAAGAGGGCATGTTCATACTTACATGGACCTTTATTGCATTTTAATCTCTATATCCTTAAACCTATAAATATACTCTAACGCTAAAATCAATTTTGAACTTTTAAACTTGATTTTAAGGCCATCTTTTTTTCCCTTTCCTTAACTGAATTGGGAAAAAAATACCCAAACAAAAGTCTGCATAGTGATTGTGCACTGTAAGTTGCTGTGCTCTTTTGCATAAAAGATTTTCCATATTACAGCAGGGGGCCTTCCCCTGGTATGTCAGTAAGAAGAAGAAAATTCCTTTCCTACACCCGCCTGTCATTTGCCCTTTTATGATGGAACCGTATACTGTCAGACAACCACAAAAATGACAAAAGCTTTTGCAGCTGAATACATCTGATAATTGCGGTGTTTGGCTAAATTTAGGACTACAGCGGTTGATACTGCAGTGTCCAATAGAGAAAATAAAGAAGAAATGGTGTGTAATCCTATTTTAGAGTCTGAGAGACTTTAGTGATTACCTTACATGATCCATCACCTTAAATAGTGTTTCTATTCTGTTAATCTTCTAGATTTTAAGGATTTTTTTATTTTAAGGATTTTTTTTTTTCTTTAAATACAAACCAAGCCTCTAAACACTTCAAAGAAGCAGTTACACATGGGGTTGCCTTTTCAGTTTATGAATTTTGGGATAAAGCTATTTACCCTTGCAGAGCACCTGCAAAGCGTGTACAGTCCCTGAGGTTCGTGCATGCTTTGGGGCATGAGGGCTACGAGATCTTCCCGAGAAGCAGATTTGCTGTCCTGGTACTGTAGGAAGTTATGGAAAAACCAGGGAGGTTTTGCAAATGGAAACCCTCCACAGCATTTTTCCTTTATACGAGGGAGACAATGATTATGGGCTGCCTTTGGAAGTGTCCTGTGCAAGTGGGTTCCAGGTGTTTGCGTTAACCAAGAATATTGTATGTATTCAAACAAACCGGACTCAGCAATTGATGAGTTTTAAAATCTAGGTGGGAGCCATATGGTCTAGATGACCTTTAAAGGTCCCTTCCAATCCAAATAATTCTATGATTCTATGGTCTGTTCCAAAGCTTGTAGGTATCAATGCAAAGATTTGACCAAGACCCTTTTTTAAAGGGTACCAGTTAAAAGCAGGTTCTGATTTTGACTTTGGCTAAATTGTGTTGAAATTTGCATTCCTAAGAATATGAGAATAGTATGAGAAATAGAATTGTAGAATAGTTCAAGGAAACATGCTCAATGTTTTGATGTATTGGTAAAACTATTTCAACCGATCAAGACAATTTAAAGCAATATAAACACTCCCTGTTAATTTATAGTAATCATTACATGACTTCATTAAACATAACCTGGCAAAACATACACCACTTGGGGGACCCTGCTCTGCACCTTGCCCAGGCAAAAGCTCCAGCGAGAGGTTTTCATCAGCTGTGCAATGCTAAGGCTTTGAAAACTTCACCAGTCTATAGTCTAACATGAATCGATATAACTAATAGTATTAGCCTGATATTACAAACAAATCATTTTCTTCCAGAGCAGAAAAATCTTTCCATCAGATCATGAGAGGATACTGAAGTGAGAAATGATTTTATATGAAGTTCTTTCCAATGGTTATCATTCGTATATGTAGCTATTTAGGGTTTTCAGAGAGTAGTTTGAAGTTCTTGTTATCGATTTGATGCATTTTAATGTATTTTCATGACCTTTCAAAACACATTGTTAAAAATTCTATATTTACTTTGTTGCTGTGTAAAGACATTGATATAATTAATATGTAACCCGTGTACCTCCAGTACGAATCCTCCCTTCCTCATCCACATCATATACATAGCAGTCAGGAGCACTGTCCCCTTCCTTTCCTAACAAACTGGAGAGAAACACCATGATCAAAGAGGGGTACAGTAAATAAAGAAAGGGGTGATGGAGGTGGCAGGCACTGGTCACATTGGAGGAAGGTGTTTAAAAAATATTTCTCAAGTTCCAGACGTATCTTAGTTTCATGGTTATTAATTTATCAGGAAACTTGGGTCGGGAGGACAATGAAAAGATGTGTGTATTTATTTGTATAGGATGGGGGAGAAGAAAATTACTCTGGAGCTCTGTGGGTGAGTTTGTCTGGGCCAAATTCAGTGGCACCAAGAAGGGACCAGGTATGGCTTCAGGGCATTAGTGCCAGTGGGACCGGGTGGGACGTTGAGGTTTTCACCCCCCCTCTAGCACGTTCAGCTTTTAGTTCCCTGTGAAAAGAAATGATAAAGTGGACCAAAATGTTAACTGAAGAAAATAGAGATCTTCAGTGCATTTGTCAGGATAAAGCTATTAACAGGACTGTAACCGTGATGAAATTCAAGTCTTTGACTTTAATAATGGCTGATGATAATATTATTAATACAGACGTTTCACACTTCATTTTTATTTCAGATTGTATTTTTAAATATTTAAAATGGGCCTTAAAATATGGCTATTATTAGGACTTATCTGATGTTATGCTAGATTGCCATGTCCTTTGGATATAGTACATACATACAGGAGCTGTGGCATACACTCCATCAAATATCCTCCCTGGAATTCAATATGCAAATTATGGGACACTAAGATTTGAAGTATGATGTTTTCAGTGTAGAGTATGTAAAAATTATTGTTTGGGCTGATACACAGCTTTAATGAAGGACGGACGATATTTACTGTTCCCATGTTACGTTTTCACTGCCTCAGTACTGGAAGGCCAGGGTGCCTCTGGTTTCTAACGGGGCTTAGTCCTCCTCTGCGCACCGAGAGCTCTCCTGTGCTATTGAGCAAAGTGCTGCGGCACAGGATGAGTCCCCATGACCAAATGCGCAAGGGCTTTTCTGAGCTGAAGTTTTAACCTTGCCAGAGGTGACATACATTACAGAGCAGCCTGATTCCCTCCCTTGGCTGTGGTTGCATGAAAGCATTTGTATAAAGGAGCTATAGGCGAGGACTGAGTGTGCAGTCACAGCAGCTGCAATGAGCCTGTGGGGCTGCAGCAGCTGGAGGACTGGGCTATGGAGCTGGGGAAAGAGGTGGAACAGGGCCCAGGGGACCGCAGCTCACCCTTGCAGCAGTCGCACTATGGTTTTGCACTCCTTGCATTCATGGGCTTGGGAAGCTGTTGGGAGCCTCACAGCCAGTTTGAATTTGTGGGAGGAGAAGGCTCAGCTACTATGAGCTGGCTGAAATGGGCCTTGATGTAGCTTGTCGGCATCAAAGGGGTGACCAGCTGCTGTAGCTTTGACAAGCTAAACTCAAATTCAGCATCTCTGCACTGGAGTCACTTCTGCTTGTCTCGCAGCCTGCCTGAGCAGGGCAGATGGAGGGCATGTGTCTTGCTGGAGGTCAGACAGTAAGTCAATAGCTTTACCAAGCTGAGATACTGGGACCTTTTATTTTCTCAAAACCATATGCTCCTCTCTTTTACATCTTCTGGGGGTGGCAGATGGGTAGAAGCCACCTTCTTTCAGAGCAAAGGTAGCTGGCGACAGGGTAAATGCCACTACACCTTCCCAGAGGGTGCTGTGCTGTCTGTGTGACTTACACAATAGAGAGGGGTCTGGGGAAGATGACAGTCGTTGGGAACATCCATTTAGCTTCTCTTCTAGCCTTGCTGGCACTGCTTAGCCTAACGCAATGCAAACCCCTGCTTTTTACATGGTGAGGTTTTCTGGAGGTCTGGTTTAAGTCCATGGGTCAGTAAAACTAGTGGACACCAGTCACTCTTCTGGAGATCCTGGGGAATATTCAGGGGATAACCAAAAGATTTTATACTGTCAGATCAACAAATCTCCCAAATGTCTGGATGGACACAGCCCCTGTCTTTCTCTGACTGACAGTTCCCTTGCTGCAGCCATGGGATGAGGCAGCACCAGAAATTAGTTACCCAGAAATTCTGTCTGACTGGGGAGATGAGTTTTCCCATTGAACCAAAACTCTGTGCCTCGATGGGCCCAGATCCCACACCCCTTCATCTCCTTCAGGATCCTGCTCGCTGCCCTGCTGCCATTCCTTTCCCCAAATGCCGGCTCTGTTGCTACCACCCCTGTGCCCTCTGCAACCTCTTTGGTGCTGCCACCACCCCCGGGCTTGCAAAGCCACTGGAGCCCCATGGGCTGATGGAGCTGGTGTAGTGACTGTTCCCAGCACAATGTTTGGAGACACCTGAGGTGGCTGAAGCAGGCCCTGGATTTGCTCAGAAACCCTCTGCTAACATATGTCCTCCCGGCATGCCCTGGCTCAGGCGGCAGGCACAAATTGTTTGCAGAGAGACCAGCAAGTGGGACTTTGTGTTGTGGCACAACGGGGTGTCGCACCGCTGAAGAAGCAGGAACCCTCTTGCCTCCTGAAAACTAACGGCAACTTTCCCTGCGAGGTTTGTATTTTACAAGAGGCATGTCAACTAGCTGTCCTGATTATACAGCTGCTAGCCTAGTTCTGGGAAACGAGTGCATGAAAATGAGTGCAGAAAATGAGCCTTCTAATAAGGCTCAAAGACTTTGAACTTCCCCTATTGTCACCGTAGGTCTTCCCCTACTTGCTTAGCAGAGGCAGAACTATTCAGCTACAATCAAATAATGCAAATGACCTGAAGGAAATTCATCCTAGAGACACTTGCTGGATACACTGCTAATATGGTTTCCTCTCTTTCACTATTCAACCAGAATCTAGGATGACCTTTCCAATGAAACATAAAACCTACAATGTGCACCCTTACTAATGTATTCTAATGCAATTAGTTCATACAAAAGGCTTGTTAAATTTGCAGTGTCTGCTTTCACCTTTACAATAATTGCTAGTGATCCCAAACCATAAGTGTGTGTCATTCTGCTGGGCTCCTGAACTGTAAATAAAATGGAAAGTTTATTTGATAACTCTCCTGCCTGTCTCCTCAATGGTCCTGCTTTTCTCGCAGAGGTGTTTGCATGAAGCCTATCAGAGGCTTAAATCTGGCTCAAGAGAGAGGGTCAAAAGAAAAGATATAAACTGTAGTGAGGTATTAGGGCAGGAGTGATACTGCCAGTCTACATCATTGTGTTTTTTTGGGGGGGCAAGAGAGGAAATGCTAAGGTTGATGAGAAATACGGAGACTTACAACATTGCTGGGTAGTGGCTCCATTTTGCTGAAGAAATAAAGGAAGGCACTCCTCCTTCGTTGTGTTTATCGCCCTGCAATCCCTCTAAATAGTTTTGTCACATAGAGAAACCCATGAATAATTACCTCCTTATATCTCTTGAATCGTGCAGGAAAGTTGCCATCCCAAATAAATGTCCGTTGTGCCATTAAGCTGCTGGATGACCGAGCTCTAAGGGCTTCTGGAGGAATGTGACACTTAGGTGGGTGGGATGGTGTCATAAGTGAGTCTGGTCCATTAGCCAAAGTGAACTTATCAAGCTCACTGGGATAAAGCCAGCATCACTGGCTGAGGAAGCCCTGTCCAGCTTCTCCCTGGTGGCAGAAAAAACACCCAGAGTAGGATGACAGTGCTGCAAGTACCCTGAGCATCTGGGTGTTTCAGAAGGATTTGAGACAATAATTTTGGCCCATAAAATGAATGAAAGCAATGTTAGTTCAGTGTCTCTTGTTGGTGAATGTTCCCCAAAGGGTCAGAGACAGAAACAGGTATAATCTTGCGCTTTTGCTCTGAATTGTTACTATTATATGAATTGCTGCTATTATTTTGGTAAACCTTACCCTGAAGTCTTTTTTCTCCTCAAAATAACTTTACTACAAGCAGAAAGTCACTGCAATGCATTGAAATGATGCTGCGTTTCCATTCCCCCACTCTGGCATGTAAAGTCACAGGAAACGAGCTTTTCTATGGGACCGAGGTAGGTCAGGGAGAAATAATTCTTTTTTCAATCTAGTAGCTTTCTGTGCTTGAGTAGGGTGGAACCGAGGTCTCCCACCGCCCTCCTGTGAGTCTGAACCAGAGCATCCTCAAACCTGGCTAGGAAGTTCTTTGGAACTTTTGGGAGCTGGGAAATCTGAAAGGAGGTACCTAACTCCAGGAGAGGACTCCCACAAAGGATGTAAGACCAGACAAAGCTGGTTACTCTATGGTTCATTCCCCTTCTCTACCTAGAAGAGCTCTTAAGGAGGAATTTGGACATTTTCTACATTTGTCTAGGATTTCCAGCCACCTGGCAGCCCTATGAAACCTCTGCTAGGGCTGCAAGCAGGCTGTGGGCACATACATGTGTACATAGGCATCCTCTGTGGCACAGGCTCGGGGAGCCCAATACCAGACTGAGTGATGGTGCTGCAGAGTCTGAGTCCCTGCCACGTGCACTGGAGACAGGCTTAGGTCCTTCTTGCTCAGCTGTTTTTTTCTCCAGATACTGAAACTACCTTGTGCATGCCGCTGGCATGCAGCCAAAGATCCACCCCACACGCAGCAGGATGCCCAGGAATTTTTGGGAATGCAGGGCTTGGTATTGCTGCTGGTGTAGCCGTAAAAGGATTCAAAGAATCATAGAATAGAATCATAAAATCGTTAAGGTTGGAAAAGACCCTTAACATCATCAAGTCCAACCATTAACCTATCACTGCCAAGTCCACCACTAAACCATGTCCCTAAGCACCACATCTACCCATCTTCTAAATACCTCCAGGGATGGAGACTCTACCACTTCCCTGGGCAGCCTGTTCCAGCGCCTGATTACCCTTTTGGTGAAGAAGTTTTTCCTAATATCCAAACTAAACTTCCCCTGGAGCAGCTTGAGGCCATTTCCTCTCGTCCTATCCCTTGTTACTAGGGAGAAAAGACCGACCCCCACCTCGCTACAACCTCCTTTCAGGTAGCTGTAGAGAGCAATAAGGTCTCCCCTCAGCCTCCTCTTCTCCAGACTAAACAATTCCAGCTCCCTCAGCCTCTCCTCAGAAGACTTGTGCTCTAGACCCTTCACCAACTTCCTTACCCTTCTTTGGACACGCTCCAGTACCTCGATGTCCTTCTTGGAGTGAGGGGCCCAAAACTGAACACAGTACTCGAGGTGCGGCCTCACCAGTGCTGAGTACAGGGGCACTATCACCTCCCTGGTCCTGCTGGCCACACTATTCCTGATACAAGCCAGGATGCCATTGGCCTTCTTGGCCACCTGAGCACACTGCTGGCTCATGTTCAGGTGGCTGTCAACCAACACCCCCAGGTCCTTTTCTGCCAGGCAGCTTTCCTGCCACTCCTCCCCCAGCCTGTAGCGTTGCATGGGGTTGTTGTGACCCAAGTGCAGGACCCAGCACTGAGCCTTGTTGAATCTCATACAGTTGGCCCCGGCCCATCGATCCAGCCTGTCCAGGTCCCTCTGTAGGGCCTTCCTACCCTCCAGCAGGTCGACACTTCCACCCAGCTTGGTGTCATCCGCAAACTTACTGAGGGTGCACTCAATCCCCTCATCCAGATCATCAATGAAGATGGTGAATCACAGTCTCAAGTGAAGTTTGGGGCTGAGCAAGGAGCTGAGCTGAAATACTGCTAGACCTGGATCAATGGTTTTGGTAATGTGGGACTTGTCCTACTGCAGCTGTAGGAGCTGAGGAGTAGTTTTTTTGAGATAAGAGCTGACTCGGTGCACCCGTTGTGTAAATCTTGCCCCTTTCCTTTGCATTCCCGTAGGTTTGGTTGAAGAACTGGCAGATTACAGCTGATATCAAGGTATATGTGGGCTTTTTACCCCATTTATTTGTATAGGTTTACAGTTACAGAGAAATAAATGAATCCAGTAAGCACATGAAGAAGAGTTTATCCTTCTTTGTTATGAGATTTTTGCTATTCACATTCTCATGTATCCCGTGTTTTTCAATGCAAAGCCTTGTCCTTACTGTCTAAACAGGGAAGTGCTGGTATTTATTTATTTTTTAACATCAATATTTAATTGTGGGCAGTTCCTAATTATCTACTGCTAATTTAAAATGGGAAGATGAAGTCCTTGGTTTGACAAACTGCCTACTGAAGCCAAGGGGAAATGCTGCTGTGCAAGAACTGTGACCTGCACGTGATAAGCAATAGGTTTTCTTTGCATTTTCCTTAAGTGTAATATCTGCAATGGTTGACTTGAAAATCCCTCCGCAAACATATTGTCAAACAGCAGTAACACCAAAGTATTTAACTTGGCTTTCTTTGGTTGTTCTTATAAGAAGGGAGGGAGAAGAAGGTTTTTGGCAGGTGTAAATGGGTGAAACCAATGCATCTACACAGCTGGGGATCCGGTCCTTTGGTGCCTGATGAGGAAGAAACTAACTCTTTACTTTTTACCCCTGAGGCAGGTCAAATGCTGCCTGTTGCTATGGCCTACATTGCTTTGACAAGTCGTGCTGCTAGTTCAGGCTCTACTTTCCTGAACTGCGTGTGCCCGTGCCGGCGTTGGGAACTGCAGGCATGCCGTGCCCAGCCCTGCACCTGAGTTTCCCCGCTCGCCACTTTGATCATCTCGTCCTAAACTAGAGCTGAGGCATTAGCCAAAATGCAAGCAACGCGGGAATCTGAGCTTGAATACAAGTCAGAGCTCACAGAACCATTTTGGTCATGAAAGCATCCTTATTCTTGATCTGCAGGAAAGATTTCCTCGTGCTGTTTTCTGTGCAGGACTGATGGGATCGGGATTACTGTCTATCAGGCGACAAGGGAACCCGCCAAGTCGCAGAAGGCATGTGATTAGAGAGGACCCTAGGGTAAGGAGATTCCCAATGGGGCTTATAAGGGAGCGCGCACTGCTGAAGCAGCACACATTACTGGCTTTCACTGCCAGGAAGCCGGGGCTGGCATCACTGCAGACACTCCCCACCAGTGGATGTTGCTGCAGGCACATCAGAATTTCTTAATGTAGTGAAGAAGAAAGGGGGAAGAGGACAGCAGGGAAGAGAAATCAGGGGAAAAATGTATAAAAAATTCACTACATAAATTAGCTGCGCTTCTTGCAGCAAAACTAACAGTTTCTTTTGAATGTGAATTCTGTTGCTTCTCTTAACTAAATGCCTAAAGGAATTGTATCACATAATATACAAGGGTAATTATTAAAAATGCATAAATAGTCTTGTAGGTACAAAAAGTTGCAACTTGTCTCCAGCAAAACATTAAAAGGTTTGCATATGTCAATGAATTACAGGCTGTTTGCTTTTAATCGCTGCTATTTTGGGAGTTCCTGTAAGGATGTTTTTAGAAGAAACACATTTGGTAATTGGAGGAGGCTGCCCCATTGTAATGGGCAGTTGAAACCCAAAGGAGGCCTAGCGAGGATTATTCAGGGTGTCTAACGGTTTTGGCTCTGGCTTTGGGTGTTAAGTATCGGCTAACATGTTTATGCCTGGCCTTCAGATGTCCAAACACAAAGGCTCTTTTCTTCTGCTCCTGGCAAGAATCCAGGCCAATCTTAGAATATTTGCCCATCCTCCTCTTCTGTATCCGACCCATCATTGAGGACAGTGTTTCTCTTGGAGTTTCATCTGAAAAACACTACAGCAAAGGAATGCTCACTGACCCAGAAGCCCAGTGACAAGAAGAGGGAATTATATGTGTATGAATGTCTGCCTTTGGGAAAAAAAAGCGCATGGAAAAAGAACTGCAACAAATCCAAAGTTTCTTTCCAAATTGAGCCACCTGGATTTTTTCTTTTTAAAAGTCAGATCTGGTGGGCCATGCCTGGATAATTTTTTTTAAGGCAAAATATTATGTTAAGACAGCCTGCTTACTATTACAGCTCTGAGATTCAAGAAATAGAAAATGCATGTTTGTGTTCAGGAGCATGGGCATCAGTTCAGATTGATACTTGGAGATTACCCTGAGTTAGAATAATGTATTTATGACTAGGGTCAAAGGGATTACCCACATGAATAAGGCCTAGCAGGATCAGGCTCTGCTGCTTACAGCCAGCCAGGGACGGATAATATGATATGAAAACAGACCTTTTTGGATTGTTTCCTTCAAGCTTATACATCTAATTTCTGTCTCTGTGTTTGAAGCTATTAAAAGCATTTGATGCAGTCCTTAATACTGGTCAATATTTTCTTTTTGATTCTATATTTTTGACCCCAGTCCTGTAGTTCCAACTGATGGAAAAAGAGATGAGTGCTTCTTGCAAGCAGCTACAAGCCAGTTTCTAAGGACTCGCGTTATTGGTAAGGGAAAGGATTACCAGTATGAACATTGCAGGATCAGTCCCAGGGTTTGTCATCCGAGTGCTCCAATGTTTATATTAGAAAAGATCAGACAGAGAAAACCTGCATTCAGCTAAGTCCTCATGTTTCTCAGTTTCCGCAGATACGCACAGTATCTGTAACATATCTTCTCAGTTTAAAGTCTGATGCGCTACAATGAATGGCGATGATAGAATACAATAAATGCATTTTACTGGCTAACGAGATGGGAAAGAAAATGAAAGGTATTCTTAAGTCTTAATCACTCGCTTCTGTATTCAGGCTTCCTTTCAATAAGAGCAATTCATCAACTGCTTACAAGAAGTATTTAGTTATTGAGAGTATTTGCATGCTGTGTTGATGTCCTTCTAGTCTAGTTAATGTGTTTGTTTTTATGACTCACAGAAGAACCCTGAATCTTTTGATGTTCATACAAATCTGTCTCTGCTGAAAGAGCCTCTCCTTTCCGTAATCCAGATCGCCAGTCAACGCACCCACCTCCAGATTTTTGGCAAGGAAGAGCAACGGAAGCAAAGTTAACTGACAGAAAAGAGCTGGGAGGCAGGTTGCTCTAATTATGCAGGTAGCATTTCCAGCACTGCTGTGTCTGCTTTCTCCCGTTAAAGAGTGATTTGGATGGAAAGACTGAAGGACCAGCCATCATTAATGCCCTTACAAAAGTTGCTCCCTCTCCCTCTGCTGCTGAAGCAAAGGCAAAACTCCAACTGATTTCAAGAGGAGCAGGATTGGGCCCTTAGGCTGTACATAAGTGTCTGTGTTGGAAAAGAGAATGTACAATGTTGGATGCTTCTTATAATATGAGATTAGATCAAATCCTTTCGGTGCCCTGAAGCTTTATACCTTAATGTTGGGCTACCTGTGGCAGATAGCGAGTGAATGCTTGTCAGCATGGATCATCCTCTCAGCGTTCAATAAAAATGTACAATTCTCGTTTTGCAGCATTTGAGATCTTTTAAAAAATAGAGTCTGGTGGGAATACAATGTAACATCAAGACAAGTAGCTTCAATTTTTACCTGATCACTGGCATATTCAAGTTATTTTATATATAGTGATGCCTGACAAGCAATCAATGGACAGCCAGAAAATCAGTTAGTTGTTAGTCTTCTCATCGAGGTCCATGAAAATTATATGTAGCTAGTCTGAGGGAATGGTTTGCCAGGCAAATAAACTAGTATTTTCAACAAAGACAAAAATATGCTGGTGCTTATTGGGTGAAAGGAATTTCCCCCATCCCATCTCTAATCTGCCTGTGAAGGAAAAGTTCTTGCTTGAGTGTGACCTTGTCTCAGTGGCCACAGCTGCATGGAGCTCCACAGTGTGTCCCCTTGCCGGTGGTCTTCAGGCTGGGTGACCAACTCTAGTGCCTCCTGCACACCTGGGGTCCTGGGTGGTGGGGAAAGGGTGGTGGGGTGAGCACCCATGGCCTGTCCCAACCCCAATGAGGGCACAGCCATGGTGGGAAATTGGGAAATATGGTGATTAGGCTTGATTAGAACATAGGAGAGCACAGCAACATAGCTACATGTTAGTGTGTGTTGTAGGAGCTTCCCTGGAGTGTTTGGATGCCCAAATCCTACTGACTTTGGACAGTTGACTGGCGCTTCCCCAGATGCACTTCTGTGCTTGAGGTCAGAGCTTTGCCTTTGTGTTTCACACACCATCTTATCTGAATGGCCACACTCTAGGGATCTGAGACTTCCCAAAAAGCAGGCATGCCTTCATACCAAAACCCAAGCCAAACTCAGCACCGAATGAGATGGGCCAGGGCAGGTGGCACAGGGTGGCTTAAAAGAGCTGCACTCTCTTCTCCCCCCAAACCAGTGTGCCCTCAGCCATGCTGCCTTCACATCCAGGCTGCCCCCAGATGCTGGGCGGACAGCGTGCTGCCACCTGCAGAACTAGAAGGGGGCCTGGGGCACGGGTCATGCCGTCAGCAAACACTGCAGAGAGCTGCCCAGCAGCACTTGGGCTTTGCCCCTGCTTAATTTGCTGGTGTAGGCACTTCAGTGAATGATGCCCCCATGCCCT
Organism: Platalea leucorodia; assembly: GCF_965183815.1. Classification (NCBI taxonomy): domain Eukaryota; kingdom Metazoa; phylum Chordata; class Aves; order Pelecaniformes; family Threskiornithidae; genus Platalea; species Platalea leucorodia. Next base: position 82,875,973 of record NC_138825.1, read on the forward strand.
CACCAGCCCTTCACCTTCCAGCAGAGAACAAATCTGCACAAGACTGAGGGCTCACAGGCTGAGGTTACAGAGGTGAACTCTGAAGACCTCTGGCTTTCTCTCTGCCCTGCATTTTACATAGGAGTCGGACAGAGTTGAAATGGGACACAGCATTTCCGCCCCACACTTTCATGACTGGAATTTTGAGCCATTCATTTTTTTTTTAATTAAAAGCTGCTTTTTACATAAGTAATATACAATAAGTTGGTGAATACCAATTAAAAGTATATTTCACAAAATTAGACTTTCAGTTGCCTGTTCTATTGAATATCAGTTGGTAATAAGCTTTCCTCATTTCCCTGAGCATGTAATTTTTCCCTTGAATTCTTGAGTCACTGCTTTGATCACTTCTTGATTGCTTAAAGGCTGTGAGTCAGTAATATTTCCCAGTTTCGTTGTCACATCAAAGATCTTTGAGGGGCTTTCTCCAATAGAAGGCAGCCAAGGTTCCTGGTTGACATAGTTCATCACCATGCTGAAGCTATGCTGCACAAATGAAAATAGGGAATAATGCATCACCTTTAGCCATTCGTGTAATCATTTGAATAATATGTATCACCTCCTTAAATGGGCCAGCTGCTACACAGCATTTTTTTTTCCTCGAATTTTTACACTTGAAAATATGGAGGGCAAACATTAAACAGGAAAGGTGATTTTTATCTAGACATGCTGATGAATGGAAGCAAAGGCAGTTGTTTTCCTCTGTTTACAGATTTTTGCTCTTGCTTTATTCAGGCATTTATGACATGAACAATTCTGTCATTGAAAAGCCTCACATTTTTACAGAAACATCATTTAATGTGATAATATGCAAGTATGACAAAAGCCCCGAACAATATAAACAATTTGCACAGGATTCAGACTTTCAGTTTGGTACAGCAATTCGTATCCCACTGTGGCAGTTTTGCTCAGCTTAAATCATTGACGTGCCTCACCACAGCATGCCAGATCCTGACATCCTCGCTTCTCTTTGGCAAAACTCGGGCAGATTTCCAAAGAAGCTGGGTCTGAGCAAAATGACTGCCAAATTACCATCGAGACAGAAAAGCGGGCAGGGTTTTCCTTCACTTTTGGGAAGGGGAAAAGTCTAATTCCCCACCAGCTGCTGTGACCCAGGTGGCCTGTGGGGGCTGTGTCACCAAAGCCTCCTGGCTTTCATCTTTGGATGCGAAACCCTGCAATGCTGAAAGAAGGGCATCACACCCAGCCCCACCTGAGCTGCCTGAATCTTCATTTTCCTTCTTTGGTGGGAGAGTCAGGGTGTGCCCAAGCACCCCTTTGGGATGCGCGGGGGTACCTGGGCAATACCATCGCCTGCAGAGGGAGAAATGGGTGGGGGAAGAGACTTGCTTTGGTATTACCTGAAAGCAAAAGGTGTCTCTGAACAATGATATGAAGCTTGTGGCAAATTTATCTTCTTCGGGAGCAGTGAGTATTTCCAGTGTGAACTGGAATGACTGCCGTCATTCCTGGAGCAAATAAATTGCAATGGGAAGGTATTTAAAGGGACATTGTCACCTTACAGCTCCTACACTGCAAACAAACAAATGCCTTTACCTGCATTACAAATCCCACCTTAACCTTATTAAAAGTGAAAGAATTTTTAAAAATCCAATTTACTTGTCACTCTTTCTGCTTTGTTTACTGGTTGTGTTTTCTCACCGTGGACAATAGAAATCAATGAAGTCAGATTTGCCTGTGTTTGAGTCACTTTCACTTTTAGGTTTTCAGGTTTAGGGCGGAAAGTTCAGGGGAATGGTTATTTCATCGAATACGACTGTTTTCACTTGCAATTAAAAAAATCAATGGCAACGTTTCTATTCAGACATATGTTTTGTAAAAGTCTGCTTCTGCGAGATTTAAACTTTGGACCAACCTTGGCAGTGTCCTTTGAAAGATGTAGCTAAGTAAAACCTAGTGGTAATAAAAATAATATTTTTCATTATCATGACAGATTGGAGACCAGTTATGCAGTGGGACCCCATTTTTATAGGTATTGCATAAATAAGCGATAGAATACGGTCCCAGCCTCCGAAACAAGGGGTAGGTACAACCCTAATGAGAACAAGGATAATGAGATACTAATATTCAGCAGTGTGAGCCATGATTTCAGCAGCCCAAGAAACCACAGTTCTTGTAGATAACGTGGCAAAGGCTGTTCTGCAGAGGAATATGAAAGCAGATAAAGGAGCAACTTTTTGCATGAGATTCTTATAAGCACAAGGGGCAGCTTTTGATCAAAGGATATAAATCTGGGTGAATCTAAAAGTGTTTTTTTCCTATGCTGGAGTTCCCTATTCTGTGCTACTGCAGGAAGGCTCAATTTAGGTCCTCATAATGGTATGCAAAACTTGCAAAATGTATCCCAGCTGGGGGATGCTCTCTAGGTAAGGCTTCCTTCTTGCTCCAGCAGGACTTCAATTCAGGGAGTTACTGAAAGAGTGAAACACAGAATAGCAAATGCTGTTTGCATTCTGAAAGGTAGCCCTAGCCTTCTGTCAGAAAGGATTTCAGGACTGGGCCTCGAGCTTCTGTTTACTGCGAGTCTCCATTTATTTCAGGCTTGCGTGTTCCAATGAGATATTGTCAGTAAAATCTAAATTTTAGTAAAAATACATAATTTTAATAATTAAGAATGGGTTTATTTATTTAAAAATGTAGAGTAAGCTCAAAGAATTTGCAATCTAAAGTATCTTTTCATTCACAACATTTTAGTGGAAATGTCATTGATTCCAAGGAATAGGTTTTGTGGTTTACTATTGACTGAGAAGACTAGCCAGAGTGCCTCTGGTGACCCAAAAGACTCTCCCTTCTTCCTTACTGAAGTGTGAGAAGTGGTTGGACACAGGAGTCTCTACTCTGCATGACTAGGCACTGTTAATAGGCTGCCCAGTCATTCGCATATATGGACTACTCATTTATACTGTGTTTGGCATATACTGCATAATCCTGCAAAAGGCAAAACAGCAGAAGTAGTCAATCAGGGACGGATCGGCTCCTTTTCTACTTCGAGAAGTGATGAAACTCCCAAATCCAGGCTCAAAACAATAGGAAATGGTAGCTCCAGGTTTCAGATACCAAGCATTGAAAGATGCCTGGATCAGAGTCCTGCTTTGTGCTCCTTCTGGACTGAATGCTAAAGGTCTCACCCAAAAGGAGCTGTTTTTTGTTTAAAAATGCTGAGAGTAGAGATTTTGTCGAGTGAACACCACTTTATCAAGGAGCTGTCTGCATGCCTTTCAGTCACTGCTCCTCCTGACGAGCTCACGTTCTTACAAGCAGCATCTAATTGCTATAAATACCTGCAATGTATCATTCAATTCTCCTCCTTAACATAAAACTTTGGCTTTAGAGGAAAATGGCATCTGTTATTCCTGACATTTCTAAATCTCCCGCTGCCACTAGATAACACCAGGCAGGGTGGCAGGCAGAGGAGATCAGGTTGCTTCCAGGTGAGCTGGCAAGTTGCTGTGAGGACCCCTCTAAGGCTATAGGTATCATGGGCAGGAAACTCCCAGACAGTGAACCTTCTTGTAGTCGTGGGATGGGAGTTGTTTTTAAAGGGGGGAGAAATGAGGGATAAGAAAAGAAGACCTTGTAGAAAATTCCAGTCTCTATTCATAAGACTTGTGATAAAAATGACCTCATGTGTTTCATAGTGCAGCAATCAGAGTTGAAGAATGCAGTCTTGTGGCCAAGAGGAGGGTGTTTCAGTGAGCACTTAAGAATATTTGAATCACACAGTGGCTTATTTCACCATTCTCTCTCAGTTCTGACAGCACAGGGTTTAGAGAGGCTCTCTGAGTGGGATGGAGACACTGGGGTTATAGTATGGGTAACTTAGCTGCACTCTTTCATTTGTACACAGTTTTTCTCTTTGCAGAAGGAGGGACCAGATTTTTGGCCTTCCAAGATGTCTCATAATTTATCTGCCTCTGTCTGTCTGTCATAGATCTAATCCTTTGAGCTATGATACTAAGAGCCCTCAGGGGCCAAACTTCTTGGGGAATGAATGCAAACACAGTCTTCTGAAATCAATACAAACACAGTCATCTGCAATCAATACTAGAAATGCTTTTGAAATACTTTTATATCCTTAAAAGAACCTGTAGAGATGAAGCCTACTCACTCCCAACATTGCTGCTATTATACACAGTTGCTACGAAGCTTAGAGTGACCAATGACGCTTTTCCTCTTTGGCCAACAAGTTCAGAAACTTCCCCATTCTCCCATTTTTACCATACAGCCCCAGTTGCTTTGTCTTTCCAACACATCCTAAAAATGAATGGGCATACGAGTACCATCTAGATTGTCCAGTTTCTCAGCCCAGCTCCCACCAAAACCTCTCCTAGGAAAACAAGGCTATGGGTTCTTAGAGCCAGTTCCAGGCTCTGAGGCACAAGATGGCCATTTCCTTGGCTTCTTATGATTCTGGAGATCCAAAACCTGTATCAACAGTGGTATGCTTGGGATGTAGCAAACATAGCTTTTGGACCTGACATGTCATCGGCTGCTCAGTTCTCAGGGATGTTTCCAACTCCTGTATTTTTTACTTTTCCTCACTTGCAGCTTTGCAGAGATCTGCATTGGGATGGAAGTGAGCGGGAACTGCAAAGCTCCTCTCCCATAACGAAAGCTCTCCTAACTGCCTGCTTCTGGCTCTTTGTCTGCTTTTTGGAGAGGCCCTACCCTCCTGTGTAGACACAAGAGATTTCAGCTGAAACACAGGTCTCCCCTTTGCTGTCTCCCCCCTCTTCCTGAGACTTAAGAGGAAATCGAATGCTGCAATATAAGCATGTGGGTTACACTTGTATTTAGTTCAATGGCCTCTTCTTTCTAACAGTTTACTTTGTCTCTTCTAATTCAAGCATGTCAGTAGCAAGTATCATATCTGTGACATCGATAATAAAAATCCCATTGTAAATGCCGGGGTGTCATTTTCCATTCTGCCTAAACAATCCCGAGCTTTGTACTTTCTGGAGTGGCCTCTGTCTTTCACAGGTGACATTTGCAAATGGGGATCCGCATGTGTAAAGCGTGCAGCTAACCATCTCATTTTCATACGTACAGGCTGGCATAAGCGCACTTTGTGTCAATGAAGAGGCTAGTCTGCGGCAGGTGGAAATTTTGGTATATCGGATTTACGGCGAGGGAGCTGGTCCTTCTCCCTTTGCAGGGGTGTCAGCCTGGCGGAGGCTGTGATGGAGGCACGCTGCGTGGTACCTCGAGACTTCAAGTGCAACTTCATGCTCTTTGTTTAAAAGGGAAAATAATCCACAAGCTTGTGTGCTTTGATTCTGAAATGCTTTTCTTGACATGCTTTGGCCTGGGGTGCCAAGGGAGGCTGATATCTAACTTGTGTGGAAAGCAGTCGATGGTGGCACTCCCAGCACCCTGGAGCATCTGGACCACTCTGCAGGCTCTCAGAGATGTGGAAGATGGAGCTCCCAGTTGGGCAGGGCTGGTTTCGAGCCAGCCAGGACCTTTTCTGCATCACCACCATGGTTTCTTCTGTGGCTCTGCCAGCATCGCAGTGGCAACGTGGAGGGACTGTGCTCCCTTCTCAGAAGAAGTGATTAATTTTCAGAAAACGTGGCCCTTGGGAAGGCTTAGTTTACTGAGTAGGGGGTCGAAATTGTGTATTTTTGTGATTTTATTCCTTCTTAGAATTACACCATCATTTATATACTCATAAAGCACTCCAATTACTCTAAATATGTACCAAATACATATACTAAAGTAGCTAAAAAGGAACAATTACGAGACTATTTGGCATGGTTACAGCATCTGTGAAAAAGACATCTTTTATGTGTAACATAATTTGTCCAGAATTAATGAAAATATCCAAGGCTGTTTTTATGAAGTAATTTGTCACATTAAACTAAAAAAACCTAAGGTTATGTTGGACATGAAAAGAAACTCCCCGAAGGTCAAAGCAATTAAACATTGGAACAACCCGTCAACCCAGAGGTCACCGAGGCCTCATCTAATGAGAATGTTCAAACGGGAGGAAATCCTGCAATCGTCTCTACTCATTTCTTCGCCAGGTTAAATACCCATTTGAAGTCCTGGCACAGCGCAGCCAATGGAAAAATTCCCATGGGCTTGATTGGGACTGCTTTTTTTTCCTGGAATTTAATAAAACCTTTGTATTTCAAACAGATCTGGAATAGTTGTGAATTTGCATCTTCTATGAATTCCTGTAAACCAAAAGACCTGCAAGGAACGTAGCAGTAGCATCTTCAATAGCTTTTCCTTTCTTCCTTGGTATTAATATTAATAGCTAACATTTGGCTGTTGTGAACAGATTCCCATTTAATTGTTTCTGAGGGAATGTGTGTGTTCACAGTCGAAAAAGAATTACTGCAGAAAGCAACTTTAGAAGAGGATGGTTCAACAGGAGGAGAGTGATTATACAAACCTGGCAAGACTATAACATGCTTTTAGCATTCAGTCATATCTTTTCATAGTTTGGAAATCTCGATAATAAAAAGGACTCGTCACTAACAATCTGAGAATTTGTGTGCTGCTCTAACCTTCTGGAAGTAGATATAATAAGACTTATAAATACCTCTCCTTTAAAAATGATTTAGAAAAATGCCAGGTAAGCCCACACAGATTTGTGGAAAGAACTATGTGGGTCAAGTGCTGCAAGTTTTTTTGTGAGCCTCAAATGGGCAAACTGTTTTAAAGTCGGTAATGACAGCACAGCACAGAGCAGTTTCTTGCCATTTCTTCCCTTCTGTGTTTTACTGCCTTGGTGTTTTCATTAACACTGCTCCCGCTTGTTTTCTACTCCTCCCTTCTCTTTTTTTTTGGGTGTATGGATATCTGAGAAGTGTTGTACAACACTAGGTTGTCAAGAAATTATGTTCTATAGGTTATAATCTCCATAGGCATTTCCCTGCTTTAGAGCGGGTGCTTTTACTATAAACAAACAAAGCCAAAAAAAAATTGGAACCAATGTCTTTTTTTGTGAAAGATTGATGTATTCAGTATATTATTATATTCAACAAAAGGATAAAAGACAGCATAAGTTCTTGGGACTATGTACCATCATCTGTCCATGTACTGAGGTCCATGTGATTCTGTGCAGGGACTGGGGGTAGAACCAATGAAACAGGATGGAGTTCATTATGTAGTGATGAAACCTGCGATAGCTCTTCATTTGGAGCAGCTTAAGTCTTGATCCAGTTAGATTAGGAACATGCATCGTTTATAAGACAAAATTTGGTATTTTGTGCTTTTTGGCTAAATGGGATATAATGCATTCCTGTTTTCTACACTTGACTGCTCATCAACTTTTAATTCAGATTGAACAATAATGGTGTTCTGTAGTGTGGAGATGGTGTTGCAAGTAAAGATTGCAGTAATCACTGATGCTGATGTTTTATCAGCAATCACCATATACAAATGGGAAATGGCTCAAAACACACAGTTCATAATGATTCATCCATAACTTCACTAATTCTCCACTGGTAAATAATGATATCATTGCTCTAACCTTGTCAGACATCATTCGTGTCTTGCTTTCCTTCCACAGTCATTGAGTTTGAGGGTTCATTTTAACGTGATTTCTCCAGCAGAACAACAGACACATGGAGCTGGCAGAGATGATAGGGCTGAGTTGAAAGTTTTCCCTTTCTTCCCCTGAAAAAATGCACCTTGAAATAGTATTCATACTTACCACAGAGGAGAAAAAGCATTTGGTGTTCTGAAATGTAATGGTAATAGGACATGGAAGAACATTTAGGAGAGGGAAAATTCAAAGTCTACATTCAGTGTTTTCCCCACTGTCAGAAGCTCCATGGAAAATCAGCTTGAGACACTGATTTTCTTAAAGGAATCAGGATTTAGACATGGCACAATGACTAATATTGTCAATGCATTAAACAGTTCAGCTGCATTTTATGTCTGAGAAGTTTTTTACGTCCTGCCAGTGCTTTTACATGATACGAGTACATGGTTCAGCCAGGTTTCAGGCAGTGTCTGCAGGGGAAGGGAGAAGTTGGGGCAGCTCTGGACAATTGTTCAGGTGTTTAGCTTTCAAACGAGTACTTTTTAGGGCTAAATGGGTGCCCTTCAAAAAAGAATAAATCGGAAGGTTCCACCAGATTAAACCCAGCATTTTGAACACTAGTTTTAAAACGATTTTAAAAGATACTAATCAACAGGTTGCAGAACACGGGTAAGGGCTGAATTATTATTCACTCTACCAGGCAAGTTTAGCTCCAGTGGAGCAGGAGAGTGCAGAGCGGGTATATCCATTGCACGGCATTAACCTCACTGTACCAGGGTGAATTTGACCGTACCAACGGCAAAAGGGATCCTGCCCAAGAACAGGGAAAGACAATCAGGGAATGTTTCTTTCCCCAAAGAACTGTTTTTTTCCCCCAGATATTGCTTCTTGGAAACATGCGCCAAGACCAGGCATCACAGTATCTTCTCCTCCTTCAATGTCTGCAAGGTATGCATTTTCCTTTGAGCTAGTTTTCATTGTCTGCTTCTCCTGGCAGAAAAATATGCACTTTTAGGGCACAATTCCTCTTATTTACTGCTACTTGAGGAGCAGCATTGCTTTTTGGTTAGATAAGTCCCACCCTAAAGGTTTTATAGAGATCTGTGTTTTCTGGAGCTCCCTACATTGATCCAGAAGGCCTTCGCCTTTTCTTCTTTCAAATCTTTCCTTCAGACCTTCTTTTCTAAGATTACAAGGCCATGCAAACTGAAAGGGCAAGTTTTAAATGAACACACAGCAAGAGCTGATTGAAACCTGATCCAGGTTCTTCAAGCAGGTGGTGGTTCTGTGTGAACCAGAGAGGAGGAGATGCCTCGTGATCTGTCTCAGCCACACAGTTCCTAGGAGACAGCATGAGGCCTGGAGGGAAGCATCATCTTCTGGCTTTCATTTTCAGTGGTTGGCAATGGAAATGGGTGTGATTTTTGTCAGTTTGTTCTACCCCACGAGCACAGCCTAGTTTTTTTCCAGCTCTTGTCTTTTTTCCACGTGGTTGATAAAGTCCTGGGTAAAGGGTATTGAATTTTACAGGTATTTGTAGACAGAGCTAATAACAATCTTGGAACCAAGCAAAACAAGAGTGCAACCCATGCATCAGATAATGACAGACACCAGGGAGCGGTGGGCACCGAGCTTTCAGGGGTTTCCAGGAGTAACTGGGGAACCTGTCTCCTTTCAAAACTCTCCTCCTCCAATCGGTAAATCGGAGGAAAGATAATGAGCTTTTGTAATAGGCATGGGACTGCTAATGAAAGCTTGTCTTGCTGACATCCCTTTATTGAAATTATTACGTGTTCCTTTTCATGTTGAAGCAAGATTAAAAAACCCTAGGATATTACTGTTTTACTGGAGCCAGGAATCTATACAATGCCAGGAGAAAGACAAAAATCTAACCCAAATTCTCATCCACAAGTTGGAGATGAGGACTATATCATCTTTTCCAACAGATACTGTCAGACAAAAGTGATCTTTTAAGAAGAAGCTGACTTTCTGTTGACAGAGATGGACCCAGACATTGAATGATCTCAGGGCCAAAACTAGAAGAAGAATGTAGCTGGATCAGCAAAATGTCATGGTTAATAGTATCAAAAGCAACCAAAATAATTAAAAAGCAATAGGTCAGTCACATTGCCACACTCTGATGACTGTAATAAATAATTAAAAATTCAAAACAATGCAGCCTCAGTATTATGGAAATCAAACTGGACTTTAGGGAAATTTTTTGTGACTAGACGGTCAGACACACGATCATCTCTCCTTTCATCCCACCCCTGCAATCCTTCGCCAAGGTCTTAGGGATGCGAGGTGAAAGAGAAGGTGATAATTCAAGATGATTAGGAGACAATGGTAACTTATTTATGGTAACTGAATAATAGCAGCACAATTCAAAACAGATAAAACATAATCACAAGCAGGCTAAGATTACCCATGTTGAAATAAAAGGATCAAACACTCACAGAGGCATTGATTGCACTTGGGGGTATTTTGGATCTGGATCATGTAAAGCTTTTGCATGAACTTAATTTACTCCCATTAGCTCTGAGAATGTCAATGGAGCACATCAAATCATATGTCTTCCTAGATTGTTACAGTATCAGACTGTAGGGCAAATCTGACCAAGACAAGTCGAAATAATCAGCTAAGAGATGGTCAGAGAAGAGAGATGGGATACACAAATAATTAAAAGGTGACAGAAAAAGGCAGCAAAAATTTCTGCAGAAATTTCAAAAAGGAGTTTTGCTGTGTAAAGAAAAGAGCTCTTGATCAATTTGAAACAACTTAATAGGACTTGAAGGCTAGCTAGGTTTTTGCTTTTTTAAAGTGACACTGTCAAACAGTTTCAGTGTATTGATATCTTCTTATATTTTGTATAACAAAACTGAAATTTGGTTTTGATTTATTTTCCCTTGTTTAATTCTGGAAACACAGAAATACAACTATCTCATGAAGATGAAATACTGAGTCACCAATGTCAAAGACAATGTTCCCATGGACTTGAGTCCTCAGCCTTCAGGTCTCTGTGGGCAGCAGGAGCAGCTGTGTCCATCCTACGGGTCAGAGCCATTGTTGGGGCAATGCATGCTGCTTCAACAGCGTGCCCTGGCTGCTGTGGCCCCCTAAGCCAGATGGGCATCCCTGGCCATTTTGCTGTCCACGGTAGCGTATAACCCTGTTAATTTTACATGATCGGGTGAAACAGCAAACCAAAGTACAGAGAAAAACATATTATAAGTCCTTCTCTAGTAAGGAGGTTGTACCTCACAACAGGCCTTATCAACTACTAGCAGGTATGAAAGAAAGAAAAAGATGCATCTTGACATGTACTTGAGCTTCTCCCACTAAGGTTGCCCAAGGAAAATATATCAAAATCCTTTCTGATCTAGAAGGCACATTAATCAGTACTTTTCTTGACAAATCAACCATTAAATGGAATGATCTATTTCAAGATTGGTGCATAAATCCAATTTAACAATTTGTCAGTAGAAAGGAGAAGTTAAGAAATCTCTTAACCAAAATCATGAGTTATACCATTATTAGTTTTGAATTAAAGTTTAAACATGGTAGAATACAGAAAGACATAGGACCAGATTTCATGCTTGTTGCAATGGCATCCATTCCAGTTATTGCACCAAATTCAGTTGAGTTCCTGACAATTCATACTTCCTGATGAAGCTGAATTCGGTCAATAACCTGATTGCTGGCAGACGGCACAACATACTATTCTTACTGAGACCTTGCACATCGCTTTTCAGCTATAGATCCCAAAATGCATACTTCACACTGAAGATCCTGGTTGTGACTTTGATGTCAGCAAGAGTGTAAAAGTACCAAGACTCCTACAAAGATTTTGAGATGTTAGTAGAAATACGTGTGTCTCAAAGCCATAAGGGACAGGAGTCATAATAAACACAGTGAGTCAAGTTCGCTGCTGATACCGATGATGGTATAAATGGCAGCTCAGATAAGATCACATACTGGTATAAGTGATTAAAAAGCGAACGTACTGATTCTGAGCTAAAGAATCCTGTGAAGCTGAAACTAAGAACTATCAGTGGAAGAGGACAATGCACAGATATTGACTAACCAAAACATTCCCTTTACCAACATCTTTTTGTGTTGCAACCTTTAAATGCCACCACTGGTGCAGGAAGACAGCATCTATTAATATCAAATACAAAAAGTTGCTGCTGGATTTTCTGCTACAAAACCGAAAAAGCCCAGTAGAGAAGCAGGATGTTGTTAGTCTTAAAACATCTGGAGAGGTCATGATTCTGCTCTTCTGCACAGATTCCTCGGTCCTCCAGTCCTCTATAAATTACTTAAATAACTTATTCACTTTGGCAGCTATATAATGCCTTATCACTTATGTCTATCTAACCAGTTTACAGCTGCTGTAGAAATTATGCTGGACCTTAGATTTTGTTCTGAGATTTAGATGCTTATTTTTTTTTTATTTTTCCCAAGAAATTGATTCATAGGAAAATATCTCCACACCTTTTCCCCCAGTCTAGCAATCTTATCCACAAATCAATTCTACTAACCTGTGATCGCATTTTAGTTAAAGCAAAATGATTCGTTGGAGTTTTGATTCAAGGAAAAGTAGCAAGATAGGGAGAAATCTGATGTCTTGCCAATAAACATCAATTAATGTCACAATGATATAAATAGAATCAGAAAAGAGTGGTACTACTGCTCCAGTTTGTCCCGAAACAGATGTCTCAAGATACAGCCACCCTCAAAACAATCGGTTTTACAACTTTTTTTTTTTTTCCCAGAAGAGGTTTTCAGAAAAGGTACTTGCTGCAAGCAAAGCTAATAAGTTGCTCTGTTAGCACTGAGATTTACAAAAATTGATTTTCTATTGCACTGTGTCTTCTGGCTGGATCCTCTGGTGTCTAGTAGGGCTCAAGGAATGAGCAGAGTGTATGCAGGGGTTGGAGTGTTTTGCCCTCTCAGGTAACTCCTCTGGCATCTGTTGATGGGTATGTGCACCCTGTAGCCACCTTCTCAGCTAGGGCACGAGAAAGACCTCTCTCTTCTATCATTTGCCTCTCTTCATGAAACATGCAGGAATCAGGATGGCTTTGAACATTGCGCGTTTCTGTTGGGTTGAACTGAAAGTGCCAATGAATTCAGAAGGAAGATGGGGTAAAGGGGAAATAGTAGCGCTCTCTTTCACACACATATGCGCACATATACACACCAGTATGTGCAAAACCAGCATGACCATTCAAGACTTATTTTCTTAAGAAAGCAAGATTCAGAAATTCCCATTGACTTTGCAGAGCTCTAAGCCAGGAGCATTGCTAGATATCACTGATGGATCAGCCGGGTTGATACTAGAATTACATTGAGAGTTATGCTAAATGCCTTGAGGCCCATCTAACACGGGGTATTATCTGTGTGAATTATAATGAGTGTTTCATGGCCATGCAAGGCAACCTGCAGGGCACTGCAGGGACACAGGGTATAGCGGGGCCAGGGGAGGTGGGATGCATGAGCCAGGTGTAGAGGAGAGCATCCCAGTTGTAGTTTTGATGTCATATTACTTCCAGTTGGCACCAGGACCAGGGAGCAAAGAATCTGGCTGGGTCAGCAGGCAGAGAAAGAGTGTGTGGCTCAACGAGTTAAGCAATAGGCGAGCGCTAACCCTGCCCAGAGGGTGGTGAATGAATGAGCATCGTCCTCCTCTCCGTTCCAGCAGTGACCAGGATTCCTTTCCCAGCCCGCCCCCGGGATTCCTCCCGCTGGAGGAAAAGGGAGAAAAGCAAATCCTTTCTCTCCGCCGGGCGCAGCGGGGCACGGAGCAGCGATCCCCCGCCCGCGCTTCCCCTCCTCACCCCCGTGCTGCAGAAGTTGGGAGTTGCTGTTATGAAATGCAAATATGTTTGCAAGATTTTTACTTTCATTGAGGAGAAACACAGAATCCAAGCGAGGAAAGGCACACGAATGAGATTTGCTGTTTAACAGTGTCTGTCCAAACAGAAAGACAAATTGAGATCCCTTTGAAAATGTGATCCTTCTCGTTCTTTGAGCAGAATAAATAAGAAGGTGACTGCAGCTAATAATACTTTTCTAACCTTGTCACCTGGGGATTTCAGCACATTTTGTGAACTTTCCTCACTTACCTCTCTTAAAACCCATCTCTGCAGGTGGCAAGCACTACCTTCCTCGTTTTGGAGGAGGGAACACTACGTGCTGGTGAAGGGTTTTGCCCAAATCCTCCAGGAAACCTGTAGCAGAGAGAGGAAGAAGAATAATTTGATCAATTAATCTGCCCTTTCACATTTGTGTCATTGTTTCCTTTTACTCCAAATAACTTCAGAGATTTGCATTGCAACAGACATTTTCTAGGGCAGTTTCTAATATCCTGAGCCCACTGAAGTGTACCATATCTACCGAAATTAAAAGACCATCCTCAGACCAAGGTGCTGTGTGAAGCTGTCCTCATTTGGCTTATGATCAATAGCCCACAATAACATTTGGGCCAAGAGATTATAGGCATTAATCTTGCCTCAGAAAAATTTAGGATCATTAACCAACCCAACAGAAAGTCAGCGTATGCCTCTGCAAATGGAAATCAACTTAAAAAAAAAAAATCTTTCTCTTGACATCTTTCAAAACCTCCTTTACCCTTTCCCGGGGAAGAAGAGGGCCTAGCACAGAGTACATGGTTGAAAATGCATTTCTCTCTGGTGTAGGCCATCTTGTTTATCAGTAAATCCTGCTGCTGCATGCAATTCCTGCAAAAACAGACCTTGGTTTGCTGTTTTTTTTTCCATATGGAGGACCTTAGTAGACTCTGGTGACTGACAGAGTGGCATGCCGGCTAACCGCCAGTTATACGAAACAGACTTTATTGGTTGCGGTGTTGTTTCAGAGGTACCCACAGATATACAGTTTTGACACAAACTAGAGGGGTAAGTATGAGCAGAGTCCCAGGTTTGGTCTTTGTGGATCCAATGGTGGAAGCGCAGCTGTATGTCAGAGTTTGTAATTTTCTCAAGAGTTTTCAGTGCTGTTGTATACACTTTCAATTTAAACCTAGGTCATAGGCCAATATCATCTCAGAGGCATACCCAGGTCTTATCTGGAGATGCATTTTTGTCCCTCAGCTGGGATCAGGCATACAGATTTACAAGAGATCGTTTTGGGTCAAAATGTTGCAAAAGACTGGCTTGGACCTGCTTCTGCCTGTCAGTCAAAGAACAATCTTCTTCCTTCCCCTTCCTGTAGCATATTCTGGATAAAATTGGTGCTGAGGCTTATGGGGGTAAAAAGAAAGAAAAGGTGTATAAATAGTAATCTGGGTAATAACTGGGTAGTAGTTACTCCTGCTGCAGGCATCCCACTATATTGGCTGGGCTTGATATCACTTTCTCTTCAGCTGGTTCTCCTTAAGAAGCAGGTGTTCCCAGACTTGCAGAGAACTTATTCGGGACTGCTGAAATGCCTTCTTTCCCCCATGTGGGACACTATCCTGTCAGGCACGTGACCGGACAGTACTGGTCAACATGAACCAGGCAGGAGGTGGGGACCCAAGTGCTGGGGCATGGTGTCAAGGCTCACCTTCTGGTCTGCTCCTTGCACCAGCAAACAGGATCACTGTGGGGAGTGGGGGAGAAGAGGCCCTGGCACGGAGCTGCAGGTACAGAAGGAAGGAGGTAACTGCAGGGGATGCATTCCCAAAATGTCTGGCATGGCACGCCTGGCTGTGCAGGTGCAGCTTCACCAGAGATGGATTTGGACTACAAGACACAAAGAAGCAAATCTCAGAGAGGCAGAAATCTAGAGGCAGAATTATAGATATTACTGAATCCCCAGTGTATTTTTAAACTTCATTTTAAAGGGAAAACAATGGAAAAAAAGCCTCAAAGGCACATATTTAAGTGTTAGTTTCACAGTAATACCTCCTCAGAGATCTGACTTTATCACTACTGAAAGGAGAAAGCAGAAAATGGAATTGTTTTTGTTGTTCTATCATGTTTGTGACATGACAAAAACGTGGAGTTCTTCTGCTTTTTGCTTTTCACCTTGTTGAACTGCTGTCAGACTTCTGTAAATCGTTTGCACCATAAACAAGCTTTGTAAGTGAAAGGGCAAGTGCTGAGAAAAGCCAAAGGCAGAGATTTTATATTGAATCTTTTCTTACAGAGATAACTGACTTCAGCGTGGACCAGCTTCACCTAGATCTGGGAAGCGAAGCCAAGCATCACTGAAGACAATAGTATAATGAAGCTGAAACCACAGCAAATGGACTAAGACTCTGAATGTGTTAGTTTTGCTTTTAGACAAAGAATAAGATAATTGCGGCTGAGGGGATTTGGTTTTGAGCAAGAGCTACTGCCTTGTTTCTCCATAGCATTTCAGCTACAGATGTGTGGCAGACAAGCTCCTGGAAAGACAGCCACGCCTTACACAGGAGTACTACCTGGAAACTGCCTGGAAACCGTTGTGAATCAACGGCTGTTGCTAATCGCCATGTAAAGTTTGCAAGACTGTCTGCCCCCGCGCACCAGTGATGGGATATCAAAACAGGAAGAGGAGAGGATGCTTCTTGCTTGCATGTGTGACTATTACAGTGTCAGTACCCAGCACAGCAGGCAGTTCTGCTCCTTTGGCAGGGAGCCAGCATTCAAGAAAAAGGCATCGGCGTGGTGTAGAGCATGGCGATGACAGGCTGGGATAACCCGGTACCTGTGGGGAATGCTGCTTGTATCCGTGCAAGGTGAGAGTTAACGAGGGAACCCGCTCCTGTTTTATCTTGCTTGGTGTTGCTGTGGAAGTACAGTAAGAAGACCAGAGAGGTAGGGCCACACAAATAAGTGCATCTTTAGCTCACTGAAGACTGCGTAAACTCAAGTACACCCAGTTTGTGCCCACAGTGTCCTCTTTGCAAATGTGATACACCTGATACGTGGGGAATAGTATTTAAGGAGCTTTGAGAGCCATTACTGATCTTATGTTTTTGTGTAAACTCAAATCCACTTGTGCTGGAGCCCAGTAAGTCCAGGCAGCCTGACATATCTCATAGGAATACCTGCAGACTAAAGCCAACTTATGACTCCCTTTCTGTCTGACAGACTTAGCTCTGCTTTGGTGGTGACATCTGGGACCTTTTAGAAAGTCATGTGACACAGTCCAGTACTAATTAGTTTTCGTTAAACGTCCTTTTTTTTTTTTTTTTTCATTTTACTATTACCCTTTCACCATTGCCTCTATATCTCTACATGAGTTATGCAACTGGGGTTTTAATACAATGAACTCTTACAAATGTTACAGACTTCAAAAATAGACATTAAAAAGTACAAACCCATATTTTAGAAAATAATGAAAAAGACACAGAGGATATAGGTAGTATAAACTCTTCTGTAAACTTGCCCTGGTACCCCAATATGCTTTTGACCACACTTGATTTGCAACCAGCAATGATTAATGAGAAACACAGAGCCCTGTTGAGCCCTGTCCACAGTGGGTGCACACAGAGTTATCCAGAGCAGGTGTCTCTGTAATTGCAATGCACTGAAAAAAGGGGGAATGATCAGGAGCTATTAAACTTCACGCTTCTTGTGTGGTTGTGGCACAGGGCAAGGAAGGAAAAGAGCAATTTAAAGGAGAGCTGCATGACTCCTTACCTGGTAATAAGTTTCCAAACAATACTTCCTGGGGACGATTCTAGTGTACATATAGTGATTAATAAATGCTAGCATGTTGTACAAAAAGACAATTTACATTATGTTTTGAATTAGCCCAACTAAAGGTCTTATTTTGCCAGATAGCTCGGTAGGCATTTGAAATTAGTAGGATTGAACCTCTAGGTCCTGTTGAGAAGGTGGGAAGCAAAGCTGTGTGTAATATCCTGCAACTTGAGTGAAATATTTCTGAATCCTTTACTAAGGTTGTTTGGAAATGGCTAAATCTAGCACTTGGTTTTCCTTGTAACATCCAAGAAAGTGGTTAAACAAGTATCTTGGCTATTCACTTCGGTGAAGAAGAGATGCATATAAAGAGCTATTTGGAGAAGCCTGAGTTTAACTGGTGCTATGAAGCTCCAGAGCGCCATGCACTGCTGGGCACTCTTGACTGGGAATTCTGCCTATGGAGAGCTTAATGTTTTTGACACTGGGGATTCTCCATATGAATCCATTTTTAAGGAGGAACATGGATGAATTATCCTTGTGATTTTTTTCCTTCCTTACTGGGGAAGAAGCCGAGGAAGGGCCAGGAGAGGCTCTTGCACCTGAGACAGGCTAAAGATAGGAACTCATCCTCTTCTGCTGATGGGGCATTCAAATGAAGCCCACTGGGGCAGAAAGATGGATTCTGCCTAGAACAAACCCATTTTTCCTATCTAGCCCAGAAAGGGGGGGATAAATAAATAATAGAGATCAGCTGTGTCTGATGAAGCTAATCAGAAGGTCACACAATTAAAGGACATGCAGGTTATAGAAGAAAGGGTTTCTCAGGAGCTGTTGGAAGAATACAGGTGAAAGACTGACTGAGCATGTGTCGTCTGCCCACCAACCATCAAGGCACCATGGTCTGGAAGGTGTCATGTGCAGAAGCAGAGAGAAGGGCCAAAAGGATCTGTTTTGTAGCAGATGTCTCTTCAAACCAATAGACAAGTTGAGGAGGAAAGAAACCAGAAGAGGAGAGAGGGATTATAAAGATTTGTTTTCTTTAGATCTGTACATTTCTGTGTCACTAAAGACAAGACAGTGATTTTGGAACTCCTGATTTTTTCATCCCAGATGGGTATATAAGGTAAGTGACATGAATTCCTCTTCAGAGATGTCTGGTTCTTGCCGTGGACTATAGTCTATGGTATGCTTAGACATAGAGTCTAGGTATGCTTAGACAATTAAAGCTTGGCAGAAGGAGCCTCTCCTTCAATATTTCTAATTTTTCCCTCTGACTAACAAGCCTGTAGTTTTCCTAAGTGAAACTGGCAGTCTGAATGTTGTCCCCAATGTGTTTCTTAGTTACACCATAGCTGTTAAGCTGTAGTGATGTTTGTTGAAGAATGGTCTGAAATTAAAGCTAAGAATAAACTCAGGTGCCTTGCTGAACTAGAGCCTAAGTACTACTTTTTAAAGGCAAAAACCCAAACACCTTTAAACTGGTTATGAAGAGTGTAAAGATGATGAGACAGAAATAGTATGCATTTATAGGGTAAGAAGTTAAATTTTGATTGGCAATAGTTACGTCTGCATCCCATGTGGCTTGAGGATGCTCTGATGCAGTGCACTGATGTCCCCTTTGTTCAAACAGGCGTCAGAAGCGCCGCTACATCTTGTTTCCAGAAGTTGCGATTCACTCCAAAGGGAGAGCTCAGCTCAAGCTCGGGGTCAATGCTGCAGCCACCAGTAATGCTAAGGAGAGGCTGGCAGGAGATTAGACAGAAATGTACATTCAATAAAATCGAAAGGATTTTGTCTCCCTAAAGGTTTGGAAGAAATGAGTTTATAGATAACTCGACACCTGTTTGCCCTATGAACATCATTCTTTAACTTTCACTGAGGCAATGCGTGCTGTTATCCTGTCCAGCGAAGCAGACATGAAGGAACAGACGATTTTCCTGGCCAGCGCTGTGACACGTTTAATACTTTTTTGGGATAGATCTTCTATGAAAATCATATCAGCTTCAAAGTGATTTTTAATGGTGGCTTTACAGTTTGCCAGCTACTAATGGTATTTCTTTGGAAGCCTCCAAAACCATCCCAAACCATCACTTTCAGCCATTCATTTAATTGTCTGTCTAAGAGATTGTAGCTTTGAAGACAAACTCCCATAGCTTTGAATCTTCTTGATCCTTCTTTGACTTAGCTTGACATTTGGATTTTTCTGTCTCAACCTTACACAACTGAATTACATGCATTTTCTTTTAGAATCAATATCTTTGATAATTTTCTACATGGCTTAAAACTCAGAAATAAATTCATTATATAGTCTTTTTAAAGCCAAATTAAAGTTAAAGATTAAAAGTTAGAAAGGTTCTTAGGAATTCCTAAATTCCTAAAATATTTTTCCTTTCCTTGTCTAGCCTTGCCTTGCCTTCTTTCCTTGCCTATCCCTCTCCTAGACAATGTGTACTGAACCAGTTTCCTTAGCAGAAAGATATCACACCAGCAACTAGGTGTTTTCTATTAATTTTTTTTCTCAGAGTTTTTTTGGGACTTCAATTTGAAAGTTGATCTGCAAATCTGAACAGACTTTCTGAAAATCCCCATTTATCATTACTGAGACATTATTAGTTAACCATCTTTTGAAAAGACATTTCTTGCCCCAAGACTCTGATACTCTGAGTTACTTTCAGGAATAGATTTCATGCTCACTTTGCTTTCTGAATATCATCATCACTGCAGGAAGGACGGAAAAAAAGACCCGCAATGAACGGTGTACTTGGTGAATTTGGATCTCTCTTTTTTTTTTTTTTTCTGTTGGGACTAGCTGCAAACAAACAAAGCTACCGGAAACAAACAAACAAAAAAAAGCATATTACTGGTTGCCAGAGCCATGTGGCACAACATCTCGTGGGGCCACCAGCACAAACCAGCTGCTGCTTTACAGTGAGTTTCTAATGGAAACGGTGGGTGATTACCCCAGGCGGATCTATTTTTCATGTGGCTGAGGGGTATATTGAGGCTGCTGAGAGTGCTTGTCTAAGGGCGTTTGGCATGGAGGGACCACGCAAGGCTGCTCCGAGCATCCCCATTGTAGGTCTGTGTGTATGCTGAACTTGTCTTCTTACTGCTGCCCACCGTCATGACTGAGCAGATCATGGAAACCTTGTGTGAGCTATTTCTTTGTTAAGTGCGAGTTGTTGACACAGTGAAGCAGCACTTATACAGTGGAGCATTGTCCTGGATGGCATTTGGGGAGCATTTCCTGAGACACAGACGGCAGCAGGACGTAGGTGATTGATTTATGGCAGACTTGGACTGACATGATGAAATACTATGGGTGCTGCTCCTTGGTGGAGGCAGAGAAAAAAAATAGGGTGAAGTTAATTCATATCATCGCACAGAGCTGGAATAGGAGCCCCAGGATTTGCAAGCGAGGAAAAGGGCCTTTGCAGCACTGCCTGGAGTCCAGAGCTTGCCCTGAGTCTGTCCCCACAACAGCTGGCTGAAGAAATGGATGCAGCAAGATATTTGCACTTGCCTTCATATTTGGGATCCTGAAACTGCTTATTAGCTGTATTTCAAGTGCCTCTCTGCTGTCAGGAAGAAGGTTGGTCTACATGCACTAGCAGTTTTTGAGGAGGAGAGGGCACTGAAAGCAAGATGGTGGTGTTTACAGCCGTCTAATGTGGCCAGTGACATATCTGTGCTTTTAATGATGTGCCCTGCATGTTTGCTAGGTTCAAGCAAAGTATTTTTATTTGGCATGGTCTCTGAACACTAAGTTATTGATTTGCAGGTCTGCTACAGGTAAGCAGAACTTGTCTTCCCCCATCACTGTGGATGTGTATGGAGAGGCAAGGAAAAGGGAGGACTCCTTGCAAGTCAGGGTAGTGTAAACACCATGTGATGCATGAAGGTGAGACCTACATAGTTTGAACTGTTTTAATCAATTTTTAATCAGCTTTTACTACACAACAACAATTTATTATAGATTTTATGTGATCATAGGCTTACTGTGATTTTACTTCATCACTTACCATAGTTTTTATGGGCTTACGGTGATTTTAGGTTTTATGTGCTAATGACATTTTGCAACTTTGCTAAAAACTTATCTGTACAACTTTGCCGTTCCTCCTGCCTTGGCAGAAGATAACGTTGCTACAGGCTGGTCCATTTATTAACCAACCTGTTCAAATCAGAAAAAAATAATGTAACTGATCCATTATAGACTTTGCACAAAAGCAGAATAAGTGGCATATGCTACAAACACTGTGCAAATGCATGCACAGTGCTTGCATAAAATGGTCGATACCACGAAAGGACATGGCACAGACTGTAAGTCCTGAGTGGCAACGTGTTCCATTTCCAAAGCGCTCTTGTTCCTGGCAAAGTTGCCAGACCAGGGAGGCTTGTACAGTGACGGAGCGATCCCTAAGTGCCAGGGCTGTCTACAGCCATTCCTGTGTTTTCCACCTCTGCCACTGAACAGGAGCTTCTCCAGCCAAAGGGGGAGGGAGAAGAGGATCTCACTTGCTCAGGGACAATTTCTGAGGTTTTGGAGACTGGACAGCCTATCAGGGACTTGACAACACTTGGGACGTTACCAGTGTCGTCCTGGCATGAGGAAACTTTCCAGGAGCTTCATTAACAGCCTGCGGAGATCGTCGGGCACAGAGATTTGCAAGCCTTACCACACCAGCAGAGCAAAACTGAAGGAAAAGTGAGGATGTCTCAAAGATGTGGACATTTCTGGAGATCTTGCTATAATTGCAGGACCAGTGGTATTCACATCATACCTTGAATCCAGGCATGCTCCTACAGCAAGCTAACGGCAGCTAAACGGCAAGTATCTTCCATTCTGGCTGGAGCCGATCAGGGACTGGAGCTGCCAGGGGCAGGGTGAAGGGGATACGAGGCAGCAGGTATCATGGGGGACATAATATGGTACAGAGAACTGCAGGTATGGTCATTAAGGACTTTATAGACCAGAGTCTAATCACCTGTAATGACTTTCTCTGCACTGCAGAGGTTTGTTCACAGTTTAGCGTACGGACACTTCGTCGCCCACAAAGCAAACCCCCTGGTTTGGGTACAACGATCTCCTCCCTGCGCCCTCCAGAGTGTGCTTAAAAGTTTTGAAGGGAGGTTGGGGGCCCTTCTGCATGCCACAACACATGGAGAACTGACACTTTCATTTAAAAATGAACTTTATAATAGGACCAATCTAATCTACATAAACCATAAAGCCCTCCAC
Organism: Platalea leucorodia; assembly: GCF_965183815.1. Taxonomy (NCBI): domain Eukaryota; kingdom Metazoa; phylum Chordata; class Aves; order Pelecaniformes; family Threskiornithidae; genus Platalea; species Platalea leucorodia. The sequence goes on from NC_138825.1 coordinate 82,898,411, forward strand.
TGCCTAAGGAGAATGTCAGTAGGAGGATGGCACAGTACATCTGAGGGCAGTTTGGAGCGATCTCGTAATTCAGGACCTTATCTATTCCAGGCTTCCCTTGTGCTGGTCTAGATACAGGCAAAAGATGCCGCGGGTTGTTGTGAACAGCAAGGTTACCCTGGCTTTGCTGCTTACTTTGCCTGTGTCACAGCCTGAGAGAAGCCAGCAGGCTGCTGCTGAGCGTGAGATCAAATAGCGATGGCCACGGCAGGGGATGGCAGCAGCCAGCCCAGCTCTGCAGATCTTCCCCCAGGCTCCTTGTCCCAGCTTCATCCCTTCTTCCTTCCCTCCTTGTCCTGGGGCAAGAGCTGCCCCAGATGTCCTCTGCCTGGTAGGGAAACCACTGTGCCAGGGGTGCTGTGACCCTTTGGGCTGGCTTTGGCTCTGGGTTTCTCTACACTTTGCTGGGTGGAAGGCTCCCAAAAAGCAGTTCAAAGACTCTGTAAATAACCCTCAAACAAACAAATCTACTTTGTCAGTTAGCACTGTGTTTTTGTTTTCTGTTTCTCCGTTCAGTGTTATAAGGAAATAATAAAATGTGAATTAATCGTGTAAGCCAGCATTAATATGAACTTCATTATCTGTTTCAGTCACTTGGACTACCAAGGTTCACTTTTAGGCTGATTCTTGTGTCGGAGACGAGAAAGTTACACAATAGACATTAGAGAATCACTTTAAAAAACCTCCACAATCCTGCATTGAAATCCCATCCAGCAAGGGAGAGAACCAGCCCTGGCCTGGCTGAGAGGCAGTCACATGAGCGTCCAAAACAATGAACACACAGTGTCGAAAGCTGAGGCCATTGAACTTTATGTCACTTCCCAACTGCAGCATTACTCATAATTTATGGCTATACTCGCCTTTCAACCTTTAAAACCTTTTCCCAAGTATTTGCAGCATTCTCACATAAATATTGCTACAATAAGTAACATCAACATTTAGTAGCTGTTTTTCAAGAATAACCGTGTGACACTATTATGGCATTCCATTAAACCAGCTGCAATGTGGGGAAGGTCTAAATCAAATCATGCCGGCTAAAGGTAACGTTTACACATATACAAGAGAACAATGGATGGGAAAAGTTTATTCTGTGTTTCAAGACTTAAATGACAGTTTTGTCTCCTTTCATGGTTATGCAAGATGTCTCTCTCTGGTGAAATGACCCAGGGTGGACACAGACTTCAGCTTACATTCCAGTGCTATTTGTTACCTTTTCCAAAAAAACCCTGCAAATACAAAATCCACAGTTTGGTTTATTTATTTTTGTTTAGGGAGAAAACCTTTTTTCAAAGGAACAGGGAATGTTGTCTTTTCATTACAGCTATCAAATGTTGTGAAATGATTAGTAAAAAATTCCTTGCCAGAATTGTTCACTGTCCAAAATGCATTACAATGACTAAACGTAAATGACAGATAGCTTGCATATAGATACGTGCTTAATTGCCCTCATCCCTCCTGTCTGAAGAATGTACTTAAGCATATGCTCATTTAAACACATATGCTTCATTTCTGTTTAGGTCAACAGGATTTGAGAATGTGCTTAAACATAAGCAAATGCTTAAGTGCTCCTCTTGAATAGGGATGCTTTTCTGAGGCAAAGCCAAAGAAATACTCTCTTGGAATATTTCTTCTTACCTTGGCCTGCCTCTTGCTCCAGAGCTGCACTGATGGAGCGACCCTTCTTCTCCTTCCCAAAAAACAGCTTACTCCTCTCCCCTCGTCTCCTCTGGGGCTGATGTCGGACACTCACATACCCCATCGCCCTGCCAGCTAACCTTGTACAATGAGATTTGAAAAATTGCCCGTAGTGGGGAGAAATGGAGGGGAGGGAGGCAGAGGTCTAGGGAGGAAGAGGAGAAGAGGAGCTGCGCTGAGAAATTCACAGCCTTCCCTGAACAAGGCAAACATTGGCAGCGCGTGAGTCTGTTGGGAGGGTGAGAGAAGCTCGCAGCACCTCGCGTGCACCCAGCCTGCTGTCCTGCAGGCGCAGGGAACGGGGGCAGTGCCTGTCTGACTCCCCATGTGCCCCCTGGGCAGAGTGCCCTGCTGCAGCCTGCCCCTCCGCATCCAGCAGAGCTGGCTGATTTCAAATCACTTTGCTATAACTTTTGCCTACGTCCTGCCCCGATTCCTCCTCCCTGCTTGGCCCCCTCCCCGTGCCAGCCTTCCCGGCTCTCCCTGGCCCATGGTGGTGCCAGGTTTTCCTGGAGTGCCCCTGCTTGGAGGTGTACGTGGGTGCTTTGCTGCTGACACCCGAGGCTCAGCTGTGTGGCTGTGTGGGTTCCCTGTGGGAGAAACATCAAACCGCACGGCAGTGTCGAAACCTTCCCAGCAAACCACAGAGCAACGCAGGGCTTGATTTCTGCTCTCTGGCCAGGCTGCAGAGCCTGCCCATCTGCCCGACTGCTGCTGCAGGTGACCTCCGGCTGGGCAGTAAAACACCCATGCAAACGCATGCTTGCTGGAGAGCCGGTGGTGTTCAGTGCTGTTTTCAGATGCACTTGGGAGCTGTATCATCTGTTGTGCGCTACCAGTTTAATTAAGGTAAGGATATGGTGTTTATGCTATATTTCCTTAAATGACAGGGCAGGGATATGAATGATTTGTATGGTATTAATTGTACTTGCGAAGCATAGGTCTGTCAATATGCATAAATAAAACCATCATTTGGATCCAAGTAAGGGCATGAAAGCACAAGACTTTTTTTCCTCAACCACTTTCCAAAATTCCCACTGTTTGCAAAAAACCAACGTGTGTTGGGCAAAAAGTTGGAAGGGGCAGAGGCTGGACTGCCTGGGCACTAATTAATAAATACACGTCCAAAGGCAACTTTGGAGAGTGAATGTGATTCAGTGGAAGAAGACTGGCTCCTCTCCCTGCCCTGCAGGTAATGTGTTTGCCTGTGATGGCAGCAGATTATTTGTTCTTTTTTTTTTTTTTTCCCTGACACTGAACTAAAGAATGCATTGTGGGAAAACCGTCCTGACACATGACACTGTGCAAAGGAGGATCACAGCGTGAGGCAGCATCAAGGGGCTTACTTGGCCTTGATGCACTCTTGCACAGCATGGGGCTCCAGAGATGAGTGTCTCTTCCAACTGAAGCACTGGTGCAATTTGCACAACTCTCATGAGAGCGCACGGTGAAGCTGCTCTCAAAGCCCTCATGTAAACATGGCTGGGGAAAGAAAAGGGAGAGTAAAAGAGGCTGCACCATGCACGGGAAAAGCACAAAAGCAGATGGTTAAAGAGGCTGAGCTAAGGAGGAGGGGAGTTGGGAGGGAAGCGGGGTGAAAAGGGGTGGAAAATGAAATCCAAATATTAGAAGCAGAAGGGAAAGCCTTAGCAATGCCATCGGATGGTTAGCACCACTGCGACAGGAGCGGTCAGAAGAAATGAAGTATGGGAAGACACTGGATGGCAATGCGCAACTAGAGATTTAGTTTTCAAGGCAAAACCGTAGCTGAGATGTGCTCTGAAGGCTCTGTGCCTCAGATATTCAGCCCTTAAACTTCTTCAAGACCTCCTAAGTTCAGATAATAAGTTTGCATAAAGAGAGGGAGGGGAAGAGAAAAAATAAAGCCGGCTGTAAGTGTTCCTTGCTAGCCTGTCTCTGAGCAACAGGCCCTCCTGTACTCACTCTCCCTTGTTGCTCCTGCTTATCATAATATGCCACTTTTGCGCATCAAATTTACATTTCAAAAAATGCTGTATCGCTGCTCTAAAATTAATTATTAATCTTTCATCAGTCCCTTCCATAGATACATTTTTAACTTTGATTTTGCTACCCGTTCGGGGGAGGGATGGGAGAGGGGGTTGGGGGAGAGAAGATCCTTTAATCTTGTCACTTTTCTGTGGGGTTCTCCTCTCGTGTGCTGCTACTTCCAGCCCTGTGCGTCCCCTAAGCGCTCTGGAGGTAAAACTTCAACTTTTCTGCTCACTAGGAAAAGAAGTTTCCCGCACTTTTGAGAGCAGGAAATTTTCACCCTGCAGGATGCAACGCAGAGAAACGACCGCTCCTCTTGTTTGACCTGGCATTTCAGCCTCAGTAAAGTGAAGCTGTACTGATAAATCGAGCCCCAGGCTAAATAGCTAGGTGGATTATATGCCTATGCAGGGGAAAGAGATCTGGGTGGGGTTTATATGGCCTACCCAGAGTGCAGTATGGGCTTATTCATCAATCAGCTCATCACAGTGGCTTGTAGGGAATGGTCTGAATACTGGCTATTTACCATTAAATGTAAGCAAGCGCTGGAAGTGCAGCCATTTGCTATTAGTCTATGCGAAGAATAAGTCCTTCTCTTGCCTGTGGTGGAAAAGAAAGAGGAGCAAGGAGAGAACTGTGTGTCAGATGGAAACTGAAGAGATGGGAGCTGCTGGCAAACTCTGTACCTGTCCCACCTCTGGTCTGCGGTTGTGCCAAATGGTATAGTCTAACTGAAGGAGGGGGAAAGGGCTCAGACAACATGCAGTTATGATAAGAGATGTTTTTATGGGTTACAGAATAAACACATTCCTTTTTTCCTCTACGCTGCAAACTTACCGATCGCTGGCTTCATAGACAAATGCACGTGTATGTAGGTATACACTTGCACGCACACACATGTGTGTGTACTCACCCCCTTCCCCCCATGATGTACAATCTGGATGTTCGTGAAACTGAAGTACTGGGTGGAGGCTGCTTCCTTGAATTAAGATGGAAAAACTTGTCGGACTCCATTATGTTCACCGCATTAAAATAATGGTCTGCTCAAAAGGGATAAAAAATTATCTCATTGGAAGACAGATGTCAACACAACATGGCACCTAGTTAAAGGCCAAAGTCTCCCAATTATAAGGAACAATACTGTACATTGCACTTTTTATCTTTCTATTCACATTTACAGCCTAAGAAATATGTACTCCTTTCAGCAACTCCTTTGCTGTTATTTGCTGGATGTATGTGTGGGTGAATGTCTCTCAGGATGTTGGACTTAATCAGAGGTGAATTTGGATCAATAGACTATCACTTACTAGAAAATCAGATAAAGTACAAGGGAAAAAGAAAGCTGAAAATGCAGAGCAAAACATATCATGCCTGTTTTCCAAGCCACCCCCTCTGCATGCTTCTTCCCAATTTCTGTATTTCCCCAACATGCATACTTGCGCATGTTATAAATTTATCCCGGTGGTCACTCCCTCCGGACTGTGTTATGCAGGCCTCTCTTTTACCTGTAGCGCCAATCAGCAGATGCACTGCAAACAGCAAATACTGTAGCACCTTCATCTAGGCTGTACTTAACCACCAATAAATTAGCATTTGCATGGACACAGCCAATAGCTCTCACAGCACACCTCTACCTAAACATTACCACGTCTGCCTTTCACAGCTGGAGAAACTGAGCTAGCAAAGTTGCTGGAGGTGAGGGGCAGTCAGCAGTAGCCCCGGATCAAAACTGAACCCTTGCTCAATCACAGCTTGCTTTTCCACCTTCCAGACAGCAATCTGAATACAGCTGCACATCTACTCTCTGTGATTTATTCTGTGTAACAACATTAATTTTTTTTTTCAAAGCAGACTTTGATTTCAGTTTATTGACACTAGTTGTGCATGTCTGTGTAATTAAGTAGGATCATCAATGTGCTACAAAAGGCCCACTTTGTATATTACGCCTCCACAAACCACTGGAAATGAAGTGCCACGATTCTCCTTGCACATTCGCATTTGCAGGAGTAACTGTAAGTGTAGGTCTTGTTTCATAAAAATAAACAATGCTTATGTGGATGTGTGACAGATGTTACACCCTGTCGAGTGCATTGAATTCCTTATAGCCAAATAAAAATAGCTAGGTCACGCAGACTTCAGAGTAAGTGTGGTTTCAGCAGGAATGCAGCTCATGCAAAAATCCAATATTGGCCTTGGGAAATGTCCCTTTTTGTCCACATAAGAGCTGAATAATGTTCGTGACTGAAAATGCTATGGATTCTTCATCATGCACAGACTGTCCTCAATCAAACTACAGGCTCCACTTTTCAATGAGTTACCCTCTCTGCCTGCCCAGCTCACCAGCCTAGCTGAGCTGCGTGTGTCAGAAGGAGGAGGTAAAAAGACTTTTCTTGCCTCTCAGAGCATTTTCTTTCCTTTTGCAATGATACAGTAGGTTTTTTTTTCATCCCAGAACCTTTCTAAGGGTTAGTCTTAGTCAATTTTTTTCACTAGGCCTAAGGTATTCCCTTGATTTTTTTGTTTTGCTTTGTTGCTTGGGGCAGGTCTTTTCAGTAGAGTGGGGCCATAAAAACATTTCCTAATGAAAAGAGGTATGGCTGGGGTGGACAGGAGAAACGAGTGAACACATTAGGTCTTCAGCATTTGAGGCATGATTCTCCTGAGAAAACATAAACAGCTCAGCAGCACTTATCCCATATGTCCTAGCTATACAACACCCCTCTCACTAGCTAGAGGTGTGCTTGCTGGTCCAGGACCAGAACGCCCTTATCCTTCCCCACCCACAGTCCCCTTCACACGCCATGGGCCTGGCATTGGGGGAGCTACCCAATTTTCACAGGTGGGGAAAGGACGGTCGCACCAAGGCGGCTGCCTGAAGCACCGAAACATGCTGCCCTGCTCTGCACCCTGCTGCATGGGGAGCTCGGCAGCTCTCGTGGTGCCAGCAGCTGCCTCTCTGCAGGAGAGCGGGCAGTGAAAGGTGGCATCCTTCTGTGGCTTCTTGCTGTTTCATCCTCCCCATCCTTCATAACACACTGAGCTATGCTCCGCAGCACTTCTAATTACAAAGTGAAGCAATCACATAAAACCTGGACCTAAATAGAGCTGTGGAAGTTGCAGCAGCTGGATGTACGAGGGCACCCAGCTTAGGAAAGGCAGGGGCACAGGGGCAAACTCTTGGAAGTTGGAGTGCAAATTTGCGGTGTGTCTCTCTTCTCAGTGACTACAAACGTGCACTCCCAGCCAAGTATTTCTTCTCAAAGGGACACTGGATAGCTTAAATGAAAGCCCAGTAAGGTACCTAGGAGGTCTCTGTGTGGAAATATTTTCAAGATAGCTGACACATTGCAAGCTCGCATTCTAGCTGATTGATAAGGTCAGCATCTTCTTTGGCTCAGACACTTGCCAAGCTATTTGTAAAGGTAAGCCCATAAACTGAGGCTAAAAGGATGTATTAATTAGAGGGCCAAATCTTGAAGCCTGAGGATGAAAGAGCATTGTCAGTCTCACATGTTCCCTTTGGTGCAGTCAGCCCTGGCAAATGGTGTCCAATTGGATTTAAAGGGATCCAAAAGTGCAGATAAACTCCTTGCATCTGACTCTCCTTCCAGCCTTGGGACTAAGGTCATTATTGCAGGCCAGCATCACTGGAAAAGTGCTATGGCCTTTGCCCTCATCCTGTAAACATCTTTTGGATTAGGGTTTGTTTTTGCCTCCATGGAGAAGTAGGAAGAGGAAATGCTCCTTAATTTTGAAATTCATATCTGTAAGTGAGTTTCTAGATGCTTGGAGAAAAGCAGAAAAGGCATCAAAGTTATTTCACATCTGTACATCCCAACCCAGTGAAAGTTCAGCCTCTCTGCATCCCAGTCCTCTCTCAATTTGGGCCCCATTTTCCCCATACTGCAGGAAACGCTGCTCTGAGTCCAAACAGTTGTGAAAGCTTTCCCAAGTGTTGCTGTGCCGTTATGTTAACGTTACTCCCTGGGTAAGGGACTGTCTGCTGCGCTGGTGAGCTTGGTCCTGTGAGTGCGCCGTGGGGCTGGGCCATGGGGCTGCAGCCTGCAGAGCATCTCGGGGTGGCATGGGCTGCCTCTGGGTCTGAGCGGTACCCGCAGACACGGAGCTGAGAAAAGCGTTACAGGGGTGGTCTGTCCTCTGGCCAGAATACAAGCTGCTCGTGTGCAGTTCATCTCACTGCAGGGGTCAGGATGGGGCCATGAAGGACCTGCAAAACTGCAGACCTTCTCCAACACAGATTTTTCACCTTATAAAACACCTGGCATTAAAGTTCTAACTTAGACAAGATGGATCTTTATTTTGTTATGCCTGACAATTTGTGCTTTGGCCACTCCCTCTTTTTTAAAAATACAATTTATATTAAATTAAAATTTTCTCCAAAGAGGAAAAGAATTTGAAAGTTGAAGAAAGCTATCAGAGCATGTGAAAGAAAAACATTCAGTACGCAACAGTGAAATAAACCAAGACGAGGAAGGGGGCAGGACAGAAAGAGAGGGAGAAGGAACGATTAAAAATAGACTGATTGCAAAGTGTATCTAAACATTTTGTGAAGTGCTGCGTTTCCCTCTTGCCCACACAGGCCTGAAGAAGATGGTTTTGTAATTCAGGCACAGCCGTACCCTGTGGGTTGGGAAGCAATGTGCTTTGGTGAATGGGAACTAGGTGGGAAGGTGGGCACTCCTCCGTGCTGAGTGCTTCTCTGCTTAGACTCTGCTGATCAAGCCTAAGACCTGAGGCAACTTCCTTCCACCAGTCACCCTTTCTGAAAGCAAAAGAAAGTCACTAGCAAACTACTCAACTTTTTATCCCCCTGCTTCCACCAGGAATGAGTCTGCTATGGTGGGATTCATCTCTGAGGCAGGGCTGAATCTCCACTGGGACATGCCTGTCTGCCTCCACTCTTTGTAGAAGGAGGACAGAAAGCCAAATCTTAAGCAAGCTAAAATTAAGTGAGATAAAGACTCTCCTCCTTAATGTTGGTAAGAGGCAACACCTGAAGCACGGTAAATCAGTATAAGCCTGCTGTAGTCAGACAGGGACAGCTGTACCCCTGTCCTGGCGGTCGTGCATAGTGGTAGAAGGAGGATCAGACGGGCAGGATTGCAGGGGCTCAGGGAAGAACCCCCAGGCAGAGGTGACTGTGTACAAGCCTCCCATGGAGATTAATAATAGAGGGATGGTAACAAAGACATTCACAACAGGGTACCAGTTCCAGAGCTTCTCTAAGAGTAGTCTGAACATCCTTGCCAGACTGTCTAAAAGAGGAGAGACCTAGAGTCACCACTAGAGTCAGACCTATGTGCTAGTAACTGCAGAAAGCACTTTGTGAATTGGTGTCTGCATGTTTACAGATATCTATGAGACGCCTAACTAGGTGCCATCAAGCATGGCTGTGTTAGCATGCTGGCCATTAGGAAGTCGAGAAGGCACTACCAGCAAAGACAGAGCAGTTGGTCTTAGCACTGTGTGGCAGCTGGGAACATCAACAAGGAATGAAGAGAGAGGTGCCTGCTCCGTGTGCCAGCACTGGCAAGGGAAGAGCAAAATGTTATCTAACAAGGACATCTCACTTCTACTGAACAGTCCAGCAGGAGTATCCCGGCAATTAAGTAATAAAATGTAATTTTAAATGTCCAATATCAAAAGCAAACCAACTAATGTCTGAGACCAGCTGGAACTTGTCTAGGCACAGGACAACATCTCTCTATGTAGGCCACCACCACCTCCAGACTGTTTTGCTTTCTCCTGAAACATGAAGACAATCTGTCTGTTTGCTTTTTTTTTTTTTAATGTGTATTGAATGACTTGGCCAATAGCCGTGAAACAATATTTAACTATTGGCAAAAGCAGCTTTTATTTACTCTGGTAACTGTATTTTCATATATTGCATTTTTCTGACTTTGTATTTTGAGCAAGTAATCTCCCTGAGGGGGGGTCACAATTCTCACCTGCTCAAACTCTCAAGTCCACTGCACCTGCACATGGGATGGAGACGGTCGCCCTGTAAGCTGTGGGATTACTCTACACTAGCATTTTCTTCTGCAGAATAAACTTGTCTGATTCTCTTTTGTCCCTGCTCTACCATGCCACATTTGTGCTAATTACATTATTTCAGTGGTCTCAGGAGTCCTTCGGAAAACAAGAAGTGCCAGTGTTAGTGGGACAAAGGCATTTATGCTTTATTGGCCACTATCCTTCATGGGCATAATGCTAAAGCTGAACAAATAGGCCAGCCCTAAATGCACACAAATCCTGCCATCAGCTGCTTAGAGCTGCCAGACTCGGTTCTGCCTTGAGCCGGAGGCAGGGGGAGGTTGGCAGGGTCCCTCCGGGTGCAGCAAGAGGGCTGTTCCCCTGCATTCCAGTGCAAGCCCAGATGTCTCAGAAGGGTCCTCATTTATGAAGAGACACAACCTTTGCACACTGCATGGATCACGGGCTTTACATTAGAAACGGAGTGATCCTAGGCAGACTGTTCTCCTCCCTGTGCCTCATGAACCCTTCTTGTGAGATGGACCCTCCTGGGGGCTTTGAAACCAGCAGATGAACACGACGGTGTATGCATTCACATCCAAAAGAGTGTATGAGGAACACAGCTGCCTGGCACAAGGCTTCCTTTCAGCTATGTTAGGAAACCAATACCAAGAACCCACGTTTTCCTTCAGTACTCCACCTAATAACAAACAATAATTAATTCCTATATAACACTTCTCAGACTCCCAAGTGCTTTGCAAAAGGGATCAGTGTCAGATGAGGAAATGGAAGCAAAAAGCACTAAATGCCATCCCCTGGGTCACCGAGCTCCCCTGTTTCAGCTCTAGCCACTAGGTCCCAGCACTTAAGCAGGGTAGGAGGACTTCGGCAAGACCATGGGGGACCTGGTGCTCTTTCAGGTGTGCTTTCGGCTGCCCTGAATAGTCCTAGCCTGTGCCCAGTACATGGGACTGAGAAATGACAGGGACACCACTGGTGCTCAGTCTAAGGTCATAGAAACTTTACAGGAACACCTGAATATTTAATTATCTTTAGCATCTTATAATCATCTCTGTATTTATTCCTTGACTACCCTTATCCAGAGAACGTTATTCTTACTGTTCTATGGATGAGAAACGGCAGCTTTCTCGCCTCCAGAAGGGCTAGTGATGCAGGCATAGTCTGTAGTGGAAAGAGGCTTGTGCTCACTCCCCCACACATCAGGCAAGCAGCCATCCTCTCTCCAGCCCTTCCTGGCTAACATTGTAAGCAAACCCATACACGGTTGCCTGCAGAAGAGCTCTCAGCATCTATAGAGCAGGCATCACTATTTGCCCCTTAAAGTAGTAATAGAGAGCTAATTAGAATGGCAAGTAAAGTGTACAAAAGGGGAGGAAAGAAAAAAGAAAGGAGTGAAAATGGAGTTTCGTTTGACCATACAAATAGACAAAGAGGAAAACTTGGATAGCAGCAGAGGGGTTTGAAACAGCTTTTGGTGCATTCAATCTATTGCCTCTTCACTCCTGGTGGAAAAGATCGCATATATCATCTTACAGTGTTTATTGTTCTAAATAAAGACCTACACCGATGGAGCTCTCACACTGACTTCATACTCTATTGTATTGGCTTCTCGCTAACACTTATCAGCTGAAACAACATTATAACAGCACAGAGTCCAGAAGAGTGTATTTTACGATGCCACTAGAAGACTAGGGGGGAAATACACTTTTTTTTTCTTAAAAAAAAAGAGAAAGAAAAAGGTAGAAATAGATAGAAGATAGAAAATAGAAAGTACAAAAGCCAGAAGCCTCTAATAATTGGAGCCAGACCTGCTGGTTGACCAGAGGTAGATACTAACATGCAATGGTTTTGCAAAGGCTACAAATTAGTAAGTTCAGACCTTTTCTAGTTACAGCAAGTGGAGTCCTTTTGGGACATGCAAAGGACAAAAGACACGGGAAGGATGAAAGACCTACTTCTGTGTATTTTCCTTACAATTTCTCAGGTGTATGCCCTGTGAGCAAGGGTGTGTGACTGCCTGAGCATGAGAGGATGGCGCCTTGGAAATCAATGATGGAACAGAGTCTTTGCCATTGTTTTATCACATCCCAGTAATAAAGGTAAAGCTGCATGGAAAAGCATGGAGAAATTCTGCTTCTGTTCAGTCCACAAAGCAATCATGGCTCATCCACTGTCAATATGAGAAGTAGTCTTCCATTTTTTTCTCATGCTGTAACCTAAGTTACTACTTACGAGTTATGGGAGTTCAAATATCCACTGTTGGCAGTGCCCGAGCAGTCAGGCTGCTTGCTGCAGGCTTGTGCATTAAGGGTGCAAAGGCTTTCAGGTAAACACTAACCAGAGAAAAAGGTCTGGATCCAATGCAGTTTGAGCAGTGATGCAGGAATCTATGTGTGTCATGCAGCACCTTCAGTGGTCTGCATCATGGTGTATGTGACACCATGAAGCCTTAGGAAAACACAGTCGGCAAACTAAGCTCTCAGGTCTTGTGAGGGCAATGAACTGAACGGAGAAGTGTACGATGGAGCACAGATAAAGCACATAATGGTTTATTTGCACATTTCTTCCATGTGGCATAGGATCCTTGACAATTGTGTAGCCTACACACAAACTCAAAACATAAACACCTCTTCTTAAGGTGGAGTAGTTGCAGTCTAGCTGAGTTTTATTAATGCTAACCCGTAAACAAAAGCAGTTGGTTGAAAGCCACAAATATCTATAACCAGTAAACCTGTGAGCTTGTGCTTAATTTAAAACTCATGGTTAGTCTCTCACATGATAAAGCGCTTTCTTGGATCGGGGTCAAGATGTCCTTCTGAAGCAACAATGAGACACCCTATAGATATACAGAAGGGAAGGGACCTACAGAATAAAGTAGATTTACCCAAAAAGTGCCCTAAAGATCGGGATGCCTATAAGAAAGCATTCCCTGTCATCCCTCCTTTCAGACTTACTTACAAATACTCAGCTTGCCCATATTAGACTAAATAGTGTGGTCAGCTGAGAAAAGCAGCTATATGAAAGCTTCTGTATACATCACACATCACTAGCAGCAGGGAGAACAAAGGGTGAGTTTAGAAAACTGCGAATTTGGTTCAGTTCAGAGTAAAAAAAGATGTGCTACTGATCCTTCCTAGATTCCTTTCTCTTCCAAATGTTTCCCAATTATACATAATATTTCCCAATTATATATAATTTTCCTATTAAGTACCACAAGTGTTTTATTATGGGCTCTCGAAACTGACCCTAAAGGAATTACTTGACATTTTTTCCTTAAATGAAATGAAACGAATTTTCTTTCCTGAGATGAAATATAGGTTTCTGACGGATTCTACTCTTCCAAAACCAAATCCAAGCTGATTTAATTGCTCTTGAATAAGATAATACAAACTCCGTTTCTGGTTTAGCCGTAATCAGAGTTAATAAACAAAATAAGAAGGCAGAACTGGAACGGGTGTCTGGGTCACTGATCCGAGTCCTTTGCCACCGACTTCGATGTGTTTTCCCTTTCATTAACTCATCAGGCTCTGACAACTGCAATGTCTTAGATAGACTTGATGGCTTTCACCCCCAAATGAAAGTCACTTCCTCAAGGCGATTCTAAGACAATGGCAGGATAAAATCCAAGCATCCTGAGTCTCAGTCACTTGCTCTGTTATAATACCAAAAAAACAACATGTCCAAAATAATGTTGAAGGTGGCTCATGCTCGTAGGCTATATAGGGGAAGAAAATTGTATTTTCTTTTTCCAATTCACTGGAATTCTCATGAGAGAACAGTGACCAAGATAAAAGCTCAGCAAAGACAAATAAAGCAAGAACTCCACCTCTTCCTCAAAAGATGTGAAAATAATGTTAACTGGAGAGGGCTTTGTTTTGCTTTTGCTTTCTCTACAACACAGAGAATGTTAATGAATTACACTGTTAACTGGGACAGAATCTTGTCTGTAAGGGATCAGGGGAAATTTAGATGTGGGACTAGCTCAGATAATGAGAGGCAACTGGGAGTTTTTGGAAGAGCTAGGAAATTGGCGTGTGGAAATAATAATTATAGATTTTACAGTATTTACTGAGAAATGCTATGGAAGAAACCTCTTTGGTTTTAACAGTGAACCTTGGTAGAAAGGGAATTAGGATACCTGGTGTTAAAATCTCCTCAAATCCCCCAAAGCTTTAGTGAAGATCTAATGCTTTGGCTGGTACACTGAAGTTTGCTTAGCTGATACAAATCGTATTTCCAGGAAAATTTGTACATTACACTCCCATATGTCAGCCAGATGATACAAGGATATTTTGGCTTGGAAGATTCTTTTCTCTTTTTCTGTTTTGCTTAAGAAGAAAAGAATTGCTTGTGTGCTGTTTACAAAGATTTCAGCATGATGTCTACTATTTTAGCCACTAACACAAACAACCTTGACAATCAGAATGTATTTTTTTCATCCTTCTTCATCCAGACAAGTAAGCAGTCATCAATTACAATCCCACACATGAAATACAAATTTAGCACTACGGAAATGAAAACTAAAGCAATTTGTACCTTTACTATTCCAAGGGGATTCATTCTTGCTCTGTTTACTATGAAATATTTCCTCTCTTGAAGTCAAAGTTATATCAATGTCACTGACCTTAAGTTGAATCATAGTAAGAAGATGATACCCTGGCATCATCTCCTCATTACTGAGCTTGCTAGTTAGCATGTGTTTTAAAACAATGCTCAAGCATTTGTTTTCCTTAGGTTGCAGTCAAGCTTGATTTATTTGAGTTGATAACATCAAATTTAACAGTAAAAAATGCATTTTAGAAAACCTGATTTTTAACTGATGTCCAGTAAACAAATTAACTTTATCAGCAAAATAGTTTAAAACGTTTCTTTACCCACTACATAATCTTTCTTAATAATAGCTGAGTCATGACACTAACAGAAAAAAAAAAAGCTAAAATGCAAAAGCATAGGAATGTCTATAGAAGCATAGGTTTCTGTGCACTTTGTTGTGAATGGCTTGAAAAACATAGACAGTTCTGATTGGGAAATCTTATTTCACTTCCAGTTCTTATCCTTCTCTTGCCACAGAAACAACCAGAATATTAATATGGGTATTTTTCTACTGCACTGGTCTGTCATTTTCCCTATTTATATAGTTATTGGTCCCCAGTAACATAGCATTTCACACACATGTACGTACACGCACACATATGTACACATATGCACACTGATCGCAGTGCATTGTAAATTATCAGAGTAAGTAGAGGAGGGGAGCTCTGTGTCATGCTGGCTCTTGCAGGAAACCACGCCACATAAAATGTAATAGAAACATTATAAATGGTGCACCTTAATCCCCAACACACCCAAAGGGACTCAGTATTTTCACTGCTGGAGTCTACATCTGAGTGTACAGGCACAGTTATAAAGAGCCTCTCAACACTTTCCTGTGTCCAAGAGCAAAAATGTTATCACCCTGCTGCCCGACCCCCATGTCTGCATACCCCTCTGCACCTCCAAACCAACGCCAGCACAGTGGACGACGCCACTCCAGATTTACGCTCATTTAAATGAAGGAGGCTTTGGTTGAAGAGGTGCCTGCGCCACACCGGGCTCCTGCACCCTGTCTCCCACAAACCTCTGCAATGCTATTCCATTGCTCTCCTCCTCCTCTTTTAAAACTCTCCTTCTAGTGATGACTGAAAACGTAGGCGGTTAGCACCAATTCTACTGATTGGTGTTGCTCCTTATTGCCCTTCTTCTCTCTGGTCTGCCCCATCTATTGCCTCTTGTCTTCCACTCAAACTGCTTGCAACAGGGATCGCCTCTGGGCTGGTCTGGCACAGGTCAAATGCAGTGGGGCTCTGAAACATCGCTAGGCTGTCTGGGCACTAAGGGCCATGCTCATCCTTCTTTATTTTAGGGAGTAAAGAAGATGCCTAATTTGGGAATGTGTCCACACTGCAATGGTTCTATCTCCATTGAGGTGAAAAAGGCATTTTGTCAAGACAATTAAACCTTGCTAAGGTCTAGAGAGGTTTCAAAGTGCTTATCTCGCTCTGTGGTCTAGAGAGGAAGCCTAGAGCAAATATGCCTCACAGAGCATCATAAATTAGGTGGCATACTCTGGGGCTTATGTAACAAATATAAAAACCTCCATGTACCGTATCACCAATCCACAATAACTACCCTCCCTCCCTCTGCAGGGCTCTGTTACTGTAGCACAGTGACACTAATTTTGTGTGATGGGCTGGCATGGAAGTATCATCATCCTCATTTTCCTTGAACATGAGGCCAGAATTTGAATCCAAACCCTGATGGGCTTTTCCATACAGTATTTCAAATTGGTGTGTTTAGATGGGAAAGTCAGAACCACTGCATTAGTGCCCAGGATATTCGGCTGAACCTGATGCCTCTATTTTTGAGCATATGGTTTATTGAATTGTAATACTTTTCAAGATAATTCTGACTGCCCTATTCTGAAGGATTTGTATTCTCAAGTAGAACATGCACAAGAATAAAGATTTTGATTGCAGCTTTAATATCAAAGTAATATGTTTCAATTGACTAAGCAGGCCACTAACAATTTAGATAAAGGGATGCAATATAACAATTAATGAGCTATACACAAATTCCTCATTGTTCATTAACCCTTCAGAGGCTGCATATCTGCATATAGCCCATGTTTTCCCTTCGTTTTGCCAGCACTCTAAAAGATGGCAGAGTTCTCAAAATATGCTGCTAAGAGGTTGTTTTAATGTATGGTAAGTGATATGTATACACATTACGAAATAATATGTACAAAGCACTGGTAATGGTCCTAACAGAGGTAATGGAATTTACTGTAATTTCTACAGGGTGAAATTTTAGTTAATGTCCATTATAAAATTAGCTATCTCAAGCAGAGCTGGGTTTGCAAGATCAGTCAGCCTGGGACTAAACTCTACTTGAAAGAGCAGCAGGATAGGAAAGGTTTCAGGGAAGGGGTTACCCACTCCCTTATTCTCGACTTCAGCCCCAGCAAAAATGAAAACAACCCAAGGCCTACTCTGTTTGTACATGCAATATTTTTCTTTAGCAGTACGGTAAACACCTCATGGTATTGTCGCACACATTGCAGCATCTGGTACACTCTGGAGAGGTCCAGAACCGGTAGTCACATGATTTCATGAGAACCATCACTTTTCCCATGTAGTTCTTCGATCTTGTGGGTTGTGGTAAAACGGCTTGAATTACGAACCCTGAAAAGTGTGAAGAAATTTTTGTTACAAAAATCCAAATTCTTTCTCCCCATTTTTTGTTTTCCTGACTCTGCCAAGCCTTCTTCATGAGGTCCTTGGGGTGGGAGCATTAGAGTGGGTTGCCACAGCTGCTTCTCCCTTCGGATGTTCTCATCCCTCCCTATTCTTTTGGATCTGTTTGCACATTTGCTTGATTATTTGACAGAGCTTTTTAGGTTGGAAATGGCAGATATACATAGATGTATATTAGCAGGAGTAAATAAGAGTATTTCTACTGATGACAGGGCAAATATAGCACAGTAGGCTATATTTCCCTTTTTAACAACTCAGAACTTTTCATCACTGAATTTGACATTCAGGTGACCTACATACAAATGACACAAAATTATCATCCTTGTTGACAAATGGGGAGCAGAGATGTGAGGCATATTAAAGCAGTTTTCCCAAGGACACACCGGGGGTCTTTAACCAAGCCAGAACTCAAGCGATGGGCTCCTGGAGGCCATCCCAGCATCCCATCCTCCTGGCAACTGAAGACACTAAAAGGCCATAAAAGTGTATGAGACAACTGAGTGAATCATGTCCATAATTCATTCACTTGAGCTTTGTTTTCATTCATAAACTCATCAAAGATCAGAGCCCCTGAAGTGAGTTATAGTCCCGTGTTCACTGAAAAGCTGTTTGTTAATCTCAAACGGACCTTTGCCTTTATGGCTATGCAGTGGGTGCAGTTAATATACTTTCATTTACCTTTTTATTGTTAGCTCAGATATTAATGATGTCAGCTGTATTCCCAGCTCTACGAATAGGGAATACATGTACAGATCAGTAGCCCACCTGCATGGTAAATGGATTACCTTTTCCACAGTGCTTATGCAAAGGTAATTCCGAACCTGCGGGAGTCAGTAAGTAGAGGCCCATCAAATTAAATGGATTTTGGATCAAGTCTACTCTTCCTAGTCCTAAAACACCCACCTATGTATTGACTAGACCAATATTACTTGATATTCACATACAGATATGAAATTGTCTCCTTTAGCTCTTCATCTGAGCGAAAGTGAGTTGGGTGTGGAGAAGCCTGCAGGGCAGGAGCCAGTTTTCTCTTCCTCGTGGAGCAGAGCAGCCCAAGAAAAGAAGCTCTGTGGCCATGGCTTCCTCACAGCTCATGGATGGGGAATCAATCCTTTTGCAAACAAAAGGTTCAGGCCAGGCAAGTTTTTATATTTTTTCCTAGACAAAGAAGGAAAGTTCTGCATTCACAAAGGACCAGACTCCCCTGCCCTGAGTAGCACTTAGTGACCAGTCTCGGCTATAGTAAAGGTACAAAATATATCCTTAAAAATAAGTACTGTCTCATAAAATATAAAATAATCTGCATCTTGGTTTGAAAGCACTTCTAATTGCTTTTGAAGGAAATTAATACAGTAAGACTGCATTATCACAAGAGATTGTGACTATGAAGATTCCTGTGGCTTTCTGATATGTGTGTATCGTAGCTATTTCAGTTATTTCATATAACATTTGTATGTATGGCATATATTTCATTGTTCCTGAGGCTCACCAGTACCTTGAAATTATAAATTTTTCTTTCAAAACGTTTGTATACAACTAAACAAATTCAAGGTGGACAGTAACAATATTCAAGGTGGACACAGGCACAAGCAAATAGAAAAGGAGGCAGACAAAAAATAACTCATCATTTTAGAGCTGGGGTTCTTGACTACTTTGGAAAAAGGATTTCAGAAAAAATCCTACTCTGCATTTTTTCCCCTGGTGCATCAAAGTTAAAAATCAAATCAATACCATCTTAGTATTAGACAGTGGTGACAGCATGTAGACATCAGTGCTGTAATTAAAAAGGCATTCAGCTCAGTTGGTAAAATGTAATTTTAGCTGTAGTCACTGGCTGTTTCCAAGCAATCTATTTACCCCAAAATGTCCTCAGGCATGGACTGAAGAGTGTGAAATGATCGAGTTTTAGTTATCCTCATACATAACAAATTTCAATTATAATTCCTACTGTAAAAAATGTTATAATAATATTACACTGAAGTCCCTGTGCTAACTGGCACCAGGGATAGAAGAGCAGAACGAAAGTTTCTCTGCTTTACTGTTCCCATTAGCCTCATTTTACGTGGGACTTCTTCCTTGAGCCTGCACAGGGTCTAACCCCAGCTGCTGACTGAGGCACCATCCTGTGCTGCTCCAGTCCATGGCCCAGGCCAGAGACTGTCCTGGAAAATGATGCTGCGAGATTTCCCCCAGCTCCGATAGGGACCATCAGAAGAATGTCCCTCATTGCTTAAAGACTGGCAGAGCTCTGGCTTTAGATACTGCTCACAGAAAAAGCTTAGGGCCACTCATTAAAGTAGCAGCCAAATTAATGGTAAGCAAAGTTAAGTAAAATGCACAAAGCATTTAACTTTCTAAGCTAAAACTATCAACCAATTAAGTCGAATAGCATGGCTGAATAAAATATTAAACTTATTTACAGATAAGAAAACTGAGGCAGAAAATCAAAAGGCCAGTTTTGAGGATGGTACCTCAGGACTGCTCTACAGTTGGCATTTCTTTCGGGTTAACTTATTTCTTTCTAAAATGCTGTGTGCCCACAAGCAAACGTGTCACAGTTGTAAATCATCTGATAGTCTACTGCACATTATGAAACCCATGGAGATGGACCTGCCCTGAGAGCCGCAGGGGTGCCTGCATCCCCATCCCCATCCGTATCCCCATCCGCCTGCACTGACTGCACATCTGCTCGCTCCTCCCGCTGCTTGGCCGACTCCCGGGGTCATTCTTTCCCTTCTGCTGTATCGCCCTGCCATGGACTTATCCTGGCTGGAGCCACCCTGCTGGTTAAAAGCGAGTGGTGCTTCGGGACCCCTGGGCTGTCCTTCTTCTGTTTACTCAGCAGTCAAATTCACTGTGTCCTTGACCCCCTCACTCTGCAGCAGGGATAGGATACTCTCCCCTCTCAATCACAGCAAAACCAGTTACCTCAACACATGAAAACAAGGGTGTAGAGGCTTTTGGACTGGTTTATAAGCATCTTCCAGAGGCTGACAAGACTTCTGCCAGTCCTCAGAAGGTCTGTTGCTGTGTTAGGTAGGTAGCCGCTCTAGCTGCCAAGGGTTTCACCACTCGCCTCCATGTATCTCGGTGGGGCTGAACATGATGCAGGCGTGGAGACTGGTTTTGAAAGGCAGAGCCTATTGGTCTGATGAATCCAGAAGCTGGCAGAGGCTTGGAGATCCAGCAGGTCCCCAAACCACAGCTTGGACTGGTTGGCACAGAGAATATAAGTACGTGCAGTAGTAAAGGCAATCATTTCTGGTAAACATGGAATACAAGTTTCTTTCAGGAAGGGCAGAAATAAAAGTAGAAGCAATGAGATAATATATTTGCTTAATTCTGTGCTAGACCTTACAGGGAAAAGAGGAGATGTTCAGATAAAAAGATAAATCACACTGTAATATGCAGTGCAAATACATATGCAACTTGGCATTTCCTACTCTCTACTCTCATCATGGTAGCTATTATTCTCTCACCTCTGCCCAGTGAGCCTGGCACTATCAAAAGTAGTGGTGGGCATCTAGGAATACTATATGTGTTACAAGGCAGATGGTTTGAAGGACAGCCACTTCGACTGTAGTGTCAGATAGAAAGTTCAGAACCATTTTCCTGACTCTCAGATTCATCAGCACTCTCAGCCTCGAGCTGGTACATGGGACAATGAGCTAAATGGGCCAAGTCTTACAGCGCAGAGCTTTCCAGAGAGGTTTTAAGGCCCTTCCCTTTGGGCTGCTGCAGGATGCAGGTTATTGTACACTGCATCTTATGCTGACCTGCGCTTGTTAAAAGTGAGAATGTAAATTAGAGAGTGTACCTTAATCTGGCATGCAGCCGACTCCTGTTCCTGCAGCAGAGAGGGGTTCCCAGGCAAGCAGCAGCAAGGAGAGTTTTCTTAGTTTCTCACTGCCTCTCTCTGCAGAACTCTTCCATCCTGTGGGGGAGATGCTGCACTGTAACATCCTTCAAAGGAAGGTCGGCTTGCAGAAACACACATACAGTTACAGCTGTCTCTGCTGCTTCTCTTTAGCTAGCCAAGTCCCTAACAAACCTATTACACCTGGCATTTTTTTTTTCCATCCTCAAAAGTTGCCACAGCTGCTCTGTTCCTTTTCCATGTATGTTTCTTTCTTATGACAGCTCAGAGGGTCTACCAAAATGGGGGATCTTTTGACATCTCTGTCACAGTTTACCATGGCCAAGCTCACCAAAAAATCACAATTTTATCATTGTTTGCATGGCCACGTTAAAATTTAGGGGCAAAGCTGCTTGGATTTTAGTGCAGTTGCTGACACAGAGCAGTGACCATGGACTGGGGTGCTCACAGTCGCTGGTTTGCATCAGAGGGAAAATGAACTCAGAGAGAAGAGGACGTATTCAGACAACCCTCACACACATCCCAAGGGAAGGGTGAAATGATGGAGGAATACAGTTATGTCTTCTGAAGCACGGTAAATGGGAGAGAAAAGGACAGAGGAGGGTTAGAGAGGGCTCATAAGGATGACTGAGAGGCAAAGAGACCACCCTGGTGGCTTTCGGGGAGGGCACAAAGTCTCTCTCAGCCTTTGGGTGTAGCACAGTGTCCAGCCTGTCACCCTGCCATATTTTGGGGCACACATCTCACTCTATTCCTGCAACCAGGCAGGAAGGAGAAGGGGAGTCCTGGGATGCTCCAAATGGACATAAGCCCTTTTGCTGTCCTCTGAGTGGAGAATATCCATTAGCTTCCCACCTGCTTTGCTTTATGTGGTCTTGAAGGCACATGCTTATCTGCACATCATTTATTTTTAGGTTTTTAAAAGATTCTAGCTTACGGTATTGACATACAGTGCTCACTATTTCTCCCTGCTGTCAATAGTTAAAACAACATTAATTGACATTGGATTTATATTCATGGTATGTTTCTTGAGCAATTCATTAAAATGTCCAGGCTCACTGCCATAAAATCCAAATATGGACTAAAACAGATCTCATATACAGTGTTGCAGGAGCCCCATGTGATGCATAGGAAGAGCTCCTCATCAAAAAATGACCAGTACCTTACTCATTAACCACGTGTGCCTATTTATTGAAAATTAAGAGCAAAATGTGCTCCTCAGTCTTTCCTAGAAGCCCTCTTCATGCTGTGTACAACATTCAGCTGAACAAGCTGTCAAGTGGGAAAAGGAGTAGGAGGTGACCAGCTTTCCCTTCATCCTTTCAACTAGTGTGCAAACCAGCACACAGTAACTATCAGGGGGAGCACATATTTTTTAGTAGCCTGCAGGCTAAACATCCCTCCTCCATCTACCTGTCTATCTTCCTAATGCGCATTGCACTGTCACTCTGAAAGTCCTCAGAATATGCAGAAAGAGCTCCCAGGAAAGCCCCAGGAGCAAAACTCAACCTGGCTCTTCCAGAATAGTTAGATGAATACCAGTACTTCCTTTGCCCATAAATATGGGCAAAAAGGTCCTTTTATCAGTGCAGTAGACAATGCAGTATTTCTCAAGACTGAAAGATGCCGAGGTACCAAATACCTAAACTGCAGATTGCTGATATTCAGGAGAGCACAATGGGGCCTTTATACTGTTTTCTTACTGCTCCCTAGACATCCCTTTCTGGCCTCTGTTGGGCACAGGCTACTCAATCATCAGGTGGCTCTTTGGTCTGACTGGATGCTAGGTGTTTTCCTAATATCTTAAATGATTTTCAGACTACTGAAACACCTTAGTATTGGTGAGTCTTCTACGATGAGCCTTGCAGCGTGATGAAAATATACCCTAACCTGCTGACAGAGTCCAAAGTCTGGTGCCTAGGACACAGAATATACGTATTAATAACCTCAGTACCCTTTGGCTACATCTATATGGGTGAATTAAACATGCCCAGGACTGTTTTCTGGCCAACTGGCTTGGAACAACTTGAGTCCATATATACACAGACTGCCTAATGGGAATGGTCTCTGGACTGACCTAACTTCTGTAGCGTGTCCAGGAATTGCTTGGGAGAACGTTAGTTGGCCTGGGTCAAAACTGTGCCAAGGACCCTTCTAGCAATTTAATGGTTCAGACAATCAAGTTTCAGTGCCAGAGGATTTTCATCTGAGTTGTTTAATTTACTTGGGTAGCATTAGCCTTTGGGAATCCAAGAGTCTAAGCTCATTGATAGCCTTCTATATATCACCTACTCTTATTAGCAAGAGTAATAGCACTTTCTTGATAGCAGCACATATCTCCATTACAACAGCTTTGAAATGGTCTGCTCTGAAGCAGCAATCAGGAGTGGCAAGCTTCCAGGTAGTCTGGCTAAGCACCTGCCTGTGCTACAGGGCACCGTGCCGTTTCTGTTCCAGGATGACGTTATCCGCATCTCTAGCAAAGTGGGCATGAGTCTCCCCAAGTCCTGAGTCTACTGCCAGTCACTCTAGGTCTGAAGCACTATTGTCCCACAGTCCCTGCCAGTTGGACAGGCCTAAAAGCACCAAATGAAATTGTTCATGGAAAGAAATAGGTCAGCAGTCTTCACAGCTCTAGCCTCTTCCTCCTTAATACTTTGGTTCAGAGCATGGGCGTCCATGTGTTTGCAGTGACCTGTTTGTGGCTGGCACTCTGGCGGTCTTTTCTCCAGGGTGTCTGACCCTGGCCTGGAAGCGAAGCTGGCTGCAGAGAGCAGAGGGATGCTGGGATGAACTAGGACAGCTATGGAAGCTGAATTTTTTGACACTAGAATTCCTTTGGCTTGAGATGGAAAATCTCACTAAAACCAGCATGAAACACCTTATGAAATGGTAACTCTTACTGTGGAGCTAGCAAGAAGGTGACTTTGCACTGTGTGTGTAGCTCTGCAATGTAATAGCTGCCTGTGTGCTGGTTTACCATTCTTTTACCAGATAGCAAAGACACTTAATCTGAAATAACAGGATTTGTCTCTAAAAGCACAAATACAAAAAATTCCTGCAGAATGTAACATAATGTAAAACCGTTGGCCAGGGTGGTTTTCTGGTGACGTGTTTCCAGGCCCTCCAGCTAAGCAGTATTTGCGGGCACGCAGCCCCCAGGTCTCAGACCACAGCGGGGAGCAGGGAGCCCCCGTGAGAGGGTTGCGGTGTGGGGAGCACATTGCTCTGGGCACTGTGGGTCCCACCTGAAGCACACGATGAGGTGTAGCAATGCCTCAGTTCTGCATTTCAGACTGATACGGTTCTCGCAGAGGTAAGGCAGGAATCTTTCCAGTTGACTTTTGGGGCAGTAGGGTCAGGCAGGCTCTCACCCCCAGGAATGCATGAGCAGAGGGTCTCCGAGTCATGGTGAGAGCTCAGGAGATCACTGGATCCCCTTTTTTTCTTTATAATTGAGACAGATTAGAGAAAATGCAGCCCGTTCTTGGCAAGTGCATGTTTCCATCTCTCTCCCTGCTTCAGCTGAGCAGAGATGGCATCCAGCTCAGCGGCAGCAGCTGGACTTGCACTCTGATGTAGGATAGTTGCATAATGTCATGCGATCTCTTCTGTTCTCCTCCCTTACCCCACTGGGGATCTCTCATGATAAAAACAGTAAAAGGCTCTTGTTTTATTTTGCTGACTAGAACATTTCATTATATTGATTCAGCTCATGAAAGCCCCACAAGGAAATGGAAAATAGCCCATTATTTTTAATTTCCAATTGGAAAAGTTACAACACATTTCTATTTATGATGTGCATGGTTTTTTTTATCTAAATCATCAAATTCAGCACTTATTTTTAGAACAGTCTATTTCCATCATTAAGGAAAGACTAAGGCTTGAACTTGTGGTTCTCTATATCGCAAGCTGCTGAGGTTCACAGAGATTATTCATATATATTTTGCATGGAGTTGGTGAGGAGGTGAAACTGCCAAATATCCTGAACTTCTCTATTTTGGGAAAAATGGTGGGCTAGGATGATCTTATAAAATGTATTCACGGCTTAAATTGAACAATTTAACACTCTGAAGCTTAAGTAAAAAATTAATAGAAGGCAAATCTTTGAAGTGGTGGCATGTGTGTAAGCCTCTTGTCCCCTGCAGCCAAAAAAAAAAAGTCATCAAGGCTTCAGACAAGCAGCATTAAGCATTTGAATTCTCCATAAAAATATTCGTGATGTAGAGCAATTACTTGTTTTTCATATTAGAGAAAAGTTGCTAAAATGTGTTTATTTTGCCTCTCTCTGTATAAAATGATTTGAAATATGTGCTTTGCATGACTTCTGCCTCATGGTAGATTCATCCTTTGTGGTGCAATCATATACCCCCATGCACAAACACACATGTACATATATATTTATACACACACACAAAGAACAAATAGACTAGATGGCCAGAAATTCTTGGCACGTACTCTGTTATTTCTGTGTTGCTCTTGCTTGAAGAACATGTTTAACATTTTACTTGACTTGAAAACTCAGTAAGGTAGATGGATTAAGGAAAAAAAGCCAAAGGTTGAAAGGATGAATAGCTTAGAGAATAAAGCATCGGGCACTTACAGTACCGCTGGCATTGAATGCAAGGAATCAGTCCTACAGACCTCAAAAGGGGTGAGGAATGAAACTCAAACACACCCGGTTTGGTCAGCCCCAAAAACCTAACCGAACAAAGACATCCTAAACCTGCAGCTTGGGTTAAAGAGCTAAGACACTAATCCAGTACAAAAGGCTTTATTCAGACTGTTTACCCTTTTGTATGTATGTATATACAATCAAAACTAATTTTTTTTCAGACCCTGATGTGAACCAGTGCTCTATACAAATCTGGGGAGAAAAAGTCCAGCAAGTTATTTCACTGACAAAAGTGGCCTTTATGTTGCTTCAAAAGTGGCCTTTACTCTTTGCAAAGTTCCTTTAGAATAAGGTCTGCGAGGAATTTTGTGGAAAACAGAGCTACTTTACAGTATTTTCTCCGCATTGACTCTTTAAACATACTAAATCTGTGCTTTGTTAACTAAGCATTCAAATGTAGAGAAATCCAAAGAGCAGGTCAACTTTCTGTCCCTAACGACAGCTTTCCCTCTCCACCGGCCAATGGCCTGGTCACACAACCTAACCTTCTGCCCTGGAAGATTTATCATCAGCTTTGCATACGTCCTTCTCGCTTTGAACTAAATGGAGCTGCCCAACACGCTTAAAATTTAGCGCCTGCGTATGTCTTTGCTCAACTGAAGCCCAAGCACTATTAGTGCCAAAAGCTAATTGTAGATGTTTTGCTCATGTTAGTGAGTGCAAAATTTACCGTAGCGTGTGTCTTGCTGCCTTGATTAAACTGTAAGCTCTTCAGGGAACAGGTCATCTTTTATTCTCCGCAGCTTTCAGCATACTAGGACTCTTAACTTCAGCTGGGGTCTTTAGGTGCTACCATGATATGGATAAGTAAAAGACAATATGAAACACTGCCGCCAAAGAAAGTGGAAGCATCAGGACCTGTCTAGAGAAACCTTCTGTGAAAGACATGAAAGATAATAAATAAAGGTAATTTAACCCATCTGAAAACAACTGATTAAACCAGCAATTAGATCAGAAATAAAGTAAAAAATGGAAATCTTTCCACAAACATTTTCTACTCTTTTCAGAGGTGCAGTGCAAAGTCAATGTATCACTCATCCCTACCCAAGCCTTGCTTTGATTTATTCCTTCTTAAATAAAAAAAAGACAACCTACATGATTTTTGCTGCAAAGTGTTTTTGCAATACTTGTCAAGAGAAATCCATGCCTGTACTAACAAAACTTACATATATCTCCTTAATTGGTAAAAATACAAGCTTCCAAGAGTTTCTAGAAGCCAGGAATGGATCAAATAAAAGTACACATGGGTCCAAACCTTCTGTTTCTTGTCTGTGGATATTAAGTATATTGCTGTGAATATAGAGCTGAAAGACTATTCAGATGCAAGAAGGCAATACTCAATTTCTCCTCCC
The DNA here is from genome assembly GCF_965183815.1 of Platalea leucorodia. NCBI lineage: Eukaryota > Metazoa > Chordata > Aves > Pelecaniformes > Threskiornithidae > Platalea > Platalea leucorodia. The sequence goes on from NC_138825.1 coordinate 82,925,366, forward strand.
AAAGACAGTTTCTTTGTCAGAATTAGAGGAATTCTAAAGGGCTTTTCACTCGCACAAAAAGCCGCCTGCCAGCAATGATCATGGTTAAACAAAAAGCACGTCCAATAGAGCAAGCCACTCATGTGACTATCATTTGCAACCCAGGTACTGGGAGCAAACGCTGGCTGCATACTTTGATCTAAATACACCCCAATTAAGGTTTGACTGATTATCTGTACTCACGGAGTGGAGGTAGGCAAATTTAACAAATGGCAATGAGGAAACTTGGGTTTATGGAGTAATTTAACAAAGGCAACATAATGGCAATAACATAGGAGCAGCAGACCACCTGCTCCTCTGCTGGGTTCACTTTCTCATGGACCTGTCATACTGGAGAGCTCCTCACACAAATAAAACAAGAAATAAGTAATTCTCCTGGAGAGCAATTGTTAAACGACCAGTCCTGAAATACACCCTGACGGAAACTGATATTAAGTGACATTTTTAAACCTGTTTGAGGAACTCAAAGGTCTCATTGATTACAGCAGAGGTTTTAACCAAAAGATGTATGAAAACAATTAACGCTTCTCACTTTCTGAATTACATGTGGATTTTGCCATGACATTATCCAAAAAGATGTAGGTGCAGGAGAAAATCTTCATGAAAACAGCCTACAGAAAATAATGGAAAACATTAGCCTTTCTTTAAGTTTTTTTATATCACAAGGTAACATTTGTCAGAGATTCAGAGCTTTATTATTTGGGTAAGTAATAATTCTAATTATTTTTTTTTTTCCTTGTGTTGGGTGTTTTGGCTTATTTGTTTAATCACTACTGAGCAACACGGAGTGAAATTTTGAAGTAATAAATACAATAATACATCTTAAAAAGAACGCAGATTGTGCCATGAGACCGAATCCAACGGACCTAGAAGACAAAACTGCAATATGAAGTACCTTTTGCATTTTGGTGGATAAGAGGAAAGAGGCTAAAACCATAATGGAACAGTGGTAGGATGCATAACTAGACAGAAGGCTCTGAAAACAGTATTACTATGAGGTTATTTCACATTTGTGAACAAAAAATGGGGAAATGGGTTCAAAAACCAGAGTTGCTAAGAGTTGCTCCAAAGACTATTGAGATGGGATATTTTCCCAGAATATTTGTCCTGGATCCTAAGGGACTGATTTCACTTTCAGGTGACCTATGGACGTGAGTCAGCACCTTGGGTAAGCATTTGAAAACAGATGCCCATGCACCATTTGTTCCTTTCCTCTTGCCACTGATATAAATGACAATTAATATGCACATCTGAACATGCATATTCACTGTGGGACTGCAGACACTAGAGACCTTTGCTTCATTGTCATAATGTGTTTTTTCCCATGAGTAAATTTACTGCTAATTCTTTCAGCTCTCACAACTGAGCATTGTTAAAAATAGAAAAGAAGAAAAAAAGAAAAAAATTATTCAGACACGGTGAGAAATCTTAAAGTTTTGATTAAAAAGATGTTGACGCAGATGTTGTGAGAGTTCATGTCTGACAGCCTCCTTTGCAGACTGGGTCTCCTGGACAGACTAAGCATGGGATTCAACTCACCTCACTTCAGAAATCTTAAACATAGATGTCCTAACCACTCTGGTCTTTCTTCACTGTGGACAGAGGGAAAAAATAAAAGACCTTTTCAGAGAACCATTCATCTTAGGTTTTTTAGACAGCTACGCTGCTCGAATTGCCTCTAGAGGGGCCTATTTTCCTCCATTACAGTGAAAGTCTAAATTGAGGAGCTTACGTTGAGATGACTAACTCCTAGGCATCTGCTTTAGGGCAAATCTTTTACAGATATCCAGTTTCTCTCGCGTGTCAGGCAGGTTCTGGTTGGTGTGTGCTGCGGTACTGAATGCATCGGAGAAGCTTGGACCACGAAGGGAAAGGAGATGGCTCCAAACTCATAAACAAATGATGAGAAAAAAAGGGATCTGCTTGGAATGGAATTGGCTGTGAGAGGTTCAGATCTGGATCTAGACCTGGACTTTGGGATACGATAGCCAGTGGAAAAGAGCGGGGGCCAAAATTTCCATCAGGGCTGGCACTGTTTTGCCTGTGCTCGCAAAATGTCTCAGGTCAGTGCTTGGCACGAACTGCCATATGCAGCGAAACACCTATGCACTGTGGAATCAGCTCAGGGTCGCGTGTCAGCTTAAACTCACAATTTCTTCCATTTATCAGCTTCTGTCACAACTGGAACATATTACTTTAAGGCAGCAGAGATTTGGGGTGTGTGTCTGTTAATCTTACTTTACTGTGAAAACGTTCATGATAGTCCTTTTATTATCAAGATGTAATGCTGCTGATTAAATTACAAATGACACACTACATCAATTCTTATTAGAGATGCTCAGGTCTCTGAGTATGTACACTCATGTGGCTGATACCCCTCTTGCCCATTTCTCCTAACATTCAACCCAGTAATTATCAGCAAAGATTTCAGGCCAGACTTGAGGTAGTCACGCATTTCACTGTCAGTCAAGGGTTTTATTTTTTTTGGCAATGTTTATGTGATATCAGGGGTCAGAGGTTTTTAACCCTACTTCCCCATGTGAACTATTACAATCCTCTGTTGGATTTTGCTGGGGAAGCAACATATCCTATTATGCTGCCATCAATTCTTCATCTTGTATCATCACTTCACAATTCACAGATATGATATCATTAAGGCTGAAATTCTACCGTATGTTGAACACTTTGTTTATTTCAATAAGACCTGAAAGATCTTGGGACTAGTCTTCAGATATGATGAGACCTGTCAAGCACGACTTCACCAGTTTTCATACACTAACAATATTTTATTATTTAACAATAGTTTAAGACTGTACTAGATACAATTTGTTCATAACTAGTCTGAAAAAGGAGATTATCTTTTGCAAATGGTTGTCTTTCATCCTCATTTACTCAAAACACAAATACATTTGGCTGAAACCTGAAAATGCTTCATTTTTAATGCAATAGTTTAAATTTTCTATTACAACAGGGGAGAACTTTTTGTGGAAAAAAAAAAAAAGAAGTAATGAAATAATCAGACTGTTCACTGAAAAAATCCATTTTGGTGGAAAATGCTTGGCAGGGCTATTTCTTTACAACTCTTTGAGCCCTACACATGTACTCTATGAAAACTTTATAAGTCCTGGATAACCTCTATAAGTGGATAAAGTGAGAAATGTAACATGATAGTTCCTGAAAGCAGCACCTCAGCTATTCTGGTTTTATAGTGGCACTTATGTTCCTTTAATAATAATAATAATGACAATAAACCCTTTTCTTTTTTTCTACCAAGTCGCAATGTGATGAGAACACAAAGTACCCCTCAGTATAATTCTGCAGCACAGACTTGGCAAAAATCTGGAAGCAGTGCCGTGACAACAGAGCTGAGAAAATGAAACAGATAAAACTGTTGACAAAAGTAATGTAACTCTTAATAGAGATGCAATAAATAGAAGCCACCAAAGTATTTTGACCTATCAAAAGGTGGTCCTTTTGGATAAAATCCACTTACATACATATAAGGCAGACTGGATTTTTAGTATGATGCTGCAGAGGCACAAAGGCACTGACATAGTCCTAGAGTCGCCTTTTAATAAGTGAAGTGTTAGGGGGCCAGGCAACCCATGGGGGTGATACGGAGCCGCTTGCTTCCAGGTCACTGCTTTGAATCTGGCCCCAGCTGATGCCAGCTGAGAGCCGTAACTCTTTCATGACTGCTTGGTGGCGTTAAAAGCTTCCCCCTTGGTTGAGTTCAGCATGAGTGGGTGTTTTCTGCACTGGCGAGCAGTTTCATGGTGGCAGGTTTGGCATAGGGATGGTGGGTCTGGGTCTGGTGGTCTGTGCAGAACAGGGTGGTGTGAGTAGGGCACCTTGCTCCTGCGCCTGGAACTCAGGGTATAGACTGCCATGCTGGTGCAACCACGTTGGCAAAGCAGCTCCCTGCAGTACATCAGTCTTGAGGACACAGAGTGCTTTATTCTGCACGGCTGTTCCTCAATATCATTCCTGAAAAGTTTTTAGTAAGTGTGCTAATCCTAAAAATGTTTTATCTTATGAGTAGGTCAGTCTTATGCCATTTTACATCTATCCCCCACACCTCCCATCCTGTGCAGCACCTGGGAGCCCAAAAGCAAGCTCACAAAACAGCATAACATTTTCTAGCTATTTATTTATTTGCTACACTTACTTTCTAATGGAGTGTGTGCAACATCATATTTAAAACATGACCTTAGAAACTTAAAAACACATCCGTTTCTCCCAAAGAATATACAGCTGCCAGAGAAAAGGGAACATTCAGTAAACTGCATGTCACTATCAGCTATTGATAGCCAGTGATTTGTTCTGAATCCAAAGGCTAAACCAAACCTCATGCTGCTGTACGTCAGACGCAATTGGTCCAAAGTCAAAGTTTTACAGCTCAGACAGGGCGCACTTTATCCTTCAGGCTGCTACTTAAGATAGCCATGACCCTGAGGAGAACCAGTCAACAAAACAGACAGACAAGAGGATGTGATTTGTATGCATCCCTGAGCCTGCTCAAATCACCTCTGACCTGCAGGTCAGGCTGCAAATGACAGCAGAGTGCATGCACCTGATCAGACAGCACATTCTCATTAGAAAGCCTGGGAAAAGGGGGCAGCTACTCTGTGTTTACTCATAGACCAAATGCAATCTACCCAGGAAATGAGAAGAAAAAAGATCAATTTAGCTCAACAGAAGGATGTGAGCGACATGTAAGTATGTTATGAAATTCCAAATCAAACTGCTTATTCTTATAAACCCAGATGGGAGCTCTCTGCCTGGGTGAGGTACCAAGAAGACAGGTTAGCAACAAAAAAGGGGTATTTATTTGCTGCAGAATGCCATGCCAGGAGTCTTTGCTGGGGTGCATAACCTCTATTCTAATAGACTGAGATGCACGATCAAAGGCATTTATAGGCTTGATTCGCTGCTGGTACTAGTTGAACATCAGTGCAGTTTTCTGATTTGATAGTCATATAGTCATCGTTGCTAATTTACATCAGCAGTATGTAAATTTATCCAGTAGAGAAGGCTGGATTTATCCAGCAGAAGGGCAGTGTTCACATGGAAATCTGGGCTTTCCTAAATTTGGTTGTTTGGATATGGGAGCTTGTCAAGTTATCAGAGAGATCAAAATCATGGTTTTGCTGCCAGGCTTCTGCAAAGTTTGGAGACAGACGGTGCTGAGGTTTTGGTTTAGGACAATTTCGAGCACATTTGGAACAAGTCTGGGATTTGAAGGGTGCGTGTGTTTGGTGACTGTATTACTTTGTGCAGAGACTAAGGACCGCTCTTCATTGGTTCTCAAAGTTTGTGTTACATTTCTTCTAAATTTCTTGTGGCATTAGACTGAAGGTTGCATTGCTGCCACGATCCATCTATGCTAAACAGGCCTGCCGACGGCAGCGAGGGACCCGTGGCCTGGGTACATGGCGCCACTCGTGCAGACACTAAGGAAATGTGATTTGTGCCTCCACTTGTCAGGGGCTGCAAGGACTGCTCTGGCCTCAGTGTCAGGTCAGACCTGGGGCTACACAGGAATCGTGCTGCCCACCTATTGCCTTAGTCCTAACGGAGATCAGCTTAGCACACAACTCATCTGCCTCAGCCATTTCTGCTTCCAGCCCTCACTGTGCCACCTCCCTGCTTACTCCCACTTCTCTGCCCAGGCATGAGATGTTGCACCGACTGCACCGGGCAGGAATTCCTGTGCACTCCTACTGCAAACTGACCACAGCACGGAGGTTAAATCCCCCCATGCAGTCCTTCTGGAGCTAATCTATCTCCAGCACACACCAGAAGCATACTGCTGATATGCTTCTTGAGTGCCCTGCGAAGTTGCTAGTGAGGAGGTTAACGTCACACCCTATAGGACCATTCTCTTCTGAGAATAAAACTGAATGGTTTCATTCAGTAATGAATGATGTTCTCTGCTAGATACGGGCTTTTGTAATAAACGTGAGATGGGAAACAAGGCTGAAACAGAATTTTGGTCCTGGTCCTTTGCTTGGATTGAGTGGGGACTCAGTGTGTGAAGGTTAGTTATTTTGCATTTTCCACAACAGATCCGCACATTTATGATGGATTTTAACCATGACTTTCAGACTCATATTTTCCTCCAGTGATATCCATGTCAGCAGAAAGGAAAGGAATCCTACACACTAGGGTTATTTTAAGAGGCATCATTCCTGTGAATTAAATAAGTGCATTTTTTAAAGCTCTCAGTATAAGGCATCTGGTGACAGATGCATTCTGGTGAGGAGCCATCCTTACTTTTTACATAGGTGTTGAACTACCACATGTTTATGACATCAATATTGTTTTAATACCTACCGGACAATCACCGAGGCCCATGAGTATATTGCCTTTTGGTCGTAATGAATTTCAGCATCTTGAGCTGGGTAAGACAGAGGACATCTCTGACAGAGCTTCTCTGTGCAGAAGAAGAAAGCAAAGAAGTGTCCCTGTGAGTACCACAAATGGGGTCACAGCCGCCTGGATTCCTAGTAAAATCCTTTCCAGTGTGCTGGCCACAGTTCTAGGGAGCAGAATAAAAATAGACTTTGTTGCTGGAATAAAATAAGAACAGAGGAACAAGAGACCAGCTGTATGGAGTCAGACCAAAGGTCCTTCTGCTCCTGTCCCTGACAGTGTCTAGTAATAACTAGTTAGGGGAAGCTTATGAGGAGGACAGCACAGAGTGACCCTTCCCGTGGCAGAGTCTCTCCGTGTTCAGCTATCTATAATTTAGGAATTTCCCAACACAGACGTGGTATCCACTGGACTTTTCTTTCTTGGCTTTGCATAGTTGCTTTCTGAACCCATTTGGCTTCCACATCCTCTTCTAGGTAGGAGGTACGTCGTACAACGAGCCTGAGTACGCCATGTGTGAAGGAGTACTTTTGTTTGTCTTATAATTCTGCCTAGTAATTTCATTTGAGGCTTCTCAGTTACCAGGCCAAGAGAAATTGCAAGATTTTGATTGGACTAGGGAGAAAACTCATGAAGCCAGAAAATCTCTCCGTCGTTTATCTTTGTCGTGGTTTCTCCTACATTACAAGCCACGCAGTTGTTGGTAAGCTGCATCGTGCTAATAGGAGCATATGGAAAGTACAAGAAATGACAGCAGAGTCTGGAAGCAAAGGCATTCTGGTATCGTATGCACACCTGTAGCTACAGAAGAGAGATTTTAAAGGCTTACTACGATATGTCTGCAGGCTCTCACAAACTGCACAGCCACTTTCAAAGGCAATGAGAAGCCAGGCATTTTATAGGGATCTTTTTTCAAAAAGAAGAAGAATGTGGCCAAATACTGGGATTTCATCTGTGGCTGTAATTTCATTGTAGTTTATTTCTCTGCTTTGTCACCCACAAAATCTAACTAATTACATCCCATCTATGAGCCCCATGCAATACTAATGTGTATAATGGGTAGGGCATAGATTATGGAGAGTTAAGCAAATCAGTGCAATAGCTGTTTTCTTCAAGTTTCAGCAATGACTCCAACTAGTGTGGTTTATGTTTTTGCGAACCACTGAGCTTTCCAAGTTTGCTGGACAAACCAATCAATTCATATGTAAATAAAATATATCGTATCCTATAAGAAAAGAGCAGTTGATAAAGAGGATCTAGTGCTGTGGGTCTTTATGATCAAGAGAGGGAAGAATTTCTTTGTGTCACTACAAAATGTTACTCTGTCCCTGAAAGGAAGGAGACAGAAGGCTAGCTCTATGCAAAAGCCTGACTGCATGTGACTGACCCAGCAGGAGAAGGGCTGGCTCTCTTTCTCGGGCTCCTTCTGTTGCAAGACACAGATCCTAAGTACGTGCTGGATGCCTCTGCCTGATTTCTTGAGGGCATTCAGGCCAAGTGATACATTTTAAAACAAAAAGGCGAATGAACAGATCAAAAGTGTAAACCACAAGCTGTTTCTCTTGAACTTCATTGCTCTGCTGAAAAGGAGCACAGCAAATATGTGTGCATTTTACTCCTTTTTACGTTACACACTGATGACTCTCGTTCATGTTACAAGAAAAAATTTCACCCTTTTCCTTTTTCCTTTAGAACAGCAGTCCTTATTTAAAATTATCTTGTCCCTTCTGAAATGTGCTTTTTCAGGGTGAGTGAGCCTAGAACAGCTTGAGAAAAAATACAGTCCTTCCAAGTTGGACTGCATCTCATCAAAGTGTTTTTCCCCTTAGGATTTTATGGAATGTTACCTCACTTTATGACAGTTCACATCACAGCGTAAATGCTGAACATTTCTGTAAGTGAGGCAATGCACTGTGAAATGTCAGGCAAACGATAAAATCAATAATCTGCAAGTTACCAAAGAGAAACGAAACTCATGGATGTCAGGAGTTTTTGGGTCAAAGGCAGATGCTCCAGAATGATGATGGCCAAACGCTTTTGGACTGTTTTTGTTTAAGTTTCACATCCAGACAGTGCCGAAAAATGGCCCTTTTCTGAGCAACTAGGAGCATCTTTACATACACTTTTTCCCGCTTTTATTCTTATAGCTGAGACGGTGAGACTGGAAAATTACTTGTTTTCTTTTGTATCATCTTTCTATGCCCTGAATGTATATTCTGTAACAAAGTTAACTTGTATTCTTAACAAGTGCAGAGAGAAACCTTTGAACAATACCTACCCGAGATCAAATGGTGTATTTTCTTTGCACTCTGATCTGAGCACAAAATCAAAACATGAGGCCTGGGATTCTGGTTGAACTAAAAAAACACAAAAAAAAGATTTTAGCCAAAAAAGAAAAACTTCCATAGAAATGTTCTCTCCAAGTCTGAAAATGAAAAATGTTGGGGTAAGCACCTTTTTGTATTTTTTTGCAGAAATTAAATATTTGAAACCAAATTTGATTTTTAAAGTACCAGAAAAGAAACAGTTTTAGCAGAACTGTTCAGTTTTGACTTTCAGTTTTTAATTGAAAAAGCATAACATTTTTATGAGAGCCTCCCTGCCCCTCCTGATTTCCCCTGAACAATTATAGCTGCTTTTCAGCCAGCTCTGTTTAATTCCTCAGATGGCCATGTCCAGGAAAGAAATGCTATTGGAGCTTCCCATATTCACTCTAAACTTTAAAATATACAAGAGGAAATGTACTTAACACTGAGATTAAAGCAGTCATAGAACAAGTAAAATAAAAACGGACTGTTAATATTTATCCTGAGCCTATTTATGTGCAGGCTTTTGAAAAATACCATCAGAGAACTTGTAGGATAGGTGTAGCGGGTCTTGAAATATCTGCAGATACACTGACAGACTGAAAAAATGTACCGCTGGAAACAAAGTGCTTCAGCTGCGAAGGACGGATACGGACGCTTTCATAAACCCACAACAAAAAATTCCCTGGCAAAGCCAGGCAAGTGAAAACATCCTGATAAAGTGATGTACGGTGGAGGCTAAAAGGTCAGTGACTGCGGCTAAAAGTTATCAAGATAATTATTGCTAATGCCTTCATTGGGGAAAATAAGCACCACCACGGAAGCTTTTCAGCTTCGCATCCTTTGCAGCCTTGAAAGAGCTCCTCCGGCCAGGCATTATTTTATTAATATAAAAGGCTTTGGGCTTTATAAGTATCACACCTGCGGTCCCGCCGTTCCTTGGGGCATCATTCAGTGGGCTAGCAAATATGACCCTACCGACATCAAAAGTTTCCACTTTCCCTCAGCCCCTTTCAGCGGCGGGTCCCTCCCCTCTCCCCGGGGCGGCTGGCCGCGGTCTGGGGAACCTCTCACTTTTTGTCCTCTCCCGACCCTTCTGGACCACATTCTACGTTTTTATTCAGGCCATCTGCTCGCCGGGGAAGGGAGAACGGCCGCCGCCGGCACCGCAGCCCCTCCTGGCAGAGAGCTGCTTGGCGACGTTACCTTTTCAGCCGGCCACGGCCGCGGCCCGCGCGGGCTGGCGCTGGCGGGGCGGGTTTTTATTTCCGCTTAAATATAGATGGCGAGGGGTAGGTTTGTGGCGGCGGCCTCCCCCTGCTCCCCCAGAGTGGTACGACCGCCTTGTTCCTGACAGAAGTCTTTCTAAAGACCTGCTCAAGCCTCACTAAGCAGCTGTGAGTTAGGTCATTTTCCCAGGAGTTTTACATGTGGAAAACCGGGCATTAGGAAGGCCTCAAAAAAGGACACCATCTGGCCCCAGTGAAAAAAAGGATCATGACACTTTCTGTGGTACCAACAGGCCCTGATGAACCATAAAGGAATTCAGGCCTCGACTGTGATCCGATGGTGACTGGCCCAACAATCCCCCCCGTGACAGCCTCCCCCATTCAGCCCCGCAGTTATCTCATAGCACAATGGACTTTTGTGCCACGCTGTTTACTGGGGGCGTCGTCAAATCCAGTCGGATTTCTGGGCTCGGCTTCAGCGCCCCTGCTCTTTGCTGCAACATGTAACACGCATCGGGAGAGATAAGGACACAAAGAGGGCGGCTTTTTTTTTTTTTTTTTTTTTTTTGCTTTGCCTTTTTTTTTTCTTCCAGCGTTCAAACCCCTCGCATTTCTTTCACTGTACGGAGGAATAAAGAGTAAGGCTCTGTAGTGGATGCAAGAAAGATCTTTGCTGGGAATCAAGAAATCTTGCCCGCCCCCCAAGTTAAGTCAGACATTGTGGATTAAGGGGAATTTGCACCACTGTTTTCTAAAAGTGAAATTTAATTAATGCGGATCAGGATTTACAGCTTACACGCACTTTCTGTGAGGAAAAAAATGGATTTGTTTATTTTTTTTAAGCCCACACATCGCTATTTCCTCATTTTGATTTTGGAATAATTTCTGTCTAGGTAAAAAAGTATTTTACTATTAGCAATATTGGATTTATGCCACTTTTTATTTTGTGGCCTGATTTCAATGTATGAGTCTTTATTACGTAATACAGGAAGTGTCTTAATTAGTTTGTACGCTGGGGTGCAAGCTGTGCATGGCCACAGCAGAAGCAGCCCCCCCCACCTCCCCCCAACAGAGGATGCTACCTTCTCCCTGCCATTCTCACCCCCCTGCCCCACTCCCACTGCAAGAGAGAGCCTGGGAAAATAAACAGACCTTGTAGCCTGCCCTCAAGGTCACTGCATTGACCTTGAAAGGGTAGGGGGTACCAAAATCCAGAGTCAAGTAGCCTGCAGGGAAAGCGACCTGCTGCCTGCCTCCCGACTCCCCAGTTTAACCTGGGGCTTGGTGGTGCTTCCACTCGCCAGGCTCCCGCGGGACCGCTGGTGGCAAGGACACCTCTGCTGCCAGGACCCCAAACCAGACATGGCTTCTGAGGTCAAACCCAACAACTTTGACATCATCAGAAAACTAGCTGGAGGCTGACACAGCTGGTGCAGCATGGACATAAGGCCCGAGGTGGCACATGGCTCCCTATTAAGGATAAAATGGGCTAAATCTGGCCAGAGGTTTTGGGCACGCTGCGACTCCCTGAGAAAGATCTAGTGCTGACTTCATGGGGATGTGATTGGGTTATGACTGACTTTCATTTGAAACAGTGACAGATGGATATCAGCTGTGAATCAGGCTATTTGTTCTTCCAGTGTTGTGTTCGTGCACCTTCCAAGAGGGCATTTCTTGTGCCCAGCTTGCTGCCCTCACCCTTTCGTGCTGCAGCCCCTGCAGAGCCCAGGTCCCCTGGGTGCAGAGGTGGGCATGCATGCACAGCCAGAGCGCGCCCGCCTCGCATCGGCTGCGTGTGACAAGTCACAGAGGTGTCCCAGGGAACCGAAATGCCATTTATCCTCCTTTTGGGAAGGAGAGAGAAGGAACTGATGTGTCTGGGGGCTCTCAGCAAGTTAGTAGCAGAGATAGATAGGTAATAAACCACATCTCCTGGAATATCAGCCCAATGCTTTAAAGTATTTATGCAAGTTTCTGTTAAATCAGATCTCCAAACTCTCACCAGCTCGCTTGAGTGCCTAATTGAGCTTTGTACACCCAAACAGTGGTAGGGTGGGTTGGGGAAACATTTCATTGCAATGTTTCATACATTCCCTTAATTGGTGACCCCAGACATTAAATATTGGGCAGCTTATTACTTGCGGTTTCATTACACTCAGCTTATTACACAGGCCTCCCTAGTACAAAAGACAGACTTCTTCAAAAGGCCCCACATTATCTGACACATACCCAGTAGCACATCTGCTGGCAATCAACAGTTTTTAACGAGGTCACTCATTCTCTCATTTTCAGCATTCTTTTACTAGCCCAGGAGATGTTTTACTCTCCATTTCAAGAAGAAAATATACAAGGGGAAAGAAGAAAACCTGTGAAGTAACTGCATCCAAGTAAAATATTGTAAAACTTCCATGAAAAGAGGACTCTGCTTACTGCTGGACCAGCATGTTTGACAAGATGCTGTATTAAAGACCAAATACTGAAGTGATTCTAAGAAAAGGCTAGTTCTTAGAGGAATTGCTTTATTATTTTATTTTTGAGACAATGATGCCATTTCCTATGGGTCACAATTGGTACATACAGCTATCGATGGCTCCCGGTAAGTAGGAGATTTACAGTTTCTGCGTGACAGCTTCTGCGTGTACTACACTGAGAGATGTCAGAAAGGAAGAGCTTGACCGCGAGAGAAGGAATTGTGTCTGCGTGTGTGTTTTGAAAGGTCTAAAGATGAGGTCCGCGGCAGCTCGTATCTACTTACTGAAGTGTTTTCGCAATTATGCACACAGTTATTTATCCTATTATGAGTTGCAGCCTTTCAGAGGTTGCCTCTAACCGCTTAAATGAGAAAACTGCCAATGACACTCTGAGCCAAGAAGGAGGGAGAGCAGCCCCTGACATGGGCGTGCAATGCCTATATCAGCTGAGCGGAGCGCACGGCGAACCCCCCAGCTGAGCCCTGCCCTCCTTGCAAAGGGCAGCCAGCGCCCGCGCATGGGAAAGGGCTTTGTGGGCTACAAAGAGCCCTGGCTAAAACGAGGAGGAGTGGGAGGAGGAGAGCGGGACACCTCGGTTTGCGTTGCGTTCTGCCACCACAAAAGATATTTATCTAGTCTATTGGCAACTGTTTCAAACGGGAGGAAAACTGGGACAAGGACTTTATCATGCAAATAGTTAAATGTTCTGTAATCTGGGGTACATGCTCACTTTTTATTCAGAAAGCCCTGCTCGCTGTAATGAAAAATGTCAGGCTCTTTTAATAAAAGAACAATTTGAAAACTTGATATATCACAAAACCATTAATTTTAGCTATTATCTGTTTGACACTTTTCATAGCAACGATTTCACTCTGTAACATGCTTCCCGAGGATTAAAATGATTTTAAAGGATTAAAATGTTAATTAAAAATATAATAGAAGTATCAATCGCTGAGAAGACCAACATAAGTATTTGTCTCTTTAACTGTATAATCATGCTGCCGCAGTTTCCTCCTGGCTCTTTACAGTTTGGAGCTCCAGTTCATGAGGAGGTAAATGACAGATCCAGGAGCAACTCTGTTCTTTAACTATTTGACAATGCATCTGTTTACACTTCACAAAGGCAGTGTTATGTCCTTGAAATTTCTAAAGGTCATTGTTAATGGGATCAATTTTTTTTTTTTTTTTTTTTGTGCCAACTGTGTCTTTCTTAGCTTGTAAGAGCACTATTCCCGGAGAGGGGCTGGAGGGGGTGGGAGCAGGCAGGTCCAGCAAATTCCATGTGACCAGTTCAGCTGCAATAATCTCTTTTCTCCTTCTGGTCCAAGCTACACATGAGAGCACTCTAGTGTCTTTCATCATTATTTGTCACCCTTTTGTGTCGAGCAACTTATATCCACAGCCATTCCAGCAATTAAAATAAAAAAGGACCAAACATTATTCACAGTGAATAGCTCTGAGACCAGTGACATCAAGTACCAACCAACCCATTGAAGACTGGGTACCTGATATCCCTGGAGTATTTTATGGAGGAAAAAGAAAATGCAAACCAAAATCAAATTCAGCAAACACACAGTGATATGGAAAGTTCAGAGCCTGATTAAAAGATAGGCTCTCTACAGTGATTTGTCTTACAACATGTTCTTAGTAATGAGAGGAGAGGGGAGCGGGGAAGAGGGGTGAGAGAGCAAGATCTCAGTTACTGTACAGCTAACTTTAAAAGACTGACACCTTCAAAGTTTATTTGTATGTTCAGGCACCTAAATGGACCACAGAGCTGCATCACCTGCACCCCTGCCTCCCCACATGCTGTAATTTAGGAAACCTTTGTCATCAGTAATCTGGCAAAGTTAAGCTTTTCTGCGGCACTTGTCAAGTGACTTGAGTGTGCTTAAGTTACACAGAGATCCCCCTCATTTTTTCCTCTCTGTGCAATGGCCTCCCCTGTGCACCTACAGTGAGCAGGGGGATTTGTATGCCTAGCGAGATACAGCTCCTTCCCCACCTGACCAGGTAAACAACTATTCATCTTCTAGAAGCTGATTATTCTCTATCCAATATATTCATTTTCCTTTCAGAAAGGCACAACCATCCCTGAACAAAACCTTGGCTTCAATTTCTCCTAAAATATTAAGAAAAAGCATATTCTTGTATTTACAAGGGGTCTTCAGACTGAAATGACATTGAAATAAAAAAAAAAAAAACAACAGCAATGCATTTATGTTGTATCTCTTCATGCCTGGATTAATACACTAAGGTACGCACAATGGCACAAAGAGAAATGACTCTTTTGGCAACAAGAGGAGGCAAGAGATTCATCTATTTATGGAAGTGGTCTGATTGTCTAACCTCAGAGTTCTGTGGGGCTATCTGGAGATATTAATTAGTAATTTCTGCAATGAACAGATAAATATTCCATGGTGTTCAAAAGTCTACTGCATCCTTTTATAATTGTCCAATTAGTTAATTAGTGGCACTGTTAAAGAAATGTCCTTTATTTCTAATCAGCATTTGTGAAGATTAAGTTTTCAGGTTCTGATTGTTATGCCTCTGCTGTATTAGAGAGCCATCTGCTACCAGCAAAGTTTCTTTCTTTTCAACAGGTAGAGCTTCATAAGG
The DNA here is from genome assembly GCF_965183815.1 of Platalea leucorodia. Classification (NCBI taxonomy): domain Eukaryota; kingdom Metazoa; phylum Chordata; class Aves; order Pelecaniformes; family Threskiornithidae; genus Platalea; species Platalea leucorodia. The sequence continues at coordinate 82,940,405 of NC_138825.1, forward strand.
CATCATAAATTTGCCCTTACCCTTCTTTGAAGAAACTGAGCACACTGATTTACCTTATTTCTTACCACATAGTGGAATATTCCATAATTCTGAATGAATCGTAACAGTTTTCTGGATTCTTTTCACATTTTTCCTGCATCTTTTTTGAAGTGGCTGAAAGAATGGGGACAATATTCCCGTAATGTTCTCAGTGGTGCTGTTTAGACGCAACTCACTTCCCTGTTTGAAATTCCTCTGCTTTTAAATTTACTATTCCTCACAGCCAAACCACTGGACTGGGAGATTTGCAATGGTATATAATATGGGCATTAAGTGGGTTTTTAGGGTCAGCACAGTCCGGGCCAAGGGATTTGCATCTTGTGAGTCTAAAATTATTTTTTTTATTGTTCTGAGATGCATTACATCATGTTTGGAAATATCAATAACATCCGATGTTCAAAGGAGACTAGTTTATCAAGCAACCTAGATTGCTCTGTTCACCTGACCTGCCTCTACCATTAATTTAGGACTTTACCAACTTTGAATCACTAGTAAACTTTACTGCAAATGATTTGTATTTTCTTCCAGAGCACTGTTAAAGGTATTGAACGACAATGAACAGAGTACAGATCCTGGCAACGCTATGCGAGAAACTCTCTTACTGAGGTTGTCCCCTCCATTACTTTGTATTATGCACTAGGAAGCTCCTCTCCAGGGTCTGGGCACTAGCCTCTAGAAACTGGGGAAGAGGCAAATGGATGGTGACTGTGTTCAAAATAGTTCCCTGACGTTTGGCTTCTTTAGTGACCCCTCCAGTACGTGTTGCATGGATTTGGCACAGTGCTGCTTTTTAGGCGCTGATGTTTGCTGGTGGCAGAGGCGTTGCCCCTGGCTATGAGCTGGGGGAGCTCAGGGCTCTCAGCCTCTGGTGGGAGATTTCTCTCCCCCATGGACAGTCACCTGCTGAGGCGGGGGGGAGAAGAAAATGCAAATGTGAGACTGGGAGAGTTCCCAACTATTCTTCCACTGGACGGGTTCTGTGCCTCTGGAAAGACGGGATTCAGAGTATATCTCCTGAGGCTCAGTCCATACAACCTGTCCCTGGTGAGGTTTGGGTGTGAAAACTGTGTGCCTTGTATTGCCTCAGAGGGTCTCTGCCCTTCAGTTTGAGCTCAGAGATGCAGAGGGAAGCTTAAATTATAAGCATTTTTTAAAGGGCAAAAGAGGAGAAAAAATACTGACATTGCCAAGGATATTTTTCTGTTTACAAATGACATGAATAAAATAGTGATATATTAAATGCACTGCTCTGTTTGGACCAGATGCTTTCGATTTGTGAAAAATGACTATGCTTCTCTCCCTAGGAAAACCAATCTTTTGCTTTAATGCGATTTATGAAAGAAATCACCATTTGTACATTACTTTTAAAACTTGAGGCACTGAAGAGCAATGCTGTTAGAAGTTTCCTCAACTTTGGTGAATGCTGAGCTGTTTGTAGAGATGTCAGCCACAAGATTGGTGGCTGGACCTAGCAGGTTGCATTCAGAATGGCTCTGTGTCTGTTTTCAATTTGAAAGGAACTGGCTAAAGTGTTGCAAACACTTGAAGCTATGCATTCTGCATTACAATGAAAGTGGTGTCATTATACACATTACACTCAACAACAGCTTCCTTTTTAATACAAGAAGGACATCATAATCAAAATCTGCTGAGTATAAAGCACAGGAAGAGAAAAAAAAAAACCCAAACCAGACAACCCTGGATGTACCAAACCTTGTAGCCAGTGATGTGGACATGGCTTTTTCCCAGTGATGATGCCGTAACTTGTACGTAACAAAAATATTTGGATTTAAAACAATGCATTAGTGACACCCGTCAAAAAGAACATTCAGGTAAGGTTGTAGCATAAACCCTGTTTCTCTTCTGTTCTCTTTTCTTCTTTTTGCTGTATTTTTTAATAAGAGAGTGTGCAGAGCATATATAATGACAAAACATATGCAGTACATGCATCACCGTGTCACCACTGTACATATACAAAAAGGAGGCAACAGTTATCTTGAAACAACTCCATCTGAATCAACATGACTGTTAACGTGCAGAACTAGAGGCCAAAGTTGTACTGACACAGAAGGGTATGGGCACTTCTTGTTCGTTCCCCAGAAGATGAGAAGTCCAGAGCTGGAACTAGCAAACGCCGGGCACACCAGCTGCCTAGACCCTCATGATAGGTGACCCAATCTTGTTCTCTGTGTTTGTGAAGTCTCCTTCCTTTGAAAGACCATGTCTTTCCCAGCATCTATTCCCCCAATGAGACATTTAATCAGAAGTATCTATTTCAGTTCTTTCTCCTCTATAGACAAATGCCTAAATGAGCAGGGATTTGTATTCCTGGGATTTACTTGGGATTCGGTTCCATTTTTATTATTTTCAAGAGGAATAAAAAGGGGCAAAGAAAAAGCTTTCCTTGAATGGCAGAGTTGCACTAACTGTGTTGGCACAGGGTAAAGCAGCTGAGACCTCATTTCGTGGTGTCAGACTCCCAGGGCCATCGTTGACGGTCTCCTGGCCATCCTTGACAGAGCAATGTCTGAACCAAGACTGTGACCGAAACTCTTGCCTCTGGACAAGGTGAACAATAAATATTTTCCCAGCTGAGTTTTAATCAACCCTTTACTGAAGTGTCATCAGCTGATTTTGCCTGTAACAAACAGAACCTTAACCCCAGAAGTCCTCAGGAGTGCTCAAAATAAAATGCCTGTTTTCACTGTGCAGAAATGACAACATCAAGTGGGACAGAGGACACACTGACCAAATGTGTTTATTTTGTTTAATTCTTGGAAGTAGTTTGCTTTTTCTCACAAAGAGATCTGCCACTGCTTTGCTTCCTAGAAGCAAATTAGCAATACACTAATATTTAAAAGCATCTCCCTATAAACATCATAATAAATTGCAGAAGGGAAAAGAAAATACTGCAGAGGAGATAAGCCTTCTCCATGTTTGTTTGATGCTTGTAAGGACCACCTTTCACTTAGCTTGCCACCGTGTAGTACGATGGGAGCAGAGAAAGGAGAGGTTGTTTACCTGCTAAAGTTACAGCTTTTCTTAAATGCTAGATTTTGCCACTGGCTGTTATGTTGTACTGGGTGTGCAATGAACTCGTGGTAAAATTTGCTCTGACTTTAACCATACAGCAAAGAGGCAAAGACTGTACACTTCTAGAAATCCTGCTTTATGTTCATAAAACTATTGCAGAACATCTGAAAAACCTTAGATACAAGTTCTTTGATGGAATACAAATGTGTGATTTTTTAAAATGCAATTTCTGAAAAGGCAGAATATCACATAGTAGTAACATTTAAGTATGTTTTGGAGAGCACAGTTGAAAATTAATTGAACTAATAAGTTGAAATCATACCTGGTCATTCTGGGTCAGAATGTGATGACATGTATTTATATTATGTTCTTTTAATATCCTCAGTCAATCAAACACTAGAGTATTCATGTTGTTGATTAGTTCAGTGTTTGATTCTTTTTTTTTTTTTGTGGACCCTTCCCCATACTCTCATCTTAACATATTTCTGTGGCTGATATATGGATTAAAAAAAAAAAAAACAAAACACAAAACACTGACAATACTGGGGATTACACAGAAGATTAATGAGGAAGAAAGGAACTCCGAAGTGATGTGGAAATTGAAGTGATGCGGACTACTTTAACATGGATTCAAGGGCTCCTTTTTTCACACTATCCTTACCATGTGCTGGTTATTTTCCTAAAACCTAGGAAAATAGGTTTCATATTTCATAGGTTTCATATTTCAGATATGAAAAACTTTAATCAGAAGGTAAACTTTCTTAATGATGGGTTTAACTATTTCTCTGAATGCTACTGCCATGGACCATGTTTCCTTATAGGTCTTTAATAAAGGGTCCATGAGCCAGCATGGAAAGGGCTTCTCTGCACCAAAATAAGGGAAGGTAGCAGGGAGGGGGAAAGATGGAGCTCGCAAGGGAAACTCCAACAGGTTGAATGGAGCTCTAGGATCAAGAAGAACAGCACATACAAACATATCATTCACTGACTTCATCTTACTGGAAACACCACCACAATCTAAGGGCAGGTTTAGTTCTGCCTGATTGGGATTGCAGTTAATAGATTTGGCAAATAACATACAAAAGGGAAATAGCAGTAGATCTCAGCTGCTTGCATGTACCTGGCTTTCATCCCAGCAAAGGGACATGGTGATATTTGGAAAATACACAGAGTGGGATTTGAAGGGATGGTGTTGTACTCTTAAATCCCTGTGACTGCAACAGCCTGTGGGAATGCAGCGCTATTTGGTGCCAGCTGTTTTGGGAGAGAGGAGTGGAAGAGGAGGCTTGAGGGATTTATCACTGACTTGCAACGGGAAGCAGGGGAGCCTATTGTGTTTGAAAGACGCAGACATGATACTTGGGCATTTCTTCCCATTGAGAAAACAAAACATTGGCAACCCAGGAAAAGGTCTTGCCTTTATTTATAATAGGACCTTTGTCAACTGCCAGTGCCCACATTCATGGGTAGTCCTAGGAGCAAAGGCAGCCATGACAGAGAGGTATAAAACATTTTAGGTGCAGATCCTCATCTAACGTATCTCAGTGTTGACCTACTGCATGGTGGTATGGCTAAGCTATAACAGTGAAGGTCCTGATCCCCAGAGAGTGTCTAATGAGGTGGCTTTGAGATGTCTTACTTGGTCCTTCTCTGATGACCTGGAAAATACCTGTGTGGGTAAAAGAAGCACAGAGATTTTCAGTCATAGAGACCTGGTAGTCATTCAATTCACCTTCTTGACTGTTCAGTACAGTTTTCCAGAATGCATTTTCTACTCCTTTAATTGGTGCAGCAGGCAACAGCACTAGCAAAAGGACTTCCCTGCTCCCTTGGGTGGGTGGAGAAAACTTCCACTGGCTCTACTTCAAGATGCTACTGAGGCCAAGAACTTGGAAGGATCCAAAAAAAGGATTTATTGTTCAACCAAACACCCTGGTATTAGTCAGTATAAATTAACTATACCAATAGTAACTCTAATTTTCTGTGGCATGGCAGGAAAAAATCACTCATGTTTTAGGTTTCAGAAGACACATTGCATCTGAGAAGGATATTTAGCCATTACCCGGGATACAAGAATTTAGTATTTCTGTTTGTTTCCTGAAGTCCCAAACTGAGCTAGATGAACCATTTGCCTAATTCAATTTCACACATCTCGTGTTTGTGGCTGGCCTTGAGCAGGGCCTTGCAGTGGCTGTGGGGAGACATCTGCCTCTTGAGTGGAGCCCAACAACAAGCCTTCATGAGCACTGGGTGCTGCTGCCCTTGTCCAGCTAATAACCAGAAATGGAAGTGTGAAGAGATGGACCAATCTTCCAGTATAGCCGATAAAAAGGGGAGAAATTTGGGCTGGTGTAATGCTTTCATGAATGCTAAGCTTTGGAGGGATGCAGAGAGCAAACCTTCCCAGCGGTGAAGCGATGTGGCCCCAAACTCTACCACAGAGCGTTGTGTAAATTACACAACCTAGTCACACACACGCACAAATCCACTGTGCCTGCAACGTGTTATTTGATGTTTCATGGAAAAGCTGATCCCTCCTCTTGGGGATCAGCGATAATACCAAAGGGGTACAGTGCTTTTTCTTTTGGCCTGGTGGGTAACAGGAGCTCGTATACTAAATAAGTTATCTGCTAGGAAATGTAGGTGTGCTGCTCCTTCGGAGTGTCTGTGGGATGTTATTTCAGAAGTGGTGGGAGCTGATGGCTAGCGGCACTGCATAGGGCTTCTGGGGACAGGCAGAATCCTTTGCAGTGTACTTCAAAGGGGGTTCTCAGTTGAGGGGAAAAAAGGATAGATTTTGAAGTTTCTTTCTGCCAGAAGGCTTTACCATGAGCCCCTGAAGTTCTTCTTTTATAATCAGGGATGAGATAGGTACTTTTTCTTTCTTTTCTGCTTAATTTGGGCCAATGTATTTTGAACCCTGTGTAAATTCTTCTGCGTGGAGAAGATTGAATGTGCTGTTTATTTCTTTGCTTTCTGTGTTGATCTGGCTTCTTTTTTACTTATTTATTTTTAATTAGAGACTGTGCCTCGAAGGATATTTACAAGGATACCTTAACCACTGGTTTGGCATTCATTCAGCATTCATTCCTGAAACCAGTGAAATTATTCTTTGGCATTAAACATTGTATGAACATCATGCTTTGCTGTATCAGACTGAATCAGTCACCATCTTCCAGGACTAAGCCTCAACCCTTCGATACCTTCATCTTCACTCTTCTTGAGGGCACATCAGATGTAAGGCTTGATCTGGAAATTTCCACTGATTTTCATCTCTTTCTCCCCTCCTCATCATTGGTTTCTGTCTAAGACCTCCTGAATGAAAAATAACTCTACCAAGTGAGAGACCTTCAGTTCTTGCATTTTGAAAACAATGTTTGTACAGGATCAGGACTGGAATTGGATGCTTCTCCTACACCGGCATCCAGTAATGCAGTACTCTCCCAGGACACAATTAAAATGCCTGTTGCAAAAAAAGCTGTAGAGAGAATATTGTCTGAGACCACAGGGGCTGGACAGGACATATGCAGAGACCCAGGCCCCTTGGTTCTGTGACCTTAGCAAGAACCTGTGAGGCGGTGATTAATTTTTCTGCTAACCACCTTGAATTGAGTGGTTTGTTAATGACATGCGGGAGGGCAATGGGATCTCTTTTGATGCCTCCTGCCAACATCTTCCCAATGACATTGTGGTGTGTGCCTCAATTCTCTTGTGTTGGCACTTGGAGAGGCTCATGACAAGGAAGTCTGAAAAATTTCTTCCAGTTCTAGTCCAGAATGGGAGACAGCAGGCCTGGAAGTAGACAACCTATTGCAAACCAACAGGTACAACCTTGGGTACAAATTAATCCAACAGATTATTTCAGAGTCAAAATCCTTCTCGATTAGAACCTGCTGAGATATGTTTTGGATTTTTTAAAAATCATTTTCTCAAGCCACATCTATTTTGGAGCTGGGAATATCCCAGCTTGTGCTCACAAAGCTCAGACTAAATGTTGCTTTCTCAGGAGGTCTTACAACCGTTTTTCACATTGGCATACTATTTATTAACCACTTGTACTAATCACGGCAAGGTCTGCAGGTTCATGCAATGAATTACAGCTTGATATAGTAGGAAAAGTTTTCTCCAGATGCATGCAGAGAGCTTCTGTGACCTAAAAATGCACCCTGGGTAAAATTCAGCTCTCAATTTTCATGGTTGGAATAGTTTTTATATGAAAAATAACTGACTGTAAATGGTGACACTAGATGGTACTTTAAATGGCATCTTACCTATTTGTAGTCTGTGATTCTATTTTGGACATATTATAAAAAGAGAAGACTTTGAACTTGTTCCTTTCAGGAATAGGACTAAACATTTTCTCACAGTATACATAGAGAGCAAAGTACGTGTCACGTTTGCTGACTTATTTTGCAGTCTATAGCAGTAAATTATAATCAGATTCTAAAGAGGAGTGATGGTTCCACGTGAGTTACTGGTGGTGCAGTTTGTGTTACGCAATGATTTTATGTAGCTACAGTAACTACTATCTGATCCATTTTTAATTTTTAATTTATTTCACAGTCAACAAGGTTTAATCTCGCAAGAAGATTAAAAAAATACAGTTTTTTTAAGGCCACCAAAGGACCAACAGCCTTCTATTTAATCCACCCATAAGCTGAATGCCTTGAAAAGACGTGTGACTTGTTTGGCGCTGACCCTAGCAGAGTATGATATTAATAGGTTATTGACTTGGTAGGTCTTAAACAGCCAGAGGGAACATCACTTGCAGTAGCTGCAATGCACTGGAGGTTTGTTTCATTGATTGGGCTGTTTAACCCATCATCTCCAGGCATTTAAACAATGATATACGCTTGACAAACCTAATATTTCATTCTCTATCTGGGGACCGTGAAACAGAAATTAAAGGAAAGAAAAAGACAACTGGACAGATACAGAGCAGAAAATGATGATAAATGAGAGGGAAGACCCCAGACAGATAATGGCCCAAATTTTGGACTGTGCCATAACTAAGAAATATATAAAAAAAACAGAATTTTCTATGAGAAAGGTGGGGAAATGATAGCAAATATATCTGAGCACTGAAAAACTCAGAATTAGCATGAATTCTGATATCTTTGTAAGATAGGAGTTCTTTTACTCTATGCTGTCATGGAATTTGATGGGGTAAAAAGCATGTCGGAAGACACGGCCCTTTCCATTTACAAAAAGTAATGGCAAAGATCAACAATGATGTGCTGAACACATACCACATGGACTGAAGGAAAAGAATTTAATTTTCACGACTGATGCTAACTTAGCAGTAAAGAAAAATATAGTAGCAACAATAATAATAATAATGGTGGGCATCTGGGTATGATTAGACAGAGTATTATGCTGAAGGTCCGGCTGAGCTATCTCTTTAAAATAGTGGTTGTATCATGGGCTGTTGCAGGTGTCTGCAGCTGAAGAAGGGGAAAAACTGGAAAACCAATTTTATTTTGCCACTTTTGTATCCTAGTTCCATTAGAAGAACACAATTACAGTATAGGGGATCCTTGCTATTTTTGAGAAAAATTGTAGGCAACATACTTCTAGGAAAAGAGCAGGGTGGATTCTGTTCTAATAAAATAAAAAAACCCTCTTTGAGTCAGAACCACACTTCTACCATGTGCTAATAAAAAAAGAGCAAATATAACAGATAAATAGGTTCTGGTAGTAAAGCTGGGATTCATTTAGTTATTTCCAGATTAAGTAAGTGTTCAGTGTATAGTAGCAGTGGGATTCACTTCACTTCTCTCCAGACCCCAGAAAGTCAGGCTGAATTGGGCACTGGGGTGATGGGGTGGGAGGGGGCACCTCATTTAACCACAGACCTTTAAAGATTAAGCATTCACTGTAGCTAGGCATCAACAGAGAGCGCGTGTGACTTGCCGAGGTTCACTGACACTTCAGACGGCAACCTTAGCCAGGCACAAACCACCACCTCGAGATTTTGCTCTCTTCCCATTGACCACTGAGACAGTCTCATCTTTAGACAGCTAAAATTAGTCTGGTCAAACATGGCTATTTTGGGATCTCTTACTCCCTTTGACTTTCCTTAAATAACCAAGTCACTATATGAGCAGAAATGCTTAGGCCTCACTTCTGCAAATGAAAGTGCCATAGCTACATGGAGTCCTAAAAAAGCCGGGGACATTCCCATACTGGATCAGAACTAGCGAGACCAACTGGCACTTGGTCAGTGCAGAATAAAGGCTCCATGGTCTTCAGAGACCATGTTCTGATTAAAGTTACTGAGATGGAAAATGAAACAACAGTATGAGACTTACACAGCCGTTTGCACACCATGGAAAGCAAAGAGAAAACAGTTGAAGATGTTCTTGAATAATCCAGAACAACCCGTGGGAAGAAATAGTCAAAAAATTATGAAAGGTTTGTTACAATTGTTATTATTTTTAATTAGCCATTTCCAAAAGACTTGAACTAAATCACTAAATAAAATCACTTTGAATGGAATATGCATTATCTAAATTTAGCCATCTAAGAGTTGGTACCTGGTCTAGTGTAGTTATCTAAGCTCTCTTTCTAATCAATGAAGATGGTAAGGCACTTTTTGAAGATGGCTCCTCTCACTGATACTAGACACCCACATAAGAATGAGGTGAATGATTGCCTGAAGAGACCTGTCTTTCCTTTTTCGCTATAAGAAACTAACTGGCCCAGAGTAGAAAACCAGCTCTGAGATGTTTAAAATTCGGGTAGAGAAAATCCATACTTTGTGGACATTTCCCATATGTCCACAGCCTCTAATCATCTCTTTTTAGGTTTTAAATAATTCAGAAAAAAAATGGAAAAAGAACTGAATTAAATTCAACAAATAAGAATAATAGTTTTGATATGTAGGATTTTGCACAGTGGATCAACTGGATGAGTTGATGTGGGGATCTTTTACACCTTTAATGTCAATGACTCTGTGGCAAATTGCAGCTGTGAAGGATAACTCATCTCAAATATATATTTTCTTAATATTTATTAGTGCACTTGTCACATTCTATATAACTGAAAATATTATATAGCTTTTCATTTTTTTCCTAGAAGAGAGAAAATTAAACCCCTAGATTTTACTAGCTGAAGTACTTCAAATTCTTTAAAAATTCTTGTCTTGATTTTAGAATATACAGCCATAAGAAATACAGGACTATGGTTAACACGGTGCAAAAATCTGTATCCAGAAATGTGGGTTTCACTAGAAATACCGGAGGCGTTAGTGTTGTGTTTGCAAGCAAAAGTGTCTGAAACGCCATCTTGCACCAATGAAGTGTGGTACCACAGCACCAATGAAGTGTGGTACCACAGGGCTTATTAGATAACAGTTTGTATTTCCCATGTATGAAATCCTGACTGTGATTTTTACTTAATTCAATAGACTTTTTTCACTGCCTTCAGGTGGGTCAATATTCTACCTCCAAAGGACACGGAAGCTTACATGGAAGAAAGCATTTCTGAAGAACACGCTAAGAATTAAATACACCTATGTGAATTTGTAAGGAAGAATTTTCTTCATTCGTTCTTCATAGGTCCATGCAGTTGAGGCTTAGTTTCTCCTCTACCCTCCTTCAGTCATGTAGGCACCACTGTGAAAGCAGCCAAACTGACTATGGGTGATGTGCATCTGTATTTCCTCAAAAACACATGTCCTGCTCCTGAAGCACCACTGCTCAACATAATATTGATCTCTGCACAAGGTGTCCTGCTTCAGTTGCAGGTATATAGTGCTGATCTGCTCCACCGCTCTACAGCAGACCAGGGCTGAGCTGTTACCAGAGAGGGTATACAGATATACAGTATTTATTTAAAAGCTGAAAGCAGAAGTCGAGTATAGATTGAGAGGGAGTTGTTAAAATGAATCAATTATTTTAGTAATATCACATAAGAAGGGTCAAAGGGGAAGGAAGGCCCTCTTTTATAAAAATATTTACTGACAGAATCCTGAGCAGATGCTGTGAAAGCAGCATAAATGCTTCTGAACATTTACTATGATGAACACTCTTTAATATTACTAATTAAGGTTCCTTTACTAGCAGCAGCTGATATTTATGTATATACTTCCCTCCTCAGTAACTGCATAGTTGGTTAGGGCATATTGTGCAAATCTCTTGCTGTTCTGAGTGACTGCATTAGCTTTCCTGTTTCTCAGTACAGCAAAGGTACAAAATATTGTAATGATCAGCTAATGTATAATCTTTACTACTGCATGCAGATGTGTGAGACCTGAGAATCTACACAGAGATTAATAATTTTTAAAAATCTCGTGTCATAGCAGAAAGGAAAATGATCAGAATCACCAGTAAAACTGCAGTAAGTAATGAAATGAGTAGGGCAAGAAACTATGAGACAAAATATAACTCACAACTCTTTTTATTATGGGTTATGCAGATTGTCTCTTACATGTGCCTACTGCCACTGAGAAGGAGCTCTCGACAAGAGCTCCAGACTGGCATCCAGTCTCTTTCTGGTAAATGACACAGTCTGCTTATTTTTCCTCTAGGTCCCCTTATTATTTGAGCATCAGCTTCATCAGGATGCTTGATGCGTAAATCTGCCATGTGAAGTACATCATACCACCCTGATAATCATAAGTGACCGTTGTAACTGCTGTTCTGCATGAGGCTACTGGAAACTGTTTTCTGCTATGTTAAACCTAACATGGGACTAGATGGCACAAATGTAGGTGACTGTGGGTGGCATATTTCCTACAAAACAGCCTCACTGAAATCAGCTGGAGCTACGTATAGCCATATGTGTAACTTTGAACAAATTTATGCATGAGCTATCCAACAGCACACTCTGTGGAATAAACCCTCTATTTTACTCAGGAAATGTTTAAATTAAGAAAGATGTGTCAGAGATGTAGCCTATCTCTAAGACTGTAAGCAAATATATCCCACATGGCATCCATTTAAAATACAAAAAAACTTGTTTTGCAAGATCAAGCTTCCACAATTATGTATCTACATGTAACTCCATGCATACACAGTCTTAGTTATGCATGCTCCTGAACTACTAATGCTCCTGAGCTTTCTGCATCTGGAGAAACACTTTCCTTTTTGCTTCACATTTCTGGTTTTGTGTTGTTTTACCCTCCATCATCAGTGTAAATGTTAAAAGTCCAGGTAGCCAAACACTTAGGCTCTGTTAAGAGTCACTCAAGAGAAACAGACTTTTCCAGAGAGTGATAGGCGAGCAGAGGGAGACACAGGACATTCCTGTCCCATCGGCCCAAGTTGATGGAGGAGACCCCTACCATAACATCTGCTGGCAAGAGAGCTCTTTACCCCACTGCCTCTGGGGTGAGGAGGGGTGGAAAGGTGCAACAATTTTGCTGTTTTGCTCAGGGCTTCAATCGTGTCCTAACCTCCCTTTGACTTTCTTCAGAGAGAAAATGTAGAGCAGCAGTGACAGGAGGAAAATGTAAAGCATCAGTCTCTGGCACCTCCAGAGATTGAAGTGAGAGCAAAATATGTGAACGGAAAAATGTGCCTTGAGCCACCCAAATTCTTTAACCTTGATGGGGTAAAGGGGATAGTTCACCCCAGAGGGTAGAAAGCTCTCTGCTTCCCCTTGGCTCCTTTGCTGAGTCTCCAGTGTGATGGACATCTCTCAGGTGGAGGCAGTCCTGTTCAGCAAAGAATGGAATGATGCTACTCATTCGTTCCCACTACATTGACAAATGGCTATTTAGAGGAAACATTATTTTGGTTGAAATCTGATCTGAGTCAGACTGGGAGGAACAGGCTGAACTGTTTTTTAGCCATCCCTCCATTTGTTTCTAAATGTATATATAAAAATGTGGGACCTACAGTCTTCTTCAAGAGTCACTTTGGCTTGGTGTCCCTGCTAGAGGTCACTAAAGTTAAAACAGAAACTTTCCCACTGAATCATTTAATGACTGGAAATTGGAGGTAATAGACTTGAAAACGTATTCTCATTTCTGCAATTCAAAACCCTTTATCTGTGCCATGTAGTCCTGCTAGAAAGAGCAAAATGGCCTTTAACAAAGTCTATTTGCAGAATAGTAAGAAGTGTTAAGATGCCAGATGTATCTCATTATGAATTTTAATGAGTAGATTCACACCTTGTCTTCCATTAAATAAATTACATGGTCTTTTCCAAACTCTTATCTGGCAAATTTGAAATTTGTTTCTAAAAAGTAGACTCTAGGAGAGTTTAGGACTGTTCCTCCAGGGCCCAGGCCCTGTGGTCTGTAGTCTGCCAAAGAGGGGGAAACACCCGACAGCTCCTCTGTGCCACTGACACAGAGAGCACTGCCTGGAACATGATTAAAAGTGAGAGTCAGAAATCAAGATACTCTGGATTGCAATTAAAAGAGAAATCAATCATGTAATTTTCTTTTTATCTCAGGAAGAGCTAAATTCATCTTCATCATCCAGAAACCTCCAGAAAAAGAAAACAAATATTACAGTGGATAGTGAAGCATATTCTGGCCCCATTATTGCAGCAAATGCAATCTCTTTCATAATCAGACCCTTTTGGATAACGGTCGGAGATATTTTTTCTACAACAGGCAAGTATCTGAGTGTCTGAGCCTGAACTCTTCCGTGCCACTTCACCTCTGAACAGGTTTGAAGCTTACAGGCTCCTTGAAGTTATAAGAAGGCATTGATTTCAGCGAGGGATGTTTACAACACTCTACTCTGCAGGAGTGAAACTGAGGGGAGGAAAGAAGCTTCTCTTTCTTTGCATCCTGAAAGGAAGGATGTTGAATGCACTTGTTCAAACTACTAGTAATTGCAAAGACGAGTGTTAAAGTTGAAAATACGAGACATTAAGCTGCTTTGAATCAATGAAGTTTCACTGAAATCAGTGACTGCACAGTGCTTCAGAGAAGCAGAGGTCTTGGTCCTTCTCTGTTGCATAATCGTGTTTCAATTTTTCTCTATTTATGGACAGAATCTATTTCTTTAGAAATAAATAACAGACAACCTCCCTGAAATAAGTTCCTTGGGCCTACGGTCAGAATTCCTCTTGTGAGTAAGAAAACCTGTGAAATTAATGGGATGCACCATTTTACTCTAACCTTTTCCCATTAGAAAGATGGGCAGTTCGGAAGTTCTAAATGCAGCAACACAAATTGCAAAATTTCACTAAATATTATGGTTAACAGCCTACAGCATATATCCAGGCAGAAAACACAAGCACAGCCTTTTCATCCTGCAACAACCTGAATCCAGTGTTTTGCTAACATTCATTCCTTCAGTCTATCCAGCTTCTGTATTTTGTACATTACATACAGCAGGTATTTACATCATTTTATTCTTCCCAAGGCAGCGATGATGTTTAATGAAAGCAACCATCACACACTTACATATATGGAAGAGTGTCCTTTTAAACAGTACACACAGTGTCAATAGACATTAATGCTGAAGAAAAGTCATGTCTTTGGCAGGAAACATCTGTATTAGATCAAGGGGAAGAATTCAGGTATCACATCAAAATCCTATGCATTTGTATATAAGTGCAATGTGTGTGTATATGTAAAGGGCATTAATGAATAACTGGATTTGGTTTTATTGTAGTTTTAAATACAGTCCATTGCATGCAGGGACTATCATCTGATGACTAGGCTTTATCCATACATTATACATTTCCAGTTCTGTGTATTTTGCCAAAGCATCTGCCAAAATCTAGTACCTACTTCTAGCTCAAAGGACAGACAAAAAATGTTGGGTTTGCTTGTTTATTTCAAAGGGGAACTATTAGAAATCAATTACTACATTTTTCTGGGTCAAGCAAATACAGGTGAATTAGATGAACGGGAAACCAAGTGCAAGCACCAACTATCACTAAAGCACCACTAGTTAAGATACAGCAGATTTATGAGCTTTATTTTCTACCTTAGGCCTGTCATATTTTTTCACCTTTATGTTAGTTAATTGCAGAGTAACATAAATTAACTTTGGAACACAGCAAAAATGGGAACTTTATTTATGAATTTCTTGGATTTCTTTACCCCAAGCCAAACAACTAAATTGCTACTTAGCATAAATTATTTATTGGCCCTGGCTCAATACCATCCAACACCAGCCCCTGGAGGTCTGGGAGATATAAAAGATTTAAAGCATCTGTGCGACAGCATTGGTGCAGCCACAAAGCTATGTTTCTTTCCAGAAGGGTCCACTTTATTTTGTTGTAAATAAATAGAGCCTAAATTTCAGGGGAGGGCTGGGTAGCTCCTAGCTGGACTGTAGTGTTTTGCATATGTTAATTACCCACAGTTGCATGACAGAAAGACATACGTTGTTTGCACAACTATTCTGGGGAGACCTGTTGGCAAAAGGATGCATTTTAATTTACACAGAATACATGAATGCTATAATTTCCTATCACTTTGTTTCATGTATATATCATAGAATCATAGAATCGTTAAGGTTGGAAAAGACCCTTATGATCATCAGGTCCAACTGTTGTGTGTAAATACATTACAAAGTGACCATATATACATATAGTCACTTTATAATTTATCTGTATCTTTATTTCTCTTTCTCTATGTATGTCTATATATCTCTGTCTCTATCTCTGTCTCTATCTCTATCTCTATCTCTCTACATACATGTAAGGAAACAATAAATAAAGCCAGGGCTGACTTGCAAATGGGCATATGCCATTCAGTATATATTCACACATGAAGCTAACCTCTAACTTTAGTCTGGCAAATATGTCCAAATAATAATACCATCTAGACTGTTGTCTGCAAACTGGAGCTGATGCCATCCTGCATGGCTCCTGTGCACTTGCACTCCACCTACACACCATCTCCATGGGTATATTGGCTTGGCTTTTCCCCCTTCAGGCTCATTCTCCATTATGCTCTCCTCAAATTCTCCCCTGCTTTGGTAATGGCAGAGGCTTGCACAGGACAAGATGCAGGACCCTGGTACACTGGTGCCTCTCTCCAAAGAGAGAGTCCCTAAATGTCAGAGGTGCAAATGAATATGCAGGTCGTAACTCAAGCTCTGAGCCCATACACTGAACAACAATTATCTGCACACTGATTCTTGACCATAGAGCTGAGCACTTCTGAAAGTACATATACAGCATGTATTTTATTGTTCTGTAGAAGAATTGCCTTCTACAATACTGAAGTGTAGAGTTTACTCTGTCTCCTGCTATTTTTGCAAAAATTGTCTTATTTCTCTGTCAAAATGTCAAAATGAGGTAGATATTAAAATTTTATTTGAAGTTTCAGGAGGACTTGGAAAGACTTCTAGAATTATAAAAGCCCTTTCGCTTCATTAAAAATGTCCTATTTTTTGATGGTTTTTTTGTGGTTACTATGTCCTAGGCAGTTGGTTCTGGCAGTGGGAAATCCTACCAAGAAGCAAAGAGCAGCTGCAGCAACACCAGTACCACAGTCTGTAACGACAGCCCTTATGTCATACACGTACGCGTATGCTTAGCTCTACTTTCCGTGGCCAGTCCTGTTGGTTTGACAGTGAGTCCTGTTTTCAGGACTGGAGCTCAGGTAGCGTGTGCATAGTAGAGTCTTTATATCATTGGGCGTGAATTGACAAGGCTATTTTAAGAACAACATAGGGAAAGTTAAATCACCTTCTTAATTCTTTTGTATAAGCTTTAAAAATATATTCATTTTCAGTTTCATTTAGCACTTAGAGAAACTGAAAAAGACAAGAGCTCAGAGCAGTCTAAAAGCAAGCAGAAAAATACTTACTTCTCTCAAAACCTTACAGCCAACACATACAAAACGGATGAAGGATGGAGGAATGATGGAAACAGGACTGTGAGGTGATTCACGACTTGTTGTAGAGCAGAGCAGAAGAGCTGGGATGAGCAGATAGTTTCCTGTCTGCCAGTCCATTGCCCTATACCGTAGAACAAATATCCTGTCGAAAAGATAGCTAAAATCCTGAAAGACTGTAACGATTTTTAAATAGAAACCCACCGCCACCTTTTCTCTATTGCCTTGTTCCAGGTACTGGAAAGGATCACAGACAGTTATCGTGCAGAGAGTTATTGTCAAATAGTTATAGATGTGAAGGTGAGAGGTTCCAGTGATCTGAAAGCATGGATGTATTTACCTGGAAATGGGCCTGGAACCTGATTCTGTGGTTGTCATCACGGACACCAAGGGGACAGCCATGCCATGCAGTGAGCAATCATCATCTGGGCACATAAATAATATTTGGGTAGGCTGACCCCCAAGTACCATTAACAGAGGCATGTACCCCTTAAAAATACACATCTTCTTCTGAGGATTTGTTTGGCATTTACAATATAAGTAATGGGAAAGAAACAGAACACCAAAAATCCAGAGAATTTAAATGCAAATTGAAATATCAGATGATTTTTACTTTATTTCTAATACTTTTTTATTGATGTGACTACTGCCTTTCTCAATAAATAGCTTATGCTATGGGAGCTATAGAGATAATCAAATTATAAAAATGGTTGGGAGAAAAAAAGCAATTATGCAGGGGTAAAAATGCTGGTTTTGAGGCATATCCAGAAAATCCATAATCATCAATAAGGTTTGGCCGATGTGCATTCAATAAACCCTTTGTATGAACTCAGAATGATTTCATGCAAATAATGATTTGTTACATACAAATTTTTCTTCTTCATCTTTCTCCTCTTGCTTTGACAGTATGTTTTTTAATCACATCCACTTTAGTGAGTTTAATTAATCAACCTGTGTCTCTGAAGAGTCGATTTTATAAAAGCTCTGCAGTACTGTAGAGGCACCGCTTATTTTCTCTCAGTGCTCATTCAGAAAGGAAGACCTCTAAACCCTATCTGGGGCTATTCATACTTACTGATTCCCCATTGGTAATTCAGCTCAGAGTTTGGCATCACTGCTCATGAGGTCTGCCAAGGAACCACATCTCCTGCTTCTGTGTTCAACACAATTTGCTCCTTGCTGGGTGTTCGGGATCTGAAAGTCCTGCTTTCAGTATGCCAAGTGTTTTGTTGCTAGTCATGTTCAACACAATCCTTTATGACAGCAAAGTCAAGGAAAATCTTCCCTGTGTTTTAAGTACACTCTTTAAACAACCTTAAAGGTTTCCCCGTATATCCTTAAAGACCTTGCTTTTGATCCACATCAAAACTAATCTGTCTAGGCTCTGCTTCCTTGTTTATGAAGAAGGAATATAGAAGGCCATTCATGATCAGACATCATTCAGTACTGAACTGTTAAAAAAAATGGGCTCAGATGAAACCATTCTAGCAGTGACCTAAATAAAGGAAGCGAGCTATGAATCAGGAAACTTCTTCCCTTGCTGATTATGCTCTTACTATGTATTTGTTTAGAGGTATTAAATTAATCTTGTTGCTTACATTTTTAACAATAACCTTTGCTCACATATAATTAAAATCACTATTTGCAAGTGAAAAATCAAAATAGCACCAAGACTGAAATAAACTAAGATATATAAAACCATCTCTGAGCTCTGTTTTGTGTTCCTGTTGACAGTTTTTCTCTCTCTGTACCGACATGAAAAATACCCCGATACTTCAATGCAAGCTGTCATGCAGAATCCTCAGCTGCCAGTATCCAGCGTATTGGAAGAGTATGAGAAAAAACTGTCAGTGCCAACAGATCCCCTAATAAAAATAATAATGAAGTCTTGAGAACTGTCAGTCCTTCAATGATGCAGCTATGACAGTGGCTGCACATTTGCAAGAATCCAACCTTGCTACTGGAGGGCATGAAAAGGCCAATCAAGCTTCATCAGAGCCAGACACGGCCAGGCACAGTACTTTTGTTTTCTCCTGTACTGGCCAGCCATGTCTTCAGAAAGTTTAGCTTTAACTCTAGGATCAGCTTTGCTAACATAAAGAACTGAATAAGTTAAACATAAATGAATCTTAATCCTGACACAAAAAAAAAGCATAGTGAAATGCTCAGGATTAGTCTTGCAGTGCTCCTTGGACGAGGGCTCTCACTGACATTAAATTAAGCAGCTAGCTAGAAATGAGGTAGAGCCAGCAGAAAAACATGATCTCTTCTTCTACGCTGCCTCTAAAACCTGCAGGTCAGGTACTACTTTTGTTAGGAAAATAACATTAGGAGGACATTTCTACAGAGCCCATCGTTGCTTTGATAAGACTGACACTGAAACTAGTAATCAGTGAAATTGGAGGCATCATATGTGAAATCGGAGGCATCATATTTCTTGTTTGAAAAAGAGCAAGGTATTGACACAAAGGAAGAATCCATCTCAATTTGTTCTGGTATTTCCTGATTGAGATCTATCAAAATGGTATCTCTTACTTAGTCATGACTTAGGTGTAGTTTTCAGAGAAAGCCACTGTCATAGTGAGAGATAAGGAATAATTATCCACGACTGGTAGAGCTCAATCTTTCTCTTTATGCTTAACAAATAAAAATAGATTCACTTTCGCATTGGTTAAACAAATGGTAACTATTAAAGCGTGAAACCTGAAATACTCTCTTGTGATACTACCGTTTCCGTCTGAGCACTAACCCAGCATATTCCTCTGCAACTGGATCAGTCCAGTAAAAGAGGGATCAAATACAGTCTCGGTTTGTCCATTGTTCGTAGGAAACCAAGAGGTGACAATCCCCCCACGCCCAAGATTTTCCCCCAACCTCCCCTAGTGAATGGGTTTGTGGGCTTCCTAAAACGATCACCCTGAAGGGAAAAACTGAAGGGCCAAGGGAGCCAACAATAACGTGTTTCTCCTTGCACATGCATGTCGCTACTGGCCCTCAGCAGGTCCCTCTATACAGCTTGCTGTGTAATGTATGCCTATGCCAAGGGATGAATTAACTGATGGCGTCTTTGGGCTACTTAGAGTCAAAGAAAGGCCACAACATATTCTTCTCCTTCACATCATGGTATGCAGGAAGGCAGCTTGGCTCTTTCTCTAGTAGCATCCTGGACCATGTATAAGATACTAAAAAGGAGTGAGAAATTGCTCCAGCCAGCCATACCTTCCTTAAAAAAACCACAACTACCTTTCACGGTGATACAATGTGACAGAGTTTCTGATTGTTCCTTCTCCCTCTCCTCAACAAAATACACACTTGTGGTACTTGGTATACAATAAGGATTTCTCTGGAGGGAAAATGCAGCACTGATAGGAGTGCTTCAGTTTAATCCTCCTTTCTTTCTTTCCCTTCTCCCTTCTCCCGCCTCCTCCCACCTCTTCGCCCACCCTCCAGGCTCTTACAGGAGTTTCCAGGTAACTAAAGGCTTGCAAAGCCAGCGCATCAGAGTGACAGACCAGACAACGGCAACATTTAGGAGTGACATATCATTTCTTTAAGTCTCCCTCCTCCCGAGTCTCCACAATAAGGCTCCAAGCCATTCTTTACATTATATATAGTTCTATTACTTTTTGGTTAGGAATTGGTGATATTGTATATCGTAGCAGGCATGTGTCAATGAATCACTGTGTATCGGTGTATACCCTGGCTGTAGAATTATGACTTACTCAAAAACATTGAACAGAGGAGTGACAATCGTGGGTTTATTTTATTGATTTGGGACAAGAAGACATGCCATCCTTATGTACAGCAAAAATTTCACTGCACCAGATGTTTCAACTTTTAAAGTGTATACAAAGCAAGACATGACTTCTGTTATAGTAAAAACATGTACCTTTTTTTCTTTTTTCTTTGGTGTAGCAGCTGTGGGCAATGCAGTTGTGCTAGCACACAGCAGAGATGACTGTAATGGCTTATAAGACTTCAGACGAGCCCATGATATCTAAAGCTAAGGGCTCCCTGGGAGGAACTAATGTGGGGTGGTGGAACCCCATCTTGTCAGGCACTGCTGGATGTTCCTCACATGGGGTGAACATTTCAGCCTCAGTGGCGAAGCAAGCGCCTGACAGCTCAGATGGACTGGGGGCTGTGTCGGGACAAATTGTCTCTACTCTAGCTGATCTCTTGGGTGTCAAGGTGGAAGATGAGGCTTAAGCACCAACCCACCAACCCCACTCCTCCTCCTACCTAGGGCTGAGACACATGGAGTATTATGGGAGGGTTTGGCCCGATCAGCGAAGGGATTTGATGCAATTCATTTTGGGAATTCTGAATAATTTCATGGAAGGTCCAAATCTGAGAGGTTTGACTAAGGGCAATGACTGCCCAGCCAACTGTCCTGTGGGGACAGACCCACACTAGTGCCAGATGGATGAGTTCAGGCAAGAGAAGAGTGCTAGGCAGGCTGGTGAGGAGCTCTACGTGGCTGGGTTAGCTTATCATCCTGGCACAGAGCTCCTCACTGGCTAATTCACACTGATGAGCAGGGTTGCACAGTGCTCTGGGCGACCTCAGGGAGCCTCCTTCCCCCCACACCTTCCCACCTTGCATTAACCCAACAAGTTTGGTTTTCTCACACTATCCCCAGTGCAGAGAGCTGCCCTGTGGCCACTGTTTTCCCCTCCGTGACAACATTGATGGTCTTCCCTCCTGCTGCTGGCAGACCCGAGAAATGTTTCAGCATAAGTTATAGAATAGTTGTAGGTGAAAAAAAGTCTGTATCTCAGTAATGCAGAAGGAACTGAAAGTGCCTGCTATCACTCAGGAAGCACGAGGGAAAGGGACCATTTATTTAGCAGATGCCCTGACACAGCCCCTCTCTGGGAAGGATGTTCTCATCCACCCTAGGGGTGACTTTGCTAACAGATCTCTCCGTCCTCAGGGAAGCAGAGGAGGATTCAAGCACCTGCTCTCTATATTTTCTCTACTATCGCAATGATCAAGAAGGAAATCATTAGACAGACCAGACTTCCAGCTCCCATTATTTTTAACAGGCGTTGCACATCTAATTTGAAATGCACAATGCAAATATTTACCTTCAAGTGTCAAAGGAGACTATAAAGATCTTTATGGATCTTCACACTTCAAGGACTTAATTCATTAAAAATAATTATACATATGTGAGGATTACTTCCAGAGTGGAGCTGAGATATGCAATCGGTTGCCAAGTAGGAAAGTACAACGTGCACGCTATATGTCTGTGTGTTAGCTTTTATGTGAGAGAGGAGGGCTCTCGTACATCGGAACATATGTGTGTAAACAGGGCTGAGAGGAGATCTCGCTGGAATTCACCACTGAATAAATTAGAGAGAGGCACTGTGTGGCACTGGAGACTCCCAATGCTGCAGGCAAGCTCTTTTGTGCTTGCCCACCTCCTTCACCTCAGCCTGAATACTCTACATGCCTCCTCATTTTAGAATGAGAGCAGTTTTAGGAAGAAAAATATTAGAAATTGGCTTTGATTTTCTTTGCCCCTCAGAGATTTCAAGGTGTCCAGCAATTTGTTTCCAACGGTGCCAGTTTTACAAGATTGAGGCTTTTAGCCTCAAATTTTGATTTATTCTGCGAGAACAGACACACAGAACTTTCCCATCCTTGATCCGTGCTGGGTGTTTAAGGGGCAGACGCTGCTATTTTGAGCAGGTAACTGGAAAAAAATTTACTGCTGAAGTCAACGGCCGAGAGGAGGCAGTCAATTAAGTTCTCAAACACTAATAATCTGTTCTTACTTGTAAATCATGGGGACTCTCTTTTAAGTGCTTGGAAAACTTCAAGCGTGACTCATGTAATAACAAGCGCCTTCTTTTTCAGAAAATAATGTTAATAATTTAGCTGTCTGGTTACCGCAAGGAGCATCTATTGATTTGACCTACTTGTGTGCCACCCCCACCCCCAAACTGGGAGAGTAACTCAGCGCTCATCAAACGCACAAAAGAGTAGCAGGGAAAGAACAGCTCTCCTTTCTCTCTGTTCGTGCTTGAGGTGCAGCGGTTTTGAAGAACAGCTGTCATAAACAGGCATTTATTTCTCCTTGTGAAGAATCCCACAGCCATTTACCTCGTCTTGCCTCAGAGGATGTTCACGCCTAGGCTCAGCCCCTGTGAAAGTCCTGCCGCCTATGTTCGCCAGCCTTCTGGCATCATCACAGTCCCTGTGTGCCGGGGGCTCAGTCACCCATGGGAACAACGCTCAGGCAGGGCGGAAAGAGTCTTGGGGGATCAGGACAGAGACAGGGAGATCTTGCAGTATTATACCATATATTCTTAATGCTATGTATTAACGTTAACCTGTGCTCAATGCGGGGACAGTTCAGAGAGCAGAGTCTGAGGATGAAATGGTCACAGCAACATGGGCTACTTAGCTGATTTTCAGCTCAATTTGCACCAGTTGGTGAAGCCCTGAGACTATGGCAATTTAGTTCACTTTTTAGATAATGGATCTTATCTGTCTTCATAGAACAAGTCTGCACTTCATAAAGTCTTACAGAATTTCACTGGCTATAGTGACACAACCCAGCTGCTGTTGCTAGTAATGAAAGTTTTATGGCATATGAAGCACATTAGGGCATTACTGGGAATCCGTTGCAACATCAGACATTTGCCTTTGACATCAGAAAGGTGGTAAAATAATGATGAAATGTGCTCCGAGGGTACACGTGGTTTAATAGTGCCTATTACATTTGACACAGACAGGCATGAACCATGTTATCTTGCATTTTTGCAAATAATATTTATTCCACAAAGAAGTTCATGCATGCAGAATAAATAGCACCTTCCTGGTGAAAGCATATAATTAGCTGAAATCCAAGAAGTGACAAATATTTGCTTTGCCTGAAAGTTACTGCATGAGATTCTCAAGTTTGAAGTATTTCAGAGACAGAAATGACAGCCTTCACGCTTTCATAAGTACTTGGTGCTGCTAAGTACTAAGTGACACAGGTTGCAGGTAGCAAATTTCTAGCTAATGTGGAAATTATGCACCCCGTTTCACTCTCCCCTCTGTTCTCCATTCCCTTTTGCCCTCTTGGAGCTCTGCACGCCTCCATCCTTCAGGGAAGCTGTAGCACCTTCCAAGTATCATGGACTAAAGCCCATTAGCTGTTCCTGAAGCTGCCTGAAAACACTTCTGTTTTGAAAAAAAAAAAAGGTTTTCCAATTGAAAAATGCTGTTGCAACTGAATTAACTTGTATTTCATTAAGTTCTGTCTATATCATTGCTTTTGTTTATCTGAGGAAAAAACTGAGAGCTTCCCATTTCAACACTCGCAATAGTTTGAGGTTTTAATTTTGAAATAACTTTCATTATGAAATGTTTAAATGTATCAAAGTAAAATGCATCAAGTGACCCCAAATATTTATGAAAAATCCATCGCCTACCGATGTGATCTGATAAACCACAGGAGATTAATTAGTCTTGGTCATGTGACTTTTCAAGCACTAAACATGGCTCAAGGGGTTTTGCTTTTTGTAGTGTAAGCCTGTATTTTCCTGTATTTATATAAAATATATAAAATATAGGGGAGTTTGTTACATGGTAGCATTTACCACTGGTATGATTATTTTACTCAAAATATGAAAATCTCCATTTCACCAAGAGCTATAAGGCTATTTTCATAATAAGAATAATTCAATGTAATTTTTCATCCATTAATTCAAAACAGCTCCTTTTCAATTGCTTTAAAGTAATTTGTACAGCAATTCAAAAAATAGTATGAAAATAACCTTTTAAGTCAGAGGGTACCACATACACACTGAGTAATCTAGACCAAAATTTTCTCTAAGATATGGACTACGATGTCTTAAAATAGACCATATGCTTTCTCTTCTCTTGTACAAAAAAAGAAAAATAGAGGACTTTCCCCCAAAGGTATTCAGCATTGACTGAACTGCTCTTGTGCCCTGCTGCATCTTGAGGAGGTCTGACATATGTCCACAGGGTTTCTAGTTCCAGACAAATGTCCAGACAACTGAATCATTTAATTCTAGTGTTAAAATGAGAAGAAATTAAACTTCCATAAAACCCCCTAACCGTATCAAACTCAAATATCTTTCCTTGCCCTGCTCCATTTATGCAAATACATTTATAATGTTTCATAAACCAGCAGTGTAGCAGCTTAAATGTTTAAAAATAAAACTTCTGCACAGACATTAGCTTTAATTCATTTCAAAGTGCCCTTTTTTTTTCCTATGGAGTTTGTGAATTAAGGTTATATTGTGTTAGGGTTGGGATTTTTCTTTAGCTGTGAATTTCTGTCCTCATTTGGCTTGCAGACAGCCCTTTCACAGTGCGGTGATGTTGCAGGTGAGGACCATCCATGCCTTTGCCAGGCAGGAGCATGTGTTTGATAAGAATGTTGACGGGTCAAAGGCTGTCACCATTCATCCTAAAAAGCTATTTCTGACTAACCGTCACAACACAAACACACTGCAATATGGCTACCAGGTTCAGTATTGATTTCCCATCTAATATAATATCATGATTGTATATTACTTGTTTTTGCACTTTATTATTCCCTAGGATGTTAACTTTGAAGTTTTAAAAGCATTTAGTTCTACAGCTGCAATCCTTAACACCTCTGCAGACTTCTATGCATCACTTTGTCACTCTCCTCTCCCCCGTGTGCTCAGCTGACCTCGTGCAGGGGAAAAACCCTTCCCGCTCACTTCACCAGGAGCTACCAACTCCTGAAATACCAAAACATGGTTTCAAAAGATGTAGCGCTATTAGAAAAGGGCTGCTTAAAAAAAAAAATAATAAAAAAAAAAGCAGCTGCTTGCCCCGGGACAGCTTTACAGGCTAAGAAGAGGAAAGTTCATTGGAGAGCCCTGTGCTGGTGGGGACTTCAGGGGACTTGACGTCGGTGTTGACTCTCAGGAGGGGCCAAACACTCCCCGCTGGTCCCTCTCCCCTTTTGCCGTCTTGTGTCTGCCTTGCCCCCCTGGACTTCGAGGTCTTTGGGACATTCTTATGCTCTTATCCCCCCATCAGCTGGGTTCTCCTACATGCTGCTGTAGATATCTATAGCAATCCAACTCAATTAGAATATAAAAATGTTTAATTGAATTCTCCTTTGTTCCCTGATGATATTCAGGAGGGTAGCACATGATACCTGCAGATGGATGGCAACTAAACAGCCATTTAAAGATGCAAGCAGAAGTGGAAGTTTGTTTTCATTCATTTTCTATCTCTCGTTCAAATACAGCAAAACATTTATTAATCCTCCTCCAAACCATATGCCATATGTCTAATGAGTGGTAGGTTAAGTTAATCATAGAAAACCAACCAAGTATAGCAAAAAACCCATTGCAGAGCAGGTGAAAAGCTAATACTGTAGATCTGAGTTACTTAAATAAATGAAGGAGATGAAGAATATGCAGGGTCAGGCCCCCCAGGATGTTCAAATAAATATTGAGTCAGCTAAAATTTTTCTGGGTACTTGAGGTGCTCTCTTGATAACTTTTGAACTGCTGGCTGGGACATCTTCACAGCTTTTGTGAAGGCTCATGCTGCAAGTATTGCTGGCCCTGCTTTGTAAGGTTTAGGAATTATTCTGAAGGCTTAGCAGATATAGATATTTATACAGGACTTTGTCATACGATTGCTTTAGGCTGTAAGGAACCAGTGGGAAACTGAATCCAGAGGTTTCCCAGGCTCACCTGTGGGATACCTGAATTACCAAATGAACCCATGCTTGTGTTTTCCAGACATCTTTTATTGAAGAAGTGACATGACTGCTCATAAACTGTGATAACACAGAACATCTGCAAATTTAGCAAGGAAATGCTGGAGAAATTTGTTTTGTTTTGTTTTGTTTTGTTTTTTCCACCATTTTACCAGTTTTACCAGGTTGTGGTATCTGTTACAATCTTCTTGCTGAGACAGCAAATGCTGACTGTGAAAAATGAGTGTTGACAAATTCTGTGCAAATTTCTGTGCATTGTTCAGTGCCAACTTGTAACTTGTAACAGCTCTTCTATTCTCTAGAAATTAGCCTGCATTGCTTGCCAAACTAGAGCAGTTTTGTGGCTTGTGCAAACAGGACTAGGAAGACACCATCATATTCATTTCACTTGAGCTGTAATTTGACCCAAGAATTTGATTTCCAGCTTCCATAAATTCAATATACTACTAACCCACTCCTCCAGCTAGGCCCTTGAGTCCTTTACTCGCTGGAAATTATGCTCCTATTTAATTATAAATATTTATAAAACCTCTGTGATCTTTAAAAATGTGAGAACTATCTCGGTGTTTATAATTGTTATAAGAAATATCGCAAACCCACTAATTGAATGAATCTTTCAAATGTGAGTAATTTTTTATTTGAATTCTACATCCTTATGTATTATGTAACAATTAGTAATGATGTGATGGATAATTTTTTTGGAACAGTTCCTGATTCCATTACTCAACTACTCGATCGACCAGTAATTATGAATCATATCTTTAATTAGCTGCCGCTCTTCAGAAACATATGAAAGCCAAGGGCATAAAGTAATTGGCATAAAAGTTTTCCTAATTAATTTATCTGTCCGTGTGAGTAACCAGGACTGGAGTCAGGGGAACATTTATAACTCCAGGAAGGCCAGCCCTAAAACCCAATGTCAAACGAGATTTATATTTCTGAATTATAAAAAGAACAACAACAAGCCACAAAATTACATTATCCCCAACTCCAACAATGCAGCACATAATGCGTTGTTCAGAGATGAGCAAAAACTTCTTATTGATCCAATTCATTTTCATCGTATTCTCTAGTGGGTCTTTCAAATCTCTCTGGCTATTTCCCTCATTCCACATAGTAACAGTAATCAAGCACATTAAGCAATTCATTAAACAACAGCCCCACTGACCACAGGGAGTATTACAGCTAACATTCATTAGGCAACTAGCAACTTTATTTAAGCAGAAGAGAGCTCGGGAGTGCAAGACTCAACTCTTTGTCTTTCAGGAGGAGCCTGTGGCCCACCTAGGCAGTACTGTATCTGCTTTTCACAAACTATAAAACCTTTAAGCTGGCTGGCACAGATAGTGCCTTTTTCAAGGAGCCGCCTGGAAGAGAAGACAAAACGGAGCGTGTGCTGGTTTAATTCTCAGCCTGCCAAAGATTAAGTTAAAATCTGAGCTCATTGTTAAGTACGGGTTGTTAAGATTTATGCCTGATATAAAACTAAAACCTTACAGTATTGATATTTAGGTCCTGTATTTTTCAGATCTGATTTCAAGAGGGCAAAAGTTGTAAAGCATCCAGGTTTGTTCATTTGAATATCCTGGCTTGCCTGGCACTTTGCAGTAAAAATGATATATGTTGTCCTTCATAATAACAGAGGAAAGGCTAAAACAACAACAACAAAACCTTTCTAGAAACAACGATTAAAAAAGTGTTAGAAAAGTTTCACTAACATTTGGCCAATGTGCCTGTATAGTGTTTCTGTCCTAATTAATGAAGGATCTAAGCTTCACATTTGTTGCAAAGTCCCTGAAAAGGAGATAATTCTTATAAGCAAATATACCGCTGTTCTCTTGCTTGCTTATGTATTTATTTCATTTTTTTTTAAGTCAGACCATATTACAGAAAGGAGGAGACAAAATTATACAATATTACTCAGCATTATTGTTTGTATAAGGATTCCTACAGAAATCCAGGCTATTTTCTTAAAAAGTTGACACTCCTAAAGTGTTAAACCAATGTTTAAGTAGCTATTTCCACAGTCTACTCAGTGATTCCACTGAATGAATATATATGCACAAGGCTAAAAAAAACGACCTTCCCCTTCCATAGTGTTATTATTTTCTATTACTCCTATGAAAGCATAACCAAGTTTGGCACAGTTACTATTAAATCACACAATGCTTGAAATGACTTGGCTTCTTGTATGGTGTAACTTAGCATAACTCCCTTGATTTCTGAGGAACTAGATAAACCGAGAAGCTGATTCATTTTGTCATGGCTCTATTCTGGCTTTAAAAGTCTCTGCTACAGCATTCATGTTATTCCCTATTGCTGGTACAGAAATTATTAAGAGTATTAAAAAGAATTAATGGCATTACTGATTACTGACACTTATAACTGGAGGGTAGAGTCAACCCTGCTATAATCTAAAAATACATTTCTGGGGTGTTTAATTATTTGAAACCTGGTGATTAAACCTGCAGACCAACTTCTCCAGAGTAACTTTTCCTGCTAGGACATCAGCTTTCTTTCTAAACCTTGTATCTCACTGACAAAATACTAGATTCATTCTTTCTAGGTCATATGTTATGATTAAGCATTTGAGATGGTGCCATCAGTAAATAAATAAATAAAAAATAATCCCCATTTTACTCAGTGTTCTGTAGCTGCAAGTATAAAACCAGAGCATGTGCCAAATCTGACAGAGTGGTGCAGTGCGAGGCCCTTTGGAAACCTGGGCTCAAGGCTCGCTTCAGTGTTGCTCTCCGGGCTGACATGGCCAGAAACTTGGGAAGAAGTAGGAGGGCCCTTGCCAGAAATGTGATGTTTTCCCCCTCTGGATGGACCCATCCCTGCGGGGCTGGAGTCTCCCACCAAGGAGAAACCATGGGGCAAACTTATTGCCCCACATTAAGGAAGACGAAGCTTGACAAGGGATGGGGCTTAATCCCAGAAGCTAGCTGGGGAGGTCGCTTGAACCTTCTTTACCTGTTTGTAGGAAAGGGTGTCATGAGGCAAATAGGTGGTGGGCCAAAATGCTGGTACGAAAATGAGCTCCAGCAAGTGGCGTGGGCTGATGGGAGAGCACCAAAATCAAATACAGCCCACTGGGCTCTGCTGCCTCCTGTGCCCTGCTGCTCACAAGCACTATCGTTCATAAGAAACCATCAGAAAATAAGACATTTATCTCACTCAGACATCTTGACAGCCTTGTAAGCAGAATGCGTTTGGTTGTATGACTAAATATTTTGGGATAACATGAACCCTGGGTCCACGGTTCTGGCCAGGCAATTCAGAGCCCATACAATAGCCGAAGCTCTAACATTGTTACGAGATTTAAAGGGCAAAGAGGGTATTGTTCTCTTTCATGACACAGAGCCTGCGATTTGAACTCTGTCAAACCACCCTTAGAAAACAGAGCTAGTGACTTATTTTATTAGCAACAGAAAGTATTACAAAAATTGTATCTAACATATACAGTTTACTGCTTTTATTTTCTGTACTCGGTGCCCATACCGGCATATAAATGCATTTGTACTAAGGTGGAGAGTTTATTATATATGATGAATGGCACTAAAATATTAGTTTTATCCTTCCTGTAAAAACAGGAGCCATAACTCATGACAGGTGCAGCCTCCAGATGCCAACAGTGCTATTGGTTTCAGGGCCAGGACCAGGAAGACAGATAATTCTGCTAATTCCCTCCACTATATTATTATATTCTTACCTGCAGTGTGAGACAGCTTATCATGGAATCATTAGAACAAAAATGCATGTTTAATGTTATATTACCAAAAATTAAATGGGAACTGCAACTCTAGCACCTTTCAAACATTATGCATTATACACTAAACTCTGGGAGAATGCAAAGTGTTTGTTTTATTTTTATTTATTTTTGGTATTTGGAATGTTTGAAGACCATCTTTTTATGCTGGCAACTTTTAAAGGCCTCCATCATCATAATATCTGGGCATGGAGGTCCTTATGATAGATATGCCTTCATGACAAAGGACCACTGAGCACCGCCACGGGCCCTGGAACAAACTTTCCTGGTTCTTTCTTTCCTTTCTAGTTCCTGCTGAGTTTACCCCCCTAGATGCAGACTGCTTAGCTGTTACTACATAGTAAAAACTGCTGTAGTAATGGAGGGGAGTTGTTGCTTCATTTACTAATACCACAGGACCACTAGTTCTGCACGCCTCTACAACCTTGATTACACCTCCCAGAATTAGGATAATACTGTAATTCTTGCTCTACAGGTGAGATGAGTCACAGAAAGGAATTTACTTGTCCGGAATTCCCATAGGGAAACTGTAACAGTGGAGGGATGCAAACCAGGGTCACCCAAGCTCCAAGTAAATGCTGTAATCACTGGACCAGTGGGCATTTCATACCTTTCAAATAATCTTTTTTTCTGTTTTCTTATTCTGTTTTTCCACCACTTTTAATTACCTCATTGATTTCAAAGAGCTCCCACTGCCTCTTGGAAAACCTTGAAAAGCATTCATTTTTAGAAACAATTCTGCTGATATGTAGTTTACCTTATATAGCTTTCTTCCTTTATTATTATGCAAATGCCTTTGGAAGAGAATAAGTGTGCTTCTGAAAAATTGCCCTGCTAATACTGCTTACTTGTGTCTGAAGCCATTCTCATCTTGCTCTTGTAAACACAACCAGCAAGTGTAGAACATGCAGGAGAGCAGACTACAAATCAAGTTCACATTTTCCTTAAATATTTTGTGAAGGTGCCTTGAGAGTACTGAGAGTTTGTAGTTCTACCTTATCTGAAACTCGGATTTTATTTTCACTGAGTTTTTACAAAAACGGCCTCTATAAGAAAAGATTTGGCTGCCTTGGAATCACACTCTCCTGCTGATCTCTGGTATGACAGATGGGATCAACTGAGCTGCTTTAAATGGCAGTCACCACAGGAGGACAGAAAGGGAAGGGGACTTGCCATTACTTACAACCCATCAAAACACAAGTCTGACTTTGTTAAGATATTCACGGTGTCCAACATAACATTCACACAAGCTATCCAACAAAACACAGTCTAAATTACTATGCAGTGACTACAAACTGGTTGAAGGCTTCTGTTTCGAGAACGGTCACCAGTGTCTTTCTGCCAGGAGAAGATGCAGGCCGGCCTTGCAACACATGGTGCGGAGATGACATAAGGCTTGAGTGGAGGCTGGTCTCTTCATCACATCCATGATGGAGGAGAACATAGATGTTAGAAGGGGCATGAGCATGGGAGGGGTAGCAAATGTTGGAGAGGACAGGGTTCAGGAAGCTACTAGAAATTGCCTGCTTGCTTCTACATCCATCTTCTCCCTCTCTTAGAGCTTCTTGACCTTAGTTTCCTTTGAATTGCTCTTCATCCCTTTCCTCTCTGCTCTCCCCAGACACAGCTGGTTAATAGAAATTAGCCACATACATACGGTGGGTAATCTAGGTTGCCCTGGTTGCATCCCAGTGCAAGGGCTGAGACAGCAAACCTCTAGAAGATTTTAATGTTCCTATGGTGTTTTCAAGCATTGTTTCATTTACTCTGATTACATCATCCATTTTGGTTCCCCTCTCCTTACTCTGTCTTGTCCATAGAGATTAAACTCTTGAGCCAGAAACTGTCACTGTGTTTGTACAAGGCTCAGTACAGCAAGGTCTTGTGCTTGGCTGATCTCCAGGTACCAGTGTATAAACCGAATTAATGATAATGTACAGTTCAACTACAGTTCATATGCACATAGACAGTATAATCTAAATTTTTTCTTAGCATTTAAAAATGCTTAAAACTTTACTAACTATGAACAATTTCATTGTCAGGTTCCACACCACTACGTCTCCCTCACAAACTCTCAGAGCTTCAAAGGCACTTCAGTGCCTGATTCCCCTTTCATTTCACCGAATACCTTTGAGGAAATTGAGCTAAATTTCTAGGATCTACAATAAATATCCAAGATCCAATACCTACATCACATCTAGATTTCTCCTGAGCCCCTCCCCTGACATGCCTAATTTGGCCTTTTCATCAGACTTCCAGCACTGGATTTGCAAGTGGGCCACAAAAGTGAACACACACAAATGCAGTTATCCTACAGGACTGAAGCCAAGTTAAGTACTTTTTTTTAAATGCATTCTAATGTCATGGATGGGACCTTAGACTGTTCTCCCACAGATGTGCTCTCCATTCAGTCTCAAGTCACATGTCGAAATCATTAGCTGGTCAATGTGTGAATCAGTGGACTAGGACATTTCCTTCTTTCTAGAGGTGTTTGGGGTGTTGTTGAATATCGTTGCAAGGTGCTGTCAGAGAAGACGCTGAGTTAGAACCTGTCCACAGAAATCTGGCATAAAGATCATGGTGAAATCCCCACTCTGACACATTAAACTCCACCGTGCCAAGTAACATTCGTGGCTTATAGACTACCTTTTAAATTTTAGGTCTCCACCATCTTTCAGTAAAATGTGAGTTACCATCGGCTAGACATGAAACATTTTGCAACTTTAATTTTAAATCCATCATAGCAGCTTCTTTCTAGCTACTAAGATGCTACATTTGCCTTGTACCTACTGGAAAACAAGATCCAAATGGATGGAAATTATAGGAAGCGACTGACTTAACTAAGTTAGAATAATAGTTTGTCAGCACTATTTAGTCCTCTGCAACACTTTATTAGTAATAAGTATACCTAATACAGTGTTCTGTATTCTTCAGTAGTAAGAAAACATGAAAACAAATTGTAAATAAGTCATCACTGAAATGCAAGTACAGAATGGAAGCTTATATCTTCTTTTTCTTTACTCCATTAAAAAAGGCTTAATGAGTGTACATGTGGTTTTGCCAATTTTCCTTGTACTTTTCTTTAAATTTACTGAAGTGTATTGTATTGGTACTTTTTACTACCTGTTTGAAAAACACTGGAGCAAGAGAACTACTTACTATAGCACTATATTTCTGTATCACCCAATATTAACACATACTTTCTGCACATTTCTTTATGCTGGACTGACAAACACTCACACAAATCAACCCAGACAGTTCCATATAAATAACCTGATACAAAACTCTTTCTAATTAGAAAGCCTTTCACTGTTTTCCAAAAAGATATGTAATTAGAGCTTTTTTTCTACAGGGAAGCTTGGAAAGTTTGAATTTTTTTTCAAAGATTTAGCAGTTGGATCTAGAAATAATTTTGTCCTGAATGCAACAGGAATGGTGTGCAAAGAGAGACTAGATGCACAAAAACCTTGTCCGAGGTTGTCCTGGACTTCTATCCAGGAGCTCGGTGCACTGGCAGATTTATGCTATTTTGAGGGTTCCTGCTCCAGCGCAGCGCGGGAGCCAGCGGGTGTAGGGAGATGGTACCCGAGCAGAAGCTGATGTTCCTGCAACCCTGGCTCTCCCCTGGGAAACCTGGAGCACAGCAGAGGACAGATTTGGTGGTGCTCTCAGCTGAGCTGTTCGAATCCCAGCCCGGCACTGAGATTCAGTGCTAAACATCTACGTAAAAAAGAAAATCATCTGGGGTGAGACACATGCCCAGTGCTGCAATTCAATAAAGACTTCCTCTCTGAAAGCTTTACTTTCCTTTGCAGCCTCTCCACACATCATTATTTGGCACATGCTTTAGATCTTTAAAGTATGTACGTGTCGGTTTTGTTCCTTTCAGCCAGTTCTTATTCTTCCCCTACCCTTAACACTTCCCCCCGGCCGCTCTTCTCCCCCTCCCACCCACATCCACCAACTCCTCCTCCCCCCCACCTCTGGCATTACAGAACCACTGCCTCAAACTATATAAAACCCTTGGCCTCAAACCAGAGAAGACCTAAATGCAGGAAAGTAAGGATAAATTAAAGTGACAGGGTCTCAGCAGTGGAAATTAGTGCAACTCTTCTAATTGCATGTCTAGCCTGAATGATGGGATACTTAATTCTTACACATCCCAGACAATTGCTTTATACTAACATGAGCTCTGGGAAAAAGGCAGATTCCAGAGACATATGGAGCAGTAGATGGAGTGGAAAAATAAATCAGTTGTCCCAGCCACAGTGGAAAAAATGCTTTATCTGCACTGTTAATATAAGGTGTTGCCACCATTAAACAAAACCGATAATGTCTCCTTCATCCATTCTTAGTATAAAAATAGAACATTAAATAATTAAGTGGCAAAGTGGGCTTTAGGCTCTATTTATTGTTACTTGAACAAGAAATGAGCTTTGGGTGAGGAGGTTACATTCCTCTAGTTAGTGGACACAGTCCTAAATACAGGATCCCGAGAGACATAGTCGGGGGAGCAGAATGCTCTACTCCACTTCTATAAGGACTGCTAATAAAAGGCTTCAAAACTAGCATGGGTTCTTATATCTATTTAACCTTTTGCCCCAAGAAGCAAAGAGCATCTGGCTAAGTGGAGAGTAAAAGCACAGCTACTTTTCATTATCAAGGCTTAGAGCCAGACTATGTGGAAGCCTGAGCTGCCAAGCCTGGGTTAAATGCTTGTTGCCTTCACTGCCTGAGGCCATCTAGCGTGTTTAGAAATGATTAAGTACTGCAGCCTAGAAAGGACCTGTCCTGAGCGTTCATCTCTGACTTCCCGCAGAAAAGAGAGCCTGGCAATGACAGAGGCAGATGGATGAGTCTCATTAGTATGGCGAAGCAGCGAACCAGACTGCCTTCACAGAGCTGTCCAAAAAAAAGAGAGCAAATTAAAATAGGAGCTGAGAAAACCAATGAGCAAGTGTTTTAACTCTCTGATACCTGGATTCATCTCCAGCAGGTTAGGCAGCTGGCTGTCCTTCCCAAGAACCTCTGATCCATAAGCAGGTGATGAGCACTTGGGAGGCACGGAAATTTCCACCTGTCCGTATTTTACTTTTGCATCTGTTTTTTGGTGAGCTTTGGAAAAATGTAGGATGCTTATACATACTACACCTCACACACATATACTTGGAATATTCTATGGTATGGCAAGAGCAAACTAAAGCATCCTGCACTTACAGTGCTTAAATCATTGTCAAAACCCACAAAGTATGATAATTAGATTATGACAGAGAATTATGGCATACAACAATGGCATGGGAATGTCAAATCTCTTACATAAATAAATATTACACCCACAAGAATGATGAAGTTATGCAGTCAGGAGGATTACTGCCACTCTGAAGGAGAACATCTTGCTGACTGGGGCATTATCTGAAACACCCTTGCACAAAAAAAAGTAGCAACTCCAGCACTGAAGTGCAAGAAGCCCCAATGCAGGAGTTTGGTAACTCAGTGGCATCAGATGCACCACCCTGGAAGTCTTCATAGCGTGACAGACTGGCAAACCTGCAGCTATTTTGAATGAGACTTTCTGCAAGACTGATGGGAAATTATATCAATTTATTACCTGCTTTGATTTCTCTGAGTTGATTCAGGTGCCATCTAACCATGAGAAGAGAAAGAAAAAGCATTTGAATAATTCAGAGTGCAAATTGCTGCATGCAAGGCAGCCATTTTGCTTTGTCTTTTCATGCAAGATGAATAGTGTAGCATAGTAGAAATGTACCTAATGCCCTTCATTTTTCTTTTGATGAAGTAAGTAGGATCAGAAGCCACAATTTAAAAGAAGAACTTTGAAAGCAGTCAGGACCTTCACACTGTAAAAGAGGCAGTAGAACCGCCCCAACAAAAACAACACCACAACAGATCTTTAAAAAATTGGGATTTTGTTATAAATAAAACCATATGTTACATTGTTGGTACCAGGAGTATATTGGAGGAGGTGTTGAAGAACAAGTTTCATTCTCCACTACAGGTCTCTGCTGTCAGTGAGGGGATGGACGAAGTCACATAAGAAAAAATCTCACTGAGGTTTTGTTTTTCACGGAGTCATAGAAAAAGCCTTCCATAATTGCTGTAGAAAGTAGGATTCTTGGGCACTCTTTAATGTCTCTGAAGTCTACAAGGACATGATTTTCAGATGTGTTAACATCTCTGTGCAGTCCCACTTCTTGTTTCCTACTCAGCACTCCTGGCTTGTGATACTTCTGTATTTGCTCAGAGACTTCATTCCACTGTTGTCATCGTGCCCAGGAGAGTCTGGAAACAGAGATTTCTTTTTTTTTTTTTTTTTTAATTTGACTTTTTTGATTCCAAATGAATGAGGGATCAGTGCTCAAGGGGCATTAGAAGCCTAAACGTTTCTGAGGAGGAGGAACAAAATTCCTTTTCTCCTCCAGTGAAAATGAGCCATTACAACAAGGACTGGGAAACTGTGGGAGCCACTGCCTCCTCCCCAGTTCCTAAGTTATTTAGCATTCAAAGCAGGAAAGATGACCTGACAGAGCATCTTTGTCATCCCTTTATTTTCACTTACCACCTTCTCCTCTGTGCTCTCTTCTACCTGCCAGTGCCAGGCAGCTGACCTCTATTCACAGCTTATTCACTTGTTCTGGGCCAGGCTGGGGCTGTTAAGGCCACAGTTACCCAGGAGGAGAATATTCTTCTTTCTTAATCATCTCACAAAGATGATTATAGGACCTAAAAGCCTACGGAAATATTTCTTGTTCGCTTTTTTGTTTAGCTAATAGAGATCAATGCCATTTTTTTCCCAACTACTTCAATTTAAGGTTATGTTAAGTTAGTGATTAACTTTCAGGTTTCAGGGGAGACCACAGTGGGCAACTAATCTGAGCTATGATATAGCAAGAGTACAGACAATACTGGTTTCTTATATTTAATACTTGTTTGAAATAGAGCATTTCCTTTTCTGAAAATCTAATCTTGAATCAAAAGCTACTTGACATAGTGAATTAAAAGCAATTCTTAATACGTTCTTCCAGTGGTCAGATGCTTTTGATATTAGATAATTATAATTCCTCACTAATCTGAATTTATTGAGTTTTAACACTCAGCCATTCATCTGAACACCTAAGACATTTTGAAAGAGTGGTGGCTATAGAAAATGGTTTAGGCTTCAAACTGTGATTTTTCAGATGGGCGCCTGGAAGATGTAGGGCTTGCTAATAAAAGAAAGACTTTTAAATAAATTGCTTTAAAACCCAACTGCTAGCCACAGAAAAGGACTTAGGTATTCAAAGTGCACTTAAGCTTACATCTCTGAAAATTTCAATCGAGATATCACCTAACACTGGAAATACTAGAAACCACAGTCTCTGCCATTTTTCACCTTTATGTTTCTCACAAGTGCCTCAATATTGCCAACGCTGAACAATCAGATGCCTTGTTCATGCCTAAAGCCTATCATCATCCACAAGCGAGATGTTCTTCCTCTTAGTTTCACGCAAGGTTTGAGATAAACATACTCAATTGCACTCCTCCCAAGAGGAGGCCACTTTCTTTAAGAGTCCAGATTAAGATAATTTTCCAGGTATGTTTCTGCTTAGAGGACTGTTCTGAGATGCAGGAAGTCTTCATGAATTCTGTTCTTAGCCTCATGAGATTTAATCTTACCCTATCTATCTCTACCTAACTCTATGCTTTTCCAGAGAGTAGGATATCCTCCTTCTAGCCTTTGAGACCGTGCCATTATGCAGATTGGGTAATCACTATTTGCCTTAACTTCATCACTTACAGTCCATCATAGGCTACTGCATTGTTTTTTCCTGGAGCACCTTCATTTTCTGCTCTTATGGTCCTGTCATAGAAAATTTCTGCTGACTGCAGACAATATTCAGGACTTTTTTTGGTCCTTGTCAGTACAGAAGTTTTGTCTTTTTCTTTGATGAAAGCCAGTGAGGGAGTGGGTAGAGCCATAGTCCTAGGAGCAGGAGCTAATGTCCGTACACTTCATGAAGTGTCAGCTCTGCAGGGACAGCAGTGGCAGGAGGCAGAAGGGTGGCTGGACATCTACAGCACATACCTGGTCCCCACACCCCAGCAGCTGGGTCAGAAAGGAGAAGCTTTGGAGCAGAAAGGGTGAAAGAAGAAGAGCGCTATTTGGAAAGCTCCTGTGCTGGAAAGTTGAAGGATCATTGGGGAGACCATGGTGCATCACCTACGCAGGCATGACTGCTGGGATCCTGCTCTGAAGGCAAAAGAAGCAAACAAGCTTATTGCCGTCTCTCAGGAATTTCAGGAACATGGCAGCCCTACAGTTGTCTTATTGAGAGGCATATCTGGCAGTGAGAAGAAGGTGAAGGGGGAAGGAGGAAACTGGGAGGTGGGAAGAGGGTTGGTGGAGTTGGACTCTACATATAGCTCTCACCATGGCCTGAGGATTTCTACCCATGTGGCACCCTATGGACACAGTGCAGGTAGTGACACCTGCAACCACTCTAACATATGCCTGACTGCACGTTGTGGGAGCACAGACAGCATGTCAATAAGCTGGGTGGATCTACCTGGAAAATACTATTTAGCCCCCCCATATTCAGGCAGGCTCACAACCAGCCACCTGTAGACAGCCGAGTGATGAAAGACCAGCAGAGCCAGCGCCGAACGCCCAGGGAGGCGGCTGTGATGGGAAGGGGCCTGGGCTCCTGCCACGACTTACATTTGGGGATGAGGATCTGTGTGCCTCATTTGCCAGATCTCACACAAAAGCAAGCTGCTGACTGAAGGCTAGAGAAAAGAGATATCTCCTCCAAAATAATATTTGGTGCCAGTTATAAGAAAACGTTCGTGGACAGGGGTCAGGAATTATACAGCCATGCTGACCTCTGAAGAAGAGAGAAATAGCAGTAGGTTTACAATCAAATTTAATTACATATTTCAAATTGACCATGAAATTTTATCATTAGGTAACTAACCTCTTTTAAGTAGGAAAG
Organism: Platalea leucorodia; assembly: GCF_965183815.1. Taxonomy (NCBI): domain Eukaryota; kingdom Metazoa; phylum Chordata; class Aves; order Pelecaniformes; family Threskiornithidae; genus Platalea; species Platalea leucorodia. The sequence goes on from NC_138825.1 coordinate 82,979,734, forward strand.
GTGAATGATGGAGTGAGACTGCCTCATTGACTGTTATTGCTTTACCTGGATTCCTGTGTCTCCCTAATGCATCTACTAATCCTTTAGTTTAACTTAATATGAGGAAGAAGTCAGCTTTGTTCAATCCATTTGCAAAATGAGAAGATGCCAACTTTTCCCTTTTACACTGGTATTTATTTTAACTAACAACATGAAAAAGAGCACTAGAGTTAATCACTTTCAATCAATGTCAACTACATTATTAGTTAATGGGAGTTTATACTGCATAATATTATTTGTTTGCGAGCCATTTTCTGATGTGTTACATCCAGTTAAATGCCTTATCCTTGTGTATTTAAAATAGAGAAAAAATGAAGGCTAGAATCAGTGAATTTGTAAACATTGGCACACAGAATTAATTTTACTTAATCATAATGAGGACATAAGTTAGTAATGTGAGAGTATGACTTATTTCTGCAAACCACATGTAGTAAGCTCTACATAGAGCCACATTTTGCTTTTTAAGTCTTTTGCCAGCTGATTCTGAGATCGTTATTTCTACAATCTTATCTTTAAAATTACTATTTGCATATAAAATATTATTTATATATAAATCTCACAATTTCTACATTTTGTGTAGCTGTGCAAACTTCTTAAACCCCACATGTACACCCCATACACCAGCCTCTTGCATGCAGACCACTGTATTGCATCTTCTAGATGTAATCTCATTTCTCATTTTTGTCATATGAGGATCTGGGAGAACATTCAAATCAGAAAAAAAGCGCATTGTAATGAACTTGTCTATAGCTGAACTGCCCAGGAGTTTTGCATTTACCAACATTTTCCACTCCTACTTTGACCTAATATTCCCTCTTCGCTCCTATACATCTCCTTCTCCTTTGCATCATCCCAATCATTAACTAAATGGCTATGAGTAATAGTAGAGTAACAAGTAGATGGAGCTTGAATGAGAAAGGAATGAACTATATATGACATAACTCTTTTTCTTAAAAAGGACTTCCTGTGCCATTATTACTTTATAGTACAACAAAAGCCTGACCTGAAAGTTAATAAAGAGAGCATGTTTACTAATTAGGCTTTATTCTCATTGGTCCATGTTAATTGCAAAATATCAATCTATCTCACTTATGAATATGCAAATGTATGTCAGACTGGCACAAGTTTCCAGTACACAGTACTCTGCTAGCTTTAATTAGATCAAAAGTGGGTCCAGCTCAATTCAGCAAGATGGGCCTTACCCTTTAATCAGGAAAATAAGTTTGTCTCCTAACAGTATCTTCTTTTGACAGTCAGCAAACACTAATTAACAGACATAGCTATATTAATTGCATTACTCCACTGTATTCTTATCAGCTAGCTGATGTTGCCTGTTTGCTAATGCAAATAGTTGCTGCTTTCGTAAAGTCAACTTGCAAAAGTCTTTCTAATGCTAACTAGCAATCAATGCATATAAGATTTCTAAGATTTCTGTAGGGAATTCTGCATAATAGATGTATTCTGTCTTTTGAGGTATCCATGGCCATTTAGTATAATTATTCCTTAGAGCTGCACCTATCATATTATCAGCTTTTTCGGAGGATAAAGAACACAACTTATTTGTTTAAGAACAAAGGACTGTAATCATTTCCTTTAGGAATCACTAAATCACTAAGTTAAATGAAGATGTATGACCCAATGGAAAACTTGCATTTATAGTAATTATGTTTTTTTTTTTTCCTTAAGATTCCTTTAACATCTTTTAAAAGGCAACTTACTGGTTTTACAAAATAGTGACTTGACAGCCCTGGAGACTGTAATCCCATGGAATGAGTTTTATACGGACTGTGCTAAGCAAAGCCTCCCAGGCTGCCCTGTCCATGGGTTTTGCCTTCAGCCCTATTCTTTGAGGGCCACTGGGAGGGCCAAGAGGGTAATCCAGTTTCTATGTTCATTCAGCTCCTAAATTCCCTGAGATTGCCAACTTGGGTGTTGATGAATGCCACTTGCAAGGCAGTTTTCATCATGTAGACAATAGGCTGCCATGAGCAAGGCTGAGACCACCCACCCTTTTCATGTAGACTGCCAAGCAGCCATCCCCAGGTTGTTAAAGTTTTGTCCATACTGGCTAGCACTGGTATCCTAAAAGGGAGTGCCACAGTCGTCTATCAGACAACATCTCTCTGCAGCCAGCCTGAGGTCTCCTGCCTTTGCCTGTATGCAAAGCAGACCATGATAAATGGATCATGATAAACATATATGGTGCATACATAAACACCCATGTGCTGCTAAAGCTGGGTAAAGCTAGGCATGCAGATTTTAGGCAACACCATAACTAAGGTGGCCTGCACAAACTTATAACTGCACTTTCTTAATAACACTGCTTTCTTGTACTTGGCTGTGGGAGGGTCTGAAGTGAGAGATTATCCACCCAGTCCAAACATCCAGGGATAGATCAGCTAGAGACCACTGGTACATCAAGTTGAGCTGGTGTTATTTTAAGACCACAACTTTTAACCTTGCGATGTGGAAGGCAACAGAGTCAACAGGGCTCACATACCACAGTATGTTACCTGGGTGCGATGACACTGAAGGAAAAGCCACATGCCGACTTTGTATCGCTGCACCAACATTATTACTACCAGCGGAGCCACACCGGAACAGAATAATGCTTATGATTTTTCCTGGTATAAGCAAGACTAACATGGTTTGGGGCTAGTATTCCCGAGTGGAATCTGCAAATGAAATTATTATGTATTATTTATATATTTATGGGTATACCTTCACACGGTTGACATTTTAATGAATCCCTACAGGGAGGGAGTGGAAGTGATAATGAAACCTCCATGTCAAAGCCTCTCCAGCTTTCTAGTGTAGCTGGGATCCCCCTTTATTCTCCCCCCAGTTTGTTTGCCTTTCCCTTTATTTTTTCCAGGTAGGAAAACGAAGTTGCAAAAGGATGCTCAAATACATTTAAAATGTAAGATTAATAAGTTTATGTACAATGACATAGTTTTCAGATCCTATCAATTTTTTTAATAATCTTTTAAATCTAGGTGCACAGACATAAGGGAAAATTTCTGTATTAGTTCTGATTATCTTTTTGCCTTTTTTTCCTTCTGATATGATATTTGGCTTATGGAACCCGGTCATGCTGAGTCCATAATTTCTATAGTCAATATGAAACCTAAGGACTGTCTCATGGCAGGATGAATTTTCTATAGGAATGTCAGATGAGCCTCAACCTTTGCAAAATACGTTGTAAGATTCAAGTGAGTTTTTGCTTTACCACCAGCCTTTTATGCATGTAAAGCTGGCTGTTCTGTGTATTATACCTCAATATTACGGTATTAGATACATTTAAGTAACTTTGCTAACCTTTATGTGGCGAGAACTTTCCATGCTGGAGCGATGATATATTTTTTCTAGGTTTCAGTTAAAACTGGCAGATCCTTTCTGAAGAGAAGGCTAGTGAAAAATATATTTTCATATGTCAAATAATTCTAGTAGGTTAAAAAAAAAGTTCAATGAGGTAAACTTTCAGGCAGGTACTTGATGTTTGTCAGAGACAATTTTTTGGGGGTAAAAAGTCATAGAATCATAGAATCGTTTAGGTTGGAAAAGACCTTTAAGATCATCAGGTCCAACCGTTAACCTAGCACTGCCAAGTCCACCACTAAACCATGTCCCTAAGCACCACATCCACACGTCTTTTAAATACCTCCAGGGATGGGGACTCAACCACTTCCCTGGGCAGCCTGTTCCAGTGCTTGACAACCCTTTTGGTGAAGAAATTTTTCCTAACATCCAATCTAATGTACCTATTGTTCTACCTGTAAAAAAGCTGCTTGGATTTGGAGAAGTTAGAACCTTTGAAGAAAACCTACATGCAGGTGGCATGTGTTATCTAGACGCTTCTTGGAGGAGTCTTCGCAGCTAAATGTGTTGTACTTTAATCTTCATTAAGACATAGCAAGAAAGCCATCAAAAACTTCTAGCTCCATGGTTGGCTCAGCCACCAGGCTAAAAGACAAGCAAGAATTATGCTCTGGGTTTCAGTGTAAAAGCCAGAACAACTTGAACAGTTAGGCACTACCTTAGGATCCTACTTCAAACCCCTAACAGGCAAAGAAGGAAAGAGAATCCAGGTGCTTCCCCTCTCAAACAACGGATATGATCTGAATTAGACTCCCCTGCCAGTGCTCCCCACCTTTTGTATTCAATACTGAAACAGGTATCGATGATGATTACGCTTCTCTGGCCTGGTGACACGGATCATCACCCAAGAATTGGTTCTTGCCTCACTCAATGTTGCCTCAGCCAGTTTGGGGTGAAAGCACCAATGTGATGGACCAGGGAATCCCTGCCTAAAACAACTGATGTTCCCTTGAGAGGTTGAGGCTCAGTTCCCGGTACAGAGGAAAGTATTGCACGTCCTACCTCTGAGAAGGTTAATCTAGTGACTGCACCGTGGGGTAAAGGGGCACAGATGCCATGTTCTGCATCTGATTTTGGATTCAGCCTCTCACATCTTTTGTTTGTGCCACAGAAGAGTACAGCAAAATACTGTATTAGCCTTAAAGAGAATGATTTAAGTGAAATATTTCAGGTTGCTTTGCTAAGGAAATGAGGCTTCTGTCCTTTTGGCTCTCCACCTCTCTGCCAGCCAGTTTCCTTAATAACTTTTAGTCTGTTGGGCAATTTAACCCAAATTTGAAAGAGGAGCAGAAGTCTTAGAGACAATTAACTGCATTTTTTGCAATCTGCAGCTGGGAAGTGGAGAGAGACCCAGCATGAAAACCCCATTGAAAAGAGGGCAGGAAGAACTCGGATGTGATATGTTATGTGGCTTGGTAGTAGCCAGCTGCCCAATCTGCATATGCATGGCTCCAGATTAGCCAGGGTATGTGTTATTTCTTGCCTGACAGATGTCAGAGGGTTTACAGAGGGAGACAGAGCTATTGTGGTGGGAGCGAGGGAAGGAAACGGGATACAAATCTGGAGGAAACCAGGCTCCATGAGCTGTGACACTCACAGGACAACTTGTTTTCTTTCTCATTTTTGGTAAGGAAAAAATTTCAAGCATTGTAGGGTTGTACCTAACCAAATGCTTTTCTTTTGCTCCATTTCCTCTGTCAGCTAATTAAAAAAAACTCTGTTGTGTAGCCTAACATTTTTTGAAAAGGCAAATTGTGGAAATATACATAGTAAAAATTGCACTAAGAGTGATTTCCAGTGTCCAGAGGACTAGCAGGCAGCATCAGTGTCACCAAAAGAGACAGAAGGGGCAGGATGGGGCAGGAAAGAAATTTGGGGTGACCAGTCCCTTTTTCAGGGAGCTGTGGGAGCGGTGTCAGGGAAAAAACACACCTCTGGGTTAACAGAACTTGACAGCAGGAGCAAACGGGAAGGCTAGAAGATGGCAGCATGCTGTGGTGAGCTCTCAACATGTAGAAATGCACCTCCAAGAAACGTCAGTGATCACTTTGTCAAATTTTCTTTCTCATCTTATGGCAATTAATCCAAGCTTTCTACACCCAGGCCATTCCACTGCCCAAATCAGATGTTGTGGTTTTTTTTGTTTTTGTTTGTTTGTTTTCCCCAGAGTTTTTTTGGCACATTATTTGGAGAAAAAATAAATTCCTCCACCTCCTCCTCATCCTAACCTAGAGTCCCAACACAAAAACTAGCAACAGGATGAACAGTGAATGACCAGGAAATCCATCCTGCTCCCTAGCTGCAGTCCTCCTTTCCCTGCCTGTATCTTCTGACCCTGCTTACATGAATGCCAGGGTCTAAATATTACTACGAACTGGTTAGGCTGCTCTCACAGCACTTAGACTGTCCCTCCAAACCAGTGTTGATGCACATCCCTCAGCATGCCTGGCAGAGTCTGAACAGGCTTCTCTAAAATATTCCCCAAGTTAAGTATAATTTTGTTCCAGCTCGTGGTCTTTCCTGCTAACCAACCTTTTCCACTGCTTCCTTGTGTGCTCACTTAAGGCAGACTTCACTATATAATAAATACCAGCGCCTCGTGACCCTGCTGTCAGAGCCAGCTGTGCTCCTCCAGGCTCGGAAGACGTTAGAGCCACACAGTCTCTGACAGAGCAGACTCCACTAACTGTTTGTCCCAGCCTTTATATATGGGATTTTAATTTGTCTGCCTTAATCCAGTGCAATACAGAGTTCTTACAGATTCTTTACTGAGCTTGTTCTCCTTTGGATTTAAATCAGACTTTACCAGAGCCGCCTAAAGATTAATTATCATACAGAACAGTGCTTAGAACATGACTGACCATCCCAGCAGGTATCAGGTTATTGTTTAACTCTACTCCCTTGTCTTTGTGTATCTATTATTAGCTCCTATTTCATGCTTGGCATATGGTTACACTTAACACTTTCTCTAGTAAAAGAGAAAGCTTGCACTGTAGCTCCATGGAAAATCACATTTGCACAATGATAGAGTATCTTGAGCTAGCAGCTCACTGGAAGAGAACACAAGTACCTTATTCCTCAGGCTGTAATATCTTTGGGGCAGGAACATTTTGGGATTGTTTTAATTATTATTATTTTCAAATCAGTGTTTGTCCAGGACCTATTCCAGTTGTCCTGCTCCATGGTTGCAGCTCTAGAACCAGACTGGGACCAGAGTCATCGTGGGAACTTACGGCAGTCAGAGCAGCAGAAATGTGAAGGTAAGAGCAGAAGGAAGCCAAACACAATGTGAAACACTTTCTTGTGTTGCTTTTTTATTTCTCATTGTTTCTTGTGCGGAGCCACACAAGAAAACTGTCATGATTTCTTTCATTTTCTAGACAGATGCTAGCTAGGACATACCACATCAAGGACTTCAGAAACAAGCACTTTTTCCCTTTAAAGGGCCTGTAACCAATGGCATCAACCAAAGACCTCCCCAAAAGAATATTTTAAGTTTGTCTCATGGACTTCCATGCTACAATCCAGCTGGAGAATGCAACCAAATCAATGGCACTTGGTTAAGACAAAAATCTTTGTCTTGTGGGACACTTGGGCTTGATTTTCGCTCTGAGAAAACTGCTGTTAGGGGCAGCCCACAGAGATCTGGGGCCAGGCAGAGACACCTACTTGCCTGGTGAAAAACCTCTGTTACCCAGTCATCTCATCAGTGTGCAGCAGCCCTCTGTGTAACACAGACCTGGGCATTTGGGATGTCATCGGTGGTCCTGAAATTTCAGAGAGGGGGTCTTGCAAAGACTAGAAGCTGAACAACAAAGTGCACTGAGAAAAAACACCTATTGAGCTTACTCATGATGTTGCCAACATACGCTGTCGTGCCTACGCAGCACGTCAGAAAGCAAATTCTGGTTCCATGCAGATGACAAACACCTTAAACCCTACGGCATACTTCGTGAGCGAAGCTGAATGTGGAGCATTTGTGTTGTGGCTTGGTGACTTGACAAGCACAAACAGCAATGATTGTGAGGAGCAGGGCTGGCTTCTCTGTGTACAAAAGCACAGCCTTCATTTACAGGACAAATATTTGAAGGCGATTCTCAACAATCTCTTCAGCACAAGAAAAATTGTTACCTCTAGCCATCCTCGTTGCCAAAACTTTAATCCTTATCAAATGGAAATCACCATCTGTCCATTAGATCAATGACTGGCACTTGGGTCTCATTGATTTAGCTATTACGGAAAAGATATCATATGAGATACATGATAAATTAGACTCTGTCATGGATATTTGGTCAGATTTTGCTCAGTCTTTCCAAATGAGATAATTAGCTATAGCTTTCTAATTTTAAACTAGTGTGTTACAGATTAAGTGACTGTAATCTCACTTTTTTATCCACTTTTCTTTTCACATACATGCATAATAAGGCTTTTGTCTATAATTTTGGTGTCACACTAAAAACATTAAAAGATGTAAGGAGGAGACTTTTCCCCCCTAGTCTGAGATGTAAAACTTCTTTATTAGTCATAATCAATCATTATAAATCAATTCAAAATTACTCTAAGTAAATAACAAAATGACCCAAATAAACTTCAGTCATTTGATCAAAAATTGCACAATATTTTTACATCTTAAACATATTTTCTTGAAACAATCACAGTGCCACCCCAGACATCTATCACGGCTATCATAATTTTAAAATGTATGTGCATTTCTTTTAAATTTCTGTCATACCAGAAAGCCAGAGTAATAACTGCAGAAACATGGCAACTGCCTATGTTCAAACATGTAATCTGTTTTTTTTTTTTTTCCAAGCTGGTGTTTTTAAAGGTCTCGCAGGCACACACTTGAAAGCAGCTGCCATTGTCACCTGCTCTTTGAAAGTCAGTCCTCCCTGTGGCAATTGCAGAACCTGGCTTTGTTACAGCGGATGCATGTGGAAAGGCAGTGATTCTTATTATGGGCTATATGGGTACATAGATTTAATCCATATGATTGCCTATTATCTTTCTCCCATCCGTGTCCCATCCAGCAGACTCAGAAGGCACTTTTTTCCCTTTCTCTGGGTTGGACCCATCGGTCCTTGCAAGTTTTGAGCACAATTATGGTGGCCTACAGCTGACCCTTGCTACCTCACCCCTCTGCGCTCTGCTTTCCACCCCAATGTCACACTTGAGAGGGTTTTAAGGGCACCTAGCTCTTTACATTTTGCAGGCAGAGGGAACAGCACCGGCTTTGCTGCCAAAAGTTGCAATCATCTCCTTTATCCCCCCATTCCTCATCCCTGGCACCTTGGGGGCAGCCCCGCAGGCAGCTGGCTCAGAGGACTGACCACGGTGAGCAAGGGTGGCGATTTCCATTTCCATTTTATGTTTGTCCATGGGGTAGGTTACACGGGTCAGCCCTCAGAAGCGTTTGACCTCTGCTTGCAGGTATGATGGCGTGGGCTGACGGCAAAGAGGAGGACGGATGGAAATGCCCACTCAGGGCTGGGGGCAGGCAGGCCTGCTTCTTCAGGTGGTTTTAGCAAACATGTAGTGTTGACGGAGCTATGCGTTTAAGTGGTAGTGAAAGTGTACATATCCGGCCTTACTTTCCCAGCGTCAGGTGCATTATTCCCCAGTCTACTCCAGATTGAAGCACCACAGCTGATGCTGAAAATGGAAGAGTTTCTTAGCGATAAAGGCTGGGGGAAGAAGTAGAGAGGAGAGCGCTGGGCAGCCTGAAGGGCTTCAGCCTGAAGCTCCAGCTGATATTAGAAGAAGCCATATCTCTGTATCTAGCCCAGCACCAAACCAGCAGTCAGCCCTACCTGGTTAGTTCAGGAGCAACACCTCCCCCAGCTCCCCCCTTCCTCCTTTCCTACCCCATAGGCTTTTACTAACTGTTTTAAAGTACTTTTCTCTGTGAGCAATTACCATGTCCTACTTGTTTAGATTAAGTTGCTGTCAGTTCATTTTCATCCAGATTCCCACTTCAGTCAGACACTGAGGAACTGCTAATGAGACAGCGTAATCTGAGTTCAAAGAAAATAGCGGAGCAGAAAACATTTTTCCTGGTTAAAACATTCTCAAAATTACCTTATACACTGGGCTACATGTCTCTTGTAAAGTCGTGGCCACTGAATTTGCCACAGGATCCAGGGTAGCTTGCAAAATTATGATCCTACAAAATTTTCTCGAAAATACTCAAAATACAATTAGTCCCGATGAGATTTTTAAGCCTTCCAGAATAATTAAAACTGAAGCAGATTTGTCCTCTTGGACCTGCAAATAGCATAAAGCAACATTTCTCAGGGAGGTGAGGACTGTCCCACTCATTTCCAGATGTTACTCCTGAAGGCTAACAGAGATGATGCACATTTCAATACTTAATTATTTCAATACTTAATTATTTCAGCTATTAATCCTCCTAATAAAACTACAGCTATTTGGCTACTGGGATGGTTATTTTGCATTATACAACTCCCACTCACTCATCAGGAAACCTTTATATGTAATATCTCCTCAAATCCTACGTTGTGGTTATGAATAGGTAAGTATATTGTTGAAAATAAACACAAGAATTAAGTTGGCCTTTGGAATGATTATTATATTTAAGTTAATTAGAGGCATTCATTTTATTTTGGTTATCTGAACCTGCCTCGGCATTTCCAAGGAGCTGTTACAGACTGCCATAGAAATGAATAAATCTAGCTAGGGAAGCCAGATGTACACAACCTTGCCACAGAATACTCAAGCCCTTGACTTTATAAGAACAGAAAAGATGCACAACATCTGGGGGTGCAATAATGCAAAGCACCGGCCAGCCAGAATACAGACACCCCTGGCACTAGCACTCTCCTACATTAGCCTTGCCTACAAAGAAGGGAGCTTTGAGCCTCTAACAGGGGCAAAATCTGTCTGTCTTTTGCCTGATGCTACTCCAGCGAAGCCAATGGCGCTCTCTGACATTTCATGGGATGTATGCTAGTGCAGGATTTGTTGCTGCTGTTTTCTCGCCAGCTCCCATTCCCTTAAAGTTGGCTGTACTAGAACTTTTAAAGCCAGGCAAACTGAATCTGCATTAACTTCCCATTATTTTTTCATGGTACCTCCTAGCCACAGTAACTTACTCGGTGCTGTAGGATTTACAGTTTATGGCCTGAAAGAAGGTACTTTCAAGACCCTGAGGACAAGTGTCATGTATTTCCAGTTTTGCTGTGTTACTAAAAAAAAACCCACAACAAAACCCAGCAAAAACCCCCAGTAAGACACAAACCCGGAACAACGACTAAATGAGGGTACCTAATAATGAGGTACCTAATAATTCACAAGATCCTGTTTCACAGCAATCTAAGTAAGTAGCTTACCAGCATTATTGCACAGGACAAAGTGATGTAAAATGAATTAACAGCCACAGAGTCTGTGCTACCACTGAAACTCGCTGCTGTCAACTCCTAAGTGAGAACTAATTGTTCATATGATTCACTTTTAGGTTCTCTCCTACCTTCCCATGTAACTTCCCCTCTATTTGCAGTTCTATTTTCAATAAATCTAATTTATTGCCTGGTTACTATTTCCTAATGTGTCTTTGTTTGAATAAGGCAAGAGCCGGCATGGGAATCTTTTGTTATTCGGCAGAACTCTTGCTTCAGTGAAGTACAGTCACACTTGTCCTCGTCTTTTTTTTTCTTTAATAAATGCCATATATGTTGTCACTAATTCGGGGGTTTTAAGCTCATACAAAGTGTGCAGATTTACATCAGAAAATGCATAAAATCAGAATCTACTTCTATTGCACACGTATTATAAGACATATTCAGGTAAAGTTCTCTTTGTTTTAATACTCTGTATCAAAGATATTTGTGGTTAGGCTGTCACGAAAAATACACTCGTAGTGTTAACAACCACACCTTCTTGTGCAATAGCAACGACCTCATGTTAAAAAAACCCAAAACTCGGCTCCAAAACAAACCAGAGCAAACCCCCCTACCATATAGTTTAGGCCAAGCTGCCAAATCCTATTACAAATTCAATCCTATTAAAACGTTCCCAGGTTTAAGCCTGCTTTGGAGTTTTTCATAGGAGTGCGTGACCCCAACCCAAACCCCTCCATGTGTGGTCAAGGGACCTGCGGATAATTGTAAACTTCACGGGCTCCCATTAATCTCGGCACAGTCAGATATTAGCGCTTGTAAATCAGCACCTAAACAAGGACAATAGTTAAAGCCATCAATAGTCTTTTAATGAGGCAGATCAAAAACAAATGAAAGCAGCGGGACACTGGGATCTGCCAAGGAGGGGCAGGGAAGCCAGGGGGCTTTGTCTTCCTCCCTCGCACACAAGTCGACGGAGCGAGCCCAGGGCCTCTCCTCCGGCCGCCGGGGATGGCTGCGCGCCCGCCCCCGCGGGCCTGTCCGGCTCCCGACCCGCCCGCCTGGGGCTGGCGGGCCCGGGGAAGCTGACGGCCGCCGGGGCGCAGCCCGCTCTAGCCGACGGCCGCCCCGGCGGGCTCTCCGGCCCGCTCCCGCCCGGCGAGAGGAGCGCGGCACGGCCCGGCTCCGCTCGGCGGCCGGGGGAGCGGCCGGGGCTGCGGCCGCCGGGGGAGCGGCCGCCGGGCGCCTCCTCGCCGCCGCGCAGGCGCGCCCCGGCTCCCCCCGTTGCCGGGCAACGCGCCGCCGCGGGCAGCGGGGAGGGCGGGCGGCGGCGCTGCGCCGAGCGGCGAGGCGAGGCGAGGCGAGGCGAGGCGGCGGGCCCTGAGCGGCCCGGCCCGGCCCCGCTGCCCCGTGCGCCGCCGGAGGAGGAAGAGGAGGAGGAGGAGGAGGAGGAGGAGGAGAGCGGCGCTGCCCGCGGAAACCCAGGCCGCCAGAAGCGCCGCGGAAACTCGAGGGGAGCGCGGCGGGGCGGCCTCTCCCGGCCCGGGCCCCGGCGGCGCCCCGGCAGCGCTGCCTCGCGGAGGGGGAGCGGCGCCCCAGCCGTGCGCGGCTGGCCTTCGGAAGGCGCCCGGTATCTGGACGGGGAATGCCATTCCCCCCTCCTTAATCCCCTCCGGAGCCCCGTATTGTGGGTTCCCAAAGGTAAAGAGTTTGGTGAGAACGTGCAGGTGAAGCCCCGGCCCCGCTTATGTCAAGAGGGACGCCCTGCCGGGGGCCCGTCACCCCCGAGCAGACAGGGTTTCGCCTGCGTAGTACAACAGGAGAGGGCCCGCCAGCCCTGCTGCTCCCGTGGGTACGGCCTGCGTGGGGAGAGCACGGTTTGAGAGCCCCTTGCCGTGGCACCGCCGTACGGCTTTGCACCTCGCGCAGCGACGGAGGCTGCGGAAAGCTACGCTCGCCGAACCCGGGCTGCGTGGGCCAGGAGGCGCTGCCAGGGCGGCAGGACAGGCACCCGTCTCTTGCTCTCAAGCAAATGTTTGTGTTTGTTTCTTTTTTTTTATCCCCATGTAAGAACTGCAGAGGTTGCATATGAATAAGAGTTAGTCATTAAATCACTGGGAAATAATTCCGTGGCTAGTAATATTTTCTTTCTCTTTCTAATGAGATCACCTCACACTCGCTGGCACGGATACAAACATTCACAGCTAAGTGCTCAAAAGAGGTTGAAGTACAAACTGTATATAATTCACCGCTTGAGAAAACACTATTTCAGCACAACACAATGCGAGATACTCTCAAGCATTCCTGAGGCAGGAAGAGTGTACCACAGTCAGGCTGAAGTGACTGTTTACATCAACCTGATTGCACTTATTCTTTAGTAAAGCTAACAGCTCTCTGCATTATTAGCCCATCTTCTCATTTCTGAGGACCTCGCAGATAAGGGATGAAACCTAAATTACGTGGTGCCAACAGGGTGTGTGCTGGCATGTGCAGTACAACAGACCAGCAGCCTGAAGCTCTTCAGTGTTGGGTTGGCACGAAAGGGTGCTGTTGCGAGATGCCCAGCCCGCTTTATAAGGAAGCCTGGCAAAATCATCTCCTCACAACGCCCTTGCCGTGGTCACAGCCAAAAGGTGGCAGTGTTCAATCCATCATCCCTTTCCATGCAACGCCTGGGCAGGTCCCTGCCTTGAACAAGGTCTTTCGTCTCACCCCAGCGCCGTTCTTGTGCTGATTTTCGTTGCAAAAAACCTCCTCTTTCCCTGGACTCAAGAAATAAAGGAATTAAAAAGCTGACAGAGTTAGAGAACCTTATAAGCTGAAGAACAGAAAACAACCAGATCACTCAGTGGTTTCACAGACCTCTCGCCCTGGCTTTGCTGAGAGGTACCCAGACAACATGTTCCGTCCACAGTTTGGTTTTCCTGGTCTCACACCAAAATAGAAACATGGAATTTAATGAAATTTGAGGCTTGCTGACTAAACTTATGGTTTCAGGAGTAAAGAGTGAAGCTTATATGAAGAAAAGAGTAATGCAGAAGTAATGACTATCTGAGGCATGCTGTCATATATACATTCAATAGTAACACTTATCACATATGTATATGCATATATATATGAAGAAGCACTTTTCATTTACGAATATACAATATGACTTTATACGAAAAACAACATTTTGATGATTTTTTTTTTCAAAGTAACTTCATTTCTCCAATAATTTCTTTCATACAAAATCTGAAAAGCAAACAAATTTGGTCTTGACAGTATACAAAAACAAGCAGGTCATTGGATTTCCTGTGAAAACCCAGAAAACCAAAAGAAAAAAATTGACCCAAAGCAAATATTTCCTTATATATTTAATGGGAGAAGCCTAGTCTTAATAACTGAGTCTCTAAACAGGAATCATCATTCTTTTTATGGATATAGGATACCATAGAACAGAGGAGCACTCAAATTCACATACTGAGTCAAGGGCACAGTAATGAGTAGAGCATAGTCTGTTCTCTGTCTGCTGTCCAATACGCTGTAGTACTCTGCCGTGTAATTTAATCTACTACAGGTTGCAGCATTAAATAACAGCAGGGACACAAAGTATTGTTGGTGTGTCAACCTTAAAAACTCTTAAACCCTTCTTAAAATGTTGCCCCTTTGTCCAGTTGTTCCCTTTTTCCCCTCCAAGGGAAAAAATAAAGGGGGGGGGGAAGAAATGAAATTGCTATCTTTCCAATCCCAAGGCGAGAACACTCCTCTTTCTTCTCAACTACACACTCCTACGTGTGGAAGGGAATATGGCAAAAAATCAGTTGAGCTGTGAGGATAAAATTGGGGATGAAGACCCTGATTAAATATGCTCTGATTATTATTATTATTAAATATGCTCTGATTAAATACCTTTGCACTGGATGCAACACTGGGTTACAAAACATGTCCTGTTGGCTTGGCCATGAGGAGTGTCCTCCTGACCAGGAGAGAGGGAAGGGATTTCTAGGGTATTTGCTCAGAAGACTTGCAGACTCTCCTTACTCCGACATCAGCCTTTGCCATTAGGGGCCTCGAGGCATTCGGAGCTGTGTGTGGGGTCAGTTAACTCACACTTACCTTCTTCCTCTGAGAGATGTCAGAAGGTAATTCTAGACACCTGCTTATCCTCACCGGGAGTGCCACATGCCACCTCCCTGCTCCATGTGTATGTAATTGCAAAGCCAGCAGGGGATATTGGATTATATTAGGAGCTATGGCACCATTAGTATGCGCTGCAGCTTCTTGTCATTAAATACAGAGTATACATTCTCTCTATTGTCATCAGGCTTGACTAAGGCAGGAAACTACAGGAGAAGGAACTGATTTTCCAGGCAGGAAAAACAGGAGCAAGCTGAAGTCATTAGACTTTGGGGTGCATTGCCCATCCTTTACCAAACAATTTATTTTCATAGCTGTCCTGTCCCACTGCTGGATGTATGTGGTTTCTCAAGGATCAGCCGTGGGTTCCAGCTTTGTTGTCACCTGCAGCTGGCACGCTCTCTTGACATGCAACTCACCGAAGTCAGCCACAAGCCAGGTACTGCAAGTGCCTCTCTTCAAAACACAACCCCAGAACCGTGCATGAGCTTCCCTCAGCATTGCTGTTACCTTGTGCCTCCGTTAGAGGTGCAGGCATTTCTATACCCAAATCATGTACATTCAGACTCCTACTAATGCGCTGGATTCCTGCTAATTTTGCCAGGCAGTTTAATGAGTGGAGATGGTATTAATGTCACTCACTGGTCAGAAGTTAGATGTCCCCTCTAAACTAGATGTCTTGATGCCATCAGGAGTCACTGGTGAGAATGACTTCTCTTTTTCAGAGACTCTTTTTCAGAAAAAAAATTTGAGTGAGAGGAATTGCTTGCTGAAGTGCAAGGTTTTTTATGTTTACTCTAGAGGGAATCTACATTAGCTTAAACTGTACACTTAACTTTTCAGCCATCAACTTTGTGTAAGATCAGTCTCAGCTTGGTAGTTATTATACAGCCCTGAATGCTACATTTCATTTGTCCTTCCCTGCCTGCTACATGTGGTGACGACAGTTCCTAGCTTTATCTTAAATAAATCTTACAGCATACGATGTTGTAAACTAAACTACTAAAATATCCTACTCATTATCAGCAACATCTTGTTTTATATGACTTTCCTATTAATCATGGCAGCTCTATTTCTAAGGGAGGTTCGTCAACCAAAAATAGATAGAACAATGTATGATTCTCACTATCTTTCTGAAGACTGAACCTCAAAGCATGTTGTGAGTTAGACAAATGTGTGTGGTGTTGTATGGCATAGAAAATTAGAATAAAAGCTTCATGAGAATAGATAATCCATAAGATTTCAAATGATTCTTGTGCCATAAGAATGGTGAAAGATACTGTTAAAATATTGTAAATAAACATGTTCTCTCAAAATTTGCAGCATCATTTTGTAGTTTTAAGAGGTTTGGGAAAGTGGAGTGGTATTATATGATCCAAGCTCTCGTCTTGTTCTAGAACCTGGTGAGTTTAGGGTAGGGAAGAGGTTCAAGTGTAAGCGCATGGCATGTGCATCTCTGTGAAACAGTTTCTTGGAGGCAGGACCTTGTAAGTGCCTTAGAGTGAAAAGCTTACTAGGATGTTCTGAAAATTTGCATGATAAGTGTCCGTAAAGTCACAGGGTGCAGTCCTAGTCCTATTTAAATCAGTAGGGTAACTGATTTAATAGACCTTTCATCTGACTTTAGTGCTGCCACTCTTGTTCTTATTAAATCTATTTTGTGGCCAAAATATTGAAATTCCGGGCATTAATTGTCCCAGGAGATAATCAAATAAGAACGCAAATTTTATATCTTATTTAAACCATGCTTTTACTACAGGTAAATCAGGAAAGCAAGAAACAAAATGAAGGCTACAGTGTGAGGGTTTTTTTGTGTGTAGAGAGCTTATTAGTTATATCTCCAATGGTTTGGTTAAATTCTGTTGCCTGAACTGTAAAATATTAAAGATCCAAGATAAAAAAGTGCTCCCATGCTTCAAATCTGACCAATTCTATTACGTGCACTATTGAAGGATGAAACTTTTCTCTTGGATCAAAATGCTGGCAAGGAATATTTATATTTTATATAAAGCTATCTTCAAGGAAACAAGTAGACAGAGTGAAGCAAGCAGCCATAAAATGACTTTTTTTATTTTGAAGTAGGTCAACACTGGGTATATTATTCTTATTGCAACAGTCATGTTAAGCTTTTCAATTAGGAAAGGATGCGCCTATGAAGTTCTTCCAGTTTTTATTGATCCCTATGTCATTTTTAGGGTGATGAATATCTGTATCGTGTGCAACTGAGCTAAGGAAGCGTTTCTTTCCTGACTTCATCTGTCGCTGAAGGGAATGGCTTTGGCCATTTCAATGCCCATCCACTTTACCTTCAAAGGACTTTACATTAAAGGAAGCTTCATGTATTTTTAACATCTGTTACAATGCCGCCAAGCTCTAAACTGCTTCTCAGTGCACACTGGCCTGCTGCAAAAAAATGTAAATTCTGGTCCGTGTATTTCCAAGCCACCAAAACATTGTTCCAAGCCTGGATTTCTGGGAAATTATCCTAAGTGCTAGATACAATTTTGAAGCAGTGGAAACCTCTATTCCATCCTCTCAAGAAAATGAATTTATTGCTTCAGCATCCCCAGATCCAGACACATGCTTATGACTTCACTGTGGAACTGGGGAACCATCATTTACTTTGGAAAAAAAGGGAATTAGGCAAGGCAGAATTACTAGTTCACTGCAAGAATTACTTATCCAAAGCGAATTTTCTCTTAAACAGCCTACTTTGCTACTGAGTGCTGAAAAACCACAGTCAGCCTCCTTGGTCTAATTGCTTTACAGCTGTGATCCTAGTGATGGGCAGAGTCCATAAGCTGAGACAGCTTGGCTCTTTAATATATAAGCATGGGAGACTCCTACTTCACAGAGAGGCTGTTCCTTAACGAAGGAATAAGAATTTCTCTTTATTTCTGTCAGGCTGACAGAAGGAGCATTTTCAGTTTTCTAGCCACCGTGTCCTATGGGAAGTTCCCGTGCTCTCTATTTTTGTCAGGTCATTATATGGATGAGCTACTGAGTTCATTTGCTCAAATTCGCTATGTGGAGAGTTCCAGAAATGGGGGTAATTTCAATACTGATGACCACAGTGTCTCTCCTACCTAGTTGTATAGGTACGCAGTGCCTAACAGGAACAAGATCTATTAATCCCCAGACAGTATAAGAACAGAAAGTATAGGTGACAGTGAGGGTTGTGATCCAATCAAAGTTAGAAATGGAAGAGTTTGTGCAACTGAAATTGGGTTCATCACAAGACAGGGATATATTCTTTTTCCTCAACATATCACAGTACATAATTTTCTTGAGTATTTTTAGACTGCGCTACAAAAGAATAACTATAGAAAATGTTAATATTTGTTCAGAGTAATTCCATTTTATTATGCTTCAAAAAGTAACAAAGTTGCAGTCTTGGATCTGGTTTATGTGGTCCTTGGATGCCTGCAAGTAAAATTAAAAAAACAAGAAATAAAAGTAGTAAGAAATCATGTGATCCTCATGCACCTTCCAACACAGACTGAATGTATGGGCTAAATCTTTTAACCTGGGCCACCTAGTACTGTGATGATCTATTTAGAAATGAGTAATTCTGCCTCATCTTGCAAGTCTGAAGGTTCTCTTTTTTAATTTACAGAATTTCTTTCCTTAGTTTCGCAATGGTGTGCTAGTAAAAGGAGATATCCAGAGGTGTCTCATTGCTTCCCATTATCTCAGTCCCATTTAAGAGGCAAAAGATTGCTCCAAGGGCTTGTTGCTCCCTATCCCTAGGCAAGAATTTTGTATCCAGTATATTTTTATTCCTTGTCTTCTTCTCCCCACCAGCAGAAAACTTTTTTGCAAATGTTCCAACAGCAGTTCGTGACCACCATGACCACTGAACAAAAATGAGAAAACGCAGTAAAACCCAGCCTCCTGCCATTCCCCAATCCCCTACCAGCACATTGAGCACACAAATGCTTAGTTTTTCCATCCGTGATGCCACTCAGCACTCCATTCAGGGTTAATGCCACAGTATTTGGTTTCATCGGTCATGCCTCCTCTCCTCTCCTCTCCTCTCCTCTCCTCTCCTCTCCTCTCCTCTCCTCTCCTCTCCTCTCCTCTCCTCTCCTCTCCTCTCCTCTCCTCTCCTCTCCTCTCCTCTCCTCTCCTCTCCTCTCCTCTCCTCTCCTCTCCTCTCCTCTCCTCTCCTCTCCTCTCCTCTCCTCTCCTCTCCTCTCCTCTCCTCTCCTCTCCTCTCCTCTCCTCTCCTCTCCTCTCCTCTCCTCTCCTCTCCTCTCCTCTCCTCTCCTCTCCTCTCCTCTCCTCTCCTCTCCTCTCCTCTCCTCTCCTCTCCCTATCTTGTGGCTTAATGTTGCCTACTGTTTTCTACTCTTCCCATTGGCTCTTCCTTGAGATGTCTCAGAAGACCTTCTGGCCCATCCTGGCACCCTCCAAGTGCTGGTGGACCCTGCCCTGGTCCCTCAAGCATGGACCAACCTAGCCTCCTGTTTTAAGGTTCCTTTCTCTGTTTCTTAGTTTGTCACTGGATGCGGTGGCTGCCGCTAACCTAGCTGAGAAGGTAGACTTGTGCTCTCTTTGGCTTTAGTTGGTGTGGCCTAACCCTGACTGCCTTTGTGCCATACCTTCAAGGATTTTTTCTTACCAACACAGCACGGCGGACTGGACTGGCGTGCCAGGCTGTGCGTTGTTAACAGACCAGCAGAATAACTGGAATCTGCTGGAGGTGCAATTAAGCCTTTCTTCCAGTTTCCTTTCATGTGTGCCAGATTGGCCTAGCCTGCCATTTTATTGAGCCTGACAGCAGCTTTCATCCAAGCGACATTGATGAGAGTGCGTAGTTGCTCACACCATCAGCCTGCCAGCTCCAATGGACAATCTGAATAGCTGTGATCCTACATTAAAATGTCAGCATTAAGGGAGGAGAGTGCACCATTTTGTTGCACAGCTGTAAAACCACTTCAGCAAGGCTTTCAAGCTCATTATTGCACAAGCAAGGAGTTTCAAGCATGAGTGCTCATGCCCTGTTCTCCAGTCCCCCCCCCCCCCTTGTCAGCCTTGCTTCTATAAATATGCTTTTTTTTTATTTTTTAAAATGGTATTCCCTGTCTCATCAAGGAGCAGCTCTCAGGCTGGAGCAACAGCAAGGATGCAGACGTAGCAACAACACAAACTTCACAACTGTGGAGCAGGACAGTCTAAGCAAATGAGGGGCCGTCTTTCAGAGACAGTTAGATCTCATTTTCAGTAAATTGCTTGCAGGCTGTCTTGCCAGTATAGAAACAACACACTACCAAAAAGGTTTTTGGTAAGTGACTGAGGGTGATTCATTACTCAAACAAATAAACAAAAAAAAAGGTGTAACATCTAACTGCAACACTTACTTTCCCTCTGCTAGGAGGACATATCTGCTCACAAATTCTTCATGATAAGGTCCCTTAATTCTTTCTCGATTGTGCTTTGCACTTTGCAATGTCTTTATGCAGAAGGGTACTCTGGAAGGGCAAGACAAAATAATAAATGTACTAGAAAGTGATGATGAAATAGAAAAAAATCTTATTTTATAGAAAATAAATAGAAAATAAATATCTGTGTGGAAATAAATATATGTTTACCACTTCTCTCACTGCACCACAGCTTTCCTTTGAACCATCTCTGACTCTCCAAATGTACTTGAAATTCCCATCAGCTGCTAAGAACTGAGCTTTCCCACATCCTCTCCTCTCCTCTCCCTCTCCTCTCCTCTCCCTCTCCTCTCCCTCTCCTCTCCTCTCCTCTCCTCTCCTCTCCTCTCCTCTCCTCTCCTCTCCTCTCCTCTCCTCTCCTCTCCTCTCCTCTCCTCTCCTCTCCTCTCCTCTCCTCTCCTCTCCTCTCCTCTCCTCTCCTCTCCTCTCTCACCACAAGCAGCCATTTTCCAGAATACAGGTACATTCATCTGCACATACAGTGTATCTTTAGTCTTCTCAATGGAAAAAAAGAAGTTTTTCCCATTCTGACAGTGCAGAGGCCTTTTACCTAGACAGACACTTCATCTCAAAACTATGATGAAAGAGCTCCATGCCAATTTGCTGGCTTTTCTGGAAGCACCTTGGGCACTTTGCAGTATTGTGGGCCTATTTTGAGTTTTGATCAAAGCTCTTTTGGCTTCACACTAATGGCTCATCTCTGTATGATCTCTGTATGTGCTGACCAGACCTTTCAGCTGCTGGTATTCTGCAATTTTGCCAGCTGTTTGTAGAGATCCCAAGTACCTGACCACTCTGCCAAACACTGCAACCATTTCTAGTCCCAAGGAGGCATTTTCCAACCTGTGTTTTTGTTTGTCTGTTGTTCTCCTTGGGAATTCCTTGACCATTTGCCCTTATATCAAGTAAACAGATGTTGAAATGGTGGAAGCACACCTCTGTGTTTGAACCAACATGACCCCTAGAGAATTGTCAGAGGAATTTAAATAAAAAGACTCCAGCCATTGAAGGCAACATTGTAAACAGCATCAAAAGCTAAAAATTTCTTCAGCTTTCAAGCACTGAAGAAGGTAGTGTTATCTGTGCTGATGTTTTGATTCTGAATTTGGTTGCTGTTCATAACATAAGCTGGAAGTGAAAGTTTGCAATGAAAATCTGGTATGAAGAAAAGGAAAATTGCTTTTGGAATGGTGAATTTTAGTAAATAAATACTGATTTTTGAGTTCTTTCTCAGGCCTCAGGGTAGTTTCTACTCTTATGAACTCAAAAGATAAATCTGATGAATACAATTACCTGCATTTGAGTAGAAGTACAAGTTATCCATTAATGTTAGAGCTCATTTTGCTAAACTTTAGGCATCTGGAACTTGGGATCTACTGCAAATTATGTCTAAGATCCCTGTGCAGCCAACAAAAATGGTTAAACACCTCTGGATAATGAATCCAATGCTAGAGGAAGTGTTAGAGGTAGAATGACTTGCTGTCTAGAAGTTCTTGTTCCCCCTGCCATGGAGTATGGACTCACCTCTGAGAACAGCCATATAACTTGTAGGTGCCTGGGACCAGGTGAAGTGAATTCCACAGAGAATTTTCAGCTGGCTTCCTCAGCATGTGGTCAAAGTAACTACTGATCTTTCAGGATATTTAATGGTCCTGATCCAATGGATGTGTTTATTTCTGGATTTTCTCAGACTTTCTGGTCATTTTAACTTTGTTTGGAAATGAGAGAGGTTTCTGCCTTCTGCAGCATGAATATGCAGGACAGCAGAGGAACTTCACGCATCGGGAATTGATGCACGTGTTTCATGGTGTTTCACAGAGTTCTGAAAATTCTGTTAATGGTGCCTTAAAAAGGGCAACCATGGTTTTTATCTCATGGTTAAGGATGTAATAAGGATGCCTGTTAAGTAGAGACTCAATTAGATCTTAGTCCTGATGTCCAAGTGTTACTGGTATGGATTTTGCAGCAAAATTAGTCTATTACAGTCTTTTTCTGTGTGACCTGTCATCTTTACCAGTTCTTTGAAGCCATGTCTCAAAATTTTTTGTATATGATTCAATACTTCGTAGGGTTTTTTTTCCTGATTTATTAAACTTCATTTGTTTACTTTATTCATCTGATTGTCCTGTGATTTCCTCCAAGTGTATCTTGAATCTGTGATCTATTTTCAGTTAAATTTGTTGAAATTGTTAACGAAGAAGTCTATTTAAGAAGAGGACACAAGAATAATCAAATTCTCACAAGTTTTACAGAGAGTGGTAGCAGGATGAGAAACCCACATTTGACACTTTCTGAAGGAAAGGCAGGCTGGGTGTGTTAGCACAATTGTGTGGTTGGCCAGTCAGATATTCAGCTAGGTCCAAACTGGTCCCAGTGTAGGTTCTCACTTGCCCTATGGTATTGTCAGAATGGATGTGTGCAGAAACGGGACTCTTTGCAGGGGAAGATATTAGAAGGATGGTGACAGAGAGCAAGGCTCCCTTGGAAACCAGGCTGCTTTAGACTGCACGGAACAACTTGTTTGTAAACATGTTGATAAAACTTTCTTTTATTCAGATCCCTTTTTATCACTTACAATGAATTATTACTTTATTTACTGCCCTTTAGGAGAGCTAATACACGTGAGGCCACTCTCCACTTCCAATAATAGTGTGCATCTTCTCTGACTGGTTCTCAGCTTGTATTAGCATGCTTAAGTTGTCATCTGAACGAAACACTTTCCTTTCGTATGCTCTGACTCTTTCCAGAAGATCAGTCATTTATACACATTAGCACTTGAGATGTGGTTGGAACTTAAAAATTCTGTTTATGCAAAAATTAATCATTGAAGAACATCAGATATAATTTTAGGATTATGTGGGCAACTTTAAGAAGAGGTGGCAAACAGCCACATCTGCTATTTCCTGATGTATAAATTCAAAAGTTTGCTAGTCCATCAGGTTGTTTATTTAAGACCAGCATTCTTCTGGGCAGCTGCCAAGGAAAAGGCTACACCAGGTCAGTGCTTCTCTTCTTGTGTGCATACCTGTGGTTTTGTGCTTTCCCATATGTCCTGCTTAAACCAACCATGACCTGTAGGCACAAAATTCTGCAGTATTTGGAGGACTTGTTTGTTCATTTTTAAAAAAAAGCTTTCTTCCTATGCTGTGGGAAGGCAGTAAAGAAAAAAAACCCAACAACATAATAAAACATGCATCCACCCTCAAATAAAAGTTTCCTTTCCTCTGAGTTCAATTTTCCTGATATCTTAAATGTCTCTTGTGCTTGTGGAGATTTGTTTTACTGTTTGATACGTCCCACCTGTGATGCATCACTGAGCACCAGACACCCACAAGGGAGCACGCTAAAATGTATTTACTTGCTTGGAATTTTCCTTTTTCTAAAGTGGCTGTGGAGAGACCCCACCCAGAACACTGTCTCATTTGCATCATGCCTCTAATCGTCCTTTTGTCCCTCAGAAAGCACTCCTGCTGAGAGCTAAGGGAGAAATCCTACAATTCCTTCATTTTGGTATCTTGCTTTACCATCTTCATTTCCATTTTTTGTTTGATAAATTAAATAGATAAAAGCGAACATCTCCTGCTTGGAGATGGCTAATCTTGCAGAATGTTTATTCATCAGGATTTGTAGTTTGTTTTCCCATTTTGGGCAGTTGGCACTAGTTTGAGAAGCTAGCAAAAAAAAAAAAAATCAGATAGCTTCTTTGTTTAGAGCGGAAGAATAATCCAGCTCTAATGGGTCACAGAGGACCCAGTATCCACTTCAGAGAAAGAAAATTATGAGTAGGTAAGTACGTTTTACATCTCTCTCTAGTTTGTGGGAAGTGCTCTGTTTCTAAATGACCCTTATTTCCCATCTGGGCTCGCTGGAGCTAAGGCCAAAGATATGGCTGCATTATGAACTACGTTTAACAGCTTTCATTGCTCTCCTGGTTCTCGTCGTGAGACTGGCAAGAAAGTACAAGGTGACAACATGCTCCTATCACAAAGCAGAGCCAGGTGCCCTGGAAAGCCTGGCTAGTCTTAGCTGCTGACACTAGGACTGTAAAATGGGCATCTTACCAAACACAACCTGCTTTCCAAACACCACCTCTTCCCTCCATTGAGTTCCCTGCTGTGTAAGAGTTATTTTGCCGCCTCAAAGGGGACAGCTGTAGTCCAGGATGGTTCTCTTCAGAAGTTGCCACATGCTGGAGAAGGCATTTACAGAATCATTAGCTTTGCCCTAACACTGGCTACTTGAAGTCTCAAATTCGTTGTCTCCTTTGCTTTGAGAAACACACTGTGTTTAAAGTCCGTGGCCTTAAAGAGAAATAGCTCATAAACTCAAGACCTTTGTAGTACATAATGAATACTAAATGGTTTTAAAAGAGCATGATGCACTATTTCTCAGGCATGGCTTTTTCCAAATGAGAGACTCAAATGTATTTAAAAAGAAAGTTAATTACAATGTGCAATTCTAGGCTCACTTAGAGTGACACCTATTTTCTCTAAAAAGTGGTATTTTGCAAAAAAAGTGTTGGATGTCCCTAGTAACAAAGGAATAGACACATCAGGAATATAGTTTGGATGAGCCGCTGCTTTATTAAGTAACACATCTGGGAACTATCTTTCAACAACTCATCCAGGACTGGCCTTCTTTCGTCTGCAATCTGTTCTACTTGAGAGAGAGCCAGACTTTAGCCCTCCTTCTCTCTAACACATTTGATGGAGGTTTGCCATCAGCAGTCATCACATCATGCTGGCCTTTGCTGCTGGGCCTGATACCCTCGCTTTGTAAGGGACTCATAGGGGGAAAAAGGTGACAGTCTCTTTATCAGCAGCATCTGGAAAAACAGCCACAGACCACATCTTCTTTAGGAGATAGCTCTCTTTCAATCTGGTTTTAAGTCCAGGTCACTTCTCACAGTCTGCCTGGAAACACCATATAGCCTTTCGTTATCCAATATAAACTTAGCAAGGATACAGACTCCTTTCTGAACTTTAATGGAACTGAACACGTGACAAGTTACGGAAACAGTATCTTTACTACCGAACTTATTCAAAATCACCATTTTCTGAGAAAAATTATGACGGAGAACCCATCAAATTCTTATTACTCAGATTGCCCATTGCTGGAAATTCCTGCTGAGCGACTGGCTAGATGTTGGCAGCAACAGCCACCTGATCTGACCCTACTGAGTCGTAAGAGAGATTTTGTACATGATGTTGAAAGAAACCTTCTCCATTAGTAGAATGAAATAGTAGACTTTATTAAGAGAAAAGTAACTGGTCTGTCATTTTCAATGAAAGTGCTGTGATGCAATGCTGTGATTCAACAAGAACACTACAATTTGTCATTTGTGCTGTAATAAATTTTAACTGAGAAAAAAATCAGAAACATACGCCCTGATTTTTTTATCTTGCTAATACTAGCCTTTTCCAATTAAGTCTGTAGAAGGGTTGTGTAAATGTTAAGGCCTACCAGAGTCTGCAAATTGAGCTTCAGCTTTTGTCTGACCAAAACATCTGGGACAAAGGTATAGCTAAATTTTAGATAGGAAGTCTTTAGTGATCCTCTGAAATGACCTATGTTGCACACATAAAGAATGAGGGCGGGTGGGCATTTCTGAAGGTCCTGAGAGATCAGTCTTGACAACACCACTGAATGGGGAGGAAACAAACACAGTGCCTCCCTCACTTTGAGATGCAAGCTGTCCAGCCTCTCATGTCCAGTATCTCATGGAGAAAGGTGCTCTTATGATCAATGGAGGCACTGGCAGCAATGCACAGATGTGACTTGCTCAGGAGCTGAGAGGGGCCAAATGTCCATGGGCCAGATGTGGGGATTTCAAGCAGGAGACAAGAAAGACACCAACAGTTGAGGTGAGGCCCTTATGGAGTTGAAGGGAAAGCAGGAAAGCAGGATCCTGACTTCCACCTGGGATGGTGCATAGCTAGAGTTCCAGACCTTGGCCGTTGAAATGAGTATAGGTTTAACATTACACCATCATTGTGTCAACACTGACACTCCCAGGACTACCTTTCCTCAGCAGAAGTCCTAACCTAGAGGCTTCTCAGGCTCTTTGCATTTTTCTCGCTTGCAGGAAGAGAGGCGTACACCTAACACAACCCTGGCCTGATGTTTGAGACATTTTTATGGACTTTAGGTTCGTATCCCTTGAGGCGAGGGGATCTAGCACTCAGTTTTTTCCTATATGGATGTTTTAACTACTAGATTATAACAGAAGAGAGACCCAGGAGCAGTTTGTATGTTAAACCACAACTCAACTTTCCAGTTCCAGCAGGGAGAATGTAGGTGACTCAATCTCTAGATCTAAATTTCCTCTTTCTAAGAAGTAGGTTCCCACCCTGCAAGAAGAGAGTGTTTCTGTGTACATGTGACTGTATAGGCAGCTGGGGAGCTTTCCACAGGCTGCGGAAGAACACACTGGCTTTCAGCACTGAAGACTTTGAGTAACACTGGGGTGTAGGCAGTACAGATTGTTAGCTGTGATTTAGGTGGAGCTTTGGTTCTTAAATCACAACTTAGACTTGGTACAGAGGGATGATGTCAGGCCTTTACTTTTTGAGCAAGGAAGCTAGAAATCTCATAGAATCACTAGTCTTAAGGAGTGGATTTTTTAAGTAAAACAGTAAGTCTTGCAGAAGTCATGATAAACATTGCAGTATAATTTGATAAACCCTGTCTATCAGAGAAATAAATTTTTTCCATCCCAAATCCTGAAAATGCTAATATGCTTTTTATCTGCTAAAGATAAGGTAAGAATTCAGTTTACAGAAGGCCTGAAATATAATTTAATCTTAGTGGGACCATTAGCAAACATATGGAATTTCCACTACTAGCACCTAAAGCAAGCAGGAATCCTTCATTAGAGGAAGAACAATATTCTGCAATAGTTTCTGTTCTCTTTCCTCGTAGTACTTCATTGGTGTTCATGGGAAAGTAATTGATATTCTATGAAGTAAGATGATAAAATGTTAGTAATTGACAGATAACACGCTTCAGTTTAGAAAAAAATAAACCAGACTTAGATCTGAAGGAAAGCTTCTGAGTACTCTGGAAATCCAGTTCAAATTTGTGTATCTTGGGACCCTAGTAGCTCCCTTAGGGTTGCATCTCTTTCTATGCAGTATCTGATGAAACTGTAGGACTTCTTGTGAAAGTATGGTAACAGGTCACTGGTGAGCGTGCAGATGAGAAGGTACAAATTCTTGGGCTGCTGAATTCAGCAGTGTGTCACTTACTGGGACTAAATCTTTCCTTTCTGGTTTCTGGACCGCTGGAATCTGTATGAGCTGATAGTATCCATTGTACGATAACTAAGTAGTGGAATTGTCTGTCTTCCAGGAAGAATTCAACAGCAGGTGCTAAATGCTATTTTTCCTTATAGCTGTCAGTATTTTTTAAACAGCTGTTAAAATTAGCTTATGGAATGGACAGGAGAAGACTGTTTCCAAGCTCCATGACAGTCAAGGTGCTGAGAACTTGGTGGCCTTGCTGCAGATACAGCGTCTTGTTAGAGCTAAATCAGAGAACAAGGACTGTTACAGGTTTTGGAACAAATTGCCTAAATTAACCCAGCAAGAACCCACTATTACCAGAATGGCTTGGTCTGTAGGTATCTGAAGACATGATCAATTACTGAAAGCCCAATAATGTTTTTGTTAAACAGAATTATGTATGGTGCGAGGTAAAAGCAAATTCAGCAAGCTTGCTTTATTTGCATATTTATTCAACCAAAATCAAAAGACGTTTATATCTGGGCGTGCTAAGCTCCCTGATGTCACTGAGCTAATATTTTATTGTTATTTATTACCAGACATTTTGAAGGTGAAAGATATCGTTGTGTCTTGGCATACTGTGTATTATTTGAATTAAAAGTAGTCCAACTTCAAGAATAGGAAGGAAATGTGTGACAACTGAGCAAAGATTAACCAGAGGAAAGTAACTCTGCAGTGCTATCTTCACAGATTTGGTTTAGATTATTTTATAGAGGAGTCAAAGGTAGGCTATCATTTCTTCTGAAATCAGCAAGTCAGAACATGCATGCCTGGGTAAAATTTGACCCATAGGATTAAGTCTGCCATTGCAAAGAGAAGCTCAATGCTATCATATACAACCACGTGTACATGTATGCTTAAGAGAGATTACACAGATATGGAAAATCATGTCTACTTTATTGCCCTTCTAAATGTCCTCCCAGGAGCTTTTCTTAACACTGTCAAACATTAAAGACTTTTGTCTGAAAGTGTGGAATTTGCTTTGTATTTCCTTGGAAAGGAATACATCTTTCACTACCACAACCTTCTGTAACCCTCCTGCCCTCCGCACTCCCACACCCCCACACAAAGACACTCCTTAATTGTATTACTGTTAGGCTGACCTCCAACCCCTACTAAAATGAGGACAAGGCTAGTTTTGTGTTTCATGGGATAACAATTTATGAGCAATTAAAAATGAAGAGACACAAAGCATTCATCACAGTCTCAGCTAGACAGGCAGCTGAGTTCAAAGGTTCTAGCAATGAAGTGTGCACAATATATTTTTATTTCTGTTTTCACTAAGAAGGAAACGGGTTAGCTAAAAATTATGGCATGCAGCCTCCAGTTCAAAATAGGTGCACTTAATCTTTCAAGACAGTCCATGCTTGGGCAGATAGGTTATGACAGCACACACACACGCACACACACACACACATACACACGCTTCCAGTATCTGTAGAAGAATTCAGAACATATTATTGGCAAACTCAAACACACAGCTGCTTAAAATGAGATGCACTGAGTGCCCTGAATGCTTCTGCAGCTTACAACTTAGCAGTCATAATCGTCATGTGAAACATACCTTTTTCTCTGATCCCTAAAAATGAAGTATGGTAGGATTTTATCCCTTTTGTTCATATTTCAAACGGCATTTGGGAGCGTGGAAACTTCATATGTTTACATTCCTGAAGCTACAGTAGATAATTTACATAAATATGGAAATGAAGGTTTCCACGTTAGTGTCAGTATCATGGTACTTTTGTATCTCCACAAGTGAAAAAATGTCCTGTAGAGACTTTTTGGTTCTTTTCTGTTATTTTTTAAGATAGACCATACAGTTACAAACCTGACACTGATTGCTGATTTAAGGTCTGTTGTCTCAGTCTGGCATGAGCAAGTATTGGTGAATCATCTGTTAGATTATGCCATAAATCCGGCTCAGTGTGATTTTGCAATGTGTCATATTTCCAACCTGGATCCAAGCTAAAAGCTGAGAGTGAAGAGTTTTGAATTGTCATTCTAAAAGGACTCGATCTGCTTGTTTAATCAAAGCACCTGAACGGCAGTGCCAACAAAAACAAAGTGAAGCATCATCTAATAGGTTCAATTTTGCTAGAACTGCGAGTGAACATGGGCATATATATACATGTACAGTGCTTGTGGGATTACAGTAATTGAAAGTCCACTTACATAAATAGGGACATTTCTAGCCTTCTGTAGTAATTTTCTATTAGAAGAGAAAATGTGAGTTAAAAATGTATTTCATTTGCATCAGAATCACATCACTTTACAGGTGGATAAATAAT
Source organism: Platalea leucorodia (assembly GCF_965183815.1). Classification (NCBI taxonomy): domain Eukaryota; kingdom Metazoa; phylum Chordata; class Aves; order Pelecaniformes; family Threskiornithidae; genus Platalea; species Platalea leucorodia. The sequence goes on from NC_138825.1 coordinate 83,009,640, forward strand.
GCAAACTACCAAGAGGTGCCTAGTATCTTTGTGCTCTGTTTTTGTTGACTGAAATGACACTACAGTTTATTCAATAAGGGATTCTTTTGAGTAAAAAAAGTGATTTGTGTGAAGCATGACATCTTTTCTTCTGAATTAAGCCAAATGATCAGTAAAGAGGGTTGGTATTGATTGGACTATAGAATATGGTGCATTTGTTAAATGGGAGTCTCTTTTCACTGGGGCTGAAAGCCAGTAAATAGTTCTCAAAGAAAACAGGGGAAAGGTAAAAACTCAATGAGACTTTTAGTCACTGCTGGCGACTAGAAAAAAGAAGGCTTAATAAGAAAGCAAGGTGAGAGATTTAGTGGATTGTGTCAGAAGGATTTATTTCATTTCTGCAATTTTGAGAGTATTCTTGAACCAAAGAGATGGTTCTGTCAAAGGCTCCAGTCAGAACATAGACAGGACAATGGAAAGATGCTTTAAGCATCATAAGTATCTATCATGCAAATATAGTCTAATAGGGTTAAGTGCTGTCCTACATACTAGGCCTAAACTACCCAGGGACATACATGCAAAAAGCTGATGGGAGCTGCTCGCGTGTTTCTCATGACCAAGTCAGTTAACACATCAGCTATGTTTGAGACTCATACCACAACAGAACACTGGCTCCCTCTCAAACATCTCAGAGTCAGCCACACTGACAGGGGGGAAGACCCCATAGAAGGCTTTGGGAAATAATTAGTTATCAATTATCTTTTTTTTTTTTTCTAATATATTAAAGGACAATAGTGCATAGACTTGGTTCCTTGTGGCTGAGCAGGAGCAGTGCATGGGGAGAGAATAGTCTTTCAGGACTCCTAAAAAGCTCTGTCATGCAGGGGGATTATGTGAGATAAAATATGGAAATTATCATAAGAATACTGGTTTATGTATATAGTATATATATTGTGTATGTATATACACTATATGTACAAGAGTACATATACAGTGTTCTAACTATCACTACTGTTAGAATGTGCAGGGGAATATGAAATTTTTACTTTCATCTTGAGTGGAGCGAGGCATCAACAAGGTGTGCAAATTCTTTCTCTGAGAAATTGCAAAACCAGTATTAATGATAATCTCAAATTATGAGTTAAAGAATACTCTTTTGGGAGTGGTATATTCCATAAGAATTTAAGAATGAAACAATGATAATTTTAACTCAATATTTTGGCTCCAATAGTAGCTAATAGCAGATGTCTAGGGAATAACAGAAGGGGGAAAGAAATGAGAATATAGCCAGGCCTCCATGAGTCCTTAAAATTATATAAAGAAACTTTTCCTACAGCACATCTCTATTTTATCATTCTTTTCAGGGCAGTTTACATGTTTGGGCTGAGGAGTGTGTTGTACTTGTAGAATTACATGCGCCTGGCAGCTGTGGCCAGTCCAGCCATCAAGAAGCCAACATGATGACTGAATAGCTCAGGAAGCTGAGACATGATCTGTCCTAAGGATAGTGGAGATGCCTCTTTCCACCAAGGGTCTTTCAGTTCCTGGCCAGAGGAATTCCTGGGATTTATCATGCAAAATGAGAATCAGGATGTTTGAGATTAGATTACCTTGGGTGCTTGTGGAGCTCTGTTATGGATGTGTCTCGTTCTCTGTAGCCTTTATAACTGCCTTCTTTAGCTTGGTTAAGGTTATGTTAAGGTTAAAGTCAAGGTAAGTCTGCATGTTCCGTCTCCTTTTCTAGACACAGAGGAAAGATCCCTCAAATTCTCTGCTCTCCTCTTTTCGGCAGAATCCATGAACATTTTCATATGTCATTCAAAGACTGATGGCAGGGGGGAACAGTTCGTTGTTATTCCAGCACGGTGTCCAGACCTTTAGCACTGCCCAATGCGAGTGTTCAAGAAATTTGTGCTGGTCTGAGAATAGGTTAATGATTCTTTCTTCTTGCACAGCAAAAACTGCTTTTGCTGTCTTACCAGAATGCAAATTGCAGCGGTTATGAGAAAATCTGTTGCATCCATTGCCTTTTATGAGTTTGTTTCCTGTTATTTTGGGATTGGAACAGTCTACCTACAAGGAGAGCTTGGGCTGGGAGAGGATTTGATCAACTTGGTGACAAAGGTCCCACTTCTAACTGACTTCCAGTTGCTAGGTGAGGGGCATAGCAGACAGTATGGTGGTGAGATGTGAGTGATGGGTTGTACTGCCTTGATTAGATTCTGGGGCAGTCTGTCCATGTATGGGCTAGGCCCAGTGCTGTTGCTTTGGCTGGTGCAAAGTTGGACTGCATCTGGCAAGTCTTGACAAAGGAATAGCCATTTGTCTTGACCGTTAGAAGTTATCAAATTACTTTTTTTTCCCCAAGATGGTCACTAATATCAAAGAGGTATTTTTAGATTGTGGGTGTGTGGATGGATTTCTGTCCCCAGATACTGGTTCTTATTGTGGTCATCTACCATTCTGCTCAAACACTCTTTCAGTGTCCACATCCTGTTTCTATCTGGGATCAAAGTCAACAAAGAATATTTTTCTGAAGGTCACCACAGCTAGGTTTGGTGCCTTGTCCTGCTAAGGAATGACTGTGAGGGAGGGAGGGAAAAAGGGAGGAAGGGCTGGCAGAAGGTAGGGAGTACATTCTGCAGGTCCCCTGGCCAGGGGAAGGGCAAGCGCATCCCCTCTGAGACGACATCTGATATCCTCTAGAGAGAGCTCCCTGGGAAACCTCTGATCTGATTATTTATACTGAGCTCATCGGGACAGTGTCGGAGGGTACCAAGAGGTCACAGGATATTAGTTAAAGCATCACCACATTTTGGGGGGATTAATTCCGACATTATGCTTTCTAATGTGGAACATTTCTCGTTTAATTGAGTTAATAAATTCAATCAGATGTTAACATTTGGTCTGCAAAATAAGGAATCAAGTCTCAAAAGCATCTTGACAAATGACAAGAATCTTAAATAGGTGGCTTCATAAATTATAGATGCATATATTTACAAACACATCCACATACACAGTGATATGAACGTGCCCTTTAGTAAATGAAACACAGCACACCTGAAGCCTGAATTATCCCTCTGGTGGACCTTGGAGATTTGCTCTTGGACAATGCTGACTGACCGTTATGGGGACAGCTTACGTACTTCTCCTCATATAGCTGCGCTAAGTCTATTTCACCTTGGGCTTAGCTCAGACCACTTCACACTTTTGCAAAGGCTGGACACAAACTCCGCGACCCTTTTCTCTCCAGATACGAGTATTTTGTTGGTGTATTTTGTTGGTAGTGTTGGAGTTTACACTGTGAAGAAGTGTGAAGTCAGGAATATTAAAATGTTTGTAGAATTGACAAGCACAGGGAGCTGGGTGTAAAACAGAAAATAAAATCAAAACCCTCCAAAATAGCACACTCTTCCACTAACTCTCCTTCTGTATGGAAAGGAGTTTTGCTCTGCATGTCCTCCTTTTTGCCTGCTTGTCTGCTGGTCTGATGTTGCAGTAGCACTGTCCCTGAGGCTGAGATCTGGAACAGGACACAGGTGACCCTTGAAGGTAACAGGATCTTCAGCAGGAGCTTCTGGGGAGCTGAGGAGGTTTGGAAATCAGCCGGCTAGTTTTTAAAAATACTGCCCTAAATATTTACGAAAGCTATGTAACATTTCACGCCTCTCCGCTATCCCTCTTTGTGGCCTTGATGAAAAGCATCACAAGAAGAAGTGCCCTGGTCCTGACTGGTTTCCAAGTCTCATTAACTACAATGGTTTTGCAAGTGCTTCTGTACATACCGGCTGCACTACATCATCCCTTGCATTCCTGGGGCTGAAAGCTGCAGAAGGCAGCCAACGGGGAGGGGATAAAGAGCACACTTTTTGAGACTCTCTTTTCCCAGCTTCTATTCTTTGCGCCAACCAAAGGAATGAAATCGCAAAGCCATTACCTCATTTCTGAATAGTTTGGAAGGCAGCTCGCTTCGCTGTTTCAAACTCAGGGGAGATTTTTCAGCTGCATGGAAACGTGGAAATTTTGTAACCGATTTTTGTTTGTTTGTTTGTTTGTTTTATGAGACTCACACTTCATCACAAAATGAACATGAAATGGTAGTGAGTTGGAAGTTGAAATGCGAGAGTTTGCAGGGGCTTGTTTCCCAGAATTTGATTACAGGCATATGTCTCCCCTGCGGCTTTTAAGATTTTAGTAATTAATTTTTTTCTAGAATTTAGATGATGCTCTCTCTTTTTTACTTCCCCCACCTCTCTTTTTTTGAATACCTCACGTGGATCCACCTGAGTTTGGTGAGGAAAAAATCATCTCTGGGATTTTGTGAGGCTTTCTGATAAATCCTCTGCTTTAATTTGTTTTCTTCAAATTGCTCAGTACAAAATGTATTTTAAAAGTCAATGCTAAGAGGAGCATCATATGGAGAAGTTTTAATTGTTCAAGTAAAATAACAAAGCCTCACCTAGACGTAATCACAAATGGAGTAGTTTTGTTTGCACGTGCCGTCTAATTCATTTAGTCTTTCTAATGAAAAATTTTGCCTTGAATGGAGAACCTCAAAATATCAGAAAAACCTCAGTGCATGACATTAAATCATAATTAAATCAACAGACTTTCTCACATCAGAGCTGGTGCTTGGAGATGGTCTAGGCTTTGTATCCATTTTTAACCAGATATTCCTTTAGTAGGGAATCCAGGCTGAGCAGCTGGGTATCTTCTGCCTGCTGGTGCTACAGTAAAGTAAAAGTCATTTTGCAATGCAAGGCAAAAAGAAAGACTTCATCAATTGTACAGCTTTTCTTTTGCCTGAGTGTTTAGAGCAGCCCTGACCTGAGTTCCACAGTGCGCTGTACATGCAGAAGCTCCTGTGCCTTTGTATATGTGTAGTGCTTGGGTGCTGCTGACCTGGTCCAATATATAGACCTTTATCCTTACTTTTAATGCTTTGCAAGTATCTTGGCTGGACTCATGCATCTTCCCAGTCTCTTGTCCAAGAAGTATGTGGGTCTCATAACTCAGTGCCTGTGATTTTATTTGAAATGTGGCTCCCACTTCTAGCCCATCCCTCTTTCCCATGCTCTGAAAGATGCAAAGACCTGATCCTTGTCCCTCAGCGGATTACTATCTCTTTATGATTAGGCATTATAAAAAATATTTACAGAGCCTATTGAAATCTCCTGAAGTGCTGTTATATTGCATCTGTCCTTTTTCATTTTTTATACCAGCTAATTAAATTGCTTCTTTATTGCATATATGTCATGCAACAAATTAAATGTGTGTAATATGTACTTAGTACTTTGCTTCCTATCAGCGATATGGTATAGTTTGCCAAGCTCTATCTGATTGTATGTGTGAAATCCAACATTATGTAGCTATTTTTATAAAGGATAAGATTCTACTGATGTAGAAGGCCTTGCGCAAGGTCTGTGTATCAAAGTCTTCAAAACAGCCCTTTGGTAGGGCTTTGTAAAGTCTTAATGTAAAAGAAGTCTTCAGTTGAGTCACTGAAACAAAATATTTTCATACTTCCACCTATCAAGAGGTACAACAATGACTTGTGCTAAAGATGTTCATATCAAAGTGTTTTCCATAGATGAAGAGATGTATTTTAGGAATTTAGAAGAGGAAATTGCATTTTATCAAAACAGTGGTGTACTAATTAAAAATGTCAGCCAGGTAGAGGAGAGAAAAAAATATTTGTGTAAACATTTTTCAATGGAAAATCAATGACTGAAAGAATGTCTAAAACATCAGAAATCTGAAGTAATACTTCTTTTGTCCTTCAGTTTTAATAAAAAAAAAAATTTCCCTGATGTAAAGAAACAGCTTTTTAAAATTTCATTTTCAAACAAGACTTATAACTTGTTTACATATGCAAGTGCCTTGATTTTTTTCTCCTTTTTTATACTGAATATATCTATTAAGGCTTACATATATGATAGTTACAATAAACAGTTACTACTGGTTAGTTGCTAACATATACTACTACTATTTTTACGCAACACGTGAATATTATTTTATGAAACAAATACTCATCAGGAAAGAATTGTTTCATGGAATGTGTTTATTTTCCAGATTTGCCACTGTTTGCCTATTCACCAGGTTCAGAGTAATGGTTCAAATTAAAACACAAACCCTCAAAATCACAATAAATTTTTCAATTTGAAACATAAACCCTAAAAATAACAGTAAATTTAATCTGACTATTTTGGCTGTGAATCAGAAAAAGATATCCATAAACCATTTAAGCATTAAAATTAATCTCATTTAAAAGCCTATGTTTATGTATGTTGTTAAGTTGGAGATCCTAGAAATGGCATGTAGCAGGCAGTGCCTCTGCTTTTCTAAATTTTAGACAACCAGTTTGCTGTGGAAGAAAAAAAGCTAGGCAGAATGTCTTTGTTTCAGTAAATGCCAAAATATTTTGCAAAATTTTAATGGCTAAAATTTTAAAAGAGTCAGTCTCCCATATCCAAACTCCTGTTGAAAAGGTCAACTTCAACACAATTGTCTTCATGTGAAAAGTTTAGAAAGATTTTGCTTTCACTCTGACCCAGAATAAGAACATGTGTTAAAACCTCATGAGTTGTCATAAAAAAGGAAAGGTTCCTTTAGCTTTGGAACTTTTTAGCTTTTTGAAATCAAGGACCCTGTTCCCTTCAGTGAGTGTCATTAACCACACCCAAAAAGTGAATCCAAAAGGAGTGTAATTGTTGCTCTCTGCAATAAAGGTAGCACCATCTCCTTGTGAGTTATTGATGTCAAACTGTTAGCATAACTTTCTTCTCACAGGGGCCTTGATCCATCAAGGAATTTCAGAATGTGCTGAATTCAAGCACAGAAAGTAATCTAGCATCAACGAGATTACTGCCATAGTTTTTAAGTTTAAACATGTACTTAAGTTGCACTGGAACCTAAAAACCTTCATTCAGGGAGCTACAGCACAAGGTATAAGACCAAACTGTAATACTGGTTGTAAAAATTGAGTGCGTTTACTCTAAAACTAGTAAAATAACTTCTTAATAGATGCATTTGAGCTGAGTTTATGTATAGCATGCAATATTGACTCCTTGGAGATGAAGTAATAGCAGCTAGATAAACTGCTTCCTACATGATAGTTTTGAGCTGTCCTTTGTTTACGCTTACTGTAAAAGTATCCTATACAAGGGGGTGACAGAATATCTGAATGGCAGCATTACAGCGATGGTGCACATCAACACATAGCCCATTAATAACATATGAACCCTCCAGTATTTTCTCTACATTGGTTTTTAAAAGGACCTTTGCTCTAACCCTTATAAATAATGCCAACAAAGAGACATATTCTCTTTTCAATACACTTCCCATCTTTTCTCACATCCAGTGCTAAACTCCTGCTACTCCAGCTAGCAAAGTGTAGGAACAAGCTGTACATGAAGAGAGACATGTTAACAGTATAAAACTGTAAACAGTGCAGATTAGTGTACTTCTAATAGCTAAAACTAGTGTACTATTTTTCATTTGACAGCGAGAAAGGTGTCCCAGGATAGCACAGTGCAGGAACACAAGAGGATGCCTTTTGGTTGTAACAAAATGTTGTATAATTTTAGCTGTCATTACTGAATATAACTCTTCCCACAGCATATTTTCCTTTGAATCATGACTGACCTTCAAGACTGTCGACGCACCCTTTCTGCCACAAAAGCCCTTTTGTCTCCCTGTGTTTGTGTGTGTGTGTGTCCATTCTGCCCATTTCCTCCTCACAGTGAAAAACAACTGCTCGAGTTTTTCTTGTTTTTCTTTGAGAATCACAATTTGATCGAAAGAGATTAAATAAATCAGCAAGTGATAATATGAAGCCATTAATACAACTTTTCTGCTCAAGTGGTTTGGCAGCCTTTATCTGCTGGCTTAAACTTAAACAATTACAGGCTTCCAAACTAATTACAGTGCAGAACATTATAGGATTTATGAAATTTGGCAGCTATCATTTAAAAAAAGGGGAGGGGAAGGAAAGGAAGGAAGAAAAGTTCATAACTATCCATTATGGAAATCTCCTGAAAGTTCCTCAGAACAGAAATAATATACTACTGGTAAAGCCCTTCAACAGCTCTGATCATCTTGAGTTCTAATTTGTACATTTTGTTCATTTGTCATGCTTCATAAGCAAGCGTATGGAAAATGCTGTGCAGATCTTATGCCAGCAAAATGTCTCCTATACTATTTAATTTACAGCATCAATGCCTTAATTATATTAACTAATACACAGCCTGTAATAAGTTGACAGTTGTCTGGTGAAAACCGTACTGTAGTTTCCATCCCTTGCCAGATAGAGCTCTAGTCCTTATTGCTGGAGACAGATCACAACAGGGAAAACCATGGGGATGACTAACGGGTGGCAGAGCACTTACTGACTGGGAGAAGAGAAGGTGGCACCAGCATGTCCCAGTGCTTCTGCAGAGAAACCTGCAGCGGGGGACGCCAGGACTCGGGGATAGGTGATGGCCATGGAGCAGCGTGAACTGGCCCCACAGGAGTACTATGGGGGCATGCTCCTCCTAACTGGGAACGTGGGTCATTTGGTTTGTCAGCTAAACAATCAAAAGGCCAAACACCACAAATACAAGGAGACTCTTTTGGAGGCCTTTGGTCTCTTTTGGGTCAGGGTAGAGGCACATCAGAGTCGTTTTGTCATTTGTGCTGATTCAAGTCCCAGAGCAGTAGCTGCAGTAAGGGCAAAAATGTTTTTTTTTTAGTGTAACAGTGACCACTGCACATTTCAGACATTATGAGTAAGACCTCCTCAGAATCATGAGATTTCCTTCAGAACATGATTTAATATTATACTGATTTCTGATCCCATAGGGCTGCAATACTTGAGGGGCTGGGAAGGTTTTCTAAACTGAAAGTGGAGATCTAGTTGTAAAACATGGCTACAGGAGCAAAAGTTTAAGAAAAAAATCTAAATAATGGCAGAGTGGGCAATGCATCATGGGGTGACATATGCTCCCAGGCTGAGGAGCCATATGAAACCTGTGGAGTTCCTGTTCCCAGTGGCTGGCATTGTGTCCATACCTTCTGCTCAGGAACATCTCTAATTGTAATAAGATCCTTGTGAACTTTTTCTGTCCTTAGGATAACTCTAGTCGATGAACGTTCCCTAGAAAACACAGAATCATAGAATCATAGAATGCTTTGGGATGGAAGGGACCTTTAAAGGTCATCTAGTCCAACTCCCCTGCAACTGGCAGGGACATCTTCAACTAGATCAGGTGCTAAGAAAGCAGTCTCATTTATAGTACCAGCAATGTAATTCCTGCTCTGTGTCAATGTTTCATTTCTGATAAAGCAAAAGGATCACACATGGAGAAGGAAGAGCAGATTCATCTTTTTAAGTGAGACCAGACTTCTTCTGCTGAGGGAGGTGAAAACTACCACCACCTGCAACAGTGATTTTTTTGGTAATTTACCTACCTGCATGCCTTAAGAAACTGTCTGAAAAGCAATTTTAGTGAGTCTCATTAGATTATATTGCAATAGACTTGTAAGTAAGCAAACTTGGTTGGGCCAGTTGTGAGACAATGATTGGGATGCAGGAGGTCACATTTGTGACTCTCATTGCAATCCACCAAGATGACTGCAAACATAGACCCCTGCAAAACATAGGCCAACTTCAAGGCTGCTTTTATTATTCCAGTTTGGGCTATGTACTGGCTAGGCACTACATAAATGCTGAGGTTTTTTCCTATGCTGTCTCTCATCACTGCCTTTGTCAGAAGTGATAGGTGGGAGTCAACAGGATGACAGCTAATTCAGGGAAAACATGGGCTGGCATGAGTCAGGTTCTGCCCCACAGACTTTCTGTCGCTGTCAGTCTGTACTGAGGCAAAAATTGCCCAGCACTGTTTGAAGCTCTCCAGTCCTCTGTTCTGTTCTCTGTGAATCACCAAACTCCTAGGCATTAGTCTCACTTTTTTCCTGTGATTAATTAAGTGGTCATCTTCTTTAAAGATTTATTTCCTTTTCTGAAAAAATAAAAAATTGATGGCATTTTTTTAATGGAATCTTAAGATTTGATCAATGTCCACAAATGCTATAAGTATACTGTAGGCAAAGCAACAATTTTTAAATCGATCTTTTTTTTCTACATCCATCTTATTCCTCTATGGAGGAAGTCCACAGATAAAAACTAAAATCCAGGCTGAGGTGAATATAAAAACAAACCATGCTTTTAAAAACACACCTGTAATCTGATGATCAGCACTGTAACTGATTCAACACAGACACTCCAGCACTTTTCCTTGGGGCAAACTGCCTTGAATTCTAGCTGTGATGTATACACATGCGTGCAGACACACACATGTACATGCATACATATACGCACACCTACAGACACATATAGTTATACACATACACATAAATGTTTAGTTTGCTGAGTATTGCTAAAGAGCCACTACAGTTAAGTAATGTGATTCATGGCTGAGTAGCATAAACTTAATCTGGCTAGATTTAATCTGGCTAATTAAAGTTAATTCAAGTGAAGGTAGGTTTGCCTATATTTCAGCATGGTGCACACTCCAACATGTGCAATAGGAAGCCACAGACCTTCAGTGTGATCTTATGCTGCTAGTTTGTAATGAAGTGTGCTTCACCATGTCTTGAATACTACTACAACATGTGCAAACTAAATTGAAGGTAATATGAGTAAAAGTATCCACGTGGCTTTGTATCTGCAGTGCTGTTCTATATATTCTGATATGATCCATGAGGGTATTAGGAGGCTGAGTGGATCTAGATTCTTATAAAATGCCATATATTTGTTAAAAGATATTTGTCAGATATTTGTTAAAAGAACACAAGTGTGTTCTTTTAACACTGAAGTTTACATTAAATATGCTAAAACCCACCAAAAGCATAGAGAATGCCTAGGTACATTACATAGTCCATGCTCAATGAAGACTACTCATGAATCTCCTACTCTGCTTAGTCAACAGTTCTCCTTCTGATCTGCCTTACACTCTGCATTTCATACTGACAGCAGAGTGCTGATGAGGTATAATAGATATATTTGCCAGATCAGTCTAGACTCAAATCTTTTCCCAGAGCGTCCAAGCCAGAATTGGCTGAAACACCAAATATGAGTGTAATGCCAGTGGATTTCCTCTCTTTGCCACCCCAGCACAGAGTCTTTCCACTGGCCTATTTGTAGGGAAGATGGGAATTCATGGGGCAGGGGACGTGGCAGCTAGCTTTTCTTCTCCTGAGAAAACAGTATCCTGTCCTCCCTTGTGAATGCTGGATCCAAATTCTTCAGTTCTAGATGGTCCAAGTTATAATCTTAACTTGACACATGACAAACACTCTGAAACACAGATTGCTGGAGCCAAATATAGACATCTGGGAATCTGAAAAAAAACGAGACAGAACTAGACATGTGCTAGTGTCTTTAAGACAAATGCTAATAAAGGAAACAGAAACGTGATGATTGCCTCTCCTGGAGGACTGCAGGAATCAAGCCCAAGCCTCAAAAAAAGTGCAAAAGTTTGGGAAAGAGGATGAAATAGATGAGATGTGACATGACAGAATTTTTAGCAAATCTGAAACTTGAGAGCGCTCAAACCCTCACAAGGCAGTATTCAGCTTTCTCTCTGTTTATGCTGTAGATTATAACATTTCTTCTTTTGTGTGACAGGACTTGGGTCCTTTCACATGGCTTACCTCAAACTCAGGGAGGCCAAGGGTAGGACATTTTATGGCATAGAGTCTTGTCATGCAAGAGAAAGTGGGTGGTGGTCAAATATGTGCCGGCTGGAGAAAGTCATGGTGACTGGGAGTAGGGGTTTGCTTGCACGCTACTGCCAGGGTTACATTTTTGATCTAGCTAGGACAGGACTTTAAGAGATCTGTGTGCTTGAAAATGAAGCATGTGCAACATAGAAGTTCCCTCCATTGTTTCGTGAAGATTAACGTGGACTGCTGCATGGAGGTAGCTTCCTTTTTCAATCGTGTTTTGAAGTATTATGTGTGATGTAAATTAGCATTGGTTAGATAGCATACGTATAAACCCCACATATAAAACTTCATATCTATAATATCTTCATGCTGTAGAGACGACCAAAATTTTAGAGTCAAGTGAGTAATGTTAAGCTCCTGAAAACATACCCAGGCCCATTAATAGGAAGTGGTGGTGAATACACCCAGTTTCTGCTAACTTCACAGAAAGTAAAGCTGAGGATTGGCTTCGTTTAAAAAAATATATCAGCTATCATTTCAGGTTGCCTAATCAGGTAGAGCTTGTGGCTGCAGGCTTCACAGCTCTTAATAATCTGCTGGAGGAAGAAGGGCAGAAGAAGGGGAAGCAAACAAAGGTGCAGAAGAAAAGGGAGAGGGGTGAAGGGATTGGACAAGAGCGAAAAGCATGCGAAAAAGGGGAAATTGCATGTTGGAGACCGTGAACTGGGAAGAGAAAGGAGAGAGAGAAGAGCGCAAGCACAGATGATGAAAGAAAAAGCTGGAGGAAAATGGATGGGCTGCAGCGAAGACAAGAGAAAGAAATGACTGAAGAAAACCCACCCAGGGACTCTTGCCAGTCATGGACAACACAAAGCACTGACCCAAGGGGAAATGATTCTGAATCTGACTGGGAGACAGTCAGAGCTGTGGGCCTCTGCATGGGATTTTGAGGAAGGGACCTTGCTGATTTTCCTGAAAAGTGGGTCGCCATGGGTTTTAAATGTGGAAGAGGATATATGAAAAGGCATTTTTGATCCCTGTCAGAAGACAAAAATTGGAAGAAGACTTGAAATGTACCATTCTATATAAAGTGTCAGATAGCAGACAGACAGAGAACAATTAAGACTGCACAAGGCTCTCCATCAGCAGCGTACAATGGGAATAGGATTTTCTTTTTCCCCGGATGTCAGCCCAGCCACTCAGGCGAGACGAAGAGAATTTCTTCCACTTAAGAAATCCTTTGTTCGGGAAAGAGCTGTTCAGGCCTCTGTTCTCTCCCCAGCCAAATTGTATGTAGTTTTCACGGAGAAGACTTCACTTTCTGAGGGGCATTGGTAACCAAACAGCTTCTGGACAAAGTGCAAAGTGCAGTGAGTCCAGAGTATCCTTGGAGTCTGACAGGGAGGCTAAAGAATGAACAGAAACATTTTCAAATGCAAAAACGTTGATATTTATTCTTGCAAAATTTGTCATTGTGATTTTTGTCCTGTGAACCTTGCAAGAGCAGAATTCATGTTTGCTTTCTGCAGGGTGGATGCTTGCTCCTGTTCATGTTTTTGTTGAATCGTGTTGACTGTATTCTCAATACAAGAAAACTGCATGTAATTCTGTATAAAACCTGCCTAGGTCCTTGTGGAAGTGTAGATCATTCCCATGAAAACTATTTAACTAGGACATGAATAGCCAGCATCTATGCTAGTTTAGTTACAGGTTTTCTTTTCTCCTGATGTGCAATACTGCATATTCAAAAAAAATCCAGTGGAGCTGTTCAACAAAGAAGGGAATGAGACATCCCCACTACCAGCATTTATTTAGCCTTTGCTCACTGAGATTAGAACAGCTGGATTCATGAGAAGTTACTTGTGTGTCTGATTTTTTTTCTCTTATGCCATGAATACATATGTGCACATACATGCAAAAATGATGGAATGCACATGCATGTGCATGCACAGATGCATGCACACACACACACACACACACACACACAGAGATGGAAACTTGGAACACAAACTTTACCATCCAACTAATTGTACCAATTTAGTAAGCTCTGTAGATTTAATTACCCAGCTGATACTATAGCAAAGATACCAGGTTATCAATGGACACATTTATGTGTAAAACATCTAAAGACTCATAAAATTATTAAAACAAGTGTATGACTTCCCAGCTTGTGCACATTACTTAAAATTTCTTCTTCATAAGGGTAAAAGAAATGCTGGATATAGTTTGGAATACAGAGGTACTGCAATCAGCTATCTTTCAGTTTTACTTTTATTTCACTGTGACTATGTATAATGTCAGTATTTACAGGTAGCGCCCTGTTTGCTCTTACAGACGAGTCTAGAAGTCTCACAACTGGGTTTGACACTAGATCCTACTCAGTGAAAGGAAAGAAGACTGTCTGTCCCATGATTTCAAGAAACCATGTAACTAAAATGCGCATTCAGGTCTTTATATCATAGTCTAAATACAGAAATGCTTAGGAGTCCATTTTGTCAGCCGTATCTCCCTTATTGAGTTACTGATTACTGGTAACACACCTTACACAAATCTGCATCTTAAGATCACTTGGAAATTTCAGCTGTTGCATACAGCAGCTATTCCCTTGTTAATGGGTGTTTCTCACCAGGATCTCTTTACATCTGTGCCCCATGGTCTGCCCTCATTTCCAGTTTGTTTTCAAGTGTAGTGTTATACACTGGTTCAAGTTCGTGTGCCTTTAAATGCTTTGGTTCCTTGATACGCAAAGAAAACACCTCTCCCTTCATGTGTGACAGGAAGGCTGAGATGAGCAGAAGGGGATGAAAACTGTAACCTGCTTCCCAAGTTGTCCCATCAGAATGTGGGCTGGCTGGTTGATAGGTCATAGAGCAAAGCCTGGCTTTTCTTCTAGGAGAAAAGAAAGAATGGGCTGTATTGGTTGATAAGGGGGCTACGAATGCTTGGTGGGTGGAAGTTATTTTAGTTTTTTGGATACTATCTCTAATTTAGAACTTCATTTTTGAGTATGTATTCAAACGTCATGTGGCTGTATTCATAAATACATCAAGTGGATTCCAGAAAAAATTAGCAATTAAGCAATTAGCTACAGAACTTGTATCTGCAAATGCTTTTTGCTGCACATATTTGACATTCTTTTGCTAGCACCCTGTGCTTGCTTTTGTAGTCTGGATGTCTTTACACATTCTGAAACTGCCTCTTTCTAATCCTTCCTTATTTTCATCAATTTAATACAAGTAAAGTTGTGTGTTACAACAAGGAAAACACCTCAAGTTCCGCATTAGCTTATTTTTTTTCAAAACCAGACTACTGTTCCCTTTGCCTCTTATTGCAAAAATTACAAAGCATGCATAAGACAGGACCAAAAGTCCAGGTTTAAGCAGACTACATATTGTCATCAATTTTCTTTGACAATTAGGAATAAATGCTGGGTGCAAAAAAAAAAATTCTGAAAAAGGAGAAGAAAAGCCAGAAAAGAATATCAAGTGGTTTGTATTCTCTCAGTTATCTGCTACTACATTTGTACTGCATATTTACTAAAGCCAGAGCTGCACTACCCAGTGCTTCTCATTTTAAAACAATCATTTATGGGTGTTAAAGTATGCCTGTGAAAGCAGAAGTGTACTATGTCAATCAAAGCTAATCACTGGTACAGGCAAAGTGCTTTTGTTGGCCTCCATGCTCTAAGCCGCGCTTCCACATCTGTGTTTGAAGAGATTAGAGAGGTGCTTCATACAAGAACTGTATTAGCTAAAGCTGATCGACAGTATTTGGAATAAATCATGAAAAAGTTGAGTGCCAGAAGGAAAGACATGGCGAGCGAGTTTGAAATGGACTAGGGCTAAATCCATCTCTTTCCCATCCTTCCCACCCTTCCCTCCCCCGGACGCACACATATAAACATCTACACACTTGTTCTTCTGAGAGCAATGCTGGTTATCTTCCTTCAGCCACTTTGCAGCTAACGTGCAGCTGCACAGCCAAACATAGTCGAGCTTGTTTTTCCTGAGATACATACTGTTTATTGGCTGAGGCATTGATATCATATTTGATGTGTTTATATCAGTCAGGACTGGCAAGGGATGGGGAAATGGGTGTTAAAGGAGAAGAAGAGCTCTTGCAAACTGCTGTGGTTCGGAGTTCTGCAGCTCCCCCCACCTCCATTTCCAGCAGCACTCTCGCCTCATGAATGCCATACACTTTCAAATAAATTATGAGTGACAAGTATTTGAACCAATAAAGAGGGCACCATATTTTATATGCAGTAAATTTAATTCCAGATTGTGTTTCACCTCAGCAGTGTGACATGTTTATTGCTGCTGAAAGATGAAAGCACCAGGAGTTAGAGACAAGCGTCAGCAGTTCTAGTGGGCACCAGCAAAATGAAGATTTGACAGACTGGTGGCTGAGCCCGTGAAATGAAATGCCAGATCAAATTTTACCCAAAAGGGGTCAGATGTACTGTCATGCCCCCAGACTCTCAATACCAACTGAATAAATGACTCTGGTTCAACAAGCTGCTGAGGAAGGTGGTGTGCGATCCATAATTCACTGCTAGAGGGCTATGATGCCTTTCAAAAAGCACCGATGATTGGTAGTGCCAGAGCTGGCTTTGAGGATATGATGTGATGAAGTAACTCTGTTGGCGCTAAGCACTTTTGAAAAGTACAATTAACCAGCTTCCAAAATTTGTTATTTGGTCTGCCTTTGTCACTTTTGTCCCATAGTGGGACCTACAGCTGCCTGCATTAAGAGTAAAAATCAAGCAATAAGCCATAAACTTGCTCAAGAATATATGCATAAATTTGAAAGATTTCTTTCTGCTGGGGTGACCCAGATCTGAGGAAAAATCTTTTGGCAATCAGCTACAAAATGATGTTTGGGTGGCATCACTTTGGAGGCTGAAAATAATAAAGAGAAGCATCATGCCTGTTCATTCTAAGCAGAGATTTGCCACCTTTCTTCATGTGCAGCAGCACTTACTCATGTGAGTTGTCCCACTGGGAATTCTTAGAAACTATTTGTTTGAGGATTAGTTAACATAAGTAAGGCTGGCAGAATTGGATCTGGTATTTGCATGCAACAAATTATATTAGGGGCAGCTTGTATGCAGATTTAATTGCACAACTCAGGAAAGACATTGAGAGAATCTTTTGGCTTTAGTGAGACATGCTCACTACACACATTCTGGTCAGCAAAACAATTTCTACTGACTCTTAAAAGTTTCAGATCAAATACTGCCCATTGCCAATGGCCACAAACACTAAAAAATCTCTATCATCAGTGCTGATATCGGCAACAATGCCTCCAAGATTTGGATAACAGCAGTGTCAAATCTGCAGGTCAGCAAAGTAAACTCTCTCCTCCTTATATCCATCCTGTATCTGCTGGAAAGACAAGACATATTTCAAGCTGCTGCTGCTTAGAAGTAGTTACAACATTTTTGTCTTCACATAACAGCGGATGGCTGTTCCGGATGTTTACCTCATTCCTGGTTATAAATCCTCTGGTTTCCAGGCTGAAGCTAGTCATGGGCAGTTTATATCTATTTGTTCTTGTGTCAGTCTTTTCAAAATAGCTTTAAACCTGGGTAAATAGCTTTTCAGTCTCGCAGGTATTTTCCAGCCTGATGCGTATATAGCCAGTCACCTGGGCTTCGTTTTGCTAAACTGACTGAGATCTTAGATTTCCTTCTAATATGGCAGACACTGGGCTCCCTGGCAATCATAGTATTTTCCTGTCACTACTCCAAATATACCAGCAATTGTATAAACCCTGCAATTTGGGTCAAACTGAACATAGGTGAGTAGAGCTCTAAACAATATTCCAAGTAAGGAATATAATGTTACGTAAAGGTATCCATAGGTTTGAGCCTCTGTCAGAAAAACACTGCTCAATCATCCTAATTTTGCACTTGCCCTTTTCATGGCAACCCCATGCAGTATGTCATACACAGAGTACAGGTACCACCAGTACTTGGACAGGGCAACATCTCGGACATCTGGAACATCTTCTTTCTAGTTTCTGACAGTCTGAGCTCCCAGATGCCATTTGATGTTTGTGATATTTATATAAGTGATTGACTGCCTTTTCTGTGGATTTCCCAGTGTGGTGCTGGGTACTCATTCTAGGTATTCCCCACTGCCATTTCCCCTTGCTTCTGTGCATCCATGCAAAAGACTGGAGAAGATATTGGTAGCATTTGGGACATGGGACAACCAGGATCAGGCCCAGTCAGCATGAGTTTATGAAAGGCACATCCTCCTTGACTAACCTAATCTCCTTCTATGACAAGGTGACCCACTTACTGGATGAGGGAAAGGCTGTGAATGTCATCTATCTGGACTTTAGTAAGGCCTTTGACACGGTTTCCCACAACATTCTCCTGGAGAAAGCAACTGCTCATGGCTTGGATAAGTATACTCTTCACTGGGTAAAAAACTGGCTGGGTGGCTGAGCCCAAAGAGTTGTGGTGAATGGAGTTGAATTCAGTTGGTGGCCGGTCACAAGTGGTGTTCCCCAGGGATCAGTACTGGCGCCAGTTCTGTTTAATATCTTTATTAACGATCTGGATGAGTGGATGAAGTGCACCCTCAGTAAGTTTGCAGATGACACCAAGTTGGGTAGAAGTGTTGATCTGCTGGAGGGTAGGAAGGCCCTACAGAGGGATCTGGCCAGGCTGGATCAATGGGCCAAGGCCAATTGTATGAGGTTCAACAAGGCTCAGTGCTGGGTCCTGCACTTGGTCACAACAACCCCATGCAATGCTGCAGGCTTGGGGAAGAGGGACTGGAGATCTGCCCAGCAGAAAAAGACCTGAGGGTGTTGGTTGACAGCTGGCTGAATATGAGCCAGCAATGTGCCCAGGTGGCCAAGAAGGCTAATATCATCCTGCCTTGTATCAGAAATAGTGTGGCCTGCAGGACTAGGGCAGTGATCGTCCTTTTGTACTCGGTACTGGTGAGGCCGCACCTCAAATACTGTGTTCAGTTTTGGGCCCATCACTACCAGAAGGACATTGAGGTGCTGGAGCATGTCCAAAGAAGGGCAACGAAGCTGGTGAAGGGTCTAGAGAACAAGTCATACGAGGAGCGGCTGACGGAGCTGGGGTTGTTTAGTCTGGAGAAGAGGAGGCTCAGGGGAGACCTTATCAGTCTTTACAACTACCTGAAAGGATGTTGTAGTGGGGGGGGGGGAGTCAGTTTCTTCTCCTAAGTAACAAGCAATAGGACAAGGGGAAATGGCCTCAAGTTGCACCAGGGGAAGTTTAGGTTGGATATTAGGAAAAACTTCTTCACTGAAAGGGTAGTCAGGTGCTGGAACAGGCTGCCCAAGGAAGTGGTTGAGTCTCCATCCCTGGAGGTATTTAAAAGATGTGTAGATGTGGTGCTTAGGGACATGGCTTAGTGGTGGATTGGGCAGTGCTAGGTTAATGGTTGGACTTGATCTTAAAGATCTTTTCCAACCTAAAGGATTCTACGATTCTATGATTCTATTTTAGTTGGCCCAGAGCTTACATGAGTGTAAGTGATTAGGCCTAGAGGAACCCGTGGGGCTCCAGGCTACTCATACATGGCTGAGCCTCAGCAGAACATTGGTACCCCTAAGGAGACAAGCACCAAGTGAGGAACTTGGCACTAACACTGCTAAGTCTGATCACCCTCCAAACCCATTTCTCAAACATATAAAAGCAAAGGCTTTAAATGACACGTCTGGAAAGAAAGAAAGAGATGTGGTTTCCCATCACTCTAATGAGGTCCCTTGCTACATGTTCTGCACTTAGGTCTGACTGTCTGCAGGTCACTTGGTGGTTGCTCAAGACTGCCTTTGTCATCAGGTTGCCTAGACTACTTGCCCTGTTTGTCACTTTCTAAGTAGCACGGATGTGCAAATCTCTGCATGGGTCCTGCAAAATGAGGCACATGGGTATGTCACATTGTCACCAGAAGGCAGGCTGGAGCCCTTGAGCTGATACTACAGAGCTGAAGACAGGATTAAGGCAGGAACATAACATTTGTGTAAACAAGGTAGCATGCTACAAGGAACATTGGAGACAATGTGGCCTCCATTTGAGGAGGGTGTTTTCTTGCATTTCTATCAGTTTAACTCTAACTTCCTCTTGTCTTGTCAGTCCTTTTAAATGATCCTAACAGTTGACTCTTAATGTTATCATTTTGAATAAACAATACAGGTTTTATTAGTTTAGAGTTTGTTAAGCCATGTTTTATTTTAATCCAGCCATAATAAAGTTAATGAAGTACAATAATTGCTACAATAAAACTCCATGCAGTGCATTGTACATAGAGTACAAACACCACCAGCCCTTGGGCAGTACTAACAATGTGCGGAGATTCCACAAAACACTTCAGCATCCTCCCTCCAAGAAAATTAAACAAAAAAAGCAAATTTATTCAGAAATTTAACAGACGACATCGCATCAGGTCTTCCTATTATTCAAGCTACAAACTTTGTGACCACAAGTCAGTAATTCCTGAGCTGAGCAAGTGCCAGGCCTAGGAAACAATCACCTAGAGCCATGTTTTATTGCATGCATCATGTATATATGTATGCATATATATACACACACATACACATGTATTTAGCTACATTGACTAGTGCGTATACAATTTTTTTGAATTGGCTTCTTTAGCTTTGTCTTAAATTTAAATGACATTGTTCATGCTCTGTTCTATAGGAACTGTCACACAGGGAGCAAGCATGTATTTATACTGAGCTAGTGTCTTCACATCTCCAACTTTTATGTTTTTATTTTTTTCAATATATAGGTATTGCAAAAGCAATACTTTATTGAATGTCACCCAAAATCTCTTAAATTAAAAGCCTGAGAAAAAAGCCAAATATTGATCCAACTCCTTATGCAACACTGTATTAGAGTTTGTTTTTTTTTTTTTCCGATTTGTAAAGTTAGGGCATCACTGAAGCTTTTCTGCAGAAAATCTAAAGGTTTTACTCTGAAGGACTTTCAGCAGAATTCCCAATGAGAATGGCGAGAATAGGCATAAAAATATATATTAATACAGACAAGCTTTGTGTTTTGCTTTGGCATCAACAACGAAATCTTTTTTTCCTATAGAATCAGAGCAAGTATTATTACTAGTAAGAGAAGAAAATTTCATTTTTCTTATAAAAAGAGGATCTAGCAAAGGAAAATTCATATGCACAGGGTTTTTTATTTTTTATTTATGAGTAGTTGTTTCTATTTATTTAGATCCTTTATGTCTTTTCTATAGCTTGTATGTATTTAGATTTTTTGAAATATTGTAAATCATTAACAGATTTGATCCTGAGATGTACCCAGAAAACAGAAATCCTTTTATCTGAGTAGAGCAAGTTGGAACCATTTTACATTTTTTCTTACAGTAACTTTCCAACATACTTTTATTCATATTGTATGAAAAATCTACTGAAAATAAATGAATTCTGTTGTTCTAATTCCTTTCAACTGTTCCTTAAGTTGATTAAAGCTGACTCCTGAAGTCCTGCAGATGACCAGACCTTACTACTTTATTCAAATAAATCTTTTCTTTGAACTCTTGGAGTTTTGTGTAATTAATAAACCTATGAAATTTAGCTTTTACTCATTCTGTATTTTAAACCTCTCTAAAGGACAGAAATGTTTTTTGTGGATATGACTGCATTTTGCCTGTGACCTGTGTTAGTAATAAATTGTAATTTTTTAACAACTAGTTGCTAATCAATACAACATATGTAAGTATTTAGTTGTAAGCCTGTTCATAGGTCCAATAATGTCGACAAGGCTACCTATATGGTTTAAATTATGTAATGAGTTGCAGAATTGGACTCTTAACGCTTGTTATAGTCTGGATCAGTTCACCGTAGGGATTAACAGGGCATCTTACTCTGCCAGACCCTCAGCTAAGAATAAGCTAAAATAGGTTCGGCCCTACATGATCTTGCTGAATAGTTCAGACTGTATAAAGTTTGTGTTATTTTAATATACATCAAACTTTTGGGAGGGAAAGGTATTGAAGTTGAGCATGAAGAAAATGGATTCAGTGTCTAGCTCAGGCAGAGCTGCTTTATCAATTTGGGTAAATCCCTTGATTTTTCAGTGCCTCAGTTCTCCATCCATAAACTGAGGAATTAATATTAGCTCCTTTATCTGCCTTGTATATTCATACAGAAGACCCCTTGGAGCAAGGATTGTCTCTTGCTGTATGTATTGCATTATTGAAGTGACATTGCATCCCTTCCCTTCATTTCTCTTTATGTTCATCTGAGTTAGCCTTAAAGGTTCTAAAAGCATGTGCTATTTTATTAATTTTTGTAAAGTGGTTAGTGCTATATAAATGAGGAATGATAAAAATAAAACCAAGTAATAAATCATATTTAGCTATGAAAATACTTTATGACTGCAATTGATGGTAATTTCAGCATTTCCCCAGTTCCCCTCTGTAAAATTATCTCAATTTAAACTCTTCTGACAAATATTTTTTCTTCATTCTAAACTCTATTGCAGATAATTTTTGCTCAATAACCTTAGCTAATAAAAGTACTTTGATCAGAGTACTTCTTTTTTAAACCTTTTAAATGGTACTCGTGCTTTTTGTGGGCCGGCTCCTCAGCTGGAGTAAATCAAAATAGTTTCAAAGTAGATCTGTCAAAGTGTAAAGCTCTGAAGAGTGATATTGACCTGCAGGTACTGATTTACATTGACTCGGATGTCCTGTCTTCCTTTACACCATGGAAAGATCTTGGCCCAGTCCTTCTCAGTGAAGATCACACAAAACTTAACATTAGAGCAGATCACACCTCTGCCTTTCCTCCAATTCAAAAGGGTTTATCTTCTCAAAAAAACTCTCAGCTATTTGTCCTTTTTCATTTTTATTTGTTTAGATTTTTAGAAGTTTCAGGTTAATTAATTTGAACATGTACTTTGTTACCTAAGCAATTAGCATTTTGAGCGAAGGAACACTCCCATTAAAAAGTTAAGTTTGCCTAGAATCTGATTCCAAATATAAATCTCAGGTTTTGCCTAAATCTAGCAGAAGAGAATGCATCAAAACTTTGTGCATGTTGACTTCTAGATGTTAAAGAACATGCAGGTATCATGCAGTGATAGAGAAGATAATTATTTTCAAATATTCCTTCTAAGATAACACATAACCACAATCTTACCTGTTTGCATTACTTCTGAATGGCTTTACAAGATTAGAAAATATTAGGACGTATTTTCTCTGTATCAAGAGCACAGTCACACCCTTTGAGCTGCAGAAGAGGCATGGAGGAGGGCTCCGATCCCTTGCACTGCAATTGAGTTCACTCATAAGGAGACCTTTTGCACAAGACCCATCAACCCATCCACGCTGCCTCTGTGATCAGGGTTTTGGGTACTGAGACAAAACACTTGTGTTACAGTATTAAAAATTTTTGATTCCTGAATCTCATGAGAAATTAAGGAAGAATACTAGCTGAAGAGAAAGGTAAGTGGCAATACAGAACACAAATGGGAAGAATATTCCTGTAGTGTTTCATGAAGGAACTTTAAAAGCAGAAGAATCATTATTCCTAACCCATCTTTGAATTTAAATTGCACACTTAAGCAAACTTTGAACTGTACCACACAATAAGCATAACAAGTAAACCTATGCTTTTAATAGTTAATCATCTGATGCATGACAAGTATCATTCTGAATTCTGTGTGAACTGATTCACAAAAATCATTCAGTAAATTAATGTAGTTTTGCAATATTATGAGTAAAATAGGCAAGCAGCCAAATGTCTAATGACAAATTGAGGGGTTTTGAGATGTGTCTGTCTCTGTGCAATATCGAAATTGTTTTCAAAACAGAAGCACTGTGGAAAAAATTGAGCAACACCACGTGAACCATAGCACTATTATGAAAATTCAATAAACAAGTAATATGACTTACATGCAAATAAATTTATCTGTCCTTCAACTTTGCCATTTAATATTTTTTAGTGGCCCACTCTGACTCATGGTGAAATAAATGGCAACATTTCCTTTGGCTTTCAGAGGAATGTATTTCCTCCTATATCCAGCATTTATTCAGATCTGGTGTACTTTTTAGGCAACATAAATACCGCATTTGTAAAACCTAAAAAGGAGCCACTCTGAAGAGAGGGTAGCAATCTGTCAAAGCAGTGGTTATTGTCTGGAGCATTACCTGTCTTGCAGGTGCTATTCCCCTTCATTTATCTTCTAGCCTCGATCTGATGGATTGGGGATTATTGCTCTTTTGGCAATCAGATCCTGAACATGTCTCCTATTTAACTCTGGGCTGTAAAAAAGGGAAAATTAAAAACCATTATGAGACCTCTATATAATTAATCTTCAGATGGCTTGAAGCTTAAGCATGTAATGTCCTCAGTATACTGTCTACTATAACAAGTAACAGGAGGGAAAAAAAAGCGACATATCAATACACTTTATCCAAGGGAAGAAATTCCAGTTGTAGCATTAAATATAAATACAATAGTGTGTTGGCATAATGTAGTAAGGTTCCTGTACTATTAAAGGCTTTGTTCTAAAGCGTATCTGTGTACACAATGAGATGATGAACACAGTGCATCACATAGCTAAATTTAATATATGCAGGGATATGATGTTTGCAATGCATGCATTTCAGCAGGTCCCATTAGTGCGCCTTTCCCCTCCAGTGAAAACAGAATGAACCACAGCCCCTTCTGGTTTGCATAAAGCAAACAAAATTAGATTTGCTTTGCTGAATTGAAACCCGCTTGGGATTGTGAGCCTCTCTCGGGGACAAATTACTTCAAACAATCCCTTTGTACCATAACAAAATAAAAAAATTCAGGCCAATCAACATGGCTCAAAACCCTTAACACAAGAATTAATAATACAACCTAGTCTATTTTTATTGCTTCTGAGCTACAGATCCTTGTTTTAATATAATTACACTTATTTGTGGTCCACATGTTAAATAAGCTTGCATATGTTAACTAATGTGACATAAAACAACTTTTATAATTTCACTATTGCAACCGGTTTTGTTCCCCCTAGAGTAACATCCCTAACATAGGACAAGCTAAACTTTAATTGCATTAAATTAAATCTATATTATGATTTTTTTGGCCTATATAGGTAGAACAGTAGACATTTCTGAAGTTAAATGTGTCAAAATTATTTCATTTAAATTCCACTGTAAGTCATATTTCCTGATGGGTTTCCAAATCTAACCCTTCCTTCAAAGAAAGAACTTATTCTCTCTAGCAGGGAAACCTCATTTAAGGTGGCACAGTGTTTTCCCCACTTACTAACAAAATACTTTTACCCTTAATGGTCTAATCCAGGTCATGAGCACAATGTACTTGCATGCCACATTTCACTCCAAACTAAACCGATTTTTACAATGTTTCCAGATTTTTTGAGACTACAACATACTGAGCATTGCGACTACTTAAGTTGAAAACATACTGTAAATGAAGGCAGAGATTTTATTTGCTTTGTTCATCAGACACACCCAAAACAAACCACAGGGAAGTATGTTTGTCTTTTCTGTTTTCATCAGTATTTTATATATTGCTCCGGACAGTATTATTTCTTAGCATTTTTCAAACTCCAACCTTGATGTTGCACAATATTATTTTAAATACAACAAAATAATGGCAAACATAACTAGCTCTGATTTTCCATCTTAACGTAATACAAGATTATGGACAAAAAAGCAGGAGGTCACTTTTATTACTTTCTAATAAGACTTTACCTTATATGAGGCTATAAGCAATATATCAAGATGTCACTTTGTGCCTCCTAATATGACATTGTGGTGATGGAAGGAACCAAGGAGTTAGCACAATTTTCTGAAGTATTCTCCCCAGAAGCATGTTTCTGCAATGCATAGTTTCAAGCACTTGGAAAGGAAAATGCTGACATAGGGCAGAATTATACCCTGACTCATAGTCCATGTAACCCAACTGATGGATGCATAACGTATCAATCAAGACAGTTCTGCTCCTGGAATGTATATTTTCTTCACAGAAAACTAAAACAACCTTTCCCGAACTTAACCTGAAAAATTAAGCCTGGAGATACACAGAAGAAATTAAAGGTTGAGGAGAGTAAGCAGTACGTTTCTGTTATAGCCGCAGCAATGTTGGAATTAACATTTGCATTTAAAAATGATGCCAAGAAATTAAGATACGGAAAAACATATGAAGAGCACCTTAACTATGCCCCATAGTGTCACTGTGCATGCATACATGACTATCAGATAATAACACTTCTAATCTCTGTAAAGCCGACAATGATTTGTTAAGACAGCATTGCATTTTCCATTTTTCCTCTCTCATGTTGCTGGAATGTGGATTTAGCTGGACTGCATCCTCTAATTAAGCCTTTTTGCTGTAACTCCAAATTCCTCAGGACTATAATCAATGCATCGAAACTTATTTCCCTCGGACTTTTAATACTTACTTTATTTGTAGAAGATAATAGCTCATGTCCTCCCTCATTTTGCTCCGGACAGACAGATGAAGTTTTGCAGTAATACCGAAATATTATTGTATGTTGTAAGGAACATGGTCTCCAGAAGAAGGTCGGATGATGGTATGCCAGACATTAGGGACGTTAATAAGAAACACCATAACTACAGAGAAATGATACCCACCAAGACAGAATAAGGAATAATAGAGATTGGTTGAGCTCCATGTTTTAGACAGATTTTGGTACTTAAAATGGACAAAGAAAATAAGCTTGCCTTATGCATTTCTTGCTTTGAATAAGTTAGTCCTGTCACGATTGATTTCATTTTCAGACACTGGTAGCCTTAGTGGGCTAAATCACCAATCCACAGGAGATACAGAAACTTCTGCAAAATGAAATTCCACCCAGTGTACCAAGACAAGTGGGTCAAAACCAGAGGCAATGAAAGGGCAGCTCCTGTGACAGCAGCAGGCATGAGTGGTGCAAGTGTGAAAGAGGGACGACTGATGCAAGGGGAGCCTTTAACACAAGGGGGAAGTGGGCTGGCTTCACTATCTGCCCAACTGTAAGGTGATCATCTGACCTGAAGGCTAATATTCAAAATACAAAACTACTCCATATTTTCTGGAACATTTCTTACCTGCTGCTTTCTATCTGGTGCTGTTTTGTGTCAGTCTACATCCTGCTGTACAGGCAACCCTATGCTATAGCCCATAAAAGCCTCAGAGTTATGATATGGTTTTTGTTAAAATCCCCTCTGAGGACAACTGCACGGATGCTTGAATGAACAGTAACTCTACAACGTGTTTAAATACCAGTAAAAGCAATGTCTATGGAAACTTGCTGTGTGGTATAACAAGTTCAGATATGTTGTCGTGTTAAATGCTGTTCTTATTTGTGCAATCCTGTTCTCTTAAACCTCTGTTGCACCATGCAGCCACTGCATGTCACTATTAAGACAGAGCAATAGAGAAAGATTTCAGACAGATTTATGAATTTCTGGTGGAGATGGATGCCACTATCAGCCAGGTAAAAGCTGCCCCCATACGTATATACTCATTTATTGTTTAAACCCCAAACAGTTAAAGTGCTCAGAAGAGTTCACAGTCCACTTTGTGCTACACAATTTAGATTGTGTAGGGTTTTCCATGCATTTGTTATATATTTAAGTGTGTGTTAAACCATTAGATCCCAAGAAAATCATAGTCATTCATGATTCATTGAGTCATTCATATCTGAAAGTTGTGCCCTAGCGCCAGTGTATTTTCTTGGGTTGAGATATGTTCCTCCTACAAAATATATAAAGTATTATCCATGGGCAATTACCCGCTTCTACCCATATTTCAGAGGAAGCACTTTTAGCAATATAAATTATTCATATTATATAATGCAGCATACAAGTGGTGTACTCTGTCAGAAACTCAGCCTTTTTGTTGTGGTGTTTTTTTTTTTTTATTTAATCTGAGGGCAAAATTCTTTTCAAATCCACATGATAGCAGCTTGCTTCAGTATTCTGGACTCTTAGGTGTGCAGATTTCCAACTGGTATAAAGGAAAATACGTATGTCAGTACAGTAGATCAATGTAATTAAGAACTATAGAGCAGATCTGAGAGGAAATTTTGGCCTTGTAGGAATATATCATGCTTTCAAAGGCAAGCGAGGTTAATTAAATTTCTATAATTAAATCAATTATTGGTACTAATGTATTTCTTGAACTGTAGGACCTGGAGAGGCTTCTTGTCTCCATGTTTTGGTGCATCTCCTTCTGCTGTGGTCTGGCTCTGTCTGCACCATCTCTACTAGCTTCTTTTCCCTCTGCTGTGGGGAGCAATGCGGGACTTGGTCTGGAAGGGAGGTTGTTTCCTGACATGGAAAGCTGGGGAATCGGGGAATCGGGACCCTGCCTCCATTAGTTCACACCTGCTGCACAAACACAATGACAAAATCAATGCAAGTTGTGGCTCCTCCGTGCCATGTTGGACAAATATAGATTAAAAACAGCCCCACTGTGAAGTGCTTACGCTCACACCCTGGACGGTGCACAATATGATGATATTTGATTACCCTCAGAAGTTGGGTTATATTTTTCCACCTTCGACCCCAAGTTACCTTTTCACAGTTATTTTGCTATGAATTGTTTTAACAAGTGTTCACAGAGCAGTGATGGTGATCCTTAACTGTACTTTTCTAAGGAAGTTAGGCATCACCATTGCAAGGGCTATACTAACAATCATATTAATTCACTGGCTTTATATGAAAACCTTGATACCGATCTTATAAATAGTTCCTGCTAATGCATTTTGGGTGAAATGCTGCCAGGTTTTAGTGATGCAAATTAAGATGACTGTAAAATTGTTACTTAGCGATTTTGTTAAATGTAAATTTGCAGTGTTGGATAGTGTCATTCTGTTTCTTGCCGTATGTTCAAGCTAACAGGCAGAACCACGCTCATTTGTATAATGTTAATATCTTCTTGCTTAACTTTTATAACATTCTGCACAAATTAACGTAAGATCCTAATAATCAGGCCAGCTATTAAAGAATTCTGTGATGTGTTCCAAAATGAAGTGTGTAACGCCTATTGGGTTCACACAATAATTACAGCCTGACTGCCGTCTGCTCTTCTCATCACAGTGACACCTGCTAACAAATATGTTGCTAACTGTGTTTGCAGCATTACAAATAGGTAGGCGCTTATTGGCTGCTACGGGGCGAGGGTACTTGGCCTGTGTACTTACCAGTGGAAGGTGATTTAGCGAGTCTGCTTTGATGATCTGCTTTTCACAGTGTGAGACTGTATTTTGCACCCTAGCATTCCCAGGTACGGTGTCACAGCGCAGATACTTCTCTTTTCACCTCTCCCTTTTCCTGCTGTTGCGTCCTTTTGTGGTTGCAGGGTTTTTTGGTTTATTGGCATTCCATCTGAAAAACATTTGAACAATTTGGGAAGCTTGGGGCCAAAAACTTCCTTTTGTATATGTCTGTGTGCATGAGAGAGAGAGAGAGCATGTGTGTGTGTGTGTGTGTGTGTGTGTGAGGCAGAGAGAGCAAGTGCGAGAGAGAGATTCCTTCTTTACCATTGCAGCTTTGTGTATACAGTGTTCAGCTACATGTGCACTGATATGCAATAAAAATATTAGACATATCTTTTCAGAAATAATTGCACATCCTTTCTGGGAACGTTCTAATGACCTAAAATGTCTTTCTGCAAATACCCTTAGATAATGAAAAAGATAATTGTAAAAATTGGTGAAAAAATTTCATAACATTGAAAGTATGAAGTCTAGTTTCATACAGTGCACAGAGGCATACCTGGCCCTTACCCTATACTGTAAACAGAGTCTAAGATTTGGATTAATGTTTGAATGTTAAATTGGAGAAGTGAACTATTCTGATATGTTTTTATCCTCTCTTTTAGTTATTTGTTTGTGAGTGTCTGGTTTAAATTCCAAATACAAAACCATAACCCGAAAGGCAATAGCGTCTTCATTAAGCACCAGCTTCGTGTTCCTTGCTACACTTCAGACGGTTGGTGATTAAATACCCCCAATGAGCTTACTCAGTGAATAGCTTTTATACAGCCTTAGGACATATGTTGACTTCCTTACTATTTCTGTTGGATTACTAGAAACAACAAACTTTCTCAAAATCAGGCTTTTAGGTCTTCCAAAATGTATGACATATGTAAATTAAATTTGCAGAATGAAAATCAAATGCACATTTGTAGATGGGATGGGAATGGGGTGTTTTAGAAAGGGAGGGACTGTCTGATATCAGGATGCAGACAAATTCTTGAAAATTATGGAAAGTTACTTCCAGTCCTTTCAATTTTCTTAACAGCCCTTCTGAAAATGGGAAAGCTCAAATGAATACACAAGCTTAGACAAACTGAATATTCAATAATCTGCCAATGTGTCCAAAATGAGAAGTTATGGAACCATGATAAGTGTTTTTTCTGTGAAACTACATTGTCCTTGTAATGTAAGTTTGGTGATTTGGGCGCAGAGTGGTCTGAGGAAACAGATGAGACTTGACCACCAAAAAAATCTGGTCACAAAATCTGCAGCCTCCTGGCGTATATGGTTATTTTCCCAACCCATAATGGATTGGAAAAAGAGCTGAGAAAAAAGTGGTTGATTTATGAACAGTTTGAACTCAAAAGTAACTTTCAGTTTAGCTAGTCAAGACCTTCAAGGTTTGTCTTGCCAGTAACTAGAAGCTTGAACTTTTGCAGTGTGAACACTTTAAAGTATAGTTCAAGTTATTTTGATGTAAGATGTAAAAGTTGCCCTCCTCCTGACTCCACTATCACTGAATCTTACATTTCAGCTAAATTCTGAAACTTAGAGAAAAAAGAAAAAAAAAGGGCTCTACATTCACTTTGGCATACTATGGTCAGTCAATGTCCTGCCAGTTCGTGTGTTAATGTTTGAAGAAATTATTCTGAAGGGTAAATTAAGTCTGCTGTTACACTCCTGCAGCCCACTGTCTTCAGATGGTGCTCTCCTGGTAAAGGAGACGGATGAGACAGGTTAGAGGGTGATGAAGAAGACTGAACAGAATCATGGTCATTATTTGGCCTATGGATTCTCTATTAATTAGAACTATTCAAACTCCTTCCATGGCTTCCAAACATTTAATTTTCCTGTGCATATTTTATATTTCAAAAAAGTTTCAAGTCACTGTTGTGAAAAACAAATGAACTGCCAAAGACCACCGGACTATAAAAGCAATTTGCTT
Source organism: Platalea leucorodia (assembly GCF_965183815.1). Taxonomy (NCBI): domain Eukaryota; kingdom Metazoa; phylum Chordata; class Aves; order Pelecaniformes; family Threskiornithidae; genus Platalea; species Platalea leucorodia. The sequence continues at coordinate 83,040,518 of NC_138825.1, forward strand.
CTTTCTTGCCTTCCAAATAAGGGTCATGTAAAAAGGCCAGAGGTGTGCGCAAGGTCCTCCACATATCTGGCTCTTGTGAAAGGCCTTTCGCAGGGAGGATGTGAACAAGTCCCAGAGGCTCAGCTTTCTCATTAAACAGATGTAATGGGTCTTCTGACCCTCTGAGCTTTCCACCACTTTCTTCCATCCCACTTTTACTGAAGATATGAGAGCATTTGTTTCTGCCATTTCCTTACATTTTCTTACATTATTTTATACTCTGTCCTACGTCTAACCATGAAAAAGTGAAGCTGGAAAACTAGAAGGTAAAAATATCTAAAATATTTCCAAGTCTAGTCTACTTTCTGAGAGTCAATCATCCTAACATCCATAAGGTAAGGTGGGAATGACAGATGGTGGCATGCCTCACTAATTTTAGGCTTGCAGATAGATTGCCTGCTCGGCTTCTCTTCTGGCTTGGACTGGACCAGGAGCAACCATTCCTCAGTTACCATGCCCAGAAGTTTAGGAGACTTCCAAGGAATTTGATATTACTAGAGGCTTATTCTCAATACCCAGAGATGCATAAAATCCCATGGGTGTAGAAAAGGGTTGGTGTTGATCCTGATATATATGCTATATTTTATTGAGGACTATTTTTCATCTGTTTGAACTATGTAAGTGAACTTTCTAAGATACCAAATGACTTTCTTATGGCACCTCACTTTATGAATATTCTAATTTAACCAGGCTGATTTGTAATTTTTCCATTTTATTACTGAACGATTTAAGATCAAGCACATCAAATGTGAAAACTAAAACCTAACTAAACAGTTTGAGTTTTAGAAAATTCATGATGGATTTTTAAATCCAAGTGAACAATTGGTTTCTTAATCTTATCATTTGTTCTTGATTCATATGTTTTTTCCAAAGGAATTCTTAAAGGATTTAAATCTTATAATATTCAAAGGACAGAAATGTTCAGGATTTAAGTGATTTAAATTCACACTCAACAGGAGACTGAATGACACAGGGATTGTTGTTGGAGTGTGCAGTCTATCACCTCCATGGCACTGGGCCTATCCATCTTTCTAGGTGCTTATATATGTCCATAATAGTAGAATCTGTTAGTTAAAATCAAATACAGAACAGATTGTATTATGTAATGGCTAATCGGAGGTGTATGGCAGTCAGAATTAAGAAAAAATACATCAACACTTGCCAACAGTTTTCACGCGCTAGAATGTGAGACAGCTTAGCTATTTTGTATCGTAAGCATAGGTAAAGACAAACAAAACTGATGTCAGACATCATGGTGGGAAACTGTTAGTAAGTATTGGCTTGTTAATGGAAAAAACTCTGAGGCATGACTTGGTGGTCCAAAACTTGGTGTCCACATCAAACAGCCCCCCTTCCCTCTTCTTCAGGGACACTATTTGGCAAGCTCAGCAAAGACACCGAGGGCTGAATGAACATGGAGACTGAAAAATGTGTTCATCTTTGGAGGTGCCATAAGTAGGTCAGGGTTGAGAGACGTTGACAAGACAGCTTATGGAAAATTGCACTGCCTGCAACAGATCTGTAATTTGGATAAATTGAGGAGTTCAGTCCCATATGATGCCAATCCAGCTTCTTTTACAAGGCTGAAATCCATTTTAGAAGACAAAAATTCATTGCTATAAGTTACAGTAAAACACCTGGTTAATATTATACAAACGATTTACATTTCTAAGCTACCTAAATGCAGAGAGTGCCTTGAGTACTTTTCCTTTATCTTCATTTTGACATACTGTAAATATTGTCTTCTTCAGAATATAATATTCTTTCATAATTACAGGTACAGCATTGTCTTTTTGATTAATAGCATGTTTGTCAAGAATGGCTGTCTACATGCTACTCAGTTATTTCACCTCAGCTACCGTTGCTAAAATTACTTGGGTTTCACTGATCAGTCTTTATACAATTGATTCAGAAATAATCAAGATAAGGTAAGTATTTCAGGATCAGATTTTGAAGGCTTAATATTATAAGAGCTATTTTAAGTAAGAGGAATTTTTTTCTGAAGGGTCCTATAGATGTAATTTATCATTTAAAAAAAACCATCAGATTTACTCAGGTAAATCAGGGTTTTTTTGTTTGGTTTTTTTTTTTTTTTTTTCATCAAGAGTTTTGAAATCTTATTTTATCCAGAAAATGAAAAGGAATGTCCTCTATTATGTTGAGCCCTTTAGCTGAATGTGTCTCTCGAACCTGTTACCCCAGTGCTTGGCATCCTGATTGCACAATCTTGCAATTAAATCATGACCTTTCCCACACGACACAGTTGTTGTCTTTAATAATCTTTTTTTTTTTTTTTTTTTAAGACTCATGGCTCAAATGTCATCTCAAGTCTTATTTCCTATTCCTCGTCTGTAATTTGGCAAATAAGAATATAACCCAGAAAAGGTTATCCATTATCAGTTACATCCTTTAGCTCAGAATCATCTTGCATTGGCAAGAAACTGACAATTCACCGGATCATTTCCACCTCTGACTTCTAAACTATATTAATATTTAGATCCCGTAAACCAACTGCAATAGAAAGAGTCTCTCTCTAATTAATGGCCTAGATGTGTGTCAGATACATTGCACTGTAAAAAATGCTCCATCCCACCATATTCTTTCTGAATCTGTGATTTTGTATGCTAAATAGTTTAGGAACACAAATAACTGACTCAGCTTTTTTTTGCTAACCATGCATGAAGACCAAAGCACAGCTGTGTCATAAGGATCTCCCAGTAATCAGTGTCCTATAGCCACAGCAATCTTTCTCCTTCCTTAGTCCTCTGGGGAAATTACACTGTTCTTTTGGGGAGCTTATTTCTTCTCTGGTACTGAATCTGCTATATTGATTGGGACTTGGTGCGATGGGGGAGAGAGGAGGCTTTTAGAGAACCATGGCTCCTCCAGCTGTGCCTTGCTGACCAAAACATAAACAGAGTAAATAGCAACACTAGATACCTGCTTTTATAAAAAAATATGTTTCCCTGATGAAAAGGGAACTCACACACTTGTGTAAGTAAAGTCACCCTCTTACATCCCTTTCATGCTCATTTAAGTCTCATACTCAACTCCAAATCATCTGCTGTCCAATCTCACAAACTGATCTTAAGATGTTTAGTTTAGCTGAGATAAATATATAGAATTCATATGACTATTCAAATCACACCTTCCTTTGATGAGAAGGAAATTTCCTGAAATTAGACTCTCTCAAAAAGGTCTAGAACTGTGACATACAATTTTAGATAAAAATACTAGCATACCAGTTAATCTTGTCACAGTTTTGGTTTAGAAGACAGAACCTGGATGCATGCAAAAAGCATGTAAAGGTTAAAAGAGGATAAAAAATGTATATATTCACTATTAAAAATGTGCAGAGATTTTGGGAGCAGACAGACTTGAGACCCAGCTTTGTTCTTTACTGAATACAGTGGAGTTGCTCAAATTCAGTAATTTCTTGCAAAAAGTGAAGTCTTAACATTGTCCCTGACATCCTCTTGAGAGATCCAGCCATTTTGGGCATAATGATACATCTATTCTAAAGCTCAGTCTTTAACACGTTAAATACTGCATGATATTGGGTACTAAGCTAGTCATAAATAAATCAAGGTTAAAGGAACACTAAAGGGGCAAAAGCAAGCAGTTAAATGAACAACTCAACACACAACACCATGAACAGCTACTACAAATGAAATGCAGACCTGAACTCTGTGTACACATTAGAATACAGACTTTCCATATTTTTATTCTTCCTGTAAGTCCATTTTGTATAAAAAATAAACAAACCTAACAAAATCAGTAAAATAGAACATAGGAGCCATATTGGCAAAGGTCACCAGGAACTGGTGTGCTGGTAGCATGACTTTATGGCATGAATATTCAGTCATCTTTGTAATGCTTTTGGCCACGTGATCTCACTGCATACTTGTGTGTATACCTCACAAATACATACTCCTATCTTTTAAGCCAGATGTATCTACCAGGGCTGTAAATGCTTATATGTCCTAACGCAGGACATCACAAAAGGCAAAGCGGTCTCAGTTTCCTGGTGGTGTATCTATACAAGTGTTGGTTAAAGGACTCTGCACCAGTGGGGAAGGAAAGGCAACATGGGATCTATCTACCCAAAAGCATCTCCGAGAACTTAAATTATCACAAGATAATCTCTCTTCCTCCAGCAGTGGTCCACCTGGATCCCTCTGTAGGCAACTACCAATTACCTCACAAGAAGACAGGCAATAAAATGTTTGTCTAATTAACAACTCCAGGGGACCTCATCTAGTTCTTATCCTGAAGCAATGTCTGGTGAGTGTATGAACTGAACTCCATGTAGCTGCCCTGCAGAGTGTAGAAGTAAGGATTCCCCTAAAACAAGCTACAGATGTTGCCTGAGCCTCAGTAAAGTGAGCCGTAATTGAGAGGGGAGGGACAGTTTGTTCAATGCATGTGAGACCTCCATACAATTTGAAATCCTTTGAGAGCCTCTGAGAAGAAAAAAAAAAAAAATCCCCCTGGATTTATTACCAAAAGCTGCAAAAAGCCTGAGAGATTTTCAAAATGGCTTTGTTCTAGAAAGATGAAAGGACATGGCTCTAAGAACATCAAGTGTATGAAGTTTAGTCTCTGTGGGAGAGTCATGAAGCTTGGGAAAAATACTGGTAAATGTATAAACTTATTTGAATAAAAACCTGAAACAACTTTAACAAAAAAAAATTCTGGACCATAGGGAATAAGTTGATGAGGGACCTACCAAAGTCTACATTTTGCACATTCTGCAAGATGAAGTGATAACTACTGCAAGTGTGGCTATTTTGAGAGGTGATGAAATGATAAATTCAGAAAGAGGAAAAACACCACGATATTAAAATCCAGATAGAACAGATAAAATATGTGAATGTTAAAAAAGAAATCTGAATATGGTGAAGTGCAAAAGATCTTAAGCTGCGGAAATTTGTGCGGACAGCAGAGAAAATACATTCTAGTAGAGCTGACACGGATCCTAGCATGTGCCATGGAATTTACTGAGGCTCATTTCTCAATTCTTTCAGCTTGTTTACTCCTGCCTTCTATATTTAAATATGTGATATATATATGCTTTATCATATAACTTGTCAATATCTTATGGAATTAGAGTGGTACAGGGAACCAGGGCAAAAGAAAATTTGGTTCCATTCTTAGCTCTGCAGAGTAGCTTTGGAAAAGTTACTTTAATGTTCTATGCTTTGGTCTCCAAATGTAAAAAAAAGGAAGTTAATAATAATAATGATCTTTTTATATGAAGTGTTTCAAGATCTGCAAATAAAAGGGACAATATCAAAGCACAGCATTATTATTATTATTATTATTATTATTATTATTATTATTATTATTATTATTATTATTACTTGAACTGATTGAGATATTTCAGAGATAATACCTAGTTATTTGACAGAAAAAAAATTAAAAATGGAGAACAAAAGATCAGAAGATTGAATGTACCTCTGAATAGACAGGAAGAAAAAGCATTTCCTTTATACGCAAATCTTGCAGACATCTTTTTGTCCTGGATCAAAGTCTCTTGAACTCCTCATAAATAGCAGGCCCTTAGTGAACTTGACTCTCTGTTTCAGTTTTTGAGATGAGGGTCTGGGAATAAGGCCAGATTTGTGTCTGTAGGGTAATGTTTTTTGCTAGAAATCACTCAGGACCTTGTGGATAGAATCACTTCTAGGAAGAAATCTTGAAGCATGAGTTCTCCTCCTACGCATAAAGCATACTTTAAATTTCCAAACTCTTATATTTAGCCCATGATGAAGGGATAGTAATAAGGGTAGTTTCAGCACACTAGTTCTGCCCAAAACTTAAAGGTCAATTTTGGTTAGGTGACTAGCTTATACAGTTCGTTTAAGAGGATCTAGTCTAGTTCTCTCTGAGCCCAGATGCAAGGTAGTACCACAGCAGCTTTCATGGTAGATGGATGCAGAGCAGAAAACGATTATGAACCAGTAGCAAGACATCACTGAGAAGCGGCTTCAGCGTTAGAGACACCTCTTTTGATATTTCCATCAGAAATCAACTTTAGATATCATGCTTTCTGACATCTGCTTAGCCAATGATTCATGAACTGAACTCCTCTCTGGCATACGCGATTCCTGTGGGCAAGAAAGCCATTTAGCCTTTTGATATTCACAGCCACGGCTGACACACGGACAGAGCAGATTTTAAAGTCTGGAGCTCAAGTGTCAGCCCTGAGACCTGTGTCTCGGCACTCATTTGAGACTCGAAGGCTGATTTGTTTATTCCCTTGAAGGGTTATTGCATGTTTTCCTTGCTTTTGTCAGTAGGCTCCAGAACGACTTGTAACAGCAACAAAAACTGTGTGGAGCTGAGCAGTTCCTGGGTGGATAGGGTTGATGAAAGTTTCTGAGCTCTTGTGAGTAAAGCCTGGATACCTACAGAGGAATACTGTCAGAAATGTGCTTAAAGTCTAATTCTTTTTAACTCATCTTTCTACAGAAGCAAGTCTTAGGAGTTTGTGTCTGCCAGTCTGTGTACACGTATCTATCTGACCAGACAAGTTTTAAAGAACATTTTTGGCTGGCTGGCAGTTTTAACGCTCATATGATTCCTAAAAAGTTCACAAAAATAGACTGCTGGGAGAGGGAAGACCTTCTTGTGTCAACCTGAGGGAAAAATTTCAGAGGCAGTGAAATTCTTGTCAAACCAGAGAACCTGCCCAGGAGGAGAAGTGCTGTGTATCCCCAATGGCACAAAGAGCATCAGTCATAGCTCCTCCACGGTGAGGCACTGCGAGATCTGACCATAGCACATGAATCCCTATGAAGCCAAGCTTCACTGGTGCCTCTTTTCCTGGACCTACTAATGCACAGTAAGACAGCAGTAGGGTGCTAAGCTCCAGAATTTCTTCTCCCGTTGTGGAAGCAGAGAGGAGAATAGCTTGAGGGGTGAGGTGGTAGCTGCAAAATAGGCAGAAAAAAAGTCCAGGAGTAGACCTGACAGAACTACCTTGATCAATGTTTGCTTACAAACAAAGATTTATATTCCTTGTTTATATCAAGAACCTGAAGTGAAATACTGACCACTTTGAAGCTGGTGACAGATCTCCCATAACCAGGATTTCATCCTGGTTCTTTTCTGTAGACTCATCTGTGATTTGTGTTATGTTAATAGCAAAGGGAACTTAAAATGCTCTGAATCAGGAAAAATATTTTACAGAGCTAGGTATTTTGAGAAACATCTTTCATCTGTTAAGGTTTGAGCTTCTCCCAGTAATAACAAGAACTTGATCAAGCATGAACACTCCCTAGCTATCTATAGATTTGTACTACACAACCTTAGAAATGTCATTGGCACACTTCACAGTATAATCAATACATTCTTTTTAACCTTTGCGCAAGAAGGTTGGGATACAGACTAAGATTGATAAAAAGACTCTCTCACAGTGTGAAGGGTGCAAAATTAGAGAAAAAGCAGAACTGTGAGATGTTGTTAGTGTAATGTCCAAACCAAAATGTGCTGTGCTCATTCCCAGGGGCTGTGGGTTTGAGCATGATTTTAAGTCCAACCCAAACTTCCAGAGCGAATAATCCAGATGCCCCCCTCTCCTCTGTTTCCAAATTCTTTCCCCTTTGTGGAGGCATCAGTGTCTTGCCACTCTCCTCTACTTTGTCTTGCTTTTTGTGCTCTCCATCAGCATTCTTAAGATCTGAAGAGCTTCCTTTATTGTTTTTATGAGTTATAATGTTTGGGAGAGGACTGCTGCTCCTGTCCCACCTCTAGAGCCCTCCAGCATAATGGGAAACGTTGCCTGTCATGGAATATATGGCACTAGAAGTTCTGCTGTAGCTACATTGCTGAGGTGAGAGCAGGAAGCGCTGCAGAGTTTCTGGAGCTTTTACCTAGCTAATTCCCAGAGGTTTTCTAGCATCTGACCAACAGGAAAAAGAAGCATTATAATCTCCACAACACAATATTTTTTATGAATCTGAGAACAGCTGAAGTGCTTAGCAAGTATTTTTCTTCTCCTGCTGTCTTATTAGAGGGCAGGGATTTCTTGACTGTTGACCCTGTCCCCCATCAAAAAAAAAATCTGCTGTGCCAAAGAAAATGTGCAAGTGACTGTGATGGGACCTTGTAATGACATTACAGGCTTGTGTCTTGAATATTGGCATTGAATATTTACAGCACATACTGAGTGAGCCCAAAAAGGAGCCTGATCCTGTTCAGCTCTAAAGACAGGGTCTCATCCCTATTAACGCTTTTAAGTACTTCTCAGCTTATTTCTTATGTCATCACAAACAGATTTCACCACATCTTGGTCATCTTATTCTGCAGTTTCACTCTCTAGAAATGTTAGCTGCTATATCATCTTTTTCTTTTTATTGTTATTTTGTCTGTCTCAGGCTCCCATATCACATGTCCCGGGGGGAAATATAAAGATTTGAAAATAGAGACTAACAAGATAAAAACTGCACATTTTTTTGAATGAGGATTGAAACATATATATTGTTTCTTGGCCCTAAAATAACTCCTTTTCACGAGCAAACCAGCTTTGGCTACAGTCAATATTTTATTGTCATAAGCTGTTTGATGCAATTAATAGTAGATCACATTTGTAGATGTATACGGATTGCAGTGATAAAATGTCTATTTTGGTCATTTGTGTACAAGTTAATCTTGAGAATGCAGTTGACAATTGTTTCCAAGGAAATTTCCTGTAAAGAGTCATTTGGAGGAGCAAGGGTAGTATATCGAAGTGAACGAACTGGAACCCTTGAAGTCTTGCCTTTTGCCTGCTGACCAATGTCTGGCAGAAACAAGAGGCAACAAAAACTGAACTAAACCTCGTTCTCCTGTTTCTTTGTGACTTGTTATCATACTCACTGTTTTTAACTTTTTTTGTTAAAAGTGAGATTGTAAACTGTTTCTTGCCATGTTGAAAGGAAAATGTATGGTTTGTGCCCTGTGCCTTTTGTATAAGCTATTTTTGTAGATGGACTATAGCCAAATGAAATGAGCTTTTAATTGCTTATTATTTGTTCTTTGCAGGTCCCATTATGTTACAGTTTGTAAATGAAGGAAGGACGAGAGGCAAGGGGAGATGTCTGCAAATCAAAACCTCAGGAGAAAATATTTTAAATCATTAATGACTCAGTAGCAACTCACTTGCTTACTAACATGCCACAAAGTACCAGAGAAATATTTGGCAACTATGAAGGAAACAGTAGAAGCTAGAAAATTATTTTTGGTTTGAGACATTGTTCACAAGAGCAAAACAAATAACTCATAAAGATTTCAAATTACACTTGGAGGGACCAAAAAAATGAAGTGCTCTAAAAAACTGCAGATCAGTGCCTACAGAAATGGAGAAGTTAGCCAATTAACTGGACTTGTATTGAATTGCATGCAATTTTCTTGTTTTAAGTCTTTAAAAGAGATCTGCATGTTTCTATATTGAAATGTTATTTACTTGTTGATTTATAAGTGATACAGATTGTGTATATTGTAACAGATACGTGTTTTATTACAACTATGTTTAATGTTATTATGTTATTAGGTAACCAGACTTCATGGAGTATTTGTGTTGTGTCCTTGTGCATGTATGCGTACAAATATATGTATCTGTGTATATGTATATGCATACATGTGTACTGTGTTGACGGACAATTCATCATCTTCATGTAATTTTATTTTTTTAAAAAAGCGAAGTAATTGCTCATCTGTCAACTACAAGACAAAAAACAAAATAGGGAATATCTTCAAGTGTTCTTGAAAATAAGCATTTGAAAGTCTCTCTGTAAGTTTTAGGTATTCAGAGTGCTCTGAGACACAGTATGTTCATAATATGTAGAGGCAAAAGTCTTTGATACATGTTGAAGGTAAACAAAGAAAGTTAGGAAATGTATTGTTAATCCAGGAAAGAAACAAATATATTCAACTACAAATCCTGCATTTAACTGAGATAATGATATAAGGAGATGTCTTTCACCCACTCTTTCCTTTTTTTTATATATACCTTATATAAATGCATATATATGCCTATATGTGTGCATACATATGTACCTGTGTATGTAATCTAGCTTGCAATGTGAGACAGTTGAATACAGGAAGGATACAGAGTCATTTATGTTTTCATCCTAGCATCTTATAAAATTTGCTGTTTCTTTTTCCATTGCCCAGTGTTTTGCACATCAGGTAAAATTTCAGAAGAAATTAATGGAAGAGCTGCTAGTGACTAAAATGGAATCAGTATTTCACCTCCGCATGACATGGTTTGCTTCCTTCCAGCTAGCATTAAATAGCAAGCAACAAATAAAGACACATTGCAGTGGAACCAACCACAATTGTTTCTTCAGTCTGTGCACTTGACAAATACCCTAAAAGAAGATGTATAAGGATTCTCTTATACTAAATTTAGTATAGGAAATCTTTAATAACTAGAACTGACTGTAATTTCCTCCTTTAGACTGTTCTGTTTCGATGTTTCATAAATCCTTGTATTGATTAGCTTTACATGGAATCTTGTACAGCCCTAAACACAAGAAATTAAACTGAGTGGCAGGTGAATTTTAGCGCAGTCCTTCTAGCCAACACAGCAAAACAACAAAGCAAAAAATGAAACACACAAAGTATAAATCCAAATAAATACGAAGGAATATTAATGCCAGTAAATTAGTCAACTGTTAAAGTTCTGATTTTTTTCTTGCTGAGTTTCCAGAACCAAAAGCCTAATGGAGGAAAAAAGCACTTTATGTGTACTTGTGGCACATATTAACACTTGATTATAAGAATTTAATGCATATAATAAGATGTGCAAATAAAATTCAGTAGTAAAGAACAGGAAAGAATGAAAAGTAAACTAGGAAACCTACTTAACTGGCATCTGAGATAGATAATTTCTGTGTGAATCTTCTCCACGGAGATTTTTCTGGTTAGAAAGATAGAATGGAATGGAATGGAATGGAATGGAATAGAATAGAATAGAACAGAATAGAATAGAATAGAATACAATACAATACAATACAATATTTCAGCTGGAAGGGACCTACAACAATCATCCAGTCCAGCTGCAAGTTCCATTATGTTTATTTCCTGTAACTTCCTCCAGTTCAGTTCTTGAACTTGATTACTTGTGCTGAGCACTTTAAGGCTTTAAATTGCACTGTCAGAGCCCCATTTCCCCCCCCCCCCCCCCCCCCCCCCCCCTTTTTGGCCAGGGAGTTCCATGAAGTCTACATTTTATACAGTCTAAAAACATTTGTGCTTGATTTTAGGTGTGTGAGTAGTGTCAAATTGATGAATTACTCCACTAGGACCCTTTTTTAGCTGAAAATGTATGAAAATATTTTGCAGGAAACCAAATTGTTTTAGAGAACAGACCTTTCTTCTGCATCCTGAAGAGGACTGATGCTAACATATTGTGGGAGGATCTTGAATGGTGCCATCATCAAGTGCTTTTAAATGCTTTTCAACTAAATACAATTTTAAACTGAAATCATCAACACAAAGAAAACAAACTGCTGTACAGATCACTGTATTTGCAAAGACCTTTTTCAGAAGAAAGGTCTGTCTAATGTTTTTTGGCTCAACATGCCCAGAAGAAAAGGGGAAGGAAAAGGATCAATGGGAACATAGGTGAACATGCATTTGCTCTTCGGAGAGCAGCCTGCTGACACTTGTCCTGCACAAACACTGAGCACTGCCTCTCTCCTTCTGCACTGCTCCTTGGTCTCCTGGAGCCACAGGCAGTCTTCTGGGCAATGCTTGGCCTTCCCGGTTTGTTTCCCAAGGAGTGGCAGCAAGCCTTCACCCACCATGGGAGCACCCTCTTCGTGTTCAGGAAGGTCAGTAAAAGCATTATCAGTTAATGGCTCTGGAATTAACTGGGCAAAAACACTCACCTGGTTCTGCTTGGTATGAAAGCTTCTGCTGGCTAATTGGCAGTGAAAATGGTTATAGAGTAGGTATAGATTAAATTTATGTACATTTAAAGAAGGTTTTACAGTGTTGCAACAAGATCAAATGTCCGCCTTGTCTTTTGTGATAGACCATTCTAGGAGCTCAATTTCTCAGTCAAAATTAGTGCTATGTTAGCTGGGAAAAGGACAAAGTTTAGATAATTATATCCATTTTTTTGCCACTTTTCAGGTACAAGGGATTCAACCTAAGCGATGAGAGAAGTTACAGGAGCCTCCATTCCTCTTGCATTGTCTAATCCAGCAATTCATGTAGCTAAGGAACTGAACAGATTTTTCCTCAGTTTGATATTATATTATATTTTTTCAACAAACTGGAGTGTGCCACAATGTCCTGATGGTAACTGCCTACTGAAATGCTGTTCTGTTTCTGTCTTTGCTGTTTCAGGGCTTGAATGTGCAATGTGGTTAAAAACTGACTCGAAGTTTTGGCTTTGGGGAGATTAAATTCATTTTTGGCACAGAGTGGTTCTATACTGAATGAGGAAAGAAAGGACAAGAAAGTATTTCAAGCTTTAAAATGAATTTTTGTTGTTGAAAATTCTGAACTTGGCAAAAAGAGAAAACTTTGAAGATTTTGATCAAGAATAACAATGAATGTTGTTTTCAGATTTTTACTGCTCTAAGTCTGACTATCTGCAAAAATGAAAATAAAAAAAAAGTGTTAATGTTTCTGGAAAAAAAACACACATTCAAGTTGTTTCTGATCAGAAGGAGTATTCAGAATAATGGATGTTCTCAACAGGCAAAAAGAAAAAAGAGATCCATGTCTCCAAAGAGCCATCAGCCAAGAAAAATAAAATTGTATCTTGAAAGTTTTTCAAAATTTCTTATACTATGAAAAATAATTACCTGCGGCTGCAGCACAATAAATTTATTTTGGATTTTTGCAGTCTATTTTGCAGTATACAAATGTTTTTAAAGCTAGGGTAAAAATGGATTTGGTTTATATAAGGCAGATTTTTTATCCTTATGGACTTATTTTAGACACCAGACAAAATCTAAATAGTAATACAATTGAAATATTATAAAAAAGTTGACTTTATGTTTGAGAATATAAATCGTATGTATAGATGATTTTTAATAGATAGTGAATGAAGCTACCTACTGACTACATTGGTGCAAGTATGTTAATTTTGCTTCTTGTGTGCTGAGGACCCTTGCAAGCAGCTCTACACAAACCCCCATGTAACAGAGGAAAGAGTAGAGGAAAAGTTTGAAAACTTTATTGAGGCTGCAAAGTCAAATAGACAAAGGCAAGGTAACATTTGGGACCTGTGTTAGGTTCCCCTCACGAGGCATTAGCACTGCAATATATGTACACCTAACAGTTCAAACTGGATCCAAATCAAGTGTGGTAGCAAAATAACATTAATGTTAAAGTAGGCAGAGCACCCAGTGCCAAGCTTGTGTCAGCCCTATGTTTCCATGTTGCCTTCAGGAAAGGAGTAACACTTGGGCATGCCTAAAGCCCGAGTGCATGAACTGAAAAATTGTTTCCCCCAAATTTTTTAAAACTTTGGTTTGGCAGAAAGACTTTAAACCGAATCAGCATTTTTATCACGGTGCTGTGTTTATTTCCCAGTTCTAGGAAACCTTAAGCTGGATTTACTGTGTCATCAGACACTGGCCATCACCTCTCTATCCATGTCTTCTGATACAATCTTCAGTTAGATAAAAAGATAATATTATTTTTCCCTGGGATACCTTCCTCCTCCAGGGTGCGGTGTGGATCATCATTGTGCAATGAGCACCTCGCTATTTAGCTATCTGGCACCTCCTTATTGTTTTTCTTGGCTTTGTGCCTTATTTACCACTTGCTTCAAAACCTCTGCTCTGAAGACAAAACTATTAATTTCCTTGTAGCTTTTTAGTTTACAATCTGAATGCTTCTCAGATATACATTAAATTTGTTTTCATTATATCTTTGTTGTGTGAGGGGTATGATTATTATTCACATTACCTAGGTGGAGAACCAGGGTACAGGGAGATGAAGGTCCAGTTTTTCCTTTAGCTCTGTGTTCCCAGCTAGCAGCGTTTAGGATCTGTATTTGTCTTCTTTTCCCCCCAGAGATGTTAGCATTGCGCTGTACAATGCTTTATGCAGTCGAAGTACAGCTCCCGTTATTGATTTTGGTTGCAGGTGTGACTGCTCCAAAGCTCTGTAAATCAAACCCCAAAGTCTAAACTGAGGTACTCAGAAAGCATAAAACAAAGGTGGTATTCCCCAGCTTCACAAACCTCCTTCACCTCCCTCTGAGAGCATTGCTTTTCAAAGCAGTTTTGGTCTCCCCTAAAGGATCACCTGTCCAACATTTAACTTAAGTGACTTGACCAGAACGTTGGAGGAATCCTGTGGCAGAGGCTTGGATAGAATTAGGTTTCCTGGTCAGCATTTTTTGCCATAATTCGTGCCTTACCCTTTCTTTTCCTGCTGTCTCTACTTCAGCCTACACATCTTTGCACCAACCAAAACTGGATGTCTAAGGAGAGCAACCACCTTCATTACTTAACTCTGATTCATCCCTGCTGCAGGTGCATCCCATGCCTCCAACGATACAGGGGAAAAAATAACAAGCAATCAGATAATTAAAGTCTGTATCATAATGCACGTACAAGGGGGTGTGCATGCGAGCATTAAGGTTACCCAGGCAGCACAGATTCTGGCATTTCTTACCTTTTGAGTGATTCAGTTTGTAACCTTGATAATCAGAGCTGATCAGCACATTTTTGGAAAATGCTGTTCTGCTGAAAGTGAAAACAGTCTGCATGGACGTGAAGATTTTAACCAACAGACTGTTGCTAAACAGGCAGTCTGGGCCCTGCTAATTCATTCACCTGGGTTCAAGGTAGGCTTGGGACTCTTGCAGAGGTTTCAGAGGTCCTGGCTCCAAGATTGTCTCCTCAGGCATGTAACAGCACGCCCCAAAGTTACGAGATATGACTAAGAAGGAGGGAGAAGGCACAGTTTTACCCGGTTCTGGAAAGCTTGCATGTACTTGCTTAATTTCCCAAGCAATCCTGCTGCTTTTTTGTTTTGTTGTTTAGGCGTAAACTGAATCCTACTCCCCTTTCAGCCTACAGCAAAAGGTTGCATTGCTTGGTATTGCATTGATGTTAGGAGGGCTGGAAAGTGACCCACCACTCGGCTCTTTGCTTTGTGAGCTGAAGGACTGCCACTGCCTGTGGCCTGGGTCATTAGGGTGCTGGTCCTAGAAGGGGACAAGTCACAGTGACAGCAAGTTTCACAGCTATGTACTTATCAAAAGTAGAGGAGTAACGACATTCAGAAAACCTCATTCACATTTCAACCTTAGGAAAGGATAGGCTCTTGTGGGCTCAGCCTCTCCGCAACCTCAAGGGCTTTTCCTTTTCCCCTCTCACCATGTTTTGCTTCTCATCTCTTTTCCTGGCCCCATAATCCCAGTGTAACTAGTCCTAGTTACCACTAAGCGTCTCATTCCTGTCCTAATTTCCTGCCCTCACAAGTCTTCACCTCATCTCTCCTGGCTTTTCTCAATCTCCTCTTTCTTCCTGCACCTTTGTAGAGTAGGACGGCACCTCTCTCTCCTTTGTCTGCAATTCCAACATCAATTTCTTTCTCTCTTTGCTGTCCCTGTCTTCTGCCATCAATGAAATGGTTTGAAATCCCCTGTGCGGTCTGCACTTTAACTAAAGAGGAAGCTTGTCAGAGAAGCTCCCAGCCTGGCCCCTGGTCCCTCTGTGGAACCCCCCCAGAAAGCTGCTTCCACACCCCACCAGGGGCATCCTAGCTACTAATCCTAGTGACTCTATTTCACATGTGTAATTTCTTTTTTTCTTAAAAAAGATTGATGCCTTAGCAAATTTGGGTTCGTACTCACAAGCGCTGGAAAAGACACATCCTTTTTTATAAAGACTACTGTCCTTATCATAAGAGAAATACAGATGCAAAGAAGAATTGTCTATGTTTAGCATATGATTAAACTTAGCGTGAATAATTAAAGAAATCCATGCAAATGAGTAATGAGAGAGCAACCTACAGCTCAGATGAAATACTCTGATGTGCAAAAAATAAGAGTCAGGTGGGAGTGCGAGAAAACCCCATGTTGACTACAAGTAGGAAGCAGAGCAAGCTGCTATTATCTATCTGTGGCAGTCAGTTATTCCAAATGAAAACTGAGAAAACTTACCCTCGCTGAAAACAACTGTTCCCAGCATCACCACACATAAATCCTGACATCCTCTCTTTCTCAGAAGCTTTTAAAAATATTTTCCGCCAAACTTCCCATAGTAGTAGAGCTGTTACCAACGCCAGGCTACTTATAGCTGTAAAAGATTAATGAGAGATTTTTTACGACAGGCCTTGTGACTCTGAAAAATCCACCCAACTCTTCTGTACTTCATTATTGAGGGATATGCATTCACTTCACACCAGCCCAAGCACTAATCATAAATAAGGTGCAACTAGCACTGCGAGGAAGTACACAAAGTTGCATTTCAAAATGCTATGCATAATATCAAAGATATGATAAAATGAGACAGTAAGTGTGCACAGCTTTAATAAACTTAAAACCCAATTAACGTATAATCCTTTACTTACATTCAGAGTTTTTTTGATATGGCATATTAAGTTACTTTGTTACTCTCATTCTCCTTTTAAAGGTTTCGTAAACATCCTGCTTTTTCACATCTCATGTAAAGTTAATCTCTACTATGAATAAAATGACTAAGTTTTTTTGATTTATTGTTTTAAATAGTTTCATGTCATGGATGTCTTCTCGATGAAATTCTTTTATAATGTCTTTTCTGCCTTGGTACTTCCACTGTAAATTACAAGCCATACGGTTTCTTCACCTATCCCCCTAATGCTTTGAAATAACTGGGTTTAGTGTAAAGCTTTTTCTTCTGGATCTGGGTGTTTTCTCCATCTCACACTTTCCCATCTTCCTAGCTGCCAGTATTTCTAAGCTTCTATATACGTGATAGTTTTATACAACTAAGCTAAACAGCATCGGTGGCCTTCTACCTTCTTATGTTCATCCCTGTCATCGTGTACACCATTCACAGCTTCAAAGGTTTCCCCAGGGGTCCTAGCACAGTAGAAAATCCTGATTATAAGTGACATTTGAGTGGATTTTTAGAATTAGTGTATTAACAATTATACCCAACCTTAGGCTCTTTATTAACAGTATCAAGACTGGAGTCTAGTGCAGAATTCAATGCAGCTGTGTCATCTTTTCACGAAAGCAATTTCCAGTGTATGCATTGATCTTAACAGCGATCTAAAGATGGGCAAAGAGGTTGGTACAATCTTTTTGCTAAATAAAATAAGGATCTTTCTTTGGCTTTTTCTGAAGGGTGAAACATGGTTGGAGTCAGTGAGGCTTGCATCATTTGAGGTAAACACCTTATTTGCCCTACAGAACAGAACATTTCCATTTGCAATATTGAGGGCAGCCTGGGAAATATTATACAGATTTTATCTATAAGGGGTCCTCTGAAATAAGTCTTTGAAAATCACCTAGAAATCAACTTGCACTCCTAAAAACATTTACAAAATCATCTCTGTATATGCACATATGGTGTGAAGCAGTAGAATGTAGTAGTTACAGCACAGACAGCAGTTGTAGATGCTCATGGCTTCATCAGTATAGATGTAACTCCATAGAAAGTATCATTACCAGTGTTTTAACAATACACTAAGACACTTTCATCTTCTGTGATGTCTCAGCAATTTCCCTTACCGTTCTAACTGAGGTTAAGACTGAAGTCCACCAGGCCATGTGAGTATGAACCTTGGTATTTTGGTGCCAGAAGATTCTTGTTTGTATGCCTGTGTGCCAATTAGTTACAATCAAGTGAGCCTTTTCATGGACTTGGATTAGAAGCTCTAACTGTGGTCTAAACATAAGATGGACTCTGCTACCTGCCTCTGTCAGTGTTTTATTAGTGGTCCTGCTGTCGTATCTAACAGAGAACAAATTCAAGAATAATGTGCCTATTGAAAACACCTATGACTACAGACGACAACTGGGGTGATTTCAGATATTGATTAAACTGTAAAAAAATTAATAACTAGTTTAACATTTTCTTTCTACATAAGAAACACATTTGTTTTTAAGGGCATGGAGAAGAAAAAATTAGGTAAGTCAAGTATCAGGACAAGGTGATTACTTAACATCTGTGACCAAGGAAAAGGCTCAAGGAGAAAAATCATCCAACATCTGCACTGTCGGTAAAATACTTGTAAAAAACACAAGTGAAGTGTGATTAATCACCATGGATGTATGATTGAGTCAATTGACTGTTACTTTTTCATGATGATTAATCAGCTACAAAAATTATAATTGTCCCACTTGTAGTGGCTGCATGCTGTGCCTGATGACATCATTTGGGCTACAGATACTCAGTGAGCGGTTTTCAAAAGAATATGCAGATGAACCAGGAAGGGTGGCTGAGGTTAAAACTACATTTTGAAGATCATCTCTGGCTTTAGTAACCCAGACTTGAAATTGTTTTATCAGCTCACTGAATGGACAAATGCTCTGTTATCTGATGAATATCATCATCAGATTAAGCTAAAATCAGAGGCATGAATTTTGTCATTTAGCATTATTAAATAATATTTACATTAGGGAATCATTTAGAGGCAGAGAACAAAACTAAAATTATTTTCATGACATTAGATAAATGAATGGTGCACCCTCAACATACTGTGTGTAGTGCATCTCAGAAAGTAAAGAGCTTCCAAAATGGCAATGAAATGATTAGATGAATGAATGTAGGTTAAGAAAAAAAGAAAAAAAAAGGACTGAAATTGCTTGCTTTAGGGTGGGGGTGAATAGCAGAAAGTGGTAAGAGTTTTGAAAATAACAAATGTATAGTGGGGAAAAAAGGAGGCTATCTATTTATTCTTTCTAAGAATCTAAAGGTCAATGAAAAAGAAAATTCAAATGCAACAAGAGAGACTTAAAAAATGCCCAAAACAACCCAACTGAATTAATTAATTGCAACTTGGTTTCTGTGACTATGTTTAAACTGTGTGACCTGAGAGCCCATGTCAGGTTGAGAATTAGACATTCTCCATCTCCCCCCACCTCCAGCCAGGACTTGGTTCCCAGGAGAAAGAAACTTGGCCACATTGCCCAAAAGCGAACTGCAGCCTGTCTGGGTCAGCCCTCAACCTGGATAATGATCAGGGAAGTGGGACTGTGCTGTGCAGTCTAGATATAGCCTTGAGATCAAGAATGTAATACGAATATTATAAGGGTAGTGACAGCTCCTATAATTATAACAAAACCCCTGTACTTTTTACAGCATATATGCAGTCATGCTTTAGGGCATAAACGAGCCACTTACTAAGGGTTTAAGAAACAACTCCCTTTACAGGCAGGTGTTTCTACAGTTTTTTCTGACAAGG
Organism: Platalea leucorodia; assembly: GCF_965183815.1. NCBI lineage: Eukaryota > Metazoa > Chordata > Aves > Pelecaniformes > Threskiornithidae > Platalea > Platalea leucorodia. The sequence continues at coordinate 83,059,913 of NC_138825.1, forward strand.
TTTCTCGCACCTCCCTCTAAAGCAGTCGGGATTTGGCATCTGTCAGAGACAGGGGACCACGCTAGATGGATCGCTGATCTAATCCAGTGTGGCAGCTCCTATGTTCCTACGAAGAGTGTGCAAGCTTCATGGCAGATATTGGTTTTGCATGTAAGCACGAAAATGTCATCAGACTGTTGAGTGGGTAAAGTGCAGCATTTTATAAACATACAACCCTCAAGGCTCCTAGGGAAAGATTGTTACTTTGGGATCTTGGATAATCTGAAAGAGATGATGTACTAAGATCTGACACAATAACCCAAATGATGAATTATTCCAGGCAATTTTGCCCCATCAAGCTAGATTCAAATATACTAATGGACTGTGCAAAGGACTGTGCACTGCAAAAACCTCAACCCCTGTTCACTTACTGTTATTTTAAATGTCTTTGTGCGTACAAAGAAACAGTTGCTTGCAGAGTACAAGATCCTGCTTTAAACCTAAAGTTCAAAGTCTTATTTAGGAAGAGAGATTTTTTAATGGAAAAATTCTTTAAAATCCTCAGAGATAACATCCTTGGAGGAATACCATCTTTTACACTCATTTAAAATAGATTTCAGATTTCTCTCCAGTCTGTTCTGAGCAGGCAATACCTTTCTGAGCTGTACATAAACCCTCACTAATGATCTGTAATGAAGTGCTTCTTTTTGCACATCCAGCATTTTTGCTCTAAAGTTCAAGAAAATAGCACAATTTTGCCAGCACTATTCCCCTTTTAGCACACTGGCTTTGCTTTTGAACTATAGCACTAACAGCAAACCCACAAAGTATAATCCTGTATCTCCTCCATATGTTGTCAGTATGTGCGGTCTTACAACCATGGATCCTAAAGTTTGGTTCTGTTTTATTCCTCAAATGTTAACCTTTATTAAACCACATTTTCTAACAGCCACGGAAGAAGGAAATTTTATTTACAGGATTATATTTACAGGAGATAGTCTTGGTAACTTTTTGTATTTAGATAAGAAAGAGAAACATGGGAGCTCTAGTCTCTTGAGTTTTTCCTAGGTACCTACTAATTGTTAATTATTAGAGACTAACTAAGTCACTGAAGTGAGTCGTTTGGCTGGTGTCTCAAATGCTGTCATTTACTACTACACAAATCAGCCTAGTGATAGAGTGTCTTTAAATTAGGTTACAACCATGCAGTTATTGGACAGGGAGTAATTGATAAAACCATTAGTAACACTTGTAGAGATAACAGCTAGCAAAATCATGCAACCATAATTATTCCTAATGGATACATGCTATAAATTGTGGCAAGAAAAAAAATCTTGCATTATCTTTCAATCAAATTTGACAGTCCTAGTAGATTACTGTAGACTAAATGCTCATGTATGAAAAAAAAAAATGACCTATCAGAATATCTTTGCTTTTTTTTCCCCTTCTCCTTTCCCATCAAATTATGTGGTTTTTTGGTTGGTGTTTTTTTTTTTTTTTTTTTTTTTTTTTTTGTAATTTCTTTCTGTGGTGGCTTTCAGGCTAAAGAAAATGTAGTCCTTCTTATTAGTTGCCTTTACCACAGTGCTTTATATTTTCAGTCAGACACAAGACACGTCAAGACTTTTTGTAATGTGACAACATGAAAAGAATTACCAGTTTGAATAAATGATTCCAGGTTGCATTACATTTTTCCAACAGCAAAATGTATTCTTTAATAATACATAAAGTTTTATCTGTATTCTGGTGTTAACATTTGTTTCACTGAACAAAGGCTCCTATACTCAGTGTCCCTCCCCACCCCCTTCCGACTTTTCTCCCATCAAAAAAATCACTGGTTGTTTCAGTGAATTTTCTCCCTTCTTCTGTGAGTGACAAAGACCAGAAACTGCCTCTATTGACTAAAAGATCAGACTTATAGATCAGATGTGTAGCTTGATTATATCTTTTCCCCTCTTCTCCATGTGCAAGTTGACACTTCTCAATCACACGCATGAAGGGTTTAAGAGGAAATGGGTGAATCAGCAAAAAAAGAAAAAGCTAATTACATATGGAAAATGATCTCATAATAATAACAACTTCTCAGAAGAGAGGTGCATAAATTACTGGAGTTTTGTAGTACTTTTAAAAATACTTTGCTCCTGTGGCTATTATTGTGAACTTCAAAAGTCACAAATAATCTGTACAATAATTCTTTTGTCCCAGGGCACCCCGCATACTTTAATTTGCACATTTGTGTGTATATTATCACTCCTTTAAGAGGGAAAGCAGCTTGGGAGCATAGCTTAGTTTGAGAGCATTCAGAGTCTTCAGCTCCCAGATCCCTGGTTCTGTATCACCCATCTGATGCTTTATCTTTGAGGTGGATGGAAAAAAGTCCATGTAAGACAAAAACTACCACAATTAGCACACACCGGTGCTCTTTTGGCATCCAAAGGAGAGGGGCTGCCAGTGCTGAACACCCTCCATGCCCAGGAGAGGCGATCATTTGACAAGAAGGTTTGAATTATGGACCTGGCCACTGATGCTGGTCACGCTGTTGTTTCTCTGCAAGTTAGCAGAGGAATCCATGCTTGTGGTGTGTTATTCAGCACCATGTTGCAGGTGGGAATCCATAAAATGTATGAAGGATTTTGTTTCTCACCTTGCAGTATGCCTAAAAGCCAAAAAAGAGAAAACTCTGAAAAAGCAGTTAGGCAGTGTTTTTCCAGGCCAGCCATACTATCTGACTTTCCCCAACTTGTAGAAAACACGTACTGTGCATCCTGCACTGAATCCATCCACTTCCACCTTGTCCCACCTCCTCAGTCCTTGTGGGTAGTTTCTCTCTTCCATCATGTTCCTACACTCCAGGGCACAAAAGTGCAACACTCGCAGAGCATCACACATCACAAATGGTACATTTGCCATCCACTACTTTGTAGAAATAGAAGAACTTCTGGGGTTAACCTGCGACATTCCTTACTGTGAAAAAACTACTCTGGTCCATTCTCCCCCCGCCCCCCCAGAAAAGCACAGACATATAATGCAGTTAAGCCTAAACCCCACATTTTACTGCAATGCAAGGAATTGTGGGCACCGGGGGATTTTTATTTTCCTTCCCTTTTACTCTGACACATGGGTCTCAGTGTACCTATCATTTCTGCATTACCCACACTTAGATTAGCTTAGCAATATTTCTTGGCAACTCCTGAAGTCACACTAAAATGAGTCATCAACATCTTAACAGCATGCCAAAATGATTCCGTTACTTCTACAAACAAGCACCCCAACTTCTTATTGATTTGCTGCATGCAGATTTAATGAAGATAAGTTGGCATTTACTCAGCAATGATAGCAAGAAGCAGCAAAACATTTGGCCATTTTAGGAATCTCAGGTGTTGCGTCTGCATGGGAGCGGGACAAAATTATTTTCCCAATCCTGAGAGAGGATTTAGTAATTGTCTTAGTCTGCTGCAGGTAGGGCAGAAGCAAGGGTTCTGGCTTTGCTTTCCAGTGTGGGTGCTGCTCTGCTACAGTCGGGTAGTGACATGTTGTAGTCTTGCAAAAACCTATTGTGTCCAACTCCCTGACTTGACAATCTAAATGGATTAGTTTTATGACTGAAGCAAGGACATCCCCTTATGTATTATATGCATCAAATTTCAAGCAGGTAAATGCTATCCTCATCTTCAATAACCACATCCACTTGATTTTTCTTTCTGAATGATTTGTTGAATGTGCATACAGACCCATACATAAAATGCTGCTTATTACAATACAAAATTGGAATCCAGCCTAGACTTATGTGCATTTTTATGATACCACCCCAAACTATAAAAACTCCATTCAGAAATCAGGTTAAACATACAAAAATGTTTCAGTAAAAATCACAACTGAGCTTTTAATACTGCTTTTAATGGATTGTTAAATGCTTATAAACCAGCTTTGAGTACTACAAATTAACTCAGTGAAAATTAGTTCAGGTGAAACCCTTTGATTTTCTCATTGTCCTCTAAATTAAAAATTAACCACCCTGGCACATACACTATACTAGAGGTGTATGAGTTTTTAATATATCCAGACTCATACAAACCTCATACTTCCCTCGAGAAAGTTGAGTTTCTAAAGATTTAATTCAAGTTCCAAGGTCAAACTGAATAGATCTGAATTTCTCCTTAAAATGAGAGTTTCATTCCAATGAGGACTCGACTTCAATTTACTGCTTCTTCCTAAGTTGTGACAATATGGCACATAACATCACATGCAGATAGCAAATCAAATGCACTGACAGCACAATGCCAAAAAGGGTGCCCAAGAGCACACTGTGAAAGCTAGTTGTAAGATGGGATTCCTTTTTTTTAAAACCCAGTTTTAAAAGACTTTTCCAAATCACACGGTTGCAACTTTTAAACAAATCCAATGCATTTCTTGTGTGTTGCAGAAGAGAAATGAGAAACAAAATCTCTCACCCATTTTGCAGGCAACAGAACTATATGACAACAATATTTTCCTTTTTGAACACTTTATCTCTTTTTAAAATTCATTTTCATGTAAATATGGCTGTCTCCATATTTAGTTTAAATGATGAAGAAAATAACCACACATTTTAGGGGACAGATTCTGGCCTCCATTCAGTCTGCTTTACTGAGCAGCTCCAAATGATTGAGAAATGGAGTATTTTGCTTTTACATAGTGAAATTGTGGTGATGGAGCTGCATGACTGGCTTTGTGCTATGCTTTTCTCAGCTTATGGAGTGAGCAGGATGCTACGAAAGGAAGGCTACCAGACTCGCTTACCAACTGACCGAAGTCCACTGGGAACAAGTTACTGATATTCAGGATTCCTCTAAATTGGGAAGTCGGTTGGAGGTTCACTGTGGGTGAGTGAAGGTCCCTGAGCCTTTTTGCCCCATCTCAGACTCTGTTCCACCCATGCCATAACTGCACCTGAGGATTAGGCATATGTGCCTACATTGTGCAGCGCAGTGCTCTGCAACGGGTTTTATGCTAGGTCTCAGCAAGCTGGTATGTCTATGAAGCACGGCAAAACTCTGCAAAGAAACCAGCTGAGCTCCAGGAAACAAAGTCGTTAGTGAGGCATCCCATCTGCGCTAATGAACTGCATGTCTCAGCTGGTGAGGCTGCCGTGCTGCCAGCTCCTGAGCTGCTTCACTCAGAGCCAGCTCAGGTATCTTTCCAAGGTGCTGTGTTTCATAATGACTCCTATTGGAGAAATTCATTGTACTTTTTGTAGCACACCAGGGAATTAAGTAAGGATAATTATCCTGTTTGACAGATGAGAAAATGAGGAGTCGGCTGTAACTAAATCAGATCCTTCTCTCATTGAAGTCAGTGGTATAGCTTCCATGATTTGCTGCCCCCCATCTCATCACGATCACTTGCCAAAGTTATACAGAAGGTCGGGGGCCAACCTGATGCAAAATTCCCATCTCCCAGCTCTTTGTTATCTGTCCTCATCTTTCTATCCCAGAAATTCCTTTCCATTAACTGTTCCTTAGGTACAAGACTCTGCCAGAGTGCTTCCCTGAGACCTGTAGGGCACCAACACCCTGGATATTTGCTTGCATCAATGTAGTAGGAAGCCATAAGCAAGCACTGTAGAAGCTCCAGACAATGGATGTTTCATGTTCTAGTCCTTAGACAGTCTCCAAGGACATGTACACACTTCAGGTAAGATTTTTTTTTTCAGTAGGGCTGCCAGGAAAAAAAGATACAAGCATCTGAGGCACATGTTCACGATTACAGCACACCAAAGAAAGACGACTTCACTTGAGTTACCTGCTATTTCATGTTTTCTCCACAGCCAAGTTGCTGTCTTTGGATAATTTCCATGCTCTTTCTGAATCTTTCCTACACTATGGAAATTAAACAGTCCTCTGCTGGTTGAATATTGAAATGGAAATAGCACTCTGTAATAAGCCCTCTAATTTATTACAGTATTTCTACAAATTATGTTCTGCATAAACTATTTGCTATAAAATCTGAAAATGTGCCTGTAGCAGTACTTTACTGGGGGACTTGCATCTGAATTGGAAATAGCATGGGAAGAATGTGAAGGTGCGTAACTACAAGTCTAAGAACCACAAATTAAAAATTGGTAGGTTTCCATAAAAATAAAGCACATTAAGAAAGGCAATTCCAAATATAAAGGATAAATAGTAATGAATAACATTAAAGTTAAATTTAAAAAATTTTGCTCCATCCACTAAATGGGTATTTACATGATTATAAGAACTAATGTTATTAAAAAAAAAATTGCCAAGCTTTGGTCTCAGAAATATAAGAACATTTAAAGGCAAATAGAATATAACTAATGTAGCTGACTTTGACAAGAACCTTTAAAAAGTGATTCCAAAGACATGCTGTCTAGGACAGTTAGCCAGGGCAGCAGAATATATATGTTTAAGAAAGTTAGAGACAACATTCAAGCTGCACAATGTTACCTTTGATATATATTATAGATGTGATATTGCTGTTCTTGAAAAGGTGGCAAGGTTGAAAGTATAAGTTCTGAGGACAAGCTGAACATCTAAATCTATGAAGTCTAGAAAGAAAAATCACTTAAGAGGTGATTTAATTGAAGTATTTAAAATTTTAAATGGAACAGATAATGTCAACATGAGCTGCTATTTTCAGACCAGCATAAGAAGGTAGGACAAGAGGAACATAAATGGAAATTAAAGGAGAACAAATTCAGAGCAGACATAAGCACTCATCCATGATGAGAATAACAAACACGCAAAAAATTGGCATGGCTAGCGAGGATTTGAGGCAAAAGGGCTGGTGTCATCCTGATGGGATGTGGAGCGGCCATTCTGCAGTCAAATAGTAGAGGCATATGCCGGTGAATAAAACCACTATGCTTCTCTTATTAACTTTCCATCCTATTAAAATTAAATCCAACTTAAAAATAGTCCTAGAGTTCAAAAGTCTTTCATTGCTCTTATTTATGTTAAGTTAATTTTTAGGCTTTAGTCCTGCGAGGTCCCAAGCTCACCCTGAAAGCTACAAGCAACCTTCATGCAGAGAATTGCATGGAAGATATTCTTTTCATTCAGTTCTTCAAGTTCTACCTTGAATCTTTGTTAAGCCTTTCCCAGGAAGGACTTTATAACATGTAGCACCAAATCAAACAAAATTATATGTAGTACAAAAATAAGTAGCATGTGATTCTTTAGGACAGAGCTTTTTTTTCTCTTGAGTGACTGTAAAAGTGAATACCTACAAAGTTTTTTTTGCAATGAGGTATTAGAGAGTTCTCTGATTGATAAGAAAAGTTAAGATTTCAAGGGAATTTCATATATGTGTATATTCATTGCTGGAAAAAGATCTCTAAGAAAACCACTAATAGTCTGAATCAGAATAAAATATGTCCAATCACATAACACATGGTGATAAATGTCATAATAACCAAGGAATGTATGCATGTATAGTCCTTGCCACAAGATTATATATGAAAATATAAAATATGTGGTGATACACTCTATTTATTTATGTGCTACTGTTTACCCAAAAGACTGTAAGCAAGCAAGGAAAGTTTTTACATCCATGCTATTAAAATAATGTAGTAAAATATTAGTAGGAGTCTGAAATTTCTACTGAGCTGAACATTGAAAGACAGAAGAGTGACAAACTATAACTTTTACACCAAAGAAGCAAAGTAACTCAGTACATCTGAAGTCAAATGGAGAAATTAGCTCTTCAGAGTCCAAACAAGATGAATATAAGCAGCTGGATAAAGATTAGTGCATAAAGAGGGACTGGATTAGAGGCAATATTGCTCTAATTTTGAAAGGGCATGGTCATAAAATGAAAAAAAACCCAAACTGACCACCCCACCCTTAAAGGGAAATTAAAGTTGTCAGTGTAGAAAAAGCAGAAAAACTTCAAGAGTTTAGGAATCTGAAGAACTGCCCAAACAGATGTTAGTAATCGTGAGCTATGACATTTATTGGTAAAGGTGATCATCCCCCCCGCCTCCCCCCCCCCCATTATTTTAGTTTAATAAGTTTGGTGTGTTTCTATCAATACACTGGGATGTGAATAATTAATTATTGGAGTGAACACTATCTTCCTTCCTCTAGAGAGATAAGGCAAGTTTTTTTTCTGGAAGCTATACATAAAGCTCACTTTGTGGGGGTCTCAGGCAAGCCCCCTCAGCAGCTGCAATTGCCAGAAACAGGTTGTAAGAAGTGTAACCTGCTATTATAAGTATCCACCTGTCAAAATTCCCAAATAAGTAGCTCCAGTATAATGATTTTAGAGGTGAGAATACTGATCCATCTTTTAGGACAGATGACTTCACAGAACTCCTGTAAAAGATGAAATTCCACAGTAACTAAACAGGCATTATACATCAAGGGCAGTCATTATTAATTTTAAATTTGTTTAGGTATGATAATGTGTATTTAGGGCACCAAAACAACCTTAAGTGTGCCTTTTGATAATGCTATACAATAATCAGGAAGTCAAGCTTAATGGAAGCAATTTCATGCTTGTAGTTTCAGATTAAAGTATTTTCTGTGTCCCTCTCTGTCCCCCAAACCTGGAGAGTCTCCTGTGACATGTCACTGCACATCAGTGCTAAAGCTGTTTTATTTACTCTCTTTGTGTATGCATCTCAACAACTGGAGATCAATTGTTTAATTCTGCTTATTCATTTCATGGATTTATAATATTTGCACTGAAAATTGGAGTGATGCAAAATGAAATGTCATCTAACCTGCACGCATACACACGCTCAGCTTTATCTCCCTTTTGTAACTGGAGATTTCCAGACCCTGTTGCCCAAAATTACCAAAGACTTAAGGAAGGAGGTCAGTCATCTACAGTATCTGCAGGCAAAACAACAAGGGTCGAGGCAGTGACACAAGAGCAAGAGGAACCCTTCCAGTCCCTACCGTGATGCAGCCATAGCGGTCCAGCTCATTCCCTCCCACCTCAGAACGAGGTACATTATTTATTTATTTCACAGCCAGTAGTGGAGCTGTATCACAGTGTAACAGTGCAGTAATAGTTTAGACAAGGCCTCGTATTGCTCATAGTAATTAACAGATTTACTTGTAAATTCTCAATAAATTAATTCAGTACTTAGGGAGTAAGTGCTATAATATTAGGAAAGATATCATGTGTTTTTTTCCCTTTTAATTCATAACCAAGATGTTGAAGTAATAGCTGTGAGGGTTTTTTGTCTTTAGCTAAGTCAGTAATTCTAGTTCAAGTAGAGGGTATTAATTAAAAAGACTGAACTTCATGTTTGCCCTCCTTCACCAACATTTATATTTTCTTCAAATAGCACAAAGCAACTGGTTGATAAGGGAATGTTTCAGTCATTTTCAATTAGCTGTAAAGTATTTTTTTACAGTAGTCTTGTTTCTGGTTAACTGACCAACAGAACAATGATGGCTATTTTATACTGCAGAGACAGTGCTGACAGGGGGTATAATGAGAGAAACTGTCTCAGATTTTCTTATTAACAAGTGTAGCCAAAGCCCCCATTGGCCCTGCTAAATGGGTAATAGCATATTACTCTATTGGTGGAGGCCTTTAGGAGATTACAGACAAAGTTGGTTAATTAGTGGGATCTGAAGTGTTACTTCTGATGCTGTCCCAGCTCTGCAGTTTTCCTACAGTTTCTAATTATTTGCCTTTGAATAAGAATACAGGACTAGATTTCCCAACCTGATTATTTCATAAAATCTGAATGGATAATCAAGCACTACTTATTTCAAACAAAATACAGTCAAATTGAACTTAACCACAGATGTATGAATACGGCAGATTTGGTATTGATATTGATTTTCCAGTAAATCATCTTAAGTTCAAATGATCAAAAATCAAGACAGGTCAACATCAAAGAAACAGGAATATTGGCATGAAAGCAAGCTCTCTTGATTGGTACAAATTAAAAGATCATTTATTAGTGATTATGCTGTATAATACTGCCAGTGCCAAATGAATGCAATTAAGATGAAATGGGCCCCTGCAGCTACAGGGGTTAATAAAGACTGAATTCCTAATGATTTTTCCATTAATTATGAAGATGTCCACAAAACAGCTTTAACAAAGCTGTGGCCACCTCAGACAAATCTTTGTAATCTGTATAAAATGCCTCCCTTAATTGACATGTTGTTGGGATAATGTAAAGATTTAACAGCTCCGAAATCATTACATGCCAAGTAAGGGTACTCTGTGAAGAATGCAAAACTTGGGGTGTGGAAGAAGTGCAATGGCTATAAATGTTTTGAATGGCTTGAAAAAAATCCACGTTGTTTCAAGTCTAAAACAAAATACATCCTTATTAGAAATGTTGCTGCACTTTTCCTGAAATCAAGAAGCCTTTACTTCCTCAGAGTGCTTGTGCTTTTCAGGGGTTAGGGAGGCAAGGAGTATGAAATGGGAGAAAAAGCTGAAAGACTGGACAAAGCGCTTGCTTGCCAACACTGCCATGGGACTAGAGCAGCTGCCTCTACAGACACTTTTCTTTTGAGTATGAATTTGGCCCTAAAACATTGGAGATAATGAAGGCAAAATGCCTTACCTTGGAAAGCTGTTTGCCCGGACATGCCGTTTCCCAGGACTCTCACTCTGGGGTCTCCTAGCCCTGGTGTGTGGCTGGCTGGGTATTTCCAGAGCAAGAGAAGAGTCTGACCTTTCTGTGGGAAGGGTAATGCCAGATGGTGCCTTTCTCTTCTTTTTTTGTTGCTTATCAATGTAGAGCCTTCTCTGATTGCTGCTGAGAGCAGGCTTGCCAGTCTTTTGGCTGTTTCTTGCTTATTCATGGGATTTCCTTAGGATTTTTAGCTGATTCTTTTTCATCAGTATCATCATTACCTCTCATCTGTCATTTAACAAGGAAAAAAACCCCAAAAGATATAAAAATGAGGAGATTGCTCAGATGCTCGATTAGGCACCTGTTGCCTCTCAGCATTAAGTTAATTTCCCTGCTAATTATACATGTTTTTCATACCCTCTGTCTTTTGGTTTTCTGTTTTCAATATGACATCAGTTTTTACGTTGATTTCAAAGCAATTGTAACTGCATGAAGGGAACACCAGACTATTTGCAGATGGGTATATTCTCAGGCAAAGAGTGGTTTTCCTGCCAGGCTACCCTTAGACATTCCTTTACACATACAGAAATTTAAGTTACCAGAAACCCGGCTAGTTGTGCAGACATCATCAAACTGAATGCTTTACATCAAAGGTGGAGACACGGTCGTGTCTGCTCCAAACAAAAAGAAATCCTGGCATTGCAGTGTGCAAGACCATGTTATGGAAGCAATCGCCTAAAATGGGATATTGGGAAGGTACAATCAGCCCAGGGAGAGCAGAAGAAGGAACTCACTGGAACAAGTCAGCTGAGTTAGTAAGAATAGGGATAAAATAAAACTTTTCAAAACTCTTTGCACTGTTGCCTAATTAGGAAGTTAAACCAAATATTTCATGTGTAGCCATGTAAAAAGAGAGCAGCTAAAGAAGATACAGCATTGTCAATTAATTAGTATGTAGTCAGGATTAAAAATAATCCAGGTAGGGCCCCACAATTAAACAAACATTTCCGTTTCCAATAAGAACAACATCAGCAATAGGGGCAAGGAGGAAATGTAAAATGGTTAATAGGAATAAGGATTCCACATCAGGAAATGAAACTTCAAGCTTAATGCATTTTGCAATAAAGATATTAATTCTATATTTTTAAATGAGTACAAATGTGAAATTGCTAGTTTACTAATTTTGATGTAAACTGTGTTGTTCAAACTGCTGCTTAAATTTCCTTGGTGGGAGAGAAGTTAAAAATGTGCAGACAATTTTTAAAGGTCTCAGGGGACACCTGAGAATACAGACTATCAGACTCCAAGCCAGTATATCGCTTCAAGTCACGGCAAAGAGGACACTTAGTGTGGATAAATATGAAGAAGAGTCAGTACTGATTTTGTAGTTGGAAGTCAATGCTACTAGAGTTCTTCAAAGAAATCAACAGACATATGGATTAATCTGCATTTATCAATATGATTAACATGGATTTAAAAAAAGTTTTGATAAATCACATTTTAAAAGGAATTACCACCTGGAGGTTCCACTTTCCCTCCACTGACTATAGAGGGAACCTAGACACTTGGCTTGGGTTTGGACAACAGACTTCTACAATCCCAATCTAAACCTGAAGTATTTCCCAGGTGGAAAAACTCTGGCACTGCATTGGAAACTAAATAAATCCAAATCATTGAATAGCGTATGTGGTAACACAACCTCTTATTTGGCCCGTGGTAAGCTTCCAAACATTGCAAAGCAGGATGAACCTAACTTTATCTCCTGGAATTTTTCAAAACCAGGAAGGCTCAGCTTCTCCAAGAAGTCAGGTGTTTGTGACCTTGGTGGACTGTGAAGGTTTTCAATAAGGTAACTTTTTACAAATTCGGACTGCACAGGAGAAGAAATTTCTTTGCACCACAAGAAAAACACCTGCATTCTAGAGACCTTACTCAGTTCTGAATAATCTCCCAGCTCTCTGAAATAGGCTAATGTTTAGATGTAAGGCCAATCCAAACTAGATTTGAAAAAGAACTTGTGGAAAATGAAGTATGCCAGGAAATTTTTTGGTGTATAGAAAGATCGGTACTGGAGCCCTAAATCTTCACTCTTCATTTGAACTATTTTGACCACCTCTGATTAAAATGCATGAACATTAAAAGTCATATAAAGAGATATGAATTGCTACAGGTGATACCTCTAAATCCTGCATCTCCAAAAGAGTTGGAGCAAATCCAAACTATGTGTTTTGCCTGTTGTCCCACAAGGACTCTCTAGTTGAAAGCATTTAGGAAGAAACAGTCTGACGATGTTCAAGAAGGAATAGATACAGGAGCATTTTGAAGACCAGGGTGAAACTCATGCAATATTTAATGAAGAAAGAAGCCAAAGACTTTATTGACAGGAGCGTTGGAGACGACTGAGAATCTACAGATGGGAACACTGACCTGCAGCTGCTCAAAGCTTCCACTGTGGCTCGGAGCCCAGGTACAGAAGACGGAAAGACTGACCACTCTCTTTTTGCACCCATTTCCCCACTTGCTTTTGGCTCATCAGTGTACCTCTGGGCTTGTTGTATCACTAAAATGTGCTCCTTCTGCCTAGTTGCAGATCCCTGTTCCCTAAATCTTGCGGACCCGTATGCACCAACCTGCCTTATCCCAGTCACTGTTTTATAGTATGGAACAGCTCACTGTTCTTTGCTCAAAGAGTTTTTCCTCTAGCCTTTGGCTTAGTCCAATTTCCTTCTGCTTTGCTTTGGTGATCCTGCGGTTTTGCCATTTTCAGAACTATATTTCCTCACAGTTCCTATCATCAGTGCAGCTTTTTGATTTCTCTGAATTCTCTCTAGCTCAAGTGTCATAGCTCATCTAAATCCCTAATGTTCACTAATTGGACTAATGATCACTAATTATATGTACTGTGCAAGTACATTGGAATTTCCTTGACATGAGTTGGGGTGATATATTTGGAAAAAACAGATTGTGTGTTGCATGTGTAAAAGTTACAAGTGAATATCTAATTGGTCTCATCCTACAGGGTATTCTTACAAGAGCTAGTACTAGACAAAAACAAACAATTCTGATATAAATAATCTATTTAAGTGTGAAATTGGATTTTCAACATAAAGATCAAATTCATTGACTTCAGCGATGTTACATGAGGGATAAATTGGCCTTTTAGTCTTTTTATTGCATCTGCAAACTCATACCTCATGCCTTATCTTTGTCTGATCTGCTATCAAATACTTATTCATACAGCAAATAACTTATTTGACTCTTTAGCAAAAAGGCAGCAAATTCAAATGATATCTGCTAGACCAATAAATACAAAAATGCTGCCAAATATGCGTGAATAAATCCCCATAATCTTACTTCTTAGATTTTCATCCATACAGGATATGTTAGGAAGAATATTATAGAGGAACTGGGTCTGATTTTGATCTCAGTGGTATAAATCAGGAGTAGCTCTTTGGTAGTCAATAAAATTACACTGTTAAATCAGAATAAGTGTTCATTTTTCCTTTTTTAAAATGCTTCAGCACTATTGGGTTAACAAAAATCTGAGAAGTAGAAAAAAATTCTTTTCCTGCATAATTAAAAGATAGGCTTTTTCCTGCACTAATTTAATTCTTAGTTATTATAGTCACTGATTTTTAGAATACACTGGGGGGCAGTTTTGCAAAGATGTTAGGTGAATCACCAGTGAGCCAAGAATTTGGGGAAAAAACAAGTCTGTTATTAAACAAAGCTGTTATTTTTGTGTGTAGTTGTACAAGTACATAAATTTCAGGAATATTTATTTATTTATAATTTTTTACAAATTTTACACATTTCACACTTGCAATTGATGCAGGGTTAAAATTTGTGGTGATTTTCATCTTGGTGGTTTGTCAGCATTTTGCTAAGGTTTATAAAATGGTTGTGAATTATGTAAGGAAATAATATTTGTTGATGATACAAATAAAGAGACTGAGGAAGAGAATTATGGCCCGACATTTAACATGCATGCTCATAGTTATACACATTTCAGTCATACAAATCAAAAATAGGTGTGAGTACCTAACATTGCATTGAAAATGCAGCTGTAAACCATGCTGTAAACTATCACAGGGTGTCAGGGTTATGAAAACAGAGATCTGCTGCTGAGTGAAGATTCAAGTTTCTGCAGAAGCTCAATGGCTGCTTTTGGGTTCTACCTAGTCCACATACTGTACCTATATATTTTCATATATATTAAATCCATAGATATTATTTAGTCATCAGTTCTGCTTTATCTAGTTCCAGATGATCAATATTCTGTGAAATAGCAGCCTCTACACAGGGAAACAACCATCCCTAATTGCTTTAGAAAGAGTATCTTACAGGTTCACTTCTTCACATCCTCCTTTCCTAAATAAACTCAAGAATTAAGAATCAATATCAGCATAACACAGACTTACAGATGCTTTGAAACATCCTAATAACTAAGCTAAGAGTGGATTTCAAGTAGAACCTGCAGTGCTTAGGGTCATTATGTAGACCTACTAATACCCTCATAAACACTTAAAATGCTGTCAGATATTGGTGTTATTTCTGGTTGTGCTACATCTTGAGGCATGGCCAGCCCAGATTTGCTAGCTCTTCCCTGTCTGAGACCTTACCAAAAAATATGGTTGAATTAATGCTTATTGCTTCTTTGCCTTCTGGGATTCAGGGATGTTGTCACAAATGAATCTTCGGACCCTCCTGTTGCTTGTGACCATTGCTGCCATTCTGGATATGCTTGGAGCAATATTCAGGTAATAATAGCTTTTGCTTTTCATATTTATTTATATATCTGATAAAGTTTCTGACATCAGCTTCTTGCAGTACAGACTTTCCTCTGTTACCTTTTCTGTTGAATAAAATTTGAGCAGGTGACAACCCCTGGTTCTGTTGCCACCACTTTACAATTTCGTAGTGCCTTATAGTATGACCATCCATCTTTCTTCTTTTAACAGTGTGTTTCTGTATCTTTACTCTGCTAGATTAAGGGTATGAGAGCAAAATTTAGCCTGTTTATTTACCTACTTCCATGCAAACTGCTTAAATACATGTCTATGAAAATATAGATAATTGTCATACCTTACTAGGTCAGGTAGATCATGTTTAGCAAAACAGAGTTGCTACAGCACCTGCTTAGTAGATGTATCTTCCAGTCAGGATACCTGAATGAAGAGGAAACAAATATAAGATGATACATACCACTAAGCAACTTTGTACCAGGGAATTCATTTTCATAACAATGAATTTATCCAACAGCAATGGAAAAGAGAAATATGAGTCATAGGATCTATCAGATTTATCCTGTATTTTGCTGAGCATTACCATTTGCTGGGAGACTATCCCAATTCTCTCTGAGTTATTTGATTTCCTTGCTTTTTCAAAGAGAGCAAGTTTCTAGAAATCTGTGCCCTTGGTTTGATGAAGTGAAAGCAAATTGACTTGATCAGAGACACAGAAATGTAGAGCAGGAACCATAGTTCAGGATTTCCTGCCTTTTAAAAATCTCACTTAGACCACTGTTTTCCATTACAGATCCCTTTGTTTATTACAATTTACCTCTATATGATGACCTTAATCTTGCACAGTGTGCAGAAAGGAGTCAAAACACAGTGCCATCTATTACAGTTAAGAATAGGTGCTATGTATAATCTCTATTACAAAGGTTATAAAAGTCAACACTAGCTCCAGTTCCCTCAAGTAATTTCACGTTTAAAACAGTAGCAAACTCTAAGTGCGGAGTGGCAATGAAGAGAGTGCAGATCCTAATGCAACCCATGCCAGGGTGAAGAGACTTCTCAGGTCCCTCTTTCCTGATGCCAAACAGAACAAACATGATGGTGCTGTACTCTCAGTAAAAGGCAGGAGTTAGCTTTTCCTGCTTTCCTTTTCCTTCTTCTTTTCCTTCTTTTTTTTACCAAGGCCTGTAGTGACAGGACAAGGTGTAATGGCCTTAAACTGAAAGAGGGCAGGTTTAGACTGGACACAAGGAAGACATTTTTCATGATGAGGGTGGTGAGACACTGAAACAGGTTGCCCAGAGAAGTTGTGGATGCTCCATCGTTGGAAGTGTTCAAGGTCAGTTTGGATGGGGCTTTGAGCAACCTGATCTAGTGAAAGAGGTCCCTGCCCATGGCAGCGGTGTTGGACAGGGCATCCAAGAAGCAAATAACTAAAACTTAAAAGAATGATTTACTAACAAATAAGGAAAATTTACACCATAATCAGCAAAAGTTTTCTCTGTAGCTTAATATTTTACTTCATATCTGCTGATGTTCATGTCATTTAGAAAGTTGCTGTTGTATTGTGATGGCATATTTTCTCTTCTGTAATTAGTATGCAACTCCCAGTTAAGCTAATTGGAGTTCCATGCATAAGTTAAGAATATAATATGCTAGTAAAGCTGGATAGTATCTCAGAATGTCCTGAAAAGTAAAAAACCAACAACATTAAGGTGATCTGTCCTAACATGTTATTTCAATATTTTATGAGGAAAGAAGTTACAAAAACATGCAACAGGTGAGGAACAGGTGAGAAAAGGAAAAGCAGTTGTTCTCCAGTTGAGATATCCATCAGACTTACGTACCATTAACTCTGATATACTTTAGGAGATAAACTCAGATTTACAATAAGGGTTGAAAACTGGAAATGAAATAGTTTAGATGCTTGTATACAGGGATTCATTAAGATGATTCCTTTTTTCTTTCCATAAGGACAAAGAATTTGATCACTGATATCTATAAGAAAAAGTGCTGCATTACCAATTTTAAAATGTTTGCTAAATCTTGGTACAACTACATTTCTTTTTCAACTTCTAAAAATATATTTCAACAGACTTGAAGCAGCTCAAGCCAGAAGCATTACACTGAAATGCAGACAGTGCAGAAATGTGTTTAGAAAGAAAATACAGTTTCCTCTGACTACTAAATAAGCAGTTAAAGTACAAGAGACCCTTATACTACACAGAAAACATATTGGAAAAATACAAGGATGTTCTGAAAATAAATATTTTTATATATATATATATATATACACACAAGTCATTACACTTTTAAGTTCACATTTTATGAAACATGCTTCTAAGTGAAAAGAGTTCAAGCATGTCCTTGCCAGATCCTAGTTAAAATATTGTTGGCTAGACAACAGCAACAACAAATTCTTTACAGGGAAAGGTAGGATAAGGTGGTGAAAGAATCTACACTAAATACAATGTTCAGGCCCCTCTCTGCCTTTCACATTCTTCTACAAATCTTTTGAAGGTCAACAAGGAACTACAGGCTGAAGAGACTCTCGCTATTCTAACACATGGCTAATGGACTATCTATTCCATTTTATAATGCGAGGCTCTATTGAGTTAGATACTACTCCGAAGGTTTTCCAGGAGCTAATACAGAGAAAAAGAGGGGCAAAAGCCCCGGTTTTCATTCTAAAGGTGCTAGGTGTCACTTTTAAGTTGTTGCACTTCCACCTCAGAAGCCTGGCTTTAATCACAGAGAGGTGAATAATAAAAGAGATTTGAGCCTTTCGCTCTGCTAAACAATTACGCTCCTTATCAATTACTACACAGTTTTCAACAATTGTCCGTATCCTCTTTTCATAAGAGAACCAAGTATCAGAAAGATTTATTTTTAATAGAGATGTTTCTAAAAAGTTTCACAGTCACTTGCCTCCTGTTTGTCTTCTGTTTCATTATTTCCTTTTAAGAGAGAAGGTGTTTCAAGAAGTCAATCTGAATGTTAAATAATGGTTAATCATACTTCATTAAAAAATAAAAATTTCAGCTGATTTGTAGCATATGAATTGAAACTGGATATTGAAATTGCAGTGATACTCATAAAAACTAAGATACAAGCTCTATCACTTAATCCTAATTTACTGATGTGTGCTGTTTATTGGAGAAATAACACCTTTCATGTATTTTTCCTTTGCATTAATTTAGTATATTTGTTGCAGAATCCCTTGCATATTTATTTATATTTCATTAAGATGTTTGCAAAGATAATAATTAGAAAATCAGTTTCATTCCCCTTAGTTTTCCAGACCACAGGTGATATTCTTACTTTTCAGCTTCTGAGATAGATGGTTCACAATTATATTGTTTTTCCTTAACCATGTCTCCCATTTTAGTTTTCAGAAAACATTGTATATATTTATTAGAATTCCAGAACTGTAAGATTGTGCCTCATGGGAATTAGAAATATTTACCTTTAAGGTGCTATTTTAATTCTGCCTCTCTTGATCTTATTTGTAAGTCAAGTTTCTTGTTCTAGAGAAGAGATTTGATGGTCCCTTAAAATTATTGTCTAGATCCATATATGAACAATGAGAGCATCTTCAGAGATGATGAACATTCTTGTTCAGTTCTTGTAAAAAAAAAGCAGGATTTTCAGGTCATGAGCATCTCTAGAAAGCATATAGGTGGTCAACATGAGGCTTTTCAGCCTGTACACTTTGGTCAGTGTTTTCCCATTATCTGATAATGCTCTAGGTTGCAAGAGAGTGACAGAAAGAATCAGATACCAAATAATTCTGGTAACATTTTACTCATTCCCCATTAGAATTTGATGAAGTGAAAGAACTTATGACCAATTTCTTCCTTTGAATCCCCAGCCCTGCATAGCTAAGACTTTCACCTCTGCCACCTGCAGAAATCAAACCAGAGTCTTGTGATGAGTGATACCCAGCTGAGCTGGTTCCTTCTGTTTCATAAGAATAGGGAGGAAAAAAGAAACCCAGCTGTCTTCTGTACCTTAACCTGTGCTTTTGGTGGTTTGATATTTGTTCGGTTTTGTGTTCTGTGAAAAAAAATATTCATTAACAGCCTTGCACCCTATACTTCACTAAATCAAGAATGATACTGAGATGGTAAGTCAGAGAACACGAACAAAACTGAATAAGCTCAGCCTGCTTTTAACTGTGTTTCATCATCAGAAAAAAAAGAAAGAGAAAGGACAAGGAAGCCATCAGTAGAGAGGAAATGCTAAAAAGTCTATATATTATTTTGAATTGCCTCAATAATGTGTCATAATTGTGGAGACAACCTTGAAGAATGAATACAGGAGAATCATAAAGATATCCATGAACGAAAACCAGGAAGACCAATCAAAAAGCCAAGAAAAGTACCTTTTATTTCTCCATTAGCTACAGCCCAGAGAGGGTATTTGAACAAGAATAACATCACAAGAAATTTACAAAGGGCAGAACAAAACGAACATCTTTAGCAGCAGCTTTCCCCTTATCTCAGATTCCTTTGAAACAATCCTACAATAGGTGGGTTTCAATTTCAAGCCAAGCAATAGGCTTGTGCAATAGGCTGCAGTAAGTCTCAGGACTCTCTGCACCAACATGTACATATACACATCTTCCTCAAAAAGGGCCAGACCACCACAGTTCAAGGTAATAATGCTGCCGTGAGCAGTTTTTATCACTACAGTTTAGTCACTCTCTAACATATCACTTAACTGAGCTAGAGAGCATTGTGTTGCGGCAATTAGAGAAACCCTTGGGTGGTGTTATAAGACACGAAGCTGAAGGCCAAGTGACTACCAGCTCTTGAAAGATACAACTGACAAAACAGTATGCCTTCAGAAACGCACTGTCCTAGAGTCTTTTATTGCTATTATGAAATACAATATAGAAATAAAACCAAACATGAATGCAGAAGAAGGTATTTACTGGGGATTACAGTCATGGGTAAAAAATGAGTATTAATTAAAAGTTCCCGGTACCTCTCTAACTGTGTTTTCTGATCTGTGGGGTAAGAGTCTTCACACAGGCAGTTCTCACCTAACAGTGACAGTACCTTCCAGGCAGGTGATCAATGGTAACTTACTGCCTTGGGCTACAGAGCTTTCCCTTCTCCCCTCCTGGCTTTGCTTACAGCAAGAGCTGCAGTAATCCAGGAGAGATGTCTACCACGAACTAAGACAGTAGAGCTGCACCAAGAAGGGCTGAGTTTGGGGGCACACAGTTAGTAACTTGGAGCTATGGGAGGAATGAAACGAGGTAGAGTCTTTAAGTGCAAAGAAACCTTATGGGGAAAACGAGGGCTAGTGGTTGGACATGCTGGTTGGATTAGGGGTAGCAAACAGTAGGAGAGTCCAGCTCCTCCCCGTGTGGGGCTTTGGCAAACTGTGTGCTCTAGGGTGTTCACACCATTTTAAATGAAGGGGAATTAACCCTGTGTTACCTCTCTGTGACAATGGAAGATCTAGAAAGACATGCAAGTTTGGTTGTTTTTTTCTTTTTCCCTAATAAAGGAGAAGTACTTTGAAGTTTAGAAAAACAGAAGAAATTGAGATAATCAGAAGCAAAGAAAGAAGAATGGTGGATGGTAATTCACAGGATAATTTAGGCTGGAAAGTACCTCAGGAGGTCTTTAGTCCCACCTCTTGCTCACAGCAGGCTCAGCTCCCAGAATGGACCACATTGCTCAGGGCTGTGTTCTGTCAGGTCTTGAAAACTTCCACAGACAGATACTGCAACATACAATGTCCTGAGCTGGAAGGGACCCACAAGGATCATCGAGTCCAACTCCTGTCCCTACACAGGGGACAGGATAAAGATTGTGCCTCATGGGAATTGCTAGTGACTTTGTTCTCCCAGTCCCTGTCTTGTGGTCCACCCACTGGAGCGGTGTGGGAAGAGAGGTTACCAATGAAGACTGAGGCAAAGAAGTTGTTGAGTCTTCTCCTCATCCATTGTTACCAGTTTGCCAGTCTTGCTCATCACGGGGACTACACTTTCTTTGACCTTCCTTTTCTGGCTGACATACCTGTAGAAGCCCTTCTTATTGTTCTTTGCATCCCTTGCCAAGTTCAGCTCCATACGCACCTTGGCCTTCCTGACCCCATCCCTACACAACCGGGCAGCATGCCTATACTCTTCCCAGGATACCTGTCCCTACTTCCACTGCCTGTGTATTTCCTTCTTGCCCTTTAGTTTGACCAGCAGGTCTCAACTTAGCCATGCCAGTCTCTTGCCTTCCTTTCCTGATTTCTTACACATGCAGACTGAGAGCTCTTGCACTCTATGGAAAGCATCCTTAAAGATCTGCCAGCTCTGTTCAGCTCCCTTGTCCCTGAAGACAGTTTCCCAGAGGGTCCTATTGACTAACTAACTCCTTGAAAAGCTGGAAGTTTGCTTTCCTAAAATTCAGGGTCCTGACTTTACTCTTCACCTGTCTGATATCCCTCAGTACTGTGAACTCCACCAGTGCGTGATCACTGCAGCCCAGGCTGCCTCCATCTTGATGTCACTGATTAGCTCATTCACATTGATGGACCAAGAGGTCCAGTATTGCATCCCCTCTGGTAAGGCTGTCTCTAACCTGGCTTAAGAAGTTATCCTCAATGCATTCTGGGAGTCTTCTGGATTGCCTACAGCTTGCTGTGCTACTTTCCCAGCAGATGTCGGGGTGGCTGAAGTCCCCCAGCAGGACGAGAGCCTGCAAGGGTGATGCCTCCTGTAGCTGGAGTAAGAAAGCTTCGTCAATAGGCTCCCCTTGATCAGACAACCTGTAGTAGATGCCAGCCACAAAGTTCCCTTTGTTAACTCTGATTCTTACCCATAAGCTTTCAACCTGCTTATCACTATTCTTCAGTGACAGCTCTTCACACTCTATCCATTTCTTGATGTAGAGGGCAATGCCTTTGCCCCTCCTTCCTCACCTGTCCCTTCTGAACAGCCTGTAGCCATCAATAGCTGCACTCCAGTCATGGGATTTGTCCCACCAAGTTTCAGTAATGGCAACTAGGTTGTAGCTTTCTACCAGCATGGTGATTATGTCATGCAGGTTGTGTCTGCATTAATTTTTTGGTTCAAGCAGTAATCTGGTTTTGAAATAAAACTCATTAATATCTCCACTAACTGAAGGCTGCTTTGCTTCACAGAGTCTTTCTGAGGAATGAGCTGGTCTCCTTTTGGAGAACTCAGGTGTACACAAAGTATGATCCAGTCACTAACAGAAACACCAGCGGCTGCTTCTCTGAACAGCTTTAAACTATATGTATAGTTGGGGTGTTCAGTCCAGGGGACGAGATTAAATCTTGTGTGAAGTAGAACTCTGAAATGTATGTAACAAGTGTGAGGACTTCATCGTCACTGGTGTTGGCCTACTGGTCTACTCCTGTTGTGCTAAATTACTTGCTAATGCAGATATAGCTACTGGCCACTATATGAAGATATCAGCTCTGTTCAGTTTAGAGACTGGGAGACATTGGCAAGGAATGAAACCTGTGAACAGATACAAAGTGCTGGAGTGTTTGTTCTTATCTTTTATAGTATCAAACACTACTATAGATCTTTATATAAAAAAAACAGATTGTTTTGTACTTGGTTTAATATGAAAAATGCCTAAAGTGTTCTAATACTCTAATCTAGATTTAATAAGGGATCTCATTTGAAGCCACAATGGAAAGACTAACCATTCTGCAAATATTTTTTACATATCTGAAAATTTCTTCTTCCACATTAAGATAAGCTCATGTCTGGAGCTTTTGATGAAAACCGAAAGGAATGCATCTAATAACCTCATGGTTGGGGAAAGAGGATTACTTTCTCATGTGATTGATCTGAAGCAGACACTTGAATCTGGTTTATCATTTCCCAGTGTTAAACCAGGGCCATGGTAAGTCCAAGACTGTCTCAGTCCTTGTCTATAGTGCTGCATTCGGAAGCACTTCCCTCTGCCCACACCTGTCTGTCTTTGCCCAGACTGTTCCTCAACTCTGTGTCACTGTGAAATCCAGAGCAAAATCAGGTTTCCACAGAAAGAGAACACAATTGCTTACCCCAGAAAGGAGCTGTGAAACAGTCCAAATACTTGTTTTTCTGAAAGATCAAGGACATGAGCTTCCTGGTGTGTTGCAACAGAAGTGATGACACAGTCAGAGCATTTTCTGTTGCAGTTGCTCTGCTCTGTGTAACTGCCTGAAACTTGATTTCCAATGTCTCAGTCTTCTCCAGGTGTTCATCTTCCAAATTAGATAGCAGCTTTTGCTTCTTTTTGCTTGTGGCATTTAATGCAAAGCAGCTTTCAGGATTTCATGTTCTCAAATTTGTCCATATTGTCAATCCCTTTTATTCATCTTTGGGCTAACAAGCCCTAAAAGGCACCTTTGCACAGTTTCTCACCTATCATTTCAGAAAGAGCCATCAATGGTGAATTTCCACACTCTTTTCTGAAGGTTGAATGATAAATGCTTCCTGTCAGTGTATCAGTAGCTGTTATCTAAGCAACAACACAAAAGTGAACACACTTTAGTAAAGGTGAGAAACTTTCAGTTCCTTCCACTCTGCAAGACTGTGAAAGCAAAGTGATCCTCTTCCCTCTGCAGTTTTATGTTGAAGTAACACCTGTTCTTAGGGAGATACTTTCAAGAATCGCTGCAGGTGGAAATTGAGGCAGCATGAGCTGAGAATAACTTGAGCACTTTAATAACTTTAATACTTGGCCAACGTGTTGGTTTGAAAGTTTGGAGACTGAACCCTGAATGCTCCTATTGTTATGTCTCAAAATGTTCAACATTCTTGTGAAGCTTTACCCTGAAGAGAGCTGAGACAGACTGTATATTCATTTTAGAATAATTCAATAAGATTTGCAGGGAGAGTGATCCCCTCTGTTCAGGGAATTTGAATTGGAAGAGCAAATTCACTAAAGAAGCTAAAAATCCAGAAGAACAAAGGGTAGCTTCATATTAGCAATGAGGGGGGAAATCAGAATCATGAAATAGCAATGTCTCAAGCAGTTGCAGGGTTAGTTTGAAGAACTTGAGGCTAAAGGCTACATTTGATTTATTTTTTGGATGAAATTTCTTTTTATTATCCAAGAGTCATTGTAAGTCCATAAGCTTCATAGGAAGCCAAGGACTGGATGTCAATTTGGCATTCTCTACCTGTTTTCCTAGCTGTTTCCATCTTTCAGGCTCTTTCTTCCCAGAGTGCAGGGTTTTTGCTGGTTTTGAGGGAATGACATATCAAAGCTATGCCCCTAGCTCGTGAACATATTGAAACTTCACAGTGTTCCTACCACTGCTGCATTTTCAATTCGAAATATACCAAATGAGTGCAATTGCTGCACTCATACCACCCTTGCTACAAATCTACATAGACTTATCTATGTATGTGTAAATCAAGGAGCACTTGAAACATAAGGTCTTCCATGTAAGTGATTTTTCCTTCTCTTTGCTAACTTCAGTTCCTTCTCTGAGTATACTTTGCCTAGTATTTCTCAGCTTCTTCATATTCCCAGTTAACTTTGAAACAAAAACAACCTTGTCATCCATCCAGAAATTCAAACACATTCTTAACCTCAACATCTCCTCATACACTTCAGTAGAATATATTGCTTTACTTTCAAGAACCCTGATTGATATGGTTATTAGGTTCATGTAACTGTGCAAGAAAAACATTATATACTCAGGAAGAGAGATTCAATTGTCATCAGCAGTTCCATTTTTCTGGGCAGGCAGAAATTTTGAGATCAAATGTTGCATCTCTTTTCTTTGTCTCACAGCAGAAAGTATGACTTGGTAGACCTTTCATTCTTCAGAAGTGAGCCGGTGCCTGAAACAAGAAGCAGCCGTTGAATCTGAACTCTTACAAGAGGCTACTGAGCACTGGAGCACTTGGCGCTCCACAGATTTCTAAAGCCAGAGGGGGTGACTGTGATTACCTGATTTGATGGCCTCCACAACACGAGTCACAAGACTTGTTTTAATTTCTTCCCTGAAGTTCACTAAGAGCTGAAACACTCTGGGGCTTGAGTCGTTTGTTTTTTTTAAACAAGCAAATGAACAAAACTCAAATACTGAAGTATTCTGCAGAAAACATGTTTTTTTTTAATGAAGAATTTAATTTTTCAGTTTTAACAGGAAAGGCTCAATTCCACATTCAACTCATAGTCCATAACTCAATGTGAGAAAGAGAAACACACCCTGATCTTTTTGTTGAACTTTTAGAAGATGGAGGACAGCATCTCTGGGATTCTGGACACTGAGACATCCATGGAGCTTCAGGAGAGGGACATTGCCAAAATAAAGGTTTAAATGAGATGGAGAAAAAAAGGGAAGAGAGAAGGGAAGGAAATTTGGGGATTCTTACATTGCAAAATAAGGGAAATATTTTCCCCTTCATTTATTCAGATGTTTTTGAATAATTAAGCTTCTGTCAAGGGATAATCAATCAACAATAATCAGTGCACCTATGTGTTGAAATCAGCAACTGATAGACACATATGAATCAAATTCTGAAAACTATAAATAAGTCAAAACTTTGAGACTGAGTTCAAACTTTACCACAGTGTCTGAAAGGTGAGACCTGGAGTTTGTTTCTAATATACCTGACCATATATTTGTGAAAGAGTGAGCATGAGAGATTTTTCTCAGAATGGAATAAATTTAATATTTCACTGAAAAACTACAATTTTCCCTAGTAACAGGTACAAAATTTGATACCTAAATGACAAAACAGTGATTTTTATTAGTTTCAACATTTATTCACCAACAGAAAATACTAATAACAAATTATAATTCAGGGTTGCACTTCTAATGCAGTAGCCAAATGAGACATTGCCTTTTCTTTGTGTACTGTTCTTAAAGAAGAATTCAAAAGCCTGCAGAATTAGCTATAAGCTGTAACTGGAAGGCAGGAAATCAATCAGTAAACAAAATTTATTTTTTTTGGTGAATCTATTCATTGAAGTTATGTTGTTTTAACTGGTCCTAGCTTGGAAATTCTAACCTAGGATGAAATCATTAGCCTTAACATAGATACTGGCAACTCTAGGCTATGTATTTAGTGGATGCAAATAAAGATGCACGTAAGTAGCCAATTATCTGAGGAAATGAACCATTAATGGATTAATGTAATTGGAATACATTCTTTTATCAAGAGAGACATTCACTTAAAGTGGTACTGTATTTGCTTTACACATGACTTGTTGCATATCTAATGCAACATATTATCACATATTCCAAAACAGCGACATCCCAGAAGGAGTCAAACTTGAGAAAAAAGCCAGACAGAAACAAAGACCAGCCTGACAAGTAACCCCCTCTTTCCTCCTCAGCCCACAAATATTTTGATGCATCATTTACGTGAGCTTTATTCCAGAAAAAAGAGCCAGAGGTAAGACAACAGTGCACCTGCTGCATGTTGTTTCCCAGTCTTCCTTTGCAGAAATAGTTAGTTTGTATCACGGGTTTTAGCAGTGCCATGATACATTTACTGCATACAATGATTTGATAATGAGAAACATTTCTCAGAGGTTTTTCCAACGATATGTCATTTCCTATAATAAAAAGTACAAAGAAATGTATCATCATTGAAGGGACAAGTATTCCCCATGAAAAAATCCAAACCATTTATCATCTTTTCTCCCTTTTTATGCCAGGGTTATTTTGAGGGGGAGAAGGAGAAAAAAACTATTTCTGTGAACATGATGGTAACCTTTGTCTGGTTTTCTGGTACTCAAAAAATGCTCGAAATAGATTCTGTTTTACGCTGTGAGTGAAACATAGTAAAATTTTAATAGAGGAAACTATGAGGAAATCAAAGTCCTTGACAAGTGTAATAAGAAAAAAACTATATAAAGCTATCTTTATATAGATAGAAGAGAAGGGAAGGGAAATGCAGATGGCCACGGTTATTAGTCTCAGAGCATGGAGAATGGATGTAGCTCTAAAAACTTAGCTTTCCTGCCGTTCAGAAACTTCTGGAAAACACCAGAAAGAAATACCTTAATGCAGTAGTCTTGTGTACAAGTATTGGTACTAATAGAATATATTATGTTACCTTTGTAACAGATATT
Source organism: Platalea leucorodia (assembly GCF_965183815.1). Taxonomy (NCBI): domain Eukaryota; kingdom Metazoa; phylum Chordata; class Aves; order Pelecaniformes; family Threskiornithidae; genus Platalea; species Platalea leucorodia. The sequence continues at coordinate 83,087,260 of NC_138825.1, forward strand.
TTATTACTCTCCTATATATTACATAGAATCTGAATTCATGGCCTAATATGAATTGAAAGACATGTGGCAAAGGTGCCTTACCTTGGTGGATTTTTTTTCCTGTGTGAGCATGGAATTTGGTTCAAGACTAAATCCAAATACCTTTTTAGTACCTTTTTACATATCCAGTGGAATCCGAGACATCTATACGGGGCTAACAAATATGAAAGCATAACTGCAGCTTTCTGCAGCACCATCTGAAGGCCAGGCGAAAGACACTAGGATGTGTCAAAAGACACTAAATGCTCATATTTCAGCAACTGAGTTAAGCCCTAGTATATTAAATGTAGGTGACTGTGTGTCTCTATCTCCATGTATCCTAGGCATCTGAACTTCTCTTACACTCATTGGTGACCTAAGACTTAACTGTGCTGCACACATATGAGTACCTGGTGCCATCTGGGATGTCTGATGGTGTCTGAGACATCCATTCAGGAGCGGCAAACATATCATGTGCCCTGTGGCCGATGCCTGCACTGAAGTACTACAGCTCCCTTGCAGCTGGAGATGGTTGGAGATCTCAATGATCTTTAGATGTTTATATGCGGGCAAATGAACCGACCCTTAGCCAATCCTGTCAGTGGAAAGTAGAGAGCTCCTCAGCCACCCTAGAGCTAACCATCCTCTAGATATGGACTCAACTATAGACATCCTGTGTCATCTCATGCGCAGCTGAGTATCTTGCCTAGCTTCCCTTTGTTTTCTGTCCTTCTAGGTAAACATTTGAAACCAAGACTTAAACTTTCATCAGTGCACTGTATTTCTGAAGAATTTCTATGGTGCTTCTTTTAATAAAAATGTGTGGAAATTTGGGGCAAAACCAGGAAAATTCATACTTATATCACTTTTTGAAAAGACAATTTCATATCATATTAGAGCAAATTTAGAAAGTATTATCCAAGTTTAGAATGAAAACCATTTAAATATGCCATTTCAGGACACATATTGTTTGATCTAAGGATTGGGACTGATTTTCCATCAATATCACATTCATCATTTGCTTTCTATATCCAAATATCTAAATCTGTCTCTGTTATTGTAGATACATATGCAATATTCAGAACTGTTATTTAGATGAGTAAGTTTTGAGGAAGTATCACATTTTTATGACTCTTGGTTAAAAAAAAGTTGATATATTTTATAAATGACATGTGATTGCTTTCCAGGGAAAATTACTTTACAGTTTAATTTTTTTTCTGACATTTTCCCCAATAAATAATCAGCTGTTTTCCAACAAGACAACACACAGTGTGAACCCTGAGCCTGGAGGTTAAGGCACCATCCATTTATCTCTGTCCACATAATGTGAATTATTGGTTACTTGCTTTTCATTGTAACTGTGTTATTGGAAAATTATATTCCAAGATATATTTAATGTATTTTACTTAATCTCTGCTCACATTTGATTTGCTAAATTCCATGCATAGTGTTTTGCCTTATTCTATTGATAAAGCGTAGGCTTCAGATTTTACTGAAAAGCTACAGTAGCTCAATATGGCTGTTGCTCTTGACATTTACACACATCCCAACTTTATTTATATTGCAGCAAAGTACCTAACTTGTGAAAAGAAGAATGCACATTCAGCAACTTATGCAATTCCAGCCACAGGACGGTTTTACTGTCTCTTGAATAATTAGCAACATGAATGCAGATAGAATATACAGTAACTTGCCTGACTTTGGGGTAGAAAAAAAAGATTAGAATGACAAATAGTCAGACTCCAGGGTCAAATGCTCTGCCAGTAGTTGCATATGTTTATGCCAAAATACATAAAGAAATGTCACTTCAGCACATGAATGATGACAAACACTCCAAGTGGGACTGCACTTCATCAATCATTTCAAACGCGCAGATTGGGTTTACCTATATAAACAAAAGCAATAAAACTACTCAAAGCCTCACCTTAAACTATTCAGGCATGACATAAACAGTGTTACCGCACAGTCAATCCCCGTTTTACTTGAGAGGCAGTCAGAAAGCAAGCGACAAACTGATTTATTAAGATTAATAAAGCATGCCCTTAATAAAAATAAAGCTAGCTAATATTTTGCATAAACATGGGAATCTTGTTTGGGGCTAGAACAGACCAGGATGCATGAGAAACAGGGAAGGTGATTAAGAAATCTTTTTGCACTGTTTGTCCAGCACTCTAGAGAAGATTTGAGGAGATTTTAATCACTAGAAGAGGTTCAGGGCACAGAGACTTTCTGCAGACCCAAAGTGCAAGCCTGAGAAAAGAAAAAAATGGGTTCTCTTTAAAAAAAAAAAAAAAAAAAAGAAGGTGACTAAGAGGAAGGGCTCTAAGTCAGCAAAACACTGATGGGGCCCTCTCTGGCTATGTCCCCTGGGTCTCATCAAAACCCCACTGAAGTCAGTGGGAATCTTTCTGTTGACTTCAATGAGATTTGGAGCAAACCCCCTGTGAGGAAAATTTAATTGAATTCCTTAGTATTGATCTCTTCACTTCAGTTGCTCATTTAGCCTTTTTTCTTAAATCTGCACCTGCTTTTTCAAAGGGGAAGCGAAGGAAAGTTTTAAAGTTTAAGTTTTAAATCATTCCAGCAATGTTTTACATAAATACAATCACAAGAGATCCTAAAACATTATAAATAACAAATTAATTCCTCTAAAACAGGTTAAACAACTTGTTTAAGTGCTATTTTGTAATCCCTTACAGACACAAGAAAGTGAGCTCCATGTCACATTTTTTCACACTTTCATCAGCTTTCACTTATCTGTGGTTTCACTGTTTCTTTAATTGCTGTGTGGCAGAATCCTAGGTTTAAACTAAGCTTTTCCATTTCTTTCTCTGTAGCCAGTTACTGAAGTGTTACACGACCTTGAACACAAACTATTTCCTTAGTCTAATCTAGGCAGAATTAGGAAATAATCAAAGCAGGCTACATTATTTGTAGAGGGGTCTCCTTGGTTCAGGAGATGCTGACACAGAAGCTTTCTAGCCACCGACCCTAACATAAGCCAAATATTCATCACTTACCAGAGACTATCCAACTATATCACAAGCACAGAAAGACAAGTCAATCTAACTCAGATTTGCAATTTTTTTATTGATGATCCAGCCCTTCAAAGCTAAGGAAAAGGGAAGTGATCTCAAATCTTTTGTTCCTTGCAATTACTCTCTTTTTTTCTGTGCCACTTCCTCATCCAGGATTGCTTGTCATCTTAATCTCACATAGAATAACTGTCTCTTTATGCCCACCCTATTCCTTGCTTCTGAACTCTCAGACCTCTGCTGCTTCTCCAGCACAAGTCCAGCAGAGTTCATCACCCTGGGTTTTGTGCCATGTCCATTCCTGGCCTGTTTTTTGGGAGTATGCCACTACCTGGAAAACAATACACAAGGCAAGGGCTGATAATCTTCTCATAATTTTCTACCCTCAATTTGCCAGTCAAAGAGACTGTTTGCTTAAAGGAGACCCTGCTTCACTGTAGTCTCTAAAAGATTTGTCCCTAACTCCAGCATATTCAAGGTTTCACTGCTGAATGCTAAGATTTCTTTAAACCAATGAATGAGGCTGATTTTTTGCTGTTTATCCATTACTACTCCTTAGCCTGTTGTCAAGCCGTAGAGTACAGCACATTATTTACTGCTCATCTCTGGCATTCTTCCTGAAAAATGATGGACATTGATGGAGTGAAACTTAATATTTAAATTATAAACAGATGAATAACCCTTGCTGGATCCTGGAGAACCTAGTTAGTCATTGGCCAGTATTTACAAGCAGCCCACAATGAAGTTATTGGGTCACCTCACACAAGATAGTTAGCTCCACTATAATGACATGAAGACAGTAATACAACCTCCTGGCATCTCAGAAAAAATCTCAGCACATCTCATTGATCAATAAGATACGCTGGTAAGCCTCTGAGGTACAGAAAGTATGCCCTTATTTTACAAACAGGAAGACCTGGAGGATCTAGTGCCTACCTTTAAGGTCACAGAGTGGTTCTAAACAGTTGGATGTCTTGGAAAGGAAGATGCTTCATAAACTCTTCCTTCAACCTCTGTATTCAGTTTCCTCTCCTGTCATTTAGAAGTGGAATTATGCCACAAGAATAGCTGTGTTCAGTTTTAGTGGTCTTCATTCACTAGCAGTGGTGGGAGTTATGAATGCAGAGAAAAAAGAGATTTAAGGCATTGACTGCAGCCAGGTCCTCTAAGAGAATTTTACTTCTATTTAAATGCCATTTATTCTTTCAAAAAAGAAAAATTTTTTTTAAAAAAAAAAAAAAGCTATATCTAACTGGATAGAGAACTCTAGCCTGTGCTCTAGGGAATGATAACCTGTGTGAAGTATCAGGGTAACAGTGTCTTTAACATAAGGACCTCTGCCTCTTTTTTTCAGCCTCAGACTTGAATCAGACAAGTTTGTGTTTTTCTCAAAAAAATGCCAGTGTATCGAACAAAATTTGTAGCTTTTCTGCAGTGCTGAGATTTGAAAGACACTAAAGACACTAAAATGCCCTGATAAGGAAATGAAAAAGCAAATTAATACCAAAGGAACTGTTACATAAAACACAGCTACTCTCTGAAAAGAATACCTTCTTCATCTAGCTCACACTTCAAACAGCCTCCTCACTCAGCACAGCTCAGTTGCTGGTAAACATAGATTAATACTGTACAAGAAACACCATTTACTATGTGGATTTTATTGTGTCTTAATTAATAGAATGAATTTTAGCAGTACTTCGTTGTTTACTGAGGTTTCAATATTGTGAAAGAATCCATTGGATTGTATGAAAAAATAAATAAGTCCATGTTTCGTTAGAATTAGATCTGAAGTTTAGATTCATCAGGCTGACAAAATGACAGTTCCAGTATTAGTAAGGAATTTTTTGTACATTTATCAGCGTAAGACAGTCTTTGTTGACTACACTATGATATTTGTTGTGTACGGCAAGCTCTTTGCAATAATGGGTATGATATATAAACTAGTTATACCTTTGAGAGAATTCGCTAAATCTTTGTAGATTTCTGTGACAGATGATAAGGTGTTTGGGCCTTCGAGATAAGAAGGGAACATGTACAGAATAGTTTGCTTTAATGTAAGAAAAGTCACATGTTTCTGGTTAATGTGGTAATCAGAGCAATTAACCTTGGAGTGCATTTATGTATTAGTTGAAATGTAGCTAACAGAGATGTTTTTGCATTCAGGTACTCCTAAACACAAGCACCTTCTGTAAAATGTTTTAAAAGTTAATCTTCGGCAGGCAATGTCACGTAAGTGTGATATTAACCCAGGGATAGACCATGAGGTACAGCTTATAGGGTAGAGTATATAACATATATAGGGAAAACATTGCTTTAGGGATAAAACACTATGCATGTAGAATGGAAAGAAACTGTTCTTCTGGAAAGAGACCTCTAACACTGCTCTTTTGCAATGTTTCTGCATGCCCATAGCGAGGTTATAAGAATTGCTAAGGATTTGGTTTTATTAGAAAGCATGCTCAATGATTACGAAAAAAGTGTGTTCAACATATATTAATCTGCCTGTGCAAACATGCAGTATTTCCTATAGTAATTTTAATTAGTATCATGGGAAGGGTTAGAAGGACAAACACATTTAAAATGCAGGTGTTTAATTTCCAGCCTATACTTGATCAATATAAAAAACTAACTAGCTTTATCCTAGATAAATGGCAGCAATAGTTAAGGAGACCTTTACAATTGTAAATTGGCAACTTTTAAAGCTTTTTGTTATTCTTAAGGCAGAGAAATGAATGTGACAGTCAGCACATCAGATTCAGATCTTTATTTTCTATAAAAGCAAATTTTGAAAATCCCTTTCTCTCTTGTCAAAAAGGTCCACAATAAAGCTGAAAAAAAAATATTTTTCTTTATGAAACTGGCAAAAAGCAGAAGGAAAAAAACCAATTAGTTTGAACAAACCAAACCATATTTCCTTTGGGGAAATAAAAGAGTAATTTGGGATTTGCCCAAAAATGTCATCTGGTCTAAAATTCAATATTTTGACTTGTTGTTCAGTTTCGAAGTCCTTTGTCTTTTTTTTTTTTCTTTTTTAAGGTCAACTTTGAAATGACAAATGCTATTCCAAAAGGAGTAGCTGAAACATATTGTGATGAAAAAGATTAAATCTTTCAGCAGTTCTGAAAAAAAATTAATATAAAGAAAACTTCTTTCTTTTGGCAAAATCACTCTTTGAATTCAATGTAAATTCTTGAACAGTTTTGGTTCTATCAAATGTTATTCAGCAAGTTTCCTCTTCCCTGAAAAAATTCAAACTTATTTCTCATTACTTCTCCTTCTGGTACAGAGATCACAAACCTGAAGTCATCTTAACGTAGCTATGTCTGTCCCCTGGTACTGTTTCATGTTCATCCAGCTGCGATGCTGTGGAGTTTGCAGGTTTTTATAGTCTGGCATTCTTATTGGCAATGTCAAAATGTGCTATAGCAATCATTTTCCTAATGCACTGTCCTTTTTTTACAGTTTTTCTCACAGCTAGCAAAAGCAATCACATTGGGAGAGAGGGGAGCACCTGCATATGCATTTCTGAGGTCTTGTCCTATATGGGTGTGCATCCCTGCAGGATGATAACCAATTACTATTTAAAAAGTTTGGAAGAAATTACTAAAATATACAGTTTTCGTCTCTGGACACTCATGTTGAACTTTATTAAAAATAATTAACTCACAAATCATTGTACTTAAAAAAAGGTTAAGCTAAACCAAACTATACAATAAGCAGCATGTGAATCTGCAGGCAGCCTGATGCCAGGTCCCTCTCCACGAAGGAACCTATTGTGGATATCTAACACTGGCAATGTCACTTTGGGGTGAGACTAGTTCAGGTACAACACTGCCATGCCACCAGGGACAGCCAAGAGCAAGTGGCTGGAACCTATTGCTAGATCCAGTAAAGGATTTGGGTGTCTGAAGTTTGACTGAGCCATGTCAATACAAGATTACTATCCAAAAACTTTGCTTGGACTAAGAGGTGATTAAGCTGACCTGGAGGTACCTTTTCACCTATACATTTTTTGAAAAAGTTAAAGGTAGCTTCTACATGAGAAAACCACCACCTTCTTTGAGCATTTGGCCACTTCATTGCTTATGACCCACTTAAACTCTAACATTAAGACACAGAAGGGCACCCAAGTCCTCTGTTTAATCTTTTATTCATTTATTTTTTCTTACTTCACATGGAGTGGTACATGCTGCCTCTCTCCAGGGAAAAGGGAGGGTGGTGAAGTACCTCACGGGCATGTTGGGACCAAAGAGAAGCTGCGTGAACATGTGTGGAAGGCAAGGGCTCCTCAGGGAGCAAGGGGAGAGAGCAGGGTTATTGCAGTCAACAGTGCAGGGCAATAGCAAATTATTGTTGTGTGAAGCCGTTCCCTCAGTAACTATTGACAGAACTTCTTTTTTGTCTCAAGGACCACAAAGACCAAGCCCAGCTCCCTCAGCACTCAGAGGTCCTAAGCAATGTGGACGAATATGTACATCTATCAACAGGGGACTTGCTGCTACCTTTGCAAAAGCCCCTGAACCGCCATACAGGTGACATCAGTGCACCAAGACAGCAATGAATGCTCAAAAATCCAGCAGAGCAGTGTTGAAAATTTCCTCATACTCTGCTGTTTCTAGAAGGTAATAACACTCGTTCCCAGCGTGGTACCTGTATCACTTCTGCTTGAAAATCTTTTGCACGTAACTTGCCACAAGCCGTATCAGAAGTTTCTAACAGAGCCAGGAATGCAGCTGCGATGGCTTACTTCCCTCTGTTTAATCATAAGGTTCCTCTATTATATTTGTTGAGAAGCAGTGTTTTGTATTTATGCACTGAACATTTTAACCACAAGACCATCCTTCTTCTGTATTATCTTTGATAAGGGAAAACATTTTTGTGTTTATGCACTGAACATTTTAATTGACTATTTCCAGCTAACAGAATATTGCATCTTCTCACATGTAGAAGAGATGAGTATGTGTACAATTCCATATGTAATTTTTAATGAAGTCAAAATTAAATAAGACTTCTGATAATTAAAAATAGATACTATATCAAACATATACAAATTAAGAAAAGAATTAATACAGTAATTTAATGCCCTAGGTACTGAAATAATAATGCTTTTGAATAAAGGAAAAAAATATGTGAAAAACATTTGATACAGTGAGGGTGGCTATTGCACATTAACTTTTCTGTGATTTAATATTTGCCAAGGTGCAATGGCAGCACCAGACTCCGGAAGGAATTCTTTGTTAATCTCTTAGTAAAAATGGAAGCGGTTGCTGTCAAATGCTCCCAAACCCCACCATTGGGAACTACTGGCTCCTCAATTGTTTGATAATAATTATAAGACACAAGCTGGAAAATTTTTAAAAATCCTCAAGATTATCCTGCCTGAGAGAGCAGATTTACTGTCATTATAGTATTTTCTCTGAATATACACACAGATACACATGCATAAACTCACACAAATTTATATATAAATTGAGTAATATTAGAAACATAGCCTAATTTTGGCCATATGAGACAGTTACAATGAGTGAAACTTGTTTTAGACCCAGAAGCATGCCAAGGAGCTTTGCAGGTTCATATCGTGTTAGGGTAGAGTACTGTTCTGTGTATCCCATGCTGAGTTTAGCACGAGAGCACTCCAGGCTTATAAAGCTAAAGCTGTTCTTAATTGAAAGAACTATTTGCAGACATGTGGCATCTGCAAGTGGGAGTGTAAGTTGAGCAAAAGATTGCTTCCCAGTCCTTCAACTGTCCCTCTTCTTATGTACTTATCCCTCTAACGTTGGGAGTTCAGAGCTGTGCAGGGGGAATGCAGAGCTAGAAAATGTGGAGATCCAAGGTAACACTGCTATTTTGATTTGGTAACCATACTAGTTCTGAATAAGGCGAATGTCACTGCTTGGCTCTGTTATGATGAAGATGTGTAAATGATGAAGTGTGTAAATTAGACCTACTGGGGTGCCTTACTGGCTATATCTGTACTGTACTTTGCTCCCCAGACAAGGAAGCAGAAAAAGTCCAACATGTTCTTTGCTTTATTTGGTAAGTAGACAAATAAAACTGATTTTGCCTGAGAAATAGAAATGGTTCAGTTCAGTCCTGCCTGATTCAAAAATACATGTAAGTTTTAATGGGGGAAAGAAAAAACACTTGAGATACTATATAATTCGTATTTTCCATTATAGAAATGCAGGATAGTTCCAGCTCAGTCCACTGACAATTCTTTTCTTTAGGGATGAGATGAAAATAGTTTAATCATAGCATTTTATCCTCACTGATTAGTGAGTTAGAAAAATGGGGACACAGCAGAGGAAATCTTACTGGTTACATTACAGTGCTAAACTAATGCTACCAAGACAATCTAGTCATTCTTCCAGGAGGGAAAAAGAAGAGCAACAACAACAGACCAAAAGCAAACAATTTAAATTTTCTCTGGATCTTTACTGCCATAAAATTTTCCTATATAATCCAGCTATTGCTGTAGCTAAGAAAATGATGTCTCTCATCTAGTGAGCTACCCTATTAGTTTTAAAACAGCTGCACAGAAAATAGTTGCATTTATTTATTTAGATTAGTGCAAAAAGAAGAAAGGGTCTCTATTGAAAGCACAGGTGCCTCCACCTTGGCAAAAAATAAATAAGTAAACAAAAATTAAATAGCAATTTCAGTGGCAACCCCACCAATGAGCAGAACTCCACATCCTGCGGAATGTAGAGCTCTCTTCCTGTGCAAAGCCTTTACAGAAGTTTACCTTGCAGCATTCAATCTTATCTGATAATATTTCTAGAAGAAATTTTACTCCACACAACTGGGCAAGATACATGCATAATTTTATTAATGTATATGACTAACGTCACCTCCGTGGGCTAGCAACCTCCATATTAAATATATAATGCATTACCTTTCCCCCCCCTTTCTGTTCAGTATGAATCATATCTTTACTCCCTAAACTAGATGCCTTGATAAAAGCCCCACTCTGGCTCTCTTCAACATCTTTCTTTTGGGATAAGATCGGGACAATTTGACATTATGCAATTTAATGCAATGTACAAATGGTAATCTTTCCCTTCTTTCTGACGCTGGTGATCTGCCAGTGAACACAGCTGGGAACCTCTCCATTTCCTTGAACCCAATTTCTCTGAAGTTTCAGTTGTCCATTTAAATACAATGAAATTTTTGACTGAAGCTCTTAGTGCTGCTTAAGAGTAATTTAATTTGAACAATAACCAGTAACTAGCCCCACTGTACTTTTGGAGCTAATTTTCCCTGCTGTCTCCAAATGGGTATGGACTCCCACCATCTACCCCTCTAAAATTTTGAGCTTAACTTTTAAAAATATGTTGTATTAGCTTTTTTCCCTCCCATTGTGTTAAATATTGAGCTTTGGTATTTACAAGTTCAAGATTCTGATTTTTTTTTTCCTGAAGTACATTTCTAGGAGATACTTTCTCTTGCAGTGTTCCAGAGCTTTGCTCCTTCCTATTTCAGATGCTAATAACTGCTTTGAAGGTCCTCTTTTTGTTCTGTTGAAAAGTTTACTTTGCAATACAGGTGACAGAGCTTTGCTTTATTGCTGAATAGAAACTGCACCAATTTCTCTTCACTGTACTCTTACTTCTTCAAGCACATTCTGTATTCAAACCACTTAGACACAATGGGTGCTTCCATGGACACAAGTTGCCCATGTGTGTACAAAGGGTAGCTCCTAACAGAAGCATCCACCATCCATGACGGCAGACAGAATGTTATACAAGAAGTATTGTGTACCATAGGCAAAGACTCTTGGGAAACCTTGTCAGTGGCAATGGTTGTATTTTCACACTGACAGGAGCTGTTCAGTATCTGCCATTACTTTTAGTACCCATGCAGAGATGTTTCAGACTGCAACAGAGGGACCAAGGAATGAAACAAACTGTAATTAATACTGCGTTATCAGCATTGCTTGAGAGACAGCCATGTATGTCTTATCAGTTGCATTCACTTAGAAGTTCAAGAAATGCAGGTTGCTAAAGACAAATGAGGCATCTGTGAGAGAATAACAATAAATTGGCTGAGATGGGAAGAGACCTCTGGAGATCTCTTGCCTAACTCCCTGCTCAAAGCAGGGTCACCTAGAGCAGGTTGCCCAGAGCTGTGTCCTGTCAGATTTTGAATATCTCCAAGGATGGACACTCCACAGCCTCTCTAGGCAACCTGTTTACGTGCTCAGTCACCCTCACTATATATACATCTATATATATATCTATAGATATATATATACTTGTTTAAATGGAATTTCCTGTCTTTCAGTCTGTGCCCACTGACTCTTGTTCTGTCACTGGATACCACTGAGGAGAGTCTGGCTTTGCCTTCTTACATCGTCCCGTCAGATATTTGTACATATTGATCAGATGCCTCTGAGCCTTCTCTTCTCTGCGCAGAACAAGTCCAGCTCTCTCAGCGTGTCCTTGTATGTCACATGCTCCTGTCCCTTCAATGCTTCTGTGGCACTTCTCTGGATATGCTGCAGTATGTCCCTGTCTCCCTTGTACTGGGGAGCCCAGACCTGGGACCCAGTGCTACTGATGTGCCTCACCAGGGCTGCGTAGAGGGGATCACCACCCTCAACCTGCTGACAATACTGCAGCCTGTGACGTTGTTGGCTCTCTTTGCTGCAAGAGTGTATTGCTGGATCATGTTCAACTTGTCCACAAGGACCTCCAAGTCTTTTTCTGCAAAGCTGTTTTCCAAATGGTATGACCCCTCCCCAGGGGCAGGACTTTGCGTTTTCCTCTGTTGAACTTCATGAGATCTTTGTCAGCCCACTTCTTCAGCCTGTCCAGGTCCTTCTGAATGGCAGCACAGCCCTCCAGTTTATCAACCAGTCCTCCTAGTTTTGTATCCTCTACAAACTTGCTGAAGGTGCACTCTGTCCCATTATCCAGGTCATTAATGATGATTTTAATTAGAATTGGCCCAGTATCAGCTCTTGGAATATATGAATTCTAGTGACTGATCTCCATCTGGGCTTTGTGGTGCTGATCAGAAGCCTCTGAGCCCAGCCATTCAGACAGCTTTCACTGTCCCCTTATCTAGATCACACTTCATCAGCTTGTCTATGAGGGTGTTATGGGAGACAGTGTCAAAAGCCTTGCTGAAGTCAAAACAGACAATATAATTTCCTCTTTCCTAATCCACTAAGCCAGCCAACTAATTGTAGAAGGCTATCAAGTCCATCAGGCATGATTTCCTCTTTGTAAATCTACGCTGACTACTCCCAATCACCTTCTTGTCCTTCATGTGCCTCAAAATGATTTCCAGAATTAGTTGCTGCATCACCTTCCCCAAGATTGAGGTGACTGGCCTGTAGTTCCCTGGGTCTTCCTTCTTGCCCTTCCTGAAGATAAGAGTGACATAAGCTGTGCAATAAGCTGTACCCTGCCATTGGGTGTGACATGGACCCTTTTGGTGTTCAACCAGATCAAATATATATAATGCCAACTCACAGATTCTGATCCTTTAGCTTTGTCCTTAGACACTGCTCAAAAAATGCCCCAGCGTTTATTCAGGTGCTTCTGAAATGTTGTTCTCAAGCTTTTAAATCTGAAGGCCCCTGATGTCAGCCAAGAGGCCATTCCATTAAAGCTTAGGGCAAAGCTGTCCTTCCACACACAGGCCATCAGGGCTACTCCATGTCCAACTGAACAGCCAAGGTCTCAGCAGTGTGCAGCACCTTCTCCCATTGCAGTGGGAGTCCTGGCCCTGATGCTGCTCCTCTTGGGGGGCCTTGCAAGAGTCTAATTTGCCTTAGTAAATGGTAGAGTATTGTTAAAAACAAAGAAACAGCTTAAATTAAGAGGTTCACTGGTAATAGTTCTTATTTGTGTGATGTGGGGAGATGATAAACTTGGAAAAAATTTAGATGATCTCTAATAAACTCAAATAGAGAGTTATGACTGGCTCAGTACCTGGACTCCAGTTCCACCATTAAAAAACACCAGAGGTTGGTTGTTAAAAAAAAAAAAAAACAACAAAACAACAGACCCAAAACTTCCCCAAACGTCTCTATTGTTTGGCATGGATTTTGAAAAAAGAATGATTATATTCACAGACTGTAATCATTGCCTTTGTGCTTGTTGCTTGAAATAACAAAAACAGAGAGCTAACAAACAGAAGTAACTTAAATGGCAAGGGCTAGTTCTCTGTTTTGCCCTAAAGATTTCTAAAGCTTCTTTTTTCTGGAAGAGAGATCTTTCCTTTGGCAGCCACTTTTCAGAGAGAGGTTGACCTCTGCTTGTTATCACCATCACTGAGAGGCAGCACAGTTGCCTTTGTTACGGGGAACCAGGCTCCCAAAGGGACTCCTGTGTTTGCTCTCAGCTTCCCCGACCGGCACAAGGATATCTCCCAGGTCTTAACTCCCCTTAGTTTATCTCTCCTCATGCCTAAACTCTAGTTTAGGGAGCATATGGGAAGGAACATTTCAGAGCACAGTGACCCTTCCCTGTCCCACCACATGTGTTCGCAGGCCAGCAAGTTCTCTCATGGGTACCTTAGAATCTGCAGCTATCAGGCACAAAAAGTCTGTACAGCAATTAGTCTTCTAAGTAGATATATTAGCTTTTGACTGTACCATGATTGAATTCTCTTAAAGTTCAAGTGTTAAGGCTTGATTAATTTATCTTGGCTTTTGGTGCTTCACCTTAACTTTACCGTAACCCTCTGCAGACATTCAGCATGCTGCAGCAGATGCCTAAAACTGTTCGGCCCTTTGGATCTATGGTAAAAGATTTTCTGACAACTTTCACTTCTTACTTTGAGTTGATGTGGGTCAGGCACCAAAGCAAGAATAGAAACTTTTATAATAAAACTTGTCAGGTTCACAGTGTACACAGGATTATATTGCAAACCTCCCATTCTGCTGCATTTTCCTTTCTCTGGGAATTGTAACTACTGAAGAGACTGCAATACGTCACGGCCGTCATGTTCTGCTTTTAATAACCTCTGTAAGGTACAGTGACACTATCAGACAGAAGGAAGGAACTGAGAAGACTGGAACAATGCTAAGAAGTTGCTCACCCAAAATCTGCCCTAAATTATTTCCACAGTTTTGCTCCTCATAGGGGCAGTTAACTGAAATGCAAAGCATTTTTCTTTCAATAAATTGAGTAAAGACAGTAACAATTTTATGTCTTCTGAGGAGATGCATACAATTTAACTGCCTAAAATGTGTGAGACAGTACTTTGACCAAACAGGTGGTAGAAAGGTTGTAACTCTCAGCCCTCTGCCTCCATTGAGGTTGGACCTGGCAATGTATCGATTTGACAGAGTAGCTCTAAAATTGTGATAAATAAATCCCATCCCACTGAACTGTTCAGCAGCAGTCTCCCACCTGGGCCTGCTAATTTCATTACAGATGAACAAGGTCAGGTTGCCTGGGATACTGAAGGCATCCTGGACAGACTGGTAAATGGTCCAGCTGTATTTTCTAATACTTAATACATTCTGTTTTCTATTTTCTCCTTCCCTTTGGCTTGATCCAAACCAAAATGTGTCAATGGAAGTACAGCCATCAGCCAAGAGGCTCAGGACTGGACCTTTGAGAGAACTTTTGCAATTCAGTATTTTCAAAACAGGCAGTAAGCAGAAGCCACAGGGAGCCTGAAATATTCTTATGACAACTGATAATCTAGAACAAGAAAAAGCTGTAAGGACAAATTCACCATTCAGCATAACGTACTTTGCTCTGTTAAAAAGGAAAGTTATTTTTTTCCTCTGCAAATGAGACAATATGATGGGGAAATTAAATTAAATGGTGATGTTATTCCCCCGGGGCAAAACAATTCTATTCAATAAATTAATTTTACATCAGTAGCTCTTTCCTTTCTTGAAACTGACAGTAATAACCTGACAGCTTAAAGCTTTAATAAACTTCAAGAACTAGGAGACTGTCCTTCCTCAAAAAAAAAAGCCAAGTATATCACAGGTATTAAAGTCTTTCCTTGTTCATTGTAACATAAAAAGTCCTCTAAATTCAATTCTACTTACTGTATTACTTGATGAACCAGACCACTTAAGATAGTTTTTGACAGCATGCAGTTTTAGTATCTTAATGTTCCCATTCTTCAGAAGATACTCAAAACCTCAATGACATTTCCCATTAGGTGGCTCTAAGTAAATATTATACGAAAAGGGCAAACACATGGAGGAAAAGTATTCTGTCTCTGAGACAGTCCTGTTTGTTAAAAAAGAATGTCATTCTGCACAGGCTGCTGTGTGAGTTAAGCCAGAAGGCATGAGCTGGTATGCCCAGTGTCTTTGAGGGTTAGGAGATCTCTCATCACCAGTGTCTGAATTTGAAATAAAATACATTGTAATTTTAAACACAGCATTTGTCTTTTCTTTTCTTTTCTTTCTTTCTGTTTCTTTCTTTCTTTCTTTCTTTCTTTCTTTCTTTCTTTCTTTCTTTCTTTCTTTCTTTCTTTCTTTCTTTCTTTCTTTCTTTCTTTCTTTCTTTCTTTCTTTCTTTCTTTCTTTCTTTTGTTTAAAATTTTAAAAGGGAAATCATCATCAGTGGAGTCCATCCACCAATAAACCCATCATGATCAGAATCTCATGATGGTAGCTAAGTATCTTAAATTTTGTATAGGAGAGCTTGTGCGGCTGCTGCTGTGTCTTCTGAATAACTGCAAGGGGAAATAAAGGACTCTGACTTTCTTCCTCAATCTCTTTTTATTTTTAATTCTCAAAGTCAGCCCACAAGTGCAAATATTAACCCCCAGCCCTAGAATAAGTCATCTCTTTTATCATTCTTCTCATAAAAACTTTATGTTTCTCCGAAAGTGTTTTACAACTGTGACAGAAAGCGCTGTGACAGATTCCGGTAGAAGAGGACCAAGAGAAAGCCTGGGAAGTCAGCCAGAAATTAAGAATGATTCCCCTTTTGCACCCGCTCCAGGGTATGACATCATCCCCTGTACTTCGATGCCTCTGTACAAAGCCTTTGGATAACAAGCCAAACATATTGTGCCAAATATCTTTGCTATTATTATCATTTTTCATTTGGGGATGATTCTGATAAATGATTTGTAAATGCAAAAAGGCCATTAAATGGAATAATAAGGAGTTGCTCAATTCTTCAGCTGCACTGAGTAGTTCCAATTAGAGTCTGAAGGAGGAATATTGCCTTTCTATCAGTCAAGCCTGTGACACAGCACATATCCCTGAGGTCATGGGTCCTGGATACTCAAAGAAAGATGTCACTTGTATTCTCAAATAGATTACAGAGGTTTGCTAATCAGTAAAAATAGGAGTCTCCCTAAAGCATTCATTGGGTAGTTGGGCAGAAAGGGCACTTTAATGGCCTAAACTCAAGGCCCTAGAGCACTATCATTATTCAAAGGACATTTTGGAATACTGAGTAATTAAGTTGAGTATTTGTTAGTTATTTCTCAGTACTGAATAAGACAATTACTTTTAAATGTTGAACATCATTTCAATTAGCTGAACACTTTCTTTTCCACCATTCACAACAACTTATTTTAGGATGCAGCAGCACACCATTAAAAGAAGATGAATACATAAGAGAGTACTACTTTAAGGACAGGAAATATTGTTGTTAAAGACTGGGGCAGCTGTTTGCCACCTCCCACTCCTCTTCCCAACTTCCCCTTCCTCTGTTCTCAGTGAGCCCTAAATAAATTTAGGAGACATAGTGGCTAACAGAACTAAGACTTTTGGTCTAGATCCTGAAAGGGACAGTGCAATGCTGCAGCCTGGTTAATTACCAAAAGAGAGCACTCGGGGGTTTTTTTCAGGAGTTGCTCAGTGCTTTGTCAAACTGAGGACTTGGTAAGCAGTTTGTGCAGTGTAGAACTAGTGTTGTCATTGTTGTAGTCAGTGGAAAATCTTCCCTCAAGTTGATTAGAAGTGTAGCTGGACTCCCTATGGCCAGCTTAGATTTAATTGGCACCCCTTCCTAAAGTTATGAGAAGGTGGGTTTGCATATATGCAAGTCCACTTGGGGCCCTAGATATAAAAAGGCAAGAATGAGAAGGCATTCTGGTAAATTCTTTATTCAATTCTACTGAAAATATTGATTTAAATTGATTCCCTGCCTCTACTGTTTCTCACTGAAAACAAACAAGAGGTCATTTTTAAGCCCTAGGGCCTATGAGCTTCGGTAATTATGGAAATTTTTTTTGAAAGATTCAAAAGAGCAAATTGACCATGGTCAGGCAACTTTATTAAAACCTTATATTAATAATACCTAAATTCAGCCCTACTACTGAGCAAGTCACAGGGTCTGGAACATGGTCTTAGCCATTCTTACAAGGTCACCCAGGTGATTTCATTTGACATATGGAAGCAATTCGGCCTCCATTTCTTTTCCCACTGGGCTTATTTAACATACATATCAGAGATGTGATTCTTTTATAGTACTATTGGCATAATGATAATGTCTTTATAATAATAGTGATTTTACATTCTATTAAAAACATTAATAGGGAATTACTGCTCCTATGAAAACAGCAAAGAAAAAGAATGAATCATACACTTTCATCCTGTAAATTCCATCTTTTGGCATCAAACTAAATGTCATTACAATTTCCTTTTTAAAGCACCAAATTTGAAACAAACAGACCATTAGACTTTTAGTGCCAAATAACTCAAATTGTTCAATGAACATATGAATCGTATATCTGCAATACTATGAAATTTATTGTTTATTCCCACCTTCATACCTATACAAGATTTAGTAAAGTATTTAAATATGGATAAAATAATTAGAACATTCATTATGTGTTATTACTGCCATTAGCTATTGGGTTCTTTTAAAAGCTGTATTTTGGAAACTTATTTGCATCTGGAAGAGACTAAATAGAGAAGAACCCTTCAATTTCCCTCAACCTATCTACAGATGTGTCTGAAAAACCTCAGGTGGCTGCCTCACATAACCATTAAGACCAAGCTCTGTTCTGCCCTGCAGACACCCTCCATGCCTCAGGTTTACAACCTCCCTCAAACAGCAAGTGTTTCTTCTCAGATTTCAGGACAAAAAAAGCAGTTTTTCTCTTTCACACCACATGTTTTTTGTGGTCCAGCCCCGTCATCTCCCACTCCTGCATCCGTTTTCACCTGTTCACTGATTGTCCTGTTGGATGTGGAAAGAATACTTTGTGGGGATTGCAGGCCCATTAAAGAAGTAGTGGGGTGAGGCTGGGAAGAGCTGATGCCTTGACAGTGTGAGAAAGAGTGGGAAGATCTACCCACATAAATGTGTCAAGAGTATTCTTATTTCAAACACACACACACATGCCTAATTACTAAATTCTGTCCAAGGGAGACATTACCATTAAGTCCTTGAAAAAGAGATGAAACAAGAAGAAAAGGATGTGTACACTTATTGGGTGGGATTCATCTCACTTAACTTTAGACATCTAAAAGTTATTAATCTGAGTTAGTCATCCCTGACTACCCTCAAAGTCAGCAGAGAGAAATAGGCACACCTAAAAGGTGTTCATCCTTCCTATCTTAGAAGAAGACGAATTGCTCTTTAGAGTTATCTGCTTCTCTCCATTGATTATAAAGGAGAGCATGAAGTAAATAACCCAGACAACTGACTTTTAGACAGCTGGAAATTAGGCAATATGAACCTTTTCCCTTCTTTACCCCTGAGAATAGCTAAATTTCATCCTCAGAACTTAGAATTAAAATGTTATCTAAGGTCTGGTTGCATTTTGGTTGCATTTTTTTCAATCATTGCTGTTAAATTGAAATTTTGCAGTCAAAGCTGCATTTAAGGCACTTAAAGTATGAGGCTGTGATTCCACCCAGGAATATATCAAAGACTTCCAGTGCATTTCTGGACCAATCACATAGAGAAATAAATACACACAAAAGCTTGGGTGACCAGAGATCCTATAGATGCAGTCAGAAGTATATTGACAAAAGCTGAGATTTTTCTTGTATAAAATATTAAAAATAAACAGAATAAATATTCAGTGGAAATACAAAACAGTACTATTACCTCTGAAAAGCCCTGTGAAGTGAAAAATCTTTCCAAGTTTTATTTTAGTATTCTAGATTAGCTAATGCACTAATAATAAGAGTAGTATTTCACTTCTCTAAAATGATCTAAAAGTCATTGATTCTGTAAGTCTTTCTAGGGACTTTGAAAGTCCTTGAAACATTTGAATTAAAACTGAATTATTTTTTGACTGTGATAAAAATATGGTTCTGACTATGTTCCCAAAGTGTGTACATTGAATTTAGTTTTCAGGATGGGTTAGGGTAGAACTTTTTTTTTTCTCCTAAATTAGAGTCATAAATTTATTGAGGGAAAAAGGTACCATCATTTTGATCAGTATCTTCATGGTAACAGTATTTCATGAGGGTATAAAAGATCATTGCTCAGTTTCTTTTTTGAATTGGAGAGATTTAAATAACAGCTTTCATGAAAGGCTTCGAATCATAATGCTGTAAGGTATATGGGAAGGAGTTAACTTTTTAAGGATGGTTACTGTAACTGAATTAATCTGTGGGCTGGAATGCCAAAAGGAAAGTCTCAGAATTCCTCCACTTCATTAAAAATGAAAATCATTTAAATCTTAGTCTGCAAATGCTAATTCATAGACATGGCAGTGTTCATTCTGATTTTTACAAGGTGGTATTTCACTCTCCTTTTTGAAAACTACCTTAACCAAAAAAGAGAAACAAAGCATCAAAGTGAAATAGAAATGTGTTTCTATATGAAAAAAGTAGCCATTAATTATTTATTTAAAGGTTTTGTGTTGTGCCTATTCAGTTACAAGTTATTTCAAAGAAATAATTCACCTCACTAGAATCTGGATGGTGAAGCCCATATGGTGAGACTTACATGTCCAGGAAGAAGAATTTCAGTGGTTTTGTTTGCTAAAGCTTTTTGTTTATTTACTGTTTTTCCTGGATAAAGAGGTTCCTCTGTTGGTTATTATGGAAACATTTTGTCAAAGAAGAACATTTGGCAGCAAAAACTCACTCTAAATTTATCAATATATATATTTGGACAAATGTTTCCAGATGGTTTTCTGGGTCTTGGACTTTCACAAAGCAACACAAAACAAACACTTGTCTTTATGAAATATTCGAGCTATGAAAGGTTATTTTTCCAGTCATTGAAGTGATATTTTTAGTCAAACTTGATCTAGTAAAACAGAATAAATCCCTCCAGCAAGCTGAACTTACTGACACTGTTTAGTATTTACACACAGCAGGGAGGCTAGTCCGTCCCAGGTATTTACACTTTTTAAGGGCTCTGCAGTGTATCAGAACACATGTATGTGTATCTGTAGACATTGTGCTAGCTCCTGACTGGTTCCTCTTTGGAGGAACGACATGTGGACACAAGGACAGGAACACTGGGAACATGTGAATAATAGAAGAATGCAAGTTGATGTGCTTTTTAAAGTTTAGAATTGTGTAAAAACTTGTAAAAAAAATGAGAGTCTCTTCACAGCTGTGTAGTTTGATGCTTTCAAAAGATAAGGTTTCCTGGAGCATCTCCATAGGATTTTGTAAACTGATGTATAGTAACTATTAAAATCCTTCCTTCTTACCTCATCATATAGGCTCAGATGCAGGTAAAATATTAGATTAACTTCAGCTCTCATAGGCTATAAGTCCATTAAGCTAAAGATGTGAAAAGCTTTAGGTTTCTGCTTGGTGCTGTTTTGAGAAAGAAAGGACTTAAGTGCTTGCTTGAGGTTTTGGTCTAGTGAGAGTTTATTCTGGTTTTATGACACTGCCAAGTCTCCATTTTCTGAAGTGGCTTTTTAGTCAAGGATAACCTATAGATGCTGGGCATCAGTTCAAATAACAGTTCAAAACCTTTAGCCTTCATTCTTAGAAAAGAATATTATCTGGGGGAAAAAAACCCACACAACACCCCCCAAAATCCCAAACCCACTAGACTTTTATGAAGAGTTGATTTTTTGCAGGTAGATATCTGGAAGAGACAGGTGATTCTTGTATACTGACATGTTGCTAACATATCAATGCTTCAGATCCAATTCCTATCAATCACATTCTATAAAAAGCTCCAAAATGAAAATCAAATACAAAGTTTCAAAAGCCAAATTTACTCTGAATTTGTCCATTGGTTTGTTCTCTGCGTCCATGGGAATCTCAATTAACATTTTTAAAAAGCTCATTATTCACTTTTCTTTCTTCTCCAAAAAAAAAGTCGAAGCAAGTGGAAGTTAACATTAGTTGGACTATGTATGATGTGTCATCTATCAAGATAAAGTCTTAGTCATTTTCTTGTCTAGTTACCCATGTTCCATGCTCCATGTCTGAGTTGTATGTTCTCATAGCTAGGTACTAATGAGATTACCGTGAAAGAGGATAAAGTTGGCATCAGTCCCTGCAGCTGTGTAGGGCTGTCTATGTGATTTTGTAGCCCATGTGAATGAGCTTGGATGCTCTGACTCACCACTGAGAGCAAAACACTTCACCACTGTTGGATGGAATTAGGGATCGCAGAGCTGGACAATCTGAGCAAGAGATGGTATGGATGGATTTACAAGAATCAAGTTTACTGATGTAAAAAGTAAAACTTGTGTTTTAGAAGCATACAAGGAAAAGCACCTTACTTGATCAAGTTAAGTTCATGTATTTCTCATGATTAATGGATATGATATGAAGAGCACAACCTGTAAAGCTCTTCTAAGTCTCTACAGCAGCCTGTCTTTGCACACTCTGTCACACTACTCAAGTGCTTGACCTTTGCTTGTTTCTGGATCTTACTGTACAAAATTATGAGTATTTTAGCACCTGATCACACAATATCCAGCCCTTCTTCATTCACTCTGCCATCTGTAATATTTCCCATCTTCTGGTCTATGAAGGCTATAGTATCTAGTTAAACAGTATGCTCTATTATAGTGTGCATTATGATTTTTATTATGCTGATGTTAAAAGTTGAACACTGAGGACTGACAAGCTAAGATTCCTACTTCATTCTGCCAACATACCTTCAGTCTTGTTATCCTTGCCTTGAGCTTTTCTTAGCACAAATTATTGATTGTGCCCAGTCATGCTAATTTGTGTTGCTGACATCGAACAGAATATGTCCACCTTCTCCGGTCAAGCCATGAGAGAGAAATTAACCTTGGGCTCCTGACACAGTATAATAGAACTGAACTGGGATCTAGCATCATTTAATGGAAAGATTCATATAGTTTGTTTAAATTTCTTTACTTGCCTATAGAAGAGGTAATTATGAGACCAAATTGTCCTACCAATTGTTTCTTGGGATCAAACTGTTAATTGATACCAGCATTATAAAAGCTCTGACAGAATGTTTCTATAGCAGTTTTAAGAAGATTAAATCTTTTTAATTTCTGAAATTAATCAGTATTGATCACCAGTGCCCTTATTTTAGACAAGGACAAAAGATGTGGTTTGAGGAAATACAGTAGTTTGTATTTTGAAAACATTTGAGCAAAGATATAGATTTTGAACAAAATCTTTGAAAATGAACATAATATCATTGCCTTCATGTCCAGAAAAATATATCAACAGTTCAACCTAGCTACAAACCTGAGCATGCCCGCAAGACTCTGGTTTAGCTTTCGGTCCTTCACTGTACATATTTATTCGGTCCTACGCTGTACATCACCTCTGTTTTTCAGACAAGAAAATCAGAAAAAGAAAGCTTAGTCTTTTTTCCAGAAGTGTTCATAAATTTTGGATAATGGAGTAGTAGGATTTCAGATTGAATTCTCAAACCAAAATAACCATATGCTTCTTGACCACATTATAAAATAGGTCTTAGTGACTCATTTGAGGATGTATGGAAAAGAAAGCAGTGGAATTCAAACCTTGTTATTTCCTGGTCTGTGCTGTAATGACAAGGCTGTCATTACTATGAAAACAAGGCCTGTGCTAAAGGAAAGTATATAATAATGACTGAAACAGCTCTGGATGGCATTCACATGAACCTCAGGTTCAGGATGCAGAAAATTTTCTTGTTACATGATGTAGGTTTCCTTTGATACTGTATTACAAATCCCACAGATATTTCCTGCGGCCTTGACACACTTGATTTCAATCACTTTTGAATTCAAATTTAACAATTCTATCTGGTAGATGAATACTGTATCAAAAGAAAGCAAAACCCAAGAAAATAGAAACAATAAAAATAAATGAGAATTAAATGAGAGAACAATGGTTGAATTAAAACAATAAAAATATGAAAAGACAGTCAGGGACAACAGAGAAGGAATAAAAATTAAAATTAATTTGAAAACCTAAAAATAACACTAGATATCATCTTCCGATTTAAAACTGAATCAAGCAATATATTGGGATCTTTTATAATCATGGGTGAACTTTTGCCTCCGAAAGTCATCTCATTCATTTTTTTCCCAGGGACTATTGCAAAAGTGAATTCTCACAGGTGTGAGAAAGGGGTTCAAACTTACTGGTTCATATCATTGGATAAGGAGAAAAATAAACTGGGTTCTTATTTGAGAGCAAATGCATGAGTTGTCTTCTTGCCTGGGTGTGAGCTGTCTGAGGACATGAGCTTAAGTAGCAAAACTATAAAACATAACACTGATTACACTAATCCTCCTGAAATCCATGCAGACTTGTCTAGCATCCGGTATATAATGTTTCAAATAACACACTGAACTGTGAAAACTTCCCTGTTTAGGCTTGCCAAGCCTGTAACATATTTAGGTGCATATCCCGGTACCATTGATCTTTCAGAAGAAAAAAAAATCACCTTCTTGACACATCAAAAAGCAACACAGCACCAAAGCAGATGGCACTTTTGATTCTTAGATGTGTGTCATGTTTATTCTGGATTTTGTAAAAGATGTAGTGAGTGATATGGAAGAAATTAAAATACATGGGAACAACATTTGCAGATGTGAAGCACTTGAACTGTAGTGAAAATATATGTTTCTCTGGTAATAGAGAAGTGGGCGTAGAGGGTCCAGAGCAGTATGTCACCAAAGCCAGCTACCAGGGAGACCTGTCTCCATGTGTGTGGCTCTGAATGCAAGGCAACTGGAACACCAGGCGATTCAGACACCAGCTACCAGTTAAACCAGGTGTTTCAGGCCAGTTGCTGGAGAGATCCTCTGTGTGTGTGTGTGTGTCTATCTGTGAGTGTGTATGTGTGTGTGTATCTGTAAGTGAGGGGGTCTGTACTGGTTACTGGAATGGGGCTGTGGACCCAGGGGGCTTGTATGTCGATGTGCCAGCAACTGAGGAGACTGGGATCCGGTGGCAGCTACCAGATAGACTGTCTGCTGGAGCACACCATATATTCATATGTAGTTTCCACTGCTTTTCATTCTGCTCAGCCAGAGAGTGGAACAGGATGAGGCCATCAGTGGTGTTTGCGTTTGCATGAGTGCTGTGTTTTCTGTCTGGGTTGATCCATGGCTGTGTGTGCATGTATATATGCACTGGGTATATGTGTGTGTGCGCCTACTGGGAATACACGCTCAGACTCACTACTGGCTGGACCTGGGGGCACAGAGCTCACCTCTCCTCTACTGGCTTGCCAGATGCAGCAACCCTATGCACTGCAGTGGCTCTGCTCCTCATACAGCCCTGCAGCGAGGCTGCCTGAGGTTAAGTGGAATAAATTATGAGCCTGAAGTTATAAAACATAGTGGCTGACTGCAAAAATAGTCCTGAAATGCACACGTATTTGTTTATCCTCATAACACTGCTTCAAATACAAGTTTTAAACTGTGAAAACTGTCCCATTTCCATTTAAGAGGTATGTTGAAAGCAGTTACTCTTTAGGTTCATGTCCTTATAACAATGTTCATTCTTCATTGAATTTCATTATTGTCACCTGTAAAATAGGGGTAATGCCACTGATTTCTTTAAGAGAACTGCTCGTCAATATTTTATTCCTACACTGGACTAAACTTTCCTTAGAAAAGCAAAAAAAAAAAATCAGATATAAGGCCTATCTTGTCTAATGTTGCTGCAATCATTTTCATTCACAATCAAATAAAAGGAAGATTAAACTTGAAGTTCCCCTTTCACTTGTATTTTTCGCCCCATTTTGTTTTCTAGCTCAGGTATGTAAGAATGAGTGTATATAGCATTTATTCTGTAATATATTTCTCTTCTGCAATCATACAGTAATGCAGAGGAGGAGGATTACTGTTTTTTTCTGGACTACTTTCCAATGTTTCTTGGATCACAAATACTCTGCAAATTACAAGTGGAGAAACATTGCTTGAAAACAGTTTGAGATCTTGTGATGGAAGTAATATATAGGAGCAAAGTAGTACTACCACCAAAGAAGATAGCTGCAAACATCCTGTGTGCTTTGGCTATGAATTCACACCCTGTAGGCAACAACAACCTTTCTTCTTTGGCGTAAAAGCAATGTTTTAGCCTTGAACAAAATGCTCTTTTATAGCATCACAAAGTGCATTTAAAAATGTATTATTAAAAATTCTATTTAATTGAACATTAACATACCTGAACATGCAAAAAAACCCCCTCTGTAACAATGAGAAAATACTCAGCATTTGTCTTGGTTCCCATTGAGGATAGCAGGAGTTTAGTCCTATATTTCAGTGGAAGCAGAGGTAGGCCAGAGCTGAAAACTTTCCAGAATTCCCTCTCAACTCTTTCTTCTTCCCATGTGAAGTCCCAAAAGAGAACAAACAAAACAAAAAGAAAGGAAGAAACCCAACAGGCTCTGAATTGTTTCCCTGCTCCCCGCCGTTCATGAAGGACTTCTGCATGGCCTCATAAATTCTGTGGTCACAGACAAATTCCTTGAATTTCTTCCACTGTGGAATCACTGGGGAGCCATAGCGTGCCAACAGTCTGCTGAGGGATGCTCCACATGCAGTCAATGGGTAGTTTTGTGTTTGGGAGCTGATCGCGGAACGTACCCCACAGATCTGCCATAAACTCATCGCTCTGTTGCATCAAAACAGTTTGTTATATTTAAGTACCAGCTGGAACTAATGACTAGCTCTTTGAGATCTTGGTTATCATATGAGTCATGACCTAGTGAGCTAAGTAGAGAACTAGGACAGGAATATTGGAGATCTAAGCTTGGCTCTGCACTTGGTTTTCTCTTAGGGTCAAAGAAGCAAAAAAGCTTTTCAGTTGCATTAAGAAAAAGATAGCGATTGCTATTGGAAGTATTGGTTTACGTAATGTCATTACAACCTTATGCTCATACAATTACGCATATTGTTACCCCCCCTTTTTTTAAACGGCAAAGTGGTGGAAGGGCCTGGAAAAAAACTTACTTTAGCAGAAACTGAGAAAGTTTGGGCAATCTGTTTAAGGCAAGAGTAGAGCATCGTATGAAAAGACTGAAAACAGCAGTAAAAAAAAATGATGTACAGATGAAAAAAACAACCATGAGCACACTTTTTCTTCTCTCTGGCATCAAAAGTAAAAAGTGAAAAAATGAAAATTTTGAAGTCAATAAAAAGGAAATACTTTTACATGTAACAAAAAGTTCAGTTGTGGAACTCTCATGGGATATTATTGAACCAGAGTGTTAACCAAATTGGAAAGGCATGAATGTGATTTCAGATTCATAACAATGCTTAACAGCTGTTCATTAAGTGGACAGAAATAAAATGCATTATGATGAACAGCTAAAACCCATAGATTCATGCAAAACATTTTTTTTCTTAAGACATGATAGCTGATTATAGAAATTGTATGCCATTTTCCTAGGAATGGAGTTCAGGCTTTGTGTCAAAAAGAAGGTACAATACTGTCCTGGTTTCAGCTGGGATAGAGTTGATTTTTTTTTTTTTTTTTTTTCTTCCTAGTAGCTGGTACAGTGCAGTGTTTTGGATTTAGGATGAGAATAATGTTGATAACACACTGATGTTTTAGTTGTTGCTGGGTAGTGCTTATACTAAGTCAAGGACTTTTCAGCTTCCCATGCTCTGCCAGGTGCACAAGAACCCAGGAGGGGGCACAGCCAGGGGGGCTGACCCAGACCGGCCAAAGGGCTATGCCATACCGTATGATGTCATGCCCAGTATATAAACTGGGGCGAGTTGGCTGGGGGGGTGCAATCGCTGCTCGGGAACGGGCTGGGCATCAGTCAGCAGGTGGTGAGCAATTGTGTCGTATATCACTTGCTTTGTATATTATTATTGTATTTTATTATTATTACTATTATTATTATTATTAATACTACTACTACTACTGCTATTCTATTTCATTTTACTTCAATTATTAAACTGTTCTTATCTCAACCCATGAGTTTTCTGACTTTCACCCTTTTAATTCTCTCCCCCATCCCACCGGGGTGGGGGGAGTGAGGGAGTGGCTGTGTGGTGATTAGTTGCCAGCTGGGGTTAAACCACGACAAATACTATAACCACTATGTAATAATAATATAATATAATATAATATAATATAATATAATATAATATAATATAATATAATATAATATAATATAATATAATATAATATAATATAATATAATATAATATATGCATAGTCATATACAAATCTTGCATGAGTCTTCTAAGAGTTTCTGTGAGAAATAGGAGTAGAATACAGTCTTTTAAGGAAGGATCATCTTCTGTACAGACATCATCTCAGAGTTACATTTTCTTAATTTTCAGCAACGTCAATCCAAATTGGCAAAGAGAGACCGGAAACAACAAACAAAATTAAGTTAAAGTATACTGAAGAGGGATGGTTCTCCAGAATTCAACAACGAATGGTAGAGGCAGAAAATATGAGTAAATGTATGAGATATTTTAAAATCAGAATCTGGGTATTGATGAGGAATAGAAATCAGATAAAAAGAGAGAAGCAACAAAAGAGAATGATTAGGAGAATTGACATGTTTAAAGAAAACAAGAAATTTAATAATTAAAATATCTACTGTCAAAAGAAAACAAAAGGACAGGTGAAAGAAAATAAATGAGTGAAATAAAAGTCAAATCAAACAAAGGAACTATGATCAAATAAAAATGGCAACTGACTTTGGATTTCTAAGTTCGACACAGAGCGTTACACTCCTTTTGTCTTCTTGTTTCTTTGTGTTTAATAACACAATCAGAGAAGTCACTTATTTAATTACAATCTCTCTTCTTGCCTTTACTACACACATAATTTCTGTGTTTGGTAAGAATTGCCTATGGGATCTCAAGCAAATAATTTAACTCTTCTCTCACCTCGGTTCCCTCATCTGAAAACAGTGAATACAAACTGTCTCCTTTTCCCCCAAGAGGGTTTATTTTTAATTTTTATTTATTTTCTTTTGCCACAAACCTTGTTTGAACACCTGATAATTTCTCCAACTGCACCGTGCAAGCCTATGAGCCAGGGGGGCTTTGTTTTCTGTTCTCTGCATTGCTACTCGTTTCTTGCATGACTTCGGATAGGTCACTTAACCTCTGTGGGCTTCTGCTTCCCCATTCATATGGTGGGATAATACTGACCTACCTCAGAGAGGGATGTGAAGCTATATTAGTGTTTAGAAAGGACTGCTGAAGTACAAAGTGTAAAGTATTATTATGCTGAGTGCTTCACCAGTGAGAAACTAACCTCGCGACTGAAAATCAGTTTAATATATGAAGCTCTAGCAGCTAGCATGGATTTGCTGATGAGAAGGGTGGCTGCCCTTGAGAATGGAAAAACACAGTCCCACACCGCTCTGACCACATTCACTTTGCTTACTCAAGAGCAGACAATGACAGGCAGGGGCTGGAGGGGGAAGGAGGAGGGGAGGATTTAAAGTTAATCTTGCCATGCGACTGTGTACAAGAATTGCTGTCTGTACAGAAAACTGACACAAGGTAAGGAATGAATCCAAAAGACATAAGCTAAAAATGTGAATAAGGAGGAAGCTTTTCTTTTTCTTTTCCATTTTTTTTCCTTTGTTTTTCTTGGTGCAGCAATTTAGACCTCCTCTACTGCTCCCTCCCATCCCCCTTCCCCTGGGAAAAAAAAGAGGGGAACTCTTATTAACCAGTGCCTCTTTCTACTGTGAGCAGGGAAATGCTTCAACACTAAGTCACTTAACTGTAGGTTACCGCACAGCCATACTGCTCCCCGTGAATTATGTATGGCTATTCAAAGCAGATATTAGACTGTGTGCGCAGATACCACTGTACATATTAGATCACTCCAAATAAGGATACCTCTGGTGAGGTTGGAAAAAAGTCAGAGCTCAGACATATTTATGGAAAAGAAGATGTATTGAAGTAGCTGAACTAATAGATCAATGCACCAAAGTTTATGGGTACAAGTCAGCTGTCATTGGCATGGTTAAGGGAGTTATAATATTCCAGTGAAGTCCCAAGCTTAAAATAAAATAATAAAAAAAAAGATTAAAACTGCTCTGTCACTTAATTGATAGACCAAACCTGAATCAATCACTCTTGATTGCTGACCAGATCTCACATTCACCATATGTCTCTGGATTTCTAAACGCAAATATAAATCTTTTCATCACAGGCAGGTTTGAACACAGCGAAATCTTAGTGGCGAAGTTTCTCTTACTGAACTGAAAAGAAAGGCAGATGAAGAAGTAGAGATTCTTATTCTGCCGCTATCATTCATACAAATAGCTGTCTTGAATCGCTGTAGGAAGATAGGTACTTGAAAAGCAGAATCTGGCCCAGAATATTGATATGTATTATAACATGAACACTCCTTGTAAAACTTACAGTGTGTCCTCTGAATATGTGTGTGATTGCTGCATGTGCTCCATGCTGTACAACCACCCCCAAAAGAGGCCATATTAACCATCCAGCAGAAAAATTAGTTGAACAGATCTCTTGCCCTTCCCTGTCCCCCAGCTCCCACATCCTAAACCTATCCCGCTCTGTCTCCCATGCAAGCTGCCATCCTTTCTCTTCTATCCATTGGAAACAAGCAAACAAGCAAGGCAGATCATTTCACAGTTCTAGTTAAACACAGAAATAGCCACGCACACGTATTTATGTATATACACACAAATGCTCTTTCATATACATATACTTACACACACACATGTACATGTACATCTACATGTACATCTACATGTATATGTATATGTGTATGTAATGAACACCGTCAAGGTGACAGTCACCTCCACTGAGGGTAAGTTGTGAGGAATTAGCAGCAACAGTTCAATGGTTCAGAGGGTGGAAGAACCTCTAAAACAAGCTCTGCTGTGAGTTAAAGCCTCATTCATTAGGTTGAACCATAGACAACAGCTGAGAAGATGCTTCCATATAAGTTTTTCTTAACCTCATGAAAATAATTTGAGAATAACTAAAATATGACGGTTAGCACAATAGTTGCCATTAAAAATGTGATTTCTGCATTGCAGTTACTTGTGGAATGACATAGCAATCTCCTATGCTGAACCATGCTCTACCTATAAGAATGCATTCAACACCCTAGCAAAGTAAATTTGATCTGCTGGTAGTAAACTCTTCCTTCTTGTCCTAACACGCACCATGCTTCACACCTCAGGTTTGATCGGATTAAACTATTACCCTGGTAAGGCATGTACGTATAATAAATGTATATTCATCTGTTTCCCTAAAACATTCTTATAAGAAGTGATAATTACCATACCCTTGATTCTGCTACCTAGTATATAAATAAATAATAACCACATCTAGGGACCACTCTTCGTGTAAAATCTGATATGCAGCAGGCAAATTTTAGGCAGAGGTGAAGTAGGCAGCTGCCTATGACAGCAGGCAGGTGGGGGCAGAAGAACAGCCATGACCCCTCACCCTCCCATTAATTTTCGCGGTGCCTGGGCCCCACAGACCCGTGCCGGTCAACGGTCCCATAAGGCTCTGGCATTTATGCAGCAGAGGCCACCGCTGGGATGCAGTGGCTGTCCTCATCCCCATCCTTCCTCCCAATTTGGAGAACCCAGCCTGGCCCTGTGGGGCTTCCTTCGGGCTCTTTGCCCTGAGTCTGCTCATGCCATCGCCTTCACTGGGGAAAGAATAGCCTGCTTTGGTGTGGCTCCAGACTCTCATCTTTGGGGCAGCAAAATTCAGTTTTTCAGTGGTGCTTGTAACTGTGAGACAACTCTGAACGTGCATTTCCAGGGCCAGGGTCATAAGCCATACTGGTGTTAATTTCACCTAAATAGAAGAATAAATAATTGTCATTTTTTATTCTGTTTTGGGAAGCACGTACCTCCAGACCTGAGAAACTGCTGTCTTTTTTGTACATGACGCTTTCCTTAATATACTTGACAAACTCTAATATACAAAAACTTCAGCTGCTAATTCAAGATAATCTAGGTTTTCTCCTGGCAAAATTGAAGTAAATATAAATCACTTCCCCTGATGATGTTTACAATATTTATTCATGGACCCTTCAGTATGAAGCACTTTGATTAAACAATTTAGCAGAAGCACAGCAAACCCACCTGCTGTATGCGGAACAAGAACTGAGCATCTCCAAGGTTGTTACAAGCTATTATATGTGTATGAAAAAGGTGCTTTACACTTGCAGTCAGGGATCCAGAAAAGCGACAGCTATACAAATATACATGAGCAAAACACAACGACATGGGAAATGGTCTATTCCCAGCCTTTTCTGTATGCTTTACGAAAGTGGAAAGTTTTTGAGATTATCTGCAGTAATTAGGAGTCCCCAGTTGTGTTTACATGGTTAGCAAGTGTAAAATACGATGACCTGCTGAGGATTTGCAAACAGCTAAGTTATAATGATGGATCGTGGTGAGAGGACATGTAAGATTTCCCAGACTTCTGCTGGGAATACTTCAAAAATAAAGCACGTTGTTTTCCCTTGGGGTTTATAACGCCTCTTTGACTTAATCAGCTTGCCTTTTTGCTCTCAAGGAGAAATTTCTCCAATTTTACTCATCGGGAGAAATCACAATGTTCACAGTGTTATGGCCCTGATTTTTTAACTATCTTTTCTCATGGGAGACACTGGATTAGGGTAACAAATAACTCCCCTGTAAAATTTGGTTCATTATCTTGTAAGAATAAAATGTTTGAAGAGCACATATTATAGGTATATATGTGTGTGTTTATGTATGTATATTATACATATGTAAGTATAGGTTTATGAGTTATATGTATATGAATCTTTATAGATAGACATATAGCATTCTGATAATTTAAAGAAACAATTTAGCTTCCATATTAAAAAAAAGTGTGAGAATAGCATAACTGAACAAACAGTAATTTATTTCAAATTGTATTAAGCATGTAAAAGCAAATTCTGCATTTACTTTATATTCTTATAGTACTCAGGCAAATTATTCCCTTTCTCCATGATGGGATAATGTATGCAAGCCATGCTCACTCATTTTATATAGTAACATTTGAGCAGAGGTATCACTGACTATGTTTGCTCTTGTGGCTCAGAGAAAGCAAGCAGGGAAATGAGTAATGTTTTATTACCACCAAACCCTGCTCAAAAGTGAAGAATACCCCTAGGCATAGTTTGAAATGTTACTATAGGGTAGGGGGAGCTTCACATGTCTCCCTGACAGAGCCACATAAAGCAGAGTCGAGAGGTGAAAATGATTCAGGAGAGCTGCTTTGTAGCTTCAGGCCAAGCCATTCCCACCTTTACTGATATTTCTGGCTAGTACTAGATGAATAACGGGAAAAAATAAGATTTAAACATTTAAAAAATGGAAACCTAGTGCAACACTTTTGACAATATTATTCAGTCTGCTGTGTCCAGGACACCAGC
Source organism: Platalea leucorodia (assembly GCF_965183815.1). Classification (NCBI taxonomy): domain Eukaryota; kingdom Metazoa; phylum Chordata; class Aves; order Pelecaniformes; family Threskiornithidae; genus Platalea; species Platalea leucorodia. The sequence goes on from NC_138825.1 coordinate 83,119,999, forward strand.
CTTTTGTAGGCTTCTCATTTCTAGTGACAGGTAAGCCAGCCAGGATCTGGACTCCACTGTAATATCTATAGGCAGATATTCCTCTTCCCTCCAAGCAGCTGGAGGTGATGGGCTGAAAACAAAGGGTAGGATTCATCTCACCTGGCTCTAGCTGCCTAAAAGTTTAACTGTCATCAAGCTGAAACTAATCATTCAAGCTCCCTCTATAGTCCATAGAGAGAAATAGAGACCCAAGAGCAGGATTTATCTTATCTGAGATGGGCATCTGAGAAAAATTCCCCTCCCCCATTCTGCCAGCATTGGAGAGGGATCCTTTCTTAAATGAGATGGCTAATTTTCTTGTTTAAAACAAAGTGGAATGAAACTGGGACACAATGTTTAACATCACATTTTTGATTTGCCATGATTAAATCTCTTGGGAGTATCCAGAGCTTTACATTTTCCTTTATGTTTCCATCATCTCTTTTTTTCACCCTTTGGCCAATTTAGAGCTGAAACCTTACAGGAGTTGTTCTTCTTAGTAATCTGCCCCTTCCTAGGAACAATTTTGTCTTTCCATCTTCCAGCCTGCTCAGGTGAAACATTGCTCCAACCTTTCTTTTTCCATGCTAGGATGTTACTTTCTCTTGAGAAAGCTGTACATCATGTGCTATTGAACATTTCTGGTCCTGAATTTGTTTTTCACTCTAATGACCGAGTTTCAATTCACTTTAATTTGTGATTGTATATGATGATTAAGGTTATTCCATTTCACAAGTGGCTAAATCTTCTGCTTGTATTGATTATAAATGTAGATAACACACTATGGGGTTTTTTTTTAACTATTCCAGGTTTATGACAGGCAGGTAAAAGAGAAAAGGTAATAGTAGATCCAAAGGGTTATTTTTTTTGCCTTTGGTTTTTTCATAGCTTTCATAATATTTTCTTATTTCTGTGTGTGAGGGAAAATATTATAATCTTGAATTTTTTAAGTGGTACTTAATGCTTCTGGTACTTCAGGTGTGCTGAAATACCACATACCACTTTTCATCAGGAACTTGCAGATTAACAAATATTGATGAGCTTCTGAAATTCCTATGAGACTAGTACATGCACGTTATATAATGAAGGTAAGGCACAAGGAGGTTTTACATGGTTCTTCAATTTAAAGCTTTCTGAAGTAGATTACTTAATGTTTATGACTTGTGTATATGTCAAAAGATTTCAGAATATTTTCTTATTCACTACCACTACAAACATATACTGCATACTCAAGATTTGATTGCATCTTAGTGGGGGGATTGCTAATGTTTCATAAACTGCATTCATACTTCTAACTAGCTCTTTCATCATGAAGTGACTCATTGCCTTTAACTTTGTGAGAGGTTCTCTCTTTGATGTTCTTTTCTTATTTTGCATAAATTTGTTTTTCACTACTTACTATCTGCCATTTAATGCTCTGTCATTGTCTGTCAGTTGCATTATTTTTATTACTATTCCAGTGACATCTTTTTGATTTTCCAGTCTCTCCATCCTGTAAACTGTTTGCAGGTGGGGGCATGCCTTCAAAGGCTAAGAGTAAAGAACAGGGCACAAACTCTTTTCACATTTATTAACCAAACATGCACTTTGGAAATTTGCATATATATTATAAGGAGTGGTTCCCTATTAATTAATTTAATAAGCTTGGCTTTGGTTCCAAATAGAATCACTCTTGAAAAAAAAAACACTTCAACAGCAGAGAAACCAGTAGCTACAGAAAATACAGTAGCCACCATTAAGATGTCAGCATCTATCAAATGATCATCAGTCATTGCCTGATGTAAGCAAGAGAAACACCTATTTTTAGAAGGAAATCTTTAATCTGTTCTAATGGACCTCTATGAAAACTTAAAAAATAATTAACACCTTTTCAGTATATATCTAATCTATTAAATCAAACTAGTTGAAGAGTATTTATTTTAGCATATTTTCAGTCAGTCACTTCTATGTATGTAAACGAAGCATGACACTTACTCTTATGGACTGAGCCAATTTGGAAGTTTTAAACAGAAGCAGAATCAGTTCATGGAAAGCCATATGGTCTCCATATGATCTTCCATTAAACTAAGTAGCAGATTTACAGCCACAGCTACACCAGCAACAGCAAAAAAATGCAAACCGCCATTTTTCACTTTTAAGTTATATCTGCTCTGAAGGTCTTACTTTTCAACAGTAACAAAAGTGCTGTGGAGTAGAAGAATAGTATTATTTTGTTTGTATTTTTCAATTAGCATCATGCAGTTACTGTTGAATGTCCATCAAGACAAAAAAGATCAGTCAGAGAACAGATTAGCAGTAAATCACTAAAGCAGGTCAAACATTTTGAAATTTCTCAGTTGGTGCTCTTCCATTTCTTCTCAGTTCTTTAAAATGGCTGGAAGATGGAAAGAAGGAATGTTCTTAAAAGTCACAGCTACATGGTGTGTGAGGCAAAATAGGAGAGCTGGTTCATGGAGTCCCATAATTTCTGCAATTTTTCCCCTCTAACTCAGAACTGTGGTCCGTGACATGCTTGGCTAAACGCTGTCTCAGTTTTCACATTAGGAAAATACCAGAGCTGGAGAGGCCATGATTTTCACTGGTATTTTGTTGTGCTACTTAACTGTCCATGCTGTTAAAAAAATTGTGGCCGGTATTTCATTTGCATTCATATGGCTCCACTTACCAGCCACAAGTTCATCTTATGCCATTTTTTAGTGCATTTCAGAACACTGCGATACCCATTATTTTCTCCACGTGGAAATACCAATGTTCTGTAAACAGGTTACCTCCGGAGCTGAATTCCTCCAGTTTCCCCCGGAAAGATTTATTTCAAAAATTCAAATGTTTTCTGGACCTTTGCTGCAATTTCAGTTTTCTAATAACTCATTTAAAGGTTTAAATGTGGATGATGTTAACTTCTGTCGTAGTCTAATATCAGTCTTACTGTTGCCTTATAGAAAAGTAGAAACACCGTACCTCTTGTTAACATTTCCCTGTTTATGAATCCACGGATTGGATTAATCCTTTTAACCACCACATTGCACCGGGAGCTTGGTATGAGTTGTTATCTAAAATTAACCATAAATCTTTTGGGGAGTCACCACGTTAATGATGTAGCCCTTCAGCCTACATATACATCCCTTCATGCCTTGTTCCTAGAACCGCAACTTTGTACTTCCCGGTATTAAGATGTAGTTTGTTTGAATAAGGCACAGTTCACTATGCAATTCAGTTCAGTTGGTATGACTGACATCTTCATCATTATGTACCACTTTGCCAATCTTTGTGTCACCTGCCAATTTTATCAGCAGCAATTTTACACTTACTTCCCAACCCCTGATGAAAATATTGAATAGTGCTGGGGGAAGTACTGATCTCTGAAACACCCTGTTAAAACCACTCCCTTCAAAATGACAATCTCATTGACAGCTACCTTTAGAGACCCACCAGTTTCCCAGTTTTTAATCCTCATAACATGCGTTACTAATGTTTAGTACTAAAGTTCAGCCAGAAGATCATGTGTATCTAAGCTAAAAGCCTTATAAAAGTCTACATTTATTTTTACAAGGTAACATGTAATTTTTATTTTTTTTAAAGTTAGGTTTGTTTGATAGACTTTATTTCCTATAAAGCCATTCATATATATTAATTCCTTATTAAATCCCACATAAATTTTAACAGTATTTTGCCTGAGCTGATGTTAAGCTAATATATTACTATGCTATATATAACTTATACCAAACTATTCATATGTCAAATAAGGCTGAACTAGAGGACTTGGTAAGAAAATAATCTTTATTTGATAGCTAGTCATGAACATATCTCTGGAACTAGAGGGCCCATTTGTATTTTTAGCTAGATAGAAAATGTACTTAGTGCTTATGTCTAACTTACTCCTTCAGAGATGATTCAGTGAAGTCAAAAGTGACTTAGAAAGTGCATCATTCCTTCAGCCCATAAACTTCAGGAAGAACAAAAGATGATTAGCTCTTTTCAGTGTCCTAATCTAACCCCTTCACGCTCTGCAAGAACTTTAAGAATGGTAAAAAAAAAACCCAAACCAAAACAGCTTCATAATGTGAGGGAAACCTTTGAGGACTGCAAAATTTGCACCTGCAAGATTTTATCTTCCTTTAAAAAACTACGCATAACAGGATTCACAAGGCACTTCCTTCCAACATTTGTAGTTACTGTCTAGCCTTCAAATATGTTCTGTTGAAACTTTCTTCCTTAACAATTTTTCTTACGCTATAGATGAATGATCTTCAAGATTGCATCATTCTTGGTAATTCCTTCTTTCCATTATTTTATACTCGACAATAGTCAACAAAACTCTGTAGAGCTTTTTAATTGTGTGCTCTGAAAATTTCACAGGCAAAGCGCCAGCCACTTAATTGTGCTAATTATTATTCACGCAATAACGCCTATTAGTCTGCACTTTTTTAAAAGGGGTTCAATCAGCATTCAGATCTTGCTTGCTTGGCAGAATGTCATTATAGCGGCTTTCAAAATCTGGCAATAAGCCTAAGAAGAGTCCATTTTTGCCACTGGGACTGCCTAATCCAGACATCATTATCGATCAAACTGACACATGCCTGCCAAAATGGTTACAAGAAAAACAAGAGTCTACACAGCTCCAGTATCACCAACCTAAGTCTGCAAAATGATAGGGATCAAAAGATGAAATCATATTTACATGAGAAACAAGAAAATGTATCTACAAGCAGAAGGGTAGAGTTCCAGAATTGTATTTAGTTAGTGAAGCAGTCTTTAAAAGGGAAGACCACCAGAAGAATAAAAGGGAAGTAAGACCACTGGAAGAATCTGCCTGTTTAAGTCAAGTCCCAGGTCTGGTACTGATTGCAACATACTAAATTTTCAAGCCTAAACATCTCCTACCCTTTCATCAGAGATTTGCAGATCCACTTCAGATTAATTTGCCTGTGGATTGAAAGTACAGTTGCAAAAGTAACTGGAAGCATCAGGCTTCTCAAAGAAATGGGGTTCCTCAACACTGGGAATTGCAGAAAGAACATAGGGGCCGTTAAAATTTTTCTACACCAGGATTTCACTGACCGAAATGGAGTTTACACTGTTTGAAAGAATGAACTTGATGCATAACAAACAGGGTTATTTGGAAAATCCATAGGCTATTTTTTATGTTGCTGTATAAGCAATTCCATGTGACCATTTATAAATACAAAGAACATGAGATTAGATTTGCTAGTTAGCAGTTAGCATATGATGTATGGCAGAATGTGGCTCAAAGCAAGGCAAAATAGTAAGATAGGCATGTGTCAAATCTCCACTGTTTTGGTTTGTACTTTGTGTCGCAATATATGCTCTCTGGCCATGCAGATCAGCCAGACTTGCCTCCTACTTTCCCGCACCCTGGCTGTGACAGGTTCTCTAATTCCAGGGTAACCATAGTGGTGCAGAGCCAGATTTTTAAAAAACTTTTTAGTGTCTCACATTATGAACAAAAAATACATATTTGGTTTTGCAGACAGGCAGTGCAGGCTTCTGAATACGGACCTTCACAGAGCATATACTTGGTAGGCTTTCCTCATTAAGCTCACTGTTTAACATAGAGAAAGTGCATTTTCTTGCTCACATTCCTTGAAACTCTTGTGCTCCAGTCTCCAGATATATCCATTAACCACCTATTAAGGAACTTTTACTGACTGGTGCACTGAACTGACCATCCAACAGTTGCACAACAGAAGGAAGGAAGTCAATAGAAAATTGAATTTAGCACTGCTTGATTTCTCTCCCTATATGAATTTAAAAGTCAGGTATTAGTGAAATGTTCACTGACCTGAAGAAATGTTCATAAAAAAGGCATCACTGAAAGGGAGAGAAGATAAAACTGACCAAAATTTAAGGGGTACAATGGAGAGGAAGAAAAGATTTCTTTACTTTTTGTGGAAGACTGTGAAAAAAGACAAGAAAAGAGACAGGGAAATATACAAAGAAAAATATTTTAGCTCAAAAAGAAATTTGTTGAATACCAGTATAAACTGAATGGAAGTTAGAAACTTCTGGCCAGTGAGAAGCTCCAGGGATTTCTTCCAAATCTAAATTGTTCTACAAGCTTCCCCTACCATTACAAAAACAATTCACTCATTATAAATACAGTCTTTTAAAATTATAGGCCAAAAATCGTTTGCATGCAAATTAATTTTGCAAATCTTAAATTAGTTCAAAGATTTTCCTCTTCTGATATAGAATCATCTCAGCACAAATGAGAGAGAGACAAGGATGCTGAAGCTGAGCAGGATTTTACTGATGAGGATTTTTTCACTGAAAAATGCTGATGCATTGAACTAAACAATTGTTGGAGCTTGTAGAGTTCAACAAAACTTTGACTGGAAAAGGCTCTCAAATCTAGAACAAAACTTCTGATTTAAAGCCAGAGAAAGATGGAGACAGAAAAGACTTCTCATTGCAGAGTAGCTAAAATGTAATGCCTATGTTTGAAGTGTGAGTTTATGTAGAAAAATCTCTCACTTTGTTTTGCTGCATATATTTCTTTTTACATAGATGTGAGGGAACAGATAGTAGTGATGGAGACAGACACACACGAATTAGACAGTTTGGAGGTGTGGCAACATTAAAGAGCCAGGGTCACATCCCAGCTGTTCCTCAGTTTTCGCAGTGAACAGAAACTACAGTTTTCCAGATCCTTCTTGTACCCAGACAATGAGACTTTTTGTTGAGATGGATACCGATAGGTATCCCTTCTCCTTCTATACCAAAGCAGAAACAAAATGTTGAAGCTGTGACTTTTTCCACAAGTTGGAACGGCCATTTTCCAGTTGGACTTGAAGTAAATTTATTTCTGTGTTTTTTCGCCTCCTAGAACTAGTACTATCTGTTGCTGTCTTTAGTCTTCTTACACTGCTGGTGCATGCTTTAGTATGCTTTACCCCACTGCTGAGAGGGCCATCAAGCCTCACATGCCCTCACACGGTGTCAGACACTGCCAGCTTTCCCTTGTCATTTTTACATTACCCTGCCACTTGCCTTTTACTCACAGTTTGGTTTCCTGATGTGAACTAGTGTAATTTTACTAGGAATCAAGTGAAATCAAAGAAAAGAGGGAAAGACTGGAAACAAAGTTAAAGAGGAGGGAAGGCTAAGGTAGGAGAAAGATTTGTGGTACAGGAAAGCGATGAATCAAGCAAAACTCCAGAGACAGCTGCAGTCTGTCTTCTCCTCAACACTCACAATTTTTACTCTATACCAAATCTGCAAAAAATTATGGAATTAAGCAAACTTTCATTAAACACGTTGTCTAAAAAAGTATGACATTTCAAACAGTAAAGCCTGTTTGCACTGAATCGTGTTACATCCGACTGACACAATGACACAACTAACCACCGACAACAAGGGAAGAGTCCTGCTTTGAGGGCTTTTCCAGTGCTGGCATCAAGGTAGCCTGTGATGTTCACCTACTGTTCTAAATAACATGACAAATCATTATATAAACCCTCTAAATATCAAGGCGATAAAACTTAATTCACCTCTTTTACTAGTTGCATGAAAATTCAGTTGCTATAGAAGGATCAGCCAATTCTACTTTTTTGTGGTATATGTCGCCAAGACTATGAGTTAAGTGTCAAGAGTGGGTTTCATTCTATATATGAGACAGAAAGGTTTACAATCCACCCAGTAGAGTTGATAAGATACAAAATTAAAGGAGGAAATAGCTGTTTACATGCTATTCTCATGGAACCCACTGAAGTGTCACTGAAGGACCTTGCACCATTTCAAAAACAAAAGGAAAGACAGTATCACCAAGCCTGTCACATGGAAGAAATTGTTCACGGTATTGAAAAAATAAGACAATAAGACTATTGAAATGAAGAGAGATTCTTATACAGAGATGCCTTTTCTACCAGTTTGTCACAGTAATCATTGCTTTCTTAGCTGCAGAACTATATATAGCTCTTCATCCCTTTGCTTTGTAGGTGCCAGGTTAACATATTTATAGGCTTTTGAAAAATTGTACCCAGTAAGAGCCTAATTCCCTCTGATTTTCAATGAGACAAAGAATCATAACTGATTTTAAAAATAATATCTGTTTTTCTATCCATGCACAACTTTTGGAAAATGTACTTGAGTCTCCATGAATGTAGATGAAATTTATGCTCCTAAGTACCTAAGTCACTTTGGAAAATGGAAATTCAGTGCTTATGGAAATGTTACTTATGGTGTATTCATGGCCTTTTATTTCCTGGTTAATCATCCTTGGTGGTTAAAGGAGAATCTATTTTAAACTTTCTCTATTTCATGTTATCTTAAAAACTATACAGAAACTTTGTGAGTGTTGCTCTCACTGGGTGTCCTTGTCTTCTTGCTCTCCTTTGTATTATTACAGCACACCCATTGCGCCTCCTCATAAATTAGATCATCCATATCCCAGAGATCGCACCGTGTATCCCTGGGAATTTATACAGTGATTAGAACAATGGGGCCCTGATTCTGAACGGTGCCTTTGGGATTTCCTGTGATATCAATTACATACAATAACAATCCTGCCCGTGAACAACACTATCCTCCAAGCCACTCAGCTCCAATTGCGCCATACTTTAAATTTCTCACCTTGTTTTTATTGGCCATGAGGGGAGAAGCAAAGAGTAAACAAACAGAAGATGACCTTTATGAGTAAAACATCTAAGCATAAAAAGATTAATCGACCCCCGTCAGCCAGTCATTAAATCAAATAAGAGCTTTTCTTGTACTTTTAAAGCTCAGATTTACAGTCAGGCGAATTGTGTAAAAAGTCTGGTAATACAGTGATGCCCAGTGCCACTGGGCTTTAGAAAGCTGACAGTTGCTGTAAAACAGTCATTAAACAACCTCTAGAAGAGACTCATCAGCAGATGCCCCCAGGTGAAGGAGAGAGAAAGCTGAGAGAATGAAGGAGAATCTAACATCTTAGCATGACTGAATTAAACAGAGCATATTATGCTGATTTTCAGAGTCAGCCCAGTAATTTAATTTTCATAGCAGTTCCTTTGATTGTAGCAACCATTTTATGAAACATTAATAAAACTTCTTTTTTATGTAGCACACATCCCTTTTCCATTTCATTAAGAAAAAAAAGGCAGGATGTACAAATTTGCTGACCATTAGCTCTGTAAATGACAAAAACAAATGAAAGATTATTTTTAATGCAGTACCACTGTGGTGGGTAGACTATATTTGGCTTCACAATAATCTCAGCACAAATTGGAAGAGACAAACAAACTGTACATGGATTTGCCATATTGTACTGCAATGTCATCTCATAAATCAGAATAGACTACCATGTGTGTGCGTGTGTACACATATACTGCTTTTATATGTAATTATAGTTGGTAATGATATATGCTTCATTGGAATTGATTCTTCTCTTGCTTTTACTGGTATAAATTACAGAATTAATTGGAATTAATATCAACATAAAGCTGGTGTAAATGAATAGAAGAGGGAATGAATGTAGTTACCTGCTTGGGATAGTGGAATACATACATACTACTATATGCCTGTAGTCAGCATTGGCCCAATTACATGTAAGTATCATGTGACAAATGCGAAAGTTTTGAAAATTTCCAGCAGAGACCTATTCTGCAAGTATAAAAGAATTTGCAGAAATGTGGGAAAAAGAAGTTTGTTTCCCTTTTATTTTTTTTGTTTTCCTCCTTCCATCCTGTCTTTCTGTAATTCCTTGTCTTTCTTTCCTTTTTATGTCTTCAATCTAGTTTATAACTAGATAAAGGGATGAATGTCAAAAGGAAATAGGGAACGAGAAAACACAGGGAAAAGCAGAAAAAAAGTTGCACCGACTACATTTTCCATGTCTGTTGTGGTAATGGTCCATTTTTCTTTAAACCAAAATTTCCCACTACATTTTTGCTTTGGAAAAGCAGCCAAACATTTTTTCAACAGAAATATCTTCCTCAAAAAAAATACTGACACCTCTTTAACCAGAGAAAATACATTTTGCAGACAGGAAAGACATGTCACAAAAACATGTTCTCATTTGGTTACAAAATCTGTTTCTTTGTTGACTACCTCATTTAAATGCTGCCTCAAAGTCAGTCTCCTATCATAACAAATAGACACAGAAACTCCTATGTGGAAATACACACATGTTTATATTTACCTATATGTACATTTATATGTATATTTATTTACATATATACAAAGATACAGTCACAAACTATGTGTAAGAATAAAAACCGTGAAATGAAGCATTCAAATGACAAGAGTTTTCCGACATTAAGACCGTCTGCTCAACCTTAACTCTGCCCACATACACACAGGCATCAAAGCCACATGATTACATGCCAGTTTTTCCCTCGTGATAACTTAGTTTCATACAAAAAAACCCTGGTTGGTTAGTGTACAGTCAGTGTTACAGCTTTTTGATATTTATTTTAATGTTCCCTCGTGAAGGAAGAAAATAACTCATTCATCTCACAGCGAGAGACCAGCCTCTGAAAGATGCTATGGAGTTTATTCATAGAAGTGAAAGCATCAGTGGGAAACAGCCAGGCCTTGCACAAACTTTTTGTGTGATCTCTACCAGATCACATCCTCCCTCTGTGTCTCAGATCTTCATTAGTAAAATATCATTAGAGATATATTGGTTAGACTGTACAGGTGAGGTTATCTGATTTCACTTTAGTTTTCAAAAAAATCAGGTTTCTTTAAAATTAAAGCACTTGTTCAGGAGCCAGAGGAGAGCAACAGACGCTGCAAGAGGGCCTCTTCATTTACACTCCCATCAGAGCAGGACATGCAGGGCTTTGACTTTGGTCTCTTTTATTTGGTCTCTACAGAGAGACTCCAGGCAACTTGTATAGATTGTGCAGCTATTTTGGGAATGTCAGGTGGCTAATGCTCACTTAGAGGAAACCTACCCTAAGCTTGCTGGTCTTAAGTTGGCTTTATAGTCCTTGCACGATAGATTCCTCATCTTATGTAGACTTTTGCAAGAGCAAGTCGTATAGCATGTATATTTTATTTAATATTGATTTGAAACAGGAAATTTCTCTTTCCTCAGTATCTTCATCTGTAAAATGAGGATAATGTTTATCCCTTTGCAAAGCAGTTTTAGATCATCCTGTGACATATATGGTTTCAAAGTGTCATAAACCTCCCATAGATTCATTTTTGCCTACTCAATATTACAGTGATAGCAACTGAATGGATACATAAATTACATTACAAACTGTGGCTGCTTTTCCAGGCTTTTTTTACCTTTTTAAAGATTTTATTATGCAATAATAATCTGGGAAAACATGTCAGTTACATGTGGAAAATACTTATTACATGAATAACTACTATGCTTTCACTTTGATATTTTCTGTAGTATTGTATTCGTGTACAACTGCTTTGTAGTGTTATTGCCTCTTATACAAAATGCATTTTATTGCACTCATACCTTTTGTGTGATTTTGTGTGTTTGTGTGCAACACAGAGAGTTTTGTATTATTTAATGTTGTATTATTTTATGTGTTAGCTTTGACTTAATACTCAGTAAAGTGTCTTAACAAGTACACATACAAAATGTTTAAAAGTACCTTAAATTCCAAGAGGATTTACATAAAGTCTCTTCATCTAACGTATGCAAATATTTCGTCTAATTACATCAAATGCATTAACCCTTTACCTCCCATTCTAATGGAAGGATTTAATTATGAAACAAAATTGATTTCCTTGTAAATAAGTTAGAAAATTCATACTATAGTCTATAAAGCTATTACTGTGAGCAAAGAATTTTGCAAACCACAGAAAAGAAAATGTGGCAAATTGTAGCACATCATTGCAAATTTTAGTGTAGAGGGGAAAGGCAGAATATGGCACCATCTTTACTGAGAGAGTTTTATAAAGGTGAATTTGCATCCATCATATCTGCTGTTTCACAGAAAGAAATGTGGGCTTCACAGGTGTTTTTTTTTTCTTTTTCAGTGGAAATTATTCTGCATGCCACTAAAATAGAAGGGATTTTTTTCCCGGGGAGGTATACAAGCAGGTCAATGGACAATAGCATAACTAGGCAACTGAAACTTATTAAGCAAAACTTTTGCCAGAACCTTGCTTACAAGTTCCTGGTGCACTACAGTCACACCGCTCAAACAAGGAGGAACAAGTCTAGTTACAACGGGCAGAGTTGTAGCTAAAGGACCAGAAGAGTGGAAAGAACAAACTGGTTTTGCCACGCACTAATCATTCCTTTCAAAAGGCATTAAAAACCACAGGAAAAAAAAGAGGTAAAATGTTAAGAAGTTAAGTTACGTGGTAGACTGGGCTGCAGTTTCTCAGAAGTTTAATCTGTACTGCTAGTCACTGAAAAAAACAGATGCTGGCCTCAGTATTTTCTTGCAGTGTTATTTTTGATTGAAAACTTTGTGAATGTTTGTGATATTGCTGAGAGCCTATTGGCAGATGAGCATCTCTTGCTATAGTCTCCATCATTATTTGCCTGTCTTGTCTATTAACGAGCACTATCATCCCATCGTAAGATGACAGCTGCAACACGTACTCAGGCGCAATAAACAGCTAAATGAGGCGCACAGCAATTTCACTTGTCACCAGAGCCCTCGGCACGACTGGCTGCACAGCTTGATGCATAAATTCATGAGGCTGTTGCATATGATGGAGTATGCCTGGCTGAAAGAGGTGATGGATAGCAGGGCAGCTAAAAATGGCCATCACCTTGACTCTGTCAGGACATTTTTTAAAAGTACCCCATCAGCTCTCTTTCATTCTTTCATGTACACTATCCCCAAGCTATAGGCTTTCGAAAGTACTGATATAAGACTTTTCTTTACTGAAGGTTTTCGGATCTAAAGTCAAGTTTCTTCTTAGGTTCAGTGAATGCAATATATGCTACTAATGTACAGGGTGAAATGGTCCTATAATAATTGTTCATTCAACACACAATAGAGTCATAAGGTTAAACACTAACAACAGAAATTTTCAGTTTTCCAGAGTATGTCTAAAATGCTGGTAAAATACATACATACACACAGAGACATATATAAAAGCAAAACATACAAAATCTCAGGCAAAAGTACATTCAATTACATATATGCATACAAAACTATGTTTTGCAAAAAGCTATAGAAGGTGTTCTTGAGTACATTATGGTAATTACACGTTACGCAAAACCAATACAGGTCAAAATATCTTGCCATTACATACTGTTAGATCTGAATTAACAATGCATTTTCTAATAACTCAAAAAAACTGAAGGAAAAATTACGACAGAGAAAAATGGATCTACTGCTTACGGGGTTTCCAAATGAAGCCTAAACCTTGAGTTGCTGTAAGAACAGTATATGATGTCCCAGTGAAATTCGTTGCATCCCCTCTATCTGTGTTACTGGAAGTCACCTAAGGAAGACAAATACAAAGGCAACAAAATCAATGAGGCAGTTTCCTGCAAAGCTTTATGCATTAATCTCTATCACACAGAGAAATATACACCACTACAAGGGAAGGAAGTCACTTGTTCTCTAATAAAAGAGAAAACCCTTGGTAATAAGCAATTAATAAAGTTGTCATGATTAGTTATGCAACTATGAATCAATGTTCGTGATAAAAATGACCACTTTCATGGTTTTACATACCTATGATCTGATGGTATTGCAAACATCATTGCCACATTGAAGCCTACACAACCATTGTGGTCATATTCTTGACATTGTTAATGGGAGATTTTAACTGGAGCTGGGCTTCCCCATCTTGTGCGCGTGTGCACACACGCACACGCACACACACACGTCTGAATGCAAAGTGTCTCCTCCTCCCCTTCCTCTCTTGACTACTCTGAAACTCTCTTCCAAGCTGGCCAGCTCTGCCTGGCTCCTGTCTGCAGTGGAAGGCGTTTGGACCTTTCCTTCTTGCAAGCCTCTGGCAGCAGTGCCCTGGCACCTAGACGCAGCTCTTCCAGGCCAGCAGTAGCCATAGCAAGGTGCCACCATGCCTGCTTGCTGCTCAGGTCACCAGGTGGCAGGAAAGGCCCCTGTGAGGGAGGTCACAGTGGCACTTCTGGTCCATCAAGCTCTTACACCCTGCAGCCACTCATGCAGTCCTCGTAGCTGTGATGTCCAAGCACGTGCCAAGCAGTAATCCCAAAGAGCAAGCATATCCCTCAGAGGCCTTCAGGAGGGACTGTTGCCCCATTGCGTCTTTAATTTTCTCCCTTTCGTTTTCTCTGCCATCCCAAAAGTGGGCTGGGAAGTGTTGGCATCACATTAAGACACCGTCCTCCCACCCACTGGCTCCTCTGGGGACTGGCAGCAGCTGATGTGCCTGAAGTGGGTCGTCTGAATTTCTGACGTCGTGAGTTTTTATTAGATTTAATGGTGCATCTTGAAAAAATAAAATAAAATAAAAATTAGATGCCTAAATATTGATTTAAGTGACTGATTTTCGATATGGCATGCTGCCATCTGGTGGTCATTGCTCTGATCTATTCATTTGACCAGAGCTATGAGGAGGTGGGGCAAGGAAACAAAGGGGTGCATGGAGTTTAGGAGTCCTCTGCAGAAGAGCCTGGATCCAGTGTCAGTCTTCACGCCATAAGGAAACTATCGCTGCAAAACCTGAGAGCCCCCACTTCCTGATGACCGCAGTGTGAGACACCGAATCCAGAAAGTGTTGGCTTATTTTCATGAGGGCCTTGGGAAAAACATGCAGAAAAGCCCGTCTTTCACACTGTCAGAAAAAAAAAAAGAAAAAAAAAAAAAAAAAAAAAAAAAGCGCTGCAGTAGAGCTTTGAGTGCATTCTCCTTGTGGGTTGTCTTCTGGCTCACTTGGTAGGTCAGAGAGCTGCTCCTATGGGCGAAGTCACATCCTGGGAGGAAGCACCTAATAATCATTCAAGCACATAGGTAAGGCTAAACTGAACCCCAGAGAATGATGCATTTAGGGAAATTTTAAATTACACAAAACAGAGTGGCCATGTTTGTGGCATTTTCCAGCTTCTGTCAGCAGCACTTATAGGCACATGTTATGAAGGGATTCTGAAATCCAGACTGTTTCAAGTGCTAAAGAAACCCAGGACACTGTTCAGAAGGTCTGGTGAAAGGAGAAGTAAGAGGGAGGGAAAAAATTAACTATGCCTTATCTTAGGGCCTGGGCGTTTATTCATGACTTCAATTTTCCTAGCTAATGTTTTCATGAAAATATGGCAATAAAGCTCTTATCAATGCTACATTTACTGTCCTGCATATCAGGGCTCAAGGAAAAGGATTCTTCTTTAAATGAATACAGTAGTACAACATGCAGCCTAAGAGCTGCTGTAATCCAAGAACTTCCCAAATGCTATGAAAAGGTAACCAGAAAAAGAGCCTTGTGTCTCACAGTATGTGTGTATCAAGCTCTTTACAAAGCATTCTTACACTTTGTCCTAAACACAGTAATCAAGTTTCCTACTGAGAGACTTGAAGATCAAGACTAGGGGCCAAATTCTGCTTTTATAGTTACATGTTCACCTGTGTAACTGACAGCAGAATTTGCCCTTAGGACTTTAAACTTGATCTGCTATTCGATGGGCAGCTCGTGCACTGATCTGAGCACCAGAGTGATGTGCTCCTGTCAACCTGTGAATCAGAGGAATTGCTGCTCTCATACTGAGGAGGAAAAAAGCTCCTTGTAAATTGCTCTTGAAATCGGCTCATGCCTCTTTCTAGCAAGGATGGGCAAATTTGAACAAAAAATTCAACACAAACTTAAATAATGCTTAGATATCAGGGAGACAGATGCCATGGAAATACAAGCTGGTTGATGATTAATTGAGTTTGCCTTTCACTTAGGACACACTATGATAAAAGGAGTTAGTGAGGGGAAAAGAGAGAAATTTAAATGAAAAAATACGTGAAGCACACATAAATATGTACATGCTGCATATAAACAAAGCAAATTTAGACCAGCTTCTGCCTACTTCTTCACTGGCTAATACAGAAAGTGTACAGAGGAGAATTATTCTTTTTAAAACTGCCTTCATCTTCTGAAACAAAAATGATCTAATGTAGGCAGGGCAAAAAGTTTCATTGGCTCAGATTACCATTGCAACAACTACAGAATTGTCTGTTGAATTCTACATAGATTAGCAACTCTGTGCAATGGAATATATTTCTCCAAATTTACTGCTTTGCATAAAATTAGTTAACACTGAGCATGGACTGTCAAAATGTGTCTAGTAGAATGAGAATGTGGGACACTTGGGGAAGACTGCTGAGTTAATTTTAGATGTGGGTATACTACCCTCAGCAAACCTTGACCCCGTTCAAACAGCACTTGCAGTCAAGATTTACTATGCCGTGTTATCATGCAGGGAGTCTGTTCTGTAAGGAAATATGTAGACTTCCCTCACGCAGCCAGGCAGCCTTCCTTGCCGAAAACTTCCTTCCCTGGTCCCAAGCTCCTCTCCTTCCTGTTGCCTAGCTACTAGATTAGCCCACCGAGCCGGCAGCCACAGGAGAGGGAAGTGCTTTCGGCTGATGTTGCCCTCATGCTGCTGTGGAGAATGTGAATTAGTTGCAGTCATGCCAAAAGACAGGGTGCATTTGGGGCCGGGCTGGCCCAAGCTGTTTGAACTTCAAATACAAGTGGAAGGTATGAAACCACTACGTGAAAGATGGAGCTGCTCATTTAGTTCACAAATCATATGTGTTTGCTGCTATAATTTCTTTAATGGGGAAAGATGGCGAGAAGACTTTCCTACATAAGTTGGCCAAAAGATATTTTTGGTAGCACTTCATGAGTGTGTTATCTTTAAAGCAGGGAGGTAAGTAATGAAGGGTTCCTATTTGTATGCATTAAAGTAATTCCAATGCCTTAGTTATGAACTGCTACAGTTCCTGTGATGCTGTACTCTGCAGAAACATAGAAGAAAAGTCACTTCCTCAAGGTAACTTCCTGTCTCCATTTAGCAAACAGAATAAAGAACGAGTAGAAGGTAAACACTTCTTTTTTTCATTAGGTATACAGTTCTTTTTTCACTAGAAAATACCTTATAAAACTCATTGCATTGATCAGCTCTGTTCTTGCAAATGTAGAAACAGACCATTTCTGTTGCTCAGTCACAATATTGACATCATGAATGAGTAAGAAAAGAGGAAAAAAAGATTATTTTAAAAATGCTTTTATTGTCTTAGCTTGTTCTCTATTCATTTGCAAGTTATTCCATTTTCAAGGTCACTGTATGATAGAACACTTGGAACGATATTCCCTGGACACATTTTTGAGGGGAAAAAAAAATCCAGTTTGTAAACAAATGAAATAAAAAGTGACAGAAGATGATATCAGACATGCAACATTTGTGACAGATGAAGCTCAGATTGCCCACTTCAGAACATCTCCTTAGTTACCCCTTTTTCCTCAGGAAAGACTGCTCCTGGGTTTCCCTGGCCACTTCAGAAGTTCATTCTAGTGTCTTCACTGAATTTCTAAGACTAAACACACTAAAATTAATGTCTTGTAAACTGCTCAAGAGGTTACAATGGGCATCTCACATACTTGGCAGCACATAACTTCTCCTTAACAGAAATCTTCTGAATTAAAGAACCTAACCTCAAATTTTCTCTTGCCTCTAGTTTTCTTCTCTACGAAGACCCTTATTGCTTTTCCAGTCTTAAAAAAAAAAATCAACAAGAAAAAAAACCCCAACCCTGAGAAATCCCCATAATTAGTCTGCAAATTGTGGAGTGGTAGTTGAGGCTCATCTCCTAATCGCAACTTGAGAATTTCCCATCCCAATCGCTTTTGCCATTTTAATGCTAAGCTGTCCACCACAGCAAAGGGACAAGATGGACTCCTTTAAAGGAAGAAAATGTAAACAGACTTTTCCTCTTTTCCAACATCTCTCAGCTGCCTCAACAGGTCCTGGCAACGTCTTGTCCAAGTGTTCGATCCTGAAAGTTAAAATTACCTCAGGAACCACCTTCTTCCACCCTCAGACCTAGATCTCCTGAGCCTGTTTATATTTCTTGTCTACTTGCAACTGCTATGATAAGACCCGGAAAGCTGTGAACATTTTTTCTCACTGTGATAGACAGGAACAAAGCCTTCTGCAGCAAGCAGTGGATGGAAAGTAAATAGGTTCATGAGCTCTGGGAACACTAGCAGTGCTGCAGGCAGGGTAGCAGACAACGTAAAATAAATACAGTTGAAGAGTAAGAAAAATATATTTACTTTTGCTCCTTTAAGCTTTGAGCTATTTGAGAAGGTTGTGAAGGAGATCTTAGTTCAGAAGGGCACAAAACAACCTACTTGCAGGCAACATGGTTGCCTCACAGATGAAAAAAAGGGAAATTGGATTTCAGAAGATCCACATCAGAGGAGGCATAATCATGAAGAACATGATCCCCAAACCATTAGGAATGAACAGAAAAACAGATCGCATGATGGTAAGTATCCAGAGAAGCATAATTTCCACAAATATAAGTAATTTCTCCTATCAGGTTTTCAGTACTTACTAGTAAATTCCAAACAACTAATGGAATAACCCATAAACTGAACAGACTTGAGATGGGCATTTTGCAGATTTTGGAGTATTATTTGTCTCAGCTTGCACCTCACTTGCATTAATGGTGTAAAAGCCACAGTCTTTAATGTTACAAACAGGGTAGTAGAGTATATAGTATTTTTTGCTAAGTGTGAGGGTTTTGTTGTGGTTTTTTTTAATGAATAGTGCCTGGAAGGCACAACAAGAGAACCAACTACTGCATTAAATCAATATTGTGTCTTGTAAAACATATAACAGCACTAGAAAATAACACATAATCTGAGAAAAACCTGGCCGTGATGTATTTCTATCTCTATGGAATGCTACGGAATGTAAAATATTTACTGCTTTCTCCTTTCAGTTTAAACTCTGCTTTCTTCTGAGATTATGCTCAAAAAATATTTCAGCTGGAGGAATTAAGGTAGAATACTTATACGTTACTAGAGATGTGGACTCTTAAAGAAAAAAAAGGAATGAAGAAAAATAATTGTGAGGCTTTTTGTCCATCCTCCATCAATAAAGTCTTGTTCTCCTCAGCTTTCATAGAATCATGACAACCCCAAAAACCACACCGTATGTCTGAGGGCGTTGTCCAAATGCTTCTTGAATATTGTCAGGCTTGGTGCCATGACTGCCTCCCGGGGGAGCCTGTTCCAGTGCTCCACCACCCTCTGGGTGAAGAACCTTTTCCTAATGTCCAACCTAAAACTCCCCTGGCATATCTTCCTGCCGTGCCCTCGGGTCCTTTGCCCCCCACTCCTCTGTCCTTTGCCCCCCACCCTTCTGTCCAGTCTGTACAGCTTAATTGCAAAAAGATTTCATTGCTTCAGTAACCCAAGTGGTATATGCTTTTCTTGACAGTTACTGTAGTTACACCATTTCTGCCTATTGCTATTCCTCTTCTTTATGCAATATTTGTTGATACCTCTAATACTGCTATCAACCAGACTGGTAGCAGGTTCCCATAGTCCTCTTCCCTTATGCAAGAACACTGAGATTTTGTAAGGTTTCCTTTCCGTTTAGGATGAAAATTAAGACCTTTTGAAGCTTTAATAAGAAGGAAGATGAATATGAGAAACACCCCTGAATAGTTAGAGCTCCCATGTGTGTTGTAGGGGAAATTAGATTCACTTCCCTTCACCTCACTTCACTTCTGCTTCACTCTTGCTCTCTCTCTCTCTCATGTGTGCCTTAGCCACTGTTCTTTGCTATTTTGGGATGGCTCTGTTTCAAGAGAGACTGAAAACTTCTGCATAAATTAGCACTTATTGTCCCAAGAATTCAAACTTGAGTCTCCTACACCCCAGTGAATGATCAAAAGCTGTTTGGCTAGAGACTCCATCTTGTGTTTATTTTTGCAGAGCAGATCTCCTACAGGAAATAAACTGGTGGTGAGAGCACTCACCTGTAATGCAGAAGACTGAATACAAGCCCCCAGCATGAACCATGAGATGGGGGGACTTGATTTGGCCTTTCTTACATCCCAAGTCAGCAGGACCATCAGACTATGATGGCTACTCTGAGACCTCCCTCTTGTCAGACTGGACTTTCTATCTTGCACCTAAGGAAAGCCTTCATGAACAAATTTGTGCCAAACTGGTACACACCAGCAGTGCGTGTCATTCTTGACAGACTGGTTCTTCCTTTGGCAATACCTCTTTGGCCAAAACACTCCTAATATAGCACAGCTATATGTCCCACATATAAATTTGGTTTAACCAACCGGTATCTACTGAACCAGAGTCTGACTGACATAAACAAAAAGTTATATCTTCTGTTTCACATAGATTTTATGCTGCACTCATCGCTGTGCTACTGCCAGCACCGTGTCAGTGATGCATATATGAATCAGTACAAACCATTCACAAGTTCTATATTTAAAAGGCTCCGGATGTAGCAGTTCTTCCAGCCTCGTCAGATGTTCGGAGGCGGGTAGGCGTGAAGGGAGGAGAGGGGAAAGGAGTGTTCCGCTTCGAATTCCCACCAGTTTGTTTTGACATTTCCCTTGTACCAAAGTGGCTGGAGCTCACTCGGTGGCTCGCAGAGAGTCGTGTGTTGCCAATCCGATACGATGACTCTGCATACACCGCCAAAAATTGTAGTGGATTTTTCAGCTCGGATCACAAAGCAAGCTCATGTTTAATTTGGTAGCTACTATCATCCCAGCTCTTTTGTGAGGCATTTCTGCTTTACATGTGTATCCGTGTGTTTTACAAGCAAATGACAGGTTTTTTTTCAAGAGACTTTGCCCAATTATATAAGATTGTCACAAGTATGTAGAAGATGGGGAGAAAGAGAGCTGTTCTGGAGAGACAGCTGACAAAGGGAGCGACTCCAGCTCCCCATACACTCTGGACTCGGCAGAAAGCCCTTCTGTTATTTTCCTGATTCACACTATACGAAGAAAATAAAAGCGTGGCAATGGGGAAGGGGAAGAACTGGCAAAGGTGGAGGTAAGGAAGCAAGGCAACAGAAGAGGAAAATCTTGGGGTTATTGTCCTCCATTGTAGAAAAATACGATGAGGGTGTTGTTCAGATCTCCCTCTCTGCCTTCTTTTTCTATTGCTACATTGTGCAGTAGCACACTTCCATGTCCTGAAGGCATCTGCCCTCTGAGAATCGGTTCTGTTTTGCTTGTACCATTATTATAGGCCTAGTGTCTCTGATACATGATTGAGGCCTGACTCATAAATAAGAGCTACTATAAATTTAAGCCACTGCCTTGTTTAATCCCCTTTTGCCCACACAGCGAGGAAACTGACTGGAATTTATTGCCTTGCGTATTCTCCCTGATTTATTCAGTCAGGAGCCTGCTTGCATTTTCCTCTATTTGACATTATTTTATATCATGTAACATAATATATTTTCATTATATTTTAATATACCATGTGGTAAGTGCAACCACACAGCGAAATTTTGGGATCTTTCTGCTTGTGCTGTTATTTCTCATGTACAATAATATCTACTGCATGATGAAGACCTGACTCATAAACAATAGCTTAGGTCACTGCCTTATTTATTTCCCCGAACAGTATGGCCAAGGAACTAACGGGTTGGTAATTTATTTGACATTTGTATCAGGATAGTACGATCTATGCCCCTGCATAGGAATGCAGGGCTCATCTGTTGACCCAAGCTATTAGCAAGTGTAGGAATCTGCATTAAAATAGTGAGAAAGTTGTGCTGACTCAATTCTGTAGGTGAAGCCCGTTAATTCTGACAGAGCGCGAGAAGTCTGTGTCATCTTCTGCGCAGGTAGAAAGAAAGAGTTAGAGACTTCTGAAGAAACCTATGAGAACAGATAGCTTGGAAAAAAGATGAGGTTAAGGTGTACGGGTGTGCAGTGTCACCAGTTTAGCAAGTCTTTGAGTGGGATAGGAACAGAGCGAGCTCATACAAAGAAGTCTGTTCCTATATATTGTTCAGTTTACTTCCAAAATCACAATTACAGCTGTTCATTTTTTTTTAAACTAAATGTTTTCTCTTCAAATTAACTTTTTTAGAAGAAGAAAATGCCGCAGCAAATTTATTTTCAGTGAAAGTAATTTTTTAAAATGTTTTTTACTTCCCCACTGTACAAATTAATTTCTGTGGCAAAACAAGAAGGTAAAATGAGATAGAGTGGAATAAGAAAAGTTGAGAGCCAGAATAATTATCAGACTTTTAAAATTTTTTTGCTAAAGTTTAAAACAAAAGTTATTTTCACTCTTTCTGCATAAGGGAGGGTTTCACAGAGCGACATCACCAACAACTGCAGAGTCACAAGTGTGGAAGAGAGGACGGTTTTTCAGAAGAGGTACCTTTGCAGTGGACTAGGTACCAGGGCATTAAGTCCAGGGGCACAAGGTGGGGACATCACTGGGTGTAGCAGCTGACAGTGGGCAACATTGGGGAATATTTTCGGAGAGGAGGTTTCAGAAGCCCAACAGCCTGAAGAAGAAAGAAAAGCTCTAGCTTATGATAGCCAAGAAGCCAGTAGCAAGGTCATTCTGAAACTTGAAGGTGACACACTCACACAGTTACCAAGGTTAGTCCTGTATTCTCCCTGGGTTCCCTATGGGTTTTCACGATAGGGCAGGTAGGGCAGCTGCCTCCTAAGGTTAATGCCCAAAATTAAGCTACGTGACAACACTTGGTAACTTAAAGTCTTATTTCAAGTCTTGTACAAGACAAGTGGCTGCCACAGTAGTGACTATAGTTCTTGCAGGTATCTGGAAAGAACATTCAATTGTTGGAAGGATTCTGGAGAAGATGGTTCAAGCACCTGCTTCATAAGAGTCTGGTGCATAGGACATTTACCTGGGATGATGGACATGCACATCCTGTGCTGAATCAGAGACTTTATCCCAAGACAGCCCTGACCACTAGGCTCTTAGATATTCTGGGAAATTCTGGAAACTGAGTTTCTGCTTCCATTTGACTTTCCTGCCTGCCTCAACTTCTATCCTGGGCCAAAAATACCCATGTTAAAATAATGCCATAAAACCCTTCTTACTGGTGTGAAATGTTCTGGCTTCAAGAAATCAGCATATTCTGTGCACATGAAAACAATTTCACTTGAAAATGCTTGATCAACTTGAGTCAAAAATAGCTGCTCAGTTACAATACATATATACCTTGATAGCAATATGTAGAGTTAAGGTTGCAAGCACTAGGACATGATTAATTAAATGACAAACACTACAACTGAAAAGGAATAATCTCATTTCCTATCAAATCTGAGCAGTCTGCCATTTGCTTGTTTTCAGCAAAGCAAAATTTGATCTGATTTTAGAAAAAATGGTGGTTTCTAACTCCTTCTTGTGATTTTCTAATAGCAAATGTAGCATAAAGTCTGTGCTGCAAATACATTTTAAGCAATAGCATACTGATGTATTGCCCTAAGACCGTTGCAAGAAAGGTTTTGAGTCTCATCAGGCCTAAGAAATATTTTCAGATGCTTGGTATTAATGCTAGAAAATTTATGAAATCTCCTTCATTTTTCACTCTACAGAGTAATGTTCTTTGGACCTCTTTCTTAGGCTGTTGAATCAACTTATCAAGCTTCTCTATTTCTCTCTGTATTAATTTATTCACTTAAATAGGTGAAGCAGATCATATTATCCTTCTTGTACTGTGACCTATAAATATGTTCTTTACTTCCCAGTCTAAATATATCAGTACTCATACATAAAATGTATAAGATTATGTGGTTTTTTTCTTTTTATTAACCACTTTGTTACCAGCCTTGTCCATCTACTTTTTAAACTTTTGCTCTGAACTGTTGGATTAGGTCTGGCTTGGATGGAGTTAATTTTCTTCAGAGCAGCCCGTATGGTGCTGTGTTCTGGATTTGTGACTAAAGCAGTGTTGATAACATGCCAGTGTTTTGGCTGTTGCTGAGGAGTACTTGCACAGCGTCAAGGCTTTCTCTTTTTGCCACTCTGCCACCAGCAGCAAGTAGGCCAGGGGTGGGCAAGAACCTGGGAGGGGACACAACCTGGACAGCAGACTCAGATTGACCAACAGGGTACTCTATGCTATATAATGTCATGCTCGGCAATAAAAAACTGAGTGGAGGGACATTTTGGGCAATTGCATGGACGCTGGCTGGACATCAGTCTACTGTGTGAGGTGGCAAGTGATTGCCTTTGTATAATTTGTTTTTGTTTTTGTTTCTTCTTCTTTCCTTTGCTTATTAAGCTATCTTTATCTCAACCCACGAGCTTTCTTGCTTTAGCTCTTCCTATTCTCTCCCCTGTCCTGCTGGGGGGCTGTGAGCAAGTGGCTATGTGGGGTTTAGCTGCACCACAGCTGCATACCTGTTCCACCCCTCTCCTTTCTTAGCTGGTTTTGAGGATTCCCTAAACATGTGAAGTCCAATTGTGGGGACAAAGAGTGACCAGCAACTTTGTCAGCTTCTTGGTGATATTTTTAATTTTTAAGCCCCAGTTGTATTATTGTCAAATGAAAGGGCATGAAAACTATTGTAATTTTTGATTATTTTATTCCTTTTGCTCTGTCATGACAATGGACTCAAAGACCTGCAGGAGATAGCATGAAAGACATGAAAGAGTTACTGAACCGTTAGTTCAAGTCATGCTGTCAGCTCCTTCTCTTTTTCTGTAACCTGAAATCAATAAAAGGATGGAAACTGAATAGGTTCCTAACTTACCACTCCACATGAACATTTGCCTTTGCAGGAACTGTAAAAATTGAGATTAAATACTCCAGGAACATCTTTTTCAGGAAAGGAAAGTGTTTGGGCAGTGGCTATTTAGACCACCCTCCATCCCTGCACAAGTGACGTCTGCTGCAGATGGTATCATGGAGAAACAAGAATGTTCCAGCTCTGCTATTTTGTGAGAAGGGAGGAAGAAATGCAGAGACTGAGAGCTGGGAGTAAATATTTTGTGGTTTTCATACCTGGTGAGTTCTGAAAAATGTTTGGACTTTGGTGAGTAATTTTGTGGCTGTTATCTACCTACTTAAAATCACAACTTTTCTCAAACACTGCCTTCAGCCATTCTAGAACAAGAATTAAGAATGAATATGGACAGGGTTTGAAGGTGACCTGACTGTGCAATGACCAATGGCAAATAATCATCAATAATCATTTTGGCAAAAAGATCACTTACCTCCATTTCATTTCCAGAGGCTGAAATCCAGAAGGAATCTCTTTTGCTGTTTACAACCAAAGAACAATTTTTTTTTTTTTTTTAATTAAATTTAAAGTTATTTGTGACTCTTTGCACTTTATTTTATTTTTTTGCTATGGTGATTATTCTTTTATCTCCCAAATGCTACGCTATCATTTCCAATGCAGTGATAGCTCCTAGAGAGTCCAGTGACGATCAGTCACAAACTCCCCTGCTGCTCGACTCAACACACACACTCAATGTCTGGTCTTGTAGTACTGGAAATAGTTTAGACTTGGCTATCTTTTTCTCAATAAACTATGTTTATATGATCAGGAATGAAATTAATCTGTGAGGTGAACCTTACATTTAAATGTTATTATAACTGAATACTGAGTCAACAATCAAAAACTTTTTTCTTTTCCAAAATACGAATAAAACAGAGGGAAAGACAAAGAGAAGATTAAAAACAAAACAAAAAACCCAAAGCCAAACAAAAAAAAAAAAAAAAAAGAGTGAAAAGAAAATGAAAAGGAGCTACTTTTCCTGCTTTGGAGAGTAGCTTTCAAAAAATGGACAATGTTCGAGTGACAGGCACTTTTGTTAACACAAGGTACCCACATGCACTGACCTTTCAAAGCTAATGCAAAGGTGTTTGTAATCTTTACAATCTGAGACCTTCCTAAGGATATGATTTGCAAAGTTGATATTTACAGACTTCAAAAACAATAAAAAGTGTTAGTGATTTTTAAAATAGAGATTACACCGAAGAGTCAATACTGTTTCTAAAGCATACAATTTGTGCATATTTGTATTTGCTGTGATAGAATTCGCTTGTTTGACACACAGATAGAATGGCCAAAAATCACAGTTGTGTTTCATAGGATATTACCAGGCTTATCTAGTAAAAGGTTAATTTTCTCCACATACCGGTAGTACCATTTTATCTTATTACCCATTGCCTGCCAGTAAAATAAAAAGAAAACAGACACAATGTATGTGGTTTTACTAAGTAAAGTTAAAAATGGGTTAGATTCTACTGCTTTTACCAATATCAGGTAAAACCTCTTCCCTGGATTTTGCAAATATTTGTGGATGTAATTAACTTAAGCATACAATAAGTCACTCCAAAGTCAGTGCTTAATCAGTTTGAGAGACTTACAAAGGAAATTAGCATTTATGAAATACATTATAAATAGCCTTATTTGCACATAGGGATCCATAGTAAAATATTTGGATTGTGTGTTTTGTATACCCTAAGAAATGGAGAAATGTTTTGGCTGCCTGTTCTTTTATTAAACATATTTTTTAAGGCAAAAAAAAATGCTAAACTGTCTGGTAGCTTAACGTTTCACTTATCATACGTTTTGCTAAACAAGAGCAAACCAAGCTTAAAGTATTTTCAAATATATTTATTAAAAAGTCAAAATACACTATTATAAATATTATTTGTTCTAAATAAACTGTTTTCACTCCAATTCCATTTTATTAAAAAGTATTTAGACCACCCAATTTTTATTGCAAATCATTTATCATAATGAGCCAAAGCATTAGATGTATATATTCTTTATAAACCTATGCAAAATTAAATGACAGTGCACTAGTCAGCATGCCATTCAGTTTAAAATTCCAATTATTTATAATATTTAACTAAATAAAAATCTGAAACATTTAAAAACTGACAACTCTATAAATTTACTTGTAATTGTGCAAGATCACCGGTTATTCACAGAAAGTTTCTCAAGATATATCACAGTCCTGAAAACTTAACTCCACTGTATATCCCATCAAGAAAAGAAAGGCACTTTTTGGTGCTCTAGGGAGATTTTGAAATTTGTAACCATATTTTCATTGTCACTATTCAGCAAAGTAATTATTTAGTCAGGAGACCAAACCAGATGATCTAATGATGCCTTTTAGCTTTAAAATTGCCAGTCCTGTTAATGAATCACACATATAATGGTAAGCAGGTGCTTAAGCACTTTCTAGACGTAAGTACATTTTTTTTTCCCTGCTGGCTGAGTTGAGGAGAAACATTAAAACTGTAATCATAGTTTCATGACACTTTAGCTCTATTCTGAACCATTCTAACTTATGCTGACCCATAGGGCACAAGTGAAACATATTTAGGAAGTGCTAAACAGTTTTCCAAAGACCAACTTCTGACTTCATGTTTTAGATTATAATTTCTGAAGAAATTAAAAAAAAAAATTACTTTCCTCCCCTTTCCTTCAAAATATCTTTTTGATGAATCACAAATCAAAAATCATCTACCTTTTCACACATCTACTTCCCTCCAATTTTAAATAAATATTCCCTATGTATTAACACTAGAAACCACAATGTGGCCACTTACACTTTTAAATATGATTATTTTAGGAGAGGTTAGAGATTACATTCATGGCAGAACTGCCTTACTCTTTTTATACCTGCATGCCTCAAAGTTTCCATGGCTGTTATGGGTTGCTGAGACTCTTTCCTAGTGTTACTACTTTCTGTTTTTAGCATGGAGACCAGAAGCTATTGATATTGATTTATCCGACCTAAATATCTAATGAAAAGTTAATTTGGGAAGCCAAGGTAAAAATGGGCTACTCAACAGCAAGATAATTTCAAGAGCAAGAGCAGGGCATTTAGTTACAACACAGGAAACACTAATGTAAAAGTCTGTTTATACCAGTCTTAATAGAGCAAATTATTACTTTTGAAATGTGAGGCAGAGAGGCATTTGAGATATATTGACTTTTTAAGAGCAAAAATCTTCTCCTAAGCTTTACTTAAGAACTTTATGTTCCAAGTACCACTTTTGCACTTTGGTTATCCCTCAAAGTTGAGACAGTTGTTGGGTTGGTGACTTGAAAGGAAGAGTTTGAAATACCCTGTGCTCTGATATTGATCACATTTATAAGCTAATTAAAAGGCTATTTTATTTCAGAGCAGCTTATTAAAGGGCATTGCTCACTCTGCATGTGCAAGTAATTGATGGTGTATGTATTATATGACAGTGCCGGGATGATGTACATTCTTTATTAACATACATACTAAACCACAGAGGAATACACATTTGGGGGAGGTTTTGAAAAAGAAAAACAAATGCTTGTGATGAATGAAGCAAAATAAAAATTATATTGCAAGTTATTACAGAACATGGGCTATTACAATAGTCACATCAAAAATGAAGATCTTTGGGGCAATTTCCAACATGGTACATTTGACATGATAGTCTTCACATAATTACAGCAGTAATTTTCCTTTCCAAAGTATCCAATAGCCTTGAACCTGGACCATAAGCATGGTAGTAACATCTCTTCTGATGCATTGCCCTTGACCTTGTTTGTGCTTTCTTAGGTTGAGAATCTGAAGCCTTATAATGCTTATAAAATGAAATTCACTTTAAGTTTTCAGCCGTGTGTCTATCCATAAAGGACAAGGTTGTTTTTTTTCAGAAATTTCTTTTTTGTGTAGCAAGGCTGACTTGAGACTATACTGGCCAAGGAAGGCAGAAAATTCATTTTCATGTGCCTTTTCTGTGATTCTTGCCATCAAGATAATCACTATACTATACTAGCACACTGTTTGAAAAAAATATTTGCTAAATTTAAAGTGTACAAAACTCATGAAGCAAAAGGAGTAGAACTAATATGTCATTTTTCTAGATTCAGTTGTGATCTCCATGAGAGAGGGAGACATAACAGAGTAGCCTTGGCTATAGATATGGATGCATCTGAGACACCTGCATCCAAGTGAGTACTTTCACAAGATGGAAATGCATCAATTTTCTTGATAAATCAAGAAAGCAAAGCAAACAGAACACCAGACATGCACCTTACATTTTCTCTATGGATTTTATTTGCAGTGTAGATATAGCTAAAATATTACTACTGAGTGTTGGCCAAGCAATTTGTGAGCCTATAAACTTTGATTGATGGATGCTGGTAAGAATGGACCAAAAGATCTTGCACCTGAAGATGATGTACTGAGTGACTCATGATAGTTTACGATGATGTTTAAAGCCTTAACAGTACTGCTTGTTTCTGTGTAAGAGCTGATTTTGTTACTTGGACCAAAGGCCACTGACATTTTGGTTCCATAAAACATCCATCCATCCATCAGAACAGGTTTACATTCAGAATATGAAAAGCCACAGTTAAGACTGTGCGCAAACACTATTGAACTGAAGTAAAATAACTGTTTTCTTATGTGAAACACCATGGGATCATGGTAACGTGGAGAATTGGGAAGAAGATATCTGCTGAGTCTTCACTAGCAGACCTACATCATGTACTCTGTACATATGTTTTACTGACACTTGAAAATCATGGTGGGACATATGATTTACTGTGGGCCATATTTCATTTGAATACAGGTTAAAGAATGAATGCTTAGGAAACTGATATTTATAATGAGGAACTCCCTAAGAACAATTGTCTGTAATATGGCTGATCAGGATGAAGATTATTTCAAACAACATATTTTACTTTGATCCTCTTGGTCGAAGGGGTCAGTAGTTGGAATCAGATTTAGGTGAGAAAGAGTCTGATAGGTTTCCCAAGCAGTCTATGAAATTTTCTTTATTGACCATCTTCAGTCTTCAAGTACATAAGTTTATATTGAAATTGTAATTCCTTCTAGCTGGGTACACCGCTAAGGCCCCATGAAGTTCAGTTCTGACAGTCGAGGGTGTTGTCAGTTTTATTACTGTAACCATTTCCATATTTCACAAAGTCCAAACTGCCAAAATTTCGAGTGGTGAATTGCATCTTCTTTAAAGTTTAGTTTTCGTGTCAAAGATTTAGATGTTTCATTTCACATAAAAGTTGACACAAGTCATTGTCTATTGTAGGGATAAGATCAAACATAATCAAAACACTTTTTCTGAAAGTTGTGAAAAGCATTTAATGATTGCAAACTCTAACTGATGCCCCCCACAAACTGAGGGACAGAAAAGTATTATTCAATGCAGGAGATTTAAAATGCTGTGGATAATTTTCCTATATACCTTCATTTTTTAACTTTGTATTTTTAAAAGCTGTCTTGTGTAAAAATGAGGGAACAAATGATTTTTGTGAAAAATAAGTATATTAGTGATTTGAGCACATTCCTCAAGTGACACAAGAAAGTGATGGACACTGGACTGTATTCAATAGAGCGCCGGTATTCTAAGTAACTTCATATTGAGGAGAAATTAGTAAACAAATCTTAAAATCTGCTTCTGGGTGGGTACAGAGCAATGGATGGAGGAAGCAGATAGTTTTTCTAACCAGGGACTAACCGCCTTGTCTGTCATTTCTCATAGCAACTCAAAATGTTTCCAAACAAAACAAAACAAACAGGATTTTTTAGAGCCTTTGGAGTCCCATATTTATAGATTTGCTGTGGTTCCGTTGCTAACCCCTCCTTCTTCCACCTGCAAACAACACAAACATAATGTTCATGACTCTCGTTAGTAGAAAGGCTGACTTGTAAAGCCACCTCAGACCTTTTGTGAATACAGAGAACCAGAGAACCTCAGCCTTGCATGCGCAAGATGCCCACAAAATGAATGATCCACCATAGCCATGGATAGCAGAAAGTGTTTTAAATCTCTTTTGAAAAGAAAAAATTATTGCAGAATTTCTTCAGCTCCCAAGCTGAAGTATCTGTCCTTCCACCTGTTCTCTCCCCAGGTTAAGAAATCTGTAATGTTTCCTTCATCTACAGGAGCATCACAGGCAAAATATCCTATATCTATATATACATATTTCCAAAAAGAAAAATATCTATAAATTTCTTTTAGAATTCTGTCAGAAGTTGTACAGAGCTTGATTTAGAGACCTATAGCAGTCCATGATACTAAAATTGTATGCAATGCTTTGAAAATGTACTCCTTCAGTTTTTGCAAATCTGTTTACATGCAGATGCAATTCTTTCACAAGAAAAAAAAAAGTTGCTCTCTTTCACTGAAATATCACCAGCATACCAAGGTGCCAGAGCAGTCATGAATAGTAATGTTGACAGATATGTGGACAGATTATATATAAACATGTATATCCGTAACTGTGTGCACAGTGAAGGCTGTGATTTAGTTTTCAATTCCACTAGCAGTGTCCCATCATTCCCATGAGACCCACTGATCACTCAGGGCTGCATTTTGGGGTGATTGGTCCATTTTTGCAACATCTTGCTATTTTATAAGTGCCAACAGCATCCCACTTTGTATAACATGCCTGCAGTTCCTGCTGCATTCTACTTTTAATGCTGGCCAAAGCTTGCTTGTTTTGATATCACTTGTGCTCAGTGGGCAGTCTAATCAGCCTGGTTGATGGCTCCCCTGATTCTCATAGCTCCCACTGTGCTCAAGGTTGCAGTATATTAGCCTCAACACAAATATGAACTTAAAAGTATACACAAAGTATTTATTTAGATAACACATGCAGATGAATTCACATATTCCCTAAGATAACTTTATGACATTTATGTGAAATACTTAAACACAGAAATGGATATCTATGATATGCAGATAGACTCACTGATGAACTTATTGTTTTATTGTTACAAAAAAGTAGAATTAATTGTATAAAACAAAGGTGGAAGTATTTTCTAAACTATGTTGATGAGTATATTTATTGAAGTGAGTTCCTGAAATTAAAGGTATTCTTTCCTTTTTAAAATACCAGTTCAAGTAGTCACAGTTCTACCTATTTAGTCCATGAAACATCAATTTCAAAATTGCTTCTAAGTTCCTGATCTTTGGAAACCCTTGCTTTGCAGAGTTATTCGGTGTCCGTTTGCTTTCCATAAACAAAAAAGAGGAGTGAGGAGGTTAGGTGGGGCTGTGATTTTTGAGATATAGCGTCATGATGCAAAGTGACAATCAGCAGGGCATGTCACTGTAAAATGTTCTATATTGCAACATCAGGCAATGCTGATACTTGAAGAATCTATAATATGAACTTTTCTCAAATCAGAATTGTCTGCAATATGAGCCTAGAGATTTTTTTGATAGATTAAAATTTCCTTATAAACAGTCCAGCCAATATTAACAGATGTCATGTAATTCTCTACATACAGTCACATTGCCGTTTATTTTACTGCATTCATTTTACAGTATTCCTGTACTATCAGATTTATTGAGCATAAACAAGCATTTTGATTTCCTTCTAATTAACCTGCTCCACCTCATGGTTGCTATCAATGAAGTCACACTGTATTTTTTGTAGGTGTCTCTCGGCCTTTCCAGCCCAAAGAGATTATTATGGCAGATGAAGTGTATGGGGCTTGTTCCCAAAACAGTTTCCACCGAGTGGACCTCTGAAGAACTGGCCTCCGATCTCTCTGATCAAATGCTGATCAAATTCTTTTTCTGGAGTATTATCAGGACATCTTCTAGGGGCTGAATTCAGTTCTTCCTGGTCCTGGAGCACTGAATGAAGCCATAGTGATGTAACTAGAAACAGGGCCTATGTTTTTAGCGAAAATGCCTTTGTTACTCAAAATGAAAAGGAAATAAAGAAGGAAATACAGAGAAGTTATAAAAAGAACCAATGAAATACTACTCTGAAGGAAAGTTTTCTTGTATTTTTCAAATGTAATATCTGGAAAAGCTGTTCTGTTGCAGTTCTGTCTACAATAGATATAAACTTCATGCATAAAAGCTGTATTAAAATGGTGTTAAATTAGCAGGAGTTGGGAAGCGTGCAATTTAAAATGACATGCTGCATTTTATGTGCATGACAACAAATGCCTCAGTTGTATACCAACTGATTTCCTTTTACATAAATTCTTATATTTGCTCCTCTTCCCAGTCGTTCTTTTGTTTCTGCTCCTTTCTCCCTCTAACCAAATAATTCGTCCCCAGTGGGGTTCAGTAGGAATTGAGAGCTCCAACTTGCATTGAATTAAAAGTAGGATTCTGTTTTATACACCAAACAGTATATAAAAAATGAAACTACACTCAAAACATAGACGTTGTCTGCATGCAATAAGGTTTCCCTCATTACCGTGATGAAATCATCTGTATCTGATCAAGATAAATTCCAATATCCCTATGATAAATTCCCTCTCCCCTGGAAAAGAATACAAAAGGCTTGATCTCTCTATTGGCATTTATCTTCTCTGATGTGGAGGGATAAGTCAAGTGCAATAGTCACCAGTGACTTATTATTTCTCTCCTCACACGTGAAGATGAATGTCATAAGGGAGATAAGCCATCATGTGCATATATTATTATATATACAACGCTATGTATGAATAAGGAGCTATTAAACACACTATGAACATTTTCTTTTCCCTTCCTACTTTTTTTTACTCAACCTAGACTGTGGTTAACGAAAATTAGAAGATGCTGTAAGGTCATGTGGAAATGAAAAGCTTCAAAGGCTTTAATATTTCCTTTGGTACTACAGCCTGTCATCAGTGAAACAGACATAACCTCTGTTTCTGTTTGACTGAGAACTGTTTGACAGAGGCACTAGACTGGGACTGCAGGCACCTGAAATTTATCTACTTGTTCTGTTGAAGATTTCTCTTCTATTCTTTGATACTTAACTTTCCACGACTCAGTTCTCCATCTAGTAAACATGATATTCATAGCCCTTGCCTCTAGGTGCTGTGTGAGCACGTGGAAGACAATGAGGTCAAACAGCACTGTATTAGAAGAAGTGTACCTGTCTTGGAAACATATCTGATAGTTGACTGGCATTTTAAAATGTATCTAGAGATAAAAAATTACCTACACCTAAGAATTTCTATAATGGGTCAGAAGAAAGCTCTATTTATCTTATTTATTTGTCTCTAAAAGTAGCTAATCACAGAAGCCTAGGAAAGAGCATCAGAACAAAGGAGTCTCACTATTTTTTAATGAGGAAAGATTTCTGGCCATGCAGAACAGTGCTGGACATTACTGAGGATGTCAAACTCATATTCATCCTACAACCCTCTCAGCCCCTGCTATAAGCTCCTCCCCCCAACAGCTGGGGGGGGGTGGGGGGAAGGCAGGGGGGTTGGCTGCCCGCACACCAGGGACCCGTGGTCCAGCTCTGATGTGGCCCAGCTGTGTCACTTCACTCAGGCTGCTGAAAAAGGGCTGCGAAGAAGCCTCCAGAGGGGTAAGAAATGCAACATTACAGACAGAGGTAGGTTGTTGAGACAAAATCCTGCAGGGAAAAAAATAATAAAAAGACATGGGGAGGCTCTATAGGTCTATAGAGGTCACTTGCTGCCTAAGTCTATTGGCAGCAGTCTGTAACTGTTGCTCTCTGGTGTTATATTGTAATTCATCATTCGCCCAGGTTAACCACTAATGACAACTCTATTCTAGTAACTCTAAACCAAAATAAATTTCAGAAGCAAAACTAAAGATCCTGACTCCTTAGATGAGCTACACATGTCCTAAACCAAAAAGTGACATATTCAATCTTCACACCAGCTCGATAGCCCGACACTTCCAATATAGACTAGTAAAAATGTATTGTGTTGTACATGTACTGTAATATGTACATGTATTGTATATGTATTGTAACACACAAAAATATGCTTGCTTTACTGATTTTAAAGCAACAAAATATTTGAGATTTTTGCCATGTTATGTTGTTGAAAATCACATAATATTTCATATAATCAACAAATAATCCTTTCGGCCTGCAAAAACTGAAAATTTATCTGCTTGTTCCATTGAAGATTTCTCTCCAAGTATCAACCTACAGATATATTCCAAAATACATATGTAAACTGTCAGAGAAGATTCATTTAAGATATTTATTTAAACTACTTACCTGAACTTTGGGCCATTAATTTGTTGAAATCACTATGGATTAATAAATAAGATAAAATCTATCAGATATAAATTATAATTATTTATCCAAAGTTTACAGTAAACAGAAGAAAAATGTGGCATGTCCTCTGCTTTGTGTAGTTACTGAAAGTGCTTAGAAAGAATATCGTGGAGTGACATTCTGTAACATGAAGTTCTCCAGAGAACACCAGTAAATCAAAGCTGTGTGTTGAAGACAATGCATTCTTCCTTGCTGCATTCATATTTTTCAGAACACAGCTTCATTATATCTGATAAACGTAGAATTATTTTCAGAATGTCATTTGTGTTAAGGGATAGCTACACAGGCTCTATAATATGTAAAGGGTAGAGTTTAAGTGAAAATCTGGCCCCATTAATTTATTTGGAGCCAGGGTTTTTTTCTATGATAACATATTAGAAAAATGCAGTTGGTTTAAACAAGGCACCAGATGATATTCATATCTTTGTACAAATAAGTAATTTTTAAGAGACTCCATACACCTAGTCAGAATGAATGCAGCAGCTGTTGGCCAATATTTTCCTATACCACTTTTATAACATTTGGATTGCATACCTAATATGCACAATACTGAGTGAGGTACCCATGAGGCTGATTACTTTGATCTGAGTCTTTCAATACAAGAAAGTCACCTGACTGTCAGCAATTTATAGATTTTGGTGTTCAAAAGCCACTGTCATCATTATCTTGCCTTGTTTTCTGTGACACAAAATACAAATTTCACCCAATAATTGTTGCATCAGAACTAACATCTTGTGACTGAACTGTAACTTCTCTTTCCAAAGGCCACACAAACTTGATTTAAAACAAGAAAACATTGGATAGTCAACCACATCCTTTGGCAATACATGCAACTGGCTAATGACCCTTAGTGTTAAAAATCTTCTGCTTATTTCTCATCTGAACATAACTAGCCTCAGCTTCCAGCCATTGAAATCTCATTACCTCTTTTTTAGAATAAAGCACCCTTTTGGATTAGAAGTCTCCTCCAACTCTAGATTCTTACAGAACAAAATCATGTCACAATTTAACCTTCTGTCATTAAAGAAAACATGCTGTGCTTATTGCAATCATTGTAAAGTATGTTTTTCAGCCCTTGGGATTATTGTTAATGGGTAAACAAAAAGAGTGAAGCAGTGTCATGGCTTCCTCTGTGCAACTTTTTTTTTCTCCTTTATTTTATCAGTTACTTTCAGACTAAAATAAACCAACTCCCACCATAAACATTTAAGCCTTCGCATAGAAATCATATCTAGCACAGTGCAATTGCATTCCTGACCACAGTATGTTGCTACCAAGTAGTCTACTATTCAACTAAATATAAGTACATGGTCGCTTTGGTCTAATCATGTAAGCCCAAATAAACAAGAAAATCTTATTTTTGAAATATTTTGAAACTAGGATGCTGTTGATTATTTGTGCTTCAAAATGTAAAACAGTATTAAAATTTAACCATTTGTTGAAAACAAAACCTTTTTCCAGTTAGCTTGTATATTATAAGATTTTTAGACTTTTTATTTTTAGAAATCAGTCTTTTTTTTTTTTTTTTTACAAAACCGCCTCCTAAATAGGCCTTTCTCTACATAAATTTTACTTTGCATTCTAGAATATCAGCCATTTGCAGCTGACAGCTTTGCATTATTTTCTAACCAGTTGCAAGGAGATCTGTTACGTGAGATTTACATTTTTACTTTGCTGAAGGGTGGAGTCTTTGCACATTTATTCAGTCACTGTTATTCACCTTCCAATAACAAAGGCTGCTATAGATGTGAAATCTCAGTATTTGAGACAGAAGAAGAACAGAAGAACACTGCCAGCTCACAGGAGAACAAGTTTTGTCCAAAATATACTCTTTCCATTGGAGGAATTGCTGGGTGGTAGTAAACTGTTTCAGAAGCCAAGCTGAGTAAGCTAATCCTGTTCCAATCTCTGCAGCAAAGTGGATATGATTTCCAACGCAGTGGCTGAAGCATGTCAAAACATAATAGTAAGTAATATACAAACTACACTAACCTACACCTAGGAAAGCAAAGTAGCAGATTAAATTGTAAAATGTTACAATGTCTTTTAGAAGGAAAAAGAGTCCTGAGTTTTGTTCAATTTGCCAACTTTCCCTTAAGAAAATGTTTGTTTCCAGATTTTCTTCTTCTTTTTCTTTCTTTGAGTACTGACATGAATGGCAGCTTCCTCTTCTCTGTGAGTCATGCATTGAGATTATCTGAAAGCAAAATAAATTCAGGAAAACAGAATTTACCTATCTCTCATACCCACCAAATTTTCACACGTTTTACGTGTTTACACACTTTTTATACCAGGCGAAATGATATTTGGCCTTCTAATACAGAGGTAAAGCTGTATATAACAAAGACCCAAAATGTTTTGCAGACTTTCTATTTACAGCTGATTATCTCAGTTGTTAGGGTATGAGAGAACTGTTAGAATGAGCCATGAGGCTCCAGTGACTACTGAAGATGAAGGAAATACTCCTTTTACCTCATTAGGTTTTGGATTAGGCATTAAGTCAATAAGATGTCATTGCTCAGATTTCTGCATAAGAGTAATATTGTAACTCCTTTGGCTACAGCAAGAGGGCTAAGCCAATGGGAAGGATTTTTTGTATTGTGGCAACAGTACAGCTCATCATTTGTCACAGAACTATGTAATTACCTGTGACCGAAAGCACTTCTCTGTAAGTTTTAAAGACATGTTCATTAAACTCACTATTTCTGTAGTGCATTCTTAAATGTTAGGAATAAATAGGAATTACAAGACTTACAGGAATTAATATTGAAAACATAGCTATGCACAAAGTATGGTATTCAAGCTTATGTTTTTATTTTTTGTAAGGAAAAATATCCTTTCTTATCAATACACTGTGGAGTCATGACTGTCTGATAAATTTTATTTGTAAAATAAAAATTTCTGCAATTTTTTTCCAATTTGAAAAATTCATGCTTTGCCTTACATCCTGCTCAACTTTTGTTTTGTAGGAAAATGATACTACCTGAGATATTCCTTTGCCTTTTGCAACAGTCAGTCCAGAATAGCTATAGATGTTTAAATCAAATGTTGTAAAGAAAGACAGTGCCATCTACTCCATGTTGAAAATTTTCTATGCCAAGTTTCAGAACAACATGAAGGAAAAGAGGTAGGTTATAAATCCCTTGAAAATAAGGTTTATAATGGAAGTGCTGACAGACATTTAACGATAGCAGCAATAGCTGGCACCACAGTAATAAAGAGACTTAAATGAAAAAAAAAAAATCTGTATGCTTCACAAAGGCTCTTGGATTTCAGGGTAAAGCTATGTGCAGACTCAATGTAAAGATGGATGTTAATATACTCAATTCATTATGATGCTTGGGTGTCATTTACAGAAAATCTCAGAAATTCAACTTGCAGTCATACTGTGAAAGTGTCTGAAAGAAGAAACACGGTATTGCACCTATCACTAGTATTTCCCTCTCCTTCTCTCATGATATAATCACTCATCTGAGTCTTCCTCATGCCTAAGATTCAGTACCCAGAACAGCCTGCTCAATTACCATGCAAACGGCAGCCTCTACTCTGCATCAAAACAAACACAAAGTACAACTACAAATAAATAGTTATTGGAACCCTGTCACCCTCTGTCTGATGCTCAAGTAAGATTCCCATTCACTCTTGACAAAATGTCTTTCCCCCAATGGATGAAAAGGGATTGACGGGCACTGCTAGAACTGTGGCCAAGTGCAGCCTTCATCCTAGAGGGGACCTGCAAGCTAATAGCTGGTGAGATACTCAAAACAGCAGATAGAGCAGTTTTCTTTTTTAAAGGAAACATATACATAGGTACATTAACACTCTTCTTGCATTCTGCAGCTCAGACTAAAAATTAAAGCAATGACCTTAGACTTCTCTTGGTGTTAAACATTTTCTATTCATTCAATGAGCAACAAGAGCTAAATATACTTGGCTTTTCCTCTCTTGCTTTTTTTATTTCTATTCCCTCTTTTCTTTCCTTCCCCTTGCTATTTCCCTCCCTCTGTTTTTGTTGGCAGCAGTGTAGTTGAGTTGACCACTGAAACACCTGCTAAGGCCTATTTGCAGTCCCCTAGCAATAGCAATTTATAGATAAAACTGGTCACTTATATATTCCTGTCTCCAAATAATGAACCAGGTTTCCCTCAAATAGCTCCACTTGGTAATCCTTTCATGTCTATTCCGCTCCTGAGCCATTTCTGTAGAGCATTGTCTACTGGGAAAGGGATGCAAAGTGAAAAGAAGCAATTGTGTGCGTCTGTGTGTGTTCTTTCTCCATGCCTATAAAACCCAACCCAAACTGTCAAGGTGACAATCCAAAACGATAATCAAAACCACTTTTTACATTCCATCTTGTAACTGCCGCAGGCAAGTTTTAAAGGAGATGCTAACAAATCCCAAAGAATACCAGGTATTAAATATTTGATACAGCCAGAAATGTATACAATAGACATCAAACTTATGTTGTATATCTCTGTAATTTCTATACCATAGGTAAACAACCATATTTCAATAAAAAAGTCTTAGATGGGTATTTGGAAATCTACATGAAAATCTGTTTACATTTTAGAAACAGCTCTGTTGTTTCCAATGCAGCTACAACAACAACAAAAAGAGATTTTGCTTGGGAATATTATCTCCCAT
This sequence comes from Platalea leucorodia, assembly GCF_965183815.1. Lineage (NCBI taxonomy): Eukaryota > Metazoa > Chordata > Aves > Pelecaniformes > Threskiornithidae > Platalea > Platalea leucorodia. The sequence continues at coordinate 83,159,586 of NC_138825.1, forward strand.
AGACACACTATGAAAAATATTTTCAAGGGTGCCTTTCTAGCTGTTTGCATCTTTACAAGTATTTGCTTTAAAGCAATCTTATATTCATACTACAGCCTGGTTTAAAAATTGTAAGGCTGCTGATTTACAAAATAGTTTACACTCATGCCTACAGTCTGCATTTTAAATTTTTCCAGGACTTAGGTATTAAAATTCAGTTCATTTTTACAGTGTCCTTCATAGGGAGCATTGAGAAGGCTGCATAGAAAGAAGGGATCTTATGAGTAAAAGGAAAAGGAAAGCTCAGAAAGAGGTGTAAACCGAGGTTACTCTGCTTGAGAGAGTAAGATAAATATGGCAAGCCAGTAGAAAGAGTGACCTTGCCCCCAGTCTGTACAGTCAAAGAAAGGAGAAAAAGAAGGAGCTTTAAAAAGACTTGGTCACAAAGTAGGCTGATGGTAAACAAATGTAATAGAATGGTGTGTTTAGAAAAAGTAGGTGAGTGAACACGTGATCCACTTAACATGTATCAGCTGAGCCATGTTAATTGCGTGTGTGTGTTTAGCTCACAGTAAATATAAGATAATTTGACCTAGCTCATATAAGTTAATTGTATGTTGCATTAAAGTAGTTCACTTTTGTTTGGGGTAAAGAGCACATGTATGAGCAGTGACTATGAAAGTAATTTCCACATAACTTTAGACTACTGCAGTGTGGAAATCTTCATCTCAGCCATTTCTTCTAAACACTCTTCATAATCAATGGAAAGAAATAGGCATTCGGGGGACATGAATCTTCTGATATATGTTAGATGTCTACTGCAGAATGCAACCTAAGAGTGGCAAATTTTTTTCACTGACTACAGAGAAAGTCAAAATGACTAGTTCAGATGTAGCCATTTACCCTGGCTCAGAAAATTCCCCCTAATGAGCAACAGCTGTAAGGTACCTTGTTACACTGCAGTAACTTAATCATGAGCCTAAGATCCTGGAATTAACAGCCAGGGGTGGGGTCCTGCTAGGACAGAAAATGGTCTCCAAAGACAGAATTCTCTCTGCATAATTTTATGCCATGCATTTAAAGAAAAAAAAAAAAAAAGAGGGAAAGCAAAAGAGAGGCACAGAGAGGTGAGTGGCCCAAGGTCACCCAAAAGGTCAGAGCCTGTATCTGGTTCAGTGACTTACCATTGAACTGCACTGCTGCTAAATGAAAGTAGCAAAAGAGCACAAGGGAGGAGGAATTTTTGCCAACTCTTCCCCTCCACCCTCTAAGGATGCATTAGTTCAGGGTTTATTGAGTATTAAGTAGGTAGAAGTAAAAAATAGCTGTAAACAGTATCTGAGCAGTTGCTCCCCTTATTGTGTAGTGCAAAGTTCACTAAGATGATCCTTGCATGCCCCGTTCACAGCATTGCACAATATCTATATTAGGGAGTTTAAAGCCACAGGGCCCCAAAGTAGAGGCCTTTCAGGACAGCAACTTTACTCACATGTAGCACCCATGGTGGCAAATGCATAACCATTAGAATAAAGTGCCAGGTGTAATGAACTGGTAGCAACTGAAGAGCCTAGGTAACTAGAAGTTATTTCAAAGTATCCAGGGTTGGGACCCATGTGCAATCAAGAAGGGGTCACTTCAAGAGCTGTAACCAGCACATCCCTGTTCTGACTCTCTTGAATGTCCCTGGGATTTGGATTAAGATTTCCACATTTGCAGATGCCCTCTTTCTTATAGCTGACTACAGGCCTTTTAAGATCTTTTTTTGGCACCCTGATTTTCCAGTGTTGAACATAGCCTGTAGAGCAGAGTTGTGATATGTTCTTGCTAGTACAGCGTTTGTGAGGGAAGGCAACTGTATTCTGCAGGAACTGGAGATTTCAAGGATTCTTCACACTTTGAATCTGATAGAGTGCAATGTAGTAGACAAGCCTGAAGGGATTCTCAGTTATGGATCACTGTAACAAAGTCTGCATTGAAGAAGAAAATGCGCCAGCTGAGATGATAAAGCAAAATGTTTCCAGTCACTGCTATCTGAAGGACAGAAGAGTCTGATATGAACTGAGCTTCTGAATAGGTATGTCATCCTTAGCTCAGGGAGAGAACAGACTTCCTAAAAATGCTGCCTTCCACATCTCAGGATCACAGCTGGCTTCCACTTAAGAAGCCTACCCCAAGACTGAACGAACAAAGCAATAATTCTATTTGCATCCACCGGAAAACATCACCACAGACTGAGCTGACTTCATCAATTGTACTCATAGGCTTAGCAGAAGCATGGAAGAGAGGACAACAGAAGCACAGGGGACAACAAGGCTAAGCTTTGAGAGAGATCCGAGCAGGCCAGGGAGCAGAATGGATTAAGGAAAGGATGTCCTCTGGGTTGTCTCAAGAGAAACTGAACTGCCACCTAAAGTAATAGGTACAGCTGTTTCTAAAGACCCATGGGATACAGGGATGCTCAGAGAACTGGCCCAATTTGGCCATACAACAGGCCATACTTGAATTTTTATATCAATCAACATCGCAAAGATGGTTGAATAGAGCGGTATTTGGTCAAACATAACACTGGAGACTGGGTTTTTTTTTTTAAAGAGGCTTTACAGAAAAGAATTCCTGTGAAAGCCAAGCACTCCTTTAGTAAAAGCAAATACTGTGAAAATATGTATTTCCCAGCATTTCCATGACATTGGAAGTTATTGTATTATTCAATAACTGACATTAAATAATTAATATCGCCTTGTTTTAGTTGTGATCAGGTTGAGGTGGCCAGAGGCTGTGGAGTGGAGGGACTCATAGCAACAGTAGGAGGAAGTGTCCTCCAAAAAGCTGCCTGACAGTAGTCCCCAAATCCCAATTTCCTGCCACCTGAAGAGAAAAATCCAGAACTAAATGTTTCATTTGATTTTATTTTCCTACAGTGCCAGCCCATTCATTTGGGACCCAATGAAAAAGGAAATGATACATGTGAATATAAGTCTTCACAGAGAGTTTTAAAATTTATTTTTAAAATTTGTGTCAGTGCTGTACATTATGCTTTGTTGTCAGCCACTGATATAAATTGCATCTGCAGTCCAAGAGGGTGGAGCGTGACAGGTAGTGAAGTAGAATTTTAATTAACAAAAAAAAAAAAAAAAAAGAAAATTCTTCTGAAATACATTATAAAGTGTCCTGCTCAATAAGAAGCCAGAGAAGGAAATTAAATCTGGTTACACATATCCTTTCTCTACAGTTCCTTCTGCTCAAGAAACAAACCCGGCCTGAACTGGCTACTGGAAGAAAGGAACATAGAGAAACCCTCCGATTATATTATTGTTTCTAAATATTTAGGTTACAGTATGACCCAGCCATCTCAGTGATTATTCAAGAATGTCATGCCAAAGCTATCAGAGAGAAGCAGGTACATGTGTAGACATACAGGACTGTTTTTTGCTTTGGTTGCTCTACTGAGATGTTCTCCTATAACAAAAACAAGCACACACACACACTCACAAACAGAACTTAGGAGTCAAACTACTATGAAACACTTTCCTGCAGTTATAAGAGCTTGACTAAGAAAGACCTTCATTCTTTCAAGTACGTTAGATTTCAGGAGCAGAAAAGACCTTTAGTTTGTGTAGTCTGATTCTTCTATGTAGCAGAAGTCATAGTCTTTAATGAAGTTGCTTCTGTGTTGACCCTTCATTTCGCCTTTCAGAGTAAAAAATACGATTTCCTCCTGAGGAAAAAAAAGAATGAAATGTAGATGCTGGAGATAATTATGTTTGATGTGCCACATCTTTCTCCTTACTCAACATTAACTCTTTTATACATTCTGACACACCAACAGACAAGGGACAGGGAAAACCTGATACAGCTAGTTTATTGCAAATCTTAAAAAGTGATTAAGAAAGGAGCATTCTGTTGCTTTCTACTATATCTGGTTTTGGTTTTGTTGCCGTGTTCTCCCATTGGTGCCAGCGAGGCTGATTTCTCCATTCCTGGTGGATTTAGACAACAAACAAAAATTGCTGAGTTTGCATCATCTCCCTTATCACTGGAGCATTAGAAATGAACATTAGAAATAAGCAAGTTTTTAGGAGAAGTGGGACTGCCTTTCATCCATTTATTTGAAAGTCTACTTTGGAGCTCCATGTTTGTGAAACACTTTCAAATTTGATGCTAACTTCAAAGAAAGGGAACTTGAGTTCTTTCTTATCAGTAATAGTATATTTCAAAATAATCTACAAACTGCTCATTTGGAGGAAATGTGGCATTCTTTTAAACAAATATGACCTCTAGAGGGGACAACTATTTCAGAAAAAGGACATAACTCAAAGCCTCACCTTGCCATGCATCTGACTTCTGGCCATACCTCTCACTGATTACTAAACTCAGTTTATACATTTTTCTTTACTTCAGTAGTGGGCTAAAGGAACCTTTACAGCAAAAGCAGTTATAGTAACTATGCAAGTCCAGAAACAAAAATAACTTTTCACTAGTTTGATATTCTGGCTTTTTCATGTAATCCACACTGAGGCTGCTCTAAGTTTTAAAGTCATCAGAAAGTACAGTTCAGGTTCTTGAAGGTCACCCCTTTACTCCATAGTGGGCTCAGGTTGTGGCATCATCTGAAACAAAAGATAGACAACCACCAGAAGTGAGAGTTGTGTGCAGAAAGTCACGTAGTCATAATTCTGGTTTACTGTAGTAAAAATCCTCAATCTACTGGCAGAACACAGCCATATAATCCTGTGAAGTATGAGCAAGACAGCATCATGTAAACTCAGCCAATAATTTTCTCCAGGATATAAAATACACAGTGACTTATGTTGGAGTTACATGGTGCTGACAAGAGGTGATAGTGATGCTTAGCAATAATAATATTGCTAATTACATTGCTATAATAAAGATGTAATAAATAATGCTATTAGTTCCTCTGTAGCATAACACATCCTTATGGCATTGTAAACACAGATAATATAGCTGGCAAGCATCAGTTCTAAAGCATGACAGCATGGTGGGAAGCCAGACTGTAGCCAAATGAAAATAAAAGGACCAAAATGTCCTTTCGATCTGTTACTATATGGCTTCTGTAGCTTTGCATAGCATTTTCTATGAAAGTCTCACTGAAGATACCTATATATTGAAAGCAAATAAGATTTATAAAAATATTCATTTCTAGGCTTCAACTATACTTCTGGTGCTATTTTAGGGGGAAAAAATAAAAAAAAAACCTGCCCAAAACTAAGACAAATCAGTCCTTCAAACATGTCAGATGTATTTTAAAACTATCGCTTTGCTTTTGGGAATCTTTAAAACATATCTTATCATTTTTTCACGTATTGAAGACAGTTTACAAAAGCTCCTTTCATGTATATTTAATGACCCATATTTGTAATCAAACATGTGATCATTTATAGTGAGGATGCTGCAGTTGCCAAGTCTATTACAGGCTAGTTTTCTGAAGGTAGCAAATAGTACCATTTATCTCTCTGTCTGTCAAAAAGCTATACCCCCCTGGTATTTGTACACATAACCTAACATTTAACCAAAGCGTGCTTTGACCTAGGTAACTAGTTAGCAAACAGACTTGCTTAACCTTGTGGTTGTGCCCCCTCCCCAGTGTATCCATGCACACTCAGTGAAATTGCACCAGGAGAGTTAGAGGCCACGTTTCAGAGCTGCACTCCTCTTTGGTTGCATCTGCGGCACTGTTTGGAAATAAACAATGCTACTATAGGGATAACCCAGTTTCTGTTTTGCAATCCAGAGCATGCCGATCACCTTACTGCCGACCAGTTTCCTCACCATCACTAGCACCGTCTTCTCTGGTGTTTGCTCGGTCAAATATTCCACACTTTTTAAGCACGTGTAAAGGATTACAGAAACCCTTATGTGCATCTCCAGAGAGCAGCCAGAAAGGGTTAAACAAAATCAACCCTGACAATACTAGAAACAGTTCTCTCAGTGTGTGTTGGTTCACTGCTCCACAGGGCATAGCAGATGTTGTGTCTGGTAGTAAGAAGGGCCCAGGAGGTGTGAGCTGTCAATCACTTTTTTTCCTAACTACAGGCTGTGCTATGGATATGAAGCACGACTAAAACAATCTGTCTCAGCTGGGGTGTGTGAGGTATCAATAACCCTTGGCAGAGGTGTCAAGAGCCTTGCTGGAATCAAACTACCCTGCTGACCAGCTGCTTAGCAAGTTAACAAGGCGGCATTCAGCGCTCACTGCCCTCCCAGCCCAACAATTAACACAACTGGAGCAGGGCTCCGCTGAAATGCGAGAGGAACCTCGCCGCATCGCCCTTGCGCTGGCGACAAAGAGATGCACAGATCTTTATTCAGAAGCATCCGTAACAACACGCGAGGAGTGAGAGAAACTAGGGCAGAGAACATGTTTTATTCTCAAATCAAATATGCGGATAAATATTAGCAATATGCAGCAAAACTGAACGGACTCAAGAAAAATAGATTTGTAAAGTATTTTCATGCACGAGGCCAGTGTCTGTAGAGCAGAGGGGGAGCTCCAGTAAGGAATAAATTGTGTTGAGATGCTAGAGTAAGGTAAATTTAAACAACAGCAGGAACAAACAATGTAATGAAAGAGTTCTGTGGCGCTGGTAATCCAAACAATAGCTGTGTAGTGGCTTGTTACAATCATCCACATGGCTGGTTAGAGTATTATAGAACAACCAGGTTGTAAAATGAACAGGCGATAGTTGGAAAGTCTTAAACATTTTGCACTCATGGGTCATGTACTACTCAGCCTCGTACCAGCATAAATTTGGGAGTAATGCCATTAAAATCAATGGCTTCACAGTGGTTTTACAGGGAAGGATCTGGCCCATTTATAGAGCATTATCCAATTTTTCATTTTACAAACTGCTAACTCCAGCTCTTGGAGTTAATGTTTTTCCTGAGCCCCCAACACATTTTTTTTGTTTTGTTTTGAAAACTGAATTACTTTCAAGTCTTTTTGTATTCTACATTGCTTTATTTTGTGGTTTTGTTCTCAAGGGCATCAACCAGTGATTATATACTGTTCCATTCTGCCAAAAAAAAAAATACATGGTGTACGGCAAAACATGAATATTAGCTTTAAACAATTTAATGTTGTTTGTCTTTGCTTTGAAATTCAATAATGCCATCAGCCCATAAGACCTTTTAGAGCAGAGTATTTCACACAGTGAAAGCTGCTTTCTGCTACAAAAGCACAGCAGCTGTGGCTCCTGCAGATACTCTTAAAGACAGATATAATAAAACACTGGGAGGGAGTAGGTCGACACAGGAGCATGAAATGGACGAGATGAAGCCCTTTGTCACAATCAAATAGGCTGTAAAGTTACTATAGTAACATACAGTATTAAGCTCCAGGTGGATTGACTTAATGTTGACTAAACAAAAAGAGGTTAACGAAAACCAAACCAATAATTATTACACTCTCTCCACCAAATGTTTGCCAGGATGCTGTTATTTTGATTTAGCCAAGCTGCACAAAATGCGGTGTGGGTTGCTTTCTGTTCTGGTGAGCAGTTCTCATATGAGAAAACCTGTAAGACAAAAACAAATTCAAAGTTGTAAGAAAGAAGTGGATGGTTTTACTGTGCCTGTGACAGACACCGCAGCAAAATCCAGGCAAAAGACCATGATAGAATTAAACTGTGTCAAATGCTTCCTTTTTTTTACCCCTCCAGGATCACCCACTTCCCCAGTGTGAGAAATGTGGAGAAGGAGGGAATGTTCAAACTCATTCTGACCTACAAGATCTAAATGAATGATGGATGGAAAAGATATATACACATAGAGACTTTGTTTTAATCTTCCCTGTAAAAACTAGTTTTTGCATCTAAAAAACTACCAGGAGGGATTCCCCTAATTACAAATTGTATCTTCAACATGAAACAAGAATTCATCCTGCTTTCAGTATTTATTTCTAATTATATTCTTTACTGTAGAAAGAAGATGCCTGACAACTTATGAATGGCGTGCTCCTGGCTGCTTCTCCACCCTTGTCTGTTAACTATGTCTCAAGGAAATCACTTTGGCCTGTAGAGAAATCCCACAGTGGAAGGAAGGTTTGTCTTAGCTCCAGTGACCATTTCTTTCACTCCATTTCAGTCTGGGAATTTAAAAAAACTGAGGATTTAAGTGAAATTCCTAGTTTTATTCTGAAACTTCTGATGCTGTCAGAATTCACACCTTCTATCAGAACTGTAATTTCATGTGTCTCTGGTATAGTTAGTGAACTCCAAGCTGCTGCCCTATAAATCTTTAAAGGTTGCTATTCAAAGAGGGAAAGAGATTGTATTGGTTCAAATTGAGCAAAACGGAGTGGGTCTTTCTTTGATAAAATGTAGTAGGTACAAATCAGAAATCCTCTGGATAGTCACTGCAAAACTGTCAAAAACCTCTCATCTGTGCCATAAACTTAGTCTCAATGAGGCTTGAATTAATACCACACTGTCAAGGAGAAAAGAAAATGTGCTAATTGCATTCAGGACATGAAATTTAGCCTTGGCCAGTAAAGGAAAAGGACAAAAAAGGTTTTAATTATCAAAAGTATGAGACGGCTTTAAGCTGTGCTTATGGATGTGATTCAAGGACAACTTTTGGGAAAGACGGTATACGAAGGTGGGGAGGAGGAAATATCTGGAGGTCTAATTTGAGGCATTGCTTGTGGTTATTACAGCCTCTTGGCTGGTAATACAGCAACCAGGAAAGCAGTATCTATTGAAAAACGATGGAAGGATTAAGCAGCTAGCCAGAGCCTGCTGGCAAAAAAGCAAGGGTTACTCATTTCAAGAATTTCTTCCCTGTAACTTGGCAGAAATGTAAAGTGGCCGCGTCCCAGGAAATGCGGTGAGCTGTGGTCAGAGGAACCATAATCAAGCTGAGAGGCAGTGCTGAGGGCTTCAGTGGGAACAAATATCATCACTTGAAGATGTACCAAGTACTCTTGTTCAAATCTATTAGGGAATGGTTTCCATTTGTATTAGATTTGTAGAAGTACCTGGCACAAGGTGGAGCCATTCGAATGACAGTGCTAGAACCTGGTCAACTTTCCCAAGGGCAGATGGATTCTGTGTACTTGTGAAAAAAATGTATGTAATGAACATACATACGAAGGTCCAAGTCTTCCAGTTCCTCTGGAGTAGTACTGTCTCTCATTAATGGTTAAGGCATGTCACAAACAATTCTGTGTCTTGAATAACATCTGGACGACAAGATATTTGAGGAGTTCCTTGTGATTATTTGAGATGTCTCTGCTAAGTTGGTCTGCTAGAATGTCCTGAAGACCTAAAGTGAAGCAAAGAGAACACCAGAGGAATGTCACTGGCCCAGAAAATATCTTCACTTGCTTGAATCTGTTTGTAAGTATTTTTGAAACTGCATACCACATTCTGTCCTAACCCTAAGTGGGACCTCAGACTGCTGCCACTAACAGGGTTATCTGTATCTTCATCTTCTCGACAGATTTGGCTTTGGCTATTGAAGAAGAGCATCCAGAGAACTATAGCCTGCAGTTCAGAAAGCTGGTATAGGCACTGCAGACTCTGTAAAGGTCTAGCTCATGAGCACGGGCAGGAAGAAGAACAGAAGGACAGTGAAGGCCCACCTCAACTCCCTATGTCCTGGCACACGAGGACAGTCTTGCCCAGCCAGGGCAGGCTGTTCACAAGGCATGAGCACAGGCCCTGCATGCTTTAGGAAGTGTGCACAGGCAGAAGTGGAATCTATATAGAAAATGCATTGGATAAAAAAACCACACGTGTTTATGAATTGTAGAAAAGATTTTATTTAATAGTTCATATAGGAAACAAGTGTACTATTCCTTCTTATATATTCTTACAATGAGGATATGTGCCAACGTTTGGAGATAGTATGTGGGAAATGAGATATGTCTGTAGTTAGGTGTCTAGCCAGGGTTTCTTTGCATTTTTCCAGAATACCCTCTCATGACCACCTGAATATGTAGCAGTGTGTGAAGAGAAGATGGTATATCATCCTGGTTAAGTACCCTGGTTATTGTGCTGTTTCAGATCTTTGTTCTTCACGGTTGATGTTAGTATGTTACTCTGAACACTGGATATGCTTCCTCCTCCTTTGCTTGTGGAGTCCCAGGCAAAGCTCATCATTCTGCTCTGTCAGTTCTTGGTTTCCGTTCTCTGCAGGGAGCCATAGGCATGGAGACCAGGTGCAGCTGGGGCTCATCTCTAAGAAGTGGGTACACGGCAAAGCTCCTCTGCAGATGGGGTCCCCTTGCTATGCCCCTGGTGACCCACATGGAGCAGGAGTGCAGCAGTCACCTGCTTCTTTCCCCAACAGCCTCTTTTACCTTCTTGTGCCACTCGGGTTAGCTGACGGGATAGAAAACCTTTTCCAAATCCCCCCGTCCCAGGCCAGAGGAGATCACTTTTGTGTTTCACTGGGCTGAGCAGCAGCTGGAAGCCCACTGCGTCCTGGGGGGTCTGCACTCTGAAACACCAGCCTTGCAGCCTGGCCCTGGGATTATGCCCTCTGTATAATTTTGCCCCCTCCCTGTCTTAGAAACTTCTTTAAGAAGTTGCTGTTTGTATTCTCTGCTCATCTTCCCAGTACTGAGGTGGCCTCTGCATGTGCTTGTTTATTAATCAGTAAGGCTCAGCTGAATACTTACTTAGAGGTAACTTCAACCTAAAAGGACTGAATTTTCAGAACAGTTAAAATGCTTGGTTTTTTTGCTTTTTAACCAAGGAACTCACATTGCTACATGGACCTTGCTTGAGAGTCATTGTACATTAAGAGACAATTTGAATTATAATCCTGATCCAAATACTACTGCTTCTGTGACTTTGGGCATGCCACTTAACCCCTCTGAGCCTTATTTTCCCTATTATCTGAGACTAATGGTATTTTACCTGTCTCAGACCACAAGGGAGCTATGAGGCTTAATTAATGTTTGCAAACTGGGTTGTTGCATAGCATAATTAAATAGCATTTCCAAAGTTTAAAGAAGTAGAAAGTATTAAGACCCATCAGCAGTAAAGATGAGACAGGGAGTGAGAATGTCCTGATTCCCAGGACAGTGCTTAATTCTCTCAACCATATGGCTTTGGAGGGAAAAAACAGCACCAAATTGTCTTCAAGAACCTTTTTCAAAGTTCAGAAATGTGAATTTTAAAGCAAAGCTGGCTATTCACAACTTTAAAGAACATCCAAACAGCAATATTATTTTGATTCTTGTATAATCATTTCTTTCTTGTTTAGTTGCATGAAATTGTCCCACATTTTTAGATGTTATTGAGCTCCCAGCCAAGAGACTTCTGTTAAAAACAATCTTTCACAGCCTCAAGTCTACTCAGTTATAACATTTTTAATGAGACACATTTATTTTCCCCTTTAAAATTTAACAGTTCTGTTCCAATTCAATTTACAGTATTCAAGCTGCAGTTGTCTTGGACAAAGTAGAAATGATAGAAATGTCCAGCAGTTTCAGAGGGTCAGACCTATCAGATCTCTCCTGCCCTATCACTTCTGCTCATAACTCCTCCATAATACTCATGAGCTGTTTTAGCTATAAAGTGGAAACATAGCACAAAAGTACAGAGGTTACTGTAGAACTAAACCTTATGTTAGAGTAATGTGAAAGCAAGTATTGATAAAATCAAAGTACGTTTGGATGAAGAGTGCCATTTTGCTCATTTAACTGTTTTTCTTCATGTCCTGAATGAGAAAAAAAGCAAATTCGGAGAAAGTTTAGCTATGTGTTTGTTATATTCCTTCTCTTTGGTTCAAGACAGTAGGATTCTTTTTAGTTTAAGGCAGTAGGATTTTCAGTTAACATTTTCTGTTGTCCATGGGTTTTCAAAACAGAAAGGAAAACCCATTATAAACATTAATTTCATTTAATTCCTTTTCATTTTTGTGTATATTAAAAGAAAACAGGTTTTGAAGAAAATGTTACAGAGAGATTTTTGTGCTATGGATAGTATAAAAATGTGTGATATCAGTCATAGCATTAAGGCTTACTTCAACAGATGTGTGTGATGCAACTCAAATTTATTTATCTATCTGGTTTTAAAAATGATCTTTTAATTTCAAGCACAGTTGAAAGGCTATAGCTATTAGGATAAAGGGCTTTTGGTTTCTTTTTAGATGAAAATAAATATATTTTATTTTCCCAATATTCAGCCTTTAGTTTTACCTCTCTTTCAAATTCTTGGAAGACAGCAATAAAAGATGTAAATAAAAGAGTTTAAAAAATTGAATGTCTTTTCTTGAGATATGAGCTTTAGCTTTTTTTCAATACACGTAAAATAGACTAAGAAGTTACTAAAAATGAAATATTTATTAGTATACCACAATTCTGTGGTGATAACACTCCTTTAAAATAACACAGTTCAAATCCTAAGGGATCTAATTTATTTGAAGTAAAGTATCTCAGAAAAAGGTACATCTGAAAGGTTCAGATGGGACCTTGCTATTTAGATCTTACATATCAGAGAAGAGCCTGTGTATAATCTTGATGGCTACTATAGGTGATAGGACAGTTCAAAGTCTAGGATATGGAGCTGCATGTCAGGGTCTATTGGTACCTCACAGACCGTCCTCAGAGAATGACTATAACACAAGAAATGGAGAATTCATGTTAACTATCCTCCAGTCCTAGTTATGCCTGATTGTGCCTGTTTCTCTCCTAGCATTCTCACTTTTGTTTTCTGCAGATATTGACGTAATAGCTGGACTCAGGGTAGCTTTCCAGTTCTGCATGACTGAGATAAATAATTTCTATCATGAACAAAACTGTTATAAAGCAAAATGATGACAGTCATTCTGACCAATAGCTTATCACCTTCTCTCAGCAAAAAGGTTCCTGTTAAGGCTGTCCCATCTCAGTTTCATGGTTAAGGTATCAGTAGCCAAAACACAGATGAATAAATCTGCATAAAATGCAGATAACAGTGGTGACCACAATGAACTTGAAAAGAAGACCAACCAAAATTTTCACCTGTGACGAAGGTAAACTTGGGGCAGAAGAGGAGACTGAAAGAAAGCAACTTTAAATCATGTTTTCATCACCGTGATTCTTCAGAAGACCCGCAGTAAAGTAAAGGTGTTGGTAAGCGTCAGGCACCATTCAGATGAGTGCTGCCTCTTTGTGCTGTCCCAGGAGATTTGGCCTATTGTATTTTCCTTTGCTTCCATGGATCTCTGTGTTATTTGCTGCTGCAAGAGGCTTACAAGATTTTATCCTTTGGCTCTCTGACTACTTGTAATCTGTCTGTCTGAGTATATTTCCAGAGGCCTAGGGCAGGATTCTGACATTAGTGCATTGGAACATGGGACCTGACCATCCATCTCATAATAAACCATAATATCTCAAATATCTCAGTTAAAAGATTTTATAAATCCAGTTAAAATCTCTTATAAGAACTCATAGTTACACAGTATCATTGGACAACATAATTGTCTCTGTGAAATGTTTTCTGGTAGGAGTAGGGAATTTGAAAAACATTGTTTTGCATAACTGTGTTCCTCTTCCTCACCAAATCTAGACAGAAAAAGGCAGATAAAAATACTTCTGTCCCTTGCCACTGTGAGAGGCAATTAGTATCTAATAAGCCTTGCTGAACCACAAAGAGGAAAAGTTACTTTTGGGTCTGCTGATGAGCAGAGAGTGACTGGAGGCAGGCAGGACGAAAACTGGGACCTCAAAGCAGCCAAAAAGAGAGCAGTTATCTGCACCAGCTAAAGACACCTGGGGGGCAGGGGGGCAATTAGCAATCTAGAGCATTAAGGGAGGCAAAGATTTGCTTTGCACCCCCTAATGTGGTGCTGAGGGACATGGTTTAGTGGTGGACTTGGCAGTGCTAGGTTAATGGATGATCTTAAAGGTCTTTTCCAACCTAAACGATTCTTTGATTCTATGATTCTATTTTAGACTGGACTTCAAGTCAATAAGATATTTAGGAAAAGAAGGTGAATGTCCCGAGCTAAAGTCACTTCTCAGCCTGGGGAACGCTGTTGCCAGTGCTCTCACATGTGCAGGAAGGTGAATGCTCATTAAACACACATGGTCTTGAAGAGAAAAGTGGGGAAATACTCTGACAGCTCACTGGAACCTCTTGCTGTCCCAGTCTGGGAGTTTCTTCCACCATTTTTGCCACAGCTAGCAAGGAAAATAAATTTTAAAAAGCTCAAATTATTCAGCTTGCAACTCAGATAATGTTCATACAACCGTGTGAGAGTACTTCACTTGTACCATGCGTTGGAGTCTGCCACAGCAGGATGAAAGATGCACAGCAGGCTGAAAGATGCAGCTGTGCAACATATCCTGCTGATCTGCACACCGGACACTTGCACGCAGCAATAGTGACTGATTGCTGCACGCTAAAGTTTTGCATTTCTAAAAAGTCCCCACCAGCAAGGGAAGCTATCACTTTGTAAGGAAAAGTGAAGGCAGCGTGTGACAAAGGAGATGCAAACTATTTGTCCTTGTGGAGACTCTGCCTTTGTTCCTTTTCATCTTGCAGTTTCTCTTAATCTAAACTAAAGGCCTTTCAGATTGCGTATATGACTCTCCTCAGGATTGAAAGGATGTGTGTATGTGGGCTGAAAAGGAAAGAACACAGCTAAGGTAAGAAAAATGCTGAAGTGTTTAAAAATGCTAAAACCTGGAATGTATTCCCAGGATTTTTTGCCACTTCTAGTGGAAGATTCATTAAGAATGTGTTTCTATTTATACATGCGTACATACATACATAAATATCTAGGCCGTATGTATTGATTAAATAATTACCTAAAAAAGTAATTGGCTCCTAGACCTGCCAGATCAGTTAAAAAAAAAAAAAGAAAAAAAATAATAGCTCTAGGAAAATCACTGCATATAGATCTAAGACAACACCAACAAATTCTCATTTCACTGGGATTTTATTTCATTCTTGTAGGCTTAATATCTCACTGCATGAACAAAAAATATCACACGGAAAGGGCTTCGGGCTAGCTACTTCCAAAAAGATTCAACCTTCTGAGTACTATCAATATCATCCCTATACCCACATGGTTAGCACTTTCTAATACATTCGCTGAAAACCATTAATAAAGCAACATTTTTAGTCTAGTTCTTAACCATGTGTCGCACTGAAATAAGTTCATGTAAATCTGTGAACTGCACGACAATGATCAAATTAACAGTCATTTCAGGAAAAATGCCCCTCAGGCTGAAAAATAATTAGTAGTCTCTCACTCTATCTTTTCCTACTAATAAAAATCATGCTATTATTGTTGACTGTGCTAATAAAACACCTTCCATGACCCTGAGGTAGCTCGATGTAAAATATAAGGACTACTCTATTGTGCAGATGCACACATGTTTTACTGAACATTTCTATTTAGTTTCTCATCTGGTAACAGCATTACTTCCACAAGAACTTTTGTCAGAATGATGCAGCGCATACACTCTCTTCTTCCTGTGCAATTTGTCTTGCTGAAGTAAACCCCAAATTTTAAAAACTCCACAGACTTTCAGTTTAACTTCTGTGCGTAATGATCACCACATAGTGCAACAGCGCGAGGGCGCTTTTTTCCCTTTGATGACTACTCAGAACCAGAGTATTTATTTTAACAGGTATATTCTTGCATTACAGTATTCAGAGTGGCTCAGACATGCAACAGAGTTTGTGCATATTTTTATCAAAAGTTTGCTCTCAGGATTTTGGTTCAGTCTGAAAAACAATTTACCCTGTGCCATATTGCCAAAACCACCTATTTAAGTATTTATCTTATTATTATCTGTGCCTACATTTAATCCTCTAACAGTGCGTCAAACACAGCACAACGGAAAGTTACCAAGATTGTGAATACACAGTGAACAAGCCACTCCTGTCCTGCCATAATGATGGCATAGCTTTCCTGTTTGTAAAGGTAGAGGGAAACATCTCACATTAACTAAGCGGCAAAAGTGTGCCAAACTATAGAGCAATGTCCACCTATTCCCTTCTGCAGTAATGGATTTGTGGGGCCACATCCCAGGTCTTATTTTTGATTTAACTGGTTGTAGAAACTATATAAACACAGAGATAGAGGGAGAGGGCTTGTTTGAGTTTCAGATTCATGAATAATACACAAACATTCGGGATTAATTTACAGTAGCAAGCAAATAACAAGAGCTTTCCAAAATGGCTCCCAAGAGCACTTCCAAGGAAAGTACTCTCACTAATTTGCACTAATATGAAAGTCAGAATGAGGTTCTTCTGTAAACATCTTTCTGAAAGCACTTTGTAAGTAAGTGATCAGGAGTGACAGCACATACTGGGGGGTAAATAAATGGGCTGACAGCCTAGAAATACCTACTGAGGGCAGCAGAAAAAGTGTTACCAGTTTTGGCAGGATTTGGAGCAGACCTTTACTTCCTTAGGATGCTGCAAGGTCTGCTCCTTGCCTCTGTGCATGAGTATCTGTGTGCAGATGTGTGCACATGCAAGCGTGTGCACATGTGTGAGAACGTATGGCCATGTCCACATGATTCAGCCCAGCACTGCTATCCTACAGAAGGACGGGAGCCAGCAGAGCAATGTAGTCAGATCCTAATGACCTGTGAATTTCCCTTTTGAAGGGAATGGGACTAACGCTGTGGTCAAAGTTACATGCTGCCAGGAGGACATGCTAGGCTCGAGTCTGCTGTGTCATTGACCTGTGTATGTAAGTACTCTGCTTTCCTCTGTATACATTCTCCATTATGATCCTAGAAACTTGGGTGTTCTACCCTGCCCTCAGCTTCTGCATCATTATTAAAAGTAATTTTTGTAATTGCGTCTTTGAATTGTTGTAATGCATCAATTTTTGACAAAAAAACCATCTCTTTTGCAAATTCCTGTAATTTATGGGAGTTCTTAAAGAATACATAAAATCCTCATATTTTAGAGATTTATATTTCACACAATCATATCTATTTAGTATTGTCTTGTGACAAAGGAGGATAAAAGGATTGCAAATAGGTAACAGGAACTAGATAGATTTTTTAGTATTTCTCTAATGTAACCTTGCATGAGAATCAAATCCTGTCCAAATTACTTTTGTGATATGTGGATGCTATAAATAACATGATAGAAAAGGGATTGATCTCTTTCTGTCTCCTTTACATGAGTATATGTTGTAATCAGAAAAGCTAATATATTACCAAAACCACCTTTTCTTCTCTCTCAGAGATGAATCTCTTGGACCAAGAACCCACTCAAATGCCTTCTATTGACAGGAAAGTTTCTGAGGCTACTGCATTTCTGCCTTTCAGAAATGACAGCTTCCAATATTCAGAAGTTCAGGAGAACTCATTTCTCTCTCCCATAGTGTCTCACAGTTTGTTAGCATAGTGTTTTGGTTTTACTTGGCCTAATTGTTCAGTAGACCTTCGGAATAATAAGAAATACACATGTTCCTCTGATAAAGCTAAGAACACTTCAGGCTCTGTTCCAGAAATAGGATTGAAAGTAATTTCCATGTTTCAAGCATTATCAGAAAACAAATGTTAGTAAACAGCGGGTAGCGGGTAAATGACGGCTGGGGAGGTCAACGACAACATCAATTTAAAGACTACAACTTGCTAAAAATTAGGATGGTACATGTGAAAAAATATAAATTTCATGAAAGGAAGGGCTCAAATTAATTTCCACATCCACATTTAGACATCTATTCTTCCACAATGGGATAAGAACCTGCAATTTCCAGGGATGGCAACAGAAATTCTTATAGAGGAGCTCAACACTTTGAAGGGTGATGCCTTGAGCTATTGAGCCTACACATTTCCACACAGTTACGGACTAAGGGTTGGCCTTTGCTTAGGAAAGGTGACTCATTGTGTAGTTATAGCCCTGGCCACAAACAAGAAGACAGGATGGCTTCTGAATGCCAGTCTTTCAGTCATTAGCAGAACACTTAGGAATTAAAAGAAAGTCTGCAATACTGTATTGTTATTGCTTTTTCTTTTTTTTCTTTTTTTTTTTCCCATGGCCTATGTACTCTACTTTGTCTCATTTCCTTATGAACTTGAAACATTTGCTCTAAGGACTCTTTTTAACTTTCTGTGAGTTTAGCATAAAAGGACTGGACCCCATAGTTACGATCTTTGGGGAAAACTAGTGACAACAGATTAATGGAGATGTTACAAGGAAAGAAACCATGCTCAGTCCCTAATTTTGAGGGAAGTCCAGCTGGACCTGCCAATTCCAAGTAGCCACTGAGCCTGGCTTTGAATAAAACAAAAGAGATAACTGCAGTTATTTTTTCTAGCCCCCAGAGCTCACTCAATTGAAGTACATATACACAAAATCTTCCTGCTGTGATAAACAGAGGTCTCATGCAGGTGTGGACTCAACAGGTATTGCTAATCAATGCAGTTTCTCTGCAGTCAATGAAGCTATGCCAATTTGCACTGGAATTCTGCTTCATGTTTAGATGTTCCTTATTGGTTGTTGATCTGTAAACTGAAAGACTAACCTGTCTTGTCCATGCTTCGCATTTATACTTTGCTGTACTACAGAAGTCTGTGGCTTTTTAATCAGCCAAATGTTAGGATGCACTTCAGATATCCTCTGGAACAACAGCTGCATTTTGCCTTTGATTTACCACAGTCTCCAGCAAATAATTAAGATCAATTTCTAGGGGATAAGGAGAGAGCCAGCTTATAAAATGTTAATTGCAAAGGAAATATTAATGAAATTCTTTAGCATCTGCATGTTGGGCATCTCTGAACTTGGTCCTATTTTTCTCTGTATAGAACGGACTTTTCACTTGGTTGCCATACGGAGGAAGGGAGATGTTGTAAATGAAAATGTAACACAAGGATGAAAGAAAAGAGGTGCAAGAGCTAGAGCAATTCAGTTAACAGGCCACCTACACAAGTTGGATCTGCTCTCACCATGCAAGGAAGGCTCATTTGACCAGCACCGACATAGCAGATAAACTGACACGAATACTGACCTTTCAAAATGACAGGAGTAACTTTTTAACTTTAAAATAACATTTTCAGTGCACCAAATATACAACAGATTTCTTTCAATATCAACACGGCAAAGAAGGTCCTTTGATACAGTTCTTATTTTGACTATGTTGGACAAATATCTTGGACTTGGAGCCCTTTGAAAATAAAGGCAAGAAGAAAACCATCTGAAGACAGAAATTAACAGATTATGGTTCATGCTAAGAAAATTATGATATTTGAGAACTGCTTTCTACTCTGTCATAGACAATATTTTAGAGCCAACAGACAATAGTGAGGCAAGGTATATGTTGCTGAACTCACCTCTTATCCTGTAGTCACCTGAAGTTTTGTAACAGCATTAGAAGACTTAATAACTTCTGACTTATAAATTTAGTCCCATTGAGAGCAGTGGGACTAGCTGTAGAGTTAGCAACTTTCCAGAAATCCAAGTTGGATCACTACCAACAAGCATGGCCCTGTAATACTGCACTGAATTGATTCTCTCACAAAGCAGCTCATTCATTTTCACAACAGCTTGATGAATGCTGGTTTTTTGATTAAGTAGGAGAGTGTGAATCACTGCCTATGACAAAGCTTTTGGGACAGACCTCAAAAGTTAATACTCCTAAGAGTGGGGAGTGTATTTAAATAGTTGGGTCCCATTTCTCTGGTCAAACGAACCACCTAAGAGTTTGAAATTATGCTGATTTTCTCTTTTCCGAATGTCCTGTCTAGACATTTTGACTTGAAGTGTTCTCATTACAGAGTTGTGTTATAGGAAGCCACAGATACTAAGCGTGCAGTGTGCTGACTTGTGTGGATAGACAGTGATTAAAAGAGAAGAAATGGGGAAGTGATGGTTTCGAAATGAGATCGCTGTGCAGAAGGAAGGTAAGCTTAACAAGTCTCTATATGTCAGTAAGGACCTAGAACCTAAAATGTAGTGAATTATTTTTAGGACAAGGGAACTAAAAGAACATTATGAATTGGGGATAAGAGTTTCTCAGCATCATTCACTGATCAGAGAAGAGACTGAGCAATCACAGACTTCTGATACAAAAAATTCCTACTTAAGCAACCCAGTGAGCAGAAAAATTCAAGACACATAAAAGAAGCAAAATGATGGTATTTCTTAATGACCTGTTCTTTACCTTTTTTTTAAATAAGGTTCTATCATCTGTACTTCACAGCCAAGACCTTCAGCTCATATTCACAGTCTGTTGTGTCTACTTATTTTTATTGACCTTAGAGGGAGACAGCAACTGGTAGCTCTTGTCAGAATTGTCTGTTGTTTTCTTGCGTGTAGGTGCCATAATGGTTGCAATATCTGACTTAATCATAGCTGGATGTTTCACTATGCATCCTAGCACTTACATCTTTCTGCAAAACTTGGTATGCATAAGCTCTATCAATTTAAACAGCTAACAAATGTTCCTCATTTAGTTAAACCCTTCCCCAAACTCTCATTGTAACATGAGAACTTCTGTGCACTCACATAGCTGAATAAAGAATTCACTTATAAAGTAAAATATGCACTGATGGTAGAAACACAGCAAGAAATGATCAAGAGAGTCAGTTTTGGTGGAAAGTAACACACTGAAGCAGCTTGTATGGGCCACAACATGGTCAAACATTTATTATGGGGAATTAATTGACAAGTAGAACAATAGCAACTAACAATGCAAGGAGAGATGAAGCTCTCTCTCTAGCTTCTGCTATGGCCCCTTTAGGGGTTTATCTGAGGGTAGCTGCTAAAAGGTCACAGGCATAGTCTGATGTCTAGGGCCTCTTTTGCATTTATACCCCCTCCCCCCAAGGAAAAAAATATGCTCCAAGAAGTGGTTCAAAAAAATCAAAACAAAACACAAGGACTTGCGAATGCAGTAAGTTTTACAATTAGTAGTAGTGCTACTACAACTGATGATTTATTTTTATGTACCATGCTTGCTAAACACAAACAATTCTCTTATACAGTCCACAAATGTGTATATATAAATCTCAGCATTATTATGGAGCTAATTTTAGAAAACTGTATTGTTAACTATTCTTTTAACAGCTCTATATGAAAACAGAAGGGCAACACAAGTGCTGATCTCAAATGAACTATTACTGGGCCAGCTTTATTTTAATTTCAAGTTATTTTACTTAATTTACTTGAAGTACTGCAAACTAGGTAGTCTGCAATTTTTTAAATGATGTTGACATACGTTTTTGGGCAAGTCACCATGAAAAAACGCTGTATTAAGATGATTCAGATACTGAACTGATGTTATTTGTCTCTCTTTAATTCATCTATCATATCAAGCCATTCATGTATACCCCATCTCCAGTCATTAAAGATAATAATTTCTACCTGTTTTATGATCCACTTTTTAACTGCAAAATGCACAAAAGTAATTAAACCAAATTGAAACAATTATAGAAAAACAATATTCGATAACTGAGGTGCCAAAAAGTTTTACCGTACCCTAAGGAAGCAAAAAATTGCCTAAGCAGCAGTAATATTATTCCGCATGTTACATTTATTCCTGCAAGCTAGCCAAGCTCAAATTAATTGTACTGACTAAACTTTTCTTCTTGGAGAAAATTAAAGATATGCTGTTGTCAACACTTGAGCACAACCTTGCCGACACTTAAACGCAGAGAAGGGTGTGACATCCTGCCCTGGCTGCCTTGCGCTAATTAATCACTCTGGTATTTAGGACCATTCAAGCAGACAAATTAATGGAGAATAATTAGTGTATCTTTGTTCCAGCTCGGCTTTGCACACCAGACACTCTGAGGGAGAGAGGGGAGTATGTAGAAAGTGAGCCATTAGCATGCACATAGTTTCGCTTCTGTTCAGCAAGTTCTGCAGAGATTAAGAGAAAAGCCAAATTAGCAGTCGTGTGACTGGGGTTAGGACATCTCTCAGTAAAGAAAGCACTCTGTTTGGGTATCAGCTTTCAGAAGCAAGTTGTTAATCCAGATGTTACCTTTCATAAAGAACAAAACACAATTAAAAACCTCCTTCTCTCCCTCTCACACGTGCACACAAAAGAAAAATGAGGAATTGTTCCTTTGCATTACAGAGATTTATCTGCATTTTGGCTACTGCTACATACCAACAAGAAATTTCTAAATCTTCAGCTTTCCTTTCCAGATCATTTTTGGTCAGCCTTAACTTTCACTGAGAGCATGAGGGAGAATATGGCAAAGAACATACACCATGTGGTTATTGCAGTCAACAACATCACTTACGGTTATTTGTACTGAGAATACAAAACTCTGTAAGTCCCTCAAAAATAAAAAATAGTGTTAGATTTAAATTAATTGCAAAATTAAAATAAAATAAAATCATGCAGTAGCCTAAAGTATGAAAAAATAGTGATAGTTATCAAAGCGAACAATGATAAAATCCTTAACACAGAGATACCTCATAACAAAAGAGAGATGTATTTGTACACGTTGCATAAAACATTTTCTGGTTTTCTTATATAAAAGCCTTTTGTGCCAAATTCTTCTGTAACTTGTTCTCACATGATAAGATCTATAAAAATTTGACTCCCATCAAGAAGGAGATGATCATTGCTAATTCACTTTGACATCATCACAAGCTTAATGTGATGAATACTACTTGGTGGGACCAGACCCAAAATGAATGCACTGGCAATTTCTGTGGCAGTTCAAGTGTTATTCCAGACATTATCATCACTATCCGGTCTCTCTGATAGGTGCCAAAGTCTAAGAATATGTAACTCATTGCAAGACCAAGACATAAAATGTCTCCTTGTTGAATGAAGAGGAAGATTTGGTATAAAAACTTGCTGCTCAGGCCCATTTGTAGTGAACAGAGCTTACAGGCAAAAATGCACCATGGCTCACAAAGCACAGTGTCTCGAGGGGCTGGGGGTGGGTGAAAAGGGTCAGGGAAAAAAGAGCAAGAAAGACCACACAGTGAGAAAAGCTGACCACACTCAGAGGCTGTATCAATCCTAATCAACCCTATAAAATCTTTTTTTTTTTTTTTTTTTTTTTTTGTAAGAACACAGTAATGTGCAGACTATAAAACTGTGCTAAGTGCACTTTATTTTTTGTGCAGCATGAACAACAGGGCAAGAGGAGGGGGAAGGAATCCCACCTGGGTTTTTACACGATATAGGATACTGTTTTAACACAGCACTACAGGGCTGCATAAAAATGTGGTATTTCTGTTCACAGTGTCCTGTGTTTGTTGGTTGAGGGAGAACACAGCTACCAAAGCATGAACTCTCACAATCCCTCACTGGGAAAAAAACAGAGCGCCTTTCCACGGCTTCCTACAACACCGAGTTACTGTGTGTGATATGACCAGATGCCATTAGAAATGCTGCCATCCTGGGAGTGGGTTTCCTCGATCTTTGAAGGTGCATAATCCTCATTAAAGGAAAACCCTGAGCGTAGGAGGGGCAGCACTGACATCAAGGCACCTGGCCATGACTAAAAGAGCTGGCCCCATATGCGGCTGCTGCTGAGCAGCAGAATGTAATTTAGTCGCACCAGCAGGAGCAGAGGTCAATGATTCTATATTAATGGGGATCACGACAGTTCTAAGCTGTGGCGTGCTTTGAAATAAGTGTTGTACAAGGCAGCAAAGAGAGCTCAGCAGAGGAAATGAGCTGTGTCACTGTCTCCTCATGCCTTGAAGCAAACACTGAAATGTTTAAAGTTGCTATAGACCTAAAGCCATAATATTTTACAAACAACAATTACCTGTTTTAATCCAAAAGCTAAGTAGCTTGTGAATTATTACATCTTCTGACATAATTCAAATAAAAATAAAAAATGAAAGGTGTGTGGCTTTTAGACTGCAATCTAAACAGAGGCAGAAGTGGAGGAAATGAGATAAGTCCTTTAAAAAAAACAAATATGCTTTGTAATTAATCATTTGCATGCAAGGATTATGGTCACATGACATTAAATCACAATGCCTCAACAAACAGTTCGTGCCAATATCACCTAACAAAAATCACAGATTCATCCACGCAAAAGGGTCCAAGTTTTGATTAAAAGATCCTCTGGTGTTTTAATATGTACACCTCAGACCTTGAACGAAATTCACATTTAATCAAGCTTCTTTGTGAAGGTGTAATGTGAGCTCTTCTGTGGCTGTTTGGAGGATTTAAATCTGTCCTTTCATGTAAGTGCATGACACAGCAATCCTTTACATGGATCAATACCTACCTCAAGGGATACCTGAGGTCCTTAATGAGGTTTTCTGGGTGGGGTTTATTGTTATTGTTATTGTTATTATTGTATTCCATTGGCACCAACGACGTGCTAGGTGGAGTCCAGATGTGTGGTGGAGACATGGTCTTTTCAACAAAGAGATTTCCTTCTGAGGCTATATCTGCATGAGCCAGAATAAAAAGAGAACAATATTGCACCCTTCCTTACTAATTCACAGCAAAATTCAAATTGCTCTTCTCTCAGTATTGGTCCTAAAGCCTTTTGGTAAGTATTACAAAAGATATCAGAATCTGGAATTAGAGTCACAGCCTTGTGGATCTGCTCTGAGACATTGCTTCATGGTGTAAGAAGGCACAAAGCACAGCAATGGCTGAAATGAAAGCAAGGGGGAATGACAGTGGCAAAGGATGGGAGATGCAGGATGCTGACTCAGTAGTAAGGATTGTGAAGGATCTCAAAAACAGTGAGGAGCCATTTACATTTTACTGAAGGGGGGAAAAAGGGATAAATGGCATGGCTGGATGACACCCCAAAAAGAATTGAGAAGCTGTATTTTGAACTGACAAGATCTGGGAAAAAATTGTATGGAGAACCACAAAGGGGAATGCTCCAACTTCTGTAAAAGAAGATGGACACAACATTAACCAATAAAATGTGAAACCTTAGAATTGAGAATTAGGGAGGAAACAGTGAAAAGGGTGGAGCAGGGGGTGGACTAACAGTTACGGATTCATCTAAAGGTACAAAACACACTGATCTGAAAGGAGGTTGTGTTGGTAACAAAGGGACATAGAAAAATGTTTTAGGAAAAATACATTTTGACCATGTTTAATTATTTTGATGGAGACATGTAAGGCAGAAATAGTTCAAGGGCAAATGAAGACTTGTATGCAAGGATTAAAGCATGATGCTAAACCACAATAAGTAGTTAACAACAGCGGGAAATGAATGAAGAGTGCCATGTATAACTAACCAGAATCTAGAAAGGTATACCAAAGGAATAGGTAAGGAACTCCTCTGGAGATAAGAAAGCCCCTGCAGTCCCAGGGTGCTAGCCAGAAGGGCCCAGCGCCTGATCTGGTGGAAGCAGAGCAAAACTGCAGCTGGGAGACATGCACCGAGTGCCCTGGGAGAGTCAGCCTGACCAAGCACCGTGAAACAGCCTCATCCTATAGCCGTAACTGAGTGTGCACGTCTCTGCTTTCCTATCAAAACCACAGATGCTTTCACTGTCATGATTTCTGAGCATTAATAATTTCATGCAAAGTGATTCATGTACAATATCAGCAGACATACGCATAACGATTTGTGTATCAGCAGTGATATGCAAACATCACGTATTATTTCCCCATTTATTTTGATACAAACTAAATATATGAGCCATTCCTGTGACAACATGTTTGCTTATGTTTCCATTCAAAACTATTGCCCAAAAAAGACTTTGCAAGAGTCCAGTGATCCCAAAGGTGACTGCTTAGGACAGAAAATAATAATAATAAAAAAATATTTTTAAAAAAGATTAAAAAAAAAGAAAAATAAGGATAACAAATCTAAATTAAGGGTTTATTTCAAAAAATTATTACAAAAAATATGTCTTTTGTTAATGGTTTTCAATCTCTATCAGAAGGACAGCAGCCAGGGCACCACACAAAGGCAAGCTAGTGCTGACCGGCTGACTGGTGAGACCTTTGTTTTCTATGAGGAAGTCTATTATGAGTCAGGTACCTCCTTGATTATGGACAACTGAGCAGCTTTCTTTGGAAGCAGTATCTCCTGGCTCTGTCAGTGACAGCCTCACTCCTACGACAGCAAGGGCATGGCAGCAAGAGCTGGACTGGATGCTGGGTGAGCACAGCAGCTGGCTTCTCAGTCATACCTGGGAGAACTGCTGGCACAGTACCAAGGTCCTTCTGGTCCCTGCTTCTGGGAAACGCCTCCCTCCCCTGTCTCTTACTACATGCAAAAACACTGCACAGGGCCACAGTCTTGTAGCCTCTGGCTGAGCAGGCAGGCAGAGGACGGAGGCAGAAGGAGCCCAAGAGCTGGAGAGTACTGTTTGAGTGGGCTTTGCACCAGTCCCAGCCCAAAAGCAGGGCTACAAGACCTCTGCCTCCATCCCCTAGCAGGGATCTTACAAGCATTAAGATTTCACTCTCGGAGAGAAGCCTTGCAGGAAGCTGAGGATTGATTTGAGACACAGAACTTGGCTGCCACTAAATTTCACGGCTAACCCTTTTAAGCAGTTTTTAAAATGAGTGTAGTATGAGCCTAATATAGGTGTTCATTAACTAATAATAAATTGTAATGGAACATCATTGACATCTATATGAGTACTAATCGGATTGACGATCACAGCCATTACAATGAACGCCAAATGGATTCATGATAACGACACACTAGCTCCAGAGTACATATGTTATGCTCAGAATCACTTATGCAGAAAATCCCAAGAAATAACAGGGTAATAAGAGGGTAATTCACCTCTCTTTTCCCCTGACCTACAGATGGTGCATGTCTCTTCTTCTATCTCCTGGGCCACCATCTCACTTGGGAAGTGATCTGATGCTCTGGAAACCAGCAGAAAGACTCCAGCTGACTTCCATTGCCTTGGACAAGAGACCAGTGAAGAAAGTATACAAGGAAAAAAATATTAAAGAACCAAGGAAAGTGTAAGTAGCTTATTTCAATGGCCACTGTCCAACCTGTGCAGTAATAAAGGAAATTTTTTAAAGTATGATTGCTTAAACAAGTGGTTTTATGACAAAGAGTACTTTCAGAGATTCAGAGGAATGCTTGGATTGACAAATGTTTGCAATTTCCTAACTTCTGAATGTCATGTATTTTAATCTCTTTGTTCTTTTAGTTAGTTTTGCATGTCATATTTTACTTAAAGTTATGTTACAGGTGTATGGGAGCCTAATTTACCACCTCAGACATGAAATTGACCTGTTCAGCTTCTCAAATTGCGAGCTACCGAAAATATAGTGTTAAATTATCTGAATATAAAACCAAGTTAATCACCTAAAAATTGATGTTTCTTCTCTCTGTTTTTAAGCAACATGTTTTCTCCATTTCTGCCTGGCTAGTTGATGGGAGGAAATATTTCCTCCACTAATGAACAGATTTATCATCTTATTTTTACTATGAGTTGTAGCACTACACATATTGCAGAGAATATACAGAAGGCCTGGTCACAGATTAGGACTGCACTGCCAAAGCACTGTAGAAACAGAAGAATGATGCCCTCTGTCCTGAAGAATATTTTTTGACAGCTGCCTACGAGTTCATTTAAATGAATGAGAACAGCCATCCAAGTAACTTGTGCTGCTTTTAAAAATTTCAGACAGAATTTGCTAACACACATTCTAAGTGAGCTTTTCTGTAAAATGAATATCATTATAATCCATTAAGTACTGAGGGTGGGATCAAGTTCACCCAGGTTAGGCACCTAACTTGAATCTAATTTTAAAGCGCCCAGTGTACCAATCCTCATTAGTAAGTGGCTAAATTCCCCTATGCAATCAGTGGGGAGAAGCAGGTGGGTTTTTTCTTCTTACTTGAATGAGCTAAGGCCACAAATAATAATTTGCCACAAAAAGACAGGAGAGGAGAGATCAATATCCTAGTTCCATGTGATAGCAGGGAATTTGATAGATGTTAATGCACAGATAATCCCAGTAAGTTAATTGCTGCTGCATGGTAAGGAAAGGCTAAATAGGAAACCCCAGTGGTTCCTGTCAACCTGACCTAGAAGACAGAAGTATGAATTTATGTCTCAAACTTTTGACCAGGCTAGTTTTGAGCATATAGACATGATACAAGGTATCAATAGTAAAGGCAAAAGCAGGGTCTACCTCTTCAGAAAACCAAACAAAACAAAATCAAATTTTTTTTCTTAAGGAATTATTTCCTCGCTCTTTCAGGTCACCTGCTGAAGCTTAAAGCATGGAATTAAAATATTGCAACAAATATTAATCAAAAGTTTTTCAACTATCATTGCGGTATCAACAAAGTCTTAACCAGGGGGTTAGAATCTTATTCTGCTTTCCAGACCAGATTTTTTTTCATAACCAGTCCATAATAATTAGATTTTGTACTCTTACAATCATTCAGGATACAAAGCTTGTCCCTCCCAGATATTTACTGCTAGAGGAGTCACCATTTCCATCTCAGTTTATTAGAGGAAAGACATGAATGTAAAAAAAAAAAACAACCAACCAAACAACCCAAAACATCAACAGCAAAGATAATAAATCCATAATTTCCAGCATTAGAAGCATTGAGCAATTCATGCTGGAAGAGGCCTTGGGAGGTCACCTAGTCCACCCCACTGCTCAAAGCATAGTCAAGACTGAATATAAACCAGGATGGTCAATACTTTGTTTCTTTGGGTCTTGAAAAGTTTCAAGGGCAGATATGCCACAACTTCTCCAGGCAGCCTGCTCCACAGCTCAGTTGTCCTCACGGCAAGAGAAATTTCATATATCCACACAAAACCTCCCTCACTTAAAACCTCCCTCCCAGCATGCCAGTCCCCAGCATGTAGTGTTGCAGGCAGTTCTGCTGTCCCAGATGTGCCTTTGTTGAATTCATGAGGTTACCACAGCCTATTCAAAGGCTCCTTGCCCTTGAGCAGATCAACTCATACCCCGGTTTCCTTCTGTCTGCAGGCTTGATGAGTGCACACAATCTGTCATTCTGTCTCCAGGTCACTGATAAAGACATTAAACAGGACAGGTCCTGGGACAGACCCCTGAGGAACTCTGCCCTTGCACTGGGAGACCAGCAGTACAGACTCTTTTTCATACACCTCGTAGTTCATCCATATAGATCAGAATGTGCCAATTTGGATACAAGGATGCTGTAGGATACTGTGGTGAAAGCTTTGGTAAAGTGAAGATAGACGTTAGCCACCACTCTTCTGTCATCCACAGACCTAGTCATTTCATTTTAGAAGGCAATCGGGGAGGTCAGAGCTGATTTACCCTTGGTAAATCCACGCGGGCTATTCTCAGTCACCACCTTCTCCTTCATGGGCCTAGAAAAGTTTTCAAAGAGAGCTTGCTCCATGGTTTTCCCAGGGATCAAAATGAGGCTGATCAGTTGGTGGTTAAACATCAGAAAAAACAAACTCTTCCATTCTCCTCTTTTCAGGAATTAAAAAAAAAAAAAAAAAAAAAATCAACAGAAATAAGAAAATGCAGCAGTACACAAACTGCATTCTTAAAAATAACGTGAAAGGACCCCATTTCATAGCTCTAGGCTATTAAATCAACTCCTCTCACTCAGGAAAGTTTCATCAAAAATTATAACCATATTTGTTTATACTTCAGCTTATTTAACATGCCTACGCAAAATACACATCTTCCTACGCAAAGCATTCAAATTGAGTACTATGGACTTGATTGTCATCTATGGTCAAGATGTTTTCTCACACATGCTAACACTAACAAAGGGCTTTAAAAGGGATATAAATTTTAGTGTCATGCTAGGCCTTTTTACTTTAACAGGGTCTTCTCAGGAAGTCCTAAAATAATAAGATGAAGATACAATTTGTTTTTATTTCAATATGTTCACAGTTTCTGTAGTATTATATTTCCATCATGTTAGTATGTAAGCTCACAGCATTAGGATTCTGCCTCGTGACCTTATGTTCAACAATATTTTTTTGTGTTACTAGTTCTATTGTCACAGTGGAAAATACAGTAGTGACATCAGCCTAAATACTTAGAAAATTAGGCTTCATTCATCTTAACAAGTACACCTTAGAGTATTAGAAACAGGGAAAACACAAAGCATGAAATATTCTACTGAGATAATCTATGTCACAAATTTTATAGAATTATTTAATAACACTTAGTGTTCTTGACAGCATCTTTGTGGAATACTGCTGCCTTAAGAGAAATTTTAAAAAATAGCAAAAAGTAAGTATATTTTCATCACGTATATTTTTGATAAAATAATAACATACATCTACTTTTTTGAAAAAAAAAAATAAATAAACCAACAAAAACCCAAACAAAACCCACAATGTCTAAGTATCACAGTTTTGTGTGTCTAATTCTAACTCTCTGCATAAACAGCTCCCTGAATTTTTTCCACGACATGACTAAGTTTATGACCACAAAATGTATTTTCTGGCCTTTAAGGAGGTGGTTGTGATAAAGATCTTGATTCTTTGTGGAATTAAAATGCTAGAAAAATTCATGAAAGATCCTTACAACAACCAACCTTAACTCTGGCCCTTCAGTATCAACTAGAACTGTAATATGTCATGGGATATAAAGCCTTCTGTTGTAGAAAGACTTAAAGTGGTACTGTTGAATATGGCTTTGAGGAGGCCTGCAATACAGTGAATTTTCTTCTCCCTCTGTGCAAGAGTACTGTCTTCTTACAAGTCCTCATCACATACCCTCAGGTTTATTTCCTGTTTCACTTGTCTCGAGTTAATTAGTATGAGGTAATTTACATTTCCTTCATTCTGTACAAGAAGCAACTGTAAAAGCCTCTACTCAGAAGTCATGTCTGCCTGACCAGTTCAATCTGATATACTTACCTGACCCTAGTACCTACCTCAGGCAGCCTAATGGGTACTAATGCTGCAGCCCCGTGCTCATGAGGCAGAGTACTGGGGACCACAGCCAATCCCAAAGAGACCACAGGTGCAGACCAGTGCTTAGTTATTTGTTATCACCTCCCACCTCAGATGTAGTACCTGACTGGGAAAGCTTCTAATCGATTTCAATGTAGACTCCGGAGGTGAGTTTTAATCAACCTTGATGGTTTTATCTTTGTTTTACAGTTATGAAACATAAGACATTTTTTCCCTAGTTTTTACAGAAGCTAGAAACTGTATAGACAGGCTAAATGAGTACTGATGCACCAATGCATGGTTGAGTCCATGGTACACTTAAACTTGAGGTCAGACAGCTAGCTGGATGGCCATGCTGAGATGGGTTTAGGTGACGTTCTCAGCTGAGCAGATTCACACATTTCTAAGACCACAACAGCAGATCAGATCATGTATTATAGCACAGACTTCAGAATCTTTCATCTGTTTTTTTCACCTTTACATTAAGGTCAATAAGTTTTTTTCCTAAGGGCATGCCATCCACAAAAGGCAGCTAGGCTAGATGTGAAATTTTCATATACCAAATTAGCCACCTCTGTTTGGGCCAGTTGCCCTTGCATTAAAACAAAACAAAACAGAGCAAAGCCTGTGTCACACAATGCTTAAAAAATAATTAAAGAGATTTCAGTTCTGCATTGTGACACATGCCTTTACTTAAGCCAAATTTCAAGGTTTAACTCAAGACAAGTCTGTCTTGCATGTTTTTATTTTTATGGTTAAATATTAGTTTCCATCTTGAATTTCCAGCTGAAATGTCACACTTTTTTGGTGACCAGTGGGAATCTCAGCATGGAATTTCATACTTAAAACATCACTTAAGTCACTTGACACTGACCAAATGTGTCCCCATTAAAATGACATTTCACAAATATTGCCCGATTAAGCAGTAGCAGTTGCTATTTGTTGCTGAAAAGATAAATCAGTTTCCTGGGAAAAGTGCCAGTAGATAGCTTGTATACTCTACTTACATACTGGATTCTTGATAGATTTGGTGAAGATGTCTTCATGTTCGTATAATAAAAGCCTATTATCAGTTCAACAGCAGAAAACTGTTTTCATTCATCAAGAAAATAGCAGGTTCGACACTAGTTGCCTTTTTAAGTGAAAGATTGGACATATGCTATGAAAAAATTTCTTGCCATTGCAGAGAAGGATAGCACACTCAAACACGTTTTTAAATTTAATTCCACTTCTCAATTCAGTTGTCAACTTCTTTACAGTAAATTACATGGCTACTATTAAAAAGCATACTTTGACTTGTTCCCAAAGTGATTTTTTAAAAAGTTTGAGCAAAATTCCTTCAGCCATTTTGGATTTATAGGAAGGTTAAAAAGTAATCCTCATTCCCTCAACTTCTCTGAACAACATAGTAAAAAAAAATCTAGTTGTGGCTTTTTTCTCACCCCATGGGGATAATTCAAAAGTGGATGAACTGCCAAACTTCAGACTTCTGTTATTGTTATTTAATATTATTATTCCTTTCCCATCTAAGGCTAAGTGCCCAATTTGATGAGACACCAAAAAACCACATTATATGTCAGTCCCAGCTTTGAAAAAACATGATGTAACATGTGAGAGGAATTGAAGAAGAGTGAATGATGATAATAAGGGCTGTGACACAAGGAAGGACAAGGAAACATTAGCAACAGGTTCTAGTATCACAGGCATTATTCAGGGCTTGCTAAGGGAAATACATAACAAATAAAAAAAGTTCCTTGCTAAATTTAAAAAATTAAGTAGAATAAACGTATCAGACATTTTTCCCTTGGAAAAAAAAAACACAGGGATAAAATTTTTTCCTAATGATTCTGCTGCATAATTTCCTCTATCAGTTAGGTATGAGAACAATGAATAGCTCTATGCTTTCTAATTTAATTCCTGGAAAGGACAAAGGAGATGAAAGAGATAAGAGACACCTGGAATAACTCAATCCTAAAAAGTAATGGAAAAGGGGAAAGAGGCATTACTAGTTGGGGGATCTCATGGAAGCTTTCAGGTGTGTTTCCAAGAAGGAAATGAGCTGCACAGTGTCCAGACTTGAAGAACTTTTGTTTACTGTATTGGTTCTCCACTAGCAAGTGCCTGCTACCTACAGGCCCTCTGGAGGAACTGGGCTTGAACATCAATATCTACATTTTTGACTCTTGCACAGACCAATAAAACTCTGTATCTAAGAAAAGATGTTTCTTGAATGTCTCAGTGAGGAGGGAGAGATTAAATGTCTGTTTGTGTAGCGATTCTAGGCTCATGAAAGAATTTAGCAATTAAATGCTAAAGCGTCAGAATTTTAATAATTTTTTTTAATGAACAAAACTCCATCAAAATGGAGAATATGACCTTAAACATATTTGAAGTCCCATTTAAACAAGCTGTCATGTGTATTTTGTCCTCTTTCACTGTCTTTGAAAAGGAAAGCAACAGCTCTCGCTCGTGCAGGGAGCCAGAGGCAATGAGACAGCTTTGCTCCACAAATTTTAGTAAAGATTTTTCCTTAGCAGCGAGAATCAGGTGCAAGTTAACATACACAGAATGTCTTTCCTCAGCTATGATTTGTGTAAGCCATTTAGGGATAGGAGTAAAAAAATGTCATAGCAACTATCCACTACAAAATTGGCTCTGAGGATTAAAATACATATTGATTGTTCCAGCCTAGGGAGTATTTTAACAGGGAGAATAAAACTATTTTAAACAGTTCAAAAAGTGTGTCTGTGGTCATAGTGCCACGTTACTTTCAGATATGATACTGCAATTTTATCCTCACTGTAACTAGGGTTCTTAGTTTATGATGGACAAGATAGACTACAATCCATCATCCTTAAGAACTGATCACTTACATGCACACATTCTACTCACACCCTATAAAACATGTAGAGCAAGGATGAGAAATCTGTGACAGAGGTTAGAAGGGCCCACACTTTCACCTCCTAGGACCCTCAGCTGCAGCACTTCGTTGATTTGGGGATGCTCTTTTCTGGCTAATGCTAAGGCATGTGAGTGAGTGGTAGACAAGTGAGTGCATGGCAGATGAGGACACGGAGCAGGACCAAGTCAAAACAAAGACCAGGTGCAATCCAGAGTGACTGCATTGCTCTGCAGTGTGGCTCAGCAATCCCCAAGCAGTAGATGCACCCTTTATTTTTGTAAGTAAACATTTTGGCCATGCTTTGGCAGCGACATTAGTGAGGTCTGATATGTGGGATCTGCAGCAAAGGCTCTCTATTCTCTCTTCCCATACTGGAAAGGAAGCAAATCACTGCAGTACCTGCTACTGTCTCAGGACTGCTGACATAACTGTAAAGTGATGGCAAGTCCAACACTATTTGCATTTCAGGCAGAAGGAGAAGGAGGCAGTGGGAAGCCTTGCCTGGCTCCTTAGGCAACGCCTACAGTGGTCCAGGAGGCATCATTTCTGCAATCTGTTAAACATCAGGGAGAAGTCAAGCAGGTTCCACACCAAACAACTCCATACACTTTAAGACTACAGTTTCTAGCTAAATCAATAGAAGCAAGAGGAATTAAGAGCGACTGTGCCAAGTTTTTTAACTGGTATAATTAAATCAGTTTTAAAATGCGTCTTTAGTTACACTGATGCGTTCAGATCAGATCTTGGCCATCTTCTCCCCCTCACATACTTTCAGCCTGAATCCTCCTTGCCAAAGGGGCAATATGATCAAATCTACATATTCTAATTTTTCAGAGCTTATAATATGAAAGTCTTTGAGAGTTGGTGGTATTTAGGTGCCCAAGTATCTAAGCTAGTTTAACACTGTTGAATCTAGGCCAAATAAGTGCTTTTAAGTTTTCCCCTTAAGCTCTTTGGGCTTCAGTTTTCCCACTTCTGAAATCAGAGTTTTGAAATCAAGATTTATGGTGGGAGAAAAATATCAGCTGCCTCTCACACAGAGATCTTTTCTGCTCTCACTAAACTGCCATGAATCTTAATTCTGAGCAAGAGGTTTTGAGATCCTCACAGCTGAGGATCACTGTTTTAGCACCTTCTGCAAGCTGAAGGGAAAAAAAAAACCCTCAGTACTGTCATTTTAAACCAGCCTATAACATTTCCCTAAGAAGTTATTTGGGATGTAAAATTGTATCACACCAACCACATCAGTCATCTTTTCAGTGACAGACAAGAAAAAAATTACTATTTAAAGTATAAGTATTAATGTTTTAACCAGCACAGATCTTTGCCTATAGTGAATGAACAGTTAAATAATTAAGCAAGAAAAAAAATCTAAAATATTATGTGCTGGACTAGCTTCATCCTCCACTTCCCAGCCCAGTGACTTTTCCAAGTATTTTTATCAGACATATTTGTTCTATGAAAATGAAATGTAGCTCTGCCTTAAAGTGCATCTACAAGACACACGTGAGAGTCAGATCTCAACTGGGATCTAAATTTTCCAGACTGGTTTTGCCACACCTTTTTTTGTTTTAACATTCTGCATATTGGATTTATTCAGCTTGCTTAGAACCCTCACTCTCCCCTGACATCCTAGATTTGAGAAATAATCACTTTGTGGGCTTGCAGCACACAGTTTTCTCTCATTTAAAACACACACAAGAAGAGAAAGCTCAAATTTAAAAAATAAAAACAAAGGAAAAGCTGGGGGAGAAGTGAACGTGTTTCTGCAGGATACTTCCTGAGCTACAAATATTTATTCTTGGCACAGCATACAGACACACAGCAACTGCCTCCCACCTCCCTTCATCACTGCCCTGTGTGCATACACTGGGGGTGACTGGGGGGAGAACCCAGGTTGGGGGTACCCAGCAGCAGGAACGCGCTGAGATGCTGGTAATGGGCTATACAGCAGAATTCAGTTTCAGGTGATGACCCCAAGGGTATTCACCTGGGGATAGATCTTGTAAGGTGTTGAGCACTCTGGCCCCAATCCAGAAAATCATTTATACCCACGAAGAGTATACTCAAGTTAAGCATGCATTTCTGTGCTTTCCTGGGTTCAACTCAGATGGAATAGTGTTACTTTTCAAGAGCTTTTTATTCTGTGGCTCATGAGAATGACCTTCACTCATCACGAGTATGTTAATTATTTAGGATCAGAAAGAGGATCAGGCAAGAAGGCTTTCCCTCACTTCTGATTTCCAAGGAAAGGGGGTAAAAATCCACTCTTCCCCTCTTTGAAAGCTAGTAGATTGCAAGCAAAGAGAATACAGTTCGTGCACTGTCTGTTACAACCTGACCTGTCTCGTCACTGAAATCCCTCATGCATGTCTGCTTATCCTTGGAAGGTCGAAATATTATTTCTTCATATGTGCTAAACTGGGGAAGTTCATTGTTTTAGAAATCTGTCTGTAGTGATTGCTGTGGATATACTAATATAACCACTTAAAAATTCTTGTGTGCAGTCTTTCCTTTTTCAGTAAGAAGCATCCACTGTCCAGCGTACTGATGCTTAATTGCAATCCACAGAACACTGGAGAGAAGAGGAGAGAGGCCACATTGCAGTCCCTTGAGTCTTCTCTGTATGGTACAATTAAGTTCCTCCATGCATCTGTCTTATTTTCCCTTTCTTATGTCCTTTCCAGGCAAAAACATTTTGTCCTGAGGGATGGTTTTATATTTTGTTTTGTTTTAATTACCTGAAGTAAAACACATAAAAGTCATTATTTTACCTTGTACAAAATAAATCCTGCTTTATTTACTTATTTACAGCTAGAGAAAAGTTTCTTCTGGAGTTAAAAATAAGTCAATTTACCTGCAAGGCAATTAAAGCCCTATTTATTTCTGAGTCAGAAATATCATCGGTTCTGGTATTAAATCAGTGAAGAGCAAACTATATGGCATGGGGCCAGGGAGAGGAACAGCGTTAGCAGTCATTTAGTTTGACCACAGTAAAAGCTGAACAATCTGACACTCAGGCAGTGCTGAACTCGGGGAAAATGCAACACTGACTCTCCCTGCTCACTTTTTTGTCTTTTTGTCTATGATGGATATATAATAATTATATTTACTAGAATGCCAGTGGAGATGGAAGTGCTGTTGCTAATGTAGAGGCTGTAAAGCCATCAGAGGAGCTTTAAGCAAATGTTATCTGTTCTACTGAAGAAATCAATTACACACAGATTGCTTAAACCAGTGACAGGCATAGTAAGGAGTAAAATCTGTTAAGCAGAAAAGTTACAGCCATCAACATGTACAGATTTACATGATATATGAATACAACTGATCAAGAATTTTAGCTTACAAAAATAAAGGAAAAAGAGAAAACTAAGAGAAATAAAGTCTAGAAAAAAATAAAAGGCACTTCTTAATGTTCATCTGTATATCTTACGCAGTTGACAGGCTCCATCTTTCTTCGTATCTCCTTTCGTTGGCATGGAGAAGAATTGGTCAGGACTCAACTACCTGGAAGATGGGAAATTTTGAGGGACCTGGGCTTTGACATTGGCCAGTTGTTAATGGTCTGTCCAAGCTTGGTATTCATTAGAAATCTCGCTAGATTGTTTGTGCTCTGCCATTTTGGGGGTATCACTTTGGTTAAGAAAAAAATTTAATAGTGCCGTGGCCTCTGCATTTAATCATATTATCATCTCATTGTTTCTGGGTACAAAACAATTTCTTTTAATTCTAAAAGAATGATTCATAAGATGATATGCATGTTAGCACATATTAACAATTACAACAAAGCATGAATTGAAATTGCTTGCCGCAGAATCATTTATCTTTTATTCACAGAAGAGTGTTTGCCCACGGTTGTGCTGGATGGGGCCACTTTGCATCTATATTTTCATTTTTAAGGAATGAGAAGCTGACATCTCTACAACTTGTGTGGAAACATTGTGTAACTTGGTACTCAAAAACAGAAGTACTGAAAAATTAGCTACTGCTTCTGAAGGTACTGGCCTTAAAGGTTCATAAGAAAAAAATATATAGTCAAAATTCCTTTGACAAAAAAATCCCTAGTCAGATCTGCCTCTTTCTTGGCTTTTGCACTGCTGATACTCAGAGCATTAAACATCCTTACAGAGAATATCACTGTTCAAAAGGACTGTCAAGACTGTTAATTACTCAGGTGGAGTTAGCATACAGCTCATTAAACCATGTCAAAACTTTCAGTCCTTCTCCACTGTATCAGTCCCTTTAGGGGCTCTCACATCAGGATAATTTGATTCTTAAAAATACATTAATTCAGATCATACATTACACCAACAAATTATTCCACTTTCTTTGTAAAACAGGTCTGATCCAACCAGAATCACTATTGCAGCGAAGGCAGTTTCTGTAATTAATATGTAAGTGGGTGTGTCTGGTGCAGGCAAGGACCATTTGCAAGCTGTACTCTCCGGCTAGCACTTAAAGAATGGTTATTGCCAGACCTTTAGAAGAAATTTATTTCTTGCAGTAGAAATATAAAAGTGTTTCATTATTTGTATCAAAGGTTTATTACAATTGTACAAAGTATTCACAAATCCGTAGGCTGAATCCTAGGTGTGCAGGTTACCTCAATTTTGCTCCTTAACAGTGGAAGTTCTGTGAAAATGATCAAAGATCAGGTTCCCCACACCCCAGTGCATGAGTTATCAAAACTTCTTCCCTTCAGCCAAAAGGAGCCTCTGGAGCCATTTTAAAAAAAAAAAAAAAGAGCTGACATAAATTTGCAGAAATTGCTTTGTGGTTTAGAAACCTACATCTTATTGTCAGAGGTGTTCTTGGCACTTACAAACCTAAAATACAGTTAATCAGAACAGGCTTTTCAAGAAGACCTCAAGTCCCACCCCTCCAGGAGGAGCTCCAGGTATTTTGGTGGAGTTTGGAGCCTGTGCAGGAGTTCAGCACTCAGGATGCCGGGGTCCAAGTGACACAGAACCTCAGGGTTCAAGGTATTTCAGAAAAAATCTTTAAGGGCACTTGAAGAAACTGCCCAGAAGAAAAGCTCCAAAGGTGTCCATGTGTGAAATGTTTGTTAGGGTTAGTTAGAGTTATCTTTTTTTTTTTTTTTTAGTTCAAGCAAAGCATATTTGAACTGGTGAGTAAACTGGCTGAGACTGGTTTTCTTCTAATGTCTGCACAACGAAGTACAAAATTTTGGTTTGAACCCAAGTTGCTTGGGTTCACAGTACTTTATAATTACATACATTCTCATCCAAAACAATCAGGGTTGATTTACAGAAGCATGAGATTTTCCTTATGAATATAATTGCATTTGGATGCAGTTTGTGAAAACTCCTTTTTTAATCAGGGAACAAAAAATAAGTATGCTTTTTATTACTCCAATGTACTGAATAGAAACTAAGGAACCTGACAATGGAAAAATATTTTGCAGGAGTAGCTGGGCTAGTTAGTATAAGACTAGGTGCAAATTTTAGAACGAGGACATGATTTTGCTCATTATGTTCAGTCACTCCAATTGGCTTTAGCAGAAAATCTTTCTGTGGAACATCTAGCTAGATCAGCCCAAAGTTTATGAGATCTATGACTGGGAAGTAATCATCTACTACTGAGGAAGACCTAACTCTGTTAAACACATTTCTAAAATGACACTTCTAAAATGGTTTTCAGCTCTTGATGAATGAAAGCCATCATCATGGTTTTAAAGTCTAGTTTGTTGTTTTTAAAATGTGCACTCCACAGGAGCCAAATGCTCATTCTTACCCTGCTTTGCTGGAGAAAAAAATTCGGCACAAAATGCAGAGGACAATTAAACATGCAGAACACTTTCTCCTCCAAAATCCTCACGTTGGTAAAACGACAATAATCTTCAAATTTATCACACCAGACCTCCAAGTGTGATAATGCATCTTTAAAATATGAACTTCAAGTTAAAATATTAAACGTGTTTCCTTCTCCTATAGGATAAGTGCTGAAATGTCACACACTATTGGGGAAAATGACCCGTAAGTGTTTTTTTTCCTCCTACTGGAGCAGTTAGTGTGGCGTGCAGTGAACCAAATCAACAATGTGATTCAAGCTGTCTCTGCAGCGTCATGGTGAAAGAAAGGATAAACTATAAAAACTACCCTCCTACAGCTCTTAGTTCTTGCTTCCCACACTTTAACATCTTCTGTCACCCCTGGCGCTGTTACTGACCCATGCTAAGCTAAACTAAAGGATGATAAGTTTGCTGCCTTTGCCCTTGTCCTAAGGGGCTGCACATTATCCTATCAAGCATCAGAAGCCATTTCTGTGGGATATTTGTCAACCTACGAAGTCCTTTTAGAACAAATGAAATGGGCAGCGAATTACAAAAATGTCATTCTCTAAAGGAAATGGATGAAGGCTTTTGTTCTCCAGTAATAAATAGATGCCATAGGCTTATAACACTATTTTTGTATTACATTTGACAGGGTTACTATTTCCAGTTCATTAAGGAAACAGCTTGAAAACTATTTTTTCATATGCTTTTAAAAATAATGTTTTCCCAGTAATAAATATAAGCAATAGCTCGCAGAATGTTAACTGCAACAACAGGATTCATTCCAAGGTACTTATGTTAGGGATTACTACATAAAAAATGACAAGTTTTAAATATATAGATTTTCAGCATATATAGATGCTTATCTAGCTGGCAGGTGATGAGGATATAAGCAATAATGCCTGTCCCCAATTTTTAAAATATTTTAAGATTGTTTTTAACTTTATCTTTTGGTAGACCAATTTTCTTGTGCATGATGGTCTTATGGAACCTCATGATATATATACCATAGGCTAAGGTCAAGCAAAGGAATAATAACTCACTTCCTTAAATGAATGCTTCAAAGCAAATCTTCTATGTTTAATAGCAGTAAACAGAGGTCAGGATGACACTCTCCCAGGCTTGAGAATAAAGCCCGTGTGTTAATATTCTCCAAGAATTACAGCTGCATCTCTGGGTGACAAAATGTTTGTTAAAGTGTGTCCCTGACAAAATATTTTACAGTGCTATGAATGTCGTACATTTAAATTTTTCCAAAAAGCTCAACTGAGACACATATGTAGAAATACACATAATGGTACTTTGTTACTTTCCTTTGCCATTAAATATTGTGTTAAAATGCTTCGCAGAGGATCAGTAACTATTTTTGCACACAGAAAGTTCTTTCTGAAGACACTAAATAACTAAAAAATTAAGTGGTACGTGATATATTCACAGTAGTGAACTTATCTGCCATGTCAGTCATAGCATTTAATGTGTAAGGTACATTTCTCTCATCATCCACTAATCAATTATTAAGGGAACACTTTATTTACATCAAAGTGCTATAATATTTCTTCTGTTTACAGCTTATTTTTGCCTGCAAAATAGTCTTTCAACTACTGTATTGCTGGCACTAGTTATTGTTCATTAGAAGTGAACATTTTGTTAATAAGAAGAGCTCAAAATTGATTTTTCAGGAAGATAAATCAGTAAACCAGATGATTAACTGGTCCCCTGCTTTGTAACTATTTCACTAATTCCAGACTAATTATATTCAGATCTTTATTAGTTAGACCTTTTCACAAAATAAGCTGGACCTGGACCAAATGTAGGGTGAACAGTGAAGAATATATTGATAAATGCACTCCTTCATTGTAGTGTATTTTTCAAGACACACACCAGTGCACATTTCAGATTAGACTCTGTCCCTTAGTTATCATTAGTCAGGCAGAGACAACTAAACTTTACGATGAATAGCTCCCGGCAGTCCAGTACATTCCCTTTCTCCCCCTACACGCCGAAGCTATATTCTTTCATGCATGTCCTCCCACCCTCAGGTGAGCTCAGACTCTTTGAGACCTGGAGTATCATAGAATCATCGAATATCCTGAGTTGGAAGGGACCCACGAGGATCATCGAGTCCAACTCCTGTCCCTACATAGGACAACTCCAAAAATTATACCATATGTCTGAGGGCATTGTCCAAATGCTTCTTGAATGTTGTCAGGCTTGGCACCATGACTGCCTCCCGGGGGAGCTTGTTTCAATGCTCCACCACCCTCTA
This sequence comes from Platalea leucorodia, assembly GCF_965183815.1. NCBI lineage: Eukaryota > Metazoa > Chordata > Aves > Pelecaniformes > Threskiornithidae > Platalea > Platalea leucorodia. Next base: position 83,201,264 of record NC_138825.1, read on the forward strand.
GGTAAATAACCTTTTCCTAATGTCCAGCCTAAACCTCCCCGGCATATCTTCCTGCTGTTCCCTCGGGACCTATCATTGGTCGTCAGGGAGAAGAGATCAGTGCCTGCCCCTCCTCCTTCCCTTGTGAGGAAGCTGTAGACCAGGATGAGGTCTCCCTTCAGTCTCCTCTTCTCCAGGCTGAACAGACCAAGTGACTTCAGCCGCTCCTCATATGGCTTCCCCTCTAAACCCTTCACCATCTTTGTGGCTCTCCTCTGGACACTCTCTAGTAGCTTTGTATCCTTTTTGTACTGTGGCGCCCAAAACTGCACACAGTACTCAAGATGAAGCTGCACCAGTGCAGAGTAGAGTGGGGCAATCACCTCCCTCGACCGGCTAGCAATACAGTGCTTGATGCACCCCAGAATACAGTTGGCCTTCTTGACTGCCAGGGCACACTGTTGGCTCATGTTCAACTTGCCGTCGACCAGAACCCCCAGCTCCCTCTCCATGGGGCTGCTCTCTAGCCTCTTGTTTCCCAGTCTGTATGTACATCCAGGGTTGCCATGTCCCAGGTGCAAAATCTGGTACTTGCCCTTCTTAAACTTTGTATGGTTGGTGATTGCTCAGCTCTCTAATTTGTCCAGATGTCTCTGCAGGGCCTCTCTGCCCTCGAGAGTGTCAACAGCTCCTCCCAGTTTTGTGTCATTGGCAAACTTTGATAACAAACCTTCAAGTCCTGCATCCAAGTCATTTACGAAGATATTGAAGAGCACAGGCCCTAAGATGGATCCCTGCGGAACCCCACTAGTGACTGGTCACCAGCCCAATGTAACCCCATTGACTATAACCCTTTGAGCCCGACCCGTCAGCCAATTGCTCACCCATTGCATTATGTGTTTATCCAGCTGTACGCTGGACATTTTGTCCAGGAGGATACTGTGAGAGACGGTATTGAAGTCCAAAAAGATTACATCGACTGGATTCCCTTGGTCAACTAGGTGGATAATCTTGTCATAGAAGGAAATCAAGTTAGTCAAGTAGCTGGACCCTGCCAAGGCGTACTTCCAGGGGAGTTCATCTCTCCCTTTAGTTGAGGCAACTGGAATTACTCCTGGTCTTAGGCTGAACTGCTGAATTTCTTCTGCTGAAACAGAAAAGACACAGGGTTTTTTATTAAAATGATGAAATAACTAACTAGACAAAAAAATGCTTCAAGTGGAAAGAAAAGTTTGATGTGACACTTCCAAAATGTTTCACTTTTAGGCACTTTTCATGAGAGTCTTGGAAATGATGCTTAAACTTGGAAAATGTTGTTGTAATGGAAGGGGATATTGTGGTGGAAGTCCTTCATCTAGACAAAGTAGGCACAGTATTAAATTTCTTCCTCTGCCTGGTTGATAAAGTGAACATTTTCTCTCCCTCTATGGTTCAAAGTGGGACATCACCAGTAGAGAGGAAATAACCTATCCTTATGGCTATGACATTTTCCTGGGACACTGGGGATTGCCTGTTCAAAATCACTCAGGAAGACTAGAGAAGAGACCCATCCCTTCTGCGAGCTGGAAGCACAGCGTGACCATGGGGCTTGCCAGGTAATGGAGGAGTCACCAGCTCTGGTGGGGATAGGTAGCAAACAAGGACTTTTATATCGTCATACTGTATTGCATATCAGTATCAAACCAAACTACCAAACTAAATGCTGTTATTAATCCCTAATGTGATTTGATCTAGGGAGAAAAATATGGTTTTCTTCCCCATTATCATTCTTCCCTTAAAGTGGGAGCCCCGTGAAACCATGTTCCAAGGGGATTTTTGTTGCTCCTGTATTTTCTGGGGAAAAGTTGCTTTCAGCGTTAATAAGAGCTCAACACAGGCATGAAAGAGCATGTTAACTTCACACAAAGGTTAAAACTTTCAGAATGTGTTATCTGAATTATCTTATGAAGAATATTATGTCATGTTAAAGGTTATTAGCAGTGTTGCGATCAGAATTTCAGGATGCCTGGATTCTGTTTTTTTCTGAAATACTGAACTTCCTGAAGCTCTTATGGGTTTCAGGGTAGATGCCACCCCTCTTCACCTGTGAAAGCCAGGCCCACCTACTGAGATTTAGCTGCCAAAAATGTATTTTAGCAGGTAACTTTAATACACCCAGTTTTGAAAAAATCTGTCTTTGATTTTTTAGTATTCATCATTGCCTGCTCTAAAGAGTTTGGGGATATTACTGTATGCTGTTGAACAGCTGCTGCATTTCACTCCAGGCATGTATGAAGTGATCGCCATACAGTTTTTCATACCAATTTGCTAGGTTTGCATAGCACTCTGGGATCCCGTAGATGAAAGGGACTGTACTGCGGTTAGATTACTATTACAGCAAAACCTGCGCTAACAGGCACAAGCTAACCTTAATCACCTGTCCTAAAACCCAGTAAAATTTCAATCTCTGTGAAAGTTCCCTTATATTAGTTACGCTATATTATGTGACTACCTGTTATAATGGCCAAAATAATACCGGGCCCTTTGGTGGCTGATAAAAGGATTTTACTTTTGATAGCACATAAACCCATGAAAAGATTCAGGAACAGGAAAAGACCATCTGGTGCAACAAGCTCGCCTTTGCAAGCACTTGCAGCACAGCTTTTCTGAAAGTGGAGCTGCTATAATATTAGGCAAGTCTGAATTCTTTACAGGCAAAGTTTAATACAAACTCTCCAAGGAAAACACCCTGAATAGTAAACATGAAAAGCCATTTTAAGAGATATACTTATTTTACTCTGCCGATCTTACAGTTTCTATTACAATGGGCTTTAAAATGCTAGCTGTAATCCCAAAGTCAGCTTCAGCTCTAGGAAAGCTCTTCCATAAATACCGAGGTGTCTGCCTGCGCTACAGCACACGGTGCGCGTCTCGCAACTGGCTGCTCGCGTGGCACTTTGATGGACGGACTGTTACACAGGTGCTCTCACAGCTGGTAAAAATCAGCGATTTGGTAATTTTAAATTAAAGAGTGCATTCATACCTACCCACACACAGTGGTCATAGTTACAAGTGTTAGAGATATTACTAGGTCCTGTGGTTTTTCTTTCTTTACCCATAAACCCGCACTGCAAGGGTAGTTTCTCCACATCACCAAATAAAAAAGTCCAGTTGTTGCAAATGCACACACACATTCACACACTGTGTTTTTATACAGAACAGACAGGGGCAAATAAAAAATGGACATGTACAGTAACTGTTGAGATGAATAAGTTCATCAGTTATTTTTCTAAAGGTCATGGCTAATGCAGAATGGCTGGTATCATTTGTAACTAAAGAGTGAAACAGAAATCAAAAGCGTCATCACATTTTAAAGCAAAAATTTACTTACAAAGCCATGATCCATAAAACCAATAAAAACCTCCCAAATTAAGTCACAGTTAATTTTGTGAAATCTTAATAATAATAGTAATAGTAGTAATAATAATAATAACAATAACAATGAATTTGCAGTCATACTTTGCCTTCAAGTTTAAGGATTTCAATATGCTTCACAAACACTAAATATCTGAAAAGTGCAAGTCCTGCAGATAAATAAATTAAGGCCTGAACCACAAGCCCGACTAAGGAGTAGGACTCAAAAATCCCACTTCAGTCCCGTGCAGTGACTATTGCACAGTTTCCCCCAAACTGGAGTAACCCATTCCTCTGCAAGCAAGGGCTCAAAAATGCAAAGGATGAGATTATGGTAGTGGTTTACTTGAACAACAAAACATTTGAGTACACTCAATAGCAGCTGAGAATAACTGGTCTTCATCATGGCTGACAATTACAAGTCTTCATGACTTGTTTGGCAAAAGGGGTAAAACAAATTAATTTGTGCTAGATATCACTTCAGCAGGCAAGTAGAAAAATGTTTTTCTTGTCTACTGATTCATGTATGCTGCAGCAGCGTGACATGTATAAAAGTGGGAGATATTTCCTTCCTCCCAAATCCTTTCACATCTCTAGATTACCAGAGGGTAATGATCATGCCATGAAATCAAGGTCAGTTCTCATCAGTTTCAATGAAGGCTTTTACAAAGAGTGAGCCTGGTCCAAGAGCTGCAGTTTTAATTTACCAAGATATCTAAAAAGAGCTAATATTTTGGGGAACCTGTGAATTCCCTCTGCTATTTTCAGCATAAAATGAAACTTGACTAAAAGTGAGCATTTCACAGCATTTGTCATATGAGCCCAAAAGTGCAATTTTTAATGCTACCAGACAAGGGGGAAACATCTACCATCTCACAGAATGTGTAACTTAAAGAAATGGACATTATTCCAAGGATGCCATAAATGGTATTTCACTTATGGACTCACTAAGTGAAAATATACTATTGACATTTGAGAATCCAAATCTGGTTTTGTATATGGCTCTGTCAGTGGCAACAAAATTAGAGGGGAAAAAAAACAGAGAAAACCCAACACACTAGAGAAAGTATTTATGTTCAGCTGTGTTCCCCTAACGTTATCACACATTGTTTTTCTCACAGTAACTCAATGCCACAGGGCTGTTGGCATAGAAAGGTCTCAGTTTAATCAGCACAAAACATCCAAACAAGTCTTAATCATATACATTACATGAGATAAACATTTACAAAATTAATATTGATATTGCCTATGCTAGCAAGCAAACCTGTCAATGTGGGAGGAATGTACCATTTTAATAACAGTAACAAATGCTCTAGAGCCCATGCGTGACTGAACCAGTGACCTCGCTACTACAACTGAGTGCTTCAGTGCCCTGTTTTTCCCTGGTGGTGTGCTCCTTCTCCATACAGAAAAATGTTGCCTTCTCTTTAGTGAAGGAAATCAGGACTAATTTCTTACAAAGCTTGGTTTTCCCATGTTCAGTGTTTACTGAGTTGCCCTACATATATATAGTGATATAGAAAAGTGTTCTTCCCAATATTTCAGGAAAACATAATTCTTATTTATGCCGTTTTCATTGCTTTATCCTTAGTTTGCGTATTAGGATACCAAGGTGAAACCAAGACAGAAACTCATCAATTCAGGATCATGAGTGGTTTGAATTCCTCCCAAATGTGGCTCACCTACCAGGGTAACCAAGCACAAACTGTTGACAAAGGAATCATACTCATGGACACAGAGGCCAGAAAGCATTACTTTTGCTGAAATACAGTGAACGTCCTAGAGCCGACAGGGAACAGACACCTCCAGGCATGGGGTACATCCACACTGATGGTTTCATTCAGAGCAGGAATTGTGCTTCTGAAGTGAATCTCCTAACTTCTCCACTTACTGCACTTTGATTTGCATCATGGAGTGGTCTAAGAGTACCTGTGCTGCTTTCCAAATAAACTGGCAGTACACACCTATCTGCTCCAACTCTTACTGGATGTTCAGTTTGCAAGACCAGATGAGATGTAGCACATAGTAAAACCTTTGCAGGGCATACACTGCGGAAATTCAGGTCTTCAGCGTCAATAGTTTCACTCTACAGATCTCTTCTTTCTGGGCTACACTACTTGCTAAAGGCAACATAGCTTCTGTGAGCCACAGCCCCTCCTGCTGCTCATTCACTCCCTGATGTGCTTTACCTCCTTGAAAATATATGCAGAAGTATATGCAGGAAAAGAACTGAGAGAAAAAGTCAAATAGCTTCAAAGAAAAATTAGTCATAAGTTTCAACTCATTATCCTCTTAATTTTTAAGATACAACATGGCTAAAACATTTTATTTCAATACCCACCTAGAGCTGAACACACAGAAATAGTATAAATGAGGAGACAATGAAAGGTGAATGGTTAGGAGATCTACAGTAGCACAACCACTTTTTCTTGCATTGCTTTTCCTATCCACCCTCTCTTCTGTTACTGTTTTATCACCAAATGACATAGCTCCAAACTCAATGGGCTTTGGGTCAACACTATTGTAGCCTTCACACCTATGAAGTGGCTGTAATTCTTCAGGAAAACACTTACCATCTGCAAGATCCCCATTTCTTCTGCCTCCAGCTCTGATTTTCATTTCCCTCTGGCCCAGTTAATTCATCACCTTTCATTCTGTACAAACTGGTTTGTTTAACCAACGCCAGCTACTTTGCACCCCTAATATAAGTGCTTCAAGTCTCCCCTACAAGGCAGAAAGCATTGCGATGGGTATCCCTATTATTCCTCAGTCAAAGACCACAGAGTTGCCATGGGACACATTCCTACAAAGATAAAAATGGAGAAATATGACTTTTTCTGTCACAGTACACACATTGCTCAGTGCGAAAGAAAGCCACATATGCTAGCATTCACTTTTCATACTAGACTAGTATGATAGATAACAACTCACATTAACTTTAATGGGCCTAAACTAATTTACACAGGACTAAATTTGGCCCATAGGAACTATATTAAATGTGATCTTAAACCAATGTATTCAAAATATATAAATTAATATGTTTGTATTTCAAACTGATATTATCGTGTTCAGCCCATTGAAAAGGTCACTTAAACATTAAAACCTGTTCATTAATAGCAAACAATAGTACATAAGTTTTCAGATTGAGGAAAAAACAGCAAACATTGAAATTACTTCCAGCTACAGATGACCTGTCAGGTCATTTTCTATAGCAAAGAAGGAGCAATGACCCTGTCACCCTGTAATGAACTACTTCTAATCTGCCTAAAACCATTTTGGGACCCCCTTGTGCGTATTTACTTACAGAAGCCTAACCGTCCATCTCCGAGCACCTCTCCATACACACCCAGTCTTCAGACCATCCTTCTGATCTGCTTGCAATACTGTAATTTGTTCAGGCTTGCCAACAATATGCACTTTACTTATGTAATTTGAAGGGAAAGACAGAAGAGGGAAAAGAGATGGCTGCTCCTGATGCAGAACAGCATTTTTTCCTCCTTTCTAGTAGCTGGGCAATAAAAGACTTCTGAAGGCAGTCCAGGGGGCTCAGCAAACTATCTGACCCTGGAAAAATACATCCAAGCAATACACTGTGATAAATAATGGTGATGAAGCTGGGGGGGGGGGGGGGGGGGGGGGGGCAGGGGTTGGAAAGGGTTGCATTTTTTTTAGTATATCATTTCGTATTTCAACTCAGTGTATAAATTAAAAATGTCTCTTTTACATAAGTGTGTATGTCTATGTTATATGTATGCATTATACATATATGAATATATGTTCACATGTAGACTGCGTGGCAGGTTTTCCTGTTCCATCACATTATCAAGGAAATCTATTACTATGAAACATTCATAATTGCATGCAAATACACATGCTCCAAATATCCAAATTAGTGCCCACACACACACACACTTACACATGCACATACAAACACTGCAACATGGTCTGTGTATGGCTGTAGCCCTACAAATATGCTGCAGGATTCACACAGAGCCACGCAGTGCTAGCATTATGAAAAGCAGCAGAACCTGGCCCAGCTCTTCTTCCAGGGAAGTCTGCGGTAACAACCTCGCTGAACTCCACGGGAGCAGAGCAGTGCCAGTGCATCTAACGAGGCATCCTGACCACATACAAACAGCTTACCCATAAAGTGTATATGTGCATAAACTATGTACTTATTGCATGCCAGAGGAATGCACATCTGCATATAGCTACATAAATCTTAAGCACGGAAAATATATGCTAAGGCTATAAAAATTGGCATGCTAGAACTCAATGGGATGCTCACATTAGAGCAGATGAGGTGGGTATTGTCTGAGCTTTTGTGTGCTTTTGGCTGTAACACAGGCAAAAGACTGACTGAGCTTCCCTCTTTAGTTTTGTTTTTTATCTAAACAGGGTGGTGGGATGAGTACCGAACCTCCACCAAAGTGTGGAAAAAACCCCACTTCAATCAACAAGTTCAGTGTTTTCACAATTTTCACGTCATTGCAGGTGATAAAATATACACAGTGTTTGCTTTGGATCTGTAAAAGGCTTTTCCCCCTGCTACAGCTCTAAAGCTTATTTTACATTTTAATACTTCAGACAGTAGCTTGTCCAGCTTCTTTTCATCTCTACCTTTTCCTCCTCTTCTTTCTTTTTCTCTTTTTAAAGCATTGTATTACATGAAATTCAGCCCTTATTTGGCAGGATTTTATGCAGTCTGTGGTGAGAGCTGAATTCTGAAAATGTTCAGGAAACACTGGCTAAGTGGGGAAATTTATTTGCCTGAGCCAGAGATAACATCTTTCTTACACTTCTTTTTAAAACACTGGCACTTGTCAAGCAGAATTCTCCTGTTCCCCCTTTCCCCTCTCTCTCGTAAACACACACGTGCATGCTTATTAAGGATGCAGCAGAACTTAGCTGACAGTATAAGCTGGAGTTTTTATTCATTCTGTTTCTACACCCAGTAGAAAGAGAAAAAGAAGAAATCAGAGATGTTGCAAAAACCCCAATTTTTTTTCCTTCCCTTTCCAGAACATTCAGCCCTTCTCATCTTCTTGTTTTTAAAAAATGATCTATGCCTCCTGTGCCAGCCAGGCTTTCACATTTTTCTTCATTAGAAAATACATCTGTAAAGCAAAGTCAAAATTTTGGCATTTATTTTCATGGTCACAGGGTAATGTTCTTCACATAACATAATCTAAAACATAAACAGTGAGGGTGAAGCCATCATTTCTCATCCAGGGCACAAGACAAAATTGAAGAGTAAGAGCATACACACTGATTCAGAGCTCTCTGCTTGCCCAGCACAGCTGCATGTTATGCATTTTGGGGAGGACAGCTGGGGGCAGAGCAGGTGATTTGGCAAAATCATTTGGGGGTGCCGAGGACAAAATTAAAGGCGCAAGTCTATAACGAGAGAAGTTTAATGCCTGAGCGCTCGTTTTGAACTGTGACCTAAGGTTTGGCTGGGCACTAACCACAGCATGCCTCATCAGCTCCTGTCACGGGTACCCCGGGGTGTACCTCCAGCAGGGAGCCAGCTCCAGAGCCGCATCCTCAACCACCAGCTCGCTCATACACTACCGAGACCCTGCCGAGAAATCAGCATGCAACCCAAGAAAGCATCCTTTCCTCTGGAATAAAAATTAATATTACTTGTCATATTTCATGTCTGAGCTCTTTTCATGCTTTATCCTCTGGTAATGAGGGCTAAATTACCAATATTAGTAGATTTTCATGGCTAGCACAGAAAGAGCTGTTACCAGAATAAATGTTTGCATTGCTTCTGTTGGACACAGGCTTTGCTAATGCAGCTTTGCTAATTATTTCTAAATAGGCAATAATCTGCATCCCCTAGTGCTGGGTAGTGGATTGGCCACGTACCTGCTATTTCCCTTATTTACATGTTTTACAACTTTATCAACTACACTAATTACACTCTGAACACTGTTTAAAATTTTCTGTTAATAGAGATACAATGATGCACCAGAGGATGTGTATTTATGCCATAATTACGCCTCTGTTCCTGCGATGCAGTCTCCAATTAGCTGTCGACGGTGGCACAAGCAGCTGCCTGATATTCTAAAGCAGTGAAACATCTGCACGGCGGATGATACGCTCACATGGATTTTTTTTTTTTAAGCCTAGAAATTTACACCCAAGGGAGTGCAGACAAATAGGAGCCTGTCATGTGTAGGGATGATTAGAAATCCTCACCATGGCAACATTGGAGCAGCCATGTCACAGAGTGAGGGGACACATGTCTAGATGAAGGCGCTAAAAACATTTGCCTTTTTTTTTTTTTTCTCCAGCATTCCCAACTTCCCTCCCTCCCCCTCTCCTTTTCATATTCTTCTCTTTGCATCTAAAGCCAACCAAAACAGCAGGTGAAAAGGCCAAAATCTGCAGCCCATGCAAGGAATATGACACAGTAGATTTAGTGTCAGGAAAACAGCGAGAAATCAGAGGATGCTGCCAGGCATCCACTGGATATTTTCTTTCAGGAGGGGGAGGGAGAAGGTGGAAAAATAAAGGAGAGAAAAAATGTGGGCATCATTCAAAATAAAGCTCCGATGCCTTGATCCTAGAATGACATTTAATAGATAACTTCCATTTAACCCTCATTAACAATTTTTCTCCGACTAGTTGACCAGCCAGCATGTACTGATGAGGGGGGAGGGGAGGGAAAGAAAGGTGAACGCCTGGTATAAGCCTCTGTTCCCAGCACACCATTTCAGCATTGAGCCATTGTATGTACAGAAAGTGTAACAGCTGACAGACTCACTGTATTCTCATTTTTATACTGAAAATCTTAATTGTACAGATGAGGACATTAATTTTATCAGGCTCCTTCTGGGCCATTGCCATTTGCAATTTAATATCAATTTCATATAATAAAATCATTATAATTAGTCAAGGGTATCATTCTAGAATACAGGCTCACCTGAACTGCAGGGAGATGGCATTGGTTTGGACCCAAACCTCTGGTTCTTACCCCATCTACCTACCCTTTCTGTGACTGGTCAAATAGATATTTCCACCAATATGTTCAGAAAAGGGTCCAGAGCAGTCCAGAAATCTTGGAAAGCCAGCTCATCTTATAAGATTGCCTTCAATCAGTCTGAATGAGAATTTGAGAGACCAGCTGCACTTGCCTGAAAAGAGCTCACAGTACTTTGCTCTCACTGGATCTTGAGCCTCAAACACCAACTCTAAGCTGCTGCTTCTACCTGTTTTTAAATAATGATGTTTTAATAAACGTTTTATTTCTAAACCACTGGCTAAGCTCTATGGTATCTAAAATATTTAGTGAGGCCTTTATTTTAAACACAAAATTCATGATTCTTAAAAGAATATAGTTGTGGTTTTAGTGCCCAGGGGTCTAATTGATCTCCTGAAAAAAAATCGGTGTAGAGCAGGTAGCTTGTAAAAATTGAGTTACAGAGCTGTGGAGGAATACTTTGGTAACAGAGCATCTCAAAAGTGAAAGTCCCAACTATGCCATCAGAGGCTGCCACACCTACAGACACACTACAGACCTCAGCATCAGGCCTTGCTTTGAATGTCTCTGCCTGTGCTGTAGAAGTCAGGCCCCTCTGCTACTTCTAATTAAATTCCAAGCAAAATAAGTAAATTAATTAACATATACTGACTTCAGAGCGTGTGCTCTAAATATCTTGAGAATGAGTAACTAAAACATTTTCGGAAGGTAATGAGGAAGTTTCCAAGTGTAATTACTGAGCGTATGCAGAGAAACTCTGCCTGGTGTTATAGGGTACCTATGTCACCATACCATGTGCATAAATTTCACTTGTTATTCATTGTGCATACACCCTGTTTTGCTCAGTTCTCATACAGGAGAGCATGATATTGAAGAGCCACTATGTGTCAGTGCAAGGACAGAGTTTATCTGATAAACAAGTCATTTTTGGAAACTGCAGATGCTCCTACTGTGAAGCATTAAACGTGGCCCCTCTTAGATACACAGAATGGGGTTCTGGTCGACTGAGCACAGGCTGATAAGCTCTGCACAGCTCTGAATGCTGTTTGCCCACATACTAATGTTAAACAAAAGAACTGCAGACTGCAGAGAAAGGATGCGGGTCAGACAACTAAATTGCTTAAACCCTTAGGCAGCCTTCTGAAAAGAAAAGGCATGAAAGAAGCTGATATGAGCTTTTATGCAGAATTGTTCTGTTTATTATCCCTGTTAAGAAAATGATGGCAAGTATCTTGTTAAACTATATATTCCCAAATAAGACAAGAGGACAGCCACCTACTAAACAAGATACAATATGCCATTGGTCATTACATGATCAGCCATGTATCTGGTTTACATTATTTTCAGATTATGAATATAATAAAAAGACAATAATAAAGCTGTACAGATAATAACAAATGCTGTTAAATTGCATTTTTTGCATTAAGTCATCTGATTTGTCATTGGAAGTTTGCAGCTAATAACAGTCTGTCATTGTAGAAAGCTACTTCATGTTAAAATTTCACAATCTTGTATTAAAACTTTGTTAGAGTACAATTGTTATAACTCTATTCAACTACATTATGTGACAACTTAATAATAAATCTATGACAAAGTATATCACTGTGATAACATCTAAACTTGCCTTGGATGAAACAGTGGTATGATTTTATTACAAGATTTCTCCTATTGCTAGCACAATAAAATATTGAAAAACAACACTTGTCTAGGAAAACAGAGGGGGTGGAAAGCATAGGTGTCTCAGTGGAATCCGCACTTTCCCTGAAGCCCGCTTGGTTTGCTCATCCCAAACATCACACTCGAGTCTTCATCTTTCATTGCAGTGTGTTTCTCTCTCCATCTCTCTTACACACCCACAGATGCACGCACACAAGCACACACATGGCACAGATGAAGCGGAGCAGAAGGGTACCTAAGACTTGGGATGCCGAACTCTACCTATCAGTAGATGAGTCACTGGCAAAGCCAAAGTGTAGAGAGGCTGCATCCAGAATTGCTGTAGCCTGTGTAAAGCAGAGACTGTGAATTACCTGTTTATCAGGAAAAACAGAAGAATGCCTCACACTCTGAGACTCATAACAGCAACAAAATTAAACCCTCTGCTTTTTTTATTAAAAACATATATAAGACATCACAGGATTCCATTGTCATCTTCCTGACATATGCCTCATCTGATTACACATGAAAACCATTCCTAAACAGGCATTGCAAGAACGCACTGTGATTATCGATTTGAATACATACACACAATGCCACTCAGCGTTAATGCTCGCTGGAGTGAAAACTGCCGCTTCGCAAATAAAGTAAACAAATTTATTACAAGAAGTAGCATAGCCCTGGTCACCAGGAGAACAGCTTCACACCTAGGACGACTTTGATTCATGGGACAAGTGTCAAGAACGCGTCTTTCTGCAGAGTCTTGTTACAACCTAGAACCCGTACGGAGTCAAGAGCCCACTCCAATCCCTTTGGTCTTTAAAAGCGTGCGTCTCTCCATGTAGCCCAGGATGAATTCCAGCATTCGCAGCCCTTCTTGTAGCACACCAGCGCTGGGGTAGGGTGCACAGCACATCAGTTCAAACAAGTGGAGACTTTGTTCAAGGGCACACAGGAGGTGTCACTGCTTAGTAGCATAGAAGGAGCGAGATCACCCCAACAATCAGCAAACAGTCATTGGACGAACCGGTGAGTGAGACCCTTACACACTTCTCAGGTGGAGGTAAAATATTGCATTTCTGAATACATTATTTAAAAAAAAAAAAAAAAAAAAAAAGCAAAGAAGGCAGCACAAATACTATGCTCTGAAGTGGTCTAACTTCTACATCCAGAAAGCAAAGTCAACCGATCAACTCAAATGTTGTGGCTGTCTCAGAGAAAGAGACAAAAGGTAGTACATTGCTTTTTAAAATACCTTATCTGGTACTCACCATCTCAATCCCTTTCCTATGTGTGATGCATATACCCTAAATAATATTGATTTTTCAATTCGGTGAATGGGGAAATTATTTACCTTGAGCCAAAGGGGATCTGTTTCCGCCTCTAAATAGATGAAAAACATGCATATTGAACAGAATACTTAGCTCAACAATATTTTTTGTTTTGTTTTATATAGTTATACTTGTAAATTTAACAGTATTGAAAACATACTGCAAAATACAAAATTGAAAGTTTTAATTTTGAAAAGCACCTAAAAAACTATCATAACATTAATATTTATCATTGTCTCACAGGGTTTTTTGATCTGAACCATTATTTATTTCAACTAGATTTTCAAATAATCTTGGTCAATCCAAAGTAGCCTGACAAGTGGTAAAAAATAGCCTGCTTTTATCCAACACCCCTGCCCAATGAAGTAAGGAAGTGTAGCTGTCAGTATGTTCAAAATGAGAAGCAGGATCAGAGAGATCAAGGCTGCATCTGCATTGTAGTTTAGGTTGCTGGGCCAGAGAGCAAGTTATATCCTTGGACTCATGATCCCCAACCTGTCACCCGCATTATGGATTAATCTTGCATGTACAGTTTCTGGGTGCTAAGAGAGTTTGGATTTGAGCGTGAGCTGTCGTGGACATGCCCTTAGTCCTCTGAACCCACACAGATAGGAAGAATTGAGCCCTGTGCCTATATTGACCTGAACACATGCACACAGAAAATTCATAGTTGTATACACAGGCTTACGCTACTATTTTTGGCTAATGCTTAGCGCTTCTAGCTCAAGTTGTTTTTATGGAGTTTTGTGTACAGGTTCTATTCCTTCTTTAAGTAGAGCTTTTCAAATTGTTTATGTAATCCCTATAGGTGGACTATGCAAAGTAGATGTTAGAAGTGCTTTATTTCACACTTTTGACTATTTTGAGATTTTAGCTGCTAGCAAGCCTGTCTCCTCCCCATCCTTTCTAGTTTGGTAACTAGCAAGGGATGAATTCAGCTAATAAAAGTGGACAATACCAATATGATCTGAGGACTATATATACCTCCTGTTGTTGCAGATTTATTGCAGAATAAATAGTCCAGTACAATCTGAAAGGTGCACACAGCCACAGCATCTGGTACTGAACTGTTAGAATTATTCCTACCTTTAAATGACAGAGTACATGTACACTGCTTTTAGATTCAATGTATTTTTAACAGTAGGTGGTTTCATAATTCATTTGAAGAAAAATTATATACAGGTAACAACCCTTTTCTAAGACTAAGACCTTTCTTGATTTTATTTGTTGGGGTGGGGAAGAAAAAAAGGACAAGCTTTATGAATGTCTATCTTTATTCTTCTTCTCTTTTGTCTTTCTTTCTCTTGGGGCATAATCCAGTAAAAAGCTGAGCATCCTTGATATGTAATGTTTCCTGTGGGACTTACACCTTTCTGTATCAGGAACATTACTTACTTCGTCAGAGACAGACTTTATCATCCTGTAGAATAATATGTAATTTATTGGATTTTGCAAATTTAGAGGTTTGCTCGGATGTAATGTGTTTCAGTAGGTTTCCGAATGTATGAAACATTCTGTGCATTTCAATGATAGTGCTGTAAATTAATGAATCTACAGAAATTTTTTTTTTTTTTTTTTTTTTTTTTTAGCCAGATACAGCCTATCCATTGCTGGATCATATGAACTTTATCCCTCTAGCAAGCCTACTCAGAAGAAAGCTTTGTATAGTAATTCCCAGATGGTGAAGAATTGTTTTTGTATTTCAGTTAAGGACTGAAATTGGGAAATTTCTCTTTCACACCTCAATTTCTGTGTAGCTTGCACTATTATGCTCGGCTGTATTATAGAGCAAGAAGCCTTTAAAATATGTAAATTTCCAGATGAATTTCTGAACAGAGAATGGTCGTACAGACTCAACACATTCCAAAAACAGAGAATGTCAAAAGAAAGGAAACAGATCAAAACACTGTTTTTGACATTACTTTCAATTAAAGCTGCATCTGTGAGGTCCACATACGCTTGGTGAATTTTTAAGGAAAGCAAAGACATGAAGGAATTATTTTATACTGGATGGTGGAGGAATACCAAATAAATGGCAAGCACTATTTCAGTACATTAAAATCCCCTCTGGTACTGATTTCAGAAGATTACTTTCACTGTCTTAATCCCCAAATTATGTTATTCTGAAAGGAAAATCTGACTTCCCAAATTTTAGGAAAAAACTCAGAAATCTTATGAATTAGATGAAACAGAATATTGCCTGCATTCTTATTGTACCTCAGAGCCTCATTATTTTTTTTACTGTCTAAGTCAATAAATGTATTAATTGATGGAGATTCTATTATTTCTTGTAGGATATTCCATGGCAATTCCAGATTTTAAATACCTGATCTTTTTAAAGAAAAACTGAGTGTCAACACAACTGTACATTTACGCGAACAACTCCCTCAATACTGCATGCAAATGATGCATTTTAGCATGCAAATGAGCATTTAGGGTTTTAAGCAGAAGTTTACACACAAGTGTCTGACATATGTATTCCTTTATACATAGCTAGTATGAAAGAAGCCTATCAGCTCAAGTTAAAGACTATAAAAACAATACCAAAAGTAAGAGGAAAACAAGCCTCGTGGGCAGAAGAAAATGAGAGCAAACAAGAATGTTTAAAGGTTCATCTCTTTCACAGAATAAGAAACTTTCAACAGAAAACAAAACAAAACAAAACAAAACCATGAAAAAACAACTTTTAAAATCCAAGGAAAAAACTTATTCATTTCTGTGTGATTTTACATTTTTGATTCTTGGAGCAGCAGGTTTTTGCATGTCTAGGTGTTTGGTGGGACATTTTCCTGAGGGTCTACCCCACTTGGCACAAAATTCCTGTGCTCTATTGGTGCAATATATGCTGTCCTTGCCAAACGAGGCTAAGAGCATCAGTTCATGTCAGTGGCAGGAATTGCCCTGGTTGACTGTAAGATCACCTTGCCAACAAATTTGACCTGACATCCCCAACCGAAGTTGATATATGTGCAGTAGTTACTCAGGCTAAACTCCTGATCAATATGTCAGATTTTAAAAGTGATTGCAACAAAGTAGACCCAGGATTATGAGGCACCTGCATTCACAGAGACTGTGGAAAGACAAGCCTCAGTCACTTGTATTTTGCATGTCATGCTTGATGACACGATGAAAGATGTGAGCATAAGGCCAACACTTCCACATCCAGTTTAGCTGTGACCCATTAAGGAGACCAAAAATGTACAATATGCATAAAAAGCTGGCTAATAATGCATACACACACACACAGACACAGGCTTCAGCTACCCAGAACACCAACACTTTTTGAAAACCACATGAACCTCCCAAACTGCACCATAAACATCCATTAACATGATAATACCCATTAATCCAGCCAAACACAACTCATTTGTCATCTTTCTGTTGCAACCCATCTGTGAACGTGTAGGAAGGGGAGGGGGGGAATTCACAGTCTTATCTGTCGGGGGATTAGCTTCACAAGAAGGACTGATTTTAAGTAATTCTGTGGTAGGAAAAAGCTCATTTGTTTCCATTTATTAAAGTGCCTTTTTAGTATTGTACTTTCATGATCTTACTTAAGTCTTAAGCAAAGTAGTTAGAATGGGGAAAAGAATAAAAATGTCATCCAGCATTCAAATTTTATTTTTGCTGTTTGCATCATAACTTCTTTACATTTTTTGTTTTTCTTAGCAACCAAGAGGTGCATTTTAGTGGCTATGTTGATGTATGATCCGGTGGGAACCATTTCTAACTTGAAAACCCTGTTTTTCCGTATTCTGTTTTTTGTATAGGTCTATTCTCTTGGCTGTGAAGAGGTGAATCCATAGGACTGTAACCTAATAAAAGGTGTCTTGGCTCTAGAAATGTTGTGCATGGCAAAGTATAGATCAATGCGATACAGTCTCTAAACAATGTTAATCATATATAACTTAGCCTCTTTCTCTTACACATGTTGTTTCTATTCTACATTGTCACACCTCTTCTTCTGTAGGTCCCAGAGACAGAATTATCTTCTTTTTCAACCTAGAAGAATAGAAGAGGCAGAACATGAACGTTTGGTACAGCCGGAATGAGAGTTAATGTTGGTGAAAACTACCTGTGAAAATAAAACCACCATAGAGGGCAAAAAAACGCCCAACACTTTTATATTTATGCTTGGGATTTTATTTTAAGCATGAAAAGTCCATGTAGGTGTAAATCTTGTGACTCCCACTGAAGAATGTTGATGCTACAGAGATGGTCCTTTCCCTCTGATGCGTTTCAAGAGTTCCTATGTAACTCCATATTAGTCAATAATTTTTAAGGCAACTTAGTAGTTTTGGAGGATGTTACTGTATGTTACTGAAGTGCTGAATTTGGTGGTATATAAAATGCAATGTAACCTCATACAGACACATTTAGTAAAAGCAACAGTTTTGTTTGCCAGTTCAACTTCAAAGGAGTTTGGAGTGTTTCGTTTTCCCCTCAATTCAAGAATAGTAATTCTGGCAAATATTTCGAAATAACAGAGTATGAAACTGCAGCAAAAAAGGGAAGCTTTTGCATGAAGTTATGAATGCGGAAACAGACTGTAGAGTAAGAGCCCAAATCTAATCTTATTAATGGAGTTCATGCACAGGAAGAACCAGTTCTTTGAAAACATTATCCTAGAACATGCTATGGAGATAGGACTGGCCTTCAGGTGGGAAATTAATAAATGAAGTAATTAGCTGAAGTACGAAATCTAGATTTGTCTTTTACTCATAGTGAAGTAGTTAGCAGTTTTGGAAGCTTGCACCTTTTTCTTTCTCTGTTAAGAACACTCAGAAAAACAGTGCTAACATATCTGCATGACTACTCAGCTGTTTTTGCAAAGATCAAACTGTAGGTATTGCTGAAATGGGTCTGAGGAAAATGATGTCTGATACAATCTTCAGAAGTTAATTATTTATTACAGAAAGACCCTCCTTTATAACTGAAAACTCATGTGAAGTTAGTACCTTCTCTTGTTTGGAGAAAATAAAAAATGTATGTCTGTATGACTATGTGTATGTATATGTGTAAACAGTATAACTAAAATGGTACAAAAAGATCTGGTCAGTCTCTAAAATTTTACCACTAAATAGTAATACAAAGGATTTTTTCTGTTTTCTTTTTTTGATTTTTTTTTAAGAGTAGCAGTAGTATGTGGGCAGTAGGAACAAATTAAAAAAAAAAAATTAAAATTCCTAATTATCATGTTCTCAGCAATCTCATTTAATATTTCAGTATAGCCTCCCCTTCATGATAAATTAAAATCTGACACTGAATTAGTCTAATTGATAAATACACCAAATTATCCATACCAAAACCTACGTGTTCCAAATCAGAGAGTAAAATAACCAAAATATTATTTTTGTATTAATGATTCTGTATGTAGTAGGAAAATCAACTGAGGAGAGCAGGGTAGCATTTAAGAATGATCCTTTCAGTGATTAGAAGTTCTAAGGGGAAGATTATAAGTAAGGGAATGATGTGATGGAGGAAAGGCTCATTTATTTCAACATCAAATCTCCAATACCTGCCTTTCTCCCATACACACTTACACACTCCCATCTTCACCAATGTCATTATATTTTGCAATCAATAGCTATCTAATTCTTCAAAAACAGAAAATTCTTTAAAAACTGAAAATTCCCTCTAATTATGGGCCCAAATTCATTGTATAAGTAATTTTCAGATCTCTGCAGTGAAAGTGAATGCAAATAAAATCTCCCTTTTATACAAAATTGTTACAATGATAAATTTACATTGTATTCATACATGAATGCAGTCTCTGCTTAGTTTCAGTGTACTACACGTATTTGTAATGGAATTGTTCTCATTTCAGTACTTGTGAACAATATCCTTTATATCTTTCATATGAGAATAGACATTATGAGTCCATTAATGGGCAAGACTTGTCCATACAATACTCCAGGGAATTTTCATGTAAATTTGCATACTTTTCCTAAATATGTATGCGAACTTGAAAGATGAGACTCTTAGACATAGAGGATGTATCATTAGAGATAGACAGACAAACCGATCTTTCATCCCTCACAGACCTGGTGCTACACATGTGGTAAATTGCGTTTGCTGTTTCTTTTTAAGATGACAATCCTAAATTACTAGACTTCTAAAGCTTACTGAGAATTGGTAGTGATCATGAAGATTTTGTCTTTCCTTAATCAAATAAATACAAGCTTGCTTAAGCACTTAGGCACCTATACAAAAATGGTCTTTTTTTCAGAAGAGCTGAGGAGAAAAAAGGACAGAATAATGAATGCTAATTATGAGACACGGTCAACATCTTTGAAAAGCTGAAAAAAAAATCCTCTTTTATTTGGAAGTTTAAAATTAGGCAAAATGAATCCAGTCCAATGAACTGAAGTTTAACTTCAATAGCCTACATTCCTTTAACAGTTTTCATTCAAGTGTTCACTGTAAAAAATCCTTAGAAAGTATCCTGAAAAACACACTTGAGCATCATAGGCAAAAGTAGTAAAATTTCAATTTTCATTTTTTTCTTTGAGATCCTGTCTGTCTGTGATCTCCTCCTACCTCTTTACTCACCCTTTGACTGCTCTCAATTTTGGTCTTTCTGTTCTGTGTATTGCATCTGTTGTAACTGTGTCTTGGTCCCTGAACAACGCTCTTAAAACACTATTGTAGCAGAAATAATGAGTGGTGTGGTTACATTACAGGTGAACAATGCTAAAACAATAGTGTGTTATCTGTGTTCACAAGCAAGAATGCATATAAAAGTACACAGTAAGGAAATAAATGATGCTTTCAGTTACCAGGGCAGGTACAAAAGCTCTCAGCCTGCACTCTAACTCTGCTAAATAAATGAGGTGAGGGATGGCCAAGTGGTAGAGACAGGTTCACATCCCCACCGCTCAGCACTGGATCGCTCTGTGGTCGACCAGTGGGCACACTTCCATTGCTCTGCACTTGGTGTTGGGTCTCCTCTGTGCCTCAAGTGGCTCTTCCAGTACTAAGAAATAAAATTATTCTCTAGGTCTGTTTTTTTCTGAGTTCACAGTATCTGGAAATAATGTGAGGGTTGTGTCGCAGCCCATCAAAGTGGTGTCTTCATCTCATTAAAGTCAGTACATATATTGCAAGTCCTGGGATGTATTTTAAGGTGTGGGTGAAGGTTGAAGATGCTTCAGTGATTGGGGATAGGACTGCGGAGAAAAGCAG
Organism: Platalea leucorodia; assembly: GCF_965183815.1. NCBI lineage: Eukaryota > Metazoa > Chordata > Aves > Pelecaniformes > Threskiornithidae > Platalea > Platalea leucorodia. The sequence continues at coordinate 83,221,799 of NC_138825.1, forward strand.
GAACCAAAACTGGTGTTGCCTGGCTCACGCTACATTTTGGGACCAGTTTCAGAGTGAGGTCTCCTCCAAAATATTCTACTTTCTCTTAGGCAGAGTAAGTTGAAGCAGTTCAAGAAGATACAGGCAGCAAACTATCAATTAAAGCCATGTGGATGACCACAGCTGCAACGTCTGAGCTTGGCTTCTTTTATTTAGCAATGATGTAGCTATACCAGAAAGATGGTTTCATGAGGATTATGCTAGACTAAACTATTCAAGAACTATTTGAGAAGATCTGATGCCTATAGAGAACTGATAACTACTTGAGAAGATCCTGCCTTTCTAGTGTATTGTATATACTAACGTGACATATTTATTTTAGTCACAAGCTATTTTTTACTACAACCTGCCATATTTCAGAAAGAAAACAGATGCTTTCATTAAGAGTCCCATAATAGAGAAGATGCAAGTATGTGCAAATTGCTATGAACAGCAAGGAGAAAGATAAAAGAAAGTATGAATATCTGTAAACAGTTTGTGGTGAAGTTTGAAAGTGATAGTAGAGAGGAGCAGGCACAAATCTTGTTATTTATTAGTTGGATTTGTGCCTGCACCTGTTGCACACGTATTTGAAAATACCTGCCTTTGCAAAAGGTAGATCATTTCTTCTTGATACTTTTACACTAAGAAGCTGATGTGTAATCTCTTTAAGTTTTGTATTTCATTTGATAAATTGTTTTGAACACTCTTGAGTCACACATATATATCTTGTTGCCTGGTTTTTCAAAATTCCCAGCTATGTTATTTACTGTAGTGTATTGCCGGGCAGCCCTGAGTTTTCTTTCTTTGGTTCAAAAAATTGTTATGAAAAACACATATGCATTGAGGTGATGCAGTAGGCAATGTGGAGGGACATGGACAAATAGCTAGGAGAGCCCAACTGAGGGAAGGGAAGTGAAATCTGTTTAATAATTGCTTAATTGGTTGAAAAGAAACCTGTCACGAAGCATTTGTCGATACTCAAATCTGGTCTATGATTAAGATCACCTTTGTACCTGAAGGAAATGAAGTCAGTGCCTTGGAAACTAAAAATTTAAACATGGATTAGTTAGTCTGCTATCTATAGCCAATTAAAAGCAGATACAAAAGTACACTTCTATGTTTAAAAGAATGAGAGCGAAATAAACAGTGGCCAATATGGAGAAAAAGAAAGGAAAACAGGACAGAAAAAGTAATTGCACAAGCTATTTATTGGAGTGAAGAAAAATAACTTTGCTACATGACATGAAATGGTTTCTTTTGTGCAGATTTATTATTCCGTTTATTCTTAAAACAAACCAACCATAGACATTTACCTTAGGAATAGAAAAGTTGCTTATTTCCTTACCATAGAGTTTAACAGAACTATGGACTTATGGTTTCACAAGGCATCAGTCACACTTCCACAACATTTGCTGATATAAATATAAAAGCTTCATTTTAAAGGATAAATAAAGCAACACTATTATCTAAACAGGGTAAAATTTAACATCCTTGTGGTTTGTGGAAATTTTTGATGTGCCTGCTGGCTTTTCAATAAAAATCAATTATGCCTTAAATGCGAGCGGTAGTCAACATACTACAGACTATAAATTCAATTTCATACTCAGAAATATGGATTAGCTGAACTTGATGCCCTTCCATTGATTTCAGAAAGCAAAAGCTGATAAGGTAAATAATAGTAAGAAGCTCTCTGACACTCCACATCAAGTTCCGGATTTCCATATTATTTTTGTAAGAACTTTCCAGCCACCACAATATCCTCCTTGTGAAATATGTATGATGAATAGATATATGGATTGCTGATTCATCTCTATTTACAGAATGGATATTTGGCTTTTATAATGCAAGGTGGGAACTGGATAGGAAATGAATATACTTATTTCTTTTAGCACCACGCAAGGTATATATCATCCAGGGTGAATAAAGCCAGTGAGTAATTACAGAGCAGTCTGATTAAGCTCATGTTCTCTAGACTGCAAAGTTTTCTAAATAATGTTTCTAGACATAAGGTAAGCAAGAGGAAACCAGTCTCTTTAACATACAAGAAAATTTAAAGCTGCTGTAAATTTAAAACAAAACCATCTATCTGCTCTCTGAGCAGAACATCCGAGACTAACATGAATTACAGAAAATGTGCTGTAGTTTGAGGTAGAGAGAGGCAATAATGTTAAAAATGGGAAATATAGAAGGGAAGATGGTTCATGAACTAAAACTTTGGACTATTTCTCAGAAAGATCAAGTCATATCTGAAAAAAACTTCTTCCCTTCCTGAAAGTACAGAACACTTTGGCTGTAAAGCTTTCAAATGGGGCTCAGTCATTCTCCTTTTTAAAAAAAATCTGATTCATTCAGGTTAAATCCAAAAGGCAGCTTAAGTAGACTTACCCCGCAAGGACTTGTTCTTACCTTTATTCAAAGGCTTGTCATTACTTTGAGTCTAACTTACAAACACTGCCTTCTTTTGTCACACACCTAGCATGTTGAAAGAGACACTGTCAACTTATATGGGCCTTTCTCAAGGAAAGCTGAATCCCAAGGAACATCTGTGATAGACATATGGATACTAAAACCTTTTTGAAAAACCCAAACCACCGCTTAGGACCTACTGACATGAATAATGCTTACAGCATTGCAGAACCATCAACATTTAAAATCTCAGCACTATGCAATTGAAAAGTAGCTTAAAATGCCTAAGTCCTGTAATTCCAGGAACTGTTTTAGAAAATCCTGAGCTTAATTCGCCCCCAACACATGATTTGCACATTATACTCTGTCAGCTTACTTCCAGTTGTAGCTTCTGCCCTGGCCTGTCCCCAGAGGGACTGCGCTGAATTGCATATTCCTCTGGGTGAAGAATACAGTTTGTCATGGTTCGCTCCAGCAATCAGTGCCATCTCCTGCTTCTACACCTCATGGGTAAAGCATCGAACTGAGATTTAGAAGATCCAAATGCTGTTTTCATCTTTCCTGTTGGCTCTGGCTTCAGCCTCTGGAATGGCACCACACCCCACCAAGCTGAGGTGTCTCGGTTTATGAAAACACCAGCCATTTCAGCTGTGTTACCCCTTCTGTCATGCTTTGTTGTGTACTGGGGTTGTACTGCCTCTGAGCTGGACAGGGAACTCAAACTGGTGAAATGGCACTGGACCTCCTGTGCCAGAGGGTGTGCTCAGAGCCATCGCACCTCTCCTTTCCTCCACACAAGATTTCAGATGTGCCATGCAGCTGCACATGGTACCAGATGAGCCACATCTGGAAGACAAGCAGCAGATATGCAAACTGCAGGCGTTGGGATGGGGACTGGGAAACAATGACCCCCAAATGAATCCCAAACTTAATGGGTGAGAGACACAGTTTGCAGGGGCACCTGCTAAAGTGGTTCATGGTGCTTGGTGCACTGGCTCTCTAATATTCGCTTGCTTAATTCTAGTTCTAATTCTAATACTAATTTAATTCCTTCTTCAAATTCCTCTGCAGAACTTATTTCCAGCACAGGCTTCTGTGGATTCTGCCTTTTTATATTGACTGAATGAGTTAATTTATACACTAAACTATTTTAGAAATGACTGAAAGAAACTTGCATTATGCTTATCTAACAGCAGCATATCAACTTGTATTGTTATAGATCGTTTGCTTTCCCATAATTTCCCATCTTTCCCTCTGGTCAGTCTTAATGCAAGTCCCAATCTTAAAAGTCACAGCATGCAGCAGTTCCCTGACAGAACAAACTGAAACTTGATTTTCAGGTGTTCTGCTTTGGAGGGCTTATTCTGTAAAGCAATATATTCAACACGTGTACCCTACTACAACACAAGCTTTTAATTTTCATTTAAATGGAGGTATAATTACATACAGTTCTTGCACTGTAACTGCTGCAAATCACATCCTAAATACACAATTGTGTTAAATCCTGATTAATGAAATTTCTTTGTAAGCTAGACATTCCATGTTAGATTTATATAATGACAAATAAATCTAATAAAACCAAAAAAGCTCCTGATATTTCCTTATATTGTTCCGATGTAACTAAAGTATACGCAGGAAAAATATACAGCATTGTTTATGAAAATATAATTCTTGTAGATACACTCAGAAAACTGCAAACATTCATAAACATCTCTCTCTTTGGGGAAAGAGAAAAGTGCCATTTAACAGGTGTTAGAATGTAAATGACATCTCATTAGTGACTTCCTTTTGCAGCTCAGAGACAAATAAAACCTTCATTTAAAAGCATTAGTGTTGCTCCTAAGGGTTTCTGGTATCATAATGTTTTGGTTTATGATGATATTTAGCCTTTTCTAACATTCTCCCTTATTTCTACAGAATAAACCAGCCCCTGTCTTTAAAGTTAAGACTCAGAATAAAACCAAGGGTTGAAGAAGACGGCTGTACAGCTATTCATCCCTTCATCCCTTGCAAGTAAGTTGCAGGGAATTATTATCCGCATTAACATGAGAGAAAAAGAGCAGCTCATCTTCATTCTGGACACCAACTGGATTATAATTTTCCTCTGCAAGGTGTGAAAACCTCTATATGTTTCTTATGTGTAGGTTTTTACAAAAGAGTTTCTCTCTATCATGCCTTTCCAAAAAAATCCCCACAAAACAGTTTTGGAGAGGTGTTAAATTACTTCAAGTGTTACTAGAATATTAATTCAGTCCTTCTGGATTAGGTGATTGCTGCATACCACTTGCCATTTTTGTTAAAAGAATAAGAAATCAAGCACTTCTCTGGTAGCAAGAAGAACTTTCACGCAGCTTTCTAAGAGTAACTGTGGTCAAAGAGTATATTAAAAATGTATATGACCCTTTGGCAATAAGACTGACAAATTCAAGTACCATGCTGACCAACAAGGCTTTTGTGCACCAAGGGTGTGAGGAGGTGGTGGAAGGTGAACGGTGTCCTTCAGCACACATGGGGAGGAGCATGACAGCCCCCCTGGGCTGGTCCTTCAGGTTCATTTCCAGCAAGCCAGCACCAGAAGAAGGTGTATGGCTTTCCAGTCCAACACGTGACACAGCTGGGAGTCAGAGCCTCTCCCTGTCCCTGAGGCTGCAGAATAAGTTAGCCAACTGACACAGTTTTTTTCATTTTTCACTTCATTTAATAGTTAGGCTTATTTATTTACCAGAGTTTGTTGGCTTAACTGGTGGCTCATGTTACCTATCACTGCTGTGATGTACCCATTTGGGATATTCTACTGAATATCTCAAAGATCATGGATGAAAATGTGTACTTTCCCACATTCTAAATTAGCTGTAAGCACTTAAGATAAAGCCTGAGGCATTACTTAAAAAGCTCAAAGTAAATGTGTGCATAAGTGCAAAGATAGGAAATAAAAGTGAAAATGGTAAGATAGTAGTAATAATAATAATAATGTGGGTGTTTTATACCATTTCACCATTAGTTTTCATTCCTATCCCATTTCATAAATCAGTTTACATCCTCAAGGGGAGTATTGTTTTTAGTCCCAACCATTCCTGGGCAAAGAACATTGCAGTGAAGGGACCGGGGGCGGAGGGGCAGATATTCAATGTTTTACAATGGAAAAGGGATGCAAAGACTGTGTGAGAAGATGTGCAAGAAACTGATTCTTAGCGGATGGGAACAGTTTAAACATGCAGAAAATTCTGAATGCGGCAGGGAAGGCAAATAAGGAACTTTATTTACACTTGTTCAGAATAAAAGAATGAATGGGACATTCAATGACTGAAAAGCAAAAATTAACATGATGATTTTTCAAATACATCTACTTTTTTGAGTACTGTAATTTGCACCTGTAGAACTCATTATCACACAATATCATTATATTTTAAAGTAATACTGTTTTGAGAATAATGTTGAGCACTTATATCTGTAATGAAAATGGCATTGCGGAGAGTCTAATCATGGTCTACAAGTCTGTTCACACAGCTTATGCATGAAGGTAGTCAGTTTTAGTCTTTTTTTTTGAAAATATTTTTATTTTAAAATTCTAGATCAAACCAGTCCATCTAATTTACTCAATTCCTAAATTATTCAGCGACTTTTTGTCAAATATAAAAAAATTGGAAAAATGTAGCAGTTTAAAAAAAATTTAAAACTTAACAGAATTACTTCCACTTTTTAAAAGTTTTGGTTCAAACTTTTGTTTTATAACACGCAATATATATTACTATCCTAAAATAACAAAAATCCTTATGTTTAACCATAATTTTCTCATGGCTTTTGTTTCCATAAACAAAGCACCTCATAAACCATGAAATGTTTCAGTTAAAGCCTTCCAAAATATCAACATTTAATAAACACATAGTTATCTTCTGAAAGCCATAAAACCTGCCATCTAGAATTTAGCTAAATCCCCCAGTCAGATCTAATGGGAATATTTTGTTCAGGAATCTTTTGACATCTTTCTCATTTTTTAATCAATGTGATTGTATGGAACATGCTACAGCTTGATAGCACACAGTAAAGTATTAGCTAGTGAAAAAGAATTCACTGGATATCAATCAATAATAAATTAGAACAAACATTTTCTGAATAAGTGCACAATACTCATGCGACCAATTCATTCCATATCAGCTTATTACTCAGCCAGTGTATCATCTACAATTAATCTGGACATAGTAGTGGGTAAAGGAACACTGGGTGAGGATTTTTTTGTATATGATGAGTGGAAAAATACTAACTGGGTGTAGGAATTTAAAGTCTCAGACATAGTTCTGAGAAAATACTCTATTTGAGCGAAGAATATCTAACAATAAACAATAAGAATATATTTAAAAAACTCAAACCAAACAAAAAAAAAACCCATCCCCTGGGTCCAAAAATACGGTACTGTAATGTTTCGTGATTTGCTCACAGGCTCCATTTTTCCAGCAGCGGCTTGGTTTGCCCCAGAAGAAAGAAGCAGCGATTCCATGCAGCGAGAGAGGGAGGTGCAGCACACAAAGCTCTGGCATGATGTAAGGGTTTCTGCATTTTAATCTCTGTTCTCTTGTAATCTCCCTCTGTGGTTCAAGTCAAACCACTTACTCCTTTTCTGCCACTGTTTCAATTTCAATACAATTTACTTATTTCCCAGGAGAAATGGAATGCTCATTTGTTATATGTAAAGCTGACTATAAAGCAAATACAACTCTCCAACACCCACTCCCCATTACTTTTGGAAATGTCTTTTAAAATATTGGCAACTGGGAAAAAAAAAAAAAAAGGACAAAAACATTTGGGTTCTGGAAGTTATCCTGCTGCATTGGGGATTATAGAGGTTTGCAGAAAAAAGCCATCTCTCTCATCCCAACGAACTCTTAGTGACTTTCCCCATCATCCCATGCCAGGACTGCTGATACCTTTGTGATTACTGAGGGAAGAGGTCTGAGACTGATAACCACAAGATCCCTAATCTTGTCATCCCTTGTGGTCCCCTGGCCGTCCTCTTGCATGTCACTGACTTCAGTCAGCCTTTTGGTGACACCTTCAGCACCTGTGACAAAGTGCCCCAGGTCAGGTACCATCAGCCCTCTCTTCTGCCTTTTGCCTAAGGTAAGAAGTTTGTTTCCCTTGTCCCGAGGACCAGACTGTAGTAAATATTCCTCCAAATAGCCTTAAGATCCAAAAAGGCCTTCAATAAATCAATGTTTATGTGAAAAACAGGAAAATACTACAGCAAAATCAAAGCTAAACTGTTCAAAAACACCTATCGCAGACTCCCCAGTGGCAGAGATAGGTCCAAACAATTGAAGTCACTGAAAGAAAATCAGAAAATATGATGCTTGGATTTCCAGAGTCCTGCATCTCTCTCAGACTGTCAAAGTCCTTGTACGACCCTCAGTACTCGGATGCCTCTGAGTCCCCCGGTGTCACTGTGCTCGGCCTCTTGAAGCTGGATAGATATCTGTCAATTATACTCTTCAGGCTACTTTGATGTGGCCAGGTATGACCTTACTCATTACCATACCAGGCATGAAAGCATCTTTTGTATTGACAATAAAATTTCTTCATGCCATATGCAGCCTCCTTTCTTTGGCCTGGCTTATACTGTGTCATCCAGCTCAGTTTAATGTTATATTTGCAGTTTCTGTAATTGGTATGGTACTTTGTTGTAATTGCTGCTTTACTGCTGCATCAGAACTAAGTGGTATGTCTTTCTCTGGTCTTAGAGTGAATTACTATGCTTGTACCAGCTTCTCAAATATGGATAATATCCATCTTCAAATGCAGTTATTTAATGCTAGGTAGATTTTTATTGACATGGCACAGCATGTTACCTGAAGCTATGTCAATCAGAAATGCGGAGGGATCATATTTCATAACAATTCTCAATGAAATACTTCTATAACAAATGTAATACTGCCACTATCCAAAATTAAAATTACTTAAATTACAACAAAGACAGTCTTTCCCTCATGCAATACCTTTGCAGGCAAAGTTATATATACAGTCTCTCCACACACACCCCCCTCCTCCTCTCACAGCCCCCGAGTAGTATATTCTTTAAAAGAGAGACTTGGTATTCATGGGAAGCTGGTTATTTTAGTGTCATCTTATTTCTGAGACACTAAGCAGAGCCTATATGGAGACTGGTTCTCCAACACAGCAGCTTGTTAAGGGGAGTTGAGTGACATCCCAGCATACATCTAGCTTCCTACTGAGTCTCCAACATCTGTTACTGCCTAACTGCCTGGAATACGTGGTGCTTTCTAAGAAAAAAAGTAAGGTTTGTTTTTGTTTTTACACATATGCTCAGCTGAAAAGTGTGTGAGCTGATCCCTATCACATCCTTGGACATCTATGTCATCTGCTCACATACTGCAAGATATAGACTGATTTAGCGTAAGCTTTGCTCTCCTAGTATTTTCTTAAAGACACAGGAAAAGGTAAATAAAGCTGGAAAAGCATCCATATATACTGTGACAATTATTGTATAGGCAGAAATTATGTTGGGTTGTCCAAAAATTTGGGTGTTTTTTTAAATAAACCTAGTGATGGAAGCTTAACATAGCTGTAGTGGGTGATAAATCTTGAGGGCAGATCCCAATTCTGGAACCGGGCACAAAGTGTAGGCTGAAATCCAAGCATACTGCATTAAACCTAAATATTTTAAGTCTGGTATATATCAGACAGCTAATTTGTTGGATCAAGTCATCATCGCTATAAAAACCCTATACCCTGGAACTGCCAACTTCAAGTTCAGAATTTAGCAGGGAAATGTCTGGCTCCTGTTCAAAAATACAGTGCAGAAGTGCCTGTGCTTCCAGAATCAGTCCCTTGTGCATGACCACCTTCAGGTAGAAGCAGCCAGACGGGAATGAACAGTGTTCTGCATTGTAAGTCCTGAAAATATTCCAGGTGAATGACAGGTAGGAAACAGGAGTAAAACTTAAGCATTAAATGCCACAAAAACATACATAATGTAAGAAATTATTGAATCAAAACTAAATCCTTTACATAAAATTCAAGGTCAGCTTAATAAGTAAAATCTGCTAACCTGTAAAACCTGGGGTTTAGCCAATCTCAAAGAGAAAAAACCAGTAAATTTCACAGTGCATTCCAATAGACAAATAATTTTGGAAGTTTGCTTAGGAATAGTTCCAGCATTAAGAATAAAATCCAGCAAAAGCCAGAATAAAGAAGCACGGGATACTGAAAGTAGCTGGCTAATCATACTGTGACTGATCTAAACAACAGGAGATCTACTAGGTGAATCTTAGCTGTGTTATATGAACAAACAAAATTCAGAAAACATCAGGTTCTGTATTATCTTATTGAATGATATGGGTATATTTAGGTAACTATAACATTATTATTTTTTTATATATTTTAGCTAGTTACTTGAAAAAATCACCAAACATCACTACCAAAGCAAAGACAAAAGTGGTTGCTCAGTCTGTTCCATTACTTCCTAGGGCCACATAATAAACTTAAACAATAATATTCAAAATGTAACAGTTTTTATTGAGGTAAAGTGTGCTCAAAGAGGAGTTTGATTCTGATAGCAGTATGATGCCAATATAATTTTGGTAGCAAAAATATTGCTCAGAATGAGGCATTTCTTAGTAGCAAACTGAGTCACCAACAGCAAGCCCCTTCTGGATTCAGTATTTTTTTTAGGTTTTTAAGCGGTATCTAGTGCCAATCCATGTATTTGGGGCTTATCTTAAAAGGAGGCATAAATTAGGGCTTTACATACATCCCTGACAGTCTGTCCCAGCAGAGTGTTACTCCTTGGCAAGGCAGGTAGCAAAGCCGAGGGCAAAGGTTGTAAGAGAAGTAAAGCATAGCCAAGGGAAGAGGTAGAACTACAAAGGAAATGTAACATTAATACTGTAGGAAAAAGATGTTAAAATTGGAGGAGAGACAAGAGCTAATGCAAAAAAGCTAATGTAATAAGTCAGTTAAAGATATGCAAACAGATGTGTCCCATTCTCAACTCCAATCATCTCTGTTTATTGATATGACCAGTTACCGAAAGAGATCAAATTACACTAAAATTTGACCGATGAGAAGGCAGACACTCAGAAAAACTATTTGTTTGCTTCAGCTTTCCCATAGATGATATTCTAAATATTCCCGCAAAGTTATAAGCAAATGAAAAACAACAGCAAGAAGAACCTTAGAAATATAAAACTCAGAAAACTCCAAAGCTTCTGTGCTACAGCTGGAATATACCTGTTTACTGTTTATAATAACAAATAAAACAAATACAAGACCCAAGTATTTTTTAAATCTATTCTCAAAATACACCCAGCTTTTCTTTGTTTTCCAGAAGAGCTACGCTATCTGAAGTGGCCTGGTACACAAGCCTCTAAGAATTAATGAGAAGGATTAATACATATTGTTATGACTCAAAGCATTTTATGATTAAAAAAGAGCCCATTTAACCATAATGATTCAAATTCAGCTGCAGCAGTAGCAGGCAAAATTCCCATTGATTTAAGCGAGACTGAATTTCATCCTCATCTCTTATGCCGTAATAACACTGTGGGCCTGAATATGACAGTGCCTCTTACTTTGTGTTTAACCAAAACAAATGTCTTAAAGGCCATCATTCATCTTTAACCCTCAATAGAGTGCTGTTTCATCATTTTCTCCCTACAAGGTGTATCTCTTAATTCAAATGTATGCAATAAAAAGCATTCCCAAAGTATATCATATCTAGTTAACCACATTAAGTATTCCCTAAATGGAAAGGTCATTGATATTGGATGGATTTCTCAATTGAAACAGAAGACTGTATCTCAGAGGAATTTTTATAGATGACATTCATATGTCTTAATTCTGGATTGTATAATACAGAGTACTTTTTGATAGATACATTAAACAGCATAATAAGGAAAAAAAAACAAATAGAGAATTAAAAATAAGAGTCTCCCTCTTCATTTGTTTCATCTCTTATTTTGGATTTTGCTTGGTCAGGCAGTCCAAAAAAAAATATTTTTTTTTGTATTAGGTGATCTGTGATAGCATTTCAAGAATGTACATGCAAATGTCTTGCAATCTGAACGTGCTGCACACTATCTATGGAAAAAACCTTTAAATAAAACATGCCAAACCAAATAATTGAAACTCCTGGTGTTTGGCTGAAATTAAAAAGACATTTATAAGACTTCATGCAGGCACTAGTTTTGGACTTGTTGCACTATTGTATACAACACAATATTCACAAGTTTCATGAAGTATCAAGGTAGCTTCCAAACTACTCATTTTTCCTTCCCAGAGATAAAGATTTATATCAGTGAACATGAAACAGAAAATATCTTCTCCTGAGAAGTGCCAGATCCCACTTAAAGAAGCTATTATCAAAATAAGTTTTCCTGTCATGTCATGATTCTCTATCATCTTGAATGCCTCCAAAGTGCTAGTCCTGCCTCATGTGCTCCTCATGCATAGCTCTTATATCTGTTTACCTTTGTAGGGAGAACCCCAAGGACAGGCCTTGGTGGCCTTTAGCTGTCCCAAGGAGGAAGGAAGAAACAATAGCACAGAGGAGTGCTTGTTTTAAAAACATTCCAGCCCACTCCTGGAAACAAAGCCCTGGATGCAGCAGGGTGAGGAAAAGGCTATGGAAATGCAGCACTTTTTGAAATTACAACTGATTTTCAGAAATCTCTAGAAATGTTACCACCACCACTAGAGATACACCAGCACTGGAGTGGTGATTAACCACCTTGTTGATACTTTCAGGAGTACAAAAATAGCATGCAATTGGTTTGTGTAAATAGAAAACAGAAAAATGTGATGTAGGGGGAAGCTGGAGGAGTGCTCCGTGGCCCCTTCTCTTACATCCCAGACTGAACTCATGTGGGGTAGGATCCCTTGCCTTGGGTGGCTCCTTCCTCTGGTACCTTCCCTCTGAACAAGCTTTAACCAAACTAGCCAATCAATCCTGACTAGGGAGGGATCATTTAATAGCTTTCAGACTACCCATAGTGCTAAGAGACGGCAAGGAAACTGATGGAGGGGAAGGGGAGGAGCAGAAAATACAAGCGTCTTCAATTCAAAGTACTGGCAACCTTGTAATGGAGATGCTGGACAACTTCAGCAAGGGCTTGAATAGCCTTTCCTTCATGCTTCTTGAAAAGACTGACCTGGCTGAAATGAATGGTGTGTTTGTACAAAACCAGTCTGCCAAGGATAATTTAAAAAAGAAAAGGGCTTTCAGTAATTCGGGTCGTGTTTAATCCTAAAATACTTTTTTTAGGTATGACTGTAACATCAGTTTGAGAAAACTGCATGGAAGTATGCCCTGGCTAAGTGGTGGTCTTGTGTTTCAGGTGAAAAGAGAGACTTTATGCACAGTTTAGCATTCATCTTAGACCCTAATAGCAAACTTGGATTGGCAGTATCTTTTTCCTCCCTTCTGTTTAAACAAAGAAGAGAGAATATCACAGTGCTCCTTAAACTGTACAAATAATTTCTTCTTTTCCTGAGTTTGCTTTGCATCTCCATTGATTCTGCTGATGAGAATTCTGCTGCTGCTGCAGAATCACACAAGGGTACCTTCCCCTGTGCAAGGGTAGTGGCAACAGCTTCCTCCGAGCGAGACCTTTCCCGCTTCACCTTTCAGGTCGTGCTGCCTCACTGATATTTAAATTTTTTTAAATGGCTTAGCATGCACTTCTGAGTCCTAATCTTTAGACAAACTCTTGGTTCACCTTCTAGCCCTAGACTCCTCCAAGATCAGCCTTACATAAATATTGTTAGTTACAGCTACTCAGATCAGCAGAGACCTATTCCATTCAGCCTTTTTTCCCCTTCCCTTTTTTTAAAAAAAGGGCAAACTGTTTTATATCGACAACCATCTGTGAGCCTGTCTTTTAGGCCATCAAAGTCTTCCATCCATTACAGAGAGCCTTCCTCACCTCCGCTGCATGACAGTGCAATAAAGATGACATACTAATTCAATGACTTGTAATTTCAGCTAAACAAAGACAAGTGCTGCAGCTTCGCCTTTTGTGTTTTGGTGCCATATCGGTGAAGCCAGCTATGCAAACATAGCACTGAGAGGGTTTTATGACAGCAGTTGAATGGGGAGAGTAGCTTGGTGTTGCTTTTTTATGGGTTTTGGCTCCATGATATTTGGCTCGGTGCTGCTGGCCATTGCCATTGTGTCTGGATTCTATGTCAGCAGCAGCTAATTGTTCCAATAATGTTTATCATAGGGATCCACCAGGGAGCTGTATATGTGGAGATAAGCTACAGGGCAATGATACTCACTATCTTACTGATCTCTATACACAGTGCTTTTGCTTCATGCCAAAAAGCTCTTTAGGTTTCCAGTCTAAAAAAGAAAGAAAAAAAAAGAAAAAATAACAGCTTAATCATTGTGCCAACAATAGTGTCTAAGGGGATGTAATCAGGTTCCTCTGATAATCTTAGCAACACATGAAAGTCATGCGCAAAAGCAGTAATTGAAGCAGTTGGTTCTTTCTACCACCTGCTGTTGAAGTCACAGGTTAATCTAAATGAGGTCCCCTTCCTATGAAGTAGGATGCAGGGCACTTTTTAAACCATAAAAACGTCTTATGCAGGCTTTGCAAAATAATACAGAAACAGTTCATTAAATGAAAAGTATTAAGTATCCAGTACTTGCTCAACATTTCATGCTGCTATCGGGTGCCATATCCAAGTGGCAAAGCCATTCTAATGTTTAAACCCCAGTGTGCGCTTCAGTTTGCATGTGGAAGTAGACAAAAGGAGTTCGTCAGGCAGATGCCCCCAAATAACTAGACATTAGGGACTCAATGTAACAGGTTGTAGGAAAGCAATTGTTTTTTAAGGCTTGTTTTTGACCCCTAGGAATAATGCAAAACCAAATGTCTAAGTGCACAATGTCACTCTTCTATGTAGACTCTGGTAGATAATTTGTGTTCTTAATTCTCTTAGAAGTTCTTCACATTACTTCAAGGACCACAAATAAATAGTTGAAGATTTGAGCTCTGAACTGGACAGTTTATAATGTTTTCCTGCTGGTTTTTGTTCTGAAACCCAAATATGGGACAAAAGAAATAAAATGAAAATGTCATTGTGGATAAGAAGCACTATCATTACAAGCACTCTTTGTACCTTTTACTGTAATAAATGATTTATAATTAAAGGCTCAATGCTGTGGCTGTATTACCAGCTAACTATTATTCTTACTGGCCCTGTGAAGTTGCCCCAAGATCTCTGCCACACACATTATTAATCTGCTTAAGTATTAGGTGCATACACTCAGCAGAGTTAATAAAATGCTATAGCTTCATCTCCAAAGTACAGAAATCCCTCCCTTTTAGAAAAGTCCTGAAGGATTTAATAAGGATACCACCAGTTATTTCCTATAGAAATTACTCTGAAATAATTTACATAATTTGAGAAAATTATATACTTCCTACAGGCTTTTGAACCATCCTAAGGGATTCTATAGCAAAGATAGTGCACTTTCTGAAATTCTATTGGATATTATAATATTCTACTGTATTCTAGAGAAATCTTCCATAAAGAGCTGTTGGAATCCTTCTCTGAAATTAAACTGATCCTGTTCCTGGAATCAGCAGGTTTTTGAGCATTTTCTCCCTTTTGTTTCTTCTCATACACAGTGACTGTATCTGCATTAGCAAGTAGAGCTGCACAGTGGGAGTGGATCTGTAGAGCCAAACAACTGAGGCTGAGGATCCAGCATTCACATTATACACATTTTTGGGTGGTGATTAAAATGGGCTAGTTCTAGCCTGGTCCCATGCACCAGCTGCAGTGGACTAGGTGTGCTCCTAGAGAATGTCTTCTGCTTTAAGTTTACATAAAATTGCAGTATGTGGGTATGTTTCATTTCACCTGTTACACAAACTAATAGATTAATGCAGACATACCAGTGTCTTTTGTGTACCATATAAACTATACACCATTATTGCTTGATTGGAAGGAATTGTTTCTGTGAGAAACTGGTGAAGCTGAATCCGGCATATGACACACTATGAACATTCCAAAGATAGAGATGAGTCTTCAAATGCAACTATCATCTACCATGATGACAGAATACATAACAAAGAAATAAAGCAACAAAGTTTGGAGAAATGTGGTTAAAAATGGAAACCCTCATCCACAAAACCCAGGCAAAATTTCTGTAGTAAGTAAGTCCTAAGTAGTGAACGAAGTGAACTGACCATTCACTTGTATTTGTTGGCTCTTCCAAGACTATTCTGACACAGACAATACAGCTAGCAAAAGTATGACTGTGTAACAGTTTCAGATTAAAAAAAACCCAAAACTTAAAGTTTTAAGTGTGTTTCAAGAATCTAACTTTCACCAACTTTCTTGGAAATTTTGGGACATCCCAGCTTTCTCCGTGTTACGAAAAAAGCTAAGCACATGCTCAGTGATTCTTCAACCATCAAAAATAACAGTAATTGGAAGCTGAATATACCACACTGGCAGTTAATGTGGAATATGCTGATCAATTGAGTTGTGCAGCCTAAACGGACTTCTGAGGTCCCCTTGCTGCATAGCCCAACTGATACATTTTCATCTTTCACATTCATCTTGCTTTCTGTTTTAGAAAGCAAGGTCTGATTTTGCCATCATTAGTCACACTGAGTAGTACCTGACTCTGCAAGTAATCCCTATTGATTTCACTATTAATTCTTGTTAAATGCTGTTCATACAGGAGAAAAGATGACACTAAGGGGAAGTCAGAAGGATTCATGTACTGTTTCATCTTATTTGTAGCCCTCTTTTCCTCTCTGTTTCAGTGTGTGTGCATTCTCCCATCTCTCTATTTCAACACTCCCATTTTTGTGTTTAGTCTTTTCCAGATCTTACTTGTTATTCTCTCCCTTCCTGTCCCTTCCTCTCTTTCAATCCCCTGTAAATCTCAAACCTCATCACTTACATTTCCAATTGCCAGCAAAGAGAGAAGACAAAATGGGTCCAAGTCTACCGTGCTTTGTGTTACCCATTGCCAAACTGCACAAAAACGTTGCTGGAGCTCTGTCTATACTAGCCAAGTTCCCAGTATCCCCCATCCCTACTTGAAACAGGCTGTAAAGGGCAAAAGTGTAGGAGTTTCAGAGATTGCCAAAAGTAACAACATTCTCAAATCTACTTCTGGATGTAGGAGCAAGATTTGCCTCATTACACGTTCTGTCTGCCTGTTTCCATACTCAATGCAGGGTTAACTCCTGTGACCTTGCTTTCTTAAGACATATAGGAACATGCAAATTGAAAATAAACACAAATTCAACCTTCCAAAACAAAATGCTCATTCATGTTCCCTCAGGGAATGGTGAGAGAACACACTGTGTTTGATGGCTAAGTCAAGTTACAACAATACAGAAATGGATATACGATAGCCTTATTCTCCTGCTTTACTGTTCCAATATATGTGAGTATAGATTACATCCACCGTATTATGTTTAGAAGAAAAAGAAAATACTGTAAAAGGGCAGGAAATTACCAGAAAAACCCATCCTATTCAGACTGCGCTGAAGAGGATCTATATGATGTATTTCAAAAATCTATCCTCTAGGACCTTACTGCTTTATTCTGTGCATTTTATGTGCTATACAGTGGTTTCTAAGAGAAGCAGCAACCAGGTTTGGATGTGCAACTCAGATTCCAGCTCGTCCATATTCTCGACTGCTGAGTTAACTTTTTTTAAGATCTACTACCATTAGGAATAATTCAAAATATATTGGCATCTCCTATTTTTTGTACTCGGCCTGAGTTCACTCTTGTCCTTTGGGAGATGAATATTTCAAGCTTCACTTTTCCATTTCACTGCTCTGGTAGCTCTCTACAACATTCACAGAGCCAGGATGGTGGATTTGCAGCTTCTGAATGAACTATAATTGCTTATACCATCTTCAGAATATCAATCTTCAGGACTTCTCCTATTTACTAGTTTATTCCTAAAATAAACTTTGCTTTTAAGCACCAGATGGCTTTTCCACAGCAAGATGGCTCAGGGTACTACCCATGTTTATTCCATGCTCTCAGAGAAATTTCTGTTTGGATTCTGCATAAAATAGGTGTTGGATTCTATTGAATACATGGTTTTAACTTCCTCCTGTTTAACACTTTACTGTAATACGGCATTTAAATACTACCAAACTTCTAAATGCTGGATACAGATAATATTTATAAAATAAACTGAAAGTGTGCCCTTACCTATGGGCAAAATAAATTAAATACATGCTCGATTTAGAATAAATGAGAAAAAGTCATGTGTAACCACTGTGCAAATTATTTTTATAAGAGGAAAAGAAAACATAACAAATGCTAGTGAGCATTTATACTAGATTCTAGAAGTGCACCTTTCTGAAGAAACAAATGGTGGGTTTTTAAAACAAGTCATTTGTGAGTAGACAAACAAATGCATTTTTAGGAGTTTTTAAAGTGAACAATGAATGTTTTAGGAAAGAGCAGCTGTTGGCCCCTTCTACTCTCTAAACCAAAGAACCCTACAATCCACTTAAGCACGATTATGACAGTAATTGTAGGGCAAAAAAAGGATTGGAAGCCTTAAAAGCCGTCCCAACAGTGCCTGAGAAATTTGAGTAGAATATTTTTAAAGCCCTTAAAGAGTCCTTATGTATACCTGTTTAAGAACTGGTTGTTTCCCATTCTATTTTCTGCACCATTAACACATTTGCCAGCTAAGCTCTGATGCCAGTGTTGTTATTGTTAAAGTAACAACGTGTGAAGCTAGGAGTATGCAACCTGGATTTCAGAGCTCAGAGCTAGTAACAGTTCTGGAAGCTGGAGAAAGGAAGAAGGAAAGTGTTTTGTTTGAGTTTTATGTTAGCTAAGTTCTATCCAGAACCCACAGTGAAAAAAAAGATAACAAAATTATAGCTGTTAATTGTTTAAATTTTATGTCTATGACCACACCATTTATGTTACAACAGATACAGCTGTTAGCCAGAATGGATTATCACTCCCTAAACAATTAACAACTTCTTTTTTGAAAACCACAATACATCCACTTATTATAATGGCAACAAACTTTGGTCTCACCATAGCCTTTTCATTAAATCCTTTTTGTTGTTGATGTCTAATTAAATTCCTCAAGTCATCAGTACCTCTGAATAATGATTACTGGAATTTTTTTGAACTAGATTTAAGATGCTTATCTGCAAAGTCTTTGCTTGTAATGGGCTACGTAACTAAAATATACATGCCAGAAGTTTCACACACTTTCCAAATATGTTAAAAAATAATTTAAACATTATATTTAAACATATTGTAGGCGCAACCTGCATCAAAACGAACATTCCTTATGAACTTCAGAGTAAGCATCTAGCAAAATAGTTCCATTTTGATGATACAATTATCTCTTATTTCCTGCCAAATCAATTTAAATTCATTTTGAATAGTCAACTTGTTACTTCAGACAAATATGGTCAACTATTACAACAAAACTTGATAAAGAAGCTGACAAGCTTTTTAGCCTCCAGCTCTATACTCAAGGTAACTAACTTGCTAGTCAAAAAAGATCATCAGAGGCAACACTTATTTCCTTACTTTCGATTACTATGAGATGTGTTATATTACTTGTGTTCATCAGAAAGCTCAGGGGAGAAATCACTGATGAAATAACAGCTCCTTAACCATTGTTAAGAAATGGTAAATTCTTAAAGCAGTTAGTCTTTAGGCTAACCAAAACGTTGTCCAAATTTTCTCACTGGACCAGATTTTGTCACTAACCACATCAGAATCTAGTTATTAGAGCATTTCTGCAGTCAGGTAGTCATTTTTCATGTGTTCATCCCTGGTAGATAAGTTCCCTCTAAGTTCGTTGCTTACCAAGTAAGAGATAGTTCTGGATTTTCCAACAGTATTTTTATTCTGTTGCTTTTACTTTACATGTGTTGTTGGCTTTTTTTTTTTAAATGAGCAGTAACAGCAGCTCTTTAACTAGCCATGAATAGTATTATGACAAAATGTGAAGCTGAAACCACATGTAACAAACATTAATCCTGAAAATTCCACTTGCAGAAGTAATTAATAAATGAACACATTTTGAGATTGGGAAACTCAGTAATCTTTCAAAGAATTCTTTGTCAAAAAATCCTTAAGAATTCAGTTTTACTGTAGTGTTCAATTTGCAAATGACTTGTTTTACTCTTCATATCAATATTCATACCTAGGAAAACTGTAGGTACTATTGCAAATAAATACTTATCTGTCAAGCAGTATTCTGGAGTGAAGAATATTTCATTTAAGAAATGCACGTAAGAAAATTCTTATCCATCCTAAGAGCACCAAAATGCTAAACTACATGTATATTCTCTGATTTCTCACTATATGGATCTACCTCCAGAATTACACCTAGGAATTACACCTAGTCACAGGAAATATTAGATTTCCATCTATTGTAGAACTTCCTAAAAGCATTTTTTAAAATTCTGATAATCTTTTACCAAAACAAACAGCAAAGTGAGAAACTAATAAATACTAGAAAAGGTCCAGTATAGACAGGTAGCAATTTGATGTCTAATGCAGGTCAGCATCATGTGTATGAAGTAGCTTTAAAGTTGCCACGGAGCTTCTTAGTCAGGTGTGGGTCTGAGCAGGACTGGCCCTCCTACCTGCTCTAATTTATTCCACCTGCAAATAGTCCCCCAGGTTATTAGCTCTAGAGAGGCGTCATCTTAGTGCTACAACAGACTGAGGTGTAAATGACAGCTCAATCAGCTTTATATTAGAGAACAAGAGGAGTTATAATATAATAAGAGATGCCAGACTACAACCTGGACATCGTGACCGATTGTAGTGAAAGAGGGATTTACATATCACCTAGTGTTATGCATCCACCCTGTTCAGTTTAATTTAGGTGATTTATATCCATGGGTTCTTTCTATGGGGAAGTAAGGAAAGAGAGCTGCTACTTGGACCTTTAAAACTTGGAGAAAATGCAGACACCTACATTAACTCCTGTTTGTAATAATCTGGAAGAAATTGGAGCCATAAAATAATTCTATAGAAATTATAAATAAAATCTTTAATGCAATGTCTAAATCAAATTAGAAAATGGAAGAGTTGCAGCATTTCACTAATTTCAGCTGCTCCATTTTGGTAAAATCCTGCTAGCACAGAAGAAGAGAGATATGAAATAATTTCTTCAGTATAAGCAATTCCTATTAATTTCTGTGGAAGCTGCATGAATCAAGGGTAATAGACCACCATTAAGATGTATGAAACTGAAAAGCTGTTGACTTTCAGAAATCAGTAAAACTAGGCTGGCTGAAAGACAAGTTAATATATTTTTAATTAGATCTCCATTTGCTCAAGATAAAGATTGCAATCTCAGTGTGAAATGTATCTCAAAATATCGAGCCAAATGTGTGGTCTGAGAAAAGCTATTTCTTAATGTGTTAAGCATCTACACCTGGACTAAGGGATCTGACTAAACAAGAAATCTTTGCAAGACTGATTACCTAGATCGTATGATATCTAGGCACTATGTGCCTATTTAGATCTATGTGATGTCTAGCACGAAAATAACATAAACAGTAATAACTATAAATAGTCTAAAATTACCTTGCAAAGCAGAACTGCTTGCTATTGGTTAAGAGAGAAATCCTTTGACTGGTAAATAATTTTAAACATTAGATAAATTAACTACACCATTAAATTTTAGTTGTTGCTAATAAGCGTTCCAAAGCATGTTATTCACACAAATGCAACTTGATATGTTGTGATTTTAAGCAAGTAGAAAATAAGGAACTATTGGCCCTAGTTCAGCAAAACTGTCAAAAGCCAGTGATGAGTCAAAGGCAACTCTTTCTCACTCTGAAGACGGAAACACCTCCTCTTTGAGACGTGTTAGGAACAGCAGGCTATCTGCAAAAGTCACATTGTCACGGTGAGAACAGAAACCTGGTGATATGTGATATCCATATATTTTCATCCCCTAAAGAGGCTAGAAAATCCATCTGATCTACCTACAATGCATCTGGAAATGGGAAGACAGATCTCCAGTTCCTGCGGGACCACATCCCTCTCTCATGGAGCAAGCCAAGAGAAGATTGACCAGTTTCAATGTGTGCAGACAGCAAGTGCACTCTTCCACAGTGACACAGGAGTGGCCTAAAAAAAAAAAAAAAGTCTTTTTATACCTTACCTCTTGGAAGAATGCTCTGTGTACAGGCAGGGTGGACCAGAAACGAACTCCTCATCAGCTAGTTGGATTCCCAAAAGCTCAAGGGCTGTGTGAGATTACACAACTGGCAAAATAAAACTGATGCAGATTCTTGGATTAGCTGGCTGTGAGGCAAGGAAGTAATGATTTATAATGTTCATGCTTCTCATTTTAGCTTGGATTTTTCATGAATTTTAAAACTGTCATTGGCTTCATTTGGCATTTGCTCTCTTCTCACTACATACACTCTACCACATACATAATTTAGAATTCCGCAACCACAATTTAAGTAAAAAAAAAAAAAAAAGAGATTCATTTTCTTAGAGCCTTAAAACAAAACTATTTTCTGGGGTTTTAAAAATCTAAATAAAGAAAAAATGAAGTGTTTTATAGAAAAAGAACAGTATGAATCAAGCTATGCAAAGGAAAATACATTGTCTCCCCTTTTTCAATACACCCTCTGTTTTAAATATGTGCAATCAAAATATCTGTAACCAAAATTTTAGGAGGATGAAAGGCAAACCCCGCCAGTCTGCACTTATTGTGTATCGATTGATCACTAAACCTCTCATCTTATACCCAAACCTTGGTACATTGAAGACAGATAAGTCCACTGAAAAACTGCCTGACCTTCACTGTAGTAACTCTTCTGCCTCCAAATATGATGTAGAAAAACAGAAATATGCCGGTACCAATACTACAGTGAAGATCCCTGGAGCTGGGTGTTTTAGATAAGCTCCTCAGCCTTGAATTTATCCAATTTTCATTGCAATACTTAGCAATACATTTTCATTTTCTGTTTCATTAAGGATGGCAGGGATATTGAGTCACGGGGAACGCTGTAGGTGGGGTTCAGGGGCAGAAAGTAGGAGATGGTCTACTGGCTCTGAAACAGCTACCAGATTTGTCACTTGCATGTATAGCAGAAGGCTCTAAGAAATCCCTCTTGGACATGCTAGAAAAGACGTTCACATGCCAAGCTTATTGGATTTAAAGGAGAAAAGGTTTTACTCCCTGAAGACTGGGGGCAAAAGACCAAAGTAGTTGAATTGTGTCTGTAGGTTACAGAGGAAGTATATTTTATCAGAAGAATATATTTGAAAGTCTGACCTTTATGAGGAGAAATACAGGCCTGGCACTGACAAATTATGAGTCATAGCAGTCCCAATGTTCTTATTAGATGGCACTTTGAAGCCCACCTTGAAAGACTCAGTCCTTCACACTGTCAGTCTATTCTCCAGTAGTGTAGCTCAGCCTGGGATACATGTAAATATGACTGATCACATTTCTGAGTCACAGAACCCTCATTATTATCACTGACTTATAGCACTAGCTATGCAGAATTTGCATCTCCGATGAATATTTGGGATACCATGTGGTGAGCCTTGGGCAGAATGATCAAAAGCTGGAGGTATTTTTCACAGAATTTCTATATCCTTGTGATGGATTTTTCTGGCATTTTCATGTGAGATTTGGAGACATTTTTCTGACTAGACGACAGGACCATGTATTTAAGGATTCTGCCCAAAAGTGACAGTTGGCAATCTACTTGTAACAAACATCCCACTGGTTTGGGCAAGAAATTAAAGATACTTTTCCAGTAGTAGTGCTAGTTTGAGAGAAATTGAGATAAACCAATGGGAAGGAATCAAGATGGAAATAGTAAAGATTGCTCTTTAGATGACCTTCTCTAAATAGTATATAAGATTTCTCCCATTAAATTAACATATTTACATAAATATCAAGCTTTCATACTGAGCAATAATCAGTTATCTTCCTCTGAAGCAGACAAAAGGAGTTACTAAAAATACATCAGTAATTTTGGGGAAACAGGATAAGCTTCCTCTTTCTACAACACTGGAGCCTCTTACTTGCCATGTACTACCCAAACCAGAAGTGTAGAACAGAGTCTGAGCATGGAATCCAGCGACCCCAGAAGGCAAGGTCTGTATTAAGAAATTTGCAGTGCAGTTCCCCACCCACGCTGAATCTACTTATTTATTCTGATTAAATAGGAAACAATTAAAAAAAATGGTACTTTTTGCACTAAAATGCACTTCCAAACATGTCATATCATTTTACGCTCGGTTCTGACTAATATGATTAAACATCTAGTACAATAATTAGATTAGACTCACTTAACAGCCCCACTTAAATTCAAAGTCCTTCCTCTGTCCAGAGAGTATAAAATACGATGTACTGAGTTGTCTGCAAAATTTCCTGATTATTAGTCCTCTTAGTAGCTATATGAAAGAATAGTTACTACAAGATCAAGATAAAAGTCGAAAAAGCTGTTCCCTTTCGCTTGCCACTATAAAAGTATCTTTTTGTCTACAAAGCCTCAGACAGCCACTGGGGCCAAGCCAGGATTCCTGTAGTGAAACAATCGACTTGGCATCATGTTGACACATATAAACAACAGTCTGTCAACAGGCCTCACATTAGTGACAGAACATTTTTGGCAAAACAGTAGCATCCTTCTGGGCACTATGGCAATAACAGCCAGTAGCATCCATTCATGCCTTCACTCTACAGCACAATATTAATTAAAAGATTATAACAGTGACACTTATCCAAGAAGCTAAAAACCCACAGAAATATCCATGCAGAAGGGTAGAATGTTTATTGAATGAGAACATGCCTCTAGCTGCTTTTTCATACAGTAATTTTAGACTTACATACTGTATGTAACCTCTGTGAGTTCACAATTAGCAGATAAATGTAACTACTTGCTTGCAAATGGCTATATGAAGTGTATATACACGCACATGTGCCATCAACTTATGTAAATCAACTTCTCACTAGCCTGAATAGTAAAAAGCACAAAACAAATAACATTGTGTATGAAAATAAGCAGTGTTGTAGGCTTTTTTTCCCTTTCTTTTTTTTTTAATAAAGGCCCAAATTAAAAGAAAATTGCTAGGTTAGTTTTTTTATATTTTGCCCTTTTTATGTCCTCTTTAACACCTAAAAATATATGTAAGAGAGTTTATATATATGCAAAATGTCTATCAATGAGTTAAAAGAAGGTGTAAAAAATATTTAAGCTAGTTAATGTTTTTACCATAACCACTCAGCTTTTTCATATTTTTCTAAGTCCTTAAAATATGACTTATGCTTATTAAGAATCCTTTAGAGTCAATGGACCAAAATTAGAAGTAATGTATAGAAGGGAACTTGGAAGGGTGGAGAAACATCAATTACTTGTTGGCAACTGGATGGCAGTTTAAATAGTAAGGAAATATAAAGTGCAGAGGAAAGTGGATGGCATCCAAGAATCCCAGAAGATGCATAACATCAGTTCTGGAAGCTGTATAGGCAAATTAGTATGGTAGTTTGTCTGGGCTAATTATCCTTACCGAGATACCCCACACTGTGTTGCAAAGAAATGCCCTAAACTCACGTGACAAGAGGCATAAAGTATATGGCATTCACAGGCCCAGCATAGAAACCTAAAGGAACATAGGGGGGAAAAAAGGTCAGGGGAGACCTTTACAGGGCATATAATCCCTCTGACATAGTATTTTATGTCTAAACCTTCCTAGACGGATATTTATCCTTGCCTAAGCATTTAGTGGTGCAGATTCTGTAACTTTTTTGCCCATTTTAGTTCAGTCTCTAAAAACTTTCTGAGTAATATCTCATTTCTTACCCTAGTCCCATGGAACGGTGAACCTGACTTTCTCATTGCACTAATTTATTAAGTATCTGACCTTCCTCAGGCTAACTCAAACCAGTTATTCTAATCTAATAGGATTCACAGCAACAATACGTGAATGTAAGGACACCTATTGCCAACAGCAACCAGAGTTGAGCTCTGTCTGAGATGTGATCCCTCTCTTTTTGCAAGGCTGGATGGTAATTTGAGCTTTCCCATTGAGTTAAACACATAAATCCTCCCCTCTGGAAGGAGGAAAGAGTTAATTTTCTCTTTTAAAACAGCTGGTGATAAAGTTACAGTTAGAGCATACACTTCAAAGTGTGTCCCAACTGTCAGACTACAGGTTAGACTGGGTCTCTAAGGCAAAATAAAGAGAAAGCAAGCAAGAGTATGTGATGTTTCACACAGGAACATTCATTTAAAAAAGCCATCATCTGATTTTCAGTTTCTGCTTGGAAGCTTCTTTATGAATCGCATCCTCTGATTTTTTTCAAGTAAAATGCAGAATCTAAAAAGAACATTCTCTCGCAGGTCACGTCCCTCACCGCTGAGCTTTGTGTCCTCTCCTTGTCCCTACTGTGTAGCCCTTGCATTTGGAGCTGCCTAGCAGCCCTGTTTGTAGAGAGGTGGTAGAGGGTGCAATAGCCAAATCTGGTCTCAGCCTGGTACTTGAGTGCTCTTCTGAGAAGACCTTGTTGTGAGAGGGTTTCAATCTCTCTGGTCAGACGGTGGCTGAACACATCTCTCCCATTTACAGGTACAAGTCTTCTAACTACTGGAAATATTATGTTGGTTATTTTACTGAATCTGTGTCTTCCAGACTGAGGACTTAATTTTTAGCAATAATGGGAGGAACACAGCCAACCACTTCTCTGAAGCTCTCAATTAAGAGTCATAAAATTAACTATTTTTAGTCAGATTCTTCACCTCCTCCATGTGCAGATTCTTACTGAGTTCATTACATACACGCCAGGAATGCCTGATGAGATCTAAAATGACACTTAATTGAAAGAGAATGCTCTTTTGTGTATGGGAGACACGACCTACCTACAGATAAGCACAAACAACCTTACCACAGCACTTGAGACAGTTCAAATAACAGGTTAGATTCCTTTTATAGCCAGCATGCTGTATCATAACACACTTCCATGTGCTCAAATCAAAGCAAAGGAAATATTTATTAACTTAATGAGGGATTGTAAGACTTGCCTCTGTAGCCCCTTTTAGCTATCTTTATAGAGTTTAAAACAAAGAATGAATATTTAGGCAAAAATAGCAAACCGTTAATGTACAAGGAATAATTATATCCTTAGCAAATTTAAACAGCGAGGATGATACTAATTGAAATCTAGAAATTTTTGCCCTGCAGGAAACTTCAGCATTTCTGGAACTCTGATTTCAAACTGAGATTTTGAAATTCCAATATTTTGACTTTAAAATGTCAAAATCAAATATGTATCTTTTTTTGGATCAACAGAAAAACTTTTTGCATTACTAGACTAGAATATTTCATTTTGATATATTTAACCAGTCTAAAAATCTTTGCTTCAAGCAAATTCACAGTTGAATAGAGTTTTCTTATTGATACCTGTTGCCTATATCATACAGTTATTACTGAGTCTCTGATTTTCCATACTGGGTACCGAGACTGCATATTGCTTTGACAGCTTAAGTTACGTGGTGTCCCTAAACTTGTTTAGCTCAAAAAATGTGTATTTTTCTGTCAGTAATGTAATCAGCTAGAGATCTTCACCCATCAAAGTAACAGTGGTCTGGCGTACAGCTGCCATGTCGCAATGAATTACTATGGGAAAGCATCAATGAAGTGCTATTCAACAGATTGGAACTGCACATTTTAGGGTCTGACCTTTGACCTAAAATGAGATATCTTGATTTTTCAATTAGAAAATTCAGCCAGTAAAATGTGCCACAAAACAAAACCAAAGCAGAAAACCACATGACTTTGTAGAAAATTTATTTCCATGGAAAAGAAATGCTCAGTCAACTGTTTCAGAGGTAGCTGGATGCTGGAGTCTTGCAATAGTTCATTCTTCCACTATCCAATGGGGAAGGGAAGGGATGGGAAGCACTAATTAGCAAAATACGCTATCTAAGATTTTTCAAAGACACATATCTAAAGGAAAGGTACCCAGACCTCTCTAAAATTCAGCTGCTGGGCTTTCACGTGTAGTGCTCTCAAGGTCTGCAAAGTTATTCTCACAATAAAAGAAAGAAAAAAATTGAGTAGCTCAAGTTTAGGCAGGTATTTTCTGGGCTTGCAATTCTTACAAATAGAATGTTGTTTATATTTTATTTTGTTTAGTTTTTTTATCCACTTCCCTCTAAAAAACAAAAGAATACAAACATGCTTTTTTGTTTTAGGGTTTCAAGTTTACTCTCCTGCTTCTGGGTCTCAAAGGAAAACGTCACAAGAAAGGAATTAAAATGACTCTTCAGGGGCTCAGAAAACATGAAATAAAAAGGCTTCAAATGATGAAATGTGTAGAGTGATTTGTGGTGGTTTGTGAAAGTTTTATTGAACGTTAACTAGCAGAGTGATACTGTAGCATTCAGTCTCGATGCCCCCCCTCCCAGCCTTTTCTCTCCCCTGTTGTTCAAATGTCATAAGCTTTTTACATTTCAGCTGAGTGTCTTCTGACATTGAACAGAAGTGAGAAAGCTGAGAGAACAACTTCTAAAACTATCATTTTTCTCTTGTCTCACTGTCCCTATATTATGCATGGATGGTTCTTATCCATGGTAAGTTAGATAGAAATAGAGCTCTGAATTCTAGATCTTGAAATTACGTGATGCAGAGCACTGTTGGGAATGCCAAGTTCTTCTTTGTATTTCTCTTTAGGTATTTAGATACTCAACATTCATTGATTTTACTAGGGCCTGTATAAGCCTACATACAAAACAAAATTAGCCAGTGAGAATAGTCTGAGTGTGGTTACTTTTTTTTTTTGTTATACTAAAGGAAAAAATAAAAACAATTTCAATTTTGTGAACAATCAATCCCAAATTCCCTTGCTTAGCATCCCTAAAAAGAATTGTAGATACAGTCCAGTTGACTAACAAACACTTGTTTACAACCTAGCCTGAGAAAATCTACAGTTGCTGTTCCAGTTAGAAGAATTTATTTATCAGGATTCAGATTTTCAAACATAAATGTTCAGAGATTGAGAGACACATTTTCATAGCGGCAGCCATAACAGTGTAGTACATGTGTAACTTTGGGACATATTATGCACGCGATTCAGCATATTTCTTACCTAGTACCTTTCATCCAAAAGAAGCGACCTTCCAACTTTTGTGTACAACTTAGAAAGTTCTGGCAAGCTCTTTCACATAACCTTTAGTTTTAGACTGTAGTGGGTATTTGTAAAATCTAAAATACTAAGAGGAAAGCTTGCCATATTCCATGTCCTGACAAACAAAGAATACCATATTAGCATATTTAAATACCCATGTGTAACAGCTCAGAAAAGCATTTGTAAAGATTTCAGTGGAAGCTACTGACTGAAAAAAAAAATAGTGTGGTTTACTCATAAAGTACAATTAAAGACAGTTGTTCTGGGAATAAACTATATCACTGTCCTGGTGTTTGTCACATTCTGCCTGTCTTTAAAATGATCAGTAAGTAAGCCCAATGTGCACTAATTCATTAAAATCAGCTTTACTTATCAACATCTTAGCCAGTCTTGACCTCTGTAAAATTTCTCCTGTCTTTCAAGAGTGCACCAATTGAAGTTTTTAAAAATTATTTTCAAATATGTCCTAAGAAGTACTTACTACAACATTTTTTATCTAAAACGAGTGACTTTCAGACTCCTGCATGCCTTTGATAGTAACTTGAGTCAGGGAAGATACTTAGCAAAGACACATAGCCCTTGACTTCCAAAATCTTCTCTCATTAAACTCATTTTAGGTGTCTATAAATAGAATATATTTTGCTCTGTGGTCATGACTTTGAAAATATATGGTTCTGCTCAGGCTCTGTTCAGTATGTTTCACCATTTATATTTATTTATTGGGCAAATCTTGCCTATGTAAAAATAAACAATAACTACTTAAAAAAAAATGGTCTGCCAAGTTTTTGCAGTCCATTGTATAACAAAAAGCTAAATTGTGTCAGAGAGTGAAATTTGTCTGAAATCAAGGGTGAGGCACTTCATGAGAAAATACGAAGCTGGAGTCCTCTGCAGATTGAGCTTGGATAAAGTACTTCCATTGTTTTTAAGGGAAACAGAAATATACCGCTCCCATCTTATTCCACCCAGTCTTTTTGATAGAACAACTGAACAATTCAGAAGTTTTTGGTTGCAAAGATTTCTGCAAGATGTCATTTTTTTTATTAATTTAGAACTGCTATTGTATCTCCAGGTAGTTGCATTTCAGGTATGTGTATGTCTCTCAAAGTGTGTTAGGGCTCCTGAATGAGTAGAAGAGCATTGGCGGTGGGTTCAGTCAGTCGTAGCCTGGGCAATGTGACCGCTCTGCCACTTTGGAGGTCTGGCATGTGCCCTGCACCCCCTGCCAAGCACCACAGTGGCATTTACAAATTAAAAAAAATCAATCGTGATTTCAATCATAAAACTGGCAGCCAGGAACTTTTCAGTTTTGTGGTACATTTTGTGGTTTGTTTGTTTTTTTTTTTTTTTTTTTTTTAAGCTGGAAGCAAAGCATTTGATAGAAATTAGCATAGTATTCATAAGAGATACTATTTTGTTAAAAAAAAATTCCATTGAAAAATATTTTTTAAATAAAAATCAATAAGGCAGCTCTAAATGGGTACCATGCTCAAATGTTCGTAAAAAAAATTAACAATGACTTCAATTTCAAAAGAAATTTCAGAAGTCATAGATGCAGATTTGGCTAGGAGTTTTTAGTTCAACATGTATGATATTTTTCCAATAACAGTGTCAGTTGTAAGTTTTAATGCAATAAAGTCCTTATAAGATTAAGTTAATCTATATTTAGCACATATCAGTGGAAGTATTCTTTTAAGGTTCCACAGGAAATGCTGAACTCTGTATGGTTCTCCACACTATTGTCCATGACTTTGCTCAATGTACCTTTGAATTTTCTTGTAAACTTCACTAAGAAAGGTATCTTTGAAAAACTAGAGAGTATCCTAAAATAGTTTATTTTGAAGGAACTCTAGGGAAAACTGGAACGCACTTGCTTTTCATGGTCATATGACACACACAGCATGCTAAATGCATATACACAATACGTGCCATTAAATAATAACTGTTACTTCATCCACAGTGTCTTCTAAATGAGGATGAGAAAGGACTACATAAACTGTGGCTTAGGCTGAGGTTTTTAGAAACACCCAAGGCATCTAGGCAGCAAATTCCCATTTAAATTCAGTGGAAGTTGGGACTCTGACTCCCCTGAGTTCTATTAAAAATCTCCCCTCCCCCTTGATTCACAAATGCAGTTGCTCCATTAGTTTGATTTTGATTAATTAACAGTGCTTTTAGGCTTTCCTTGAATGAATTTATCAAATGTTACCAAACTGAAATACATCAGTTATTTCCTCTTTTAAGCATAAAGGAACTCGTCGGTATTTCAAAGCGTTTGTAAATGATGGCTTAATAGCTCCTAATGCATCATGGCCCAGTTTTTACAAGTTGATTATGAATGCTCATGCAGTTTAGAAAATCAAATGGCAGCCCTTACAACCATGGCTCATGTTAACTGAATACGTAAATTACACTCTTTATAGCAGAGTAATACATATGACAATGCTAACAATTTACCTCTCCACGGTTGGAGCCAATGTGACAACCTGTTCTGTGGCTGGGGACAAGTATGGGCAATAACGCATGGTGTTGAGGAACGCTCTCTGATACAAGTCAACAGCTGTACATCAGCACATACAGTCTCCGATGGAGAGTTGTTGCTCATCAAGGCACATCCTAGGGTTACTGATCAGGAAGCAAAAGGGTATGTGAATACTGTACTTTAGTAACAGCTGAAAATCTCATAACGCATAAGCATATTGAAACCAAAGCATGAAAAAATGGAAGGCTGCAACTTTACTGACAAATACCTAAGTAGTTATTAACCAAAATCCACCCTGTTCCTCAACTGGCCCCAAGACAGATGAATTATGGAGGATTCCCATAACACCTAGTAATTTAGCATATTTCTCAGGGTTATAGTACATTCTAATAATACACAAACTGAGTGTTGCCTAGTAAGAGCCCAGCAGTTCTGGATGGAATACAAGCGTACCTAAATGCCAAAAAGAAAACAAACAAATTGTTTTTCATATATGGACAAATGGAAGAGCAAGAACGACAGCAAATGCAGACCGCATGATCAGTACTCCGAATTCTACATTTTATTTTCTATAAAGAGTGCACGTGGGACAAATTCTGATTCTAATTCACTAAGAAAAAATTCTACTAGGAGAGGTTTACTGTTGGAATAAAATTGCCATGTCATCTGCCAGACATGCAGTCTGGTCATGGTCCAAGACCCTTAGATATTTTTAACAGTAAAATGATTACCTGTGCTGCAAGTCCTACCACCACAGTCAGAGGACTTGAGCTGGAGCTTCTGAAAGGCTTAGGTCACTCTAGAATTACCCTCTTTTTGCTTTTCAAGGGCCTGCAGTCCATTGGAGTACTTCATATTTTCCACCTGCACTCGCATTGAGTCATGCTGAAGGGCTTCTGTGGATATGTCAGCCAGAAAAGGAGGGTCAAAGAAAGTGCACTCCCTGCAGCTGATGAACACGATTGGCAAACTGGTAACAACGGCCAAGGAGAAGGCTGAGGCACACAACAACTTCTTTGCCTCAGTCTTCACTGGCAACCTCTCTTCCCACACCTCTCCAGTGGATGGACCACAAGACAGGGACTCGGGGAGCAAAGTCTTTCCCACTCTAAGAGAAGATCAGGTTCGTGACTACCTGAGGAACCTGAACATACATAAGTCTATGGGACCTGATGAGATGCACTCGAGAGTCCTGAGGGAACTGGCCGATGTAGTTACCAAGCCACTCTCCATGATATTTGCAAAGTCATGGCAGTCAGGTGAAGTCCTTGGGGACTGCAAAAAGGGAAACATTGCATCCATTTTTAAAAAGGGTACAAATGAGGACCCTGGGAACTACAGACCTGCCAGCCTCACTTCTGTGCCTGGGAAGATCATGCAACAGCTCCTCCTAGAAGTATGCTGAGGCACATGGAGGACAGGGAGGTGATTTGAGACAGCCAGCACGGCTTCACCAAGGACAAGTCCTGCCTGACCAGCCTAGTGGCTTTCTGTGATGGAGTGACTATAGTGGACAAGGGAAGAGTGGCAGATGTCATCTATCTGGACTTCTGTAAGGCCTTTGACCGGGTTCCCCACAACATCCTTCTCTCTAAATTGAAGAGCTATGGATTTGATGCATGGACTGTTCGGTGGATGAGGAACTGGTTGGATGGTCGCATCCAGAGGGTAGTGGTCAACGGCCCAGATGGAGATCAGTGACAAGCGGTGTTGCGCAGGGGTTCGTACTGGGACCAGTGTTGTTTAATATCTTCATCAATGACACAGACAGTGGGATCGAGTGCACCCTCAGCAAGTCTGCAGATGACACCAAGCTGAGTGGTGCAGTTGACATGCCTGAGGGACAGGATGCCATCCAGAGGGACCTGGACAAGCTCGAGAAGTGGGCCTGTGTGAACCTCATGAGGTTCAACAAGGACAAGTGCAAGGTCCTGCACATGGGTCAGGGCAATCCCTGATATCAATACAGGCTGGGGGATGAAGGGATTGAGAGCAGCCCTAAGGAGAAGGACTTGGGGGTACTGGTGGATGAAAAGCTGGACGTGAACTGGCAATGTGCTCTCACAGCTGAGAAAGCCAACCATGTCCTGGGCTGCATCAAAAGAAGCGAGGCCAGCAGGTCAAGGGAGATGATTCTGCCCCTCTACTCTGCACTGGTGAGACCCCACCTGGAGTACTGCGTCCAGCTCTGGAGCCCTCAGCACAGGAAGGACATGGACCTGTTGGAATGGGTCCAGAGAAGGGCGACAAAAATGATCAGAGGGATGGAACACCTCTCCTATGACAAAAGGCTGAAAGAGTTGGGGTTATTCAGCCTGGAGAAGAGAAGGCTGTGGGGACACCTTATTGCAGCCTTTCAGTACTTAAAGGGGGCTTATAAGAAAGATGGGGACAGACCTTTTAGCAGGACCTGTTACAATAGGACAGGGGTAATGGTTTTAAACTAAAAGAGGGTAAATTTAGACTAGATATAAGGAAGAAACTTTTTACAATGAGGGTGGTGAAACACTACAACAGGTTGCCCAGAGAGGTGGTAGATGCTGTATCTCTGGAAACATTCAAGGTCAGGTTGAACAGGGCTCTGAGCAACCTGATCTAGTTGAAGATGTCCCTGCTCATTGCAGGGGGGTTGGACTACATGTCCTTTAAAGGTCCCTTCCAACACAAACTATTCTATGATTCTATGCTAACAGTGTTTTTGCCTCACTGGTGATGTAGCAATACTATTATGTTGGGTGACACAAACATGAAGTAAATAGAAAAGCACTTTTCCTTTATCTTAGTTCATTTCCTGGGCTGCAGATAAATTAATATGTGTAACTGTTCAAAACAAATAACTTTCAGGCAGACTGGTACATTTTTCAATATCTCTGTTTCAATATTTCATTATGTTGTATGAACGTCTGACACACCCATTAAACAAAATGTTATTAGCAAAAGCAAAAAGTGAAAACACATTGCTTCTTTTTATTAATTATTTCTGCAGCACTATTGGGGTGAGCAGTGCTCAGAAACAGAGAAAAATAAATCAATTGGTGCTCATATGTACCTAGCCAACAAAAAGCTTAAAACATTCCACAGGATTTCTGCCTTGTGTTTTTTTCACTGAAGAAAAGTAAAAATTACTTTTTCCCATTCTGTCATTGGAACAGAGTCACAACAGGGGTATAAAGATTTAAAATATATATACCAAAAATACTATTGAGAATACAGTAAGAAAATGAGTAAGCAGAAAGGAATTACTCAGCTGGAATATGACAGTTCACTGTGGCCAGTGTTTTTTACTCTCTGCAAAAATGCTGTGAGTTCTTTGGTAGTTAGATGTGTTTGCAGATTACATGGTGCCTCTAACAACCCAAATTTTTAAATGTGATGCTCAGAAATTGGCTTAGATGTGACTCAAAAGACAGAGTGACACTGAAGCATTGACTTGAATAAGTGACTGAAAGGCTGCTTGAGTAGGTTTCAATGCCAGTCTGTAAGGCGTGTTTGTGCATGTCTCTGTGTGTGTACATGTGTATATAAACATCTGCTGTGGCATGCAACAAATATAAACATCTCTGGAAATATGTTCCTTGAGTGTAATACTTTTCTGCATCCCAAACACTGTATGGAATGAAGGAGGATGGAGACTACTCAATATATGAAAAACCTAAGGGGTCTCTTTCTCTTCCCTGAATGCCCTAAAGCTCTGTAGCCTGTACCTAACCCATTCAGGGTGAAAGGGCTGCGTAGGAGGCAACTTCTCCCCTTCCCTCACACCCTCCCAGCTGAGCACCTCCAGTCCTTGCCCTGGCAACCTGGGAGCAAAGTTCTTCTCTGCTGTTGCAAATTGTTCACATCATTTATGATACTGCTTTGATATTGTTCAGTATGCTCTGCAGCCTACACTGGTGGAGTTGTCTGAGAAACAACATTTTTAATTTCTCAAGACTGTAAGGTTTTTTAAATGGCACTGTAAGTAAATTCTGATTTGGGAATCAGGAAAGATCTGTATTTTATTAGAAGGTACAGTCACTTTCCTTATTGCTTTTCAGCAGACAGTCTGAGAAAAGTGTTTAATGCTTTATTAATGGAAAATTCAAATGATGTTTTAAAAGGTGTTTTACACGTATCTGTTTTTCAGGAATGTGATATCACTACAGTCTGTAAGTGGAAGTGCTAAAACAGTCAAATCTCTGAAATGGTCTTCTAGCACAAAATATTCTATATTTTGAATGCATTAGACAAATGTAAATTCTCAGAACCTTTTATGTTTTATATTTTAAACATTATAAAATCACTTTTTTTAGTCAGATCAGATGGCTTCATGGAACTTTAATCTAGAGAAAAATACAATGAATCTAAACCAAATACTGTTATCTGGCCAAGGTCTTATTTATTCTATCCATCCAATTACTGAAAGTGGAAACACTAGAGTTATTTTTGTGGGATATGATTGGGACTTCCTTAAAGATAAAATGCTCAAGGGAGATGGGATAAGATATACTTTGATTTTGAAGGAAGAAAAATGAATTTACCATAACTAATTTGAAAAAAATTTCTGATGACTTGTGGAATCAATTGGTATGCTTCAGCTATAAATATAGTAATATCAAATTTACAGAGTAAAGCATCCTACCTTAATATTTTTTTTAAATCACCTCAAAATAGCTGTTTGTGTCTAAAAATGGGATACTTTAACTACCTGTGTTTGAAAAACTATTCCATTTTGCATTACTGATTGATTTCTATTCTTTCTTCAATTATTCTATCATCTAATTTATTTTCTCTTTATAGTTAAGCTGATATAAAATGTTTTACACCTACCTTCTGAAAAGTTTTCCAAGACTCATTAAAAAATATGGACCTGAAACTGAAGAGGGAGGTAAGAAGTAAGAAAAAAATTTGAGGTGATTTACGGCAATGAAATATAGAGATTGTCATGACAAAGGGACATCTTATTTATCCTTTTCTTGAATATGCAGGTATTCACAACAGCAGAACTGTATACATTTTTCAAATAACAAATTTAATTTGTGATCTTTTTTTTGTTCCTGAAGAACAGTCACTAAATCAGAAATTGACATCTCTTTGTACATCCTATGGGAAAAGACCCCAAGTATTAAGGCTTGTAGTTGATAAATAAGAGCAGTAACTCATATTAACAAACCCAGATATTACAATTAACAATGAACTAGAAATAGCAGTGTACCAAAGAATTTTCTAGTTGAATCTCCTATACTTGCAATCATACATTAAGTAGCAGGGAAGATCTAGTTAAGGGAAAATAATATCTTGTCAGCATTCATCTTTTATATAAACATACAAATACCAAATCTTTTTGGT
The DNA here is from genome assembly GCF_965183815.1 of Platalea leucorodia. NCBI lineage: Eukaryota > Metazoa > Chordata > Aves > Pelecaniformes > Threskiornithidae > Platalea > Platalea leucorodia. The sequence continues at coordinate 83,258,203 of NC_138825.1, forward strand.
GAAAACTATGGTTGAGTATTTTGTTCTTCTGCCTCAATGAGCCCAACTGCTTTACTGCAAGAAGGGTAAGGCTTGTTTTGTGAAGATAGGCACAAGACCATAAAATAAACCCCTCGGGAAGCAAGGGCTGTTATCATTTTTTTTCAGTGCAAAGCATGTATCCTACACAGTGATAAAGAATCCAAGAGATCTCTAGCTTAGTTATTCGAATGTAAATTGACTTTTCTCTTGTAATATTTGTCTGAATGTGTATAGCTTTGAGTTTTCAAACACAGAATCTCATTACACTTTATTCTACTGGATTACAGAACCTTCTACCACCAGAAATATCTTCCTTACACAGGTATTCATAGATCACAGTCATATCATCCCTACCTTCACTCAGATAAAATAAATTATTTTAGTTTGTTAATCTCATTATAAAACGAGCTTTCAAGGCCTTGAAACATAGTGCATCTTATTCTCCAATTACTGACTGGAAAACAGAAATGACTCCTCTCAGCTGGCTACACAGCAAACTTTTTATAGACTCTATCACAGGACTAATGTTGGGTTTCATTTATATATACTCCAATGCTGCTAACATTTGGTGTATTTATATCAGAGGCATAATAATCAGATGGTGGCGTTAAACGCCACTGTGAATGGAGATGAAGTCTGATCTACAAAGTGGTTCTAATGTACAAAATGGAAAAAAAACCCTTCTTCATTCCCAAAAGGCCACAGTATGTACTTATTGCATTATTTCACCATGATCCATCACTCATTAGCTCAGCAGAAATCCATTTCTGAAAATTATTTAGGTTTTATTTTTAATTTAGAAATAAGTAAACCAGATAGTCCTGTTATAATGTTGTAAGTGAATGAGTATTGACTACCACAGAAATGAGTACAAATGTTTACTTTATATGTATTTAAATTATACATTATAAATATACATCATATACAGAGCATTTATAAGTGTGTTTACATATAGGCTGAAATTCAGAAAGGCTTATCTCATTTTTGAAGCAAGACAATATTTCCTATTTCTTAAATTTCTATTAACGCTTGAGTCTTATATAAAAAAAAAATCAAAATGAGGCAACTTTGCAAGCTCAATGTTTGCTATAGAAGCAAAAAAATGACATGCAGAAAGAAGAAAATGTGGTAGGAACCCTGGGAAAAAAATCTAGTACAATAATAAATGAAAATAGTTTTATCATCTGGTATAGATATTAGAAATATTTCTCTGCAGATGATAAGTGTGACTAGAATAGCATCCATTTAAAAGAAATTACATTACTGGTTCATCTCTGATGGCTATTGTGGGACTGATATTAGAGTAGTGCTATCTGCAATTTACCTTTTTTAACTAATAGCTCTTTGTTTTCTGCATGGATCCTTTTAAAATCTCTCATATGCTTTTAAGATATCACTTACCATTTAATCACTTTCCACTTATTCTTCACTCTCCAGGCTCTTCAATCTTTAGCTACATTATGATTTTCCATGTATATATATTCGAGCATGTACACAGACCTGGTTTCTTACCAGATCTGTCTCTCCTGACAGATATATAATATTTTACTTTAATATTCAGTGTATTACCAGAAAGATCAAGTTATCTGTGGGGCTTCTAATCTGTTAAGTCCCATAGCAAAGGTAGCCACAGAACCTCCTGAGACTTGTGACGTCGTCAAAATGGAGAGCTGGAGTGGAAGAGTGCTGGGAGAGAAGGGATGGTGAAGTCAGAGGGCAAAAGAATGGCGATCTCAAAAGATTCCAGTTTAAATGCTCTGTTTGGTTGTCTAATAATACCTTTTTTGGGAGGTAAAAGTGTACAGTGGTGGGCAGCAAATTCTGTGGTGTGGTCTTTGAAAATAACCCACAGAGAAGCTGTGTAGGTCTATGGGCGATTTCCTTCAGGGTTGTAAGCCATATTTGGCTACCCTTGTGATGGTCAAACTACCATAGTATAGGGCTGACCCCAAAATAAAGAGTTCTGTATTTCAAATTATTCCAGGACACTATCTAAACAACTTTAAAATAGTGGATGTCCTCCAAAGAGGTATGTGGGTCACTGTTTAAAGGGCCCACCAGTACTTTTGCCCCAGCATTGCTACTTCAGATCATTTGCTGTAAATGTGTGCTTAAATGCTGTGTTAAACTGGGATCTTAAAAGCTATGACTGCTGTAAACCTCTCAACTGTATTGCCAAAAACGGTTTCTTTTGCAACACTATTATTACTGCTAATATAAAAGCAGATGAAACTATTAGCCACTTTGCAGAGAGATATTATTCACACAAAGATATAAAATCCTCCTGAATATCCAAGGAAAAAAAGGTAGTTTACTGAGTCTTTAGCATACGGATTTTGGATTAAGGTATAGCAAATATCTTTGTTATGATGAAAAGTTCAATTAAATTCCAGGGATAAACTCAGGAGCAAAATTTGCAAATCCAGTGCTTCTCTGAGGCACGAGGCGATGTCTGTAAAGAACCAGCAGGCTGGCTGTGGAGGAACTGAGTTAAAGCAACACTGAAGAGATCATTTTCCCCTATCACTGCAATCACAATTACACCAGTGCTGTTAGGAGACTCATTCACAACAGAGTTCAGGAAAGCAGGAGTATTCAATGTGGCTCAGAGTCCTTTTTGCCCCCTCCCCCACTCAAGATACACTCTCTTGGGCATAAAATGAGCAGACCGTATAAGCCTTTTCCCAAAACACAAACAAAAGTCCATCTCAAACAGCTGAACATTTCTCAGGATTCTGCCTCATCCTCCCATATTTTGCAGGTCGGGTAGAAAGGAGCTGTGGAAAAAAAGAATTATTTCGAATAACTCTTCTTCCATCAATTAGTATATTCTATTGCTTAATGCAAAAGACTGCGGAGAGGGAACAACGCTGCTTTACCCATCTTTGAAAACCAAAAGTCGTGCACACGTGAAAACCCAAAAACCAAACCATGACATTGTGAATGTTTTTTGGACCTTGTTATGCAAGGTGCTATGAAATAGCTGGGATACATGAAGTGTCTCTATTCCAAATGCTTATACATGTATAAATTAGTAGCATGAAAATGCTTTTCTGTCCACACTGGCTTTTAAAATGTACTTCAGCAACTCAGTAGAATTCGAACAGAAGTATACATAGGAGAAGTAAAATCATTATCTGCAGTGTCACTATTGCTAAGAAAGTAAGAAAACATTTTGTACTTTAGAAAGATAAAAGCTGTGACATACATCCAAATGTACAAACACATGCACACACATAGACACAGAAATAAAAAACCCCTACTGCATACATTTTCTCTTGGATTGAGCACAAGAAAAATAATATTTGAGCCTCTTTATGTTTTCAAGTTACTCTCACTTTTTACATTTTTATGTAGAAGCCATCCCAACCCCATAGCTTCACAGTTTTCCATGGTATAAATTGGTGAGTGAATGTAGAGTGACCATCTGCTAGCTTCTGTGATGCTGAGCTTTGTTAGCACACTGATCACAGGATACATTTCTTGGTTGGGCTTATCGAAGTATTATGGAATATTTATCAACACGCTTTGCCCTTCCTTCCTTTCTCCCCTTGTTCCCTTCCTTCCTTATGACTTCCATTATCATCAGGTGACTCCTGCAGCTGGTTCATTGTACATAACCAGGTCCCACTGCAGTAGGCCAGCAATTTGGCACCAGCTGGCAAGCAGGGGCATGAGGACCCACTCAGCAAGCATGCAGCAAGCCCTCTAGTTCCCAGGCGTGCAGCTGGGGGAAGCAAGTAAGGAGAACAGTTCACCTGCTCCTCAGTTCCCCAGCCCAAAGGGGCCTTGCAGGGCTCAAGCATCTTGCAAGCTCCACTGGAGAGTTTGCTGGAGACAGGGGACTTGCTGCTGCCTGGTTTCCAGAAGCCTCAAGCTAAAATGGTCAAAAAGCCCAGGCAAGGCCTGCTTGATGTGCTGAGGAGGGGGATGGGGTACCGTAAGGGGAGGGTGGGCAGCGCTCCCCCTGTGGTGATGCTGGACTGCAATGCTCGAAACCTGTGCTCGGCCAGACAGACATCCTCCTCTGTGGTCTGCTGGAGAGGGCAGAGGAGTTGCACAAGGATGCATTAGCGTGCAACCTATTTCTCTTTAGTGAGAAATACCCAGGGATATTAATATTAATAATAATATAAGCTACACCGATAAAGTCAGAGGGCTTTGATACTGTGATATCTATTTCTCTTGCAAGAAATTTGGAAGGTGAATGTTGCTTGCAAACTCAGAAAGAGGAAGAAATCTACAGGAAAGTCCAGCCAGCAATGACTCTACATATTTGGACTTCTACACAAACAAAAGAAAATAAGATCGATATTTTTAAAAACACGGATGTCATATCAAAAGTGCATGTGGAGGCACATGGTACTTGAGACTTAGGAGTTCACATTTAGGGTAACCTTCCCTTGGGGAAACTTGGGCAAAGCCTTCCAACTAAATGCCTCTCCATGTACTTATACACGGTCATCAGTACCAGAGACTAGTGACTAAAGTGGGTTTTTAAAAGGAAATTTCTGTCATTAGTAACACATTTTTATTTCTGTTGCACACACAAGCACACATATAAGACTCACAGAGGAAACACAATGCCTGATCTTTAAGTCTGATGAGGAAATGCTACAAAACCTGCACAATTTCACAGAAGCTGTGAGAAGAATAAATTCTGCTGGAAAAAGCCCCGTTTCCTACAAAATTAGAAACATTTGCTAGAGTTGCTAAAATATATTCACAGAAATGTCATGTATTCAGAACTTATTTTGGATCACATGAGTTAAGCGGTTTCAGGTATGAACAACTAAACTGAAATTTGTTAAAATGTTGAGATGAATAGCTGAGGATAGAAGACAGGCACAGGTAGCAGTTAAAATTGTTGGGCCTTTTTAAGATTACCTGTGACACTAAAACTAATTGCCTACACTCCAGTCTCTTTGAGTTGGTTCCTGTAACAAGAAAAGGGAAATATCCAGCCATTTATCTCACCCACCACGTAAATGTCCTATGTAAATTAAAATATTGATCCTTGCTCTTGGTTGGTTCAACATTCCCCATTCCACCTAAAATTTCACATAGAAGTACAAGTGGCCTCTGTAAGTGAATCCACTAAGATAGTTATTAAACTCACATTTTATTTCTTCCTATACTTTTAAAAGGTTTTAATGTATTGGGTTTCAGGTTTGAAGGCTATTTGTTTTCAGGCTTCTTAATATTATTCTCTGTTTTCAAAAGTTCAGAATGGACAGGAATCAGGGAAGGTGTTTACCAGACTGTTCAATACTTCAATTACCAAAATTGAAACAGGTAAGAATTTTATATTAACCTCAGATAAAAGAATAATTAACACTGAAGCTGACATCTTTGGGGTAACAATGGTACACAAGATGTCCTCTCTCACAACTGCTGAAAGAAAACTTTAATAAACCTAGGACATAAATATTTAAAACAGGTGTGTTAGGAACTACATAGTAGCTGCAATGTTAAGTAACCTAAGAACATGCACACTTGCTTCATGTGAACTTGTTATGACATTTTGGGTACCAGAAACCTCATCACTGAATTACAACTTACCAGGGAATCAATTTTAGCATATCTTATCAAGACACAGATGAACAAAGCAACAATGTTATTTATTTTTACCTTTCTTCCCAAATATTGATGAGTTACTCTTCAGATAAAAAAATCAGGACAAAAATAAATTAATTTGCAGTATAGCCAGCAGACAGAGTGCACATTGTCAACCAACAGCACAAATTTGTCAATGAATAGTCTGTCCATAAAGGCAGCCTGGTTGCTAATACTAATGAAGGCATTAGTTGTGCTCTTTTAAAAAATAATTTTTTTTGCAATACACGTTTCTGCCATACGCAACAGCTTTTCTGACGATCCATTGGGTTGGTGATAGTACTGTCCTGAATATCATGCGACAGCAAAAGGAACATTTCCTGACACCCTTTACAGATATCTAGTAGTTAAAAGAGCAGCAGGAAAATTTAGTGTAGAGACACTGAGTAAGCCTACTTGGATAAGGCCAGAAAGAGTACAAACTGGAAGACTGCTAAGGCCATTCTGAATGCTAGTGATATGGTGCTTATGTGCCAGTGTAGCAGATACGCTGAGATGGATCCATTTAGGGATGGTGGAATCTGTCTGTCAAAGGTGAATGTCAGCATTTAACTGACACAGGGGTTCAGCTGGGAAGAAAACAAACACTAGAGAGTGTAAGTACGGCATACAATGGAGCTAATTTCTTGTGATTCTAATGGTGTATGCTGATAAAGATGGCAACTAAGAGATAAAGGGTAGAAGGGATTTGGCTGGCAAATTCTGCTCCTGGGGGCTAAAAGGAGTTCTGAAGAGGTGTTTCATCACATCATCCATCTATTCAACTTGGCTGGGAAAGTTCGTGGTGGAGGAGTGAGATGAGTTGTAGGAGTGGACCGGAGTTACAACTTTCATCTGAGTCCTCTTACGGCACACTACACTTCAAATATAAAAATGGGGGGGAGTAGGCCTATAGGCTACTCATCTGTGCTAGTAAATTAAACAGTCCCTGGAATGTTATTGAGAAGTGGCTCACAGCTCTCCAAACTCTAACCTATGAAAATGGCTCATGTCAATCAGTGCTCTCTCAAGGACTTCATGGGTGCCATGCAGAAGCTGGACTTTCCAATGGCCATAGCTAGCAGGGAGCTTGGGGGCAGTCAACCTGTTGTGGAGGATAGCAGCATTTGCACACTGAGTTTATTAGCACAGATATAGCCATAGTGCTCCTGTAAATAATAAATTCTGGACTGCCTCTTACTTTCACCTCTCTACCATGCTGAGTCTCTGACACAGCATTTTATCCTTATGTGTTGACAAGAGGCATGAAATATTGCTTTGAAATTCCATCTAGACTTAAGTATTGTATTTAGAAAGCATGCTTATTTCAGTCTCCTTTTTTAGGTTTATTACAGGAAAGCAGGTCTTGTGCATAATCTGTTTAACACATCAGTTCTTCACAGCTGGAAGAGAAAATTTTGTGGATATTACTATATATGGGATAAGAACTTGAGCAGCATTTCATGTTTTCAGTGCAGGATCCTGGGAATCTGAGACACAGCTGAGGATTCACTAAAGAAGACAAGAAGGATTCTAATAAAGAGAACAATCTGAACAACTTTTGCAGTTCTTGGAAACAGTGTGGCATGCACATTGATTAGGTCTATTAAAGGCCTCCCTAAATAACTCCTGTTAAGGACTTGGTATTTTGCCACCTCAGGATTCCTATCTGTTTCACACAGTAACTGGCAATTATTTTCAGAACTCCAAGATAGTACAGGTAATTACCAAAAAAAAAAAAAAAAGGCAAAAATCCAAAGTTTTACTACGAAGGTGTAAAGCCCACTTAGCGGTATCTAGAAAATATTCCCTCTGGAACTAATCCTCACGTATGATCTTAAGAGATCTAACAATAGAGTGGCTGTGTTTTGGGTGGCAAAACACCTAGGCAGGTGTCCTGTTCACTCAGATAGAAGACCAAGGTTTGGTATAAATCATGGCTCCAAGCTGAAGGGTCAAAGTCCTGCAGTTCCAAGAGGATGGTGATCCCAAGACTGCTGTCTCAAAAAATACCTAATGTGTGGGCATAGTAACAAAGGGTGATTGGACCCCTAACACCTCCTGTTACACAGTTACTTTAAAAATCACAGTCCCTGTTGCTTGCTGAGTCTGCCCTCATGTCTGGGCAGATGAAATTGTCCTTGGACAGAAGAAACAATTGTCACATTTTCTAAGCAAGTAAAAGAGGGACAAAATTAAAAGGCTCATGTGGATAAACTTGCTTCATTACAGAGAAAATTCAATGTCAATTCATGTTACAAGAATATCAGAAGTGAGCTGATGAAAACTGTCTTCGCCTAATCATTCACCTCATGTTGGCTTTTCCGTAGTCCTCATATTCAGCAGGATGCATTACCCAGAAACACCGTCCAGGTAAAGAAACTGGGAAAGCAATGTGATTCATAGCATACAGCACCTAATGTATTTTGTCATTGCTTAGCTGATGCTCTGATATTTCAGGTCTGCTTAGAAAGGTGACCAGCTAATTACCACTAGCCTTTTCAAACACAGGTGTTCAAGATCTTGAAGCCTAGCTGTGTTCTTAAAAATGACTTAAGTGTCTAGAATAACAACATAAAACTGTAATTCATTTCTTTGAAAAAGCTTGATTTTGTACTAACTAGTATTCAGGCAATTCAGCTGCATTTATTCAGAAAGGTTTAAAAGAAGGTGGAGGGGATGATTCATAAAGGATTTGCTTTGCCTTTCTAATTGAAAATTTCAATGCAGTTAATACTTTTCACTTCTCCTTGTCCACTCTAATCTTATTTATTGTGCCTCTGACACCTTCCATTATCCTTTCCCTGACTCGTTGTTTTAGATGAAACAGTTCTACTGCTTTAACACTGAAAATGATATTATTTCTGTGCTATCAGTGGCAACTTCCTGTGCCTTTATATATACAAATTAAAGAGTGGATTATCATTAATTATGCACTACAATTTTTCCTGGGAACAGTCTGAAAGTGACAAAACATTTGCTTTTGTCATAGTTCTATTAAGTGAGCCCAAATTGAGCTGCTGAAATTTATGACTCTTTACTGTGTGTTTTTAATTTGCTACACAGGGTCAGGATCATGACAGTGATTTTATTTTATTTTGCACTTTATTTTCAGTGATCCTTGTAAGGATGTTAATTAAATTGTTTGAACTAAACTGTTTTTATCATTCCAACAACCTATATTTATTGCATATTAAGGAGAAATTTCTTGTTAACATTACTTAATTTTCTAACGGTTCAGTTTAATAATGGAAAAAGCCTCTACGCTAGGAAAGACAACTGCTTTAACCAGAGTGATAATGAGTCAATTTTTCCTTAGAAAAGAAAATGAAATTTACAGCACATTCAAAGGATAAGTAGAGGAAACAGCTAAGTATATGGAATTTTTGCATATGTATATCAGTTCTGGACATGGAAAATACTTTTCCATTTATCAGGAACGTGACTGAGGATTTTCCATCCCAAATGGCAGCTGTCACAAACCCTGTCCCTACTCTGGAAAAACTAGATTAAACCATAATAAACAGCAAACAAGTACAAACATGTGAAAGAAACAGTTAAATTAGTGGCTTGTCTCAAGAATATGACTAGAGTGACCAGCAGAATCTGAGTGATAAGGTCTGGTCCTGCACTTGACTGCACTCATGTAAAGCTTTGCTCAATTAGATGGGAGCGCATTTCAGTGCCACTCGGAGCGGGGTGGGGGGGAGACACACACGATGGGCACAACCCAGTCTAAAACATTGTGGAAGCTGAACTGTTGTGAACGAGGAATTGCAAAATCATCCACAGTGCTGTGGATAAAGGGAGGTGAAGTACAGACAGTGCTTCACCCCCCAGGCAGTCTGGGAGGGGTAGCCAGGGTTCCCCACAGCATACAGATTCCCCTACTCCCTCTACATAAATATTTTTAGAAGGAGAGAAGTAAAACCAAGGGCATTTTTAACCTATTCTCCATGTTAATTCTTACGCTAGCACGAGTTTTGCAAAGAGGACTTGGGTGAGTTGACGAATGCTACGTTAATAAGAGCTTGAATTATTTATATAGACATTATACATTGTGTAGCTGTATTAATACATATATATATTTAATCAATGCAATTAGTGATGTGATTATATACATATATAATTAGGTTAAAATATAACTGTAGTATTATACATGTGTTAATGTAATTATGCAAACAATGAAAATGTATAGAATATTTTAGCCAATAGAAATCTACAAAAATATCAGAAAATCTCAGATTTTTTATTTTTATACCTGACAGCATGAAAACAGGTTAGTAAATCTCATTCAGAAAAATCCTAAATTCTGACAGCAACTTAAATATTTTCTCTGAGGAAAATATCTTTAATGACTTGCTTGAAGGTTAAGCGTGTGAGTTTTTTGCTCAAAATGACAAAAAGACTGCAAGCCCTTCTTTCTGACCTGTGACTGCTTATGAGCTCCAGTGGCTGTAATGCTTTATCCATAATTAGGTGGACAAGGGGAGTTAATTAAGAGCAAATTAAGAAACGTACATAATTTTAAAAAGCAAGAAGGTGAAATACATAAGACCAGAGGTAGAACATTTGTGTTCATGTGTGCTTTACAGGAATCAGAGATCACTTAACTTGTATAATATAAAAAGGGGTAAACAACATTAAATCATGTTCATGTTTTCCTTTTCTTTTAAGTGGTACTTATAGGTGTCAGAATAAAATATATTTAATATATTTTTAATTTGGTATTCAAAAATCAATGAGCCTCTCTGGATCATGTGGCCTCTCACCTTGGAGTCTTATTTCTGAACACTGATAAAATAAATGAAAACATTTCTGGTTGATAAATATTAACAGTCCTTAAAAACCGTAACGGCTAGCGTTGCAGCTCCTATGCAGTAGTAGGAGCTGTCCAGTATCCACAAGTGTGTTTAACAAATTCTTTACCCTCTCCGTACTTCCTAGTATCTTAATTTCATATTTTCTATTGGTACTTTGAAGCTATTCTGTCATTTTAACTTTCAGCACTTGAGGCTAGAAATAGAATAATACATTTTAAAAGTGCATAAGGGTTTCATGAAATGGTCAGCTTCTAGTCAATGGTCTTTGGCACTGAACACTCCTTTTTCCACTGAGCTACAAAATTCTACCTAGATTCTGTTTATAGAAATGTAATGCACTTTCTTTTTTTTTTTTTTTTTTCTCCCACAGCAATAGTAATTTTACTTTGATCTCATAGCAGCCAAACTATTAAATGTAAGCATGTTCATAAGCAAGGTACAAGGCAGGCACAGCCTATGATTTCTAGTAGAAGGTCATAACCCAGATTTTTTTTTTAAATAACTATTACAATGAGGAACAGAGTATAGCCACAAAAGGAATAGTTATAATTTATGCCTGACTTACTTCAGCAGAATATAGTTTATTTATAAACTGCTTATGGCAAACTCTGTATGCCCCTATTCTATGCATGTGCTGAACTGTCTTCTGGTAAATTATTTAAATTACACCTAGCAGTAATTCCTGAGGACTTTCATACTTCATTTTCTCTATTAATGTAACAGGGAAAAGCTGCTTTGCAAGGATTGCTCTAAATTCCCAGAGTGTGAGTTCCAAACTCTGTATGTGTTGCATTATGCCTGTCAAAAAACTTGTCTTCTCCTGAAATTTATTACTGAAGTCTCTCCACTAGAACTACTCATTGAAGCCTTACAGAAAGCTCATACATGATTTAAGAAGCTAACAGCACTGAAAGAAATAGGTCAGGTAAAAAAACCCTGAATTTAAGCTACCTTCACTTATTACTTATGCAAGATTATGCATAATTTAGCACACTGCTGAATATGCAAGGGCAGAATAATTGTTTACCAAAATATTTACTCTGTGTTCGTACCTGTGTTTTAGTGAGATAAGGTGATTTCTCAGCCCTTGCTAATCACTTTAGAATTAGAAAAGGATTAAATAAGTTTTTGATTATGCTGATAACTGCATGACATTATATGTAAACAAAACTCATGTTTAACAACCTTTTTCAAAGAGGATACCTCGTACATTAGACATATCAGGTTGTTGAGAGTGGGAAGTTTAACCTTTTCAAGAGGACTTCTTCCCTTTCATATTACCTGTTTAACCCTTCCCAAACACAGGTGTGAAGGAATATACCGATGAATGCAATGTCCCAGTCCTACCAGCAGCACCACAACCAAGAGAGCTCTCCTGATTTTCTAAAAAACAGATGGGGATTCATGGAAATTTGGCGAGGGAATAGTTTTCAAAACTGAAGCATATAGAAAAACATAGATCCTGCACTACCTGACATATAAGTGTTTAACAACTCAAGTGTCAAAAGGACCTTTGAAAAGAAACCTGTTTTAAAAAAAAAAAAATGCTACTTTTAGCTTTATGCTTCAGAAGAAAAGTATGTTCTTCAAAAATAATGTACAGTACGTAAATATGGATAATCATGACAAAAACAATACCTTATTAAAGTCCCTATAGAGCTTCCCTTCATGTGAAAGTAAGATTAGAAAGCATAGACACTCATGTGAAAATAATTATTTTATAGATAATGTACATTGCAAATGTAATAGCTTTGTAGTTCTAAAGTTGAGGAAACATTCTATTAATCCCGTTCACACATGCAATCCTCCATAATTACTTTTCTAACAACACACATTATTATATATTCCATCTTTAAATCGAACCACAGATAGGATTCTCTCATCTACCAAACTCATGACACCTAGAATACAGCTTTGAAAACTGATTCTTTTTCTGTCATCAGAAAGCAAAATAGTACAAGACTCAGCAAATAGTTGGAAAGAATGTCAATAAAGAGGATCTCCATTCAAGAAAGATCCCCCTGAAGGATCTATTTTGTACCACTACAGAAAAAGACATTGCTGTTCATAGGAGAATGAAATAACTAGGTCCACTCTGTGTATTCCAGGCTACTTGTTTCTTCAGTGTAGGCATAGCTTTATGTTAAAATTTACTTGAAAAGCTTAAGGCAAACCATAGGATTTACCACTTCAAACAATCTTCTTGTTAAGATTGTTCCAAAAAGGAACATGAGACTTTCACTTAAATCTTTGCGTTTTCTACTTAAAAGCTTCAGAATGACTAATTTGTCCCAAATACAAAGGTAAAAGAGAAGGCCCTTTCTGGATTTAAACATCAGGAAAAATGTCTAAGCCAAAAAAATATTATAGCAAAAGCCAATAAATATATTCACCTCATGCCTGTCTGCAGTCAGGAAGTCTATTCATGTTATGTGCCTTTAAATTCTTCAGAGATGAATTACACATATAGGATAACTTTCATTGCTGCATTACCACTGTCAGTATTTAAAATTAAAATCTATGCAGTACTATCAATCCAATTAGGAAAGTTCATTTTTCCTCTTTGGCTAGAAAGAAGACTGTTTCCATAATAGTGTCTCAAAGTCAGACCTGATTAAGGCAAGAAATTTTGCAAGTGAGAGATTGAACTAAATATGTATTTTGAGGCTGAAAGTCAGCAAAAGAAACTGAGCCTCAAAAGAACAAAAACATTGCTTTGAGCCACAGTAGATACAAACAGGCTAGGTAGATATAAACCTTTGCCTAGGTGAGAAGCAAAATCCACCTTACCTATTGAGAATTCAGCAAGAATTCTCCCTTTCCTTCAAACGGTCTTATTTTTGTTATGTCTTAGCTTAAATTGTGATGGAAAGACCGTCTTCACCCTTAACCCTGAGATGACCAGCAAAGAATAAAAATCAAAAGCCCCTCCTCATGTTACCTAAAAAATAATTCTACTGCAAATGACACTGATTATTCATCCCAGACACAAACCTCTAAAATGCGTTCATAGTTCCTTCTCCTGTAGTCTTCACAGACAGCTTTAATCTGCTTTGTCATTCAGCTTTTCTTTTCTCAGATGTACAGAAGACCTGCCTGTAACATTTGGTTGAATCACAAGTTACCCCTGAGCTTTCTAACTTCATTCAACTTTGAAGTAACGCTTGGACACACATCTAACTTACATGCTCTACTAGCTCTTGTAAAACAGAAATTTATACATTCAGAGAGATCCTGAAGGGAACAACCATCCTTATCAGCAACAAAGAACTGTCATTGGCATCATCCCAGGGCTTCTTCTGAGGAGTGGTCATTCAAGTACTGCTCATCATCACATGGACACTCCTTGAAGCAGTAGAGCTGAAGTTCTTGGTATCTTCTTGGTGTGAGATCAAGCAACATAAATTAGCATTTGGACTTTATCATATATGAAGCCTTCCACAGACTAGCAATGTTCATACATTAAGGAGCTATTTCTTCTTCTGTCACCCAGTTGAGAGACTGAGAAGACTTCTTAGAGTCTTTCAAAGGGAGAGAAAATCAACTTACTTTAAACAGTGTGTCCTTAGGGGGAAAAAAATCAGACTAATAAAACCTGAAACACTGTTGCATAATAGGGATTCAGTTGGTGCAAAACTGCATGAGCACTTTCCCTCGCAGCTTGTGTCGGTTCTGGTCTGCTGCATGAAGAGTGGGAGAGCACAATTTACAACAGCCTGAGAGAAACAGAGTGGTGGCGATTACGTGTCTTACAGTGCATGATTAGCAAACAGGGCTTCTGCTTGTCTCCCTCTCCCACCCCAATTCAAAAACTGAATTAAAAGCCTTCAGGATATCCTTTACCTTGTCCCCACATGCCTGGACCTTCACCTTCAAGGCTGGAAGCATAAGAGCTGCCTTCCAGCTCTAGTTTGGTTGCAGGAGCAATCTCACTTTCCCACTCCAGAGACAGACTTTGATGGGGAAGACTAAATACAATCAATGCATGTCCAAAGAAGAGCTAGTGAAGGGTCTAGAGCACAAGTCTTATGAGGAGCAGCTGAGGGAGCTGGGGTTGTTTAGTCTGGAGAAAAGGAGGCTGAGGGGAGACCATATTGCTCTCTACAACTACCTGAAAGGAGGTTGTAGCAAGGTGGGTGTCACTCTGTTTTCCCAAGTAATAAGTGATAGGACAAGAGGAAATGGCCTCAAGTTGTGCCAGGGGAGGTTTCGATTGGATTTTAGGAAAAAATTTCTTCACTGAAAGGATTGGAACAGCTGCCCAGGAACAGGCTGCCCAGGGAAGTGGTTGAGTCCCCATCCCTGGAGGTATTTAAAAGATGTGTAGATGTGGTGTTTAAGGACATGGTTTAGTGGTGGACTTGGCAGTGCTAGGTTAATGGTTGGACTCAGTCTTAAAGGTCTTTTGCAACCTAAATGATTCTAAAGGAGCTCTGGAAAACTTGGGAGGCAGAAAGTGAGGCATAAATTCTGTCTTATAAGTACACATTCTCTGGATGTGCTTTTAAGAGTTCATGAGAAAGCTTAAGTGCTCCTGCACACACAACAGGGGTCCACACAGTCCACATAGAAAGGATGTTTGACCCCTCACTTAGGTCATGCCAGCAGACCCTGTGCTTGTTCAGTGTTCAGACATTGGAGGGACCAGCACAGAGCATGAAGGTCATTGCAGGATCAGGCCTTCAGCTTGGTAGGCGAAGGATCTGGCTATTGGGCCCAGTAACAGGCAGGTGTAGGCAGAGTCCTGAATCCTTAATGTTAAATGATGTCTCATATAAAAATAATTAGTCTTCTGGTATGTTATATAAAGTATTTACTTACTCCGGTCCTTATCTTCGGAATCAGAGCTCTTGAATACTGCATGCAAACGCAAGCATATACATTCCAGCTGCAACCTTGCCTGACCATTTTGGGTTTGTTTGGCATTGTATTAATTTTGATCTGTCTTGAGGTCTGGCCTTTATTATATTAATGTTTAGATTCCCACACTGTTCCTCGTTTTTAACCTTCCCTGGAGTAGATCAAAGTATTTAACACTCCAGGTGCTGGATAAATTATCAGGAGTCCTATTCAAAAGAGTAGATAATGGAGTGTATTGCAATGACCCATCATTACACAAATTTGCATTTAAGAATTCCTGGGTTTGCTTCTGTCCCTGGGAAATTATTGAAGTAACTGTGTAATCTCTGTGTAATGTTACCACAGTCGTCCAGGAGTAGTAATTCCGCCAGGCAACATTTTTCAGGAAAGACATATGCAGCCCTATTGCTATTTTTTTTATTTATTTATATATATTAAAAAAACAAAGGTTACCAGAACACAAATACAATAAAAGAACGCTGGAATATTTATAACTGGCAGGCAGTAAGCAGTGGGCTCTGCTGTTCCCCTCTTGCCTAAAACAGTGAGTACTTAATGAGATTGTAGCTTTCATAGGGACATAGTTATTGGGAAAAAAAAAAGGCCCTTTTCCAGCCCTTATTTAGGGGGGAAAAAAGTAATACTTGAAGACCACAGTTTGCGTGTTGCCTATGTACTGTTCGGCTTTCCTTCATTATATTGTAAATCATAAAAATCACAATGGTTCCTCCTGATTGGGAGGATTGCCTGCTATATAAAAGGACCCACAAATCAAAGCAGGGTGATCTCTTGGGTATAACTGTTTTTCTGGATCAAATCCATTTAGAAAGGAGGGAAACAAATGCTTTGTTTAAAATACTAGTAATTAAACATATTTGCCCCTGAATTATTAGAGAAGATGTAATATGATCATTATAAAGAAACATTTAATTTTGTCTTTTAAACAGCGATACATCCAAAATGGAATTGCCTTGTAATATAGAGAAATCGCATTAGATTACTGCTGACCCCATGGTGCTAAAGAGGGCCATATTATCTTCCACATCATACTGATGTCTGAATTTCCAAGTTAGATTATCAGCAGTGCCCCCCTCAGCTTTTCACGCTTAGGTCACCGGTTCAATCCAGATCAGAGGCTATTCAGTGACCTGGCTTAAACACACGAGAGGTCTAGTGCATAGTTAAAGGACATTGATGGTAAAGTATAGTATATGTGTGCACAGATCTTTTTCCATACTACTTCATTTCTTCAGTTCATCTGATTATGTTAGAGCCTATTCTTTTCTTACCAAGCCAATTCTAGCACCGTATTAACCTATACCTCTGTATCGATTATAATAGAAGGAGAAACACAGGACAAGGAGAAAAGATGAGAAAAAGGAGGCTTTATGTTCATTGTGAAATTGTATTTGTTGTGATTCTTTTATTATTTTTTGTAGATATAGTATTATTCTTTAGATAGTATAAATCCTTATACTTAAGGAAGTGATTTTTGTAACACCAGCTTCAGAGAAAATATGGATGAATCACAGCAAATTTGGATATAGTCATGGATTTTATGAAAATGAGTGACTTTCATAATTTTTGCTCCTCATGAAAAATTTATATACAAGTCATATTAATTCTGCTTCATCCACCTTTTGCTTCCATATATTTAGCATATTTATATATTGATGGTAGTCCTATATATTGCATTTCTGAGTTCTTGTAAAGCAAAAAAGTCTTTTGCTTGTAAAGCAAAAGACTAGTGAAATTAATAAATAATTTTTTTTCAATTCCTTGAGATAGTAAAAAGATTTCCCGTTATTATGTGCTTCTCACAAAAACTTATTCACCAAAGTTCATAATCTTTAACAAGCAAGTCTTGTTAACTTCTGAGATTATTCTGTAACAGCTCATCAGAGCCAGTGGAGGTTATTTTGGTGGCTTAAATATGTTATAGCAAAAACATCAAGAAGATCTGGTTAACATTCCCTGGTATAAATAAATAGGTAAGAAGGAAGATAAAATACTAGAAATACATTACAATATGTATCATGTTTTTACATAGTTAAAATACTCAAGATGGAATTTATCCACTTATATTGTATTTCATATATACCTGCATAACTGTCTAGGTTTCTTTTTTCCAACTTGGATGATTTCATTTATAAAAGATGTTCATACATTCTAAAATCCTCAAATTCTTGTAACATTTAATACAACAGTACTTCTGTCACTTCTATACTGACAATTCAGTTCAGCATATTTGCAAATTAGCCAGGTAAAAATGAATTGTGATCTTCAAGACAATGTTTAGGATTCTGGTGTTCCCTACCTGCTCTTTCACTGGTCTACTCACCATGATGTATAAAGATAAAAAGATTTCAGAAAGAGAGGGCATGATCATGAAGAAGTGGGAATGAAGGTTATTTACTACAGCATATTTAGTGAAGTTAGATATATGTGTTATTTTTGTGGAGCCTCAGAGAAAACAAAATTAGCTGATGAATGATTGCTCCTTCTCTACCTTTACATTTGTAATTGGTTTTTCAGAGAAGAATTTCATCATTTGTTAAGAAGACCTCAACATACTTCACTCCTCCTAGATGTCAGCATCAGGCTTCTGATTATATTTTGCTCTTGACTTGCTCTACACAGTCTGTTAGCCTCTAGCATATATTTCTGCCAGGCTTTATTTATTTATTTATTTATTTATTTATTTATTTATTTATATGTGCCTGGTTTTCAATATAGTGCACTCTTTATAACAGAGAGTGTTTAACGAAACATAACTGCCTTCTCAAAGCTTCTTGGATCTTCTGAAACTCATAGAGCAAGACAATATGTCGTAAATCTACCTGTTGTACCACAATTAACATGAATCCTCCTTTATACCATTGACTTACATCTTGATTTTGGAGAATGTAGCAATATTTTCCTTTTTAATTTCTTTTTTTTTTTTTTTTTTTTTAAGATGTGGCACATAAATTACACTAGATCTGTCTATAATTTCCAATTTTCAGAAGTGCCATTTTCAGAAATTAAGTAACTTTTGCCCTAGACATTAGTTACCTTAGTTACCAAAGTTACCCAGCCCAGAACCTGAATGATGCTGAGAACATGCATAGCTGATACATAGGTTTCTGAAAATCCAAGCTTATTGTGCTCACAGTCTTCCCATAACCAGAGAGCGAGCGCACACAGTGAAGACAAACCTCAACTGACACAACGTGAGCTGGTTTGGGCCTAGAAGGTAAATTAATAATTCATTGTGCAAATAAACTCCTCCCTCAGTCTTAGACTAAGACGACTATGTAGCTCTTGGATCCCTAAATTTGGAATATCAGAGGGATTACAGTTAATGGTGTGGGTCTCCAGTACTTCAGTTCTCCCATTTAGTATCTCGATATGCCTTTGTTCTCATTGATGTTGCCGAAACACAGGCTCTTTTAAAAATTTATTTTGCAATGTGTAGCCAAGACAATTTTGGTTGACAAAAATAGCATGCTGAAAGTAAAACCTAGCTATCTAGATGCATTACTTTTACACAGTGTCAATTAAAGCATGTAGGGTGTTTTAGGTATTTGGAATTCAAATCAAGAAAAGAGAATTTAGATCAGCTGAAATAGAATTTTGCAAAGTTTTTTCCAGGAAAAAAATAATGCTTATTCTTCCTGACTTGCTAGAATTGGATGCTAAAGAACAGACTTTCATCCAGAATATATCTAATTTGCTCTCTGAAAAAAACTTACTGGGAAAACGTGATTTCAGAGCACCGTGCCTACTGAAAAAGCGTATGAGAGTGCTTATCTCCCCGTGAAGGGTTAGTTAATGGTAGTATCACGCACAAGATGCGCAGTCAGGAAGGAGTTGTGATGATTGCCCCCACATCCTTGAACAAAAATCCCTGCTTCTCTCAAGAAATGTTACATTACAAACTTTCAAAAGATACAAAGCATACAGTTGGCCAATTTGCAGTCCTCCCTTTATCTTTGAAAGGGGACACGTCAAGCATTAGCTAATTCCCAAGGGAGTAGGAGAACTCATATTCAGACACATTGGTGTCTACATTTCTTAGCCTCTTTTATTGTGCCTCCTGCTTTCTTATGTGCCTGATGTATGCATTTCTATTTCCTTCTTGCAAGGATGAGGAGGGAGAGAATGGACTGAGTTTTACTCTGTCTTCCCAAGCACCATTGATTGTCAAAAACCCAGAGATCACCTTGTCCAATAGTGATGGGCAAACTAAAAACACCCTAAACTTCTGCAGTTTTAAATCTGACCTTGGGTTCTGTACTGGTACAAATATAAACCCAAACTCAGAACTACAGGAATGATTAGACAACCATGTCCACAGCAAAGAGATTGGTATGGCCAAAAATTTTTAAGGCCTGAATAAACAAGATGTCAACCTGATTTCAAGATTCTAAAAGTGTGTAAGACATGAAACTGTGAAAATTTTTTTGCATGTATATAGGCTGGAAATAATGCACAGGCATCTCTTATTCCATGTGTAAGAGTCTTTTATGCACAGTGCAATAATGTCTTTGATTCAAAGACCAAGATTTGTCTGAGTGTCCTTAATAAAGGAAATAGATAGTAATGGTAAAGTTATAGAAAGAACAAGGTAATTGTTGATGTCTAAGAAGTAAACCAGATCCACATTTGGGTTGTTGCCTTTGGTCCTAATCAAGAGTCCAAATGAATCTTTCTCAAGTTATTTATGGTATGGTGGAAAACTTACAGTTTCGCATGAGCTGTAATTAAGGACTTTATACAGCTGCATATGGGGCTGGCCTGCACTATACAGAAAATATGAACCAGCCCAGCCCTTCAGCCTGGCAGCTGGAGGCCAGGAAGATTACCATTAGGGGTCTCCAATGTCCTTTAATGCCTGCATTCATGCAACTGGACTGAGGCCTCAATGCCTGCCTCTGAGGTGGCGAGTGTATATTGCTATTCCCCTCTAACCTTTTTAAGATAATAAAAGAGCAATTAAATGGAATTAATCTCGTGGCTGAGTTTTAGTCAGTTTACACTAAGTCAGACTGGTGAACTGTCTTATATCCCTTGTCAAATACCCTTGTTGCACATGACATCAGGCAAAATAAGAGTCTGGATTTTTTTCCAAGTAAAAAGAAATGTAGAGGCTTAGGGAACAGGAAAGCTAGAGTTTGGGGAGAGATAAATTTTAGTGTATAAAAATACATATCCCTATATATAATGTACCCTGAAATGTGTGAAGTAAAATCCATCTTAACCCGGGTCCTGTCCACATTAGCCCATATCCTCACTATTAACTTAGTCTTTAATGTCATTATTCACATGATGTTTCTGCAATGTGATTATTAGCGTGCAGCTATTTGGACAGAATTAGGATTACTTGCTGAAATGTTCAGAGAAGCTGTCCAGTTACACTGGATGCTAGCTGGAGTAATGTTTTATGCCAGCATTTGTGGACATATATAAAATACATCCTCTATTAAAACAGATGCAAGTGACTGCAATTTAATGCTACTCAAGTATAACTAATTAAATAGTTTAATTAGCTAATAAGGCTTATATTGAAATGAGCAGTGCTTAATGAAATGGACAAAAATGCTGAATACTGTATTTACATTGCATTACATAGGACAAGGCTTGAAAACAAGTTCCACTTTCCTACTAAAGCAGTTACATAAACAAAAGGTTTTCTATTTTGTATTTTCTATAACCATACTTGCTTTGTTAATTACTCTGTACACATAATGGCTGTACACACGATGAATAGATAAGATCAGATTACCTTGGCTGTAGCATAGATGAACGCGCTGGTGTTCACACCCTGTTTGAAAGGAAAGGAGAAAAGAGAAAGGTGGAGGGTCATCATGTAGTCTACCAGAGCAGTGGTACTTTTTGTGGGTCAATAAGGGAGAAATTTTGCTTCTAACACTTAAAGCAAGCTTATCTTTCCTGATATTTAAGTGAAAACCTCTACTACCTCAGATTTTAGACTTTGGAAAGTTCTTATAAGTGTAAACAGAATGCATTGCTTCCATGTGCACAGCTGCCAGACCATCATCTGTACCTGATGAGGAGATGTACCTTGACTTTGGTCCACCCATCCTCCCCATGCAAGATTACAAGTGAACTCTCTTAGGCGTGAGACCCCTAATAAAATGATACATCCTCTGTCTGAAAAACAGTAGTAAGACACCTCTGGGTTTCAATGAAAATAGCATTTGGGCCTAAACACTGTCATATTTTGTCCTTCCCTTTTTGTGAAGGAGGTTGGAAATGCCTGCAACACTTCAGGCCAGGGAGCTTTCCAATTCATTTCCACTTCATTTCATTTTCCTCCTTTCTGAAGGCACAAGGCCATCAGCAGAAGCCTTTGGATCCCCAGGCAGAAAGTGTATTCACAGCCAGAGCTAGTCAAATATTGGGCATATCAAAAACACTATGTCTGAATGATACAGTCTTTAAGTCACTGTTCTCACTCCATATGCTGTCTATAGTCCCTCTGCCTGGCCTTGCAGAGTCCAGATGCCTTTGATGCTCCGAGAACAGTCATGGACTTTGTCTTCACCACACATGTAGACCAGAGAGTATGTGTCGGTTTATACCATCCCAGGGATGTGTTATTTTCAGCTGTTTGTTGAAAAGTAAATAAAACACATTCTGAGATAGTATTTTTCTTGTATTTTTTTTTATAATTACCACAATCAGTGGCTGCATTCGTATTCCAGGGATCCTGAAACAAGTAATCTGAGAACTGTGTTGATTCATGCAATTTGGGGGATGTATTTAATTGTCATCCTTTTGCTGTGCAAATGAGATCTACAAAAATGTACGTAATAATAGACAATATAAATATTTTTTAAATATTGGCTAATCAGAATGATTTGTGTCAGGAATCCAATTCACAACTTGCAATTAATATCCTGTTTACCAATTCATGCTAAAATAAACACTAATTATGGCACATGTTTGCTTCATAAATGCTCTGGTTTAGGTTGTTAAGAAATGCTTTGTGAAACCTGACTGTTTTTTATTTTGCAAATCAATTGCACAACTGCTTGGTCCCATAGAGAAGGCAAAGCTATGCCACACATGGTGGCTAAACAGCATATGAATTAAACTCCATATAAGCAAATTTCTTTGTAAGTAATTTATATTGTATGGTAAACTTGTATCCAACTAGAACAGCAAATTAAAACATTAATCACATCTGTAAAATTTAAGGCCTTGTGCATACAGAAAAAATATTAGGGAAATACATTTTCCTGTATTGCTGAAATAAATATTCCACATATGGAAGCCAGTCTAATCCTTCTCATTATAGTGTGGATGAAGATGAACATTAAGCCCATATAACATTTCTTTCAGAATTAGTCGATAGCTCATTTTAGTAGGTAGCACATATTTCCAAACCTGAAATGCCCACATTCAATCAGATTTGCAGTCTCTTTCCCTTTGCTGCTGAAGCTTTTCATCACTGTTAGGTAACCACTGTGATTATTCCATATCACATACTGATGAGAAGGCAGAACAAGCTCTCTCCCCAGCGCTGAGCAGGTTGTAAGCTGTGGCAAACTAACTTGCTCTGAAATTATCAAGTGTTCCAGCACTCCTTAGCATTACTAACATAGGCAGCCTGCCAGCCCCCTCTCCAACATCCAAATCGTCTTTCTCTCTTAACCACATTTTTATCCATCTGCTTCACAAAGCAGCCCACATGCTTTGACTTACTCTCATATTTGAGTACAATGTGAGTTTACTTTAGATCTAAGCCTTTCTGTGCTATTTCATCAAATGTGGTACTCTCCGTGGATGGTTACCTAATTATCACTAGAGCATGGAATTTAAACCCAGTAAGTAATGCTGGCTTTATCACCTTATTACTTAACACCTTAATACCATATTACTGTTCTCATCCATGACTGAAACCAGACTCAACCCTCCTCCCTCTCTCATAACCACATGGGGATCCAAAATATAAAAAGTCCCACTCCCTTGCACCTGAATTGGAGGCGTAGCGCACGCTTGATGATATACAGGCAGGAGCAATCAAAGTGCAGTTCCTCTGGTCCCTCCCATTTGCCTCTTCCACCTCAAATGAAAGGAGGCAAAGCCCAGGCTGGGTATGAGGAAGAGACAGCCAAGTTCAGGTCCATAGCAGTTCATTTCTGAAGGGGAGCTAGGTACTCATCTGACACCAGCTGGCGTCTCTTTACTGGTCCTATGACTCATCTTAATTCATTTGGCAATAAGAAGCTGTTGCAGACAGTTGCAGCTATATTATGGGTTTCCCTGCAGGCTGACCCACTCTTTGCTTCCCTCATGAAAAACTATATTTATTTGACTTCTTAGTTTGACTTCTAATCAACCTGTATGCTTCATCATTTGCTAAGTTTGCCAATGCTTTCATTCAGTGATCGCTTTCACTCCCAAGGTGCTCTGAGCTTTGTTACTGCATGCAATGATCAGTCCATGGAGTTCAAGAAAAATCAAGAAAATTATATGACTAACATGCCCTTGCTTGCCTGAGAGCTGGGAAGATACATCCCATAAATAACATTTACAGGTATTATTCAAACAAATAAACATTTCTAATTTCTTTTGTCCCGTTACTGTGTTTAAGTGTTTTCTTTAAAAGAAATTTAAAATAACTTATGCTGAAATGATGATTGGTTATTAACCTTAGAGAGAGTCACAAGAGAAAATTCTTCTGCTCTCAGAAATGCAAACTGATAACTCAGTATGGATTTATTTACACAGTTCTGCCCATACATGTGGATTGCCATGTGCTATTTTAATAGTTGGATGAGCATACAGTATTACAAAAACATGAAAAATTATATTTTTGAAGTTACCATGTTTTTTTCAAAGGACCATATTTTTAAAGTAGCATCTGAGGCAGGATGTATTTTTAAAGTAACATCAGGAGAGAGATACCTAGTGGGACTGTCAAAAGCATGCTAAATTCCTAATTCCAATTAAAATTAACTGAGATTAACTCCCTAAAGACTATAGAAAAAATTGCTAGGTACCTCTCTCACCATCAGAAACTTAAAGACTTCTGAGACTCTTGCAAAGGCCCCTAATCATTTAGGATTTTTTTTTTTTTTTGCATTTTTTTTCACAGAGCAATGTAAAGTAGACTCCATCATGCTCCTAGTTGGGGTGGAATACCAAATTGCAGACCTGGACTCCAGTCCTGAAACCAAGGATCACCAAGTATAAAACATTTATTACATGAGGATTTATGAAATGTCTCCATCACACCATAAGAACCATAAACAATCCGTTTAACCAACTCAGAACTAGTCCAGCTGGGACTAGCCTGTTGTTGCTTTGCCCTCAGCAGTGATGCTGTTAACAGTTTCGTGCCTTGGGTGAAGAACCCCGTGCATGAATGTCATCTTTTCCTGATAGTGGCTTCGGGTATGATCTGCGGAGGCAAGTGTTTCTGCCTGAGGAGCCTCTCGTTGCCTTTGGTTCTGAACCGCTGCCCCAGTGACATCCAGCTGCAGCCAATAATTCCTACGCGTATCCCTGTACCACCAAGATTTCAAGAACACTGCTTGTATAGAAGAGCTGTACATTTTGCAAGACTCTGAAGGATCAGGATTGGGTTTATTGCTTTGTTATGTTGTACCACATAAATACTGTTAACATTCTATTAAAAAGCTGTCTTTAATAAACGAAATATGAAATTAATTACCTTTCTTCCTTTTATCTCATGTACTCCTACACCCATTTACCCTGACACTTTGTCGGTAGTGTACACACAGTGATGTGCACACAGATGGGATGGCTGCTGCTTCTTTAAATCCAGCAATAGTCTGTGAACCAAACAGCGATGGGAAGGCAAACACTAACCATGTTATGATGAATCTGATTGACTAACCACTCATTTCAGTATTTTACCATGGTTGTATTTCACTGTCTGTATAGTATCTTATCTATTCATCAGTGACATAAGAAAGTAGAAAATGAAGTCACCTCCAGAGCAGGATACACCTTCCAAGGTGACGATTCAGAAGGGCGCACAGGGTGCCTTGGTGTCATTGCCTGGTGTAATCTGAGGTGAACATCTTTCTAATTTGTTATTTCTTCCATGCCCCAAAGCTGTGGTTCTCACAGATTTGCACTCACCTACCATTTTTGTCCCCTGTTGTTTCAGCAGGAAAACACAAACATTTTAACTGGCATTTGCATCCTCAGTGGCAAATATTTAAGTTGCTCCCATGAGCACTTTTGCACTTTCTCAATTTTACTGTTGCAGTAATTCCACCAGTAATCCACTCACCCTGGTGTAATTAAGCTTCTGTAACAGTGTTGGCAAAACTGAATAGCCCTTTCTGAAAGTCTTCTTGAAAGAAGCAACTTCCAGTGCACCTCTGTCCCACTGTAACTCTGTGGTTATTAGACATAAATATCTTTGTACTGGTAATTAGAAGAAAACAGTACAATAAAATAAAATAATAGGAACAAAAATAAAATAGAGCCCTGAGTTTCGAATATAAGACAGGGCACAGAGCTACTGCTGATGAATTGAAATTACCATTTTTGATGAAGGTCAGACCCCTTTTGTCTGAAAATCCCTACAACTAACTGTTTCCACACCAAAAAGTATTATATTCTACTCTAAAAGATGGGCATCTATCTTCTCAGTGGTTTTCCATGCCAAAATTTATGCTAGGAATTTGATTTAGAATGCGATAATAAAATCCCCAAAGCATGCCTCCTTCCTGTCTCAAAAGAAAGTGTATTTTGTGCTCTCAGTGCAGAGTCAAAAAACAAATAACACTTTTCTGAAATTCTTCTTCATATGGATAGCCCAGAATATTTGATGCCATCACTGAGGCTTCTCCTAATATGTATACATTAGTAGTCACTTTCTATGATACATGTATAAACCACAAAAGACAAACCTCTTTTGTTTATGACCAGCAATATGTGTCCTGCTTCATTGGCTTTGTCATGCCACCTTCCCCAAAAAATTAAAATACTAAGGTTTAAAAGAAGCTTTCACAGTGTCAGAGCTGAGGAGGTTTTTCCTTTTGTATGGAATGAGCATTATTTTTCAATTATATAAACTTATTAATGTGAAGGGTTAATTAAATCAGTAAGTTTAGCAAACTTAAATTCCTTTGGCAAAATGCTCGTATTCATAAACTGGATACACAACTTTGGAAACAGTGTAGATGCAGTAGGCATGAATACTATCTTATTTAAATGTCTGTATTAAGCACAACCACTCTCTGCTAAAAATGGGGAAAAAACAAACAAGTCATATTCATCAAAGTAATTGTGTAGGTACTTTCAGTACCAAAATGCCTAGAATGAAAGATTGAACTGCTAACGGCAGCAGTGACAGCCATGAATCATGGTAGGCTACTTCGGGGCCTTTACCACCATAAAACAAAAGATGTAGATGAAAAATGCTGCAATTAAGTGATTTGATTTCTGCCCCCTTTTTCCTACTGCATTCGTGCATGGCTGCACAGCAAAGATTGATGGGAAAAATTACTCTACGTGATCTCTGACAGAGCCTTGGAACAATTCTATAAGGGGGAAACATACAAATCAAACCAGCTTTCTTGTATTCAAACAAAATAATACATATAAAGCAAATACTTTAGCCTATATCCAAAGCACCAGCATTTGCATGCACACATAAATTTTTGAGAAATGCTCTGCTATCAAAACCAAACTCATGGATTTTCCAGCTAGTTGGGTAATACTGATATTTGTTTAAATAAATATTCAATCAGTACTACTGAGTGGCATCCTAAATATGTTTGTGCAGTGAGAAGAACAAATTGCACATACAAATTTATGGAGGTAAAATGTTCTTATCTTTTATATCAATATGTTATTAATAAAATACTCTCAAAATAAGATAATAAGAAAATCTTCCTGCATATTAGACTCCACTATCATTACCATCATTTAAACGGACATTTTCAATGGGCATTTATAAGTGAGTTCAGAGCAAGCGTATAAAGGATTTATATCTGTGGTACTTGTGTAGAGGGAAAACGTTATAATATGGCTGACATATACTCTAAAATACACTAAATGTGCAAAAGGCATTGGATAAAATAAACAAGCAATGTTAATGCAAATGGGAGGTGACTGGTGCTACCGTAGCCTGCTCTACTGATATTATGTGAGATTTATTTCCTGATGAGAGAGTAAAGACCACACAGAGCCAGCCCACTGTAAAAAATGTGCAGTTGATTTTGCTCAAATATACACAATGGAATCAACTCACCGAAAAAAGATTTGTAGAGATTTGACTCCATTATGCATAGTAAAGCAGAGACTGAACAGACAGACTAGGGCATTGGTAATTAAAGTTAGATCTTTTTGCCAAAGACCTAATGTTGCATTATGCTTAAAAGAAATCCTGCTGCAGTCCCTTTTCCAATGTCAGATAATATTTTTCATTTTGATATGTATTTTTTTCAGTATATTGAACACTTCTTCTTTCCCAGAGATTCTGTTTATCCGTAGTGCATGAGATCATATATTTTGTTTCTGCATGTAGCTGACTTATTCAACTTTAGATTTTTTTTTTCTTTTTCTGATAAGCAGGTACAAGCCTCATGAGGTTGAGACTTCATATACATAAGCCTCTCCACCCTCAGCAGCTTTCTGCCTGATTTATGGGGGCCTACAAACCATCCTCCATGACTAGAGAAGCAACTTTTTCATTTTCAAAGTTAATCCAGTTCTAGGATGAATTAACTGCTGCATAACACCCTGACAGCTAGACTGTGCTTTTATCCAGCTAGCTAGCATTCCCTATAACTTCTTATCCTGTAAAATAAACATTAAGAGCTTTGGCCTCCTGATTGCTTACTATTGATCACTTTTATAACCCAGGACACCTTATCTTCTTTCAGCATTTTACAGTATCATTAACTGTAAAAGGAGAGTGAGTTTCTTCTGCCAGCCTATTTTTGTATAGGGAGTTAGCACACCCAGAAAAAAAGCTGATAGTGGTTTTGTGGTAACTTACACAGCTGGTATGGCTTATTAGGTCCACGCTGGCAATAATGGAAGTGAAAATAGCCTTTTGGGATAACAGGCAGAACCAGGGTCTAGGAAGACCTAGAAAAGGCTAGGTGTATTTGGACGAGAGGATTATATTCAAAGAGGTACCTGTTTGCTTTTACCCTTTGGGCCAGTATTCTAACCAAACCTTAGGAATCTCTTAGGCTGCAAACTCCTGGAGGTAGGAGCCAGAGTAAAAGATGCTGAAGGTCAGTGCCGTTTTTTAGACTTTACTGTTTTATGAATATTAAATAGCTTATACTTAATGCAATATTTGTGATTAAACATGGGTTATTCCACATTGAGTTATTTTAATTCTGCAATTTGAAAAAGCATAAAGAGTGGCTGGCTTAAGTTCATGACCTTGCAGTTTTCTCTGCTCACTGACCAGTAGGCAGCAGCCCTCATTGCCCAGTTGTCCCACCGAAAAGGGCAAAGGGAGTTTTCCCCTCAATATTTCACAAAACAGAAACATTGTGCTCTATGCACCAATCCAGGAAAGTCTACAAGGATCAACCCGGCATCATCCACCTCTATATATTCCTCTGGGGAAAGGAGACATGAACCTACCTGAGGGGGCTGGGAGACATTCCTCAGGAGTTAGACATTTTTGGCAATCAAGGAAATCAAGTGGCTGTTATCTTGCTACAACCATCATTTTAGAGTGACGGCCTTGTTTTAACAGGGAAAAGGTTCATCAGCTGCATTTGCATTTGTTGCTGAGAATACCATTCCAAAAGGCAGAGGAGTTGAGAGGAATCCACACTGAGTTGGAAAGTGTGAAAGAATAGAAGTGACATGCCAGAAGCACAGGTCAGCTAAGCTGCATTGCTACGGGGTAAAGGACAGGAAGAGGCTCTGAAATGAAAGGAAAAAGGAGAGGGTGAAAGGAGGAGGAGGTAGATTTCCCTGAGGCCTGTGCAGAGCAGGAGGGCTGCTGCTGGGAGCAGGGCTGAGAGCCTGCTGGGAGGTTTGCTCCTGGGTGCTGGCGCCTTCCCTGGGCTGGAGTTGGCATCAAGGGACGCTCACCATTACTCTAAAATGATACATTTTTATTTACTGTTTGTGACTTTACTTTTAATCTCATGCCATGAAGTCCATATGTTTTTCCATTGAGTGTGTTTGAGTTTAAGAAGAAATGATGAATTAAAGAACATATTTCCTCCTGCATACACAGGCTAGGGACCCTCTTGTAAAGAGCAGTAGGATGTGGGAGGACACCTCACATCCATCAGCAAAACCCAAAGCACCACAGTAGATCATTTACCCACAGTAGATTTTCCAAGCACAGTTATTTGTCCAATACCTTAAAGTGTGTAACAATGTACAGTAATAGTAAAATACAGGTTTTTTGAACAGTTCACATTAAATCCAGAGTAGGTTGTTTAGCTTCTTGTGATCTTGAAGTACTATGTTTCACTGTTTTGTCATTGTCCTGTTATGAGTCTCATATTCCTCATCTTATATTGTATGCTTCATTTCTTACTTGAACCTTGCGCAGCACAAAGATGAGGGTTTCCAGCTGTGATTATAAAAGTAACAAGTAATAGTAATAAGAATTCAGATTGCTCTCAATCTATTTGTCAGTTAAGAAACTGGTAGTTTTGCAAGACAGATGGTAGTGAGTAAATTTTACTTAGAATGAGTTAGAGATTAAGAAACTTAAATTTAGGTATTTAGGTATTTTGGATTTTTGCAAGTGTAGGTGTGTGAGTTCCCATTATACAGTCAATGGAGATCTAGTAAATTCATTGGGCAGAACTACAACATTTGAAGTTCTTCCAGACACCATCATCTGGAATATGTTGTTATCTGGTTTCATTACAATCTGTATGTGTGCACTGACATACACTGCTTCAAAAATAAAAAACAAAAAAAGAAAAAAAAGAAAAGAAAAGAAAAACTGGTTTTCCAGCTATGACCCCTTTATCATAAAGGAACTCACGTATGTACTTGAGGTCGATCCCATGTCTCCTTTATCAAGAGAGTAAGATTTTAAAGGTCTCATCGCAGCTAGTAGGATAAATATCTGGAAGCCTCACCTTCATGCACAGACTTTTGCCTTATGCATTTTAGTGCTTTGGGAACAATATATAGTGATAGGGGCCCACACAAATGATACATATATCTCTATTGATATATTGTGGATTTAATGGAAAAATACCGAGATCAAAAGTGAGTTACATTCACCAAGGCTGATATAAAAAAGAGATGCCTGGATCAGGAGTTAATCCCAATTTAACTTATCACATAAGAAATGGCAATTCTAGTTACATTATTTCTTCTATAACACTGCGTTAGGCTGGAGGAAAATGTTAAACAGCACGGCAGGAAAGCAGACAGACTATTAAATAAATATCCTGTAACTATTAAATTAACCATTTAATTAAGCCTTTCTGCTTTACCTTTTGATTTATCCATAGTTACATGAGAATGAAACAGTACTGATGTTGCTCTTATAAGGACCACCAGGTACCATGTCAATGGCAATACAGAAATTATAATTTTGCTTTCTTTTTTTAGTGAAACATGACTTTCAAATAGCTTTTATGTTTTATTCTTTTCTGATGTAATTTCCTTAGGAATCAGCTTTCTTTTTTTTTACTTTTTAAGATTTTTTTCACTCTTACATAGACAGGTGTGTCTTTGGTACTGGGAGTCTTGCTCGTGGAAGATATTGAGCTACTGCACTAAGAAAAGTGTTGGCCACTAGAGCATGTAGACAAATCCAGCCTATTGCATGGTACACCGTTGTAGGCACTGACTCAGTACTAATCAAAATGCTTTCATGCATGGGCATTCTGGGAAAGTGAGGAGGAATCACACCCTCTCTCATTAAATAAATGAAGACCTAAAAAGACACTCACTGTGGCTACAGAGCTACATTTGGAATAATAAAATCTACTATGCAAGCAGTTCAGCATACAATATGTTATTCTGAGCAGTCTCTCTGGGGAAAAATACCCCCTGCATCTTATAATTAAAAAGCTATTTAACAATGTAAAAATACAAATATTCCCAAATCAAGTTTCAGCCAAATATCCTGTACATTTCCTCTCCCATCAGCCTAATTCAAAACACGGATATCAGAGACAGCAATGGTCCTGTGTTTACACCACACAGCACTACAGAGAGATGATCACTTAGCTTTTGTTTTGGTTCCAATTCATTTTTTCAAGAAGCATAATTAAAAACTGCATTAATGCCACCAATTATGGCCTCCAAGGGACCAGAAACCCCATGTTACTATGTGATGGAACACAACTGAGCTGCAAACATCCATTTGCCATTATAATACTCATTAATCCTGCCAAATACAACTCATTATGAGACTTCAAGAAAATCATCTCATAGGCAAACACAGCACAGAATCTATCTGTCACTGCATTCCTCACAGCACAAGTTGCAGGGGTGGAAATTGTTCAATGTAACTAATTTATGAAGCTGCAAACTAACCATTCATTTCTGACACAAACCAGGAGGTGTCTGAAAATGTACAAGGACTACTTTGCTGCTGGAACATCCCTTTAATTGTGACTTCTTCAAAAGTGAATATATTCGATAGAAGGTGAAGAAAGCACTGTGAAAAAAGGAAGAATTGACTTGAATGTTTGCTCAAATCAGTGTTTTTTCTAAGGTCAAAATGAATTAGTCTTTCCTCCCTTATTTACAGCTTTTTCTTCTGATTTTGGGCAAGTCTTGGGAAAAAAGCAGTACAGGAAGACGAAAACGTTACACCTCACTGTATTGCTGAGAAGTGCTACAAAATAAAGCATCTTGTAGTATTTCAAGTTACTATTGTTTATTATTATTGTTAAGTATTATTATTATTTACCTAGAATTATTTTAGCATGATTTTGTAGTATTTTGTGTTATTTTTGTATTTTGTAGTATTTTGTACTATTTTGTAGTATCATTTTGCAAAATTCAGGAAGGGTAAAGAATTCCTATTAACAGGAAGAAACAGAAAAAAAAAAAGCATCTAAGAATGCATCTGAAGTCTAATCCAAAATCCGTTGTTCTGAAGACTAACTGGATAATCATCAAAATGAATTCTGCAGACTTTCTGAGCTTTAGACGTAGCTACTCTAACAGAGGCCATTATAACATGAATACTCTAGCTTCACTAGCAGGGCTCTCATGACCATGTCTTGAAACAGTCACTGAAACCCCTGTGATTTTCCACAGATGTCTGTACCTTAAGTAGTACTGCAGTATTTGGTAACTTCAACAAGTTGCTAAATAAATGCCAGGAATTCAGCAAGATATTTAATTATGTAAATTGCAAAATATTCTGAAAATTGCAAGATACTTCACTCATTAAACAAAATAGTTGCCATTCAGTGATGGTTCATATACTTATTTTTCTCTTGTGAGTCATCCATTCTGCAAAACTTAGAAAACTAAAATGAATCATGGCGCCTCAAAAATATGTATTGTCTGCTTTATACTTAGATGACATCAGATAGCTGGAGCTGAATGCTCTAATTTTCTAGTGGGAGAAGTAACAGAGAGCTGTCCCAAAAGCAAATCATTCATAAATGGATCCATCTCTTTGGCCCACTGACAGAAATGTGGTAGGACAGGAAGCCTCTCACAGAAATTAGACAATTCCTTAATGAAAGGCTGTGCTTCTCTGAAAGAGGTACTGGAATTTCTCTTTGAACTACTGGATTCAGTGCCAGGATCATTTGGTATTTCCATTTTCCTGTGTGCAAAAATACTGTCTGAATTGCAAGGATGTGTTCAGTTTTTCAAGCTGTCCAATTGAAAAGATTTGAGAAAAAGTTGTGGTATTCAAAAGAAGAGGTTGCTTGAGGAAGATGGATGCTTACTGAAAGAACTGGGGATGGGTGAAGTTTCTCGTAGCATACCAGCTGTCTTCAGCTGTGTTGTAGAAACCTTGATTCAGTTCAGAAAACATTTTCATTTTTTTTCTTATGCAAACTGAAGACATTCTTTAATTCCTAATACTGTATTTTTTAAGTGTGTAGAATGCTATAATTTTTTATATATTTTTAAAATTTCAGAACAGAAAAGTTCTGAGCTGAAAAGAAAAAAAACAATAACAAAAAGAAAAGCTATACCTTACAGATACTTACACAATTAAATGAGTTCCTTGGGGAATCTAAAATATCCTTGCTCTTTGATGTCTGGAGTCAGGATTAGTGAAATCCAGACTCTAGAAAAATTAAAGATAATATAGTCTTTCTCTTTTTAAAATAGCTCTTTGAGGTCAAGTTTAAAACTCATGCAGAGAAAAAAGAGTCTTAAAGGAAGTCTCATGAAATTCAGCATGCTCGGCTTCTCTGAGGTTAACATTAATTTTGAACAATACCTTGTTCCATTTAAAAGTGAGAGATTGTTACAACAATGTGTTTTCAATTCTAACTAAAGTTATGATAATAAGAAAAGTAATTCTGCAGAGTACATCTGGCGATGCAGCCACCTGTGTTATAATAAAAAGCTATAAACCTCTCTAGGTGCTTGTTCTGCATCAGACTGTTTGACTGTTATAAATGTAATCTCTCCGGGGCAGGGACTCCATCTTGTTCAACAAATTCACCCACTGTTCAATGCTGCACAGGTATATGGTGCTATGCAAACAAGTCAAGGCGACTGATGGGGGTATGATTCTCAATATTTCATATTTCTTTTCTTATCCAGATTTTCTTCCTATTGTTTATTCATTCTTAGCATCCAGAGTCTTCCAGCCTAGCACACAGGGGCTGGATCTGAGCAAATAACTTTCTTGTATGCAAATATGTAGATATAGATATAGATATATACTCACATGTGTATATTAATTATTCAAAGTCTTGTTTAATCATATACAAAAAAAGTTCACAGTCCCAAATGAGGTTAGGCATGCTTTCGGTAGGCAGGGC